>NC_137327.1:130087789-132767789 GCF_965287045.1 Carcharhinus amblyrhynchos
TGCCCAGCCACTGCAAATCACTACTGGCTTCCAAAAATGAGAACCAGTCATGATACCGGTGACGCGGAGGTGAGTGTAGCTCCCAGGTGGTGAGGGCTATGGCTGGGCAGTGCCCTGACACTGCCAAGTTAGGAGTGCGGGGGCAGTCCCATGGGGGAGCCCTATTGGTGGCTTTCCCCTTGTGTGTAGGGGAGAGGCCTAATGGGGGCTGTGCATGCGTTGACGTGGAGTAGGGCTGAAGTCTGTGATTTGGAGGGGGAGGATGGTTCTGGTCACCCCAGTGCTTGTATGATGCTTGGGGGGGGGTGGATATTTGCATGGTTGGTGGGGTGGGGGGGGAGGCGTTGTTGCCTTTCTGTGCGTGAGGCTTGGTGGAAGTGTTCCCCTTCTCTGGAGGTTCCCAGTGTCTGTCTGTCGGGAGGGGGTCTTTAATTTGACTTTGGGTGATCTTTAAAAATGGCGGCCCAATCCCAGAATCCTAGTGCTGCCGGACTGTTTAGGCTCCACCCCTCCAGCTGGCTGTGCGATCCTTTCCAGACTGAATTGAACAGAGTGACGTTTAATCAGACAAGAAAAGTCAGCAATGAAACCAGCAGGTTTTACTCATCTCGCCTCACCCAGCACTCTGTACAATTTTGGGAAAATTCCCAGAACTGTTAAAGTGAGGAAACTGTGGTGAACTGCAGTCCAGCCTGAACTGGAGGATTGTTCCAACTCCAAGCACCACGCCAGGAAGGACATGAAAGCATTAGGGAGGATTTGTAAGAGATATCCAATAAAGATTTCAGTTTTGAGTATAGATTAAAGAAGTTGGGGCAGTTCTCTTTAGAGAAGGAAATATTGAGCAGAGGTTCGATAGAGGCATTCAGATTTATGAGTGGTCTGGCCAGGGTAGATGGGAGAAACTTTTTTTTGCAGTGAGTGCTTAGGATTTGGAATTCACTGACTTAAGTGCGTAATGGGGCTGGTTCAATCATGGCTTTCAGAAGGGAACTGGATAATTAAAACATTGCTATGAAGATGGGACCAACTGAGTTGTTCTTGCAGAGAGCTGGCACGAACAGGAAGGGCTGAATGGCCCCTTTTCTGTGTTGTAACCATTCTATGATTCCTAGTATAAGCTTAATGATAACCTAGATGGAAGTGAATGAAGGGTGAGACAAAAGTGACTTTCTTTAGTTAAAGCTGCAAGTTGTAGCATCACAACCATTGAAACCAATTCCCCACATCTTCATGCATTCTCTTTGAGGCACATGTTGAGAAGCTTAACGTGTTGAGAGGCTGAGAGCACTTTACTGAGCACATGTTTGGTCGTGTGTCCCGCAGATCACCCTGGAAACAGTGCCAAATCACAAGCAGATGGAGCCTCCAAGAAACAGCACAGCGAGCACGGGTACAAACCGGAATTTTCGACTTTGCGTCACTCTAATTAGACCCATGGATTGAATAGCATTTTTCCAAACCCCCTCTTTCTTTCCCCCAAGTTAATTGCAACAGTCTCTTGGTGGGATGGTAATTTAATTTTTATTGAGTAAGTGATGCAAGATTGATTCAGGTGCACTTATTAAAATACACAAAACAACTCCTGGTCATCTTGGTGACTGCCAGTTCAGGTCAGGAGTCTGGCATCCGTTGTTTGCTGTGGTCTAGCTGTGCTCTGAATGTCACACACAGTTTACCCAACACTGTAAAGCAACACATTTACTAAAACATTAGATTAACAAACCAAATCAAATTATTACTCACCTATAGAAGGTTATAGACCAACTGTTTACCCATCTGGGGTGGGAAAACCTTGTTAAAGATGTAACTGGTTCCTCCCTTTTGGGGGGGGGAAAAAAAACATTGTTTAATAAATTGTAAATAATTTCTTCTGCTGTACGGGTGGCGTGGTGGCACAGTGGTCAGCACTGCTGCCTCACAGCACCAGGAATCTGGGTTCAATTCCAGCCTCGGGTGACTGTCTATGTGGAGTTTGAGTGTTCTCCCCATGGGTTTCCGCCAGGTGCTCCAGTTTCCTCCCGTAGTCCAAAGATGTGCAGGTTAGGTGGATTGGCCATGCAAAATTGCCCCTTAGTGTCCCAGGATGTGTAGGTTAGGAGGATTTGTTGGGTAATACCTGAGGTTATAGGGATAGGGTCTGGGTGGGATGCTGTATCAGAGGGTCAGTATAGACTCGATGGGCCAAATGGCATCCTTCTGCACATTAAATTCTATCATTTGTAATAGCTGCTGAAGATGCAAAATGGTTATTTTTTTTATTTGCTCTTCCTGCTTGAGATTTTACTGCCTTCAAGTTACTTGTGTCAAATCATTGAATGATACAGGCAATGTCTGTGCCAGCATTTTTGAGCCACTTTATGCCACGTCTTTTAATAATTATTCTTTTCCAAACCTCATTTCCATTTAGAGGAATTTGCCATTTAGAGGAACGTTCCCAGCAACGTTCTTGTGGTGGAGAAATTTTCATTTGTAATCTCCTCTGCAAAGATTTTAGTTTCAATATCTTGTCTTAAGGTTATACAGTCCCTTTACCAATCTCCCATCATCTGCTTTTGACTTTGGCTGACAGGTAAAATACTTTCTGCCTTTTCCTGTGTTTGGAAAGAGGGAGTTGTTGGTTGGTTTTGCAGTTAGTCACTCAATGTATGAGCCAAATACTGTGATAACATTGAAACATGGTTCCTGTTCCAAACATCAGTTGCCCTAGTTGGAGTAGAATAGAATCAAAGAATCCTATAGTGCAGAAGGAGACCATTCAGCCCATCGAGTCTGCATCGGCCATAATCCCACCCAGTCCTTATCCCCATAACCCCAACGTTTACCTTAGCAAGATAAAGGGGGGGCGGTTTAGAACGGAGTTGAGGAGGAACTTCTTCACTCAAAGGGTGGTGAATCTCTGGAATTCTCTGCCCGTTGAAGTGGTGGAGGCTGCCTCGCTAAATATTTTTAAGACGCGGGTTGATGGGTTTTTGATGAGAGGGGATTAAGGGTTATGGGGAGAGGGCGGGAATGTGGAACTGAGCCATGACAGATCAGCCACGATCTTATTGAATGGCGGGGCAGGCTCGATGGGCTAGATGGCCTACTCCTGCTCCTATTTCTTATGTTCTTATAGTCCCTCCTGACACGAAGGGGCAATTTAGCATGGCCAATCCACCTGACCCGCATGTCTTTGGATTGTGGGAGGAAACTGGAGCACCCGGAGGAAATCCACGCAGACATGGGGAGAACATGCAAACCCCACAAAGACAGTGACCCAAGCTGGGATTTGAACCCAGGACTCTGGTGTTAAGAGTCAGCAGTGTGCCACTGTGCTGCCCTAATTCTTGAGTGTACACATGCACCTAATCCCTTATTTCGTGAAATAGAATTCTGTGGCCCCCAGGTCACTGGCGAAAGGTGCCAAATCTTCCAGAGATTTGTGTTTTTGCTGACAGTGTTGACTTCTTCAGGTTTGTGATTTCACAGTTGATGATCACCTTCTGGTAACTTGGCCAACCTATATATGGAATGTGACTCTAAGTGCTGGATGGTTATCAAACTATCCTGAGGCAATGCAGCAGAGCACTGTCCGTGATTACTTATCAAACACTCACTCCCAACTGGATAGTGTTGTGGACAGCATGGTAGCACAATGGTTAGCACTGTTGTTCACAGCACCAGGGACCTATGTTCAACTCCGGCCTAGGGTCACTGTCTGTGCGGAGTCTGCACATTCTCCCTGCGTCTGCGTGGATTTCTTCTGGGTGCTCCGGTTTCTTTCCACTGTCCAAAAGACATGCTGATTAGGTGCATTGGCCATGCTAAATTCTCCTTCAGTGTACCCGAACAGGCGTTGGAGTGTGGTGACCAGGGGATTTTCGCAGTAACTATATTGCAGTGTTAATGTAAGCCCACTTGTGACACTAATAAATAAAGTTTTTAAACTTAGCTTGAAGCTTTAAAGTAATTGGGAGCTATGTTTTCCACTGTCTGAACAGAAGATTAGGGTAATTGCCAAAGCCCAAGTGTTGATCCACCAGAAACTGGAGAAGTCATTGTGGACTGGAGTGAAATGTGTGTGTTGCAGTCCCAAAACACAACTACAACAGGATAAGTAGAACTTCTTGCAAATTCTGGACCTAACACTGTGCATTTGAGTTACTGTGTAGCCTTACTGTGTTGCCAGTTTTGCAACTTGTAAAAGGAGCTTCTGATTAAAGTTGTCAACCCGCCAGGATTAGTCTGGAGCCTCCAGGAATTGCCAATCAATCTCCAGGATACTGCTATGTGCAACCCTGGAGAAAAATCATCAGGAGGGCAAAACAAATGTTTTCCTTTGTCATTTTCTTCGAACATTTATTTTTATCAGATATAAAAATATTGAAAATAGGAGAAAAAGGCTATTTGGCTGTTAGTCAAGCATCCAGTTGGCTAATGAGTCTTTTTGTTTTCTAACTGGCGTA
Organism: Carcharhinus amblyrhynchos; assembly: GCF_965287045.1. Classification (NCBI taxonomy): domain Eukaryota; kingdom Metazoa; phylum Chordata; class Chondrichthyes; order Carcharhiniformes; family Carcharhinidae; genus Carcharhinus; species Carcharhinus amblyrhynchos. The sequence goes on from NC_137327.1 coordinate 130,092,238, forward strand.
GGAAGGCAGTGTGTCACAAGGATGGATGTGTTAGCTGACTAATGGCTGGAACGTCAGGACGAGTCATGGGATGAAACCTCCTGAAATACATTTAATCACAGTTGGCACCCCTACTTCTGATATTCAGATCTTTGGCCAACAGCCAGATATACACCTACGTACATTAATCAGACACAAATAGTGAGAGATGGTTGCTGTACAAGAGTTAATGTATACACTGACCCATCTGTTCAATTGTAGGGTGGCACAGTGGTTAACACTGCTGCCTCAGTGCCAGGGACCCGGTTTCAATTCCGGCCTCGGGTGACTGTCTGTGTCGAGTTGGCACACGCTCCCTGTTCCAGCGTGGGTTTCCTCCTGCAATCTAAAGATGTGCATTGATTGGCCATGTTAAATTAACCCTAATACAGGGGGATTAACAAGGTAAATATGTGAGGTTATGGGAATAGGGTCTGGGTGGGATTGTGTTCGGTGTAGACTCGATGGGCCAAATGGCTGCCTTCTGCAATGTTGGGATTCTATGACTGTGTAGAGTTTGCACATTCTTCCTGTGCCTGTGTGAGTTTCCTCCACATGCTCTGATTTCGTCTCACAGTCTAAAGGTGTTCAGGTTGGGTGGATTGTCCTTACTAAATTGCCCTTCCGTGTCCCAAGATGTGTAGGTTCTCTGAGGTCGAATCAGTTGGAATTGCAGCTGGGGATCCCCCTTGAAGCTTTTTTCTCAGGGCAGAGAGTTTCTAGGAACTTCTTTAAAATATATTTTAAAAAAAGGTCACTGGTTTAATCTGTAGGTTTAAGGACACAAAATATAGGAACTGGGGAAGACCATAAAGCCTGTCTAACCTATTCTGTGCCAGGCAACGTGATCATGGCTGAACTTGAGTTTTGACTCCTGCCCGTATCCCTAGATTCCCCGAGAGATCAAAAATCTATCATCACATTAAATGGAATCGATGATAACGCACTCACAACCTCCGGGGTAGAGAATTCCAAAGATTCTCAAGCCTCTCAGGTGAAGTAATTTCCCCTCATCTCAATCCTAAATGATCAGCCCCTTGTCCTGAAGCAGTGCCTCCTTTGTGCTGAACTTCCCAGCCAAGAGAAACCATTTCTCAGTCTCTAAACTATCCAGTCTGTTCAGAATCTTGTGTGGCTCAAAGCGATCACCTCTCGTTCTTTTATTATCCAGAGAATGTAGACCCAATTTACCCAGCTTGTCAAGACAGGTCAACTCTTCCATCCCTTCTGAAGGGCAACTAGGAATTTGCAATAAATTCTGGCTGAGCCAGCAATGTCTATGTCCTTTTTAAAAAAAAAAATGACTTCTAAAAAAATCCCAGCTACCAAATGCAGGCTGTATTGCCTCCAATGCAGGTATATTTTTCTTTAAACGTGGAAAACCGAATTGTATATAATATTCTAGGTATGGTCTCACCAAACCCTGTGCCATTGTAATAAGATAACTTTATTTTTGTCCTCCCATCCCCTGTAATAAGGGTGACCGTGCCATTTGCTTTTCCAATTGCTTGCTGTACCTGCATGCTAAAGTTTCGCATTCCTTGTATGAATGTACCCAAGTATTTCTTAGCATGAGCATTTACAAGTTTTGCCTTTCAGCCCCGCAAATAGAAAAGCAGAATTTTTTTTTTTGAAGGAAATAACTTCACATTTCCCCACTCTCTGTCCATCTGCCCACTCACTTTTTTTATTCATTTACGGGATGTGGGCGTCACTGACTGGGCCGGCCTTTATTGCCTATCCCTAATTGCCCTCCACTTCAGAGGGTATTTGAGAGTCAGCCACATTACTGTGGGTCTGGAGTCACATGTAGGCTAAACCAGGTAAGGATGACAGATTTCCTTCTCGCTAGAGCATCAGTGAACCAGATGGGTCTTTGTGACAATTCACATAATTCCTATAGTTGAGAAGGTGGCCATTCAGCCCATCAAGTCTGCACTGATCACAGTCCCAGATCCTATTCCTGTAACCCCACATCTTTACTCTCCTAAGCCCCCTGACACTAGAGTCAATTTAGCATGGCCATTGAACCTAACCTGCACATTTTTGGACAGTGGGAGGAAACCGGAGCACCTGGAGGAAACCCATGCAGACATGGGGAGAATGTCTGTGCAGAGTTTGCACAATGACCCAAGTCAAGAATCGAACCCAGGTCTCTGGCACTGTGAGGCAGCAGTGCTTGCCACTGTGCCACCCACATTGACAGTGGTTTCATGGTCATCGTTAATTCCAGATTTTTACTGAATTCAAATTTGACAATCTGTTGCGGTGAGATTTGAACCCGGGTCCTCAGATCTTGCCCGGAATCTCTGAATTACTAATCCAGTGACAGTACCACTATGCCACCACCTTCCCTGACTTAGCATGTTTATATCTCTCTGTAGGCTCTGTGTCATCCTTACCACTTACATTTCCAGCTAACCCTGTAATACCACCAAATTTGGGCAAGGAGATAGGGTAATGTATCTAAGTCATTCATATAAATTGTAAATAGCTGAGGCCACAGCATTGATCCTTGTAGCACTTCAGCAGTCATAGCCTGCCAACTTGCAAATGTCTCATTTATGCCCACGCTTTGCTTCCTGTCCATATCTAGTCCTCTATCCACCCTTTATCGTAGAATTCCTACAGTACAGAAGGAGGCCATTTGGCCCATTGTGCCTGCACTGAACACAATCCGATGCAGGCCCCATCCCCTTGCATCCCTGCTCGTCCCCCTGGCGCTAAGGAGCAATTTATCAGGTCCAATCAACCCACTTGCACATCTTTGGAGTGTGGGAAGAATCGAACTGGAGCAGCTGGAGGAAACCCACACAGACATGGGGAGAATGTGCAAACTTCATGCAGCCAGTGACCTGAGGCCATAGTTGAATCTGGGTCCCTGGTGCTCTGAGGCAGCAGTGCTAACCACTGTGCTGCCCAGCATCTTGTGCATTAATCTACTGTGTGGCGCCTTATTGAATGATGAGGATTGTCCTCTTCAGCCATCAGCAAACATGCACCATGTGAAGAGACCCCACTGAAAGGGGTTGTTTACTTTGTGTAGATGGAAGGATGCCACTGATGAGACCATCCAGTGTTTTAACCTGGACTAATTGTGGTGAAACTTGACTTGCAAACATTACCTTTGACCATTTGGGATATTTATTCAGGAAACCTGAGACTTTTGTACTGTCCTGAGCACCCCCAATGTTTAAATTCATCACTTCATGTACACTGAGCCTTCCCAAACAGAAAGCTGCTGATTTAGCTTGTCCAATCCGAGGAATGGAAGGGTTGATTCAGCAGATGAGTGTTTGATCGCAGCTTCCCCAATCCTAACTGCAGTTCATCGACAACCTGCATGAGAGACACATATGTTGGACTTGATGAGAGTAGAATTTTTGTCCTATGTGAGACTTGCAGACTTCTATAATCTTGTAAAATAGTCACAGCTTAAGAGAGACTCTAAATAAAGTATTTTGAAAGAAGTGCAATGCATTTATTTTTACATGTAAAATTCCTCCACAACATGTCATCTGATTTACAGGAAGAGAACTGTCTTTAATCGACATGGGATCTATTTCTTCCATCACTATGGTCTGATTAACAAAATTGCATTTTCCAATTACTGTCAGGAGCTGGAAATTCCAAGGTATACAACATCCCAAAAGAACAGACCAAAGGGGGAAGGAGAGGTTTCAGAGCTGTACTGAGTCAGTGGATAGTGATGTTGAATGAGTTTGAGTTGAAATCATGAATAGGGGAAGGAAGACAAAGGTGGGAGTGGTCTGTAGCCCCCCCCTAAATGTGATCCCTCAAGATGTCAGAGCAAAAATGGGGAAATATCAAGGACGTGTTTGAAGGGAACTGCAATTATTATGGGAGATTTTAATTTGCATATTGATTGGATAGACCAAACTGGCAAGGGCAGTGAAGAAGAAAAAGAAGAAATTGTGGACTGTATCAGGGCTTGTTTTTTTTTAGAGCAGTATGCTGTGGAACCCAACCAGGAACGGGCTATTTGAGAGGTGGAGGAGAAAGATAGACTGGATAGCTGCAGAGGTATCATGAAAAGGATTTAGAGGAACAGTTGCAGCTGCAAACGATCGAACTGGTGATTTTGACCAGTACATTTTCAACACTATGGGGAGGCCAAAGGCTTCCAATGGGGAGTTATGGAGAAAGTGAGTGCGGTATTAGCACTGAATGGCAGTAATTCATTAGGGAGGTTAAATGAATTTGTCATTGGAGGGTTCAAGGTTAATTTTCAGGAGAGGGTGTTAGTAATTTTGAAGGGAGGAGGAATGGGATTTGTGTGGACAGAATTCTTAATCATGTCATGTTTAGCTGTCAACGGGATCGCTCCCATATTTGGACCAATTTGTCCAGATTGGTTTGAGTCTGTTGTCCTCGTATTGAGAGTGCAGAAGCAACGATTCTGGAAATGGGAGTTACTTGATGGGGACAAAGCCACAAAGACATCTAAAGCCAAGGGTACAAATGAGAGATTGAAATGGCAATGTCCTGGAGGAGTGACAGAGAGGAATTTGGAAGTTAGATATATTGGTGTTGTAAATTAGGGAAGGAGGTGAGGACCGGTGTGCATGGAATGGGGATTGTGACTGAGGTAAGGACATAACAAGAGATGGACATCTGTTAACTGAGTTTGGTACAAATACTTCTTTTGAATTAGAAGTTTAAGCTCCATGCTAGATCATGATCAAACAGTATGGACTAACATTGAAGGAATAATGCATTTTTTGAGAGTTGTCTGCCCATTCAGATGTACTTTTTAAAAAAAATGCTTTTCGATAAGTTTAGTTGAAGTTTCCCCATTTAGATTTAACTTTTGTTCACCCACTAGGGGTAATTTTGAAGGGTTCGGTTGCCATTGACGTAATCTTGGTATGGGACAGTGTAGGTTAGAAAATTGGGAATAATATAACCCAATGTCTGACCTAAGACCCTAAACACTGGGCTAGCAGTGGATTCTCACAGAATTGCCCTCTTGAAAAATGGGCATTGTTGAAGGTGTTTGGGATTGGTTGGAACCGTTAGAGCCAGAGTCCCATCTGACTCAGTGTCTCAAGTAAAGGAAGAGAAAAGGGGAAATAGTGTCCTTGCTTTGCTAATGTTTGGAGAGTAGCCGTGAGTAACAGAATAAACCCGTTTGCACCGTCATTTCCTTGTGTTAGATGGGAGTCCAAGAAAACCATGAAATATTGTTGCTAATTAATTAACCATTCCCTAACATCATAAAACAATTTAATGTAGATATTCAAAATGACTTTTAAGCTGGGAATGTCCCTCCTTTCTATAGCTTAATCCTGGGATTGACCCAGATATCCTTGAAACTTTCTTTCTTGTGGTTTTAAAGTTTAATTATTACTCACAAGTTGGCTTACATTAACACTGCAATGAAGTTATTGTGAAAATCCCCTAATTGCCACACTCCAGTGCCTGTTTGGGTCAATGCACCTAAGCAGCACGTCTTTCGGACTGTGGGAGGAAACCCATGCAGACACGGGGAGAATGCGCAGATTCTGCATAGACAGAGACCCAAGCTGGGAATTGAATGCGGATCCCTGGTGCTGTGAGGCAGCAGTGCTAACCACTGTGCCACGGTGTCACCCTTATTCTCTGGATATTAATTGGAGCTTTCAAATGAAAGTAAATATTACCAGCTGCATGATTTGTTTGTACAGTAAGAAGTCTCACAACATCAGGTTAAAGTCCACCAGGTTTATTTGGTAGCAAAAGCCACTCGTTTTCGGAGTGCTGCTCCTTCGTCAGGTAAGTGCGAGTTCTATTCACAAACACGGCATGTAAACATGCAAACTCAATTTACAGAATAATGGTTGGAATGCGAGTTTTTACGGGTAATCGAGTCTTAAAGATAATATGAGTAGAGAGAGTGTTAAGCACAGGTTAAAGAGATGTGTATTGTCTCCAGACAGGATAGTTAGTGAGTTTTTGCAAGCCCAGGCAAGTCATGGGGGTTACAGATAGTGTGACATGAACCCAAGATCCCGGTTGAGGCCGTCCTCGTGTGTGCGGAACTTGGCTAAGAGTCTCTGCTCAGCGACTCTGCTTTGTCGTGTGTCATGAAGGCTGCCTTGGAGAACGCTTACCTGAAGATCAGAGGCTGAATGCCCGTGACTGCTGAAATGTTCCTCAACAGAAAGAGAACACTCTTGCCTGGTGATTGTCAAGCGGTGTTCATTCATCCATTATCATAGCATCTGCGAGGTCTCCCCGACGTACCATGCCTCAGGACGTCCTTTCCTGCAGCGTATCAGGTAGACAACATTGGTCGTGTTGCGAGAGTATGTATCGTGTTCCTGGTGGATGGTACTTTCACGTGAGATGGCATCCCTGTCGATGATCTGATCTGACACATCTTGCAGAGGTCGCTGTGGCAGGGTTGTGTGGTGTTGTGGTCACTGTTCTCCTGAAGGCTGGGTAGTTTGCTGCAGACAATGGTCTGTTCGAGGTTGTGGGGTTGTTTGAAGGCAAGAAGTGGGGGTGTGGGGATGGCCTTGGCCTTGTCAAGCCAACGAGACAAAGGAACTACACCATCTACATGCACACCAAGAACAGAAAGCTTCAGAAACTCAGCATCACCACCAACAGCAATCAGGCCTCCCCCGGTACCACAGTAGAAAACAGTACCACTGCAGGGAAGCCCATTGTCAACTTGTCGGACTACACACTTCAACCAGATGAAATCGAAGTTCTCAACTGAGGGCTTAATTTCTACCCACCACCAAAATAGACCCCATCAGTCTCGCAACACACACACAGGAACTCATCAGGCGAATGAGGCTGCGGGAGTTCTTCCACAAATCGCAAGAGGCCAACAACGAACACAATGAGGCAGCTGATGAACCGGAACAGCCGACAGAGAGATCCGCGGTGCAGCAACTGAAGAAGAAAGAGTCGAATTGGACTCCTCTGGAAGGCCGCTGCTCTCAAATTGACATGTATGGCCAAGACGTCAGGAGATGCGTCAACACCAGATTTGTCAGCCACACCCACAAGACAGCCCTGAATATCACCCAAGCACAACACAACGCCATCCATGCTCTCAAGACCAACTGCAATATTGTCATCAAACCAGCGGACAAAGAAGGGACCATCGTCATACTGAACAGAATGGATTACTGGAAAGAATTGTACCGACAACCGAACAACAAGGAACACTACAGACAGTTACCCGCAGATTCGACCAAAGAACATACTCAACTCAACACTTTGATCAAGACCTTTGATCCGGTCCTTCAGAGCACGCTCTCATCCCACGTACTCCCCACGTAGGAGATATCTACTGCCTCCCAAAGATACAGAAGGCAAATACACCCGGCCATCCCATCATATCGGGCAATGGGACCCTGTGCGAGAACCTCTCTTGCTACATCGAGGGCACCCTGAAACCCATTGTACAAAGAACCCCAGCTTTTGTCATGCCACTACAGACTTCCTATAGAAACTCAGCGCACGTGGAGCAGTTGAACCAGGAGCACTCCTCGTCACAATGGATGTCTCGGCACTCTACACCAACATCCCCCACGATGATGGCATTGCTGCAATTGCCTCAGTACTCAACGCCAACAACTGCCAGTTTCCAGATGTAATTGTACAACTCATCCGCTTCATCCTGGACCTCAATGTCTTCACCTTCAACAACCAGTTCTTCATCCAAACACAGGAAACAGCCATGGGGACCAATTTGCACCTCAATATGCCAACATCTTCATGCACAGGTTTGAACAAGACCTCTTCACCGTACAGGATCTTCAACTGATGCTGTACACTGGATACAGCGATGAAATTTTCTTCCTTTGGACTCATGGTGAACAATGACTGAAACAACTATATGATGACATCAACAAGTTGCATCACACCATCAGACTCACCATGGACTATTCTCTGGAATCAGTTGCATTCTTGGACACACGCACCTTCATTAAGGACAGTCACCTCAGCACCTCACTGTACCGCAAGCCGACAGATAATGTCACGATGCTCCACCCGAAACACGTTAAAGAAGCCATCCCCTACGGACAAGCCCTCCGTATACCCAGGATCTGCTCAGATGAAGAGGATCGCAACAGACACCTCCAGACGCTGAAAGATGCCTTCATAAGAACGGGATATGGCGTTTGACTCATCGATCAACAGTTCCGATGTGCCACAGCGAAAAACTGCACTGACCTCCTTCAGAAGACAAACACAGGACCTCGGTGGACAGAGTATCCTACGTCGTCCAGTACTTTCCCGGGGCAGACAAGCTAGGACATCTTCTCCAGAGCCTTCAATATGTCATTGATGAAGATGAACATCTCGCCAAGGCCATCCCCACACCCCTACTTCTTGCCTTCAAACAACCCCACAACCTCAAACAGACCATTGTCTGCAGCAAACTACCCAGCCTTCAGGAGAACAGCGACCACATCACCACACAACCCTGCCACAGCAACCTCTGCAAGATGTGCCAGATCATCGACATGGATGCCATCATCTCACGTGAGAACACCATCCACCAGGTACATGGTACACACTCTTGCAACTTGGCCAACATTGTCTACCTGATATGCTGCAGGAAAGGATGTCCCGAGGCATGGTACATTGGGAGACCATGCAGACGCTATGACAACAGATGAACGAACACCACTCGATAATCACCAGGCAAGAACGTTCTCTTCCTGTTGGGGAACACTTCAGCGGTCACAGGCATTCAGCCTCTGATCTTCGGGTAAGCGTTCGCCAAGGCGGCGCTCACGACACATGACAACACGGAGTCGCTGAGCAGAGACTGATAGCCAAGTTCCGCACACATGAGGATGGCCTCAACTGAGATCTTGGGTTCATGTTGCACTATTTATAACCCCCATGACTTGCCTGGACTTTCAAAATCTCGCTAACTATCCTCCCTGGAGATAATACACATCTCTTTAACCTGTGCTTAACGCTCTCTCCATTCACAGTGTCTGTATTTTTAAGACTTGATTATCTGTAAAGACTCACATTCCAACCATTATTTTGTAAACTGAGTTTGTGTCTTTAAATGCCCTGTTTGTGAACAGAACTCCCACTTACCTGACGAAGGGGCAGCAAGTGCTCTGAAAGCTAGTGGCTTTTGTTACCAAATAAACCTGTTGGACTTTAACCTGGTGTTGTGAGTCTTCTTACTGTATTTACCCCAGTCCAATGCCGGCATCTCCACATCATGATTTGTTTGTTCCCAGCTCCCAATCCGCAGTTTCTGTTTGTAGGGATGCAGGCCAAATTATTCTCAAATTTGAATCTGAAAAGCTCCCAAGACCTAACTACCTAATGTGTTTGTTATAAAATCCCATTTGTTTCCATCCTCCTCTCAGTGCCCCTCACAGCTGTTCCTGATTGAGGGAGCAGTTGTATTTTACTGTACAGCACCCAGCCCAAAGCAGCATTAGCGAGGCAAATGATGTGGATTTTGCTAACTTCAGTCCTGGTTCTTTTGATGAAGTATTTGTTGCATAGTGTTTCCAGCTGCAACATTGCCAGAGCAGCAATATAAGCCAGATGCTTTTTGTTTCAGTCTGTGGATCTGTTTGGTGCAGATGTGCGGAGGCGATGGCCTAATGGTATTATCGCCAGACTATTAATCCAGAAACTCAGCTAACGGTCTTGGAGACCTGGGTTCAAATCCCGCCACGGCAGATGGTGGAATGTGACCTCAATAACAAAAATCTGGAATTAAGAATCTACTGATGACCACAAAACCATTGTTGATTGTCAGAAAAACCCATCCGGTTCACTGATGTCCTTTCTGGAAAGAAATCTGCCATCCTTATCTGATCTGGCCTACATGTGACTGCAGAGCCACAGCAAAGTGGTTGACTCTCAACTTCCTCTGAAATGAAGGGCAATTAGGGATGAGCAATAAATGTTGGCCAGCCAGCGATGCCCATGTCCCACAAATGAATTTAAAAAAATGTGGGTATCCAGGCCTCCCCTAATGTTCCTCAAGCTTTCACAGAATGTTATTGTCCAGTCACGCAGACAGGAGGAGGCCGTTTGGTCCATCATGCCTGTGCCAACTCTTTGGAAAAAGCTGTCCAATCACTCATACTTCTCTTTTCCCATTTACATTTTTCCGAATACATGATACCCAGACTGAGACCACTAACAATTTAAGCACTTTACCTACTTTTATCCTTTCATCTTCCCATTAGCACCATAATGACAGCATCCCCTTCTTTAGGAATGGCAGCTGCAAGGTACTCATTCAGACCTCAGCCATAACCCAAAAAGATCGCACCCTTTCTATTCACTCCCCTTTCACTGCCTATATGTCAATGAAAGACTCTATGATTTCCTTGTATGTTACCCGCTGCTATATTCTCTTTGCTTCTGTTATTTCCTGACTCAGGTTTTCCCTGTACATGTTTTATTCAGCTTGTTTTTCCACTAAATTGTCAACCTGTCATTTATCACCAGCCTCCGCTCTCTGTTAAGTTTTAATCTCTGCTACTTTAGTCATCCAGGAAGTTTGAGTTCTGGTCTCCCTTTTCTCTCTTCTCAAAACTTCTTGCATCTTTCTGCAATTTGCCTGCGTATTTGCTCCTCTGTCTCCTCACTGCGCGGTGGCTCAGTGTTGGACACCTGACAGTGTATTCACTCCTCTGTTTCTGAGTTCTAACCAAATTGATTCTGTCTTCGAGTCCTCAAGTACATCATCCCTTTCAAATGCTGTGATCTTTGATCTGCCACCTTTCTTCCATTTCACTCCTCCTTCCTGATCGTTCCTGAATGCATTGCAGGCTGCAGCATTGGTGCCATTCCTCATCCTTTGACTGGACGTGGTGTGGAGACGCCGGCATTGGACGAGACACAGTAAGAAGTCTCGCAACACCAGGTTAAAATCCAACAGGTTTCGGGGCACTGCACCTTCACCAGGGAGTGAAGAGTTGGGCGTATATCGGCACAGGCTCAATGACAAGATAATAGTTGGAACGTGAGTCTTAACAGATAATCAGGTCTTTACAGGTACAGACAATGCAAGTATTAAAGAGGTGTAAACCGAAGTTTTTCGTTGCGGCACATCAGAACTGTTGATCGGTGAGTCGAGGGCCATATCCTGTTATGAGGATAAATGCGATCTGTGCCTATTTATGCCCTGCTTATGAACCCAACTCTTCACCCACCTGATGAAGGAGCAGCGCTCCGAAAGCTCGTGCTAACAAATAAACCTGTTGGACTTTAACCTGGTGTTGTGAGACTTCTTACTCGTCCTTTGAAGGAGGTCTCTGTTCTGGCCAAATACAGCTTTGTCCCGTGTGGTTACTCATGTCTGCAGCTCAGCAACCTAATTTACTAACTTTCCAAACCTCCCTTGGTCTGCCTTGCATTCCTCTTTCTGACCCCTCCTATTTTGAACTGGTTTTTATCCTAATGTGTTTTGTCTCTCCCAGCCCCACTGCGCACCTCACATCTCCACGTTAATGTTTCTGTTGCTAAGTGATAAGGAGTTGCCAGCAATTTAGGTCTCGAGTGTTTTCATTTTAATCTCTGCCTGTCTTTCATTTTCCAAAATCATAGAGAACATTGCAACCAAACATTCCATTGATATTTAGATCGGCGGCACAGCGGAGTTATGGTGAGCTCATTGTGTATGTTTAAACATCCAATTTATTTAGGTGCTACATTCGAGCCTTGGGCTCAGAAGGTCCAAGTCCCACACCAATCGACTTGGGCTGAAATTTTTGTACTGTGATATTCGAAGTGTGTTTTTCAGATTAGACATTAAAGCAATGACCTATCTAACCTCTTGGGCGAATGTAAACAATCCCAGGGTATTTGAGGAAGAGCAGAGCAATTCTTTTGGTGTTCCTGAAATTAGAACAAGGTCTCCACTTGAAAATAATTTCACTGTCTGGAACGGGACTTCTTCAGGTTGTGAGACGGCACAGTGCTTAGCGCTAATTTCCTCACAGCGCTAGGGACCTGTATTCGATTCCTGGCTTGGGTCACTGTTGTCAGAACGTAAGCGTGGATGTAATGTGACCAATGGTAACGAGGTGTAAGAGTCAGTTGACCCAGTAAACCACGGAACCAATTACAGAATGATGTGATGGTCAACTGGGCAGTTCACTAACTATATAAATAAGAACCTGTTGGGAATTGTGGGGAACTTGGACCAGCCCAGGGCAAAGCCCCAAGCTTGGAGTAATGAAGTTTCTTTATTAAACCCTTTCTTTGATTTATAAGTTGGATAAGTTTTTTGTTATATGTTTATTGTCTGCATCTGGACTGTTCTTTCGAAAGAAGCAACTGTCTATGTGGAGTTTGCATGTTGTCCCCATGCCTGTGTAGGTTTCCTCCGGGTGCTCCTGTTTCCTCTCACAGTCCAAAAGACATTCTAGTTAGATGCATTGGTCATGCTAAATTCACCCTTGGTGTACCCGAACTGGCGCCGGAGTGTGGCGACTAGGGGATTCTCACAGTAATTGCAGTGTTAATGTAAGCCTACTTGTGACAATAATAAATGAGCTTTAAAACTTTAAACTTAAAAAAAATAATCTTTTTCCTTTTATTGGAGGAAGTGGTGAAGAATGAAACAAGGATTAGGCAAACAAACTGAGCACTGGAGCCTCTGAGCAATTTGTTCATCTCGTTTCTTGTTACAAGGTGCTGAGGTAGCTCTCTTGCTGCTGCTTCCTCATCTCTTTTTTGTCTGTTCAAGACTTTTGCTGCAGTTCCTCGTCTAAGTGCAAGCTCTCTGAATGGCGAGGTTATGTAGGATGCAACAGAAGGCAAGGGACTGTCTGTGGGGCGTAAGTTAGGAAGGAACCCAGACCCATCCAGAAACCTGAACCTCTACCTTAGTATCTCTTATGGCTCACTCAACAATTATCCCTTTGGTCTCCTGCTGTGATGGGCTTGTAGGGGAGTCAAGTATATGGAGGATATTCTGTATCTCCAGTGTATTCCTGTGAGGGATAGCACAGAGTCATACGGCAAATAACCACAAAACCTGAATGGAATGTACTTATGATTTAACAATCCATTGGGATAATGGATTTTAAAAGGTTTAACAGTAGAGAGGACATTCATTAACTTCTCAGTTTTTTTCTAGATAATGCTGACATTACAAAGAATCTCTCCCAACCTCTCTCAAGCTTTCTGAAGTTGAAAGTAGTATGACAGCAATGTTTTGTGTGTATCCCTCCTGAATTCTATCAAGCTGTAACCTGAGGGATTCAGTACTTGCACTTGCATTTCGAGGCAAGATCAGCACTTATCTAATCCTAGGAAGGAACCGAATGGTAGCCTGCCTGTCACTAATTACAGCTGTCTTATCCCTCAACTTTGCTGATATTCAGTTCTGCTCGTACTTGTCGAATTCCTGAGACTGATTCCCATCTGTGTTTCCTTTATTCGTGCACTCTTATCCCTCCTATGTCTTGTCTTGGGGTCTGATCTGTAACAAGTGTTTGGTGGTGATCTTTTACAGACATTGGATTGTTGCAGCTCCATTGATTTGAGATGCTAACTGGAGAAGGGACTGGCCAGTTTCTCATGGAGGGGGAGTGTTGATTGGGGAATCATTGCTGATCTCCTCCTGTACTTTCTTTGCAGCTGCTTTCTGGGTGTAGGCTCATGGACAACAACTATAAGATTTTAATTTCTAGTTTTAATGCTGGATATCCTCTTGGATTCAATGTCAGTATTTACCCAATTCGCACTATCCAAAGTATACCCTTTTCTGCTTGCTAGCTAGTTAATCCACAGTATGGTTTTCTGGGATCACAGGAAAGAACCTTGGTTGTGTGTCATGGCACAATAACGTGCTGCATTATCGTGGGTTCATGTCTATATATTCTCCACACGTGTGTGCACACCCACCCCCCTGCACTAATCTGCTTCCCCTGGTACAGTGGAGTTCCCAATTGTTATCACTAAGGGAAGAGAGAGAGAGGAAAAGTAAGCACACCATCAAGGAATAGTTCATACATCTAACCTCTTGGCTGATGTATGTGCCTGAAAAACGGAAATAACCAAAAATAAAGCCTTGGCAAAATGTCAGCTCTCTGGAACTGGTGTGTATAGGGAGAAGTCCATAATGATTAATCAGTTCCACCCATGGCCAAGCAATTCTGTAAGAGGGCACATTGTGTAGCATCTTTAAATGGAAATGTCATTGTTTTTTAATTTTCAAACGTTTGCTCATCTTTTCAGAGTAATAAGGATGGAAATGCCATTGGTGAAATCCAGATGGAAAATCTGTGTTCTGGATATTTAGGTCTGTCCGTAATCTGATTTATGTTCCCAACAGAGGATATCTAACTCTCTGATGGGAAAAGTGCTGAAGCAGATGGTGAAATGATCTCATGCGATCTTTTCACTGGATTGAAGGGATTGAGGATCGTGATGAACAAGTGCATTGACCAACCAAATAGGGATTGATTTAATGGGCAGAATGGCCTTTACTTGGTCCCAAAAGTATTTAACGATTCTTGTACCTGTAAAGCAGCTCACATTTATCAGTTTCAGAGTTGAAAAATCACTGAGGAAGGTCTTCACATTTATAGAACATGAATGTGACCACGAATCCAGCACTTTTCCTCAGCAATGCTTTGATTTGGTGGCTGGAATGGAATGCCCCTCTTAGTCCCGGGAGCAGGCTTCCAGGTGAGAGAGGGTAGGGTGATTAAAATTGGGTGATATGGTGGGTGATGTGCCTGTTACCTGGCACTTGAGTTGGCATTTTGCCAGCAGCAAGGGGCGTCCTTGGTTGTCTTGTCCATCCTTGGACAAATTGAGGCTCTTAAGTGGCCATTTAAGGAGCCCCTCCCACCACTTGATATTTTGCCAGTGCCGGGGGCCCCAAAATGCACGGTGAGTGCCTGGTTGCCTTGTTTCTGGGGATGGAGGTGTGGGAACTCTGTGTCCAACTGATGGCACCGGCACCTCCACCTCCTACTTTTTGCCTTCCCACTATCCTCCTGATAGCAGCCAGAGAGCATCAACCTCACTGGGGCCTGCTAGACTGGCGCTGATGAAATGCCTTCCCATCCCTCCTCTGCACTCCATTTTGTTATCTGCATCCAGCATTGATCATAATTGGTTGCAGTTCCAGCAGTGACCACAGTTCCAGGTGGCGCTAATTGGGCTAGGGAGCTCCTAGCTATTTGTTGGCAGGTTTTGGAAGTGGGTCCTTCTCAAGGTTTAGGTGGAAGTCTTGGCCTGAGTTGATTAATGGCCCAATGGCCATACAACTAGTTTGGGGCCTCCCAGCCAGGGTGTTTTGGGCTTGCTACCAGCTTTTCTGTTCAGGATCAAGGGCATTGCCTTTGGTTAAATTCCAACCGGTATTGCTCCCCTCCTCTGGCGATGGTGGGAGAAATAGATTTCATTTATATAATCTTTGTCATCTCTAACAAATTCCCAAAGCAGTTCATACGCAGTAAATTATTTTGAGGTGTATTAACTGTTGTGTAAGGAATCATATGTGGCATCTTGGTAATGCAAACATAACTGAGAAGTTAATATTTATTTAGTGGTTGTGTTTAAGGAAGGAATGTTGGCTTAGAGCACAGAAATCTCCCTATTCTTCATACAGTGTCACAGCAGTTATAATATGCACCCAAACCTGCACAGCAGGCTGAATGGGTTGTAATTTAATGTCCCCTAAAGTGTAAGATTTTGCACAATGTAGCACTCACTGTCTCAGAGTTGATGTGCCCAGTTATAGTTCCAGTCACTCACTTTAATTGGTGTCAAAATGACATTGTTTTTTGCATTTACTACCCATAAAAAGCATCACCTCAACACATTGTTATGCTGACTGTGTTTTTGTCAATGTCAATACACAACTTTAAGATAAAAGAAAGTTTGCAGCTATCACCTTCTTGTTGTCTTTAATGTCTGTCTTGCAGTCTGCTGATAAAGTACATTTTGAGTAGACAAGGTGTAGAATACGGAAGGAGGCCATTCAGCCCATCGATTCTGCACCTACCACAATCCCACCCAGGCCCTATTCCTGTAACCCCACATACTTACCCTGCTAATCCTCTTGACACTAGGGGAAATTTGGCATAGCCACCCAACCCACACATCTTTGGAGTGTGGGAGGAAACCAGAGCATCTGGAGGAAACCCACGCAAACACGGGGAGAATGTGCAAGCTCCACACAGACAGTGACCCGAGGCCAGAATTGAACCTGGGTCCCTGGCACTGTGAGGCAGCAGTGCTAACCACTGTGCTACCGTGCCACCCACAGTTATCACTTTCTTCTTGTCTTTAATATCTGTCTTGCAGTCTGTTAATAAAGTAGGTTTTTAGTGGACAAGGTATAGAGGTGTAACCAATAGATTTGATTTTTAAGAAGGTATTTTGACAGACACAAAATGAAAGGCTTCTGAAGATTGAGGCTCCTACAGTCAATGGCAGAAGAGTGATCTGTATTTGGCTGACAGGGGACAAGTAACATTTGTGCCACACAAGTGCCAAATAACGACCATCAACACGAGAGAATCTAACCGTTGCCCCTTGACATTTAACAGCATTACCATTGCTGAAGCCCCCCCTCCCCACTATCAAGATCTGGTGGGGAGGAGGGGGAGGGGTTACCATTCACCAGACAATGAACTGGACAAGAAAGCAACATTCCTGCTTGATCTCATGGTCATTCTTTGTTTCTGAGACTTCAGTCCTTCTGTACTTTTCCAATCCCAAAGTGTTCACAATCCCTTAACCAATATGGCCAGGTTCCATGAATCCAACCCCAGTAAACATTACTGCTCCTGAGAGAGGGAAGAAAAATTAGGAGGGGTTAACTTCATTCTGAGTATAGAGTAGATTTGAACCCAGACCAAGTTGTTGCTTGTTTGTAATCATAATATTATTAAAAGCGACTTGGCTTTTTGAGAGTGTTTACATGTTGTGAACCTTTTCAAGTGTTCTTAGTTACTCTGACTGTCCACTTCTCATTGGCTCACTGCTTTGCCTGAATATTCCAATGTAGGAAATTGACAAGCCAAGCAACCTATCCCAGTTTGACGGATCTTCACCAGTCTTCCCCTCCTATCAATCCATTCATCCTCACACTCTCTCTCCAGTGATATTCGTACATTTCAATTCAAAATTCTTTCCTTTCTCTCGAATCTTCAAACTTACTCATTTTTGTTATGAGTTTGCAAAACTGCAGCGAGAATACATGGGCAAGGGCCCAGTATTGAAAAAAAGAGGTAAAATGGGAACTACATATTAAGATGCTGACATCTAATTGTATACATTAGTGATGGATTTTGTAATCTTGCTTGAGGACTGAACACAGGAAGTAAGACTATGCACCATTGTGTTGTTAAAGTTGGGTGTGTTGCATGGCATGTACACAGCTAATGATCTCAACATATGATTAAAAACATAGGAACAGAAGTAGGCCATTCAACCCTTTTTGAGTCTCTGCCATTCAATAAGATGATGGCTCTTGTGGTTTTAGTCTCAGCTCCACCTTGCCTTGACTTTCTTGTCTATCAAGACTCTGCCTTGAATCAATTCAATAATGCAGCCTCTGCTACATTCAGGGGAGCAGATTCCATTTACTAATGATTCTGAGAGAAGGAAATCTCTTCACTGTTGTCTAAAATAGTTGTTATTATTTTATTCTTAACCTGTGTCCTCTGGTTCAAATCCCTGCCAAAATTGGAAGCCCTTTGCCCCATATCTACCCTATCCCTTATGATCTTATGTTTTTCAGTGATGGCTTTAATTCATCTGCATTTGCCCAAGTGATCATTAATTATTTTCCAAAATTATTGTTTCAGAAAGCTTTCCCACCACTGAGGTTAAACTGACTGACCTGTAATTGCTGCACATTTCATTAATTAAAGAGATTGTTTTGCACTCTTGTATTAAAGTGTTGCCAGAAAGCATTCTTTCTGGTTGTATCGCAGCTTGGTATGGCTCCTGCTCTGACCAAGATTGCAAAGAACTCCAAAGGATTGTGAGCATAGCCCAGTTCATCGCGCAAACCAGCCTCCCATCCATTGACTCTGTCTAAACTTCCTGCTATCTTGGGAAAGCAACTAGTATAATCAAAGATCCCATGCGCCTGGACATATTCTCTTCGATCTTCTTCTGTCGGGTAAAAGATACAAAAATCTGAGATTACGTACCAACTGACTCAAGAACAGCTTCTTCCCTACTGCCATCAGATTTTTGTATGGACCTACCATATATTAAGCTGATCTTTCTCCACATCCTAGCTATGACTGTAGTGTGTTCTGCACCTCCCCTTTCCTTCTCCCCTATGTACTGTATCAACGTTATGCTTTATACAGCGCGCAGGAAGCAATACTTCTTGCTGTATCCCAATACGTGCTAATAATAAATGGAATCAATGTTTAAGTGTTGCAGGAGATAAGAGTTTTGGGAGTGCTGTTATTTTCTTTGAAAACTATTGACATTTACATTTTTTTTGTGTTGCAGATTACTCCTCTGCTGTGGTCAAGTTTTCACAGAGCCTGAATGTATTTCAGTTTGAATTTATTGGAGATACGTTGACCGATGATGAGATTAACATTGGTAAGGAACTGAAGCCTTGCTGCGTCTTTTCAATTAACTGCAGGATATACTGGAGGCAGGGAAGAGGTTGATCCTAATTACAAATGAGGTTCCAACAATTTAGAGTTCAGTAGAATATTTTTCAGCAAAATGCTTTTGGCTGGACAATTGGGATGTCAGAGCAGAGCAGAGCCTGGCTAATTGGATCAGAAGAGTTTTTTTATTCTTTCGTTCAGCACTTATTTCCCATCCCTAGTTGCCCTTGACCACAGTGGTTTGCCGAGCCATTTCAGAGGGCCATTATAATACAATCGTAGAATCCCTACAGTGCAGAAGAAGGTCACACAGCCCATCAAACTTGTATGGACTCCCCAGCAGAGCATCTTACCCAGACCCTATCCCTGTAACCCCACATATTTACCTCACTTAACCCCTCCCCAATCTACACATCTTGGGGCAATTTAGCATGACCAATCAACCTAACCTGCACATTTTTGGAGTGTGGGAGGAAACCGGAGCACCCAGAGGAAGCCCACGCGCAAACACCACATAGTCACCCAGGCCGGAATTTAACCCAGGTCCCTGGCATGAGAGCAGCAGTGCTAACACTGTGCTGCCGTGTCACCTATAAGTAAAGAGTCAATCACACTGCTGTGGCTCTGGAGTCAGATGTAGGCCAGGCTAGATAAGGACGGCAGATTTCCTTCCCTAAAGGACATTAGTGAATCTGACAAGTGGGGCAGAGCTGTTGTGTGTAGTGCAGGTTGGTGGACACTGGAGTTCTTTACTGTGCTTCTGATGTCTCTCTTTCCTCTCAGAACAACAAATGAAGTAATCAAATCTAATTTAGAAGTAAACTAATTTCGTCTGGTCCTGTCACCTCCTGGATGAAAAGAGGGAAATCAGTAAGTCTGGGCACAGACATTGAGTGGTAACAAGGTTGGATTTAAAGAAGAGAACGTTTTTGAAATTGAACATTCATCGATTTTTATTTTCCTGAAACCTTTGATATGGGGGTGCTCTATGGTAGCACAGAAGTTAGCACTGCTGCTTCACAGCTCCAGGGACCTGGGTTTGATTCCTGGCTCGGGTCACTGTCTGTGTGGAGTTTGCACATTTTCCTCGTGTCTGCGTGGGTTTCCTCCGGGTGTCCCGGTTTCTTCCCACAGTCCAAAGAGGTATGGTTTAGGTTAATTGGCCACGCTAAAATTTCCCCTTAGTATCCTGAGACGCGTAGGTTGGAGGGATTAGCAGGTAAATATGTAGGGATAAGGGGGTAAGGCCTGGGTGGGATTGTGGTCGGTACAGACTCAAAGAGCCAAATGGCCTTGTTCTGCCCTGTAGGGTTTCTATGATTCTATGATATTTTGTGTAGGAGTAAAGAATGCTGTCAGAAACCTGGGTGCTGGTGGCATGACCCATTGCCCCTCAACTGTTGCTGGTGAAAAGAAACACTGAGGAAGGAATTAAGTTTGCTTTGTGGTTATTAAATCAAGTTGATGGTGTTATTGTCTCCACGTTTGTGATCTTCCCAAGAATGAATAAAAAAAATATAAATGCAAGTTGTTGTGAGATACATTCATATTATACTGATGATTTAACAAAGTCTGCAAATGATCCTTATAATAAGAAATGTCACAACACCAGGTTAAAGTCCAACAAGTTTATTTGATGTAAACCCACTGGCTTTCAGGGTTTGCCCCTTCGTCGGGTGAGGGAGAGTTCTGGTCTCTCCACTAACCTGACGAAGGGGCAAACACTGAAAGCTGGTGGGTTTACATCAAATAAACTTGTTGGACTTTAACCTGGTGTTGTGCGACTTCTTGCTGTGTTTACCCCAGTCCAACGCTGGCATCTCCACATAATGATCCCTATAACCAGTGATGATTAAATGCAATGAATGGCAGCATTGTTAAGAGCAGGCTCTTGTTAACTTGGATTTTGACTTTCATGCACTTGTTGTCTTTTTTTAAAAAAACCGATTGGGGTGTTTCTTTATTATGGAAGGTGGTGTTTAACAATGAGTTGTGCCTAAGTCCCGAAGCATTGTTCAGAATTTTGATTTGGTTACAGATAAATGAAACCAAGTCAAGGATTATCACCTACATCCCAAAAAAATGATGAAAAACAAGCAGGATTTACCTAAATAAGTTTTGGCAAACAGGGTTTGATTCTTACGATTCCACTGTACAATGTTTAAGTCTTGTAATTATTAAATAGGAACATGATTTAATAGAACAAAGAAAATTACAGCACAGGAACAGGCCCTCCAAACCTGCATCGACCATGCTGCCCAACTGAACTAAAGTTCCTTACCTTTCTGGGGACCATATCCCTCTATTTCCGTCCTATTCATGTATTTGTCGCCACACCAGGTTAAAGTCAAATAGGTTTATTTTGTATCATGAGCTTTTGGAGCACTGCCCCTTCAGGTGAGTGAAGAGTTGGGTTCACAAACGGGGCATGTATAGACACAAACTCAGTTACAATATAATGGTTGGAATGCGAATCTTTTCAGGGAATCAAGTCTTTACAAGAGCAGACAATGCGAGTGGAGAGAGGGTTAAGTGCAGCTTAAAGAGGTGTGGATTGTCTCAGGACAGTTAGTGAGATTTTGCAAACCCAGGCATGTCATAGGGGTTACAGATACTGTGAATGATCCCAAGATCCCGGTTGAGGCCATCCTTGTGTGCAGAACTTTGCTATTAGTTTTTGCTCGGCGATTCTGCATTGCCGTGTGTCTTGAAGGCCGCCTTTGGAGAATGCTTACCCCAAGATCAGAGGCTAAATCCCGTGACCGCTGAAATGTTCCCAGACAGAAAGGGAGCACTCCTGCCTGGTGATTGTCGAGTGACATTCGACAATTGGTTGGCCAAATGACCACCTTTGCTGTAATAACTATGGTGCTATTTCACATTGCGATCAGGAACCACAGCTGTTCTAAGTGATGTTGGTCTAAATCTACCAAAATAGATGGAATAAAGTGAAAATTTTGGATTTTACTATTGATATTTCAGCCACTCAAATGTTATTTTCTTTGAGGAGAAAGTGGTTATTGATGATTAGTATAAAAAATTTGATATTTGATTTATTATTGTCACATGTATTAGTATACAGTGAAAAGTATTGCTTCCTATGCACTATATGGACAAAGCATATCCTTCATGGAGAAGGACAGGAAGGGTGTAGCAATACAGTCACAGCTGGAGTGTGGCAAAAGATCAACTTAATATAAGGTAGGCCCATTCAAATGTCCGATGGCAGCAGGGAAGAAGCCGTTCTTGAGACGCTTGGTACGTGACCTCAGACTTTTGCATCTTTTTTCCCAATGGAAGAAGTTGCAAGAGAGAATGTCCAGTGGGTATGGGGTCCTTGATTATGCTGCCCGCTTTTCCGAGGCAGCGGGAAGTGTAAGGAATCATGAAGGTATAAAGCACAGAATGTGATCACTTGGCCCATTACACATTTGTCAACTCTTTCCTGTAGCCATCCAAAATAAGTTCCACTGTTTTGCTCTTTTTCTATCGCCCTACTCACTCATTAGGTTGCGTGATTAAAGAAGGAACAGCCTTTTCATTGATATCACCCAAGTTCCTGGGTAAAGTTTCTAAATGAGACATTTTCTGGCCCTCCCTCCAATTCAACTTCCAAAATTTTCACATGACTCCCTCAGATATATTATTCAACTCTGGCCTATTATCCTCCATTGCACTGTTTGCTAATGTTGATGGAATTCTGAAATGCCAGTCTGTTTTCTGTTTGTTCTTGTATCTATAATTTTCCTCCTTGTACTCCACCTAATCCACCTGTTTACTTTGCCTGAAGGGAAAGCGTCTCACCTTCTCTGGTCCTCTCTGGCATAATGTGTACTTTCCTCCCTCTCCAAGTTGTTTTGAACATGTGTTTCTTTGTAATTCGTGGAGGCCTTGAGTATTCAAATTTATATTATAAAGTTCTTGGAAGCGACATATTATTCCTGGCAGCTGGCCACGCTGTTTTCTAATGTTGTGACGCATTGTAAGATAGTGAAGATGTCCAAAACCGTGTGCATCAGCATTGTTGAGAAAAGTTTTGCACCTTCCTGAGATTATTTTGTTTCTGCAGACTGCAGGTTGTAACTGAATGACATTTGAACAAATAATAACCAACAGCAAGGTCGCAGCATGACTCATTCTCATCAACACGCCAACGCAAAGTATCTTTCAAATGATGATAGTAGCAATTGGCTTGGCGTGGGTTTGATGAAGTTGTAGTTTTCTCCCTCTGAAGATTGACTGAGCTTGGCTTGGGAAGCAGATTCATAATCTGTTCCCTGTTTGGAGATGGTGGGTGAGCGCCCAAGAAAACAAACACACACAGTTTCATAAGAAGAACAGTGACTTGTATTCACACGGTGCCTTCAACGTAGAAAATAAGTTCCAAAAGCTATCTCACAGGTGGAAGCAAAAAAGAAGGACACTGAATTGACAAAGTATATATTGTGTGAAGTGACTGAGAGTTGCTGTCTTCTAACCGAAACGTTAAACCCAGGTATGCTGAATTAGATGTAAAAGATCCTATGACGTTACTTAAAGAAGTCATGATGTGGAGATGCCGGCGTTGGACTGGGGTAAACAATGGCCATTCACCTGACGAAGGGCAAACCCTGAAAGCTTGTGAGTTTACTATCAAATAAATTGGTTGGACTTAAACCTGCTGTTGTCAGACTTCTTACTGTGATTACTTAAAGAAGAACAGGGGAGTAATGTAAGGTTTTTAAAAGATTTTATTTGTGGGACATGGGCGTTGCTGGCTGGCCAGCATTTATTGCCCATCCCTAGTTGTCCTTGAGAAGGTGGTGGTGAGCTGCCTTCTTGAAACCCCTGCAGTCCCTGTGTTGTGGGTTGACCCACAATGCCGTAAGGGAGGGAATTCCAGGATTTTGACCCAGTGATTGTGATGGCGATATATTTCCAAGTCAGGATGGTGAGTGGCCTGATGGGGAACTTGCAGATGGTGGTGTTTCCCAAGTATCTGTGCCTTTGTCCTTCTAGATGGAAATAGCTGTGGGCTAGGAAGGTGCTGTCTAAGGATCTGTAGTAAATTGCTGCAGTACATCTTGTAAGTAGTACACACTGCTGCTACTGGTGGAGGGTATGGGATGTTTATAAATGTGGTGCCAATCAAACGGGGCTGCTTTGTTCTCGATGGTGTCAAGATTCTTGAAGGGTGTTGGAGCTGCACTTATCCAGGCAAGTGGGGAGTATTCCATCACACTCCTGACTTGTGTCTTGTAGATGGTGGATAGGCTTTGGGGAGTCAGAAGGTGAGTTACCCACCGCAGTATTCTAAGCCTCTGACTTTGATTTGATGTATTATTGTCACATGAGAGAAAACAGAGGATTATAGACCAGTAAGCCTGACATCAGAAGTGGGTAAAATTTTAGAAACGATTTCATTGCAAAATGCTTGGAAATAGCGGTTGGCTTGGACAGAGTCAGCATTGACTTATGAAAGGGAAATGCTTCGAGGTTGTAACTAATAGAGTTAATGAGGAGGAACCAGTCGATGTGGTTTATTTGCACTTTCAGAAGGCTTTCGACAAAGTCCCACGTAAGAGATTAGTGTGTAAAATTAAAGCATATGGAGTTGGGGAGGTGGGGGGGTAGTGTATTTAGATGGATAGAAAACTGGCTAGTGGACAGGAAACAAAGAGTAGGAATAAACAGGTCTTTTTCCGAATGACAGGCAGTGACTAGTGGGATCAGTGCTAGGATTCCAGCAGTTCACAATATATATTAAATTAGACGGGAGAACTAAATGTAATATTGCCCAATTTGCAGACGACACAAGGATGGATGGGAGGGTGAGCTGTGAGGAGGATGCAAAGATGCTTTAGTGTAATTTGGACAGGCTGAGTGAATAGGCAAGTGCGTGGCAGATGCAGTATAATGTGGATAGATGTGAGGTTATCCACTTTGGTTTCAAAAACAGGAAGACAGATTGCTATCTGAATGCCTATAATTAAGAGAGGAGAATGTGCAACAAGACGTGGGTGTCCTCGTGCACCAGTCGCTGAAGGTAAGCTTGCAGCTGCAGCAGGCTTCATTTCACCCCTGTGCCAGCTGCATCTTGTCCTTTTAGAAACAGGTTGTTCATTGTGTTTAAAACCAACAAAGCTATTTTTGAACCTCTGCAGCAGAATAAGTATTCAGTGTTTGTTCCAGCAGCGCATGGACAGCAAACACTTAATACAGCTGTTTGTAAAGGTAGCTTCACCATATGAGGACTTCCTCTTCACACTCAACTTGGGCATTTCTCACTGGCTTGCTCTCACTGCGGAGGGATATGGAGGCTGTGCAGAGGGATATGGGCCAAATGCGGGCAATTGGGATTAGCTTAGGGGTTTCGAAATAAAAGGGTGGCATGGACAAGTTGGGCCGAAGGGCCTGTTTCCATGCTGTAAACCTCTGACTCTGACTTTGAAGCTGGAAGTCTATGTCCCTTTGGGACTGTATGGAGACTGCCAAAGGATGCTTACAAACAGTAGCTCGAGGTGATTTTAAAAACATGCTTTGATATACCATGCACGTTACAGTCATTCAGTGTCCTTGCTGTTGCCCCTACTCCTGCTCCTTCCCAAGCCGCTCAGTTGGTGAACACAGTGCAAGATCACAGATCCGGCAGTGCACATTTTAGTCTTTAATGCTTCCTTAATCTGAAATCTGCTGACAACTTCCTTCAGTAAAACTTCCAGTTGTTGTTTTTCAACTCTCAATGCAAGACCGAAAATGAGGAAATGGAACTTTGGAAGGAGCTAGTTTCTGCTTCCAAACTGGTTTATTGTTCTCCTCATTTCTTCAGGTACAAGATGGTGTGCCATCTAGCAAACTGGTGTTTGATCTTCCTTGGGTGTAGGTCACTGATTAAATTCTGCTTCAAATTTGAGAAACCACCATAAGAACATAAGAATATAAGAAATAGGAGCAGGAGTAGGCCATCTAGCCCTTCGAGCCTGCCCCACCATTCAATAAGATCATGGCTGATCTGAAGTGGCTCAGTTCCACTTTCCCGCCTTCTCCCCATAACCCTTAATTCCCTTGTCTATCAAAAACCTATCTACCCGCGTCTTAAATATACTTAGCGAGGCAGCCTCCACCACTTCAACGGGCAGAGAATTCCAGAGATTCACCACCCTTTGAGTGAAGAAGTTCCTCCTCAACTCCGTTCTAAACTGCCCCCCTCCCTCTTATCCTGAGGCTGTGCCCTCTAGTCCTAATTTGATCCGTGTCTGCTGGAGTCTTGTCTTTGCAGACTGCAAATATCAGGATCAAGTTTCCCATGCAACTAGTGCCCAAAATACTGGGCTCTTTACAAATCTATGGCAAAACACAAGTGTGACCAATGGCACACCACCATGGTTGAATCAAACACAATGATTGTTGTACTTGAGCAGTCTCGATGGGCTGAGTGGCCTAATTCTCTCCTATGTCTTTTGGTCTGTGGTCCCCCTGCAGCTGGATACAGAATTCATGACAGGCCCTGAGGCTAGAAGTATCCCAATTGAGAAGGGATGGGTGGTTAAAGAGTTAATGTGACACCATGCACCATCTTCTATTATTCTTTCCTTGGGACCTCCACAGTTGCTGCACTAAATACACGTGCTTCACTTTCTCTCCAAATCTTTTCAGATCCCGGCATTCCAGCAGCAAAGTACTGCTTTTTGCTTCATCAAGTTTAGCCTTTGTATTGGTGGTGTTCTGAGAAATTTGAGACAAAGAGATGTTCGCATTTGTGTAGCGCCGTTCACGACCTTGGCACATCACTATACTCTCTCTTCAAAAGATTGCTTCAGTAAGTGTTGTAGTGTAGCCTCCATTATAATGTAAGATATGTGGGGGCCAGTTTACACACAGCAAGTTTTCATGAACAACAATGTGTTAACGGCCCATGGAGTCTTATCCCCAGTGTGTTATACCCGGGGAGGGCATACCCCAAAGATGTCCTGGTAATTTGACAGGGTGACTTGTGAACTTGCCGCACTGCACTGTTCCCATCCTGCCATTGAAAATGCAGCTACACTTCAGCAAGGAAGTAGCAGCAGAGTGGTTATCCTGCTGTGATTGGGCCTGACCTTCGATGGAGTGGCAATCTGCTTTTCAGTAAGGTTGGTTAAGTGACTATATATTGGGCAGATCATTAGGATAACTCTCTTGCTCCTCTTTGGAAAAATGCCATGGGATTTTCTACATTTTGCAGAGTGGGCTGATGGAGGCCTCAGTTTAACGTCTTATTTAGAAACTGCATCTATGACAGTGCAGCACTCTCTTATTGGTGCATTGGAATGTTGGCCTATATTTTGTGCTCACGTCCTAGGGTGGGGCTTGAACCCACAATCTTCCCAGGGATCTGTCACTGAACTGAGGCTGACACTTGCATTGACATGTCAAATGTTTAAGGAACTTTTTTTTTTCCTTCCGATGCCCATTTTCCGAAAACAAAGAATGTGTTCAAGCCTTGCAACTTCAAACAATGATCTCGGAGCATGGGGAGCCTATAGTTCCCCTTTGCTTTCCCCATGACAACACCATGATCAATCAGAGTTGACTTGCCATCCAATAATGCCCTTTTCTCCTGTAGTAGAGATTTCTGAGATTGTTTGAAATTTGGCCTTTGTCCTGATGAGTGCAATTTGAAAAGCTTCAGCAACCTGTTTCTCTTTTCATCAGTTTTTTTTTGACTGAAATGTTGATCTTGTTCCTCTCTGTAGAGAGTGGGCACAGTGAGCATCTGTATTCCTTTCGTACTCACACGCTGACTTTTACTAATCACTAGAGGTATCACTATGCCACTATTTACCTAGCCCTCTCCAGGAGGGTATTGCAGACTCCTTCTGCCTCCTGTCTAATCAATGCAACTCTGATGTAGAGAACACCATGCCATCAAAATATGTCCTTGATCCGTTATAATCAACACAATATTGATAAAGAGACAGCTTTAGGTGCATCTTTGAGGTGTCCAATTTAGCTATTTTCCATCTAGAAGGGTACAATGTCAGATTTTAGATCTACTCTGTAACTAGAGAGAGCCATCAGCTAATCCATTCTCAGACTTCAAAGTCCTGCATGATCTGGTTTGAGTTATTACTGTCACATGTATTAGTGTACACTAAAACGTATTGTTTCGAATATTGGAGGAAAGGAACAATGTGGATTATCAGAAAGGTCAATTGTAGATGCGGAGGAATTGATGAGGGCAATGTGAGAATGGTGCAACAAAGCTGGGGTAAGTGGGCAGAGAGTCATTCTGAGCAAGGAATAGGATATTTGACAGGGCTCTTCCATCAGAAAAAAAGCCCAAGGATCACTGAGTAGTGACACAATCCTTATGGATTACTCTCAACTTTGACACAATCCCTAAGGGTCACTCTAAATGGTGACACAATAACCCAGAAGCACAGACTTGCACTCTCACGAAACAATGATGTGTTGTATAACATTGCTAGCAATCATTTACTGGCACAGTGTATGACGAAGAAGGAACTGCGATTGGTGCACATCCTGCACTCCAGACCCCACTTACCCCATGGGACATCCTACCCCAAAGATCGAAAGTGCATCAAAACTCTGCCTGTCCAGCCACGTGAAGGACAGGGCAGAAACTCTCGACCCTGAGTAGATGTCAACCTCTAATCCAGGGACAAACACTACTGCTGACCCTCCAGACTCGCTTTCTCCCTACCTGACCCTCCTACTCACTGTCCCCTGATCTTCCAGTCAAAGAATTGTGACAAAGACATTCAAAAATGATTGCAAGGGAAATAGTGCTTTCTTCAGTTTTTGGTAATATTGTCAAAGATACGAAGGTCAAGTTAACTGATATTAAATGAGTTCTGTCTTCCCTTATCTTGTCTAGTAATACTGGTTTTACTCTGATCCAACTTTACATTTGACAGCAGGAGTTGCTGGAATGCCTGTTTCCTTTCCCTGTCTCTCAGGGTTGTTAAGGTCTGCCTGACCTAAATGAAAGAGAGCTCCCAAACTGATTGTAATGAAATGCCCATGTTAAATATGTAATTTGAAGTCAACTCCACCATTATATTTTGATTTAGGAATTGAACTGTTGTGATCTCTAATTATTTCCATCACCTTGAGGTCTTTCCTGTGATTACCAAGCTCCATTTTCTATTATATGAAGTTAATCAAGTGATTTTTTTTAAAAGAATGAGCGTCTTCAGAAACTGCATTAAAGAAAGGGTGATCAGGTTATTGGGGAGCGTGCCTAATGAACCATGTTGGCTGAAATGAATTAACTCTGTATTGCGTTACAGGTATTCCCAATTTCAAGCCTATTCTAACAGTGCGTTTTTGTTTTGGCATAATTGGTAAATTTGGCACTCTCCCCAATGGTGGTGTTGCCTTTTAGTTTAACAGTTACTGAGGATGCTCATTACTTTTTAAAAAAATAGTGCTGTTCACCACCTCTGTCCCTGACACACCACTCACTGACCCTCCAGACTCATCAGCTACCTTCCTGACACTCCAGCTCACTGACCCTCCAAACTCACCGCCTCCCTCCCCAATCCACCCACTCACTGACCCTCCAGACTTGTCACCTACCTTCCTGACACTGCCACTCTCTGACACTCCAGACTCGCTTCCTCCCTCTCCGACCCTCCCACTCACTGACCATCACGACTTGCTATCACTCCCACTTTAGTCCCTCTCTCTCCCTTGTTTCCTCCCTTCCTCCCCCCGTTGCCCCTCCATCAAGCCCTGGCTCAGGGAAGGTTAGGAAGAGGAGGAACAGCAGGTGGGTAGCTGTCCTCGAGAGCGACGAGCGGGAAGTCGGGGAGAGAGTTGGAAAAGTTCACGGAGGGAGGTGGCAAGTCGGGAGACTCGGAGTGCAAGCGTTGGTGAATGAGATGGCGAGTGGGGTGTCAGGGAGGGAGGCCGTGAGTGAGGTGGGGTTGGGGAGGGAGGCGGTGAGTAAGAGTAACTCTCTAGCAGGCTGGAGAGATGTTGAGTGGAGGCAAGTTGAAAGATCTAGTGTTGTTGTACGTTATTAAGAATTGTTAAGCTTAGTTTAGAGATGGTCAGAATTTCACCGGTTAGGTTTAAGGGAGCCAACCAATTTTTAATGTACCGATTACAAGCCAGGAACATAACCCAACTTTATTACCTGAATTCATATTGGAAAATGATTTTTGTTTAAAGGCTGTGTTTTAGGAATGGCTTAGGAACGCCAAATGAGGGATAGCTGTCCTATTTAAACACCACCTCTGGGTACAGGCACTGACGCTCACACTCTTAATTTCCTTGTCTCTTTCAGCGGAATCTTTCAAGGAGTTTGCAATGTTACTGCAGGAAGTGGAAGATGAAAGGATGATGATGGTAAGTGGTTTATTTCAAGCTGTACCCACAAAATGCAGCCTGTTGAAGACCGTCTAAATTGGCCCATTGATTCACTTCTCAATATTCGTGCAATAATGACTGGTACTGGGATCATTTAAACTGCCAATCTGGGAATAGTATTCTGTTACACATTAATGCCTTAGGCAAATTCTGAGGTCTTTTTTTAATTCATTTGTGGACATGGGTTTCGCTGGCTGGCCAGCATTTATTGTCCATCCCCTAGTTGCCCGAGTGCAGTTAAGAGTCAACCACATTGCTGTGGCTCAGGAGTCACATGTAGGCCAGACTAGGTAAGGATGGCAGATTTCCTTCCTTAAAGGACATTAGTGAACCAGGTGGGTTTTCCCAACAATTGATAACGATTTTGTGGCCATCAGTAGATTTTTAATTCCAGATTATTTTTTTATTGAATTCAAGTTCCACCATTTGCCATGGTGGGATTCGAACCTGGGCTCCCAGAATATTAGCTGAGTTCCTGGATTAATAGTCTAGCGATAGTACCACTAGGCCATTGCTTCCCCATCAATTCTTCAATTAATTTCCGTTGCTGAGAAAGTGTGTTCTGTACATTGGCAGTAATTTATAAATCAGAAAGTTTTCTCCAAGCGTAGTGTAAATGGAAGGAAATGATTGGCTTGGTCTATTTATACTACTTCATTTAAAAAAAAACATAGAATCATAGAACCCTACAGTGCAACATGGCAATTGTCCAGCCCCTCCACTGTCAACAGGGCTTCCCATTGTCTGTGCCCTTTGCCGCTGGGGAATCCGCAGTAGGGAGTCCCCATTGGCGGGACCAAATGATCCCGCCGGCAAGAAGGGCTGGAAAATCCCGCCCATTTTGCCTGTATGTTGCTGAAAAGAGAGATGTGCTGCTGAAGCTTTGCGCCTTGTACTCATGAGGAAAAATTCAAGAATGCCAAATTTCAAACAATCAGAACTATTTATGCTCCAGGAGGAAAGGGTGCTGATTGGTTGGCAAGGTGACTCTGGCCCAGGCCTAAGCACAGAGAAAACAGTGCGGAACCATGTCTCATGCTTGCAAAACCCAAAAGAAAACGTTTACTATTTGATGTGATTCCATGATTGGGCAGCACTTGCTGAACAATCCTGAATGTGGCAATAGCTACATTCACAACCGACCGCAGATAAGCAAAAGTCCATAACTTGGCTCATTTACTCTTGCTGGAAGCGACATGCATTTCCACAGGAACCAACTATCTGTTAACAAAACGAATATGTTCAAGCCTTGTACCTGTTATGGACTTACCTAGATACAATGGGGGCATGAGATTCCTGTTGCTGTCTCCATGGCAACATCTCAACCACCAATCAACATCCTGTTTTCCTGTGGTATGAATTGTTGTGATTGTTTGAAATTTGGCATTTGTGCGCTTGTCCTGATGAGTGCAAGATGAAAAGCTTTGACAACGTGGCTCTCTCCCGTCAGGAAGGTCCAGGTTCTGTGTTACCAAATTTGGTTGTTTGATCATTGAAATGCACAGGGCCAGAATTTGCAGCAGTGGGGCTTTGAACAGCATCTGCTGATCATCAGAATTCTCTTTAGATGAGTCACCCGATGAAGGAGCAGTGCTCCAAAAGCTCGTGATACCAAATAAACCTATAGGTCTTTAACCTGGTGTTGTGAGACTTCTTACTGAACAGTGGAGCAGACTGAAAGGACCAAATGTGACGCTCCTGTTTCCCATGTTTCTTGATGCTGATCATGATCCACAGTTGACTGTATCTGAAACTTCAGTTTCTAATAAAGACGAAGGGATTAATTTCACCATCCTGCCCGCCACGGGAATCAAAGCAGGTAAGGGGTGGATCGTGGAAAGGTCCAGGAACCCTGGGTGGGATTTTCTAGTTTCAGGATGAGGCTGGAAAATCCCACCTGATGAGTGTTTCTATAGTCCCCCTGCCTGGTGCTGGACAGTATCTTGTTTCTCGAGAAGAGATCTCCACCAGCTAGGTATGGCTTTGTGCTCAGCCAACAATTATTTTGTGTTGTGACTGCCCTGGGGTTAGGTTGCAAAACCACAGAAAGCGCTATTGGAATTAACAAGCTTCTTCTCGAGGGCTCTTTCGTTAACATTATCAGCTTGCCGGAGAATTTGAAGGTCCATCAGGCAGGGTGCTGGGTCAGAAAAATGAGATGAAAAGTAGGGCAGGATTTTCTGGCCCTTGCCACTGGCGGCAATTCTGGTCCTACCCAAGTCGGCAGAGATCTGAATGGCTCACTGAGGGGATGGGCGGGGCATCCCAACAGGGGCAGGGCTGTAAAAACCCTGGCGCAAATCCTCACTGTTCATGATGATAGAGAAGAATGAATGCAGGTAACGTGAAATAAACAAAGAAGGTACACCTAGTGACAAGTACAAGCTGCCAGAGGCAGTAATAGAGGCAGATACAATTTTGTCTTTTAAAATGTGTTTAGACAGTTAATGGGTATAGAGGGTATGGGCCAAATGTAGGCAATTGGGACTAGTTTAGTGGTTTTAAAAAAGGGCGGCATGGACAAGTTGGGCCGAAGGGTCTGTTTCCATGCTGTAAACCTCTATGTCACTGTCACTCTATAAATGTTTCGGTTGTGATCAATATAATTGACTGGATTGTACTTCAAACACACTAACTTGTGCTACCTTTCCTTTCACAAAATGTAATTTTTTCCCCGAGCATTATTCCTCTTTTCTGATTTCAAAGATTTAACTGGTTTTTCTCAATCCTGATGCGTTGATGTTTTTTTTTCAATATCCTCTTCCAAGCAGAGGTTGGATCAATAAGTTGGGATGAAGATCCGTCTCTTTCAGTTTATCCTGACTTTGAGGCTAAGAGTCAGAAAGATTGTGAACTCTGAATTCATTTCCCACTTTGTTACAGATTCAAAATTCCAGCAACCTGCTAATTAAGCCCTTGGAGACGTTTAAGAAAGACCATATCGGAGTTGCGAAGGTAAGCATCTTGAAATGTTTTGTTAGAAAAGGAGCAGGAGTAGGTTTTTCGGCCCATCAGGCCTACTCCACCATTCAATGTGATCATGACTGATCCTCAATCTCGAGCCCATTCTCTCCCCATGTTCCTTAGTGCCTTTAGAGATCTAAAACATTCCTATCTCTTCCTTAAATATCCCGTCTTAAATATTGCTATCTGCACAACTTTCCAATGCACTAAACGTTTTGTCTTCTCCCTTTTCTTTGCAACTTCCCTGGCTTGAATCAGCTCCTCAGTTCTGTTGCTGTTGCTGTTGTCATTAATTGGGTTGCCAGCTCCCCTGTAGCTCATAGCCAGGTGAGGTGGTGTGGGCCAGTAACGGTGTTGTTCCATTTGGCGATCTGAAATCCTGGATCATGGCACATGTGAATTCCAAGTGGTTTTTGTATGTTGGGATGAAATTGCAAGTAACTGTTTTGTTTTGTGTGGTGTGTGTGATGTGTGTGTGCAATGTTGAGGGTTCTCTATCCTTCACTACCATGTGGAGGAGATGCTGGCGTTGGACTTGGGTAAACACAGTAAGAAGTCTCTCAAAACCAGGTTAAAGTCCAACAGGTTTATTTGGTAGCAAATGCCACCATCTTTTGGAGCAGCGCTGCTGGTAGCAGTTTGCTACCAAATAAACCTGTTGGACTTTAACCTGGTGTTGTGAGACTTCTTACTGTCATCTTCATCACCACCACAGCAACTAATCTTCCATTATGCTCCTAAAAGACAAGGGATGGAGACATCCCGCTGATTTGAAATAGCTAAGAGTGGTAAAGAGTTTCCTGTTGTAACACTAATCGCAAGAAGGGTCAATTTTGAGCCTTTCCCATAATATCATAGAATTTCTACAAGAGACCATTCGGCCCATCGAGTCTATACTGACCATAATCCCACCCAAGCCCTATTCCCGTAACCCCACACGTTTTACCCTGCTAACCCCCTGGCACTTACGGGCACTTTAGCGTGGCCTATCAACTTAAGCCATACACCTTTGGACTGCGGAAGAAACAGGCGCACCCGGAGGAAACCCACGCAGACATGGAGAGAACGTGCAAATTCCACACAGAGACTCACCTGAGGCCAGGAATCGAACCCAAATCCCTGGTGCTGTGAGGCAGCAGTGCTAATTACTGTGCCACCGTGTCATTCTTCTGTCAGCTTCAACCCATAGCTTTTTATTTTATTATATATATTTTATATGTAATATTTTGTTAATATATTGCTTGTCTATTCAAATACAACATACTGTTTTATTGAAGGCTGTTTGTTCAAAAGAACTAATACACATATGGATGAAACCCAAGGCTCTGGGCTTAGTTGGAGGGATGAACTCCTAATGACCATGTTCTCAGCAGGACTGGTGTTTTTTTGCGGAGGTGGAGAAGAATCAGTACGAGTGTTCTTTGGACTGCTTGAAGTTAATGGTGCAGATGATTTCGATTCTCATGAGTCCTGTTTCAGGGTCTCCATTATGCACATTCTGGCAAGAACCCATCCTATCATGGCCGATCGTACAAACAGTGCAGCTGAATTCTCTCTCGCTGTGTGTAGACTGTCTGTGATGGACCTAAATTCAATGTTGAGTCGGCGCTGCCCCCTTCTCTCCTGCTCTTGCTTGAAACCTGGCTTGCTTTTCCTAACTCTGTTGAAGGAGCCAACGCAACACGAATGTGATTGCTTCTCAACCAAAAAAACAGCTTCAAATCTGAAATAGGAAGACTCACCTAGCTGCTGCAGCCTGCTTTTAATACACAAATAATTCAGACATGATTCAGTGATTAGAGAGACAATGGCTCTTATCTTATCAGACCTCGTGACTGGTAACTTTTGTTAAATGTTCAGGTTTTCTGTTACATTCAGTTTGTGTTTGTTTTGGTATTAAGTTTCAAATATTTTAAGAAATGTAATTTTATTGAACTGCATTTTTTAAAATTATTTGAAGTACGTTCAGTGTGACCATTTGAATTGGTTGTGAATCAATGTTGGGTGTTACTCTGCGTGGGCAGGCATTAGCAGATACTGCTGAATTGTTCTCGACATTCTCTCTCATGCCATCTGGGAGGACAGATGGTTAAATTAGCTGTTACAAAGGTGCCTAGGGCTATTTCTTCATTGATGAATCACAAATACCGGCTCCCCTTTAATTTCCAGCCTGTTTTGAGGGCTGTAGGATGGTTCTAAGCGTCTTGGCCACTTTTGGGCCTGATAAAGATCTACCCAGTTTTGATGCTCGAGTCTGTGCATTGTGTGTCACTGGGCTATTTGACACATTGAGCCCCATTCCTCTGGTCATCTGGTTCATGCATGTAATCATTTTCCAGCACGGATAAGTGGATAACGAGCAGGAGCAAAAGTCTCTGGCAGGATTCCATCATCCCCCATCAGCCGTCCCGCCCTCCAGAGCTCAGTAATTCTAAAGCCAATTATCAACATTTTCTTGGCTAAGATCGAGCCCGGGATCAGGTGCACTGCCTCTTCTTGTCAGCTTGGATCTTGTATGTCTCTCTTGTTGGGACAATGATTCCATGATTTGGATTCAATTTGAATTAGTTCTTGGAGTAAGCAAGGAGGTGGATTAAGGTCTTGCCCAGTCCACTCTGCGTCATGATGGCGCACTGGTTAGCACTGCTACTTCACAGAGACACAGGTTCGATTCTTGGCTTGGGTCACTGTCTGTGTGGAGTTTGCACGTTCTCCCTGTGTCTGCGTGGGTTTCCTCTGTATACTCCTGCTTTCCCCCACATTCTGAAAGACGTGCTGGTTATGTGTACTGACCCAAACAGGCACCGGACTGTGGCAACTAGGGGAATTTCACAGTAACCTCATTGCGGTGTCAATGTAAGCCTTACGTGTGACTAATAAACTTTTACTTTTGCACTGGCTTTGTAACTTTAAGTATGGAGTAAAATGGGTGGTACGGTGGCGCAGCGGTTAGCACCACTGCCTCACAGTCCTGGGGTGCCGGGATTCGATTTCAGCCTTGGCTAACTGTCTGAGTGGAGTCTCCCTGTGTCTGTGTGAGTTTCCTCTGGGTGCTCCAGCTTCCTTCTACAGTCCAAAGATGTGCAAGTTAGGTTGATTGGCCGTGCTAAATTGCCCCTTAGTGTCAGGGGGATTAGCAGAGTAAATGTGTGGGGTTACGGAGATAGGCATGGGTGGGATTGTTGTCAGTGCAGACTCAGTGGGCTGAATGGCTTCCTTCAGGTGCCTGCCTCATAGAACTCTGGACTGCATTCTTGGGTGATTCAGTATGTGACCTTTGGGCTGTGTAGCTTAGTGCTACACTTAATACTGGTTATGTATGAGGCCGTTGAAGGAGGTGGGAAGGAAGTAATCTCCTAGCTCAGTTTTAAGTTCTAAATCTATTTCATTTTGTAAGTTTACAGTTCCATTGCTCTTCAATATCTCAGGAATGTCTGGATGTGCAGAAAATCCAAGGTCCGTTTATCTCAGCCTGGTCTGCAGCCCTGTTACTTGCACAATGCAGCCAACATGCTGACTAATCGGAAAACTCAGACTGTCTCAGTCAGTCTACACTAGAGCCAGGCGTAACATGAAGAAAACCTCATGGTTGGAGAGTATTGAGAATTATAGGTTCCAAATCGCCTGTTTCTCCCAGCAGTGCTGCATCTCCCAAATTTCCTATCTCAACTTTAAAACATACATTTCCTCAAAATATTTTCTGGCAAATCTCTACCATTTACATTTGAGAGAATCAATATCATCTGCCATCATTCTCTCCCTACAGAGACCGTGCTCCATAAATTATAGGATCATACATACATAAGTAGACCAATCAGCTCTTGTGCCAATTTATTAAAAACAATTAGGCCTTAAGGCCCTGCAAAGATTTCCTTTTCCAGTATATAGAATATAAGAAACCCTACAGTGCAGAAGGAGGCCATTCGGCACATTGAGTCTACACCGACAACAATCCCAGCCCAGGCCCTATCCCCACAACCCCACGCATTTACCCACTAATCTAAACATCCCAGGGCACAATGGGCAATTTAACACTGCCGATCCACCTAGCTTGCACATCTTTGGACAGTGGGAGGAAACCCACGCAGACACAGGGAGAACGTGCAAACTCCACACAGACAGTGACCCGAGGCCGGGAATCGAACCCAGATTCCTGGAGCTGTGAGGCAGCAGTGCTAACCACTGTGCTACCCAAATCTATCCAATTCCCCTACTTTTCAATTAGTTTCCACCATAACTTTCAGGCAATGGACTCTATGCCATCATAATCCACTGCCCCAGTCTAGATTAAAAAATATATCATTCTCTTCTCTTTCAGAATGGCATGGTATAACATCATCCTCCCTGCTGCCTCACCAATGGCCACCTCTAATGGTGGCATTGCCAAGCTTCTGCCTATCTAATTGGCCACAGTGGTCTTGAGGCAGCCAGTTAATTGGTAAAATGCTGCCCAGGGTCCTACCGTCCGCCCACGCAGTGACAGGTCCCACTTTCCATCCAAGAGACAGGCCACTTACTTAGTGATGAAATTTCTGTCGGTGTCTGCAGATTAGTTTTGAATTAATCCCTGCTGTGTCCTCTGGTTCTACTGTTGTAGACAAGGTGAAGCAATCTCGGTTATGGTTCTTCCTTTCCTCTCACCTGAGGAAGATCACTTTCATTCCGTTTGTGTACCTTTGCCACACTTTGCGCTGTTGATGGAAAGGCCATAACTCATGTATTTACTTTCAAATCCCTCTGTGGACTTGCCCCTCCGTATCTTTGTAATCTCCTGTAACCCCCACAACTCTGAGATACCTGTGTTCCTCTAATTCTGACCTCTTGTGCATTCCCAATTTTCATTGCTCCACCATTGGTGGCCTTCAGTTGTCTGGGCCCCAAGGTTTGGAATACCTTCCGTACACTTCTCCACCTCTAGATCTCACCTCCCTTCTTTTTAGGCCCTCCATGAAACCTACCGGTGGTGACTGAGGTGATTGTCCCTTTGAGATCAACACAGCAGTGTAAGGGTTTCTGGCTTGAAGGACCAATCCAGATGCAGAGTGAGTAATCATCCCAGTGGGTGGGGGGGTCACAGTCTGAGGATTACACATTTAGGATGGAGGTGAGGAGACATTTCTTCACCTAAAGAGTGGTGAGCCTGTGGAATTCATTACCACAAGTGGTTGATGCCAAAACATTGCATGCATTCGAGAGGCGGTTGGATATAGCACTTGGAACAAATGGCATCAAAGGTTATGGGGAGAAAGCAGGATTAGGCTATTGAGTTGGGTGATCAGCCATGATCATGATGAATGGCAGAGCAGGCTTGAAGGGCCAAATGGCCGCCTCCTGCTCTGATCTTCTATGTTTCTCTGCCCTTTCTTAGGCAGAAGACGTGCAAGGGATGTGGCTAGACGTGCTAGCCGCTGTACAGTTTTTCTTATTAATAAATAAATTTGAATGTGGCACAGTGGTTCGCACTGTTGCATCAGAGCTGCAGTGACTTGGGTTCGATTCCCGGCTTGGGTGACTGGGTGGGAGTTTGCATGTCTTCCTCGTGTCTGTGTGAGTTTCCTTTGGGAGCTCTGGTCTTCTCCCGCAATCCAAGATTTGTAGGTTAGGTGGATCGGCCATGCTAAATTGCCTCTTAATGTCCCGAGATTAGCGGGGTAAACGTGTGGGATTATGGGGATAGGATCTGGGTGAGATGAGTTGGTGCAGACTCGATGGGCCGAATGGCAGGCACCTGCACTGTATCTTGTGCGTTTCCACTGAAGTCTGTGGAAGTGCATCATTTCACTAACTCTTTGACCAAGGTTTTGATCCCCTGACCTTGTATCTCCCCATGTGGCTTGTTGTTGTACTTTGTTTTATAAAGTTACTGTGCGGCAAGCTGGGGCATTTCGTGTTAACGGCATGATGTAAGTACAAGATATTGGACGAATGGAGCAGTTCCCAGTTTATCCCCCAGAACTGCCGGCAAACACAGCGGCTGTAATTGTAATGTAAATAACACATTTGTCTGGTACTCTTTTTTAATTATAAGATAACATTATTATATGACATGGACCATGTATTCACTCATGTACAACTGTGTTTAGAGAAATCAGTCTTTCACTAGGCACAAGGCCAACTTACAGTAAATAGGATATCAGGAGGTCAACTGGAGGTCAGTTGTTGTTGGTGAGAGAGTGTTTCCGAATATCTGGCTTAACCGGTTTGCCCAGAGAGCGTTTTCACTCATTTATTTTTGTAACAGGTTCCTTGATATTCTGAAGTTCGGTATCTAGAATGGGGTGATGTGTTTTGGGGGGAGCGGGGGCGGAGTGGTGCGGTAAGTGTGCTGTCCACCACCGTGTGCTGAATGGGGTATAATTAATTCCGGCAATCTGTCCCCTTTTGTTCAATGCGGTGCTACGCCGCAGAGAATCGACTCCAAGGCAGCAGCTGCCGTTCCAAATCGGCCGAGAGAGAATCGATTGGAGCAGCCTTGTGTCTGAGAACTGCAGCTGATTCGAACACTGCTTTTAAATCTGCCAAGGAAGTCACGTGTTTGGGCGCTTGCCATGTTGACTTCTCCCACCCCAATTTGCTCTGTGACAGTTCCTGATGACTAATGCTGGGGCGTGTAAGCATTGCCTCCACCAACTGCTTATTATTCTGGCAATTACTCACTTCGGACCAATGCTTTGTCTCGTTGCTACACCCAATACCGCCCCCTTTGCCTTCTGTCCTATGATATCTTTGTTGTTTAATGTTTCCCGCCCTCTAACCTTCCCTTTCTTTCTTCCTCCTCCCCTCCCCTTTCGACGATAAAATCCAATTTGATTTATTATTGCCACGTGTCTTAGTATACAGTAAAAAATGTTGTTTCTTGTGCCTGAAACAGACAAAGCATACCGTTCATAGAGAAGGAAAGGAGAGAGCGCAGAATGTAGCGTTACAGTCATAGCTAGGGTGTAGAGAAAGATCAACTTAGTGTGAGGTAGGTTCATTCAAAAGTCTGATGGCAGCAGGGACGAAGCTGTTCTTGAGTCGGTTGATACGTGACCTCAGACTTACAAAACCCACCATGTTGCTACCCTTCCTGCAGGAAAGCCGCATCTGACATGAAACCTTAACTCCGTTCCTCTCTCCACAGATGCTGCCAGACCTGTGGTATATTTCCAGCACTCTTTGTTTTTATTCCAGTAGCTCATTTTTGACCAAGCTTCATCATGTGAGCCCAAACAATTGAATATCGCCAAGGTGCCCAGCTGTAAGAGCTGTATGCCAACAAGTTGTGATCTGGAGTATGCTACCAGAGAGGTTGATAGAGGCAGATTAAATAATACCTTTCGAATGGGATTTGGATAAAGTTTAGAAGTTTATTTACTAGTGTCACAAGTAGGCTGACATCAACACTGCAAAGAAGTTATTGTAACCTACGTGATTGGAAAAGGTTCCCAGGGCTGTTGGGAAAGGACTTGGGACTAGTTTTGGATAGAATGCTCTTACAGAAAGCTGTCATTAATGCACTGGCCAAATGGCCTCCTCCTGTGTTATATTCCAATATTCTCTTGGTTGTCAAATAGGAGGCAGACAGTGGGGGTCAACGGGTGCTATTCGGATTGGCGGATGGTGACTAGTGGAGTGCCCCAGGGGTCGGTGCTGGGGCCTCAGCTTTTTACCATTTATATAGATGATCTGGAGGAGGGAACCGAGTGTAGGGTGTCGAAATTTGCTGATGACACCAAGATTGGGGGAACGGCAAATTGTGCGGAGGATGTGGAGAGTCTGCAGAAGGATCTAGATAGGCTGGGCGAATGGGCCAGGAAATGGCAAATGGAATTTAATGTTGGCAAGTGTGAGGTGGTCCACTTTGGTAGGAAGAATGGTAGGAAGGACTATTACTTACGGGGCGAAAAACTGCAGCAGGCGACAGTGCAGAGGGACCTCGGGGTCCTTGTGCATGAGTCGCAAAAACCCAGCCTGCAGGTGCAGCAGGTGGTCAGGAAGGCGAATGGGATGCTGGCCTTCATAGCGAGGGGGATTGAATATAAAAGTAGGGAGGTCTTGCTGCAGCTGTATAGGGCATTGGTGAGGCCGCAGCTGGAGTACTGTGTGCAGTTTTGGGTGCCGCACCTGCGCAAAGATATTTTGGCCTTGGAGGGAGTGCAGAGGAGGTTTACTAGGCTGATACCGGAGTTGAGGGGGTTGAGCTATGAGGAGAGGCTGAATAAACTGGGCTTGTACTCGTTAGAGTTTAGAAGAATGAGGGGAGATCTCATTGAGACGTATAAGATGATGAATGGGATGGATAGGATAGAGGTGGAAAGACTCTTCCCGCTCAAAAAAGACAGTAGGACTAGGGGGCACAGCCTCAAGATAAAAGGGGGGCGGTTTAGAACGGAGTTGAGGAGGAACTTCTTCACTCAAAGGGTGGTGAATCTCTGGAATTCTCTGCCCGTTGAAGTGGTGGAAGCTGCCTCGCTAAATATTTTTAAGACGCGGGTTGATGGGTTTTTGATAGGAGAAGGGATTAAGGGTTATAGGGAGAGGGCGGGAAAGTGGAACTGAGCAGCGACAGATCAGCCATGATCTTATTGAATGGCGGGGCAGGCTTGAAGGGCTGGATGGCCTACTCCTGCTCCTATTTCTTATGTTCTCAGTATTTAGCTGACAACACTCGGCAGCACAATTACCAGGTTAGAAGAGCAGAACGTTTCTGGCAGAGTGAAGCCATTCAGCTCATCACGTCTGTGGAGCTATCCAGCTGAATCCCATCTTGCTCTTGGCCCATGATCTGGAGGAGGGAACCGAGTGTAGGGTGTTGAAATTTGCTGATGACACCAAAATTGGTGGAAAGGCAAATTGTGCGGAGGGTGGGGAGAGTCTACAGAAGGATCTAGATAGGCTGGGCGAATGGGCCAGGAAATGGCAAATGGAATTTAATGTTGGCAAGTGCGAGGTGGTCCACTTTGGTAGCAATAATGGTAGGAAGGATTATTACTTACGTGGAGAAAAACTGCAGCAGGCGACGGTGCAGAGGGACCTCGGGGTCCTTGTGCATGAGTCGCAAAAACCCAGCTTGCAGGTGCAGCATGTGGTCAGGAAGGCGAATGGGATGCTGGCCTTCATCGCGAGGGGGATTGAATATAAAAGTAGGGAGGTCTTGCTGCGGCTGTATAGGGCATTGGTGAGGCCGCAGCTGGAGTACTGTGTGCAGTTTTGGGCGCCGTACTTACGCAAGGATATTTTAGCCTTGGAGGGAGTGCAGAGGAGATTTACTAGGCTGATGCCGGAGTTGAGGGGGTTGAACTATGAGGAGAGGCTGAATAGATTAGGCTTGTACTCGTTAGAGTTTAGAAGAATGAGGGGAGATCTCATTGAGACATATAAGATGATGAATGGGATGGATAGGATAGAGGTGGAGAGACTCTTCCCGCTCAGAAAGGATAGTAGGACTAGGGGGCACAGCCTCAAGATAAAGGGGGGACGGTTTAGAACGGAGTTGAGGAGGAACTTCTTCACTCAAAGGGTGGTGAATCTCTGGAATTCTCTGCCCGTTGAAGTGGTGGAGGCTGCCTCGCTAAATATTTTTAAGACGCGGGTTGATGGGTTTTTGTTAAGCGAGGGGATTAAGGGTTATGGGGAGAGGGCAGGAATGTGGAACTGAGCCACGACAGATCAGCCATGATCTTATTGAATGGCGGGGCAGGCTTGAAGGGCTAGTTGGCCTACTCCTGCTCCTATTTCTTATGTTCTTATGTTCTTCTAGGTTGCGGCGAGCTATGGCTTAATAAAAGCAAAGCTGCCCGTTTCTGTTGGGGAGAAAGCAGGATCAGGCTGTTGAGTTGGATGATCAGCCGTGATTGTGATGAATGGTGGAGCAGGCTCAAAGGGCCAAATAGCCGCCTCCTGCTCCTATCTTCTATGTTTCTGTGTTTTACTTCTCTATTCCTCTCTGCCCAAGGGCTAAATACTTGGACAACAAAAAATAGAAAGTGCTGGAAAATCTCAGCAGGTCTGACAGCATCTGTGAGGAGAGAAGAGACCCTTTATCATCTGGACTCGAAACATTGACTCTCATTTTCTCCCCACAGATGCTGTCAGACCTGTTGAGATTTTCCAGCATTTTATATTTCTGTTTTCAGTTCTCAGCATCTGAGTATTTTGCTTTTATGTTGGCTGAACGCTCCTGTCAGCTGAAGCAGCATTTCACTTGCACATCCTTCAGTTTGATCTACTGTACTTGCTGCTTCCAATGCCGTCTCCGCTATTGTGGGGAATCTGGGTGAGCACGTTCGCTCGGTCGGCAAGCATGATCGTACCCCCCTCTGTTGCTCACCATTTCGACTCACCCTCTTGCTCTCGTGCCCATGTTTGTCTGTCCTTGGCCTGCTGCAATTCTCCAGTGGAGCCCGGTGCAGACTGGAGGAGCAGCTTTGGAACTTCTGATTAGGTACATTCCAGGCCTCAGAACTCAACACTCAGTCCAGCAATTTTAGACTGAGATCTTTCTCCTCCATCTTGACCTCTTCTTTTAAAATTCC
Organism: Carcharhinus amblyrhynchos; assembly: GCF_965287045.1. Classification (NCBI taxonomy): domain Eukaryota; kingdom Metazoa; phylum Chordata; class Chondrichthyes; order Carcharhiniformes; family Carcharhinidae; genus Carcharhinus; species Carcharhinus amblyrhynchos. The sequence continues at coordinate 130,135,664 of NC_137327.1, forward strand.
AAATCTTTTTTGTCCCACCACCAGCCACACAGCCTTCTGTTCTTAAGTTTTGTTTTCACTGCTTTATTCTCCCGTGAACACATGCTGCTATCTTACCTTAATGCCACAATCAGCGCTGTCTCTACTCCTTCACACTACTGTTAACACTCCCTCTGCCTCGTGCCCTACACATCCTTATTTCAATCTCTCCTAGCTCCCACCGATCACTGATCTTTCACTCTGCTCCATCTTCTCCGTCCTCTCTTATACAGTTTATAATCCATCACATTTCTCTCTCTTTAACACAGAAGAAGTTGGACACACTCAAAACATTAACTCTGTTCTCTCTCTGTCTCTCAAGATGCTGCCTGACCTGCTGGGTGTTTTTACTGCAATTTCAGTTTTTATTTTTATTTGGGAGTGCTAATTTTATCGGTCTCACTCGTGCCTGCTATGAGCTATCGTACCACATGGAGTGACAACGGCTAATAACATGCGCTGAATAATGAACTATGAATGATCTGTGTGGCCCAGTGTTACATGCTATGGTGCGCACACATACTAAGTCATTATGTGCACTATGTCTTCTCGTAGAAACATAAAATCCTGATGGGACTGGACAGGCTGGATGTGGGAAGAACATTCCCGATGTTGGGCAAGTGCAGGACTAGGGGTCACAGTTTAAGAATTTAGGGGTAAGCCACTCAGGACTGAGATGAGGAAAATCTTCTTCACTCAGAGTTGTGAACCTGTGGAATTCTCTACCACAGAAAGCTGTTGGACCGCTTCAGTAGATATATTCAAGACGGAACCAGACATGGCCCTTGTGGTGAAGAGGCTCAAGGGATATGGAGAGAAAGTGGGAGTGGGATCCTGACAGTGCATGATCAGCCATGATCATACTGAATGGTGGTGCAGGCTCGATGGGCCGAATGGCCTACTCCTGCACCTATTCACTATGTTTTGTTGCCCTGTTGTGAGATGACTGAGATTTTGGAGATATATTGTTTCGTGGGTCCCTATTTACACAGTTGCTTGGCACTCTAATCTAAACCATTGCACTCCAATCCTGGCTGCGTACTCAGTCTGTTTTGTATTTAAGTTACTCACCGCTTCATTGCTGGTTTTAAAGTTGATGATTTGTAAATATCTACATTCTAGCTGCGGAGCTCAACGACAAATTATTACCATCTTGACCCTTTTAGTTTTCTCTGTCTCCCCTCTTGAACATTCTTCTTTATATCTTGTCGAGCTGTTGTCGGGTTTAAATCTGTCTTCAGTTGGCTTGCTTGCTGAGGAATGAAACAATAAAATCAATATTACAGGTTCTCAAAGTGAAAGATTTCAGGTTGATGAATTATCCTATCAGGGAAGGTGTTTAAAAAGGAAAAAAAAAATGCATTTATATAGCTCCATTTTCTCCATGACCATTTATTTATGAGCATTACATATTGTATTCAAAAAATGCTCAATATGGACATACTTATGACATATGGTTCAATACGGTGCCATACATATGACCATTTTATATTATGGTCATGTGTGTGTGTGTGTGTGTGTATAAAATTGATATATCCATTGTGTATACGCACATTGTGTATGTTTGTAAAACCATTATATAAAGTGGTTATTTATATATGACCATGTATATAGTTGACTATTTTTCGGTATGTAATGTATAAGTTGTTTATATGTACGTACGTAGGACTATTTAAATGGAACCTTTCACAAGCTCTGGCTGTAAAGCACTTTGGAATACTTGTGAAATTACTAGAAGCAATGGAGGAAACTTGGCAGCCAGGTTGCACACAGCAGAAGTCCATAATATGATAATAAACTGATTATCTATTTTAGTGGCATTGACTAAGGAATAAACAATAAGACCATAAGACATAGGAGTAGAATTGGGCCACTTGGCCCATTGAGTCTGCTCCGCCATTCAATCCTGGCTGATATTTTTCTCATCTCCATTCTCTTGCCTTTTCCCCATAACCCCTGATCCCCTTATTAATCAAGAACCTATCTATCTCTGTCTTAAAGACACTCATGACCTGGCCTCCACAACCTTCTGCAACAGAGTTCCACAGATTCACCACTCTCTGGCTGAACAAATTCCTCTTCATCTCTGTTCTAAAGGATCGTCCCTTTAGCCTGAGATTGTGCCCTCTGGTTCCAGTTTTTCCTAGTAGTGTAACCATCCTCTCCATGTCCATTCTATCCAGACCTCGCAGTATCCTGTAAGTTTCAATAAGATCTTCCCTCATCCTTCTAAACTCTTAACGAGCACAGACCCAGAGTCCTCAACCTTTCCTCATATGACAAACTCTTCATTCCAGACATCATTCTTGTGAACCTCCCCTGGATCCTTCCCAAGGCCAGCACATCGTTCCTTAGATATGGAGCCCAAAAGTGAGCACAGTACTCCAAATAGGGTCTGACCAAAGCCTTATACAGCTTCAGAAGTACATCCCTGCACAAGACACGACACAAGGGAGAACTCCCTGATCATCTTTGAAATAGCGCAGTGGGATTTTGTCGTTCTACCTCTTGAGCGTGGTGGAAGTGCAAGAGGATGAGGACAATGATTTGAAGGTGATGCACGGGGTTTGGGGTGGAATCCCAGTGACTTGGTCTTTTCTGTTCACAGGATAGAAAGAAAAAGTTTGAGAAAGAGAGCGAGAAGTTCTACTCTGCACTCGACCGTCATCTGGGTCTCTCCTCCAAGAAGAAGGAGTCCCAGCTCCAGGAGGTAACGGTGATTTTTTTTCCAGTGAGTTCTCCCACCCCGGCACATCACCACATCGCTTTCCTCTTCCTGTCTGAACAAACATTAAAGAGAAAGTTCCAGCAGGAAAGGGAAGTTGAGACAATGCCCTGATGTGCTGGTTTGTAAATTCTTTTAGATGTTGCTTGCATCAGATATCAACAAAAAGACAAAAATAGCATGTGTCATTTCTCATCATCATGAATCGTTTATTACAGTTGTAAAATCTTACGCTTTTTCACCCACACCCCCCCCACCCCCACCCCCACCCCTTCCCTGTATCTCGCAGCTGCGTAATACATGGAGATCAGGAGCTCCTACTTCACATTTTACTAGGGTGGCACAGTGATTAGCACTGCCTCCTCATAGTGCCAGGGACTCGGGTTCAATTCCCCGCCTTGGGTCACTGATTGCATGGAGTCTGCACATTCTCCCTGTGTCTGCGTGGGTATCCTCTGGGTGCTCTTGTTTCCTCCCACACTCCAAAAATGTGCGGGTTAGGTGGATTGGCCACACTAAATATCAGGGAGTCTAGATAGGTAAATAGCTGGGGTTAAGGGGATAGGGCCTAGGTGAGATTGCAGAGAGTGCAGACTCGATGGGCTGAGTGGCCTCCTTCTGCACTGTAGAGATTCTGAGGGGGAACAAAAACAGAAATGCTGGAAAATCTCAGCATCTCTGGCAGCATCTGTGGAGAGAGATTAGAGCCAACGTTTGGAATCAAGATGACCCTTTGTCAGAACTCTCCCTCCACAGATGTTGTCAGATCTGCTGAGATGTTTTTGTTTCAGATTCCAGCATCTGCAGTATTTTGCTTTTATCTACTCAAGAGGACTGGCATTTGGAACAGATCCTGAAGTTACAAAGGGCAGACAATCTCTCTTGGATAGTGAACGGGTGGAAGCTGGATTAAAAACAAGATACTTTAATTTTTTAAAAAACTGTTTTACCAAGCTGATTTAATTGCAATGTGTTGCAAAACACTTAAAAATTCTGTAATGGTTTTTTACTGTCATTCCCACCGGTTGTGATGGTGCTCTCTGCTGTATGTTTTCCTGTGTTATCTGACAAATGTTGTGTTTTATTTTAAATCTAGGCTGATGTGCAGGTTGACAAAGAGAGACAGAACTTCTACGAGGCATCTTTGGAGTATGTGTACAAGATTCAGGAAGTTCACGAGAGAAAGAAGTTTGAAGTGGTTGAGCCAGTAAGCTGGTTATTTAAAGGAAATATATAAAGATGTTTCTCCCCGTCTTTTCTTTCCTGAGAGCGCGCATTCATGTAGTAGTAACAGCTCGCTCCTTGGTGCCTGTTAATATGCTCACCTTTCAACAACTTGTATAAGCCTTAGACCATAAGACATCGGAGCAGAATTAGGCCATTTGGACCATCGAGTCTGCTCCACCATTCAATCATGGCTCATATGTTTCTCAATTCCATTCTCCCAACCTTTTCCCAAAACCTTAATCCCCTTTTCAATCACGTATCTATCTATCTCCATCTTAGAGTCATGGTGATTTACAGCACGGAAACAGGCCCTTCGGTCCAACTTGTCCATGCCGTCCTTTTTTTTAAACCACCAAGTTAGCCCCAATTGCCCCCAGTATCCCTCTATACCCAACTTACCCATCTTAATGTAATAAAAGACCCATGGTGCTTTACAGGAGCATTACACAACACCAAGCCACACCACCAAAATTCTGGTCAAAGACGAGGGTTTTAAGGAGTGTTTTTAAAGGTAGGAATTGAGGCCGTGAGGTTTAAGGAGGGAATTCCAGAGGTTAGGATCTAGGCAGCTGGAAGCACGGCAGCCAGTGGTGGAATGATTAAAATCAGACACCCTCATTGGCCAGAGGAATGTAGATATACTGGAGGGTTGTGAGGTTGGAGTACATTCGAGAAAGCGAGGGAAGAGGCCATGGAGGGATTGGAAACGAGGATGAGAATTTTAAAATCACAATACGGCTTGTGTAGGAGCCAGTGTAGGTCAGTGGCTGCGCGCTAGCTGATATTGTAAATGGTTCCATCCCTTCAGCAACTGTCCGTATAAAGCCAGTGGTGTCATCCATGCCTCCAAAAACCCGTTGGCAAAATCCTGCTCCATCTCTGAAGTTCCTTTCCCATTATGTTTCCTGAACATGTTGTTAGCTCCCAAATCTCCATTGGTATGTTTCCTGGCTCTCGCACCGAGAGGCCTGACCAAAATTATGAATGATATTCCTTGTGTCGGTGACAGGGGTGCAATACCTGTCATTGTCCTCAACCTCCCTGCACCTGGGAAACATGGTCAGCCAGCACTTCACCTCCATTGTCCAAATCTCCAATTCGTTCAGACTCTGGCATTATCTGTTTAGTTCTGGACCAGGAAAAGAAGCTGACCTCTACAGCAAGACTAAACAAACACTGACTTTTCAGATCTATGCCCAAGCTGGTGGTGAGAATGTCCATAAGATACAGGAGCAGAATTAGGCCATTCAGCCCATCAGGTCTGCTCTGTTGTTCAATCATGACTGATCTATTTCTCATCCCCGTTCTCCCTGCCTTTTCCCTGTAACCTTCTGATCCCCTTGACTGATCAAGAGTCTATCTATCTCTTTATTAAATATACTCAATGACTTGGCCTCCACAGCCTTCTGCGGTGGTGAGTTCCACAGATGTCTTCAGTCTGTGAGCCATGGAGTTTTGACTGCTGAGGTCTTGGTGTGGTTGAATCTATATTTCAAAGTAGCCTCTCAGCTCAGTGCTGGACTGCTGATCTCAGTGAGGCCATGGACTACCTGATTTAAGGTGCTGTTGACATACTAGTGAGGCCAGTGCTTGTCTTAAACTGGAGGCTACAGCCTGTCGCTGAGGCCAATGTAGAGTGAGATGTTACTCCAGCCTTTATGCCGTCCAGTATTGCTGACAATTGGATGTAGAGTGGAAGAGTCTCCCGGTTTCCAGCATTCCCAGCTTCCACGTGCAATAATAACGTTCTAATGACATTGTGGTTGAATTGATTTGAGGAGGGTGGTCGATGATCATGACGGGTGGAGAGATATCCACCTGACCATGTAACAAAGGCCAGAATTTTCCCCAGGTGATGAGGAAAGTCGGAGAACGTTTCCCAGTCTGAAACTCAAATAAGATTTTTTTTTCCCCCTCCTCCCACAGGTGTTGGCGTTCCTACATGGCCTACTCACATTCCATCACTTGACGTTTGAACTAACTCAGGATTTCTTGCCCTATAAGCAGCAACTTCAGCTAAGTTTGCAACACGTGAGTTTTGCCCCGATGTGTTTACTGAAAGTACGTGGAATGGGTTGGGGGGGGGGGGGGTGGTATTTGATTCACTGAGTTGAGTAGTCTGAATCGGGAGAACGTCCCACCCAGGGCAGACTGACCTCTGACCCATTAAACGCTGCATTCACCCCATGGTGGGTGGAGGTTGGAGGTGGTGTGGGTCAGCAGGTGCGGGATGGTGTGAGTCCCACCACCCCCTGGAAGCAGGTGGGAGGTGGCCACAGAGGGGGTCAGGTGCCGGGGTCAGAAGGTTCTTTGGGACTTTTCTTCCAGTTGTTTTGTTCTATTTTAGACCCTTTAGCCTCACGCCCCATCACTCGCCTACCACTCCATTCCCCCTTCTCCTCCTCCCCCCCCCCCCCCCAACCTCAGCTTCTTATTATTAGGCTCATGGAGATGTTGGTCAAACAAAGTCAAAGTCAATGGGGGTGAATGTGCAAACTCCACACAGACAGTGACCCAAACCGGGAATTGAACCCGGGTCCCTGGAGCTGTGGAGCAGCAGTGTTAACCACTGTGCCACCGTGCCGCCATTAATTGTCGAGTGGTTGGGGTACACGAGCTCGTATTTCCTGGTGATTTCAGGACCTTGATCTATTCTGGAGTACCCCGACACATGGCGGTGTTCAAACAGGGTAGAGAGTTCTGTGGGAGGCAGCGGGTTCTGTAACGGTGTTGGTTGCTTCCCCAGACTCGGAATCACTTCATGGGCACCCGGGAAGAGATGGAGGATCTCATGAAAAGAATGAAAGAAGCTCCACAAACCTGCAAGCTGCCGGGCCAGCCCACCATCGAAGGCTACCTCTACTCTCAGGAGAAACGTAAGGATGATGCGTCTTGCCGGAGCTCCAGATTTATTTCTCCTTGCCTTTGCTTTTCCTGAATTGCTTTGTTCAGGGTCATTGCCCTTCCTGAAATTATGCATTTGGAGTCTCCTGGTTTTAATTTCCAGGAGAGTTTGATCTGAGGAATGGTATGGATTTGATTACCTTGTGATTTAGTCCAATGGGAGGGATGTGATCGTTACTGCATATCTTGGTGACATCTAGTGTCTTCAGTCAGTATTGCAGCCACTTTTACAGTTAACCTATCTTGGTCCTATATGGCTTCCAGCTGGAATTCACTCTTCCTCTTATTCGAATGTTTTGTGCTTCATTTATCTTTCCAATTGGCTGAATATCAATTGTCCACCAGATACACAGCAGGGATTGCTAGGTTCCAGCATAACTCCTCACATCAATACTCATTTAACAACCTGTTTTGTTTTATTTATTCATTTGTGGGACATGGGCAGCATTTATTGCCCATCCCTAGTTGCCCTTGTCCATAGGGCAGTTGAGAGTCAACCACGTTGCTGTGATTCTGGAGTCGCATGTAGGCCAGACTGGGTAAGGACAGCAGATTTCCTTATCTAAAGGACATTATTGAACCAAATGGGTTTTTCCGACAATGGTTTCATGGTCATTACTAGATTCTTAATTCCAGATTTTTTTTTTATTGAATTCAAATTCTACCATCTGTTGTGGTGGGATTTGAACCCAGTTACTAACTGTTGCAGGATTTATTCTCTCAGAAAAATCCGTCTAATGAATGTTTTATTTAAGATTTTAAGGATGTGAGGGTGATGTTTCACTCAAAGAACAAAGAGAATTACAGCACATGAACAGGCCCTTCGGCCCTCCAAGCCTGCACTGACCATGCTACCCGACTGAACTAAAACTCCTACCCTTCCAGGGACCGTATCCCTCTATTCCCATCTCATTCATGTACTTGTCAAGATGACCCTTAAAAGTCACCAATATATCCGTTTCCACTACCTCCCCCGGCAACGAGTTCCAGGCACCCACCACTCTGTAAAAAAAAAATGTGCCTTGTACATCTCTTTTAAACCTTGCCCCTCGCATCTTAAACCTATAGCCCCCTTGTAATTGACTGTTCCAGCCTGGGAAAAAGCTTCTGACTGTCCACTCTGTCCACGCCTCTCATAATCTTGTAGCCTTCTATCAGGTCTCCCCTACACCGCTGTCACTCCAGTGAGAACAAACCAAGTTTCTCCAACCTCTCCTTGTAGCTAATGCCCTCCATACCAGCCAACCTCACATTGGTTGAGAGGGAATGAGGCAGTTGGCTGATGACTAGGCCTTGTTGCCTAGGAAACCTGATGTGGTAGAGTGATGATGAGATGGATTCTCTAGTTGTGCAGGATAATTTTAATTGGTTCTTGACTCTCCCACAGGGGCGCTGGGCTTCTCCTGGGTGAAGTACTACTGCAGATATGTGAAAGGCACCAAAATTCTGAGCATGATCCCGTGTGATCCAAAACCTGGAATAAAGCAAGTGAGTATCGTATTGATATAGAGCCCAGATTGTTGGAGAATGGGTAACACGATGTATCCTGTGAGAGAGATTTGGAATGACAGACAATGTTGGAAAGGCGATAACCAATTAATTCAGAAGCAGCCAGGGTTTTGTGTGCCAAGTTCCCACACAAACATTTTTTACTCTTTTTTTCCCCCCCCTCTCTCTTTTGAAGCTGATTCACATTTTCAGCAGAGCTTCTGAGCTCTGACAAAGGGTCATCCAGACTTGAAACGTTGGCTGTGTTCTCTCTCAGACCTGCTGAGATGTCCCAGCATTTTCTGATTTTGTTTCAGATTCCAGCATTCACAATACTCTAGCATTTTAACTGTTTTTTTTACATTTTATTTTGGATTTTCAACACTTGAAGTTTTCTTTTAATCCCTGATCGATATGTCACAATATTCCTAAAGCAATTCTTTATTTGAAGCTCTCTGAAGTCATGATGGTTACTCACTGAGCATGTGGTAGAAGCAGAATCTGTCTCTGGTCATCGCTGCTTCTAGTGTGGTCCACCTAGCCCTTCTGTCCAGCCCAAATACACCAGAGAAGATGAATGAATGGGCATTATGTGCAAGTATATGTCTTTTTTCCTGTCTCCTTCCTTTTTGCTCTCCATGCTCTTTCTCATTTCCTTGAGCACTTTCTCACTCCATGTCCATTCTCATTCAGTGTCCATTCTTACTGCTGCATTCCCTTTTTTTTCTTTCTATCTCTCTCTCACGCGTGTGCTCTCTCTCTATTTTGTTTCATCTCAACATGGCTCCTGAGGTCTTTCCATGATAGTTACTGGATGAGTTGGTACGAAGGGTTTAAGGAGGTGATGGGTTGGCATGAGTCAGCATTAAGTTGACATGGATGTTGTAAGGGGTGGGTGGAGAGTGTGGGTTGGCAATAAGTTAGTATGGGGGTTCATGGAGGTGGCTTTGGGAGTTGTGGGTGGGGATGATAACAGACATGGGGTTTAAGGGGTGGAGGAGCTAAAATTTAATGAAACAGTTAGGATAAAATCCCAGAGAACTGAAGCAGGTTTTGTAAATAGCCCTCCTCAACCCTCAACAGCTTCTGTCACCACCTCTGATCAGAGTTGTGGGGATGGCAGGGCTTGACTCTCTCCCACAACTGTTCCTCTGCAGCTTAGCTCGCACCACTGGGGGAGTTCCTACAGTGCAGAAAGAGGCCCTTCGGCCCATCAAGTCTGCACCGAACACAATCCCACCCAGGCCCTACCCCCATATCCCTACATATTATACCCACTAATCCCTCTAACCTAAGCATCCTTAGACATTAAGGGGCAATTTAGCACAGCCAATCAACCTAACCTGCATGTCTTTGGACTGTGGGAGGAAACTGGAGCACCCAGAGGAAACCCACGCAGACACGAGGAGAACATGCAAACTCCACACAGACAGATTCCAAGCCGGGAATCGAACCCAGGACCCTGGAGCTGTGAAACAGCAGTGCTAACCCACTGAGACTGAGGCAGAGGTAGAAATCTTTCAAACTTAAACTACCTACCTGAGGAAGCAAATCCTGGAGCTCAATGTCAGCTCCAACCTGTGTGTTTAAAGATGTGATGATTTCAGACTTGTGAGAACCACAAGAGGCAAGGGATAAACAGTGGAACTGCAAATTGTACACTGTTACTCAGTAATATACTATGCGGGAAAAGGGAGATCTGTGGTTAAGTATGTGGTTGGGACAATGTGTACCAGCAGTAAGTAACTTGAGTGGAATCTTGTTTGTGTCGAAAGTGGAAGTGGACTGTAAATCCCCGGCAGTGATGCCAAGTCTGTACAGGGCACGGGTTCATCTCCATGTGGAGCACTTGCTGTGTGGGTTCTGGTCAGATTATTACAGGAAGGGCAAGTTTCACATGGTTATCTGCTTGGTGCCTACCCTCAAGGAGAGATTAAAAAGCTAAGTTTACTTGCAGGAGGAGAAGGATTTTGAGAAATGTTGTTGTGGTCTTTCAGGATCTCGGGGCTATGGGCAGGTAGAACCTCAGGAGTGAGGGATTGGATTGGGAGGGATGAGGGGAAATATCTCCCCCATGGTCCCAAGACTAAAAGAGGATTTGGTACAAAGGAGGGGAAGTGAATGTGGAGCGACGTGGTGGCACAGTGGTTAGCACTGCTGCCTCACAGCGCCAGCAACCCAGGTTCGATTCCCGGTTTGGATCACCGTCTGTGTGAAGTCTGCACATTCTCTCTATCTGCGTGGGTTTCCTCCAGTCCTCCGGTTCCCTCTGCAATCCAAAGATTTGCGGGTTAGGTGCATCGGCCATGTTAAATTGCTCCTTGGTGTCCAAGGTTATGTGGGTTTGAGGGATTAGTGGAGTAAATATGTGGGATTATGGGGATAGGGCCTGGGTAGGATTATGGGGATAGGGCCTGGGTAGGATTATGGGGATAGGGCCTGGGTAGGATGATTTTTGTTGCAGACTCGATGGGCCAAATGGCCTCTTTCTGCACTGTAGGGACTACATAAGAACGTAAGAACTAGGAGCAGGAGTAGGCCATCTGGCCCCTCGAGCCTGCTCCACCATTTAATAAGATCATGGCTGATCTTTTTGTGGACTCAGCTCCACTTACCCACCCACTCATCATAACCCTTAATTCCTTTACTGTTCAAAAATCTATCTATCCTTGCCTTAAAACATTCAATGAGGGAGCCTCAACTGCTTCACTGGACAGGGAATTCCACAGATTCACAACCCTTTGTGTGAAGAAATTCCTCTACTCAGTCATAAATCTGCTCCCCCTTATTTTGAGGCCATGCCCCCTAGTTCTAGTTTTACTGCCAGTGGAAACAACTTCCCTGCTTCTATCTTATCTATTCCCTTCATAATCTCATATGTTTCTATAAGATCTCCCCTCATTCTTCTGAATTCCAATGAGTATAGTCCCAGTCTACTCAGTCTTTCGTCCATAAGCCAACCCTCTCAACTCCGGAATCAACCTAGTGAATCTCGTCTGCACCCCCTCCAGTGTCAGTATATCCTTTCTCAAGTAAGGAGACCAAAACTGTACACAGTACAGGACCAAGTGGCCTCACCAGCACCTTATACAGCTGTAACATAATCTCACTTTTTAAACTCCATCTCTCTAGCAATGAATGACAAAATTCCATTTGCCTTCTAATTACTTGCAAACCAGCTCCATGATCCTTGCACAAGGACACCCAGGTCCCTCGGCAGAGCATGCTGCAATTTTTTTACCATTTAAATAATAGCCCATATTGCTGTTATTCCTACCAGAATGGATGACCTCACATTTCCCAACTCACTATTCTCCATCTGCCAGACCCTCGCCAACTCACTTAGACTATATATCCCTTTCAGCGTCCTCTGCATGCCTTGCTCTGCCACTCATCTTAGTGTCATCTGCAAATTTTGACACACTACACTTGGTCCCCAACTCCAAATCATCTTTGTAAATCGTAAACAACTTGCTGCTGCTCTCCGTTCCATTCCTCTTTACCATTTTGTTGCATGCAGAGAAGTCACTGCTGATTAGTGGAACATACAGTGGAGAACATGCGGAAGCGATAACTTAAGAGTTTATCCGAAATGCAAACTCATAGATGAAAAGCTTGAAGACATCAGCAGCTGGGCTGTGTGTGCTGTGCTCTGTTTAAAAGCAGAAGTAAAACTAAATTGGGTTGCCTGACACACTTCCTTTCTAGTGATGTTATGCTGCTATCATTTTAAAGGCACGTGACGACCTTCCTCAGCAGATCTGACATACCAGGTGTCACTCAGCTTCCAGTTTTAGCTTATGGAACATTGTTCACTGTCCTTTCTCATCATCTATCCAGTGAGGGGAAATCTGGGGATCCTGATAAACCGTCTCCATAATGCGAACGAGAAGATGATTTTTCAGTTGCGGAATGCCTTGTTTTAATTAAGTTGTTCCAGGAGGGGTTATTTTCCCCCTTCACTTGAGGGAAGTGTTTTGCTTCTAACTGCCCCCCCCCCCTCCCCCACCACCACCACCACCAGCCCCCCCCCGCCCCAACACATGGTGCATCAAAAGCAGGAGCTCCGACTGTGAGTAACTGTCCACGTGCTGTCACCTGTGTTCACTGACCCACTTTGGCTTTCAGTCTATTAATGACTCATTTTTTCAAAAAAAAAACATTCTTTGCACTCCAACCCCTCCATTGCCTCATCCCCCCCACCCAACCCTGCTTGTCTTTATTCCTGGAATCTGAGCTCCTTCAATTCCGGCCTCTTGAGCATTCCCCATTTTCGCCGTGGTCCACACACTCAGCAATTCCCTCACTAAACCTCTCTCCCCTTCAAGATCCTCTTATAAAAGCTGCCACTTTCTCAGTATCCCAGTGCCTCTTCGTCAGGCTCAGTGTCGATCTCGGTCTGATCGCGTTCCTGTGAAGTGACCCGGGATGGTTTAAAAGGTGCTACTTAATGCAAGTTGTTGCTGCATTGTTGGTCCTGGGCTTTAGACAGAGCACTGAGCTCGCAAAGAAAACAGCAGAGGGTGGTGAGTGAGTGGAATCGGCTGCCGTCGGTGGTGGTGGAGGCGAACTCGTTGGGGTCTTTTTAAGAGACTTCTGGATGAGTACATGGGATTTAATGGGATTGAGGGTTATAGATAGGCCTGGTAGGTAGGGATATGATCGGCGCAACTTATGGGCCGAAGGGCCTGTTTGTGCTGTAGTGTTCTGTGTTCTAAAATAAAACAGCACTGTCAGAACTGTAATCGAGTCTACCTTCTGTACCTTTGTCCAGGAATTTAAACTGAAGTCCTGCATTAGGAGGAAATCCGAATCCATCGACAAACGCTTCTGTTTTGACATCGAGATATTTGAGAGGTAAAGGAACAAAACAGCTCGGGATAAAAACTGTGAAGAATCGGTTTAGAAAGTTGAAGATTGCTGTTGTTCAGAATGACCGCAGTGACAATGAAATATTTAACACGCTGCAGTTTTGACTTAATGTTCTGCTTTTTTTTAAACCTGGTGTTGCAATCATCAGTCAGTCCTGAACAAATGTCAGTAAGCGTCAGTGTTGTGTGTGTTGGGTGGGAAGCTCGTGTCCTGGTGTTCCATCTCTCAAACCACTTTGGATTAAAATCTTTGGCTTGAGAGCTGGAATGTAAATCTCTGACCAACAGGAAAGATTGATGGTCGTGATTTTTTTTTTGAATCCAACCCACCTCCCCCCAAAATGGTGGGCATCACCGATAGTACTCTTACCTTTTCGCGCTGTCACATCTCCGGCTCTTAGCCTAATGATGAGCAGAGTGTCTGAGAGTCTGTTAGAGAAGCAAACTGGAAAATATACCCTTTCAGCTGTGGCAATCTCCTCCGAGCCAGGAGTGTTCAAGTCCCATTCCGTAGGCCTGAGCACCTTACCTAGGCCGACACTCTCTGCAGCAGAGTGCTGAGGGAGTGCTGCAGTGTTGAGGTGAGATGTTAAGCTGAAGCCTCCATAGAATCCCTACAGTGTAGGAGGAGGCCGTTTGGGCCACCGAGTCTGCACCAAAAACACCCCCACCCAGCTCCTGTCCCCATAACCCCAAATGTTTACCCTGCTAGTCCCCCTAACCAACATATTTTGTGACTCTAAGGGGCAATTTAGCATGGCCAATCAACCTAACCCCCCACATCTTTGGATTGTGGGAGGAAATCGGAGCACCCGGAGGAATCCCACGCAGACACAGGGAGAACGTGCAAACTCCACGCGGACAGTGACCCAAGGCCAGAATTGAACCTGGGCTGTGAGGTGCTGTGAGGCAACAGTACTAACCACTTTACCACCACGCCGCCCTCATCTGCCACCTCAAAGAAATGCAAAGGTTTTTGTAGCACCGCCTTAAAGAGCTGGACGGTTCAACTCATGGTCCTGGCTGATGTTTCTCCCTCAACCAGATGAGAAACAGACCATAGACACAGCTCTTTGTGGGAGCATGTTGTGCTCAGAATCCCTGCTGCCTTTCCTACATTTACAACAGTGATGACCCTTCACTGCTCAAGTGCTTCATTGGCTAGGGAGCAGGTTGAGATGTCTGGAGGTTGTGAAATCTGAAGGCAAGTCTTTTATCTCGTAAATTCTAAACAAATCTTTCTTTCACAGGCAGGGTCCTGTCACACTCCAGGCTCTCTCAGAAGCCAATAGAAGCTTATGGATTGAAGCAATGGATGGTAAAGAGCCAGTAAGTATCTGACCATAAGCTGTTTGCTGTGTTCATTTTATAAAAATTGATTATGTTGCATCTCCATGTTGCCCCCTTTCATGGAACTCACTATGTTCCAGGAAGTGGCACAGGGAAATGTTCCAAGAGTCTTTCCAGTTGCATTCCAATACAATTACCTTCCAGTACATTCATGGAACACAGGTGTCACTGGCTGGTCAGCATTTGTTGCCCATCTCTAGTTGCCCTTGAGAAGGTGGTGGTGAGCTGCCTTCTTGAATCGCTGTCACCTATTCATTCTCTCTTTGAGCAGCAGTAAAGCAAATTTAACAAATTAACCAATTGGAAAATTAAAAGTCCAATTAAACCAATTCCAAGCTCATTGGGCAATGTAACAAACACAGAATTTTAAAGGAACCTTGACAAACCAAAGTGAAATGTTGTTTTGGGACAAATGAAGCACTCTCGCACCGTGGTACCCATCAGTCATGGTAGTCGCCTGTTTATATATACTCAACGTACTTAATTAAACAACGATGTTCACCATACCTTAACAGCATAATTAACATACAATTAACGTTATCTACTCTTGCACTGCTGAGGTACGTACTGGGTAATGTGGAAAAATCAACTTGCACATTATATTGACAGAGCATCTCATTCAGCATTGTGGAAAATCAGCAATTAAATAACACCGTGT
Source organism: Carcharhinus amblyrhynchos (assembly GCF_965287045.1). NCBI lineage: Eukaryota > Metazoa > Chordata > Chondrichthyes > Carcharhiniformes > Carcharhinidae > Carcharhinus > Carcharhinus amblyrhynchos. Next base: position 130,150,905 of record NC_137327.1, read on the forward strand.
TCAGCTTCTGACACACATTACAGAGGATTCCAAAATTTTAGAGCTCATTTTAGAATCGCTTAATTGAATGTCATGATGTGGAGATGCCAGCGTTGGACTGGGGTGGGCACAGTAAGTCGTCTCACAACACCAGGTTAAAATCCAAAAGTTTTATTTGGAATCACGAGCTTTTTGGAGTGCTGCTCCTTCATCAGGACTCACCGAGAGCTCGTGATTCCAAATAAATCTGTTGGCCTTTAACCTGGTGTTGTGAGACTTCTTAACTGAATGTAACAAGGACCGTACAGAACCCTGGGATTCTGAGCATTGGAGCAGGTTCTAAGGACAGAACGGCCTTATTCTGGCTCCTATTTATTGTTTCTTGCTCTGACCCGGCACAGAACCGCATGAAGAGAGAGGCTCCGGTAAATATATTTGCCCTGAAATCTGTTTGGACTTCATGTTTAAAAAGCAGAACTTTTCACAGCAGCCGCAGTGGTTGGGGAAATCCCAAACTTTTTGCCATCTTGTTGCGAATCAATCTTAGTTGTAACTGGAGGCGACAGTGTAAGTTCCTTCCTTGCTTATTTCGAGAAGAATCAGAACTGAACTGCATGATTTGAAAAACAGGCGAGAATTTTAAAATTGTGATTTATTGAACCAGGAGCCAGTGTAGGTCAGTGAGTACTGGCGTGATTTGTGCTAAGTTCCATTCCCCAAAAAAATAGTTTATGGGATGTGGGGGTCAGTGGCTAGACCAGCATTTATTTCCCATCCCTAATTGCCCTGGAGAAGGTGATGCAGGGCTACCTTCTTGACTGCTGCAGTCCATTGGTATCAGTACATCTGCAGGGCTGTTAGGAGGTGAATTCTAGGATTTTGACCCAGCGACAGTGAAGAAATAATGAAATAGTTCTAAGTCAGGATGGTGAGTGACAGGAGGACAAGGGCAGCAAAGGCTTAGAAACACTACCTTCGACTTCTCCAAAGTGCTGAGTTCGTACTTTGGAAAGTGCTGTCAGAGAAGCCTTGGTGATATGCGGCAGTGCATCTGGTAGGTGGCGCACGCTGCTGGCATTGTATCTCGGTCATGGAGAGGGTTGATGTTTAGACTGGTGGATGGGTTTGAGCTTCTTGGGTGTTGTTGGAGCTGCACTCAGCCAGGCAAGTGGTGAGTACGGTGGCACAGTGGTTGGCGTTGCTGCCTCAGAGTGCCGGGGAAACAGGTTCAATTGGGTAACTGTCTGTGCAGAGTCTACACGTTCTCCCCCTGTCTGCATTGGATTCCTCTGGTTTCCTCCCACAGTCCAAAAGACAAGCTAGGTGCATCAGTCATGCTATACTCTCCTTCAGTGTACCCGAACAGGCACCTGAGTGTTGGGGGCCGGGGAGGGGGGGGGGGGTTCTTTCGGGTCGGCACCTGAGTGTGGCGACTAGGGGATTTTCACAGTAACTTCATTGCAGTGTTAACGTAAGCCTACTCGTGACACTAATAAATAAACGTAGAAGTATTCCATCACACTCCTGACCTGTGCCTTGCAGATGGTGGACAGGCTTTGTGGAGTCGAGTACAGGCCAGGCCAGGTATAGGGACGTTAGTGAACCGGATGGGTTTTTTACAACAATCGACAATGGCCATCATCGGGCAAATGCAAGAATGGCAAACTTCAAACATTCACAACAACTTATACTACAGGAGAAAAGGAGTGTTGATTTGGTTGGCTGCAGAGCTTGGGAAGCCTATCGTTCTCTATTCTTTTCTCCGTGGGGGGATTGAGGGGGGGGGGGGAGCAGATGCCAAATTTGTGGCTGTAAAACCAGGACCAACATATTCCTATATTTTGGTGATTAAATACTAACCTGATGTCATTTGGAGACAACTGGATGGGCTGAAGGGCCTTTGCTTGCTGTATGACTCCAAATCCAGGTTACTAAAAGTAGAAGTTTCCACTGATGTAAAGTTTAAAGCATGCACTGTATAAAAACAGCTACTTTATTGTTCCTACAAAACCAAGTGCTTTTCCGCAATGCCCACTTAATGTAGGTCAAAGCGCTGGGAAACCAAATGCACACATTGCTGTACTTACACTTACAGCCAGGGGGAGCTTTTCAACACAGAGGGTGGGATTTTCCAGACACATTGCCCCAAGACTGGAAAGTCCCGCCTGAGGTCAGCGGACCTTTATATGGTCTGCCCCCGCCCACTGGTATTCCCACAATGGGTGGGACGGTAAGATTCCCTCTGGATATTAAACACTGTGACATTTGCAGTGGGATGGGTAACATGTTCACTTCCCCACTCCTTTATTATTTACTTGTTTATTTTATTAGTCTCAAGTAGGCTTACGTCATCACGGCAATGAAATTGCTGCGAAAATCCCCCCCCCCCCCCCCCCGGTCGTCACACTCTGGCGCCTGTTTGGGTACACCGAGGGAGAGTTTAGCACGGCCAATGCACCTTTCGGACTGTGGGAGGAAACTGGAGCCCCCGGAGGAAACCCACGCAGACACGGGGAGAATGTGCAAACTCCACACAGACAATGATCCGAGGCCAGGAATCGGATCCGGATCGCTGGTGCTGTGAGGCGGCAGTGCTAACCACTTCTCATAGGGAGTGTGGAAAACTAATGTAACACTTCAGATTTTTTGGCCTAGGGACCCAGACTGGCTCAGGAGTGACTTTATTCACTTTATCTTCCAGAGTTGATAAATGATGCAGAAATTTGTGTGAATTTGAGGACACTGAGAAAAGTTGGGGGAACTTTCACATAGACCAGGGTGGAAGAACACATTCCCCTTTTCACTTACGTTTTCCAGTAATATCTGATTTTAATTATTTCTTACCCAGTTTCTAAATCAGCTGCAATGGTTTGAGGCTGTGGGTGAGAAAGCTACTGAGTGAAAAGTGGGTCATTGCTGCCACCTGCTGTCTCGGGTGTGCCACTGCAGTTCTGTTCCTAATCAGATATTTGAGCTGCTGGATTCACCAACATTACGTGAAAATGTTATTACTGAAAATCCATCCCCGATCTCTGCCTCAGTGGGAGGAAAGGGAATCTTCTCGCGTTGCCTCTCGTACTGCCCGGAGCTGGTTACTTCTGAAATTGTGCTTCAAGTCTGCATCAAAGAACCTGCTCGTTCCAACACCATTGATGCGTCTGTCTGTTTCAGATCCTTCAGGAGACTGGAACTCAATAGGAAGCACAGTTTTTTTTTTATTTTGATGTAGCGGCGGATGGTGGTTTTCTGGGGGCACGTTCTAACCTGCTTCTACCCCCTTTCTCATGCCTCTGCTACTCCCCCGCTCCGTCAGCACCCAAATGCAGCGTGCACTTGTTACAGGATGATTGATACGAATCAGTTTCCAATGAGGCCAAGGGAACTGGTCCTAATTAGTGTAAGCAGCTGTGCACAGTGAGAAGAGTGCTGTCTGTGCTACATAATCATAAATTCCAATGAAAACATTCCCAAACACACGCGTCCCTCTTCAAATAGAGCAAGGGGGAGGGGAGAAAATTAGTGCCACAGGTTCCTGTGGCTCCTGTATATCTTCTCCCAGGGATCGCACCCAGCTGATAAACATCTGGTTACTCAGCTTCCATTGATGTTCCACCCAACATCCGTAAACACACATATTCCAGCAGGAGTTACTGAACCGCTTTCGGTGGAGGGGGGAATAGCAGCGGGGTGCCCTGTTCCACATTCTCACAACGCCCCCCCACCCCCCACCCCCAAGTCTTCGTCTGCTGATTTCCTTTGAAGGATTGTCACTCATGTTCACAGACAATGCAGAGCCACAGGGATGGTTGTAGCACAGAAGGAGGCCCCTTGCATCTTCGATAGCTCGCAACATGAGCATCTCTCTCCGTCTCCCTCACCCCCCCACCCTTTCCCTGTATCCCTGTACAGAATTTTTTTCTCTTAGGATAATTATCTGATTCCCAATTGAATGTGCCTCCAGCACAGTCCCAGGCAGTGCATTCCAGATCCTAACCCCTCACTCTGTGTGTTGAGAAAAAAGCAAAATGTTTTTGTTGTGGTCCTTTGAAATTTGACATTCTTGACTTTGTCCGGTTGCGTGCAAGATGTAAAGCTTCAGCGACACATCTATCTCTCTTTCAGCAATATTTTTAAAGAATATTTTTCCTCTCTGTTGTTGAAATCTGTGTCCTTGAGTTCTCCATCCTTCCACCAATGGGGACGTTCTCCTCCCTCTCTGTTCTGTCTGGATCTCTCATCACTTTGAACACCTCAATCAAATCTCTTCTCGATCTTCTCTTTGCCGAGGAGAACAGCCAATCGGTCGATGTAACTGAAGTCCCTCGTTCCTGGAACCAATCATAATGCGGGAAACACCACAGCCAATCAGCACGTGGAAGGAAACCGCAAAGAGCAATGATAGGATAATCCAGTTGTTCCAGTTGAGGATATTGGTTTGGGGGGTGGGGGGGGGAGAGAGGGGGATAGCCTCCCTGCTCCTCTTCTTCGATCTATTGCACCCCCCTGAGGGGTAAACGGGACCTTGGTTTACTCTCTCATTCAAAAGCCGGTATGTCCGGTGTGGCTACTTCTCAGGACTGTGCTGGAGTCTTGGCCTAGATTCTGGAGTGGGTTTTGAACTCGTAACCTCGTGCCTTGGAGGTGAGTGCCTCACTCCCTCAACCCTCACTGACACCTTGACCAAACCTGGGCTTTCTTTTAAGCGGATCATTCGGTCTCAGGGCGTTGTTTTGACCCGCTCAACCATTCAGGGTGGAAGAGCTATTCTGGTGATGACTCTTGTAAGGCAGGGGGTCCTCCACACCCTCCCTCTCCCCCTGCCAAGGTCTTGTTCTCGGGCAAATTCCCCACCATTGGAGTCCCCACCGCCTGATTGGCTCGTTGACATGACCCCTGTCACCTCGACAGAACTCCGCCCTCCCCCATGAATTTTATTCTTTAAAAATGTGAGGAGTTTGAAATGTAGTTTCTCAGTTTACGTTTGAAAGCTTATTTATTGGTGTTACAAGTAGGCTTACGTGCAATGAAGTTAGTGCGAAAATCCCCGAGTCGCCACAATCCGGTGCCTATTCGGATACACTGAGGGAGAATTTGGTACGATTGGTGCACTCTAACCAGCAGACTGAGGGGGGAAACCCATGCAGACATGGGAGAACGTGCAAACCCCACACAGACAGTGGCCCAGACGGAGTCACTGTGGAGGGGCTGGTACTGTAATAAATCCAGTAATGTACTGGAGTGAGCCAAGAAGTTTAATCAAAAATGCTTCTTTGCAATCCAATATTAACAGCCCATTAAAACCTAAAGTAGGTCTTGTTACAGCATTCTGGCGCGTCTGCGCTCTCCATTGGAATCATAGTGCATCTGGCCGCAGCTCCAAAAAACCATCTCGAGAGAAAGCATGCGAGTGTGCTGGCTACAGAACCATGATTGATTCCCAGAATGTGGAATGTTGGCCTGTAACGCGAATACTTATTAAAAAAAATCTGCTTTGTATAACCAAGACAAGACTATACAGAAGGACCCCTTCTGCAGATGGGAGAAGCAGTGGGACTCCCTGCTGACATTCCCTAATGGAAGAGTTGGAAAAGTACGATGAATAGTTTGCATCCAGATCCACAGGGAGTTTTTTTTTGCAAGACTGGAAAATAATTATTGCTAGCTTTCTGACAGCAAGCTGTTTAATAGCTCAGCCTTGCGTGCAGCCTGCAGCCACCCACCCCAAATGCAGAAACTATTGAACAAACTTGAGAGACAGTCCCTGTTTGATGCGAAACCCTGGTTTAGAGTCTTGCTTATTCATAGCTGGTCATTATAATTGCAAGTTTCAACATGTATGGCTCCTGCCTTGTCCAAGGTCGCAACTACAAAGGGTTGTCAACGAAGCCCAGTCCGTCACGAAAACCAGCCTCCTTTCCATTGATTTCATTCAAACTTCCCGCTGCCTCGGAAACGTGGCCAGCATAATCAAAGACCCCACGTACCCCGGACATATTCCCTTCCACCTTCTCCCAGTGGGAAAAAGATACAAAAGTCTGAGATCACGTACCGACTGACTCCAAGACAGCTTCTTCCTTGCTGCCATCGGACTTTTGAATGGACCTACTTTATATTGAGTTGATCTTTCTCTATACCCTAGCTGTGACTCAGTAAGGAGCCTCACAACACCAGGTTAAAGTAAGAGCAAGTCTCTTTGGAATCATGAGCTTTTGGAGCGCTGCTCCTTCATCAGGTGAGACACAGTGTTCCGAAAGCTGGTGATTCCAAATAAACCTGTTGGACTTTTAACCAGGTGTGGTGAGACTTCTTACTGTGCCCAGTCCAACGCCAACATCTCTACGCTCTAGCTATAACTGTAACACTTCGTTCTACACCCATTCCTTTCCTTCTCTATGAACGGTATGCTTTGCCTGTATAGCATGCAAGAAACAATTCTTTTCACTGTATCCCAATATATGTGACCATAATAAATCAAATCAGGAGAAGCCTGAGACACCTTGGATTGACTCAAAGGTCAACTCTCCATGTTGTTCAATGTGGAGTGACTCTAGGCTGTAAGGATAATTCATTAAAGGCGTTGTGTGAAAATTCCACACAATAATTGCTGAATATAAGATGAATGTTAATTTGATTCAGCAGCAGCCATTACAAGACTGAACACTGTCTGTGAGTGTTGGAAGTACAATCATTTGAATGAGGCTTGAAGTCAAAGACGTGTTCGCCTTTTCAGTGGATGCAAAAGAAACTACAAAGGGTTGTAGACGTAGCCCAGTCCATCACCTAAATCAACCTTCCATCCATTGATTCAGTCTACCCTTCCCGCTGCCTTGGAAAAGCAGCCAGCATAATCAAGAACCCCATGCACCCCACTATCTTCCACCTTCTTCCATCAGGAAAAAAAATACAAAAGTCTGAGGACACACAACAACCGACTCCACGCCAGACATTCTCTCTTCCACCTTCTTCCGTTGGGTAAAAGATACAAGTCTGAGGTTACATACCAATCGACTCAAGAACAGCTTCTTCCCTGCTGCCATCAGACTTCTGAATGGACCCACCTTATATTAAGCCGATTGTTCCCTTTATCCTATCTATAACTGCAACATTATATTCTGCACCCCACCCTTTCCTTCTCCCTTATGTACTTTATGTACAGTATGCTTTGTCTGTACAGCACGCAAGAAACAATACTTTTCACTGTATGCTAATACATGTGACAATAATAAATCGATTTACAAACAGCTGACCTACTTGGTTTATATTCCTCCCAGAACTGCGACAACCAAAAGCAGATTTTCTTGTTGCAATGTTTGGGATCTTGCTGTGTAGAGATGGGCTGGTGTTTAAATTTAGTTGTGAAATGCTTTAAAACACCCTGTGGATGTAAAAGGCATGGTCCCAGCACAAGTCCTGGGTTCCCTTCTCTTTTGTTGCTTTGATCACTTCTGGAATGTTCTGTATGATAGTTTATGTCTGCCTGCAGACGATAGCCACTTTCATCATAATCGGACTCCACACTGGTGATGAAAAGTCTCTTTTTTTCCATCCAGATTAGAGGGGCTGAATGGCCTACTCCAGTTCTAATGATCCAGCTTTGAACTCGGCCTGAACTGATGGGTTAGTTGGTCATAGCTGGTGATGTTGAGTGAAGGTGCCCTTGGAAAGGGAAGCTGGATGTGCCATAATTCAGAGTGAACCAAGCTGGAAAGAGTCTTCATCTGAAGATAGAGTCCTCCGTAGCCACAAAAGCTATCAGCTCTCATTGTCAAAGCTTTGGGGTGGCACGATGGCACAGCAGTTAGCACTGCTGCCTAACAGCGCCAGGGAACCAGGTTTGATTCCTGGCCTTGGGTGACTGTCTTTGCACGTTATCCCGTGTCTGCGTGGGTTTCCTCTGGGTGCTCCGCTTTCCTCCCACAATCCAAAGATGCGCAGGTTGCGTTGATTGGCCATGCTAAATTGCCCCATGGCGTCAAGGGGAACTAGGGTAAAAATGTGGGGTTACAGGGATAGAACCCGACCAGGATTGTTGCTGGTACAGGTTTGATGGGCCGAATGTCCTCTTTCTGCACTGTAGGGATTCTGTGATTCTATGAAGCTGATGCTGAGGGGGACAATACATTCTTGGTTGTAAAGAGAGTAGATAGGAAGGAGTGGGAAGATATTAATGTGTTTGAGGGAGGGTCTTTTCAGTATTAACCACCTCTTGTTTCTCTGCTTCTGATTTCCAGATCTACATCACACCGAACGCGAAACCAGAGCAAAGTAGGTGACACTCCCTTTTTGTTTACTTTGGCCATTTTGATATTCCGCACTATCATGAGACTAATTGTAAATTCTCACTGTGTTTTAATTCTTTTCTTGCACAGTGCAACTGAACGAGCTTGGCTTAAAGTTTGTGAGGAGATGTATTAATGCTGTGGAGACCAAAGGTGGGGAAAATTAGATTCCTGTTCTCATCAGGGATAAAACCCAGTAGAATCTGTAGCCAGTGTTCTAATGGCACAGAAACCCGCTGAACAGGTTTGAGATTTGTCCCTGTTAATGTAGCTGATTTGGGAACAGATTTGCGATGTCCCTGCTATTAAACTCGCGTGGAGCAAGTGTGTTCCTGTTACTGAAATGCTTTGAGAGAAGACTCATTATGCTCCTGGTATAAGCCCTCATCTAACCCAACACTCTAACCCACCCACTTGCCTCTCTCAAGAGCTGCATGCCTCATCTGTAACTGCAACACTACATTCTGAACCCTCCACTTTCCTTCTCCCCTATGTACTCTATGAACAGTATGTTTCGTTTGTGTAGCACACAAGAAACAAGACTTTTTGCTGAATCCCAATACAAATGACAATAATAAATCAAATCAAATCACGCTTCCTGTACAGAGGAGATGATTATCTTGTCCCTCCAGTCCTGCTTCTGACCATTCCATTCCTTATTTAGAACATAAGAACATAAGAAATAGGAGCAGGAGTAGGCCATCTAGCCCTTCGAGCCTGCCCCGCCATTCAATAAGATCATGGCTGATCTGTCGTGGCTCAGTTCCACTTTCCCGCCCTCTCCCCATAACCCTTAATCCCCTCTCTTATCAAAAACCCATCAACCCGCTTCTTAAAAATATTTAGCGAGGCAGCCTCCACCACTTCAACGGGCAGAGAATTCCAGAGATTCACCACCCTTTGAGTGAAGAAGTTCCTCCTCAACTCCGTTCTAAACCGCCTCCCCATTATCTTGAGGCTGTGCCCCCTAGTCCTACTGTCTTTTTTGAGCGGGAAGAGTCTCTCCACCTCTATCCTATCCATCCCATTCATCATCTTATACGTCTCAATGAGATCTCCCCTCATTCTTCTAAACTATTTAAAGAATAGTCTTTTTAATCTGGGTATATAAAATGATCTCATCCGCGGAATTAAATTTGTGGAAAAAGGTGATGATTTTTGGTACTGATTTTTAATATTCAGCCCCATTTTAATGAAATATTGAATTTGGATTTATTGATTCTTTGCAGGAATCTCCACAGAAGGTGTTTACAGAACTGTTGGCAGCAACCTCCAAGTACAGAAACTACTAACTCAGTATTTTGGTGAGGACACACAGCTTATCAAGAAAGTTACTGGTCATCCTCCCTCTGACCCTTATTCATCTGTCCCTGCTAATGTAACTGATTTGGGAGCAGATTTGCGATGTTCCTGCTATTAAACAACACGAAGCAAGTGTGTCCCTGTTACTATAATGCATTGAGAGAAGATTCATTATGCTCCTGGTATAAGCCCTCATCTAACCCAACACTCTAACCCATCCACTTGCCTCTCTCAAGAGCAGCACACCTCATCTGTAACTGCAACACTACATTCTGAACCCTCCACTTTCCTTCTCCCCTATGTAAGAACATAAGTACTCTATGAACAGTATGTTTTGTCTGTATAGAGTGCAAGAGACAATACTTCATTACCTCTCATTACAGGCAGTCTTCATTGGATAGACGAGGATTGGACTGGAATGGGTGCCAATGGCACACCTACATCCCGGTGTCAAATACTGGCAATCCCAGAAAATCTATATATTGCATCTCCAATATCCTGTGGTGGGGGGGGGTGTCATTTCCCAATACCGATTTCCCCACACCTCCTGCCACTTCCCAATACAAAGAACAAAAACCACCACCCTGTCGCCCGCCCCCTTCCCCCTCTCCATCCTGTGCCTACAGTAGAGATAAGCCTCCAAGGCAGACAGGCTGAAGAGAGAGCTATTTCCTGCCCCTCTCTCTCTCTCTCTCTCACTTGGCCAATTGTGCTGCTTCTGTTAAAAGTTCTAATGTGTTGAGTTTTCCTGCATTGTGAGTCGCACGACGGGTTGAAGCAGCCTGAGGCGATTGGCGATCTTTAAATTCTCTAATGTTCGCATTTGGCAGGGATCGGAATGGTTTTCAGAAAACAGATTTTCAAATTAATTCATTCCAGCTCCATTTCCCTTTTCTTTTATTTCACTGTTTGGATTTGTGTTATGATCGGTATTTATATAAAAAGGAGAGGTTGGTGGGCTGGGGGTGGAAACCCCTGTGGGAGGACAGCGTGATAAAGGTGGCCCGGACCCCAGGCCAGCAATGAGATATCCTGCTGTAACGTATGGTGTGTGATGATACCTGGCATAAACCCCCATCTTTTATAAGCCCTCATAAGGGGGTTTATAATGATGACAGCAATCCTTGTGATTATATTGAGTCTTTATCACTGAAGTGTAAAATTTGCATCCTGAGGTGATTGAGCAGAAAGGATTTGATATTGGGACAGATTGGGAGATAGTAAGACCGGTGCTTGGTCACAGAGGCAAATTTCCAGGAGGGAAGAGGTTTAGGAAAGGAGTTGCAAAGTTTAATACTTCAGCCGCCACAGATAAAAATCCACATTGTGCCAAAGTAGTTTTTGATTGTCCTGTCTTCTGCCTACGGCCAGTTCACACCCTGCATGTTAAAGGATAATTTCCCAACAAATTCCACAGAATCGACCTTCAGTTGTTTACTGCAATAATCAAAAAAGCTAAAATTTTTGAAAAGGATTATTCATGGGATGTGGGTGGCCTTGGCAAGGCCAGTGTTTGTTCCATGTTCCTGCGTACCCCTTGAACTCAGTGGCTTGTGAGGCTATTTCACAGGGCAGCTCAGAGTTAACCACATTGTTATGGCTGTGAAGTTACATGTAGGCCAGACCGGGTAAGGATGACAAATTTCCTTCCCTAAAAGGAACCAGATGGGTTTTTTGCAACAATTGATGATAGTTGTCATGGTCACCATTGCTGGTATATTACTTTGTATTCCAGATTTATTAATTGAATTTAAATTCCACCAGCTGTCGTGGTGAGATTTGAACCTGTGTCCCCAACACAGTAGCTTGGGCTCAGGATTACTAGCCCAGTGACATTACCACTACACCATCATCTCCTGCCAATATATAATCCAGGCTGCAACACTGAAGTCAGAGGAAATTGTACTGAACTGTCCAGTGTACTGTCAGACCACATCTTGAGTACTTTGGTACAGTTGTAGTTGTGGTCACTGAGACAAAGGGAAAGACGTTGAGTTTTGTTCACCACTTGCCATTTGGACTGAGATTGGAAATGCCCATTTGGGATGAGGCTCCAGATTATCAGTACCTTCAGGATTGGATTGCAGAAGATAGGGAAGAGGCGTAAGCAACAGATCAAGAAGAGCAAATCATGTGGCAAAGCATTAGGCTCAGTAGAGTTGAAGGTATTTGTTTTTTATTAGAGGCCATTCTAATTATACTGGGTCTGAGAAGCTCTTGCAATAAGGAGTCATGCGCCATCTCAATGTGTGATGCCTTGCTTACTATTCCTTCATCCAAGTGAAAGTGTGTGTACAAAATGAGGCATAGTGGCAGGTGGCACAGTGAGAAAACTGCAACTGGGTGACAACAGATAAATGGACATAGAGCTACCCAATGTCACACAATATCCCGTTATTCAGTAGAAGGCAGGTTGGAGAAGATGGAAGCGGGATCCAGCTTCCATGGGGTGGCACAGTGGTCAGCACTGCTGCCTCACAGCGCCAGGACCCAGCTTCAATTCCAGCCTCAGATCACTGTCAGTGTGGAGTTTGCACATTCTCCCCATGTCTGTGTGAGTTTCCTCTGGGTGCTCCGGTTTCCTCCCACAGTCCAAAGATGTGCTGGTTAGGTGCATTGGCCGTGTTAAATTCCCCCTCAATGTTAGGGGGCTAGCAGGGTAAATGTGTGGGGTTAGGGGGGTAGGGCCTGGGTGAGATTGTTGTTGGTACAGGCTCGATGGGCCAAATGGCCACCTTCTGCACTGTGGGGATTCTATGATTCTAACATCTTGTTAAACTGATCAACTTTTACAACAATTGTGGTTTCTTTTGTGTATTTTTCCGTTAGATCCAAATCGTCCTGGTGATATTGATCTTCAGAACATTGAGTGGGATATAAAAACTATCACCAGCGCACTGAAGCACTACCTCAGGTAGGAGACCATTCCCCCCACTTCTCTGAGTGGAATGATGCTGTTGACACTACACCCACATTGTCTAATACACCTTAGCTTCGTTGCCCATCTTTTACTGATAGTTTAATAGCTGCTGGTGTGCTACGTCGTATAACATTTCAGTGCAGAAGGAGGCCCCTTCCTGCCTGTGGACATTTTGAAAGGGCTTTAAAACACAACCCACTTGCCACCCTGTCTCCATTGTCGTGTAACTCCTTTCCTTTTCAGGACTTGGGTCTCTTTTTGAAAGTGACTATTGAACCCACTTCTGCCAGTTCAGCCAACACTTGCTGGGCTCTTTAAACAATCTTCACAACTAAGCAGGTCAAAACGACAGATATCTTTTAACTGGCAGGTGGGGGGGTTGGGTACTGCCTTCAAAACTGTGACTGTCCCTTTAAACCAGCTGTGCTTCTCGAGCCTTGCCCAATGTATGTTTGTTTTAAGAAGGATGTTGGTTTACGAGCAGACCGAGGGCTAAATCCCCAGTGGAATATAAGTGTCCCCTGTGTTTGGAACCAAAGCCTTACCCGTTTGCGCTGGTGTCAAAGGGCGGGGTTTTCTGGCAGACAGAAGCGGAAAATTCCATCCATCGAATCATTGGGCGGAATTTTCCTATCCGTGGGCCTCCTCGTGACCAAAAAAATTAAAAGGTTAACTCTTTTTTTTTTCCCCCAGTTTGCTGATTATGTGTGTTTAGGGACAAGGGTGATTTATAAACTGATTAAACAGCACAGAGGGAGGGGGATGGACATGGGCTGTGCGCTCTCACTGACTCCAGAATGAGCGAGGGGCAGACCGTGCAAAGGTCCGTTGACCTCGGAGGGGATTTTCCGGTTTTGGGGTGAGCAGAACTGGAAAATCTTGCCTGTAGATCATACAGCACGAGAAGAAGCCCTTTGGCCCATCCTATCCATGCTGGCCATCAGGCATCTATCTATTCTCACCCTATTAGTCTTTGGAGCTTTCTCTCACTCCAAGCGTGGATCCACCAGTGAGGTGTTGTGAGTTCAGGTGATGAGGGGCAGTTAGTCCCCCACCCCCAACTCACCCACCTCCCCTTATCTGTCAGGAATGAAAGGCAAATGCCTGGAGGTCTGCCATTAGTTCAGCAAAAAGTCTGACAACACCAGGTTTTAGTCCAACCGATTTATTTGATAATAGACTCACAAGCTTTCGGGGTTAGTCCCTTTGTCAGGTGACGAAGGGACTAACCCCGAAAGCTTGTGAGTCTGTTATCAAATAAATCGGTTGGACTAAAACCTGGTGTTGTCAGACTTTTTACTGTGTTTACGCCAGTCCAACTCCAGCATACCCACATCATTAGTTCAGCAACTCAGTGTTTTTAAATGTATCTGCCGTCAGTGTTTAATTCTAGCCTCCCCCCCCCAACTTCCCTCACCACTCCCACCTCCTCCCCTTCTCCCTGCCACCTTCCCAGCTCTGCTGAGTCTTGCCGCACCATTGGTCATCACCCGGAACCCCAGCTCCTTAGTCCCACCGCCGTGTCGGAGGGGAGTGGGCTCACCGGGGGCTCTGGGGCGTTGAACGGTGTCGGTGGCCAGGGTGAGCAGTGCCAGGGGTGCGTGGCTGAGGGCTAAGGGGTGGGGTGGGGAAGGTAGTGAGCAGAGCTGAGGGTGGGTGGGGGGGGGGGTGGGGGGGTGACGAGTACTTTGAGCAGCACTTCTGAACAAGCTTCATACCTGCTGGGAACAGACCTAAATAAATCAGGATAACAGTGTGTGTGTAAATAACGATCAAACAACCCCGGCTTGCTGACCGCTGGGATCACCAGCGAGGGTCTGCCTTCAGGCGTAACTCTGCTCCCTGGAAAGTCTGATGCGCGCCATCGTGCCGAATATCTCAGAGTTCACCACCATTGTGACGGCAAGGAAGAAATGTTTTAATCGGCGGAAGTGCAGACCTTGGCAGAGGCACGACCGGTCAGGCAACCTCCTTCTGAGCTGTGGGCTGAATTTTCCAGCCTTTCTCACCAGTGGGATCTTCCAGTCCCGCCTGCAGCAAGTTCCCCAGCAGCGCAGCTGGCGAATGCCACAAAGCACTGTTGACATCGGCGAGACTGGAAGATGGGGGAGGAGCAGAAAATGTCACCCAAAAAGCCTGCGAGGAATTCAGCGTTGGACTCTGACGCAGGATCATCCAGACTCAGAACGTTGGCTCTGTTCCCTCCCCACAGACCTGCTGATATTTTCCAGCACTTTGTGTTTTGTTTCAGCCTGTACCTTGTCGGCTGATTTATTTGAGCTCAGTTTGGACAAATGACAGCATTTTCTTTTCCACTGCTGTTTAAAAATTCTTCTGTGAATATACCTGACAGGTGATTCTGTCTGGCATTAAGGTGACTGACGCTAACCATGTTCTGAAATGACAGGAGCGTGTCGTAAATCAACCACCCGGAGACAGCAATGGATCTGATGTTTGTCTGGAGCACTTACTGTGCACATGGGGTTTGAGTTTGGATTGTGGTGGGAGAGACTGTTGGATTATTAAGCTGGCTCTTGTAGTGGGGCACAAGGGAAGGGTTTGAAAGGTAACTGTATCTCCTAACTTTTTTATGGCTCCATTCAACATTTCTCTGGCAGGTGTCAGGCAGTGAAACATCCCCGAGTGCTCCTCATAAGATAAAAGTGTTGGCAAAACAATTCCTTCTGGATTAGATTTGTCATCATTTTTATCTTATCTAAGTTATCAGGAGAACTTAAAACAATTCCTTCTGTATTAGATTTAAGTTCTCCTGATAACTTAGTAATTATTGTAGAGCTGAGGACACAGTCCTTCAGGACGCCTGTTTCCATTTCTGTTTTAATCTTTGGGTCCAGGAAAATTGCAGGGTAGGTTTTCACACACTAAAAGTGGACCAACATTCTCATTACTAGTTAGAAACATAGAACATAGAAGATAGGAGCAGGAGGAGGCCGTTCAGCCCTTCAAACCTGCTTCACCATTCATCGTGATCGTGGCTGATCGTCCAACTCAATAGCCCGATCCTGCTTTCTCCCCATAACCTTCGATCTCATTCAACCCAAGTGCGATATCCAGCTGCCTCTTGAATACATTCAATGTTTTGCCATCAACTGCTCCCTGGGGTGATGAATTCCACAGGCTCGCCACTCCATCTTCTCTCCTTCATCCTAAATGGTCTATCCTGAAACCTCAGACTGTGAAAAGAAATTAAGAGATTTAACTGTGGAAGGCTGCAATAAAATCTTCAACTGTCCTTCAAAAGATCAAACATCAATTCTTTCCCCTCTCAAGCTGTGAACTTGTATCGTTTTCTACTTTTGCCCCTCACCTCACTTCTCTTCAGCACAGCATTTTACAGATGCACAGTAGAAAGCATTCTTTCTAGTTGTATCACAGCTTGTATGTCTCCTGCTCTGAACAAGACCACAAAAAAAACTACAAAGCTTTGTGAACATAGCCCAATCCATCACGCAGACCAGCCTTCCATCCATTGGCTCTATCTACTCCTCCTGCTGCCTTGGCAAAGCAGCCAGCGTAATCAAGAACCCTAAGCACCCCAGACATTCTCTCTTTTACCTTCTTCCGTTGGGATAAAGATACAAAAGTCTGAGGTCACATACCAACTGAATCAAGAACAGCTTCTTCCCTGCTGCCATCAGACTTTTGAATGGACTTCCCTCGCATTAAGTTGATCTTTCTCTACACCATAGCACTTGGGCTGGGCACCTAGTTCCCACCCCCTTTGTCTCACCATCGACAACTGAACATTCAGCCGTCTGAACCCTAAACCCTAGAATTCCCTCCCTGAATACCCCTGCCTCTCCAAATCTCCCTTTCCTTTAAGACCCTCATTGTAATCTTTAGCTAAGCCTCCTCACATCTCCCCCTTTGGCTCTGAATCAATTTCTATCTGATATTTCTTCAAAACATCTTAGAATATTTCTTCAATGTCAAGAAAGCACATGATAAATCAACCTTTCTATTGCTGTTGTCTTGAGTATTCCTGCTCTCCTCCTTTTCATTCACTGTTCAATTTTTTTCAATTTATTTTTGTGTTTTTTTTTGCTAAATCTATGCATATTTCACTTGAACTCCAGAATTTAACTCCTCCCCATTTCATCTGTCAGTCTGGAAGTGGAAACAAATAAGAACAGGCTCTGTGGGTTCAAAAGATGCCATTTTCTTCTCTTTGTCCATCCGAAAGCTAGTGTTGGATAAACGCAATCACTCCATCTGCGGTAATGTGTCCAATTCTTGGCATCGCACTCTCGGGAGGAAGCGAAGGCTTTGGGAGGGTGCAGAACAGATCCAGGAATAAGGAATTTCAGTCATGAGGATGGATTGGAAAAGCTGGGGGTTTTCTCCTTAGCGAAAAGAAGGGCGAGAGGAGACTCAATCGACCTGTTTAAAATCACAAAAGGTCTAGACAGATGGTGGGGGGGGGAGCGGTGGGATCTGTTCCCATTGATGGAAGGGTTGGGAACCAAAGGACACAGATTTAAGGTGATTCACAAGTAACACAACAGAGACGTGAGTGGTTCTTAAACAAGCAGAATTACAGAAAGTATAACTTTGCACAGTGACTGGTTGTGTTGGGATTGCACTGCCTGAGAGCTCAGTGGAGGCCTCCCTATACAAGTAAATTGGATAACACCTGAAGAGGCAAATGTTGCAGAGCTATTGGATTGTGGCAGAGGAGTGCAATGGGCTGAGTTGAGAACTAGCGTGGACCAAATGGGCCGAATGGTCACAGTATAGAATGAGGCCATTCCATGATTCTAACAACGATGTGTGCGGTGCAGATTAGGGCATGTTTAATATTTCAGAGCAGGAAACAGCCAACCAATTAATAACTTTAGAAGTGAAACTTGAGTGTTCATCATGAGCAAATTTTTCGGAGCGTCTGACTGGTGTGAGATTCACTTTAATTGCAGTCTGCTCATGTCAGAATTGTCTATATTCCACAAAGTGACACACAATGCCAAGAGACACTTTGTACCCAATCATCTGGTGATGAGTTGCTGATATTCAGAGTGCTTAGTTTAGTTTATTTATTTGTGACATAATTAGGCCTACATTAACACCGCCATGAGGTTACTGTGAAAATCCCCTAGTTGCCACACTCCGGCACCTGTCCGGGTACACCGGAAGGAGAACTTAGCATGGTCAATGCACCCAACCAACACATCTTTCAGATTGATGGAGAAGTACAGAAACATAGAAGGTAGGAGCAGGAGGAGGCCATTTGGCCCTTCGAGTCTGCTCCACTAGCGCTGATCGTCCAACCCAACAACCCAACCTGCTTTTTCCCCATAATCTTTGATCCCATTTGCCCAAAGTGCGATATCCAGCCACCTCTTGAATACATCCAGTGTTGTGGAAATCCACGCAGATATTGGGAGAACGTGCAGACTCTACACAGACAGTGACTCAAGCCGGTATTTGAACCTGGGTCGCTGGCGCTGAGAGGCAGCAATGCTAACCACCATGCTGCTTACAAGTGCAGCTGTTGGGAATCATCACAAGGAGACAAGGCACATAGAAAGAAGAGAAATGAGATTGGAGTTGTCGCACCTCCAGAACACCATGAGCAGAGTCTTGATAGCAATTTCCCTTCCACTCTCTGCTGCGTGATACTGATGGGGAGAAAAATAACATTGAGCTTTCTGTTTTCGGGTCCACAGTGTGGATCGATGGAGCAGTTTAACCATAGAAAACTATAAAGGCAAGATATTGATCCAGTCAGCATTCTAATACCTCATTGCAGATGGGAATAACCTATTGGAAAATTGATTCCAAATCCACTTTGCTGAAAAAACTGTTAACATCTTTGTATTGTTCAGTTTGAATTTGTTCCTTCAGCCTTCCTTTAGTATAGTTTAATAGTGTAATCGCACTTCTAGTTCAAAGCAGCTTTGTAATGTCATCTGGTTCATTTTGCTGTTGAATTTGCCCCCATTGTAGGCGGAGTTTGGCATCCCCAGGGCCACTGCGTGTATGCCATTTTCGCATCCTTTGTGACCATCTTGTTTGCCGTTAGGAGTGTGTCCGGGTGATCAGTGTGCGATAGGTATTGATGGTCAATATGGCTGAGTGATGTCCTTGGGCAAAGTCAAAGTGCTGGACCCATTGCAAGTCCAGTCAATGGGAATCAATGACCTTTGGCAGGGGGGGTCGCACTTTGCCTTCCAAGTCACTGCAAGGAATTGCCTCTTACGAAAGGCTCTACTGGCAGAAGCTTGTAGCGCAGGGTGCAGACCATTTGGCCCATCGTGCTAGTGTTGGCTAATTGAAACAGCTATCTGAATAATCTCATCCACTGCTCTTCTCAATAGCCCTGCAGTTCTATCCTCATCAGGTATTTGTTCACATCTGTTTTGTCTATTCTGCCTCCAACACCTTTCCAGATGTTGTAATCCAGGTCAGCAACTCCAAGGTATTTTAGATAGACTATAAATTTTGCACTTTGAATTTGGCTAGGGTAAGCATGAAGTGTTTCATTTCAGGTATGATTCAAGTGACCCACGAGGGAGCTTTTACTAAATAAAGTTTACTTAAGAATACAGTTGACATATGGAAAGAAAATCAGCAAGAATGTTTACCAATTAAAAACAAGAAAAAAACCCATGATATTGTATGAACCTTAACAGCGAAATACTATTCCAACCAAACAGACACGCCTACAATCATATACCTGTCCCAGGTTTAGCACAGAAAATAAGAATACTCACATGATTTTTCAGCTTTGCAACATCTGCTATCTTTTGGATGGAGAATTGACACTCTGGCTTCTCCGTTCTGGAATTCCCAACACCTCGAGGTAGAGATGGAGCCACTGCTGGCCCCTCGTTAGCAAACCACCACCAGTAAAGCTTTCACTCCAGAAAAATAAGAAAGATTGTTTCCAACTAGCCAGCAGAATTTCTAATACCAGGGAGAGAGACAAAACATTGCATCCAGTCTGGAGTCCAAACACATTCTAACCAGCCAGCAGTCAAAACGGAATGTAAAAGAACTCTTGAAGACAAAACTGTCCAACCTGACCCCTCAATTATTCTTCCTCCCCCGCACACCCCACCCCCAACAATTCCAAAAAGGTAACAAACTCCAAGAGAGTGCATTAGGCCCAGATTAAAAATAAATAAAAACCCATTAAATTATGTAAGCAGCACTAAAAGGACATCTAGTCAGGCAGCTCAGTGCTTGCTTATAACGGCAGAGAACCTGATTAAAATACATTTCTTAAAGGCACAGTAGCATCACACACTGCATTTCAGAGCAGGATACATTTACCTGGAAATTAATGAGGTGGTTGACATTTCTGACTTTAGGTTGTCAAAGCAAAAGATACAGAGCTCTGCTGTTTGGTGCTGACCTGAAGCATAGGGCTGGTACGTCAGATGATGATAAGGACCACTGTGGCCTGAAACCTGGCTCGATACGAACCCACTGAGGTCATACATAGAATCCCTAAAGTGCAGAGGGAGGCCATTCGGCCCATCGAGTCTGCACTGACCACAATCCCATCCAGGCCCTATTCCCATAACCCCTCATATTTACCCTGCCAATCCCCCGACAGTAGGGTCAAACTAACATGGCAATCCAGCTAACCTGCATATCTTTGGACTGTGAATTAGCATTCCTCTTGCAAGTACCTCAAGCAGCTGCACTTACAGTTCAGCGATCACAAGGTGGGGAGAAGCGCTGGGTTGCTCTTTAATGTCTACGCCTGGTATTTATTTATCCTGTTACATTAAAAAATGGGCCCTTCAAGCCTATTCTGCCATTCTCTAAGATCATGGCTGATCTTCCCGCACTGTGCTGAATTATCTCAGTCCCCAATAACGTATCGATCTCTGTCTTCAATATACTCAATGACTGAGCATCCACTGCCCTCAGCTGCAGGGAATTCTAAAATTCACATCTCTGTGAGTAAAGAAATTTCTTTTCATCTGAGTCTGAAATGGCTGACTTTTTTTTATTCAATGAATCCTACACTCCAAGACAGGAGAAACCTGCTTGCAGTATCGAGCCCTTTCAGAAGGTTTTATATGTGTGAAAGAAATTACCTTCCCTGGCCTGGTCAACTCCATCCCTCTTCAAAAGACAATCTGCTCATTCCAGGAAGCCATTTTGTGAACCTTTATTCTACCTCCAGGAATATCTTTCCTTGGCAAAAGAGCCTAATTCCCAGGAGTCTTGCTGCTAATGGTTTGCAACATCTCCTGAACATTCTTTAGGCTTTGATACTTAGCGGTCTCAGTTGGCCTGTGGGTGGATGGGCCGCCCACCTTCCAAGTTTGTAAAAATACAGCAGCCTTCTGTCCTGTCAGCTCACTTTTCCACTTAGCTTTAAATCATCAGAAAATGTCTCTCTGGTAGCCGGACTAACGACTTTTCCCTCTGCAAGGGGAATTGCAAAGTCCTGACTTGGCATATTTTGAATGATGTATTTACTAATCTAGCATCACACTAAAAATGCAAAGCTAATTTTTGTTAACGTGAGTAAAACCACATCAATGCAGAAGATGCGCAAACTCCTATTTGATTAAATATATTGGCACTTTTGAGTTTGAAATATTTTCTTGTGTATTTTGGACAAATGACAGACGCTGTCCCCTTCCCAATTAAATATGTCTTGCCTTGTAGGTGGGTGCAGTGCCCTAACAATGCTGGGGATATGATTTGCCTGCATGGATTCAAAGTAACAACAGATTTATTGAAGAGCTGTTCTCTGCACTAAGTACAAACTGAAAATAAAACAGCAACCTGTGGCAACACCCTAATGACATCACCATTAAATCAGCTGTTAAAGCAACCTGCAACCCTTTTAAATATATAGCAGTGGGCATGAAGATAAAGTTTGAGTTTCTTTAGAAGCTCTGCTAATGTTTCTGTTTTGTACAAAGATAAAATTTTGTTGTAGATTAAATATTAAAACCCCACTCTCTAACCAATGCAGGAATCTTGAAGAGCCAGTGATGACCTACAAGCTACATAGAGAACTCGTCTCTGCATCCAGTAAGTGTTCTTTTTTGTCCATCTGTGAAGGTGTCTTACAATGCATGGTTCAATGGAAGGTGGTATAGTGTTTATGTTATGAACTAGTCATCCAGAGGGCTGGACTAATGATCCAAAGATGTGAGTTCAAATCCCACCACAGCTCGAATTTGGAATGCACTGCCTGGGAAGGTAGTTATAGAACATAGAACACTACAGCACAAACAGGCCCTTCGGCCCACAAGTTGTGCCGATCATACTGCTACCGACCAGGCCTATCTATAACCCTCAATCCCATTAAATCTCATGTACTCATCCAGAAGTCTCTTAAAAGACCCCAGCGAGTTTGCCTCTACCACCATCGACGGCAGCTGATTCCACTCACTCGCCACCCTCTGAGTGAAAATCCTACCCCTGACATCTCCTCTGTACCTGTGTCCCAGCACCTTAAACCTGTGTTCTCTCGTAGCGACCATTTCAGCCCTGGGAAATAGCCTCTGAGAATCCACCCTATCTATGCCTCTCAACATCTTATAAACCCCTATCAAGTCATCTCTCAACCTTCGTGTCTAAGGAGAAAAGACCTAGCTCCCTCAACCTATCCTCATAAGGCATGCCATCCAATCCAGGCACCATTTTTGTAAATGTCCTCTGTACCCTCTCAATAGCTTCCACATCCTTCTTGTAGTGAGGCGACCAGAACTGCGCACAGTACTCCAAGTGGGGTCTGACAAGGGTCTTATAAAGTTGGAGCATTATCTCCCGACTCCTAAACTCAACCACTCGGTTAATGAAGGCTAGTACACCATAAGAACATAAGAACATAACATAAGAATATAAGAACATAAGAGCATAAGAAATAGGAGCAGGAGTAGGCCATCTAGCCCTTCGAGCCTGCCCCGCCATTCAATAAGATCATGGCTGATCTGTTGTGGCTCAGTTCCACATTCCCGCCCTCTCCCCATAACCCTTAATCCCCTCTCTTATCAAAAACCCATCAACCCGCGTCTTAAAAATATTTAGCGAGGTAGCCTCCACCACTTCAACGGGCAGAGAATTCCAGAGATTCACCACCCTTTGAGTGAAGAAGTTCCTCCTCAACTCCGTTCTAAACCGCACCCCCCTCTATCTTGAGGCTGTGCCCCCTAGTCCTGTTATCCTTTCTGAGCGGGAAGAGTCTCTCCACCTCTATCCTATCCATCCCATTCGTCATCTTATACGCCTCAATGAGATCTCCCCTCATTCTTCTAAACTCTAACGAGTACAAGCCTAGTTTATTCAGCCTCTCCTCATAGCTCAACCCCCTCAACGCCGGCATCAGCCTAGTAAACCTCCTCTGCGCTCCCTCCAAGGCCAAAATATCCTTGCGTAAGTATGGCGCCCAAAACTGCACACAGTACTCCAGCTGCTGCCTCACCAATGCCCTATACAGCCGCAGCAAGACCTCCCTACTTAATCCCCCTCGCTATGAAGGCCAGCATCCCATTCGCCTTCCTGACCACCTGCTGCACCTGCAAGCTGGGTTTTTGCAACTCATGCACAAGGACCCCAAGGTCCCTCTGCACCGCCGCCTGCTGCAGTCTTTCGCCACATAAGTGATAGTCCTTCCTACCATTATTGCTACCAAAGTGGACCACCTCGCACTTGCCAACATTAAATTCCATTTGCCATCTCCTGGCCCATTCACCCAGCCTATCTAGATCCTTCTGTAGACTCTCCACACCCTCCGCACAATTTGCCTTTCCTCCAATCTTGGTGTCATCAGCAAATTTCGACACCCTACACTCGGTTCCCTCCTCCAGATCATACACCATACACCTTCTTGACCACATCCTCCACCTGTGAGGCCGATTAAGAGTCCTATGGACCCGGACCCCAAGGTCCTTCTGCTCCTCTCCACTGCTAAGAGTCCTACCCTTGATATTGTACTCCTTCATCCCATTGGACGTGCCAAAATAGACCACGAGACATTTATCTGCGTTGAAGTCCATCTGCCACTTCTCCGCCCAGTCTTGCATCTTATCTATGTCTCGCTGCAACTGCTGACATCCCTCCAGACTAACCACAACACCACCAACCTTCGTGTCATCAGCAAACTTACCAACCCATCCCTCCACTTCCTCATCCAGGTCATTTATGAAAATGACAAACAAACAGCAAGAGTCCTAGAACAGATCCCTGGGGCACTTCACTAGTTGAGGCTGGAAACCTTGCAATCTTTAAAAAATGTTTGGATAAGCATTCGGAATATCATAATATTAAAGTATATGGGTCAAGTGCAGGATTAGCACACCTTTCATGGTAGGTATTGTTGGTGCAGATTTGATGGGCTGAAGGGCCTTTTCTGCATTGTATGACTCTAGCAACTGGGAAATGTTAAATTCAATTAATTAAATTGTGCAGTAACATGCAGGGAACTACCAGATTGTTTTTAAAACCCATCTGGTTCACTAATGTTCTTTTGTGAAGAAAATATGTCATCCTTACTTGGTCTAGCCCACATGTGATTCAAGATCCAAGCACTCTGAAATGGCTGAGCAAGCCATTTAATTGACCTCCAAGAAGGCAGTTCACCACTCTCATGAGGGCAATTAGGGATGGGCAATAAACACTGGTCTTGCAACAACACCCCCACCCAATGAATAAGAAGGAAAAATTGTCATCAGGCATGGATCTGAGTCAAGAATATCCTTGAACAAGAACAGGAAATGTTGGAAATACTTAACAGATCAGGAAGTTTCAATATCAGAAACTGCAAGCCCTTAAAATCTGTTTATTTTGTAGGAGTTTTTCAGAGACCTAATGTGTTTGCTGGCTTCATGAAGGAGATTTCTCTTTATTAATACAGCTCAGCAAATACAAAGAACTCTAGTATTTCTGGTTTGAAGACGTACCTTATTGCCAAGGCCTGGTTCCACCATGAAGGGAGAGCACTTTGAGACAGATCAAATTACTCGAATTATGTTATCAAGATATTTTGCAATTATACTTTTCCAGAAAGCATCTTCCCACCTACTTTGGTCCATCCTATTAAGATGGACCAACCATGTTAATATGGATTATTTACCTTGTTCAATTACATCCTACTCTTTGGCAGCGTGAGAATTCATTAGCCCATAGAATCTGGAGGCTCCCACTCATTTGTCTCTTAGCAACTTCAGTTACATAGGTTGTAGAGTTCAAAGGTACCTTTTCCACTGTTTCTCAATTATGTAGATCTTGGAGTTCAAAAGTTCTCATTCTCACTGTCTGCCGAGCATTTCTTATGAGTAGAAATTGAATTGCGCCGTTCATGTTAGTGTTTGGGAACTTGTAACCTAAACTGATAAAAACTGTGCTCTGTGGGTGTATTGTTCTTAAAGAATGTGGTTCATCTCACTTAGTTTTCATCCCATTATGCCTTAGAGCAGTCTATATTTGGCCAAGGTGTACAGAATATTTCAAAAATACGTATTTTAAATCCCTAACAGTGGTTATATGTGGTTCTATGCAACCATATCTCCGTATTTTGAGGTACCTTTATACCTTTTTCTGTGCTATATTTATTTCTAAATTAGCCTACTCTGATTTTATTAGTCTTTTGTATCAAGTTATCCTAATTTCCTCTAACATATCCCTCCTCTTGGCTAGCCTAAGATTAGGCCGCCAAATCATGTTTTTAAATCGATATTCTCTGATCGTGAAGGGTTATTTGGCTTTTTGGATCTTCACACAGACTGCCACCACTGCTGCAGCACTCTGTGTGGATTTGACAACTTGTGTGCTGCAGTGTTTGAATAGGTACACAGAACAAGTGCTAGGATCGCAATAAAGAAGAACCCAATCCCTTGCATGATTGATGTTCCCAGGGAGTCTAGCCAGTCTGAAGCCCTACCCCTGAGAGTAAAGGGTTGGATTCGCTTGAGTTTCTCCATTTCTTCTTTAATATGACCAGCTAGATCGGTTATGGATTCTGAATGATCTGATATGTATGTTCAACACTCTGATCCAATTACGGCACATGTTCTACCTCTGGCTGCCATTCGATGCTGAAGTACCATGGTGCATATAGCAACCATCTCATTATTGATTTTCAAATAGGGCATCAGTTGTATCGTTGGCACCGTGTTCCAAAATTGAGATTAGACTATTGTCTTCTTGAGCCAACTTCCCAATCCCGTACCAGGGGAGCATCATGCCAAAGTAGTGTTCTATTAGTATGACAAAATGTTGATGCCTCATCCAAGAAGGAAGGTGAGGAGAATGATAAATGTGTGGGACCACATATCCAAAGTAACATGATCCCTTCCACTTGATAGGGAACCACAAATCCGACATGTGCCATTGAAAGTTGGGTAAGTGTTGCCACCCTTGAAACAATAAGAGATATTGCAAGATTGATCATCACTGCGTGGACTTGGGCGCAGGCTGCTGGTTTGGTTTACAGTGTTGTAACACTCACTTTCACCTAAGTTACTCTCCAGGACCTTCCTTATTCTCAATACAATGTATCCCCTTTGATTTTGGTACTGTTTGTTTCAGGGTGAAACTGGTAGCTGGGTTTGATATGTTAAACACAGGTGTATACCTCTTCATGTGACCTAGCCTACCTGTACAAGATTTATTGCGATCAAATGTTTCCCCGTCATAAATACTAGAGAACCTTGGTATACGATGTCCAGAAAACCTGAAATACTGGGCATGTGGTTTGGAGCACTGCTGTGATGAAGAAGCAGCACTCCGACTTTAACCTGGTGTTGTGAGACATCTTACAGTGCCCACCCTAGTCCAAAGCTGGCATCTCCACATCATAGGTAAGTGTTGACATGCTGTTCCCAAAGGGAATGCTGAATGACTTTAGGTGCTGGTCCCATCTGAGTTAAATCAGTAAACTCAATATTAAAAGAATAGAAACACGTGATCATTTTGACAATCATCTGCCAATAATTTCTGTAGCCCTTCTGTGTTTGTGGACCAGAACTGGGTAAGTTAAGTATTTAGTTATACTCAAGATTTCCAAGAGAGCCCAGAAATCCATTAGTCTGTTCAAACAGCTGAAGAGTGTGTCTGGAAAGAATCAGAGTTAAAAGCCTCGAGTTCTGGTGGAGTCAGGATGATTTGGATGGGTGGGTCCAACTTCAGGGATTCATAACAACGTTCCTCAGGTTTCCAATTTTCAGGAGTGCCTTTTAAGGGTGTGGCCTGGGATTTGGTCAAAAGCCCACACCCCACCTTCCCCACCTGGCAGGCTCCATTGTGGGGATAGGCATGTCCTACTCTTCTGTAATATACCTGGAGTGGGGCCAGGTTTTGGAAGACATGTGGTTCACCTCGCCTCAGAAGTGTGGCGAGTCATAGTCTGTATGAAGGGACCTCTTCAAAGACACGTTCAGAAGGTCCTCCTGCATACCAGGGTATGTCTCCCTAATTACTATGGCTCCTCGCGACCTCTCTGCCAAGCTATGGCAATTCCATGCCCATTCACCCAGAAGCAATGAACTCTCTCACTACAAGGAGCAGGTGGTAGATCTCTCAATCCTTCGCTCAGGTGGCTGGGATGCCAATCATTGAACTTGTGCCTTGTTTAGGAGGGAGAGACTTTCCAGAGCTTTGAATTGAACAGCTTTCTGCAGGATATCCAGCTTGGTGGAGGGTGTATAGCGCCCTTCTGCCTATTGCTGAAAACCTCACAGCTCCATCCTCCCACCATGGGTTTCCTCTCCTTTTCCAAGTAATTTGCAACATGGGACCCTGCTGACTCCTGGGATGGCAGGTCTGTCATGAGAGGAGAGACTAGGTTGTTTAGGATTATATTCATTGGAGTTTGGAAGAATGAGAGGGGATCTCACAGAAACTTATGAAATTCTGACAGGGTAGATTCAGAAAGAATGTTCCCAATGGTGGGGGAGTCCAGAATTAGGGATCATAGTTTGAGGATAGAACTGAGGTGAGGAGAAATTTCTTCCTATGGGAGGAAACCGGAGCACCCAGAGGAAATCCATGCAGGTACTGGGGGGAATGTGCAAACACCACACAGTCATCCAAGGCCGGAATGGAACCTGGGTCCCTGGTGCTAATAAGGCAGCAGGTGCTAACCACTGTGTCACCACCATGCTGACTTGCAAATAAATCTAAGATAGAGCCATCTGCCATTTACCTTGCACTCATCCACCCTCACCTACTGGACTCCACCCTTTGAGGCCTCCTTGTTTACATTCAGACTACGCTGGCCTCTCATCCCTTTGTTCTGATGTATTCAGATTAATTTGAGAAGACATCATGATGGTTTGTTGGTTAACATTGGCAGGGGTGGTTGTAGTTGCATTGGGAAACTTCCATTTGTGCCTTGCAAAGGAAATTCCACACATTTAAAAAATAAATTATTCTATTGTGGGATCTCTCTGCCAATGCAAGAATTTGCTCACCCCTAACCGACCTGAGTGACTCGCTACGACATTTGAGAGGGCAGTTAAGAGTCACCTGCATTGCCGTGGATCTGGGGTCACATGTTGGCTGGACCAGGTAAGGATAGCAAAAGTGCTTCCAGGACCAGTTCTGTTTTTACAACAATCAGTGAAAGCTTCATGGTCACCCTTACCAAGACTAGTTATTGATAAATTGCTGTTTTATTAATCAAATTTAATTCCCACCCGCTGCCGTGGTGGGGATTGAACCCATGCTCCACAAACAATAGCCATGGGCCTTTTGAGATATTAATCATAGAAACCCTACAATGCAGAAGGAGACCATTCGGCCCATCAGGTCTGCACCAACCACAATCCCACCCAGTCCCTATTCCTGTAACCCTACATATTGATCCTGCTAATCCCTCTAACACTAAGGTAAATTTCAACCTAACCTGCACATCTTTGTAGTGTGGGGGGGAAACTGGAGTTCCTGGAGGAAACCCACGCAGACACGGAGAAAGTGCAAACTCCACACAGACAGTGACCAAGGCTAGAATTGAACCTGGGTGCCTGGCACTGTGAGGCAGCAGCACTAACAACTGTGCCGCTGTGCCACCCCTAATCTATCAGCGTTATCACCATGCCAAAATTCATTTTCCCCTCCCCCTTAAATTAAATATGATAACATTATAGTAAAACTAGACCAGGTTAGAGGACATTGATGTCAGAAATGAAAGGATTGTCCTGTAGTGACCAGATATTTATTGTATTGCAGAATCTGATAACTTGGATTACAGACTTGGTGCCATTCACTCCTTGGTGCATAAGCTACCTGAGAAAAATCGGGAAATGCTGGAACTTATCATTAAACATCTAGTGAAGTAAGTATCACAGGAACCAATTGTTCAGAAGCTTTTAAATGGCCCATGCATTTGGGCTTGGAGAGATACGTTGACACTTCTGAGGTTTGAAACAAAAACACTTGCATCGAAATACAGCACAGATCCCAGCCATTTGACCCATTTCAATATATGGCTGAGATTTTCCAGCTGCCTCCCCCACCCTGGGAAACTCTTTAGTATATCCGAGATATTAACACACATTTCCAGGTTTTAGATCTTTTTAACCAGCTCATATAGTATCTCCAATAGCTCCTGTCTTCATAGAATCCCTACAGTGCAGAAGGCTCATTGAGTCTGCACCGACAACGATCCCACCCAGGCCCTATCCCTGTAACCCCATGTATTTACCCTGCTAATCCCCCAACATTAATGGTCAATTTATCATGGTCAATCCACCTAACCCTGCACATCTTTGGGCAATGGGAGGAAACTGGACCACCTGGAGGAAACCCACGTGATCGTGGAGAATATGCAGATTCCTCACAAACAGTGACCCAAGCCAGGAATTGAACCCGGGTCCCTGGCACTGCAAGGCAGCAGTGCTAACCAATGTGCCACTGGGCCGCCCAATACATGTGACAATAAATCAAATCAAAGCATCATTATACTCTACTTACACAGCCTAAATCCTGTGATTGACGACTCAGATGGAATGTGTTCCCTGATGAGGTGTTAGAAGTGGTTGGAATGAAAGATGTATTTATCTTGCTCTTGCTTTGCCATTCGGCTAACAATACCGTTCTGTGTTTGTGCAGTGTTTGTAGTCACTATAAGGAGAACCTAATGACAGCTTTCAACATGGGGGTGATATTTGGACCAACATTAATGAGAGCACAGGAAGATACAGTTGCGGCCATGATAAACATCAAGTTTCAGAACATTGTCGTGGAAATCTTGATTGAGCATTACGAAAAGGTAAAGATCAATCTGCTCCATCGGGAGAAGTGGACGGAACGTTTTAAAATTTGCCGCTGTCTAAGGTGTTAATGCAAACTAAGAATTCCAGAGACCTGCTTCAAAAATAGGAATTATTGCAATGTTGGAGATTGTTTAATCAATTAAAGTTTATTTATTAGTGTCACAAGTAGATTCACATTAACACTGCAATGAAGTTACTGTGAAAATATCCAAGTCGCCACACTCCGGTGCCTGTTCGGGTACACTGAGGGAAAATTAGCTTGGTCAACGCAGTGAACCAGCGTGTCTTTCAGACTGTGGGAGTAAACCGGACAGAGCATCCGCAGACATGAGGTAAACATACAGATTCCACACAGACTGCAACCCAAGCCAGGAATAGACACCATGTCCCTGGCACTGTAGGCAGCCCACCAACGCCTCTAATTTCTCAGGACAGTAAGGAAATTTGGCATGACAGGTACAAGTCTCACCAACTGTTACAGATGCACCATAGGAAGTATCCTTCTTGGTATCACAGTTTGGTGTGGCTCCTGCTCTGTCCAAGACTGCATTAAACTACAAAAGATCGTGAACAAAGCCTAGTCCATCTCTCAAATCATCCTCTCATCCATTGACTTTGTCTATGCTTCCCACTGCCTTGGAAAAGCAGCCAGCATAATTAAGGATCCCACGCACCCTGGACGTTCTCTCTTCCACCTTCTTCTGTCGGGAAAAAGATATAAAAATCTGAGATCACGTACCCACCAACTCAAAAACAGCTTCTTCCCTGCTGCCATCAGACTTCTGAATGGACTTGCCCTGCATTAAGCTGATCTTTCTCAACACCCTAGCTATGACTGTAACACTACATTCTGCACTCTCTCCTTTCCTTCTCTATGAATGGTATGCTCTGTCTGTATAGTGCGCAAGAAACATTACTTTTCAGTGTATGTGACAAATCTTGCCACTGTGCTGTCCTAGCAGTTAAATAGGTAGTGTCAGTGAGAACATATTTTTATTATTATTCTGTATTATAAAGCAATGTATTGTTGTGATTAGTCACATGATGTGCTAGGCCATCACTAGAGGCATCCATGGATTTTTAATCTCTCTCCCATGTTG
This sequence comes from Carcharhinus amblyrhynchos, assembly GCF_965287045.1. Taxonomy (NCBI): domain Eukaryota; kingdom Metazoa; phylum Chordata; class Chondrichthyes; order Carcharhiniformes; family Carcharhinidae; genus Carcharhinus; species Carcharhinus amblyrhynchos. The sequence goes on from NC_137327.1 coordinate 130,181,692, forward strand.
GACAACCAGGCAACAACTTGTACATAAAACTACATTGGTTTGTTTAAGTGACCCATGGTGTGGTACCTCAGAAATCCTTTTCTCCCTGTGGTCAAATTGGTCAGAAATAATTACACATGCACAAGGCAAAACAGGTGAAGAGATTGGTTTTTAAGTCGAAATTGACTGGATTCTGAGGCTTTTCTTCTCAACCGTGACTTTGATGTGAAATGGAACATTGATGTCAGAAAGACGAGAGAGAGAAAATCAGTGCCTTGACTCTGAAACTGGTTGAATAACCCTCAAGTGCAAGAAATGATCTCTCAACTGCAGAAATCACATGTACAAGAAATGATCTGTCAACAGAGAAAACTGCAAGCAGTAAAACCACGAGTAGTCGTGAAAAAGGAGCGTTTACTTGCTGTTTAGAGGCTGGGTGGACTGCCGAATGGCAGGACCTCACCTGGAGGATACGGTAACAGGATCCTCACTTTAAAAAAAAAGAGAGAGAGCCTGTGCATTCAAAAAAGGGGAAGCCACTATTCCAAATAAAAAAATAAACCAAACAGGAATTACAAATAAAGCCGCCTTGTTTAGAGATTGCCGACCAAAACGTTTTTTGAAATAAAACTATTTTTTTCCAAACCACAGATCCAACTAAAATAGAACAACAAATAACACAAATTAATAAGGGAGAGAAAAATAAATAAGAGGTGGGCAAAAGTTAAAGGGAGTACTACGATTTAATAACCAGCAATGGCGGACAAAGGTGGTGCCATAGAGACGCTTGAAGGAAGCGTGGAAATATGGAATGCTTACAAAGACAAATTTCAATGTTATTTAACGGTGAACAAGATGCTGGATTAACTTTACATAATCGCTGTCATTGGTGTAGCCAGGCATAAATATTTCACATTGCTACAGAACATTGTCCATCTCGAGAGACCATGTGGAAAAAAAACCTAGAAAGGACCGACCCAAGATTGCCAAGAGATTCCAATTTCATCAATGGAGCCAGGTTAAAATGTATTACAATTTATCACACTGCTGAGGAGGTTAGTGAAGAACTGAGAGCTTGGCTCAACCCTTGAAGACACTCTACGAGACAGGTTTGTTTGCAGACTTTGCAATGAAGCATTTCAAAGATGATCACTCACTGAAATCTTCTTTACGTTAAAACATGCTGTTAAGATCATGGTGTCTGCCATACAAGAAGCTTCTCAAATAGGAGCTGGAGCCAAAATATGTAAACTGGGAACCAACAAGGAGAAATCTCTTAAAATACAAGCCTGCCATCAGTGTGTTCAGGAGGGCATTTCCACATGAATGTTGGAGTAGAGAAAATAAATGTAGAAGCTGCGGCAAGAAAGGTCACACCACTAAGATGTGTTGGACACAAACTTCTAAAACCCAAAAGGTTTACAAACACAAGGATATATTAAGATCTGAAAAATATTTGAGGATGAAAATTTCCAAGATGTTATCATACGAAGGGAGAATCGAGAACTTAAATTAGCTGTCCTAGCCGTGAAAGGTGATTTGCAAAGAATGTGTTGGCTTACCCCAAACTTGGGCAATGGTTAAGGTATGAGGGAGAGAAAGTGACTCGGGTTTACTTCTTAATTATTCACCTGACTGCTAAGTGTTTATGTGGATAGGGGAAGTGGGGGAAGGGCAGAAAACGAGAGAGAGATGGTTGATCATCTTACTCTTTGCTATCCTCTTATTCATATCCTCTAGGTTCTGCATTTACAGTCAAGCAAGGTACATAATTCATTGTTATGTAACACGAGAAATGGCAGATTTGAAAGGTTTTTTTTTGCGTGCAGTGCCAGTTGTTAAACAGGGTGGCTGAGGAACTTGTCAATTACGTTCCATAACCAAAAAGCTAACAGGAAGGAAGAAAACTTTTCTCTGTTTCACCTTTCACAACCTCAGGGCATTGGAGTGCTTTACAGCCAATGAAGTGTGGTCACTGTGAAATTTGGCAGCCAATTTACACACAGCAAGGACATGTTATAAAATATCAGCTCATCTGTTTTTATTCTTGGTTGAGAGATAAAGATTGGTTGAGACATTAACACACCTGATTTTCAAATAGTCCTTTGGGATCTTCCATGTCCAAATAAGAGGATAATGGGACCTTGATTTTTAACATTCCTCCCAAAGGTCAGTACCTGAGATAGTAAAGGACTCCCTCAGTGTTGCAGTGGACTATCAATCCAGATTGCATGCTAAGTTTCTGGAGTGGCACTCAAACATGCGTCCTTTTATTAGTGTCACAAGTAGGTTTACACCAACACTGCAATGAAGTTACTGTGAAAATCCCCTAATTGCCGCGCTCTGGCACCTGTTCGGGTACACCGAAGGAGAATTTAGCATGGCCAATGCACCTAACTAGCACATCCTTTCGGACAGTGGGAAGAAACTGGAGCACCCGGAAGAAACCCACATGGGGAGAATGTGCAGACTCCTCACAGACAGTGACCCAAGATGGGAATCGAACCCGGGTCTCTGACGCTGTGAGGCAGCAGTGCTAGCCACTGTGCCACCCGTCCGACTCTGGCGAGTGTTACCACTAAGCCACAATTTACAAGTTAGTAATAATGGCCTCCACAGGGCGGAGTATTATTTTTCATTGGATTTAATAGGTTTTTACATGCCATCCACATAATAAAACACACGGCTGAAACTCAGCACATCTGCATTCCACAATACTAAAGAATGTGAACTCACCATATAAACAACATGGTATCACCCCCTGCTAAGATACCACAGCATTGGCCATTCCATTTCTGCTCTCCTCGAGAAAGAGTCCTTTTTTTCATAAACTGTGCTGGGACACCAGAGCTCCTTACTAAAGATCAAACTGCAACAAAGAATGCTGTGATCTTTGAATAAATACACTTAAATCTAAACCTAGTGAACAGTGAGTCCTAGTGATCCTGTTGATTGTACTGACCTGGTTGAGTTACTGAACCTGAGTTAGGTTAATGCACTGTGTGAGCTGAAACTTATGTTAATGATTTGTACAGTTCCAGCTCCCCCTCGCTGTGTGGCTCAGTAATCCCTTGCAGTCAGCATCCCCGTGCTAATGATTGTTGTTGTTGTTAATCCAGTTCTCTCATGATTTAGAACTTGGAATCTCTTCCCAGCTCCCTGAAGAGCATCCGCATCTGGAATTTCCTCTGCTCTGTTCCTGATCTCCTGTTGTATCTGCCGAGGAGATTTGTCTTGCTGAGCTTACAGCCAGAGGGGGAGATAACTCTACCCTTCAGGCATTTTTAGCCTTTGAAGAAATGGTTAGGAGGAAAGCGAGTTAGTGAGCAGATTGGAATTTTTGAAAAGGATTCTGGGAATATGTCTCCATTTTGTTGCGTTTTTTTTTCCCAGATATTTCGGTCCCCGCCTGAGGAGAATGCTGCCCCCCCGATACCACCTCCCAGAGCAGCACCCCGGAAACGCCAGCCAATCACAATCTCCAAACGCCCCACCCGGCCCCGGCATAACCTCAACTCTTCCTTCTCCGAGGATGTGGAAGGTCAGTATCTGTTTCATCGCTCGCATTCCCAACCGTGAGGCCTAGTTTTACATACGTGTTGTGTGTGTGACTGACAGCGTATAAGATACCGTAAAGGTTTGATTTTTGTTGTAGGGGAGACTGAGAGAAGGAAGAGGCTGGTCTTGCTGATCATTGTGCATGGTCTCGCCTTGGTTTAAATACATTTCTTTCCCTCCCTTTCTTGTAAAGGCAGCCACTCTTCTACGGTTTGTGCTGAGTTACCTTGTGCTTCCAAATGCCTGTGCATCGTTTTTGTTCTTTCTTGGGAGTTGAGCATCTCCGGCTGGACCACCACTTGCTTCGTGTCCCCAGTCGCCCTTGAAAAGGTGATAGGGAGCCATCTTCTTAACTGCTGCAGGCTACCTGGTGTAGGTACACCCACAGTGCTCTTAGGAAGGAAGTTCTAGGATTTTGACCCAGCAACAGTGAAGGAACAGCAATACATGGGATGTCTCACATCCTTTAAAAAGCATCTGGATAAGTACTTCGCACACCATAATAGTCAAGGTCATGGGCCAAGTGCTGGCAAGTGGGATTAGATGGGCAGGTCAAGACCTTTCATGTGTTGGTGAGACTCAATGGGCTGAAGGGCCTCTTCTGCACTAGAATATTCTGTGATTCTATATTTCTAAGTTAGCGTTGTGTGTGGATTGGAGGAGAACTTTCAAATTGAGGTAATCCCATGTTTATAAATTCCATGTTCCTGGATTCCATGGGTTTCCCAACTGAGCAATTAGCTTTGGTCTCTAAATATTCAAAGATTTATTATATTAAATGTATAATCTCACTCGTATCAGCTCACTGTCTGGCTCTTTCCTCCTGTTTGTCACACTTCCTTGAGTGCCTGTCTCTCACTTTTCACCATGCCCTCCAATTGCAGACTGTGAACCCATTTTATCTGGAAAATTAGGGGTAAGCAGGTGGTAGCGTGAACTGTTGTGTTAGACATCTGCCCTGTTCCCCTCAACCCCACCTTTTGTCTTTGTTGATTTATGGAGCATTTTGAGCGCATAGCATTAACATGTACATGAAAAATTTATTTTCACAATCAAAACACACCTCCACAAAATGATACATCTTAGTCGACTGCTCCACACCAATCTTCTAAAAGTCTGTAATTGAGGGCAGGGTGAATCAATCATTGTTTGAGGTGTTGCCATGAAGAATGGCCTACTTTTGTTCCTTGTTCATACATTTGTATATAGGAACGCAGCAGGGAACTATTGAGCCCCACGCTTTTGCTTAATTCATCTGCTTTGGAAATTTTCATCTGCTTTGCGAGCACCAGCATAGATTTGTAAAGATTACGCCAGACCTGACAAATCTGGTTAATTTTTTGGAAGAGGTGACAAAAGTATTGCATAGGGAAATGGGAATGAATGTTATTTGTATGGACTTCCAGAAAGCTTTCCACTAATGGGATTTTGACCAGAAGATGTTCTGCCTACCATTCAAAGGAGTGATGCAATGTACAAATTTCAGTGGCAGTGTGAAACTAGGTATGTAGGTCGCATGTCCCAGTGACCACTGGAACATATCAAACAGCATGTTCCTTTTGATGGTTTAGCAGGTGGAATATTGACCATGTTCAACTAGCCTGTGAATGTAAAACTCAGAACATGATGGCTACTGTTAGAAACTATTCCGTGATTGGACAAGACTTGCTGCGTGTGTTAAAAGTTGTACAAACATCCAATTTAGATTATTAGTGGGGCTCGCAATGAAGCTCACTCACACTTGCTAGAGGCTACATATATTCATGCACAGGGGCTTGTCCTCTGCAGGTAAAAGGAAAATGTCCAGGCATGAATTAAGCAAAAGCGTGGGGCTCAATAGTTCCCTGGTCCATTCCTATATACAAATGTATGAACAAGGAACAAAAGTAGGCCATTCTTCATGGCAACATCTCAACCAATGATTGTTGACTTGCCAACCAATCAGCACCTTTTTTGTCATGCAGTATAAATAGTTGCTACCTTTGAAATTTGGCATTCTTTTATCTATCCAGGTGACTGCAAGACAAGAAGCTTTGACAGCAATGTCTCTTTTTACTAGAAAGCATTTATTAAAGTTTCCCATCGTGTTAACTAAATTTGAAGCTAAAAACTCAGGCAGAATGTTGGGGTAATGGACAGGGACCCATTGGCTGGCTATGTCAAGTGGTGTTCCACAGTGATCTATATTGGACCTCAACTCTTCACCATATTTATTAATAACTCTTTATGGAATAGAAAGCCATGTATCCAAATCTAGGCTGCTTTGTAAGCAGTATACATGGAAGCATAAGATATTGATAGATTAAATGATGGCAAAAGGATTTCAATGTTTGGATCTAAAAAGGATAAAACAAGGTACTTTCTAAATGGTGGAAAGATAGTAACAATTGCGGTTTAAAGGAATTTGTGTACAAAGATTATTAAAATGTCATGAACAAGTACAGAAAGTAACCTAGTTCTACAATGGCTTAGCTCAGTTGGTTGGGTGGCTGGTTTGTGATATGAAGCAATGTCAACAGCATGGGTTCAATTCCCGTACTGGCTGAGGTTACTCGTGAAGGCCCCACTTTCTCAACCCTGCCCCTTGCCTCGGATTAAAATCACCATCAGTCAGTTCTCCTCCTCAAAGAGGAGAGCAGCCTATGATCACCTGGAACTAAAGGCATTTTACCTTTACTACAAAACAAACTAATGGAACTCCTGCTTCAGCTATGTAAAGGTCTGGTTAGACTGGACGACTGTAAGCAGTTCTGGCCCATGCGTTAGGGAGGATATATTAACCGTGGAGGATGTGCAGCATAGATTTACTGGAATGTTACCTGAATTCCTAGGGTTAAATTACAAGATGAGATTGCACAGGGGTTGTATTCCCTGGAATTTAAAACATTAAGGGTTGCTTTGATCAAAGTTTTCAAGATGCTAAGGGGTGATAGCTAATGTGAAATGATTCCCATTGATTAAGGAGCCTAACGCTAGGGCAGATGATGCAATAAAGTCCCACAAAGGTCAGAAATGGCCACAAAGGGATAATTTATTCTTTGGATATTCTTGCTGTGATCTTTGACAAAGTTATTAGGCCGAGTAATTCACAGTCTGGAGAATGTTCTCGCTTTCCCCTTTTCCCCAGTCCCAGCCGAAAGCAGGAACTTTGGCCTAGGAATCTTCTCATGAGAAGTTCAGATTGCTGAGAGGGGGACCACCTTCAGCACGTTCTGAAAATTAAATTTTGAACGATACCCTCCTTCGCCTATTGTGCTTCACCTGCCATTCGTTAATCAGCAACTCCAGTTCCTTGTGCAGTGTGACAATAACTTCCATCTCCAGAAAACCCCCAAAGAATCAAGTCACATTGAGTTTCTAGCATTTTCCATTTATCTTATTCGAAATATTAAATTGCTACATAAAGCAAATCCAGGTTATTATTTCACAATGAGCCAGCCCTGTTAGAGGCGAGGTCATATAGTGGAAAGTAAAAAAAAATGATTTGGTATATTATCACGTTTCAGTATACAGTAAAACGTATTGTTTCTTGCAAGCTGTACAGACAGGGCATACCATTCATAGAGTAGGAAACAAGAGAGTGCAGAATGTAGTGTTATAGTCATAGCTAGAATGTAGAAAATGCAAGATAGGTCCATTCAAAAGTCTGACAGCAGCAGGGAAAAAGCTGTTCTTGAGTCAGTTGGTATGTGGCCTCAGACTTTTGTATCTTTTTCCCAATGAAAGATGATGGAAAAGAGAAGGTCCAGGATGTGTGGGATCCTTAATTATGCTGGCTGCTTTGCCGAGGCAGCAGGAAGTTCAGACGATGTCGTTGGATGGGAAGTTGGTTTGTGTAATGGATTGGGCTACATTCACTATCTTTTAGTTTCTTGTGGTCTTGGACAGAACAGGAGCCCATACCAAGCTGTGATACAACCAGAAAGAATGTTTCTAAGGTGCGTCTGTAAATGTTGGTGACACTCGTGGCTGACATGCCAAATTTTCTTAGTCTTTTGAGAAAGTGGAAGCATTGGTGAGTTTTCTTAACAATGGTGTTGGCATGGAGGGATCAGGACACCTAAAAAATTGAAGCTCTCGACCCTTTCTACTTCGTCCCCGTTGATATCCATTGGAGAAAGTTCTCCTCCACCCTTCCCTGAAGTGGATGGCAATTCCCTTCGTTTTGTTGACATTGAGGGAGAGATTATTGTCGCCACACCAGTTCACCAGATCCCCTATCTCTTTCTTGTACTCTGTCTTATCATTGTTTGAGATCTGACCATTACGGTGGTGTTGTCAGCAAACTTGAAAATCTAGTCAGAGGGGAATTTCACCACACAGTCATAGGTGTATAAGGAGTATAGCAGAGGGCTGAGAACACAGCCTTGTGGGGCACCAGTGTTGAGGATGATTGTGGAAAAAAGTGTTGCCTATTCTTACAGTGAGTTAGGCAGTTCAGGATCCAGTCAGGAATGGGAAAGAATTTCACACAAAGGGTGGAAAATATTTGGAATAATTTTCCAGTTCAACTGGTTAGAAATGGCAAATTTAACAGCATTCAAAGTATAGAAGAATGCCAGGTTGGAAGAACTAGAGGGACACATTTTCGGGTGTCAAATGATCGATATGTTTCACACTTCTGTGGCTATGAGCTGTCAAGAGACACCAAGCCTTTAAAATTGTGATGGGTGCACTTCTAGTGGCAGTTTAGGAAACTCATCAGTTGCATCCTGGCTCGGGGTAATTGTATTACCATTCATGTTGCTGAGTTATCAGCTAGATGTGCTCTCTTTACGCTGACTTTAGATAATCTCTACAGGGCAGCACTGGGGTGTGGTTTAAAAAGAGCTGGGAAAAAAAGTCAGCCAGATTTCCACCTTATTCTCCAGGTGAGCCAGCTGGAGAAAACATGGAGGTAGATATGGGCTGGGATTTTCCGGCCACGCTCACCGCAAAACTGGAAAATCCCATCTAAGGTCAGTGGATCCTTGCACGGTCCCACTCCCCACCCACTATGATTCCTGGGGTGGGCGGGACAGGAAAATTCCCCCTACTGATTGAGGTTGGAAGGAAATGTTCAATGTCTAGGCTTACACCCACCCAACAACCACCTGGAAAGGAGAACAAGATGGCCACCAGTGCCCATGGATCCCAGCAAAACATCACCTGTTCTGCATTTTTATGGAGTTAACATGACAACCAAGAACTATTTGGATGTCAATTTTTTTTTCACAAGATTGATGGTGACCGCAGGTGGCGAAATTTGAATTCAATAAAAAATCTGTAATTGAAAGATCACCATGAAGCCATTATCGATTGTTATATAAAAAAAAACCCCATCTGGTTCACTAATGTCCTTTTGGGAAAGGAATCTGCTGTCCTTAACGGACCTGGCCTACATGTGACACCAGAGCCACAGCAATGTGGTTGACCATTTGGATAATAAGTAAATGCTAGCCTATCCAGCGATGCCCACATCCCATGAACGAATTTTTTAAAAAATCACATTGAATTGTGTGACAGTTTAGTTTTCATTAATTAGAGTTAACATTCTAGCGGATTGAGCTATTGGCAACAACTCACTTCTGGGATGAAGAGTTATAGTGAACCATTCTAACCAGTGAACATGTTAGTTAACGATTAGACAATGGATGAAAACTGCAACGTGGCCTCCCCACACTCCTTCCTTCGTTTCCACTCAACCAATAATCTTGTTGGTAATCTCAGTTGGATCGCACTTGGGGAGTGAACTGCGACTTTCCATTTGGACTTTGACCATTCCAATGAGCTTGGAATGAAAATCAAGTCCCCAGGCATCTATGTGAAGTGACGTGACCCCAGCATTGAGCCTCCCGCCTTACCCTTTGCCTTTTCTTACATTTGGTTAATCAACAACTACACTTGAGGGACCTGAGGTGGTTAATTAGACCCCGTGTCAATCTGTTGCATTCTGCGATGTCGAAACAGGACTGCGCTTTTTCCTTTGATTTGTGCGCTCCGACTTTGTTCTATTAACCAGACACTTATCGGCCGGCAGTGCTGGACAACACTTCTATGGCGTTGATCATTGTACGTGTCTGAAGTTCTCGCCACTTGGCATCAGCACTTGTTTCTTTCGTGAGACCAGTAGTGTCTGGTTCGATCAATTGCTTGCAGCTGCTAGCTGGATAAACTACCAAAATTCTTGTTTTCCCTATTTTTTTTTATATGGTTTTGCAGTTTAACTGCACAGTCCTTGGGTTGAAATCCAATTATAGGGTTGGCATTAAAGCACTTTAATTCATTGGGCATGTGTTAATGAGAAAAGCCTAGTCTGTTTTTCCTTTTGTGGTGAATATTTGCATTCCTTGAACAGTGCAGATCTGTTTAGTTTTTAGAAGCCTTTTCTTCAGAGCAGTGACTCTGAGGTGGAGAATAGGGGGTGTGGGCAATGGGTAAAATCTTGCAGCTCATAGTAACATGAGCGTAAAACATAACGACCTTTTGACGGTCTTAGTTCTCCTAGCCTCACGTCCTCCTATATTTTTGAATGCCACTAAGTTCTCCATCCCTGTCCAGTTGAGGATGATTGTGGAAAAGGTGTTGTTTTATATCCTTACTGTGGGTTAGGAAGTTCAAGATCCTGTCAGGAATGGGAAAAGAATTTCACACAAAGGGTAGGAAATATTTGGAATAATTTTCCAGTTCAACTGGTTAGAAATGGAAAATTTAACAGCATTCAAAATATAGAAGGATGCTAGGAGGGAAGAACTGAAACACTAGAGGGAAGAACTGAAACATTTTTGAGTAACGTTATTGGTTATTGGTAACGTTTTCCACCCTTTGTATGAAATTCTTTCCGATTCCTGACGTTTTTAGTTGTTTTACTTTCCACTCTATGATCTCTGGTCTCCCGAGCCTCGTTCAGTGTGAGATAATAGCCTGGACTTATTTTGAATAGCAATTTAATATTTTACGTAATGCAAATAAAAAAATGCTGGAAATACTCAACAGGCCTGACTGTATCTGTGGAAGGAGAAACTGAGTTAATGGTTTAGGTTTGTGGCCTTTCATCAGAACCTGAATCTGGTCACAAACCTGATACGTGAACCCTATTTCTGTTGCAGTGGATGCTGCCCAATCTTTGGCTTTTAGTTTAGATTTCCAGTATCTGCAATATTTTGCTTTTGTAACATTTTATACTTGTCGCCGGGGCCCTCGGTTGCCTTTGATCTCAGCTAAAAGGTTTGAGCTGTTTCAAACTTTCCTTGTAGAGAAGGTGGAGGAGTGTTGACTCTAGGCCCAGGGCTGAGGTTTGCTCATGAGTTGTTATTCTTTTCTCAAAAAATTGGAAATGTAGTTTCCAACTGCAAAACTGGCCTTGGAGGGAGTGCAGAGGAGGTTCACTAGGCTGATACCGGAGTTGAGGGGGTTGGACTATGAAGAGAGACTGAATAGACTGGGTTTGTACTCGTTAGAGTTTAGAAGGATGAGGGGGGATCTAATAGAGACGTATAAGATAATGGAGGGGATGGATATGTAGCGGTAGAGAGATTCTTCCCATTTAGAAAGGATAGCAGGACTAGAGGACACAGCCTCAAGATAAAGGTGGGGGGGGGGGGAGCAGTCAGCTTAGGTCAGAGTTGAGGAGGAACTTCTTCACTCAAAGGGTGGTGTATCTCTGGAATTCTCTGCCCGTTGAAGTGGTGGAGGCTACCTCGCTAAATATATTTAAGTTACGGGTAGATAGATTTCTCATAGACAAGGGAATTAAGGGTTATGGGGAGAAAGCGGGAAAGTGGAACTGATCCACTTCAGATCAGCCATGATCTTATTGAATGGCGGGGCAGGCTCGAAGGGCTGGATGGCCTACTCCTGCTCCTATTTCTTATGTTCTCATGATATATCTGATGACCAAACAACCAGAAATATTTAAGACCAGTTACATCCCTTCATCCCAAATAACTTTGGATTGATGCCCAGAGTGATGCTGGGCAGCACAGTGGTTAGCACTGCTGCCTCACAGCGCCAGGGATCTGGGCTCAATTCCTGGCTTGGGTCACTGTCTGTGTGGAGTCTGCGCATTCTCCCCGTGTCCGCGTGGGATTGCTCCGGTTTCCTCCCACAGTCCAATGATGCGCAGGTTACATAGGTTGGCCATGCTAAATTGACCCTAGTGAGAGGGGGATTAGCAAAGTGAATCTGTGGGGTTACGGGAATTGGGCCTGGGTGGAATTGTGGTCGGTACAGACTCAATGGGCCAAATGGCCTCCTCCTGTACTGCAGGGATTCTATGATTGGATTCTGTGATTCTGCAATACGTTTTAAAGTGAAACTTTCATTTGTTGCACCTGTTTTACATTTCCTCGTTTCCCACTTGTGACGATATGAATTTTTTGAAGGAGTTTGGCTGACTGACCTTTAGAATTATAAGAGTTCTTGCACCAATCTAATGGTGTCTTCTAGAGCTGATCCCAGCCTAGGTTTACTGAGTGATGATGTATTAATGAGATTGGTGCTGTCAGTGGGATTGCCAGTGAATCTGATGTACTTCAGTGGCTTTTGGCTTTCATGGTGAAAGGTGTCGTGCCTACCTGTCCCAACAAACTAGACGATACTTTTTTAGACAACGCTATTCATTTTGAGGAGCTACTGCGTTGTGTCCAGACACCGAGATCATGGACCAGTTGCACCTTTTCATAGATACTTTTGTAATATTATCTGATCTGCTTAACCTGTCTCATGGCTGAAGATATTCCCCCATCTCTCTCTCTCTGGGGGAAAAACCTCATTGGTTGAGTAATTGGGGTTACCTTAATGCTGGAGAGGATAAAATTCTATAAAATCTGCCCCCTTTGATTTGTTTTGTTATTGTCACTTGTACTAGTATACAGTGAAAAATGTTGTTTCTTGCACACTATACAGACAAAGCGACCCGTACATAGAGGAGGTGAGGGGAGGGTGCAGAATGTAGTGTTACAGTCATAGCTAGGGTGTGGGGGAAAATCAACTTAGTGCGAGGTAGGTCCATTCAAAAGTCTTACAGCAGCAGGGTAGAAGCTGTTCTTGAGTCAGTTGGTGCGTGGCCTCAGATTTCTGTGTCCTTTTCCCGATGAAAGAAGGTGGAAGAGAGGATGTCCAGGGTGAATGGGGTCCTTTATTATGCTGGCTGCTTTGCCGAGGCAGCAGGAAGTGAAGACAGAGTCAATGGATGGGAGGCTGGTTTGCGTGATGGATTGGGCTTTGAGGGGTTGCATGGAGCATGGCTGCAGGAGAGTGTGTGGATACAGATCCAGGGTAATTGGCTATAAATGTACACAAATCAGCAAATGATTCTAGCTAAGATTTCAGTGACATTTATCTACTGATCAGGAGGTGGTGCTCAGTCGATTTACAATAAAACGGTTTGTCCTCTTACTTCTCTTTTGTTGACCCGCTTTGCTTTCCTGGAGAGAAAAACCGAGGTAAGGTTATTTTCTTTCATTTCAAAGAAAAATCTCTTCTTTTGCAGAGGATGCAGGAAACACAAACCACAATGCCAGTGTTGCCAGTAGTCCAGAGACTGCTGGTGTGGGCTCCCCACTGAGTCCTGTCCCACTGCAGCGAACGACGAGACCAAGCCTGGGCAGCTCAAGGGTGGCAGAAACGGAACCTCATCTTCGGCAGGCTGCGGGAAACCAGGGCTCGCGGCTGGCTTCCGAGTCGGAACTGGGGAGACATGCGTCAAAAACGAAAGATGGAGGTCTGAAGCCTGCACCAAAATCTGTAAATGGGGCACAACCGAATGATCAGCCTCATGCCAATGCCTCTCGAGCATCATCCTTTCGCTCAAAGCCTGCTACTTCAAGGATGTTTTACACTGAAGATGGTAAATGCCCTTGACATAATTTAGAGACGTGTTTGGCATGAAGTATTTATTCATTAATTTGTGGGACATGGGTGTCGCTGGCTGGCCAGCATTTATTGCCTGTTTCTAGTTGCCTGTGGGTAATTTCTGTGGCTCTGAAGCCACGTGTGATAGAAACTAGAATCAGGTGTAGGCCATTCGTCCCACTGAGTCTGCTCCGCAATTCATATTAATCATGGCTGATCATCGAATCCAATATCCTGTTTCTACCACCCCTCCCCACAATATCCCTTGATCCTTTTAGCTCCAAGAGTTATATATAATTTCTTCTCAAAATCAGATGACATTTTGGTCACAACTACATTCTGTGGTAGTGAGTTCTACACAGCCACCAGCACTGGGTGAAGACGTTTCTCCTCGCCTCAGTTCTATCCCCGAGCTATGGCCCTGAGTTCTGGACTCCCCCACCATTGGGAACATTCTTTCTGAATCTACCCCTTCAGGCCAGACCAGGTCAGGACGGCAGATCTCCTTCCCTAAGGGACATTAGTGAACCGGATAGGTTTTTCCAACAATCGACAATGGATTTCACAGGCATCAGTAGACTCATGATTATTTTATTGAATTCAAATTCCACCGTCTTTGTGGCGGGATTTGAACCCAGGTCCCCAGAACATTAGCTGAGTTTCTGGAATAATAATCTAGCGATAATACCACTAGGCCATCACCTCCCCATTAACGTTGCAAGCTAGTACAATAGTTTGTTTTCCAATCTCACATCTGTCCAACTCCTTTCATCATTTTAATGTGAATTTAGGCTCATCCAAATCAATTGGATCCACAAAGGAGCCTTCGCTGGAATTTACTTCAGCGGACTGTTTTAGTTCTTAATTCCAGGGATCAAAGCAGATGGTCCGAGTTCAGAAAGTGTGTAACTACATGCTATACATTTTTTTTTTAGAAAGAAGGTCACAGCTAACAGAGAGCAGGATCTGGGCCAATGGTATCCAATACTTTGGCCACGTGGAAAATTGGGAATCCAGATGTGTCTAATTGCACATAAAAAAGAGAAAAGGGGTAATAAATCCCATCATTGGCATGCGATCTCCAATATTCACAAAGTGTATGCACAAGTACTTTAACCTTTTGTTGATGGAATGCAAAGCAGGGTATGCAGTTGTCCTTTGTGTGCTTAACTTCCTTGGTTACCTGTTAAAATGGTGCTTAACACGGGTGAAAATACATTTACACCATGGTAACACTAACAAAATAAGGAGTGGCGGGGGGGGGGGGCGCTGTCACTTAGGGTAACTCAACCAATCGCATAACTGCTTGAGATCAGCAGAATAAAGCAACTCGGCCAATAACGGACAGCAAGATCGGTCGTGGTAAAGGGAAATCTGTGGGGGGAGCTTTTCAGGCGCGCTGCCAGAGGAGGTGGTGGAAGTGGGCACATTTAAGAGGCATCTGGATGGGTGCGAGATAGAGGGATACGGACCGAGTAAGGGCAGAAGATTCTTTTTAGTTTAGTGAGGGCATCATGATCGGCACGGGCTTAGAGGGCCCGAAGGGCCTGTCTCTGTTCTGTACTTTTCCTTTTGTTGTGTGGGGGTGGGTGGAGAGCAGGAAAGGTGGATCTGGGTGGGGGTGGGTGGGGGTGGGTGCCAGTCTAGTGCCTGTTTTGTTGAGTCATTGAACTCGGCACCCACACTGAGTGAGCTGAAGCATCGTTCGCACCTGTTAGACAAAAACCTAGAAAGTGCGCGAAAAATGAATGCCGAGATTCCAATCTGACAAAGAAAAGACTGCAAGAACCTGCAATCTTGGCTATAAGTGTTTATGTAAAGATAGTATCAGTAAAATATATTTCCTAGCTTTATTATTTACTTCTTACCCCTCTTCCTGTCAATCCCAGCATGATGCCGACACTAAACATCACCCTCTCTGTCAGCATTGCACAGGGACCCTGGTGATACCCTGGTTCACTCCTCCATTCCCCCCCCAGCCCCTCATCTCTTTCCCAAGGCACTTCTTCCCATGCAATACCTGCCTATTTATCTTTTATCCTCCTCACTGTCCAATGGCCAAACACTCCTTTCAGATGGAGCAGCGTTTCACTTTTCATAATTTAGTCTATTGTATTTGCTGCTCCCAGTGCAGTCTTTCCTATGTTGGGAAAGCGGAACGCAGACTGGGTGACTGCTTTGCGGAACACCTTCACTCTGTCCACAAGCATGACCCCAACCTTCCGGTCGCTTGCCATTTTAACTCAGTGTCTTGCTCTCATGCACACACATCCATCCATCCTCCGCCTGCTGTAATGTTCCAGTGATGACCAACACAAACTGGAAGAACAACACTTCTTCCGATTAGGCACATTGCAGCCTTCTCGGACTCAACATTGAGTTCAACAACGTTAGGTTGTGACCTTTTCTCTCCATCTTGACCCCTCCCACCCTCACTTCACTTTTGTAGTTAGTTGTTTTCAGCTCCCTGGCCTGGCGGAACAAAGTTCCTCCTCTACGTGCCCCTTGTTGTTCAGTTTATCTCCCATTAACAATTCTGCTACCTCTTTTGCCTCCATTAACACTCTCCATTGCTTAATGTCATCATTAACACTCCCCTTTACCTCATGACCACAACAGATTTGTCAAACTCTCCTTTGTCCCGACCATCCCAGTTTTTGGGTTCTGTTCCACTTCCTCCTCCCCCCTTTCCAACTATATAACTTCTTTACATTTCTACCTTTTCTCTCAGCAGTGGTAGCACAGTGGTTAGCACTGCTGCCTCGCAGCAGCAGGGACCCAGGTTCAAATCCAGCCTTGGGTCTGTGCAAAGTCCGCATATTCTCCCCCATGTCTGTGTGGGTTTCCTCCGGGTGCTCCGGTTTGCTCCCACACACCAAAAATGTGCGGGTTAGGTCGATTGGCCATGCTAAATTGCTCCTTAGTGTCAGGGGGGATTAGCAGTGTAAATATGTGGCGTTATGGGGATGGGATAGGATTGTTGTTGGTGCAGGTTCGATGGGCTGAATGGCCTCCTTCTGCACTGTAGGGGATTCTATGACTCTCCAGCTCTACGTAAGTGCCATCTAGACTCCAAACGTTAACGGTTTCTCGCTCCACAGATGCTGCCAGACCTGCTGAGTTTATCCAGCATTTTCTGATTTTATTTCAGATGTCCCCCTATCCGCAGTATTTTATTTTTATACAGTGCCTAGTGTAGAGTTTCAGGAGTTTCTCCTCCAATTGGTGTGTGAGAGTAAAACAGGGTTGCTGTGGCTGTCTATGACTAATCAACAATCTCTATTGGAAGACACTGATCTAAGGCTGCTTTAAAAGAAGCCTTTGTACCACTGTTCTATTCTCCTGGATTAAGGGTTATGGGGAGAAAGCGGGAAAATGGAACTGATCCACTTGAGATCAGCCATGATCTTATTGAATGGCGGGGCAGGCTCGAAGGGCTAGATGGCCAACTCCTGCTCCTATTTCTCATGTTCTTATTACACGCACCTTGAAAAACAGCCCCATGCTCAAATCCAGCAGTTCAAAGCTTCATCATTGGAATCCATTGCTTTTGATTTTTTTTTACATTCCTAGATAACCGATTCCATTAAAACTCTCGGCTCAACCTGTGAACAGTGACCTCAGTTAACCCCCACTGGCCCAAAACATAGCCTCCCCCTGGGTGTTTGGCTCACACACGTTACGCTTTTAAAATTTGCAGCGGTTTTCAGATTCCCAGCTCCCATTCAAGATCCAGCAGCCAAGTACGCAGCAAGTAAATTAAGGGCAAAACCTTCTGTGCTCCAGATACGGCCTGTGAGGCACTGACCTGTCAAGTTAGCCATGGCGGGATGTAAATGATTCTGTCCTCATGATGACACCTTACTCAGAGAGCGAGCGAACCTCTGGCTGGGCAGGTTTGATTCGTTGCTTAGTCATTAAGACAGTCTTTACATCAGATTGTTACATCGCCTCATTGGAATTTAGAAGAATGAGGGGAGATCTATAAAATTATGAAGGGAATAGGTAAGACAGAAGCAGGGAAGTTGTTTCTGGTGGCGGGTGAAATTAGAACTAGGTGGCATATCCTCAAAATAAGGAGGAGCAGATTTAGGGCTGAGTTGGAGAGGAACTACTTCACACAGAGGGTTGTGAATCTGTGGAATTCCCTGCCCAGTGAAACAGTTGAGGCTACCTCATTGAATGTTCTTAAGGTAAGGATAGATAAATTTTTCAACGGTCATGGAATTAAAGGTTATGATGAGTGGGCGGATAAGTGGAGCTGAGTCCATGAAAAGATCAGCCATGATCTTACTGAATGGTGGAGCAGGCTCAAGGGGCCAATTGTCTACTCTTGCTCCTAGTTCTTGTGTACAGCCAACACAAAACAGCACCGGTCGCATGCTGCCTCCAGTGCCATTCCTAACAAGCAACTGACTTCTGTGAATGTTGCACTGATTTCAATCAATTTCAGGCAGTCACACCATTCGTTACACTTCCAGTTCCACAATTCTCCAGCCCCATTTAGACCTGTCTGATACAAACCGATCTTCCCAGCAATTTTTTGTGGAATCTGAATGTCTCGGGAGATATTGTACCCCAAGTGAGATCTCTCCATTGTTCTCATTTCTTGTGATTTCCACAGATGGTTCTCAAGCTATCTGGCAGCAGATGTTTGTTTGTCTTAATCACATTGTGGAGGTTAGGTTCGTCACGATGACTTGGTCATCGCTGTCATTGTTACTGAAGGAGAGATTCATCACAAAATGCCTTTTCTATGCCGCATCTAAAACCAGCTAAATCTAAAGGCAGCGCGGTAGCACAGTGATTAGCACTACTGCCTCACAGCGCCAGGGACCCGGGTCCAATTCCCGGCTTGAGTCACTGTCTGTGTGGCACTTGTACATTCTCCTCGTGTCTGCATGGGTTTCCTCCAGTTTCTCCAGGTTTCTCCCACAGTCCAAAAGATGTGCTGGTTAGGTGATTTGGCCATGCTAAATTCTCCCTCAGTGTACTCGAACAGGTGCCGGACTGTGACGACAATGGGAATTCCACAGTACCTTCATCACAGTGTTAATGTAAGCCTACTTGTGCCTAATAAATAAACTTTAAACTTTTTGTTTACTGCTGCCTTACAGCACCAGGGACCTAGGTTTGATTCCAGACTCGGGTCACTGACTCTGTAAAGTTTGCATGTTCTCCCCGTATCTGCTTGGGTTTCCTCTGGGTTCTCCGGTTTGTTTTTTGATTTATTATTGTCATATGTTTCAGCATATAGTGCAAAGTATTGTTTCTTGCGCGCTGTATGGACAAAGAATACCATTCACAGAGAAGGAAAGGAGAGGGTGCAGAATGTAGTGTTATCATAGCTGAGGTGTAGACAGCCAAAGATGTGTGGGGGAGTTGGATTGGCCATGGTAAATTGCCCCATGATGTCAGGGGGATTAGCAGGATAAACGTGGGGTTACGGGTATGGGGCCTGCGTGGGATTGTTGTCAGTGCCGACTCGATGGACTGAATGGCCTCTTGCTGCACTGTGGGGATTCTATGATTCTATTCTCAAGGTTGAGGGGCGTTTAATGTCTGCATGATATCTCCCATTAGTGCTGAATTCAGTTATAAACCATATTGATCAGGGGTTGTGAACCGGTTGTATCCAGATCTGGGATCCTCACTTTAGGAAAGATGTGAAGGCATTGGATAGAGTGCAGGGAAAATTCACGTGAGTAGTTCTAGCGATGAGGAACTTCAGCTATGAAGGTAGGCTGGAGTGGTTAGGGCCGTTCCACTTGGAGAAGAAGCTGAGAGGAGAATTGATAGAGACGTTGAAAATCGTGAGGATCTGGACAAAGTAGTGAGGGAAAAACTGTTCCCGCGGCGGAGTGAGAAGGAGAGGGCACAGATTTAAAGCTGGCCAAAGAAGCAAAGTCGACACGAGGAAATGCTTTCTCATACAGCGAGTGATTACAGTCTGGAATACGCTGCCTGAGGATGTGCCAAATGGTGGAGGCAGTGTCAATAAGTCAAAAGCAATTGGACTGAAACAGAAGAATATGTTGGGTTTGAGGGCGAAGGAGGGTTAGAATTAGGGTTAACCCAGGCCGAACGGCCTCCTCCTGAGCTGTAACAGTTTTGTGATTTGGTGGAGGGTCAAAGTACCGTCCTGATCTCCATACAGCTCCCCCTGAAGGCGGAAGCAGCCATTTCTCAGCGATTTGCATCTTATTTGCATTTATGAAATATTTTTATTTTTCTTCTTTTCCAGGTGATTACAGTAATGTTAATGTAAGCCGAAGCCATCAGGAGAAGACCTCATCCGGCCTTCAGCGTCCTCCCATGAGACCACCAGATCCTCCTTGTCGTGATAAAGCCCCACCACCACTGAAAGTAGAGCAGTCCACTGGCACGGAAGATTCTCCATCTTCTGTGTAAACTTCCTTTTTTTGAATTGTATTTTTGTCTCTCCTCCTTTCCTTCCCCCTCCAATTGTCCTGCATCATCAAGTATGGCTGCGCAGTTATCATTCACTCTCGTTCTCACTCTCACTCTCCCTCCCTTCCCTCCCCCTCTCTCTACCCTCCTTCTACTCCACTCCCCCCTCACGGCTCACCTCGTGACCTACCTCTCTCTCTTTACCCTCACCCCCCACCTTCTCTCTCTCTCCCACTCGCACCCGTTTGGGGTGAGGGGCGGGGGCGGTGCAGTCAGAGCTTATAGAATGCAACATGTGGCCTCCCTGCTACCTTGCGCCCACCCCACCCTGTCCCCCATTTTCCTATTTTACAGTGGGATGAGTGGGGGTTGTGGGGTAGTGTAATGGTGTCGGGTGGGGGGGTGCGGTGCGACATGATGAAGATGTTGCTTGACCACGTGCCTCCTTCGTGGTGCCCTGCATCTGTCCGCAGCACCACCACCACCACAAGGTCATCCTTCCCTCTTTGCCCCTTCCTCCTTCCTCCCAGCCCCTACACCCCGGTTCCCCACTGCGTTAGCCGGATCCTGCCAGTGGTAGCCGGGACTTGTCTTCAGTTCATCTTCCATGACCTTCTCCTCTTGGGTTCCACCTGCAGTCCCAGCAGTAGCCATCACCCAAACGTGGCGCTGCAGAGCAGCCAGCCTAAAGGATTCAGTGGCAGCCCACTCCTCGGTGAGATTCTTTCCCCCCCGATGGGAGCAGAAGTCTTGCCTTGAGCCAGTGAATGCCAAGCCAAGCTTTAAATTGCTGTGGGACATTCTGCTTTTTTTGTGGGCAAGCTCCCGATTTACGTCTTAGTAAGGGCGGGGGAAAGGTGGGATATGTATGGAGTACACTGCCCCCACCTTGGCTGTACTACTGTATGGTAAGTTAAGCTAGCTGAAATATTTTTATACGCTTTAGTATACAAAAAGGATTAGAAATTGAATAGATCCAGTCATAACAATTGTGGAATTCTTTATTGTTTTTATGGAATTCAATTCCAATCCCCTCCCTTATTCCTCCTTTTAGATAAGGACCAGTGTATCTGCTGTTAAAGATATTTTTACTAACTAAAACCTCTTGTGATTTAAGCAAACTCCAACTCCAGAACGTGTTAACACATGGCTCTGGGAATTTTAGATTTCACAAATACACAAAAGTGTTTTTTTTTGAAACAAACTGAATGGGAAAAAAAATCATGAAACAAGAAAGAAAAACATCAGAGAAACAACAAGGTTTTCAGAGCTAAACTCTGTTGGATCACCTCTGTGTGAGTTTGCTGTGGTGAGGGGCTAAAGAGAGAAATTCTTCTACTTTGCTTATTTTGTCAACTGGTTGTCAGTATCCACGCAAAGGGGAGTTAGGCTACAGATTGTCCATGATCTGATGGAATGATGGGACAGGGCTGGGGGCCTAACTAGCCTTCTGTTCATCTGAGGAAACTTCCTTATCTAGATTTCTGGAAGGGAGTCCTTTGAAGAGACTGCCCTGCGGATCACCCTACACTGCCTTCACAACCCAAAGCAGGTTAAACCCTCACCTCTCTAAGCCAAGCCCTGCAACGTGGCATAGAAAAACAAATGTATTTTTATATGATTTTTCTACAAAAAAAGCACAACGGGAATGAAAATCACACACCGATTTTCAACCTCGTCCCTTTTGAATACGGGTCAGTTTGCTAATAACTTTTCTTTTTCTAAACCAAGTTGAAACTAATTTACACCAAGCTGGGATTGGACTTTCGAACCCTGACAGTGTGAACTTGACATCTAAACCACTGTGTTGTTCATTGTCTGTCTGAGAGTTGGTTCATAGCAAATTATTTTTCACGGTCTCCCTCAGGTTTTAATTCAAATACAATTTTTTTTTCATGTTGAATGCAAAGGTGTTTTCTCCTTTGCCACGGGTTAGTTTTGGTTAGAGATGTGCTCGCAGTACAGGCTGGGTGAGCGCCACTATTTCACAAACAGATTGTGCTAACTGCCAGTTCAATCAAAATCCTAAACAATTACAGGCTTCAAACATCCAACCACTCGCTCCGCTAGGTTGGTGTATATAACCTCGGGCATTTCTGTCTGCATCAGTTTGACGTATAACTCTCTGAATCTGTTTAGAATAAAATGTTACTTTGATTACATCTTTGGCTAATTTTTATTTTCTTGGGTGACTAGGGTGGAATTCTGATATCGATTGCTCACTATGAACTCTATGTCCACGTGGACCTGAACTCCTATTTCTAAGAGAACAGATTTGTCTGCCCAGTTTCCAACAGGAAATGCCAGGTCACCTCAAACATCCCAAACTAGTGTTAGCCTCGCCTCCAGAGTGAGACTGCCACCGACCATCCTCGGCATAACTTCAGTTAGAACCAAAATGGGGATAGGTGACACCATGCCACTTTATTGTGCCATCTTCATTCTAAGGAGTCTCGCAACATTAGGTGAGAAGGAGCAGTGCTCCGAAAGCTCGTGATTCCAAATAAACCTGTTGAACTTTAACCTGGTGTTGTGAGACTTCTTACTGTGCCCACCCCAGTCCAACGCCGGCATCTCCACATCATTTTCATTCTAGTCACGCACTTTAATGAACCAAATGGAAGATGACAATTTATTCACTATTTAATTAACCAGATTAAGGTGGTTCCCTGTTCACTCGTTAAAACTGAACACAAAATTGCTGGATAACTTTGAATCCCAGGATCCAGTTACCAATCTAATTTGTTCATGGCTGCCACAAACAAGTGGGTGCTCCGGCTTTATACAAACTCCAGCTGTCAAGAAATAAGCCCATAGAAAGGTTTATTTAATCACCTCTTCTCCCAGTGAGATTTCAGAACTATTCCACTGTGGCGAATGTGGTCCTTTCCTCCATCTTTATTCCCTCCCACGGGTGTGTATCAGCCCCGACTTCAGGGAAGTGCCACTTACCGCAATACAAAGTGGACTGAGATTTGCCCCAACTCATTTCATGTAACTGCCTCATAGGAAGATCCTCATCAAATAAGTTTGGGTTAAATTGGAACCCTGGTGCCAAAGGTCACGGACTCATAGAATCCCTACCGTGCCGAAGGAGGCCCATCGGGCCTACGTCAATAACAATCCCACCCAGGCCCTATCCCCCTAACCCCACACATTTACCCTGCTAATCCCCCTGACACTAAAGGGGACTTTAGCATGGCCAGTGTAACCCTCACATCTTTGGACTGTGGGAGGAAACTGGAGAACCCAATGGAAACCCATCTGGACATGAGGAGAACATGCAAACTCCTCCTAGACAGTTACCCGATGCTGGAATGGGTTCCTGGCACTGTGAGGCAGAACAGCTAACTGCCTTGCGAGGTCATTATCCATCAACTTAGTACACCACTGAGGCCTTCATATTCTTCTAGCTCTTTATTTTTCTTCTCTCCTCTTCTCTCTACTTTTGCCGTTATCTGAAAGCAGTGATTCACGCTGGGTACATTTCAACTGCTGCCTTTCCTGAATGAACGGGCTAATTATGTAATGAAAATAAAGCATCGCTGCTCCCAATCCATGACTGTCCACATAATGAATAAAAGGAATGTTGGGCTGGCTTTACCTCTTTCCCTCTTGATGTTTTGGGAGCTGCACTTACTCAAGTTGATTCAAGCAGTCACTAGTACTTGAAGACTTGCGTGGTGCTCTGCACTTAACACGTCTCATTCTGGGTTTGCAGGAGGTGGTGGGAGAAATCTGCTTTTTGGAGGATTTTCCAGCACTATTATACGCGAGCACATTGTGCAACCCTTGCTTTGGGTTTTGAATTTCAGTCTAAATGGGTCAACAAAATTAAAACCATCTCTTTGAAAGACGTTGCAGACAGATATTTTCCTCTGGCCCACACATTGCCTTTACGAGCAGCTATTGGATAAGCAACACCCTGGCGCCTGGTGTTGGCTACACGGTGCCAGCTCATAGCAGCCATACTGGGCGCCTGCGAGACTCTCTGCCCAAAGCTGTGACTGTGCTGACTCTGACAAAATTCAATTCTTTGCTTTTTAACGAATGTGATTTTTTTTCGTGAGTGTGGTAACAGATACACATTTAGATTCGCATGCTCAAAAAAAAACCCACCGTTTTGCTCATACAACCAAATGAAATATTTAGCAACGATCAAAGCTTCTTGAAATAGATTGCAATTCTAGCAGGCAGCCACCGGAACGTAGAGTTATGATCTTTCCTGTTGGATTTATGATGGTTCACTTTTTGCAAGGGGATTCTTAAAGACTTTGCTGTTTTAATTTATAGGGTTGCTTCCAGAGCCAAGTTTTTCGAAAATGCTGCTAGAAAAACAGGCGGGTAAGAGACAATAATTACTATTGACGCCTTTCCATAACCCATGGATAATCACTCGCCCCGTTGCTAAAACCCCATGAAGAAATCTTTTGTTCCCAAAGAAAGACCTTGTCAGAGTATCTTCTGCACAAGTGTTTTTTTTTGTAACAAATTAATGGAATCAGTTTTACCAGGAAAGCTTAAACCTTCAGGATTTTGAAACAAAGAGCGTTCCTCGCTGTGACTTGTGCTGAATCACAGAATCAAACATTCTGCTTCATAAATCTCCAGTTTAAACATGCCCACCACCCGTGTTGCACACACTCTATAAAAACTTGCATGGAGTCCGGGAAGTTGCTTTATTATTTGTACCCTTGCGTCGGGTGCTAATGAAAGGTGTGGTACTGTGTGGCGAGGGAGTGAGGAAAGAATAAAGTTTAATTCCTCCTCTGCTGCTAAGTTATCAATCTTGGCAGCATTGGCTTAGGGTTGCAATTTGCAGACAGATTTTATTAGACTGTTTACTGCTCAATTTGAAATACATTCACATTTAAGTTCTTACTGATTGATAAAGCAAAATGACTCTGGATTTTTCTCAGAGCGATTGGCTAATGGGTGGCACAGTGGTTAGCACTGCTGCCTCACAGCGCCAGGGACCTGGATTCGATTCCCGGCTTGGGTCACTGTCTGTGCCGAGTTTGCATGTTCTCTCCGTGTCTGCATGCGTTTCCTCCAGGTGCTCCGGTTTCCTCCCACAGTCTGAAAGACATGCTGGTTAGGTACATTGGCCGAGCTAAATTCTCCCTCAGTGTAACCCGAGCAGGTGCAGGAGTGTGGAGACTAGGAGATTTTCACAGTAAAATCATTGCAGTGTTAATATAAGCCTACTTGTGACACGAGTAAATAAACTAATACATCTTTGGCAGAAGATTGACAGAAACCTTGCTGCAAGCACAGTGCATGCTGGGTTTCCCTTCTGATCTTGTGCTGGAGCTGTGCTGGCCGATCAGGTGAACCTTTGAGGAAATCTCTGGTGCTTACCTTTTAAAGTGGGCATGTTGATGGCATCTAGTTTAACAATGCAGGTGTGTGTTTAACACTGGGAAGGAGCTGGCATCTGTCTACACTGACCATCTGTGCACTGGCAGGACTTTATTACAGGATAAAAATCGTGGGAAAATCTGGCATCACACTGCATGTCCAGGAGAAAATTCCAAGCCATGAGGTCTCAATGGTGGAGTTGTTTCCATTGTCCACCATAGTTTTTTGCAAGTTGCATGAATCAAGATTGAGTTGAAAGTAAATAAACACTGATCTTTCTAATCTATTCCTCCACTTCACAGGGTCTCAGAACCTTTTTTGGAAAGGCTTTTATTGCAACTATTCCTTGATTAAAACATGTACAGGTATAATGTACTTATAATAGTCTGTGGGATTCTCCCTGAAGTTCAGAACCAGCAAATGAAGCTCTGCTAAGAGACCAAGCGACAGAAAATAATCCAGTCCCTTGTTTTATTATGAAAAGAGCGTGCTGGATAAACTCAGCAGGTCTGGCGCCGTCTGTGGAGAGAGAAACACAATTAATGTTTTGAGTCGAATATGACTCTTTTGGAACTGAAGAGAGGTTGAATTGTGATGTTTTAAGCTGTTTATAAATGGTTTGGGGGAGGGAGGGGTGAGGGGGTTGAGGACTCAGGTGGAACTGCAGGAAAAGTCAGGGATAGGGCAGGGGCAATTAAATAGTAAAGATGTCATGAAACAAAGAGAAAAGTGAGTTGCAATGGAAGTAAGAAGGTTTGGAATAAAGGTCAGCAGTGTTTTACTTTTGTACCCCTGTTTATAATGGTAAATGATATGGGGCAGGATTCTCTCATGGCCGGATTAATGACGGTGGAAGGGCAGAATTTGGCGGAAGGTCAACAAGTTTGTTTCACGCCAGCGTGAAATTACAGCGAGACCTTCTGAGGCTGCCCACCCTGCTGGGTGAAGTATCGACTGTAGGGTGTCTTGAAACCAATTTTCATCCTGCTAATGGAATGTAGATGAAGCCCAGACTGGAATCCCCTCACTGCACCCCCCCCCCCACCCCCACATGCACATACGCACACAAAACCCAATTCTTTGCTGCACCTGCAGCGCACACTCTCCAGTCTAGAACACATCTGGACCCCAATATGGTGTCCAAAAGTTGGAATTTACCCGAAGAATTCCTGAGGCTGCCTCCAGAGTTTGGGATGGAGACCGCCAGTGACCCTGGACTCTGGAATGTCATGGCAGTGGGTGGGGTGGAGCATCTGTCAGGTGGATCTTTCAGCCTCAGAATGTTCCTGAAGGTTCATCTCCTTTCCTCAGCGGTGGTTCAGTGACATCAGTCGCCTTTTTAAATATGACACTCGGATACAATGACGGGGCATATACCATCAAGTCCACCTCGCCACAGAAGACGGCGCAGATCTCCCGGATATACCATTAATTATGCTGGGATGGAAGATATGGTGGTTTTCCGTTGCCCTGTCAACACTCCCCATCCTTGCCCCCGCTAGGGGATTTTGTCTCCGAGGGGAGAATTCAGCCCAGAGGAAATAATGGGTGATTTGGCGCTTTGAGTGTTACAACACCAATTTAACGAACAACCATGCTTTGGAGAGCTGGTCTTCCTGTCAATGTAGTTGCAGGCACTTGACATATTGAAACTCACCTCAGCTGAGCTGACATGGTTGAGTGGCTGCCATATTTTTATTTCGGATGGATTTGCAGTGTGCCGAGAGAGCCTAGACGTAACTGCATTTGGGGTGGATAAAGTGAGCAATGGGGGTAAGTAAACAATGCATGCACAGTTGTTGGGGGGGGAGGAACGACTTGCATTTATATAGCACTTTTCGTGACCACTGGATCTGTGTTTTACTGCCAATGAAATATTTTTTTGTAGGAAATTACACCAAAGTTTCCACAACCCGTGGTGTGATATTGCCTCTGTATCAGTGCTGGTGTGATGTTGATGAGAACAAAGAAAATTACAGCACAGAAACAGGCTCTTCGGCCCTCCAAGCCTGCTCTGACCATGCTGCCTGACTGAACTAAAACCCCCCTACACTTCTGGGGACCATATCCCTCTATTCTCGTCCTATTCATGTATTTGTCCAGACGCCCCTCAAAAGTCGCTATCATATCTGCTTCCACTTCCACTACCTCCCCCGGCAGTGAGTTCCAGGCACCCACCACCCTCTGTGCAAGAAAGAACTTGCCTCTTGAACCTTGCCCCTCGCACTTAAACCTATGCCCCCTAGTAATTGACTCTTCCACCCTTGGAAAAAGCTGCTGACTATCCACTCTGTCCATGCCCCTCATAACCCTGTAGACTCCTATCAGGTCCCCCCTCAACCTCCATCGTGAGTGAGGGATAAATATTGGCCAAGGCTCTAGGAGAACTTCACAGCTCCTCTTCAACATGAAGCCATGAGATCTTTCACATTTCGGTGAGAGGCAGACAGCTTATCGTCCCACCCTAACGACAACAGTCCCACTGACAGCGCGACACGGGAGTGTCAGCTGCAGTTTTTGTGCTCAAGTCCTGGAGTGGGATTTGAATTCTAAAGCGTGTGGCCGGCAGCTGACAGGTACAATGTGGCACTCAGCAGGTTTACTTTATCCATACGCAGCGATGCTGAGGCAGGATCAGAACGGCCCAGTTCAGTGTAATCTAACAGTTGGGTAGCAGAGGCAACCAATTTCAGATAATTGGCCAAACAAATCCAGGAGTGAAAATTCAATCTTTTTTTTAAAGTATTGCGTTTTTGTGATTTGGAATACGTTGTCCGAAAGATTGGTGGAAGCAGACTGACTAGAAATTAGTTAAATACTTGAAGGGAATTGTTCTTCAGGGCTTTGCTAAAGAACAAAGATGTAAGAATTATTGTTTGGCTCCTTCAGAAAGCCGGCATGAGCATGATGGGCTGATTGGCCTCCTTCTCTATTGTGTAATTCTATGAAGGATAAGCGAGACAGTTGCTATGCCATGTTGATGCAGTGTCACCCACTGAAAGACTTCATGTCTTTTCTAGTCCCATTGCAGTGGGTTTCCCCATGGCAGATGCAATGAACTAAACTAGTGTGGCACAGGGGGTGGGAATTAGAACAGTAGGTTAGCAAGTGTAGAGACTGGGGCGCAGCGTGGGACCATGGCCAGGCTAGTTAAGAGGAAGAGCAGGCTGGGGGAGGCCAAACTCGGTGCGTCTGGAGTACACCTGCTTCAATGCAAGGAGTATACAACAGGTAAGACAGGTGAACTTAGAGCCTTGATTCAGATGTGGCACTTGGATGTGGTTGCAGTAACAAAGACTTGGTTGAAAGAGGGACAGGACTGTCAGCTACATGTTCTGGGGTCTAGGTGTTTTAGGCGAGACAGAGGGGAAGGTAAAAGAGGTGGGGGATTGCATTACTGGTTAGAGAACACATTACAGCTGTACAGAGGGAGGGCACCTTGGAAGAATCATGTAACGAAACACTGTGGGTAGAGCTCAGAAACAGGAAGAGGGCAGTCACTGTGATGAGGGTGCACTACAGGCCTCCCAACAGCCCACAGGAAGCTGAGGAATGGATATGTAAGCAGAATCTGAACAAATTTCTACAAATGTAGAAATAATAGAATTGTTGTCGTGGGAGGCTTTAATTTTTGTCATATTGACTGGAAATCTCTTAGGGCCAGGGATCCAGATGGTGAGAAATTTATTAAGTGTGTCCAGGAAGGTTTTTTGGAACAATTTGTAGGTAGTCCTACTAGGGGGGTGGTCTATACTGGATGTGGTACTAGGGAATGAGTCAGGTCATCAATGTTGCAGTGGGGGAATATGTGGTGAACAATTCCATAAGTTTACGGATACTCATGGGAAAGGACAAGTGTTACCCTAGGGTTAAGGTGCTAAATTGGGGGAAGGCTAACTACAACTGGATTAGGCAGGATTTGGAGGCTGCTGATTGGGAGAGGGTAAATCCATATCTGGCATGTGGGAGTCTTTTAAGGAGAAGTTGATTTGGATTGGAGGACAAGCATGTGCCTGTAAAAAGGAAGAATAGGAAAGGCAGGATTTGGGAATCGTGGATGACCATTGAAATTGTGAATTTAGTCAAAAAGAAAAAGGATGCATACTTCATGTCTAATTCTTCAAGAAGAATTGAAGAATACAGGAAAAGTTTAAAAAAAAACTCAAACAGGAAGTTAGGGCAAAAAGCCCTAAGATGTCCTTGGCAGGCAGGATTAAGGAGAATCCCAAGGCACTTTATACCTATGTTAGGAACAAGAGGGAGACTTGGTCCACTCAAGGACAAAGGAGGGAAATTATGCGTAGAACCAAAGGAAGTGAGTGAGATCTTTAACGAGTACTTTGCATCGGTACTCAAAGGAGAGGGATGCATCAATTAATGATGTAAACCCTCTAGACCATGTCATTGTTATAAGGGAGGAAGTATTAGGTGTATTAAAAAGCATTAAGATAGACAAATCCCCAGGGCCAGATGGCATCTATCCCAGGTTACTGAGGGAGATGAGAGGAAATTGCTGGGCCTCGAACAAAAATCTTTGTTTCCTCGTTGGCCACAGGTGAGGTCCCAGAGGATTGGAGGATAGCCAATGTTATCCCATCGTGTGAAAAGAGTAGCAAGTTGGGGGGTTCTGTGATTCTATGATAACCTGGATAATTATAGGCCAGTGAGCTTGATGTACGTGATAGTGAAATTGTTGGAGAAGATTCTAATGGGTGGCACGGTGGCACATTGGTTAGCACTGCTGTCTCACAGCACCAGGGACCTGGGTTTGATTCCTGGCTCGGTTCACTGTCTGCGTGGAGTTTGCACATTCTCCCTGTGTCTGCGTGGGTTTCCTCCGGGTGCTCCGGTTTCCTCCCACAGCACGAAAGACCGTGCTGATTAGGTGCATTGACCCAAACAGGCGATGGAGTGTGGCGAGTAGGGAAATTTCATAGTAACTTCATTGGTTTAACGTGAGCCTTACTTGTGACTAATAAATAACTTATGGATAGGATCGATACACATTTGGAACTGAATGGTCCCATTAGTAACAGACAACATGGTTTTGTGCCAGGGGGGTCATGCCTCACTAATTTGGAAGGGTGTTTTTCTGAATGGAGGTCTGTAACTTGTGGTGTTCTTCAGGGGTCAGTGCTGGGGGCCTCGGTTGTTTGTAATATATATCAATAACTTGGAGGAAAATGTAGCTGATTAGCAAGTTTGCAGAAGATACTAAGATTTCTGTAGCTGTGGATAGTGATGAAGATTGTCAGAGAATACAACAGGGCAATTTTTTCACACAGAGGGCGATGAGTGTCTGGAACAAGCTGCCAGAGGTAGTAGTAGAGGCGTGCATGATTTTGTCTTTTAAAAAGCATTTAGATAGTTATATAGATAAGATGGGTATAGAGGGATATGGGCCAAATGCGGACAATTGGGGATTAGCTTAGGGGTTTAAAAAAAAGGGCGGCATGGACAAGTTGGGCTGAAGGGCCTGTTTCCATGCTGTAAACCTCTACGACTCTATATAGGTAGGCTGGAAAATTAATCTGAACAAATGCAAGGCGATGTATCTTGGTAGATCCAATTCAGGTGGGAGCTATAAAATAAATGGCAGAACCATCAGGAGCATAGACACACAGAGATTTGGGAGTACAGGTCCACAGATCCTTAAAAATGGCAGCACAGGTGGAAAAAGTGGTGAAGAGAGTACGTGGCAGGCTCGCCTTTGTCGGCTGGGGCATCGAGTATAAAAGTTGGCAAATTATGTTACAGTTATATAAAATGTTGGTTAGGCCACGTTTAGAATACTGTGTCCGATTCTGGTCACCACTACCACTACCAAAAGGATGTGGAGGCTTTGGACAGAGTACAGAAAAGATTTACCAGGATGTTGTCTGGTATGGAGGGTATTAGCCGTGAGGAGAGATTGAAAAAAAAATTGAGATTGTTCTACCTGGAAAGATGGAGGCTGAGGAGTGACCTGATAGAAGTTTATAAAATTATAAGGTGAACAGTTGGAAGCTTTCCCCTCGGGCAGAAATGACAAATACAAGGGGGCACAAGTTAAAGTAAAGGGGAAAGGTTCAGTAGAGATGTGCAGAGGAAAGTTTTTTTTACACAGAGGACGGTGGGAGTCTGGAATGCACTGCCAAGTGAGGTGGTGAGGCAGATACATTTGCCACATTTAAGACTTATTTGATAGACACATGAACAGGTGGGGAATAAAGGGATACAGGTGGTTGGTCTAGATAGGACAACGTGATCAGTGCAGGCTTGGTGGGCCGAAGGGCCTGTTCCTGTGCTGTACTGTTCTTTCTTTGTTCTTTTGAACCATTCAAATCCCTGCTGACTTCAGCAGGACTGGAAGCTTCCGTCGACAGAAAGGGTGGGATTTTCCAGCCCCATGTTCCGAAGCTTTCTGCAGTATTTTAAAAAAAAAATTCAGTTCTTGTACCGTTAATCTTTAACCTTTAGGAGATCAGTCATTTGGACATTATAGATGGGGTTTGAGGTGTTGGAATGTGCGTGCTTCTCTTACAATAACTGGTTTTTGAATCCACAGAGACTGATGGGGTGAAAACCTCTTAGCAGAATATTTTTCAAGAGGTGTGACTCTTGTAAATGCTTATATTCAGAGAGACTTGGGTGTACTTGTAGAAGTAACACAAAGTTGGCACGAAGTTGCAGCAAGCACTTAGGAAGTTAGGCAGCATCTTGAGTTTAATTGCAAGGGGATTGGAGTGTAAGAATAAAGAAGTCTTGCTTGTATAGACTTTGATAACACACCCCAGAGTAGTGTGTGCAGTCTTGGTCTCCATATTTAAGGAAGGAAATACATTCCTTGAAGATGGTGCAGTGGGGGTTCTGCAGATTGATTCCTAGAAATTTAGAACATAGGGTTGCGGAAAAGTCTCTGAATAGTGGTGGGACGGGCATCGGGAAGTCTCAGAATAAGGGATTCACTGATTAAGATTGAGATGAGAAATCTCTTCACTCAAAGAATTGTGAATCTTTGGAAGCCTCCATCCTCGAGGATTGTGGATGCTCCATCATTCAATGCATGTTCTTCTTTAGTTTGGTCTTCTTTAGTTAGAAAGGGATCTTGTGTTAGCACAGGCTTGGTGGGCTGAAGGGCCTGTTGTACTGTTTTTTATTCTTTGGACATATAAGACTCTGATAATACAGAAAATCAAGGGATATGGGGAGTGAGGAAAAGTGGAGTTGAGGCAAAAGATCAGTCATGATTGGATTGAAGAGGGCCTGTTTGTGTTGTACCTGCTCCCTTATCATGTACTCTCATGATTTTAAGCTTTGAATGACAAGCTCACAAACTGGGCAAACACAAGCTGTTGTGTTCAGTCAGGTCCAGGAGCCAAAAGTGCAGATTTCTCCGCTATTATCTCATGGTCTGTCCTAAAGATTCACATTCTAACCAGTAATCTGTAAACTGTCTGTGCTTTATATGGTCTGTCTAAGGCCAGAACTCTCCATTCACCTGACAAAGAGTTTAACCTCGAAAGCTTGTGAGTTTACTATCAAATAAATCGGTTGGACTTGAACCTGGTGTTGTCAGACTTCTTACTCTGTTCCATTGGCAGAGTCGACGTACCAAAGGTGCAGTCCCAGGGGCCTGAACAATATACTTCAAAAACAGGAGCAGAATACACAAGGGCCACTGACTTCAGGTTGCATTCCTGGTGCCACTGTGCCTGCCTGGGATCATACAGTTAGCGGCTAGGTCTGCAAATTGAGATCTTGCCCGGACTATGCAAATGGAAGGTAACAGACAGGGTGTGCTCATTAAGAAGACCATTGACTGTTGTTGTTTTGCAGAATGAATAAAAGGCTTTCAGAGTGGGATTTACACTCCACATTTCCCAGGCTGTAATGATGAGGTGTCTGAGGGCAGAATTAAATCTTGGCCGCTCAGTGTTCTTTGTTTGCTGGAAGAATGTACACTGACTTAAATTCAAGATTTAAGAACCCGAGACCTCATGCAGAGGGGTCCATTTCTACGTTGCATCGCTAAAGAGGCCGGATTGGCTCTTTAAATTATGGGATATGACCTCGATCCGGATCATGGATGATGAGCTCCAATGCCGGATATCCAGTCTGATTGGGTTGGCTACACGCAGCCTGTGATCCAGAACGCACCCAGCTCTCTCAATTGGCCCAATTGATGCTTTGTTTGGCATCTTTGGGCTCAGCATTCTGAATGCCAGCTGCTTCCGGGTGCGTGACTTGCTGGTGGGCTTACTCTGTATCAAATGGTTTCAGGGTGAATGCAGCCAAGGAAATCTCCTGTGGATTACCATCTACAGGTTACTCGCCCCTGCAACTGACAAATCCATACTCCTCCATGTTGAATATCACTTGGCAGAGAACCGGGCACAGGACTAAAGCCAATGAAGAATGGTGACAGAAGGAGTGGCACCAGGAGAACAAGCCCCCATTAACACTTACAACTCCTGATCTAGGCCAAGCCTAGTGGTTAGATGTGACATGGAAGTATCTGCGAGCGTTTTTAGCCAAAAGTGCTTTGTGAACAATTCTACCCCATTCCTTCAATCGCAGATTAACGCCACAAGAAGGTTTTTCTTTTACAATTTCTTCATGGGATTCCAACATTTGTTGCCCATCGTTAATTGCCTTCAGAAGGTGGTTAAGATGGTGTGCCTTTGGATTTGATTTATTATTGTCACGTGTATTAGTATACAGTGAAAAGTATTGTTTCTCGCGCACTATACAGACAAAGCATACCGTTCATAGAGAAGGAAGGAAGAGAATGCAGAATGTAGTGTTACAGTCATAGCTAGGGTGTAGAGAAAGATCGACTTAATGCAAGGTAGGTCCATTCAAATGTCTGATAGCAGCAGGGAAGAAGCTGCTCTTGTGTCGCTTGGTACATGACCTCCAACTTTTGTATCTTTTTCCCGATGGAAGAAGGTGGAAGAGAGAATGTCCAGTTGCGTGGGGTCCTTAATTTATGCTGGCTGCTTTGCCAAGGTAGCGGGAAGTATAGACAGGAGGTGTTTGCTGCCATTACTCTTCTCGGTGGTGAGTTTGGCAGCTGCTGAAGGGGTCCTGGCTAATTACCACAGTGCATCTTTGAGATGCTACCTTTTGTGCACCAGGTGTGGGGTGCTATTTATACCCTTGGGATGGAGATGTTTGGCCTTCAACAAACACAAGCATCTTCCTTTGTGCTACAAGATTACAAGCAGTTGAGAGTTTTCCCCCGATTCTCATTGACTTTAGTTTGGGGTTCCTGGGTGTTACACTCAGTCTAACGCTGTCATCACATCAAAGACAGTCAGTCACCTCAACTCTAGCTGTTGGTGCTTTTGTCCATATTTGTACTGAGGCCGCAATGAGAACGGAAGCTGAATGTCCTGGCAATACCCAAATAAGGGCAGAATTTAACCCCTCCCGAAGACAGGCTGAGAGGTGGTGGATAGGGAGTTTGCCACTTTTCTGCGTTAACCCTTAATAAGTCTAGGTTGGGAAGGCTTGGGGCAGTTAATGCCTGTTTAAGGACTTTATACAGTGAGAGGGGTATTTGCTACACAGGAAACCAGGAAAGTAAGCTGTATCAGGGCTGCTGGGGAGGTACCCTTATTGTCCGGCACTCAGTGCCCGGCTGCCATGGGAGAGCAACCTCCTCCTGTCCACCCTTCCCCTCACCCATCCCCCAACCCTCCCATAACCCCAACCCTCCATCCTTCCTGCTCTCACCTGTAACCTGGATCCCTCTTTGATCAAGGGCCTCTCTAGATGTATTACTGGCTCATGCTACCGCACCCCCACCCCACCCCCAGACACTGCCTGCGGTGCACAGCTGCTGGCCACTGGTTCAGCACCCGGTTGTGGGGTTGGGGGGGGGGGGGGTGAGTGGGATTTCCAGCCAGGGGTCCTTCATCCAGGTTGAATCCTGCTGCTGGCCATTTAAGTGCCTGAGAGACACTTGATGTCGTGGGCTTACTGCCCAAAGGAGGCGACATGGGGTTCTCAATCACTGTCCAGTCAGTGGATAAGACCCCCCCTCACCTCCATTTAAAAACTGCCTTGAGCATCGGTGAGCAGGACTGCTGCGGACGCCAAATTTGCTGGGAGTCAATTGATGGGGCGGTAATTTGCTGGATTGGATTTGTCCTATTTTTGTGTGGACGCGATAAACCTGGGTGAGTTACCACATTGTCAAGTGGCTGTTTGTTTTATATCTGCATTGGAACAACTTGGCCAGGGGGCACGATTGTAGGGAGATGCCGAGGCTCTCAACCTTCACAATATCCAACTCTTTCAGCTACCACTACTTGTGGAGTGAATCAAAATAACTGGGGAGGCAATGCACAGTGGTATTGTCACTGGATTAGTAATCCAGGGACCCTGGTTCAAATCCCACACCGCAGATGGTAAAAATTTGAATTGATTTTGTAGAGAAATCATGTTTTTAAATTAAAATAATGAATACAGTGAAACCATTGTTGTAAAGACTCACCAAGTTTATTAGTGTCGCGAGTAGGCTTACATTAACATTGCAATGAAGCTACTGTGAAAATCCCCTACCGCCACACTCCATTTTGGGCACATTGAGGGAGAATTTAACAAGACCAATCCACCTAACCAGCATGTCTTTCAGACTGTGGGAGGAAACCGGAGGAAACCCACATGGCACATGAGGAGAACATGCTGACGCCACACAAACAGTGACCCAAACCGGGAATTGAACCCAGGTCCCTGGCGCTGTGGGGCAGCAATGCTAACCACTGTGCTACCCATGCCATCCTTACCTGGTCTGACCTATATGTGACTCCAGACTCTCAGCAATGTGGTTGACTCTCAAATGCTCCCTCAAGTGCAGTAAGAATTGGGCAACAAATGCTGGACCAGCCAGTGACGCCCACATCCTATGAAAGGATAAAATAAATTGTTGGCAATGTATACTTGAGTTATCCTCTTGTAACTGGTTTGATGGCACAGTGCTTAGCATTGCTACCTCACAGCGCCAGGGACCCGGGTTCAATTCCAACCTTAGGTGACCGTGTGGAGTTTGCACGTTCTCCCCATCCCTGTGTGGGTTTCCTCTGGGTGCTCCGGTTTCCTCGCACAGTCCCGCACAGTCCAAAGATGTGCATGTCAGGTGGATTGGCCGTAATCAACGTATGGGGTTGCGGGGATAGGGCAGGGGATTGGCCCTGGGTAGAGTGCTCTTTTGGAGCAGAATCAATGCGTTGAATGACTTCCTTCTACACTGTAAGGATTCTATGGTTCTAAGGTTGACATCTGTAATGCTGTGGATCTCTGAAGGAGGCTGAGGATGTTTGCAGGTACGTTTGATTTTTTTTTGCATTGTTGTGTGGGCTCACCCTTTTGAGGATGGGGTTATTTGTGGAGATTCCTCCTCCAGCTATTTGTTTAATTGTCCACAGTAATTCACAACTGGATGTGGCAGGACTGCAGATCTTTGAATTCCTTCTTTGGATGTGGGATTCCTTAGCTTTGACTAGGGCATTCTGCTTCCTCTACTTAGAATGCGTGGCATCCTGTGCTGTGGCTTCACTAGGTTGGCATGTGATTTTCAGCCTGGTGCTGTCCATGGCATACTCTTCTGTTGTGCTGAAATAGGATATTTTGATTGAATTTGATTTGATTTGATTTATTATTGTCACAAGTATTAATATACAGTGAAAATATTGTTTCTTGTGCACTATACAGACAAAGCATACTGTTCATAGAGAAGGAAACGTGAGAGTGCAGAATGTAGTGTTACAGTCATAGCTAGGGTGTAGAGAAAGATCAACTTAATGCAAGGTAAATCCATTCAAAAGTCTGGCAGCAGCAGGGAAGAAGCTGTTCTTGAGTCTATTGGTACGTGACCTCAGACTTTTGTATCTTTTTCCCGACGGAAGAGAGAACTTCAGGGATGTGTGTGGTCCTTTAATTATGCTGGCTGCTTTGTCGAGGCAGCGGGAAGTGCAGACAGAGTCAATGGATGGGAGATAGGTTTGCTTGATGGATTGGGCTACATTCGCAACCTTTTGTAGTTCCTGGTGCTCTTGGGCAGAGCAGGAGCCATACCAAGCTATGATACAACCAGAAAGAATACTTTCTATGGTGCATCTGTAAAAGTTAGTGAGAGTCGTAGCTGACATGCCAAATTTCCTTAGTCTTCTGAAAAAGTAGAGGCTTTGGTGGGTTTTCTTAGCTATAGTGTTGGCACGTGGGGACCAGGACAGGTTGTTGGTGAACTGGACACCTAAAAACTTGAAACTTTGACCCTTTCTACTTTGTCCCCATTTACGTTTCCAGAAGTTGGTGACAATCTCGGAGATTATTATTGTCGCGCCAGTTCACTAGATTCTCTATCTCATTCCTGTACTCAGTCTCGTCATTGATTGAGATCCGACCCACTACAGTGGTGACGTGCTTTAAGTTGATGATTAAGCACATCTGTCCCCAGTTGGAGAAGGATTGGGTAATTATTGAAAGGTCATATAAACCAGCTTCCTCTGGCTGTTTTATAGTGTCTGGCCCTTTACTTTGCTGTCTTGGAAGTTAAACTGTTCCAAATAAAATTACAGCCTAGTTTCAGACTCATTCTTCCTCAACATAGAATTATTGGAATTAACATCCTGCGCTGATTGAACCAAGGTGGTCTCCTGGTTTGATGGTGACAGTGGAATGGGATTATACCATAAGGTTACTGATTATGGTTGACTATAATTCTGCTGCTGCTGGTGGCCCCTTGTGTATCATTGGATGCCCAGTGTTGAGTGGATGATTCTGTTGTGAATTGTGCTGAAAACACTGGACACGGTGAAGAATGTGATCTTGAACTGGTGTCTCCAACAAACAAAGGAACAGTTACTTTCCAAAGCACTGCCATTGGTGAGTAACCCACCATCAATCCTGGAGTCTCTGTTGTCTGGAGCCTTACAAGAGCAATAATGTTAGCATGACCACAGCATGAGAACAATGGCAGAGATCTCTGGATGTGTTGCTGACCTCGTCGTTGCCCATCTCTAGGGCTCAAGTCAGCACAATGAAATCCTCACCGTTCTCCTCGTTGGGTTTGGCTGCAAAGCTCAATACCAGCCATGAAAATGGAGTCTGCTTGGCTGCCATTCTTGCCGCTGAAGGCAACAAACAATCTATCACCGCGGATAGTTGCAGAATGCATTCTGAATGGAATGCATGTACCAAGTGGCCAAGCTTATTTTAAGAGCACCTTCCTACCTTCTATCACAGAGAAGGCGATGACTGGAAATGTCGTTGTCCCATTATCACTTTCCCAATTTTCCTTTAAGTCGCCTGCTCTGGTGACTTGGACAAAGGCTGCCATTCCTTCATCATCGCTGGGCCAGAATAATAGAATCCTCACCAGAGGTTGCGGTGGTTCAAACAAAAGACCAATTGGCACTGCAGCAGGGCAACTATAGGCTGACAAAAAAACGTTGGCAGCGTCTCTTGTATCTGAAAAGCAAGTAAATAATTGGAACTTGGAGTTTGCATGTTCTGATAAGAGGTTGAGCATTCGTTCATTAACATCAGTTCATCACTGGCAAGTTACAACATTGTAGAAATTATAGACCATCAGAATCTCTCTCGCGTTCTTTTTACAACACATCTTGTTTCTCAAGTTATGACACAAGCTGTGTTTTTTAATCCGTTCGTGGGACGTGGGTGTCGCTGGCTGGGCCAACATTTATTACCCATCCCTAGTTGCCCTTGAACTGAATGGCTTGCTTGGCCATTTCAGAGGGGCAATGGAGAATCAACCATATTGCTGTGGCTCTGGAATCGCATGTAGGCCAGACCAGGTAAGGACGGCAGATTTCCTTCCCTAAAGGGCACTAGTGAACCAGATGGGTTTTTCTGACAATCGACAATAGTTTCATGGTCATCAGTAGATTCTTAATTCCAGATAGTTTTTATTGAATTCAAATTCCACAATCTGCTGTGGCAGGATTCGAACCCGGGTCCCAAGGACATTGGCTGAGTTTCTGGATTAAGAGTCCAGTGAGTCATGAAGCATGATGTTTAAATGAGAAATGGTTAAATGGTGAAAATTTACAACATGCTACTGTGCAGAGGGACCTGGGGGTCCTTGTGCATGAATCACAAGAACTCAGTTTGCAGATGCAGCAGGTGATCAAGAAGGCAAATGGAATGTTGGCCTTTATTGCGAGGGGGATGGAGTACAAAAGCAGGGAGGTCTTGCTGCAATTGTACAAGGTACTGGTGAGTCCGCAACTAGTGTACTGTGTACAATTTTGGTCCCCTTATTTGCGAAAGGATATATTAGCTTTGGAGGGAGTACAGAGAAGGTTTACCAGGTTGATTCTGGAGATGAGGGGGTTGACTTATGAGGAGAGATTGAGTAGACTGGGCCTGTACTTGTTGGAGTTTAGAAGGCTGAGGGGAGATCTTATAGAGACACATAAAATAATGAAGGGGCTAGACAGGGTAGAAACAGTGAGATTATTTCCACTTGGAATGGAAACAAGAACTAGAGGGCACAGCCTCAAAATACAGGGGAGTCAATTTAGAACAGAGTTGAGGAGGAACTTCTTTTCCCAGAGGGTAGTGAATCTTTGGAATTCTCTGCCCATTGAAGCAGTGGAGGCTACCTCGTTAAATGTGTTTAAATCACAGGTAGATAGATTTTTGACCAATAAGGGAATTAAGGGTTATGGGGAGCAGGCAGGTAAGTGGAACTGAACCACTATCAGATCAGCCATGATCTTATTGAATGGCGGGACAGGCTCGAGGGGCTAGATGGCCGACTCCTGCTCCTATTTCTTATGAGAAAATAAAGGTAATTATCTTGGCAAATCTCAGGGAGTGACTAGTCAATTCAGAAACATTTAAAAACGGAAGTGTTTAAGAGATTAAAGCGATCTTTTGTTGTGGGCCAATATACTAATGGCAACAGTATATCCCCTGGTGAGTCTAAAGATGTGTAACCCAGCTGCCTTTTCAAGATCTGATGTTGTTCCAAAGTAAGTTGGATCCTAAAAGCAGGAGACCTTTCCAGAATCAAGTTAAATCTCATTACATTGACAAATTAAAAAATTATACATGTCTTATTTCAGGCACATGGAGCTAATAAACAGCAATAAGATTTTAACAGTAGTACCTTGTTTTTTTAAAAAATGAATTGAATTGAAACTTGAAGTTGCTTATTTATTAGTATTTCAAGTCGGCTTACATTAACACTGCAATGAAGTTACTGTGAAAATCCTCTAGTCGTTGCAATCCGGCACCTGTTCGGGTTACACTGAGCGAGAGTTTAGCATGGCTGGTGCACCTAACCAGCACATTTCCTGCTCTGTGGGAGGAAACCGGAGCATCTGGAGGGAAACCCACGCAGAGAATGTGCAGACTCCGCACAGACAGTGACCCAAGCTGGGAATCGAACCTGGTTCCCTAGCGCTGAGGGACAGCAATGCTAACCACTATGCCAGCACAACCCAGCAACACTGTAGACAGGAAAGATCCTGCCTGATCAGCCTTGACTTCTTTGAGCAATTTGACGCTCCAGTGAAGTCCAGAAAACCGTCAAATAATATTCCTTGTGGAAGGCTGCTGCTGATGTTAATAAGAATTCAAAGTTTAATCTGGCTAGGGATAACAAAGTTGTCAAAGCAAGTACTCGTTGGAATTAAGGAAGCTGATGGTTTTTATCCTAATCCCATACATGTCTTTATTTCACTGTCCATAAAATGGAATTAAATCTGAAAGATAATCCCTACTTTGAACTTTCTGACCTGCTGCCCCTGGGAATTCTTCAGTGGATTAGTAGAGTAAGTACGTGGGGTTAAGGGGATGGGGCCTGGGTGGGATTGGAGGTGATACAGGCATTGTAGTGATTCTCTGATGGGCTACTTGGCCTGTTTGATGACCTCGCTGTAGGTGGATGCTTGATATCGGGTTAAAATTAACATTTGGAAAGGTGAAACACACACACACACCTCAGAGGTTAGTGGGTGGTTTTCTTTGAGGTCAGCACTGAGTGTCATTGTTTTGTCACTGACCCCAAATCTGTGCGATTAAATCATTAAATGTGGGAAAACTCATTGGAGAATTAGCACCGAATCTAGAAACAATTCACCTCTTGTTTTAGGGTGGCACAGTGGTTAGCACTGCTGCCTCACATCGCCAGGGACCCAGGTTCAATTCCAGCCTGGGGTCACTGTGGAGCCTGCATGTTCTCCCCATCTCTGTGTGGGTTTCCTCCCACAGTACAAAGATGTGCGGGTTGGGTTGATTGGCCATGTTAAATTGACCCTAGTGTTAGGCGGACTAGCAGGGGAAATGTGTGGGGTTACAGGAATAGGGATTGTGGTCCGTACAGACATGATGGGCTGAACGGCTGCCTCCTGTA
Source organism: Carcharhinus amblyrhynchos (assembly GCF_965287045.1). Classification (NCBI taxonomy): domain Eukaryota; kingdom Metazoa; phylum Chordata; class Chondrichthyes; order Carcharhiniformes; family Carcharhinidae; genus Carcharhinus; species Carcharhinus amblyrhynchos. Next base: position 130,223,207 of record NC_137327.1, read on the forward strand.
CTGTTGCGATTCTATGAATCCTATTTAGAAACGCTTTGGGTGGGATTTTCCGGCTGCACACTCCCCAAAAACGGAAAATCCCACCTGAGGTCAATGGACCTTTCCGTGGTCTGCCCCTCGCCTGCTCCGATTCTCATGGTGAGAGGAATGGGAAAATTTGCTCCTTTGTGTAAATTGGGAACAAAAAAAATCTAATCCGGAAGCAGAGATTTATCAATATCAGAGATTTTATTAACAATTAAAGATGGGAAGAGGCGGCTTGTAATAAATCAAATAGCGGTTTGGAGATGGTGAACCTAGTTTAAAGTTTACTCAATATTAAGTTAAGTTTACTTAATGGTGTCACAAATTAGCTTACATTAACACTGCAATGAAGTTGCCGTGAAAATTTCCTAGTTGCCACACTCCGGTGCCTGTTGGGGTACACTGAGGGAGAATTTAGCATGGCCAATGTACCCTAACTAGCACGTCCTTCGCACTGTGGGAGGAAACTGCACAAACACGGAGAGAGCGTGCAAACTCCACACAGACAGGGACCCAAGCTGGGAATCGAACCTGGGTTCCTGGTGTTGTGAGGCAGCAATGCTAAGCATCGTGCCACTGTGCTGCCCATTGGAATCTGAGCAAGAGAGCTGTAATCGGGTAGTATTGTCATTTCAAGACTGGGACAATGCAGAAAGGAAAGTGGGCACTCCAGACTGGATTTAGGCTGACTGTTGTGGCACCTGCCTGTGGGTCTGGAATTCAGGGATCTGGCATGGGTCTATGGCAGTCCGCTGGAACTGATCACGTTGGCGGTAAGCCCACGAATGCAGCTGACGGAGCTTGCTGCCAGGTTACGTGGCAGTGGGGGTGGGCACGGCTCTGAGGCCAGGAAGCCCACGTCACCTGATGGCTGTGCAGGAACTGCCCTGTGCTAGATTTGGGTGTTGCAAGTTGCTTTGAAAGGAAGTTCTGCAGCTAAATTTCCAGCATCCAAAATTATGCTACTCCCAACACAAAAAGACATTCCAAAGTCTACGGTGAAGATTCCTCCATTGTCACACAAGGAGGTCATTTGGTGGCATCAACAGATTCATCTGAGGTCTGCGATGTCACAGTCCAGCTAGCACAGGGCTCATGGATGAAGACGGGCAGAATGGCTGATTCTCATGCTGTCACTGCCTCTCCCTTCAGGAAGCCTCCCAAGTATTCTTCCCCTGAGGGTCTCGGATCTGTGATGCCAGTTTAAGGATGGCATTCTGCGGATCCTTTAAACATTGGATCTGGTACCTCTGGATTCTGAATTTTAACCCCCCCCCCCCCCCCCCCCACCACCCCGCCGCTCCCCGGGTCAGCTGAGTGCGTATTTGCACAGAGAAAATGTCTCCAAGATCCTAATGCCCCATAACTCCTGGAAGCGCAAAGGATTCTTGAAATGCATCAAGGAAGCCACATACAAGTCAACAGCTTTCACTGCCAGTTACTGAGACACTCGAGACGTGTGAACTTCAGTCAATCTGGGCAGTAGAATTAAATTGCATTGAATTTCATTTCAGTTATCGGTAAGTGGGTAATTAGGTGCTTAATAAGATTCCCACCACTCACCCAGATTTCCCAGTTCTGTTAGCTTCCCCCTGCTGACTTTACTCACTTAGCTTTCCCATCACCTGGAGTCTTGACACACAGTCTGTTGTGCAATTCTCCATACTCGCTCACTATCTGGGATTCCTCACACCCAAAGCGTTTCTAAATAGGATTCACAGTACAGAAGGAGGCCAGTCAGCCCATCATGTCTGTACAGACCACAATCCCTATTCCTGTAACCCCACACATTTCCCCTGCTAGTCCCCCTAACAGTAGGGTCAATTTAACGTGGCCAATCCTGTATTTGGGCCCTGGCAGGAACAAGATAGTCCAGGGCCTTAAGGCCACTGAGTGCACAACACAGATGTGGAGATGCCGGCGTTGGACTGGGGTAAACACAATAAGAAGTCTGACAACACCAGGTTTAAGTCCAACAGGTTTATTTGGGAGTAAACTCACAAGCTTTCCAGGTTTCCCTCTTCATCAGGTGAATGGACTCACCTGACGAAGAGGGAAACCTGGAAAGCTTGTGAGTTTACTATCAAATAAACCTGTTGGGCTAAAACCTGGTGTTGTCAGACTTCTTACTGTACAACACAGAACCAGACCATTGACTGGTCTGTGCTGGTGTTTATACTCCATGTGAACCATCTCGCCACATCTACATCTAAAACATCATTTTTAACCTTCTTCCTTCCCCACTCTTGTTTGTCTAACTTTCCCTTAAATGCATCTCTGCTAATCACCTGAACTGCTCTGTGGGGATCATGAGTTTGACATTCCAACGTACGTGGCTAAATCAATTTCCGATTTGCTGCATTAGTGACAATCTTTTATAGCCCCCCTAGTTTAGTCTCCTCCACAGCGCAGAAGATTTTCTCTGCGTTTATAATATCAAACCTTTTCGTAATCTTACAGACTTCTATCACGTAACCCCCTCGGTATTCTCTCTCTCTCTCTCATTCTGAAAGTAACTCAATCTGTTCGATCTTTGCCAGTTGCTGTATAACCCAGTTCTCAGGTAGACAATGGGAGTCTATTAAAAAAATAAATCGACTTGTGATGCCCAAAGTTAGGTTCACAGAAAATGCAAAGGAAAAAAGAATTGGATCAGATGAATTTATCAGATTGCATGCCAGTCTGGACTAAGATTTACCCTGCACATATGGAAAGTTTCAATGTAGCCATAGCAGTGGAGACATTGCTGAACCAGCAGTTTAGCTTTCTAATATTGTACAGTTTGTGCCATTGCACATTTTTCTTGTGGCTTACTATACAAAACCATTTCTTTGTATATGGTAAATAATAAAAGCTCGGATGCTCCCAAATTCAATGCATGTCATCACTGAATAGGGGACGTGGCGTAGTGGTAACGTCACTGGATTAGTCATTCAGAGACCCGGGCTAATGGTCTGGGGGCATGGGGTCAAGTCTCAGCCAACAGAACTTAAATTCAACTAATTAAACCTGAAATTGAAAGACAGTCTCAGTAAACACCCATCTGGTTCACGAATGTCCCTTGGGGAAGGGAATCTGCCATCCGTACCCAAACTCTGGTAAGTTGTGATTCCAACCAATATGGTATCTTCTAAAATGGCCAAACAAGCCGAGGGCATTGCCAATGATGTCCATAATGATGGTGGCATGGTGGCACAGTGGTTAGCACTGCTGCCTCACAGCACCAGAGACCCGGATTCAATTCCCAGCTTGGGCCACTGTCTGTGCAGAATCTGCATGTTGTCCCTGTATCTGCCTGGGTCTCCTCCGGGGGCTCTGGTTTCCTCACACAGTCTGAAAGACATGCTGGTTAGATGGATTGGCCATGCCACATTCTCCCTCAGTGTATCCGAACAGGGACCAGCGTGTGGCAACAAGGGGATTTTCACAGTAACTTTGTTGCAGTGTTAATGGAAGCCTACTTGTGACACTAATAAATAAACTTAAAACATTGCATGTAAGAGTTTTTAAAAACTCAGCCAAGATGGTGTCTAAATTCTGGGTGAGAAAATGATCCGACACTTGTTCTTCTGATCGCACTCAGATGGTTCCTGCTGAGTTTGACCTGATGCTCAGTGTTTACTGGGCTCATGTATGACGAGTGATTATTTACATACAGGAACATAAAGCGGTTAGCATCCTTAGAAACATTTTCCTGTAAGTTTCAGTAACTTCAGGAACAGGGAGGAAGAAGACTTGAGTAACTGTCTTGTGCCACGTTTCGTGTGACTTATCCCAGTAATCTTTTTGTTGATCTCGACAGTGTGAACTCCCCACCACGGTCTCCCCCTGTAGCACGCACCATTACAGCGAAAGATGAGGTAGGTCAAGGTGTTTGCATTGATGACTTCAGTCTTTAGGTTTGGGAGATGTTTCTGTTCCAGGAATAAAGTGTGAGGATCTTTTGTACGCTCAAAAAGAGAGCTTGAAATCTTAGAAGTATTTACTTTGGCTAGTAATTGAGACGTCAAGTCTCTCCACATAGACATGTATGGATTCTATCTATATGTGCACAGCTCACACTGTATTTTTATTCATTTGTGGGACATGGCCGTAGCTAGCTGGCCAGCATTTATTGCCCATCCCTATTTACCTTTTGGAGGGCAGTTGAGAGACAACCCATATTGCTGTGGTTTGGAGTCACATGTTGGCCAGACTGGGTAAGGACGGCAGATTTCCTTCCCTAAAGGACATCAGTAAACTAGGTGGGATTTTCCAACAATTGACAATGGTTTCACAGTAGATTCTCAATTCCAGATTTTTGGAATTATGGTCACTGGCCTCAAAACCCTCCCTCACTAACACTTCTCTCACTTGCCCTTCCTTATTTTCCAAGATGAGGTCAAATTTTTCCCCTCTCTCGTCAGGCCACCCACATACTGAGTGAGAAGTTCCTCTTGAATACACTCAACAAATTTCTGTCCATCCAAGCCCCTAATGTTATGGCTGTCCCAGTCAATGTTGGGAAAGTTAAAATCCCCTACTATTACCACCTTATTTTTCTTACAGCTATCAGTAATTTCCTTACATATTTGCTCCTCATTTTCCCGCTGACTATTTGGGGGCCTGTAGTACAATCCTACCTCCGTATTTTTCAGTTCTACTCAGTGGGCAAACCCTTGGCTGTGTCCCCTCTCAGTACTGCCGTGATGTTCTGTCTAATCAAAAATGCAAGTCCACCTCCTCTGTTACCTCCTGTTCTATTTTTGCTATAGCTTGTGTACCCTGGAACGTTGAGCTGCCAGTCCTGCCCCTCCCTGATGGTGATTGGAGCCTTGGTCAACTGTCCTGCTCTTCATCCCAGCAGCACAGAGGTCAATCGTACTCCTGCTCCATTTTATCCTGATGACTGTCGCGTTAGAAGTGGGCATTTGGACATCAGCCTGGCACAGAGATAGATTCAATTGTGGTGCTCCATCAGTCAAGTTATCCCCCAGCACTCAACTGAGAGATGCAGCAAAGGTTCAGACTCTTGGTGGGAGAGCAAAGGTGGAATAAAATACTTCACTGTGACAGAAGTGGAGTGAAAATGCTAAAGTTAATCACTTGTTAAAAAAAAATTCAGTGGGCAGGTGTGAACCTGTGTACCGCATCGCCAATTACCATCTTTAACAAATATTGTAAATGAAAGCAGGAAAAGAAAATCATCACGAGGTGTACTCTAAACCGAGGCAGCTGGATTTTGAATCTTGTAGCTACAGATTTGCTGCATTTCTGTATTTTTCACATTCTGCATTTTTCTGTTTTGGATACAATATACAGCAAACGAACTGTCCATTCAGTGATGTGATTATAGCCACTCAGACAACAAACACAGCAGATTGAAAGTTGTTGAAATTTTGTGGATCGTTTTCACTGGAGCTCAGTGTTAATTTGCTGCACATTCTTCCCTTTTTTTTTTGCAGAACCCAAGCACCATGCACTCATTCACTCGATCATAGTCATGGTTTCTTACTCCTGTCGAGATAGTTTTGTGGTAAGTTTGCAATCATTTCACATGTTTCCGATTGTATCCTTCTCTGCCATAAAAATGGGTGCTTGGCGTGGGTGTGTATGGGTCTGTGTGGGTGTGTGTGTGTGGCTGGTGTGGTGCATGTGTGTGAGAGATTTGATTTATTATTGAAACATGTTAATCCATAATGAAAAGTATTGTTTCTTGCATGCTATGCAGACAAATACTGTTCACAGAGAAGGCAAGGAGAGAGTGCAGGATGTAGTGTTACAGTCATAGCCAGGGTGTAGAGAAAGATCAACTTAATACAAGGTAGGCCCATTTAAAAGTCTGATGGCAGCAGGGAAGAAGCTGTTCTTGTGTCGGTGACCTTGGAGTTTTATATCCTTTTCCCAACGGAAAAAGAAGGAAGCGAAAATGTCCGGGATGCATGGTGTCCTTGATTATGCTGGCCACTTTGCCGAGGCAGCGGGAAGTGTAGACAGTGTCAATGGATGGGAGGCTGGTTTGTGTGATGGATTGGGCTTTGTTCATGACCCTTTCTAGTTCCTTGCGGTCTTGGGCAGAGCAGGAGCTGTACCAAGCTGTGATACAATCAGAAAGAATGCTTCCTATGATGCATGTGTAGAAGTTGGTGAGAGTTGTTGCGGACACGCAGATGTGTGTGTGGCATGTGCGTGTGTGTGTGTGCTGCATGCTTGACAGGGTGTAAAGCCCTTCAAGCAATATGCCCGTGGTGACAGACTAGCAACCTGTTCCAGGAGTCAAAACCCTTTGCCTGAGGACTTGGTGATGAATAAACCTGGTACTTGGCATGTCCAGGATATGGATTTGTTTATTGGAGTCTTGTCATCCAGTATTAAGTTGCTGTTTGAACGACTGTACTGTGTATCCATGTTGTGGTCAGGAGGATGGCGACAGTGTGCTTATGTGTGGTAAGTTATTCTGTTTCCAGTGTTAATTGTAAGGACTCTGGGCTTGCTGCTGTCTGCATGACCCAGCTGGCCGCCCCACAATGATTAATTCTGATGGAATAGATAACTGGGATCGAGGCAGCTTCACAGTGGTAGAGCTGGCAATGAAAGGTCAGAACTTGGTTAACATTCAATGGATGGCCTGGCAGTCCTATTCCTGAAAGGGTGCTACAGCACACAATTAACCATTGGCCTGCAACTCTGGGTCATTAATATACACTGCAGGATGGAGCTCCTCTGCTCCAGATAATCTAAAAGCTTAGTGTGTTATAGAATCACACAGTGCAGTGAACTAAGAGGCTTACCAGTCAGAATTTGTCATTTTTTAACGTGAGGAATGTCAAAGGGAGTTCTGAGATGAAAACAGATGTCAAGTCAGAAAGAAAGATATGAGGAGAGTTCCTAGAAAGCTTACCCTTTACAGATGACAATTTCTGGAGAGGAATTCAGATTCGGACCAAGGCAGCTAAGGACTCTGTTCCAGTGGAGTGGGCTTGCAGTCGTGGTGTTGGAGAATTAATAAAAGATCTGAATGAGAGGAGCAACGTGATTGTGGAGGTGGGGGGTAGGGGAGACGTGCAATAGGGACAGCCTGTGACCTGTGAAGGATGTCCCCACTGGTGGGGGAGTCCAGACCTACGGTTCAGAGTCAAAGGACACGGGGTAAACCATTCAGGATTGAGATGAGGAGAATCATCATCTCCCAAGAGATTGGAGAGTAGTTGAGGCCAACACATTGTATGTTATCAAGAAGAAGCTAGTAAGAAGTCTCATAACCCCATGTTAAAGTCCAACAGGTTTATTTGGAATCACAAGCTTTCGAAGTGCTGCTCCTTCATCAGGTGAGTCAAATGTGTTGATATGCGCAATCTTCTTGGAGATCCTCTTCACTTTGAGCCGGCAGTTTGCGGTGTCGGTGGTAGCTATGATGTGGAGATGCTGGTGTTGGACTGGGGTGGGCATAGTAAGAAGTCTCACCACACCAGGTTAAAGTCCTACAGGTTTATTTGGAATCACGAGCTTTCAGAGCGTTGTTCCTTCATTAGGTGAAACCTGTTGGACTTTAACCCTGGTGTTGTGAGACTTCTTACTGTGCCCACCCCAGTCCAACGCCGGCATCTCCACGTCAAGAAGGTGTTAGATACAGCTCTTGGGGCAAAAAGGATCGAAGAATATGGGAGAAAGTGGGAACAGGTTACTGAGTTAAGTGATATGCCACGATCATAATCATGGAACAAGCTCAAAGGGCCGAATGGCCTACTGCTTCTAGCTTCGATGTTTCTATGAGACCATAAATGGATTTGTAGACAAGGTTGATGGTTTTAAATTGATTGTAATGAGGAGGCAGTGCAAGTGATTGGAGAGAGGCAAATGGAACTTTGGCAAGAAATGAATGACAGAAGTTTTGACTTGATGGAAGAATGGTTAGCAGAGCTTTAGGATGTTTGACTCTGGATACAACAGTGACATATATATAAGGGGATCGGCTGTGGTGGAGCCAAGATGAGGTGGAGTTGGGCAATAGGATAGAGGAAAGAGTATGAAATCTTGGGTAATGTATAGGACGTAGAATTGAAAACTCAGCCTGGGGTTTAACAGGACTCCACGATTGTGATGGCCTGTTTACAGCCAAATGGGTAAAGGGGGCAATAACTCAGCAATAGGGGATCAGAGTATTTAGCAGGAGCTAATGGTGATTAACTATGTCGTTATGAACTGGAGGAAGTAGTGTTTGATTAGGAGATGATGTGATAAGCAGTCAGATAGTATAAGAGATGGAGAAAAAGCTTTTAATTGTCCAACATCTCGGTAAATGTCCTGGAATCAATTTGAGAACTTTTTCACTGTATTCCAACTTACTTGCCAGCTGGTACAGTGGTTAGCACTGTTGCCTCACGGCGCTAGGATTCGATTCCCGACTTGGGTCATTGTTTGTACAAAGTCGATACGTTCTCCCCACGTCTGTGTGGGTTTCCTCCGGGTGCTCTGGTTTCCTCACACAGTCCAAAAGACGTGCTGGTTAGGGTGCATTGGCCATGCTAAATTCTCCCTCAGTGTACCTGAACAGGCACCAGAGTGTGGCAACTAGGGGATTTTCATAGTAACTTCACTGCAGTGTTAATGTAAGCCTAATTGTGACACTAATTTAAAAAAAACTTTAAAAGCAACCTTATGTATATCCTAGATTTTGTTGGTGGCAGTGTCAATGCACTAAATTGTTAGTAAACAGTAAGTGATTAATGAATAATATTGGATTCTAGGCTCCAAGTTCTAATACACCCTATTAGAATCTAATATTCCCTGTAAACTTCTGTTTTTGGACCCTTTTTAAAAATCCATCTGTTGACTCCATTTTTTTAATCAATCCAGCTAGTACCTCCCCCCTGGGCAACGCAGTGGCATAGTGGTTAACACTGCTACCTCACAGCGCCAGGGACCTGAGTTCAATTCCGGCCTCAGGTTGCTCTCTGTCTCGAGTCTGCACGTTATCCCTGTGTCTGTGTGAGTTTCCTCTGGGTACCCCAGCTTCCACCCACAGTCCACAGATGTCGCTTGTTAGAGTGGATTGGCCATGCTAAATTGCCCTTTATGTCTCAAGATATGCAAGTTAAATGGATTAGCTATGAAAATGTGTGGGGATATGGCAATATGGCAGGGGAGAGAGTCTGGATAAGTTATTCTGTTAGAGAGTCAGTGCAAACTTGATGGAGTGAATGGCCTCTTCTGCACTATAGGGGTTCTATTTGTCTGCTGGTGGTGTGAAACACTTTGGGACAACGAATACATGTTTTACTCTGTTTGAAAGTTCAAACAATAAAGGTGCTTCTCAGGTGCACACACACTTGATAGTTCCCCGTGTTTACTGTGACTGTTACCTACTCCAGAGTCTGCCTTGTCCTTTCCCTGTTACCTTCATAGTGACTGCTAGTATGGAGAAGGATCAGCCTCCATTATACTCATCAAAAATCTTTGAAGACACAGCAGAGTGAGAGACATTTCAAAGTGCATCTTTCATAGCTGCACTAGATAGATTCAGAAGTGTTTCCTTATGATAAATACAGCTGGCACATATAGTAAAATTCAAAGACGTTTCTGCACATCCGACTGTGTCCAAACAGGCAAATTTGACCAAAATTGAATAGAACAATATCCGAGCAGAAAGAAGTCAGGAAGTACTTGAAAATAACATTTTTGAAGTGGCCTCCTACATACCAGACTTTAATATGCATTATCCGCAGCTGGAGGAAGTGCCCAATGTTTAAAGTGACTTTCAAAGTCCTGGAAGACAAATTAAAACGTGTAGTGAGGGCATTATTAGAAATATGGAATGAAGTTCTCCGATTATCACAAAAGGAAAAATAAAGGTTGAAATTATCAATTGCTTTGGGAAGTATGACAGTTCCTAAACTGGGAGAGCCATGGGAAAGTCATGTCAATGAAGGCCGCCAATAATTATTAGCAATCATTAGATGGGGTGGTACGGTGGCACAGTGGTTAGCACTGCTGCGTCACAGCTCCAGGGACCCGGGTTCAGTTCTGGCCTCGCGTGACTATTTGTGTGAAGTTTGCACGTTCTTCCCCATGTCGGTTTCCTCCAGTTTTCTCCCATAATCCAAAGATGTGCAGGGTAGATGGATTGGCCCCTTATTCTAAGATGTGTAGATTAGAGGGGGATTAGTGGGATAAATGCAAGGGGTTTCATGGATAGGGCAGGGGATAGGCCTGGGTAAGATGCTCTGCTGGAGTGTTGATGCAGACTTGATGGACTGAATGACCACCACCTGTCATTCTATGATTATCTAAATGGTGGGAGCTTTCATAGCTCTGAGATGCAGAGGGATCTGGGTGTCTTAGCATATGAATCACAAAAGTTAGCATGCAGGTACAAAAGGTAATTAGCAAAGCTACTGAAATGTTATAGTTGAGTGTGACGAGAAGTGAATCCAAAAGGGGAGAGGTTTACTTCAATTATACGTGGCATTGGTGAGCCCACACCTGGAGTACTGTTCTTAAACACGTTCAGGTTGGAAATGCCATCCGACAACATGAAGCCATTGTAATTCCCGCACAGGCCTCAGACCTTCCTCTTGGAGAGGTTGTGAGTGACTTCTGCAAAAGTGACCCACCCAAATTGTTAGCAGGTACCAATGAAGAGCAGGGAATTAAGAATAGTTGGGAGCAAGCAAACAGAGTCTGTAATAACTCGAGACGACTCAACGTGGCAAATAACTAAGGATTTATTGATAAGAACTATGTAAAATGAAGAGTTTAACAGCACAACTATGCAGGTCTACTCCTAACAATGCCCTGACTTGCCCCGATCTTTTTTTTTAATTTATTAATGGGACTTGGGCATCGCTGGCTGAGCCAGCATTTATTCCCCATCCCTAGTTGTCCTGAAGGCAGTTGAGAGTCAACTACATTGCTGTGGCTCTGGAATCACACGTAGGCCAGACCAGATAGGGACAGCAGATTCCCCTCCCCAAAGGGGAATTAAAGTTAAAGTTTACTTATTAGTCACAACTAAGGCTTACATTAACACTGCAATGAAGTTACTGTGAAATTCCTCGAGTCGCCACACTCCACCTAACCAGTACGTCTTTCAGACTGTGGCAGGAAACAGGAGCACTTGGAGGAAATCCATGCAGACATGGGGAGAACATGCAAACTCCACACACAGTCATCCAAGCTGGGAATCGAACCCGGGTCGTTGGTGCTTTAAGGGAGCAGTGACATCCACTGTGCCACCAGTGGTGAACCAGATGGGTTTTTCTGACAATTGACAATTGTTTCATGGTCATCAGTAGATTCTTAATTCCGGATTTTTTTTTATTGAATCTAAATATTCCACCATCTGCCGTGGCAGGATTTGAACCCGGGTCCCCAGGTGGATTACTAGATTAACAGCCTAGCGATGATGGCCAGTGTCTTCCCTCTTGGCCCCAGTTCATGCACTAGCACTCCATGGCTCCATCCCAGTCAGGTGGCCTGTGAAGGATTGCCTCCTAAAGAGGCCACGCTACCACAGAACCAATTTGTGAAGGCATGTGACCATCACAAACCACAATTGACAAACAGTCCAGTGCTCCTTGTGTTTAGAATAGCAAGTTAGATGAGGAGTAAAGAGGCTGCCAGGGCCTATGGAATCATTCAGCAACATGAATAGCTATCTCTGGGATGGGGTGGAAGGCAAAGCAAACACATAGGCAAAACACTGGCCTAGATTTTCAGCCTCCCCTCAGGGAGAGAAGGAAATAACGTGTATTCCTGTTGAGCGTTTCATAACCCTAGGACAGCACAGAGTGCTTCAGAGCCGGCAGAATACATTTGGAATGTAGCCACTGTTCTAATGTAAGGAAAAGCATCAGCAAATGTGTTCTCAATCAGGGCTTACCAAGTGACAACTTGATAGCCTCTTTCTAATATTGGTCAGGGTTTAATTATTGGCCAGAAGAATTGTTTTTCCAGTTAGTGATGTGAGCTTTTGCATTCCCTTGAGAAGACATTGGTTTTACGTTTGACGTTGGAGACAGCACCTCTGGCAGTTCAGTGCTCCCTCAGCGCCGTACGCAAGTGTTGTCCTTTGCTCAATCTTCTCACGCAGGTGAGTGTTAATGTTGTCAATATTTAACCTGGATGGAAACTACTGGAACTTGCAGGTGGTTTTAATGACACAACAGTCTAGAACATTGGTTTGTTCAAAGCTGAATGCTAGTTAATGTTTAATCCAATTTTTCCAGTACTCAGTGGCCAGAATCTAATAGCCCGTCACTTTGTGTGGTACACGTTTTGCAGGATAGCAGTGGGGAGGAGTTGGCTTCAGACCCAGTCATTGCAAACTGGCTGTTTCCCGCATGTTGGACAAGGTTACAAAATACATACGTCAGAAAATATACTGTTAGGTGGGAGTGAAGGGAGTCAAACTCTGAATTGTTTGGAATGAGCAGCAGAGCTGATTTATTGAAGGGATTTGACATCAGAAACTCCAGATGCACGTTGAGCTCTTTATGTAATTATCGGAATTCCAGGATTACATCTGAGTTTGGTTATCCACTTGCTGCAAACTTTAAAATGTGCTGGTGTCAGTGAGAACCATGGTGAATATCAGATCAAATTTCTTCATTCTGGTGCACTGCCTTGCAAGTTACAGCAACAGTTCAGAATGTTTCAAGTTTCTTTCTACCTTCCCTCGCCATCTTCCTCCTTCTCTTCTGTCCGTTCCTGGAAATGCTCACTGGGGTATGATTTGGCTCCTTGTGTTTCATCCAGGTGGCCGTTCTTAACATAGAATCATAAAATCCCTACAGTACAGAAGGCCCATTGAGCCTTCCACCAACAATAATCCCACTCGGGCCGTAACCCCATGTATTTACCCTGACAGTTCCCCCTGATACTAAGGGGCGATTCAGCAGGGCAAATCCACTTAACCCGCACGTCTTTGGACTGTGGGAGGAAACTGGAGCACCCGGAGGAAACTCGCACAGACACGGAGTACGTACAAACTCCACAAAGACGGTGACCCGAGGCCGGAATTGAGCCCAGGTCTCTGGCACTGTGAGACAGCAGTGCTAACCACTCTGCTGCCCCTGTGTGCACTGCAAGGGTGTCTGTAAGCTGTGCATCTAGTAGATTTGTTTCATTGATGTTCGACCAGACACACGGGTCGGGGGGGGGGATGGTGGGAGTGTGAATTCATTGGATAATGATGGGCCACGGACATCTTGCTACGCCCCTCACCCCCGCCCCTAATAAGCCCAAGATACTAGACGGTCTTAACTGCTACAACAGCCCTTCCAGTTGTGATCTGCATGCTAATGCAGACCAGGACTGTCTCAGTAATTTCATTCATCAGCAAACGGAACAGTTACCCACACGAGGCAGCAAGGTGTGCGATTGTCAGCTATGGGATGCTTGCAACAAGATTTCAATCTCGAACGTATGTTATTCCAATTTGTTGTCAGTGTTGAGCAATGGCTCCGACATGTCATTTTCTATCTTGCAGATTTCACGAGAGAAAAAAACCTGGCTGGTTTCAGGGAAGTTGCTACGTCAGAACTGGAACGAGTATTTCTGTGAACTAACTTGCACTTATCAAGATCTCTTCGAGAACACCAAAGATCCTCGGGATTATCCACACGGATTCTAACTAGGGAATGTTCCACCCCAGTAACGTCGGGGGGGGGGGGCAGAGTATCAAATGACTGCTAGAAGTGGTAGTGTTCTTGGGGGCTTATTTTTTTTGTCTTGAATTGCTCTTTTTAAAAATCCTTTCTGACGTGTTTTATTGTGTACCTTTTCCTTGGGAGAAAAAGCAATTCAGTTTGTGTGAGGGCAGCTACACAGCTTAAAACTCTGAAGTACTGCAGGTAATCCACACAAAACTTTGCTAAATGTGCAATGTACTTTACAGCAAATAAAACCCCCCCCCACAAAAGCGAGGGACTGACCAGCTTACAGAAGATTTTGCTCGACTATCACTCCACGTAGGTTAAAGGTTTAAAGAAAAGTTGGCTGGTCCATACATTTTAGAAATCGTGATGAAAAGTACAAAATGTGAGGGCTGCTTCTCTTGGTGGTCATATCAGTAAAAGTAATTTCTACTTGGTTGGGGGTCAGGGCGAGTTTAAGAGCTTCTTTGAAGCGAAGCCATGCTATTGTTCCGAGAGCTTGGGGCAGTAATTGTCGCTCTGTGACTTTAAAGATATACGTCTCTGGAGATATCGACTGCAATTTATTGTTTTCAATGTGAACCGGGACATTGTGACATTGGCACCCTGTTTATGGAAACCATTTTCCAGCCCACGCTGTTTTGATTTTTTTTTTAACACTACTTTCATTGCACAGTCAAGGGGAGCTACATACAGCAAACTGGCAAAACAAAACAATCTTGGCATGTACACAGGGCCCACAACCCCACACTCAGGTGGAAAATAAGTTCCATAAATCCTAATCATTCACTTCCCTTTTTGTTTCTTTAAGTAAAGGCTTCATTTCAAAAATGTTGAATGAGTTCCAATTGAGATGATGATTGAGAGAATGTGATGCAGTGGGACAAACACTACGTTCTCTTTTAGGTCTTGGGCTTACCTCCGAATGATGGAACGAGTGGTTTATGTTGCTGCTGTATCTGGGGATTCCACGCAGAGGGAGTTAGGGGCCTTGGTCCAGTTGTCCATGAGGATTGGTCCTTCGTTTGCCACCAATTAACAATGCAGCCAGAAGAATTTGAAAGTGGAGATAAGACAGATGCAGCTGAATACCATGCTCTAAATCACTGAGTATGAGTTGTGTTGTTGGGGCGGATCAGAGGGAGGTGTAAGAATCTGCACCATATCTAACTTGAAAGTGCTTGCTGCTGCAGTGATGCCAGAGGTGGGAAGGTTTTCCATTCTCCACTTCGAACACCCTGGCTGATGTTTTATTTTTGAAAATTGAGGTTCACATTCACAAGCAAAGAAAGGAAAATGCCAAAAAAGGATTGTAATTTAAAACAGCCATTATCTGCAGCATGTCCTGAAACTTGTGGGATTTGAACAAAAGGATTGACTGATTTCCAGAGGCTCTGTACATTCATTTGTAAATTATGATTAAATTATTAGGCACTTAACATTTCTGGTAAAATCCTGTGCATACGTTCTTCCTTTATTTTGTCATTTTAATTTAAAAAAAAACCTGTAGATAAATCACTCCTTTATTTAGCTCACCATATTTGAAAATATATATTTTATTTTTGGGGGAAAAGGAAGTCCAGTGGGCTGAGTTCCAGTTTTCAAGCGTCTTGTTTAACCACTGAACCACTGAGGGAAGCAGTTGGAGTGAGCAGCTGTGCTTAAAAAAAAAAGGGAGTAAAATCTTTGGTAGTGCAGACGCAGAATGTGGGACCTAATTAATGTGAGAACCTTTACTGGATGGCCACCAAAGGAAGATGGACAGTTGATGGCATTTGGGCAGATTGAAAAGCTGAGATTCTGTGAAACTTGTGTGGCTTGAATCCTAACAACTCCTGCCAAATATTTTCAGAAGCTGAAACAATCCTGGTGAAGCTCAGACTCTGGTACTGCGACAGGACTGATTTCTCAATGTTTTTGTATTCATTCATGGATGCAATGCTGCAGAAGTTACTTTTGAGCTCCATATTGTATAGTAAAGTCAACAGATGTTGACTATGAAGAAATTATGAAGAAGTTCCCAATTCTCATGTTGTACGATGAGCAGTCTAGTTAGCTGCATTGCTGATGTGAACTATCACTGCCTCAGTTATTTGTATCTACACTTGTTATTGGATAATTTTTCTTTGGTAATTAATTATTTGTTGTTGGCTGGGCAGAATTATTTTGTCTACAGAGGTGCACTTTCAAGAGTTGCAATAATTTCTGGGACATGGTAGATGATGTGTCAGTTTTAGTCCTTCCCTTGTTTTTAACTCTTGATGTATTTCGCTGAGAAAACTTTCAAGTGGGACTATCTGGAAGCCATTACTGCAAATTCATGCAATTGGTCAACAGAATAAGTGCTTGCCCTTCTCTCAATGATGTGAGGCCCAGTGGTTAGCACTGCTGCCTTAAGTGCTAGGGACGTGGGTTTGATTCCTGGCTTGGGTCACTGTGCAAAGTCTGCATGTTCTCCCTGTGTCTGCACAGGTTTCCTTGGCTGCTCTGGTTTCCTCCCACAGTCTGGAAGACGTGCTGGTTAGGTGCATTGATAGTGCTAAATTCTCCCTCAGTGTACCCGAACAGGTGCCGGTGTCTGGTGACAAGGGGATTTTCACAGTAACTTCATTGCAGTGTTAACATAAGCCTACTTGTGACACTAATAGAAAATAAACTCTCAATGATGTGAAGATAATACAACGTGAACACTTCAGCTGGCTAATACCTAGGCAGTGCTTATATTCACGAATTTACAAGGCCTCCATTTCCAAGAAGCCAAGCATTCTTCAGGTGGGCCCCACTCACCTGACGAAGGAACAGCACTCCGAAAGCTAGTGGCGTTAACTACAAAACAAACTTGTTGGACTTTTACCTGGTGTTGAGAGACTTCTTACTGACATCCAGAAGGCAGAGACTGTCCCTCAGGTTTTGAGTTACAACATACGTGCCCGGCTCAGTGACACAGTGTTGGGTATCTGACACTTGTCTGAAGAACAACTCGCAGGCTATGACTCAAATGCATGTGCATCAAATGGGTACGTTTTGGCTATTTTGCCGATGGACTGACCAGGTGGAGTGATTGCTAGGGGTATAGTAATCCGAGGTGGCTGGGAAAATATTGGTGATCATTCCTGAATTGCTTCAGATGTCTCTCGTCAACCTTGTAGGAGCTTCAGTGGTGTTGAAAATCCATAATCTCAGCCTGTTCCCTCAGTGGCTGAGCTGGTACATTGTGTGTCGCTGAACCACACAGACTGGGAAGAGACCAGGTTCAAGTCTCTGGCTCTGTTGGGTGAGCTGATCTGAAACAGGGTCACCGTATTTCGCCACCGGAATGAAAGAGGTGGAAAAATATCCATCCAGGCGCCTATTGCTGACCGCTATGTTTTGGTGTGGACAGGATTAGTTCAGGTGTGACAGAACAGGTTGAATTAATTCACTGCCTACGGTTGCAAAGGAAAAGCCACTTGGGCAAGGCACTGAGCTGAAACCAATAACAGGGGCTGTATTCGGGGTAAAATGGGACATAATGGGTTAAACAAATTTGAATGATAAATGTGCGGGCACTAATAAATATTAGGTTTTGGTGATTTCCAGATATTTGTTGATACAGATATATTCACAATCTACAGATTCTTTAGTGACCAACGTGGAAAAAATTTGCCTTTAATTTAAGGAAACTCCCTTCCTGGGATCATCTAATTTTCAGATTTTATTTTCTGTTCCCTGTCTTTGAGCAATTTAATGTGATTATATATTTTAAGGTAAATGTATTTCCCATGGGTGTCAATGTACCGAGCCTTTAAGTCGTCACAATGAGATTTCCACTCTAGCCTCTATTTTAGCCACAGCTTTTTTTTTCCTGTAATTTTCTGCATTGCGTGACAATTCTGTCGTGAAGAACTGGAGCAAATGAGAGGCATGGGAGTTCCAATTCCAAACGATTCATTAAAGCTGAGCACAGGTTTGGTGGGGTGGGTTGTTGGTAAAGGAGAAGATCTGGGCAAATGTTGATTTACATGAACAGAGTGGCTATAATACAATTCCTGATAAAGAGGGTGCCAAACTATCCATGTCCAGCATCTGATGCCTATTCCCATCTTGTTACTGTACATGTCTGCCTGGGCACTGTAAAATGAATATCAGTGTGTGCACCTGCATGTTCTGTATGGCAGCTTCCTCCACTGTGTTAAACTGCTGGGCTGGTGTCTTGTCCTTTGCGTCTGGAGTGACTGGGCAGAGATTCTCTGCTAATTACGCTTTTGATGTTTAGGTGTTTTTTTTCAACCTATGGCCTTCTGTTTACTATAAGTGTAGTGGCTGCAGGTTTACTATAACACGTGGAATTTCCATATAAAAACACATCACATTCCCTTAACAACAGTGTCATTTAAGGAAAATTTGAAAGCAAGGTTTGCATCCGACAGATCTAATTACACTACCATCAAAATGTGTGTGAGTGAAATATTTATTGTACCAGACAGGAAGCTGTTTCACACCACCTTATGTTGTTTTCAAAGACTGAGATTAAACCTTTGCACTACTCTCTCCTGCAGCTGAAATTTATCTCTCTCAATGTGTGTTAGGTGGGCTAATTGCCAACTACCAGCTCTTCACATTTGCTGAACAGCAGCTTCTGTGGGAAAGGAGAAATGCTTGAAATTGATTTAAACCAAAAAACTTGTACTTTTCTGAAATGTTACCAACCTTTCAATATCAGAGTAAAGAAAGGCACAGGTATTTCTGTTTACATAACAAAAGGTGGGTGCTGATAGGGTTTAATTAGCTCATGAATCTATCCTGTAGGACCAAAAGTGTCAGGACAGAAAGATCACACTTCACGCTGTAAAAACTTGGAAAACAAAATATAGAATCAACGAACAGCAAGAAGATCTTGTTCAAAAAAAGGCTGAATTCCTTTCACTTTGTAGCTCAGAAAAGCAGTGAGATAATGTCCTACCCTTGCAAGATTGTCCGAGAAAACGTACAGACAAATGGGTGGTATTTTCTAGCCACGCTTGTCACAAAACCGGAAAATCCCACCTGAGGTCGATACGATTCCCGATGGGAAAATTCCCTCCATGAACTTTTGAAGAATTTGAGTGATGGAACACGGAAAGAATCTTGCTACAAGTTGAGTAAGGGCAAGGTTTTGGGAATTGCTTACTTAGTATGAATTAACTTGTTGTCTGCTTTGGTTCTTTCTGCTCATTGAAAGCCACTTAATGGGGCAGTGATATTCTAGGCAGGACGTGCAGTGATAAGTGACAACATGTTCACAGGATAAATACAAATGGGAAAGGATACTTGGCCCTTCGTAACCCAGTCATCTAGAAAGAGAAACCAAGCACGGAGGATACTGAAAAATCCAGCAGGTCCAGCAGCATCTGTAAGGGAGAGTGGGCCCAATGTTGACTCTGGTGTCTCTCCCTAAAGATGCTGAGCTTTTCCAGTGTTCTCGGTCCCTGTTTCAGATTCCAACATCTGCAGTATTTTGCTTATCTATCATTATCTTTTGAGCACAGAATCCAGTTGGTCATTAAATGGCTACGATTTCTGTTTACCAGAGGTCTACTCAATGTGTTGTTTCCTCATCCTGGTAGCAGTTCGGGATGTGTCTGTACCCAGTTTGAATCAATGATCCACTTTGATTATCACTTTGTACAAGTCCTCCGGATTTACCCACTTAATGCCATCAAGAGGGATCTTTATGGAACTATTTAAGATAATTGGTTATCTGCTTAAGAATAAGAAGCTCCAATTTTTATCTTAGCTCATTGGATCTTGGGCCAGATTCCTGGTTCCTCTGTGGTTCAGGATTTGAACATCAAAACTGTTAGTCAGTGACTAAAACTGGGTTCTATACTTAGCGAACCAAAGAATGCACATCCTATGAGTTACGTGTTATTAATTTTTGAAAATAGTTCAGCATTGTTTTCTTAGCTGTTTAGTTAAGTTATTGATAATAACTACAATATTAAATATTATCCTAGGATCCCGCATCTCTAGCTAAAACAAAAACAAGATACTGCAGAAGCTGGAAACTTAATTCGAAACAAAGTGCTGGAAACAGCGTCAGTGAAGAGAAAAATCCGAGTTAGCTGCCTAATGGGTTCTTCAATATTGTGTTCCTCCTTTAGTGAGCTCATTGAGCTTCTGCTTTGGTCTCCCTTTTAAGTAGTATAAAAATTCAGTGGCAGGTTGGTGTTCCTTCTTGCTGGTGATGTTTAATTCCAGGTTTTTGCAGGATTATTCCTTCAGTTAAATACATCCTGGAGCAAGCCAATGTTCTGCACAGGGTTTAGGTAGAGATAAACACTCGAATGCACTCGTGCTGAATCAATCATTTTGTTTGGGGCCTTGGAGAAAGTGTTGATGAAGAATTAGTACCCTCCCACCCATCCACCAACTAACTAACTATCATCTTAACAGCCTGAAGTTTCTTTGATGTGCTCGGGCTAATTGAATCACAAATAGAAAGCAACATGCAAGCTTCAGTTCGCTTTCCCAGCCCCTGTGTGATTTCTTTATCAAACGCTAAGATGACCCCCACCTCTCCAGATCTTTAAATAAACAGCGTGGGAACAGGTCTATTTTTAGGTCTTATCTGCCTCCTTTCATGGAAAAGGGTTTTTGCCTCCATTTTAGTACCTTCATGATGATGGTGGAGATTTAGATTTTGATTGTAAGATGTAAATTAAATGCAGTGGTAAGAGTACACAGACATTAAGGTGCACTGCATTCTTTACCCTTTCCTTAGCACTTCCTTCAGAGTCTTTGTGATGGTGGTGCTATTGAAATGCATGTACATTTGTGATTTAAGTGTACGTTGTGTTTTATTATTTCATGTTTACTATGGAAATAAAGTGGATGCTTGCAACTTTCAGTCCCTCGAACAGTAATCGCGTATCTGCATCACGCTCCCAGGCCACCTTAGATTGCTTTCATCTGTACAACATCATCGCCTTTCCGGAGCTAACTGGAAATCAAATAATTTGCTTTGAGCAGTGATCCACCCGTGGAGACAGCTGTCTAATGACTCCAAATTGAGTTAAATGATGTTGTTCGAGGCAATCGCTCACTTCGTCGCAGGTATCCAATATGCCAGATTGACACGAAGTTGGGCACCACTTTTTCCACACAAAATGTTTCATGAGCACAGGCTGTCCAATTTATGAAAAATGCCAGACAAAACAAAAATTGTGCCTTGCCCCGTCAACATCTCCCCCCCAACCCCATCTCCTCCAGTAAAGGGGCTTGTTTCCATCAGTAAAGTAGAATTCACAGAAGTCAAAACTTTTTTTTTATACAGCCGCTCTGCTAAGCAGAGACACGTATACAATGGGAAAGTGAACAGTCAAACTTGTTCAAGCGAGCTGCTAACGTTCTCTCCGCTCCAATTGCCCTTTCATAATTGTAAATGAACTTAATTTAAGATTTGGCGGAAACTTTTATGGATTTTCTGTGAATTTCTAAGGTAACCAGAAACATTTTTCCCTTCCCTGCCAACAACAAAATCAGGACTGTTAATAAAAACACTCAGGCAATTAGTCTGGGAAGGAAACTGAATGTAAAACCCTTGCAATTTGGTCCGATCAATGTGACCTTTCATTAAATAAAAGGCCTGGACAAAAGTTAAAAGGGAGGATTTCTTTTTAGTCCCAACAAATTTCCAAAAATGACGGCTGTAAAAATTGAATGTGGTGTTCTGCGGCATGAGTAGGATTCCAAAAATGCTGGAATCTGAAACTGAAGCATCAGATTTGGAAAACGCACAAGTTGCTCCCTCGATAAAGGTAAGATTTCAGGTAAAATCCTTCATCACGATGTCACAATCCCTATGCTCGAGGGAGCCTAAAGCCTAGATTTTGACCACAATAGAGAAACTCTTAAATTCTCCAATGTTGTAAATCACTCCTGTCCCCTGCCACTGCTGCCAGCGACAATGGAGAATTTGGCGCTCAGCCAAATCTTCATTCACAGCAGCACGACTGGAGAATCCCAATCGTGGTCGAGGTTGGAGAATCCCAGTCTCTGCTGTGGTGAAAATAACAGAAATGGCTGGAAATCCTAAATCCCACTGCTCCAAATATGGCATTCCTTATTTTTTTTTTACAGGCGTGGGACTGGAGGTGGGCTGTGGGCTGTGCATACATATAGCACAGAACCAACTGGTCACTCAAACTGCTTCCAGTGAATGGGGATTTTGTTAGCCTGGGAATGCATTGGATATATTCCTGGATTCCAAATTTCCTGGATTCTGGAAAGGTTCCAGTGGATTGGAAAAAGGCTAATGTAACACCCCTGTTCAGAAGTGGAGAAAGGCAGAAATTAGGAAACTATAGACCAGTTAGTTTAACACCTCATTGTTGGGAAACTGTTTAGAATCCATTATTAAAGAAGTTGTAATGTGACATTTAGAAAGTTCACATGGAATCCATACGAATCAACATGTTTTAATGAAGGGTAAATTGTGTTTGATTATTTTGCTGGATTTCTTCAAAGATGTAACAAAGCAAGGCAGATAATGGGGATCCTGAAGATGTAGAATATTTGGACTTCTAGAAGGCAGTTGATAAGATGCCACATAAAAGTTGAATACACAAGGTAAGATCCCATGCGGTTGGGAATATATTAGCTTGGTAGAGGATTAGTTAAGCACCAGAAAGCAGAGAGTCAGGATAAACTGGTCTTTTTCTGGTTGGCAAGATGTAAGTAGTAGTTTGCCACAGGGTTCGGCCCTCGGGAGCCCCAACCATTTACAATCTATGTTAATGACTTGAATGCAGTGATAGGATGTGTAACAGCCAGACTTGCAGATGACACTAAAATAGGTAGAAAGGCAAGTTGCAATGAGGAAATAAGAAACTTACATATGGATAGGTTAGGCGAGTGGGCCAAAATTTGGCAGATGGCATTTAATATGGATAAGTGTGAGGTTATCCACTTTGGTTGGAGGAATAAAAAGGCAACATATTATCTAAATGAAGAGAAACTTCAAAATGCTTTAGTGCAGAAGAATCACAGAATGCAGGTGCAGCAGGTAATAAGGAAGGCGAATGAAATTTTGGCATTCATTGCTAGTGGAATAGAATATAAAAGTAGGGAAGTGGTCTTGTAATTGTATAGGGCATTGGTGAGACCACATTTGGAGTAAATTCCCTACTTTAAGGGAATTATCTAAACATCCTTCCTCAAGTAGGTGCTGGGGAAGGATGGGAATGCATGAAAGTTAGTTCAGAGAATAGAATCATAGAACCGAACAGTGCAGGGTTCTCCAGAGACAGGAGAATAAAAATGGTCGCTCACAGTCACGATTGTCCATCCGGCCCATCGAGTCTGCACCGACCACAATCCCACCCAGGCCCTACCCTTATACCCCTACATACTTTACCCTCTAACCTACACATCCCAGGACACTAATGGACAATTTTAGCATATCAACCTAACCTGCACATCTTTGGACAGTGGGAGGAAACCCACACAGACGCAAGGAGAATGTGCAAACTCCACACAGACAGGGACCCGAGCCGGGAATCGAACCTGGGTCCCTGGAGCTGTGAAGCAGCAGTGCTAACCACTGCGCTACCATGCCACCCAATGTTCACCAGATTGATTCCAAGGATAAAGGACTTGTCTTACAAAGAGATATTGAGAGGTTTAGGTCTCTACTTGCTGGAGTTTAGAAGAATGAGAGGACTTGTAATAGCGGTATATAAAACGTTAAAGGGAGATTGACAGAGTAGACATAGAGTAGATGTTCCCCTCGTTGGACAGGCCATGGTTTTAGGCTAAGGGATGGCAGATTTCAAACAGAAATTAGGAATTATTTCTTTCAAAGAGTTGTGAATCTGTGGAATTCTCTACCCCAGAGTGAAGTGGACATTGGAACACTAACCAAATTTCAGGAGATAGGTAGGTTTTTAATTATTAATGGGATGTAGGATTATGGGCAGGACGGTGGAGATGAGGCTGAGATGAAGCCATCCATGATCCTATTGAGAGGCAGCTCAGTGGGTTGAATTGCTGATTCCTGCTCCTAGTCCTAATGTTCTAATCCAGGTGGGTGCAGATTAGACCAGGTAAGAGCTAGTCTGATTTTAGTGGAATTCTTCACCACAGGGTTGTCGAAGTTGGGTCATGAAGTGTGTTTAAGGCTGCGGTTTTTGATTGCTAAGGGTTATGGGGATAAGATGGGAAAGTGGAGTTGACGATTATTAGATCATAGCAATTGTAATCTCACTCAATGATGGAGCAGACTTGATGGGCCGAATGGCCTATTTGTTCTTACGGACAATCATGACTGTGGGCAACCATTTTTATTCTCCTTTCTCTGTGCATCTCAGTAAGAAGTCTCACAACACCAGGTTAAAATCCAACAGGTTTATTTGGTAGCACGAGCTTTCGGAATGTCACTCTTTCTTCAGGTGAGTGAGGAGTTGTTTCTTCTTCTGTTCCTTCATCAGGTTATGAAGGAGCAGTGCTCCAAAAGCTTGTGATTCCAAATAAACCTGTTGGACTTTAACCTGGTGTTGTGAGACTTCTTACTGTGCCCATCCCAGTCCAACACCGGCATCTCCACACCTGTGCATCTCACCCAGGAATGAAAATCTGGGCCTATCGGATTTTGGGGCAGGTACAGTCCCTTTAGCTAATCTGACAGAGTAATCAGTCATCTCACTCAGTAAGGGAATTTTAATCCTCTCCCCCACCCCCTGCCGCCCCCACCACCGCCCCCAAAACAGGAAGAGAAATGACAACTCAAAGCTAACTCAATCCATTTTGAGTCTGCCTAGTTCTAGTATTATCAGAGATGGAACGGGGCTTGGTCGTGTGTGTTGGTGTGTATTGGTATTCACGGGAGGATGGGGGTCAATCATTTATACGTTTTAATGAGGCTGCACATCTCTTTTTTTCTGGCATCAGCACAAAGGGCAGGTTTCCTGGGCTGTGGGAATAGATAGCCAATAGATAAAAGGAGGAAAAGATTGCTACATGGGATAGGTATGCTTCTCCTGTCCAGCTCCTGCTCCACCGCCCTGGGAAGGGGTGAGGATCCAAGCTGCTACCTGACGTCAAAGGTTGGTGGTCAGGCTGTGTCTCAATGGGCTCTGGCGAAGGGTCGTCCAGACTCGAAACGTTGGCTCTATTCTTGCCCGTGGTAGTCATGATGTGGAGATGCCAGCTGGTTGGACATTAATCTGGTGTTCTGAGACTTCTTACTCTATTCTTGCCCGACAGATGCTGTCAGACCTGCTGAGATTTTCCAGCATTTTCTGTTTTGGTTTCAGATTCCAGCATCTGCAGTATTTTGCTTTTGGTTTCTCAGTGGAGCTGGTGGCTGCCACATGACGGGTGTCAGAAAAGGGTAATCTGGTGCTAAATCGGAAGGAAAGCTGTCATTCCAGACTGCGTTTCCTAACACAAAGCTGCACACCTAACTCCTACCACTTCCTCCCCCTGTAAATATTCTCTATTTCTTAAAAGAGGAGCAATTAAAATTCGGATTTTATGCACTGAAACTTGGAAAGGAAGAGAAACTAACAAAGAACACACATCTGGTTTGTAAGTATTTATAATTCTCAGTGCTAAACTTTCTTTTTATGGAAGAGCATCAGAGTTTAATTAAGGAACTGTGCTGCATTTGCTCCAACAATTGTGTTTCTAGATGGTCCAGATAATCAACAAAGGATTTTCTTGTCATGATCTTTTTTTCCCAGGAGTGACACCACTGTACTTACTCCACAGTTTGGGTACTTTTCTGCCACTTGCGACTGTAGGATGGTACAGTGTGTGAAGAAATCATCCAGCCCATTGTTTAGTCCCACACCCTGTTTTAGTTCGATCAAGTGATGAAGGAGCAGCGCTCTGGCAGCTCACAATTCCAAATAAACCTGTTGGACTTTAACATGGTGATGTGAGATTTCTTACTGTGCGCGCCCCAGTTCAATGCCAGCATCTCCACGTCTTTGTTTGATCCATAAGTTGTTCTTCCTCAAGTGCCTGTTCTATTCCCTCTTATTCATGAAATGGCTTCCACCTCCTTCTCTAGCAGGGTGTGCAAGAGGCTGACAAATGAGATGAGAAAGATCTTCTCGGCTCCTGTCCAGATCTGTTATCAAAGAGTTTAAATCCCTGACATCTGGCATCTACTGCACCAACTTGATCAATCTTCTCTGTTATCTGACCGAGGAATTCGATCAAGTTAGTCGGACACGATTTGTCTTTACTTTCTTTAATGAAATATGGGTATCGCTGCCTTGACTGCATTTGTTACTCATCCCTAATTGACCTCAACAATGTGGTGCTGAGCCATCTTCTTGCACAGCTACACGCTATCTGGCAGCGATACACCCACGGTCCCAGGATTTGGAAATGGTGACATTGAAAGAAATATGTTGTTTTTCCAAGTCTGGACGTTGTGTGGCGTGGAGGGGAACTAGACCTAGTAGATTTTTTTTCCCGTCTTGTAGGTTCCCTCGCCACCCCTGCACAGATAGTAAGACAATTATGCCTTTAGGACTCCGTCAATCTAGGCGGTACTGAGCTATGACTGGTGATTGACCTTAAGTTCCCCACCCAGAGTACATTCCCATTCCACACCTTTGCCACTTTCAATACTTCCTTCAAGTTGTGTTCAACATGGGGTGGGGGTGTGGGGGTGCGGGGGTGTCGGGGGGGGTGGTGGTGGTGGTGGTGGTGTGCAAGTACTGACTCATCATTTGAGGGTGATAATGAGCAGGAAGCACCCCTGTCCAGCTTTGATATCATCTCATGAGATTTCATAGGGGGTCTGGAGTCAGTTTTGAAGATCTCAATAAAAACACAAGAAAATTATTTAAACTCAGACTTTTACCCCAGCAATATCTTTACAGTTACACATGCATTCAGAAAGATAAAACAATTTACTCTATCTATCTTTTACTCTGACCTACATGTGAAATAACAGGTGAACTGTCATCAGTCACACGTAGGACCCAATTGTCCGGGCTCAAGTTGCCTTAGCAACTTCACTGGTGAAGATCACACATGATCCCCATCAAGTGGACTTCATGTGATGGTCTGACCGGTAGGACTGGAGGTCATTGAGGTCCCGCCCCTGGAGGCAGGGGGAGGAGGGGGCAGTGACAGCCTGGCACTGCTCACCCAAGCTCCCTGACACTGTCCACCGTGCACCTGAGGTGGAAGGCTGAAAGGGAGGGAATGGGGCCATGATGTGGGTGTGGCCTAAGGAGAGATAGGCAGGGGGAGCTCCGTACTCTGCAACTTGGATTAGCCAGGGGGTAGTTATGCATCCTGTAATTGCCATAGTGACAATCAAATGAACCAGGCCATGGGGGAGGGGGGGGAAAGAGGGGGACTAACTGGGCTGGGGGCTGTGCAATTGGTCAGAGTGGGTGGGGGCTTGTGATTGGCCAAGCTGGGAGAGATGGGTGGAGGGGGGTGGGTGTACGATCAGCCAGGAGTAGGTAGGGGAGTGATATCCAGGGGGCTGGGGGGGGGGCGGGGGGGCGGTGTTGATTGGCTGGGTAGGTCAGTGATAGCAGGAGAGGACATGTGCGATATTTGCAGAGACGGAGGTGATTGACGATGTGTTGTGTTGCACAGAGCAAAGATCTGCACATGTGCAATTGCGCCCTCTGGTGTGAGCAGCTGGCTTTCTAGTGAGCATAGGCCCCACCTCTCCCCCTACATACAGGAAACAGAAAGTACAAATGCACTAAGTAGCATAAGATTTCATTTGTGGCCTCGCTGAAAAAAAACAAATCTCAAACTGCTTTTTCTTTCACGCTCATTCAGCACTTAAAATCTTTTTGGTAAGATTTCCCCTATTAGCTTATCTTTATGAGGGCTTCCTACCTCCACATTTCTCTCCAAACGTTCTTAGATGTTTTCAACAAGGGTCCACTGTTGTAGTTTTAATCTCACTTTCTAAGATTCCTTCCCCCAAACCTGAAGCTTCACCTTCCAAGCACAATTTCAGATCTTCAGCCATCTCAAGCAGAACACCACTGTTCTGAAAGTCCCACAGTAAGGAGTGGCCACCCTTTGGCTGCCTTCTTGGATCTTCAAGACTTTCCTCAAACCCGCTTCTCTTCAGGTCTGCTACTTTGAAACTCTCTCTTTAACTTGAAGCCCGTTGTTCTGCTCCTTTCCTTCAATCTCACTCTTCAAAACTCATTTTGGATCCCTGTCTTTGTCCCTGCCTGGAACTTTCTTCTGGACTTCTTGCTGGTGTGGGACCCTCTCCCTGTCCCCCTCCTGTGTTCTTTTCCCATGGGACACAGTAGGCACAATGGCGCTGCTTTCAGACCACCTAATCCGCTGTTTCGCTTTTTATTATTCCGTGCTGTGGACGTAAAAAGACACGAGCTACCCGTGTGCCGCCATTTCCTCGCTGGCACGTGTGCAGAAGGCCTGAGGCCCACTGAGAACCGGAGTTCCCCACCTGTGGTTGAGTGATATTAAGGTAAGTGTTTGTGGTTGGGAACAGGTATAACTCAGTGAGCGTGACTATGTCAGGCTGTTGTTTGACCAATCTCTGGGGCAGCTCTCCTAACTTTTAACACAGGCCTCCAGATGTTAATAAAGAGGGCTTGGCTGGGTTGGCCACCATCATTTTGGGTGCCTGGGTCAATGCCATGCCATGGGTCTGATTTAACTCCTTTTCGACGTTGTAGTGATTTGAAACAACTGAATGGTTTACCCGGCTATTCCAAAGGAGGGTTGAGAGTAAACCACATTGCTATGGTTCCAGAGTCACATGTAGGCCAAACCGGGTAAAGACAGCAGATTTCCTTCCTTGGGTGGAGAGGGGACTCGCAATGTTGAAACGGCGGCGCGGGCTCGTTGGGCCGAAGGGCCTGTTTCCGTGCTGTGTTGTTCATTGTTCCATAAAGGGCATTAATGGACCTGATGGGTCTTTACATCAATTATTAATGGTTTTATGATCATGATTATTGAGACTAGCTTTCAGACTAGCGTGGACAGGCTGGATAGGGAGTGGCTATTCCTCTTAGTTAAAGGGTCAGTTACAAAGGGACACAAGTTATAAATGAGGGATGGGAGTTTTGGTGGGGGGGCATTTGAGGAAAAACCTTTTTTATTCATAGGGTGGTGACAGTCTGGAATGTGCTGCCTGGAAGGGTGGTGGAGGTGGGATGCCTCACATCCTTTAAAAAGGATTATGGGGTTAAAAAGGTTTAAAAAGGATTAAGGGTTATGGGGAGAGGGCGGGAAAGTGGAACTGAGCCACGACAGATCAGCCATGATCTTATTGAATGGCGGGGCAGGCTCGAAGGGCTAGATGGCCTACTCCAGCTCCTATTTCTTATGTAAAAAGTACCTGGATGAGTACTTGGCACGTGATAACACTCAAAGCTATGGGCCAAGTGCTGGCGAGTGGGGTTGTGTAGGCAGGTCAGGGCATTTCATGCGTAAGTGTGGACTTGATGGACTGAAGGGCCTCTTCTGCACTCGAATATTCTGTGATTCTGTGAATTCCAGATTGATTTATTAACTGAATTTAAATCTGATCAATTACTGTTGCCTGGTGTGGAGGATATTAGCTACGAGGAGAGGTTGGAGAAACTTGGTTTGTTCTCACTGGAGTGACGGAGGTTGAAGGGGTGACCTGATAGAAAGCTACAAGATTGTTAGAGGCATGGGCAGAATGGATAGTCAGAAGCTTTCTCCCAGGGTGGAAGAGTCAATTTCTAGGGGCACAGGTTTAAGGTGTGAGGGGAAAGGTCTAAAGGAGATGCACGAGGCAGATTTTTTTATACAGAAAGTAGTGGGTGCCTGGAACTCGTTGCCAGGGGAGGTGATGGAAGCGGATACGATAGTGACTTTTAAGATGCGCCTTGACAAACACATGAATAGGATGGGAATAGAGGGTATGATCCCCGGCAGGGTAGGGGGTTTTAGTTCAGATAGGCAGCATGATCAGTGCAGGCTTGGAGGGCCGAAGGGCCTGTTCCTGTGCTGTAATTTTCTTTGTTTTTTGTACAAACAAATTGATGTTGGTTCTCCTTGATAAATCAACAAAAGCTTTATTTTGTTCCTGATAATAGTTTCTATTACGTACGAGGACTAATAAAAGACCACGAGGTAAGTGGGAGTAAACCAACTGGAACTGTTTATTAACATCTCATATCTCGAGCACAATCAGCACAGGGCTGGTTTGGTAAACTCCACCCAAGTTGGAGCTTGTGTCCTGGGTCACTTGACCCATTCTCCTTCAGGGGTACGCCCCCAAAATGCACGACAGTTTCCAATAGCCTTCCCAACATTAATGTTAGGCTAACTGACCTGTTCTTGAGCTGGTTTATTCCGCATGTTGAATAGTGGCATAGCATTAGCAAAACTTCCTGTCCTCGAGGATTGTTATTAAATCCGACACAAATCGAAGGGTTTTAACCAATGCCTCCGCTATTTTTACCATTGCTTCTTTAGCCACCGAGGATGCATTCCACCTGGACATGGTGACTGGCCAACTGTCAGTAATAATGACTTTTTAATACATCTTATCTGCTGCAGGTGATGGGGGGGATGGAGGAGGAGGAGGAATGGTGTACTCCCCCCCCCCCCCCGGCTTCACAATAGAACTCCGAACAAGGAAGGCTCAGGGGTCGATTGTGAAGCCTGGAGGAACACATCAGACCACCCCACCCCCCCCCCCCCCCCCAAACCAAGAGAAAGATCTGAAAAAAGACATAAACTGCCCTAAGCTTCCTCCAGCCTTATCGACGCTCGTATTTCTGGCAGGTTTGGCTGGGGGGAGGGGTGGGGAGATGGGGAAGTGGCATGGCTGCCCTGTGATTTAATATTAGTCAGGCACTCCAACCCCAATGCACTGACCAATCGAGCAAGGGCTAGTGAGGAATTGGAGAGAATGAGAAATATAACTGATTTTAACAAATTAGACTTCACCAGTGAGAATATTGAATTATGCCCCCACCCCCATCTCTCAACCTCAGACCCACCCAATACTCAAATAATTTTACCCTGAAAATGTTAGGGACAAATTACCACACAGGGGAAGAGCAGCAAGCCCAATTTCTTCTGGAGACCAAAACCACCTCTATAAACTTCAGTAACAAACCTAACAAACTAAATCTGGATCTGGGTTGCAGCCTGGATATTAAAATGTCCTCATTAAGTAACAGGAACAAACTGAAAAGCATGTTTATTTGCAAACTGGTAAAGATTTTACTCTGAAATTAACAATTTTTGTATTAAAAAAAAGTTCTGATGAAGACAAAAGAACATTCAGTAATGACATATACCAGAAGAGCCAAATAAAACTTGCACAGGGATGCGGTGTACTTCTCCACGGCATGTGTAACATTTGATAGGCACAAAATGAACGGCTACATTATTCACCTTTCCTGCCAAACAATATTCAGGCTTGTCAATGGCTCAGTTTGGGAGTTTTCTACCACCACGTCCAACTGCATTTGTCAGGCTGACTCTAAGCTTTGCTTTCTGAATGTGGTCAATCACTCTCAGTTCCATGGCTGGGGTACCCCCAAATGACCATTCCTCGTGTGAACCAAAATAGTGATGATTGGTGGTCTGTCAGAAAGGTATTGAGATCAACTGTGACGCCACTCATGATCCACGCGGGGGCCTGGAAATTCACTCGTGCCGTGGGGCAAAATGTGCCATTATTGAATTTGTGGGCAGCGCTGTGGCACAGTGGTTAGCACTGCTGCCTCACAACGCCAGGGACCCGGGTTCAATTCCACCCTGGCGTGACTGTGCAGACTCTCACATTCTCCCTGTGCCTGCGCGGGTTTCCTCCGGTTTCCTCCCACAGTCCAAAGATGTGCAGGTTAGGTGCATTGACCATGCTAGCTATGTTAATGCAGAGGGTTTTGGGAATAGGGCCTGGCTGGGATTGTTGTCGATGAGGGTTCGGTGGGCCAAATGGTCTTCTTCTGCACTCTATGAATTCTATGACAAGTATTGATTCATTAGCTGACGGGGACTGTACGCGGTAACAGGAGGAGGTGCACAGCTAGAGTCATAGAGATTTACAGCATGGAAACAGGCCCTTTAGTCCAACTTGTCCATGCCGGCCTTTTTTTTTAAACCCCGAAGCTAGTCCCAATTGCCCTCATTTGGCCCATATCCCTCTATACCCATTATACCCATGTAACTGTCTAAATGTTTTTAAAAGACAAAATTTTACCCGCCTCTACCACTACCTCTGGCAGCTTGTTTCAGATACTCTGTGTGAAAAAATTGCCCCTCTGGACACTTTTGTATCTCTCCCCTCTCACCTTAAACCTATGCCCTCTAGTTTACATTCCCCTAACTTTTGGGAAAAGATTGACTGATTTATGCCCCTCATTATTTAATAGACCTCTATAAAATCACCCCTTAGCCTACTACACTCCAAAGAAGAAAGTCCTAGTCTATCCAGCCTCTTCTTATAACTCAATCCATCAAAACCCGTAGCATCTGAGTAAATCATTTCTGCACTCTTTCTAGTTTAATAATATCCTTCCTATAATAGGGTGAACAGAACTGTACACAGTATTCCAAGCATGGCCTTACCAATGTATTGTACAACTTCAACAAGACGTCCCAACTCCTGTATTCAATGTTCTGACCAATGAAACCAAGCATGCCAAGTGCCGCCTTCATCACTCTGTCCGCCTGTGACTCCACTTTCAAAGTGCTATGAACCTGTACCCCTAGATCTCTTTGTTCTATAACTCTCCTCAATTCCCGACCATTAACTGAGTAAGTCCTGCCTGGATCAATCTACTAAAATGCATCATCTCACACTTATCTAAATTAAACTCCATCTGCCATTCATCAGCCCACTGGCCCAATTGATCAAGATCCCGTTGCAATCCGAGATAACTTTCTTCACTGTCCACTGTGCCACCAATCTTGGTGTCATCTTCAAACTTACTACCATGCCTTCTATATTCGCATCCAAATCTTTAATATAGATAACAAACACTGGACCCAGCACTGATCCCTCAGGCACACCACTGGTCACAGGCCTCCAGTTTGAAAAACAACTCTCTGCAACCACCCTCATCTTCTGTCATCAAGCCAATT
Source organism: Carcharhinus amblyrhynchos (assembly GCF_965287045.1). Taxonomy (NCBI): domain Eukaryota; kingdom Metazoa; phylum Chordata; class Chondrichthyes; order Carcharhiniformes; family Carcharhinidae; genus Carcharhinus; species Carcharhinus amblyrhynchos. The sequence goes on from NC_137327.1 coordinate 130,255,927, forward strand.
TTGTATCCATTTAGCTACTTCATCCTGGATCCCATGAGATTTAACCTCATGCAACAACCTATCATACAGTACCTTGTCAAAGGCCTTGCTAAAGTCCAAGTAGACAACATCAACTGCATCTACCTTCTTCGTTACCCTTCAAAAAATTCAAATTTGTGAGACATGATTTTCCACTTACAAAGCCATGCTGACTGTCCCTAATCAGTCCTTGCATCTCAAAATGCCTGTACATCCTGTCTCTCGAAATATCTTCCAACAACTCACCCACCACAGATGTGAGGCTCACTGGCCTGTAGTTCCCAGGCTTCTCCCTGCAGCGCTTCTTAAAGAAAGGTACAACATTTTCCACCCTCCAATCTTCAGCCGTGACTATCGATGATAGGGGACCCTCCATGTCCTCCCTAACCTCCCACAATGTCCTGGGATACACTTCATTAAGAGATGTGCACTAGGTGCAATTCTATTTCACAAAGAACAAAGAAAATTACAGCACAGATGCAGGCCCTTCAACCCTCCAAGCCTGCACCAACCATGCTGCCCGACTCAACTAAAACCCCCTGCCCTTCCGGGGGCCATATCCCTCTATTCCCATTCAATTCATGGGTTTGTCAAGATGCCCCTTAAAAGTCACTACCGTACCCATTTCCATTACTCCCCTGGCAACGAGTTCCAGGCACCCACCACAATCTGTGTAAAATAACTGCCTCATATATCTCCTTTAAACCTTGCCCCTTGCACTTTAAACCTGTGCCCCCTAGTAATTGACTCTTCCACCCTAGGAAAAAGCATCTGACTATCCACTCTGTCCATGCCTCTCATAATTTTGCCGATTTCTATCAGGTCACCCATCAACCTCTGTCGTTCCACTGAAAACAAACCAAGTTTCTCCAAACTCTCCTCCATAGTTAATGTCTTTCCTTTCAGGCAACATCCTGGTAAATCTTTTCTGTACCCTCTCCATAGCCTCCATATCCTTCTGATAGTGTGGAGACCAGAATTGAACACTATATTCCAAATGTGGCCTAATTAAGGTTCGATAAAGCTGCAACATGACTTGCCAACTTTTAAACTCAATATCCCGGCCGATGAAGGCAATCATGCCGTATGCCTTCTTGACTACCTTCTCCACCTGCATTGCCACCTATGTACCTATACACCCAGATCCCATTGCCTATCAATACTCTTAAGGGTTCTGCCATTCACTGTATATCTCCTATAGTATTAGATCTTCCAAAATGCATCACCTCACATTTGTCTGGATAAACTCCATCTGCCATCTCTCTGCCCAAGTCTCCAATCGATCTATATCCTGCTGTATCCACTGATGGTCTCATCACTATTCGCAAATCCACCAACTTTTGTGTCGTCCGCAAACTAACAAATCAGTTACATTTTCCTCCAAATCATTTATATATAAACAGCAAAAGTCCCAGCACTGATCCCTGAGGAACGCCACTTGTCACAGCCCTCCATTCAGAGATGCACCCTTCTACAGCTATCCTCTGTCTTCTTTGACCGAGCCAGTTTTGCCAGCTCACCTCTGATCGCGTGTGACTTAACAACTTCCTCATGGTAGACTGGTGCAGAAGGTGAAGTCATTAGAAATAATGTATATCAGATGAATACCGGTGAAACTTGTGCTCCTGGTATTCCTTGATCTTCCTAATCCTGCAACTATGTCTAGGTGCACCCCTAATGTCCGCAGCAGAGATGCTGGCAGCTATGTTGTCTGTGATGACTTGAGAGGGCATCTTCTACAGAACCCCGGCCTGTTCTTGTTGTCTTGCTGTGCGCCCTCCTCACTTGATAGAATTTCTCTACTGCAATTTTCTGGCTCCATTCTTCTATTTCATTTGACCTTCTCTGCCTATAATCCATTGATTCCTGAACAACTTGGAATTCTTAAACAGCTAATCAACAATAATACTGTAGATATGTCAGAGGAAGTGAGAATGCAGGGCTGTGAGAAAGGAACATATTCTGACATTAAGACGTCACCTGCAAAGAAAAATACCCTCCAGAGAAACTGATTGTTTTATGCTTCCATGAGTGTATAGTACAGATGAGAATTAATGGAGTAAAGTGTGTGGCTTTGTCCCAAGAGCTTTCTGTCACTAGTGGAGAATAGAATTTCTCCTCCTCCACTCTGCATTGAGGACTCCAACGTGGTATTGGAGAGCCGGGATTTGATGACCTCGCTCGATTCAAGACTGGAAAATCCTGCCCGAGGTCAATGGCCCCTCCCCCATTGTCCACTCCTTGTCCGCTCTGATTCCCATGGTGGGCGGGACAGTAGAATTCCGGCGTATGTTGTCATGTCTGGACTATTTGCTCCTGCTTTAGTTCTTTGACAATGTTCACTTTGGCTGTAGCTCCATTAAGAGATGCTGGCTGCTTTTAATTGGTGCCTAAAACAGCTTAAATACTGCCCCTTCCCAAGCACTCCCAGCCCCTGACGAAAGGACAAGCTGTCCTGAAAGCTTGAGGCTTTTGCTACAAATAAAGAACAAAGAACAAAAACAGCCCGGGAAACAGGCCCTTCGGCCCAACGAGCCCGCGCCGCCATCTCAACACCACCAGTGCCCCTCTCCACCCATGACCCTTGTCTAATGTTTTATGGCCATCCAGATTGAGGGAAACTGATTTATTCCTGCCAATCAGCCTAACAGCACATCTTTGGGGTGTGGGAGGAAACCGGAGCACCCGGAGAAAACCCACGCAAGCACGGGGAGAATGCGCAAACTCCCACAGACTCTGGCCCAAATCCATGTGTCTGCACAGCAATCAGCGATAGTCACCGAGCTGTCGTTTTGCCCAGTATCTGGTCCAGTTTAGGTACACACTAACGACATGAAGCACAAGGCCAATCTCGAACAACCAAGAGCAGCCCAAGTACGACCCATCACGTGTATGCCCCTCGTTGGACACAAGGTGGACCGACTTAAGACCTGTGAATAAAAAGAAGAAAAAAACATTATTGTTGTACCATATCCATTTATCTTACTAGGGACGCCCCAATGCTAATGACCCTTATTTAAAACAACCTCCTATATCCACCTATCTCCAACCCAGTCATGTGCCTGTCTAAGTCACTCTTAAATGACTCTAGCGTGTTTGCCTCCACCACTTTACTTGGCAGAGCATTCCATACCCCCACTACCCTCTGTGTGAAAATCCTCCCTCTAATATCTGTGTTGTACCGCTCCCCCCTCACCTTAAGTCCATGGCCCCTTGTCCTATGTGTCTCTATCATAGGAAATAGCTTACCTCTGTTTACTCTATCTATACCCTTCATAATCTTATATACCTCTATTAGATCCCCCCTCAGTCAGCGTCTTTCAAGGGAAAAGAGCCCCAATTTCTTCAATCTTTCCTCATACCCCAGTCCTTTCATACCAGGCAACATCCTGGTAAACCTCCTCTGCACTCTCTCCAGAGTCCTTCTGGTAGTAAGGCGAGCAGAACTGGACGCAGTACTCTAAATGTGGCCTAACCAACGTTCTGTACAACTGCAACATTAGACTCCAGCTCTTATATTCTATGCCCCTTCCTATAAAGGCTAACATACCATAGGCTTTCTTCACCACACTCTCCACTTGCACTGCCACCTTCAAAGACTTGTGCACTTGCACCCCCAGGTCTCACTGCGATTCTATACTTCTTATGGGCTTACCCTTTATCATATAACTCCCCACTACATTATTCCGGCCAAAATGCATCACCTCACATTTATCCGGATTAAACTCCATTTGCCATGTATCTGCCCAATCAACCAGCCTATCAATATCCCGCTGTATTGCCAGACACTGCTCCTCACTGCCCGCCAATCCAGCCATCTTGGTGTCATCAGCAAATTTGCTGATCACACCACCTACTCCCTCTTCCAAATCATTTATATACACTACAAAGAGAAGAGGTCCCAGTACTGAGCCCTGCGGCACACCACTAGTGACAGACCTTCAGCTAGAAAAGGACCCCTCCACTACTACTCTCTGACTCCTCTTTGCAAGCCAGTTCTCTACCCATCTAGATACCTGGCCACGTATCCCATGAGCTTTAATCTTCTCTACCAACCTACCATGAGGGACTTTGTCAAATGCCTTACTGAAATCCATATAGACGACATCAACGGCTTGTCCTTCGTCGACCGTTTTTGTCACCTCCTCAAAGAATTCTCCCAGATTCATAAGGCAAGACTTCCCCTTTACAAAGCCATGCTGCGTATCCTTAATCAGATCGCAACGCTCTAAGTGCTCATACGTCCTATCCCTAAGAATCCGCTCCATCAACTTGCCTACCACTGACGTTAAACTCACCGGCCTATAGTTACCTGGGCTATCCCTCCTACCCTTTTTAAACAACGGTACCACGTTCGCTATCCTCCAGTCCTCTGGGACCTCACCTGTGTCCAAAGAAGAGACAAAGATTCGCGTCAGAGGCCCAGCAATCTTATCTCTCGCCTCCCTAAGCAGCCTAGGATAAATGCCATCGGGCCCCAGAGATTTATCGGTCTTAATGCTACCTAAAAGCCCTAACACTTCTTCCCTCGTAATCGATAGATCTTTCAATTGGTCTACCGCTCCCTCGATGACCGTACCAGACATCAAGCCCCTCTCCTTCGTGAATACCAACGTAAAGTATTCATTCAGGATCTCCCCCATTCCCTCTGCCTCTAAGCACAATTCCCCACATCTGTCCCTGAGAGGATCAATTTTACCCCTAGCCACCCTTTTTCTCTTAAGATAGGAGTAAAATGCCTTTGGATTCTCCTTAACCCTACCTGCCAAAGCCATCTCATGCCCCCTCTTTGCTCTCCTAACTCCCCTTTTGAGATCCCTCCTACTCTCTCTGTATTCCTCCAACGCTCTCTCCGTTCCCAGCTGCTTAGACCTGACATACGCCTCTCGTTTCTTCCTAACCAGGTCTTCTATAGCTCTAGTAATCCACGGCTCCCTAATCCTACCTTTCCCATCCTTCCTCCTAACCGGCACATGCCTTTCCTGCACCCATTGCAGTTTTCCCTTGAAAGACTCCCACATGCCTAATGTGGTCTTGCCTTCCAACAGCCAATCCCAGTCTGTATCCCTAAGCTCCTGCCTAATCTGGCTGTATCTAGCCTTCCCCCAATTTAGCACCCTCCCCTTAAGACAGCACTCATCTTTTTCCATTCGTATCCTAAAGTAGACGGAGTTGTGGTCGCTATTAGCCACGTGTTCGCCTACCGCAACCTCAACCACCTGACCCGGCTCATTGCCCAGAACTAAATCCAGTATTGCCCCCTCTCTAGTCGGGCTATCTACATACTGTTGCAAGGATCCTTCCAATACACATCTTACGAATTCCTCCCCGTCCGACCCCCCCCAGCTCTAGGCATCTTCCAATCCACCCCAGGGAGATTAAAATCTCCCACTACAACAACCCTGTTCTTCCTACACTTGTCCAAAATGTCCCTACATGTACCCTCTTCCACTGCCCACGGGCTGTCGGGCGGCCTATAGTACACTCCTAGCATAGTAATGGCCCCCTTCCTATTCCTCAACTCCACCCACAGAGACTCAATTCCCAACTCCCCCCAATGTTATCCTCCCTCTGCACCGCTGTGATCTGCTCCCTAACTAAGAGCGCCACTCCCCCTCCTCTTTTCGACCCTCCCCTATCACACCTTAAACACTTATACCCTGGAATATTTAGCTGCCAGTCCTGCCCCTCCTTTAACCACGTCTCTGTCACTGCCACCACATCTAAATTCCTCACGAACATCAAGGCCCTAAGTTCATCCATCTTACCTGTCACACTCCTCGCATTAAAACAGATGCACTGAAGACCCTCAGGCCCACTCAGATCCTCCTTCTCCTGGGAGATTTTCCTATCATCTAGACTTACCCTGACCTCCAACTCACTCCCACTCCCAGTGCCTGAGCTGTCTCTCTCCTCCCCACCCCCCCTCCATATTAGTTTAAACCCTGCCGAAACACTCCAGCCAACCTCCCAGCTAAAATATGTGTCCCCTTCCCATTTAAATGTTCCCTATCCTTCTTATACAAGTGCCCTTCCTTTGCAAAGACTTCCCAATGGTCTACAAAACTAAAACCCTCTGTCCTGCACCAATCCCTCAGCCATGCATTCAGCTGCAGGATCTCATTATTTTTATCCCTGCTATTACTGGGCACTGGCAGCAGTCATGATGTGGGTATGCCGGCGTTGGACTGGCGTAAACACAGTAAAAAGTCTGACAACACCAGGTTTTAGTCCAACCTATTGATTTGATAATATACTCGCAAGCTTTCGGGGTTAGTCCCTTCGTCAGGTTCACCTGATGAAGGGACTAACCCCGAAAGCTTGTGAGTATATTATCAAATCAACTGGCAGCAGCCCAGAGATCGCCACCCTGGAGGCCCTGCACTTCAGCCTGGCCCCCAACTCTCTGAACTGCCTACGTATTTCCCCCCTACTCTTCCTTCCTACGTCCTTCTCATCTACGTGTATAATTACATCCGTCTGGGTCCCTTGGCCCTTCAAGATTCCCTCTACCCTCTCTGACACATCCTGTACCCCAGCTCCAGGGAGGCAGACCGCCATCCTGGAGTTCCGCTTTTGCCCACAGAACCACCTATCAATTCCTCTAACCCTCCCATCCCCCACCACTATCTCACATCCAGCCCCCTTCCTTCCCTCCGAGGCATTCCGGTCTTCCCCTCGTGCCCTTTCCACCTCAGTTGGTGCCTTACCCCTGATATCTTGAGAGCCTACCCCTGGGGTAGTCTTTGGACCATGACTCCTCTTCTTTCTCCCCTTCCTAACTGTAACCCACCCGTCCCCCCTCCTTGGCTCTGGGATTCCCTCTTGAATCTGGTTCCTATTCATTATCGCCTCATTCTCCCTGACTAAAAATAAATCCTCCAGCCTCAACTCCAGTTGCCTAACCCGGGCCCTCAAACGCTGCAACTCCAGACATTTGGTGCAGATGTGGACTCTCCGGAGATGCTGTGTCTCCAGGAACTCCCACATATTGCACCTTTACACAGCTGACGCGTCTCCCCATGGACCCTGCCATTTATTTGACCACCCTTAAACTGATGGACACAGTTAGAAAAATATGACCAGTATCTCACCTTGCCTAAGCCCTGTGAGCCAAAGCCCTTGCAGTACTCACTCAGCGCCCACCTCACTCCGCTGCCCCCTGTCCACTGTGGCCTTGTTTTTGTACTCCCGCGCTCCCTTCCCGACTGCCCTTGTGCCTAGGACCCGCTACGGAAAGCGCAAAATGCAAAAAAAACCCGCAAACCAGCAATGCAACTCAAAGAAATCAGTACACTCGCAGTTTACACTCACCAGCCACCAGTACACTGCTCCGGAGAACCTGTTTGGACTTTAAACTGGTTGTTGTGGGATTTCTTTGTGTTTTACCCCAGTCCAACGCCGGCATCTCCACATCATGCCTTCCCAAGCAGCCAATGACAGATGGGGGGGGTGGTGATTTGGGGTGGTGGTGATTGGGGGGGCGTGGGTGGGCGTGGGTGGTGATTGGGGGGGGCATGGTGGTGATTGGGGGGGGGGTGATTGGGGAGGGGGGGGGTTGATTGTGGGGGGAGGGGTGGTGACTGGGGAGGGGGGGGTGATTGGGGGGAGGGGGGGTGATTGGGGGGGGGGTGCCTTCTGAGACCCATCCCTTGCCCTTGGCTCCCTGACAGCCCCCAGCCAATGATCCCTCCATCCAATGATTCCTCCATCTTGAGAAATCCTTCTGGGATATTTCTTTGCTGTGGCTAGGACGCTCTGTGATCAGCCATAGCACTCCCAGTGGCGTTGCTGGACTCTTGAGGGGAGGTGGTGGCTGAGTGGTATTATCGCTAGACTATTAACCCAGAAACTCAGCTAATGTTCTGGGGATTCGGGTTCAAATCCGACTGCGACAGGTGTGGGAATGTGCATTCAATAAAAAAAAATCTAGAATTAAGGATCTACTGATGACCATGAAATTACTGTCAATGGTCGGAAAAACCCATCTGGTTCACCAGTGATCTTTAGGGGAGGAAATCTGCCATCCTTACCTGGTCTACCCTACATTTGACTCCAGAGCCACAGCAATGTGGGTGACTCTAAACTGCCCTCAGGCAATTAGTGATGGGCAATGAATGCTGGCCCAGGCAGTGACACCAATGTGCCATGAATGAGTAAAAAAAACTCTGACCAGGAGCTCTGGGTAGTTGGGATTTTCACTCCTGGGGCCCTTGATCTCAGGAAGACCTGTGCCGCTCGCTACTTAACTGCCTGAGTAGCACTCAATATTGGCAAACCTTTCCAAAGGAGACAACACAGACCTGTCACCTCCTCGCCAGCCAGCAGGTAAGTCTCCTGATACTCCCATTAAATGCCTCCTACATTTCAAATGCACTTCATAAGTTGGAATGTCTTAAGATTGTGACAGGAGCTACATAAACACAAGTCTTCCTACACTATATTACTGAGCTGTAATCACTGGGTACAGTTGAAATATTGTCCTTTTACTTGTTTCTTTCAGAAGGCGGCAGTTTGTCTGCCTTTATAAGAATTTAGCAGTACTGATTGATAACAATTGGGCTGAAATGGCTCGTAGGTTTTTGTGACCAAACTTATAAAGAAATAATGATGATAGATGCTCATTCCAACAGGGGGAACAAGAAGAAACAGGAAAGAAAGCTTAAAACTTCAGTTGATCGCTGTTGGCAAGCATCCCAGAAATGTTATAAAACTGTTACCTTCAGCCTAGCTTGGGGAATGTAATTTACAGCCAACTTAACTGAGATGTGGAGGGAAGCTTTTTGAATCACAGTTAGTGTTCTATCAGCTATCTAACCCATCCATTAATGAGTCTTCTAAACCGTAATCTGCAGGAATGTGTGCAGGTGGAATGCGAATTAGCAGGAGTTATACAAAAGTCTACTTGGAAAGCTTCAAGTGTTGAGTTCAGTGACATCTCCTACAACGTGGGAAATGTGAGGCATGGGAAGAGGGGACATTTTGTTCACCATTTCAACCATTGCACTTTGTGGCACTGATGTTCAGATACTTTTAGCCTCATTGTATTTCTCTCATTGCGTTTGCTTCTTAAGAAAGAGGTGACTTTAGTTTAGAAATAAATAGGGGTCCTCCTTTAACTGAAGGAGTTTTCCAGCTGTTTTCATCTTCTGCCAAACCATGCACTTACTCTTTGTGATGGTGTTTAATCTGGTTTGTGGCATTTAGATGTGGTTTGAAAAGGATAGCATCAGGAACATTGTCCCTCTTTCATCTCACCCGTCCCCATCAGTAGGATGTCTCTATCTCTTCGGGACCGGATTTGCTTTAGTAAAATTTCCTGTTTGGCTGTTTCAATGCGAATCTCTATTCCCACCCCTGCTGCTCTGAATTTCTACCCCGGAAGATGCAAAGTCTTGCTGGGATATTTATGTTTGAAATTGGTTCCATGTGCTTTGGCAAACTTCCTTGTGACCATTGACAGTGTACGTCCACAGGCTATTCAACCTTGGGGAAAGTAGACACAATGACAAACAACTTGTCTTCACCTACATCCCCTATATGTGTCCTTTATCACTGGACAGCAATGAGGAACACAACACCAGCTGATTAGTTTTCCCCTCTTATTGTTATGCTAACCACTCCTTTATCATTTGGGATCAGCTATCTCAAGCCAGACTCTGGGCTATGCTGTGATAAGCTTCTTACGTCTTTCCACTGCACCAATATCAAGGCCAAACATTAACATAACTTGGCCTACCCACCAGGGGCAGACTGGGTCCTTTGAAAAGCCGAAAGGGAGGAATGTGATAATAGCAAAATAGAACTGTTAGGGCAATTAGATTTTTATTATGCAAACGTATTCACGGAACCAATATTGGGTTCATATTTTAATTGAATGGTGGAAGTCTAAAGAACAGACTATTCCTATTCCTATTAGGGGATTAGAATTAGGAAGATGCATACAGAGAGCTACAATTTACTTACCTAGTATACCACAAGTAATCAGTTCACAGTTGAAAAAGAAATCGCGTTTGAGCACTGCTTCCTGAAGAAGTTTATGTTACAAAAATATACAGTGACTTACTCAAACACACTGATGTGCACGTACATGATGGTAATTTTCTTTCATGGGATGTGAGTTTCACTGACAAGGTCAGCATTTATTGTCCATCCCTAATTGCCCTTGAATTGAGTGGCTTTCTCGACCATTTTAGTGTCGACCACATTGGTGTGGCTCTGGGGTCACATGTAGGCCAGACCAGGTAACAGGAAGCAGATTTCCTTCTCTCAAGGGCAATAGTGAACCAGATGGGCTTTTAGTAACAATCAGTGGCAGTTACATGGTCACCACTACTGAGACTAGTTTTCAATTTCAGGTTTATTAACTGAATTTAAAATTCCCACGGTGGGATTTGAACTCATGTATTATTAGCCCAGTGACATTATCCAAGTCGCTGGGTGATTATTGTTGTTCGTTTAGTATATATGGTATACCTGTTTTCAATATGCTTTCTTAATTTTTTACTGCCTAAGTCATGCTGTGTAACCTCAATGTTCCTCCTTTAGTGAAACAGGGCTTTTATTTGATTCTCTGAATTGCCTCTCTGGTCAGTCACTGATACAGAGCTTGATGGTGACGCTGAAATTATACTGATATCACAAACGCTTCTATGTCTGTACAGAGAGAGTGTGGCCTGAGCCTGTCTCCGCAGGATGCCTATCCAAAACCCTCTTGGTGGATGGACCTGATTGCCACATTACTGTTGCACTCAAATGCCTGCTTCTGCTACTTACTCAGTGGATAATTATACATTACAAACAAATACCACTCACTCCCTAAACCACAGGTGTCAATTCCAATGACTCAACTATACACAACACATGTTTAGTGTTTTGTACTATCTCTGCTGAAAAAGCAAGAATTACAAAACGTAAAAAACTACAAAAGGTCGTGCAAACCAGCCTCCCATCCACTGACTCTGTCTACACTTCCCGCTGTCTCGGAAGAGCAGCCAGCATAATTAAGGGTCTCCCTCTTCCCCCGTCCGCACCCCGGATATTCTCTCCTCCACTTCTGTCGGGAAAAAGGTACAAAAGTCTGAGGATATATACCAACCGGCTCAAGGACACCTCCTTCCCTGCAGCCATCAGACTTTTGAATGGACTTACCTTGCATTAAGTTGCTCTTTGTCTACACCATAACTATGACTATAACACCAGAGTCTGCACCCTCTCTTTTCCTTCTCTATGAACGGTATGCTTTGTACATATAGCATGCAAGGAACAATACTTTTCACTGTATATTAATACATGAAATAATAACAAATCATAAACTTTAAGCAAGTTATCAAGGCACACTTGATGACTGGCAGACAGGAGAGCAGAATTCTACAACTGCATCTCTTTACCTGTTGGGGCAATCATCTCTTCCACAGTTTCGATGGGGGTGTCTGGTCGGATTCTGCTTCCCATTCCCGTCATCACGCAATGCCTCTTAAGGAGTTGATACTGGGGCTGCTGCTTATAGTTGGGGCACAGGGTAATGAATGTAGGGTGTGCTGGTGACATGGTGTGTTTCAGTTACAGGCTGCACGTGTTTTTGAGTCATTAGTGAGAGAGGAATTGACATACAATGAGCCAGTATTGCCCTGAACTGAGGTCAGCTTTTATCTTCGGACAAGGAGTCATCCAGACGCGAAACATCAGTTCTTTTCTCTCCCCACAGATGTTGTAGATCTGCTGAGATTTTCCAGCACTTTCTGTTTTTGTTTCAGATTCCAGTATCCACAGTAATTTGGTTTTATCTATATCTGTGTAGAGATTCCCTGACTGTTCACGCCAGCGGGATTCTCTGGTTCCTCTGCAGTGAACGGAGATTTGGCTGAGAGTGAAATTCTCTGTCCTCACTGGAAGCAGTGGCGGGGCATGAACGGAAAATTCTGGCTACGGGATGGGGTTCCCCCTCCCAGCGCCCCCCCCGCAGAGTGTGCTGTGGTGGCAGAGGCGACCTGCCATTGGCTGATGGTGGGATCTTCTGGATCTGCCACTGTGAACAGTTTCCCATTGTTCCCACCCTGTACTACCAGGTGGTAAGAGCTGGAAAATCCTGTCCAATGTATTTGAAAAGGATTGCATCACAAATTAGAACATGATTGATACTCATCTTCTGATAGTGTTACAATCCAGCTGATATTACTACTGGACCGTCAGGTCCCAGAGTGTCCCTGGCTCAATAGATCAGAGCTTTTGTTTTTTGTTTAGAGACATGGATGAACAGAGTCACAGGACTGCTGATTAACTTTTAGCAAGGGAATAAAACATTAAAGCAAGAAAAGATGACCTATAATACCTCTTTCACCCTGGTGGTACCATTAGAGACAGATTTATAAGGCTAACACACGTGGCAAACTTTATCTTTGACAATAATGACCTCAGTAAATACACAGCCCATTAAACCAACAGCCAACTGTGGTCACACACACTCCACTCTGAAACCTAGTGACAGATGCCACCCAGAACAACACCCTTATATTTTTCATCATTTCCCCCCAGATGCTGTGAGCTAACCAGTTTCACTGGATTTTCACATGGTGGTTTCCAAGCTCTACTCTCAAAAGGTACAGGGCTGATTCTTTGCCCACATAACACTTTCTCTCAAATGCCTTCACCAAGGATCTATACCCAGGATTTCAAACTCGCCTTTCAAGTATTCCTCACCTTGGATTGCCACATGCATTCAAATTTCCACACAATCACCCAGTTACTCAATCACATCAACAGAACACTACTGCTTCAAAGGCTGTATTAAGGCATCATAAACCTCAGGAGCGCCATTGGCCCTAGAACTGCCTGTTCTTTAGCTTCTGGGACTTGCTTTCTGTTCCTCTATATTGTCCTGGCCATACAGGCAATTTCTTGCTTCTGAGTTACCTTATTCAAACTGAACTCAAATGCTTCTGATTTTCAGTGTTGGCCCAGGTTGCTAAACAACAGTTTAGTATATTTTAAAAAAAACTTTTATTGCTTTTACATCATAAAACTGGAATCACAATGCAGGCAAAGTTTAAAGTGAAAATAAACTATAGACTTGCAGGCACCTCTTTTTAACACAAAGCTTAACTGAAGTTTAGCCCTTTCTTTGCATATATACATATATATAATACTAAAACACAGATTAAGTTTACTTAATTTTATACCTTATTCCTAATACCCTCAAATACAAACTATTTGAACTGTTTCCTTATAATAATCAAAAACTCATTTCTATCACTTCAACCTACCTGATTTGAATTTAAATAAAAACTTGGCAGTTACCTGCTCCCTGTTACATCCTCCTTGGCAACACCTCCACCAACCAGAGTCCATGAATCAACACTCTCTTCTCATGCAGTACAAGTCGTTTCCTTTCCAGCTCATATTCTTGTGAATTATGTTCTGACGAATGCAAGATGGAAAATTTCTGCAGCATGTTTCTTTTTCTGGTAATACTCAAGTAGCAGTTTTCAATTGACTCCACTCTTATGCAGGATAGCAATAATATTCTGAACTGAATAAGCATTTTCTGTTTAACCCCAGCAGAACTCACACTAGTCCTTGTTTCACCATCAAATGCCATTTGGAGCTCTGAAGTAAACCAATGGTACTTCAAGTTCATTGCTGTTAATTGCTTATTGTGAGTTTTTGTGCAGTGTGAAACATAGTTTGCATCATTGCTTACCTTCCTTGTGAAGTTACCTCAACCGTATACACATACATGCAGGATTTTCTCTGTCCTTACTAATGTTTCCTCTAAGTACTGCAGCCACACAACTACCCAAAAAATCCAATAATTGGCCCAAATTGGCACATACAAATGTGGCCCCTTTAATTTTTTGCATGCACGATACAAAAAAACCAAAAGGGCTTATGCACTTAATTGTCTGAGTGAAACAACAATATTGTACAGAGGTCCTTAGATATATGTTAGGCAATTATATCTGTGTGGAGTTTGTACACTCTCCCCATGTCTGCTGCATGAGTTTCCTCCGGGTGCTCTGGTTTCCTCTCATGGTCCAAAGATGTGGGGGTTAGGTTGATTAGCCATGCTAAATTGACCCTAGTGTCAGGGGAATTAGCAAGGTAAATGTGTGGGGTTATGGGACTAGGACCTGGGTGGGATTGTGTTTGGTGCAGACTCGATGGGCTGAATGGCCTCCTTCTGTAGGATTCTATGATTATTTTCAATGTGCAATTTTCTTATCTGACCTAATGGAAATAGGATTTAAGGTCACTCTTGTCACATACAATGGTGATCCTTTGGACTGTGACATTGTTTCTTCCCACCTTCTTTCGATCTTCTGCTGAAGAATTGATCTTCATTGTGGAGGTGGGGGGTGGATCATTGTGCTTGTCGGAAAGTCCAGCTGCGTCTCCAGCCCTGGGCATGTTAACTCTTTGAGCTGAACGGTTGAGACGCATCTTAGCTGCTACTTCTGAGTATCAGAATGAGGGTCATTGCAACCGGCAGGTTTCAGCAGAGATGGGGAATGAACTCGAAAAGGAAAGTTGGCCAAAGCTGACATTTCAATCAGCAGAAGCGAGTTGCCTGAGTTTGGTTTATTGACACTATTTCTGTTACAAAGAAAAACATAATCTCATATATTTGTGAAAGGAAGAACCGTGACTCCATCAGAGAAACTGACTCTCAGTCACATATAGATTCAAATCTAAAAATTGACCTATTTCATCCTGGATAGCGCCTGGGTTGGAACTGGCTCCAAACAGCAAGACTTATCCCTTTGCAACACTACAGCAATCTACACCTTTCCTTCAAAAATATTATGATTTTATCGAGTTCTACAGTGGCTCTCCCGTGCTAAAAAATACTGAAAATTCTCGTAATTCCTTCAACTCAACATCACCAAGATGCTTTATGTTGCAAAGTTGAAAGAAATCTAACTCCAGGGGTTTAGAGTAACAAAGAGATAACACGGCATACTGGGCACTTTTTTAAATACCAGTTTTGTCCTGGCTTGTTGGACCAACAGCATCAATATTGCTGGATCAACAGTTTCATCCTGTGTTGAAAGAGTTTCAGTTTGTGAAAAATGAGTTGTGCCGATAGTGAACTCCGTTGAATTCTGCCCGCTTTTTAACTGTTAGACTTGGCAAGCCTTTTGCGTCAGTTGATTGAGTGCTGTGTCCCAAATGTTGGAAGCGAGCACATTCTTTCCAGAGAGTGAGTGGCTGCATGATGTGCGGAGATGTGACTTGCGCCACTGATACAGCGCACCGCACCCCTTCCAACAAATACAAGTTTTGATTTTCAGACGAAACCATCGCTAAATAAGGCCTTCCACGGTTGGACTCGTGTGTGTGTGTAAATGTCAAAGTGCAATTTAAAAAGAAAAGGGTGGAAATGTGGCTGCGTGATTCCGAAAGAGCATTCTAAAGTTCAACCTACTTTCTAACTCATCACGAATTACTTTACCTCGCACGAAAGGAGCTTACTGAAAGCAGGAAAATTAGATATATTTGGAAAAAAAACACTGCATGTTTGCACCTCAAGTTAATTAAGTGGCTCGCCGGAGCAACAATATGCTAAAGAAACGGCTCAAAGGTGTAGGAGGTTGGATTTCTCTTAGTTTCTTCCAAGTTCAGGCGGTTTCTTCACTGAGATTGTTACTAAAAAACAGGGGGGCGGGGCGGCGAGGAGGGGTTACAAAAACAAATCAATATCCCCAGGGGAGAAATAAAACTCTGACAAAGTATTTTTTGAAGCCAATATAATTGAATTTCTATTTCTTCAGTACAAAGAGAAAGATTAAAATCTGCAAACATTTGCTCAGATTTGAAATGATATCTTAAAACGAGCCGAAGCTCTGGAAATTTTTGGCCACTCACCCTTTCCCAACTTAAACTTAAGTGATAAATTATTCACTCTTACAGTCAGTGGGAGCGGAACTTCCCCCACTCACCCCCTCATGTTGGGTTTAATGACGGGTGGATGGAAGGTTCAATGCAGTGGGAGCGGAAAAGAGAATTTCCCCACTGCTGAAAAATGATGGTGGGAATGTGCACAGCTAACCCCTCTTGCTAGGTTGCCATTCCTGCCAGAAACTGTTTTGCTCCTCATGAATGGATGCAGATGAAGGGCCAAAGGAAAGGCAACAGCCTAGTGGTAATATTACTAGACTATTAATCCAGAAACTCAGCTAGTGTTCTGGGGACCTGGGTTCCAGTCCTAATGCAGCAGGTGGGGGAATTTGAATTCAATAAAAAAATCTGAAATCTACTGATGACCACTAAACTATTGTCGATTGTTGGAAAAACCCATTTAATTCACTAATGTCCTTTAGGGAAGGAAATCTGCTGTCCTTACCTGATCTGGCCTAAATGTGACTTCAAAGCCACAGCAATGTGATTGACTCTACACTGTCCTCTGAAATGGCCCAGCAAGCCACTTGGTTCAAGGCCAAATAGGGATGGGCAATAAATCCCCCAGTCAGCGATGCCCACATCCCACGAAAAAAAATCACACCCTGGTAACGCATGCAGCCGGCTGGGTTTTACACAGCTACACAACATGTTCAAGCCAACAGGGCTCCCAAATGGCAGACTTACCTGCAAGAAGGCCTGGGGCATCTCATGGAGATCCGAAGTAAAAATGGAGACCTCCAACTTCTAAAAAAATACAGGAGATGGACTGTCTCCTCAATGGTGGAGAAATTGATGTCTGATCAAATACGGTGCCCAGCTATCATCCAGCCACACAAAATGTCAGGAAACCTCCAACTGCATAATTATTAAAGTTATGTATTGAATTGTTTTTGAGCTAAAGTTAGCTGAGGTGTCGTGCATGTGAGTGGACTCAATTAGAAAGATTGTCATCAATCAACCGGTTTCCATTTTTTAAGAAGTTACATTCCTCCCAGTTTGTTTCCTGCAATTTTCTCCCTGGACCACACACCCCTCTGTGGGTAGGATTGTGAATAGGTAACTTGTCCCGAAGTCTCTCTGGATGGATTGTGGGGAGGAATGCAAGACCAGTGAAGATATAGGTCACTACTGGTGTGGAGCCGCTGGTATTTCAATTAGCAACTCCCACCGCTTGGCAGCAGAAGCTCTGGCAGAACAATGCATAGAAACAGGTGTAGGCCATTCGGCCCATCAACCTTGCTCCGCCATTCAATACTGATCAGACACTTAGGGCCTTTTACCCACATTATCCCCAGACCCCTTTACACTATTCTTAATCAGAAATCTGTCAATCCCTGCTTTAAACACACTCAGTGAGTGAACTTCCACAGCCCTCTGGGGTAGAGAATATTCAAAATTCTGTGTGAAGTAATTTATACTCAACTCCATTCTAACTGGCATCCTCCTTATTTTGAAATTGTGCCCCTTGGTCTAGACTCCTCAACCAAGGGAAACATCTTCCCTGTCTATTCTTTTAAATATTTTATAGGTTTCAATGAGAAGACCTCTCATTCTCTGAAACTCTAGATACTACAGGCCCAGTTTGCCCAATCGGTCTTCATAAATCAGTCCCACCATCCCAGAAACAAGTTTGGTGAACCTTTGTGGCATTCACTCTATGGCAAAACTATCCTTTCTGAGATCCTTCTGGGTGGCACGGTAGCACAGTGGTTAGCAGTGCAGCTTCACGGCTCCAGGGACCTCGGTTCGATTCCCGGTTTGGGTCACCGTCTGTGTGGCATTTGCACATTCTTCTCGTGTGGGTTTCCTCCAGGTGCTCCAGTTTCCTCCCACCGTCCAAAGATGTGCGGGTTAGGCTGATTGGCTATGCTAAAATTGCCCTTAGTTGTGTAGGTTAGAGGGATTAGTGGGTAAATATGTAGGGAGATGGGGGTTGTGCCTGGGTGGGATTGTGGTCAGTGCAGACTCGATGGGCCGAATGGCCACTTTCTGTACTGTAGGGATTATATCTATTCTATAAGGAGACAAAAATTGCACACACTACTCCTGGTGTGGTCTAACCAAGCTCCGATATAGGGAAAGCAAGGCCGCCCTACTCCTGTCCTCAATTAAAAGCTAACTTTCCACTGGCCTTCCTAATACTTTGCTGCGCCTGTATGTTAGCCTTCAGTGATTTATGGACAACACCCTGGTCCATGTGTACATCTACACTTTCTAATCTTTTAGCACTTAGAAAATACTCTGCACATCTGTTCTTTCTACCAAAGTGGATAACCTCACATTTCCCACATTATGTTCCATCTGCCAGGCTCTTGCCCATTCATTAATAATGTCCAAATCCTCTTGTAGCCTGCTTTGCATCTTCTCCATGACACACGTTCCCGCCTAGCTTTGTATCAGCCACAAACTTAGAAATGTTACATTCGATCTCCAAATCTAAATCATTGATATCTGTAGCTAGGGCTCAAGTACTGATCCTTGTGGTTTTGTGCTAGCCACAGTCTGCCAATGTGAAAATGACCCATTTATTCCTACTTGCTGTTTTCTGCCTGTTAGTCAATCTCCAATCCATGACTGTATGTTACTTCCTATCCCCTATGCTTTCACAGTGGCACAGTGGTTAGCACTGCTGCCTCACGGTGCCAGGGACCTGAGTTTGATTCCCAGCTTGGGTCACTGTCTGTGTGGAGTTTGCCCATTTTCCCAGTGTCTGTGTGGGTTTCCTCTGGGTGCTCTGGTTTCTTCCCACAGTCTGAAAAGCGTACTGGATAGGTGCATTGACCTGAACAGGTGCCGAAGTGTGGCGACTCGGGAAATTTCACAACAATTTCATTGCAGTGTTAATGTAAGCATTATTTGTGACTAATAAATAAACTTTATTTACTTTAATCAATTTCCTTTGGAAGAACTTTATCAAAAGCCTTCTGGAGATCCAAATACATTACATGCATCGACTCTCCTTTATCAGTTCTATTAGTAACATCTTCAAAAAACCCCAACAGGTTTGTCCATTTATCACATCCTTTATAATAGATTCCAGCATCTACTGATGCAAGGTTAACAAAGCTGTCATTCCCTGTTTTCGCTCTCCCTCCATTCTCAAACCGTGGGGTGACATTTGCTACCTTCCAATTGTCTGGAATGTCATGACGCTATAAGGTGGAGCTCCATTACCTGAATCACTGTTCAATCATATTGTGTTTTCAGATGAAGGTTTCAGGTCCAGGAATGTCAAGAATGGTGCCATTCCAAAACCCCATTCTTGTACACGCCTGACAGATGGAACAAGGACTTACCTCTGTTCTTCCCTGTGCCGGTCAGGTCATGAACTCCACTACAACCACCCAATGTTTTGAGTGATGTGATTTTACAGTTTATTATTAGTGACACAAGTAGGCTTACATTAACACTGTAATGAAGTTACTGTGAAAATCCCCTAGACGCTACACTCTGGCACCTGTTCGGGTACACTGAGGGAGAATTTAGCACGGCCAATGCACCTCTTTCAAACTCTGGGAGGAAACTGGAGCATCCAGAGGTAACCCACACAGACACGGGGAGAATGTGCAAACTCCACACCGGGTGGGGGGGGAGTCCAACCCTGGCATTGCAAGGCAGCAGTGCTAATCACTGTGCCACATTTATATATTTTAAATATATAAGTGATTAAGCATTTTCTGTAACTCATTATGAAACATTCAGTGTGCATCAAATGTATGTGATCTTATTCATAGGGTTATGGTTAGTGAGCATGCCCAGTTTCAATCTTGCGGCCCACTCATCCATCCCACTCACCAGCCTTGCTCTTAGACTGCAAGTCATTTTCATTCTCCACAATATTGCCAAGTCACAGTTTACAATTTCACTGTATAAAACGATTGACTGTGGCATTAGAACAGCTGCTCATTAAAGAAGGGGCAAAAGAGCCAATGATGGGTAACAGAGAACGCGGCACTGTGTTTTGTCATCGGATTTGACACCCCAGGGTACATTTTGGCGCCTTCCTTCTGTAACTGTATATTTAGTTGTTCCTACCCTCTCGATTGACATTTATCTTTTATGATTTGTTAATGGCACATAAGTTAATTTGAACACATGGCTAAAATGGAATGTGCAGCTGCGAACTGTGGTCTTTGGGACTGGCTTAAGTGTTCATTTAAAAGTACTGCTTCTAGTGTTTGTTCATTTTTATTTGTGTGCTAACCCTTTCATGAACACAAAACTGGGCATTAAAAAAGCTAGATTGTTCTCGAAAGGATATAATTGTAGAACCAGGGGTTCAATATGATATACTTACGATTCAACAGGCAAAAGCTGTAAGTGACACGTCAAAGTCAATATTTATCAATGATTTCTTTCAGTGCGAATATGTTACAGACACATGAAAAGCTTGTCTGGAACGTATGTCTGAAATACTTGGTAAGGATACCAGCAGCAGTGAAGGAGCAGTCATGGTAATGATGAGAAAACAGACCAGACCCTTGTCATTCTCTGTTGAAAGTCCTGTATGCATTAGTTCCTAGGCACTGGACAAAAAAATGGAATTGAGATCAGTGACACCCATCACCTGGCCCACTTGTGCATTGAGACATGATGGTTTGGGCACCACCAACAGTTGAAGCAGCTTCCAATATTTAAATCCCATATGAAAGACATGCAAGTGATGTGTGTCCACCCTCTGTATCACTTAACCTCTCAATCTCAGTTATAAAATGGGCATTTTCAATTGCTGAGCAAAACCCGAGGGTTAATGTTGTTTGAAGAGGGAGATAATAACATTTGGCAAATTGGCTTTCAGGTTGTTTTGGAAAGTAAATTTCAACATTTTTGGCAGCATTTGGGCTTGATTTTAATCACTGGTTTTTAAGGCAGAAGGGAGTTTTTTTGCCCTGACTATTCCATCACAGCCCAACGATTGTCCTATTTCAGAATCTTATTGTGCACAATCTGCTCCTTAAAGAAGGAAGGCTAGGACTAGGAAAAACTTTTGGATGTCAGGAAAGTTTACAAGACAACATCTCCTACTAGTTGTTGCCCTGTCAACATAACATATAATGGCCACAAAGCGTTTATAGGCATCTGTCAGAGGAGTGATGAATCCAAAAGCTCGAAGTTTGCCAGTAGTTGGTGACAGAATTGTGCAACACATTGTGGAGGACCTATGAATGAACCCGGGGACAAGAGCTGCCAATGGCAATGAAGTGACAGCTGCCTTCAAATTTTTCACCTTAAGTTGTTTCTGGGGGTCAGAAGGTACATCAGTAACAACATCCAAAATAGACGGAGCAGGAGGTCATTCAGCCCATCAAGCCTACGCCAACCACAATCTGACCCAGGCCCTATTCCAGTAACCCCACATATTTACCCTACTACTCCGCCTGCCATTAAGGGTCAATTTAGCATGGCCAATCCACCTAACCAGCACAATTTTAGGCCGTGGGAGGAAACTGGAGCACCTGGAGGAAACCCACACAGGCATGGGAAGAACGCGCAGACTCCACATAGACAGTGACCCAAGCCGGGAATTGAACCCGGGTCCCTGGCACTGTGAGGCAGCGATGTTGACCACTGTGCCACCATGCCACCCATCAGTCTATTGCACATCAAACAGGTCACTGGCGCATGTTTAGCCAGAGAAAGCTAGGATATTGCTCCCCCCGTGGGCAACAAGGAGTAAGAGGAAAGTGTCCCACTGACAGCAAGATTGCTTAACCCAGGGAGGGTGTCAATAATGATATACATGCATACAAATCATCTGGGCTTGAGTATACTGGGAACAATATCAACATTTACATGGAGCAAAAAAAATTAAAATTGAAGGGGACTATACATAACTGTACTTTCCACAATCTCACAATCACATGAACCTGATGCAGATGGAGATATTTGAAGACCAGTTTGGATGCTGATGAATCAATGGAGAGGCACAAACACAAACCCCTCTCACAGCTGAAAAAGTCATTCAACAAGCCCAACAGACACTTCCCATTGAGAATCCTCCTGGCACCCCCCAACATCTTTCAATAAATCACAGCGTGCACCAGTTCCACTGCCTCCCTACTTACTTTCAACACTTGCATCTCCTCTGCCTGCATGCCTTTCCCCAGATACACAAATTAAATATTGCAACTCCTATCCTAGCATGTCTTATCCCCAATAAATCTCCTATCCACCACTTTGCACAACAGTGCATTTCCTTCCTAACAGTTTGCATGTATTGTACTCGGCTAGGGCTGTGAACATAATTCAATCCATCACGCAAACCAACCTCCCATCCATTGACTCTGTCTACACTTTGTGTTGCCTTGAAAAAGCAGCCAGCATAATTAAGGACCCCACACACACAGGACATTCTTCCTTTCACCTTCTTCAGTCAGCAAAATTTGCAAAAGTTTGAGGTCACGTACCAATGAACTCAAGAACAATCAGACTTTTAAATGGATATGCCATATATTATACTCTGGGTTCTGATGAAGGGTCATCTAGACTCGAAACATTGGCTCTGTTCTTTCTCTATAGATGCTGTCAGACCTGCTGAGATTTTCCAGCACTTTCCTGTTTTTGTCTCAGATTCCAGCATCCACAGTATTTTGCATTTATCTACCATATATTATGTTGATCTTGCTCTACACCCTAGCTATGACTGCAACACTACATTCTGCACCCTCTCCTTTCCTTCTCCCCATGTACTCTATGATTTGTCTGTATAGCGAACAAGAAACAATACTTTTCACTGTATCCCAATACATGTGAACAATAATAAATCAAACCAAGTCAAAAAAGTCAAATATCAGCCCTGATGTTTCTTTTTAGAAGCAAAGTCTCTGATTATAGATCCTGAACTAGCTGCCAGACCTCGGTGGAAAGGCTCTATGATAGATTTGCTTCCACATTTGCTTGAACCAAAAATTCTAGGGAGGCCAGGGATGGGGGAAGAGATAGTCATGTCCCAGTGTGTGGTTTATTTGATTTATTATTGTCACGTGTGTTGGGATACAGTGAAAAGTATTGTTTCTTGCACGCTATGCAGACAAAGCATACCATTCATACAGAAGGAAATGAGGGAGTGCAAAATGTAGTGTTACAGAATGTAGGGTGTAGGATTTACAAGATAAAGATAATTTTAGTCAACCCATCAATAATCCTCATCCAAGCAGATATCTACCTCCAGTGCCATGACAGTAGTTTATCTTTTGGCAGTTCTACACCAAGTCAATGCCAGGTTCTTGCTGCATCTTCCAGTCTGAACAATTGTGGCAGAGAAAGCAGGAGAAGCCTTCCAGGGCCACACACTGCACTGCATCAGTGCAGTCCCCTGGACAAAGCACCGTATGGAGCCATCCACTCTGGAATACGGAGTTCAGCAGCACCCTGCTCCACCAAGGAGCATCAGCAACTGAAAGTGGACAAAGGGATTCAGGAAGCATCACGCCAGGGGATGGGGTGGCGTCTATGCACAACTGAGAGGAGACCAAACATCCCCAAATCTGGGGCCTAGCTTTTAAAATAAAAAGATGCCTTCCAAGCTTGAAATGTAACGAGTAGCTTCAGTCTTACGGAGGGTCATACGGTTGGTTTCACCACATGCGTGCATAAGGCATTGATCCTCGTCGTAAGGAAAACATGGAGGCAACCTCAGAAAGTGGCTCATTTGCAGCACGGCTCTTCAAGGTTGTTTGGTTCATTTCCTCTGTAAACTCAAGAGTGCCGTCCCATTGATCTTGAGCTTCAGCATTTCGTCTTCCTTGGGCAAGTTAAGGCTGTCTGAATGAAAGAAATTACTGAACGAGGCTTCAGTCACATTACCGAGCATTTCAGAAAAGATCCTATCTGATGGTTATATCGGGTTATCTGTTGTTGTGGCGAGGAGCTTTCTTTCGTTGGCTGTTGTCAATCGAATTGACATATAATGCTCAGGAAAGGCAGGCCATTGATTGGATGAGGCTGGCTGGTTTTGAAGAGCAATCTATTCAGTGCAAGAAAGGAAAATAACAATGAGAGTCAGGGATGGTGAGATAAGTAAACTAGTTCCAAATGCAGGTTGCTGGTGGCTGGGAGCCATGTAGTATCTGTTTCTGCTTCTGCATATTCGTAGATTGCTTTCCCAATGATGCAGCAACACCAATAGGTAGGTTTAATTCTCCTGTACTGCTGGAATTCCAAAATTTAACACTCGCTTGATGGCACTTACGTGATTTTCAGGGGTATTGCCACACTGCATGTGCTACATGAAAAGGATTCTAAGTCAACATGTAGTGATCAGTGACTACCTCCCAATGTGTCGTCATTGTGCACTCTGCCCCAAAGGGTCAGAATGTCAATGCAATAAGGCACGTGGAGCAACCAGGGTTATTATAAATGCATTCGGTGCTTTCAACTATCGTTTCAATGCCTTGACAGATTGAGGGCACCTCAAATAACAGCAGGAGTGTCTGAAATAATTATCTGTTGCATGCTTTGCAACTTTTCAACAGAAAGAGGATATGGAGAAGAAGACGGCCAAGCCATAATTAAAACCAGGCAGAACAGGTGTCAGATACTGATTAAGAGGCTGCTGCTCCAGAAACATTTGTGCAGCCAAGAATTTGTTCATCCAAGAGACATTCTGCTAAGTGTTCTGGTTGACCCCAGAAGAAACCAGGCTGCCTGACAATGAAAAACTGGCTTCCAGAACCTTCTGAATCATTGTCTTCTATACTTTTTCCAACAAAAGTTAATGCTTGTCCTTTCTGTGGTGTAACACTACCTAATGATCCACTTTCATGAGGAAATTCTTTGTTCAAGGTTCATATATATATATAAATATGTATATATAGTTCTTATATAGTGCAGACCAATTTATGCTGCTTTATAATAGTAGAGTCTTATTGTGTTTTCCCTTCATAATGGTGTACTGAGCTTAATTTCTAACCCCTCCCCTATGACTTTTGCAGAGTGATGTCCCTGTGGGACTGAATGCACTGCCGGCTGCTTGGGATCTCTGTTCTAAGATTAATCTGTGTTTGATTCAGCCAGGCCTGCTATTGTGGCTGGTTAGTTCCATGCATAGGAATAACACAGGGCATTGAAGAGCCCAAATGTGATGCCGCCTTTAAAGACTCCAGGCACATCCCCGATGCTGGGTTTTCCTTCCCTGCAGTTTTGAGGGCAGCAATGAGGTCTATGAAGAACAACTTCATGGTTCTATCCATCAGAATATTGAAGGAAAGCTTTTGTACATTTGAGTCTAATGTCTTTAAGCAGGATCTGAGAATGCAGGTGATCTAACTGGACTTTAGACCTCTGTCTCTGTGCAAATGTTGCTATTGTTGTCAAGCGCTCCAAAGTAGATGTGGTGCAAAGCTGCTTTCCTGAGTCACCCAGTTGCATCTAGTGATCCCCTGTACATCCTTTGCAAGACTTTAGAGACTCAATTGTAGCTGATCCCTCGTTTCAATATCTCCTCTTCATGTGTGGTCCTGTCAGATCTGAATATTTAGGCACTGTAGTTAAGAAAGGAGTAAGGCACGTTAGAAGCATCTTATATGTAGAGCCCCTTGTAAGCTGTAACTTACATTTGTCATGCACACGTATGTCACAAAAGGCATAACAAAGAACTATGAGCTTGTAAACATTTGATGGCCGCAACAAAAAGTTGCATTCCTTGTTGGGATAACTAGGTGGTTTCAAAACTTTTCTTGTAGCTTTGGCTCAGAAATTCCACCTTCTTTTGCACTCAGTACTTAATGATTGCACTCATGCTGTCAGCTGTCAGACTTGTTCCATTGTACGTTCCTGTTGAAGGCACTTTCCAGTTGAAGGTGGATTGTTCCTTTGCCTCGCTTTATCCAGCATTCATTTCAGTGAAGCATATGAAAATCTTTAAATGTGTAGGAACTTAGTAACTTAAAATCCCTTCCCCTTTTTTCCAGGTGAGATGGCAACTATTTTATTGTTCTTTTGAATTCCTGTCAGCCAAGCTTCCTGTGCAAACAATCTCTCAGGCAGGCTGATGTGCAGTGGGTAATTCATTCAAATCCTAGGTATCAAGTGGATACCTTGTGAATTTTGGCAGTGGAAAATCTATGCTGCACAATGTGTGTCCAACTGATGCATATTAAGACATTTCTAGGCTAAACTGCTGAACTGCAATTCTGAATTGCAGCATTCACATCTTTCATAAGGTTCAAAGCTTTTTCAATAGTAGATACCTCAATCCTTTGAGCATACTGGGAAATATCCCAACTGTTTCAATTATTGAGAAAACAGAGTTCATTAAGTTACATTCAACTGTGCTTAATTGTTACACAGTGCTTTGATTCCAGCTGATGTTCCTACTGGACAAGTCAGATTGATAGAACCTGGCTCGAAAGAACTTAACTTTGATTTTCCGTTTAGAGACATGGGTGAACAGCGTCACAGGACTGCCAATGAACTTGTAACAAAAGAATAAAAGTTATTAAACAAGGAAATATTAACTATAATAAAATGCTCCTTCACCCCAGCTATACCTTTTACAGATATATACAGATGAGTAAGGATAATAAAAGTCACAAAATGTATCTTGTATTCAGAAAGCAAAAGCTGTGGTCAGACCCACATCACACTCTGAAACCAAGGGACAGATGCCATTTAATACTACTTCTGTAGATTTCTCATTCCTCCAGATGCTAGTCACACTTTGAACCAACTGGTCTCACTGGAACACTGACTTTCACACAAGGGTTTCTAAACTCCGCTCTCAAACAATGCTTTCTCTTAGATAGTTTCACCAAGGATCCACCTCCAGGATTTAAACCTCTCCTTTCAGTATTCCGTTGCGCTGGAAACCACATGCATTTAAGCTTCTGTACAATTTCTCAAGTACCCAGCCACATAAAAACATTACCAAGTTTTGATCACCTTGGATATCTGGTCTTTCACAGAGTTGATGTCCTGAGGTTTGCAGCTTACAGCTCTGTTTTTAACTTGGAGCCTCTCTCTCTGTCCTTGAATTCACTGGATGAAACCCTTTCTCCAGATTCCCTTGCTTTGATCCTTTGACCGTCTTCCTGGGTGGCACAGTGGTTAGTACTGCTGATTCACAGCACCAGAGACCTGGCTTTCTCCCCATGTCTGGGTTTCCTCTGGTGTTCTGGTGTCCTCCTAGTTGAAAGATGTGCTGGTTAGGTGCATTGGTCGTGCTAAATTCTCCCTCAGTGTACCTGAACGGGTGCTGGAGCATGGCGACTCGGGGAATTTTCACATTGCTTGTGTTAATGTAAGCCTACTGGGTACAGTTCTGGTCACCCTGTTGTAGAAAGGAAATAATGAAACTAGGCAGAGTGCAGAAAAGATTTACTAGGATGCTATTGGGACTTGATGGATTGAGTTACAAGGAGAGGCTGGATAGACTGGGACTTTTTTCTTTGGAGTGTGGAAGGCTGAGGGGTAATCTTATAGAGGTTTCTCAAATGTGGTGCACAGATCAGCTAGATAGTCAATATCCTTTCCCAAAGGTAGGGGAGTCTAAAACTAGAGGGCATAGGTTTAAGGTGAGAGGGGAGAGATACAAAAGTGTCCAGAGGGGCATTTTTTTCACATAGAGGGTGGTGAGTGTCTGGCACGAGCTGCCAGAGGTAGTAGTAGATGCAGCTACAATTTTGACTTTTAAAAAGCATTTAAACAGTTACATGGGTAAAATGAGTATAAAGGGATATGGGCCATATGCCGACAATTGGGATTAGCTTAGGGGTTTAAAAAAAAGGGCAGTATGGACAAGTTGGGCTGAAGGGCCTGCTTTCATGCCGTAAACCTCTATGACTTGTGACACTAATTAATAACTATAACTAACTCTACTGTCCCATTCTGTTTTGCCTTATGTCCCTCCTTGTTGTCCAGTACTTACTGGGAGCGCCTGTGAGATGCTCCTTACTCCTGGGTTATCTGATTCCAACCTGACTCAAAGTGCTCTTGCTGTTGCAGCTAAGCAACAGTGGATTTTTAAAAATATAAACCCTGCGGGGAGAATTTTCCGTGCCCTACTATAACATGCTTTGCAGTAGCTGAGGCAGCTCACCCTTGGCAGCAGGATTTTCTGTTGTTATCAGTAAGGTTTCCTGTTGTAGGTGCTGGAAGATCCCACTGATGGAAACAGAATTCTGGCCTGTATTAATGTGGATTCTCTCCAGGTTCTCCACTTTCCTCCTACACTGCAAAGATGTGCAGTTTAGGCCATACTCAATTGCCCATTAGTGTCAGGGAGATTAGCAGGGTAAACACGTGGGGTGCTGGGGATAGGGCCTGGGTGGGATTGTTGCTGGTGCAGGCTCAAAAGGCCAAATGGTCTTCTTCTCCATAGTGGGGATTCTATTATTCTATCAACCAAAGAATTTAAGGTAAATGGCAAAAGACCCAAAGGTAACAAGAGGAAAAATGTTCTCATGTAGGGTTTAGTTAGGATCTAGAATGAAGTGACTTGTCAATGCAGTGAGGGTGGATTAAATTGTGGATTTCAAAAAGGAAAGAGATAATTAAAGAGAAAAAGAGAAAGGGCAGGAAAAAAGGAAAGGGACTAGCTGAGTTGCTCTTACAGAACCTGCATGGGCACCCAAATGGCCTCTTTCCTTGTTGTAACTGTTCTATGATTTAATTTCAAGCTTGGAAATACATGCTGTGACACCATAAACTGAAATAAACAATACTTTATAACATAGTGTTAAGTGCTTCCAAGAATCTCCATCATATAGATACGTCTGCGTATTTTAATTGAAAAGACTCAAGCAACATATTACATGGACCAAAGATATCCAAAGAAGTGCAGGTTAGGTTAATAGGTCATGCTAAATTGATCACTGGTGTCCCGGGATGTGTAGGTTAGCGGGATTAATTGGGTAAATATGTGGGGTTACGGGGATAGGGCCTGGATGGGATTGTTATTGGTGCAGACTTGATGAGTTGAATGGCCTCCTTCTGTATGTAGAGATTCTATTCTAACCATAAACTAGTCTGTTATGGTTCTGCAGGCTTCACAACATTTCAGTAACCAGTTTCTTAAGTGATTTCAACTTCATGTTTCTCTAATTGAGAGTTTTATTATTGCTTAGATGAAAGAACACTAGGAGATTTTCTTCAATGTTAGTGATGACATCAATAGAATTGTATATTAGTGTGTATGTTATAAGGTGACTGAAGTTAGCTAAATTACTTCAACTGTCTATGCTTTGGTTACAGTAAGTTCAAATCTTGTGTTCCACAAAACGTTTCCAATGTCATGCCTCAAGAGTCCAGCCATCTTTTTAATGGCTTCCAGATGTTAGACTCACATATACTGCTAAAGCACGTTAGCCTCATCATGCAATAATTATTTTATAAGCTTTTTTTGAACTGTAAGTGCACATCTCTGGTCAATTTTCTTTTTAGAAAAATGAAATAAAATACTGCTCCCAGATGTTACGGCCTGGCATTTTTATTTAGCATGTTTGGAAAGGATTCAGAGAGTAAATTAAATAGGACATAGTCATATTTATCCGGTGTTGTGCAGTGACTCAGATAATAGAAGCAGCAAACATGTTATTCTTGGAAATAAAACTGGAAGCAGTAAATAGCCTAGTTAATTTTATTGAAGTTACATGGCAGAAACTCACCCATGGATGACCGTCTTCAACTTCCTTTAAGGTTCTCCACAGCCTGCCACTGATGATGTGTACAATGAAATATATTTATTCAATAGTAAATTACTTACCATTGGAATTCTTAACTCTCTTCTTCTAGACAGTGAGTCGCCTCTGAATGTTGGGAGAAACATTCATCTTTTATAATCGCATAAAATGGGTGCTATTTGGCTGGAGTTTTACCATTCCGCCTGCCAGAGATTGGAGCGGGCAAGGGACAGACCTTGGAAAGTTCTGTTGTCCTTGGGCGGGCTTTAATTGTTTCGGGACCAGCGAGGACGGAAAATCCCATCCATTGTATCAGCTGCTGTTAAACCTATCACCCAATACTTAATCTCATTGACTTTATCGGAAGTGAATATCTCACACAGTACGTAAGAGGCAGCCAATGCGGTAATGTCTGTTCGAGGTAAACAGCAACCCTCTCTATCCTGGGATCTTCTCGATTCTTGTTTGAAGTGTCATTTCTGATTACTGGTTCACCTGGCTCCTGCCCAGGTCTAAAAGTAGTATTTCTATTACAATGTGAGCTGATTCTTTTTGTGCACAAGGTGCAAGGCGCCAGTTGTAAAGAATGGAAAGCTTTTCTATTTTTGATGCATCAATTTTAAACACTTCTAATTCATGTCACAGAGTCATACAGCATGGAAACAAGCCCTTCGGCCCAACTTGTCCATGTCACACATTTTTTAAACCCATAAGCTAATCCCAATTGCTCGCATTTGGCCAATATCCCTCTACATAGAACATTACAGCGCAGAACAGGCCCTTCGGCCCACGATGTTGCGCCGACCAGTTAAAAAACAATGACCCACTAACCTAAACCAAACCCTTACCATCCATAAACCTATCCACGGATCTCTTAAACGCCCCCAAACTAGGCGCATTTACAACCGCAGCAGGCAGGGCATTCCAATCCCTCACCACCCTCTGGGTAAAGAACCTACCCCTGACATCCGTCCTATAACTACCCCCCCCTTAATTTAAAGCCATGCCCCCTCGTGCTAGCTTTCTCCATCCGAGGAAAAAGGCTATCACTGTCCACCCTATCTAAACCTCTAATCATCTTACATGTTTCAATAAGATCCCCTCTTAGCCGCCTTCTTTCCAGTGAAAACAACCCCAAATCCCTCAGTCTCTCCTCATAGGACCTCCCCTCCATACCAGGCAACATCCTGGAAAACCTCCTCTGCACCCTCTCCAAAGCCTCCACATCCTTCCTGTAATGTGGGGACCAGAACTGCACACAGTACTCCAAGTGCGGCCGCACCAGAGTTGTGTACAGTTGCAACATGACGCTGCGACTCCTAAATTCAATCCCCCTACCAATAAATGCCAAGACACCGTATGCCTTCTTAACAACCCTATCTACTTGATTCCCAACTTTCAGGGATCTATGTACACATACACCTAGATCCCTCTGTTCATCCACACCCTCCCGTTAGCCCTATACTCAACACATCTGTTATTCCTACCAAAGTGAATTACCTCACACTTCTCCGCATTAAACTCCATCCGCCACCTCTCAGCCCAGCTCTGCAACCTGTCCAAGTCTTCCTGCAAACTATGACATCCTTCCTCACAATCTACCACACCTCCGACTTTGGTGTCATCAGCAAATTTACTAATCCACCCAACTATACCCTCATCCAGATCATTAATAAAAATTACAAATCTACGCCCATCATACTCATGTAACTATCTAAATGCTTTTTGAAAGACAAAATTGTACCCGCTCCTTTTGTAGAAAGGAGCTTAAAAAGGAAATTAGGAGAGCCAGAAGGAGTCATGAGAAGGCCTTGGCAGGTAAGATTAAGGAGAATCCCAAGGCCTTCTACAAATATGTAAAAAGTAAAAGGATGAGAAGAGAAGGGATAGGACCTATAAAAGGGGAAGGGGGAAAAGTCTGTGTGGAACCGGAAGAATTGGCAGAGGTGCTTAATGAGTACTTTGCCTCGGTATTCACGGTGGAAAGTGATCTGGAAGGTTGTACTACAGGTTTGCGGCAGTCTGAAAAAATTGAGTATGTGGATGTTAAGGAAGAGGATGTGTTAGAACTTTTAAACTCTATCAAGATAGACAAGTCGCCGGGACCGGATGGGATGTACCCCAGTTTACTGTGGGAGGTGAGGGAAGTGATTGCAGAGCCCCTGGCGATGATCTTTGCGTCGTCGATGGAGGCGGGAGAGGTTCCGGAGGATTGGAGGTTTGCAGATGTGGTTCCTATTTTCAAGGAAGGGAACAGGGATAGCCTGGGAAATTACCAACCGGTGAGTCTGACCTCAGTGGTTGGTAAGTTGATGGAGAGGCTTCTGAGGGACAAGATTTATGAGCATTTGGAGAAGTTTAGAATGATCAGAAATAGTCAACATGGTTTTGTCAAGGGCAGATCGTGCCTTATGAGCCTAGTTGAGTTCTTTGAGAATGTGATTGAGCACATTGACGAAGGAAGAGCGGTAGACGTGGTTTACACGGACTTCAGCAAGGCGTTTGATAAGGTCCCCCATGCAAGATTTCTTGAGAAGGTGAGAGGGCATGGGATCCAGGGGGCTTTGACCTTGTGGATCCAGAACTGGCTTGCCTGCAGAAGGCAGAGAGTGGTTGTGGATGGGGCTTTTTCTGCATGGAGGTCGGTCACCAGTGGAGTGCCCCAGGGATCTGTTCTAGGACCCTTGCTGTTTGTCATTTTCATAAATGACCTGGATGAGGAAGTGGAGGGATGGGTTAGCAAGTTGGCAGATGATACATAAGAACATAAGAACATAAGAAATAGGAGCAGGAGTAGGACATCTGGCCCTTCGAGCCTGCCCCGCCATTCAATAAGATCATGGCTGATCTGTCGTGGCTCAGTTCCACTTTCCCGCCCTCTCCCCATAACCCTTAATCCCCTCTCTTATCAAAAACCCATCAACCCGCTTCTTAAAAATATTTAGCGAGGCAGCCTCCACCACTTCAACGGGCAGAGAATTCCAGAGATTCACCACCCTTTGAGTGAAGAAGTTCCTCCTCAACTCCGTTCTGAACCGCCCCCCCTTTATCTTGAGGCTGTGCCCCCTAGTCCTACTGTCTTTTTTGAGCGGGAAGAGTCTTTCCACCTCTATCCTATCCATCCCATTCATCATCTTATACGTCTCAATGAGATCTCCCCTCATTCTTCTAAACTCTAACGAGTACAAGCCTAGTTTATTCAGCCTCTCCTCATAGCTCAACCCCCTCAACTCCGGTATCAGCCTAGTAAACCTCCTCTGCACTCCCTCCAAGGCCAAAATATCCTTGCGCAGGTGCGGCGCCCAAAACTGCACACAGTACTCCAGCTGCGGCCTCACCAATGCCCTATACAGCTGCAGCAAGACCTCCCTACTTTTATATTCAATCCCCCTCGCTATGAAGGCCAGCATCCCATTCGCCTTCCTGACCACCTGCTGCACCTGCAGGCTGGGTTTTTGCGACTCATGCACAAGGACCCCGAGGTCCCTCTGCACCGTCGCCTGCTGCAGTTTTTCGCCACGTAAGTAATAGTCCTTCCTACCATTCTTCCTACCAAAGTGGACCACCTCACACTTGCCAACATTAAATTCCATTTGCCATTTCCTGGCCCATTCGCCCAGCCTATCTAGATCCTTCTGCAGACTCTCCACACCCTCCGCACAATTTGCCTTTCCCCCAATCTTGGTGTCATCAGCAAATTTCGACACCCTACACTCGGTTCCCTCCTCCAGATCATCTATATAAATGGTAAATAGCTGAGGCCCCAGCACCGACCCCTGGGGCACCCCACTAGTCACCAACCGCCAATCCGAATAGCACCCATTGACCCCCACTCTCTGCCTCCTATTTGACAACCAATCCTCTATCCACGCTAACACCCTACCCCCAACTCCATGTCCTCTGACCTTCTGCAGTAACCTCTTGTGAGGTACCTTATCAAACGCCTTCTGAAAATCCAGAAAGACTACATCCACCGGCTCTCCTCTATCCACCGCCCTAGACACATCCTCATAGAACTCCAGTAAATTTGTCAGACACGACTTCCCTTTAATGAAACCGTGTTGCGTCTGCCCTATCAAGCAATTCCCTTCAAGATGCCTCGCAATTTCCTCCTTAATGACGGATTCTAACATTTTACCTACCACAGACGTTAAACTAACCGGCCTGTAATTCCCCGCCTTTTGCCTGGCACCCTTCTTAAACAACGGCGTAACATTAGCCGTTTTCCAATCCTCCGGCACTTCCCCGGAATCCAGCGACGTCTGGAAAATAACCACCAAGGCATCCACTATCACCTCCGCCATTTCTTTCAGAACCCTCGGATGCATTCCATCCGGTCCTGGGGACTTGTCCACAATCAGCCCCTCCAGTCTGTCGCGCACCACCTCTCTAGTAACAGTAATGTCATTAAGACCCTCCAGTCCTACCACCTTTCCATCGCTAACACCCGGCAAATTATTCACGTCCTCCTCCGTGAAGACAGAAACAAAAAAGTTATTCAAGACCTTAGCCATATCCCCATCCCCTACCACTAGGTCCCCTTTCTCATCCGCTAAGGGACCAACGTTCACCCTAGCCAGCCTCTTCCTTTTTATATATTTATAAAAACTCTTGCTATCCTTTTTTATATTAAGTGCTAGCCCAGCTTCATAGCTTCTTCTACCCTCCTTTATCAACTTTTTTGTCAATCTTTGTTGACATTTAAACCTTTCCCAATCCTCTTCTCGCCCACTGCTCTTAGCTACTCTAAATTCCTCCGCTTTTAATTTAACACTTTCCTTCACCTCCTTCGTTATCCACGGCTTATTCCCTCTCTTCCTACTGTCCTTTTTAACCATCGGAATAAATTTCTGCTGAGCACCAAGAAAGATCTCCTTAAAGATCCTCCACTGCTCCTCAGCAGACCTACCTTCCAACGCGCTCCCCCAGTCCACATTCGCCAATTCTTCTCTCATCCTACCATACTCCCCTCTATTCAAACAAAGGACACGTGTCCGGGAACCCACTTTCTCCTCCTCCATCTGCAACAGAAACTCCACCATACAATGATCACTCTCTCCAAGAGGATCCTTCACCTCAAGGTCCCTAATTCTACCCGCCTCATTACATAGCACCAGATCCAAGATAGCTCGCTCCCTCGTCGGCTCCAACACACACTGTTCCAGGAAACTATCCCGGCAGCATTCCAAGAACTCCTCCTCGAGCCCACCTCGTCCAACATGGGTCGACCAATCAATATGCAGATTGAAATCCCCCATAACTACTGCCGTCCCATTCCTGCACGCCGCACTTATTTGCGCGTTAACAGCCCGCCCCACCTCCAGATCATTATTCGGGGGCCTATAGACGACACCCACCAGCGTCTTCCTCCCTTTGCTGTTCCTAATCTCCACCCACAACGATTCCACTTTAGGTTGGTGGTGTTGTGGACGGTCTGGAGGGATGTCAGAAGTCGCAGCGGGACATAGATAGGATGCAAGACTGGGCGGAGAAGTGGCAGATGGACTTCAACGCAGATAAATGTGTAGTGGTCCATTTTGGCAGGACCAATGGGATGAAGGAATACAATATCAAGGGTAGGACTCTTAGCTGTGTTGAAGAGCAGAGGGATCTTGGGGTCCAGGTCCATAGGACTCTTAAATCGGCCTCGCAGGTGGAGGATGTAGTCAAGAAGGCGAATGGTGTACTGGCCTTCATTAATCGAAGGATTGAGTTTAGGAGTCGGGAGGTAATGCTGCAACTTTATAGGACCCTTGTCAGACCCCGCTTGGAGTACTGTGTGCAGTTCTGGTCGCCTCACGATAGGAAGGACATGGAAGCTATTGAAAGGGTGCAGACGAGATTTACAAGGATGTTGCCTGGATTAGGAGGCATGCCTTATGAAGATAGGTTGAGGGAGCTGGGACTCTTCTCCCTGGAGAGACGAAGGTTGAGAGGCGACCTGATAGAGGTTTATAAGATGTTGAGAGGAACAGATGGGATGGATTCTTGGAGACTATTTCCCAGGGCTGAAATGGTCGCTATGAGAGGACACAGATTTAAGGTGCAGGGAAGCAAGTACAGAGGAGATGTTAGGGGTAAGTTTTTCACTCAGAGGGTGGGGAGTGAATGGAATCGGCTGCCGTCGGTGGCGGAGGAGGCGAACTCGCTGGGGTCTTTTAAAAGACTTCTGGATGAGTATATGGGATCTAATGGGATTGGGGGTTATAGATAGGTATTAGTAGGCTTAGTAGGTATACAAGTGATCGGCGCAACTAGTGGGCCGAAGGGCCTGTTTGTGCTGTAGTGTTCTATGTTCTACTACTACCTCTGGCAGCTTGTCCCAAACACTGACCGCCCTCTGTGTGAAAAAATTGCCCTTCTGGACAGTATTGTAGCTCTCCCCTCTCACCTTAAACCTATGCCCTCTAGTTTAGACTCCCCTACCTTTGGGAAAAGATATTTACTATTTGTGCCCCTCATTATTTTATAGACCTCTATAAGATCATCCCTCAGCCTCTAGAGAAAAGACCCAGTCTATCCTTATAACTCAATCAGTCAATCAAGTCCCGGTAGCATCCTAGTAAATCTTTTCTGCACTTTTTCTAGTTTAATAATATCCTTTCTATTATAGGTGAGCAGAATTGCACACAGTATTCCAAGTGAGGCCTTACCAATGTCTTGTACAATTTCAACAAGTCATTCCAACTTCTGTATTCAATGTTCTGACTGATGAAACCAAGCATGCTGAACGCTGCCTTCACCAACCTGTCCACCTGTGACTCCACTTTCAAGGAGTTATGAACATGTACCCTAGATCTCTTTGTTCTGTAGCTCTCCCCAATGCCCTACCATTAACTGAGTAAGTCCTGCCCTGGTTCAATCTACCAAAATGCATCACCTCACATTTGTCTAAATTAAACTGCATCTGCCATTCGTCAGCCCACTGGCCCAATTGATCAAGATCCTATTGCAATTGGAGATAACTTTCTTCACTGTCCATTATGCCACCAATCTTAATGTCATCTGCAAACTTATTAACCATGCCTCCTATATTCTCACCCAAATCATTAATATAAATGACAAATAACAGTGGACCCAGCACTGATCCCGTGAGATTTAACCTTCATCAACAACCTACCATGCGATACCTTGTCAAAAGCCTTGCTAAAATCCACGTAGACAACATCAACTGCACTGCCCTCGTCTACCTTCTTGGCTACCCTTTCAAAAAATTCAATCAAATTTGTGAGACATGATTTTCCACTCAAAGCCATGCTGTCCCTAATCAGTCCTTGCGTCTGTAAATGACTGTAGATCCTGTCTCTCAAAATACCTTCCAACAGTTTATCCACCACAGATATGAGGCTCACTGGCCTGTAGTTCCCAGGCTTTTCTCTGCAGCTCTTTTTAAACAAAGGCACAACATTTGCCACTCTCCAGTCTTCGGGTACCTCACCTGTGACTACTGATGATTCAAGTATTTTGGCTAGGGGACCTGCAATTTCCTCTCTAGCCTCCCACAACATCCTGGGATAACTTCATCAGATCCCAGGGATTTATCTACCTTGATGCGCTTTAAGATTTCCAGCACCTCCTTCTCTGTACACTCCTCAAAGACATCACTATTTATTTTCCAAGTTCCCTAACATCCATGGTTTTCTCAACAGTAAATACTAACGAGAAATATTCATTTAGGTTCTCACCCATTTCTTG
This sequence comes from Carcharhinus amblyrhynchos, assembly GCF_965287045.1. Classification (NCBI taxonomy): domain Eukaryota; kingdom Metazoa; phylum Chordata; class Chondrichthyes; order Carcharhiniformes; family Carcharhinidae; genus Carcharhinus; species Carcharhinus amblyrhynchos. The sequence continues at coordinate 130,293,159 of NC_137327.1, forward strand.
TGGATCCGCACATAGATGACCTTGTTGATCCTTAAGAGGCCCTACACTCTCCCTTGTTACTCTTTTGCCTTTATGTATTTGTAGAAACAAATATATAATGTGTACATGAACTGGATGCAAAATGAAACTTCTTGAAATTCTACTCCAACCTCCAAAGAACAAGGTGACATATCTCACATCAGTTATCCTTGTGATTTCTGATTGGATTTGACAATATCAGATCATTTTGTGTAGTGAACCCTTACTTGAAACTGGGATGTGATTGGACAGAATAATTTTGTCTTGTCAGCAGAAAGCAGGAATGTTTTTCAACTTGGGACAAGCTTCTCAAGTCCCTTCTAAGACTATGAAAACTCTTCCCTTTTGAAAGATCTTCTATGTAAGTATTTGGTAAACTATACCCACTGCATTTCGATACTGTTTCCCTTTATATGCTTTCCAACGGCGTATGTTTAAAATTTGTTTGTGTCACAAGTAGGTTTACATTAATACTGCAATTAAGTTACTGTGAAAATCCCCTAGTCACCACACTCCAGTACCTGTTTGGGTACACTAAGGAAGAATTTGGCATGGCCAATGCACCCAACTAGGACATCTTTCAGACTGTGGGAGGAAACTGGAGCACCTGGAGTAAACCCATGGGGAGAACATGCAGACTCTGCATAGAGAGTGACCCATGCCGGGAATCGAACCTGGGTTCCTGGCGCTCTGAGGCAGCAATGCTAACCACTGTATGGCAACTCATTTTCTAAATGTTGGCATTTCCCATCCATATTTCATCTTTCTATTGAGGATTCCATTTAAATCCTGGAAAGCTTGTCTCATTTTCCTTTGATCTAGCTTAAACACACATTAAAAAATGTCTGTAATGACAGAGTGCTCAAACCACTATCTTATGTACATGGTTTGGAATGCTCCAATTATTGGTACATTGCTAGCAGCAGGACTCAAAGAGAAAGTGAACTGAAACTTCCTTCCTAACATACTGAAAGAACCTTCACCACGCAGGTCGCTCAAGCTGCCTTGAACTTATCAAGGGCAACTAAGGATCGGTAATAAATGCCAATCTCATCCAGGACACCCACATCTCAAAAATGAATAAAAACAAAATCAATAGGATCTTCAAGTGTTAGCTTTCCAAAAAGACATATCTTTTTTTCTCATCATGGCATTTTAAGATTCAAATGGCAAATCATACTGACAGACCTCATTGGCTTGAAGCAAATTGATGCACCTAATTCCAAAACACTTCCTTTTGAAAGCTCTTAAGATGTGTTCATTTTAACTGGGCAATACTACAAAAAACGTTCTTTAAACTGGCACAACTTTGTGATGGGTGCTGCAGTCCAAAGCTGCTCAACAGCCTCCAGGTTTAATCTGCAATTATTCTACTAACACCAGATCAAGTTACAATATGTGTTCTAATATTTATTTTCATTGCACGGTGCTGTCATCTTGCAACAACCTCAAACTTGGAACTGGTGTTCTCTCTAGCATTGAGTGTGGTCATTAGTCAATCAGTCAACAAATGAGAAGTTTGGGATGTGGTCTAGCTAATGGATAGTAGCTATCAGAAGCTCTTCATTGGAAACATCATGCAGCATCCTTTTAAGCAGTGTGAACATACAGTACCAACTCCACCTCACACCAACACCCCCCCCCCCCCCCACCCCCCCGCCATCTATTAACAGTCCTAAAAGTTCAAGGTGTTCAGTTTTAACTGTGTTTTTGCATCATATCAGACAGAAATTTCTGGAGATATAAACGTGATTTCATACTCAGCCTTCTGATGGCATCCTCCACTGGCTGTATCCTTCAATTACTGCCTTTTCTCATCAGCTAACACATTATTAGCCTAGTTAGTCTATATATCCAGTACCAATACTGTGTACAGGTTGATGTATCACCAACTATTTAATCCAGGTCTTCACATGAGGAGCTTTAATAATGTAATATGCGCAATGTAATGCTGACTTCCACTCCTGGATACTCAGTGACAGTTTCATAAAGCTTCTGAGCTTTCTTACGGTGGAACTGTTCTACTTGATATAAAATCGGTCCTGGAATGCATACGTGGGCTGGAGAAACCACTTTCATTGTGTTTTAAATGATCTGAGATGCAAGGTCTTGATCTACATTGGAACCATACTACTCAAGACCCTTGTGCCCCTTCTCAACACAATCCCAAAAATCTGGGTTGTGTGTGAAGTTAATAGCTGCAGTACCAGGATGACTGGATCTATTTATGAGCAACGGGTGTGCGGACCTCCTGTCATTTTTCAATAACTGAACCAGTCTTTAGGTGAATTGGATTGGAAACCAGGACTTATGGGGTCAAAGTGCACTTTAAAGCATCATATTCAGTTCTTATTTTTTATATTTTCATTATAAATTCTTGTGTTCACATTTATAATTGCAAGTGCTTATGTGAATATTAGGGTGTCATTATATCCTCCTGCCAACAGCAGCATTTTTGGCTGTAATTACAACTCAATAATTTTACAGTTAAGAATTTATAAGGGCAACAAAATGACAGGAGGTGTGGATGGATATGGAATTTTAAAAAGAATAGCATGGTTACAGCACAGCAGCAGGCATTGGGCCTATCATGTCCACGCTAACTCCCTGCAAGAATAATTTAATTTGTCCCAGTCAACCAGTACAGCTTTTCCTGTAGCCTACACATTTGTTCTTCAGTTGTTTATTCAATTCCCCTTTTTAGCATAATTGAATCTGCCTCCATCATATTCCCAGGCAGTGCAGTCCATAGCTTAACCACTTGCCGCGCATAAAAACTTTTCCGCATGTCACTGTTGGTTTTTTTTTGCCAACTTCCTTAAATTAGTTTCATCTGATTCTTGACCTTTCTGCTGATGGGAGTAACGTCTCCCTACTTAATTTGTCTAAACACGGCTGTCAAATCTCCTCTTAATGTTCCCTTCTCCAAGAACTGGCCCAGGTTTTCTAAGCTATCCAATATACCTGCAGTCCCTTAGTCCTGAACCCATTCTTGTACATCTTTTCTGCACTCTAATCACCTTCACATCCTTTCCAAAGTATAATGTCCAGAATTTGACACAATTTTCCATTCAGGCAAAATCAGTGCTTGATAAAAGTTAATCACAATTGTTTCTTGCTTTTGTATTCTATGTCTCTGTGGAAGAAGTCCATGACCCCCAGCTTGCTTTTTTATTAATCACTTTCTCAACCTGTGCTGCCACTTTCAATGACACATGCATGTATATCCCAAGGTCTCTTTGTTCCTGCATTCATGCAGAATTGTATACTTTATCTTATATTGCCTGTTTTATAACATTTTGGGTGTGTAGGTGATAAACCAGAATCTGGTGTTTTTTAATGATGCAATTAGTCAAATTTCATTTTGATTTCATTTAGTTTCAATTGGTAAATTCTCCAATTCCCCTAATCAGTGTACTAAAAATGAATGGATTTTTTATTTTATACAAATTCTATTACCTTGTAAACCTTATCCTTTACCAATTTTAAATATGTGAACATAGTGAAAGGTGGTATGCAATTTGCACCAATAGGAAACACAGTGGAAATGTGGGCCAAACATGTCTGTTTTCAGACACAGGAAGGCTACTAGCCCCAAAAGAATGAGGGCTTAATTTAAATAACAATGTTGAAGCACAATGGTACTGCTAAAACAAAAGACAGTTTTTGTGAAAGCTTGTCATTTTGCACACATCAGGACAAGTTGAAACAATACCAAATATAAAAGGGAACAACCAATCAGCACTCTCTTCTCATGCAGTACAAATCGTTGTTCCCTGTACATTTGGTATTCTTTTGAATTGTGTTGATGAGTGCAAGACAAAAAGCTCTGACAAAAATTTTTTTTCCAGAATCCTCAAAATTCTGTACTTGCAAATGACCGTTTGCATAATAATAAATGTGGCATCCTAACTGCACACCTAACTGTGGCTTGCATGGTCTCTGAACCACTGGCAAAAGTAAGAACAGAAAAAATTCAGGCCCATTCTTTGTATGGTTCCTTGGGAGAAGCATTTAACTCCAACCTCTCACTCAATTCCTCCCTGTCTTGTTGGGTTTATTCCCATGGTTACCTTCAGCAATCTGACCCTCACCGACTTTTAACGTCAGGAGGCCATAAGGTTTTTGGCTGGTCCTGATGCAGCCTGAGTTTGGGGATGTACATGATGCAGTCATACCAATTTCCTGACAGGGACTAGTGCCCAATGCTAGGAGATCCCCTTCACAGTGCATTAGTGCTGTGTAGAGATTTAGTTGGATAATGATCCGTTAGAAACCAAGCTGGAAATTAAATTAAGCAGCAAAATCAGATCAGGGTACATTTCAGTGCATCAGAGTTTAGGGAATTGTGGAAAATGAAAACCAATGTATCTAACGTCTCAGCAGCTACTTCTTTGAAGACTTAAGGATGAAACCCATCAGGATTTGAGGACTTGTAAGCTTTTAGTTCTAATAATTTTCTCAATATCCTTTCCTGATGATGGTAATTGTTTTACGTTCCTTCCTCCCTTTCACCGCCTGATTGACAATTATTTTTGGGATGTTACTTGCATCCTGTACAGTGAAAACAGGCGCAAAATATCTGTTTGATTCATTCACCATTTCCTTCTTTTCAATAATTACTTCCCCATTCTTACTCTCTGGAGGACCAATGCTTATTTTGTTTACTCTTTTACTTTTTAAATATCAATAGAAACTCTTGCTGCGTTTTTACATTTCAACTGAGCTTTCTTTCGTACTCTAATTTCTCCCTCCTTTTCATCAACCATTGCTGTTCTTTATATTCTGTCCCATCTTTTTGCCTGCCACTTACCTGTGCAGAACTTTGTGTTTTTTCTTCCAATTTGATAGTCTATAACTTCTTTAGTAAACATGGATGGCATGTCCTTCCCTTAGTCTTTCTTTCTCACTGGAATGTTTACTTTCAGCATTCATGAATATTTCTTTAAATGTCTGTCACTACATCTCTACTGACCCATCCCTTACCCAATTTCCCAGTTCGCTTTAGTCAGCTCTGTCTTCATACCCTTATAATTACCCTCGTGTAATTAAGGAAGGAAATCTGCCATCCTTACCTGGTCTGGCCTACACATGACTCGAGAGCCACAGCAATGTGGTTGACTCTCAACTGCCCTCCAAGGGCAACTAGCAATGGGAAACAAATGCTGGCCAGCCAATGATGCCCATGTCCCATGAATGAAAAAGTTTAAAATGCTTGTCTTAGATGCACTCCTCTCTCTTTCAAGCAACGTGAAATTCAATCATATTATGACCACTGCTACCTATGGGCGCCTTCACTATGAGATAATCAAGTAATCCTATGCCATTGCACAATACCACATCTAGTTTAGCCTGCTCTCATGTTGGTGCTAAGACATGCTGCTGAGAAACTCTTCTGAAAACACTCCAGAACTCATCATCCAGGCGACATTTGCCAATCTGATTTCTCCAATCTATTTGTAAATTGAAATCACCAAAATTTATTGCAATATCTTCCTTACAGGCCTCCATTATTTCATCCACAGTGTTATCGCCTCCTACTATGTTAGGGGTGCAGGGGAGGGGGTGGGGGAGTGTTATACATCACTGCCACAAGTGACTTCTTTACTATTTCTTATCTCTACCAAAACTTATTCTACATATAGATCTCCAGACTTAAAGTCATCTGTCTCTACCAATGTTATCCTTAATTAACACAGCTACCTCTCCATATTTCCCCAGCTTTCTGTCCTTCCAATGTGTCATGTACCCTTGAATATTCAGGTCCCAGGCTTAGTCATCTTGTAGCCACATCTTTGTAATTGTTATCAGAGCATACATATTTATTCCTACTTGCGTTGTCAATTCATCTGTTTTGTTTTAAAGTCCCCTGCATTCAAATACAAAACCTTTAGTTCTGCACTTTTTCCTACTTTTTTTAACCTCTAGCCTCACCTGCTGGTGCACTCTTAGGTTTGTTCACTCTATCCCTTCCTGCAACGCTCTGATAATCAGTTGCCTTATTCATACCTTGGTCTCTTGCATTGTCTTCTCCATCCATTGCATTTTCTCAAACTTGATCCTTTGCCTCCACTATTTAAAGCCTCTCTATTGCCCTAATTATAGGACTCACCAGAGAACTGTGGCTAGCACTGCTGCCTCACAGTGCCAGGGACTTGGGTTCAATTCCCAGCTTGTGTCACCGTCTGTGCGGAGTCTGCACGTTCTCTATGTGTCTGCGTGGATTTTCTCCGAACGCTCTGGTTTCCTCCCACAGTCTGAAAGATGTGCTGGTTAGATACATCGGCCATGCTAAATCCTCCCCAAACAGGCACTGGAGTATGGTGACTAGGGGATTTTCACAGTAACTTCACTGCAGTGTTAGTGTTAGCCTACTTACGACAATAACTCATCACAGCAACATTTAGGTGAGGACCATCCCAATGGCATAGATCCTACTATATGCCCACAGTAAACTTCATATACAGCTGTATCTCAATTGCATTCTGGATGTTGTTCATAGTCTTGTCCTACTTGTCTGTTATCTACAGCACATGAGGAGTGTCTCCACTTCTTGCATACAATGACCTATGCTCCTGAATAATTGATCTGGACTCCTATGAATTTGTTCCTTGCGCTCCTCAGTGAGAATACTTGCTTTGCTTTTTCGATGAAAGATGGTTTCTACTTCATTTTTCCTTCTCCATTTCTCTTGCAAACTAATGCTGTATGATTTATCCTATGATAAACCTCTGCCAAAGCTGATGGTTGTATCTGGAATGATGCATGATTGTGTAAGGTATCATTACAGAATTGATGAATCCGGTGCTGGAATTTGCAAAGCGATAGTACAAGCTGCTTGTGGAGGTTTTTCTTTCTCTAAACCAGTGGTTCCCAAAAGGTGTGGCACACCACATTGGTGTGGCGAGACAGAATGGCAAGTGTGGCGGGAAGATTCAGGGACAATCAAAGAAACATTTAAACATTCATGTTATTATGGGAATGAATCATGTTTTTATGTAGCTGCATTGTTTTATACTTTCTGGATGTCCCATGATCATATTATAAAGTAGTTGTGTTCTATGTTATGAATCAAGCACTGCTAGGAGTTTTTCTTTTGTTTTTGAATGTATTTCTTATCAATAAAAAATTTGATGTGGTGCGAGCTAGTTTTTTTTTCTGAAAGTGCAGCTTAGTGATAAAAGTTTGAGAAGCACTGTTCTAAATGATCAACAACAGTGAAGGATACATGTATAGTTTGAAGTGAGGTGTTCTAATCTACAAACTAGAAAATGTAATTGAGAAATAAGGGTAGGCCTTTGAAGTAATTAGAATGTCCGAAATAAATTCAATACTGTATGCGGTCCACTTCATCGCCACTGTGAAACTGACAACTCTATTCTAAGTTTTCCATTTCTCACTGCCTTGCCGATTCATCTGCTGGAGAATTGCAAAACTATTTTTGCATATCTTGTAACTGAGCAGAATATTATTTGATATAATATGCATAATTTTGGTTTATGTTAGTAATTTCTATGACAATACAGATACACTGATGTGAAAATAAACTAGTATTCATCATATCGTGGAGACATTGAACTTGATGCTTTTACTGAACACTTCTTATTCAGAAGGGGAACAGGAAAGGTACGCTCAAATGTTATTTCCTCCCTGGCCAGAGTTCTGATTGAGACATTGCTGATACAGTGGTCATCAGAATGGAATAAATAACACACTTACCTTATCCATTTTTCGCTATGAACATTGCCTTCTTTCCAGACTGATGTAACCAATGTGGCCCACTGCATATGGATTTCTTCCGCAGCAGCCACCAACCTGATGCCTGTGTTCTTTTAAACAAGTGGTTATGACCATCATCTGATTCATAGCTTAACCTCTCTCCCACTGGACTTCCTGCCTAAGGTGCTTGATTGGGCATGGAACCTCCTTCACAACGTTGGTTAGCTGCCTTCCTGATAGGTAGCTGCAAATTGGCCATCCAATGTTGGATTGGCCTGTTGAGATCGGGGTAGCAGAAGCAAGCAGGCCACCCAATTCCCATTCCAACTCATTCACTGTGCTGGAAACTGTGCAATCCAGCTCCAAGAAATCATATTAGAAAATGGTTCTGATGTTAGAGGCAGTCAATGCCTCCATCAACCTAACAACTGCTGTTGAGGAAGAGATTCAATGATCTCAAGAATGATCATGACAAGTCACATCCTATAAACAAATACTAGAAACCTACACATCTTAGAAATCTTATACTGTAATACAAACAAATATTATTTCAATGGTGTGTTAATCAGAACGTCTGAGCTTATCTGCTTCTTCACTGTAAACAAAACCTTGACATAAACATCAAAATGAGTTTTCTCTAGGAAGACATTAGCATTTGACAGTAAATATAAAGCTACTGATATTCAGCATTAATTGTTTTCTAAGCACAAACATCTAAAAGAAAATTTACCAAGTCTGGCACAGCCATGTCTTATTTATTGAGATGAGGAAAAATGCACTAAATGTGTAATCAAGACCCATCAGTTGGAGATTATGTTCAAGGTGCATACAATTTACTGGTGTATCTCTCTTTACATATGCAAGAGTTCAAGGGAAGCTTGTGGCAACAGTGGTACAGGCAGATATTACCCCCTCCTCTCCCTCATAAATGAGCCCCTTTATACCGGTCACTTGATATTTCCTCAAGGAACTCCAATAAATGAGTCAAACATTGTTTCCCTTCCATTAAACTCTGCTTGATTATATTGACGTTTTCTAATTGCCCTGCTATAACCTTCTTAACGAAATAGCCCAGCAATTTCCCTTTGACAGATTAAGCTACTTAGCCTGTAGTCTCCTTCCTTCCTTGAATAGAGAAGTTATGTTTGCCATTTTCCAATGCTTTGGCCTCAACTGCTTTCTGTGGTAGTGAATTCCTCAGGCTCAGCACTCTGTGTGAAAAAAAAATTCCCTCCTTTCAATCTTAACCCCATATCCTTAGACTATGACCCCGAATTCAGGACAGTCTACCATCGGGAACATCCTTCCTGCATCTACCCTTTCTAGTCCTGTTAGAATTTTCTAGATTTCTTTGCCACTTCCTCTCATTCTTCTGAACTCCAGCGAATACAATTGACTCAATCTTTTCTCGTGCATCAGTCCTGCCACCCCAGCAATCAGTCTGGCAATCCTTTGCTGCAGATGGTTGTTTTCCCATGTGTCTTCTGCCATTCTCCTTCTATATGGTTGTATTAGGCTTGTTCAATCAATTTCACCTAGATTGCAATTAAATCTAATTTTGGGCCTTATCTCTCCCCACTGGCACTTAACCACTGGCGGGAGAGACCCACACAAAATGGCTACCCTGGCAGGTTACCCTGCATGGTCTGGTGGTGGATGGAGTTCCCTCCTTAACATGCCCTCTAGGTCCTGATGACTGTCCAGTAATCCCAGCTGAAAAATGCAAATATGGGCATGATTGCACGACAAAATCTGAAGACAAAGAAGGGCTTTTGGATGAAATTTTGGAGAGCAACACTTGCCAAGGGAGTTGGTTGGGGGTTGGGGGGGTGGGGAGCACACTTTTCAAAAGATCAATTGAAATGTGCAAAACAAAAAATTTTTTTAAACTCTGATTTTTATGAAGGTGCCCTTATTGTGCAATTCCATCACTTGGCATCCATTATGTCTATAAGACTACTTACTGTCATGAACTTTTAAAATATGGTCTGTTTGTTGTAAATCACCCATGATACTCTGAGAATAAGGAAAATAAACTTAATTGCAAACAAATGTATGAAATTTCCAGAACTTGTAACCAATCAGGAGCACTCAAGCTATCATTTATTTTTCATGAATTTAAAACATTTGACAGAATATTGTGACTGTATGCTAATATTGTCATGGAAGTCTAATTTGTAGATTGATATGAGATATAATTTAGCTATAAAATTCAACTTGTAAGATTTTTCAATGGAATCTATTCCATTGTGCAGATTTATGCAAGGTCAATGAACTGTATTCCAACATGAATAGTAAAACATAATTCAATCACCATGAAATATTTTTTGCAAAAGCATCTCAACACACCAGATTCTTGAAAAGGCAAAAAAAACCCCATAAATACAGATAAATCATTAAAAAGACTGAGTTAAGGGTTAAGTTGTGCAACTTTAGGTTGGACTTTTGTTTCTGCATTAAGTCTCAGAAATACATCTTAGCTTTAATAACACAAGAATAGTAAAAGGAATGTCACAACGTTTCAATATGCTAATACACCCTGATGTCTACAAGTCAGAATAACTGTGCTGCCTATGAAATAACAGAATAGGAATCATAATTGTGAGAAGTGCTGGTTGAATAAATAAGTAAAAAGATGTGTGTTTTTCTGCCAGAACAACTAATTGAACAAAACTGCTTTCTGTACTGTACATACAAATGTTACTAAAGATAAAATATAACATGTTAATGTTTACATAACACCCAAATCATGAACTTTTCACATGGTTTCACATTTCATATTCCTTTGCACCTTTCATTCATGATTGTATTGACCAAAAAAAAATGATGTTGGGGTATATTTTGCTCTTTTTCATTTTTTGTTTTCTAATTATTAAACTACTTAAGAAGGCAGCCAAATGAGGACCTTACTTCCAGAAATTTTATGCAAGTTTATTGACGAAATCAGTTATGAAGCATTGCAATAATGTTGGTTTCAGTGTACAATTATTGAAATTGCCTATCAATCACATAAACCTGTAAAATATTGTTGAATCTCTCTGAACATCAGAAAATAAAAATGAGTTATTTTGATACAATGTGTATTTCAGAATAAAATTCTAGTTAGCAATGTGAATGGTGCTCTAAAGGAAACAGGGTGGGATTTTCCAGCTGTTCATGCCCCACCAGCACTGCAAGCGAGAATGGAGAATGTGGTGCTCAGCCAAATCTCTGTTCACTGCAGTTGGGAGCAGAGAATCTTGCTGGCATGAATGGCCAGAAAATTCCGGTCACAAGCCTCTGTTTTGTGGGACAGTCACTCTACAGTGAAGATAATTGGGATAATAGATAAAAAATTCTGTGGGACACACTGACCACTGGGTTTGGGCCAAACGCTTGAATACATTTAAAAAACATCTTAATGGGTGTAATAATACGTCACAGTTCATACCACTCTCTAGTTTCAACAAAGCAGGGCACTCATATATGTCAGACCTCTAGAACATGAAAAATATTACTGCCAAGAGAAAGCTACAAATTAAAAACTAAAGCACAATGCAAATACATGAGAAAGTGAGTAAATGTTTTGTTTCAAAATTGGAAGTTCACCCTGCATTATGCTAGTCAACCATTCTTATAGGGTAATGTGACAACAGGAAATTGAGGACTATACAGGTGATTAAGGCTGCTAGAGGAAAGACAGTGAAGAACAGTTATGAGAGGGGCTACTACATTCTTAGGCAGGGAGTTTGCTAATAGGTTTGACTTGATGCATTTGGACAGGAGTGCTGATGAATATATACATCAAATGTCTGCTCTATACATTCCACTAATTTAACCATACAAGCTGACCATGCACAAAATGCTTGAAGATTCACTTAATAACAATAAAACATTGACCTTCATATGCATTCTTACATGCCAGTAGTATCACTCTCCACTGTCTTCACAGTGAAACATCCAGCAGCACAGAAACACTTCAACACCACCTGTGATCATCTACAATTTTGCCAAGCATCTTATCTAATAATGATGGCTGTAGAAATGCTTGTACAACACAGGACTGATGAACAAAGGGCAAAAGAAGTAGGGAATGTTTAGAAACAGCAGTTCCTCTTCAAGCCACTCACTATCCTGACTTGGAAACATATCGCTGTTCCTGCACAATTGCTGGGTCAAAATCCTGGAATTTCCTCCCTAACGGCATTTTGCATAACCACAGCACGTGGAATGCAGCGTTTCAAGGCAGCTCACCACCACTTTCTGAGGGGCAATTAGGGATTGGCAATAAATAGACGCCCATGTTTCATGAATGAATAAATAATAATATGGAGCAACAGGATGGCTGTCCGCTTGATCCTTTTCAACATGCTTCAGGCCACAGACCTTATGCAGTTTGTTCTTGCAAATATAGTGCCTAACACGTACAATGCAGAGCAGTCATTTGCCTCCATCCTTCTGGTAGTGGAATGTACTGTGAATGGGCTACTTCAACAACACATATAAGCAATGATGACAGAAGATGTCAAAGTAGTCATGGTTATCCACATATTAGAAGCATCTTGTGAAAACCCGGTGGTGGCATGCACTGAGAAGCACAAGAGCAATTACCTGTTTATCTTCATCAGTGGCAGTTGAACACCACTGGCCAGCCTGGCAGAAATAATGCAGAAACTTCTACAATAGCGATAGTGAACGCACTGATTTGAGCCAAGCATACCTCCAGTTCTGAAACATGTACAGCAGATGAAAAAAATACATTCAGCAGCAGTGCTTCTTAGGAATCCACGCAACTAAGAGTTACTTGAATAATCACCCATTACTTCTATTCTCTCAGTTATGGGAGCATTTTGGACTTTGATATGATGTAAAGCTACACAAAGAAGTGCACTACTGAAAAGCAGCAGATAAAATTCTAGGGGTACAGGTTCTTAACTCCTTGAAAATGGAGTTACAGGTGGACAGGGTGATGAAGAAGGCATACAGCATAAGAACATAAGAACATAAGAACATAAGAAATAGGAGCAGGAGTAGGCCATCTGGCCCTTCGAGCCTGCCCCGCCATTCAATAAGATCATGGCTGATCTGTCGTGGCTCAGTTCCACTTTCCCGCCCTCTCCCCATAACCCTTAATCCCCTCTCTTATCAAAAACCCATCAACCCGCTTCTTAAAAATATTTAGCGAGGCAGCCTCCACCACTTCAACGGGCAGAGAATTCCAGAGATTCACCACCCTTTGAGTGAAGAAGTTCCTCCTCAACTCCGTTCTGAACTGCCCCCCCTTTATCTTGAGGCTGTGCCCCCTAGTCCTACTGTCTTTTTTGAGCGGGAAGAGTCTTTCCACCTCTATCCTATCCATCCCATTCATCATCTTATACGTCTCAATGAGATCTCCCCTCATTCTTCTAAACTCTAACGAGCATGCTTCATTTGATTGATAAAACACTGAATACAGGAGCCGGGATGCCTTGTTCAAGTTGTACTTGACATTGGTAAGGCCACACTTGGAGTATTGTGTACAGTTCTGGTCACCTATTACAGAAAGGATATTATTAAACTAGAAAGAGAATGCTACTGGGACTTGATGGTTTGAGTTATTAGGAGAGGCTGGATAGACTGGGACTTTCTTCCGTAGAGAATGGCAGGCTTAGGCTTGATCTTATAGGAATCTATTAAATAATGAGGGGCATAGATGAGGTAGAGAGTCAACATCTTTTCTCAAAGGTATGGAAATGTAAAACTAGAGGGCATAGGTTTAAGGTTGGGGGGGAGAAGAGAGAGAGAGACAGACAGACAGAGAGAGAGATACAAAAGGGTCCAGAGGAGCAGTTTTTTCACACAGAGGGTGATGAGTGTCTGGAACAAGCTGTCAGAGGTAGTAATAGAGGCAGGTACAATTTTGTCTTTTAAAAAACATTAAGACAAGTTACATGGGTAAGATCCTTATAGAAGGATGTGGGCCACTGGGACTAGCTTAATGATAAAACTGGGTGGCATGCACAAGTTGGGCCGAAGGGCCTGTTTCCATGCTGTGAACCTCTATGACTCAATAAAGATACTGAACAATTTTGCATGAGTATACAGAAAACACCATTTTCCTCGTAACTCCAGGTACATTCAGTCAGCAAATTCACTGAAGAACGCAAAACTTTTATTGAAACTATGCCCTTTTGAAAAAGGTACTCAATTACAGAGATTACTGGAAAAAAGATGAGGCACTAAGGATCTTCTGTGTGACTGCATTCCTGACAGCAATTAATATGTGCCCATTATGAATTTTTTGCCAAGGGAATATTACATCAAAGACAATTTTCCATCCTACCTGAGAGCCCTGGTTTTCTGTCTCTTCCACCAGCAGCCACCCTGTTTATTGTCGATTTTGATTCATAAATGTGCATTATTGTATTTATAGCTGCTGGTGAATTGGAAATTATGCAGAAGTTTCGATTATGGTTGCTCTAAACAACCCACATCTCATTTATTCCACATTCCTTCTCTCTTCAAATATCAATGCAATAATTAATCTTCTGAAAATCATGTTCACTCTCTAGAAAGTGCTTATTGACAAACATTACTTTTTGATGAGAATCACAATAGCCTTTCTGAGAGCATAAGCCATGGTAAGCATATGAATAGATATTATATATGGAATGATGCTCTTTAGCTTAGTAAAATCACCAAAATTGAAAAGAACTACCTTTCTGTTGATCTCTGGTAATGTGTATGTAAATGGGATGTACTAAAATAAGGCTCCAGTTACCTCCTTAATGCCGCAGTGGACAGCAATAATGGTCAACTCTTGCACTTCTCCCATGGATGTCTGGAGGAACAATAGGGCATTCGATGTGAGGGCAATGATGTTAATATTTGACTGTGCCTGAAGGTCTTTGAGAATTAGGTGACACATCTGGTTACAACATCCCTGCTAAACTGAGCTTCTCATGCACTGGTTAGTTTTTTGTGTTTCCGACTGTGCATGCGCTTCCAGCTTATCCTATTCTGTAGTTGTTGATAAACTCGGGTACAACCATTAATGGTTATTGCATCCATTCTATTAGGCGAATAAACCTTTATACAATTCACAAATAGAAATAATGTGCTAACTTGCCCTTTGTTCTTCTGAAGGTGTCACATTTTCAATAAGAAAAAAAACAATTTTCTTTTCTATCCCCTTGAAGAAAGTTGCCCTTTAAATAACCTTAACAAGCTTTTATTTTGTTACTCACACCCATTTTAGGCTGTCACTGAAAATCAGACCAGTGATACAAACAGAAAAAAAGTCTGATATTATTTTTCCTCATAATTTTAGCAATATCTGCTTCTTCGTTAACATTAACACTCAGAGCAAAATATACCCCCATGACAACCCTTATGATACAGTAGGGCATGTCTTTCATGGCAGCAATCCATCCTGTCCCAATGCAGGCAGAAAGATAGTCTCCACCTGTCTTTACCATTTGTTTAACAAATCTTTGACTAATAAATACAATAGCAAGGGCAAAGACATTGCATTACATCAGCGTTACAGCAACATTTCTAACACATTGCATGAAGTTACTGTGTCGCAAAAGCTATGTATGCATCCATACAGTTCCACAATAACAGAATATACAGAAGTATGCATATTCCTTTTATTAACAAATGCTCAAGAATACAAAAAAGAATCAAAACAGGCTGACAAAAATTGTCACTTATAAGGTGCTTATTCTTACAAAATACTTCTATCCTCAAACCACTAAAGGGCCAGACCCTAGATATTGACAATAACTAAAATGGAAAATGGGGAGACATAGACATTCATTCAATACATGGTATTGGTCAAGTAACATTTGTACTCTCCAGGTGTAGGGAAAAATCACACTAAATAGCCATTCCTGAATGACTGAGGAAATAAAGGGGTGAAATATTACAATATTCTGGTGAGCTTTTATCTAATAAGAGAGGACTCTGATCAATGTGCAAGTATTCCTTTTAGCAAGCCTTTTGAGACCATTGTACAAAATAAGTCATTTTAAAACAAAAGCAAAAATCAGCACAAGCTGGAAACATGAAACCAGAAAATGCTTGAAACACTCAGCATCTTTAAAGTAAAAAGTTTATTTATTAGTCACAGGTAATGCTTACATTAACACTGCAATGAAGTTACTGTGAAATTCCTCTAGTCGCCATACTCTGGCGCCTGTTCAGGTCAATGCACCTAATTATCACGTATTTCAGACTATGGGAGGAAACTGGAGCACCTAGAGGAAGCCCATGCAGACATGGGGAGAATGTGCAAACTCTGCACAGTGACCCAAGCTGGGAATTGAACCCAGGTTCCTGCTGCTGACAGGCAGCAGTGCTAACCACTGTGCAACCATGCTGCCCCCTCAGGCAGCATGTGAAAACAGAGCAGTTAATATTTTAGATGCAGAAACTTACTCAGAAAGAATTTTTAATATATGTTATTGATTAACCAAAATGTTAATTAATCTGTTCTCTCCACAGATGCTATCTATCTGAGTGTTTCCAACACTTTGTTTTTACTTATTTTAGAGTGTGGATGCTAATGCATGCACATTGTCATTGGGTGGAATTTTACCTGTATCTGGTAGGGTGCAATAGCTGGTGGGAAAAGCAGCATTAAAAGCAGCTTTCTGCACTCTATCGTTGGGAACACAGAAAAAAACTTCAAGGAGCAGGCCCCACAACAGTAGGGTGGACTGTTGTTTTTAAAGATCGAGGTGCCCCAGTGCACAAACGCAGACCAGGGACTGCGCCCCTCCCCCTAGGTATAGCCCAGCAATGACCCTCGCTGCCCCGAGTGATGCGCTCACCTGAGCTCCTCTGGACGGTCTGCCCATCTGCCTGCCAGATGCATGCCATGGGGGACCAGTCATAATTCACATTATCTACCCTCATGCTAATGTTAATGTATTTTTTGTGGGGTGGGGTGGTGTAGTAGGTGGCCTGATATTGATACGTACACATACAATAAGGATGTTCCTGATGTTCATTCCTGTTATATCATTAAGATGAGGGGGGGGGGGGGGGGGGGGGGGGTTGGGGAACACTCGTGCTTTTCCATTGGCATCTCGCAAACTACTTCACTCCCGTTGCCAAATTCACCCAAAACGAACAGAAAACACCTAGGCTGGAACGTACTACGAGGCAGTAAAAGTTGGAGGGAATTAGAAAGCATAGAGTTCTATTATTGTACACTCAACATCTATCACAGCCTTGTAATATACTTTCTTGTGTTATTCCTTGCAGTACACACAGATATTATTGGTGGGAGCTTCTCTAAAATCTTTTGCCAGCCGGTTTTTTCCTTTGCTGGGTGTTGCATGTCGAAGTGGACAGTGATGATTTGCAAACTTCTGTTTCAAATTGTGGTCTGATCAAAAGTAATTAAATGTCCATGTGACTATCCCAGGAGTGGTAACAGGATTAATTTCGCTGCGCATTCCAGGAATGTAACATACCCTGTTTATATAATGCAGTGCAACTTATTCTTTGTAATCACCATAATAGAAATACTTGCACAATGATACCATCATACCTATGATTACAAAAGAATTAGAATAGTGTCCTGATTTCAAAATCCTTAGGCTTTTTAGATTCAGTGACTGATAATGCAAAACGTGAGATAAAAATATCATGGGGCAAGAATCTGACCATGCCTTGTTAGAAGACAGACTCCTAGTAACATTATTCCAGTTAAAGGTAATTTAAGAATCATGTTCAATGAGTGCCTGATAGCATTCTAACATTCGAAAACATTGTTTTCTTTGGGTGTTTATTCTTGCAAATTTGCAAAGGCACTTAAAACAGCATCTACAAATTTGCAACAACTCAGGCAAAGCAGAATACCAACAGTTATTTGTTAGCACTTCAAAATGAATCTTTCAAAGAGGAAAAATATTTAATACATTTTAAAACTGAAATACAAAATTATGCATGTCAACTGGCACCTTCCTAACAAGGATAGCTTTTTCGGGAAACATCATGGCAGACAACTGTTTAACTCCTATACATTGTGTACTGACTTCTTAATAGGAATGACCAGATTTAAAAAAACATTTTGCTTGCCTTAGTGGTGTTTCCATTATGAGACATCTATTATATGTGTCATAATTATAGCCATATTAACATATTACCATTGCTATCAAAGTTGAGTATATTTACAAAGTATAACTTAGTCATTTGTACTATTCTTCACCCTGTTTTTGAAATATTCACACCTTCCAATTTTGAGCATTTTGAAGGATTTTTTTTTTTACTTGTGACATTCCAGAAAAGACTTTCAACAAATTTTACAAACTGCTTTCACAACCTGTTGAGGCCAATGAAATTAGGGGTATTTTAAATTAATACAGAGATTCATTATTCCTGATGCACAGCATAAACTGTGATGAATAGTAACTGAATCTGGAAGGTTTGTAGGGTTACGAGTCGAAGAATTTAGATATGGTAATATAGGTTGAGTAAACATTATTTATTTATAAATCTTGGACAAAATACAATGGTCCATTCCAAATCTCTCAAACTTTCCATTTTTTTCTGGGAGGACAAAAACTCTATTCAACTTATTTTTTGGGAAAAGAAACTGGAAAAAAAAGTTCTAGGATTTCATTTGAGTCCCACTACCCTCAACTTCTTAGGTTACCGAAAGTCATGGATTCAGTGACCAAGTGCTCAAACAGCTAATTTAAGACATTTATGAGATAAATTGCAACCAAATACAGCAACAAAAATTTAGCCTGTTCTACTGACAGACCAACCTCATTCCTGCATACCAAAAGAAAAGCAACAACTAAGACATTTTAAAATAAGAAGTCCTTTTAATTTGCTTAAAAATATTAACAAGTGCAATCCTCCTCCCCCCACCTCACCCACCCCCCCGCTCCCTTCATACAACTTTTTGTTAAAGAATTTGCTTATAGAATTGTACACCTAGCTTTAGCCTGTCATTTGGCTGTACTAAACGTAAGAAATTTCAATTCAGAAAGGATTCCAAACAAGCTGCGCAGTACTTTGGTGCTGCACACAGATGATGAAATTTTCTTTTAACATTTTGAGGCCTACAGTAACATTTTTACACAAGACATTTAGTTCTGAAAATACTGCAGATTGAGAAATGCATTGTCTCTATATTTTTGCTCTATACTACTGAAGTTTGGAAATTTACACCATTTTTATTTCTTTTTTGTAGACACTAAATGACTAGTAACATGCTCAGATTTCAAAATAAAAAAGGACTGTTACAGTTCTGTTTCTGAAGGTTTTTTACTGGCATAGATATCTTTTTCAGATGCAAAACGCGTCCACCAAGTGGCCTATATTCATGTCATTTTGTAGAAGAAAACAAGAGCTTCAATGGTATCCAATAAGTCAAATGTAATGCAAATATGGTATCATACATATGTGCATGTTTATGACATTTTCAGAAGTGTGAATTATATTATTTGTGTTTTTTGTTATGTCTTCGCAGTAAGTTAAAGAAACTAATCAAAATGCAAAGGCAGCCAGGAAGACTGCGCACCAATGAAAAATAGTTTCCATTTTTAATTTAAAAAAATAGGTAATGTGTGCCTTTTACTGCCTGGTGGAGTTTACCTGCATTGTTTAAAGGCAAATGTTTCAGTAACTAAATTCTCTTTCTAGCTAAGTATTTTGGCATGAAATAAGAACTCTGGTTCAGATTTAATATCCAAACATGCAATTAGTATTGTGCTACACTGCATGGATAATGTAAATGTACATAAATCTCAATTAAATAAAAAAGGCTTTGGTAGATGTAAAATTTAGAATCCTGTTGTTTGTTATATCGACTAGGCAAAAGTTCAAATCCATCAATTGAGCATTTTCACCAGATACCAACTTCTGCATAAAAACAGCATTTCGCTGGTGCATTCCTTCAAAACAAAATGGGAAGTATTTGGGGTCCAAAGATCAAATTCTGTAATTTTATATTTTGAATGTATGTTTTAGAAAGAAAGAGTTCTAGTAAATAATTGCATGCAAAAAAGCATCCCAATAATTCAATATAATGTACTTCTTTGTAAATTTAAAAAAATACATTTATGAATTCTGGAACCATCATACAATCTTATCATAACACATACTGTTTTTCTGACACTCAAAAAAGGAAGTATTTTAGTGCAAATTTTAAAAGAAAATGCAATTTATATCAGATTTTGCTCTTAACAGAATTTTTTTAATATAAATGTAATGAAACATGATGTGAGGCAATGTCTAACACCAGGCAAAATTGATGTCTGATATGTTTTAAAGATGTAAAATGAAAACAGGTCACTAGGTAGTTTCAAAATAATAAAAAAATGTAGGTAGCTTTAAGTAAAAATCAGAAAGTGGAACTATGCTGAAGGACCAATGAAGAGGTGAATGCAGCTGATTTTCACTAAATGTAACCAAGATATCAACCAGTAATTTGTGTGGTCCAACATAACAACTAGTCAATAAGATTACAACCAGCCTACCTCAGTTTGGTTGTATAACATGACCAACTCTGTAACTGGGTGGTCAACTGACCACTGGAAATAAAGGTAGATTTTGTACAATTTTTTTTCATTGATCAGAACAGATGGAACATCTGACTGAACTGATGATTTTGAAAACAAGATCAACTCTAGGTAGTACAGTTACAGGCAGTATTACATATGTAAGAAATGAATGTCACTGTTCATGAAAAAGAAGCGGTTTGGCCATACCAGCGAGGATCTTTGGTACCTGGGCAGAGATTATCTCTGCCATCATTTCAGGGAACTGGACGCTCAGAGATTGAGACTGAACATATAGATCGAATGTAAACTGGTGGAGTTTCCTCACTGTCTGTTAAAAAACATAAAAAAATATAAAAACTAGTAAAAGAATTAAGTATTAATCATAACATTTTTGCTTCCTTTTCTATTATTCTAATATGTAATGAATTATAGAGAACAATGTATATTTGTAAGTGAACATAATCATTAGGACTTTATTGCTTGTAACAAACCATGCCAAGTAGTTGATACTCATGTATGAATTCTGAGATTAGATTATTGCCCAAATCCACATCCAAATATATCTTATTAATTAATACCCAAACATCAGATGGCTTAAAGTAGCTGCACTTTATTTGTTTGACAGGAGAGTATTCAAACATTAATACTGCGATACTTTCAAATTGAAATAAAACTAAGCAATGGACAAAGTAAATGGATTATTGAAGCACGATCCACAGCATTATTGGCTGTGAAGGTTACAGCAGTTTGCAATTAAAATGTTTAGATTTAAATTAATTAAAGCATTTTGACAAAGAAAAGTGACACATCAGGCCGATTTGACCATTTTCATTTTAAGTGCTGAATCTGCATGTAATGCAGATCTGACTGAGAAATCTGCTTTCAGGTGCTCCCATGCGCACTCAGCCTGAAAAAATTATCTCCAGTTCCAGTGGCGCTGTGGATGGGGCTTAATGCACCCAAAACAATCAGAGCTCTGAACTGCACATGCACAGTTGGAAAAAATTTGAAAAAGCGCACCCATGTCAGATTGCTCCTGGGCTGCAGGAAGTGGAGAAAGCGACCTGGGACCGACAAGCGGGACGATGGACCCCACACACATCATTGTCCCCCTTATCCACCCACCCCACTACCCACATACATCACTGTCCCCTTTATCTATCCCCTCCACTACCCACACACATCACTGGCCCACATATCCATCCCCCCACTATCTACACAGATCACAGTCCCCCTTATCCACGCGCCCCCCACCATTACCCACACACATCACTGTCCCCCTTATCCACCCACCCCACTATCCACACACATCACTGTCCCCCTTATCCAACCCCCCCCATTACCCACACACATCACTGTCCCCCTTATCCACCCCGCTATCCACACACATCACTGGCCCCCTTATCCACCCCCCCACCCACCCCCCACTACCTACACATATCACTGTCCTTATCCACTCCCCATTACCCACACACATCACTGTCCCTTTTATCCACCCACCCCACTACCCATACACATACTGTCCCCTTCATCCACCCCTCCACTACCCACACACATCACTGTCCCCTTTATCCACCCTTCCACTACCCACACACATCACTGGCCCACATCCACCCCCCCACTATCTACGCATGTCACTGCCCCCCTTATCCACCCCCCCATTACCCACACACATCACTAGCCCCCTTATCCACCTCCCCCCCCCACTACCTACACATATCACTGTCTCCCTTATCCACCCCTCCATTACCCACACACATTATTGAGCCCCTTATCCATCCACTACCCACACACATCACTGGCTCCCTTATCCATCCCCTCCAGTACTCACACACATCACTGTCCCCCTTATCCACCCCCACCACACATCACTGTTCCCCTTATCCACCCCCCCACCCCTCATTACCCAAACACATCACTGGCCCCCTCATCCATCCCCTCCAGTACTCACACACATCACTGTCCCCCTTATCCACCCCCACCACACATCACTGTCCCCCTTATCCACCCCCCATTACCCAAACACATCACTGTCCCCCTTATCCATCCCCTCCAGTACTCACACACATCACTGTCCCCCTTATCCATCCCCTCCAGTACTCACACACATCACTGTCCCCCTTATCCACCCCCCATTACCCAAACACATCACTGTCCCCCTTATCCATCCCCTCCAGTACTCACACACATCACTGTCCCCCTTATCCATCCCCTCCAGTACTCACACACATCACTGTCCCCCTTATCCATCCCCTCCAGTACTCACACACATCACTGTCCCCCTTATCCATCCCCTCCAGTACTCACACACATCACTGTCCCCCTATCAACCCACCGATCACCCACAGTGGGGCAGCACACCATCCAGCCCCCCCACACCCCCGTGTCCCCACCAGTGATATATCTGTACTCTCCACCGAACCCCCCCCCCCCCACCCCCCACAAAAGGATCTGGCCTTACTCATCCCCCCACTCCCCAGAGAATGGTCTGGCCTCACTCACCCCCAGCCCCCGAGGACTTCTGGCCCGCTTCCTCCTCCCTCCACACCAGACAACGATCAGCCCTCACCCAACCACCACCAATCTGAATTAGAGAGCCACTGGAAGTTCTGAACACGCTCCTCAGTAGCTGCAGCACCCAATTCAGACTTTTATTTAGCAGGTCCATAATGGCACAGTTCCGCATTGGCAAACGTGGTGGTAAATGGGGAAATGTTGGTAAAGTTGGACAGGCAGTTCATTAATTCAATTTAAATGCATGCAAATGCATTTAATGCATGCAAATGCATTTAAATTGCCATTGCGCCCGTTTCGGGTGTGAATCGAATTGCCACCATTCCCGGGTTTTGGTAAAGGGGCAATCTGTGCGGACGCAGGTGCGGATCGTGTTAATGGCCTCACACCCAACTTTGTCATGTTTTCGTGCCCACAATGGTATTTTACGATGTATTGCCCATCGTATTTCAGCAAATATATACAGGTCACTCAGGGGAACTATGCCAACCAGTTACCTTACTAAAAGCTATAGCAAACAGAGATGAGATGAAGGTCGCTCAAATAATTCAATTTGCCACTGGAGTTACGTTCTTTCTTTTATACTTCCTTTCTTCTGAAATCTTCTTGTGTCTTGTGCCATGAAGACGGAAGATCAACAGGGCTGAGAGGCGTTCTGCTGTCAGATCTTTCCCAATGCTACTTTGAGGTTGATCAAAGGGTTTGGGAGAATCACCTGTTTGACTGATCCTCTGATTTTCTATTTCTTCTTTACAGGAGAAGTGGCTTATTTTCAGGGTCTCTGCAGAGCATCACACCCAAATGAATGACTGAGTTTGGGAATCACTACGTAGTGTGCCTGCACCCCACATTCCCGTAGCAGTGTGTCTGTATCTGTACCGGACATGCAATTAACAAATCATAGAATGACAGAATCCAACAGTGCAGAAGAAACCATTTGGCCCATTGGTCTGTGCTGATTCTCTGACAGAGTAACTTACCCAGGCCCTGTCTCCCCACCCTATCCCCACAACTCCACACGTTGCTAATCTAGCTAACCTACACATCTTTGGTCTTTGGGAGGAAACCAGAATACTCAGAGGAAACCTACATAGACACAGAGAGAACATGCAAACTTCACATACTCGCCCAAAGCCATAATTGAACCCGGGTCCCTGGAGCTGTGAGGCAGCAGTGCTAATCACTGTACCACCATGGTAAATAAGTTTGGTAAATACATATCATACCAATTATTTACTTGATAACCTATTAAAGCAGTTATGCATGGTGGCACAGTGGTTAGCACTGCTGCCTCACAATACCAGAGACCTGGCTTGGGTCATTGCCTATGTGGAGTTGCATGTTCTCCCTCTGTGCCTGCTTGGGTTTCCTCTAAGAGCTCTGGTTTCCTCCTACAGTCCAAAGATGTGTGGGTTAGATGGATTGGCCATGCTAAATTGCCCCTGTCAGGGGGACTAGCTCGGTAAATGCATGGGGTTATAGGAATAGACTCTGGGTGGGGTTGTGGTTGGTACAGTCTCAATGGGTCGAATGGCGTTCTTCTGCACTACAGATTCTATGATTATTTTTATTAATAAACTAGCACTATTTGCAAAACACTAACCTAAATCTTCACTCTCTCATCAGGTCCATAGAGTGGAGAAAATGCCTGCTACTTCTGAAAACAGCCTGGAAGCAGACACAGAGGTTTCTGGGCACAAAAGTGGGCTGTTTGAAAGGTCAGCCTTGGTGAATTGAAAACTATAAAAATTATTGCACATGCCTACTCACACACTGAGATACAGTTAGGAGTAATTTTTGTCTATTTATGATGTATATAGTGATTGAAAGAGTATTGGAAGAGACTAGCAGAACGAAAAGCTCAGTTGGTCAAGAGGGCTCAGAGAAAACAGAGACAAATGAATTGTGTACTTAGTTCACTGTCTTTCCTGCAACATAGACAGCAGATACTGCATGCCAGAGTGTGGCTCCTGAGTCACACCGGGTGACGTTTAGTACAGAGTTGACCACCTGGTACAAACAATCATCTTATCAGATAGAAGGCCGCCAGCATAGCTTTCATAGTAGACATCCGCAAACCAAAGATTCATAAATTAACATGTAAAAATTCAACTGAGCATTTCACAAGCAGGTATTTTTAAAAAGTCACTTGTTTTCTATCAACGGATAAAATTGCATTGACTGCGACTGTAATTTCAACGTGGAATCAACCATCAGCTGGGGAAAATATATAACCCTCAATGCCTGATCGCCATCCAGCTAGTTGTATTGCTGAGGTGAATTACTTTTCTCACTAACTCAGTCATGTCCCTAAATTTATGAATTTATCAAAGAAAGACCACCTGCAAAACTGTATCTAATGTAAATCTCTCAAAAATACAACTTCCACCACTTCCAGAAAAATGCTGAGTTTGATATACATGTTACCTTTGTGATTGCTTTTATTTCACAAAGCTGATGCAATTTTTGGGAAGAATTAGCTCCAAGAAAGATCATTTCAGTAGCATTTTGAAATTAATCTATAATTTACATGTCAAAGTTAGCACTTAAAGCAAACATTTGCATTTACTGCTTTAATTTTATTAGTTATCCATGCGTAATTTATTTAGAAACAGACTGAACCACAAGATTATTAGATCCTATAAGCAGCCCTGATCACAATTCACTTGTGATTTATAAGTTCAGCTCATTCATGATGGAAATGATATCTCATAACTTTTCATTGGTAATTGAGTTTTTTCTTATTTTGGCACTTGGCTAAATAGAAAGCAAACGCCAACAGCAATTACAATCTGTAAAAATAAAGTATTACAGTGCCAGAATAGGAAAATATGCAGTTCTACCAGGTCATTCAGCACTAATGCTGTGCTCTGATTTTATCAGAACTGAACAAATTATTAGTAAACAGAATCAGAACTTACCATCTGCAGTGAGTCTAGGAGCTTGGTTAGCTGATAAAAACGCTGTGGAGAGGCATCCTTCTCTTGAAAGGAAATTACTCTGTCCAGTTCCTGAATATAGTTCAAACGCAGTTCATCAAAATATTTCTGGTTTTTCAGACCTTCAACTGGAACTGACAATGAGACAGTGAAATTTGGTTTACAAAATTTCAGCGACATGATATTTATACATGTTACACCATTTCAAAATGTGTCAGAGAACTTCCAGAATATTGCACATTTCAGAAAATACAATTATGTTCACAACAGTATTGATTGCAATCTTTAAAATTAAATCAATTCAATAAAATATGATAAGTAAAATGGTTGGGCATATACAACCTCTTTTAGTGAATCTGTAACCCATAATGGTCACTGCACCTCCAATGGCCAACATATATTCTGACCGAATAGTTATCCAATACCATTAATATTCCATAATTAGAATTCAATCTCGCTCCAGAAGTTTTCTCCATAACAAACTGCCAGCTGTTCTTTGTAAATTTGGTAACCTTACAGAAAACTCTACTTCAGGTAGATGAGAAAATCTAATCAAAACAAAAGAGGACATTTCAGGGTGGCACAAGAGACCTGCTCATATATCATGTACGGCTGGTACCACTATAACTCCCAGTGGTTGTATTATGCAAGTTATCACTTGATGCATGTAGCTAAAACTGCAAACAGCCAATTAGCTTGTCCATTCTTTAGTGGTGCAGTATGATTGCCATTTGCCTGTCATTTTTGTTGAATGCACTCTCAGTTGGAAAGCTATATGCATAGTGCTTGTCCTGCATTCCCACACCCACCAAGTTCCTCCCTTCTTCCTCCATAGTCACCATATTCCCTCACCAATATCTAGCCTCCTGCTGTTATTCTTGACGTGGATGTGCCGGCGTTGGACTGGGGTAAACGCAGTAAAAAGTCTGACAACACCAGGTTTTAGTCCAACCGATTTATTTGATAGTAAACGTTATACTTGTGCTTGTGCGTTTACTATCAAATAAATCGGTTGGACTAAAACCTGGTGTTGTCAGACTTTTTACTGTTATTCTTGACCCCATTATTGTTCACATCAACATTCCTGTTCTCACCCCAA
Source organism: Carcharhinus amblyrhynchos (assembly GCF_965287045.1). NCBI lineage: Eukaryota > Metazoa > Chordata > Chondrichthyes > Carcharhiniformes > Carcharhinidae > Carcharhinus > Carcharhinus amblyrhynchos. The sequence goes on from NC_137327.1 coordinate 130,319,933, forward strand.
CCTTTCCAATTTTCAGATACCCATGATGTTAGTTGACCTGACGCCTCCACTTTTTGAGGTCACATGCGTGCTTAATTTTCAGGAACCATCATGACAGTATCCAATACATTATCCCCATGATTTTTCAGCTACTGACATACAGCATCCAGAATGACTGTGAATGTTACTATGTCCAGCAATAACATGAACTCACAGGATCAAGTGCTTTAGGTGACTGACCACACCCTGCATGCCATTCAGTGCAAACTGTTAAGGTCTGAGGAAAATTAAAATTAAAAAATGAATTGGTATAAAATAAAACAAAATAAATAGGGGACTGATGAGTGCAGCTGTTTTGATGTGTGAATTAGCATAGCAGTGGGAAAAGTAAATACTTACCTATATGATTGACAGAGAACAATGGTGCATAGAAGAGGTGACTTCAAAGTGGAGAGATAAGGGAATCAGCACTTACTTCAAAACTGGGTCTACAGGGTGGGCAACATTACATATCAGCATGATAACCAGAAAAAGTGCACAGTAGCCAACATACCATACTCAGTTGCAAAAAGCAGGCTCTTCCAAAAACAAGTAATTGCTAAAAGGCTGCTGTTTAAAAACCAAAACTTGGAGAGAAGACTATTCCTTCACCGAAATTGAAGACGGCCTTTCCAAATGAGGACAAATATCCTGTAGGTGGTAAATGTCTGCTGGATTTAGCTCATAAGAGTTATATCTTATTCTATGTCAACATCCTTGGGATTGCCATTGACCAGAAACTCAGCTAGACTTGCCACATAAATACCATGGCTACAAGGGCAGGTCAGAAGCTAAGAATACCATAGTGAGCAACTCACTTCCTGACTCCCCAAAGCCTGCCCACCATCTGCAAGGCACAAGTCAGGAGTGTGACGGAACACTCCCCACTTGCCTGAATGGGTGCAGCTCCAACAACATTCAAGAAGCTTGACACCATCCAGGACAAAGCAGTCAGCTTGATTGGCACCACATTCACAAACATCCACTCACTTCACCACCAATGCACTGTGTACTATCTACAAGATGCACTGCTGAAATTCACCAAAGATCCTTAGACGGCACCTTCCAAATCCATGACCACTTCCATTTAGAAAGTAGAAGGCAACAGATATATGGGAACACCACCACCTGCAAGTTTCTTTCCAAGCCACTCACCATCCTCACTTGGAAATACATTGTCATTCCTTCGGATTTGCTGGGTCAAAATCCTGGAATTCCCTCCCTAACAGCACTGTGAGTCAACCAACAGCACGTGAACTGCAACCTTTCAAGGAGGAAGCTCACCACCACCTTCTCAAGGCAACTAGGGATGGGTGATAGATGCCGGCTAACCAGCGACGCCTTGGTCCCACAACTGAATAATTGAATAAAAAAACGTTGCTTGAGAAAATGGTGCATTTCTCCAGGTTAGGAAACATAGTCAGTTAGGAACAAAGGAGTAACTTCATGAGGTACTGTGTATATAGCCATCAGTGTAGTTAAGTGTGCTGTTGTAGTGCATTATAGTCTTTCTTGTCATGTGCTTCCTTTTAATTAATCAAAATTTTTTATTAATTGGACTGGATTGTTCCTTCCTGGTTTCCATATCTTTTCTCTCATTACACCAAATTGAAAATATACATCAAAATCCAGTGCTTCAAGTTCCCTTCTAGGTCTTGGGAAACCCTCGCATTTAACATTAGTGAGGTTCTTAACAAAATTGGGGGCTTGTCCTGGATTTTGAAAAGCATAATTCATTGGGGGTAGGAGAAGTTGTGACTTTTAAAGTAATGAGAATGAGGAAAGTGTGGAGCCAAGTGAGGAGGCGTGTGATTTAAAATAAGGTGACTGCCATATGGCTCTTGTATGGCTTAGAGTTGTTTGGGAATAGACAATATATCTTGGAAAGTTTGAAAAGTATAACATTAAATTGATGGGATTGATGAATTTGTTACAGTTAGGGTTATCTTTAGGGACCAAGAAAGCTGAGATAGTGGAAAGACTAGCAAAGCATTTACCTATAGAAGCCTTGTCAGATAGACTAATTTCTCCGAAAAATGAGGCAATTGAATTAGGTAAAATTCAATTGCAAATGAAACAATTAGAAATGCAGGGAAAAGAAAAAGACATAGGAATAAAAAACTTGAACTAGAGATGCAAGAGAAGCAAAACAAAAGGATAAGAGGAAAGAGACGAAGAGGGTGCTTTTCAGAGAGAAATGGAAATGGAGAAGTTAGCAATGATAGAGAAAAGGGAAAGAGAGATCTTCAGCTGAAAATACTGAAAGTTAAAGCAGAGACACTCAAGCAGGTCAAGGAAGGAAGTAGTTCTAGTGGAAGTCATTTAAATTTTACAGGCACTTTCAAAATTTGACAAAATGATGTGGAGACATTTTTTAACTCTTGTCAAAATAGTAAGACAAATAAAATAGTTGCAAACTATTTGGGTGCTGCCCTTAGAGTAAACTCATTGGCAGGGCTAATGAAGTCTACAGCCCTGATTTTGCTGGGTCAGACGAGGCTCACAAAACGGCATTCCCCATTGGCCTCGGGTGCAATCTTACGAGCCTCAGGCGGCCTTGCCGGTACAATCAGGGCCCATGTATCTTTCTTTGTTGGAGAAAAATTCTGGGGAGTGTGATGCAGTGAAGAAAACTATATGCAATTTTTATGAGTTAGTACTGGAGGCTTACAGGCAAAAGTTTCAAAATGTAAGAGAACAGTCTGGATAGACTTGCATTGAATTGGAAAGGATTAAACAAACTAAGTTTGATGGGGGGAGGTAAGAACGTTAAAAATAGAAGGAATGTATGGGCTCTTAGAGAAGTTATTCAATGAATTCAAAGATTCATTACCTTCAATGCTAAGAATGTGTGGAGGAACAAAGAGTTAAAACAGTGAGGCAGAACTTGTGGATGACTTTGCATTGGTTCATAGGTCAAAGCCTTTTTTCAACACTCTTTTAAACCTAAGAAAGATAGAAAATGGGAAGGTGCCAGAAAAGACAGTTCAGCAAGAGAGGGAGTGTTTGAAAATTCCAAGGAGACTTCATCTCAAAGTGAAAAAAATGGTGCCGAGGTAATGAGGGCTCTGAGGAATGTTAGATGCTTTCATTGTAAAAAAAAATTGGGCCACACAAAATCATCATGCTGGGGTTTAAATAGCAAGCTGGTTGTGTTGTAAGTTTTATGAAATGAAATATTAAATCAAAGACTGGAGAACAAGACAAACTGGTAAGGTTTGTACACAGAGGAGACCAAACAATTGAGGTGAAAATGGTGCATAACTTGTACAGGGGCAGAGTGAACAGCAGGTGGTTTAGTGTTTAAGGATTTTGTAAGTGAAGAGGAAGTCTTTTCATGTTTAGAGAATGGAATGAGGAAAGACATTAAAATTTTAGGAGATTTTAGCAAGTCAGTCTTTAATGTTTTGGGATAAAAGTATTTGTTGATCAGAAGGGATACTGAGGATGAGATTTTAAATAGCACTATTCACAGAGAGATTAAAATAAATCCACTGATGAAAGTTATCTTAAGGAATAGTCTGAAGACAGGAGAAGTGCTTGTAGGAGTTGTAGAAACATCACTCATTGCAGGGATTCAATCTATTCTAGAGAATGATATTGCTGGATCACAGATAATAATGATGCATTCTATGGTTGAACAGCTGGTAGAAAATCAAGCTACAGAAAACTTGCAAATGGACCATCCTGGAATGTTTTCTGATTGTAACAAGATCACTGTCACATGAAATGAGATAAGAAAAGGAGTTAAGAGTACAGGATGAGAAAAGTGAGATAAAATTACCTGATATTATCTTTAATAAGCTGAATGAAGATGAAAGGGAATGAAGGAAAAAAACATGCATTTGGAGGACGACTCCAAATTAAAACCAATTTATCAAACTGTTTACTCAGAATTACAATTGTATCCCTGAATTTCATTATATGAAGGATCAAATATAATTAAGAAAATGGCACCTTTTGCATATTAGTGTAGATGAAAAAATAGTGTAGATGGAAAACATCAAATTGTATCACCTCCTGAGTATAGGAAAGATATTTTAAGAATAGCTCATGACATACCATTAGGACGACAGTTACGAATAAAGTGCAGAAGAGTCTGCACTGACTCTGACAAAGTATCTTACCCAGGCCTTCTACTACACCTTAACCCATAACCCCACACATTTACCAGGGCTAATTTCCCCTAAATATACACATTTTGGGACACTAAGTGGCAATTTAACATGGTCAATCCACCTAACCTGCACAGCTTTAGACTGTGGGAAGGAACTGGAGCACCTGGAGGAAATCCACACAGACACGAGAAGAACGTGCAACTCTTCACGGACAGTCACCCAAGGCCAGAATTAAACTCGAGTCCTTGGAGTTGAGAAGCAGTAGTGCTAACCATTGTGTCAATGAATTACTCAAAAATAATCCCCTAAAGTTTCTGGAGGGGTTTTGAAATCAGAACAACAGGTAATTTAGATGGAATTTGTTACGACAACCAATTCATTTGAAAATTATTCATGCGGCTGAAAGAGAAAACATAATTTCTGATGCACAGGCAGAAGTGTAAAAGAGGCTATTGGAACATTTGGGATATATTTTAAACAATTTGGGATATATTTTATGTTAAACATGGTTTTAAATCTTGGTAATCATAGATAAAGTAGAATTAATAAGAATCATTCTTTCATTCCTGGTACATGGGTGTGGCTGGCTGGGCCAGCATTTATTGCCCATCCCTAGTTGCCTGAAGGCAGTTGAGAGTCAAGCACATTGCTATGGGACTGGAGTCACATGTAGGCCAGACCAGGTAAAGGCGGCAGATTTCCTTTCCTAAAAGACATTAGTGATCACGATGGGTTTTTCTGACAATCAACAATGGTTTCATGGTCATCATTAGATTCTTAATTCCAGATGTTATTTATTGAACTCAAATTCCACCATTTGCCCTAGTGGGATTCAAACCCAGGTCCCCTGAACATTAATAGTCTAGCAATAATAACACTATGCCATCACCTTCCCATAAAGTGGTTAAGAAATGAAATTGCCTTTCAAATTACGACATTTCATTTGAAAAGAGAGGAAAAGTGTTAAGAATTGAGGAAAATTAAAATTAAGTTGTGATAAAATGAAAAGGGGACTGGTGAGTGCAGCAGTCATAAGAGGCATTTTGATATGTGAATCAGCATATCTGTGGGAAAAATAGTGTTTATCCATGACTGGGAAAAAACTATGGTGGATAGAAGAGATGTCAAGGTGGCGAGATAAGGGAATTAGCGCTTGTATGTTAAAAGCCAAGTCCACAGGATAGGTAACATCAAAGGGAAAGAATGATATATCTACAGCACGATAACTGGAGAAAGGCACACAGAAGAAACAACTGCCAAAATAGCCATGCCCAGCTTCAGAAGTAGGCTCTCTAAAAATTATTGCTAAAAGGCTGCTGTTTAAAGACCAAAACTTAAACACAGATTTTTCCTTCGCTGAAATTAAAGATGGCCTTCCCAAATGGCGACAAATATCCTGTGAGTAGTAACTGCTGGATTTATCTCAGTTATTTATTATTGGGCCCATCATACCCCGCTTTGGTGCAGTTTGTGCTACAGGCACTTGATATTTGGCGATTACATTGTTAAAGGAAGTAAAAGCAGATTCTACTGACCTTCAATTTGTGGAAGAAGTGAAGCTTGTCAGGTGCAACCCACCTACATTTTCATAAATCAGACTGTTCTAATTATCTGGTGATGAAGCACTTAATTCAGAGGCTAAATATCATTCCGTTAAGTTGGCCCTTTAATGAACATTCATGAGATGCAAATGAATGCAAATGTGATTCCCAGCATAGGTCAGCAGGAAACTCGACCTGCTTTTATCTCGCCATCAAAATCAGGACAACAAAATTCCAAACTAATTTACTGCTGGCGAGAAACTGACTTCTTAATTTGCACCAAATTAAGTGCCCCTGCCTGCCACAGTTCCTGCAACTGGCAGCAGTGAAAAATACTATACAATATTGTCTGGCGAATGGGCTAGGAAATGGCAAATGGAATTTAATGTTGGCAAGTGTGACGTGGTCCACTTTGGTAGGAAGAATGGTAGGAAGGACTATTACTTACGGGGCAAAAAACTGCAGCAGGCGACGGTGCAGAGGGACCTTGGGGTCCTTGTGCACGAGTCGCAAAAACCCAGCTTGCAGGTGCAGCAGGTGGTCAGGAAGGTAAATGGGATGCTGGCCTTCATAGCGAGGGGGATTGAATATAAAAGTAGAGAGGTCTTGCTGCAGCTGTATAGGGCATTGGTGAGGCCGCAGCTGGAGTACTGTGTGCAGTTTTGGGCGCCGCACCTGCGCAAAGATATTTTGGCCTTGGAGGGAGTGCAGAGGAGGTTTACTAGGCTGATACTGGAGTTGAGGGGGTTGAGCTATGAGGAGAGGCTGAATAAACTGGGCTTGTACTCGTTACAGTTTAGAAGAATGAGGGGAGATCTCATTGAGACGTATAAGATGATGAATGGGATGGATAGGATAGAGGTGGAGAGACTCTTCCCGCTCAAAAAAGACAGTAGGACTAGGGGGCACAGCCTCAAGATAAAAGGGGGACGGTTTAGAACGGAGTTGAGGAGGAACTTCTTCACTCAAAGGGTGGTGAATCTCTGGAATTCTCTGCCCGTTGAAGTGGTGGAGGCTGCCTTGCTAAATATTTTTAAGATGCGGGTTGATGGGTTTTTGATAAGAGAGGGGATTAAGGGTTATGGGGAGAAAGCGGGAAAGTGGAACTGAGCAGCGACAGATCAGCCATGATCTTATTGAATGGCGGGGCAGGCTCGAAGGGCTAGATGGCCTACTCCTGCTCCTATTTCTTATGTTCCTTCTAGATAAAAAAATTGGCATGGAATGATGGGGAATTTGTGGTGTACCTGTTTCACTCTCACTGTGATTCTATTGGTGATATGCTAAAAAGGCTGGAAACTGGGCTAAAGTCCTGATAATCTGGGACTTCCTATTTGGGTTTTGTAACCTAAAACCTGCACCTCTTTGTACTATTGTTTTCCAAACTAATTTTATTCTTTGCGTCCCTCACTCTCCTTCCTTCTTCGATCTTGGCCTAAAACAAAACATGGTTTTCCAGCCCTTATTTTGTGATAGTGTCTGAAAAGGAAGGTTGGATAATTTGAATTGCTTTCACAAAGATCTTGAAGGTTGGTTGGAGAATAACGAAGATTAGAGTTCCAACCTCCCATGTTGGGTACCATGAAAATCGAGTGAAAATAACTTGTAGTGATGAAAGCATAACTGACAGCAAGGAAATTAATTAAACTAATATTGGGCAATAAACTTACACCTCAAACATTGCCGACTATTAAGAGTTCAGATTCAGCTGCTTTTTTCTGCAATTTACCATGAAGTGGAGTAGCCCATACTTACTGATGCTAAAAAGTAGCAACACTTTCATGCAAAGGAACTCATCCTGAGAGAGCTGAAGCCACTGGAACTCCTGGGATAGTCGCTGCATTTCCATACAGAGATTATACATAGTTGATTTTTGCATCCGTTGCCTATAAACGCATGAAAATACATGAACATCAGCTGGAGACACAGACTACAGCATAACAATTTATTATTTCTATGCTTGCTCTGTCCAAAAATGTATTAATTTTTTTCCACTATTTAAAATGTTCAATATCACAGCTAATTCTACATATTCATTACACACCATGCACTGATAAATAGCTTTAAAATGCACAATTTAGACACTTCCGTAGAAATGATTCAGTAACTTTTACAAAGAGAAGTTTTTAGTCTGGAAGATTGTTAGGTTATCTGCTATGTAGAGTAATCATTAGTATTTTGTTGCTTACGTGCACTCTAACCAGTGTTAAATATAAAGTTTTGCTCCCCTGGACATTATCATGTCCTTATATCAGGGAAACCAAATTTCACCCAGAATGTATAAAATAGATGCAATTAATGACAATGAATATACATCATAACAACAAGACACATTGCTGAATCATTTTATAAAAGAATAGAACTGGTTGAACAATGGTTTTCACTAAATGCTCCCATTTAAGGAGGAAAAAGGACTCTACACAGGAGGCAACTTAACTTAATCATTGCATCTTTTGCTTATTGCTAGGATTTACTGAGCAATACTGCCTCATGGGCAGAGTACATATTTAAAGTGAGATAAGATACATCCACTCAGGGTAAACTAACTAAAAGCCTATGTTATTTGAAAGATTGAAAAGGAAGTTATTAAATGAGGACTGGTCAAAGTTAATCGCTTTGCATAGATCCTCCAAAAGCAGGCCTGAGAAATGTCTGCAAAGACTTTGATAGCTCCTAGACAAAAAGAATAAGGATGGAAATCTGAAATAAACGCATAAAACAAAATACAGAACAGGACCATTGGCTTAGGAAGATGGCGATTATTGTTTCACATTTTATAAACCATTTGTTATATGTTATGCATAAACATTTTGAATGTAGATTTATTACTAACCTTGTTGGCAATATTGGCACTAGAGTTTAAATATCAATCTTGCACATGTGCACGTCCTCTAGGTATAATTTGCTGTCATAACTATTTTCATCATACTATTTTCATGTTGTATATAATGCTTTTCATGTCATACTAAAATAAATGCTTTGTAGCAACTAATGGATGCAAATTTTGATTGGTAACATAACTCACTCCCATTTTACAGCTACATTTTATAGTTACGATTAAGTAATTTTATGCTAGCTTTAAGGCTTCATGAACACACAAAGGGAAGCGACGCTCACAGGAACAGCATCACATAAAAGTTTGGGCACGATGTCTGTGATCTCCTTCCATCATTGACTGCACAGTAAGTACAAGTGCCATTCATTTAAAATGTGAGGTCATGGAATTGGTCCTCACATCACTGTTTTATGAAGTTTATTAATGAGATGCCTTTTAATCAGCACATCCAATAAGCTAAGCCATATTATATGTCGTAGTAATATATTAAAAGCCTTGTACATAAAACATACTTCCAACAAATTTAAAACAAGTCTGTTATCATTTCTCCCATCGTGGTATTTCCATCATTCAAAGATCTTGTGACTCCTTTCTTCTGCTCATATATCAGGGCCACCTAAACACTTCTGAAATCTGCAAGCCTCCCTTCCCAGTTCTTTAACTTGCAAAGATTTTCCCAACTGTCTAAGACCCCACAAATAAAGGACACCCATCTGACTGGGACCTGTGTGTATGGGAACATCTAATTTGACAGAATTGGGGTATATGCGGAATATGTGTTTTGGTTTACTGAAATCCTGATTGCTGTCAGCAGTGGGATGGGAGTGGGGGGGGGGAGGGGGGAAGAGATGATGGCTTTTTTACATAGGGAATGTTTGCAATTACAGATGTCTAACACTGATTCTTAACATAAAAATTGTGCCGTGAAATCGTTACAGATGTGCTATAATTGTTATAGGTGTGATATAATGCAAGAGTTTTATATACCTGTAACTTCTAAGCACCTGGGGCAGCACGGTGGGAGTGGTTAGCACTGCTGACTCACAGCACTAGGGACCCGGGTTCCATTCTGGCCTCGGGTGACAGTCTGTGTGGAGTTTGCACATTCTTCCTGTGTCTGCGTGGGTTTCCTCCAGGTGCTCTGGTTTCCTCCCACAGTCTGAAGATGTGTAGGTTAAGATGATTGGCCATGCTAATTTGCCCTTTAGTGTCAGGATATGTGGGGTTATGGGGATAAGGCCCAGGTGGATTGTGGTCAATGCAGACTCAATGGGTCAAATAGCTCCTTCTGCACTGTAGGATTCTGTGATTCTGGTGCGGATTTGGTGGGGAATCCCTCACGGAACTTGCCAGGTACAAGCTTGCATAGCAATTAACCAAATGTGCAAACTTCCTCTAGGCAATTGAGAATCATCTGAAAATGCAATTTAAAATACAAATTCCCGTTGGCTCTGGCTATGTTACACAAATATTTGCCCTCAAAAAACAGAAGAATTAAAACCTCTTCTAACTTTTGGTTAACCATTATAATGACCCAAACTGAGCCCTGCTCCAAACTTTGCCAGCTGACTCCCATTGTCACCGAGGGAGCTCTCCCCCACCCCAGAAAGCCCCACTGTATCCCCCCATGCCCGACACTGCATGGGAGTACCCTGACCCGATTTCTTATCCTGATTCAACTGGACTCCTCGCTCCGCTTCTCCCTCATGGCCTAGAAACTAACAAAAAGAGGCATTCTTTTTCAATCTGATGGAGCTGGACATTGCTGCTGGGCTTCAAGAACAACACTGCTGCCTGGATTTCACCTGATCTGAGTTGGAAGGTCTGGGGGCAAATTATCCTGTTCTGCCTACCATGGGAATTGTAGACGTCAAGGGGTGGGCCATAGAAAGGTCCTTGGTTGGGTCTTCCCGGTTCTGGGGCAGGCAAGGCTGGAAAATGCTTACCAGGTGAGACAGGCACAAAAGAAAATGCGTGTAAGTAAGTGGGCACAGAGTGGCAAACTGACTCTGATATTAGGTTGGTTCACTGTACTTGTTTCAATCAAGTTTTCAATGGGTAAAGAAGAGAAAACTTATTTTTCTCAGGAACTGACTAATTGAAGAGCTACAACTGATCTCTAAATGGCAAATTAATTACTCATATCACGTCAGAACATAAGAACATAAGAAATAGGAGCAGGAGTAGGCCATCTAGCCCTTCGAGCCTGCCCCGCCATTCAATAAGATCATGGCTGATCTGTCGTGGCTCAGTTCCACTTTCCCGCCCTCTCCCCACAACCCTTAATCCCCTCTCTTATCAAAAACCCATCAACCTGCGTCTTAAAAATATTTAGCGAGGCAGCCTCCACCACTTCAACGGGCAGAGAATTCCAGAGATTCACCACCCTTTGAGTGAAGAAGTTCCTCCTCAACTCCGTTCTAAACCGTCCCCCTTTTATCTTGAGGCTGTGCCCCCTAGTCCTACTGTCTTTTTTGAGCGGGAAGAGTCTCTCCACCTCTATCCTATCCATCCCATTCATCATCTTATACGTCTCAATGAGATCTCCCCTCATTCTTCTAAACTCCAACGAGTACAAGCCTAGTTTATTCAGCCTCTCCTCATAGCTCAACCCCCTCAACTCCGGTATCAGCCTAGTAAACCTCCTCTGCACTCCCTCCAAGGCCAAAATATCTTTGCGCAGGTGCGGCGCCCAAAACTGCACACAGTACTCCAGCTGCGGCCTCACCAATGCCCTATACAGCTGCAGCAAGACCTCCCTACTTTTATATTCAATCCCCCTCGCTATGAAGGCCAGCATCCCATTCGCCTTCCTGACCACCTGCTGCACCTGCAGGCTGGGTTTTTGCAATAGGGCAACTGATTATACATTACTGAATACAATAATCTGTAACTTTAAAATAGCACATTCATTGTATTATTATGAGATAGGCACTAGGTGATTTATTAGTATCCTCTTTACAGATGATAACATTTCTGCTGTCATATCTTTTACACATTCTAATAGTTTTCTTCCCAATAAATGATAAACAACATTGAAAATATTGTATCTTTGAGTTAGTTAAGCAAAGACTCATTATCCATTCAATATTAATTTTGTCAATATTTGCCAAGCTAAAATCAAGGCAATCAAAAAACATTGTCTTCATGCTTTAAATTCAAGGTTCGTCATCACTGGCTGGCACTCAAGGATCCAGGGTCCTGAATTTCTGCCCTGAGTCTTCATAACAGACCAATTCTTGATCCACAAGTCTTTGGACATCCAGGACAGCATGCCCCACATGGTAGTGGGATCTGGCATGCAGGGCTTGCTTTTTTTTCTTGCTGTCTCAATTGCCACTCTAGCTTACCATTAAGACGTTGTAACTTAAAAAGAATGATGCACCTTGATGGACCGGTTGTCACCACTTTGAATGATTGGTAGCAGGCCAGTCATTAATGTCAGTGCTGCTGTGCTTCCAGAGGAGCTTCAGATTGTAGTTGAAATGTTTTTTTTGTCCTCACCAGAACACTGGCCTTCTGAGAGTTGAGCAAACAAAGCTTGGTGGGGGAGACGTTTTTCAGACATCCAGACAGTGTCCAGTAAATTGAAGTTGATTGTGCATGAGATTTGCCTGACGCTTATGGAACTGGCTTCAAGAAGGACTGATGTGGGTATGCCGGCGTTGGACTGGTGTAAACACAGTAAAAAGTCTGACAACACCAGGTTTTAGTCCAACCGATTTATTTGATAAGAGACTCACAAGCTTTCGAGGTTTCCCTCTTCGTCAGGTGAATGGAGAGTTCTGGCCTCAGACAGAACATATAAAGCACAGACAGTTTAGAGATTACTGATTAGAATGCGAATCCTTACACCTAACCTGCTGTTCAAGACCTGAAGTGGCTGACAATGTGAGTGGAAGGAGCACTGATCACAGGTCCAAGGCGGCCTTCACGACACACGACAGCGCAGAGTCGCTGAACAGAGACTGATAGCCAAGTTCCGCACACATGAGGACGGTCTCAACAGGGATCTTGGGTTCATGTCGCACTATCTGTAACCCCTGTGACTTGCCTGGGTTTGCAAAACCTCACTTACTGTACTGTCTGGAGACAATACACATCTCTGTAACCTGTGATCAGTGCTCCTTCCACTCACATTGTCAGCCACTTCAGGTCTTGAACAGCAGGTTAGGTGTAAGGATTCGCATTCTAATCAGTAATCTCTAAACTGTCTGTGCTTTATATGCTCTGTCTGAGGCCAGAACTCTCCATTCACCTGACGAAGAGCGAAACCTCAAAAGCTTGTGAGTCTATTATCAAATAAATCGGTTGGACTAAAACCTGGTGTTGTCAGACTTTTTACTGTGTTCAAGAAGGACACCAGTGTTTGTTCATCAAGTCCTCCCAATGATTCGGGAGAATGTGCTGCAGGCTTTGCTGACTGAATTTTCCTAGCATTACGTCTTGTTGATATATAATCCAGGTCATCTTGCAGTATGAGCGTGGATGCAACAACTGCTCTGCACATTAGGATTTTTGTTGAGTTGTGGACATCTTTACTGGGCCGAGAGGTGGCGGATGGAGTTTAATGTGGAAAAGTGTGAGGTAATTCACTTTGGCAGGAAGAACAGATGTGTAGAGTATAGGACTAACGGTAGGACTCTGAATAGTGTGGATGAACAGAGGGATCTAGGTGTATGTGTACATAGATCCCTGAAAGTTGGGAATCAAGTAGATAAGGTTGTTAGGAAGGCATACGGTGTCTTGGCGTTTATTGGTAGGGAGATTGAATTTAGGAGCCGCAACGTCATGTTGCAACTGTACAAAACTCTGGTGCGGCCGCACTTGGAGTATTGTGTGCAGTTCTGGTCCCCACATTATAGGAAGGATATGGAGGCTTTGGAGAGGGTGCAGAGGAGGTTTACCAGGATGTTGCCTGGTATGGAGGGGAGGTCCTATGAGGAGAGACTGAGGGATTTGAGGTTGTTTTCGTTAGAAAGAAGGCAGCTAAGAGGGAACCTTATTGAAACATACAAGATGATTATAGGTTTAGATAGGGTGGACAGTGATAGCCTTTTTCCTCAGATGGAGAAAGCTAGCACGAGGGGGCGTAGCTTTAAATTAAGGGGGGGTAGTTATAGGACGGGTGTCAGAGGTAGGTTCTTTACCCAGAGGGTGGTGAGGGATTGGAATGCCCTGCCTGCTGCAGTTGTAAATGCGCCTAGTTTGGGGGCGTTTAAGAGATCCGTGGATAGGTTTATGGATGGAAAGGGATTGGTTTAGGTTAGAGGGTCATTGCTTTTTGATTGGTCAGCGCAACATCGTGGGCCGAAGGGCCTGTTCTGCGCTGTAATGTTCTATGTTCTATTACTGTCAAACACTGGATGTTGTATTTTGCAGAAGGTTGAGCTGGTGCAGCTGATCCGATATTGGATCTCCTCCTCAACAATGGTCTTTACAGAGAATTGGTTGAAAAAGGCTTCCCTTCATTGGCAGAATATAAAAGGAAGGATATTATGTTGGAATTGTATAAAACATTGGTGAGGTCAGAACTGGTGTTTTGTGGGCAGTTCTGGTCACCACATTATAGGAAGGATGTAATTGCTTTGGAGACAGTGCAGAGGAGGTTTACAAGGATATTGCCAAGGCTAGAAAAGTGTAGCTATGGGGAGAGATTGGATAGGTTGGAATTATTTTCTTGGATCAACAAAGGCTGAGGAGTGACTTGACTGAGGTGTATAAAATTGAGAAGAGAGAGAATGGACAGGATAAAATTGTTATTCTTAGCAGAGAATTCTAGAACCAGGGCACATTGATGCAAGATAAGTGGAAGAAGGTGTAGAAGGGACATGAGGAAGAATGTTTTTACACAGGTGTCTAGAATTTGCTTCCCGAGGTGCTGGTGGAGGCTGAGACCATAAACTCTAAAAAGCACCTTAATCGCTGTAAACTACAGGACTATAGGTTGGGTGCAGGAAGGTGCGATTAGAAAGGGCACTGGCTGTTCTCAGGCTGGCTTGGCCAAGATGGGCCAAATGGCCTCCTTCCATGCTGTAACTTTTCTATGGTCTATGGTATGGGAAGTGCTTACCATAATCTAGAGGCTCTTCTTTAATATATGTGGAAGTGGAATATTTGCTGACCAGCTGTGGGTTGGTATGTGTGTTCACTTTGGCAACATTTAAGCCTGCTGCATGCAGAATTGAAGAGATTCAGATTGGCTTGCAAATCTAGTGCAGAGTTGGATGACGCTGCAACCATCTCCAAACTGTAAATTATTGTATATAGTTTTCAGTTTACTTTTAGCACAGAGGTGATTGACATTAGAAGTTTTGATCAATGAAGAAAATTATCTCCTTTTGCAATGGATCTTTATCAATTGGGTCAGTGGGCTGACGAATTTCAGATGGAGTTTAATTTAGATAAATGTGAGGTGATGCATTTTGGTAGGCTGAACAAGGGTAGGATTTACTCAGTTAATGGTAGGGCGTTGGGGAGAGAGACAGGACAAAGAGATCTGGGAGTACATGTTCATAGCTCCTTGAAAGTGGAGTAACAGGTGGACGGAGTGGTAAAGAAAGCATTTGGCATGCTTCGTTTCATTGGTCAGGACATTGAATATAGGAGTTGGGTAATTGATAAGGCCACACTTGGAATTCGGTGTACAGTTCTGGTCACTCGATTATAGAAAGGATATTATTAAACTAGAAAGAGTGCAGAAAAGATTTACTAGGATGCTACTAGGACTTAATGGTTTGAGTTATAAGGAGAGGCTGGATAGATTGGGACTACTTTCCCTGGAACATAGAAGGCTGAGGGGTGATCTTATAGAGGTTTATAAAATTATGAGGGGCACGGATAAGCTAGATAGTCAATATCTTTTCCCAAAGTTAGGGGAGTCTAAAACTAGAGGGCATAGGTTTAAGGTGAGAGGGGAGAGATACAAAAGTGTCCAGAGCGGTTATTTTTTCATACAGAGGGTGGTGACTGTCTGGATCAAGCTGCCAAAAGTGGTAACAGAGGTGGGTACAATTTTTTCTTTTAAACAGCATTTAGACAGTTACATGGGTAAGATGGGTATAGAGGGATATGGGCCAAATACAGGCAATTCGGATTATTATAGGGGCTTAAAAAAAGGGCGGCATGGGCAAGTTGGACTGAAGGGTCTGTTTCCATGCTGTAAACCTCTATGACTCTAAGCGTTCAAAACTAGCATCAGAGGGTTGTTGATTTTTGCTGAGTGAATAGTCACTGTAAGGTAGATTGTAAATAGCATGGGGATGATCATATGGGCTTGCTTGATCCCCTGATTTTGAAGACATCTTTTTCAGATCTCCCACTCAAGACAGTTGTAATCATATCATCATAAAGCAATTGAAGGATTGTGATATCCAAATCTTTGGAGTACAATCCACAGAGCCTCATGATTTACTGAAAAAAGCTTTGGTCAGGTCACTGAATCCAATGAAGAGTCCTTGGTGCTATTGTTGGCATGTTTCTTGCAGCATAGACCAAATTGGAAGTTCCTCTGGAAGGTCTAAAACTACATTACGTCTCAGGGAGAATTTACTCAGTCACAGGGAGTAGGCAATTCAGGAGAACCTTGTAAGGAAATTGCCTGCTACGGGACAAGGAGGAAATACCTTGACAGTTTTCAATGCATAGTTTATATTTATCTCCCTTGCTGAAGATAGTTGTAATTGTCCCATGGGGGGAGGGCAGTTCTTTTTCTCCCATATCCACAGGATTAGTGCATGGACTCTTGATGTGAGCAAATGTCTACCAGCTTTGAAGTCTTCAGCTGGAATACCATTGGGATCACAGTCTGTTTTTTTTATCCGTTTGATTGCTTGATGCAGTTTTCCTACTGATGGCGGTTCACCTATGGATTCTACAACGGTACTGAGCAGCTGCCATTGTACATTTACAATAAAGAATTTTTTGAGAATGTTCGTTCCATCATTGATGAATGGTTTGACATTCTGAAGAAGAATAAAAACATCACCCCACGAGTGAACAGGATTTTGTCCATTTGATTTTGGTCTTTGATGGCCCTGGTTGAATCTCTTGGGTTTTCTCTTCCCACCCTACATGTACTTTATTTTTTAGACTTTTCCGTGGATGTTAGACTTCAGTTGATGCAATGTTACCTTCTGGTGACCTTTGGTTATTCTGCTAAGCAATGAAGGCTGTTTGTGTTTGTTCTGGTTGGCTACATATTTCAGCATTGTTTTCATCGACTAGTCTAGTGCAGATGATACTCAAACCCAATAATCTGGATACAAGAGCCTAGTGAAGCTGGCTTTATTCAATCCTACACTCTTCTGCAATTCAGTGAGATGTGTGAAGATTTTCCAGATTGGTCGTGAGCTGCATATGCAATTACTTTCTTCAGCTGGACTGCTTTGAGGCCAATATATTGACCTTCTTCCTGTTGGCCTTTGTGATACCTTGGTGTGAGGTGGATGTTCATCACCGATGTTATGACCTGTCCAGCAGGCATCAGACATGGATTGAGCGATAGACATCACTTAGATCTTTAATGCAAACAATTATATAATCCAGGAGGTGCCAATACTTTGATCTAGGATGACTCCATGCGGTTTTGTATTTGTCAATATGACAAAAGGGTCAGTAGGAGGACACCATTTGCTTTGGCTTTCCCACCCCATTTATTCCATGATTCTGCACCAGACATCAAAATCATGGCCAAAGATGATCTTTTCAAGTCCTCAAAAGATGATCTTTTAATCTTTTTTAACTGTAGTAAGGATTTCATCAAGGTCAGAATAGAATGTTTCCTTCTTCACCAGAGTCAAGGGTTGGGCATGACTGCGAATGATGATAGCATACTGGTTACAGTTGAACTGCAGGTGAAGTGTCATGAGCCTTTGGAACTCTTTTTCTCAAAAGGTAGTGGAAGCAGAGTCTTTGAATATTTTTAAGTAGATAGATTCTTGATAAGTTAGAGTGTGAAAGGTTATTGAAGGTTGGCAGGAACGTGGAGCTGAAGTTACAATCAGATCAGCCATGATCTCATTGAATGGCAGAGCAGGTTTAAAGAGCCTCACGTTCTCAATTCATAGGTCTACATTTACAAATTTGGAGTTCTGGCAGTGCATTCAAAATCCTAACGTTTTTGATTCTTGACTACTGGAATTCAACGTCAAAGAAAGTGGAATTTGCTACCACAGAAAGTAGTTGAGGCCAAAACATTGTATGTTTTCAAGGAGTTAGATAAAGATCTTGGGGTGAAAGGGGTGTGGGAACTTGCTACTGAGGTGGATGATCAGTATGATAACAATGCAAGCTCAGAGTCTAAGGAAAAAATGGTCTACTCCTCGTCCTATTTTCTACGTTTCAACATCGGCATGATCTTGGCAAGCTGATGGTCAGATTTATGTGATGTATGAAGCATGATAACAGGAACTGCCTTCTTTCACTTTTAGAGCCAGCAAGAGGCACAGTCTTCCTTTACCTGTTCTGCCACTGGGGAACTCTTGGATTGTGCTTTGTTTGTCACCTTCGCCTGAACTTGTTTCCATGAGTGGCTCTACCAGGAGCAGAAAGTTCTCAACAGCATCACTCAAGGGATTACCAGAGCACACAAGCCTCTTTACCACGTCAAGGTGGTGATCCACAGAGAGTACAAGGATGTGATCACTGAACTGTAGATGTGCAAGTTTATGAAGGATCAGATCAAATCAGGCAAGTATCCAAGTCAATCTGACTGTACAATTACAAAAGTGTACCAGCATTTACCACACTTTTGTCAGATACATAGCAAATATTAAACTCTGTTAAACTCTGGTATCAATATCATTGACACTAAATGACATTCAAAAGTACCCAACTGGTCATGCATGCAATAGATTATTAGGGTCTAGCCTAATTAAAAGATACAGATTAGGTTGTCATATTACAGAATAGTTCAACAGCCAATATTTCCATTCAGTTTTACATCTTACTGAGCTTGTTCAAATATTCCATCTTTACTTATGGAAACATAGAAGTCTATAGCAAAGAAGGAAGCCGTTTGGCTCATACTGACATTGCCAACTCTTTGCTAGAGAAATCCTGGTAAAATAAAAAACCTGAATTAGAAACAGGTTTAGTTTGACAGTCACGATTTAGCAGCCTCTGCAGTGACCTGGCTGCTACAAACTGAGCATGTTTGGGAACTAATTCTTACAGACTAACCAATCTTTAAAAAATTGGGACAGGAGGTGAAAGTAGCAGTATTGATTAAAAAACTCATTAAAGGTGATTACTAAGTGTAAATAATATACGTAGAGTTAAGAAACAGCAAGGATGCAAGACTACGGCAGGTGCCTACAGATCTCCTAATGGTCTTGTATGCTTAAATACCGAGACCAGGAAACATGTATCAAAAATACAGTTATAATGGGAAATTCTTATTTTCACATAGATTGGGAGAAGCAGTGCATCACAAGGAACAAAGATAATGAAGATCTAGCATGTACTTGGGACAGCTTTTTAGAAAAATATATGCTCCAGCCAACAAGAAGTAAACATTTCATACAGGATATAGTGATTAGTAAACTAGGTGAAACAGGTAATAGATAAATCTATTCACAGTAGGAAATATTTGAAATTGTAATTCATGAATACAAAACCCACAGGCCATCAATTGAGGGGTCATTACTGGAATCTATGTCAGAACACAGAGTGACTGAGGATTTTAGCAAGTAGTAACCAACCAATGTCAGCAAAGACAGGCCTTATCTGACTGATCCAACTTATTTTTTTGATGTCATTAACACAGTGAATGTCCTGAAAATATAAAGGTTCCTTTTCTGTAGTTAAATAATCTATGAAGTAAAAGAACAGTATTAAGCTTAAAGAATTGGTGCACATAAAAGAAATGAAAAGTTAAAATTCAGTGAACTGGGAAAGCAAACAAAAAGCAGCCCAGGTATACAAAAAACTGTTCAGATACAAAAAGTGAATACGCAAAGTCTGCAAGGGCTATCAAAGTAAAATCACAGCAAAAATTTTAATGAATATTTTAAACCAAAATGTGATAAAGGAGAACATGGGCCCATTAAAAGCAGATGCGGGTGAGACTATAATGGATAACAAGGAAATTACAGAGTTAAGTATTTTGCATTTATTTTCAAAGGAAACAAAAAGGAAGAGGACCCAGTCACACAAGGGACCTTGAAGAATAAGTCAAGGAAAGGAATTAAGTGGATTTAAAGCAAGTCAAAAAAAAGTGATAATAAGAAAATAATGGTTCTTAAGATGAACAAATTTTCAGGAAACTGGTGGTTCTTTCCCCAGGGTAATAAATTGCAGATATATTACTCACAAATTTCCAAAGCTGTTGAGGTTTAGGACTGTTCTTTTGGATTGGAAAATAACAAATTATTTAGGAAAACGGGGAGGGAAAAAGATGACAACTATATACCTGTTATCACAAAAATAAATTAATAGTGAAATGAAAGATTCCAGAATTGTGATGTGGATTGGTCATTGATTGACAGTAAGGAAACAGAGATTAGGGAGGAACAGTTAATCCTCTGATTGGCAGGATATGTGAAAAATTGTATTCCCCAGGGCTCTATAATAGGGTCTCAGTTTTTTACCATGTAAACAAATTACGTGGACAAAGGAATACCAAGTTGTTTATCCATGCTTGTGGATGATGTCAAATTGGGAGGCACACTAAGTTGTGTGCTTGGGAGCAGGAATTTACAAATGGGCACAACCAGACTAAATAAGTGGGAAAAACAATGGGAGATGAAGTTCAATATTGGGAAGGCAAGGTCATCCATTTTTGAATCTGGAGAAGACAAATCAAAATACTTTCTTAGTGATTAGAAAGCTATGGCGGAGAAAAGAGATTTAGGTGTCCATGTACACAAACTCATGTGCAGGCATAAAGAGTATTAAAAATGTTAATTGATTACTACATTTATTGTTAAGTGGGGTTTCAATTCAAATGTAAAATAAATGATATTCAGTTTTCTACAACCATGCACAGATGCCATATGGAGTTCTGCATTCAATATTGGCCACTGAATCTCAGGAAAGATATTCGAGAAGATAGAAGTTCATAGAACCTTACAGTGCAGAAAGAGGCCCTTTGGCCCATCGAGTCTGCACTGAACACAATCCCACCCAGGACCTACCCCCATATTATTACCCATTAATCCCTCTAACCTACGCATCCTTAGACACTAAGGGGCAATTTCTTAGCATGGGCAATCAACTTAACCCGCACATCTTTGGACTGTGGGAGGAAACTGGAGTACCTGGAGGAAACCCACGCAGACATGAGGAGAATGTGCAAACTCCACACAGACAGTGACCCGAGCCGAGAATTGAATCCAGGATCCTGGAGCTGTGAAACAGCAGTGCTAACCACTGTGCTACTGTGCCGCCCTCTGTGCTACCGTGCCGCCCTAGATGATTAGATGATTCCTATGATACTAAATTGCATGAATCTGGTTTGTGCTCCCTTGAATTGGAAAAGTTGAGGAGAGTCTAAATTAAGTCCTCAAATGATAAAAGAGTTTTATTGGATAGATAAAGACAAATTATTTCCTCTGGTAAAGCAATCCTGAACAAAACAGCATAGTCTTAATGTTAGAACCAGGCCTTTATGGAGTGAAATCAGTAAACACCACTTTCGAGGAAATCTAGAACTTACTCCACTAAAAGCTTGCTAATGTTGGATCAATTGAAATTGTCAAAACTGAGACTGATAAGAATTTTATTGATGAGGTTGACAAGGGATGTAGGATAACATGACAGAGTGGAGTTGAGTTATGCAGATCAACCGTTTGAACTGAATTGCAGAACAAACTCAAGAGGCTGAAAGATTCTGTACAGCTGATTGTACAGAATGTTAGATTCCCCCCTCCATGGTCAGGAGCATCAGCTGTCCTGCAAGAATTAATTAAGAAATTGTGCAACAAGGTAATTAATTGCACAGCAGTGAATTAATAACCAAGACAAGAAACAGGTAGGTGAAGAAGGCTGACACCCACCCAATCTCAGCTTCCCCAATGCCCTGGAAACAAAGTTGGCATGGAGCCAACACCCTGTACACCACCCTACAGTCACAAAGTGCTGTGGAGAGGATTAATGAGGGCTATCAGTCACGGCAACACTAGGAAGGCATCAGTGGCCACTGCTGGAAGAGGCAGGAGGAAAATATAGTTAAGGCTCACGGATCCTTAGTGTAGGCCTTGGGTTGGGACGGTTTGGGTAGGCTAGGGAAAGGGACAGAGTGGGCAAGGGAAAGGGACTGCCCCACGATTGGCAAATGCAACCCCTGAAGAACGACTCCCTCTATTCCTTCTTGCCCTATATAAACCATTAAGATTAAAAAATTGTATTTCTTTCTCCCACCTGCTACCCATGTAAAACATTTTATGGCAGTGGCTCTGTATTATCAAACTCAACTGGCTTGTTAATTCCTCTTAACTGACTCTTAATTACTCATTTAAATATCACAGGTAGACTGCCAACTTTGGGATCCACCTACTCCCCTGCCCCTTTTATTTATAGGATCAAGAGAAATCAGAGTATACTTTTATGGGGATGAACTCCAGGAAAAGTGATGGAATGGGCATCCAGGCTATTTTACGTACTCCCATGATACACATAAAATTCAGTCTATTAAGTTTGCATGGGGCCACATGTTTTGCATGATTCATATGGAGAGAAATAATCAGAACATAAGAAACAAGAGCACAGGTAGGCCACGCAACTGCTCGAAACAGCTCAATAAAATCACGGCTGATCTTTAATCTCAACTTCATTTTCCTGCCTTACTCAGATATCTCTTGATTCTCTTAAGAGTCCAAAAACATACTGATCTTAGCCTTTTAACATATTTGATGACTGAACATGCACAGCTCTCTGGGTTAGCTACTGAATTCCAAAGATCCATAGTCTTTCAGCAAATAAATAGTCCTGATCTCTGTCCTAAATAGCTGACATCTTATTCTTAGTCTATGCCCCCTTGCTCTGAGAAAAGTCTCAATACCTGCTCTATCAAGCCTTCTCAAAGAGATCACCTCTCAATCTTCTAACTCTAGAAAGAATAGACCCATTCTATTCAATCTCTTCTTACAGGATCATTTCTCACTCCAAGAATCAACCTAGTGAATCTTTGTTGCAGCCCCAAGGCATATATACTCTTTTTTAGGTACATTGACCAAAACTAAGCACAACTGGACAGATCCAGTGGAAACTGTCATTAAAAGTATCTATGTGCACATCAGTGTTTCATTTCAATCCTCCAACCTTTAAGAATAGAAGAGTTTGCATTAAGTACTTTTCCAAATTGTATCTGTGCACAGTTGTTATGTATGTCCGGGAAGTAGCCTTTATTGTGCAGTATTCTTAGGCACATTATCTGAAGGTGGAGAAACACTGGAAGGATAACTCTTACACAAACCTGAATATCCTCTGCATTTTTGGCTGTTCTACTTATTGGGAAACCCCTCATCCCAGACACCACCATCTATGTGCTTCCATTGTTTAAAAAAAAATGCTTGAAGCAACTGAAAAGTGTGGGCAAAGGGTGCATGTGCAAGAGTATCAATAGTATAGCTACTGCTTCCACTTAAGTTTGTGACAAAAGTTGAGGGCTCAGAAGAATTATGCGCAGAAAAGAGAAACATTCCCTGCTCTTGATACTAGCAAACTATTTTCTTATGTACAGGCAGTCTGAGGGATTTGGATGATCTCCCTTCTTGCAGCTTGCACTTCTGCTTTTACTGGAGGTTCCAGATAGTACTTTGGCGCACATGCTATAGCAGGACTCCAGCTTCTTTGTATCAAAGGCAGGAGTGCTACTAATATTTTTCCACTCTAATGCTGTCAATAAGTGATCTCATTTTATGGCACCACAACTTACCCTTTTATGGCAAGTTGTATTGCTTTAATAGTTGCTAGATTTTGTGCATCTCCAGCCAAGGTGAGGTGTATGAATGACTGAAGTAAGATAGATAAGCAGCAGAGCCATCCTGTATTACAGTTGCAGAGAAAGTGAATGCTATCTCATCCATGCATTAAACTTTGGTGCAGGCAAAGTTGTTTTAATTAATTTAACTTTATGTATTCTCGTCATATGAAGATTACATGAGGAACTGTCAGGACCAATTTGTTTCTGACATTAGCCAAAATTCGGGGTCAGCAGTTGTGTTACAGGAAATGAATTATGGCAGGATTCCCAAGTGCCTGACTACTTCAATCATGATTTAATCATAAATCCCAAGGATAGTCTTTTGCATAATAGGGCACCAAGATGTTACTTTGTTTTAATGAGAGGTTGTGTAGGGTGCATGAAGAGAAGAAACATCGCATCTCACTTTGGCCAAATATTACTAATGGAAAGACGTTTGTTCTTAACTTGGTCTTGCTACTTAACAGGAACTTTTCTCAGAGATTGAATACCATTGGAATACAGCATCATGGGCCCCACATATGGCAGCTGTGCATTGAGGTGTACCATATAGAGTTTGAAACCAGAACTGACAAGAGATATGCATAAATATTTCTGGAATTGTTTACATATATCTTAGTTGGAGATGAATAATGTTTTAAAGTAAATGGTCTTGAAGTTTAATCCTGGGTCAAACTGAACATTTTCACAACCAGGTTATGTTTGAGTGAGTGATCAGGAATGGGAGTGCAGTTAGGTTCTTTTGGCAGAAGCTGAAAATGATACCTTTAGTCTTCCTTCAAGGCAACAGAGAGAAGTCTTTCTACTTCAACCTGGCTGGTCTTTGATCTCTCTTCCAGCATGTCAATTTCAAAAGTTTTCAAGGTAACAGAGAAGACTAGCCACATGGCCCCCATCCTGGGGAAGACACTTGACCTGAACCCCTCCAGCCCAGCCCAAGCCCCTCAAAAATATTTCCCTTGAAGGACCCCCCGTTCTTCACCTGAAAGTGGCTGTTTTGCTATGGGCACTCTGGAGATAAGTGAGCAGATGGTACTCAACTACTTGCTCCCTTTGCGGTTCATGGCACCTGGTGCCTGCTTTTAAGGGCCAGTAATGTTTTGTGACCGGGTGAGGAGGAGTCTGGAGCAGACTGGGAGGCTGTTGCATTTTACTTTAATCTCACCAATGAGATTAAAATGAATGCGTATAACCTCTAATCAGGTTCTCACCAAATCTGGATGAGATCCTGATCATTCCAGCTGGAGCAGACCAGGAGCATCACAATCTGATTGACGCCCAATGCAAATCCTGTTCCGGACTTCTTGCAAGTTCACCGGCCCAGGGAGATTTGCGCCTGGGGCTAACAGATTGGTGAAACGCCTTAGTCACCTGTAATCTTAGTCATTTTAGTCATCTGCTTCGAAAGATTAGTCATAGCACAAAGCAATTTCAGCCTCCCTGAAATCTACTGCCACAATAAGTCCACAGCAGACACCACCGCCCTGTCCTACACTCAACCCTGGAACACCAAGATAACAAAGACACCAATGTCAAAAAGACACCAGTGTCAGATTCCTATTTATTAACTATAGCTCAGCCTTCAACACCATTATTCCTGTGAAACTCATCTCCAAACTCCGTAGCCTGGGGCTGAGCTCCTCCCACGGCGAATGGATCCTAGCTTTCTAAACCCACAGACCACAATCGATTGGGATTGGCAACCACCTCTATGGTCATCCGTAATACTGGTGCCGCACAAGGCCATCTTCGGCCCCTTACTATCCTCGTTATACACCTATGACTATGTGGCCAAATTCCCCTCCAACTTGATTTTCAAGTTTGCTGATGACACCACCATAGTGGGTCGGATCTCAGTGGCAAAACAGAGTACAGGACAGAGATGGACAATCTGGTGAACTGGTGCAACAATTATAATCTCTCTCTCAAAGTCAACAAAACAAAGGAGATAGTCATCAATTTCAGGAAGCATAGTGGAGGACATGCCTCAGTCTACATCATTGGGGATGAAGTAGAAATGCTTAGGAGCTTCAGAGTTTTAGGTGTCCAGATCATCAATCTGTCCTGGTCCTTCCATGCCAACATTATATTTAAGGAAGTCCTCTACTTTCTCAGGAGGCTAAGGCATGTCCGCTACGGCTCTCACCAACTTTTACAGATGACCATAGAAAACATTCTTCCTGTTTGTATCACAGCTTGGTATGGCTCCTGCTCTGTCCAAGACTGCAATAAACTGAAGCCCAGTCCATCACTCAAACCAACCTTCCATTCACTGACACCGTCTACACTTCCCGCTGCCTTGGAAAAGCAGCCAGAGTAATCAAGGACCCCACGCACCCTGGACATACTCTCTTCCATCTTCTTCTGATACAAAAGTCTGAGGACACGCACCCACTGACTAAGAATAGCTTCTTCCCTGCTGCTGTCAGACTTTGAATGGACCTACCTCACATTAAGTTGAGCTTTCTCTACACCCTAGCTATGACTATAACATGACATTCTGCACTCTCTCCTTTCCTTTCCTATGTATGTTATGCTTTGTCTGTATAGCACTCAAGAAACAATACTTTTCACTGTATACCAATACATGTGACTATGATAAATCAAACCAAAGTAAATATTCTGTTATTTTCAATGCTGGTGGTATAGACTTACTCCAAGTGATATATAGTGGATGTTATTTATATTGCAAAATATTTAACTCTACGAAGACAAGTATTTAAGAGCACCAGTATTATTGAGTTAATTTTCCAATCCTCCTCAGGATGAGGTAACACGAGGAGTCTTGAAAACTTCAAATATTATACCCTTTTCAAAAAAAAATGTAAAGGTAAACCCAACAACATTCAGAACCAGTTTAACTTCTTTGGTTGGCAAGCTTTTAGAGATAATATATCAGAGAAATTAGTTAGAATATTGTGCTCTTGCAAGTGGTGAGCTTGATAGTGGGAAGGTCATTTTCACAGGCAGGATGATGGCGTACTGGGAGCCTGTAGTCTTCCCCACCTCTGCCAGAATTAAATTTTGGATGAGAATGTCAATGGTTGACCTTCCAGAGGCCAACTGAGGCCTTTAAATGGCACATTAAAAAGGGCCCATTCTGTTGTTATTAACCCATTTGCAGATGCCATGTGATGTGCACAACAGGTAAAACTATGCAATCAAGTGAGTCCCTTGATCAAAAGCACTCGGTTCCTTACAGAGGAACTGAACATTGGAAAGGAGGAGCCTGCTTAGAGTCACCCCCTTGTCCTTTCTGCCACATCAATGCACCCCTCTTCCTGTGACCTCATAAGTAAGGGCAGCATGGTGGCACAGTGGTTAGCACTGTTGCCTCATAGTGCCAGAGACCCGAGTTGGATTCCCGGCTTGGGTCACTGTCTACACATTCTCCCCGTGTCTGCGTGGGTTTCCTGTGGGTACTCCGGTTTCCATTCTCAGTCTGAAAAATGTGCTAGTTAGGTGCATTGGCCATGCTAAATTTCCGTCAGTGTACCCGAACAGGTGCCGGAGTATGGCGACTAGGGGATTTTCACAGTAACTTCATTGCAGTGTCAATGCAAGCCTATTTGTGATACTAATAAGCTTTAAGTTACTAGGACAGATACGGATTAATTAAGGAAACGCTGCATGGATTTGTTAAAGCAAATTGTGCTCAACAAACTGAACATCCAGAACTGGCTTGCCCCCAAATGGCAGAGAGTGGTTGTGGATGGGTCTTTTTCTGCATGGATGTCCGTCATAGTGGAGTGCCCCAGGGATCTGTTCTGGGACCACTGCTGTTTGTAATTTTCATAAATGACCTAGATGAGGAAGTGGAGGGATGGGCTGGTAAGTTTGTTGATGACATGAAGGTTGGTGGTGTTGTAGATAGTTTGGAGGGATGTCAGACGTTGCAGTGTGACACAGATAGGATGCAGGGCTGGGCGGAGAAGTGGCAGATGGACTTCAATCCGGATAAATGTGTAGTGGTCCATTTTGGCAGGTCCAATGGAATGAAGGAGTATAATATCAAGGATAAGACTCTTAACAGTGTAGAGGATCAGAAGGACCTTGGGGTCCAGGTCCACAGGACTCTTAAATCGGCCTCACAGGTACAGTATGTGGTTAAGAAGGCGTATGGTGTACTGACCTTCATCAATCAAGGGACTGAGTTTAGGAGTCGGGAGATAATGTTGCAGCTTTATAAGACCCTAGTCAGACCTCTCTTGGAATACTGTGCTTAGTTCTTGTCACCTCATTACAGGAAGGATGTGGAAGCTATTGAAAGGGTGCAGAGGAGATTTACAAAGATGTTGCCTGGATTGGGTGGTATGCCTTATGAGGATAGGTTGAGGGAGCTCGGTCTTTTCTCCTTAAAGAGACGAAGGATGAGAGGTGACCTGATAGAAGTGTATAAGATGTTGAGAGTATAGATCAAGTGGATTCTCAGAGGCTTTTTCCAAGGGCTGGAATGGTTGCTACGAGAGGACACAGGTTTGAGGTGCTGGGGAGTAGGTACAGAGGAGATATCAGGGGTAAGTTTTTCACTCAGAGGGTGGTGGGTGACTGGAATCGGCTGCTGTGGTGGAGGCAAATTCGATAGGGTCTTTCAAGAGACTTCTGGATGAGTACATGGAACGTAATAGAATTGAAGGTAAGCCTAGTAGGTATGGATATCATCGGTGCAACTTGTGGGCTGAAGGGCCTGTTTGTGCTGTAGTTTTTCTATGTTCTATTTTCTATGTTTTAAACTTTTTGATAAGTGAACAGAGATGGTTGCTGATGTCATATTATTTATGTATTGTATATGCTCTTCCAAAAGGCATTTGATAACGTGCCATATAAAAGACTTGCCAGCAAAGTTGAAACCCATGGATAAAAATGGGCAGTAACAAGAGTACTGGTGAATGGTTGTGTCTTGGACTGAAGGAACACATACAGTGCTGCTTCTCAGGGGCTGGTACCAACACTGAGGGTATCTTGTTAACTCTGTCTTGTCAATGCCCATTCCCCTCCTCGACTCATAGCCCATAACTCAATAAAAGCTCCACCACAACCCCCAATAGGAATACCAAGCTCAAAAAATTAACCCTTTTAACAAAGCCACCACCTCAGCACTAAATTACCTGCACTCAACGCTCTTTGCGCTGACACCAGACTCCCAAAACAACTGCTCTATGCAGAATTTGGTCACAACAGGAGACTCCCAGGAGGATATTGGAAACACATTAGGGAGCATGCCTAAAGAGATCAAATACCTCACCAAATTATGAAAGTCCTTAGCTTCTGAGTGAACAAAATAGAGGTTCATTCAACAAGGGATTGAAGATGTCCAGAGACTTCGTCAGGAACATGAAGAGGTGAAGCCCATGTGTCATGTGTGTATAAACCTTCAAACAACTCATCTTCCTAATGCTTCAAGTACCATTACCCTGCACATGGCAGAATTTGTAAGTAAGACATATCAGCCATCTCAGAACCCATCAACCTAAAGTGGAAGAAAGCCATCCTCGATCCCAAGGTAATGCTTAAGGTACTAGGACTGCTACTTTCCTGGATTATATATTAGTGACCTAGGGCAGAATTCTCATAATTTTATGACTAAATATGGAGGGTGGGGGTGGGAGGGTAACAGGGGTGCTTTCTGCTACAGTGATCAGTGGGAAAGCATGCCAAGTCTTCCAGACCCGACCTCATTAATTATACATAAGAACATAAGAAATAGGAGCAGGAGTAGGCCATCTAGCCCTTCGAGCCTGCCCCGCCATTCAATAAGATCATGGCTGATCTGTTGCTGCTCAGTTCCACTTTCCCGCTTTCTCCCCATAACCCTTAATCCCCTCTCTTATCAAAAACCCATCAACCCGCGTCTTAAATATATTTAGCGAGGCAGCCTCCACCACTTCTAAGTGTTTCACACCATATTCAGTGGTGGGGATGGTTGTAAGTCTGCCTTCATGTCTGGGTGCCATATTGAAAAGGCACCCAACATTACTGACCCAGTATTAAAGAACATGGACCTCCTAAAATAGAAGGATTTCCACAAACATTGTGGCTGAATGATGGATGTCCTCCAGGATAACTGAATTGGAAGGTCCACCTGCAGATGCACCCCTGATTCACTGCTATAGGGCTCGGGGGTCCACGGTTACCGTCAACCCCCATCCTAAACTCCAGTGGCAGTCCCAAGTATTGTTCAGATAAGTCCCAATGTCCGCACACCTCTTGTACAAATGTGCTTCACGCCAGTGTATTTTCCAGCCATCATCATGGAAAATCTGTCATGGGGATTCCAATAAGAGGATGTCAATGAAATTCAAGGCACCCACTGGCAGGCATCAGTGAAAGATTCCACTGTAAATTTACACCAGTGTGAAATTGATTTCTGGCCCTTCCACCGTATTCTACCACCATGCCCACCAGCACGAGTTTGGGAGAATTTTGCTCCTAGACTCGAACATGTAGCGCATGAATTGAAAATTTCAGATGACACAATGCTTGGAAATTTTGTGAACTTTGAGGATAGTGATAGACTTCAAGAGGACATGGAGATCCTGGTGGAATGGGCAAGCATGCAATAAATAAAAGTCATGATGCAACTGAAATTATTCAGTATAGTAGGAAAAATGAGGGCAGGTAATATTAATACATAAATTCTAGGGGAGTCAGGGACAGAAAGACCTGGGCTATATGTACATAACATGATGAAGGTGGCAGGGCAAGTTGAGAAAGTGGTTAAAAAGGTAGGCTGCATTAGTGATTTAGAAGTTGAGAAAAAGGAGGACAAAAGCAAAGGAGTTATGACGAACATTTAGAAAACTGTGGTTAGGCCTAAATTGAGTATTGTGTCCAATCCTGGGCTCTGCATTTTAGGAAGGACGTGAAGGCTTCAGAGAGGATGTTGTAAAGATTTGCAAGAATTATTTCAGGGATGAAGACTTCAGGTGTGTGGATTGAAAAGCTGGGGTTATTCTCCTTAGGAAAGAGAGATTGAAGAGGACATTTGACAGAAAAGTGTTCTAAATTCCTATTCTGCCAGTTCCATCTGACAAAACAAAAGGAGAAACTAGCTGGAATGTTGTGCTCTTGCAAATGGTGAGCTTGGAAGTGGCACAGTCATTTTCTCGGGCAGGATGGTGGCATACTGGGAGCCCACAGCCTTTCCCACCTCTGCCAGAGGCCAACTGTGGCCCTTAAATGGAACATTAAAAAGGGCCCATTCTGAAGTTGTAATCCATTTGCAGGTAAATCTGTTGCCATGTGATGTGCACAACAGGTAAAACTGTGCAACCAAGTGAGTCCCTTGATCAAAAGCACACAGTGCCTGACAGAGGGACTGAACATTGGAAAGGGGGAGCCTGCTAAGAGTCACCCCCTTGTCCTTTCTGCCACACCAATGCATCCTTCTTCCTGTGACCTCATAAAATTGTACCCTCCCCTCTTATACACACACACACACACACACACACACGCTTACACACTTTACTTACTATGCCCTGAGTCACTATACAAACTACCTGATTAGTGTATGTTCTGATGGGCCTTCCTGTTGGCTCTCCAGCTGGCAGGGAAGACCCTAATTCCTTAACAAAATACCGCCCATTTGTTCCTATTGGTGGAAAGGTCTAGAATAAAAGGATACTGATTTAAGGTGTTTGGCAAAATAACTAACAGTGACATGAGGAAAAACCTTTATGCAGTGGGAGATCATGATCTGGAATACCTGAAAGCATCATATTGTCAGATACAATCAAGACTTTCAAAGGGAATTGGATAAGCAGCTGATTGTTGGGCTATGAGAAAATGTTGAGCTGCTCTTACAGGGAGCCAGGAGGGACACATCAGGCCAAAGGGCCTCTGTCTGTATTGTAACTATTCTATGATCCCAGTGTAATAACTGAATTCAGGGTGTTCCTGAATGGCTGAATTTGTGTTTTACTCTGTCATGGTTGTTTATAAAAAGTTCCTATGCAGTGGGAGCTGTTACCCTTGTTATGACTGTAAGAAAATGTTGTCAGCAAATGGTGACAAAAACAGAAAAATGTCTACAGAATATTTTAAATGCTGCTTAATGGTAAATTACAATTTAATAAGAACAGAACAATATATCATGGAATTATTTTAGTTCTGAAAGTT
This sequence comes from Carcharhinus amblyrhynchos, assembly GCF_965287045.1. Lineage (NCBI taxonomy): Eukaryota > Metazoa > Chordata > Chondrichthyes > Carcharhiniformes > Carcharhinidae > Carcharhinus > Carcharhinus amblyrhynchos. The sequence continues at coordinate 130,351,490 of NC_137327.1, forward strand.
ATTAATTATTTTGCATTCAAATAATAATTTGAATCAGACATTCTTCAAACAAAAGATACACTGAATGGTATTTTCATGATTTTAAAACACAAGGAATGTCTACCTGGAGTACATTTTGTTCAAAGTAATTTTAGGAAAAAACAAATGAACTTTTTTTAAAATTAGACTTTAATTACATTCTGCTTCTTTTAATTATTTCAGTGAATTATTCTCAAGCTAACAAAAGGTTGGGAAAGAAAGAAAAGAAAGACATTTGCCTCGTGTCTCATTACTCAAACAAGCCAAAGTGCTTTACAACAAATTGCATTTTGAAGGGTGTTCACCATGCCATTTTAACAAGGAGAACTTTGTATAAAAGACTGGCTCATTAATTAGGTGTGGGTGCTGGCCTTGCCAGTAATTCTTACATGCAGTGAATCAATTAAAAAAAAACAGGCAAAAAAAAGTAAATAGGACAAAGGTTCAGCAGCGGGGAATCTTCAAATGAGCAATTTGAGCCCCTTAATGAATGTATATGCTGTTATTTAACAGCTGATCAGTTATGTTTCTCTCTTTAATCCTAGTACTTCTATGTTGTTTCCTCCAGCAAACATTTCTGACTACTGCTACAGGCTTTTCACATTAAATCTATTGCTAGCTTCAGGGTAACTTAATAAGGTCTGTTAAGCACAAGAATATAAGGTCCAAAGTTAAGAAACTACTTTGCTCCTCCTTAACAGCTGATCAATGTGTTTCTTTCTCATTATTTCATACAGCTTGGCCAGCAGGTCTCCCAATTTAAATGCTTGTACATCAATGAAAATACAAGGTAGTTACAGCATGGACTATTTACGTTTTTCTGTATTTTGAATCACATCATGTTCTGATGTACTTCTAAAAGTGAAAAAAGCCTCTGCGTTTCATTTTATCATTAGTATAGAGAGGGTGGGAGGAATCAGACAGGCACATTGCTAACTGTATCAAAGATGCCAGATGTTATATCATTTGAAATGGTCTGTTCAGTGGAAAGAATAATCCTGTAGGTCATGAAAATTACATAGTGATATAAAAATATACATATTGTAGTTATTTTTAAGCTATATTTGTTATTTTAGTATTAATACTCTCTTGAATTCTATACTAATCTATGGTGATTAATCATTCATTGCTAATTTCCACACGAGAAATGATCTACGAAAGGATGCCTGAGATAGATGCTGGTAACTGCATAACTGTGTCTAATACTGAAATGAAAATACCTTGAATTCATGCACAATGTTGTTGGTGGAGGCTTCTTTTGCTGAAGAAAACCAAAATTGCATTAAGTAATATATGTAAATGCTTGGCTAACCAATGAGATGTGGCAGTATGTAAGAAGTACACCATATGTCTCTTTGAGCTTGCCCCACCATTCTATATGATCATGGGTGATCTTCAGCCTCAACTCCATTTCCCACCCACTCCTGCTATCTCTCGGCTCTCTGACAGAATAAAAGTCAGTCTATCTCAGTCTTGATGTCAATGATCGAGCATCCACAATCTTTTGGGGTAGACAATCCCAAAGATTCACAACTCTCTGAGTGAAGAAAATTATCCTTATTTCAGTCCTAAATGATCAACATGATCCATTTAACTCATCTATTTAAGAAAATAAACTAGATTTCTATATCACAGTTGATTTTACATAATTTGAAAAAACACTAAGAATCCATCATCTAAGATTACATTAATTAGCTTTTGAAATGTTGGCTTAATCAGCAGTCAGCAAAGATTTAATAAAGGCATATCCTGCTAATGACAGAACTGCAATAGGATTTCCAGAGGACATTTGATAAGATGCCTCATGAGACTTATTCCAAAAGGTCCAGATATATGATGAGTGAAAACAGAACACAGGTACAAAATGTTTTGACAGGCAGAAAACAAAGAGTAAAGATCAATGTATGTTGGTCCTAAAGGAGAGAGGTTACAGATGTTGTTCCTAGGTGGCAGCATTGTATTTTTTTTTACCTTTTTCATAAATAAATACATAATTCCCTAAAAATGGCATCACAGGTGGATAGGGTCATAAAGAGTGCTTTTGGAACACTGGCCTTTATAATCAAAGTATTGAGTATAAGAGTTGGAATGTTATGGTGAGGCTGTATAAGACATTGATGGGGCTGAATTTAGAGTATTGTGTGCAGTTTTGCTCACCTAATTACAGGAAGGATATTAATAAGGTTGAAAGAGTGTAGAGATGGTTTACAAGGATGTTGCCGGGACTTGAGAAAGTGAGTTACAGAGAAAGGTTGAATAGGTTAGGACTTTATTTACTGGAGCATAGAAGGATGAGGGGAGATTTGATAGAGGTGTATAAAATTATGATGGGTATAGATAGAGTGAATGGAAGCAGGCTTTTTCCACTGAGACTAGGGGAGAAAAAAACTAGAGGACATGGGTTAAGGGTGAAGGGGAAAAGTTTAAATGGAATATTGCGGGCGGCAATGGGGGGATTCTTCACACAGAGAGTGGTGGGAGTGTGGAATGAGCTGCCAGATGAAATGGTAAATGCGGGATCTCTTCTAACATTTAAGAAAAACTTGGACAAGTACATGGATGAGAGGGATGTGGAGGGATATGGTCCAGGTGCAGGTCAGTGGGACTAGGCAGAAAAACGGTTCAGCGCAGCCAAGAAGGGCCAAAGGGCCTGTTTCTGTGCTGTAGTATTCTATGGTTCTAAATGGACCTGGGTTTAATTAAATATGGTGATTTTTAAAAAAGTAGTGGGTACTGTATAAGAATACAGGGCATAGACAAATCAGTGGAATAATTGGAAGGTGGTAGATATAGTTTCATGCCAAGAAGTGTAAGATAATGTAATTGGGAGGGAAAACAAGTTATGGATTCAATTCAATGGAAAGATTTTGAAGGGTGTGAAAGAATAGAGAATCCTTAGGTTTTCAAATATATTAATTCTTGAATGTTAAAATGCCTTTGATAATAAAGCTATAGAAAACAGACAATGGCTTGGTAGCTTTTATAAATTTCAGCACAGAGTATATGGAAAAGAGGCTACGATAAACTTCTGCAAGTGAATGTGCTATACCACAGATGCAATTTTTTTTGATAGAACAGATATTAAATTCTTGAAGAGCATTTACATATTCAGCAGGCTTCTATCAGGAATGCAAAAAAAATTATGACCTGAGACTTGACACGTTGGGTATATTTCGAGTGGAATTGATAAGGTTAATTAGAGATTCAGTGGAGATTTTTAATTCAAGAAAGGGCTATGATAGGGTGGATTAGGCAAAACCATGAAAGACCATTAAGTGAAAATTGTTGTGAGAGGAGAACTTTCTTTATGGAAAGGGTTACTCGAACATGGAATGTACCAGGAAATGGCAAATGGAATTTAATGTTGGCAAGTGTGAGGTGGTCCACTTTGGTAGGAATAATGGTAAGAAGGATTATTACTTACGTGGAGAAAAACTGCAGCAGGCGACGGTGCAGAGGGACCTCGGGGTCCTTGTGCATGAGTCGCAAAAACCCAGCTTGCAGGTGCAGCAGGTGGTTAGGAAGGCAAATGGGATGCTGGCCTTCATAGCGAGGGGGATTGAATATAAAAGTAGGGAGGTCTTGCTGCGGCTGTATAGGGCATTGGTGAGGCCGCAGCTGGAGTACTGTGTGCAGTTTTGGGCGCCGTACTTACGCAAGAATATTTTAGCCTTGGAGGGAGTGCAGAGGAGGTTTACTAGGCTGATGCCGGAGTTGAGGGGGTTGAGCTATGAGGAGAGGCTGAATAGATTAGGTTTGTATTCGTTAGAGTTTAGAAGAATGAGGGGAGATCTCATTGAGACGTATAAGATGATGAATGGGATGGATAGGATAGAGGTGGAGAGACTCTTCCCGCTCAGAAAGGATAGTAGGACTAGGGGGCATAGCCTCAAGATAAAGGGGGGGCGGTTTAGAACAGAGTTGAGGAGGAACTTCTTCACTCAAAGGGTGGTGAATCTCTGGAATTCTCTGCCCGTTGAAGTGGTGGAGGCTGCCTCGCTAAATATTTTTAAGACGCGGGTTGATGGGTTTTTGATGAGAGAGGGGATTAAGGGTTATGGGCAGAGGGCGGGAATGTGGAACTGAGCCACGACAGATCAGCCATGATCTTATTGAATGGCGGGGCAGGCTCAAAGGGCTGGTTGGCCTACTCCTGCTCCTATTTCTTATGTTATGTTTTGTTGTTGAGTCACTGAGACAGTAACCTGTATTCTACCTTTTACAGAAAGAATTTGTAAGCATCTTAAATGAAGGGAAATTCACCATTATGGACATATAGGATAGCAGGATCAATTATAAATTGCATTAGCAATGAGCCATAGACATAAGTCTTGAATCTCTTAAGGATAATTTGAACTGCTGTAACATTCTTTAACTGTTCTATCCTTTTAGGTTTGACTTAAAGGCACTATTCATCTCCACCACTATTCTACTCTTTAGACCTATCCAAATCATCACTTGCTAATGAACTGATCTAGGAAAATTGGTTGCAACTTCCATTTGAGTTTCTCTGAAACCAGTCAATAGCTGTTTGGGCAATAATATGCAAAAGAGGAAAAGCTAGGCTGCCAAGGATCCTATTATTCTGAAAGCCCCTTCTAGTCTCCTTGTGCTAATACATTTGTTGCATTCGTACAATACAGATTTCAATTAATCTTAAAGACTTGGGTCCATACTGAATTTAATTTGCTATTTGTCTGCCCAATTGTATAAATGATCTAAATCTTTCCGTAATTACTATTAATTTGTTAATTCTCTCTCTTTAGGAGTTATTTCAAATTTGAAAAGGATACAATTGGTTTTGCAAATAAATTATCCATGCAGATTAGGTGTATAGAGGTTTTGATTTGATTTGATTTGATTTATTGTCACATGTATTAGTATACAGTGATAAGTATTGTTTCTAGCACACTACATAGACAAAACATACCACTCATACAGAAGGAGAGAGTGCAAAATATAGTATTCGAGTCATAGCTGGGGTATAGAGAAAGATCAACTAATGCGAGGTGGGTCCATGCAAAAGTCTAAGAAAAGAAGCTGCTGTATTTTTTTCCTGACAGAAGGTGGAAGCGAGCATGTCTGGGGTGCGTGGGGTCCTTAATAGAGTTTAAGAGGGCCTCTGTGCAGGATTCTACTTAACACTTCTTCCAATCTGAGAACTTTCAAGACTACTTCTCTTTTACTATCTTTACTAGCCTTTTAAAATGCTATCTTCGATTCCCATGACTTTTAAACGTTTAATTAGAAATCTTTCATTGGGAGAGCCAGGCCTTAGTTTGAGGTCAGACTTCTTATAACTGACTACAAAGCCTCTCTCCTAGAGTGAAGAAATGATCTGCTGGACTGCAGTGTCTTTAGACTCCTGATGTGGATATAGTAGCCTAGATTTCCAGATATTAAAGGTAAACACCTAATAGAAATGCTGAGTGCTTCTGAAGGCACCCAAAAGATGTAAACCTGAAAAAAGTTCAGTGACAAGCTTAAAAGGTAACATAAAAGTCATCAGTTTTTAAATCTATAACATCCAGTTAGTTCACTGGACATATCACCTGAACAACAGGCTTCAGAAAAAGCCAAAATGTCATCTCATAAATTGATGGATGTAGGAACTGTGCATGTCCAGTAAACTATCCCTCACTGTCCTTTTTGTAATGTTTAGCAGGATTTATTTACCACCCCACGCTCCTCCAACAAGTCTCCATGGTCATCCAGTTGGGATCTACTTCCATTCTTCTTTAATTGCAGCCAGGATATCATTTGCAATGGATTTTCTCCCAATCATTATGTCTGATGAATTTATCTTTGGCTCCGCCCTTTTCTCATGTATAAGCTGCCACTCAGAGATATCTTCAGAAAGCAGAGTTAAGCTTTACCTTGCCACCACTTCTCTTAATGTTTCCACTGTTGCTAATATGATCAGAGTTCCTTACTCAACATCCAGTACTGCATGAGCAGAAACTTCCTCTAATTAAATACTACGAATACTGAAGCCATTGTTTTGAGTGCCTGGTACAAACTCCACCCCTGGCTACAGTCTGAAACTAGATACCGACCTTGGGTGTCCCTCCCATCAGATGAGCTTCTGAACACATTTACGCCATCACTAAAACTACCTATTTCCACCTCCATAACGTAGCATGACTCTGCCCCTGCCTAAGCTCATTTGCTATTGATTCATGCCTTTATTCCCTCCACACTTGACTATTCCAAAGCATTCCTGACTTTTCTCCCACATCCTATCCTGGTCTCTAAACCTGAAGTCATGCAAAAGTCTATATCCATGTCCTAACTTACACCAAGTCCCATTCCCCACAGCTACGTGAGCTGATATGCTGGCACCCAGTCTTGCAACATATTGGGGCTATTCTTCTCCCAGCCCACTGCACTGTTCTGGCTGATTTTAATTTATTTACTACAGTGTAAGTAATAAAACTTGAAATTTGATGTGATTCTTTTAAGTCGGTCATTAGGAACTCAATTCTCTTTTTAAATATGGAGAATATCTACAGAGATGCAGGGAGACTTAGATAGGTTGCAGAGCTGGGCCGAGAGGTGGCGGATGGAATTTAATGCGGAGAAGTGTGAGGTAATTCACTTTGGTAGGAGCAACAGATGTGTCGAGTATAGGGCTAACGGGAGGACTTTGAATAGTGTGGATGAACAGAGGGATCTAGGTGTATGTGTACATAGATCCCTGAAAGTTGGGAATCAAGTAGATAAGGTTGTTAAGAAGGTGTACGGTGTCTTGGCGTTTATTGGTAGGGGGATTGAATTTAGGAGTCGCAGCGTCATGTTGCAACTGTACACTACTCTAGTGCGGCCGCACTTGGAGTACTGTGTGCAGTTCTGGTCCCCGCATTACAAGAAGGATGTGGAGGCGTTGGAGAGGGTGCAGAGGAGGTTTACTAGGATGTTGCCTGGTATGGTGGGGAGGTCCTATGAGGAGAGACTGAGGGATTTAGGGTTGTTTTCGTTGGAAAGAAGGCGGCTAAGAGGGGATCTTATTGAAACATATAAGATGATTAGAGGTTTAGATAGGGTGGATAGTGATAGCCTTTTTCCTCGGATGGAGAAAGCTAGCACGAGGGGGCATGGCTTTAAATTAAGGGGGGGTAGCTACAGGACGGATGTCAGGGGTAGGTTCTTTACCCAGCGGGTGGTGAGGGATTGGAATGCCCTGCCTGCTGCAGTTGTAAATGCGCCTAGTTTGGGGGCGTTTAAGGGATCTCTGGATAGGTTTATGGACGAAAAGGGATTGGTATAGGCTAGTGGGTCATTGTTTTTGTAACTGGTCGGCGCAACATCGTGGGCCGAAGGGCCTGTTCTGCGCTGTAATGTTCTATGTTCTATGTATTTGAATCAAATTCTTTCAGCATAACATTCAGTTTTTGCTAACTAAAACAACAATAGTGTGCATTTATAAAATACTTTTAACGTGAAAAAGTCTCAGGGTATTTCACAGGAGCATAATCAGACTGAACAAGATGTCAAGCCAATGAAACACTATTAGAAGAGGTAGTCAAAAGCTTGGTCAAAGAGATGAATTTTAAGGAGGATCTTAAAAGATGAGGGAGGAACAGGTTTAGGTAGAGAACTACAACGCAGAAGTCTAGATGGCTGAAAACAATCCAGCCAAAAGTGAAGAGACGGTGGGGAGTGCACAAGAGATGAGCAGAGTTTGGTGGGTCAGCGAGATAGAATTATAGGGTTAGAAAAGGATATGGAGCAGAGCAATGAAATAATTTAAATATTGATGAGAACTTTGAATTGGAGCCATAGCAGCCCTTGGAATTAATGCAGGATAATTACGAATGGGGAGAAATCAGTTAATGGAACTTGATGTATTATAGGATAAAGATAGTAGGGCTTTGGATGAGTTGAAGTTTACTGAGGGTGGAAAATTGGAGGCTGGTCAGGCAAGCAATGGAAGAGCTCAATCGGGAGATGACAAAGGCATGGATGAGTGCTTCAGCAACATATGACCTGATACAGGATCAAGATGGGTCATGTTAAAGTGGTGGACCAGGTTGTATGACTGAGAGAACATGGGGTTAAAGTTCAAATCAGGATCAAATTGAACATCAAGGTTGCAAACAGTCTAGTTCATATTGCACAGTGGCCAGAGAGGTGGAAGAATCTGTGTCAACAGCCTAATGTGACATTTGATCAGGACCATTTCAATGCTGTGGCAGGAATGGAAACGTGATTGGAGGAACTGTACGTGGGATTGTAGGAAATATATGGATGGAATTAGAAGAAAAGAACAGGTTCAGGACGATGATTGAATTAAGTTGCTGAAAACAATAAAGGAAACAGACAATGTTTGCAAGTGAGTCATCGCTCAGAAAGAAGCCTAGAAAAGTACAAAACTGCAGAAACCTACTAAAAAATATGGGTGAGTGAACATGGCAAATTTTGTAAATTTTGCAATCCCGTCTTAAGTACACAGGACAGTGTACTTAAGGAAAAATTGGCAGCTTTTCTACTTAAAATGGTAAAACCAAGAGATTGCAGCAAGCTCAAGCGTAGCCACACTACTAACAGTCCTGGGGAAGGACTGCTACAAAGTGTATGCTGCTCCAAATCTAACTGAAGAGCAGAGAAAACAGACAGAAGTGATTTTGAATTCTTTGAGTGCACATTTGAACACCAAGTGAAGATGATATATGAACCATATATATTCGATAACAGAGTCCAGGGTGAAAACGAGACGAATGAACAGTACAATACGTGACTGCAATTACTCAGCTGGCAAAATCCTGTAAATTTGGACAGCTAAAAAATAATCTGATTGAAGAGAAGTTAGTCTTGGGCATGAGAGACACCAATCTTCTTGTTCTGAGGAACCAATGTGAAAAAATAAGATAGATATGTGTCAGAATGAGGAATTTGTGAAAATATGAATGGAAGGGTCGATCAAGTGATATATTATGCTGAGACACAGTTCATACCAATAGATGGAGCCATCACAAAGAGAAGGGTGCAATTTTTAAAAATTCATACTGGGATGTGGGTGTTGCTAGTAGGACCAGCATTTATTGTCCATCTGTAATTGCCCTTGAACTGAGTGGCTTGCAAGGTCATTTCAGAATCAATCAATCAATCACATTGCTGTGGGCCTGGAGTCACATGTAAGCCAGACCAGATAAGGATGGCAGATTCCTTCCTTAAAGGACAGGAGTGAACCAGATGGGTTTTTACAATGATCAACAATAGATTCATGGTGATCATCAGGCCTTTAATTCCAGGTTTTTACTGAATTCACATTTCACCAACTGCTGTGGTGGAAATCTAACCCTGGTTTCAACAGCAATACCCTGGGTCTCTGGATTACCAGTTCAGTAACAATACCTCTTTACCAACACATCCTATGAATACTGTGGATTAGTGCATGCATAGCAAAGGATTGGCCAGAATGGGCAAAGCATTGTTTCAACAGGCAGAAGCAGACTCATTTTGCACACGTTTAACATAGAACATAGAACATTACAGCGCAGAACAGGCCCTTCGGCCCATGATGTTGCGCCGACCAGCTTTAAAAAAAAACAACACTAACCCACTAATCTAAACCAATCCCATTTCGTCCATAAACCTATCCACAGATCTCTTAAACGCCCCCAAACCAGGCGCATTTACAACTGCAGCTGGCAGGGCATTCCAGTCCCTCACCACCCTCTGGGTAAAGAACCTACCCCTGACATCAGTCCTATAACTACCCCCCCTTAATTTAAAGCCGTGCCCCCTCGTGCTAGCTTTCTCCATCCTAGGAAAAAGGCTATCACTATCCACCCTGTCTAAACCTCTAATCATCTTATATGTTTCAATAAGGTCCCCTCTTAGCCACCTTCTTTCCAGCGAAAACAACCCCAAATCTCTCAGTCCCTCCTCATAGGATCTCCTCTCCATACCAGGCAACATCCTGGTAAACCTCCTCTGCACCCTCTCCAAAGCCTCTACATCCTTCCTGTAATGTGAGGACCAGAACTGCACACAATACTCCAAGTGCAGCCGCACCAGAGTTGTGTACAGTTGCATCATGACGCTGCGACTCCTAAATTCAATCCCCCTACCAATAAACGCCAAGACACCGTATGCCTTCTTAACAACCTTATCTACTTGATTCCCAACTTTCAGGGATCTATGTACACATACACCTAGATCCCTCTGCTCCTCCACACTATTCAAAGTCCTCCCGTTAGCCCTATACTCAACACATCTGTTATTCCTACCGAAATGAATTACCTCACACTTCTCCACATTAAACTCCATCCGCCACCTCGCGGCCCAGCTCTGCAACCTTTCTAAGTCACCCTGCAAACTATGACACCCTTCCTCACAATCTACCACACCTCCGACTTTGGTGTCATCAGCAAACTTACTAATCCACCCAACTATACCCTCATCCAGATCATTAATAAAAATTACAAACAGAAAGAAAGAGACAAACAGAAACAAACAGAAAGAGGCTTGCTTTGCTTCTTGAAAGAAGCAAAGAAAGCCTCTACAAATGGCCAAAGGAGAGATACCAATAGGTGAGTTTCATAAAAAATTATACATGATACAACTGGTTGGTTCAGTCAAATCAATAGGGAACAAATGGTTTCTGACTGTTACAATGATGACCACAGAGAGGGTGTATCAAGCGAAAAGCATGCAACATAATGACCTCCACAGATTTTTGTGAAGTGGCTCAACATGGAGATCCAAAAACAAAGTCATCAAAAGATTGAAGCTATATGACAGCAGGATATTTGTACTAAAAGGACAGCCCAATAAAACGGCAAAAATGATCTTGAGTTTCAGATCATAGATGGGATGCAATGGTCACTTATCTCACCTGGAGCAAGTCTAAAGCTTGGGTTGGTAACCCAACAGAAAATGGGCAACAAAAGAAACCAGAGAAAATGCAGAAAAAGAATCCAAAGGGAAGGAAACAAAACACTCAGAGAAAGGGAGACATAACACCCCAGAAAGAGAATGACAATATTCAAGTAAACCAAAAGATGGTTGCAAACCATGGCAGTGCATGAAATGTATGAGCTGAAGGTAAATGGCTTAGTTCTATAGGAAAATGTTCAAATTCGAACTGCACCCGGAAGATTTGTAAGATAAGGTTCCAGCTGTGAATATACCAGTGCAAACACACAAAAAACTTTAGTCTTCAATGAACCAAGCTGTGTGAGATCAGAACAAACAAATTTCAGAAATGCACAAAGGCACCAGGAGGAAAGAATGACCCACAATTCCACAGTTGGCAACTCAAATTTGGAGCTGAAAAAAAAACTCAACTGGACATACGGTAACAGTCACAGGCATATGTGCCCAACTAGTGAAGCTGCTCCTTCACCACCATAGTGAAGGGATGTCAATAGCTGTTCTGAATATGGAACTACCATAAATCCCAGAGTTCCACGAGTCCCCAACAACTGCAAAGGAACAACAACAGTCATCAAGGCAACAAGGACCAAGTGAACAACACTCTCTGGATGGGGACCTCAGGCAGATGAACAGCCAATGTCATTATTCCATTAAGAGACCAGGACAGTTTAAAGATTGTGTGTGCTGTGCATGCACAGAGACAGAGTAGAACAAACATTTGTCAATGTATGAGAACTGTGGGTATGTAGTTTATAACTTGGGTAACTCTCAGTCACACAGGACTGTGCATGCAACTGTGTCCAGATCAACACATTTGGCTTTCTGTAGTCATGTGACTATGCAATGATGCTGCCTCTGGAAATAGACATCTTAACAGGAGTTCAACAAAGCCTCTCACAAGACAGTGAAGACTGTTGTCCCTATAGGTGAAACAGACGCAAAAGAACAAAAGATCTAAATGTTAATGACAAACAATTTAATGAGCTCTGTGCATTTTGTTGGTGCTGAGAACAGAAAGAGAAGGGAGAAGTGTTTACTAAGATTGTTTGTAGTAATGGTAAACTAAAAACATCCTTTAAAGATAGAACACTAGAGCAGTTATTAGCTATATTTTGCTGCATATAATCGGGTTTAGTGGTTTCAGAGATTCTAGCTTCTTAAAACTTACCGATCACTTATCATTTATATGAAAGCTTATCCTACGTTTGCAGTTAGTTGCTCTGGGTCCAGAGAGGGGAGGTGGGACTGGAAAAAAAATAGATAGAGGGGCAATCAAGATAGGGAAGGAAACAACTGGGAAGAATCTGGCAACAGTCAACAGCATTGAAGTTGACCAGAGAGGACACTTGTGTCACATGGCTCATGTTCCTAAACGTAATTTCTTACAAAATATAATTCTTTCTGGTGGCCATCTCCATCAGTCACTTTAAGGATCACTGGCTAGTTTGCATATAAGACCACAAGGAGAACTTTAGAAGGCAACAGCTGCCTATACGCCTCTTTTGCTGCTTTTTCCAGTGCGGCAGGCAGCACACCTCTGCTGTTTAAAGAGTCTGTGTACGTATTAGACACTGAAACTTCTGTGCTTGAATAACGGCTGCGGTTCCATCAAATCTTCTGGTTGATGTATTTTGAGAACTTGGCAGTCTTAGAGGGTAAGCTTTAGGTCTTGTAAGGGTGAGATTAGACTGGTTCAGTTGGTTCCGTTTGTAGAACACTTTGTGCTTTCTTTACAGTCAGGGAGTTTTTGACACATGGCTTGTGTGTCCACCTTGAATGCATGGCTAAGCCTGACTGTGCCTACAAACTTTTGGGATCTTAAAAAATCTGCTTATTAATTTGTATGTATCACTGTTGCTTTTTTCCTCTTCTCTTTCTATAGTTCTCACTCTGGTATTCTCACTACACTTCTCTACTATTCTCTTTTTGCATTCACTTTATTTGTATGTGTTTCTTATTTTGTGATGCTTCCTTTGTCATTTCAATGATCTCTGTCAATCATATTCTTTTGTTTCAGTGATCTGGAATGGTATTCTTGTATCTAAGTGTTTTACTCATTAAAATATTACAGCAGTCGGTATTAGGACTCAGAGCTGAGAAATGGTACAAAAGGGAGAATGGGGAGTGGCCTAAGCTGATAACAGAAACAGTGGATGAAGGACTTGTAAGAGTGTGCGTACCCTTCATTTTCTATGCATATTGTCAGCATATTAGGTTTAGGTTGCTCTCTAAGTTACTGAAAACTGTAGCTTGATTGTAGCTTTTATTTCTGTGTGCGGAGGATACAATGGAATAAGTGGAAATTTGAATGGAGATTTTTTCAGTTCGTTTTTTTGAATTACTTACATTTATGTCAAGATTATCTTTAGGGCTAACACAGGAATGTACATGATAGGAAAGAACATCATGGTAAATCTGACTGGTATCAAAGTTCAATAAATATCCCTGTGGATACAAGAAATCAAGGTGGATGATGAACTGTCATGCAAACTGCTTGTGAGAATGATATTTTTGCTGCACTATATTGCACAATGTTTTTTATGCTGAAGTTTTTGCATGCGAGCAAGAAGAGTATATGCAATGTTACTGGCTAACCACGGCATAAAATAAACAACTAAAAATTATAAGAACGGTCTAACTAGAAAATAAGATGAAAATTGACAGAATAAATTCAGGAAACACTAAATAGAATGTGCAATAAGACGTAACATTTTTCACAAGATAAAATTAATCTCTGGATTTTCCTAACCAATTCCAAAGTAAAAAAAAATCCTAATACATATTACTAAGATAGTTCTATTGCTGGCAGCAATGAATTCAAAGCTAATAATTTGCCAGGAGCATCATATCTGATTACTAATATTTTCAGGTAGCTCACACTGCTTTACATTCCTTTTGTTCCGCACCTTAACTGGAATGTTCTCAATGGTATGATACTGATGGATGTTAGCACATAAATTCAGTTTTGCACTGAGTAAGATTTAGAAAGTACAATTATGTTAGCTGCTGCCTTTTGTATGAGATGTCAACTAATGCTGCTGCTCAGGTCGATGGAAAAGTGTGGTACAGCTCAAAGAAAAATAGGGAACTTTTCTTGTCCCAACCAATAGTTTTCATTGAACCAAAAATACTGTTATTAACAGTGTAATCAAACAAAATGGTTCATCTTTAATAACTAAAAACATTTTGGAAGAATGTGTGTTTTAAAAGACATTGGCCGTAATTCTCTAGCCATTCACACCAGCAAAATTTTCTGGGCCAGCTGCAGTGAACGAGATAGGGCTGAGCGCCAAATTCTCCATCCTCACTTGCAGTGACAGTGGGATGTGAACAGTCTGGGGATTTTGGCCACTGCTTCTTAAAGGGTTAACACAGAACTCTGACTGCTATTCCTGGAAGAAAAAAAAATCCTACTAGATAAAAAAGGTAATTAAGCAGTTTTAAAGAATCTCAAAATCTCTTAACCCTGGTAGATTAATAACAAAAGGTCCAATTTAGTTTATGGCTCTGAAAAATCAAACATGCCTTGAAAATTATGTTTCAAAGTTGGTTTTGCTTCAAGAAGAAGGAGCAATTGCTTGTGAAAAGATGACAGTAGCCATTTTGCAGCCCAGAGCCAGTCCACAACCAGAAGGGATTGGTTATAAGCTATTAAGTTGTTCTATATGGCTGAAAAGAAGATCTGCAAACATTCCTTAAACCTGCCTAAAAAACAGTGCAAGAGTGATTAAGTGTTTCACAGATCATTGCTAATAACCCAGATGCCTTTTCAAGGGCATCACCATCTATCCTTTTTCATTAGACCTCTGGCTTTTACCTTTTGGCAAAATTCCTCTTTTTTTGGTATGTATGTGAGAGATTTAGGATGTCCTGAAATAGTAATTAGTATTATTTCATATTTCCTACTGTATATTAAGCTCTGACCTTCTATTTGATAAGACTAATTTTATAATATACTATTAAGTCTCCCCTAAATTGGAAGAAGCCTGGTTAAAGTCTCTTTTATTCTGAATAACACTAGCAAAAGATGGCGATTTTGATGAGTGCATCAACTTTTAAACTAATGGCATGACCTGTGGAGTGCTGGAGCTAGTCAAATTACACACTCCTCCCATCGCAGTGCTAACAATACCAAAAACAAATCAGATCATTCACTCATTTGCTGTGTGAGGCCTCCCCACGTGCAGATTGGCTGTCATGTCCACCTGTATAACAGATGATACAGTTCAAGGTAATCCATTAATTTTATAGTGTCCTGGCATGTCTGAAAGTGATACATAAATTCAAGGTCTTTTTTTGGGGCCGCTGCATATCATACCGTGATTACATCCATTGCAGAAGTCAGAACAGACATTTTGGTCCTGAAATTCTTTGAAACACAAGCTCAGCAGTTACGCCAGGATCATACCTACTAGTACCCTCTAGTGTTGGAACAGCCAGGGTTCATCACATTTCAGTATTGTGGCTTAGCCTCCAGGTTCCCTTCTTTATTTCTGAACTTTGTTTTATTCCTTTCTGTCATTTTTATGACTACCTTGGAAACATAAGTGAATTATTGCAGTATTTAAAAATGTGCAACTTGTTGCCGGGCTTAAAAGTAGGCTTTGCAGTTTTGCTACGTTTTGCACACACCTAAAAAGTAATACCAATTCTTATTTTGAAAAACTTTCGTTGATGTTAATTCAGCTTCAGAATGAGTGATAAAATAGAAACCTGAAAGATAAACAAACTGTGAAGAAGAAAAGTAAATAATTAGAACTGCAGAAATAGTGGAAACTGTGGTGAACTATTTAAACCTACAAATGGTCATACATTGAAGATTATCCCCAGTTCAATATTGGGGAATGTAATGATTGGAAGACAAAATATAATCTTTGGGCTGGAGAAAAACAAACTGATGTAACTGCGCTTGTTCTTTATAAAAATATGAGAATAAAAAACAAACGTTACCTCACCCATCTTAACTAGCATGGCACAGGAGTGTTCATTTTTATGTATGTACCCTACTAAAGAAAGTATTTAGCTGTTTTCTTCAAAGCCTTGGCTGATGCTAATTGGGCTTGCCAATTTGAGTCCCAGAAAACTGTGCTGTTGAAAAATAATGATTATGGCAACTGTAAAAACTGAAGAGCCACTTCTCCTAATTTGCAACCTGTGATAAAATTGAGGAACTGACCCAAATCAATATTAGGAAATGTAATGATTGGTGGACAAAATCCCAACTTTTAATTGGAAAAAAAACTGACGCATTTGCACTTAGGCTTGGTATAAGAAGCAAAAGATAATCACTTGTCATCGTTCATGCCTAACTTCATAATGTCATTTCATATGGTTGCTCCCTTACGACAAATGCATTGTTCCCAAACAGCACATTAAGCTAGGTTTGTCTTTTTAATAGCTGCAGATTGCCAAGGAAAATTACATTCCATCCTGTAAAATGTTTTTTGAGGAGTAAGGAGGCTTTTGAACAGGTATGAAGTTGCAACCTGTTATTTGCAATGAAGTCTGTCTGGAATGATTTACATCATTAATGACATTGCAATGGCCTAGCAGGGATGTCGACCTTCCAACTTTAAGAAAAAAAATCAAATACAGAATCATATTATAAAGGGTGAATCTGAGATCTGGTGTTTTCAAATGAATGGCAAATCATGGCTTGTGTACTTGCAATCTTTCTGATTTGTTTCTTGTAAGCTCTCTGCTTGCTGCACTGGATCATGAATGCCCGTTTTAGAAGAAATCTATTTCTTCCTAAATTTCCATTCCCTTTAAGTCAATTTTGATCATATAATCACAGTGCACATAAGCTAATTTGATAAATACAAGTTATGAAGCCATTTTTGGCATTTCACAACCATAAAGTTAACAAAATGGCATGGAAGCTCTGAAATATATTTGACTACCATCCCAAGGAAAATTAATAAATTCATAGTACATCATGAAGGAATTATATCAATATTGGAGGATGTCTTTTGTAAATTGATTGAACCAAGCAAATTGGAATTTGCACACTGGCCTTTCTGGGAATCTCATTCCTCCCACATTTTTTCCTTTGATTAAAAATTGCATACTAGCTGAGAAGTTTATAGTAGTTGCACTGTTTTAAGAAATGGTCATTTATTTCCAAAAGCAATTATAGATCCTGTTCCTTGAAAATAGAAAGAAACTTGAGTAAGGAGGGCTAAAAGAGGCCATGAAAAATCATTGGCCAGCAGGATTGAGGAAAATCCCAAAGCTTTTTATACATATATAAAGGGCAAGAGGGTAGCCAGGGAGAAGGTTGGCCCACTCAAGGACAGAGGAAGGAATCTATATGTGAAGTCAGAGGAAATGGGTGAGGTATTAAATGAGTAGTTTGTGTCAGTACTCACCAAAGAGAAGGGCTTAGTAGATGATGAATCTGGGAAAGGATGTGTAGATAGTTTGAGTCATGTTGAGATCAAAAAGGAGGTATTGGGGTTCTTGAGAAATATTAAGGTAGACAAGTCCCCAGGGCCTAACGGGGTATATCCTAGGATAGTAAGAGGAGCAAAGGAAGAAATTGCTGCGTCCTTGAGAGAAGTCTTTGTGTCCTCACTGGCTACAGGGGAAGTCCCAGAGGACTGGAAAATAGCCAATGGTGTTTCGCTATTTAAGAAAGGTAGCAAGAATAATCCACGTAATTACAGGCTGCTGAGCCTTACGTCAGCGGTAGGGAAGTGGTAGAGAGGATTCATCGAGAAGCTTGGAAATAAGTGGATGTATTAGCGAGAGGCAACATAGTTTTGTGAAGCGTAGGTCATGTGTCACTAACTTCACTGAGTTCTTCGAGGAAGTGGCAATGATGATTGATGAGGATAGGGCAGTGGATGCTGTCTACATGGACTTCAATAAGGCCTCTGACAAGGTTCCTCATGGCAGACTGGTGCAGAAGCTGAGGTCAGAGGGGAGCTGGCAAGGTGGATACGGAACTGGTTCAATCATAGAAGACAGAGGAAAGGGTAGCAGTGAAAGGGTGTATTTCTGAACAGAGAGCTGTGACAAGTGGTGTTCCTTGGGGATCAGTGCTGGGACCAATGCAGATTGTAATAAATAAATAAATGATTTGGAGGAAAATGTAACTGGTTTGATTAGTAAGTTTGCAGACGACACAAACATTGGTGGATTTGTGGATAGCAATGAGGACCATCAGAGGATACAGCAGGATATAGATTGGTTGGAGACTTGGGCAGAGAGATGGCAGATGGAGTTTAATCTGGACAAATGTGACGTAACGCACTCTGGAAGGTCTAATACTGATAGGAAATAAACAGTAAATGGATCTTGGTATACAGGTACACAGGTCAGTGAAAGTGGCAACGCAGGTGGAGAAGGTAGTCAAGAAGGCATATGGCATGCTTGCCTTCAATGGCCAGGGCATTGAGTTTAAAAACTGGCAAGTCGTGTTACAGCTTTATAGAACCTTAGTTAGGCCGCACTTGGAATATAGTGTTCAATTCTGGTCGCCACACTACCAGAAGGATGTGCAGGCTTTGGAGAGGGTCTAAAAAGATTTACCAGGATGTTGCCTGGCATGGAGGGCATTAACTGAGGAGAGGTTGGAGAAACTTGGTTTGTTCTCACTGGAGCAGTGGAGGTTGAGGGGCGACCTGATAGCAGTCTACAAGATTATGAGGGGCATGGACAGAGTGGATAGTCAGAAGATGTTTCTCCAGGGTGGAAGAGTCAATTACTAGGGGGCATAGGTTTAAGGTGCGAGGGGCAAGGCGAAAGCAGATGTATGAAGCAAGTTTTTTTTTACAGAGGGTGGTGGATGCCTGGAGCTTGCTCTGGGGGAGATAATGAAAGCACACATGACAGTGAGTTTTAAGGGGAGACTGACAAATACATGAATAGGATGGGAATTGAGGTCCCCAGAAGGGCTGGGGGCTTTAGTTCAATCAGGCAGCATGGTCGGTGCAGGCTTGGAGGGCTAAAGGACCTGTTCCTTTGCTGTAATTTTCTTTGTTTGATTAATTTAAATCCAATGGAGCCGCACATCTGTTGACAAATTGAAACTATTATATGTAATATACAATGTAAATTACTCCATAATAAAAAATGTTTTGTCCGTATCTCAAGTAAAAATCAACTAAGGTTAAACAAGGCTAAAAAGGTATCTCTCCACTATATTATTTCATCCAATACTTCTGAATGTCAATAGACTTCCAAAGTGCTGGATAAAAGTGGTCACAATGATATACGGATAGATTTGCAGTGTGCACAACTCAAGAAAGTCAAAAAAGGCATTTCATAATTGGCGCATGTTAAACAACAAATACTATGTTTTAAACAGTTTATCATTTAATGATAGAGGTTAACATGAACAAAACATAATATCAGTAATAACACAGTCTTAAACAGAAGAAAAATCTACACAGCATTCCCCAGGATAATAGTTAAATTGACACACACATTCATAATTTGTAGACAGCTGCCTTTTAAACAACAACTGAGAAATCACGCTAGGCCAAATTTCCATCATCAATGACATTCAATTGTAATTGTGGATTAATTAGATTTTCTGTCTTCCCTCCAACCGGTATGTGGAACTTCTGAAAATCATTTGATATGCTCCAACAAACTTTTATCTTTTGTAGGTGTCAGAAGCAAGTGCCTAGCAATAATTCCAGTTTTATTGTATACCTTTTTCCTTTAAAAAGAAATCAATTTAACAAAGAGTCTATAATCAGGAATTTGTAGTATTGAAATTTCTTAAGGCATAGAGCTTCAACATACATTTTCTTTCACTTGTTCTGCCAGAGGTTTCATTTGCCATTAATTTTAGTTTGTCAAACAATATTAGAAGTCGATGTAGAGTCAAAATTAACAATTTACTTCAAGCCACAATAAATTGAGAACTTGAACTGATAGCAAACCAAGCAAGCATCAGTGACAGGGTGGAATCAATTGTAAATAAGATGCTGCACTCAGGGAGGAAAAGACTGCCATAGCCAAAAGCTAGTTTTTTGGATTTACTGGTTGAATATTTAATGGGAATTATTTATAAATTATGTAATTTTAACCTGAGTCAGTGCAAAGCACACTCCTACCAGAAATATGTTCACTTACTCATTAAATACCAAGTCTGGTGCAAAGTAGAGCATTCTGGAATTCACAATTCTATAGGATCTCCAACCCATTGCGAAGACCATAACTGCCATCCACGAATACTGTATGAGACTCATTTGGTCATCCACATGTAAATTGCGAAAACCTGCAGACAAGGAGCACTTCTGCTGAAATAATGTTAAATGATAGTATGCATTGATCACTACACAGCTCGGCAAAGAACAGACCTTCTTAGCAGATAAAAACAAAGAGCAAAATTAACAATGGTGCAAATGTGGGCATAGATGTTTGGAATTCTGTGCACTAATCAGGCTGCATATTTTTAACAGCAAACTCAGGCTCATGTGGTTAAATTGCAGTGCTGCAATTGATCCAGATTCAATTCAGAATGACTTCATCTTTCCACTTTATTACAAGCAGGTAAGTCTTAGCAAAGTCATCTTAGCTACATAAGTATTTTTTTACAGCAGCTTCTAATTAACAAATATTGTTACTGACAATTCCAATTCCCCATTGGGAGAAAAAAAGATTGCTTAGGCATTGCTGTCAAGATAGTTAAGAATGCAAAACAGAAGTGCTTAATGCTGCATCTGAGCAATTTTCAAATTGCTTTAAAATCTTCTGTGCGACTGCTAAAGCGCTAAATTTATGCGGTCAGGCAATGAACCAAGAATACACTTCATAGTGATTTGCTTGCATTGCAACAGTAACATGGTTTGCACAATGCATTCATTTCAATTGGATCTTATGCAGCTGCAGAGCATGCTTCAAAAATGTTGGAACTCTTCATTTAAAGATGAGTAATTATAAATATACTTTTCACATTCTGTATTTTAATACTGTACATGGGGACTGCATTTAATGCACCACCAGTACCAGACCTGGTAGTTAGTTTAATTATAGCAGTAAGGGAATGCATGAATGTCAGGTGGCAAGCACAATTCACCACCAAGTCTTATTTCTCTGCTGCACAGTGAGTCTCCCATATTATGTACTGTTAATGATAATAGAGATGTGCTTAATGATAGTTAGGTTTAGCAGGGAAGTATTAACAGAATGCTATTATCTCCTTGAGAAGAATCCACAGACAATATCTAACATACATACAGCACAACAGCTGTCAAAGTCAGCCTGATCTTCAATTTTTTTGCATAGAATTACTCCCAGGACTGCTACGTCTGACGATGTATAATTTCAGCAGTTTGTTGCTCACATCAAAATCACAGCAGCATTATTTAGCAGGGCTAGTATTTCATCAGACTAGTTGCTGATTAACAAGAACAAAATGGGAGGGAAATAATTCAAAAAACTTGCTGGATTCTCAGATATTTTAAATTAATTATAAATTGAACCTATATAAGCAATCTGTGCACAATGCAGGTAATGAACCAAAAACAATTTACATTATTTAACTGCATAATATGGTATCTGACCAGCAGCATAGAATCATGCAGGTCAATGCATACTTACCCACAAGCTTTCATGATGGGTGCATTTCAAGGTTGTCATCTATATCACTCTTATTTGAACATCAAGAGTGGAAGGATTGCGCCAACAAGATCAAGGTTATCCCAAGCAGATCAAGCCCACAATACCTAAATGCCAACTATGGGCAAAATGCAAGTACATCGAAGCTTATGCTACAACTAGAATAATCAAACTGGTATCTTAAAGCAGTGCTTCACATGTTTGGACTGGTTGAAAGAGGCTTTTAATACAAATTCACTCCCTCCATGACCCAACCCCTCCAGACAAAATAATCTGCATAATCCATGATTTCACTTTGAAAAGGGAACTTAATGCGCAGATCAATGACCAGCATGACAAAACCATGACAAAATAAGAAAGCAAAGATGGCAACAAATAATTAGTAGCAGTACTTTCCAAAGGCTGTGCTTTCCAAAGAGTGCCGTAATTAATTATATCAACTTTTAATGTTTTAATTGTTCAAATACCAATATTAGTATTTTATATTGGGGTCCTGTCTGGCTGAAATAAAGAACAAATAAACACGCAGCACAACTCCCTACTTTGTAATTTGAATGTTGACAACTTGAGGCTGAAAATGTGGCTGTTCCTTAATACGTGAGTTCCATTTAAGATTATTTACCAAAAAACCTGCAATTGCTTCGAAGGATATTTTTTGTGGATGCAGTAAGCACGTTTTTGGGCAGCAATATTTCACAAATTCAGTCTGGGTCTACTGGCTAAACCTTCTTCAAATGCATATTACAGGGGCCCTTCATGTTAATCAGCTAAGTCTAGATCTGTGTGACTAACTGATATTGCCAGTATTATTCCTCTCGTGCTTGGTAATTAAAGGGAGATTTCTCTTCCTGACTACTCTTAGTAAGATTTGCAGCATCTGCCCTGTAAAACTAACTTGTCCTAATCAATTAAACATGTTCTGCTTAATTTTAAGATCATACCACTTTATAATTGTAGCTCACAGCTGATTAGGAGCTCATGTTTTCCCTCACTGACTTTAAAACAGCAACATTGTTTGCATAACCAGCAGGTTTTGTTACTTCAGTAAACAACTAACCATAACTTTTCAATAGCATATTGAAAGTATGTTCGAGACTTATTAACAAAACTATGCGCTTGATTCACCCAAATTGCAACTAAGTGCCCACGCCAGCAAGAAAACTAGATTGTTTCCCACTGCCATTGGCAGCATTCGTCAGGTGGGATTCACCCACCTGACACAGGCAAATGAGCCCATCCTGCGAATCATGCCAGCCAGATTTTCACATTCATGGACAGATTCCTCTTCCCACCAAAAACTAAAATGGTGACTCCCTCACTGACCAGTGGTGCACCACCGATCAACCCCTCAGCAAAGAGTGGCATTCTCACCTCCCATCACTCAACTAACAGGTCACCAACCCCATATCACGAAGGCATGAGGATGAGCCGAACCGACCCCTCCTGCAGACAATCTCTGCCCCTCCCCCCCCACTCCGACCTCTCCTTCAGCCTCCCTCCCCCAGGCTCCCTCCTCTGGTCTGCCTTCAGACCATCCACATTGCCAGTGCCAACAGTGCACTGCCCTCCTGACACTGAAACTCTGGCCTGGTGTCATGAGCCCCGAGGGGAGGGGAGGGGGTCAATGAGGCAAGTCCAATGGTCATTTGCTCCCTGCCACTGTCTGGCTGCAGAGGATCTCCTAACAGTCTTGTAGATTGGATGGGCTCAGGCTGGGGGCAAGGAGTTGACTTCACCACTCTTCCCCTGGATGGTCCATTCTAGCCCTGGCAGGCTTGAAGACCACCCCTGGCATTTCAGGGAGCTCTGTGATTAACATATTAATTCCTGGCTATCACCTGTAAACATTTGAACTGGCCTGGTCACTTCAGTCTCCATGCACTTTGGATAGCGGGCAGGCTTTTAATCATAGCAGCACTCTATTCTGCTTTCTCTCTGCAGGCGTGAGTAGACCCCTTTGAAGTACTCTGCAAGAGAGGTGATGGCAACTTCATTGGGCTCGGTGGATTCTTAACTCAGCCCCAACATATTCACAGAGCTTTTATTTGAAGTCTCTGAGCCTCCCTAGAAGGTGGAAACCTTTGAAACCTCCACCAAAATATCTGATGCCTGGGATGATCTGGATTTTCTTATTAACATAAAGGTTGTTTGATTAATACTTCTATATATAGAAAATTGCAAGAACATTTAGATGTCATATACTTTAGATGGGGCTAACAATCCAAAACTACTACAAAAAAGGCAAATTAAGAATAAAACAAGTTCCATGTTTGCCAATTACCACCTGTTTCTGGTTCTATTGAAATTATATCCATGGAAGGGTGGGGAGCGAGTGCTATTGTAGCTTTTAGTCCCTGCTGGTACTGGCCCCATTGAAGGCACCTCATATATTCAAGGTAATTCCCTCCACTTTATCCCTCTCTCTTACCAACCTCCACCCTGACATCCAGCAACTCTGGCCCCTCAGCGCCCTCCAACTTCTTCCACAGCCAATATGGAATGACTAATTTCGGGGAGTGGGTGGTGTGTTGGAATGAGAAATAGTAAGCAGTCTCACAACACCAGGTTAAAGTCCAACAGATTTATTTGGTAGAATGAGGAATGGCTTTACCTTGGCATGGAACCCCCTTTCAAACACCCTGCTAATGGAGCAGTCTGCATCCTTCGTGTTACCTACTTTTAATCATCCAGAATTCTAGTCCACCGCAGCCCAGTCAACCTTAGCTTTTTTTTATACTTTATTTATTTCTTCTTCAGCCTGCAGTTCACTAGTTGTTTACAACTCTGTATCTTCCAAAAAAGTTCAGCCAACTCACTTGCCGTGCATCCTGTTTCAGACCTTCCCTCCCCTCAGACACTAAATGCAAAGAGTTCATGGACCTCTTTGTCAGTAAGACTGATATCATCCCATCAGCTGTCTCTGCACTTCCTCTCTTGCTATCCGTCCAGGCCAAACTTCTTCTAAAGATCCCCCCTGCCTAGCCCCAGTTATGCATATTTCTCTAGTCTCTCCTATCTCTCTGCTCATGCCTTCTTTGAATTCATCTTGTCCAAGAGCCACACCACCTGTTCCCTTGACCCTATTCTCACTAAACACCTAACCACCTTATTTTCCGTCCTGTTGCCCATGTTAGCTGATGTTGTTAAGCTGTTGACTTTCTCCAGATACTGTTTCCCTATCCTTTACTCTACTGTTGTCACTCATTTCTCAAAACACCAACCATTGATTGTGCCTTCCTGACAATCTATCATCCCATCTGCAAACTCCCTTTCCTCTCCAAAGTCCTAAAATGTATTGTTGCCTCCAAACTTTCTGTTCATCATTCCAGGATCTCCAAGCTTGAATCCATCCAATTTGATTTCCGCCTTAGCCACAGTACCAAAACAGTACTTACCAAAGTCACAAATGACATCCTAAGTGATTGTGACAGAAGTAAATTATCCTTTCTTGCCCTTCTCTACTTATTTGTAACTTTTGACATAGTTGAGTGGACTATCCTCTTCCAAAGACCTGCCACTATTGCCCAGCTGGATGGGACTGCATTTACCTGATTTCACACATATCTGTTCCCTCACTGTTACCTCTGGTGTACCCCAAGCATCTATTCCTGTTCCCTCTCTGTTTCTCACCAACATGCTGCCCTCTCAAGCATCATTTGAAAACAGTGTTAGTTTTCACATGTATGCTGATGACATCCAGTTCCCCTTCCCTACCACTGCTCTCAACTTCTCTACTACTGCTAACTTAGCAGATTGCACATTTAACATCCTGTAACAAAAATGAGTAAAAATTTTATCCAACAAAATATAGGAAAGTTCATTTATTTCTTCAGTTCCTGTTTCAAGCCAGCAACTCCACTTCTCTCCCTGGCATTTCCCTAAAGCTAAGCCAAACTTTCACAAACTTGGTGTCTTACTTTACCCCAAGGTGGCTTCTAACCACAGATACGCATGATAACCAAGGCCATCTACATCCATCTATGTAACCCGCCTACTAACTCAGCTCAACTGTTCCTAAAACCCTCAATGCATGTCTTTATTTCCTCCAGATGTGACCATTCCAACGCAATCCTGGAGCCTACCACATTTTACTTTCTGTAAACTTGAGGTCATTCAAAACTTTGTTACTCGTGTCCTTAATTAACACCTATCCCCATTCACCAAACAGCCCTGTGCTTGCTGACCTATAGTGGCTCCTGGTCAAGCAATGCCATGATTTTAAAATTCTCAATTTTAACCGACTAGTTACTTCCTTAAAATTTGTCTTTAAGTCCATTCATGTCTTCCTCCTCCCTTTGACTAATATCCATCAACCCCACAAGGTAGCTGAGCTAATCTCGTTCTGGCCTCTGTAGAATCCCCAATTTTAACTGCTCCATCATCGGTGGCTATGCCATCAACTGCTAAGGCCCTAAGCGCTGGAATTTTCACCCTAACCCCCTCTCACTCTCTATCTCCTTTCTTCAGCCACTTTTTAAAACTTACCTTTTTGACCAACATCCCATCTGGCCTCATGTGATTAATTTAGTGTCAAATTTTGCTCTGTAACACACATGAAAAGCCTTGGGACATTTTGTTATTTTAAAGTCATTGTGAAAATACAAGTTTTGCTGCATTTGTTCTTCAGTGTTCTCCCTTCCTTGCCCCTTTCCGTATCTCTGCACTTGCTTAAAACCTGTTATAGATCTAACTTTTTACGAATGAAAGATTATGAACGTGATTGTTTTCAACATTGGGCAGAATCTTCTGCCATCTTTAGTGGTATGTTTGGAGGCGAAGAGGGCATTTAATCAGCTGAGCATCCTGTCAACTTCTCAACTCCACCTTGATTAAGTCCAGGGTGGGAAGGCTCACGGTTGAACTTACTGCCCTTCCACCGATTGAAACCTTGAAATAGATGATTAATGACCATATAAGGGCCTCATTCTGCCCCTGCTGCTATTAACCCAGTGGCAGGCAGGCTTGTTACCATGCGGCATACACAGCAAAAGAGGGCCACCTAACTGAAGGACCAATGGAAACCAAGAGTGAGTAATCACCACGGAGGGTCAAGTCCTCTCTGGGGCAGAATACATTTGGAAGCCACGTATTAAGCATATAAAAACTAGACCAGCCGGGTAGGCTGTTTCAGGGCAGCCTAGGGCTGCAAAACCTTGTACCAAGTTTCTCCTTATTAATACATACCTTCTTGTTCCTAATGAAGTCAGAAATCTCTCACAGTGCTAGAAATATGCCACATTACACAATAATACCCCATCTGCCATCTTGTTGCTCATCTACTTTAACTGTCTATATCTCTTTGTAGCCTCTCAGCTTCACTTCCATTCTAACTTGGTGTCATCAGCAAACTTTGACCCATTACTCTCAGTCTCTTCATCCAAGTCAGGTATTTGTAAATAACTGCGGCCCCAGCATTGATCCTTGCAGCATTCCACTAATCATTGCCTCCCAAGTTGTAAAGCCCTATTTTTGCCCAATTTCTGTTATTTGTCTGTTTATCAATCCACTACCCATGCTAAAATACTGTTCTCAACTCCATGAGCCCTTATCTTGCTTATTAACCTTTTGTGGGGCACTTTATTAAATGCCTTTTGGAAATCCAGGTGTATGATATCTAGGTTCCCCTTTATTGACCCGACTAGTCACTTCCTTAAAAAAACTCTAATAAATTTGTCAAACAGGATTTAAGAACATAAGAACATAAGAAATAGGAGCAGGAGTAGGCCATCTAGCCCTTCGAGCCTGCCCCGCCATTTAACAAAATCATGGCTGATCTGAACTGGATCAGTTCCACTTCCCTGCCTGCTCCCCATAACCCTTAATTCCCTTATCTATCAGAAATGTATCTACCCGCGACTTAAACATATTCAACGAGGTAGCCTCCACCACTTCAATGGGCAGAGAATTCCAGAGATTCACCACCCTCTGAGAGAAGAAGTTCCTCCTCAACTCTGTTCTAAACTGCACCCCCGCCCTTATTTTGAGGCTGTGCCCTCTAGTTCTAGTCTCTAGTTCTATTTCCCCTTAGTCCATGTTAATGTTTTCTACTTATACTATACTTTTATAAATGCATTAAGACTTCCTCAATAATAGGTTCCAGCACTTTCACAACTGATGTTAGGTTAACTAGCTTACACCTCACTGTTTTCTCCCTGCTTTCTTGAAAAATGGTGTAATATTTACCAACTTCCAATCTAATGGGGTAATTCCCGAATCTAAGGAATTTTGGAAAATCGTAACCAGCGCATCCAAAATCTATGCTGCTATCTCTTTTAGAACCCTAGAGTGTAGACCATCAGGTCACAAGAATTTATTGGATTCTAATCCCTTAAATTTTACTATTATTTTTTCTCTGCTGATATTAATTTTCTCAACCTCCTCACTCATTTTAGCCCCTAGATTACCATCTATTTCTGGTGTGAAACTTGTGACTTTCACTGTGAAGACAAGCAACAAATATTTGTTCAGTGCCTCTGTCATTTCTTCATTCTCATGATAATATCTCCAGTCTCTACTTCTAAGGGCCAACATTTACTTTAGCTACTCTCTTCCTCTTTATGTGTTAACAAGAAAATCTTACAATCTGTTTTTATATTCCTGGCAAGTTTACTCATTTTATTTTTCCCCTTTTGATATAGCCCTCAGCTGGTTTCTAAAATGCTCCCAATCCTCAGAGTTGCTATTGTATTCTGCAACATTTTAAATCTCTCCTTGTAGTGTAATACTGCATTTGTGAGTGAGCCACAGATGTGCATTTTGATGATTTTTTGCTTTTTAATGGAATATATTTTTATTTAAGGTTTTGAATTATTTCTTTAAATGTTTCCCACTGTTCATTTACCTCCATACCTTTTAATCTATTTACCTAATTAATTGTATCCAGTTCGCCCTTATATCCATGTAATTAGGTTTTGTAAATAAAGAATTTTGTTTCTGATTGGTGTGTGTTACTTTCAAAGTTCATACGGAGTTCCGTGCTATTACAATCACAATTTCCTAAAAGATCTTCACCACACAATGCAGCTTTATCCCTAGTTGGTTCCACAGAACTACGACTAAGGAAATTTACGACTCTCACCAACGTTTTACAGCTGCACCATAGAAAGCATTTCTTATGGTTGTATCGCAGCTTGGTATGTCTCCTGCTCTGCCCAAGACCGCAAGAAACTACAAAAGTTCATGAATGTAGCCCAATCCATCAGGCAAACCAGTCTCCCATCCACTGACTCTGTCCACACTTCCCACTGCTTCAGAAAACCAGCCAGCATGATGAAGGATCCCACACACCCCGCACATACTCTTTTCCACCTTCTTCTGCCGTGAGAAAGATACAAAAGTCTGAGGTCACGTTCCAACTGCCTCAAAAACAGCTTCTTCCCTGCTGCCATCAGACTTCTGAATGGCCTTACCTCGCACTAAGCTGATCTTCCTCTACACCCTAGCTATGACTGTAATGCTACATTATGCACTCCTTTCCTTCTCTACAAACAATATGCCTTGTATGTACGGCGCATCAGAAACAATACTTTTCACTGTATACAAATACATGTGACAATAATAAATCAAATCAAATGATATTCCAGGTTCAATGCCAACCTTGGATGACTGTCTGTGTGAAGTTTGCACATTCTCCCCATGTTGACTTGGGTTTTCTCCAGGTGCTCAAGTTTCTTCCCCAAAGCTCAAAGATGTGCGGGTTAAGTAGATTGGTCATGCTAAATTGCCCCTGAGTTTCCCAGAATGTGTGGGTTTGGGGGAATTAGTGGGGTAAAAGCTCTAGAGGTGCAGACTCAATGGGCCGAATGGCCTCCTTCTGTATTGTAGGGATTCTATTCTTTGTATCACTCCAAGGAATTGTCACAAAATCATTCTCATTCTTGTCTCTCAATTTAACCTCAAGCTCTTCAGTTCCAAACAATTCATGCTTCTTCCACTCTCTGTTCGAACGGACACTGTGTGGGTATGCCGGCGTTGGACTGGCGTAAACACAGTAAAAAGTCTGACAACACCAGGTTTTAGTCCAACCGATTTATTTGATAATAGACTCACAAGCTTTCGGGGTTAGCCCCTTCGTCAGGTGAATGGAGAGTTCTGGCCTCAGTGTACGAACGGACACTGACCAGCTTTTTCCCCACATTCAAGTAGGTATTATTTAATATTCCCTCTGACATGTTCAAGCTGACATTAACTTTAGCAGCCACTTTTCTGCATTACCACAGTACCTACATTATAATTAAATGACATTAAGGGAAGACCTGCAGTCATGAAAAATGCCATTTAAATGTAAGCCTATCTTTTTGATGAATATAGTTGCTGTGGTTGTTGTATGTTTAATAGGTCTCACAATAGGTTCCGAGTCTTGCATGGTTGAGCATTAAGTGCTCATTGATAAGATAATTACATACATATATAGCCTAAGCTATAAGCTAACCCCATGCTTGTTTCTACACAGCTCTCAGTCCTACAAATCTACAAAACGACAATGCAGAGTCGCTGAGCAGAGACTGATAGCCAAGTTCCGCACACATGAGGACAGCCTCAACCAGGATCTTGGGTTCATGTCACACTATCTGTAACCCCCATGACTTGCCTGGGCTTGCAAAATCTCACTAACTGTCCCAGCTGGAGACAATACACATCTCTTTAAGCTGTGCTTAATCCTCTCTCCACTCACATTGTCTGTACCTTTAAGATTAGATTACCTGTAAAGACTCGAATTCCAACCATTATTTTGTAAATTGAGTTTATGTTCCCTGAGGAACACCGCTGGTCACAGATCTCCAGTCTGAAAAACAACTCTCTACAACCATCCTCTGACTTCTATCAAGAAGCCAATTTTGTATCTATTTAGCTACCTCACTATGGATCCCGTGAGATTTAACTTTATGCAACAACCTACCATGCGGTAGCTTGTCAAAGGCCTTGATGTCCATGTAGGCAACATCAACAGCACTGCCCTCATCTACCTTCTTGGTTACCCCTTCAAAAAACTCAATTAAATTTGTGAGACATGATTTCCACTCAAAGTCATGCTGACTGTCCCTGGTCAGCCCTTGCATCTTTAAATGCCTGTAAACCCTGTCTCTCAAAATACCTTCTAACAATTTACCCACCACAGATGTGAGGCTCACTGGCCTGGAGTTCCCAGACTTTTCCCTGCAGCCCTTTTTAAACAAAGACACAATATTTGCCATTCTCCAATCTTCAGGCACCTCGCCCATGACTATCGGTGATTCAAATATCTCGGCTAGGGGACCCACAATTTCCTCCCTAGCCTCCTTCATTAGGTCCCGGGAATTTATCTACCTTGATGCACTTTAAGACCTCCAGCACCTCCTTCTCTGTAATACGGCTTAGTGTCTGCCCTATTGGGAGTTTGATCCTTAGCTATGCTGATTTACAGAGCCTTTTCCATAAATGTGTGCATTAGAATCTATAAAATGCTCTTGTTCTCATGCAACCTTAAGCACCTGTAAGTAGAAATTAGTTGTCCTCAGAAGTACTTGTGCATAACAACTTGGAAGCGATATGAAATCTTACATTGGCAGGCTTGCACTCATATCACACTCACACCTGCTTCCAATGGGGGAGCAGACCTTGCACAGATCTCTTTCAGATGGAACCAGATAAATGGGTGCAAAGGGGGGAGCCACAAGAGAACAATCAAGATTGTTCCTCCTTGCAGATCAGAGAAGACCTTGATCATCACTCACTCACTCATAGGAAACCCATATCCCTTGACATCTTTATCATGCTGAAAAGTTTTGAAGTTACTTAGGAATCCACTAATTGAGAGTGTCACAATTGTGCTTTGGGTTGAGTAGCAACCACTCTGGACCCTTAATTTCAGAGACTCCTATAACTCTCAGTGCTGCATGGCCTAAGAAACAGTACAATACGGTAATATAGTGATCTATCAATGGGGATACCACAACCAAGATAAACATATTTTCTGCAAAGCCCTGTTGGATGCTCCGTACAGATAGCCTCACAATTACAGTAAGGTCCAGCACTAATGGATCTTCTAGTGTCACAAGCAGGCTTACCTTAATACTGTAATGAAGTTACTGTGAAAATCCCCTAGTCACCACACTTTGATGCCTATTCAGGTACACAGAGGAAGAATTTAGCATGGTCAATGCACCTAACAGGCGCATCTTTTGGACTGTGGGAGGAAACCGGAACATCCGGAGGAAACCCATGCAGACACAGGGAGAATGCACAGACCCCTCACAAATAGTGACCCAAGCCAGGAATTGAATCTGGGTCCCTGGCACTTTGAGACAGTGGAGGTAACTATTGTGCCACCATGTCACCCTACTTTCTTTCACCTCATGGACTAAAGCCCTGGTTCAGCATGAGGTCCAGGGTACATTTGCTGCAAACCCTTTATGTAAGGTTGACTGCAACCCTTGACAAGGAGATGAGAAGGTCAAACAAATCACCATGTGTGGTCTGACAAAGTCTTTAGCCAACTGCACATCGACCTCTCTAACCTTACACATAATCCCACTTGCAGTCGAGGCTAACTTGCCTGTGGCATCCTTCCTTGTATCCTTCACCTTCATGCTAGTTTAAAATGACAAATCACCAAGAATGGCCAGTAACAATCAGGTGTACCCACCACAGTTTTCTCCAAAAACATTGTGATTCCTCCAATGTTCTGCTTTTAAAAAGACAATGTTAATGCTCTGCTGTTAAGACAACAATGTAAAGCTTCACTCTTTCAACCCTGAAACCTTATATATGTTTTTACTTTCCACTCACATAGCATGTTTAACTCTTCTTGAGTATTCTTCCATCTACTGACATCTCACATCAGGGCAATAACATCAGAAGATGCAATGGCTGCACTGAACATTGTGCAGACATCAATTTAGAGCACAGAAGATATAGTGTAGTTCATTTATTAGTGTCATAAGTAGGCTTACATTAACACTGCAATGAAATTACTCTGAAAATCCCTGAGGTGCCACAGTCCAGCACCTGTTTAGGTACACTGAAAGAAAATTTAGTATGGCCAATTCACCAAACCAGCACATCTTTTGGATTGAGAGAGGAAACTGGAGCACGTGGAGGAAAATCATATATACACAGGGAGAACGTGCAGACTCCACACAGACAAGGATCCAAACCAGGAACTAAACTCGGGTTCCTGGTGTGGTGAAACCATGATGTTAACTGTGCCACCATGAGCTGCAAGTAATGGCTTGTATGATGCATGCCCAGGCTGCACACTCACAAATGAAGGCCAGTGCTTAATCATGTACATGTGGGATTATTGAATAATCAATATGTTGATAATGTGAGATAAATGAATCAATAGGAACTCATTATCATTCTCTGTTGGGGGCCCAAATTTCACAGTCTTGAATGCCCACGACCATTTCGGCAACTAACAGCAAGATTGAATTAAGCATGCTATCAAACTGCAAGTGAACATATATATTTATAAATGACAACAGTATATACAATGATTGTAGACCTGTACACCTGAAAAACTTCTTTATTTTTATTTTTCTGTTCCTATGTCTACATGCAGCCCTGATATCCACAGCTGAGGCGGAAGCAGCCTACGGGCTGATGACTTTGGTGTGTGTCTATTGGTGGTCGAGGCCTAAGGATCCTGGCCTAATAAGGGTGTCCTATTCAAGTGCAGGTGCACTCCCCTTGGCCTGACCTGCTGGAGGCAATGGGCTACTAGAGGGAGGAGCAACATATTCTTGGAGCATCCTGGGCTGGAGTCCTTGGCATGCCCCGCTAGCGCTCCTCTTCTTTGTGGATGCCCAATGACGCCTGCCTGACTCATTGAGAAGGGACATCTGGAGAAATGTGAATAATCCCCCTCTCAGCCAGCTACTGTTGCACTGCACCCTTGACAAGAGCAACGATCTGAGCACATATCTGGCAATCACTGTGCATTTTGCTGTTCTATGGAGGCAGCGAACACATGCATACCAGAGCCACAAAGCAAATAGAACCTCCAGCCTTCAGTCCAGTCTACACATGACATCCAACATCACTGCCTGACTTCCCTCGCTTGGCTCTGTATCTTCATTAGGTCTCATATTGCCAAGTCCAGAGGCTTGGCTGCTCCTTGGAGCTGAGCAATGGCCCAGTCTCGATCAGTCCTCCAAGTGTTAGAGACCTCAGCTGTCACTTCCTCTGCTGGCTTGGACCTGTGTCAATGATGAGCTCACTAGGTTATGAACCTGAACCTACTCTAGAATGTTTATCCACAAGGTAATGCATCTACACTTGTGGAGGGTGCAGGTGAATGCTGCGCAGATGCATCTTCTGAAACTTCAGAGAGAAATGAGGGACAGGATCTGTGTCTCGTCTCCCTTTTGGCCCTCCCATTTTCTTGCTAGTATCTAGTAGGAAAAATAAAGATTTAATAAATGCCCAAGTAGGCTTCTTTATTAAAACTGTGTCACATTCAGTCGTTGCATCTGTCAACTGCAGACAGGAGGCATCTCACTGGTTTGCTGGGGAGTCCTATCTCATCTTTTGCACAGGTGCAATCCTGTTCCTATCCAAAGGTATGCCACAGCTCTCCAGAATTCATTTTAATTTATTCTGTGTTACAGCTTGTTTCAAAGTATGAAATTTCACGAGGATGCTTACATTAACTTTTGGCTAAGTGATCCTCCAACTTTTCTCAAAGACCTCATGACAGTGAAGTTCTCAGCTAAAACCTTTCCTTCACAAGCAAACTATAAGGGTTACTTTGGATTTCTTCCTCTAGCTCTAAGCTAGGCAAATCTTCCAAACTCTTTCCCTTCCCAAACTACATCTCCAGACTGAGCATGAACATCCATCAGCAATGAACAATAAAGTTAGTATTTTCTTAGCTTAAGGCGCAAGCTCCGCTAACACTTATCTTTTTTGCTCCCATGAGCTGCAAGTATCTGACCATTGTCAAACTGAACTGCTGGCAGCTTGCCTCTGTGAACAAACACATACATACAAATGCATTCCACCCAAAAAGGCAATTCCCTGCAACTTACCTCTATGGCAGTTTGCGATGTTCCAAAGAGAAATAGAAACCAATAACCTTACCTTCAATACAACTCATTGATTCTGTGGCTCAAAGAAATAATATATATCTGTAATAGAATTTTGTAATTATCCCAAAATTTGTAGCTTTTAATTTTTCTCATCTGAGAATTGGATAAATAATTTAAATATTTCATTGAATTAAGGATGGATCTCCTAGCTCCATTAAAAAGCTTAAAGATGAGTCATCCATTAAGCTTTACACTTCTACTTCTGACCTTGTAACATAAATACAGGTTAGCTTTTAACTGTGATTGATACAAGCTTGTTTATTTGGTTTTACTTCAGCGATTTCCTGAAACTACAAGTTATCTTTTAAAACATGTGGGGGGAGATCAGAGAATAAACTTTTTTACCCAGAGGGTGGTGACGGTGTGGAAGGTGATACCTGGCAGTATGGTAGAGGCAGATTGCTTCATGTCCTTTAAAAAATACCTGGGTGATTACCTGGCATGACATAACACTCATGGCTAAGGGCCAAGTCTGGTAAATGGGATTAGATCCAAGTTCAGGTGTTTCTCACATGCCAGTGCAGACTTGATGGGCCAAATGGCCTCCTCTACACAATATGATTCTATGATATGGATTATTAAGTAGATATTTGCAACAAAAGGGCATAAGAGACAATGCAAGCATTATGTTTTAATAATAAGGGGACGTAATTGAAAGTTATGTCAAATCTGTGTCAAGACTTGGTTAGACTACACTTAAAAGCAATGTGTGCATTTTGAGACACCATATTTAAAGGACACAGGGACACTGGAGAGGGTACAGGGAAGATTTTCAAGAATTATGCCAGAATTATGCAGATATAAATCAGAAATGGGTTGACAGTTTGGGTGTGAAGAGTTTGTACTTGTCATGTTGTGCCATGAATTTATGAAGATGATGAACATTTTAATTTTGAAATGCAGCATATAAGGATGGATCTCCTAGCTCCATTAAAAAGCTTAAAGATGAGTCATCCATTAAGCTTTACACTGTCCTTTACATTGTCCTTTATATGGACAATTTACTGTGACAAGATGGACTCCTAGAATCAGGTGAGCTTTTAACTTTTCTGTACCAACAAGAACTGCCTCATGTCTGGGCAACTCTCTGGTTAGTCATTAAAATGTAAACAACCTTTTGGTTCCATTGGAGGGACATCAGGATGCAACAGACTGCTTGCAGAGTTAACAGTTACTACTGTCTGAATGTTTACATAAACTGAAATACAATAATTGCTCAGACTTGATGTCTGTAAATTGAAATTCCAGAAAAATGAATATGACAAAACACATTTTATCAGAAGAAGGCACAAATGGCCCACATTTGTACCTCATTGTTTGAGAATTGCTCAGCAAATCATTTGTGTAAACAATGGGAATACTGATACCGTGGACAGAGGACAGAAACTGGCATTTGTTAGAAATCCAATGGGGGAATTCAGAAAATACTTCTTTATCCAGAGAGTGATGAAAATAGGGAGCACGGAGTAGTTGAAATAATAGTATAGATGTATTTAAGGGAAAGTTAAATAAGCAAAAGGGGGAGAAAGGAATGGACAGTTAACACCAAATCACAGTATTGTTAAGATGCAGAAATAGGCCATTTGGCCCATCATGTCTGTACCCAGTTCTCCAAATGTGCATCATGACTTAGCGTCATTTTCCTGCCTTTATCCCGTACCTCTGCATGTTGTTTCCATTCAAGTAATCATCTAATCACCTCTAGAAAGCCACTAGTGAACCTGCCTGCACCACTTTGAGGCAATGCATTCCAGACCAAAACCACCCACAGTGTGAAAAAGATTTTTCGCACATCACACTTACTTATTTTGCAAATCACTTTAATTCTGTATTTTTAGTCTTGATCCTTCTATGAGTAGGAACAGTTTCTTCCCAACTACACTGTCCACCCCATTTCATGATTTTGAACGTCACTATCAAATCTCCCCTTAGCCTCTTTCTCTCCAATGAGAAGGAGTCTCAATCTCTCCAAACTATCTTCATAACTGAATTTTCTCATTCCTGGAACCATTCTTGTGAACCTCTTCAGCACTCTCTCTAATACATTTATATTCTTCCTATGGTGTGACACCCAAACCTGTGCACAACATTCTAACTGAAGTCCTGTATAAATTCAACATAATCTCCTTGTTCTTGTACTCAATGGGCTCGATTTTACCTTTGCAAAACTTGGTAGAGTTGGGCATGAGGCCATTAATGCAATCTGCGCCCACATCTGCACAAATGCCCACTATACCAAAGCCTGAAAATGTCCACAATCCAAATCGTGCCCGAAACAGGTGCAATGAGAGGTGGGGTGAGAAGGGAGGTGAACCAGGTCATTCTCGGGGCGGGGGGGGGGGCACGGCGCGGCGGGCGCAGTGGGAGGAGGCAGGTCAGGTGTATTTCTGGTTGGGGAGAGCAGGAGAGGGAGGCCAGACGGATCTCTGGTGGGGTAGCAGGGGGTGTCCGCTGCCACTCTGGGAGTGATTGGTGGGTGGGTGGGGGAGGTCACCATCAGCCTGGGTAGGGGGAGGGATAAGGAGGACAGTTATGTTGTGGGAGTGGGGCGATGTCTGTGGGGGCCATCACTCCTGCTTTTTGTGGCCTGGGAGCAATGTGACAGGGGTGTGTTTTTCAAATTTCTTTTTCTCACTGCGCATGTGCAGTTCAAAGCTCTGATCGGAGCAGCAGCGTTTCAGGTGCGATAAGCCCTTATCACATTGCAATTCAGACTCGCGATTTGTTTTCCAGGCTAAGTGCATATGGGGGTGCCTGAGAACAGATTTCCAAATCGGATCTGAATTGCACCTAAATTCAGCACTTCGAATCAAAATGGTAAAATCGGGCCCTGGAGGTTTACCAGGATGTTGCCTGGTATGGAGGAGAGGTCCTATGAGGAGAGACTAAGGGATTTGAGGTTGTTTTCGTTGGAAAGAAGGCGGCTAAGAGGGGACCTTATTGAAACATATAAGATGATTAGAGGTTTAGATAGGGTGGACAGTGATAGCCTTTTTCCTCGGCTGGAGAAAGCTAGCACGAGGGGGCGTAGCTTGAAATTAAGGGGTGGTAGTTATAGGACGGATGTCAGAGGTAGGTTCTTTACCCAGAGGGTGGTGAGGGATTGGAATGCCCTGCCTGCTGCAGTTGTAAATGCGCCTAGTTTGGGGGCGTTTAAGAGATCCGTGGATAGGTTTATGGATGGAAAGGGATTGGTTTAGGTTAGAGGGTCATTGCTTTTTAATTGGTCGGTGCAACATTGTGGGCTGCAGGGCCTGTTCTGCGCTGTAATGTTCTATGTTCTATACCCTTACCATTAAAGCCACTATGTGCTATATTAATTGCTCTCACACCTGTCCTGCTATTTTCAATAATCTATGCACATATACACTCAGGTCTCTCTGCTCCTGCATCCCTTAAGAATTTTGCCTCTTATTTTAAGTAGTTTTTCAACGTTGTTCCTTCCAAAATGCATTACCTCACAGTTCCCCACATTGAATTTCACCTGCCAACCACCTTCCCACTACATCATCTTGTCTATGTCCTTTTGAAATTCTATGCTGTCCTCTTTACACAGTTTACAATACTTCCAAGTTTTGCATCATCAGCAAACTTAGAAAGTGTCTCTTGCACACCAAGATCTAGATCATTAATCCATATCAGGAAAGGCAGGGGTCCCAATACTAATTCCTGGGGAATGTCACTACAAACCTTCCACCAGCCTGAAAAATATCCATTAATTATTATTCTCTGCTTGCTATTCAGCCAATTTTGTATTCATGTTATGTCCCTTTTATCCCATGAGCTATAAATTTGCTCACAAGTCTGTTTTGTGGCACTGTACTGAACGTCTTCTGAAAGTCTAAGTATACCATATCAATTGCATTACCGTCATCAACTCGTTCTGTTATTTCCTCAAAAAAACTTAAACACAATTTTTCCTTTAGAAATCCAAGCTGTTTTTTCATAGTCAACCCACATTTTCCACATGGCTACTAATTCTATCCTGAATAATTGTTTCTAGATGCTTGCCCACCACTGATGGCAAACTGACTAACCTGTAATTCCTGGGGCTATCCTTACAACCTTTTTTGAACAAGGGGTAACATGTGCAATTCTCCAGTCCTCTGACAACTTCCCCAAGTCTAGAGAAGGCTGGATAGCAATGTTCAAAATTATGAGGGGTTGAGGCAGAGTAAACTGGGAGAAACTGATTCATTTGGTGGAGGGACTGAGAATCAGAGCACATGGAAAAAAACTAACGGCAAAATGAGAAAACATTTTTTTTTAATGAGTAGTTAAGGATCTAGAATATACTGCCTGAGAGGATGGTGGCAGCAGATTCAGTTCTGATTTTCAAAAGGTGAGACGGATAAGCTCCTGAAGATAAAAAACGTGCAGGGTTACAAGAAGAGGGTAAGCTAATAGAACTGGCTTTTATCACTTTTGCAGAGAGCCGGTGCGGGTGTGATGGATGGAATAGTCTCCTTCTGTGCTTGTAAGCATTCTACAATCCTTGTGTGGCACGTTATCAAGTGCCTTGAAAATTCAAAAACACCCTATTCCTTGGTTTCCCTCAGTGAATTATAACCACAGAAATGTTTAACAATTTTTCAAACACAATTTCCCTTTCAGAAATTAGTGCTGACTTTCCTGATCGTATTACATTTCTCAAAGTGCTCCATTACCACACAATGGAAATTATGGCATTTTCACCACTATTGATGTCAAGCTAAATGGCCTATGCTCCCTCATTTTCTCTCTGCCTCCATTCTTGATTAGCATTTTTACATTTGCTTTCTTCTAATCCGTAGCAACATTCCAGGATCTAGGGAATTCTGGAAGATCAAAAGCAATGTTTTCATTATCATCAAAATACTTCTTTTAAAATCTCACCATACAGGACATCAAGTCAAAGGGATTTGTTGACTTTATGCATCATTAATTTCTCCAGTGCTATTTCTTTTCTAATAATATCCCTAAGTTCCTAATTTCTACATTAACAATAAGACAGGAGTACACATCTTTGGCAAAAACTGAAACAAATGAACAGTCATTGCAATGACCTTTAAAATCATATTTCAGATCTTAGTTGAACCGCATCTAACCTCCTTTTTATTCTACTGCCACTTTCAATAAAAGGAAAAAAAGGAAAAAAATCCACAAATCACAGCTTTAATCTTACAAAAATGTCCTCAGTGGTTTTGCAGTGAAATGTTTTCCTATTTCCTGTCATTAAATTTGTTTCTGCACTATACAAACCTGATTAACAGTGAACCTTCCTAATTTAAACTTATACCTCATCAACTTCATACTCAAATCTCACTAACTATATTGTTACATTGCTAGTTATTGCTTTATACTTTCATGGATAAGAACATAAGAACATAAGAAATAGGAGCAGGAGTAGGCCATCTAGCCCTTCGAGCCTACCCCACCATTCAATAAGATCATGGTTGATCTGTCGTGGCTCAGTTCCACATTCCCGCCCTCTCCCCATAACCCTTAATCCCCTCGCTTATCAAAAACCCATCAACCCACGTCTTAAAAATATTTAGCGAGGCAGCCTCCACCACTTCAACAGGCAGAGAATTCCAGAGATTCACCACCCTTTGAGTGAAGAAGTTCTTCCTCAACTCCGTTCTAAACCGCCCCCCCTTTATCTTGAGGCTGTGCCCCTAGACCTACTGTCCTTTCTGAGCGGGAAGAGTCTCTCCACCTCTATCCTATCCATCCCATTCATCATCTTATATGTCTCAATGAGATCTCCCCTCATTCTTCTAAACTCTAACGAGTACAAGCCTAGTTTATTCAGCCTCTCCTCATAGCTCAACCTCCTCAACTCCAGTATCAGCCTAGTAAACCTCCTCTGCACTCCCTCCAAAGCCAAAATATCCTTGCGTAAGTGCGGCGACCAAAACTGCACACAGTACTCCAGCTGCGGCCTCACCAATGCCCTATACAGCTGCAGCAAGACCTCCCTACTTTTATATTCAATCCCCCTCGCTATGAAGGCCAGCATCCCATTCGCCTTCCTGACCACCTGCTGCACCTGCAGGCTGGGTTTTTGTGACTCATGCACAAGGACCCTCTGCACCGTCGCCTGCTGCAGTTTTTTGCCACGTAAGTAATAGTCCTTCCTACCATTATTCCTGCCAAAGTGGACAACCTCGCACTTGCCAACATTAAATTCCATTTGCCAGTTCCTGGCCCATTCGCCCAGCCTATCTAGATCCTTCTGCAGACTCTCCACACCCTCCGCGCAATTTGCCGTTCCACCAATCTTGGTGTCATCAGCAAATTTCGACACCATACACTCGGTTCCCTCCTCCAGATCATCTATATAAATGGTAAATAGCTGAGGCCCCAGCACCGACCCCTGGGGCACTCCACTAGTCACCAACCGCCAATCCGAATAGCACCCATTAACCCCCACTCTCTGCTTCCTATTTGACAACCAATCCTCTGTCCACACTAACACCCTACCTCCAACTCCATGCCCCCTTACCTTCTGCAATAACCTCTTGTGAGGTACCTTGTCAAACGCCTTCTAAAAATCAAGAAAGACCACATCCACCGGCTCTCCTCTATCCACCGCCCTAGACACATCCTCATAGAACTCCAATAAATTCGTCAGACACGACTTCCCCTTAACGGAACCGTGCTGCGTCTGCTCTATCAAGCAATTCCCCTCAAGATGCCTCGCTATTTCCTCCTTGATGACAGATTCTAACATTTTACCTACCACAGACGTTAAACTAACCGGCCTATAATTCCCTGCCTTTTGCCTGCCACCCTTCTTAAACAACGGCGTAACATTAGCCGTTTTCCAATTTTCCGGCACTTCCCTGGAATCCAGCGACGTTTGGAAAATAACCACCAAGGCATCCACTATCACTTCCGCCATTTCTTTCAGAACCCTCGGATGCATTCCATCCGGTCCTGGGGACTTGTCCACAATCAGTCCCTCCAGTCTGTCGAGCACCGCCTCTCTAGTAACAATAATGTCATTGAGACCCTCCAGTCCTACCACCTTTCCATCGCTAACACCCGGCAAATTATTCACGTCCTCCTCCGTGAAGACCGAAACAAAAAAGTTATTCAAGACCTCAGCCATTTCCCTATCCCCTACCACTAAGTCCCCCCTCTCATCCTCTAAGGGTCCAATGTTCACCCTAGCCAGCCTCTTCCTTTTTATATATTTATAAAAACTCTTGCTATCCTTTTTTATATTAAGCGCTAGCCCAGCTTCATAGTTCCTCCTACCCTTCTTTATCAACTTCTTTGTCAATCTTTGTTGACATTTAAACCTCTCCCAATCCTCTTCTTGCCCACTACTCTTAGCTACTCTAAACACCTCCGCTTTTAATTTAACACTTTCCTTCACCTCCTTCATTATCCACGACTTATTACCTCTCCTCCTACGGTCCTTTTTAACCATCGGAATAAATTTCTGCTGAGCACCAAGAAAGATCTCCTGAAAGATCCTCCACTGCTCCTCAGCAGACCTACCTTCCAACGTGCTCCCCCAGTCAACATTCGCCAATTCTTCTCTCATCCTACCGTACTCCCCTCTGTTCAAACAAAGGACGCGTGTCCAGGAACCCACTTTCTCCTCCTCCATCTGCACCAGAAACTCCACCATACAATGATCACTCTCCCCAAGAGGATCCTTCACCACAAGGTCCCTAATTCTACCCACCTCATTACATGTGGATGTTGTTTGCAACACCAGCATTTGCTGTCCATCCCTAATTTCCCTTACCTAAAAGAACCACCCCCCCCGCCTAATTTCCCTTGAGTTGTTTCCTAGGTCATTTTAGACAGCAATCAACCAAGTTGCTGGGGGCTGGAGTCACAGGTAGGTCAGAGTGGGTAAGGATGCAAATTTCTTTCCCTTAAGCAAATGGTTGTTAATGACCTTCAATGACAGCTTCATGGTCACAATTACTGAGGTGAGTTTTATATTCCACTAGCTGCCACAGTGGGATTTGAACCATGTTCCAGAATATTAACTTGGGTCTCTTGATAACCAGTCCAGTAACATTACCACTATGCCACCATCTTCTCCATTAAATGGGTCTATTAACTTGCAAAAAAAAAGCAAGACAGAAACTGATAACTGAGCTGGTTTCTGATTTGTGGCTAAGTAACAGAAGATTTAAATTAAGCAATTCCAAATTAAAGCCACTTCCACTCAGTATGCAAATAAAAGGGAGTGGTTTTTATGGGCTAGAATCTGATACTGAACTTAAATAAGTGAGACAAAGACAGACTGTCGTATTTGTTTGAAAGGGGAGAATTAACTCTATTGAAAAGCATGCAATGACATATCTGCCAGGAGATATTGACTAGAGCAAATGCTGTCAAAAATAACCAAGAGATCTAATTGTAAATAAACAAAGATGGCATATCTGAGTTAGGTGCCATGGTGAGATCATCCAGTTTTCAAAATCAAATATATGAATCATGTATGCATGCCCCAGGTCTTCAAGGCCTGTTCCTTTTTATGCTATTTCATCCAAAAAACATACATAACCTCCAAGCCCTCCCTATGATAATTATGCGTGACTATGTTGTAGTTGGATTCAAATATAAGTTGTAACTGAAGATGAAATCTTAGTGGGGCTTCACACAGAAAATCCTATTCTAACCTATCTTAGCTACAAAATACATTAATTTATTGTCACCACACAATATGGGCTGGCGGAAGGCCCAGAAATGTCAAAATCTCGATTGCCATTGAAACTGATAGACTTTCCATAGCTCTCTCAAGCTCAGTCCAATCCAAATGTTGTGCCTTCTCACTCAAAACAAGTGCACTTACACTATTTTCAATGCAGTCATTGTTTAACAGACACAACATTCTTTTTCTAACTTGCAAAAATAGCAAAAATGGCCTTCAACAAGATAGCAAATTAGATTTCTTGTAGTATCGATCATAACACAAATCTAAGTTACAAACAATGGCTCATTCTGTGAGATATAATTTCAAACACTGCAAATAAATATTATCCTTTTGCTCATTATTTTTCTTGCGGATATCTGCATGTAATTTTTTTTTCAAAGTTGAAGCAACAGCAAAGGATGGGCAGAGATTGAGGCATTAAGTTCTGCTGTTGTTTCTCACTGGGGCGAACAGCTTTAAAGGCAAAGAATAGCCTGAAAAATGTAAGAGCCAGTTTGATGTCTGCCCTACCTCACTCAAGTCTGTCCAAAAGCCTGCCATCTGATCCTGTCCGGATCTAAGTTTTAGGAAACCAAATGTAGTTTTAAGGGAGTTATATTTGAATGAGT
The DNA here is from genome assembly GCF_965287045.1 of Carcharhinus amblyrhynchos. Classification (NCBI taxonomy): domain Eukaryota; kingdom Metazoa; phylum Chordata; class Chondrichthyes; order Carcharhiniformes; family Carcharhinidae; genus Carcharhinus; species Carcharhinus amblyrhynchos. The sequence continues at coordinate 130,395,313 of NC_137327.1, forward strand.
AAACATTATAAATAAGGTATAGGTTTAGGTGGGTTTAACTTACTGTTTCAATGCCTCGAAGGACCCATAGTTAGATTCATGCTGGGCAAAAGCTATGATTCATGCTGAGCAAAAGTATGTGTGGGGTGGGGGTTTGGTTAAGTTCCAACTGTGAGACGCACTGAAAGCGTGAAGGGTAAATATTGTTGCTTAGCAGCTAGAAGTCCTCAAAGGACAAAAAGCTTTCTTTTGTTCCTTATTTCTAACTGAAAGCTAGAGCAGTTGCAGACAGGACACTGGAGAGGGAACATCTCCAACAGCTCTGTTCAAAGCAATTGTTCTAGAAAGCTGGAGAAATAACAGCTCTCTCAGCTTTGGTACAAGAAAAAACATACAGTGGAGTAATATTATTTAAAGAGCAGCTGGTTAAGAAAGCTAGAGACATGAATAGTAGTTTCCAGCCAGTCTGAGGAAAGATACAAGAACCAAGGACTAGTCATAAAATTCCTACAGTGCAGAAAGAGGCCGTCTGGCCCATTGAGTTGGCACTGACCACAATTCCACCCAGGCCCTACCCCCATATCCCTACACATTTACCCGCTAATCCCTCTAACCTATGCATCTCAGGACCCTAAGGGGCAATTTTAGCATGGACAATCAACCTAACCTGCACATCTTTGGACTGTGGGAGAAAACCAGAGCACCCGGAGGAAACCCACGCAGACACGAGGAGAATGTATAAACTTTACACAGACAGTGACCGAAGCCGGGAATTGAACCCAGGTTCCTGGAGCTGTGAAGCAGCAGTGCTACTGTGTCGCCCACAATTAAGGAAAGACAGAGAGCTGAGAGGAAGGCTGAGAGATCAGAAAGCTATCTGAAGTCATTTTCAGGTTTGTGAGATTTTATTGCAGTCTGTGAAATGTGAATTGAAATATCTGAGCGAACCAGTGGCTGACCTCAAGTGTATAAAAGCAGTCAAGATAAAGAAATCCTGAAGGGGTTGGTGTAAAACCTGGAACTGCCTCGCCACTAAAAGTGGAGTGGAAGTTTTGTTCAAAGTGTGATTTGTAAAATCTGGATTGGTTTCCAGATAGCAAACCTCTAAGTGCAAGCATTACTACAAGAGAAGATTTTAAAGTGTGTTTTAGGAGTGGAGTTTGGAAACTCTCATATGACATCTTCTGTGAAAGATTGAGGAGAAATCCACAGACACCAGCTAACACAGCCATTTTGCATGCTTAAAAGGAACTTGCTAATGAGACCATTGACGCTTCAAATGTGCTCTGTTATCCATGTTCATCTTAAAACCTGTGTCTGTTGTTATACTAAAGGAGGAGTGAGGGAGTATTGTGTTATAATCCATTTTTTCATGTTTAATAATTTTTTTTATTGTTAAAAGTAATTACTGGTTGTGTCACTCTGTTCCTCCAGGTTTGGTATAAAAAAAGGTAACAGTTATGGTCTTTAAGCCAGGGTTTCAGTTGGGTCTTTCTGTCCAGTTATAACAGCAACTGGGATCAAAACATAATTCCCAATCACATAGCACCCTCAATAAATACCTTGGTTCCTTTTTCTCAAACAGTCAATTTAAAGTCCTTACTTTATCTTTAAACTTAGGGAGGTCTTGCTGCAGCTGTATAGGGCATTGGTGAGGCCGCAGCTGGAGTACTGTGTGCAGTTTTGGGCGCCGCACCTGCGCAAGGATATTTTAGCCCTGGAGGGAGGGCAGAGGAGATTTACTAGGCTGATACCGGAGTTGAGGGGATTGAGCTATGAGGAGAGGCTGAATAAACTGGGCTTGTACTCGTTAGAGTTTAAATGAGGGGAGATCTCATTGAGACGTATAAGATGATGAATGGGATGGATAGGATAGAGGTGGAGAGACTCTTCCCGCTCAAAAAAGACACTAGGACTAGGGGGCACAGCCTCAAGATAAAGGGGAGGCGGTTTAGAACGGAGTTGAGGAGGAACTTCTTCACTCAAAGGGTGGTGAATCTCTGGAATTCTCTGCCCGTTGAAGTGGTGGAGGCTGCCTCGCTAAATATTTTTAAGAAGCGGGTTGATGGGTTCTTGATAAGAGAGGGGATTAAGGGTTATGGGGAGAGGGCGGGAAAGTGGAACTGAGCCACGACAGATCAGCCATGATCTTATTGAATGGCGGGGCAGGCTCGAAGGGCTAGATGGCCTACTCCTGCTCCTATTTCTTATGTTCTTATATTGTCTCTTGTCTCATTTCACTCAGCATCGGTAGTCTCCTCCATCCTCTGTCCCCCTGAACACTCCATCCCTAATTAGTTCTTTACATAGAAATATAGAAAATAGGAACAAGAGTAGTCCATTTGGCTCTTTGATTTATTAAAATCTTAGCTGATCATTAATTCAGTAACCTGTTTCTGCTTCCCTCCCCCTCAGATATCCTTTGATCAGCTTAGCCCTCAGAGCTACATCTAACTCCTTCTTGAAAACATGTTTTGGCCTCAACTCCTTCCTGTAGTAGAGAATTCCATCAGCTCAACACTCTCTGGGGAAAGAATTTCTCCTCATCTCAGTCCGAAATGATTTACTCCTTATCCTCTGATTGACCCCTGGTTTGGGACTTACCCACCATTGGTCACATCCTTTCTAAATCCACCCTGTTTGAATTTTATAGGTATCTATGCGATTTCCCCCTCATTCTTCTAAACATCAGTGAACATATATAATCCTATCTGACTCAATTTCTTCCCATACGTCAGTCCTGGCATCCAAAGAATCAGTCTGGCAAACCTTCACTGCACTCCCTCTACAGCAAAAACATCCTTTCTCAGAAAGGAACACCAAAATTACACACAATATCGTCTCACCACGAGCCTGTAGAAGGGCAACAGGACACCCCTACTACTGCACTTCAACCCTCTCAGTATGAAGGCCAATGTACCATTTGCTTCTTCATTGCCTACTGCATCTGCATGATTATTTTCATTTCACATTGCTCATTCTCCTCTCTAATCTATAGCCTTTCAGATAATAATCTGCCTTCCCATTTTTGCTATCAAAGTGAATAACCTTACATTAATCCACTTTTTAGTGTACTGCCATGCATTTGTCCACTCAACTCGTCCAAATCACACTGAAGCATCTCTGCACCCTCCCACCCAGCTTTGTGCCAGCTGAAAATCTGAGGACAGTACATTTAGTTCCTTCATCTAAATCATATATATTGTGAATGGCTGGGGTTCTACCACTGATCCCTGTGGTACCATGATGTGGATGTGCCGGAGGGACTAACCTGAAAGCTTGTGCGTTTACTATCAAATAAATCGGTTGGACTAAAACCTGGTGTTGCCAGACTTTTTACTGTGTGTACCCTACCAGCCACATGGAAAATGACCCATTTCTTGCCTGTCAACCAGATTTCAATCCATCAAAATATACTACTCCAATCCCCATGCACTTTAACTTTACACACTAATTTCTTACGAGGGATCTTGCCAAAAACCTTTTCAAAGTCCAAATAAACCACATCACTGGTTTCCCCCTCATCAACATCCTCAAAGAATTCAAGTAGATTTATTAACCATGATTTCCCTTTCATAAATCCCTGCTGATTCCATCCGCCACTTTTTTTTATATAATGGACTCTGCCATTTTCCCCGCCTCCAATGTCAGGCTGACTGGTCTAGAATTCCCTGTTTCCTCTCTAACTCTCTTCCTAAATAGTGGGGTTACATTAGCTACCCTCCAATCCACTGGAAGTATTCCAGAGTTTACTGAATCTCAAAAGGTAACCACCAATGGATCACTATTTCAAAGTCCACTTCCTTAAATACTCTGGGATCATCAGGCCCTGGGGATTTATTGGCCTTTAATACCATCAATTTTCCAAACACCAATTCCTTACTGATTCTGATTTCCTTCAGTTCATCTCTTCCACTAAATCCTGTGTTCTCCAACATTTCTGATGTATAATTTGTGTCCTGCTTTGTGATGACAGAAGCATCCTTTGCCCTACCAGTGATGGAAAAGTCTTCAACTGACTGGACATTTTGAATTTCCTTCCTAAACCTTTCTGCCTGTCCACATTCTTCTACAAAAATGTCACAAAACTCATTTCATTGAGCAAGTTTATGATTTTCCTTCCCAATTTCTCTTCCTAACTCAATATTAATTTTCCCCTTGCATATCCGTGAATATCTTTTCATAAAGCACCATACAAATGCAAGCTGCACTACATCCTCCAACTCTGTTTTTGGAAGTCATTTCCTTAGTTTTAACTAAAGACAATTCATTTCCTTGAGGTCATAACTTTCTACTCCACGTGTATGAATGATCTCATTCTCTGTTCATTTACCTGTGCACTCAATTATTTTCCCATTTCTCTTTCTTTCAGATTTCAAAAGACAATAATTACACTATAACCTAATGGGTTGATACCAGTCTGCTACCAAAACCATTACTATTGATTGGAAGCTTATATAGAGATCGTCTGATCTTTGTTCCCAATGGTTTTAAGTGCTGATGACAAGGTGAAAATCTACCCACTGAGAGAACAGTAAACATTATTACAATTTTTTTTAGATTTGTATTTTAATTGATCCACAGAGTTCACATGTCTTTGATCCTACTTCTGCATTTCTGATGAATGGTGGTGTGGTAGTGTTAGGTCATGATATAATTTGAGACTGATGTGATAGCTTATTGAGAGCATCATGAATGGATGCTTGTGCTGTAGCTTTCAAGTTTAACTGAATGGTTGTCCATGTCCAGTAAATGTTGTCAGTTTTGCTGCTCCAGTGGATCTGGAAACTTTTCAGACTTGCCCTACTACTCATTTCTTCTTCCAGATCTTTGTTATCCCCCTCTCATATTTTCCACAAAGTGACCCCTCTGCTGACACATTTTGAGTGCTGTAAAACAAGTAGTATCAGAACCTTCCCAGCTTGTGGAATGTTCATTAAGTATGCTTATGGCTTGCTCTTTAGAAGGCCAGTGTAGATTTATTTTTTTAACTGTGGTTCCTGGATTCTATACTTTCACCACCAACCTTAGTTCAAGAATATTTTGGTTGCCAGTCCCATTTTCCCTTATTGTAAATATCTTAATCTGGTTGGGACTGTTGACTGCGGCAGAATTAGTTAATTATGGCAACTTCTAAGATACCTGGATACATCTGCTCGATGTGAATTACAATCTGGACATTGACAAACATTCTTTCTATTCATAAATGCCATAATATTGTTAAAAATCCCTATATAAACATATAGGTCCTATCAAAGAGAGTCTGAACTTTGGGAAAGCCCCCAGTCAAAAAAGTGAAGAGCTCCTTCCTGTTGCTAGCTGTTTGCAAACCATTATGAACTACAGACTAAGTTATCTGAAGGTGTCCCTAGAAACTGCTTCAAAAGACTGTGGGAGTTGAATCCAATTTCACTACCATAGGCAGAGCCACCTCATACATGAGTGAGAATTGTTGATCTAATAGCAGGGGATATCACAGTTTGATGAATGCCTCTTTAGTAAAGTGTGTGTTAGTTATACATTCACCTTCTTGGAAGGAACAAGTCCATTAAGCCCTCTTCCAACATAAGCATATTTTACCTGGATCCCTAAGCTCAATATGATGTCACAAGAGGGATAAAGAAATAGATGGAGACAGAGAGGGAGAGCCATCATTTGTTCAAATTGGAGGAGGGCACAAGTTTCAGGAATTCCATTTATGTGTTGGGTAACTGGGGGACCTCAAGCAGCTAAAGTTGTACATGACACTGGTAAGTTTTCTGCTACCTGTCCAGCTAAAAAAAAATCTTATTTACTCTGGTTTGAAGAGTTCTCTGGATCCTGGAAAAATTCTTGTGCCATGTCCTCTCATCCAGTTCCTATGAATTATCATCTATTCTTGTTCAGGTATGACCATTTTTGTGCCAATTCCACCCTAAAGTGATTATACACACTGTCGCAAGAAGATATAGTGGTAGCTTGCTTCAACCAAGTAAGAAGTTTAAGGGTTCAAGACTCATACCAGGACCTTAATGCATAAACTAACGAAGATTTCAATGTCAGACAGGGGGAATGCTGCATTTGGTTTAGATGTTAAACTGAAGCTACATCTGCCCATTCAGGTGCACATAAAATATCTCTTTGAAGTATTCAGTGAAGAACAGGGAGCATTTCAGATAGACTAACATCCTTCTTTCAACTAACATGATTTCAACTAGCATGAGTCGCAAAAACGCAGCCTGCAGGTGCAGCAGGTGATCAGGAAGGCAAATGGGATGCTGGCCTTAATAGCGAAGGGGATTTAATATAAAAGCAGGGAGGTCTTGCTGCAACTGTACAGGGCACTGGTGAGGCCGCAGCTGGAGAACTGTGTGCAGTTTTGGTCGCCACACTTGCGCAGGAATGTTTTGGCCTTGGAGGGAGTGCAGAGGAGGTTCACTAGGTGATACCGGAGATGAGGGGATTGGATTATGAAGAAAGGCTGAATAGACTGGGTTTGTACTCATTGGAGTTTAGAAGGATGAGGGGGGATCTTATAGAGATGTATAAGATAATGCAGGGGTTGGATAGGGCAGAGGTAGAGAGATTCTTCCTGCTCAGAAAGGACAGCAGGACTAGGGGGCACAGCCTCAAGATAAGGGGGGTGCAGTTTAGAACGGAGTTGAGGAGGAACTTCTTCACTCAAAGGGTGGTGAATCTCTGGAATTCTCTGCCCATTGATGTGGTGGAAGCTACCTCGCTAAATATATTTAAGACACGGGTAGATAGGTTTTTGGTAGGCAAGGGAATTAAGGGTTATGGGGAGAAAGCGGGAAAGTGGAACTGAGCCACTTCAGATCAGCCATGATCTTATTGAATGGCAGGGCAGGCTCGAAGGGCTAGATGGCCTTCTCCTGCTCCTATTTCTTATGTTCTTATGATCATATTAACTGGTCATAGATTTAATTTGCCATTCATGAAATTAAACCATTTGTCAACAACACTGATTGCATTCAAAGAAGAACTTTGCTATGTTGCAAGGATATAAGACATTATATAAATGCAATTCTTTTCTTTGACAATAACACACATGGGCTTATTGTTCGGTAGCCAACAGATAAGATAATGAAAGAAGAATGAAAAAAAATCAATTAATTCTATCAGAGCAAATCTGCAATGTACATCATATCCCAATGAGGCTGCTTTATGTATTGTATAGAAAGTGTGAACTTTTTTTTAGATGAAGAGACACACCAAAGGACAGTAAAGTATTGAAACATTTACATTCTGTAAAGGTTAAACTGTTAAGAAAAACACACTCCAAGATGACTATTGTGTGTACGTATCAAATAGAATTAGTAATTTTACAAGCAACATATATTGCCACCTCTATAGATATAATCACAATCAAAGATGTCAGTTGCTGATACCAATGAGATGAAGTGAACTGAAGATCTTAAAAAGTGATTACTCCAATTGGCTATATGAATTACAACTTCTAAAACCAAATCAGCTTGTATTTTCTAGAATGAATGTTTGCTATTTATACATCTGTAAGCGGGAACAAGGTTAAATAATAAAACATGCCAGTAAATTACATTTCTATTTTTCCTATTTATGTCAAACACGTTAGCATAAATTTATGTTTTGCACGATGCCAGTTAAACATAGTGTTCAAAAGTACTCTTACCTGGTAAGACCTTTGCCCATTTGACAACACGCACAAGTTGTCTTTCCCCAAGTTCATTGAGGCTTGTTAACAAACTGGCAGATGTATCAGGCTGTGTGTTGTCATAGCCTGCATACACCATATCAGGCTCAATGGACTGTAGCACAGTGAGAAACAGTGGCTGACACTGAAATTTCTGCATCCTCGGTACGCCAATCCTTGGTACAACAGTGTGTGTGCTGTCTTGTTGTTTTTGTACAACTGAAGAGTCGGTTTCGTCTGTGGTTTGGAATGGTCGCGTACTCTTTAATTTTCGACCTTGAAAATAAGATTACAAAATGATCAGCTCTGGTAAAAGAAAAACTAGAGGAAAAGAAGCAAATAATAAAAAGTTAAAATTGCAAACACAAAAAAAGTCTAAATCAAATGTTTGAAATCAAGAAAGAGGTAATATCTAAGCCAGGTAGCTTAGATATAGTTATTTGTACAGATGGTTGGTTAGCTAGAACTGAGAGTTTATGTGGAATAGGTAACACTGCTGCAGAAAGCATTCACTGCCTTAACACACCAGAAGTTGCTGTCTGTCTCCTAAGGAAGAATATAAAGCATCTCAGCCATCCCATTTATAAGGATATGGTCACATAAGCTCTGGAATATTGCTTATCATGCATGAGTTGAACTATCTGATGGACTGCTTAATGCTATTAACTTGTTAGTAATCCAAGGGTTTAAGGGCAGCACAGTGGCAAGCAATGCTAATTAGCAGTGCCAGGGACTCGAATTTGATTTGGATGGCTGATGTGGAGATTACACGTTTCCCCCATGTGTGTGTGGGTTTTTTCCTACATCCAAAGATGTGCAGGTTAGGTGGATCAGCAGGGTAAATACAAGGGGGTTATGGGTTAGGGCGCTGGGTTGCTCTTTCAGAGAGTTGGTGCAGAGTCGATGGGCCGGATGGTTCTTTCTGCTTTGTAGGGATTCTATATAATGTTAAAAACTCACCAATTGTAATAATCACAGACTCAGACCACTATTAGAATTAATATTCGGCATCTATTAATTGTGATTTATAGTGATACACTGAATGGCCAGCATAATCTCGGCTATTCATTTTATTAAGTAACTCTTAATATTGCTAGCTAATTTCAACTGCATCTATCATTCATTTTCAATTTTAAGTTCTTATTTTGTAACCAATAAATAATTGTTATTGCACATTTGAATGAATTAATCTGTTCAACTCTTTGTGCCAAATGATCAATTAGTTGCTTGTGGCTATCCTAGTCAAGGATTGGGGATATAACCTCAAATCTGATCCATACTGGTTAATGTAAGGTATCAATCACTCTTCAGCCTAAAACTTGGTGATATAATGCCTGATGGTTCCTTAGTGAGGAGTTATGAAAGGGTGTTTTAGGAACCAACTGATTCCTTGGCATATACTTGTTGGGATATCCAAGCCCAGGGTTCGCATGCACTTTAAAGTCAAATTTTCAGTCAGTCCATACCTGACCTCACATCATAAAATCATTCCTAGCAGGAGGATTACTGGGCAGAGATCACACTATGGTGACTAACTCAGCATTAACCAAGGATTGAAACTAGGGGACAAATGTGTTCTGTTTGGTTCTGAACAAAATCAAGTAATGTACTACAGAACTAGAAAAGCTAGAACACAAAATTAACAGATGATAATATTGAGAAAGCAGATATTGGGCATGATTTTACTACTTCCCCATACGCAGTGATTAGCGTGGTGAGCTGGGTCAACAGCATGCAAAGCTAAAAATCTGATTTGTGCTTGCAATCTTCCTAACCCCTTTTGAATGGTGTGAACTACTTCACGCCCATTCTCATTAGCAGATTTAAAGTAGTATTTAAATATGAATGTCCTATTCAAACCCCATCGCACAGAATCTTCCTGCCTTTAGGCATAGCGCCAGAATGCGAGAATCAGTACTGGTTTTCACTAGCAGAGACTTGGCACATTAGTCACGCTGGAGGGCATGGGGGCCATTGAAACCCCCAAGGTGGTTGGTGGTGTTGAAACCTAGGCCAGGAATTCCAAGGTATTATGAAGTTAGGCCTTGATTTTACATTTGATTTTGGCATGAGTGAGCAAAAGGTGTTTCACTCCAAATATGATTCAAGTGACCCACTAGGAAGCTTTATCAAACAAAGTTTATTTAAGGACACAGTCAGAATATAACAAAAAGAATTAGCATAACTTCTACCAATTACAAGACTTAAACATGACACAGTATACTCTTAACAGCTAGCTATCTCTGTTGTCCCAATCTAAAACAATATCCTGTAAACATATACCCTTTTTCAGAATTAGTCAGCAGGAACACAAGCATGCTCATGTGATGCTGGCTTTCCAGCTTTGAAACACTTATGCACAGAAATCCAAGCCAACAGTTTATTTTGTTAGTGTCACAAATAGGCTTACATTAACATTGCAATGACGTTATTGTGAAAATCCCCTAGTTGCCACACTCTGGCCACTGTTTGGGAGACTTTTTTTTAATTAGCCAATCACCTAACCAGCAGTTTTCTGAGAAGGGTATATCTGCAAAACAGCAAAACCTTGGAGAGGTAAACTCAGTCTCTGGAAGCTTCCAATCTCCAGACCTCAGACAGGGAAAAAGAAAGAGAATGTGCTTCTTTAGCTCAAAGAAAGCAGCATCTAGACAACAACACTCCAACTCCAGGAAGGAGGAAAAACACTGCTGTTTCTCTCACCTCCAAGCAGATTATGAAAAACAAAACTAAAACTGGCTTCTCTGTGAAACATAGCTGTCTCCAGTCATATGACATGCCCTGTCAATCATTCCCAATCTGGCTCTACTCTGCAATCCCAGGGGAACATTAAAACCATAGAACGCTGCATTAGTTCAGATCAAGACAAACATGAAGTCAATTATACTGCTTCAGTAACCATAGAATCCTGCAGTGCTAAAGGAGGCCATTCAGTCCATCGAGTCCGCACTGACAACAATCTCGCACAGGCTCTATCGCCATAACTCCAGGCATTTATCTTAATTAGGCCCCTGACACTAAGGGGCTATTTAGCAAGGTCAATCCGCTTAATCTGCACTGCTTTGGACTGTGGGAGGAAACCTGGCACCTGCAGGAAACCCATGCAGACACAGGAAGAATGTGCAAACTCCACACAGATATTGACCCAAGCCAGGAATTGAACCCTGATCCCTGGCGCTGTGAGACAGCAGTGTTAACCACTGTGCCACCGTGCTGCCCAATGAAGGACACCGGCTACAGACAACACAGCGTCGACAAAATCCCAGGGACTTTTTAAACATCCTGAGTTAAAGATTAAAATACATTTCTTAAAGGCACAGTATCATCATGGATGGCATGCCTGGCAGTTCGAACATGGACAAAAGAGCTGAATGCCACAGGTGAGGTGAAAGTGCCCTTGACATCAAGGCAGCATCTGACCCAGTATGGTATCAAGAAGCACTAGTCAGTGGGAATCAGGGAGAAAATCCTCCACATGTTGGAGTCATACCTGGCACATAAGAAGATGGTTGTGGTGATTGGAGGTCCAAATTCCAGGGCATCACTGAGGCATTCCTCAGGGTAATGTTCTAGGCCCAACCATCTTCAGCTACTCCATCAACAACCAGCCTTCCATCATAAGCTCGGAAGTGGGAATATTCGCTGATGATGGCACAATGTTCAGTATCATTCGCGACGACTCAGATGCTTAAGTAATTCATGTCCAAATGATCAAGACCTGATCAAGTAACATTCATACTACAAAAGTATGACTGTCTCCAACAAGAGAGCACCTAACCATTGTTGCTTGACATTCAATGGCAATATCAATGAATGTCAAGCAACAACAGTTATGTGCTCCCTTGCTGGAGACAGTCATACTTTTGTTGTATGAATGAATAGCCCCCCCATGATAAACATCCTGGGGGTTACCACTGATCAGAAGCTCAACTGGACATGCCACGTAAATACTGTGACTACCGGAGCAAGTCAAAGACTAGGAACCTTGTGGTGAGTAACTCAACGCCTGACTCCCCAAAGTCTGTTCACCATCTACAAGGCATAACAGGTGTGTAATGGATGAGTGAAGAGTGCTTGGATGAGTGAAGAAGCTTGAGACCACACAGGACAAAGCAGCCTACTTTTTAACTTCAAAATATCTTGCAATACTCAAGCGACATCTATTACCATGGCTAGAATATGTTAAGAGTGGCTGATGATTGCATACTAAAAGTACAGAGAGCTGGATGATGCTATTAAAATAGCAAATGGTCAAATTAAGACACAAAGACCCATGTAAGTGAGGTAACACACATGCAAGTAGAACCCACAAATAGTTTGCTTTACAGTGTATAAGTGCCACAGATTGAGCTCTAAAATCAGTACTGCTGCCAGTACCATATTGCACTGAATACTTTTGCAGAGGACAAGTTGTGAAACAGCTACATGCCATTTAAGTTTTAGCTGCATCATTGTATAAAAGATGGTCCATTGGCAATCATGGACTGCCTCATGCTTTATTCATTTATGAACAGTACAACTGGCAGACTTTCTGTCCTGTGAGTGAAAGGATTCTGTAAAAAAAGCTTCATGTAATGGTGACCTTTACAAGTAGGGAAGAACTATCCCATGTACTTGACATTCACTATAAGTTAGCATGTAGTAAATAACACAACTCTATCACAGCCTCTGCAATGAAACAGGGGTAATGAAGACAGGGCCACTCAGGCATAACCTTGTATGGTTGTCTGAAACAATAAATATGAGTTAGAGAGTTTTCCTGGTTGTGCACTTCTAGAGTAGTGTTGTACCTACATGTGATTCTGCACTATAAAATAGTGATCCACATTTAAATTAGGCAGTATAATCAGAACACCCAAATAAGTGCCAGTCTTTGCATTTTTGAAAAGTTACAAAGCAACAGCAAAGAAAATGACTTAGAAAAATAAAGATTTTTGCAAAGATTGCAAAAACCACAAGTTGAAAAGAAAACATAAAACACATTAGTTTGGAAAGTCACAAAATTAAATGGGACTCAGAGGACAGGATATGAGCAACCTTGGACAATCAAAAATGATATGGTACTGGAGGATGGGAGAACAGCAAAAAGATCATTTGCAAAGTATACTTAGAAGATGAAAACACAATGAGTAAGGATTCCAGTATCAAGGGGGTCTCTTGGAGGGAGCAGAGGTTCAGTTGCAGGATATAGTTATTACGAGAGAGGAAGTGCTAGGGCTTTTAGGTAGCGTAAGGACGGATAAAGCTCCGGGGCCTGATGGTATTTATCCCAGGCTGCTTAGGGAGGCGAAAGATGAAATTGCTGGGCCTCTGGCGCACATCTTTGTCTCTTCTTTGGACACAGGTGAGGTCCCAGAAGACTGGAGGGTAGCAAATGTGGTCCCGTTGTTCAAAAAAGGTAGTAGGGATAACCCTGGGAATTATAGGCCGGTGAGTTTGACGTCGGTGGTAGGGAAGTTAACGGAAAAAATACTTAGGGGTAGGATGTATGAGCATTTGGAGCGTTGCGATCTGATTAGGGATACGCAACATGGCTTTGTTAAGAGGGAGGTCTTGCCTTATGAATCTGGTGGAATTCTTTGAGGAGGTGACAAAAACGGTTGACGATGGGAGAGCCGTTGATGTCATCTATATGGATTTCAGTAAGGCGTTTGACAAAGTCCCTCACGGTAGGCTGGTAGAAAAGGTTAAGGCGCATGGGATACGAGGCCAGGTAGCTAGGTGGATTGAGAACTGGCTGGGAAATAGGAGACAGAGGGTAGTTGTGGAGGGGACCTTGTCGGGCTGGAGGCCAGTGACCAGTGGTGTGCCGCAGGGCTCGGTACTGGGACCTCTCCTCTTTGTAGTCTACATAAATGACTTGGAAGAGGGCGTAGGTGGTGTGATCAGCAAGTTTGCTGATGACACCAAGATGGCAGGGTTGGCGGGTACGGAACTGGATTGTCAGGTGATACAACAGGATATAGATAGGTTGGTGCAGTGGGTAGATAGGTGGCAGATGGCATTTAATCCTGACAAATGCGAGGTGATGCATTTTGGACGGAATAATGCAGAGAGGAGCTATGTGATAAAAGGTAGGCCGATTAGGAGTATAGACATACAGAGGGACCTGGGAGTGCAGGTTCACAAATCCATGAAGGTTGCGTCACAAGTGGAGAACGTTGTTAGGAAGGCTTATGGGATGTTAGCCTTTATAGGAAGGGGCATAGAGTATAAAAGCTGCCGTCTAATGCTTCAGTTGTACAGAACGTTGGTTAGACCGCATTTGGAGTACTGCGTCCAGTTCTGGTCACCTTACTACCGGAAGGACGTGGAGTCTCTGGAAAGGGTGCAGAGGAGGTTTACCAGGATGTTGCCTGGCATGGGGGGACTGGGTTACGAGGAGAGATTGAAGAAACTGGGGCTATTCTCCTTGGAAAGACAGAGATTGAGAGGGGACATGATAGAAGTATATAAGATACTGAAGGGAATAGATAGAGTTAATAGTGAGAGACTGCTCCCTAGACTGGGTACGAACACGAGAGGTCATCATTTAAGGGTGAGGGGGGGGGGGGGAGGTATAATTTGGAGGTGAGAAGAAGGTTCTTTACGCAGAGAGTTGTGGGGGTCTGGAACGCGCTACCGAGTAGGGTGGTGGAGGCAGGAACGTTGGACTCGTTTAAGATGCAGTTAGATAGGCACATGAGTGAAACGAGAATGGAGGGATATGGTAGGGGCTATTAAATAGGGTTAAACCTCGGGAGACACCGGAAGGGCAGGCTGTATGATTAATATTTTTTGTCTTTATTCCACAGGTGGAGGTCCACCTCGTGTCAAGCGAGGGGCATGCACACGGCGGGTCGTGCATGGGCTGCTCTTGGAAGTCCAGGAGTGGCCTAGTACTTCATGTCGGTGTGTGTGCTTGATCCTGGACCGGTAGACGGGCGCCGCAACAGCTCAGTGACTAGCACTGCTGGCTGTGCAGACACATGGATTTGGGCCTGTGTCTGTGGGAGTTTGCGCATTCTCCCTGTGGTTGCGTGGGTTTCCTCCGGGCGCTCCGGTTTCCTCCCACACCCCAAAGATGTGCTCTTAGGCTAATCGGTTTTTACCAAATTGACACTATTTCTTCCCTGAATCTGACTGAGTAGGGTCCCATTCGTAGACATGCAGGGTAGAATAGGTGTAGGGTGATGCGGCGGCGCGGGCTCGTTGGGCCGAAGGGCCTGTTTCCCGTGCTGGGTTGTTCTTTGCTCTTCTTTGTTCTTTGAGATAGGGATGGAGGTGGAAATCTTTGTGGTGGAGAGCATATGGGATACAAAGCTCAGTTCAAAGTCAAGTGGAGCATTTAAATTAACAATCTGGTTGCACTTAACATATTGGATCAGAAGGAGGCTGAAGCTAAGTGGGTTGTGGTTGTGTTGGGGTGGTGGCAAAGTTGATTTTGTTCAGTCTTTCCAAAGTAGGTTTACAATGCAATGCAAGACAAGGAATACTGAAATACCACAAACAGTCTCAACAATCAGTAATGACTGGACTATTTTAAGACTTGGTGTTGAGAAAGAAGGCCCAGGCTCGCTGCTTTCAGCAATGTCGATGTATTCTAGTAGATGTGAATCGCTCTATTATTTCCCAAATATCAATTTAGACAAGATCCATTCAGGAAGTACACCCAAGGTGACCCTATGTTTCTTGTATCTTGCTGCAAATAATGAAGCATAATGTTGTCAAAAACAAGACAGATAGATGTGCTCAATTTTTGTACTTATGTTTTATCAAGATCATCAAACTTCGTTCAAACCAAAGTTGGAAATCGAGGAAACCTTCAAAATATTATGGAAAACAATAATTTTATTATACTTAAGCAGCATGGTACACTTTTCTTGACTAAGGGAACAGATATTGAATTGATTTGGGGAAGGAATAGCCTAGTGGTATTATCACTAGTCTAGCAACTCAGAAATCCAGAAACTCAGCAAATGTTCTGGGGATTGTGGTTCGAATCCCACTGTGGCAGGTGATAGATTTTGAGTTCAATAAAAAGTATCTGGAATTAAGAATCTTCTGATGACCCATGTCAGTTGTCAGAAAAACTCACCTAGTTAATTAATGTCCTATAGGGGAGGAAATCTGCTGTCCTTACCTGGTCTGGCCTAATGTGATTCCAGAGTCACAGCAATGTGTTTGACTCTCAACTGCCCGCCAAGGGCAATCAGGGATGGGCAATAAATGCTGGCCAGCCAGCGACACTCATGTCCCACTAATGAATAAAAAAAATGCAAATTATTTCTGTTGATGGGTGCCATGGGGGTAATAGGAAGAGTCTAATTGTGCATGTGTGATATTTTGTACCCAAGAAAACCTTGTCAAACAGTAAATGCTGAGTGTACTATCAAACTAGCACCTTCCTTCATGAGAAAAAGGTGGTGAAGATGCCATTCTTTATAAACATAGCACTTCAATTGTGATATATGTATTTCAGCAGTCCAGGTTCCAGGTTCCAGGATTCAGGTGCATTGTGTCTAAATGAGCAAGCAGTATGTTATGGACACATATTCAACCGCATAAGAGAAGTTCACACAGCAACCAATTTGAGTAAAATATTAAACAGCAATGAGACCTGCCCATGTAAATAGCACATTCTCATCTTTTAGGATGAAGACATACACCTCAGAAAGCAGCATACCAAAAATAGCGTACAACCTTCCACATTATACCTTGATATGAAGAGTGCCATACTGGATAGTGTGTAGAATTTGTCAAAAAGACAAAATATCTCAAAAATTTCAACAAGTTAACAAGCCGTTTAACTCGACTACGATGCAGTGGTTACATCAGTGGTATCTTTCTCCAACAGAATGCCACTGTCAGTTCAAAAAGACATTCTGCCTGCCATTTAACCAATGTTGTGTATGAATTTCAGTGTCAATATGATGCCAGTTACACTGGCCATAGACCCCAGCAACTGATCAAATCAAACTGCATGTTCCTTTGTTGTTTGTAAAGGTGAAGTACAGATCACACTCAACCAGCCTGCACTTGCAAAACCCAGTCTACTTTATAGTGATTCTGTGACTGGGCAGCACTTGCTGAAAAATCTTGAACATGCTAAAAGCCACACTAACAATCAATTTAAGATAAGCAGTTGAGCGTGTAATGTGCTTCACTTACATTTGCTGAAAGCAATACGCATTCATATATATATAGGATGGATAGTCTAAATGCAGAGAGAATGTTTTCCCTGATTGGGGGGGGGTGGGTGGTTTAGGCCAGGGGGCACAGTCTCAGGATGCGGGGTAGACCAATTAGGACTAAGATGAGGAAACATTTCTCCACTCAAAAGGTAGCAAATCTGTGGAATTCCCTACCAAAGAAGGCTGTGGTGGCCAAGTCATTGAATATATTCAACAGATTTTTAGATTTTCATGTCATTGAAGGGTTTGGGAAGAATGTGGGAATATGGCATTGACAGAGAGGCTGGAATTTTACTGCCCCACCCACCACAGGAAGTGGTGTATGATGCGGAGTGGGCGAAGGTAGGACAATGGGAAGGTCTGCTGACTTCTGGTGGGATTTTACAGTTTGGGGATGAACGAAGCTGTAAAATCCTACCCAAAGGGTCAGTCAATGATCATACTGAATGGTGGAACAGGCTCGAAGGGCGGAATGGCCCACTCTTGCTCTTAGCTTCCATGTTTCTGTATGCAGGAATCCATTCTCTGCAAACAAAAGGAATATGTTCAAGCCTTGCACCTTCTATAAATTACCTGTAATAGTTCCCTCCTGCTTTCTCCATAACCAGTCAAAATGCCAACAAATCAGCACCTTCTCTCCTTCTGTATAAATTGTTGTGATTGGTTGAAATTTGGCAATCTGATATTTGTCTTGACTTGCGCAAGACAAGATGCTCTGGCACTTTTCAGCAAGATTCTATAACTAACAACCTATAGGCTATCTATAGGCACACACAATCTATAGGCACACACTTGGCGTATATCTTTTCACGGAGACAATACTAAAGGTGCTTTCCTGCCAATTACGGCAACAGCCACTTACTTTTAGCAACAATGAACGGCAAATGGGCTATTTAGAAATTCCATGACTGTATCAGTAGCATTGATAGATTTTGCAGAAGGTGTTGAAGACAACAGTTTTAGTCTTTCCCTTGTGTTTATATGGAGGAAATTGTGACTCAGCCAAAAATGAAATTCAGACAACCAGTCTGACATCAAAACCAGTAG
The DNA here is from genome assembly GCF_965287045.1 of Carcharhinus amblyrhynchos. Classification (NCBI taxonomy): domain Eukaryota; kingdom Metazoa; phylum Chordata; class Chondrichthyes; order Carcharhiniformes; family Carcharhinidae; genus Carcharhinus; species Carcharhinus amblyrhynchos. The sequence goes on from NC_137327.1 coordinate 130,413,181, forward strand.
TGGGATCGAAAGAGATGGGAGATAAGTTTGTGTTATTAGCATGTATATAAAAGGTGAACTCATGCATGTGGACAATTGCCCCATGAAAAGCAGAAACGACTGATATTGATCCTTAGTAATAACAAGTAATATTTGTGCCCCTCATTCCACAATCATGATGTTAATTTGACATCAGGGTCAATTCTACACAAAACAGTTGTTCCAATTTTCAATGTTGATATATACAAACTAACAACAGGTAACAGAGATACAGACAATCCCGTTTATATTTAGGAGAAACGGTGGTGTCGTGGTAATGTCACTGGACTGGTAATCCAGAGGGCCAGGGTTTAAATCTCACTGTGGCAGCTGGCGGAATTTAAAATTCAATTAATATGTAAAAAATTCTGGAATTGAAAGCTAGTATCCATTATAGCAACCACAATTGCTGCAAAGACCCATCTGGTTCACTAATATCCTTTAAGCAAGGAAATCTACCTTCCTTACCTGGTCTAGACTACTGTGACTCCAGAACCAAACAATGTAGTTGACTCTTAACTGCCCTCTTGACATAGTCTATCAAGCCACTCAATTCAAGAGTAATTACGGATGGGGAACATATGCTGGCCTTGCCAGCGATGCCCACATCCTACGAAAGAATAAAGAGAAAAACTATCTAAAATTATTTGAAAGCTCAGTATCAAATACATCCTTTTTAATTACAATTTTTCAACCATCTAACCTTTTAATCAAAACTGTGGAAATGTTTCTTACCTCCAAGCGTCATTCCAGCTGCAAAGCACTTTCTCAGACGACATGATGGGCAGTTTTTTCTCCGTACTTTATCAATTGTGCAATCATTCCTGCTAGCACAAAGAAACTTGTGCTTTCCTAGAAGAAAAGAATCAAATAAAAGTTGTACTGGAATACAAAATTCTAGGATCTATTGATTAAAATAACACAAGTAAATTAGGTAGCATAACTGGCTAATGGTGAGCATGATTTAGATTTAAGAATCCAGAAACCTGGCTTAGGGTCTACGATGATTGGGAGCTTTTATCTCCTGAGTTGGAAATGTTTAGATCTGATGGGTTCAATACTATTAGAGGAATAAACATGATTGGCCACATTTTCACGACTGAGGCAGATAACTTGAGTTTGGAAATTTTCTGACTCATCAAACCCCTGCCTTGGTTTAAAGTACCCTGTCAGTTTTTGCTCCAGGGCAGTAGGTGGCTAGAGGCAGGCCCTTTGACACCAGAAATAGATCCTCAGCAGTGAAACGAACAGGTGAGAGCCGAAGTAGCCTTGGTTCCCTGAAACATCATCCAAGTAAAAACATTTACTTGGCGCTCTAGCCTCTACTGATCCTCACCCACACCTACCTCCCACAGTACCTCCATGCCAATTCATACAATACCCCCCATCCCCAATCCCTTGCTGAGATCACTGTAGCTTTTGAAATTCGACCAAGCTTGCATAAAAACACCTAGGACAATTTCAATAAATACTCCGCCCACAGATGTATCAACTGTTCTACAAATCAAAAAAATCATTCAGAGGTTTCCTTTTAATAATTACTGACATCTGCAGATTGGTTTCTTTCACATTTAAACCAACTGATAATTTAGAAAGCCATAATGTGGCAATGCCAGCGTTGGAGACTGAGGTAAACAGAGTAAGAAGTCTCTCAACACCAGGTTAAAGTCCAACAGGCTTATTTGGTAGCACAAGCTTTTGGAGTGTCACTCCTTCTTCAGGTGAGTGAGTGACTAAGTTTAGAAAGCATCAGAGCATGACAATTTAACAGACCTTATCTGTTCTTATGTATACCATGAATTTGTGATTCCCAGAACACATGTTGAAGTTCTTGGAATTACCAAACTGGGTTCTGTTTGAACTCAGTACTGAATTGAAATGGTCCAGCTAGGTTTGGGTTTCTCTCATTGGTGAGTCAAGTCCGAGTCCCTTTCCCCCAATGGCAAAGTGGGATCTATCAGAAATGGTTGCATGGGTCCCCTACATTTTTCTTTAAAAAGGTCTGTAGAGCTCTCCCAATATGCCCTTTTCTTAAAAATTCAGCACGTTACAACTTCAGCATCTAGCACTGAATTAAATAGTTCCGAACTACCAGTCTAGTTCCACTGCAAAATCTTTGTTTTGGATTCTAATTTCAAGGTTATATCACAAGTGCTCTTTTGTGAAGTCTAACTTTATTGGCATGCCCTTTACAGTGTAGAAATGCTGGATGGTATTGACTGTGATCATCTCCTTGATCTATAGAATCAGCACTGCTATAATCATTGAATTCACCTGACAGGTTTCCAAAACACTCAATTAAAATCCAGTGAGTTTTCATAGTTGTTGAATAATAAGATGCAGGAATACATCAGTGCCTTCAACAATGAAGAAATTAACACAACCTGACTCCTCGGAAGAATAATTATTCAGTATTTCAATTAAATATTTCCATCCCTTAGTGTAAGAAATCAATCTGCAAACACGTTTTTGTTCGGTGTTGCTCTCGTCTTCTTTCAGTTTGGATTTTCACAACTATGGCCATATAATGCCTTTGCTAACACACATGCCTTCATGAACTGCATAACACTTGTAGTACACTGCCGCTGGATTTGCACTTGGGGATGCCAGCATGTTTCTGCCCCAAGTGAGGCCCTGCACATGACAGCATGCACACATGCACACACACAAAACCTGGTGCACATTTCCTCCCTCATCCCCAGCCTCTCTGTCAAAACTCCCCGCCTCTCCAGCCACACCCTACACCCCTCCCATCCCTTTCAGGCTTTACCTCTCCCCTGTGAAACCTATATACTTACCAGATCCTAGTCTGTGGAACTTCGAAATAGGGATTGCTTTTTGTAGATCTAGCCACTGCTATGATAGAAGCTGCTGGGATTACCAAGTTGCCAACCAATCAAATTGCCAGCTAGGGATGGGACCTCGATTTCCTACCAATTAATACTGCTGATTCTTCAGGTGTTGGGCTGGGAAACTGCACAATCTGAAAATCCTGTCTGAGGTATTATATATTACCTCCCATCAAAACAACCTTCTTGCGAATTTCTGAAAAAAGACATTTTGTCAATGCTTTCCATCTTGCGCTTGCCAGGACAATCATAAAAACACCAAATCAAGGGAAACAAAAACTTTAAACTGGATGAGGAGAGACAGTTGATTGGTTGGCATGTGGACTCTGATTGGTAGAAGCATTACCGTAGAGAATGTACCAGTTAATGGTAACTGACAGTTAACCGCTAAACTCTGTTTGAAAATTTAAACTGGGCAGCTGGACTCGCAATGATTCCTGGCAATCATTCGGTGCAAATGTTACTTGTCACTTGTCAGCCCACACCTGGATGTTGTCCAAGTCTTATTGCATTTGGACATGAATTGCTTCAGTATCTGAAGACTGGCGCACAATACTGAACACTGTGCAATTGTCAGCAAACATTTCTGACTGTATGATGAAAGGCAGGTCATTGATGAAGCAGCTGAAGATTGTTGGGCCTAGAACATTATCCTGATGAACTCCTGCAGTAATGTCCTGGAGCGCAGATGATTGACCTCCAATCATAACGGCAGCACAGTGGTTAAGTACGGCTGCTGCACAGTGCCAAGGGTTCAATTCCGGCTTCAGGTAACTGTCTGCGTAGAATTTGTCTGTTCTCTCTATCTGTGTAGGATTCCTCTGGTGCTCTGGTTTCTTTCCGCAGTTGAAGGACGTGCAGGTTAGGTTGACTGGTCATACTAAATTGCTCCTTAGAGTCGGAGGATTAGCAGAGTAAATACATGGGTCACAGGGATAGGGCCTGGATGGGATTATTACTGGTGCAGGCTTATGGGCCGAATGGCCTCTTTCTGCACTGTAGGGATGCTATGATTACAACCGTCTTCTTTTGTGCCACATGATACCAATCAGCAGAGGGATTTCCCCCTGATTTCCATTGACCCCATTTTGCGTGGGCTTCTTGATACTATACTTGGTCAAATGCTACCTTGATGTCAAGGGCAGTATCACCTCACCTCTGGTATTCAGCTCCTTAGTCCAACATAGAAAACAGAAACAGAAGTCGGCCACTCTGCCCTTCAAACCTGCTCCACCATTCATTACAATCATGGCTGATCATCAAATTCCATCTTTCCCTATATCCCTTCATCTCTTTAGCCCCAAGAACTATATCTAATTCATTCTTGAAACCTCAGATTGTTTTGGCCTCTACTTTCTGTGTAGTGGATTCCACAGATTCACCACAACTGAGGTGAAGAGAAAATTTCTTCTCACCTCAGTTGTAAAAGGTTTATGCCTTATCCTCAAATTGTGACCCTTAGTTCTGGACTCCCTCACTATCGGGAACACTTTTTCTGAATCTACCATGTCTAATCCTGTTAGAAGTTTATTAGGTTTTATGAGAGCCTCTCTTTCTTCTACACTCCAATGAATATAATCCTAACCAACACAAAGCACACAGAAAATTGCACAAAGTAAGTAATCTACACAGCAATACAAAGCGCTCCTCACTCCCAGGATTGCCGGCAGCCCTCTTGTGTGAAGCCTGCCATACTGAGTGAAAGACAGGTGCGATCTACAAAATGGAGGATCGAGTGTCGAAAATACCACCCTACAGCACATGGCCCCTTGTGACATCAAATTATTTCTCTGGACTCAAATTCTTATATTTCATTTTCTGTTGATTTTCATCAGCCATGGTTCAAGAGTAGTACTTTTGTCTTTCAATCACAAGGTTCTGTGTTCAATTCCCATTCCAGGACTTGAGCACATAAATCAAGGCAGACATGCCCATGCAATACTGAGGAAAGTTTGCACTATTAGAGGTGCTATCTTTCAGTTGAAATGTTGAACCAAGGCCCCATCTGCCTGCTCAACTGGAAATAAACAATACCATAGCATGACATCGAAGAAGGAAGGGGGATTATATCTAGTGTTCTGGAAAAAAATTAACCCTCAATCAATATCAGGAAAATAGATAATCTGGTCATTATCACAATATTGCTTTTGATGGTTTCCTGTGCGCAAATCGCTTGTCGCATTTAGGAACGTAGGAATACAGGAATATGCAATTCGGTCTGCTGCACCATTCAATTAGATCATGGCTGTTCTTCCACCTCATGCCATTTGCCCACACTATCCCCACATGACTTGATATCTTTTATACATAGTTCCCCAATTTGCCTCCTTTTTTTTTGCAAAAATATACTTTATTCACAGAATATCTGAAATAATGTTCCAAACATTCCAAAATGGCCATCACACAAGGTGCTGTAACATGGAGATTCTTTACATGTATCAAGTTACACGAAGCTGTTCCAATACAGTCAAAGACACATTACAGCCATTTCAAAACGGTCCTGGCAACTGATGCAAAGGTATTTAAAAGTTGCCTACATAGATCAAGTTGCACTCTGAGATGCTTCAATACAACTGTGACATACGTAATATTCATTGTATACATTCAATGAGTCTTTCGGCCCAAAGGGCTTCTGCTCACCTCGGTTCACTGTGGCTGAAAGAACTTCGACAGCATCCTTCCCCTCTGAGGTGGCTGCCCCAAGTCTTAGTGTGTCTCTCAGCATGTAGTCCTGGGTTTTGGAACGTGCTGTCTGAAACACTCAGTCGGGGACAACTCCTTGTACTGGAAGACCAACAAGTCTTGGGCAGATCAAAGAGCGTGTTTCACCACGTTAATGATCCTCCAGCAGTAGCTGATGTTTGTCTTGGAGTATGTCACAGAATCCTGCAACATGCAGCTGCTCTGGATGAACTTCGATAAAAACCACCCTCTCTCTCTCCAGATCTTCTTTGAAAAGGTACTTTGCACAAGGAGGTCGACAAAGGTCTCTTCCCCAGCACAGTCACCTTGAGGGCAACATGCAGATGGGGTGAGATTCTAGGCAGATAGAAAGGATCTAATGGGAGGGCCTTTCTCACCACCAGCCAAGCTAGATCTTGGTGCTTATCTGAAAGTTCTGGTGATGAGGCACTTTGCTATATGACTATTAATCTGATAGGCTCTGTCATCAACTTTTCCGATAGGGCAAATAGGACATTCTGTACAGACCACTGCCTGATGAACTTGTGGTCAAAGATAATTTTCTGCATACATTTTTCCCACAAGGGCCAGGTCCAACTAGCGTTCCACTGCAGTGTGGCCAGATCCCTCCTTCGCAACATGGGGACAGGTTTGTGTTTGCATACAGAAGATCTATGCATAGCTCGATGCAGCCACACAAAGGTGGAAATTGGAATTAGGGTGATGTTGGATACTTCCTCCCTGCCTCCCCCACCCCTTTTATCTTGAGGTTTGTACATTGCGTCCCGACGTACGTGGTCCATTTTAGATTGTCAGATGATTTGTCCCTCATACCTTTGTAATTCCCTTTGTTTACATTTAGACCCTAGTGTCGGATTGAAGTGAACCACTTTCAAACTAAATATAAAATTTTGTCATTCTTTCCTTTACAACAAGATTATTAATTAATTAGCCCTTTCACGTTGCACAAAACTAGATCTAAAATAGCCCGCTCTCTAGTTGGTTCTTCAAAATACAATTCTAGAAAATCATCTTATATACATTCCAGGAACTGTCCCAAGATGCCCAAGTTACATGCACTTCTAATTCCCTGATTTATCCTGCAGTCTATATTACCATACTGTTTGGTGGCTATAGACAACTCCTATCAATGCTTGCTGCTCCTTGCTATTACTTTGCTCAAACCAAACTGATTCTACATCTTGATTTTTCAATCCAAGATCGTTTCACACTAATGTACTGATCCTGTTCTCTATCAACAGCAGTACTCCACCTCCTTTTGCCTATCCATCCTAAATATCAAGTATCCTTGAACATTCAGTTCCCAGCCTTGGTCATCCTGCAGCTACATCTCCGTAATGGCAATTAGATCATTCCTGTTTTCTTCCACTTGAGCTTGTTGCAACTGCTAGGTGCTTTCAGATAGAGTACCTTGAATTCTCTATTTTTATTATTATTGCAATCACTGGGCTTGTCTGCTGGTGAACTTTTAAGTTTGTACACTCATATTATCAATTTCCTCATTGCTAGCTTGCTCTCTGCCTCATTCTCTCTCGGTTATCACACTTTCCCTCACTCCCACCATTTAGTTTAAAGTCCTCTCTAACATCCGATTTATACAATTCATCAGAATACTGGTCCCAGCACAATTCAGGTGTAGACCTTCCCAATGGTACAGCTTCCACTTACCGCAGTATAAGAACTAGAGTCCCATGAATTGAACCCATTTCTCTTATGCTAACCTTTGAGTCACATATTCAACTCTCCAATATTACAACAGTGACCAGGCTTCAAAGGTATTGGATTGCTTGTTAAGCACTTTCAGACATCCAGTGATAGTGAAAAATGCTATATAAACACAAGTCTTATTTATTCTATTCTTCCCATTTTCATTAAAAATAGATATGTAAAAGTTCATTCACTTGAATAGTGAAAGCCAACAGATACATATTTTGTCCTTCCAAACTTTATTTAAATTTGGAGAATGGTGAAGGATGGGTGCCTCCAGGTCTTTCATTGATTATATAAGTAGTGGGAATAATTTAAAATGGTGGAGCACTCAGACATAGTATTGAGCAATTTCAGGTTCCAGGCGTTCGCCATAGGCAAGATTGCCTTGATCCCAATATGCTAAGTTAGTCATGAGATAATACAACCCAGAGACAAATTATATCCCTATGTAATAAAGTACACCAGCAAACGTTTGACAATAAAGACCTCAGCAAATCAACAAACATTCTGCTGTACAGAACATACACTCCTGCACTATAGCGAAGCCTGGACTGCGTTTCAGTGACACATATGCAAACTAGATAAATGCCACCAGCAACGTTTTTGCTGCGTCCTCTGGAGTTAATAGGAGGACCGTCAAACAAACCTTAGTGTTCTTCTTCAAGCCAATTTCACAAGCACTCAGGCAAAACTGAAAAATCAACAATCATGGAATGGATTCTATAACTGGATGGCCGGAAGTGTCACCCCCGTCAGGTCCTGTTGTCTCAACTCAAATGACCAGCATTCCAGGAGAGGTCGAAGAAAACACCACAAAGGCACTCTGAAACCAAAACAGAAAACGTTGGAAGATCTCAACAGATCTGGCAGTATCCGTAAAGAGAGAAAACAGCTGATGTTTCGAGTTCAGATGACCCTTTGACAAAGGCTGAGATTTGACTTAGGGTCATTTGGACTCAAAACGTCAGCTCTTTTCTCTCCTACCAGATGCTGCCAGACCTGCTGAGATTTTCCAGCATTTTCCTTTTTGGTTTCAGATTCCAGCATCTGCAGTAATTTGCTTTTATTAAAGACATTCTGAAGATCTCCAATTTCAAAGCAATCTATTCTGTTTGAGCAAAGAAACAGCTCATGTCACTATTTGAAGAGAATCAGATAATTTTTCCAGTATTCTGACCAACATGATCACAATTCCTGGTAATTCCTATCATTTATTTGCTATTTATGAGACCTTGGAAGGTCACAGTAGAAGTGCAGCTCTGGTTTGTACTACTGGTGGCCTCTGCACTGAGATTTCACATTTGGTAAATTTATGAGTGGCATGGTGGCACAGTGGTTAGCACTGCTGCCTCTCAGCATCAGAGACCTAGGTTCGATTCCTGGCTTGGGTCACTGTCTGTGTGGAGTTTGCACATTCTCCCCACGTCTATTTCCTCCCACAGTCCACAGTATGGAATAGATTGATTGGCCATGCTAAATTGCCCCTTAATGTCAGGGGAACAAGCAGGGTAAATATGTGGGGTTACGAGGGTAGGACTAGAGTGGGAATGTTGTTGTTGCAGGCTCAATGGGCCAAATGGCCTCCTTCTGCACAGTAGGGATTGTAGTCTATGAGCCTAAAGAATGCAAGACATTAAATTTTATGAAAATAGCAGTGCATCTCCTTGGCAATATTTTTAATGTAATATTACCTTGCCTTTAAGAAACATATTTACATCATGTTTTTGTAAGGGGTATGTCTAAAATTCAACTCTGTTTTACACGGTACCAATTTGCCTTTGCCTCCACCAGGCAGCTCTCACACTGAGAATGCAAGCTAATGACTGATTTTAGCTAGGGATGTGTTAGTTTTAATCTGAGTTAATGTATTTTTTTTTGTTTATTCCCCTGGGTTTCAGAATCGGGTTTTGATTAGATTGATCTGCAGAGGCAGGTTCATGTAAATGGGCAGAGCTAAGCCTGCAGGGAAAACACATAATTCTCTTTATTTTGAAGCAATCAGTTTCTACCTGCTCCTGAAAGAAGTAGGAGGTGGCTTTCCGTCTCACTCTTTGGAGGTTGCTATTTGTGGCTGTCAGAAGACAAGTGTCTCTCAGTCACTCTCTCTCCAGAGGTGTTCAAAAGGTTCTAGGACTGTTACCAAGTATGTAAGCCTGTGTGTCATTAACTGATTTTGAAGAGGCGTTGAAATCAATAAGAAGACTATTGCTTGAATTAGAACTAAGAGAGACAGGTTAGCAGATAAGAATTATATCGTCATGTTTAAGTATTTAAATTAGTAAAAGTTAAAACTAAATAATTTGTTATAATTAAACTGTGTTAAAAGCTTCCTTGTGTCAATAGAATCACCCTTGGAGTGAAATATCTTATTCTCACTTTAATGCCAAAATAGAAAAACTGCTAGTCGGGATTCATAACATACTTTAGGGGATTATGCTCTGTAACCCTAATAATCCCAAAAGCTTGTGAGTTTACTATCAAATAAATTGGTTGGACTTAAACCTGGTGTTGTCAGACTTCTCACTGTGTTTACCCTAATAATAAGACAGATGATAAACATCAAGTGTTAAATTTCTTTCCAGCATTTTACGATCACAGTAAAATTAATTTCCATTAGTAGACCAGGCTGTAGCTTTTCCTTCAAGTCACACCAATTATTTGAACACAAGTTCTGTGTTCTTATTAAGCTGTTGCAAAGAACCACCTGCAGTGGCTCTTCTACTCCTGTAGGCATTTAGAAATGCAACGACTGATTAGAGACAATGAGCATGGCTTTGTGAGTGGAAAATCATGTCTTCACAACTTTGACTGAGTTGTTTGAAGGGATAACCAAGAAGATAGATGAGTGCAGCTGATGTTGTCTATGTGGGCTTTAGCAAGGCCTTTGTCAAAGTACCTCAAGGTAGCTGGTGCATAAGGTTAAATCTCACGGGCTCCAGGGTAACATAGCCAAATGGATACAAAATTGGCTTGAAAACAGAAGACAAGAGGATGGTTGTAGAGAGTTGATTTTCAAACTGGAGGCCTGTGACCAGTGGTGTGCCTCAGGGATCGGTATTGGGTCCATTGTTATTTGTCATTTACATTAATGATTTGGATGAGAATTTTAATAATCATGGTTAGTAAGTTTGTAGATGATACCAAGATTAGTGCATAGTGGACAGTGAAGAAGGTTATCTAGGATTGCAATAGGATCTTGATCAAGATCTGAATGTCTGATGAATGGTAGATGGAGTTTAATTTAGGTAAATGTGAGGTGATGCATTTTGGTAGATCGAACTAGGGCAGGACTAAGTCAGTTAATGGTAGGGTGTTGAGGGGAGTCAGGTGCTATAGAACAAAAAGATCGAGGGTACAGATTCATAAGCTCCTTTAAAGTGGAGTCACAGGTGGACAAAGTGATGAAGAAGCATTCAAGCATGCTTGCTTTCATTGCTCAGAACATTAAATTCAGGAGTTAGCATGTCTTGTTGAAGTTGTACAGGACAGTGGTAAGGCCACACTTAGAATATTGTGTACAGTTCTGGTCACCCTATTATAGAGAGGATATTATTAAACTAGAAAGAGTGCCAAAAACATTTACTAGGATGCTACCGGCACTTGATGGTTTGAGTTACGAGGAGTGGCTGGATAAACTGGGACTTTTTTCTCTGCAGTGTAGGAGGCTTTGGGGTGATTTTATAGAGGTTTATAAAATAAAGAGGGGCATAGATAGTCAATATCTTTTCCCAAAGGTGAGGGAGTTAAAACCAGGGGGCATAGGTTTAAGGTGAGAGGGGAAAGATACAAGAGTGTCCAGAGGGGCAATTTTTTCACGCAGAGATGTGTTGAGTGTCTGGAACAAGCTGCCAGAGTAGTAGAGATGGGTACAATTGTCTTTTAAAAAGTGTTTAGACAGTTACATGGGTAAGATGGGTATAGAGGGATATGGGCAATTGAGATTAGCTTAGGCATTTAAAAAAAAGGGTGGTATGGACAAGTTCAACCAAAGGGCCTGTTTCCATGCTGTAAATCTCCATGACTCTACTGCTACCTTGGCCCTCTTATTTCTCATCTGCATGCTACTCCTCAATGATATCTGAAGACACAATACCAAGTGAGAAATGTAAACAAACTGCACTTAACTCTATCTCATCACCATCACAGGCACAGTGGTTAGCATTGCTGCCTCACAGCAAGAGAGACCCAGGTTTGATTCCCAGCTTGTGTCACTGTCAGTGCAGAGTCTGCACATTCCCCCTATGTCTGCGTGGGTTTCCTCCAGATGCTTGTGTCCTCCCACCCTCCAAAAGACGTACTGGTTAGGTGCACTGGCCATGCTAATTTTCCCTCAATGTGCGCAAACAGCTGAAGTGTGGAGACTAGAGTAATTTCACATAACTTCATTGCAGTGTTACGGTAAGCCTACTTGTGACACTAATAAATAAACTTCCTTGAAACCCAAGCTGTCTCTATTTGTTACACAGATTGTCTTACATTTAGTACTTGATGGTCCAGTACTTGATGAGCAGAAATTTCCTCCAACTAAATATTTGGAAGATTGAAGTCTTTAGGTACCAGTACAAATTATATTTCCCACCCACAATTTCCAATCTGGCAACTGAATAAAAGCATTCATAATCTTGGTACTATGCTGACATGGATGCGACTTCATGAATATGGTAACAAAGAAATAGCTGGCATAATCAGATCACAGAATGTCATGTGTTTGTCCGTATTTAAGTGATTTTCTTGACCATTGAAGCCTTATGGCCAAATTGTTAACAGCATTACTTACAAAGTAACAACCTTGGTTCCATTATATTTGGAAAGGACCCCCACACTTGGAAGTGTTAATTTCAAAATTGTTACAGAATGCAAAATTCCCATCTGATGACACTGATAAGCCCAGAATTTTTCCCATCAATAAATCTTTGTATGTTAATAGATTATTCACAGGCCAAGGACTGGAACCGACAAAAGATTTAAGATGTTACAATCCAAGAGGGTTGTTCAGCAATCATTGTCATCGGTGTGATTTTTATACTATGAGAAGCGTGCATTTAGGAATAGAGGGAGTGATTTGCAAGGATAACAGTAGAAAGTGAGATCCACACAGATGGGACAGACTTCTCAAAAGGGATCCTCAGAGTGAATAGTGTTTGAAATCAAGGAGATAAAGGGAATAGCATAGGTGGGTACCGATTCAAATTGCACAGTGCCCTGGACAGGCATCTGTGATTTGATAAACAGTTAAAAGAAGATTAAGATGTACTGGGTTGTGAGCCTTGACCATTTTAACCCACCTGGATGGGTCACTGCAGTTGAGTCTGACTCCACAAAAATTTGAGGAATGTAAAGTTCATGACCAAGTGAAAATCAAAATGAGCACGGCGTGTCTGGCTGTTACCATATGGACGAAAAACACAACAGATAGTGCAGGAACATCAGTGAAATGAAGAAAGGTTGCAGGAGAAGGTTGCAGGCTGCAGAAAAAGAATGTAGTAATTGCGAGATTGATGAAAGAAGTGTCAGAGACGAGACTGGAGAGAAAAGGCAGAAGATAGCAATAATGTGCTGCTACCTACAAGCAGAGACAGTTGATTTGCAACAACACTTCCAGGCGGCATGGTAGCACAGCGATAAGCACTGCTGCTTCACGGCTCCAGGGTCCTGGGTTCGATTCTGGGCTTGGGTCACTGTCTGTGTGGAGTTTGCATGTTCTCCTCGTGTTTGCGTGGGTTTCCTCCGGGTGCTCCGATTTCCTCCCACAGTCCAAAGATGTGTGGGTTAGGTTGATTGGCCATGCTAAGAAATTGCCCCTTAGTGTCCAGGGATGCTGTGTTTGGTGCAGACTCGATGGGCCAAAGGGCCTCTTTCTGCACTGTCGGGTTCTATGATTCTACATATAGGAACTGCAGGTAAAATGTGCAGCACAAGGAGCTCAGAAATGGTGACTGGCATGCTAAGAAGAAATTAAACAGCTCCAGCACAAGTTACAGAGTCAAAGAGATGTAAAGTGTGCTATTGCAGGGCCCTGGAAGAAGGGAATGTGTTACACAATTTGTGGAAGGCGGCAGAAAAGGAAATTATGGAAAGTGAAAGGAAAGGTTATGGTGTAATGGGTTCAGTACAGTAATAGAAAATGCCACCAGTGGCTGGAGGACGCTCAGCATTGTTGAATTATGAGCAAGCTTATAGTCTCTCACGATTACGGGAGGCAGCGAGGGATTTAAGAACATTTGAATGAGTTGGAGTTACAGAAAGGCACGTTTTGATTTGATTTATTATTATCACATGTATTAACATACAGTGAAAAGTATTGTTTCTTAACGATATACAGAAAAAACATGCCTTTCATAGAGAAGGAAACAAGAGAGTGCAGAATGTACTGTTACAGTCATAACTAGGGTGTAGAAAAAGATTAACTTAATACAAGGTTAGACAATTCAAAAGTCTGACAGCAGCAAGGAAGAAGCTGTTCTTGAGTCGGTTGGTACATGACCTCAGACTTTTGTATCTTTTTCCCGAAGGAAGAAGGTGGAAGAGAGAATGTCTAGGGTGCATGGGGTCCTTAATTGTGCTGGCTGCTTTGCCGAGACAGCAGGAAGTGTAGCCAGAGTCAATGGATGAGAGGCTGGTTTGCGTGATGGTTTGGGCTACATTTGTTGTTCCTTTGCAGTCTTGGGCATAGCAGGTGCCATACCAAGCTGTGATACAACCAGAAAGAATGCTTTCTATGGTGCATCTGTAAAACTTGGTGAGAGTCATAGCTGACATGCCAAATTTCTTTAGTCTTCTGAGAAAGTAGAGACGTTGGTGGGCTTTCTTAACTATAGTGTCGACATGGGAGAACCAGGACAGGCTGTTGGTGATCTGGGCATCTAAAAACTTGAAACTCTCGACCCTTTCTACTTCGCCTCTGTTTATGTAGACAGGAGCACGTTCTCCTTCACACTTCCTGACAATCACTTTTGTTTTGCCGATATTGAGGGAGAGATTATTGTTGCCGCACCAGTTCACCAGACTCTCTATCTCACTCCTGTACTCTGTCTCATTATTGTTTGAGATCCAATCCACTAAGGTGGTGTCGTCAGCAAACTTGAAAATCAAATTGGAGAGGAATTTGGCCGCACAGTCATAGATGTATCAGTATAGTAGAGGGCTGAGAACACAGTCTTGTGGGGCACCAGTGCTGAGGATGATTATGGAGGAGATGTTGTTGCCTATCTTTACTGATTGTGGTCTGTGAGTTAGGAAGTTCAGGATCCAGTCGTACAGGGAAGTGCCAAGGCCTAGGCCACGGAGTTTGGAGAAGAGTCTTGTGGGAATAATAGTGTTGCAGGCTAAGCTGTAGTCAACAAATAGGAGTCTGACATAAATTCCTTGTTATCTAGGTGTTCCAGGGTTGAATGCAGGGCCAGGGAAATGGAGTCTGCTATGCACCTGTTGTGGCGAGTAGGCAAACTGTAGTGGATCCAGGAGGAGAGGTAATAAGCCGTGGATAACGAAGGAGGTGAAGGAAAGTGTTAAATTAAAAGTGGAGGAATTTAGAGTAGCTAAGAGTAGTGGGCGAGAAGAGGATTGGGAGAGGTTTAAATGTCAACAAAGATTGACAAAGAAGCTGATAAAGGAGGGTAGGAGAAACTATGAAGCTGGGCTAGCGCTTAATATAAAAAAGGATAGCAAGAGTTTTTATAAATATATAAAAAGGAAGAGGCTGGCTAGGGTGAACGTTGGTCCTTTAGAGGATGAGAAAGGGGACCTAGTGGTAGGGGATGGGGATATGGCTAAGGTATTGAATAACTTTTTTGTTTCTGTCTTCACGGAGGAGGACGTGAATAATTTGCCGGGTGTTAGCGATGGAAAGGTGGTAGGACTGGAGGGTCTTAATGACATTACTGTTACTAGAGAGGTGGTGCTCGACAGACTGGAGGAGCTGATTGTGGACAAGTCCCCAGGACCGGATGGAATGCATCCGAGGGTTCTGAAAGAAATGGCGGAGGTTATAGTGGATGCATTGGTGGTTATTTTCCAGACGTCGCTGGATTCCGGGGAAGTGCCGGATGATTGGAAAACGGCTAATGTTACGCCGTTGTTTAAGAAGGGTGCCAGGCAAAAGGCAGGGAATTATAGGCCGGTTAGTTTAACGTCTGTGGTAGGTAAAATGTTAGAATCCGTCATTAAGGAGGAAATTGCGAGGCATCTTGAAGGGAATTGCTTGATAGAGCAGACGCAGCACGGTTTCATTAAAGGGAAGTCGTGCCTGACAAATTTACTGGAGTTCTATGAGGATGTGTCTAGGGCGGTCGATAGAGGAGAGCCGGTGGATGTGGTCTTTCTGGATTTTCAGAAGGCGTTTGACAAAGTACCTCATAAGAGGTTACTGCAGAAGGTCAGGGGACTTGGAGTTGGGGTAGGGTGTTAGCATGGATAGAGGATTGGTTGTCAAATAGGAGGCAGAGAGTGGGGGTCAACGGGTGCTATTCGGATTGGCGGATGGTGACTAGTGGAGTGCCCCAGGGGTCGGTGCTGGGGCCTCAGCTTTTTACCATTTATATAGATGATCTGGAGGAGGGAACCGAGTGTAGGGTGTCGAAATTTGCGGATGACACCAAGATTGGGGGAACGGCAAATTGTGCGGAGGGTGTGGAGAGTCTGCAGAAGGATCTAGATAGGCTGGGCGAATGGGCCAGGAAATGGCAAATGGAACTTAATGTTGGCAAGTGTGAGGTGGTCCACTTTGGTAGGAAGAATGGTAGGAAGGACTATTACTTACGTGGCAAAAAACTGCAGCAGGCGACGGTGCAGAGGGACCTCAGGATCCTTGTGCATGAGTCGCAAAAACCCAGCTTGCAGGTGCAGCAGGTGGTCAGGAAGGCAAATGGGATGCTGGCCTTCATAGCGAAGGGGATTGAATATAAAAGTAGGGAGGTCTTGCTGCAGCTGTATAGGGCATTGGTGAGGCCGCAGCTGGACTACTGTGTGCAGTTTTGGGCGCCGTACCTGCGCAAAGATATTTTGGCCTTGGAGGGAGTGCAGAGGAGGTTTACTAGGCTGATACTGGAGTTGAGGGGGTTGAGCTATGAGGAGAGGCTGAACAAACTAGGCTTGCACTCGTTGGAGTTTAGAAGAATGAGGGGAGATCTCATTGAGACGTATAAGACGATGAATGGGATGGATAGGATAGAGGTGGAGAGACTCTTCCCGCTCAAAAAAGACACTAGGACTAGGGGGCACAGCCTCAAGATAAAGGGGGGGCGTTTTAGAACGGAGTTGAGGAGGAACTTCTTCACTCAAAGGGTGGTGAATCTCTGGAATTCTCTACCCGTTGAAGTGGTGGAGGCTGCCTCGCTAAATATTTTCAAGAAGCGGGTTGATGGGTTTTTGATAAGAGAGGGGATTAAGGGTTATGGGGAGAGGGCCGGAAAGTGGAACTGAGCCACGACAGATCAACCATGATCTTATTGAATGGCGGGGCAGGCTCGAAGGGCCAGATGGCCTACTCCTGCTCCTATTTCTTATGTTCTTAATCCGGGAGGTTGGAATTGTTTGGTGCCATGACTAATCTTTCAAAGCATTTCATAATGATGGAGGTCACAGCCACAGGCTGATAGTCATTAAGGCACGTTGCTTGGTTTTCCTTGGGTACCGGGATTACGGTCATCTTCTTGAAGCAGACAGGGACCTCAGATTGTTGTAAAGAGAGGCTGAAGATGTCTGTAAATACCCCCACTAGCTGATCCCCACAGGATCTGAGTGCACATACGGGTACCCCATTTTGGGTTTAGAATTGATGGCTGTGATGCTGGATTTTGAGGAAAACGAAGAAAAAGAAATTTCTCCTTTTTGTCTGGATAGGTCGGTTCTGTCTAACTCCACTATACTAAAGTGTCAAATATGTTCAACCAATGGTAACTTGGAACAATACTACGCAATGGGTTAGAGAAGGTTGCGGGTGCAGAGAAGGTGACCGGTTTATGATCATGATACAAACTATGCTGGGGAGGAGAAACACCCAGAAACATTTGCTATTAGACTAGCTTGTTTATTATGAAACACAAGGAGGTGGGTTGGATCAGAATTAACTGATAGATGATGATCTCCGCCAATGATTAGTGTCTCCTGTAGCTCGCACAAAACCTGTTACTTACATAATCATATCACGGTTTGATTTGGGAGATAGGAGTGCAATGGAAGATTGTGTGTTAACACTGAGTATGCTGTGGGAGGATAAACAAGGCAAGCAGGATAGGAACAAGTCAGAAAGGGGTAAAAAAGATAGAGAAGGTTAAAGCACAGGTAAGTTCAGACGTGGTCCCTAAAAAGAGCTAGGGAGACTGTGAAGATATGATGGAGCAAAACCAAGGGACCACCTGTGGAAAAAAAAGTACAGGCAACTGACCAGGCAGAGATAGCACTGAATGCTGTAGCTGACAAAACTGACGAACTAGCATCGGAGAGTTATGCACCAAGGCATATGGAAGGGCTAGAAAGAATCTTGGGGATGTGGATCTCAAAATGTAACAGGATGGTTGGCCCATACCTTGGAGAAGTTACTACGCCAGACTGGAGGTAATATAATTCCACAAAGGGAGGAGATGAAAAGGAACTTAAGCTGAAACCCTTTGCGCAATGAAGGGGCCATAACAGCCAGCTATCATGTCTTGTCCCCTTAGACATTACAGCCACAGTAGACTAACTGTAGGTTTAATAGTAGAAGGACAGAAAGGGAAATAGACAGTATATACAGGGATGTCACAGACTGTGGTCCATGCAATGGCTCTGTGGGTATCCAGTCGATCTAGAGGTGAACTTTTACCTCTTGGGAGGATTTACAGGAAATAACTGGCTAGCATGGTATCAAAATATCTTTATACACAAATTGGAATGCAAATTAATGAATTGGGATAATGGGAGAGGAGCATCAGACTGTATGGAAGCAAATTATTTAGTAATAGTGCATCTTGCTAGATTGACAAGAAAACGTACGTATGGTTTCAGAAAAGGGAGCATATTGGGAAAACATTGCTTTGAAAAGAAGAGTGGAGTAAAATCATTATGGAGCATGAAAAGGGCACTTGTCCACCAAAAGCTAAGGGAGAAAACCAGGAGTAAAAGTGCTGGTAGACGGACCATCTACGAAGATCTCTCAAAGGCAATATAACTTCCCCAAAGAAGCAGAAGGGGATCTAGAAGTAGTGATGGAGTCCCTTGTGGATCATGGGGTCTGAAGATCTTTGATGACACAGGCAAATACATTGAACTCGTCGAAATGAAGCCAGATGGATCATGGATGATGACAATAGGGTAATAAGTAAGGATATTGCAGCTTGAGTTCTGATGGTCACTGCTCCAGCAGATTTGACTAGCAGTATATCAAGCTCCGAAAAAGACACACTGTGTTAAATATTTATTATGGGTTTTGGCCTATTATGACGAGAAAAGATCAGTACAAATTTGCCTTCACCTTTTAAAGGTCAGCTGTACAGGTGATATGTCTACCACATTGGCAAATGACAAAGAGTTCAGGGAATTCTCTGGCAGGTACAAGCTAATTCAATATGTGGATGATTTGTTCCTATTTGCACAGACTCAAACAAGATAAAATGTTTCATGAAACTGTTGTTGCAGCTCCTAACTCATTGCGTGTTTTCGGTTTCTTTGGTTTTTCTATTCATTTTTGGGACATGGGCATTGCCGGCTGGCCAGCATTTATTGGCTATCCCTAGTTGCCCAGCTCAGAGGACAGCTGAGAGTCAACCATATCGCTGTGGCTCTGGAGTCACATGCAGGTCAGAACAGGTAAGGATGACAGACTTCCTTTCACAAAGGGCATTAGTGAACCAGGTGTGTTTTTCTGACAATCAACAACAGTTTCATGGACATCAATTCCAGTTCTCCAGACTCTTAATTCCAATTATTTTTTATTGAATTCAAATTCCACTATCTGCCTTAATGGGATTCGAACCTGGGTCCCCAGTTCACGAGCTGAATTTCTAGATTAATAATTCAAGCAATGATACCATTAGATCGTTGCCTTGGGTAAGGCATAAGGAGGCATAATTTTTAGGACTTACCCTGAGATGGAGGAAAGACACAGATAAGGCAGAAAGGAAAGTTGTACAAGAGTTAGCGATACCGGAGGATGTTTTGGCTTCAAGATCCTTTTAAGAAATGATAGGGCATTGCCGTGTCTTAAAGAAAGTTGTGCAGGTATAGCTTGATTCTTGTAAACATTACACAGACAATTGGGAGAGAGCCCAGGAATGTGAGAAGGCTTTATGCACACTTCAGAAAATGCTGCAAACAATCCCAGTTGCGGGAACAGTAGACCCGACGCAGAATTTCTGATTAGAATGCACAGCCATGGAAGCTATTTTAAGTGCAACACTGATACAATCAGTAAATGAAAAAATGTAGACCAACAGCCTACATGACATTAACTCAGTTAGAATGATACACTCATCATGTGAGAGACATTTGTTGGTTACCTATTTGGTAGTTAAGTACTTTACTGTATTTACAGGATAACCCTAAAAATGGGACATACTCTGATGAGATCACTAGAAGATAGGAGAGTTAAAGGAAAATGGTATCCGGCTTACTCTTGGTAGATGGACTGTGTTACTGTGGTCATAAGATTTGAAGGTGAAATCTTAAATTTGCAGTAAATATGAGGTACATAGGAAAACCACCAAAATGTACAGTAGAGGGAGATGTGCGAAATAGGCAGCTTTAAGAAGGATGTTCACATCTTTGTAGATGAATCCAGTTATCCAGGAAAGGGAGAAAACAGATGGGATGGGAATTCTGTGATCTGATTAATGAGATTAATGATGATTCAGTATCATTGAAATTACTGAATATCTGAGTGCAGAGCAAGCAGATTTGACTGCTATTGCACATGTTGTAACCCATCCTACTGAGTTCCCACCACTTTATATTACTGTCTGTTCAACTCTATGAATGTTTGCTAGTCATGGATGCAGTTCTGGAATTACAAAAACGATTTGGGAGAAGTGAGGATCTAGTTTGACAGACGGGAAATCACACTTAAGTGGCCCTATGTGCTGCAGGAGATCAAGTACACTCAAAGGAAATTTTCATCCATAGCAATTACCTCGACCCAAAAACAGTCTAGTATGGTCCCAATCAACCACATTTTCTATCAAAATGTACTTTATTTGATCATTTCCGTTATTTTATGTTTGACTGGAGCAAGATGGCTGAATTGGTTTAAAAAGAAACCCAAAAATTGAAAGATAAAATATGGCAACAAGTAATTAAAAGATATTTGGGGGAACAGTTGAGATCCATGGGAATTCAAAGATTAGGAAAATTATTACAAAGAAATGAAAATTGGTAACTCCACCTACCAAAGTCATCATGACCGAAAGTCCACAAGGAATGAGGAAGAGAAAGAATTTGCTTAATGCTACATGAAGGGAGTTGATGCAGCAGGAATGGCTTAAAATAGATTAGATTCAGTAACAATGAATAGTGAATTATGGAAAGTTAAGTAGCAAATTAAAAATATCTTACTGCAAAGCAACAATTTAACACAATAGGAACTATATGAGAAAATATTAATGGCTTTCTGTTTAACAAAATTTAGTAATCCTATTTTGATATTGTTAGAAAGATGGATCAGCTCAAAAGAGGAACAAATGCTAGCATGGAGGCAGCTCAGAATGGCATGCATGAGGTACAGGACTTGGTTGAGGGACAAACCTGCCATAATCCTGTGGATGTCATCTATCTGGATTTCCAGAAGGCATTTGATAAGGTGCCACACGAGAGACTGATCCAGAAGGTTAGTTCCTAAGAGATTGAGGGTAGGGCAATGGCTTGGGCTGAGGATTGGCTGACTGACAGAAAACAGAGGGTTGGAATAAACGGATCCTTTCCAGTTGGCGATTGTAATTAGTGGGGTCCCGCAGGGTTCAGTTCTCGGACCACAACTATTTACAATTTACATCAATGATCTACAAGCAGGGATAGAGTGTACCATCTACTTCAATTGCACAGAGCTCAGTGACCTATTCATCTACCATAAAATGCGCCATGTGCAGCCCACTACTAGTCTACCTGAGTACAGTATAAAATTGAAATGCACTTTTTAATGCACTTTAGCTGTTGTTTTATAATATAAATTTAAAATTAGGATGTAACAAAATGGAAGCACTAAAAATGGAGTTCCCTAGTGAAGTACTTGAGGGGGTTGAACTATGAGGAGAGGCTGAATAAACTAGGCTTGTACTCGTTGGAGTTTAGAAGAATGAGGGGAGATCTCATTGAGACGTATAAGATGATGAATGGGATGGATAGGATAGAGGTGGAGAGACTCTTCCCACTGAAAAAAGACAGTAGGACTAGGGGGCTCAGCCTCAAGATAAAGGGGGGGCGTTTTAGAACGGAGTTGAGGAGGAACTTCTTCACTCAAAGGGTGGTGAATCTCTGGAATTCTCTGCCCATTGAAGTGGTGGAGGCTGCCTCGCTAAATATTTTCAAGAAGCGGGTTGATGGGTTTTTGATAAGAGAGGGGATTAAGGGTTATGGGGAGAGGGCCGGAAAGTGGAACTGAGCCACGACAGATCAGCCATGATCTTATTGAATGGCGGGGCTGGCTCGAAGGGCCAGATGGCCTACTCCTGCTCCTATTTCTTATGTTCTTATGTAACAAAATGAAATTTGTTGATGACATGAAAGTCAGTGAGAAAACAGGCTGTGATGAGGAGATAAAAAGTTTTTAAATGGGTATAGACAGGCTAGGGGAGTGGACCAGAATCTGGCAGATGGAGTTTGATGCGGATAAATGCAAGGTTATCCATTTTGGTTGGAAAAATAGAAGAAAGAAGGAAGAAAATTACAGCACAGGAACAGACTATTCGGCCCTCCAAGCCTGCACTGACCATGCTGCCCGATTAAACTAAAGCCCCCTAGCCTTTTGGGGATCATAGTCCTCTATTCCCATCCTATTCATGTATTTGTCAAAACACCCCTTAAAAGTCACAAATAAGAGGGCAAATTACTATTTAAATAGGAAACAGATTCAAAAGATGTCTATGCAAACGGATCTAGAACATAGAACACTACAGCACAAACAGGCCCTTCGGCCCACAAGTTGCGCCGATCATATCCATACCTACCAGGCCATAGAACTATCTGCAACTCCCAATCCCATTAAATCCCATGTACTCATCCAGAAGTCTTTTAAACGACCCCAGCGAGTTCGCCTCTACCACCACCTATGGCAGCTGATTCCACTCGCTCACCACCCTCTGAGTGAAAAACTTCCCCCTAACATCTCCTCTGTACTTGCTCCCCAGCACCTTAAACCTGTGTCCTTGTCCATGAGTCTTAGAAAGTGATATGCAGGTGCAGAATGTTATAAGGATAGCAAATGGAATCTTGGCATTTACTGCAAAGGGAATAGAGTATGAAAGTAGAGAAGTGTTGTTATAATTGAATAAGACATTGATGAGACCACACGTACAGTCTTGTCTTAAGTTTTGGTTACCTTCTTTGAGGAAGGAAGTGGTGGCGCTGGAGGTGGTTCAGATGAGGTTCACTAAAATGATTTCAGATTCGAAGGGGTCACATAAGGAGCTGTTGAGTAGCTTAGGCTAGAAGAATGAGGGGGATTGATAAAATAAATGTTAACCAAACATTCCCCCCTTTTGGACAAGAGGTCATATTTGTAGAGTATGAGGGGGGAAGTTCAAGACTGAGGTAAGGAAAACAAAAATCACAAATAGGAAATGATGATTCATTCATTAGATTTGAGAATGTTGTTATGTAAGAATTGGGGGCCATAAACTTTTGATTTAATGCAGTCACAGAGGGTTATGAAACTATGGAACTCACTGCCCCAGAGTGCAGTGGATGTAGAATCAATGGATTCAAGAAAGAGATAGATAAATATTTGATCAAAAGCAGGATAAAGAGCTATGAGGAAAAGGCAGGGAAGTGGAGTTAGGGTGAGAGGGAGATCATCCATGATCATACGGAATAATGGAGCAGGCTAAATGCCTACTCCCGCTCCTTACTCCTATGGTTCCATAATGTAGAGAAATCAGAGGGATGTGTATCTGATTAACAGGTTATAAAATTGAATGTAGTATGAATACATGTAAACTACAAAGCTTAATAAAGGCTCAATTTATCACAAATGTGACAGTCCTGTTCATGATACTGTTTTAAGAATAGTATTGAAATCCCCTCTCATAACTGCAAACCATCAGTGATATCCCCTGTTTAAAGTTGGAGACACTGGGCATTTATTGTGTAGGACTCAAGTAGTGACAGATCACCGAGACAATGCTCCTTATGTGGCCCATTTCACTTCTACATGTGGAACGGATAGGTACATTTCCACAGACCTAGTGGGATATCAGCAAGTGAAAGAGACAGTAATTGGTCCCTATAGATTACATGACCATGCTGGATCAGCATGTGGATTCTCTGGGAAGAGGACAAATTGTACCATGCGATCTAAATCAAGAAGACATGGAATTGTTAACTCTGTTTATAGAGGGAATGGAATGTATTGTGCAACCGGAACTATAAATCTTTTATTTATGGAAATAATCTGACATGCCCAGTTGTACAGCCAACCTTTTGTATTAAGCCTGCTCAAGTGGCATTAATCCTTATACCTAGGAAAGGAAACTGGTGTTGATACATCAGACCTCCTCTCTCATCTGAATATGGACTAATTTGTTAGTAAATTTAGCTATGATATAGATCTACTTGATCCTGAACTTCAAGCTGAAATAACTAAATGGTCTTGATGTAACTCAGAATTACTATGAGAACTGAAACAAAGTGAAGCATGGAAAGACACACAAAACACAAAAATTATCTGATGGTGAAAAAAACAACAGAATTGGGAATCTACAGTCAAGATCAATTTGAGGATAAGAATCGTGTCACAAGTACTGGTCCTAATCCAACTGACTTTTGTGATCCATTTGCTATGTCTGGAAATCAGAGAAAAGAATATCAGAGGAAAAGCAATAGAAGAGACAGAAAAAGTTAATGTCTGAAGTCTTGGTTCAGCAAGAACAGGAGAAGTCAGTTCACAAGTGATTGATTCCTTAGGAGTCAAAAGCCATTTCCTTCTCACAGCTGAAACTTTGCACAGGATTCAAGCAGTCTGAGCTTAACACTGAGGATCAGTTAGGGTTAGGACTGCTGGCAGGGGATGAAAGAGAGCAGGATGTACCACATATAGAGAGAGGAAAAAGAGACAGAGAGAGAGAGGGAGAGACCAAAGGACACACTAGCTGGGATAGAAGTGCAACTTAGAAAGTAGGTGGGGTTCAGTGGCAGTTGGGCTCTTGCTCCAAAGAGTAAAGAAGGAAGCAGAGGAGGTAGAAAGTAAGGAAACAGCATTTCAAAAAGAAGTCCAAGAGAAGCCAACAATTTTTTTTATAAGTTCAAATTTTTTTAAAAATTTTACTTACTAGAAGCATGGAGAGAGCAGCTGGAGTACAGGTTTTGGATATGTATGTGGAAGGACCACCCTGAAGTCACTCACATGGCAGGCAGGAATCAGCCAATCAGAAGTAAGTATAATCACGAGAGCAGCATCACCTAACTTGAAAACCAAGCATGGAGGACTCAGTTGGATAGGTATTCAATAGCAATATATAAGCATGACAGGAAAGCATGATGAAAAAAGCATGACACGAAAATATTCTGAAATAGTTTAATTTTTAAGGATTCCTTTAAGCCAGTTACGTTGCTAATACTCGGAAATTTTCAGGAAAGTGAGTATTCAAGAAGAAAGTTCAAACTTCACAAAATTATTTAAGCAATTTGTTTGGTTGCTTCTTGCTCTTTGCTCATCAGGAATGGCAGCTTTTGAAAAATAGATTATTTAATTGTTCAAAGTTACTTACTCATTACTCATTTGTAATTGCTGATGAGTCAAATTGCTTTTGAAACATGGTTTGTGACTAATGCACCAATATATGAATGTTTACTTACAGAGCTGTAAAAATGCAGATACATGATCGGCATGCTGCAATTTACACTAAATATGAGTTGACAGACGGAAGTTAGATGCACCTTTGCCACACCTTTATTGACCACTGTTATTCAGTGTTGATGAAAAACAATTGAGGAGGTTAGAAATCAAGCCACAAAGCAAAATGATTTAAATGCCAGACAATACTGTATTTTTTATGTGATGATTAATTTTAAAAGATCATCATTTTGTGTCAGCTGTGGCTGAGTTGGCAGCACTCTCACCTGAGTAACTAGATTGTGGGTACAAACCTCACTCCAGAACTTGAGCAAAATAATCCATGCAGTGTTGCATTGAGGGTGTGCTGTATTGTCAGAAGTACGGTTTATCAGATGAGTCAGTAAACCAAAACCTTGTGCGCCCTTTCAGGAGTCAGAAAAGATCCCATGGAATTATTTCCAAGAGCAAAGTGTCCTGGCAAATATTTATCCGCAATCAACATCACAAAAAGCATGTTAACTGATCATTATCACATTGCTGTTGTGGGAGTTGCTATGTGTAAATGAGTTACATATTTCCTACATTAAAACAGCAACTACATTTTAAAAATACTTCATTGCCTGTAAAGCACTTTGGGATGTCCAGTGGTCACGAAAGCATAAGTATCAACTCATTTACGAATTAACAAAGAAAAATTTTAAAATATGTTCTAAATATATATTCTGAAGATATATTCTAAAGATATATAAGTCCGACATAACCTTAAAATTACGACTTTTAAATTTTGCCATTCATGTAAATAACGCCAGCCTGATATGTGTAAAGAATATAACTTCATTATAAGTACATGTGAATGTAAGATTATGATTTAATGTTACAGGAATTAAAACTTTACTTATGAGTTGTTTCATTTTAAATATCATGAACAACTTCCATATTATTTACAGTGACTCACAGTTGTATAAAAGAACAGATATATCATGTAACCATTGTGTAACGCTGTGTCAGTGGTTCTCAACATGAACATGCTGTGAAGATTCCACAAGTACGCAATGAAAAAAAAATTCAAAGTAATTGAAAGTTCATTTAATTAGACAAAACTAATCTTCGGCTTCAGTTCTGTGGTTGGCATCTCCAAGATCTGATGAATATTGGCCCTCCTGCACACGTGCCGACTGGGAAAGAGCCACACATTGCACTTAAGATTTTTATGATAATGTTTTCAGGCTCATGCACATGACTAACAGAACTAGGAGCTGAAGACAAAGATCCCATGTGCCTACACAAAAAAATGAAAACTCAGTTTGTTGCAAAAACCCTGGGTGAAGCTCGAGATAACGTGGAGATGCCGGTGCTGGACTGGGGCAAACACAAGTTAAGGTTGAGGCTGTCCTCATGTGTGTGGAACTTGGCTATCAGTCTCTGCTCAGTGACTCTGGACTGTCATGTGTCATGAAGGTCGTCCTGGAGAACGTTTACCCAAAGATCAGAGGCCTCAACCGGGATCTGGGCTCATGTCACACTATTTGTAACTCCCATGACTTGCCTGGGCTTACAACATCTCACTTACTGTCCTGTCTGGAGAAAATACACATCTTCTTAACCTGTGCTTAACGGTCTCTGCACTCACATTGTCTGCACCTGTAAGGCTTGATTAGCTGTAAAGACTCGCATTCTAATCAGTATTCTGTAAACTGAGTGTGTGACTTTATATACCCTGTTTGTGATCAGAATTCCCCACTCACCTGATGAAGGAGCAGCGCTGTGAAAGCTAATGGCATTTGCTACCAAATAAATCTGTTGGACTTTAACCCTGGTGTTGTGAGACTTCTTACTGAAGCTAGAGAGACAGGGAGAGGTAAAAACAAAGTGAGAAGACAGGAAGAAGTTAAAAATGAAGTTCCCAGTAAGGGAAGAAGACGGGGAAAATAGGAGGTGTGCCTCATTTTTTTAATATAGTGTAGAGGTGTGCCATCACATATAAAAAGTTGGGAACCATTGTTCTATAAAATATGTACTGATTATATAATGTGTTCTGAAATGGCGTGTGAAACTAGTTGGCCACTATAAAGGCTGAAGTTTTTCTTCACGGAATATTTGATTTCAGTGCTTCCTTCCCATTTGATAATTCTTTATCTCTCTCGGATTATTTTACATTTCTGTCTGCATGGTTGTCACGCAACTGTGTTTCTATGATCTACATCTATTTTAAGGTCTGCAAGCTCACTCTAATTGAGGAGCAATATGCTTAAGAGTGTGAAAATTATCAGTAGAAAAACGCAGTGCAAATTTCAAATGGATTCAGGGTCATGAGATTTGAAAATGTATCAATGGAATATTGTGGGAAATAAGATGGATAGGCTAGCTGGAATAATGCTGAAATGTTGAGTGGATTTTGCCCTTTGAGTCCAAACCAAGATTTGGGGGGTTAAATGGGATCACAAGACTGAAATATTTCCTCTCAATTCAACAGATGGGTTTTGACAATGTTTACTCCTCATTTCAAACCGGTGACCTTTTGTGGGAAAAGTAAACATAACAACTACTAAACTACAGAAATGAGATTGTGGGATAACAGTTAAGGAGTGATTTTCCTGAGTTGGCCCATTAGTGGTCACAGACTGGGCTATCATCCAATAACGGTTCAGAGGCCCACAATAATGAAGGGACATAGCTCAAAATCAACAATAAACGGGCAGCTACTTGCGGGTCAGGTAAGAATGAGAGAAGACGCCGCTATTTTGAGGTTCGCTCTCTCCAACTTTCTGAACTTTTCAAATTAAAAATACCTTTAACAACTGAGGGCTGAATTTTATAGGAGAAGCATTGGTTGTCTCCCCTGGAAGAAAAGTCAGTTGCAAAGTGCTCCATTTGGGGTTGCGCACAGCTAAAATATACTGTGAATGACATAAACAAACTGAGGGTTGGATTTTTACCCCTCATGGAAGGAGGTCCTGCCCGGGAAAGCTGCTCCCTTTTTGGGAGTGATTGGGTACTCTATGGCTGGATGGGGAGGGTTACAAGCTTTGGAGGCCACACAGAAGGCACAAAGGGTGCATTACTTCCTTGGAGGGTTGCCCCCGCTCAGCAAAAGATGCTACCAAAAGGCGGGGGTGGCGTGGGTCATGAAATCTAGCCCCAGGTCACGATTGTGGACCTTATGGATTTCATGTGGAGGAAAGGATCTACCACAGACCAGGAATGCAGGACCTCACAAGATTTTCTGGTGTGCAGAGAACCAAACTGGGAAAAAATAAGTTCAACTTGATGCATTTTTTAAAATTCAATTATGGGATGTAGCATCATTGACTAGGGCAGCATTAATTCCTCATACCTAATAGCCTTTGAGAAGGTGATGGTGGTGAGCTGCCTTTTTGAACTGCTGCACTCTCTGTAGTGTATGTACACCTACCGTGTTGTTAGGAAAGGTGTTCCAGGATTTTGATCGATCCAGTGACTGTGAAGGAATAGCAATATATTTCCAAGTCAGGATGGCAAGTGACTTGGAGGGGAACTTGCAGGTGGTGGTGTTCCCAAATGCCTGCTGGACGTATGTTTCTACATGATTTGCTGGCTAAGGAGCCATAATACATTTCTATCTTGCAGACAGTACACACAGCTGCCACCATTTGTCAGTGATGGAAAGTGTGAATGTTTGTGGATGGAGTGGCAATCAAGTGGACTACTTTGTTCTGCATAGTGCTAAGCTTCTTGAATGGTGTTGGAGCTGCACATATCAAGGGCAGATGGACAGCACTCTATCGTACTGCTGACTTGTTGTAAATGGTGGACAAGCGTTCGTGAGTCAAGAGGTGAGTTACTAGTCACAGGATTCCTAGCCTCTGGCCTGCTCTTATAGGCACAGTATTTATATGGCTAGTCCAGTTCAGTTTCTGGTCAATAGTAACTCCCAGGATGTTGACAGTATGGGTTTCAGAGATGGTAATGCCATTGAAAATCATGGGATAATGGTTAGATACCCTCTTGTTGGAGATGGTCATTGTCTGGCATTTGTGTGATACAGATGTTACCTGCCACTTCTCCATCAAAGCCTGGATACTGCATGGACTACTTCACTACCCGAAAAATTGTGAATGGTACTGAACATTGTGTAAACATCAGCAAATATCCCAATGTTTCGGAACTGAAATGATTGTCCTCCAATGGCCACTTTCCTTTTTGCTAGGTAAGGCCCCCAGTGAGATGCACATTCACAAAAAATAATGTTCTTCTGGGTAGGGCTGTGACAAAAACTCTGAAACTACTGAAGTTGTTGGGTGAGAGGTGAATCATCTTGATCTATCTTTATGGTCTTTGCAATTGCTACATGAGGCAGTCTTCAGAACTGTGATTTCAATATTTTGCAGCAATTGTGTTTTGACATTTGTAAACACATGTTGATATTAATATGATATTATTAATTTAGAATACTCTGAAAATGATCTTCTATATTTTTCACAAGCTGTAAAATAAATTATTTTAATTCCTTCTGCTATCGTTCTGCCCATCTGACCAACTCATCTAAATCTCCTGCAACCAAAGACCTGTCAATCATCATGTCAACTGCAAACTTATCACCCCTCCCCACATTCTCATCTATATTGTCTATGTATCACAAACAATAAGGGGCCTGGCACTGATCCCTGTCGTATGCTACTGGACACCGGCCTCCAGTCATACATGCAGCTTATACCACCACCCTCTGTCTCCTACCACTAAACTGGTTTTGGATCTTTCTTACTAAGTTACCCTGGATTCCATGAATTTTTAGCTTCTTTATCAGTCACCCATGTGGGACCTTGTCAAAGGCTTTGCTAAAATCCATATAAACTACATAATCTATACTACCCTCAACTACACATCTGATCACTACCTCAAAAATACAATCAAATTTGTTAGGCATGATCTCCCTCTGATAAAGCCATGCTGACTATCCCTGATCAAACCTTGCCTCTTCAAGTGAAAATTAATTTTCTGCTTCAGAATTTTCCCTAATAGTTGCCCTACTACAGATGTGCAACTCACAAATCTGTAATTCACAAGCTTATTTCTATCATCCTTCCTGAAAAGTGGAACTACATGAACTGTCCTCCAATCCTCTAACACCATCCTTGTTATGTGGAGCTGCTGGGGTAAAGACAGTAAGAAGTCTCACAACACCAGGTTAAAGTCCAACGGGCTTATTTGGTAGCACAAGCCACTAGCTTTTGGAGCACTGCTCCTTCAAAAGGTAAATGGGAGTTCTGTTCGCAAACAGGGCATATAAAGACACAAACTCAATTTACAAAATAATGGTTGAAATGCGAGTCTTTACAGGTAATCAAATCTTAAAGGTACAGACAATATGAGTGGAGAGAGGGCACAGGTTAAAGAGATGTGTGTTATTTCCAGCCAGGACAATTAGTGAGATTTTGCAAGCCCAGGCAATTTTGCCCCATTATAATTATTTTTACACACCTCTATGAATTGTCTATACAGCTGTTCCTATATTGCCTGCTGGATACAAATTTGTCTTTTAAAGAGCATTTAGACATGACATGGATAAGATTGGTTTAGAGGAATATGGGCCAAATGTGACAATTAAGACTAGGTTAAATTGTAAAAACTGGACAAGGTGGGCCAAAGGGCCTGTTTCCATGCTGTAAACCTTTATTACCAACAATGTGACTTTATTACCAGCAATGTGACTACCCCTTTTTGATTCCTAAACTTTACCCACAAAGCCTAATTTTAAGGGCTGTCCAAAATATCATCCCTCCTTACTGACTCCTTAATCAATAATGCAAAACCACTTCCTCTTTTACACCATGTCCTAAAGATCCTATCCCCAGAATGTTGAGATGCCAGTCTTACTCCTCCCTCAACCATGTCTCTGTGGTGGCAATAAATCCACAATTCCATATACACAATCTTAACTCATCAGTCTTACCTATAATATTCCTAGCACTGAAGTAGAGGTCTTCCAACCTCATCTTACTTTTCTGGGACTCACCATGTCTGAATTGCCTGTGTCCTGGTTCCTTTACTAAAGCATGCAATGGCCCTGTTGTACTAACGCTCTGTGTTCCCTGCCCCTGCCAAAATAGTTTAAACTGCTCCCAACAGCAATAGCAGAACCACCCAAAAGGATGTTGGGTCCTATTCTGATTTAGGGGCAAACCATCCCACTTGGACATGTCCTATCTTACCCAGCAATGGTCCCAGTGATCCATTCATCTAAAACCCTCCAAACTGCACCAACTCTTGAGACATGCATTCATCTGCCACATTCTCCTATTTCTACATGCACTAGCATGTGGCACCGAGAGTAAACACAGTGAAAAGTCTGACAACACCAGGTTTTAGTCCAACCTATTTATTTGATAATATACTCACAAGCTTTCGGGTTAGTCCCTTCGTCAGGTGAATGGAGAGTTCTGGCCTCAGACAGAGCATATAAAGCACAGACAGTTTACAGATTACTGATTAGAATGCGAATCCTTACACCTAACCTGCTGTTCAAGACCTGAAGTGGCTGATAATGTGAGTGGAAGGAGCACTGATCACAGTTTAAAGAGATGTGTATTGTCTCCAGACAGTACAGTAAGTGAGGTTTTGCAAACCCAGGCAAGTCACGGGGGTTACAGATAGTGCGACATGAACCCAAGATCCCTGTTGAGACCGTCCTCATGTGTGCGGAACTTGGCTATCAGTCTCTGTTCAGCGACTCTGCGCTGTCGTGTGTCGTGAAGGCCGCCTTGGAGAATGCTTACCCGAAGGTCAGAGGCTGAATGCCCGTGACCACTGAAGTGTTCGCCAACAGGAAGGGAACAGTCTTGCCTGGTGACTGTCGAGCGATGTTCATTCATCCGTTGTCGTAGCGTCTGTGCTTTATATGCTTTATATGCTCTGTCTGAGGCCAGGACTCTCCATTCACCTGACGAAGGGACTAACCCGAAAGCTTGTGAGTATATTATCAAATAAATAGGTTGGACTAAAACCTGGTGTTGTCAGACTTTTCACTGTGTTTACGCCAGTCCAACGCCGGCATACCCACATCATGACGCACCGAGAGTAATCCAGAGATTACCAACCTTTGAAGTTCTGCTTTTTAAAACAATGCCCAGCTTCCTGAATTCTTGATGCATGATCTCATTCTTCATTCTACCTTTATCGTTGGTACCAACGTGTACCACAACCTCTGATTTATCACTCTCACGCTTTAGAATGTCCTATGCAATGTCATTCAATGACACTCATACCCTCTGGTTGATGGGAGGAGCTAGGTATGTAGTAGAAAGAAAACAGCTTTTGTTCTGACTGTGTTTGGTTTCAAGACAGAGGTCTGCAAGCTGCTCTCTCCATAAAATCTTGCTGAAAGCTTCATGACTTGTAGCATGTATTTTCATGGCTGCTAACTATATTTAAAGTGTTTTTTGAGTCTATAAGAAGTATGTTGCTTATTTGGAACTGAAAGACAGATGTTAGAAACTAGGGTTGTGCCTTTTCATAATTAACTATTGTTCAAATGGATAATAGTTAATATGCTTCACTTCTTAAGAGATTAGTTAAACTGTATTATTAAATAAAATTTGTTTTACGATAAAATAAATCCCAAATTTGCCAGCAGAATTGCTTGTAGAGTGAAGCACCTTATCTCACATTTGTGCCAAAATAGAAAAATTGTTCTGATCTAGTCTGGCTTCCTAACGCAATTTAGAATTTCAGTCCAAGGCCCTAACAGTATTCAGGAAGTTAAGGTCATATCAGGGTCCAGTTCTCAGCCAGTCAGAGCTCACATCCCAATTTGAGGTTGCACACCAAACCAAGTTCAAAGCAGGTAGTCAAACACATTTTCTGTCAGGTTGCTCACCAGGCATCCCTCACGTTTATTTATCTCTGCAGCACTCAACCCAATGACTTTGTTCAAGCCCTCTCTTTTTATACCCACCCCTGCTCATCTGTGCCCAACCCTATTTCAGTGCGATGCCTTCTGAGAAAAGTAGTGCATATAACCTGCTGTGTACTTCTGGCCAAGAGGAAATTAAAAATAGGGAGGGGCTACTGCACCTCCACAACCTTTCCCATGGCTGTATTACAAAAAACAATCAATCACTGGTTCTCATGTGAATATCTGATAATTGATTCTTCACTCCAGCAGTTTCAGATGTACACAAGGAAACCTGGGACACTGGAGAAATTGTCATGATCAGATAACCATGTTGACTGCCCATTGGACAGCTATCATGACATGGAATCATGTCAAGTCACACTAGCCTTCAGGGCCAAAGCAGCAACCTCCCATTTAATAGTCCAGCATCTGGAACCCAGAAATACACCTCTGATCTTGCATAGTTGTGGCCATTAAGCAAACAGGAATTGCCAAGTGGTAGTTAGATCCATCTCTTTGCAGTATGCAGGTGGAGAATGGCAAATACTACAGAGTGGTGTACATGTAGTCACAACATCATGCTACAGGCCACCATGAGTCCTCTAAAGTCCTTGACTTATAACCCACATCCACACTTAACTGACATTAAATGGGGGACCGTAAAAGGACAGAGCCTCAGTGACAGCAACCTTGGGTGTCTGAAACTTACTATTCCTTCCCCCATTGCTATAATTGGATAAGCCTCCATATGTGACCACATGGTCTGTTTTATCACATTTCAGCTAACAGCATGGCTTCAGTGGTGCACATACCACACAGGTGTACTTAGGTACACACCAGAGTCAGAAGTTATGTTGGCAGCAGTTTTTTTTTCTGTTGGGACTCAAATACAGCAAACCAGTGCAGATTAACAGCATTGTAACTGTTGACAGAATACAGGGCGCTGATCTTACATGATTCACTGCCTATGATTGGACACAAGCTGAATGTTGAGGAAGTGAAATTGCTTGCAGTTCAAGTATACATGGCAGAGTATACATTCAGTGCTACAAAGTTGCGTGCTCCATGCACCATGGGGAAGTCGGCAATACAAGTGAAACCACACACGTTCACTTTGCCTGCTTTTCTCTGGCAAGAGATAATGAAATGAAAGTTAACTGTCAATTAATGGAGAGCATTACTGCCCTCTTTCATGCAACAACAGACCACAAACTGCCAGTCATCTTAACAGTGAGTGCAAATATGGTCCTTGACATTCTGAGGTGCACTTTGGGTGCAGCAGATGGCAGCAAGAACATTCTTAAAGAAATGCAAACATCTCACACATTGCTCCCTCCTGAGATTCAAATAGGGAATTGTTCCCTGAACATTCTGGGAGAGCAAGGCATCTTGCTGAGGGCCCTTCTCTCCACCCCTTTCTACTAACTTGTTATGTTCTATGTGGCTACTGCTCATTCTTCCAGTCATGCTTACTAGTCAAGCTACATTTGGAGTAACTGGAGTTTGGAGTTTGTGCATGAAGTCTGCAAAAATCCAACACATGCCACACCACTCACTGTAGACTTTTGCAATTTGATAGAACTATAGAAAGCACTAAACAAATGTAGAATGTAGCAACAGACAGAAGACATCAACCAGTGACTAACCTATAAGTAGATGATCTCTTTAAATAGTGCTGTTTGAGGGAGTGATGTGGGGAAGCTGTCTTTCCTGCTGCTTTACATTGTCAGCTGTGCGAGGTTAAGAGAGGATGTCAGCTGGAATGTTCAGTTCCAAAATGGCTTCACTGGCACAAAATCCACATTGGACACTGCTTAATATAGCGATCTGCCTACTCAGCACACATTTGTTAGACCTTAACAGCATGCATGCTAATGTCCTCACTAAATGGTTTCTGACACAATTCACACAAATTGTGTACACAAACATCATGTGCCATTTTAGTCCTCAAAACAGCACTCATTACAGCCAAACAACAGGTGCCTAATGATCTTAAGTTATAGTGAAATAATTTGTATTTAAGTAGCAAAAAATGAAATGGACAAGGTTCCAGAATCAGTTTTAACAGTGCACTTACACATAAAAATATTAAGGAATCACAGAGTTATGAAATTTAATGACATCAAGTCAATGTTAACTATTCCATTTGGTGAACGCAATTTGGATAAAAACATAGTCATCATCTCATTGACCTGAAATCTTATGCTGTGCAGACGCTGCCTTAGCTGTTGAGCATTTCCAGCATTTTCTCTTTCTATTTCACGTCTTCTGTGTCTGCAATAATTTGTACCAATTTAGGTAATCCAAGTTACCACTATCAAATAAGGATATAAATAACTTGGTGTACCTTCAGCTGCTCTCTTGAAGAATACTTTGCAACTGCCACAGGTGAGTGCTCCATAATGACATCCTGATGCCTCATCTCCACAAATGAGACAAGTTTTCTGAGGTTGAAAAAAGTAGTCCATTTGGAGACCGAGATTCCTTGTATTATCCAGTCTTAAGGGAAAACAAAAACATATAAATATAGGAATGCCTACTATAAAAAAATTATAAAACCCTGTCAAAACAAGTCAAAATGAGCAGAAATACTGACTAAACGTCAAGCTCAATTTTCCTAGATTTCATTGATTGTTTTCAAACCAGTGATTGCATTCCGTAAATTTAGATTTTATCTATTAAATCACCAAACCAGCTGCTTTAGAGAATAAACTACACTATTTTAATCTAATTACTTAAACAAAAACTCCATGTGTGAGAAATTTTGAAGAATTATTATTGGATTTGATAATTTAAGATCATTTCCAGCATATGTTGTGGAATTGTTACTTCAATTAATGTGAAGCTATAGCTTCCTTGGTAGCTGGTGACACCAAACTCCAGCTAACTATTACCTCTTTTGATCCTGCACACAGTCTAAATTTTCAGACTGCTTGTTCACTGACAATTATTGGAGAGTTGAAATTTCTTCCAGTTCAATACTGGAAAGACCAAAGTCTTTAGTTATTTATGTGTGTCACAAGTACGCTTTCATTAACACAGCAATGAAGTTACTGTGAAAATCCCCTGTGAAAATCGCCACGCTCCAACGCCTATTCAGGTACACTAAGGGAGAATTTAGCATGGTCAATGCACCTGACCAGCATGTCTTTCGGACTGTGGGAGGAAACTGGAGCACCTGGAGGAAATCCACATAGACACAGGGAGAATATGCAGACTCCGCACAGACAGTGACCTAAGCCTGGAATTGAACACAGGTCCCTGGCGCTGTGAGGCAGCAGTGCTAGCCACTGTGCCGCCCAGCACTCCAGTCTACAATCTCACAACTCCATTTCTTAGCCACTGATTCCATCCCTTTCACTGACAGAAATTTAATGCTGAACTAGACTGTTTACAACCCTGGAACTATATTTGACTTTGGATGAGCTCCTGATCACGTATGTGTATCATCACGAATACCACCTTTTTCCATTTCCATAACATTTCCAAATTCTGTCTCAGCTCCTTTGCTTCTCATAGAATCTCTACAGTGCAGAAAGAGGCCATATGGCTCATCAAGACTGCAATGACCCTCCAAAAGAGCATCCCACTCGGGCCTTCCCATCCACCCTATTCCCATAACCTCGCACATTAACTTGGCTAACCCACCCAGCCAACACATCCTTGGATATAAGTGGCAATTTAGCAGGGCCAATTCACCTAACTTGCATATCTTTGGGCTGTGGGAGGAAACCGGAGCACCGGATGAGGGGAGAATACTGACAGTCACCCAAGGCCAGAATCGAACATGGGTTCCTGGCATCATGAGGCAGCAGTGCTTACCACTATGCCACCCCTTAAAACCCTCACCTGTGCCTTTTTACCTCTAGACTTGATTATTCCTGGCTCATCTCCTACATTATCAGTAGGCTTGAGGTAATTCAAAACTCTACTGCTTGTAACTTGTACAAAATCATGCTCAACTATCAACCCTATAATCACTTGCTTGCATTATCTCCTGCTTAAGCAACCCCTCAATTTTAAAATTCGTATTTTTGTTTTCAAATCTTTTCATGGCTTCAGCCATCATATCTCTGAAATCCCCTCCAGTCTGACAATTCTCCCAAGATATCTATGCGTTTCCAATTCTGGCTTCTTGAGCATTACCAATTATAATCACTTGACCACTAGGAATTATGCTTTCAACTGTCTAAGTTCTGAAATCCCCTCTCTGAACTACTTCTTCCTTTCAGAAACTCAACTTTCACTTCTTTGATGGAGCTTTTGGTCATCTGCACTTAAGTAACTTGGTGTCAAGTTTTGTTTTACAGTGCTCCTGCCAAATGTCTTGGAATGCTTTACTAATACAATAACAGCAATATTTAAATAAAAGGAATAGTTGTTGTCATCTCAAAGAAAACAAATTAACGTCAGATGTGATCCCCGACTTTGAAAACGATCCTGACTGTGTTGCATTATCTCATGCCCCTTACATTATCCTGCAATATATTCTAAAATATGTTTCCAATACTAGAGATAAGGCTTACAGTCCTACAATTTGAAAATTTATCCCATGCTCCTTTATGAGAATGGGACATACATGTGATATTTTCAAATCCTCTGCCATTTAGCCCAAGTCCAATGAAGAACATCCAAAAGGGGACTCAAAATTGTTTGCACCGATTTCTTTAGAACCTTAGGATTAAGTTATCAAAGTCAGGAGCTACCTTGAGCTCTCAACAGGTAGCCAACATGTTCTGTCTTTGGATTTTAAAGCTTTCTATTTGTTTAGATTCACCTCTGAAATATACCCGCATAGCTGGCATTTTTTTTACATTATTGCTTTTGTGAATGCTGTTGAAAAATTTTGAATAAGTATTTCTCAATCTTCAACCAACTTTAAATCCACACTTAGTGCATTCACATATATTGAACAGCTCCATATTTATAGTCAATTATAATTAATTAATTATTCCTTATTTACAATCTGTTACATTTGAGTAGTAAACTATTCCTTATGTATAAATTGTCAATTAGATAATGGATATTTCATATTTACAGTTCACTCTTAGACTGCCTGGTCTTTATTTCTTTGAATAATCTGCACCTTCCCCACATTGTAGAAGTAGCCAGTTTGATCAGTTCTGGAAAAACCTTTTTAAAAGCATGCATAAGATGTCATCTTCACAATTCCTGCATACCATTGCCTAACCTTGTTGATACACAAAATGCAGGTCCTGTTCCACTTCATACATCTTTAGCCAAATCTAAACTGAAAAAAACCAACCTGGATACACGGAAGTGAAATTGAAACCAATAGAAGTGAAAATCAGGAGAGATGTATAATGCAGCTAAATTACTTAATCAGTTAGTAAATAACTTAGTTTATAATCAGTTAGTTAAATTATCCCCAACGTTTCAGTTCTTGTTCTTGTGACTAGGGGACGAAGCTAAAATTGAATAGCAAGCAATAGGGTTCTTAATTTTCAGTAAATTAAAATCTAAGGTTTTAGATATTATGAATTAAGTTATATATTTCAATTAACCCCTCATAAAATTAAGGGATGTCAGTGGAAGAGAAGCAGCTGATTGGTGAGTATTTATTTAAGTCACAAATTTAATTTTTATTAAATAGAGGCAAGGCAGAACAGCTAGTTGTGTGCAACCTGTTCCCAGTGGGATATTATAAAATAGAATCATAGAAAACTTTGAGTGCAAAGAGGAGACTCTCTGACAAGAGTATCTTACTCACGCCCTCTCCCCTGTCCTAACCCCGTAACCCTGTACATTTTCCATGCCTAATCCATCTAACCTGCATATCTTGGGATGCTTTTTGTGTCCTGGACAATCACCAGCTGGAGAAGCTTGGCCTTCAGGTTTTGGAACTTGAGCAGGATCTGGTGTCATTGCATC
This sequence comes from Carcharhinus amblyrhynchos, assembly GCF_965287045.1. Taxonomy (NCBI): domain Eukaryota; kingdom Metazoa; phylum Chordata; class Chondrichthyes; order Carcharhiniformes; family Carcharhinidae; genus Carcharhinus; species Carcharhinus amblyrhynchos. Next base: position 130,452,179 of record NC_137327.1, read on the forward strand.
CACAAGAATTTTGTAGATATCACAATCCTAATGTAATTTGGAATTCTTGTCCAGTGCCCTAACAAATACTAATATTTTGTTTACTTCATTTAAAATGTTCTCTATAGTTCAGATATTGCCGTTGAGCGCTTTTAGGGGTTAATGAGGCTTACTCTGGATTTACACAAGCATAATAACATATTGGAAATCAAATCAATTTTTATTATCACACAATGACACACGCAATCTAGCAGTAAAGGCTGAAATACCATTGGGGAGGTCAAGGCATCTGCTAACTGAGCAACATTGCTAAAGAATAGGACAATACACAGTAAAGAAAAATATGTTTACTATTTAGATTCCTGCAGCTTAAAACTGATCACCATACTTGATTCTCTTCTGCTGCCCTCTTCCTTCTACACCCCCCCTTCTTCCTTCCATCCCAAATATCCTTGTATCTTCCTCTTCTAAGAACTTAATAATGTACCTTAGACATTGCAACAGTTTCTGCCTCAACCTTCTCTGCAGCAAATCATGTCATGGTGCCCATGAAAGAAATTTCTTCAAAACTGCCTCACTTTAGTCAATAATTTTAAATTTGTGAGTCCCAATACTGACTTTACAACTACCGGAAATAGTCCCTCTGTTCAAATACTTCATTATTTTTAAAACCCTTCAATTTTCATCTTAGCTTTCTTTGTTCTAATTGAAGTAGTCCCGAGTGTCTTCTTAAACTACAGTTTATCATCCTTGGCCTCATTCCAATAAGTCTATGCTCTACACTTTCTATGACCACAATGCCCTTTCAATAACAGGCTGCTAAAAATGCAAACAGCACTCTAACTATAAGCTAATCAGTACTGAAAACAAATTTATCAGTTTTTCTTTCCACTTGAACCCATAGTTAAGTGTCAATTGTGGCTCAGTTAGTATCATTCTTGTCTCTGAATCAGTGTTTGTAAGTTCAAGTTCCATTCTGGAGCATAACATCTAAGCTGATACTTCAGTGTGTACTGGGGGAGGGATGCATCGTCAGAGATGCCATCTTTTAGAATTGATGTTAAACTGAGATGCTGTCTGCTCTCTAAGTCATTGTAAAAGATTCCATAGACGTAGAAGAACAGTGGAGGTTTCCCTGGTACCCTGACTAATATTTATCCTTCAATCAACATCACAGAAACAGATGATCACATTTCAATATTGCACTTCCCACATTTCATCGCTTCGAAGTACACCACCAGTGTAAAGGATTTTATATATTTATATATTGAGATTAAGAACCACACATAAACGCAAATCTTTCAAAATGCAAAATTTTTGTTGGCTTTTAAATGGCTTCAGCTACATCATCCATGCAAAGTTCTGTTGACCTCAGAGCACGGCAGGTGTGACGAGAGGGTCATAAAATGAACATACTTTGCATTTACATTCTTAAGGCTACATTCAAGAAATGAAGGTAATTCAGTTTGATTTCCGAAGAGGCTAGCTCAGATAAGGGAAAATCAAAGGGGAAAACTGTGCATAAGAAGATCATTAAACAAATACAGGGAAACTGTTAAACTGTTAATTAGACCTTGGCCAACAACAGAATAGCTATTTAACTCCCAGCAAGTTGTGTCTGTGAAGAAAACCTGTCCTGAAAAGCAAGCTGGTTGACTGACCTCAGAAGCGATGCCAAAGAGATATAACTACTGGGGTTCCAACAATTACTGGAGTTTTATAGTTTTTAAAATCTGTAAGAAGTTGTGGAACCCTTGAGGAGAGTTACCTCTGAAGGGAGTGAAGTATGGACTGTTTGGAACTGTAAAATTAGTGATATCGTGTATCGTCACTATTTTAGTTAAGTGTACTTCTAGTTTATAATATTTTTGTTTATTTTATTTTTAATAAACATTTATTTTATTTAAAATCATCACAAAATATCTGAGACATCATTCTCTGGATTTAAAATCTTTTCTCACTTATCAAATTGCAAAAATACAGTTGAGTTTCCCTTCTGGAATTATTTGGCATTTGCCATCAGCCATGTCCTTAACACTACACTACATGCAGTCCCCACAATGTAATAAAAAAAACAACAAAACATGCATGGTCCTCTTTAAATAATGTCCCCAAATCAGAGACTGTGGTTTCTCGAATAACTTCAGTTCTATACAAGGCCTGGTAAATATCTGCACATCATTAGCATATATTGAAGCGAACTGCACTCTTAACTTGCTATCATTCTGGCACTAACAAGATTTAGGACTAGAACACATATCTGGGATGGAAATTTGCCAATAACATGTCATTGCCAATGTAGTAATCAGAATGATGTGTCACTTCCATTTTCTCTCTTTTTGCCTATACCCACACAATTATAATTAAAATTCTAAGTGCTTATGATGGCAATGCAAAATGTATGCGAATTAGCAGTAGGGGAGTTTTTTTATTGGTGAAACCCTGTCAGTTGACAATGCTGCAGCTATGGGCAGCTGGTTAAAGAGTCTCCCTTTTAAATAGAGACATGTGCATCGCTGCCATGATCAACTGCTTAAGACTGCCATATTCTGTTGGGAGATGAGTGTCCAGCCACAAGGTTCAGTGATACCTCCTTGCACATTCTCCTCCAGGCCAACAGGGAAAGACAGGAAGTGCACTTTCCTGAAGATGATGTTAGCATAAGCAAGCGAGTGTGTATTTGATAGAGCGTGTAAGAGCAAGTAAAAAAATCCCGAGATTGGAAATGAGCTGGACAGACACACCACACACGTTGGGTGCGATTTTCTGCCTAGCCGTGGCATATTTTATGGCAGCAGTGACGATCTGCCAATGGCTGTGGCAGAATCATCTGGTTCCACAACTATCAACAGGGTTTCCCATTGTTCGCACCATCCAGCACCATGACTGGAAGATCCTGCTGGCAGGAACAGCTGGAAAATATTGGCCACAGACAGAGGGACATATACCCTACCTCTCATCCTCCCTCCCCAAAAAACAGCACACCAGGTCAGAGGAGGAGAAAAGCTCAGTTTGAAAGGCAAGATGCATATGACCCTCATTTTGTATGATTTCCATTGAGGCCAGCACAGAAGATTATGCAAGGCTGGTTTTTACAGGAACTTGTGATAAGATTAACAGAATGCCTAAAATAAATAATTGGAATTAAATAACTATGTAGTTAATTCAAACATATATGGATGGCAACTCAGATGTTATGTCATGGCTGCAACATGTGGGAGCTCTTGGTGATTAGTGTAATTCAGGGCAAACATATCTGTAAAAAGTGTCTGTGACTTGAGGAGTTTCAGCTTAGTCATGTAGTTGGAGGCTGAGCTACAGATGCTACAACATATCAGGAGGGGAAAGTTATTTAAACAGCTTTGTACTGGGGACAGTCACATCAAGAATAGGATCTTCTGATTTGGGAGGTGGTCAAGGACAGGGAAGTGAGAATGAAGCTGAAAGAGGTAAGGGAGTCCACAGGGCTGGAGTGTCAGGCTCTGCAATTGTCCAACGGGATTGAAGCTTGTTCAGACGAGAGTGGGGGTTACAGAGCAGATGAGCTGACGAATTATGGCACTGGATGAAAGGCAGCCATTCAAGTTGGGGGGGCGGGGGGGGGGGGGGGGGATGCAAAAAGGAGTGTAGTGGTAGCAGAGGATTGTGACTGTTCAGTGAAGAGGAATTGACACTGTTCTCTGCAGCAAAGAGAAAGAGTCCAAATGGTTGTGTTTGCCTGGTGCCAGGGTTTGGGACAGTTACTCAGGATTGGAGAGGAATTTAACAGGAGGAAACAGAGGATCCAGGTCAACGTAGAATACCAACAACATGGGCTGGATGAGGAAGGAGGTTCTGCACCATCATTATGAGAGGTTAGTCATGAAATTAAGAAGCAGAACTTCTGGATAATTACCTGAGCTACATGCACATTGGCATGGGGCAAATTGTGACTCAAAGTTTGCTTTGGGAGAAATGGGTTGTGATTTGTGGGCCGCTGGTATCAGTAGTCGGAAAGTAGGGTTGTACTATTGGGATGACTTACACCTGATAAGTGCTCTGACTAACATAACTAGGGAGCAGAAAGACTTTAAACTAAACAAGGCAGATGAGGGAAAAGGCTTGGGTAAATGTGGCAAAGTCAAGGCACAAAAGCGAAATAGTAATCTGGGAAATGTGTCAGAGAATAGCAGAAAGGGACAGAGAGAAAAATCTTAAGAATGCACCAATAGTCAACATCAGATACTACAAAAATGACAAAATAGACAAAACAAAAGCATTCATGACAAAGTAAATTTCTTGATAGTGCATACTGAAGAAAATAAATATGCTCTGATAGTGTTATGGGCACATGGCTGCAGCATGATGAGGGTTGTGTCCTGAATATTGAGTGGTATATGACAGTCAAGAAGATTAGGAAGCTAGGAAAAGGTAGAGGGGTCATACTGTTGACCAAGGATGGCACTGGTGTAACAGAAATAACCCTGAATCAGAAGGTGTGGATTTAGAATCGGTTTGAGTGAAGATGAGGGACAGCAGGGGTGGTCTACAGGCTCCATAACAGTAATCACAAAGTAAGATAAATATACAAGAAGAAATATTGGGTGCTTGTGATAAGGAGACGGAAATAATCATGAGTGATTTAAATCTACAGATGAATGAGAAAAATCAGATTAGCAGTAATAGACTGGATGAGTTCATAGAATGCTTTTGAGATAGTTTCTTAAAAGCAGCATGTTCTGGAACAGGTGATATGAGACTTGATTTTGTGTAATGAGACAAGATTAATTAATGATCTCAGAATAAGATCACCCCTAGGTAGCAGTGACTACAATACGACTGAACTTTACATTCAGTTGAAAAGGAAGAAAAATATTTTAAACTTAAATAAGAGCAACTATGAAAGCTAAGCTAGCAGAAGTGAACTGAGATACAAGGCTACAGAATAGACAAATGGAGAAACAGTTATGGCATGGTGACACAATGGTTAGCACTGCTGCCTCTGAGCACCAGGGACCCAGATTCAATTCCCAGCTTGGATCAATGGCTGTGCGGCGTTTGCACATTCGCTCTGTATCTGCGTGGGTTTCTTCTGGGTGTTCCGGTTTCATCCCAAGTTTGAAAGACATTGGCCATGCTAAATTCTCCCTTAGTGCAACCGAACTGGTGCCGGAGTGTGGTGACTTGGGAATTTTGACAGTAACTTCATTGCAGCGTTAACGTAAGTATACTTGTGACACTAATAAATAAACTAAAGTAACAATTATTTAAGTGGATATTTGAGAATATTCAAAATAAGTTTATTCCTACTACAAAGAAAAATGCTAAGGAAAGGGCCCACCATCTGTGGTTAACTAAAGAAGTTATAGCAAGCATGAAACTTAAGGAAAGTATATAACTGTGCAAAGATGGGCAGCAGATCAGATGATTAGTCAGAATATAAAGAACAGCAAAGAATGACAACAAGATTAATCAGGAGAAATGAATTAGAGTACGAGAGGAAGCTAATTTGAAATGCAAAAGAGCAGAAGTTTCTATGGGTATTTAAAAAGGAAAAGAGTAAGCAAAGTGACAATGGGAAAATAATAGTAGATAATAAGGAAATGCCAGTTCAATGAACAAATATTATGCTTTTGTCTTCACTACAGAAGATACAAAAAAAACCCCCTCCAGTAACAGCCATGAATCAAGACAAGTATTGGTGAATTTGTTAGTATTAATTTACAGAGTTCTGATGCAAAACGTTAGCTCTGTTCTCTCTCCACAGATGCTGTCAGACCTGCTGAGATTTTCCAGCATTTGTTGTTTTCATTATAAAATATCATGTAACTGTTCAGCAATCAGCCCAAAATGCCAAATAACTGGTCTAACAGAGCAATCAGCGTGGGCTCAAGGCAAAACACAAATTCTGGATCTCAGCTAAGTGAGCTCCCTGGAAGTTGTGGTGCCATTGCAACCCTCAACAGCAGCAAACATCTCAGTATTCACAGAAATTGGGACCACAGGATCTGAACCATATCTCTGGTAATGGGGCTGCATTCTTTCAAAGCTGCAGGCACTGTGACTGCACCTGCAATCTCAGGTGATCCAATCACCATCCTTAACCGGACAGTAGATCTGGATATGACCACTTAATTGGACACTTTAGAAAGATCAACCAGTTGAATGCCCAGACAGAGCAGTCAGAACCCGAAAATGGACCCACCGCATGCTTTAATCCATAGAGTAGTACATTTCACCCCCAAGAGATGATGGCTGCTAAGCTGTAAAATGGCAAGACTGTAGTCAAATCAGCATTATACTCTGATTAATTTCTTTATATGCTTGTTCTGCACACTGCTGGTGTTTGTTTTTTGTACATGAACAGTTGCGTTTACGAAGATGACATCCAGCATGTTTCATGTCAGGAGTATGCACACCCAGTCTGTACACTATAATGGAACCCTAAGGGCACTCATAGCACCCAGAAAATGCTAATTTCATACCCATCCTCTCTCTCAGATTAAAAAGTTTAATGTACCTTTGTAGTGTTCTCTTCCTACTGATATACTTTCCATAGAATTCCTACAGGGCAGAAAGTGACCATTCAGCCCATCAGATCTGCACTGGCTCTCTGAAACAGCATCTTATCCAGGCCCATTGACCTACCTTATCTGGCAGCATGGTGGCACAGTAGTTAGCACTGCTGCCTCATAGCGCCAAGGATCTTGATTTAATTCCCCGCTAGGTCAATGTCTGTGTGGTGTCTGCATGTTCTCCCAGTGTCTGCATGGGTTTCCTCCAGGTGCTCTGGTTTCCTCCCACAGTTCGAAAGATGTGCTGGTTAGGTGCATTGGCTATGCTAAACTCTCCCTCAGTGTACCCGAACAGGCCCCAAAATGTGGCAACCAGGAGATTTTCACAGTAACTTCATTGCAGTGTTAATGTAAGCTTACTTGAGATCTAATAAATAAACTTTAACTTATGATTTACTGGAATAAATGAACTTTATCCCCATAACCTTGCATCTTTACCATTGCTAATCCACCTAACCTATACATTTTTGGACACTAAAGCGCAATCCACCTAAACTGCACATCCTTGCACTATGGGAGGAAATCATAGCACCTGTAGGAAACCCACACAGACATGGAGAGAAAGTGCAAACTCCATACAGACTTGAAGAAAGCTCAATTATGGTCCATTTATGTTTTTTGTGTTATACTTCAAATATTCTGATTTGCAACTCTGATTAATTTTCAGCCAAGTGCCAGTTTCCCATCACCAACCACCCTTTATTGTGTACCAAAGAGAAGGGCTGCGCCTACAGCTCACAGCTGGATAGTCTATGCCTTGGGACCTACAATGCCAGTCCAGGTTGAGCAGCAGGTTTAAAAAAACGCGTTGACCACCTCTCATTAGGTGAATCTCTGCTTTCTCAATGAGGAAGTTTATATTCCATGAGGCCCATGGAGAGATCAATGAACGATTCCACTTGACCATCATTAACAATCTTCCTCTACTTAAATTCATAATTCTCCCGACCCTATTCCTTTCTGATACATTTTAGGTACTTTCATAGCCTTTTTTTATCCTAATGCATTTTTTAAAACCTCTCTTTTTATCCTAATATGTTGTTTTCCTTTCCAATTATATCCTTGATTTGCTTCTGGGATGAACTGTCTCTGCAAATGTATATTCAAAACTTCCCACATCCTCCCCACATCCTACCACTGAAATACTTTATCACGTTCAGTCCCTTTCACAGTCTTGAATTTCAATTTCTTAACAGCTTTTACTTTCTCTTCAGTCTTCACTTCAATGCTAAAATTAGCAACTTTATGACCACCATAGCTCAAAAGTTTGACTTTAACTCACAGTAGGAGGCTGGTGAGGGCAGATGGCAATTCAATGCGGTAAAGTGTGTTTGGCACCCTCAGCTTTTAACTGCCTCATTTGAAAGCTGCCAAAGGTGAGCTCTTGGTGTGGACAGAGTGGTGTTGGCTAATGGTAGAGAACTGGGAGTGGGAGAGACCAGTAGCAGTGGTCAGACCTTTTAAGGGACAGGTGCCCAATGTTAAAATGGAGGTTGATGAAGGAGGTGGTCCACTCAGGGCCTGAATTCAGGAACTCCCCCCACTGTCCTAGACTGGCTGGGTTGGCAGAGATCTCACCAAACACAGAGAGCCCAGAACAGACAGAAATCCAGTGGGATGGCCCTCCTAAAAATTCTATGCTGACCTACACATCCCCAACAAAACCCACCAGTGTGGGAAGGTAAAATTCTGCCCAGTGTGCGCACCCTGTCAAAGTCTGAACGTGCCTCTCAAAAAGTTCTGCATGATCTTTTTAATAATCTTAATTTCTGTGGTTAAAGGATAAGGCAGGATATTGCTACTGACTTCCTCCATCCCAAACTCATCCCAAACTCTGGCAGAAACCAGAATGCCAGCCAATTGCTGGTGCTTCTGTCTCCTGCTCGCCTCTGTTCTCACCCTCAGCAGGGCTGGAACTTTCAGTCCCGACAGTGAAACAAGAGCTCATATGAGCCAAGTGAGCTCGGGGTGGGACAATTTTGATAGTCATTTTTTGTGGTGCTAACCCATAAATAACCGAAGTGACTGAATTTAATGTCACAATTTGCCATAATGGAATAACCTTCAGGATTTTAATCCAGTGTCAAATTATGGGCTACTATATCCATTTTGCCCCTTAATTTCTGCTCCTTATTCTAGACTTGTGCCTCTTTTTTCCCTTATTGATGGAGAATCTGAAAATACAACTTTGGTGACGGAAGGAAATGACCCAGAAAGGATGCAGGGAAAATGGGACTTACAAAAATGCCCTTCTCGTTCCCACTCACAGTAACTGATGCTTTCCCAAAATTCCCTCACATCCATCATGTCCGTTCATACCCCTCACCTTCTTAGTACCAGTTCTCCTTATCAACCCTTGTTCCCATCAGCAATCCAAACTCCATACTTTCGAAAACCCACTCAGTATACGAGATGTCATCAGTACATTTGATGACACAATAGCAATGTCTGCTGGGAAAATGTATGCATATATTGGATAATCCAAATTCAACTGAATCTCAGCTCTGGGAAAAAAAAAAAAATTTTTGATCAGGCTTTTGAGAAAATAAAAATGTTAATGAAGGCATTATAACACAGAACAGCATTCAGTCAATAAGTAAAATTATCTTAGTGTGAAAAAGTAATTTTTACATGTTATTTTGTTTAAACACCTACTTTGGATATTAGAAATCTCACTTTCTGCAGAACACAATGTTTATTGCAAAGGTTAGAACATAGAAAAACTACAGCACAAACAGGCCCTTTGGCCCACAAGTTGCGCCAATCATATCGCTACCAACTATGCTTACCTATAACCTCAATCCTATTAAGTCCCACGTACTCATCCAGAAGTCTCTTAAAAGATCCTATCGAATTTGTCTCCACCACCACCGACGGCAGCCGATTCCACTCACCCACCACCCTCTGAGTGAAAAACCACTGTACCTACTCCCCAGCACCCTAAAACTGTGTTCTTTCGTAGCAAACATTTCAGCACTGGGAAAAAGCCTCCAAGAATCCACCCGATCAACACCTCTCAACATCTTATACACCTCTATCAGGTCACCTCTCATCCCTCGTCTCTCCAAGGAGAAAAGACCGAGCTCCCTTAACCTATTCTCATAAGGCACGCGACCCAATCCAGGCAACATCCTTGTAAATCTCCTTTGCACACTTTCAATAGCTTTCACATCCCTCCTGTAATGAGACCAGAACTGAGCACAGTACTCCAAGTGGGGTCTGACCAGGGTCTTATAAAGCTGCAGCATTATTTCCCCACTCCTAAACTCAATCCCTCGACTGATGAAGGCCAGTACACCATACGCCTTCTTAACTACATCCTCTACCTGCGAGGCTGATTTAAGAGTCCTATGGACCCAGACCCCAAGGTCCTTCTGATCCTCTACACTGCTAAGAGTCTTATGCTTGATATTATACTCCTTCATCCCATTTGATCTGCCAAAATGGACGACTACACATTTATCTGGATTGAAGTCCATCTGTCACTTCTTCGCCCAGTCTTACATTCTACCTATGTCACGCTGCAACTTATGATTTCCCTCCAAACTATCCCCAACACCACCAATCTTCATATCGTCGGCAAACTTACCAACCCATCCCTCCACTTCCTCATCCAGGTCATTTATGAAAATTACAAATAACAGATCCCTGGGCACTCCACTGGTGACTGACCTTCATGCAGAAAAAGACCCATCTACAACCACTCTCTGCCTTCTGTGGGCAAGCCAGTTCTGGATCCACAAGGCAACAGCCCCTTGGATCCCATGCCTCTCATCTTCTCAAGAAGTCTTGCATGGGGGACTTTATTGAACACATTGCTGAACTCCATATAAACCACATCTACCGCTCTTCCTTTGTCAACGTGTTTAGTCACATTTTCAAAGAACTCAACGAGGCTCATAAGGCACGATCTGCCTTTGACAAAACTTGAGCATACTAATGTACTCTAAATGTTCATAAATTCTGTCCCTCAGGATCTTCTCCATCAACTTAACACACACTGAGGTTAGACTCACTGGTCGGTAATTCCCTGGGCTATCCCTATTCCCTTTCTTGAATATAGGAACCACATCCGCAATCCTCCAATCCTCCAGAACCTCTTCCGTCTCCATCGATGACGCAAAGATCATCGCCAGAGGCTCTGCAATCTCTTCCCGCGCCTCCCACAGTAACCTGGAGTACATCCCATCTGGTCCCGGCGACTTATCTATCTTGATGCTATTCAAAAGTTCCGACACATCCTCTTTCTTAATGTCCACAAAGGTTGTTCAAAAGTATTTTCCAACAGACCTGCATTTATATCGTGCCTTTGAGGAAATTCCAATGTGCTGCAGAAGCAATGAATGCTTGTCTTGGAGTTTATCAATGAGGCAAACATGGCAGCCAAGTTGCACACAGGAGGTATATACAAACAGCAGTGCAACAATAATTAATTTTGTTTTTAAAATTATGTTGATAGAAGCTGGATAAATGTTAGCCAGGACAACAGGAAAAATCCTCCTGTTTTTTCAATATGTTGTGGATGTGCCGGCGTTGGACTGGGGTAAACACAGTAAAAAGTCTGACAACATCAGGTTTTAGTCCAACCGATTTATTTGATAGTAAACTCACAAGCTTTCGAGGGGATTCCCTCTTCGTCAGGTGTCCAAGGCCAGAATTCTCCATTCACCTGACGAAGAGGGAATCCCCTCGAAAGCTTGTGAGTTTACTATCAAATAAATCGGTTGGACTAAAACCTGGTGTTGTCAGACTTTTTACTGTGTTTTCAATATGTTGCCATGGGATCTTTTATGTCCACCTCATTTAAATGTCTCATCCAACAGCACCTCTGACAGTACATCATTCATTCAGTACTGCACTAGAATGTCAAATTCAATTATGTGCTCAGTTTTCTGGACTGAGATTCAAACCCAGAATTATCCTGATACAGAAGGAATAAGAATACAGCCACTGAACCGTAGCTGTTGAAGTGATACGTTTTATAATTTAAGTAATCTAATTTGTTGAGCTAATAAATTGAATAACTTAAAGTAACGTCTAATTTGATGTTTATAATTTATCACACACGGTAATGCATAAGAATTAGCACTATTTCGAACTAGATGTTAAAAGTCATCATTTGTCATTGTATGACAATCAAAAGTACAAAACCTAATCTAAACATTGTTTCTTCAATTGCTTAAGTTTAAAATTGAAAATGAAAGCAAACAACTGCATTAAACTTAATCTGTACCTGCAAATTTGAATAACTCGGGTTTCAAAGTCTTGAAATGTCATCATGGTTTACAACTTTACATTAATTCTGCAACTATATTGACAACCAATTTAATGCATAATGTGCATTTTTTAATTTAAAATTTGTACCAAGAATATCAACTGTCAGAATTACAATTTTACTTTCCAGTATGATGATTTAAAGTTGATTAATTCATTTACAGGATGTGGGCAGCGCTGGCAAGGCCAACAGTTGTTACCCAACTTTAACTGTCCTTCAACTAAGTTTCTTACTAGGGCATTTCAGATGGCAACTAAGAGTCAATGACATTAATGTGAATCTAGAGTCACATGTAGGCCAGACCAGTTGAGGACAGCAGATTTCTTTAGTAAGCCAGATTAGTTTTTAGTAGTCTTACTTAGATTTTTATTGAATTTTAATTCCATCATCTGTCCTGGTGAGATTCAAACCCCAGAACATTATCATGGGTCTCTGGATTACTGGGCCAGAGAGAATACCACAAGGCCTCACCTTCCATGATACAGCATTTGCAATTCTGATTTCAGAATTGTATTTGCGTTGCATTTTCTCATTCTCTCCAAAATACTCCATTATGATGGAAATAAATAACAAAGCAAGAGGTGGGGGTTGAGGGATGAGAAAGGAGAATTTAAAATAAATAAAAACATTCTACAATATTCTGCCCTTGAAAAACTAGGCATTTATAACACGATATTGCGACCATTTACAGTGTTGATGTCTGGCAAATGCACAAGAGCCTTGAAGACAAAAGCATCATTGTGTACAGAGAAATAACGATACTAATTATGACCTACCACACAGATGCCAAGCCTTGGATTATGATTAGAAGACCATGGTCAACACTGTTACAATAGCTATGCAGAGCTATTCCTCCAAATCTAAAGGTATTTAAAATATCTTTCTTTTACATGGAATCGAGCAAAAGAAAAATTGAGGCACACGTTCTTTATCCCCAAATCCTTCTGCTCTATCATAGCACAAAATCTACTTGCGTATTTTAAAATTCATTGGGTTTGGGCATTGCCTGCATTTATTGCCCATCTCAAATTACTCTTGAACGGAGTAGCTTGCTAGGCCAATACAGGGTCAACCACACTGCTGAGTGTCTGGAGTCAGATGTAGGCTATATGAGGTAAGGACGGCAGATTTCCTTCCCTAAACGACACTAATGAACCAAATGCATTTTTACAACAATTGTTTCACAGTCAGATCTTTCTTGATTTTCAGAAGGCGTTTGACAAGGTACCTCACAAGAGGTTATTGCAGAAGGTAAGGAGGCATGGAGTTGGGGGTAGGGTGTTAGCGTGGATATAGGACTGGTTGTCAAATAGGAGGCAGAGAGTGGGGGTCAATGGGTGCTATTCGGATTGGCGGATGGTGACTAGTGGAGTGCCCCAGGGGTCGGTGCTGGGGCCTCAGCTATTTACCATTTATATAGATGATCTGGAGGAGGGAACTGAGTGTAGGGTGTCGAAATTTGCTGATGACACCAAAATTGGTGGAAAGGCAAATTGTGCGGAGGGTGGGGAGAGTCTATAGAAGGATCTAGATAGGCTGGGCGAATGGGCCAGGAAATGGCAAATGGAATTTAATGTTGGTAGGAATAATGGTAGGAAGGATTATTACTTACGTGGAGAAAAACTGCAGCAGGCGACGGTGCAGAGGGACCTTGGGGTCCTTGTGCATGAGTCGCAAAAACCCAGCTTGCAGGTGCAGCAGGTGGTCAGGAAGGCGAATGGGATGCTGGCCTTCATAGCGAGGGGGATTGAATATAAAAGTAGGGAGGTCTTGCTGCGGCTGTATAGGGCATTGGTGAGGCCGCAGCTGGAGTACTGTGTGCAGTTTTGGGCGCCGTACTTACGCAAGGATATTTTGGCCTTGGAGGGAGTGCAGAGGAGGTTTACTAGGCTGATGCCGGAGTTGAGGGGGTTGAGCTATGAGGAGAGGCTGAATAAATTAGGCTTGTACTCGTTAGAGTTTAGAAGAATGAGGGGAGATCTCATTGAGATGTATAAGATGATGAATGGGATGGATAGGATAGAGGTGGAGAGACTCTTCCCGCTCAGAAAGGATAGTAGGACTAGGGGGCACAGCCTTAAGATAAAGGGGGGGCGGTTTAGAACGGAGTTGAGGAGGAACTTCTTCACTCAAAGGGTGGTGAATCTCTGGAATTCTCTGCCCGTTGAAGTGGTGGAGGCTACCTCGCTAAATATTTTTAAGACGCGGGTTGATGGGTTTTTGATAAGAGAGGGGATTAAGGGTTATGGGGAGAGGGCGGGAATGTGGAACTGAGCCACGACAGATCAGCCATGATCTTATTGAATGGCGGGGCAGGCTCGAAGGGCTAGATGGCCTACTCCTGCTCCTATTTCTTATGTTCTTATCAGACTTTTAAGTCAGGATTTTCATTGAATTCAAATTTCACCGTCTGTCATAGTGGGATTCAAACCCTGGTCCCTGAATTACTAGTCTAGTGACAATGCCACTCCTTTTCCCTGGATTACTAGTCTAGTGACAATACCACTACACCATTGCCTCCCCCACAATGGTGACAATCTCAGTTTCGTCAGAGCAGAATAACAATGGAAAATTCACTTTCAATGCACAGAATGTGCAGGCTTAATCAGTATCTAGCAAATAACTTGTGTGTGTACTTCACAAAAGAATTTAGATGCTGCATCCGAAAGCAACTGTGAATCAAAAGCAAGTTGTCTACCAATTGTTTAAAGTAACTCCAACCTTGTGCCACTCATTAATTTGTAGCTAGGTTCAGGGAGTAGAGCCATAGACCCCTTCAGCCAAACTTGTCCATGCAGCCCTTTGTTTTTTTAAAACCGCTAAGCTAGTTCCAATTGCCTGTGTTTGACCCATATCCCTCTATACCCATCTTACCCATTTAACTGTCTAAATGCTTTTTAAAAGATAAAATTATACCCGCCTCCACTACCACCTCTGACAGCTCGTTCCAAATACTCACCACCCTCTGTGTGAAAAAATTGCTCCTCTGGACACTTTTGTATCTCCCTGCCTCTCACCTTAAACGTATGCCCTCTAATTTTAGACCCCCCCCTACCTTTATCTATACCCATCATTATTTTATAGACCTCTACAAGATCATCCCTAAGCCCGCTACCCTCCAGAGAAGAAAGTTCCAGTCTATCCAGCCTCTCCTTATAACTCAAACCATCAAGTGTCAGTAGCATCTGAGTAAATCTTTTCTGCACTCTTTCTAGTTTAATAATATCCTTTCCATAAGAGGGTGACCAGAATTGTACACAGTATTCCAAGAGTGGTCTTTTACAACTTCAATGAGACATCCCAAGTCCTGTATTCAATGTTCTGATCAATGAAACCAAGCATGGTTCGATCTACCAAAATGCATCATCTCACACTTACCTAAAATTTATCCACATGAACAATGGTGGTACTGCACAGTAAATCATAGTCTGCATCTAAACAAGCCATAGGGCTCTCATTTCACACATCCATGGTTCATGAAAGAAATGGCAGATTTGAAAATGCCTTCAATCAGAAACAAATTCCATCATTTGGGTTTCTGAAATAGGACTTATGTCGGCATGGTGGCAGAGTGGTTAACACTGCTGGCTCACAGTGCCAGGGACCTGGGTTCAATTCTGGCCTTGGGTGACTGTGTGGAGTTTGCACATACTCCCTGTGTCTGTGTGGGTTTCTTCTGGGTGGTCTGGTTTCCTCCCACACTCCAAAGATGTGCAAGTTAAGTGGTTTGGCCACAATAAAAATTGCCCTTTAGTGTCAGGAGGTTTAGCAGTGTGGTTATAGCATTAGGGACTGGGTGGGATTGTCATTGGTGCAAGCTCGATGGGCCAAATAGCTTCCTTTTGCACTGTAGGGATTCAATGATTCATTGTATTGTATGAGTTTGACAGAAAGACCTAAACCTTCAGAGTTCTATGGAGAGGTCAGGTACTCCTTTGGGATTATTAATAGACACCAAAGTGCACAAAAGATGGATAAGGTCTGTGGATTTGTCAAACTGTCAAATCATTTAAATCCCATACTTTAAATTTTGTAAACAAAAACAAAGTACCTGACTCTCAAGCTGAAAAGTGTCAGTTCCTGCAATTTCAGTTTGGTTGAGTGTTGAACCCATAGCCTATATTTACACCAACAACCACTAATTTTATTAATGTCCTTCTTTGGTCCTGCAAATAGATAAGGATTTGTTGATATAAGCTTGAGAACTATCATTGTAGGATTAGTACTGCTTGACCTCTTTCACTATCGACCATTAACCTGGATGGAGGCACGTACATTCAATGGGCTTTTTAAAATAAAGTGAAGTCTGTAATATATACTCAAGAATTTATTTCATTTTATCTCAGCAGGGCTTTTGAAGTCTGCCCGCGATAGATACTAGACATGGTAGGTGCAAGGGAAAAGGGTGATGGGTGGGGTGGGGGTGGTGTATGGTTTGGCACTAAGTTGGCAAATGGGCTTATAAAGGGCATTTGGCATGAATCACAGATTGGCATCAATTGTCACTTAGTTGGCATACCGGCTATAAAGAAGCATGGGGATAGAGGGGCTTGAAAGCTCTCAGTGATCCTGAATGTGACTGGGAGGGCATGAGCTGGCATCAGTTGTCATAGATGTGGAATGGGGACTGAGGAAGGCATTAGGATGTGAGGGGGTCTTACTGTCTTTATTATAACTGGACAAAGAGCCAGGACTCTGAGGCAGGTTTTATTTAAAAAACAGCCCATCTTGACACTCAGCCAAGGAATAATTTGATTAGGGATAGTCAGCATTGTTTTGTGAAGGGTAGGTCGTGCCTCACAAATCTTATTGAGTTCTTTGAGAAGGTGACCAATGAGGTGGATGAGGGTAAAGCAGTTGATGTGGTGTACGTGGATTTCAGTAAAGGGTTTGATAAGGTTCCCCACAGTAAGCTATTGCAGAAGATACGGAGGTATGGGATTGAGGACGATTTAGCAGTTTGGATCAGAAATTGGCTAGCTGCAAGAAGACTGGGAGTGGTGGTTGATGGGAAATCTTCATCCTGGAGTTCAGTTACTAGTAGTGTATCACAAGGATCTGTTTTGGGGCCACTGCTGTTTGTCATTTTTATAAATGACCTGGATGAGGGCATAGAAGGATGGGTTATCAAATTTGCGGATGACACTAAAATCGGCGGAGTTGTGGATAGTGCGGGAGGATGTTGCAGGTTACAGAGGGACATAGATAAGCTGCAGAGCTGGGCTGAGAGGTGGCAAATGGAGTTTAATGCGGAAAAGTGTGAAATGATTCAGTTTGGAAAGAGTAACGGGAATACAGAGTGTTACTAATGATAAGTTACTTGGTAGTGTGGTTGAGCAGAGAGATCTCAGTGTTCATGTGCATAGGTTCCTGAAAGTTGGCACCCAGGTTGATAGGGTTGTTAAGAAGGAATACAGCAAGATATTGGAATAAAGTATAATATCATATAGTACCATCCCAAAATATTCCCATAGATTTGCAATACACTACTCCTGCAGAATGTCTATAAAGTACCCGCCATAATTATTCCAAGGGGATAATGTCTTGTGTATATACCGTGACTGGATGAGGTATTTTTCCAAACTCTGGTGACCCAAAATGTGACATGCCATCTGACTGCAATCCTGGATAATGCTCACTAAGCCAGATGGGAAAAGACAACAAAGAACCCATGCCTTATCCACTTCAGTCAAAAACGTGAGAGAGTCCTATCCCATCTCAAAGCAGCCTTGTGACCAGTAACAGCAAAATGGAGGGGTTGAGAAATATTCCACCGCTTATAAACAAGAAAGCAAATCAAATCAACTCTTTGTTTATGGATGGCAATCAGTGCTGTTTAGATGACAAATCAGATAGCGAGCCATCTCTTTCACATGGGAAAGGCCATACTGGAAAGAAGAGTAAAGAAGCAAATCCAGATCCAGTGGAGATCCTTCCATAGGCAGCACAATTCCAGATCTTTCCCTGAACCGTGGACCAGAGATTGAAGCACGACCCCCACCCACCCTGTTTATCTCAGCTTCATCCTTGACAGAATCCTCATGTAAAGAAATCACATCAAGCTTGCAGAAAAAATTAAAACCTGCAATTATAATCTCTTCAGTCAATTGGCTGGTACGTCATGGGAAATCACAGAACAAGGTCTAAGGACTTCTGCTCTTTCCTTCATATACTTAGCTACAGTAAGAAGTCTCACAATACCAGGTTAAAGTCCAACAGGTTTATTTGGAATCACAAGCTTTCAGAGCACTGCTCCTTCATCAGTGAGTGAGTTAGCTACAGAATACTGTGCACTAGTACAGTACCAATCTGTCCACATCAAACTTACCAATGTATAACTAAACACCACCCTTAGCATTTGGAGGGTAATTGTAACAGGCAAACCACTGAAGATGGCCTACATTAACCCAAACCTTCCGTTATTCAAGGATCTCCGCAACCAACCAGTACTATGCTTTCCCTCACGCCAGCCCATATGTCTAAATCCACCAGTCCAAAGAATAACAGCTGAGGACCTACAGCAGGTGGATGGGAAGGAGAAAACAACCACTATTCTCTCATCATGGACCCAATGCTTGCCCACTCGGGAGTTGATCTCCCATGGCAGAAATGGCCTTTATGAATAATTTTTGGACTGGTCCAGGCCCCAGTGTAGCCACCCAACACAGTGGCATCACCAAGATTATCCAGGTTGCAGCAGTGGTGCAGACAAAATAATTGACCCATGTTGCCAAGGAGTCTCTGCCAGCTAACCTTGAAGTAGGATTAAATAGCTCAATTTAGCCAATGATAAGGCCACTGCTTGGTATTGTGACTGTGCACATGCTAAATAAATAATACTGAGACAAAAATGCTCACAATTTATAACTGGCTAGAAAACAGACTGATTTAAATATGATTCAGGAACTTGTTTGAAATTTAGAACTTTGCTTAAGGAGTTGTGCTCTGTCCTCAACGATCTATACAAATATGCTGTCCTATGATTTTTTAAATGAATCACTGATTCAACAATTTGGTCTTTTCTAGGCTAGATATGTAAGGCATAAGCGATAGAGTTATTGAACAGTAAGTGTCCTTCATCTAACCTACTGTAAAAGGAGGTCGCAACCCTTGCCACAATTCCATGTCTTCTGCTCAGCCATGCCTTCTGCTCAGGAAGCAAGCTCTGGTACAAAGACCTCAAAGTGGGTTTTAAGCAAGTCACTAAACAAGTTATAAGAAACTGTGGCCTGATGAACAAGTCAAAATGAGATGCTCTGCCATCTTGCAGTAAAGATTTAAGATGGCGAACACCCAGGGTAAGAGGAGGGGGACTTCTGGAAACATGGGCCTGTTCCTCTTTCTACTTATTTCCGTATTTACAAGAAAGGCGATATTGTTGACATTAAGGGCAGAGGCACTGTACAAAACGGTATGCCCCACAAATTTTGCCATGGCAAGACTGGATGAATTTATAATGTTACACAGCATGCTGACATTATTATCAACAAGCAAGTCAAGGACAAGATCCTCGCCAAAAGAAGTAATGTGCGTATTGAGCACATCAAGCATTCAAAAAGCAGAGACAGTTTTCTGCAACGTGTGGAAGCAAATGAAGCAGCAAAGAAAGCAGCTAAGGAGAAAGGGATCTAGATTGAGCTAAAACACCAGTCTGCTGAGCCCAGAAAGGCATACTTCGTATGAACCAAGAACAACAAGCGCAGCTGCTAGAACCAATTCCATATGAGGTCATAGCATAACTGTGATACCAAATCAAATAAATTTACTGTCAAACATTGCAAAAAAAACAGGATATATATTCACAGCAATCTTCACATAAGCAAGTAAGGACATTGCAATTGGCACCTAGGAGAGATATTTCAATAATACAATAGATAAATGGACAAATTGGAGAACTTGGTACAATACCAACATCCCCCATTACAAACTGTACTGTAAATATGAGGAAGCTGAACAGTTTTGTGGAATTAATGGCACTGTTAGATTACATCAACTTTAGGTTTATCTTAATAGAGATGCTTACCTTGAAATTAAGAATCTGGTGACAGCTTTTTTGACTTTTTTCAGGGCTGAAAGAAACTTCTTTAGTTTATTTATTATTGTCACATGTAGGCTTATATTAACACTGCAATGAAGTTACTGTGAAAATCCCCTAGTCGCCATACTCTGGCGCTTGTTTGGGTACACTGAGGGAGAATTCAGCATGGTCAATGTACCTAACCAGCATGTCTTTTGGACTGTGGAAGGAAACCCACACAGATGCGGGGAGAATGTGCAGACTCTACACATTGTGATCCAAGCTGGGAATTGAATCCGGGTCCCTGGTGCTGTGAGGCAGCAGTGCTAACCACGGTGCCACCATGTCATGTGTTCTAACCCTAAGCAGGACAGGAACTTCATGGGTCATGGGTGGAGAGGGGACTCACAATGCTGAAATGGCGGTGCGGGCTTGTTGGGCCGAAGGGCCTGTTTCCCGTGCTGTGTTGTTCTTTGTTCAGAGAAATTATTTGTAACAATATACAGTCACCTCTAAACATGCTTCAATACAATAGTCTATAGGATACAGAAATCTTTGAAAGTTGTTAAATTTCAGCCCAACCAAATTGTCTTTAGCTCACAACCAGTAAAGTTCCTTTGGAACTCAAAAACACAAGCAACTCTTTACAGATTTCCATTTTATTCTGAAAGGCAGGTCTACTATTTGGACCAGCCTCTGAAAATCTTTGTGCTCCAAAACTTTGTTACAATCTTTAAAGTAACTTTAAAAAACTAAAAGCAACATTAATTTAACACTATTTCCTCAGCAACCTGTATACTAACCAATAGGAAAATGCTTTGTTAATGTTTTAATGCAATCTAAAATCTCTTGCCACAGTTATACTTTGCTGATATTTAATTAGATATACATCAATCCAAATGGATTTCTGGCTCCCAAGGGCTTATTTCCCATCTTTTCCTAGGCAGGATACTTGTAATCCCCTAATTAGCTTTTAAAACGAGTGTAATCTTGCAGATTTCACCATCTGAGGAAAGTTGGGGGAATCTTTCATTCTCAATTAAATCTTTACTAATTTGGTCTCCTCAGTCTAAGTGTGAGCTCCCACCCATATTCATCTCTTGAATCTCTCTCTCTGATTCAGGCATATTGAACCTGTCTGTGAAATTTTGTAATATTTTTAAGAAACTTGTAACATGCTCCTACAATGGCTTACAATGGACTCTGCCCTTTTTGAAGATCATCCTCTTGGCAACATAAATCACATGGGCCATGTATCCAGGTAGAAGTGCAAATTAGTCATTTTTAGTCTCTCAACTTCCTTCTATCTTGAAACTAGACAGTTTAAAGTATAACTATTCACAAAACCTGACAGTCTGAACACCTAACACCCTTCAAGGGACTTGGGAGAGAACTGTATACCCAGTGTCAGCACAAATGCTTTTGACAAAGGGTCATCTGGATTCAAAACGTCAGCCCTTACAGATGCTGCCAGACCTGCTGAGATTTTTCAGCGTTTTCTCTTTCGGTTTCAAAAGCTTTTGCCATTGGATACTTTGCATCTTGTTCCCAATAATACGATCCAAGTCCCATTTTACTCTTAAAAAAAGTCACCCAGGCTTGCTGTTAGCAGAACAGGTCATATGATTCCCCCATTCATTCCTCCAATCTAACCACAATTAAAGACACAGTCCCAAACGCAACGATCTTACTAAACCTCTCAATTGTAACATTGATAATTTATTTTCAGATCAGTACCAGAATGTCCATTTATATCCTGCACTACAAAACTTGTCACGTTGATCAGATACCTGCTGGTCTCTCCAAATTAATAATGAATAAATAAACAATACTGAAATTGATAAAAGCTTGACAAATGTTAAATTTTTAACAACTTCTGGAGGTGTTTGGTCCAGGGCCAAAAGAGACGTTCTCTTAAGGTACATATTGCAGCCACACCTGCTCAGCTGATAAGAGTCCAAACTTTTTCAGTCTGGCATTGTATCATAATTGCATTACTAGAAATATAAATGCCCGTTTGTAGCCGAAAGCCTCAGGTATTCTTTAACATCTATTGCACACTTGTTGTATGGAAGAAATTACTCACAGGACAGATTGTCTTAAATCTTAAAACTAATGACCAGTACCTTGACCATTCAACCAGAAGGATTAGATTCAATTTCTGAAGTAATTTAAATTCTGAATTCCTGGCTCTAATAGTTGGGGATGGGCAAAACAGGACTATATTTCTTTCCAGGTTGATGCTGGTACAATAAAATGGGAGCTAAATTCGACAAAGTTGAAAACATCCACAAGGATGATGATGCATGATTAAACCCTGCAAATTGATTATAACTCAGGTAACATGCCAACTTCATACTGCCTTCTCATTTTAATGACATCAGCATTAAGCCAGTATTAACTGAACTTTTGACTGGTTGAATGCCTGACCAGGGGCCCAATATTGCAAAATGCTAGTACCATTTAAAACTAGCTTGCACTGCCTTAGGAAGGCAGTATGAAGTTGGCATGTTACCTGAATTATAATCAATTTGCAGGGAGGTTGGGGGTGTGCTCTGCTGGGGGGGGGGGGGGGGGGGGGGGCTGTCTCCCACAGTGGTCCGATCACAGCTCATTCCTCCCCCCACCCCCGTTTTGTCTTTCGCACCTGGGCGCGCTTTCAGCTTTTTTTCAAACTGCATGTGTGTAGTTCAAAGCTCTGATCGGTCCGGCAGCGCTAAGCCCTGCCCCACAGCGCAGACCGGACCGGAGCCAGCAAAAAACATGTGGGCACGCTGGAACGGGGATTCCAGGTTCAAATCCGTTTTATGTCCGGATCCGGCACTTAGCCTCTGAATGGTAAAATCTGGCCCATAGAATCAGTTTTGGTGGAAATAGTAAGGGAAAGAATGTACTGATGGGAATAGTTTACAGACCCCCTAATCAGGAAATAATGGGAGATTCTGAAAAGGTATTACCATAATAGTGGATGATTTTAATCTTTATGTACTGACATAGTAATTTTGAGGATGAATTCATAGAATGTATTTGGGACAGTTCATTAGCACATTAATTTCTGGAACTAGCTATTTCAATATATATAATTATATTTCATTAATATGTAATCAGACAGGAATAATTAATGATTTCATTGTAAACAGTGCACTAGGCAAGAATTATATAGTATAATCAAATTTTGCACTCACTTTGAGGGGTGAAACTTGGGTCTGAAACTAATGTCTTAAAAATTAAATAAAGGCAATTATAAACGTATGAAGACAGAGTTGGTGGCAGTGACTGGGAAAATACATTTAAAAGTAAGACAGTAGAGAAGAAGTGGCAGACATTTAAGGAGATATTTCACAGCTCTCAGCAAAGATATATTCCATTGAGAAAGAAAATTCTAGGATGCATCATCTGTGCCTAACCAAGGAAGTTAATGACGTTATAAATTGAAAGAAAAAGTGTGCAATGTTACAAAGAGTGATGGAAGACCAGAAGATTGAGAACGTTTTAGAAAGAATGGCCATAAAAAGTAAAGAGATAGAAAATGGAATTTGGGAGTAAGTTTATAAATATAAAAACACAGTAACAGCTTCTACAGGTACATAAAAAGGACTAGCTAAAGTTAACATTGGTCCCTTGGTGGATGAGACTGCATAATTAATAGCAGGAAACAAAGAAATAGCAGAAGCTTTAAAACATGTATTTTGTCCGTCTTCACAATGGAAGTCACAAAAAATCCCAATAATAGGAAACAATCAAGAGGCAAAACATAGGAGGAACTTAAGATGATCACAATCACCAAGTACTCTGAAACCTAATGAGACCAAAGGTCTGACTGCCTGCATCCTAAGATCTTAAAAGGTGTGGCTGCATCGGTTGTAATTTTTGATTTGATGTGATTTATTATCAGCACATATTAGCATACAGTGAAAAGTATTGTTTCTAGCATGTTTTGCAGACAAAACATACTGTTCATAGAGAAGAAAATGAGAGAGTGCAGAATGTAGTGTTACAATCATAGCTAGGGTGTAGAGAAAAATCAACTTAATGCAAGGAAAGTCCATTCAAAAGTCTGACAGCAGCAGGGAAGAAGCTGTTCTTGAATCAACTGGTACGTGACCTCAGACTTTTGTATCTTTTTCCCCGACAGAAGAAGGTGGAAGAGACAAATGTTTGGGATGAATAGGGTCCTTAATTGTGCTGGCTGCTTTGCTGAGGCAGCATAAAGTGTAGACAGAGTCAATGGATGGGAGACTGGTTTGAATGATGGATTGGGCTACATTCACGACTTTTTGTAGTTCCTTGCAATCTTGGGCAGAGCAGGAGGCATACCAAGCCATGATACGGCCAGAAAGAATGCTTTCTACGGTGCATCTGTAAAAGTCGGTCAGAATCGTAGCTCACATGCCAATTTCCTTAGTCTTCTGAGAAAGTAGAGGCATTGGTGGGCTTTCTTAACTACTGGCATGGGGGGACCAGGAATTTTCAAAAATTTCCTGGATTCTGGAAAGGTCCCAGCAGCTTGGAAAACTACAAATATAACACTTCGATTCAAGAAATGTGGGAGACAGAAAGCAGGACACTACAGGCTAGTTAGCCCAACATCTGTCATTGGGAAACGAGGGAGCAAGCTATCTTAGATCTGGTCTTGTGTAACGAGGCAGGAAGAATTAGGGACCTTGTTGTGAGGGATCCTCCTGGGACGAGCGATCATAGTATGGTTGAGTTTATGATGCAGATGGAGGATGAGAAAGTAGGGTCCCGAACCTGTGTCCTCTGCTTGAACAGAGGGGAGTACGATAGGATGACAGAGGAATTGGCAAATGTAGATTGGGGGCGCAGATTGGTCGGTAGGACTGCTGAGGAACAGTGGAGGATCTTTAAGGAGATCTTTTTCGGTGCTCAGCAGAAATATATTCCGATGGTAAAGAAGGAATGTAGGAGAAGGGATAATCATCCGTGGTTATCGAAGGAAATAAAGGAGAGTATTAAATTAAAAGCTGATACTTTTAGAATGGCTAAAAGTAGTGGGCGAGTGGAAGATTGGGAGAGGTTTAAAAATCAACAAAGATTGAATAAGAAGTTGATAAAGGAAGGATAGACTATGAAGCTAAACTAGCACTAAATATAAAAAAGGACAGTAAGAGTTTTTACAAATATACAAAGAGGAGGAGGCTGGCTAGAGTGAATGTTGGACCCTTAGAGGATGGGAGGGAGGATTTAGTGGTGAGAGATGAGGAAATGGCTGAGGCCTTAAATAAGTTTTTTGCCTCGGTCTTCACGGAGGAGGACGCGAATAGTTTGCCGGATATTAAAGATAGAAGGATGGTAGGAGTTGAGGGCTTGAATGCGATTACTGTCACTAGAGAGGTAGTGCTTGATCGACTAGCGGGACTGATGGTGGACAAGTCCCCAGGACCAGATGGAATGCATCCCAGGGTTCTGAAGGAAATGGCAGAGGTGATAGTGGATGCCTTAGTGATTATTTACCAAACTTCGCTGAATTCCGGGGAAGTGCTGGAAGATTGGAAAACGATTAATGTTACGCCGCTGTTTAAAAAAGGTAGCAGGCAAAAGGCAAGGAATTATAGGCCGGTTAGTCTAACCTCTGTTGTTGGAAAAATGCTTGAATCCGTCATCAAAGAAGAAATAGCGAGGCACCTTGAGAAGAATTGTTTGATAGAGCAGACGCAGCACAGATTCATTAAGGGGAAGTCGTGTTTGATGAATTTATTGGAATTCTGTGAGGATGTGACTAGTGCGGTAGATAGAGGGGAACCGGTGGATGTAGCGTTTCTCGATTTTCAAAAGGCATTTGGTAAGGTGCCGCACAAAAGGTTGCTTCAGAAGGTTAGGGGGCGTGGAGTTGGGGGTAAGATGTTAGCGTGGATAGAGGATTGGTTGTCTAAAAGGAGGCAGAGAGTTGGTATCTATGGGCGCTTTTCTGATTGGCGGTTGTGAACCAGTGGAGTGCTGCAGGGATCGGTGTTGGGGCCTCAGTGATTTACCATTTATATAGATGATCTGGAGGAGGGGGCTGAGTATAGGGTGACGAAATTTGCTGATGACACAAAGATGAGTGGAAAAGCAAATTGCGCGGAGGGTGTGGAAAGTCTGCAGAGGGATCTAGATAGGCTGAGCGAGTGGGCGAGGACCTAGCAGATGGAGTACAATGTTAGCAAGTGTGAGGTTATCCACTTTGGCAGGAATAACAGTAGGAAGGATTACTATTTAAAGGACGAAAAGCTGCAGCATGCAACGGTGCGGAGGGACCTGGGGGTCCTTGTGCATGAGTCGCAGGTGCAGCAGGTGATCAAGAAGGCGAATGGGATGCTGGCCTTTATAGCGAGAGGGATAGAATATAAAAGCAGGGAGGTCTTGCTGCAACTGTACAGGGCATTGGTGAGGCCGCAGCTGGAGTACTGTGTGCAGTTTTGGTCGCCGCACTTGTGCAAGGATATTTTGGCCTTGGAGGGAGTGCAGAGGAGGTTCACTACGCTGATACCGGAGATGAGGGGGTTGGACTATGAAGAGAGACTAAATAGACTGGGTCTGTACTCATTGGAGTTTAGAAGGATGAGGGGGGATCTTATAGAGACATATAAGATAATGAAAGGGATGGATAGGGTAGAGGTAGAGAGATTCTTCCCGCTCAGAAAGGACAGCAGGACTAGAGGGCACAGCCTCAAGATAAGGGGGGGGCAGTTTAGAATAGAGTTGAGGAGGAACTTCTTCACTCAAAGGGTGGTGAATCTCTGGAATTCTCTGCCCATTGAAGTGGTGGAGGCTACCTCGCTAAATATATTTAAGACACTGGTAGATAGGTTTTTGGTAGACAAGGGAATTAAGGGTTATGGGGAGAAAGCATGAAAGTGGAACTGAGCCACTTCAGATCAGCCATGATCTTATTGAATGGCGGGGCAGGCTCGAGGGACTAGATGGCCTATTCCTGCTCCTACTTCTTATGTTCTTATAATCTGTTACTGTAGAAGTAGTAGCTGACCATTGAGAAAATCATGATATAATCAACATGGTTTTATGAAAGGGAACTGTCTGCCAAATTTATTACAGTTCTTTGAGGATTTAACAAGCAGGGTGTATAGAGGGGTATCAGTGGATGTACAATATTTGGACTTACAAAAGGCATTCAATAAGATGTTACATAAAAAGGTTACTAGACAAGATCTCATGGTATTGGGAGCAATATATTAGCATGGATAGAGAACTGACTAACTGACAGGCAACAGACAATTGGAATCAATGGGGCAGATAGAGGTTGGTCTGTGCTGTGGTGAAGTGCAAGCTTGGAGGAACATTGGACATCCAAAAGTGCTGCCTCTTCAAATGTCCATCCAGCATCCCAAAGATGGAGCGGCATTTGCACGATGCATGTCTTCAATCTGGCAAGACTCCTCAAGGAGCTCCATCAGAACCAATATAGCCACACAATGTGTTACATCAATGGCAAAACAGAAACAGAACACTTGGGACAAGACAGCCGATGAAATATCGCTGCTTTGGCTGCACTTATAAAGGACTCATTCAACTCACACTACCAGAAATGGCACTGACATCCAGCAGTTTAAGTTAGGGATCATGCGCTGCATTTATCCTAACATTAATATAGAAACAGCATACCTGAGTATGATGAGGTCAGATGCTTGGCTGCTTGATATTCTTCCTCTTATACACAGTGCACTCCCATGGCCAGCCCTGGTCCTTGTAAAATCCAAGTCAACAGGCAACATGAAGCCCTCAAGGGTACACATCATTGCTAATGAGAAGCACTGTTCTGCTTCTTCACATATTCATTCCTATCCTATTGGTCCTCTCCACATTGTCTAATGCAATAAGGTGCAATTTCAGAGCATGCTTAAAAGCTGTGTAGTGAAATCACCATTTGGAAATAGCAGCAGTAACCTCTTGGAGTGTCAAAGCAATGGGACATACAGCAGTGCCTACCAACTTAGATGACAAGACCCTGCTCCAAGTTGTCACAACTGTAGAGTGTGGACGTCTTAGCAGCTGCCCACAAATGTGTCACTGCTCCAGCAATTGGAGGTGGCAAGATGCTCACTTTTTGCTGACCTCAGAAGATTGACACCAGGCGCACTGGAAACCTACTTGGACAAAAGTAGTGCACATAAGCTTGCAGAATCAGCTCATATCATTAAAAGCCTTTTGAGAAGACAGCGGGGCGATTGAGTTGGAAGATACGTGAACTTCTCCATGCTTGAGCACATTTCTCTGAAAACACAACACCTTCACCTTTCAAGAATGCAAACAAGATAGGGGAACACCTCTGCCTCAATCATGTAGAGCCAAGAATGCACATGATGGGACCTCACGAGGAATGGGAAAAAGGTCCGTTCTATACTCACATTACATGAAGGTGCAGGTATTACTCATAGGGAAAATTATGTTGAAACAGGACACATTTTTGAGATGGTAGAACACTGTACATAAGAGGGGCCCAGAATAAAGACAATTGCCATTAGTGGGTGCATGAACCAAGGTATCACACATGATTGACAGTAACAGCTCATCATAAGGAGGAAGCATAGAAAAAAGGAGACATGAATTCCTTGAAAAAGCACTGAAACTTTGGAACTTTCAAGTGGTTATTGGATAGGCATATGGAGCACACCAGAATGATAGGGAGTCGGATGGCTTGATCTTGGGTTCAGACATAGCTCGGCACAACATCGAAGGCCGAAGGGCCTGTAATGTGGTGTACTGTTCTATATTCTATGACATCTGGTAGTTTAAATTAGGGATCCTGAGCTGCATTTACCCTAACTCTAATATAAAGGCAGAGAACCTGAATCCTATTTATATTTGCGAATTGTATACATGGGGTTAACACCCATGCCAATGTTGGGAACTACATATTTTTCACTTTCCGTATCCTTCTGTTATGTCTTGGTATTCTGCAACATCCGCAGTAAAGGTGGAATGCCTGTAATTACTTTGCTCAGTTGTCTATAGTAATCTTGGCAGGCGTCCTCTGGAGGGTTGAGATCTGGATAGCATGCTTTGAATGTCTTGTTGGGGGTCAGGTACACTTTCCACAGTTTGTGGAGCTGGAGTTAATGGAGACCTGGAAACAAGGGATTTAGATCAGCCGGACACTCCCAAAGGCAACCAAATAAATTGCCCTGGGAGATCAAGTTGCTGGTTCACTTCCCTTTGAGCGTCCAAGGGCCTCTGGCTGACTAACTGAATAGAAAGGACGGCTTGAGTGAGACTGAGGTGTCCCGCAACCGTCTGTGTTGACATTCATAGATGCTGATGTCCTGGATCAAGGTCTCCATGGTGGCCACCATCTTACCGGTATGAACCCTGGTGTATTAGCATACCAACGTTATCACCTCAGACTGAAGGCAAGCAGACTCCTCCATCATGCGCTACAATCTGAGGATGGCAAATGACATCCCTTCCTGATGTTTCCGTGCTAGTCTTTGCAGCATCAGCAACTGATTTGGACTGTATTCAGAGACTCATCATCAAACTTGCATTCAGCAGAACTGTGGCCTTCAGCAGTTCTCCAAGTACAAGCAATCTCTGACATTCCTGCCTCTGTCTGCTGCAGACCAGATGGTGTGCTGTGCTCACCAAGTTGTGACTCCAAGGCTACTCTAGAACTTAGTCTCACCAAGGTGTGTGTCTCTGCATTAGTGGAAGGTGTGGGTGTGCAAAATGAGGGGAGCTCTGATGGACCATCCTCAGGCTCCTCATCTCCCTGGCTGGAGTTGACAGCCTGGCTCATGGGTGCCCTTGGCACCTACGATAGAAAGGAAAGGATATGGGGATATGGCTAAGGTATTGAATAACTTTTTTGTTTCTGTCTTCACGGAGGAGGACGTGAATAATTTGCCGGGTGTTAGCGATGGAAAGGTGGTAGGACTGGAGGGTCTTAATGACATTACTGTTACTAGAAAGGCGGTGCTCGACAGACTGGAAGGGCTGATTGTGGACAAGTCCCCAGGACCGGATGGAATGCATCCGAGGGTTCTGAAAGAAATGGCGGAGGTGATAGTGGATGCCTTGGTGGTTATTTTCCAAACGTCGCTGGATTCCGGGGAAGTGCCGGATGATTGGAAAACGGTTAATGTTACGCCATTGTTTAAGAAGGGTACCAGGCAAAAGGCGGGGAATTATAGGCCGGTTAGTTTAACGTCTGTGGTAGGTAAAATGTTAGAATCTGTCATGAAGGAGGAAATTGCGAGGCATCTTGAAGGGAATTGCTTGATAAAGCAGACGCAGCACGGTTTCATTAAAGGGAAGTCGTGTCTGACAAATTTACTGGAGTTCTATGAGGATGTGTCTAGGGCGGTGGATAGAGGAGAGCCGGTGGATGTGGTCTTTCTAGATTTTCAGAAAGCGTTTGACAAAGTGCCTCACAAGAGGTTATTGCAGAAGGTCGAGGGACATGGAGTTGGGGGTAGGGTGTTAGCGTGGATAGAGGATTGGTTGTCAAATAGGAGGCAGAGAGTGGGGGTCAATGGGTGCTATTCGGATTGGCGGATGGTGACTAGTGGAGTGCCCCAGGGGTCGGTGCTGGGGCCTCAGCTTTTTACCATTTATATAGATGATCTGGAGGAGGGAACCGAGTGTAGAGTGTCGAAATTTGCTGATGACACCAAGATTGGGGAACGGCAAATTGTGCGGAGGGTGTGGAAAGTCTGCAGAAGGATCTAGATAGGCTGGGCGAATGGGCCAGGAAATGGCAAATGGAATTTAATGTTGGCAAGTGTGAGGTGGTCCACTTTGGTAGGAAGAATGGTAGGAAGGACTATTACTTACGAGGCGAAAAACTGCAGCAGGCGATGGTGCAGAGGGACCTCGGGGTCCTTGTGCATGAGTCGCAAAAACCCAGCTTGCAGGTGCAGCAGGTGGTCAGGAAGGCAAATGGGATGCTGGCCTTCATAGCGAAGGGGATTGAATATAAAAGTAGGGAGGTCTTGCTGCAGCTGTATAGGGCATTGGTGAGGCCGCAACTGGAGTACTGTGTGCATTTTTGGGCGCCGCACCTGCGCAAAGATATTTTGGCCTTGGAGGGAGTGCAGAGGAGGTTTACTAGGCTGATACCGGAGTTGAGGGGGTTGAGCTATGAGGAGAGGCTGAATAAACTGGGCTTGTACTCGTTAGAGTTTAGAAGAATGAGGGGAGATCTCATTGAGACGTATAACATGATGAATGGGATGGATAGGATAGAGGTGGAAAGACTCTTCCCGCTCAAAAAAGACAATAGGACTAGGGGGCACAGCCTCAAGATAAAAGGGGGGCGGTTTAGAACGGAGTTGAGGAGGAACTTCTTCACTCAAAGGGTGGTGAATCTCTGGAATTCTCTGCCCGTTGAAGTGGTGGAGGCTGCCTCGCTAAATATTTTTAAGACGCGGGTTGATGGGTTTTTGATAGGAGAGGGGATTAAGGGTTATGGGGAGAGGGCGGGAAAGTGGAACTGAGCAGCGACAGATCAGCCATGATCTTATTGAATGGCGGGGCAGGCTCGAAGGGCTGGATGGCCTACTCCTGCTCCTATTTCTTATGTTCTTATGTTCTTATGAAAGCTAATTAGTGCATGAAACAGGTGAAATCACAAAGTATGATTGTCTGATGGATGTTGTAGAGTAGCATCCTCACTTGGCTGACTTCACTGTTAATACACGCATGGTCTACATTGTTTCCAGCCAGCACAATGGCTCTGTTCCCAAACTCCGTGAGAATCTTGATCTTGGAAATCCCACCCCTGGTCTGGGACCTCTTCCTTACTATGAACCAACTTATCCTGCAAGCAGACTGATGGTGAGAGTGTGAGAAAGATGCATGAGAGGGCTCACAAGGATGCCTCGCATCTGTGGGTTGCAAGTGGGCCTCAGGACAGGATTAGGATGCAAACTCCAGAGGAGATGAGGCTAGATGTGGGTGTCAGAGTGAGAGAGACAGAGTGATGCTGTCCCTCAAGGTGATAGTGAGTGAAGTGTGATGGGCTTGCGAATATGCGAACTGAGAGTAACGAGATGGTTGACTTGCCCTGGAGGAACAGATGAGATTGCACCCTTCTGCAGACCATTTATACTGGTCACTGCTGGAACCACTTCCCAAGCCAGATTCATCATCTTTATGCAAGTCCTGTGGCCAGATCAGAGGCATGCCTTGACTGCATCCAACAGATGCACCACTGAGGCATCACTGAATTTGGATGCAGCATATTCTTTGCCTTTAGAAGTCATGTCTTGACTGGAGTTGCAGAGAGTGTGGATGCTGTGCAGGGGTGCCATTTGAATATGATGCAGGAATTAGAGAGTACTGAGGTCACCACAGGCAGGCAAATCTGATGCTGCCTGCCTGCAAAACAGCATGTTCCCCATGGATGAATAATTAATGCTGTATGAAGCGCAGAATACAGCACAAAAACCCGCCAGCGGCTGGTGGACAGAACATCATTTTTTATGCCCACTAATGCATTTGCCTCCCAGAGTGAATGGATAGTGTCATCAAGAAAGATTGAGCAGGTTGATTTTGTACTCCACTGCAGTTCAGCAGAATGAGTGGTCATCTTATTGAAGCACGTAAGGTTCTGAAAGGGTTTTATAAGGTAGATGCTGAATGTTTCAGTGGGGGCAGCACAGTAGCACATTGGTTAGGGGCGGCACAGTAGCAGTGGTTAGTGCTACTGCTTCACAGCTCCAGGGACCTGTGTTTGATTCCCGGCTTGGGTCACTGTCTGTGTGGAGTTTGTGCATTCTCCTTTTATCTGTGTGGGTTTCCTCTCACAGTTCAAAGATGCGTCGGTTAGGTTAATTGGCCATACTAAAATAGTCCCTTAGTGTCCTGAGATGCGTAGGTTAGAAGATTAGGAGGTAAATATGTAGGGATAAAAGGGTAGGGCCTGGGTGAGACTGTGGTTGGTACAGACTCACAGAATATAGATCATAGAAAAATTACAGCACAAACAGGCCCTTCGGCCCTCAAGTTGCGCCAAACATATCTCTGCCTACTAGGCTTACCTATAACCCTCTATCTTACTAAATCCCATGTACTCATCCAAAAGTCTCTTAAAAGACCCTATCCCATCTGCCTCCACCACCACCGCCAGCAGCCGATTCCACACACCCACCACCCTCTGAGTGAAAAACTTACCCCTGATGTCTCCTCTGTGCTTACTCCCGAGCACCCTAAACCTGTGTCCTCTTGTGGCAACCATTTCAGCCCTGGGAAAAAGCCTCTGAGAATCTACTCAATCAATATCTCTCAACATCTTATACACCTCTATCAGGTCACCTCTCATCCTACGTCTCTCTAAGGAGAAAATACCGAGCTCTCTCAACCTAGCCTCATAAGTCATGCCACCCAATCCAGGCAACATCCTTGTAAATCTCCTCTGCAACCTTTCAATGGCTTCCACATCCTTCCTGTAACGAGGCGACCAGAACTGAGCACAGTTCTCCAAGTGGGGTCTGACCAGGATCTTATACAGCTGCAGCATTATCTCCCGACTCCTAAACTCAATTCCTCGATTGATGAAGGCCAGTACACCATATGCCCTCTTCACCACATCCTCTACCTGTGAAGCTGATTTGAGAGTCCTATGAACCAGGGCCCCAAGATCCTGCTGATCATCCACACTGCTAAGAGTCTTACCCTTAATATTATATTCCTTCATCCTATTTGACCTGCCAAAATGAACCACCACACACTTATCTGGGTTGAAGTCCATCTGCCACTTCTCTGCCCAGTCTTGCATCCTATCTACGTCTCGTTGCAACTTCTGACATCCCTCCAAACTATCCACAACACCTCCAATCTTTGTGTCATTGGTAAACATAAGAACATAAGAAATAGGAGCAGGAGTAGGCCATCTAGCCCCTCGAGCCTGCCCCACCATTCAATAAGATCATGGCTGATCTGTCATGGCTCAGTTCCACTATCCCGCCTTCTCCCCATAACCCTTAATCCCCTTGACTATCAAAAACCTATCTACCCGCGTCTTAAATATATTTAGCGAGGCAGCCTCCACCACCTCAACGGGCAGAGAATTCCAGAGATTCACCACCCTTTGAGTGAAGAAGTTCCTCCTCAACTCCGTTCTAAACTGCTCCCCCCCTTATCTTGAGGCTGTGCCCTCTAGTCCTACTGTCCTTCCTGAGCGGGAAGAGCCTCTCCACCTCTATCCTATCCATCCCATTCATCATCTTATACGTCTCAATGAGATCTCCCCTCATTCTTCTAAACTCTAACGAGTACAAGCCTAGTTTATTCAGCCTCTTCTCATAGCTCAACCCCCTCAACTCCGGTATCAGCCTAGTAAACCTCCTCTGCACTCCCTCCAAGGCCAAAATATCCTTGCGTAAGTGCGGCGACCAAAACTGCACACAGTACTCCAGCTGCGGCCTCACCAATGCCCTGTACAGTTGCAGCAAGACCTCCCTACTTTTATATTCAATCCCCCTCGCTATGAAGGCCAGCATCCCATTTGCCTTCCTGACCACCTGCTGCACCTGCAGGCTGGGATTTTGCGACTCATGCACAAGGACCCGAGGTCCCTCTGCACCATTGCATGCTGCAGTTTTTCGCCATGTAATAGTCCTTCCTACCATTATTCCTACCAAAGTGGACCACCTCGCACTTGCCAACATTAAATTCCATTTGCCATTTCCTGGCCCATTCGCCCAGCCTATCTAGATCCTTCTGCAGACTTTCCACACCCTCCGCACAATTTGCCGTTCCACCAATCTTGGTGTCATCAGCAAATTTCGACACCATACACTCGGCTCCCTCCTCCAGATCATCTATATAAATGGTAAATAGCTGAGGCCCCAGCACCGATCCCTGGGGCACTCCACGAGTCACCAACTGCCAATCCAAATAGCACCCATTGACCCCCACTCTCTGCCTCCTATTTGACAGCCAATACCCTATCCACGCTAACACCCTACCCCCAACTCAACGCCCCCTAACCTTCTGAAATAACCTCTTGCGCGGCACCTTATCAAACGCCTTCTGAAAATCAAGAAACACCACATCTACCGGCTCTCCTCTATCCACCGCCCTAGACACATCCTCATAGAACTCCAATAAATTCGTCAGACACGACTTCCCCTTAACGAAACTGTGCTGCATCTGCTCTATCAAACATTTCTCCTCAAGATGCCTCGCTATTTTCTCCTTGATCACGGATTCGAGCATTTTACCACAACAGACGTTAAACTAACCGGCCTATAATTCCCTGCCTTTTGCCTGCTACCCTTCTTAAGCAACGGCGTAACATTAGCCGTTTTCCAATCTTCCGGCACTTCCCCGGAATCCAGCGAGGTTTGGAAAATAATCATCAAGGCATCCGCTATCACCTCCGCCATTTCTTTCAGAACCCTTGGATGCATTCCATCCGGTCCTGGGGACTTGTCCACAATCAGTCCCTCCAGTCTGTCGAGCACCGCCTCTCTAGTAACAATAATGTCATTGAGACCCTCCAGTCCTACCACCTTTCCATCGCTAACACCCGGCAAATTATTCACGTCCTCCTCCGTGAAGACCGAAACAAAAAAGTTATTTAAGGCCTCAGCCATTTCCCCATCCCCTACCACTAAGTCCCCCCCTCATCCTCTAAGGGTCCAACGTTCACCCTAGTCAGCCTCTTCCTTTTTAGATATTTATAAAAACTCTTACTATCCTTTTTTATATTTAGTGCTAGCCCAGCTTCATAGTTTATCCTACCCTTCTTTATCAACTTCTTCGTCATTCTTTGTTGATATTTAAACCTCTCCCAATCCTCTTCACGCCCACTACTCTTAGCTACTCTAAACGCATCCGCTTTTAATTTAATACTCTCCTTTACCTTCTTCGTTATCCACGGCTGATTATCTCTCCTCCTACGATCCTTTTTAACCATCGGAATAAATTTCTGCCGAGCACCAAGAAAGATCTCCTTAAAGATCCTCCACTGTTCCTCAGCAGACCTACCTTCCAATGTGCTCCCCCAATCAACATTCGCCAATTCCTCTCTCATCCTATCGTACTCCCCTCTGTTCAAACAAAGGACACAGGTCCGGAAACCCACTTTCTCCTCCTCCATCTGCATCAGAAATTCCACCATACAATGATCACTCTTCCCAAGAGGATCCTTCACCACAAGGTCCCTAATTCTACCTGCCTCATTACATAACACCAGATCCAAGATAGCTTGCTCCCTCGTCGGCTCCAACACACACTGTTCAAGGAAACTATCCCGGCAGCATTCCAAGAACTCTTCCTCAAGCCCACCGCGTCCAGCATGGGTCGACCAATCAATATGTAGATTGAAATCCCCCATAATTATCGCCGTTCCATTCCTGAACACCGCATTTATTTGCGCGTTAATAGCCCGCCCCACCTCCAGATCATTATTTGGGGGCCTATAGACGACACCCACCAGCGTCTTCCTCCCTTTGCTGTTCCTAATCCCAAACTTACCAACCCATCCCTCCACTTCCTCATCCCGATCATTTATAAAAATCACAAATAGCAAGGGTCCCAGAACAGATCCCTGGGGCACTCCACGGGTGACCGACGTCCATGCAGAAAAAGACCCATTTACAAACACTCTTTGCCTTCTGTGGGCAAGCCAGTTCTGGATCCACAAAGCAATGTCCCCTTGGATCCCATGCCTCCTTACTTTCTCAATGGGCCAAATGGCCTGTTTCTACGCTTTGTACACTGCACGGTTTCTACGATTGTTTCCCTTCCAGGGAGAATGTAGAACTGGGGGAATAATTTAAAAAGCGGGGATGGTCTCCATTTAAACAGGAGATGAGAAAGGATTCCAGCGCTCAGAGAATTGTTAATCTTTGGATTTGCTACTGCAGAGTGCACTAGAAGCTGGTACAATGAATATATTCAAGGCTCAGTGAGACAGATTTTTGATCTACAAGGGAATTGAGGTTTATGGGGGCAGACAAGAAGTGGTGTTAAGCCACAATCAGATCAGCCATGATCTTATTGAATAACGGAGCAGATCCGTGAGGCCAGATGGCCTACCTCTTCTTATTTTCCTATATCAATCAAATAAGATTGCACCACTTTCCTCTCAATTACAGGACAAAGTGACACACATGCAATCATAGAACACAAGGGAATAACTTATAAATACTCTTACATACAGCTGATATAGACGTGACAGCTAAATGGCCTCTGCTGTAATCATTTTTCCCAAAGCCCTACAATATTTTATTGCTCGATAATTATTCAATACTCATCTGAAATGATTGAATCTCCTTCCACCTACCTTCTCAGGCAGTGCTCTCAAGAAGTCACTGGAATCCGAAAAGTTAACTCTGTTTCATTCTCCACATATGCGGCCAGACTTGCTAGGTTTTCCAGGATTTCCTGAATTTATTATAATGCATTTCAGATCCTAACTACTCACTTTTTCTTCATGTCACATTGCCTTTCTTTTCCAATGTCCTTAAATCATCTTCTACCAATGGAACGGAAGAGTTTCTCCCTATCCAATCTGCCAAGATCCCTCATGATTTTGACACCTCTATCAACTCTCTTCTTAACCTATCCTAAGGAGCTTGTCCTGCTCTGCAGAGCCTTTTATCATTCTTAAAGTCATGCTGTCTTCAAAGTGGAACGTCTGGGAGCAAGAAGCCTTGAAGTCAGAAAAAAATCTCCTTCGGTATCTTTTCTACATCGCTCCTTATAGAATTTCAAACTAAAAATGTGTTGAACAGTCAAAATGAATCAACTGGAACTAACCTACGAGCAATTCATCATCCTATTTAGTAGCCCTGGTGTTCAGTCCTTCTAGCTGCTTCATGCATATTCATAAGAACATAAGAACATAAGAAATAGGGGCAGGAGTAGGCCATCCAGCCCTTCGAGCCTGCCCCGCCATTCAATAAGATCATGGCTGATCTGTCGTGGCTCAGTTCCACATTCCCGCCCTCTTCCCATAACCCTTAATCCCCTCGCTTATCAAAAACCCATCAACCCACGTCTTAAAAATATTTAGCGAGGCAGCTTCCACCACCTCAACGGGCAGAGAATTCCAGAGATTCACCACCCTTTGAGTGAAGAAGTTCCTCCTCAACTCCATTCTAAACCGCCCCCCCTTTATCTTAAGGCTGTGCCCCCTAGTCCTACTGTCCTTTCTGAGCAGGAAGAGCCTCTCCACCTCTATCCTATCCATCCTATTCATCATCTTATACGTCTCAATGAGATCTCCCCTCATTCTTCTAAACTCTAACGAGTACAAGCCTAGTTTATTCAGTCTCTCCTCATAGCTCAACCCCCTCAACTCCGGTATCAGCCTAGTAAACCTCCTCTGCACTCCCTCCAAGGCCAAAGTATCCTTGCATAAATGCGGCGACCAAAACTGCACACAGTGCTCCAGCTGCGGCCTCACTAATGCCCTATACAGCTGCAGCAAGACCTCCCTACTTTTATATTCAATCCCCCTCGCTATGAAGGCCAGCATCCCATTCGCCTTCATGACCACCTGCTGCACCTGCAGGCTGAGTTTTTGCGACTCATGCACAAGGACCCCGAGGTCCCTCTGCACCGTCGCCTGCTGCAGTTTTTCGCCTCGTAAGTAATAGTCCTTCCTACCATTATTCCTACCAAAGTGGACCACCTCGCACTTGCCAACATTAAATTCCATTTGCCATTTCCTGGCCCATTCGCCCAGCCTATCTAGATCCTTCTGCAGACTCTCCACACCCTCCGCACAATTTGCCGTTCCCCCAATCTTGGTGTCATCAGCAAATTTCGACACCATACACCCGGTTCCCTCCTCCAGATCATCTATATAAATGGTAAATAGCTGAGGCCCCAGCACCGATCCCTGGGGCACTCCACTAGTCACCAACCGCCAATCCGAATAGCACCCATTAACCCCCACTCTCTGCCTCCTATTCAATTGTGCAAACTCAAAAAAAAATTCACAGGCGTGTAGAAGTGCAAAATAGGTGCTGATTGACGTCATGATTTGTCTGCTCTGCATATTTTTGACGAATGTTCACTGCACATGTGCACACTAATGCCCTGACCCACTGTATACAAGCTGCTGTGGATGCCACTTTTGAGGTTTTAAGGTACTTGTTTATGTGCATAAAAAGAATGCGAACTATCCAATTTTGCACTCCATGTGTTCTTTCCCAAGCGGACAAATTGTGAGCTTTACTTCACAAATATTTGATTTAGCTTTTTAACTTCCTGATTGCCTATTCTGATTGAATTTAATACGTTGTAATTCGAGCCTCAGAGACACCAAATCAAAATTGTTGAATATAAATCTGGATGTAAATGTCTGCAAATTGCATTTAATACCACTATTTACAAATGCTAAGCACACCGAGCAGAGAGCAAAGAGAAATTTCATTACTAATTGTTTTTGGCAGCAAAAATCAAACGGCTATATTTTATTCATTATATGTTGCAAGATCATTTTTTGATTAATACTTTTCCTGGCTCAGCTAAATTGTTCCAGCTACTGTTGAATGATATATTCTCATAATACAAATTATTAGAACTCATCAAGTTAATATCTTGAAATGGTGAATAGTACCAAGCAGTCTCTTGAAATGATGAATCTCCTTTAAAAGGCAACAGAAAGGCCAGCATGATGCAAGTCATTTACTATGTAACATATGTAGAATTATCAGAATCATGTTGTAAAACTAGTCTCATTCCTCCATTTCTTCCCCATTCCCTTCCAAATTTTTCCTTAACAAATACACACCAAATTTTATCTTGGAAGTTAGTACTGCTTTGCCTTTCAAATTTTATATTCTAAATCATATCACTGTGCAAAAAGAAATCACTCTTACTATCACCTAAATGGACTACCACTTCCAAGTGCAGCAGAAGTTCATTTTCCAGGTGATGCTAAATACCAAAACTAGGAATTTATGCTTCTGTACTTGTCAATTAAAGTCAAGCATCTAATGAATCAAATAATCCTCTGTTTAGCCTGCTTCAAATGTTCCAACGTATTCGTTTTAGAGCCTTTGTTAACAAAGCTGTGAAATGGAATCCCATTATGAATTCTTGGTTGGACGTCAAGAGTCACTAATGGGCTCAGTTCAGAAGGGTTTTTTTACACAGCTGTGAAAGGGACTTTTGAGTTTTGTTTGAGCTGCTGAATGATATTTCATTGAAGCATTTTTTTTTAAATGCCTGTTTATTTTGACCTTTTTTTGAGTATTTCAAGACTTCCCAGTGTTCACAGAATCCTGACAGTGCAGGAGACGGCTATTTGGCCCATTGAGTCTGCACCGACAACAATCAGACCCAGCCCTATCCCATAACCCCACATATTTACCCAATTAATCCCTCTAATCTACACATCCCAAGACATTAAGGGGCAATTTAGTATGGCTAATCAACTGAACCCATACATCTTTGGACAGTAGGAGGAAACCGGAGCACCTGATGGAAACTCACGCAGACACAGGAAGAATATGCAAACTCTACACAGACAGTGATCCAAGCTGGGAATTGAACCCAGGTCCCCGGACCTGCGAGGCAGTAGTGCTAACCACTGTGCTGACCTTGTTAATTTAGGATTTATGAGTTCTGCACAGTGTAAGCAATAGATGAATGTGTATAGAGAATGAATGGGGGGATGGAGAAATGGAGGGGGAATTAGGGAAAAATAAAAGATGTACGGGGGGGGGGAAATATGAGAGGGACATTATTTGATTTATTGTCACATGTATGAGTATACAGTGAAAAGTATTTTTTCTTGTGCACCATACAGACAAAACATACCATACACAGAGAAGAAAAGGAGGAGGGGAATATAGCGTTCTTGCAGTCATAGCTAGGGTGTAGAGAAAGATCAATTTAGGTGCCTTCAGAAGTCTGATGGCAGCAGGGAAGCTGCTCTTGAGTTGGCTGGTGCATGATGTCAGGCTTTTTTATCTTTTTCCCAATGGAAGAATGTGGAAGAGAATATGTCCGGAGTGCATGGAATCCTTGATTATGCTGGCTGCTTTTCCAAGGCAGCAGGAAATGTAGACGTGTCACTATGTGCGAGGCTCGTTTGAGTGATGAACTGGGCCTCATTCACAACCCTTTGTATTATTGCAGTCTTGGATAGTGCAGGAACCATACCAAGCTATGATACAACCAGAAAAATTGCTTTCTATGGTGCATCTACAAAGGTTGGTGAGAGTCGTAGCAGACATGTCAAATTTCCTTCATTTCCTGAGAAAGGAGTAGCATTGATGGGCTTGCTTAACTATTGTGGCAGCATGGAGGAAGCAGACAGGTTGTTGGTGATATGGACACCCAAAAACTTGAAACTCTCGGCCTTTTCTACTTCATTCCCATTGACGGAGACCGGCATGTCTCCCATTATGCTTCCTGAAGCTGATGACTAATTTTCTTTGTTTTGTTGACATTGAGGGAGAGATTATTGTCGTTGCCAGAAGTTCACCAGATTCTCTACCTCATTCCTGTACTC
Source organism: Carcharhinus amblyrhynchos (assembly GCF_965287045.1). NCBI lineage: Eukaryota > Metazoa > Chordata > Chondrichthyes > Carcharhiniformes > Carcharhinidae > Carcharhinus > Carcharhinus amblyrhynchos. The sequence continues at coordinate 130,493,443 of NC_137327.1, forward strand.
CATCTCATCATTGTCTGAGATCCAACACTACTGTGGTGTCATCAGCAACTGAAAATCGAGTTGGAGGTGAACTTGACCGCACAGTCATTGGTGTATAAGGAGTATATTAAGGGGCTGAGGACACAGCCTTGTGGGGCACCATTGTTGAGGATGATCGTAGAGGGTGCATGGCAGAAAGGAAGCAGACATGGGTTCGGTGGAGGGTTGAGCAGGTTAAAAGTGCTTAACAAGCTTTGGGGCATTAGCCCAGTTCTGTCAAAGAGCGAAGACAGGCCTCCAACCTGCCTTTTTTGTATTCACTGGCATCTGTCCTGACCTCAAGATCTGCCTCCAGAGGTAGAAGCCCCAATTCCAGCTCCAATAAAAATATCGTGGGTAACACAGCTGACAGTGAGATCGCAAGATCAGGAAATAGCATGACTCAATTCCCGCTGATGGCAAAAAACCTAGGCCACTGTGTCAAGTACTTCTGTTTTGGTGTGAAAACTGCTTCATTAGGTGTTCAGGTTCACACTGTGTGATGTGTTTTGAGCTAGAGGATATAATTCATGTGGTGCCTATTTATAAAGGCATGCGGTAACCACAGGCCTGCTTTTAGAAAACTATTCGTTATTGAATATTGTGCAATATTACGGAATGTGATTAATTTGATTTCAGCAGTTCTTTTCTGTAAAAGATATGCTAATTATTCTTTAATTCATTAGGTTTCAAAAGATGAACACTTATTGCAAAAATACATTATTTTAAGCATTCAAGAGGCATTTGTGCTTAGTTATTCTGTGGAGGGACAACCTAACACAGCTGCCTTATTGGTTAAGGCACTCATCACACATCTCCCCATTTTAAATTGAAAGTCAACCTCAACAAAATATGTAAAAATGTGCTTATATTAGGAGCCTGTTCAGAAACTCGTGCCTTAAAGTGTTCAATTTGTTCATTCTGTACTCACTGAGAAAAACATGGCACCAACATTTAGAAAGTCAGCAGAATATTTAAAGTGCTCTTGACTTTCATTCACATCTGTTTATCCGCAGCTTATGCTATGTAACTCTGTAATTTTTGAAAGACAAAATTGTTAAAACCAGAAGCAAAAATTGATAGACACTTTGAAAAATATGGATTAATATTTTATTCATTTATAATTTTTAAAAATTCATTTGTGGCACAAGGACATCGCTGACATTTATTGTCCATCCCTTGTTGCCCTTGGACGGCAACTGAGAGTGAACCACATTGCTATGGCTCTGGAGTCACATGTAGGCTAGACTGGATAGGGATGACAGATTTCCTTCCCTCAAAGACATTAGTAAACCAGATGGCTTTTTCTGACAGTTGACAAAGGTTTCATGGTCATCAGTAGATTCTTAATTCCAGATATTTTTTATTGAATTCAAATTCCACTATCTGCCATGGCAAGATTCGAACCCGGGTCCCCAGAACATTAACTAAGTTTCTGGATTAATAATCTAGCAATATTACCACTAGGTCATCGCCTCCCCTAAAATAAAATTATAACATAAAAGACAAATCATATATGAATAACTTGATTCAGTTCTTTGGAGAATTAATAAAGAGGATTGATTAAGATCATATTGAGTCATAGAGGTTTACAGCATGGAAACAGGCCCTTTGGCCCAACTTGTCCATGCCACCCATTTTGTTTTTACCCGTAAACTAGTCCCAATTGCCTATGTTTGGCCCATATCCCTCTATAGCCCCATTTTACTCATGTAACTATCGAAACACTTTTTAAAAGACAACATTTTACTGCTACCTCTGGCAGTTTGTTCCAGAGACTCACCATCCTTTCTGTGAAAAAATTACCCCTCTGGACACTTTTGTATCTCCCCCTCTCCTCTCACCTAAACCAATGCCCTCTAGTTTTAGAACCCCCTACCTTTGGGAAAATATATTGACTATCTAGCCTCTCATTATTTTATGGACCTGTATAAGATAACCCCTAAGCCTCCCACGCTCCAGAGAAAAATGTACCAGTCTATCCAGCCTCTCCATATAATTCAAACCATAAAATCCCAATAGCATCCTAGTAAATCTTTTCTGCACTCTCTCTAGTTTAATAATATTTTTTCTATAACAGCGTGAACAGAACTGTACACGGTATTCCAAGTGTAGCCTCATCAATGTCTTGTATAACTTCAACAAGATGTCCCAAGCCCTGTTTTTAATATTCTGACCAATGAAACCCAGAATGCCTAATACCTTCTTCACCACTCTGTCCACCAATGACTCCACTTTCAAGAAGCTATGAATCTGTACCCCAAAATTTCTTTGTTTTATGGACTCTTAATGGACATTAATGGACATTAAAAAACTTCCAAATAGGGACGTCATTCAAAAACATTCCATACTGAAAAAACTTGCGTTCATTCAAAAAGTGTACATCTGCTCGAATGGTCAATCCATTGTAAAAACAAACCTATCCACTTAACACATCAAAGATAGATAATCCATAACAAAGTCTTAAAACAGTAAATCATGGTGGCACAGTGGTTACCACTGCTGCCTCAAAGTGCCAGGGATCCTGGTTCGATTCCTGGCTTAGGTCACCATCTGTGCGGAGTATGCATCTTCTCCCTGTGTCTGCATGGGTTTCTTCCCGGTTTTCGGTTTCATCCCATAGTCTGAAAGACTTGCTGATTCGGCGCATGGGTCATGCTAACTTCTCCCTCAGTGTACCTGAACAGGCGCCAGAGTGTGATGACTAGGGGATTTTCTCAGTAACTTAATTGCAATGTTAATGTAAGCCTACTTCTGACGCTAATAAATAAACTTTAACCAATACGTGAACACAGTTCTCTGCTGAGGTAAGTGATTCTGAAGCTTTTGAAATACATAATAGGTTCAGCAATAATAACAAAGCCTGGAATATGTAAACAATGGAACTTATTGATATTTTTTATAAATGACCTTTAAGGAGATTTCCATTTCAAATCAAATTGCATATCAACAAATGTTTGATTTGATTTAATTTATTATTGTCACATATATTAGTATAGTGCAAAGTATTGTTTTGCGCACGCTATACGAAGTATACCGTTCCACTGTTACGACCAATGTAGTCAAGCACACGCTTAGTTGTTTTTTTGCTTTCAACGCAAGGCAATTTGTTTCAGAGCTAAAGATCTCCTAATATTTAAATCACAGTCCAAAACATGATATGCATTTTCCAAGCATATTTTTTCTACAGGTTCAGATGCATTCTGGCACATTTCCCAATGGGAAAAGTTGTCTAATGCATTTGAACACTTGAACAATGCTGGTCAACTTACCTTTTCAGGATAGAAACCTGTGAAAAATCACTGCAGTTAAAATACATCTACATTACAACATCTAATAATGACATCTAAGTTTGTTAAAACTTACCTGGTAGAATGTTCCTGCCTTCTGAACAGGCTTCCCTCAGTGTTCTCAAACTCTCCAATGAGGCAGTTTTTTTTAGGCCTTACAAAACCCAATACAGAAAATAATAAGGGGGTGGGGGGAGGGGAAGGAGAACATTTAAATTTGCTAAAGGCGATCCCGATCTCAGAAGGTCCAAGGCTTCCCCAACAAATGCAAAGGTCGCATAAAAATAGCATGGGGTCAGGAAGGGAAAGGATATCAATTTTTGCAGTGAATAACTTTAATGCTGCAGATTTCTCAACCCCATTCCTACCTCCATCACGCAACTAAAATCTGGCCCAATGTAAAAGAAATTTAATACAAAGAAGTATGAAGTGATGCATTTTGGTAAAAGAGATTAAGAAACCATTAAGAGTACAATTACTAAGAGGGCAGAAGAACAGAGGGAACTGGGAGTGTCTACACGCAAATTTTGAAGGCAGCAGGGCAAGCTAAGAAGGCTATCCAAAACAGAGAAACTCATAACTTGTAGATGAAAGTACAAAAGCAAGACTGTTATGTTCAGCCTTTACAAATCACTGTTTGAATTCCAATTGGAGTCCAATCATGTGCATCAACCTTTAGTTTGGGTATCAAGGTGTTGCAGAGACTGTAGGGACTGTAGGATACTTGAAGGGAAAAATCTACAGAAATGTGACATCTGCAGCTCTGTATGGAATGATAAGTTGCTAATGAGATGAGTGATCCAAGTAGATCTGCACTCCAATCACCAATAATGACCAGTCACTCATGGTCAATGAATGGAAGCTCACTGGCCAGTTATGAACAGCATTTATGGTTAACATGTGACTGGCCTACATCGATGGAATGCTTGTGGTTGTGGCTACACCTCCTTCACTTCTGCCTGCATTCACAAAGCCTACATTGTCACTTATACATTTCAGAGGTGAAGTCACTGAGTTCTGTGTATCCCTTTAACAGCATTGCCTTTCAGTAGCTTTCCTTCGAAGGAAAGCTATCTCCTTTCTAACTAACCTGACTCCTGTTCACTCTTACTGCGCAAACAAGCAAGAACATATTGCAGGAAAGGGCCCCTTAGCCCAGCATTACTGACCTCCCACAATGCCACAGAGCTCTACAGAGCAAAGCTGATGCTTTCATTTTCTGTGATCGCCAATACCATGGGACAGCAAAATGTTACTTCTCCACTTTTACTTCCATCCTGCTAATCCACCTAACCTGCATATCTTTGAACTGTGGAAGGAAACTGGAGGGCCCAGAGGAAACCCACACAGAAGGTGCAAACTCCACACAGCCACCCAAGGCTGGAAATGAACTCAGAACCCTGGTGCTATGAGGCAACTGAAATAAGCACTGTGCCATCCCTTGCAAATATTTTTCGTACCTTCGTTTTTCTTTCCTTTTTAATTTCACCCCAGCACTTTATATTGTCCTGTAGGCTATCTGCAGGAATGTACTTGGATTTGCACTTGACGTGCCACGGCATACAAGACTCGAAACCAAAACTTGAAAAATGGGACTAAGTTAGATAATTACTTTGCAACCACAGTGAGACAATATGTTCCATGTCTCCTTCTGTGATATAAATTTCTATGATTCTGTTGTTTTAACCATTAACAAGTGTATTCTATTTTCTGTGGATAGTTTGAGAGAAAATCTTCCCCAACGTATTTGATAAAAAGGATGTCCACATTTTGGCAGTACCTTGAGCAACAATTTGTATTCCTTAAACATCTAGAAGAGTTGAGCTATTTAAATTTGTTGTGCATAGAAATACAGAAATACAGAATGCTCCGGAATGTAAATTGTAAATGATAGGGCAAAGACCTCTACCAAAACTTTACAAATCAGATAGAGATTGCCTATACTAGTTGAAAAGAGAGGAAATTTCACCTGATCTTCATTACTTTGGAATTACACTTAATGTTAACAGGTTTAACCATCACCAAAAAATAGCTGAAGAGGAGACTGCTGCTATGTACGCTTCTGAATATCATTTATTATCTGTACATATCAATTCAGCTCTTTTGATGTTTATTTGTGAATTCACAAATTTATCAATACCAAAGAAGCTGTTATCCATGGTGGCACAGTGGTTAGCACTACTGACTCTCAGTGGCAGGGACCCAGGTTCATTTCTGGTCTGAGATCACAGTCTCAGTGGAGTTTGCATGTTCTCCCCATGTCTGTGTGGATTTCCCCCATGTGCTCCAGTTTCCTCCCATAGTCCAAAAGATGTGCTGGCTAGGTGAACTGGCCACGCTAAATTCTCTCCCAGTGTACCCAAGCAGGCACCGGTATGTGGCAACTTGGGGATTTTCACAGTAACTTCATTGCAGTGTTAATGCAAGTCTACTTGTGACACTAATAAATACATTTTAAAACTTTGATCTGACATACAGCATTGCTCATAGCAAAACGGCTGACAAAGGTCAACGTGAAATGAAAAAGAGCAACTGCCTCCAAATGTATCAGTGTGTAACCTGGAAGTTGATATAATTTGTACCATTCCATGAGGTACAGTCAATCTTTAACAGAGAAAATATCTAGTGGTAAAGGAATGCAGACATCTATTGGAAAATGAGTGGTCACAGAAATGCAAAAGTTCTCCCCTGAGCACAAGCCTGGAGTAGCTACTCAGCTAGCGAATAAAATATTGTTTGTTATAAGTCCTGTTGTCAGTATTTAGGAACCCAGCACTTCTACATGGTGCCAGGAGTTGGCAGTATGGCACAAGGGCTTTGCCACATCTTCAAATAAAACACTGCAGACAGTTGGGAAAAGTTTGAGAAAGAGGGGCTTATTTACTATGGTGCTGAATTTTCTGACAAAATCAAAAAAGATACCAGCTTACACCTTACTAACTTCAGTGGACCCCTGACGCTGTCAAGAAGTTCTAACCTTAGTGTGCTCTGAGATGTCGAGAAGTTAAAGTTGTTTGTTTCAAATGGAGGAGGAGAAAAAGAATCCCAAAATAATTCTAAAAAAGTTTCAGAACATGTGTCTTCCGGTAAAAAATGTAATACTCGACACGCACATGTTTTATTCAATAAACTTAAATGCAAATAAATCAATGTAATTTTATATGGCAACTGAAAATCTTAGCAAGAAATGTCCATTTGGCACCCTAACGGATAAGTTAGTCAAGGATTAAATAGTCTGTGGAGTCCACAGTGATCTTCTCTGTAAGCAGCTTTCTCTGTAAGAGAAAGATTTAACACTACAAGAAGTCATTAGCATCTGCACCTGCTGCAGAGATTTTAGGTAGGGAAAAAAAGTTTTCACAATACAGGGCAATTGGGTAACCATCACCCTCAGAACTGAACAGCATGTTTTGCAAATGATAAACTCTAATAAATGTCACAAGTGAAATCATTTTGCAAAATGCTGCAGATAGAAACCACAGCAGCCTTCCTCTGTCACCAGCTACATTACAACTGGTCAGTTCTCCATGGGCAGGATTTTCAGCAAGATGAACAAACTTGAGCTCAACCAAAGCTGAGCTTTGCAAGACTGAAGGTAAAGGTGACACTTGAGCAAAGTGTAACATATTGCCCAGCTAGGTGCTATGAGAACTAACGCAACACAGCACCATATGACAGTACCCACGTAGACCTTGTGACTTATGGTAGAGAAACCATCCACACCGAAAGTGTAGCCACTCTCCATTTCATGAAGGGCAAGTTCAAGTTTCATCTAGTTGGTCACAAGGCCACTGTTAGGTCTTCAGGACAGCATTATATTAGGGCTAACCTAACTTGGTCCAGAGGTATATGCTTTACAACACAAGGTCCCATAAATGATAACATAAAAACCATGTGACATGATTGATAAGCTACCAGCAATATACCACATTAGACTAGGTGACTCGGTACCACCAACAGTTTGTGCTCTGAGAAGAATACCAATAGCCATGATGTAGAAAGTTGTCAATGAGCTACATCAGAAGACAACACAAGGTGTCACACTGACAAGTCCACAGAATGGATTTTAGCAATGATGGCTGCAATAAAGAAAAATGGCATGGTCAGGATATGCATCAACCCAGTACACTTAAGACACTGTTCAGATTTCCTCGCCCGATGAATACATTGGAACAGATGATAGCAGACATGCCAAATGCTAATGTCTTCAGCATCCTGCATGTGAAATGTGGCTTGTGGCAGATCTTGCTAGAATGCTCAAAACTTACCACACACGTGTCTCTGGTAGTGAGATCTCATTTTCTTCATATGCCCTATGGGATTTCTGTCGGCAGTGAGGTCTTCCAGCGGTGCATGCATGTTTCAGGACCCAGTGCTTTTACATAAATTAAAACAAAAGGAGCAACTACCTCCAATTTTATCAGTAAATAAACTGAAAGTTGAGCATAATTGGTGCCATTCCGTGAGTTACAGGCAATCTTTAATAGAGAGAATAAATTGTGGTAAAGGAATGCAGCCATCTATGAATTATCATTTATAGATATACAGAAAATAAAAGAGAAAGTTGCACCTGGCTGTAAGAATATGTCACAAACAGCTCGAAGTATGACGGAGGAAACAATGCCTCTAATCAGCACGTGAACAATTTTGTACAATATCAGTTGGTGAGTATTCCAAAGAAACTGCATGTATTTTCAATAACTAAAACAGCTATCTAGATGATATATCTGAAGCTGCTTGCTTTTTGCTGTCACAATAGCTCCAGTTGTTTAAATTCAGCAATTGGCCATATTTAGTGATATCTATAAATGTGCAAGCTGAAAGACACTTAGAACATAGAACATTACAGCGCAGAACAGGCCCTTCGGCCCACGATGTTGCGCCGACCAATTAAGAGAAAAGCAACGACCCCCTAACCTAAACCAATCCCTTTCCATCCATAAACCTATCCATGGACCTCTTAAATGCCCCCAAACTAGACGCATCTACAACTGCAGCAGGCAGGGCATTCCATTCCCCCACCACCCTCTGGGTAAAGAACCTACCTCTGACATCCGCCCTATAACTACCATCCCTTAATTTAAAGCTATGTCCCCTCGTGCTAACTTTCTCCATCCGAGGAAAAAGGCTATCATTGTCCACCCTATCTATACCTCTAATCATCTTGTATGTTTCAATAAGGTCTCCTCTCAGCCGCCTTCTTTCCAACGAAAACAACCCCAAATCCCTCAGTCTCTCCTCATAGGACCTTCCCTCCATACCAGGCAACATCCTGGTAAACCTCCTCTGCACCCTCTCCAATGCCTCCACATCCTTCCTATAATGCGGGGACCAGAACTGTACACAATATTCCAAGTGCGGCCGCACCAGAGTTTTGTACAGTTGCAACATGACGTTGCGGCTCCTAAATTCAATCCCCCTACCAATAAACGCCAAGACACCGTATGCCTTCCTAACAACCTTATCAACTTGATTTCCAACTTTCAGGGATCTATGCACATATACACCTAGATCCCTCTGTTCGTCAACACTTGGCTAATAAAATGATCAAAAACAAGGGAAGTGCAGAAATAAATGCATTATGTGTCCTTACAATTCATCAAGCATAAGCAAATAAGCTAACTATAAAACTAAAAATTGTTTCTCCATCCAATGCAAATTGTATGGATGCAGGTGTTACAAGGCATCATCCTGGAGGATGTGTACCAGGAAGAATTATCAGTTAAATGAACTAGATAATTTATCTGAGTCTATTGTATTTAAGACTGACATTAGTGCAAAGAGGAAAATCAACTACAAAGGTAGATGTAACAAAGTAAACCTTGTACTCAAACTTTTGCAGTGTGTTTATTTTGCCATTTTCTTACGTAACATTGTGTATCTCTGAGAAAACACAAATACAGGTGCAGCAGACAAATTAATTAAAGCATTGTCTCTCAAAGTGTTGTGGTCCATGGATCACTGTTTGCTCCAGTCTGCAAGCTGGTCCAAAGTACAAGTGACTGATGTGCAACACACTGGCTGAGGCCATCAAGAGTACAGGCCAGAGCCATAAACCACACCATTCTTGTGAGATGGGTAGCATGAGGTATCATGAGCACGAGCAAAGACAATGTAAGCAAGACTTATGTTGTTATTACAACATACAACTGCAAATTCAGATAACTATATTTGTAGGGCTGCAAACAAGAACTGGCTTAAGGTGGACCCAAAATGAGACTAAAACTCTTCAGCTTGGGACCAGGTGTCACCTTATTGCTTCATACCAAAATGTGCCATTTTTTCCTTTAGTTCTGATGGGATTTCTTGCATAGCCAAGTGAAAGCGAACGTGGGAGGACTGGATTTTCCCCTGCCTAAATTTGAGAACCACCAATCTGAAGGAGAAAAATTTTATAATGATTGTACTGAAAATCAGGTAAGGATTTGGGAGCTACATATAAAATAAACTGCATTAGATATGCTAAGTAGTCAAGAATATTTCAATACAAATAAGTCCTGATACTGAAATGCTGAAGTTGTTGTCAAACTTTATTGTGAATTATTTATTTTTAGTATAAAACCTAATTTACAGCCCAATGTAGCAATCATGTTTATTATGGTTAAGCTCAAATTCGGCTGATGTTTCTTGGAACATATAAATACTTGTATTAGTTTTGTTCAGAATATTATATTTTGCAAATGGAATGTTGGCCTTTATCACGAGGGGGATGGAATATAAAAGCTTGCTGCAATTGTACAAGGTATTGGTGAGGCCGCAACTGGAGTACTGTGTGCAATTTTGGTCCCCTTATTTGCGAAAGAATATACTGGCCTTGGAGGGAATACAGAGAAGGTTCACCAGGTTGATACCGAAGATGAGGGGGTTAGCTTATGAGGACAGATTGAGTATATTGGGCCTGTACTCGTTGGAGTTTAGAAGGCTGAGGGATGATCTTATAGAGACATATAAGATAATGAAGGGGCTAGATAGGGTACAGGCAGAGAGATTCTTTCCACTTAGAAAGGAAACAAGAACTAGAGGACACAGCCTCAAAATTAGGGAAAGCCAGTTTAAACAGAGTTGAGGAGGAACTTCTTCTCTCAGAGGGTAGTGAATCTCTGGAATTCTCTGCCCATTGAAGTGGTGGAGGCTGCCTCGTTGAATATGTTTAAGTCCCAAGTAAATAGATTTCTGATCAATAAGGGAATTAAGGGTTATGGGGAGCAGGCGGGTAAGTGGAACTGAACCACTTTCAGATCAGCCATGATCTTACTGAATGGCAGGGCAGGCTCGAGGGGCTAAATGGCCTACTCCTGCTCCTACTTCTTATAGTATATTGTATAGTATACAATATACAAGCATTCAGGGATATTGAATATGCAAGAGAGAAAGAGAATAAAAGAGATTACCCACTGATTGATAAAACAAGAAAGGTAACAGTTTTTTAACACTTATATACAAGATGGAATATGTACAATAGCAAGAAATGATCTTGAATCGGAAGATGTAGAATCCATATGGATGCAAGTAAGAAATAACAAGGGAAGGAAGACACTGATGGGAGTGGTCCAGAGACCTCTAACAGCAGCTATATGATAGGATAGAGACTAACTAGATCAGGAGATTATGAGGACATGTAAAAAGGTAGTAAATTAATCATGGGTGCCTTTAATCTTGATGCAAATTGCCAGAGGGAGCCATGAGGAAGAATTCATAGGACAGTTTCCTGAATAGTATGTTGTGAATCAAGCTGTTTTTGAATCTGGTCATGTGTAACAAGGCAGGTTTAATAAACAATCTCAGAGTAAAAGGTTCTCTAGGAAACAGTGACAATAACATGGTAGGATTTAGCATTCAGTTTGAGAGTGAGAAACTTGGGTCAGAACCAATTATGCTAAACTTAAATAAGGATAAGTACAAAAGAATGGCGGCAGAGTTGATTGCAGTGGACCAGGAAAAGAGTTTAGCAGAAAAAACAGTTGATTAGGAAAGACAGACACTTAAGAAAATAGTTCCCACTTCAAAGGATGTCTTGACAAGTACTTGAAAAGGATGGGAATAGAGGGATATGGTTCCCAGAAGGGTAGGAGTTTTAGTTCAGTTGGACAGTATGGTCGGTGCAGGCTTGGAGAGCCGAAAGGCCTGCTCCTGAGCTGTAATTTTCTTTGTACTCTGTTCATAAGCCAGCAGGGAATAGAGGGACACAGCCAGTTGATCAAGATAGGACAACATGGCTGGTGCAAGCCGAAAGGCCTATTCCTGTGCTGTAATGTTCTTTGTCCTTTTGTTAGCTCATGATCTCAAACAAAGATATATCCCCGTGAGGAAGAAGAATTCTAGCAATCAACTATGGTTAACCAAGTTAAGGATTGTATTAAACTGAAAGAAAAACATACAATGTGGCAAAGATTAATGACAAGCTAGAGGATTTGGTAAGTTTTAAAAGGATGACCAAAATAAAGAGGGGGAAGATTAACTGTGAGGGTAAACTAGTAAGTAATATAAAAATGGATAGTAAGAGTTTCTTCAAGTATATATACATATGATATATAGGAGGAACTTAGGCCTCCTAGAGAATGATACTCAGTAATCAGGAAATGGCAGAAGAGTTAAATAAGTACTATGTGTTAGTCTCTATGATGGAAGACACTAATAGCATTCCAAAAATATTTATCTATCGAGGGTCAAAATGGGGAATGGGGTGGGGAGGAAATAAATATAACTATCAATAGAGCAAAAGTACTGGGAAAACTAACAGGTCTGAAGACCAAAGTCCACTGGACCTTATGAGTTGTGTCCGAGCATATTAAAGGAAGTAGCTGCAGCGATGAATTCTTAAATTTTGGAAAAGTTCCATAGGAGTGGAAAACTGTCATGTAACACGCATATTCAAAAGGGAGGGGAACATGAAGGATGTAATAGCATGAGCATTTGGAAATACACAGGGTGCAATCTTACTGGCTACTCAGGGCATGCTTCTGCTCAGTGAGGTCAGAGAATTTGGCGCCCAGCCAAGTCTCCATTCACTGCAGCAGGATGGGAAAATCTCACAGGTATGAATGGCTGTAACATTCCAACCATAGTATAATCAAGCAGAGTCAGCATGGCCTCATGAAGAGGAAATCACGTCTGACAAATGACTCTACCTGACTCCATGACAAAAAGTTGGCATGCAAGTTTAGCAAGTAATAGGGAAGGCAAATAGAATGTTGGCCTTCCTTTCAAAGGAAATGGAGGAGAAAAATATGGAAGCCTTGCTGAAATCTTATAAGGCACTAGTTTCACAACACCTGGAATACTGTGAACAGTTCTGGTCTCCTTATCTAAGAAAAGATAAACTGGCATTGGAGGCAGTGCAGAGAAAGTTTGCTAAGTTGATCCCTGGTTTGGAGGGATTTGCTTATGAAAAGAGTTTGCAATTGTACTCATTAGACTTTAGAAAAATGAGACACAACCTTACCAAATAATACAGAATTCTCAGGGAGCTAGAAAGGGTAATTGCTGAGAGGATGTTTATCCTTGTGGGAGAGTCTCGGACCAGAAAGCATAATCTCAGAGTAAGTAGTCATGCATTTAAGACTGAAATATTGAGGAATTTCTTCTCTGGGCGTAGTGAATCGGTGGAATTTTTAAAAAAAATCATAGAGGGCTGTAGACATTGGATTATTAAGTATGTTCAAAACTGAGACAGACAGATTTTCAATCAGTAAGGGAATCAGGATTATGGGGATAAGGCATGAAAGTGGATCTGAGGATTATCATATTAGATTAGTCATGATGTCATTGAATGGGGGCCGAATTGCCTATTTCTGCGACTACGTCTTATGACTTTAGTTATGGGTGTGGATATGACAGGCTAGTGCAGCATTTATATTTATATGCTATACTGGAAAATCAAAATTCCTGGAACACAGAGCAAAAATATCCATGTACACTACTATAACTAATGACTAGCCAAGAACAATAAGCAGGATTGGTTTTTGGACGGCTAACTAAATAGGAGATGTACTAATGTAATCAAACAAACAAGCATTATATACTAGATATTGAGTCAGTGTGGATTCTTTTCCAGAAAGTCTAGTCTCAGTAAGATTTCTACTATTTACTATTTATATTATCACAAATAGCAATCAGCAGAATTATTTTCAATTAAATTTTCTCAAGTTCAAGGTTAGGATATAGCCAAATGTCAATGCCAAATTCCACAAACAACGGCCTGTTCTATATGAGCTGACAGCTGCAATAGATAAAAAGTTGTAACAATTCGAAATCAAGACTACTTGCATGAAGTTGAATAGTTTACCTCTCCAGTGATGCTAGGAATTCTGAGGATTCTCCCAATTATTCACTGTAACTTTACAATGGAGCTGACAGAACGCCCAGGAAAAATGACATAATTAGATGTTTTCCACTGATTGTGCCATTTCCCCACATATCCTGCCATATCTCGTCAACATTAAGACAGGTGATCACAAACCCCCACCACCTATGCATTGCCCTCCCCCAACTCTCCAGAATTTCAGGGATCTAGTGATTAAATCTGAGAAGTCAATTTTGGTTCATAAATATCCTATGTCAAATCTTTTCACAGGTGAAGTTCTATTTATTAAAGATGATCAATATTATTTGATTAATCTAGAGGCCTCTAGATTAATCATCAGAAGTGCTGTGCGGTATTTCAAAGGAACCAATCTCCTCGCAGTGGAGGACAAGTAGCTATGGAACACTATTTCTGAGTGGAGCTTTGCAATGGTTATTTAACTCAGAAATGGCATTAGCCCTTCAGATCTGTGTTTCCCAATTAATCAGAGGGTGTGGGCATGGTGATGACTTGCATCTGTCTACTTAAACAGATATAGGTAATAATAAGAAAAGCTCCATCCAGAAGAATTGAAATTCAAAGTGTCAAGTTCTCAGAGGTAAAATTCTGTGCTGTCAAGGCCCTATAGAAATACTGTTCCCCGCCAACTGAAAGAAGAAGCCAGTCTCTCAAATCAATCAGGTGTGGCCGGAAATGGTTAAAAAGGTGAGCAGCAGGAATATGGTATCTCGAGCCTGGATTCAATGTCACAGGAGTTCAATTGCCTCATGAGAACAGGAAAGAACAGACATTTAAGTGACAATCCCGACAGTCTTACTTCCCCAGCAATTTCCCGCACAGCATTCTCAAAACTACACATCTTGCCATTCTACTTATTCCTCTCTCAACATTCTTCACATTCCATCTGAATAGTCAACGCTAGTACTCACCCTCATCTAACTGACACCTTTCAGCCATTTTCACATTCACTCCTACAAGTGTTGCATTTGCACCCTCTCAACATAATCCATTTCAGTTACTTGGTAGTACAGAACTTGAATGTTGCTGCATATGTTGCTAAAGCTTTTTGTTTTGCAAACATCAGGTCAAAGGCAAGAAATTTCAAAGGATCACAACAATTTATACTACAGAGGAAAAGGACACTGAATGGCTCACAAGTTGCTTCTAATCGGCCAAGGCACTGCCATGGAGAAAGCAACGGGCCTCTACAGGGTCCCCAAGCGGCCACGTAATTCGCAAAAAGTACTAAGTTTGAACATATCCCTTTAGTTTGTAGACAGCAGGTCTCTAGGTATGAAAGTATGGCGTGTCTAGCAAGTATAAATGAGCCACATTGTGAGATCAACTGACTATTTTAAATTGGTTGCCAGTGTAGCTATTAATGCACTTCAGATTGTTCAGCAAGTGCTGCCCAATCACAGAATCACATGACAGTAGAAATTTTGTTTAGGGTTTGGTTGAGTTAACGGTCTGTACTCTGCCTCTTATAAACAACTGATTAGCCATGTACATGTCTGGCATTGTATCAGCATGGTTTAACTTTTTTGGTTGCACAAAGCGATTCACATGGGTGGTCACATGGTGGTCTTAATATATTTGAAATCATTAACAAATAAAACACTTTATTTCAGGTCTCTCCTGCCTTCCAAATGAACATTAACCTTGTGGAGAACTGAGTGCAAGATGAGTAAAGGGCGTGAGTGAGATGGAAGAAGTTTTGACTCTGGGAATGATTTGTGATGGGGAAGGGTGGAGGGCAGTATAACAATACACATGCTTAATCATCTGAACTGTGCCTGGTTAAGCTTTCTCTGACAGTTGGGTTAACAGCTGCAGGCACCTGGCTGCATCCGGTTCTGCCTGATCCTGCTCCTTCTCCTCCAAAGATACAAACTGGTCCTCCTCCTTCTGCTCCAAGTTTGTGCAGGGCACAGCAGACCACTACCATTCTAGACACCCTCACTTGTACATACTGAATGCCAGATCAATCTAGGTAACTGAATCAAATCTTTACCTACCATAAACATGTGTTCATGTGGTTCCAATTGTACCTTTCCTCTGTGGGGTAGCGGTCCTGACAGGTGTGACATAGTCATCAAACATATTCTTAGAGGGTGCCCTTATTTTCAAGAAATCATTCAGCAACACTGCTTGGAGGGACAAAGACCTAGGGGAGCTGTGATAAGCACAGAATAAACGTGTTTCCAGGATATCTTACATATATATATGAGAAGCTTTGATGAACGTATACTCTGAACATTGACTGAGTGGAATCTGATGACAAAAAATGCTGCTTGATGTGAAAATGCTTCAATTGCCATATATGAGCAATCTATGACTCTTGGGATGGGATTTTCCAGCCTCGCTTGCCCCGAAACCAGAAAGTCCAGACCAAGGTCAACGGACCTTTTTATTGTCTGCTCCGGTTCTGTGACGGTAGGACAGTAAACTTCACCATCTATACCTGCGGAAATACAGCCCTGCAGTAAAAATGAGCGTCAATTGGTTCCAACTATTCTCATCAGTAACAAGATGGGTATAACTGACAGCCCAGGCCAACACGTAGGCAGCTGGGTGGTGAAATCCTGCAGAGGTCACCAGCAAATGCCTAGAGGGAATCAAAGACAAAAGAAAATCAGGGCGAAGTAACCTGGGTAGCCATTAGCAATCCTTGCCCACCCAGTCATCTAGGAAGGAAAACTTGTTCAAGGAGGCTGTAGATGTTAGCAGCAAACTGCCATGGAAGTCTGAGCCTCCTGAGACATTGACGTTCAGTCATGCTGAGAAAACTAGTCTCATGTCTATATATCCTGTGTTGGGGCCATTTGCCTCCTGTGTCTGATGGAATGGCAAATGGATAGAAATAAGGTAGCTGCCGTTGTTGCTCACACTGCTCGTGGTGCTGCTGTTTCTTTTCCTCATCAGAGATTCAAGGTAAAGCTACATAAGCATGTTGCAGTAAAAGCTAACAGCAGAGAAGTGCAGTAAAGTCCAAGTTACAGAAAGATTTCCAAACAGTTAGAAATCACTTGTAGAGCAATGAAAGCACATAGTCAAGTAAGTTCTGTGAGCAAAAGCAAAGGTCCAGGCAAGGAAACCGTTCCGGCTGTTAAAAGGCTTTTCAGCCCATCAATTTAACTGAGTCATCAATCTGTGCATTTTTTTTTATTCGTGGACATGGGTGTCGCTGGGTGGCCAGTATTTATTGCCCATCCCTAGTTGCCCTTGAAACTGAGTGGCCCTTTCAGAGGACAGTTGAGAATCAATCACATTGCTGTGACTCTGGAATCACATGTAGGCCAGACCAGGTAAGGATGGCAGATTCCCTTCCCTAAGGGATGTTAGTGAACCAGATGGGTTTTTCCATCCATTGACAATGGTTTCATGGTCATCAGTAGATTCTAAATTCCAGATTTTTAAAATTGAATTCAAATTCCGCTATCTGGTGGAATTCGAATCTGGATCCCCAGATTAATAGTCCAGCGATAATACCACTAAGCCAGCACCTGTGCAGGGATTACCTATCCTAGGGAATTTCACATAGCTCAGGAAACTCATGTTGGCTATGAGTACAATGTTGGGATAAATTTAGAATTAATTGCCTCCTAAATGTATTCAAATAAGAGATCTAACATCCCCACTGACATTGCCTGCACAATGGTTGAAATCAAAATAAGCACGATCATGTCTGGTTTCTAACACATTGGGATATTCTTTGCAACGCACGCATGCACACACAAGCACTGGAACATATCCCCCCATCTATTCTCTCTGTTGTAATTGAATTAATTTGGTTTCTCAAATCGGTGTTTTGGTTTTCAGTTTGTTGTTTATTCACCAATGAAGTATATATTGAGACACCCCAAATGGCACCTTATGTTAGCAGGATGTAACTTCAGAACTAGCGAAAACATGACATATGTAGAAGGCTTGATGCTGTACTGTGGGAAACTGTACAGTAACAGGTAATGTTTATAAAGATACAAGTACAAGCCTGGCGTTTCAGCTAAAAAGCTGCTTTTTTGTCAAAATATTAAAATATCTATAAATTCAAATGAAGTTATTTTAATTAAACATGATCATAAAATCTAACAAGAACATTAAAAGACACCATTCAACTTCAAAATAACTGTTCAAATACATGTAGTTGAAATTTGAGAATTGTCCAAGCTGTGCAATGCAACGTTCATTCATTTTGCAAAGTACTCAATGACTGTGCCTTCCTCCAGTTGATTGCATATTTATCATTGTGTGCAAAATTTCCATCCATGTATATCTAGCACAGATGTTAACCACTGCCCCAGAAATGGCCATGGTTGGGACTTGCTTTATAATTCCCATTTGCTGGTTATTAGACCCAAATTGGTGGTCCTCTTTTCCTCACTTTCACTCCCATTTGCAGCTGTATCCTCTCACATAGCATTAACAATCCCATGCAGGTCATAATTCAGACATCAGGTATGCAATTTTCCCAGGCTTCTGAACTTCACTGTCAGGCTCAATTGGTGAGCAGAAGCCAGCACTGTATAGGAACTGGTCACTCACCCATGATTTTTCCCCAGGATGGCTAATTAGTCAGTGGAGGGCTGGCTCATCATCCAATTAAGGATAGCAGGTGAGCTCTTGACGCTGAAGGATCATAGGTTTTTTAGTTTGAAGGCAGTAGCAGAATGCCATGAGAAGGCACCGTGAAATGGAGGTGCGCATTTGCCAACCTTTTTCAAAGTAAAAAATGGATTCAGCAGCCTGGTCACCATTGTGGGGTCGGAAGGAGCTTCTCTCCAGAGGCTTGGAGGAGCTGTTGAACTCAGGCAGTCAGGGAGGTCTTCTAAGCCTGCCTGGGCACTGCCTCCCCAGTCTGCCACCAAGGGTCTACACCTTGTCAACTAAATTGTCTGACGCCACCTCTGAGAACCTGAAGGCCGTCTCAAAAATCTCACAGCCAGAGTGGATACAGAAAAACATCCCAGGGACAGAATAAAGCTAGGGAACTGGCAGGGAGATCAGCAGGTGCTTTTTCAGTGCCTACCCATTCCTGACCTCAGTGGGATGTTAAGTTCTCCCACAAATTTTCTGTCATTGCCAATAACAGATTCACAACAACATTAGCGGGTGGTTGCAATAAATAATCTTTGCACATGGAAAGGCATTTGCTATTTCATTGTCAGCCTTCAGTGCCTATCTGGAATTATCAACATATCTGATGCAGCTACCTTCCCTGCTGGTGGCGTGTACACACAGTCCAAAAAGCAGCCGGCAATAAATTCTGGTCTGTACTTTTCTCACAGTGAACAGATTATTGTGGTTACCTGCGGAACACCAATTTAACTCATTCAGCATCATCATACACAATAATCAGTTTCCAGTTTTGTGCAGTTTAAAAACAAATATTATGCCAGCATCCTTTGGTTGGATGGTAAATGTCATTTGTACGAAGGCACTGCATGTGAACCCTACAAATGACAATATGGTTTGGTCAAAGTTGTGCAATCACTCCTCAGAGTATTAGTCTATTCTCGTTCTGTAGGCCATATCCAGATTAACGTCACATATTCATAGGTTTTGAAAATTCCCAATCGTTAGAGCTTTCATTTCTTTTCCCACAATCACACTAACCGTGATGATAATTTACAGCTTGCTTTTAAGTTTTTATTGATAAAGTTGATAACAATAGCCATTTTAAATCAGCATTAAACAAATCTTTGAGCTTGTACCATGAAGCCAATTTTTCAGCACTTTCTGAAATTTTATCACATGCCTTCCCGAATTTGACTAAAAGTTTTTAAAAGGGACTGACACACAATATAAAGCTGCTTCAAATTCTTTGGTGAATTGATTCAGCTTCACCAACAAGACCAGGCCTCACAAAAGGTTGCTTCAGAAGGTTAGGGTGCATGGAGTTGGGGTAAGGCATTACTGTGGATAGAGGATTGGTTGTCTAATAGGAGGCAGAGAGTTGGTATCAATGGGTGCTAATCTGATTGGTGGTTGGTGACTAGTGGAGTGCCGCAGGGATCAGTGCTGGGGCCTCAGCTATTTACCATTTATATAGATGATCTGGAGGAGGGGGCTGAGTGTAGGGTGACGAAATTTGCTGATGACACAAAGATGAGTGGAAAAGCAAATTGCGTGGAGGCTGTGGAAAGTCTGCAGTGGGATCTGGATAGGCTGAGCGAGTGGCGAGGACCTGGCAGATGGAGTACAATGTTAGCAAGTGTGGGGTTATCCACTTTGGCAGAAATAATAGGAGGGATTACTATTTAAAGGGCGAAAAGCTGCAGCATGCTACGGTGCAGAGGGACCTGGGGGTCCTTGTGCATGAGTCACAAACCCAGTCTGCAGGCGCAGCAGGTGATCAAGAAGGCGAATGGAATGCTTGCCTTTATAGCGAGGGGAATAGAATATAAAAGTAGGGAGGTCTTGCTGCAACTGTACAGGGCACTGGTGAGGCCGCAGCTGGAGTACTGTGTGCAGTTTTGGTCGCCGCACTTGCGCAAGGATATTTTGGCCTTGGAGGGGGTGCAGAGGAGGTTCACTAGGCTGATACCGGAGATGAGGGGGTTGGACTATGAAGAGAGACTAAATAGACTGGGTCTGTACAAGTTGGAGTTTAGAAGGATGAGGGGGGATCTTATAGAGACGTATAAGATAATGAAAGGGATGGATAGGGTAGAGGTAGAGAGATTCTTTCCGCTTAGAAAGGGTAGCAGGACTGGAGGGCACAGCCTCAAGATAAGGTGGGGGGGGCAGTTTAGATCAGAGTTGAGGAGGAACTTCTTAACTCAAAGGGTGTTGAATCTCTGGAATTCTCTGCCTGTTGAAGTGGTGGAGGCTACCTCGCTAAATATAATTAAGTCATGGGTAGATAGGTTTTTGACAGACAAGGGAATTAAGGGTTATGGGGAGAGAGCGGGTAAGTGGAACTGATCCACTTCAGATCAGCCATGATCTTACTGAATGGCGGGGCAGGCTCGAAGGGCTAGATGGCCTACTCCTGCTCCTATTTCTTATGTTCTTATGTATAATTCAGTTCAGCAAAGCAGATTCAAGATTAAGATATACTGAGGCATGCACGTTCCTCCTTTTGACCAGATTTTTTTTGGGCCAATATAATGGCATGGTAGATGGTTAACTGAATTTCTATGTTACAATTCTCTATATTTTTCCAAAGCACTCCTCCACATAGCTGATGATCATGTAGTTTTTCTTAACGGTAAATGCTTTCTTGCCTTTGACTAACCATGCTATCACCTCCTCCAGGAACTTCAATCCTAGCTTTGTGGGAGGACAGGAATTAAACAACTTAAAATTCATGGACTGTCGTGAAATACAACAATACAAAGGAAATTTGTTCAACTCTAAAGATCTGTGCCAGTGTAGAACTATATAAAGAAATACAACAGCAATGATAATTTTCATCAAAAATGCAGAATTAACCTGAATTTCTGTTGAACCCATCCACATAACTTCATTCACTCACAACAAATGGGATTTACATATGGAGGCAGTGGCGTTAGCCAAGTACTTTGCATCTGTCTTTACCAAGGAAGATGTTGTCAAAGTAGCAGCAAAAAGGGAATTAGTTGAGACACTAGATGGACTATGAATTGATAAACTAGGAACTTTAGAAAGACTGGTTGTACTTAAAGTTGACAAGTCACCAGCACCAGAACAGATGTATCTGAAGACACTGAGGGCAGGAAAGGTGGCATTTGCAGAGGCACTGGCCATAATCTTTCAATATTTCTTAGGTACAGGAGTGATGCCAGAGGACTGACAGACTGCAGATATTGCACCTTTGTTCAAAAATGAATGTCACAGTAAGCTCAGCAACTACAGGCCTGTCAGTTTAAACTCAGCAGAAAAACTTTTAGAAATTGTAAGCATGGACAAAATTAAGTTACTGGGACAAATATGGACTGATTGAGGAAAGCCAACATTGGCAAATCATGTTTAACACTAACTTATTAACAAATAAGTTTTTTGATAAGGTAACCAAGAGGATTCGAGGGTAATGCAGTTGCGATGGTGCACTTAATTAAGGTTTACCAGAAATATTGAAGCCCATGGGATAAAAGGGACAGAGGCAGCATTGATAAGAAATTGGCTGAGTGACAGAAAATGGGTTATTGGGACAAGGTATTTAGTAGGGTTCTCTATGGGTCAATATTAAGATGTGGATCAGCATTAAGGATTTTGGATTCATGTTACACTATCTGTAACCCCATGACTTGCCTGAACTTGCAACATCTCACTTACTGTCACGTCTGGAGACAATATTGGGCAGCATGGTAGCACAGGGGTTAGCACTCCTGCTTCACGGCTCCAGGGACCTGGGTTCGATTCCCGGCTTGGGTCACTGTCCGTGTGCAGTTTGCACATTCTCCTCGTGTCTGTGTGGGTTTCCTCCCACAGGTTAGGTTGATTGGCCATGCTAAATTGACTGTAGATGCATAGGTTAGGGGATTAGTGGGTAAAATATGTACGGATATGGGGGTAGAGCCTGGGTGGGATTGTGGTAGGTGCAGACTCGATGGGCCAAATGGTCTCTTTCCGTACTGTAGCACTTCTATGATTTCTATGAATACACAGCTCTTTAACTTATGCTTAATGCTATCTCTACTCACACTGTCTGCACCTTTAAGACTTGATTAGCTGTAAAGACTCGCATTCTAATCAGTATTCTATGAACTGCGCGTGCCTTTATATGCCCTGTTTCTGATCAGAACTCCCCAGTCACCTGACGAAGGAACAGCATTCCGAAAGCTAGTGGCGACTACTACCAAATAAACCTGTTGGACTTTAACCTGGTGTTGTGAGACTTCTTACTTCCAGTATTAAGACCACAGCTTTTCCTAATCTGATCTAGATTTGGGTGTGCTGGGCACAAATTAAACATTTGAATGACACAAATTTGGGAAGTATTAGAGGCAGGTTGGTGGAATGGCTGGACCTGCGTCAGATAAAATTAAATGCCGAGTGAAATACTTTTGTAGGAAGAATGAGGAATTGCAATAGGAAATAACAGATACAATTCTAAAGGGGATACAAGTGCAGAGGTCCCAAGCATACATCTGATGCAAGGGACCTGTTCTCTGCTAACAAAAGCAATATGTTCAAGCTTTGCACATTTCTGCAATTACCCAGAAACTTGGAGAGTCTACACTTTCCTGTTGCTCTCTCCATAACAATGCCTTAACTAATTAGAATGAATTTGCCAACCAAAACAGCATCTTTTTTCCTGGAGTATAAATTGTTCTGATCATTTGAAATTTCACATCCTTGAATTCGTCCTGATATGTGCAAAGCAAAAAGCTTTGGCAACATGTCTTTCTTTTCAGCAATATTCAGGTTTTGTACTACCAAGGACTTTATACTGTGGCATGATTTTGCAAAAATCTTCAGTGCGAGAAATAATTTTTAATAACTTTAAAAATAGACATGAATTCAGTGTTTATCATTACATTTCAAGAACATGGTTCAGTTCTCTAAAATCAACACTGGCTAAAGAGAAGCCACAAAAATTTACAAAGTATCACAAGAGGTTGCAGTAATTTGTGATCTTTTATCCAAAGTCAACAATCACAAATCTGATGTTTGCGGTTAAATGATAAGGCCTTATAGTGACTTGGACTGATAGTTCAAGTTGCGTAATAGATATGATATTTTCATAGAGATTTGTGACAACAAGTCAATGCAATTTTTATAGCAGGTCTGTTTTGTATTGCCACTGTCCACTCCAATTTGATCTACATTTGCATCTATTGCCAAATATATGTAACTCCGTTTCTCTTATTGTTCTTACCTGTTTTAATTACTGGGTATACTTATTCTTCTTCTAAGCACTAACATGCTACTTTTACACACACTGGCTACAAGAGGAAAGTAGATCTCAAATTCAATCAGAATTGCATTAAGTGGCAACAAATATCAAATCCAAAAAATCACAACACAGACATTTGTGTTTATAATTCAGCGCAGTTTACTTTTGGAACTGTATGATTCTAGTGGATTGACTTGCAAATCGTATGAAAATTAATTTAGTAAAATTTCCCTTTAACTGTTAAAAATGTGACTTCACAGATTTAACACTCCTACCTTCATTGGATGAATAACAAAATCACTGCTAGCTGTGCTTTCAGAGAAACATTACATTTATGTTTGTACATTCCAATAAATTCTATACAAGTAAATTCTATTTTTACGTAGCACCATTTTACTGGAAATGCATGTATTACGGAATGAAGGTAGCTGAGTTGTGAACTGACAATTATGCATGCTGTGACACTGGCTGCTCCCCTCCCCACATGAAATCAGTCAAACACACACCTAACTCCCCCTTCAATAATCAACATATTTTTCCCCAATGTTATTAATTGGCCTCCAATGTTATTAACATCTTTGTGTATCTTACTATAATTCAAAGAGTGAACTACTACATAATGTCAGATTTAAGGAAAATCCTTTTTTAAGGAATGAACTCAGCCCCGACATGTTTTGTAAAAACATAATTTATCAGTACTTTCCCAGTATCAAAAACATCAGCAATGCATTGTGAAGGAGGCCTGATTATGGGGTAGAATCATGCAGCTATTAGAGTTGAAAGGACTTTGGGCTTTCAGAGGCTTTTGAAAAAGTTCCTCATAAGAGATGAGTGGGCAAAATGAAAGAACATGGGATGGGGGTAATGTATTGGCATGGATGGAGATGGATGGAAAAAACAATGGGAATCAATGGGTCTTTTTCTGAGAAACCGCAGACTGTTGCTGTAACAGGGATCTGGGTGTCCTTATACATGAATCACAAAATGTTATTATGTCGAGACAGCAAATGATTAGGAGGGCAATTAGAATATTGGCCTTCAATGCAAGGAAGGTAGAGTATAAACGTAGGGAAATCTTACAACAGTATAACACATAGATGAGACTACACATGAAGTAGTGTGTACAGTTTTGGTCTCCTTGGTCAAGGAAGGATATGTTTAAAAACCATAGATTCCCTACAGTGCCAAAGGAGACCATTTAGCTCATCGAGTCTGCACAAACACATCTCATCCAGACCCTCCCCTCTGTCCTATCCTGATAGCCCTGTGCATTTACCACGGCTAATCCACCTAATCTGCACATCTTTGGACACTAAGGGGCAATCTAGCATGGTCAATACTTTGCATTAGAAGTAATTCTGAGAATTCACTGGGCTGATTCCTGGGATGAAGATTGTCTTTTGGAAAAAAGTTTAACAAGTTGGTTTATATTCACTGGAGTTTAGAAGATTGAAATGTGCATTTTTTTATTCATTCCAGGGATGTGGGCTTCATTGCATAGACCAGCAATCGTTGTGTCTATGTAACTGCCTGAGAAAGTGCTGATGAGCACCTTCTTGAACTGCTGTAGTCCATGTGGTGTAGGTATACCCACAGTGCTGTAAGGGAGAGAGTTTCAGGATTTTTGCTCAACAACAGTGAAGGAACAGCAATATATTTCCAGGTCAGCACAATGAATTGCTTGGAGGAGAAATTCCAGTTGATGATGCTCCTATGTAAATGCTGCCCTTGTTATTCTAGATGGTATTGGTTATGGATTTGGAAGGTGCTGTCCAAGCAGCTTTGGTGAGTTCTTGCAGTGCATTTTTCAGATAGTCACAATGCTGTTACTGTGTGACAATGGTGGAGGGAGTGAATGTTTGTGGAAAGGATGCTAATCAAGCAGGCTGCTTTGTCCTGGAAGGTGTCAAGCGTCTTGAATGTTGCTGGAGCTGCACTCATTAAAACAAGGGGGGAGTATTCCATCACACTCTTGACTTCTGCCTTGTAAATGGCAGACAGGTGTCAGGAGGTGAGTTATTTACCACAGGATTCCTGACCTCGGACTTGCTCTTATAGCCGCAATATTTATATAGCTAGTCCAGTTGAGTTTCTGGTCAGTGGTAACCCCAGGATATTGAGTGGGAGATTCAGTGATGGCAATGCCATTTAATGTTAAGGGGTGGTGATTAGATTCTCTTTTGTTAGGGACTGTCACTGCCTGGCACTTGTGGTGTGAATATTACTTGCCACTTGTCAGTCCAAGTCTGGATGCTGTCCAGGTATTGCTGCATTTGTATTTTTAAGACGCGGGTTGATGGGTTTTTGATAGGAGAGGGGATTAAGGGTTATGGGGAGAGGGCGGGAAAGTGGAACTGAGCAGCGACAGATCAGCCATGATCTTATTGAATGGCGGGGCAGGCTCGAAGGGCTGGATGGCCTACTCCTGCTCCTATTTCTTATGTTCTTTATGTCATGAACTGCTTCATTATTTGAGGAGTCATGAATGGTGCTGAATATTGTGCAGTCATCAGTGAAGATCCCCACTTCTGATCTTATGATGAAAGTAAGGTAATTGATGAAGCAGCTGAAGGTGGTTGGGCCTCAGACACTCTCCTGAGGAACTCCTGCAGAAATTTTCTACAGCTGAGATGAGTGACCTCCAACAACAGCAACCATCTTCCTTTGTGTTAAGTTTGACTCCAACTAGCAGAGGAACAAATAAAATTCCGAGGGGGCCTGACAGGATAGATGCTGAGAGGATGTTCCTTCTGGTGAGGAATTTGTAAACTCAGAAGCACAGTTTAAAAATAAAAGGTTTCTCATTCAAGTTGGAGAATAGGAGGAATTTCTTCTCTCTAGAGAGTCATTTGACTTTAGAATTCACTTCCAGAAAGAACCTGCATGGAAGCTACAGCATTGAATATATTCAAAGCTAAGGAAAACAGATTTTTGATTGACAAAGAAATTAAGAATAACATGGCAGACCGGAAAGTGGATCTAAGGTCACAGTAAAATCAGTCACAGTCTTATTCAACGCAAGCTTGACGAGCTGATTTGCCTACTCTTGCTTCTGTTCCTTTTGATCTTATTTGACTTATAGTATAAATGACAACAGATCAGCATAGCAACAACAATTTAGGTACTTGAATACAGCATTTGTAATCACGTTATTTTGGTTTTGGCATAAAGATAGGATTTGAATAACTTGACTGTCATTGGTGCTACACAGCAGGAAAATCCCATCTGGTGGTTTCTTCACCACAAGTCCCTAACGTCCATTCTTGGAACATAATCCAGACTGCCTACCCAGTGCTGCAGTTCATTTTTACAACAGTGAGCTATAGTTTTAGCTGCATGCACTTCAACAATGTTTGCAAAAAAACACAAGTATGCCCTCCTAATCCTGAAGGAACAAATGCTTTAAGGTATAACTGGCACTTGGTTACAAGTATTGCCCTTTATGAAATGTTAAAGTAACTTATGATTTGAATTTGTTGGAAACATGTAGACAATGAAAAAAAAACTCCATTCATGTTGTCAGTCCTAAAGCAACTCAGAATCAATAGAATACTTTTGAGTGTAATTACTGCTGCCATGCAAGTAAAAGCAGCAATCAAAATTGCGCATGAATAGCAAGATTAAGGAGTATTGTTTTTTGATTTTTTTTTGAGAGATAAATGTTGGCTTGGATGCCAGCATGAATCCACAACTGTTTCTTTTAGCTTAATATGAGCAGATAGGTTTAACACTCTTCAAATGTACAGCAACCTTAGTACAGCACTGAAGCATCAGCCCAGATTATATGATGAATTCCTGAAGTAGATGTAGTTCAGAAATAAGAGTGCTAACACAGAGTCAAGATTACACTTAATAAACTCGATAGCTGTGACTAAGACTTTATAAGGAAATACTATGATGTGACATGTTCACATAATTACAAAACACTCAGGGAAATAGTAAAAATCATCACATTATACCGCTGGTTAAGGGTGGGGGGGCGGGGAATCTTGTCAGTAGATCAGGTGAATCCCACGGGAAGTTTGGAGAGCCAGTACTGTAGTTACCCAGAAGGTTTTAATTCTGTTATCTTTTTCTGGGTAACTATTGCAGTAATATACTCAGAACCATCGGAAGTATGTGATTTATAAATTGCCTTTGCAGATGGTTCCAACTGCAAGACAACTGTCCAATGGAACCTTGAACTTATTGGGCAACTGCCATATCCCACTGCATCTCTGGGGCACCCCTCAGTTACAACATCCAGAAGCTCAAAGACATTGGCCATGACCCAGTAGCTGACATTTTTGGGAATAGGATATATATACCTCTTTACATATACGGGCTACATATAGGGGGATATAGCAGGCCTTACTAAACATTGTAGGCTTGGGATTACGTTTAATAATGAATTTTTTTGTCTCCAGAGGCATTTAAGTCCAGCAAGGGGCATGCATGCGGCAGGTTGTAGTGGGCTGCTCTTGGACGTTGCTTCGGGAGTTGCCTATTGCTTCATGTCGTTAGTGTGCTTAAACTGGACCATCTCGAGGGCAACATGACAGCTCAGAGACTATCTCTGTTGCTGTGCGGACACATGGATTTGGGCCTGTGTCTGTGGGAGTTTGCACGTTCTCCCCGTGGTTGCGTGGGTTTCCTCCGGGTGCTCCGGTTTCCTCCCACATCCCAAAGATGTGCTTTTAGGCTGATTGATTGGGTACTAAATTGTCCCTATATTGGACCTCCCTGATCCTCGCACATTAGGCGTAGACTAAAATCATGAATAGGTCACTGAGACAGTGGGATGGCGGCGCGGGCTCGTTGGGCCGAAGGGCCTGTTTCCCGTGCTGTGTTGTTCTTTGTTCTTTGTTCTTTATTCAACTCCATAGAGATTTCATATTTGCCTTCCAAAAGTTTCCTGAATGCAGACTATGGTTCACAGCTCCTCTGAGGGGCTGTGAAACACAGATCCTCATAAAGCTGTCCTGATTCCATGGAAATTACAGGAAGAGGGTGGAAATATGAGATGCCTACCATTACAACGGAACTGGTCAGATCGTAAATAAGAACATAAGAACATAAGAAATAGGAGCAGGAGTAGGTCATCTAGCCCTTCGAGCCTGCCCCGCCATTCAATAAGATCATGGCTGATCTGAAGTGGATCAGTTCCACTTTCCCGCTTTCTCCCCATAACCCTTAATTCCCCTGTCTATCAGAAACCTATCTACCCGTGACTTAAATATATTTAGCGAGGTAGCCTCCACCACTTCAACGGGCACAGAGTTCCAGAGATTCACCACCCTTTGAGTGAAGAAGTTCCTCCTCAACTCTGATCTAATCTGCATCCCCCCCCCACTTCTCTTGAGGCTGTGTCCTCTAGTCCTGCTATCCTTTCTAAGTGGGAAGAATCTCTCTACCGCTACCCTATCCATCCCCTTCATTATCTTATACATCTCTATAAGATCCCCCCTCATCCTTCCAAACTCCAACGAGTACAGACCCAGTCTATTTAGTCTCTCTTCATAGTCCAATCCAACCCCCTCATCTCCGGTATCAGCCTAATGAACCTCCTCTGCACTCCCTCCAAGGCCAAAATATCCTTGTGCAAGTGCGGCGAACAAAACTGCACACAGTACTCCAGCTGCGGCCTCACCAGTACCTTGTACAGTTGCAGCAAGACCTCCCTACTTTTATATTCTATTCCCCTCGCTATAAAGGCCAACATTCCATTCGCCCTCTTGATCACCTGCTGCACCTGCAGACTGGGTTTTTGCGACTCGTGCACAAGGACCCCCAGGTCCCTCTGCACCGTAGCATGCTGCAGCTTTTCACCTTTTAAATAATAATCCCTCCTACTATTATTCCTGCCAAAGTGGATAACCTCACACTTGCTAACATTGTACTCCATCTGCCAGGTCCTCGCCCACTTGCTCAGCCTATCCAGATCTCTCTGCAGACTTTCCACACCCTCCATGCAATTTGCTTTTCCACTCATCTTCATGTCAAACGCAGGATACTTGCTCGCTACCTATACCTTTATGCCACGCTGGTGAAAATTGCCAGGGAACAGGACCAGAGAATCCCACTATGACAATCAATGGCTATAATGGCTTGGCAACAGGTACCAATACTGAAAAAAACACACAATGACACCTGATAATCACTTTAGATATAGCAGTTGTCGCAGAACCTGACTCTCACATACTGGTATCTTCAACCATTAGCAAAAGTGCATCGTACCCCATCTCCAGCAGATTTGATCTGGGGCATATCCATCCTATTATGCAGGTGGCAGGATTGGCATGGTAAATTTCCAAATTACTTCCAGGATGAACGACTGCAATTACGTTATTTATTCAATAATTAACAATTTATGATTACATTAATTTTAGTTTTTTTTCCTAATTATTCTATTATGTATGTCACTTTGGGACTCAGAAACTTTTCTTTTACCTTTAAGCGCTTATAGCTTTTTGTTTCTCAGCTTATTGAATTCTATTATTTTTATTCCAACTTGCAACAGATTCTTCTCCCCCCACTCCGAAAACCTGCTACCATTAAGTGGATTTTCTCTGGGAGGCTAGGGAGGTGATTGCAGAGCCTCTGGCTCAGATCTTCAGGTCGTCATTGGTCTCTGGTGTAGTCCCGGAGGATTGGAGGATAGCGAATGTTGTCCCATTGTTTAAGAAGGGGAACAGAGACTTTGCCGGGAATTATAGACCGGTGAGTCTTACTTCTGTTGTGGGCAAGGTTTTAGAAAAAATTATTAGGGATAGGATTTATAGTTATTTGGAGTGTAATGAATTGATTAGAAATAGTCAGCATGGTTTTGTAGCGGGTAGGTCGTGCCTTACTAACCTTATTGAGTTTTTTGAGAAGGTGACCAAAGAGGTGGATGGGGGCAAGGCAGTTGACGTGGTATACATGGATTTTAGTAAGGCGTTCGATAAGGTTCACCATGGTAGGCTTCTGCAGAAAATGCAGATGTATGGGATTGTGGGTAATCTAGGAAGTTGGATCAGGAATTGGCTATCAGATAGGAGACAGAGGGTGGTGGTGGATGGTAAATATTCATCATGGAGTACAGTTATGAGTGGTGTGCCTCAGGGATCTGTTTTGGGGCCACTGTTGTTTGTAATTTTTATTAATGATCTGGATGAGGGTATAGTTGGGTGGATTAGTAAATTTGCTGATGACACCAAAATTGGAGGTGTGGTAGATTGTGAGGAAGGGTGTCATAGTCTGCAGGGAGACTTAGATAGGTTGCAGAGCTGGGCCGAGAGGTGGCGGATGGAATTTAATGCGGAGAAGTGTGAGGTAATTCACTTTGGTAGGAGCAACAGATGTGTCGAGTATAGGGCTAACGGGAGGACTTTGAATAGTGTGGATGAACAGAGGGATCTAGGTGTGTGTGTACATAGATCCCTGAAAGTTGGGAATCAAGTAGATAAGGTTGTTAAGAAGGCGTACGGTGTCTTGGCGTTTATTGGTAGGGGGATTGAATTTAGGAGTCGCAGTGTAATGTTGCAACTGTACACTACTCTAGTGCGGCCGCACTTGGAGTACTGTGTGCAGTTCTGGTCCCCGCATTACAAGAAGGATGTGGAGGCGTTGGAGAGGGTGCAGAGGAGGTTTACTAGGATGGTGCCTGGTATGGTGGGGAGGTCCTATGAGGAGAGACTAAGGGATTTAGGGTTGTTTTCGTTGGAAAGAAGGCGGCTAAGAGGGGATCTTATTGAAACATATAAGATGATTAGAGGTTTAGATAGGGTGGATAGTGATAGCCTTTTTCCTCGGATGGAGAAAGCTAGCACGAGGGGGCATGGCTTTAAATTAAGGGGGGGTAGCTACAGGACGGATGTCAGGGGTAGGTTCTTTACCCAGCGGGTGGTGAGGGATTGGAATGCCCTGCCTGCTGCAGTTGTAAATGCGTCTAGTTTGGGGGCGTTTAAGAGATCTCTGGATAGGTTTATGGACGAAAAGGGATTGGTATAGGCTAGTGGGTCATTGTTTTTGTAACTGGTCGGCGCAACATCGTGGGCCGAAGGGCCTGTTCTGCGCTGTAATGTTCTATGTTCTATGTCTCCAACAGCACATTCCCAGAAACTGTGCCAGCATGCATAGGATGTGCACTCTAACCATTTAAATGGTTTAATTCAATGAATACAGGTGTAGTACCACAGTGTTATGCAGCAGCTGACCTTAAGGGCATTCTCACAGCATCATCCACTTAAAATTGCCTTACTCTCTTTTCTATTTCTTTGGACCTCAGTCCAGTTTTCTTGTCAATGTCAACAACCAACATAGTGAAAAGTCTGACAACACCAGGTTTTAGTCCAACCTATTTATTTGATAATATACTCACAAGCTTTCGGGGTTAGCCCCTTCGTCAGGGGCTGACGAAGGGGCTAACCCCGAAAGCTTGTGAGTATATTATCAAATAAATAGGTTGGACTAAAACCTGGTGTTGTCAGACTTTTCACTGTGTTTACGCCAGTCCAACGCCGGCATACCCACATCATAACAACCAACATATGCAGGGATATCAACTGTCTCTCCTATTACAATTTTGATTATTTATGTCAGTCATGGTTCCACGTAAACAGCTAGCATTTGCACAGGCCTATGAGCCAAGCGACCACCTGCTGTACTTTAATTTCTGATTTAATTGTAGATCCCTTTCAGAAATGAAAATAGGATTAAAATAAATCCTGTAGACACATGCCAATATCATTGCAATTGACAGCTGCATTCCACCTGGATTTGGGGGGCAAAGAGAATAAATTCAGCTTGTGCACCTATAAACACGTTATTAGGACTGGAAATGCACCAGACACATTATTGCCTTGGCCGATCTTTAGTTGTCCGAGATGCCTACCCTGCTTCAATCAGCTACCTAAATATACAAATTGTTGTCTTATGCCAACTTTGAGAGCAAATGCAAAATCAAGTTATAAATGAAGTGATCCAAGGCATTTCCAAAACACTCCTCACATCTACTACTATTTTGTAGTCAGCCCCAGTGAGATTGTTCATCCCCATTTGACTTGCCAGCTGAATCTACATTAGATGCAGCCATTCTCCTGCTCCTCCGACCAGTGAACGACAGCAGGGCATATCTATTTGCTGTTGTGCAGTTAGCCAACGGAAGTTAATTGAGACCTGAAGCTGAATGTGGGTTGGGGCTCAGAGATAAGCAGATGAGAACAATACCTCCATTGACTTCATGCTTAGTTTGGGAATACTTCTGTAACCTGTTTACCTGTTTCTGCTTCCCCATACACTTCGATCTCTCTAACCCGAAGGGTTATATCTAACTTATCCATAAAAATATACAATATTTTGGCTTCATCTGCTTTCTGTGGTAGAGAATTCAACATGCTCACCACTCTCGAGTAAAGAAATGTCTCCACATCTCAGTCCTAAATGGTTTACCCTGGCTCATTTGACTGTGACCCCAGATTCTGGACTCCACAACTATTGGGAACATCTTTCCTGCATCTAACCTGTCTAGTCCTGTTAGTATTTAATAGGTTTCTATGAAATCCCCCCTCATTCCTCTCAACTCCAGTGATTATAACTATAACCAACTCAATTAAAGTTAAATTATATCTATTAGTCACAAGTAAGGCTTACATTAACACAGTAGTGAATTTACTGTAAAATTCCCCTAGTCGCCACACTCCGGTGCCTGTTCAGGTCAATGCACCTAACCAGCACGTGTTTCAGATTGTGGGAGAAAACTGGAGCACTCAGAGGAAACCTACACAGACACGGGGAGAACATGCAAACTCCACACTGACAGTGACCCAAGCTGGGAATTAAACCCAGGTCCCTGGCGCTGTGAGGCAGCAATGCTAACCATTGTGCCACCATGCTGCCCCGTTGTTGATGTTTGGGTCAGCACAGTGGAACAGTGATCAGCACTGCTGCCTCCCAGCGCCAGGGAGCCTGGGTTTAATTCTGGCCCAATGTCTGTGTGGAGTTTGCACATTCTCCCCATGTCCATCTGGGTTTCCTCTGGGTGCTCTGGTTTCCTCCCACAGTCCAAAAATATACGGGCTAGATTGATTGGCCATGCTAAATTAACCCTAGTGTCAAGGGCATTAACAGGGTGAAAAAATACTCCTTGGACGTCAAATCCCACCATCCCAGGAACCAGCCAGGTAAATCTTTACTGTACTCCATTCACAGCAAGAACATCCTTCCTCAGATAAGGAGACCAAAACTGCATACACTATACCATGTGTGGTCTCACCAAGGCCCTGTGCAGCTGCAGCAAGACATCCCTGCTCCTGAACTTGAATCCTCTTGCTATGAAAGCCAACATATCATTTGTCTTCTTCACCTTCTGCTGCACCTATATGTTTAGCTTCAGCGATTGACGAATGAGGACACCCAGGCCTCAAAGCACATTCTATAGCCAGATAATAATCTGCCTTCCTGTTTGTGCTACTAAAGTGGATAACCTTACATTTATCACCTTTATTACATTTGCTTCCCTCAACTAAATCTGAGCACTAATTCCTGCAATACCCCACAAGTCACTGCCTGCCATTCAGAAAAAGACTTGTATATTCCTACTCTTCGTTTTCTGTTTGCCAATCAGTTTTCCATCCATCTTAATATACTGCTCCCAGTCCTATGAACTTAAGTTTTACAAGCTAATCTTTTATGTTGAAAGAATTCTGAAAGTCCAAGTAATTCACTGGTTCTCCTCGTCAATCCTACTAGTTACATCCTAGAAGAATTCCAGTGGATTTATCAAGCGTGGTTTCCCTTTTGTAAATCCATGCTGCCGTCGTCGGATCCAGCCACTGTTTTCCAAGTCCTCTGTTATTCCACCTCTGACAATAAACTCTAGCATTTTTCCACTACCAATGTCAGGCTGACTGCTCTCTAATCCCCCATTTCCTCTCTAAATTCTTTTTTAAACAGTGAGATTTCATTAGCAAACTTCCGATCCTTAGGAACTAGTCTAGAGTTTTATGGAATCTAGGAAGATGACCACCAATGCATCCACTATTTCTAGGGCCACTTCTTTAAGTAATTTAGGGTGTAGATTATCAGGCCCCAGGGATTTATCAGCCTTCAATCCCATCAATTTTGCCAATAGCATTTCCAACTAATACTGATTTCCTTCACTTCTGCCTTCTCACTAAGCTCTGGGTTCCCCAACATTTCTGAGATGTTATTTATGCTGTCCTATGTGAAGACAGAAACAAAGTATGTAATTAGTTGGTCAACCATTTCTTTGTCCCCTATTATAAATTCCCCTCTTTTTGACTGCAAGGGACTTAACATTTGTCTTCCCCAATCTTTTTATCTTCCCAGACCTGTGAAAGCTTTTACAGTCATTTTTGATGTTCCCGTAAGCTTACTGTTGTATTATATTTTCTCCTTCCTAATCAATGCTTTTGCTCCCTGAAAATCTGTTTCTCTCCACAAATGCTGCCTGCGCTGCTGAGTATTTCTGGTTTTATTTCTGAGTTTCAGCAACTGCAGTATTTTGGTTTTGTATCAGATAGTTATTAAAATATTTAAATAACCAACCCATCTCATTTGGTTCTGAAATTGTTAAAATTTTCACATTGATCCAAACCTATCCATTTTGTCAATTAGAAGCTCACCCATGAACTAGGCAGGTGAAAAAGAACCTTAAGGCAAACATAATGAACAAGTGCATGCGCTTATAGAGACAGAAGGTATACATTGAGGACTATGATTTTAGGGAGATTGAAGAGGTCAAATTACAAAAGTGGTGATCTTTTCAAGTTGCACAGCAAGTTCTCAGTCTTCGCCATGTCATTAGGGAAAATAAGATCAAAATAGGGAAAATACAACCAATCCCGTAGGAAAAAAATACAAGACTAGACGATAATCTCATCCTTAGTATTCTTAGAGCACCATCATAAACTTCAGTTTAACACATTATGGTGATAAAATTGCTTTGTTGTTGAATCTAACATGTTGCAAGTATGCTTTATGGATCAGATGTATTTGCAAGTTGTAATGCATCAAACACACATTCTGAATTCTGCAGCAGATTTCATGATCAGGTTACTTTTTTTGTTTAAATACACCATTTGAAAGAATGGTTTATGACCATGAGCAAATGCAGGGCCTCGTGAATTCCCCACACTTTTATTGGGGCAACAACAAAAAAGTACTACAACTGTGTCCTTGACAGAGCTATATTTGCCAACCATTACAGCCTCAAGCTCATCAAATGCATAGTTATTAGCTTAACAAATGACTCAGCAGAATTGTTGCAAGTATTCTATGATTTGCTCCTCAGTGAATATTAGCTGGAATGCTACAAATTCCATTGAAAGACCAGAGTAATTTTACATAGTCTCAAAAACTCACGAATAAAGGGGAAAAAAATGTACTTTGGCTCAACAGTTTATCTATGCTCTGAGTACTGTCATTTCCTAGGTTTTAACCATATTACAGCAAACATAAGACATTCCAACTTCTGAAATTGTACATTCAGACACCTTTAAAATCAATGGAGCCAAGTTGTTAGATTTACTCAATATTGCTTCCTTTTTCTCGATTATCTTAGCAAAGATACAGACAACGCAAGTGAGATCACATTGTCATTATCCAACTGCATTAAGTCAAAAATCACATACTTGGAAATATAGGGGGTGGAAATTTGTCCTGGGTGATGGCACAGAACAGGTTGATGTTGGATTGGCTACCTTTTACATATAGTGCTTGATTTTCACTCCACTGACCAGGCCAGAAACCAAATAGGCTATTTATTCTCTAAATGATAGATGTTGAAGCTTTTGCTTCAGATTAAAGGGTCTCTGGGCTATTAAATCACTTTAGATCATTACACTGAAGATCCCAAGCAGTGTTTTATTTGGCTTTGAATACTTAAGAATGTTCTTCCCAATGGGAAAAGTATGTTCATGCCTCTCAATGCATATACAATACTGATTAAATTAGTTTTTTCTATGGTCCCTGTCAATTTAATTTGGTGCTCTGACCATGTGAAGTATCTAACGAGTTACATTTTCCCTGTCAACTACACACCTATTCTGGTGTCCCTAGTGCTCAACATTCTTGAACTGAAAATGATACATGGTGATACTCATTCAATTGCTTCATTTAAATACACTTGCCCAAAAGTAACATAATGAGAGATGTGGCGAACATCTAGAAAAAGTGAGAACAAGAAAACAGAAAACATATTAAAAAGCTAGTATTCGGGGTATTTAAGGCAGAGTTAGACAGATTTTTCATCGACAAGGGAGTCAAATAT
Organism: Carcharhinus amblyrhynchos; assembly: GCF_965287045.1. Taxonomy (NCBI): domain Eukaryota; kingdom Metazoa; phylum Chordata; class Chondrichthyes; order Carcharhiniformes; family Carcharhinidae; genus Carcharhinus; species Carcharhinus amblyrhynchos. The sequence continues at coordinate 130,530,129 of NC_137327.1, forward strand.
TATGAGAAGCAGACAGAGAGGTGGTATGAAACTACAACCAAATCAGCCATGATCTTACTGAATGGCAGTGCAGGCTCGAATGGCTGAACAGCCTCTTCCTAAGTCCTATGTTCCCTGTGATAAAAGGTCTTTTGAACAATTACCAAAGCATCATAGCCAAGTCAGATAATAGGAGGAGGAATATGCTTCCCAACATCTTATCGAAACTGTTTGTATTACTGCAGATGAAATGAAGATACAATAGTACAGTAGTAAGATTTCTGAATGGTGTTAGCTGTTCCAAGAATTACCAAAAATTCACTAAATAGCAAACAATGTTCCTGCTTTAGAGAAATTATGTTTTTTTCATCATCAGAAATAGGATGTACATGTCTCATTGTTTAATAAAATGATGAAAGCTAGTCAACTAATCTTTATCAAATTTAAAACAAGCCATTATTTAGAAAATCAGTTTATTTCCTTTAAAAACTGTAACTCAAGTACTTAGACAAATAGAAACTTAGGTGAGGAAGTAGTTACGTGCAATCCTTCTTCTGTTGATACATCTTTTTTTCATTTGCAAAGAAACCACTTGAAAACAATGAGCACAGCCTGCTAGTTATGCGGCATAAACATTGGTCTCAATTCTCCCAAGAGCGCTGAATTAGCAGGAAAATTGTTTGAGATCCCGACTGCTTTGTTAGTTCAGCTTCTTAACCAAATCTGCCCACTCTGTGCACTTCAGAGATCCCAATCATGAATCTCATTAAAAACTCGGGGGGAGCGGGGCCTATTTGCAGAGTTTGGCAGTTCTGGAACTCTGCATGTGTGCAATAGTCCCCCCCTACCCTGCCACCACCACCGCCCCCAGATGAGGCCCACGTAACAATTCCCGGGCCAGCCTGATCCTCCCACCCCAGAACACCTCGATGTCCAGGCCCCCCCTCCAAGCCCCGAAATGGCGATTCTCCCCACTCCCCCCACCCCCCCAGCCCGCCCCAATCACTGCCCTCCCTCCATACCAGACCAATCCCAATGCAGAGTGGCACTGGGATCCTCCAGCCCCATTGATCACTCCTAAACCCTGTTCCCTTGGCACTGCCCAATGCCCGGAGGGCAGTGCCAAGATGATCCTTGGGCATGGGCACTTTGCCCCTTGGGCTGGCAACTGCCAGGATGCCCATGCCAAGGGGCACCACCTCCCCACCACCCGATCCCATGGGGGGGCCCCGATTGCTCCCCCTTTATTCCAGTGGGATCTCCAACTTGTTCCCTGAACATGGGGAGCTCATCTGAACCCTGCCGGAATGAAGTACTTCTGGCAGAGTGGGAGATTCAATTGGGACTGGCAAGTTCCCGATAATTACATTCAAATTAATTTAAAACATACTAAAAACACATTAAAATTACTTAACTGCCTTTCCACCGGTTTCCAGCTTGGTCTGGCCTGCAACTGTTCACTGGCTCTGGGAGATGCACATGCGTTCCTGGCACACGTTCAAATCCTTGAACAAGGCCAGCGATGTGCATCTCCCACCCAACCCACCATAAAAGTTGCATGTCACGATGGGAGAATTGCAGCCATAGTTTGTGACAACCTTCTGAAAAGAGACTTAATTATAGCTTAACGATCAACTCTACAATGTTTATAACATGTGACTATGTAATGAGACCAAACGACGTACCAAGAATAACCCATTCTAAGAAGAGGAGAAATAACAACTGGAGGAGGTTGTTTGGTCCTTCAGGATTGGTCACTCAATGGTCATAGGTGATCTTCTATCTCAACTTCACCCTCTCACATCCCCGAACCTCCCTTTGTACCCAAAAATTTATTAAGCTCCACTTTCAATATACTCAATGGTTAAACATTCATAGCTCTCCGCAGGTGGGAATTCCAAAGATTGAGTGAAGAACAATTCTACTTTAGTCCTAAGTGGCCAAAGCTTTATTCTGAGATTGAGACTCATGTTCTAGATCACCAGTATCTATTGCATTAAGCCTTTTATGGTATTTAGGCATCATCAACCAATGAAATCTACCCAACTTAACACCAAATGTTTTGGTTTGAAACTGGTTTCACAGTAAGATTATTGTTTCTAATCTCAGCTTTTCTTGCTTTTGAAAACACAAGAGATAGAATATTGCACAGAAAGGTAATAATTTCTTAATCAAATTTGCCACTTAACAGGTCTGTATTTGAGTGATTGTCTAAAAACTATATCAACAACAACAATTTGTGTTTGTGAGTATGTGTAACATGATAAAATGTCCCAAAGCATTGAGGCAATATAAACAGAATACAAGTCCAAGCCACATTAGGATATATTAGGGGCAGATGACCAAAAGCTTGGTCAGAGATAGGTTTGTTGTAAAGAAAGAAAGCAAGGTAGAAAGGCTAGGAGTTTAGTAGGGGAATTCCAGAGCTTAGGACCTGGGCAGCTGAAGGCATAGTTGTCAACAGAGCAATTAAAATCGGTGATGCTCAAGTCAACGCATGAATGAATGCTTCAGCTGCAGATTAGCTCAGGCAGGGTGAAAATAGGCAATGTTACGCGTCTTAAGGCAATGACAAACCACTACAGATAGATGAACATGTAATTCCACAATAGAGATGTACTGCAAATTAGGGGGTGCGACAGATATTACCTCCTGCAACTGGGAGGAAACCATGACATAAAAGTTAATGACCAAATTAACCTCAACAGCCTTAACAATGCAGTCCACGACCTGGTGTGAAGTTCAAGCTGCAAGTGGCAATATGGCTGTAGCCTTATTGATGAAGGCACCTTAGACATTGCTCCTCAGAGAGGTAGATATAAGAGAAGTACTCCCTGAAGATCTATGGGTATGCTCTTCTTTCTGTATGATGTCCTCAATTTTCCACTTGTTCCAGTCACTCCTGCATGTTCCAGTATTCTTTCCTTCTCTCCTTCCTTCTCCAGCCCCAAACGCAGTTGTACCAATGCACCCAGTGGACTGCAGTAAAACTGCTGTGGGGTAGCCTGAAGGCTGAGGGGCAAATGAGTTCTGCTGTACGGAATTTAAACAAGGACTTTGACAAGGCAGCAGAAAGATAGGCATGCACACTGAAATGCTTCTGCATTGGCAGGCCTGCAAGGGAACTTGTCACTGAAAGCTGCATGTCAGAGTTGTTTCTAATTTGGCATGTCATTTCAGGCAGAGCCTGGAGCCCATCCCTTCAATCCTATCACTGGGGGTGATGACCTATTCCACGGTAGCACTAGTGTACCCAGCTGTGATACAGGGTCTTATGGTCATTTCTCAACTCCAATTAAAGCACAAGCAGTAATCACCAGATCTCAGTTTTTAAATGAAAGCTCAGACTAAAGCCTTGAGATCTCTTTGTCGTACAAGCCAGCTTGGTGCCACATAGGCTCAGATTCCTACAACCGTGGCTGCATGTAGATACCAGGTCAATCTATCGTCCAGCAGATTAACATTGCTAAGGTGCCACACAGGAGAGTAGCAGTGGCTCCACGGTACACTAATGTGCTGACTCCTCTCAAATAGCATTGGTATTCCCAATACTGCCATTCCACCAGTGCAGCTGCCGTTATCAGTGCTTTCCAAGTGTGATAAGATTCAATTGAGGCTCTAAATCCCAGGGATGTTCGAGTGCATCCCTCAAACCTATCTGCAGTCTCACCCACTGAAAATCAGAAGCTTCCACCAGCCATCCTGCAGCCATACTGGAGTAGCAATGCATCAGACCACTAGAGCAGGAAATGGCTTAGGTAAACGGCAAATACTGAAGGCATAATTTAATACTGTATACAATATTGGAATGTTGTTGGATGAAGTTTGTATGGAATAGTTGATGTGCAGTGTCTTTAATTCCAGGATTTTGACAAAAAGAACAGAACGGCCTGTGACAGAACAATGGAAAGGTGTGGAAAACGCACAACAAAGTAAGGGACAAGGAGAAGAAAAAGTAAGATGGAATCAAAGAAACAGCAGCACAAGGAAAGCCAGAATTCTCGACCGTTCACGCCAACGGCATTTTCCAGTCCTGCCGGCAGCGCACCTCCACCGGTGTGGGTAACGTCAATGGGAATTCCCACTGACAGCAGCAGGACCAGAGGATCCCACCACTAGCAAACAGTACTCCACCTCCTGCTGACGGGAGGCCAGAGAATCTCAGCCATGACTCTTCAGCTGAATGTGTCTAAGACCATGGGAGATTGGCTAGTATTTATATAAATAGATTAATTTGCTTAATTAAAAACTTTGGTAATTCAATTTGTGCACTGTTTCAAAATATTTTGGAAAAAGGAAAGAAGTTTTCAAATTTTCTCAGGATTAGAAAACACTCTCTTTAAACTCCAGTTATAGCAGATTTCCTGGTGGCAAATTTTGCAAAAGAAGCATGCGTCCAGATGTTAGCAAAAACAGTATTAAACTATTGTAAGGTATAACGGTTCAATCATGAGGTCCAGCAGGTGATAAAGACTGACTCCACTGATAAATTTTGATGAAGGCATTTCAAAAAAAAACAAATCCAATGTATAAATGTAATTATGATTGTGAAATGTGGAATATTTTGAGCTTATTTTAAACTTTTTTTAAAATTAATAATTGAGAAAAAATAGACAACGAAAACAAAATTCAGCAGCTCATGAAATTGCACCACAATGCCACCCAGTGTAGCCGGTATGGAATTACAAAGCCACAAACTATCACATTAATAGAAACGTCTTGTTGAAAACACTGAAAGCATTACCAAGTGTGAATGATTCATAGGGAAAACATTACAAGGGCTTTGGAGTGAAAGGATACAAGAACCAACAGATTCTGATATTTGTACAGATATGAAAATCTATTGTCAGCAAATGCAGTTTCAGAAACAGTCGACAAAGCCTGGTCAATGTCCCAAGTTTATTTTGATGAAATTACATTGTTAATGCTTTCTGGAAATGCCTTTGCTATAATCGGCATAGAAACTAGGGAGCATGTTTGGAAACCAAGCATGATCTGGCCATTCTCGCCTGCACGACAATGGTCAGATGTGAGCCTTTTAAGAGGTCCAAGAACCTCCATGTCATATAACAAGCATAGTTCATGACGGTTTGTCAGCATATATTGTGTTACTAGTGTGAAGAATCATAATGGCCCTCGGGTAATGAGGGTGTAAGCTGAGGACGCAAGTAAGATTAGAGCTCCCACTTCAGTGGATCTGGTGTCCATCACTGGCTGTGAAGGCCACCTAGAATGTGTGATTTGCTTTCATGGTTGTACATGTTGGGAAGCCAGAATTTGGAATTTGTAATCTGGACTTGGTGCCTGGAGTCCTCAAGTGTGGGTAATGGGGGAGGATGTCTAGAGTGGTGGAAATGGGGAGGTCTTGAGCAATGATCAGGTCCTTTAATGTGGGGTCCAGAACAGCATTCCCGCTCTTCTTAGCTCCAGCCTCAGTGGTGTTAATTAACTTCTTGGTCACTAGGTGTTTAGTAGTCTGGTTTCAATTGAGTGGGCAAAACTCTGGGAATACAATGTGGGAAAAATGTGAACTTGTCCACTCTGGCTGGGAGAATAGAAAAGCAGCATATTATTTCTTTGATTTGATTTATTATTGTCACATGTATTAACATTGTGAAAAGTAATGTTTCCTGCGTGTGATACAAACAAAACACACTGTTCATAGAGAAGGAAACAAGAGAGTGCAGAATGTAGTGTTACAGTCATAGCTAGGGTGGAGAGAAAAATCAACTTAATGGAAGGTAAATCCATTCAAAAGTCTGACAGCAGCAGGGAAGAAACTGTTCTTGAGTTGGTTGGTACGTGACCTCAGACATACGTATCTTTTCCCGAAGGAAGGAGGTGGAAGAGAGAATGTCCAGGGTATGTGGGGTCCTTAATTACGCTGGCTGCTTTGCCAAGGCAGCAGGAAGTGTAGACACAGTCAATGGATGGGAGGCTGGTTTGCTTGATGGATTGGGCTACATTCACAACCTTTTGTTGTTCCTTGCGGTCTTGGGCAGAGCAGGAGCCATAACAAGCTGTGATACAACCAGAAAAAATGCTTTCTATGGTGCTATGGTTCTATTTAAACAGAGACTTCGCAAAACTCTGAGATGCACAGGCTGAAAGAAAAGTTAGTACGCAGGATAAGCAACTGATTAGAAAGGCAAATGTAATGTTGTTTATTGCAACAGGAATGGAACAGAAAAGTAGAGATGTTTTGTTACAGTTGTACAGGGTGTTGGTGAGAGCACACCTAGAGTGTCATTAAGAAAGGATGTAAATGTCTTAAAATCAATTCAGAGAAAATTGACCTGATATCTGTGTTGCGGGGGAGGGTGGTTATCTTATGAGAAAAGGTTGGATAGGCTGGGCCTTCATACACTGGAGTTTAGAAGAATGAGCGGTGATCTTTTTAAAACATCCAAGATCCTGAGGAGACTTGTCAGGGTAGATGCTAAACGAATGATTCCCTTTGTGGGAGAGACTAGAACTAGCAATATAGTCTAAACATAAAGGTCTCCCGTTTGAGATGGAGAAGAAAATAAATTCTTTTCTCTCAGAGGGTTTCTTCCCAGAGAATGGTGGAGGTAGGATCACTGAATACCTTTGAGGATGATGTAGATAGATTCTTAACTAACAAGGGAGTCAAATTTTATTGACTACTGAAAGAATGTGGAGCTGAGTTTTCTCTTTTTCTCCCCCCAGAGTGTCAATGCGGGTGGGAAAAATGGTGTGCAGCCCACTGGCTATGCAGCCGGTTTTTCACGTCAATTTTTAAATGCTGAGGAAACAAAATGCTGGAAGCCAGTCTCAAGATGACATGCTGGTGGACCGACAACCTTCCCCACGGAAACATCCTCTCCCTCAAGTGATCTTCCCCCAACCCAAACCACAGACATGGAACCCATTCCCCCAGTCTGAACGTCCCCAATGGAAGCCCCCCTGGCACCAACCCCATCTGCTGACAGTGACCAGGCACTGGACCCTGACACTCAGGGTCACATCTCTGCCAGGTGGCAGTGCAGGGTACTGCCCAGGCATAACCATCTCCCGGGGAGCTATACCTACCTGTGCACCCCAGCGGGTTCTATTTGCAAGTCCCCCATTTGTAAACAGTTGTTGGAGGTGGGGACTTTGGTTTGTGAAGAGATTTTCCAGGGGTGAGGCCCTCTAATAATACTGAAATGAAATAGTTGGGGGGCAGAAAATCCCCTGTGGAGTTGAAACCACAGTCAGATCAATCATGATATCACTGAATGGCAGAGCCGACTCAAGATGATGAATGGCTCCTGCATCTAATTTGTAAATTGCTAGTAGTGGGTCAAATGATGGAACAGGAACTGGAGGGAGTTGCTAGTTCTGTTATTTGCACATGCAAACCACCCAACACCTGCTTCAGACCCCTTCAGCTTGTCCTTATCTAATACGATCGTCAGCAAACCTCTGGCTGGGGGTTGCATGTACTTTCTTCCTATCAGCCACAGGAAGCACTGGCATAGCGATATTGTCACTAGACAATTAATAAAAAGGCCAAGGATAATGCTCTAGAAACCCGGGTTCAAATCTCACCATAGCAGGTGATGAAATTTGTGTGAAATTTAAGAATAAAATTTGGAATTGAAATTCTGGTGATGACCATGAAACATTGTTGATTGTTGTAAAAAAACTCATCAGGTTCACCAATGCCCTTTAGGGAAGGGAATCCGTCTACCTGGTCTGGCCTGATGTCACTCCAGATCCACAGCAATATGCTTGAGTCTTGATACCCTCAGGAATGGGCAATAAATGAGCCAGCAATGCCCACAACCCATGAATTAATATAAAACTCATTTTAGAGCTTTATTTTGTAGGCACCATGGCACTAGAAAAAGATGTCCTACGCAACTTAATTTCTAAGCCACCACACGTAGACTTCCAGGAATGTTCAACAGATGGAAATGGAGAAGATAGCTAACATAAGGATGTAAGGATGTAGGATGTAGCCAACATATACTGTCCATCCCTGGTTGCCCTTCAGAATGTAGCGGTAAGCTGCTTTCTTAAATTATTGCAATCTTTGAGGTGTAAGTATACCCACAGTGTTGTAAGGGAGGGAATTCCAAATTTTGACCAGCTACAGTGAACAAATGGTGATATATTTCCAGGTCAGGATGGTGAGCGACTTGGAAGAGAACTTTGAGGTGGTGATGTTCCCTGGTATTTGCCTCTCTACATGGTATCAGTTAAAGGTTTGGAATGTGCTGCCTGAGTGGCCTTCAGAGTTCCTGCAGTGCATCTTGTGGATGGTACACATTGCTACCACTGTTTGTTAAATCCACAAAAGGAGTGAACATTTGTGAAAGGGATAGCAATCAAACTGGCTGAATTATCCTGGATGGTGTCAAGCTTCTTGAATATTGTTGGAGCAGCACTCATCCCGGCAAGTCAAAAGTGTTGTGCCACATTCCTGACTCGTGCTTTGTAGGTGGTGAGTAAGGTTTGGGAAGTCAGAAGGTGAATTGCTCGCAACAAGATTCGTAAGAACATAAGAGCATAAGAACATAAGAAATAGGAGCAGGAGTAGGCCATCTGGCCCTTCGAGCCTGCCCCGCCATTCAATAAGATCATGGCTGATCTGTCGTGGCTGATCTGTCGTGGCTCAGTTCCACTTTCCCGCCCTCTCCCCATAACCCTTAATCCCCTCTCTTATCAAAAACCCATCAACCCGCTTCTTAAAAATATTTAGCGAGGCAGCCTCCACCACTTCAACGGGCAGAGAATTCCAGAGATTCACCACCCTTTGAGTGAAGAAGTTCCTCCTCAACTCCGTTCTGAACCGCCCCCCCTTTATCTTGAGGCTGTGCCCCCTAGTCCTACTGTCTTTTTTGAGCGGGAAGAGTCTTTCCACCTCTATCCTATCCATCCCATTCATCATCTTATACGTCTCAATGAGATCTCCCCTCATTCTTCTAAACTCTAACGAGTACAAGCCTAGTTTATTCAGCCTCTCCTCATAGCTCAACCCCCTCAACTCCGGTATCAGCCTAGTAAACCTCCTCTGCACTCCCTCCAAGGCCAAAATATCCTTGCGCAGGTGCGGCGCCCAAAACTGCACACAGTACTCCAGCTGCGGCCTCACCAATGCCCTATACAGCTGCAGCAAGACCTCCCTACTTTTATATTCAATCCCCCTCGCTATGAAGGCCAGCATCCCATTCGCCTTCCTGACCACCTGCTGCACCTGCAGGCTGGGTTTTTGCGACTCATGCACAAGGACCCCGAGGTCCCTCTGCACCGTCGCCTGCTGCAGTTTTTCGCCACGTAAGTAATAGTCCTTCCTACCATTCTTCCTACCAAAGTGGACCACCTCACACTTGCCAACATTAAATTCCATTTGCCATTTCCTGGCCCATTCGCCCAGCCTATCTAGATCCTTCTGCAGACTCTCCACACCCTCCGCACAATTTGCCTTTCCCCCAATCTTGGTGTCATCAGCAAATTTCGACACCCTACACTCGGTTCCCTCCTCCAGATCATCTATATAAATGGTAAATAGCTGAGGCCCCAGCACCGACCCCTGGGGCACCCCACTAGTCACCAACCGCCAATCCGAATAGCACCCATTGACCCCCACTCTCTGCCTCCTATTTGACAACCAATCCTCTATCCACGCTAACACCCTACCCCCAACTCCATGTCCTCTGACCTTCTGCAGTAACCTCTTGTGAGGTACCTTATCAAACGCCTTCTGAAAATCCAGAAAGACCACATCCACCGGCTCTCCTCTATCCACTGCCCTAGACACATCCTCATAGAACTCCAGTAAATTTGTCAGACACGACTTCCCTTTAATGAAACCGTGTTGCGTCTGCCCTATCAAGCAATTCCCTTCAAGATGCCTCGCAATTTCCTCCTTAATGACGGATTCTAACATTTTACCTACCACAGACGTTAAACTAACCGGCCTGTAATTCCCCGCCTTTTGCCTGGCACCCTTCTTAAACAACGGCGTAACATTAGCCGTTTTCCAATCCTCCGGCACTTCCCCGGAATCCAGCGACGTCTGGAAAATAACCACCAAGGCATCCACTATCACCTCCGCCATTTCTTTCAGAACCCTCGGATGCATTCCATCCGGTCCTGGGGACTTGTCCACAATCAGCCCCTCCAGTCTGTCGCGCACCACCTCTCTAGTAACAGTAATGTCATTAAGACCCTCCAGTCCTACCACCTTTCCATCGCTAACACCCGGCAAATTATTCACGTCCTCCTCCGTGAAGACAGAAACAAAAAAGTTATTCAAGACCTTAGCCATATCCCCATCCCCTACCACTAGGTCCCCTTTCTCATCCGCTAAGGGACCAACGTTCACCCTAGCCAGCCTCTTCCTTTTTATATATTTATAAAAACTCTTGCTATCCTTTTTTATATTAAGCGCTAGCCCAGCTTCATAGCTTCTTCTACCCTCCTTTATCAACTTTTTTGTCAATCTTTGTTGACATTTAAACCTTTCCCAATCCTCTTCTCGCCCACTGCTCTTAGCTACTCTAAATTCCTCCGCTTTTAATTTAACACTTTCCTTCACCTCCTTCGTTATCCACGGCTTATTACCTCTCTTCCTACTGTCCTTTTTAACCATCGGAATAAATTTCTGCTGAGCACCAAGAAAGATCTCCTTAAAGATCCTCCACTGCTCCTCAGCAGACCTACCTTCCAACGCGCTCCCCCAGTCCACATTCGCCAATTCTTCTCTCAACCTACCATACTCCCCTCTATTCAAACAAAGGACACGTGTCCGGGAACCCACTTTCTCCTCCTCCATCTGCAACAGAAACTCCACCATACAATGATCACTCTCTCCAAGAGGATCCTTCACCTCAAGGTCCCTAATTCTACCCGCCTCATTACATAGCACCAGATCCAAGATAGCTCGCTCCCTCGTCGGCTCCAACACACACTGTTCCAGGAAACTATCCCGGCAGCATTCCAAGAACTCCTCCTCGAGCCCACCTCGTCCAACATGGGTCGACCAATCAATATGCAGATTGAAATCCCCCATAACTACTGCCGTCCCATTCCTGCACGCCGCACTTATTTGCGCGTTAACAGCCCGCCCCACCTCCAGATCATTATTCGGGGGCCTATAGACGACACCCACCAGCGTCTTCCTCCCTTTGCTGTTCCTAATCTCCACCCACAACGATTCCACTTTCTGCTCTTTGGCTCCGATATCATCCCTTGCTACCACCTTGATGCTGTCCTTAATCAGCAGAGCTACGCCACCCCCTCTTTCCTCCTGCCTATCCTTCCTAAACACTTGATAGCCCTGTACATTCATCTCCCAGTCCCTGTCACCTTGCAGCCACGTCTCTGTAATGGCCACCAGATCGTATCCATTTGTGTCGATCTGCGCCACCAGCTCATCCACTTTATTCCGAATGCTTCGTGCATTCAGATAAAGCGCTTTCATCCCAGCCTTCTTCTGGACCCTATTTGCCGTAACGCCACCACTTGGGACATCCTCAGCCTCTTCCCTTACCTGTACCCTATCCTTAACTGTAGACCTCCTAACATCACCTACCCTCGCACCCTCCCCCCCCCTAATTAGTTTAAAGCCCTGTCTACAGTCCTCTTTACTCGATTCGCCAGCACTCTGGTCCCAGCACGATTCAGACCAACCCCATCCCGCCCGAACAAGTCCCACCTACCCCAATACTGGTGCCAATGCCCCATAAATTCGATCCCATTCCTCCCACACCAATCTCTGAGCCACCCATTCACTTCCTTTATCCTGTCAACCCTACGCCCGTCTGCACTCGGTTCAGGCAGTAGCCCAGAGAAGACCACCTTGTCGGTTCTACTTTTTAATTCCATTCCCAGCTTCTCATACTCCCTCCCCAGATCCTCAGTCCGCACTTTGCCTACGTCGCCGGCACCCACATGTACCACCACAACTGGGTTCTCACCCTCCCACTCCAGATTCCTCTGCAGCCCAGCTGCGACATCCTGTACCCGAGCACCAGGCAGACAACACACCCTTCTGTGCACTTTGTCATTGTGACAAAGGACAGTGTCAATACCCTTCACCCCACTATCTCCAATCACTACTACGTTCCTTTTCCCCTTCTCTTTGCCTATGTCCTGCTGCATCACTGTACCGTGTGCAGTTTGCTCACCAACCTCACCTGCCTCGTCCTCTTCCAGACTGGAAGCAAGAACCTCAAACCTGTTATGCAGATTAAGAGGCTGAGGCCTCCGCTCCTCACCCCCCTTCCTCCTCCCAGCAGCCCCCTTTTGTTCCTGACCCTTAGATTTAGACAGTCTAGGGGGGGTGGATGTCACTTGCACCCCATTGACAATGACACCCTCTCTCCCCCTGATGAGCCTCAGTGTCTGTAGCTCAGAGGCCAGCTCATCCACCTTGAGCTGGAGCTCCTCCAGCAACCTGCACTTACTGCAGACATGGCCACTGGGAAGGACCCTGGGGTCCACCAGTTCCCACATCATACAGGAACCGCACATCACATGCCCCTCCATTATTCAATATAATTTGTTGTGGGAAAAAATTTTTTCCTTGTTTTTTGCTGTAGTAGTTTTGAAAAATTTTTTTTTTTCCTTGTTCTTTCCACCTGGCCTTTTTACCTTCCAGCCCTTTTTGATATTAAGCCCTAATAGCTCACTCTGCTTCCCTCTCACTCCGCTGCCCGCTCCGACGCTGCCCGCTATCTACACCAGGCCTCCTTTTAAACTTGGCGCTGATTTAAAGCTGATGGGCCACAACTGCCTGATAATCACTCCCTCACAATTCTTAAAGCAGTAAATACAATAAGTAAATGCTTTAAACAGTTCTACAAAGAACAAAGTGCTTTAAACTTATTTTAAACAGGTTTTTAACAGGTAAAGTCTTAGCTTTCTCTCTGATGCTCCTTCCTCGTCTGCTCCAGCAAACAATGTAAGGCTTCACCGTGTGGACACTTGATAATTAAAGCTGATGGGCCACAACTGCCTGATAATCTAGCCTCCGGTTTACTTCTGTAATTACAGTATTTATATGACTAGCCAAGTATAGTTTTTTGGTGAATGGTAAGCCCCAGGATGCTGATAGTGGAGGATTCAGTAATGGTAGTGCTATAGAATGTCAAAGGGCAATGGTCAAGATTCTCTTTTGTTGGAGATGGTTATTTCCTGGCACTTGTATGGTGCAAATGTCACCTGTGACTTATCAGCTGAGGCTTGGATAGCATCGAAGTCTTGCTGTATTTGGGCATGGGCTGCTTCAGTGTCTGCCAAATCGCGGATGGTGCTGAACATTGTGCAGTCATCAACAAACATCCTGAACTGTTGAGCTTATGATGGAAGGAAGGTCATTGATAAAGGAAAAGATGATTGGGCCTAGAATTCTACGCTGAGGAACTCCTGCAGTGATGATCTGGAACAGAGATGACTGACCTCCGGGCAAGTGGAACTGATCCACTTCAGATCAGCCATGATCTTGTCGAATGGCAGGACAGGCTCGAAGAGCTAGATGGCCTACTCCTACTCCTATTTCTGATGTTCTTATTTATGTTCTTCTGACTTCAACCACCACAACCATGTTCCTTTGTGCTCAGTATGACTCCAACCAGAAGAGGGTTTTCCTCCTGATTCACATTGGCTCCAGTCTGGTTAGGGCTCCCTGATATCACAGTCGATCAAATGTTGTCTTGATGTAAAGGGCAGTCACTCACAACTCATATCTGGCATTCAGCTCCTTTGTTCATGCTTGAACCAAGTTTGTAATGAGACTAGGGGCTAAGTAACCTTGACAGAACCCTAACAGAGGGTCAGTGAGCAGATTTTGCTGATCAAGTGCCGCTTAATGGGATGCTGGCCTTCATAGCGAGGGGGATTGAATATAAAAGTAGGGAGGTCTTGCTGCAGCTGTATAGGGCATTGGTGAGGCCGCAGCTGGAGTACTGTGTGCAGTTTTGGGCGCCGCACCTGCGCAAGGATATTTTGGCCCTGGAGGGAGTGCAGAGGAGGTTTACTAGGCTGATACCGGAGTTGAGGGGATTGAGCTATGAGGAGAGGCTGAATAAACTAGGCTTGTACTCGTTAGAGTTTAGAAGAATGAGGGGAGATCTCATTGAGACGTATAAGATGATGAATGGGATGGATAGGATAGAGGTGGAGAGACTCTTCCCGCTCAAAAAAGACAGTAGGACTAGGGGGCACAGCCTCAAGATAAAGGGGAGGCGGTTTAGAACGGAGTTAAGGAGGAACTTCTTCACTCAAAGGGTGGTGAATCTCTGGAATTCTCTGCCCGTTGAAGTGGTGGAGGCTGCCTCGCTAAATATTTTTAAGAAGCGGGTTGATGGGTTCTTGATAAGAGAGGGGATTAAGGGTTATGGGGAGAGGGCGGGAAAGTGGAACTGAGCCACAACAGATCAGCCATGATCTTATTGAATGGCGGGGCAGGCTCGAAGGGCTAGATGGCCTACTCCTGCTCCTATTTCTTATGTTCTTAATGGTGATGCTGATGATCCCTTTCATCACTCTATTGATGATTGCGAGTAGACTCATAGGGTGGTAATTAGCCAGGTTGGATTTGTTCTGTTTCTTGTGTGTAAGACATACCTAGGCAATTTTCCACATTGCCAGGTAGATGCCAGTGTCGCAGCTGTACTGGAACAGCTTGGCTAGGGGCCTGACAAGTTTTGGAGCACAAGTCTTCAACATTGTTATTGGAATTTTGTAAGTGCCCTATCCTTTGCGATGTCCAATGCCTTCAGTTGTTTCTTAACATTATGTGGACTGAATCAAACTAGCTGAAGATTGACAACTATGTGCTGGGGATCTCCGATGGAGACCAAGATGGATCACCCACTTGGCACGCCTGACTGAAGATTGCTGCAAATGCTTCGGTCTTATCTTTGGCACTAATGTGCTGGGCTGGGCTCCACTTGAAGATAAGGATATCTGTGGAGCCTCCTTGTCCAGTGAGTTGTTTAATTGTCCACCATCATTTACAAGTAGATGTCACAGGGCTGCAAATCTTAGATCTGATCCATTGGTTGTGGTGTTGCTCATCTCTGTCTATTACTTGCTGCTTATGCTGTTTGGAATGCAAACAGTCCTATGTCGTAGGTTCACTAGGTTGACACGTCATTATTAGATATGTCTGTTGTCACTCCTGCATGCCCACCAGTACTACATTGAACCAGAATTGATCCCCTAGCTTGGTGGTAATGGTAGAGTGTGGATATGCCAGGCTATGAGGTAACATATTGTGGTTGAGTACAATTCTGCTGCAATTCTGGAACTGAACAACTTTCAGATCAGCCATGATCTTATTGAATGGTGGGGTAGGCTCGAGGGGCTAGATGGCCTACTCCTGCTCCTATTTCTTGTTTTTATGTTCTTATGATGGTCCATAGCAACACGTGGATGCTGAGCTGCTAGTCAAAATTTATCCCATTTAGCACGGTTGTAGTGCCACACAATATGATGGAGGGTATCCTTAATGTGCAGGTTGAACTTAGTCTCCACAAGGACTGTGTGCTGGTCACTCCTATTGAAACTGTCCCTCTTACCGATACTACTCAACCAGTCTTGGTAATGAACACTGAAATCCCCTACTGGAGCACATTCTGCATCCTTGCCATTCTCAGTGCTTCCTCCAAGTGGCGTTCAACATGGAGGAGTATTGATACATCGACAGGGAATGGTAGGTGGTGATCATCAGGAGGTTTCCTTACCCATATTGATCTGGTGCCATGAGATTTCATGGGGTTGATGTTGAGGATTCTCAGGGCAACTCCCTCCTAAATGTAAACTAGTCTGAGACAGCTTTCCCAATGTTAGTAAGGAAAATTTTACAGGGGCAACCAGGCTGGGTTTGCCATTGTCATTTCCGATGCCAAGGTCAATATTGGGTAGACTGTCCCGTTTCATTCCTTTTTGTTTTCTTTGTAGTGGTTGGATATAACTGAGTGGCTTGCTAGGCTATTTCAGAGAGCAGTTAAGAAGTCAACCACATTGTTGTAGGTCTGAAGTCTCATGTAGGCCGGATGAGGGAAGGTCAGATTTCAATTCCTAAAGGACATTAGTGAACCAGATGGGATCTTATGACAATTGTCAATGATTTCACGGTCATCTTTAGATTTTTAATTCTAGATTTTTTTTTATTGAGACTTAAATTCCATTATGTGCTGTGTGAGATTAAAACCAAGGACCCAGGGTAAATACCCTTTGTCTTTGGAGCACTAGTCCAGCCACAATGCCACATCAGACAATAGTTGCCATATCAGATAATAGTTATGGAAGCCATGTTGGCTGAAAAGATGTATGGAGTGAAAAGCCCCAAAGCCCATTCTATTTCAGGAACACATAAATAGTCTGCATTTAATAAAAAATGTTATCAAATCTACATTTGATACTAACCTAGCAAATTTAGTAGCGTGTAGTCAAGTAACTAAGAATTAAAGAAGAACATGAACATTACTTTCAAGTTGACATAACAAGTTATGAGTTTCAATGTAAAATAAACACAAACTATATATATATGGAGAAATAAAATAGCTAGAAAAGAGGCTGCAAGAGACCTGGAAGTCTCAGTGGGTTGAACATCAACAATGTACTGTCATTACAGAGAAGCAGTTAACTAAGAAATCTAAATGTTGAGTTAGAGAACTTGGTTTTCCTCATTACTATCCAATTTGGAGCACTAAACAGAATTAAACGGTTATGACTGACCAACTTAAAACTAACATACATAAGCAACTATTGTTTTCAACCATAATTTTTCTTTGAAACCCAGGTCAGATCAGTGCGTGTAGGGTAAGAGTTCTGAAAGCCCATAAAATTGGTTATTTAATGTTAGAATGTTTGTGGCACTGCACACTGCACCGCCCTTCTCATCTGAATTAGATATTTCTGCTGTGGCTTTTACATGATGAGGACTTCGATTTACTGTTGACAGACAGCGTGAGAGAGGTGGGGGTGGGGGGGGGGGAGCATAGACAGATTGTGAGAGAGATAAAGTTAAGAAAAAATTGTATTTCAAATGATTCAGTGACAATCAGAACTCACCAGTAAAAGGTTCAAGGAGTTTGAGGAATGAAATATGGGTTTGATTTTTCAGACTTCATTGAGGACCAGAACAAAAAGGGTGAGGCCCAAAAATACTAGTATCAGCTAACTAGTGCCACTAACACTAGTACCGTGTTTGCTGACCAATTTTATGGAAGTCAGTTCGAAGCCTGTAGAGCTTCTTGTCCCCAGGTAGTGGATAGCAGATGCTGGAATTGAAAACAAAAACAGAAAATGCTGGAAAACCTCAGGTCTGACAGCATCTGTGGAGACAGAATTGAGCCAACATTTCAAATCCATTGGCTCTATTGTCTCTCCACAGATACTGTCAGACTTGCTGAGATTTTTCAGCATTTTCTAGATATATTACAGCATATTGCTTCACTCAAGCTGGAAGGCCTTTGATTAGCTCTCCAACTTTGAGAGCCCAGCCAATACCCTTAATTAGACAGGGAAACTATCTCTGTGTAAATTTAGGGTGCATCCTTGAAAATCCCAATGAGTGATTGTTTCCCATCCAGAAATGGGTTCTACATTTGGAAAGGCTCGACTTCTGTTTCCCGCCCACAGAGGTAAAATTCAGCCCTTGATATCTGTAGGCCAAGTGTCACACATTAGACAAAGGCCTGGACATTTTGGCCCCAAAGCCCATTGTCTTTGGCAACACCAGTAACTTGCGCGAGCAGGCAGGATCAAAATATCCCAAAGGATTTAACAGAGGTCAATTTTCCTTTCTCCATAAAGCTAAATACCCAACACATCCAAAAACCATGCTTTTTTTGAAGTTCATCAACATTTAGCATAGGAAATTTGTGACATTCACTGATCACATCTGATCTTTAGCGCAGGAAATATAGTTTTTGTCTGCACTATTTACCTTTGCGATTTTGTCTGTACTGTTTACCTTGCAAACCCTCTCCTACAAGCAGAATCCTATGTAGTGTTTAGTGGTACATCTTACTTTTCAATTTTATTTATTCTAGACTATCGTTAGTCTAGGCTCTGATCATTAAAATGCAAGTAGGTGTAAGCTTATATGCAATTTCTGAAGCTCAAAATTATCTGAAATCCAAAACACAATCAGCCCGGACGGTTTAGGATAAGGGATACCTGACCTGTGTGATTCACATCCACAGTTATTGGCCTAGACATCTGCTGATCCCTATCTCTATCTTTCACTGTTTGGATCGTATCTTAGAGAAGTGGGAAAGCTTATGCCTACTACAGTCAACCTTCTGGTTGAGGTTACTCACCCACGATAGGCAGTTTTCTCCAGCTTCTGGTAAGTCAAGACTATTTTTAATTCTGATGCTTCTCCTTGACTTAAAAAGGCCATTTTCACATGTCCTCGTGCCAAAATAAATTTACTCACCACTGTTAGGCCCAGATGTCCAGTCTTCCCTCAAAAGGCATCCACAAATCACAATCAGAAAGACATACAAATGGTTTAAGTTTCACAGATACAGCAAGTATATCCTCTGCCACCAAGCCTAGATAACAGGAAATGGGAGTGGACATGTGAGGTATTAAGGTAGGCACTTTTCAACACTCTTCCCTTGCCTGGCAGAAGGTATTGAACAGGGTTCCCATTTTTTGAGAAGTGTTCTTAACGGGGTGAATTACCCTTTTGCTAATTTTAGGGGGAAAAAAACAACAAATATAGGACAAAGACCATATGCAAACAACCTTTTTACTTAAAGTAGGAAACAAAGGACCTCCAACACTCCTCCCCAGTGATAATTTCAGCTTCACTTATTTTGGCATTGGGTAACTGGTTGTTATATTTAATTTGGGTGCAATTTACTCTGATCTGTATACTCCCAAGTATACATGTTTAAGCCCAACAATTAATTTTCCAAAGCAGTGTAGCAAAACAAGAACTTAATGATTGGAGTTAATTCCTCTCTGTGGTAAATTCCAAATAATTGCATCGATTATGGAAGATATATAAACACCATTTATACCAGACATGAGTTCATACCACACTAAAAATTCAATGCAAGTTGTTTTCACCTTCCCCTTTATATATCTGTCTGAGGTAGTGGTTAAATTAGTATTTATATTATGCTGCATTGACACAAATAATTTTATTTCATTCGAATATACTTGTATTAGGTAAAGAACACCCTCTTTGGGCAATAAAAACATAATTGAACTCCGTATGTGTCATTGTTCAAGTGCTAAAACAAGTGCATCTGAGTATCCTACAGTCTCCTTTCTGTTAATAGTTGCTTATAGAAAATTCTGTCATTAACAAAACAGAGGAACAGATGGCTAGCCTGGAATGTGACAGAAGGAAATTACTCTTTCTAGATCTATGCTGCAAAAGACGTAGGACACGATTTTCACCCCCCCCCCCCCCCCCACTACCACCACCACCACCCAGTCACTGGTGAACGTAGCTCGCCATTGGTATCTTGCAGTCATGCCAATGTCATGTATGTTATGTGGCTCACCCACCCCATCACTGGCAAAATTGCCACTGATGGTCACCTTCAGCAGGACCAGAAAGTGCCAGAAGAATCTGCCCATAGTATTGAAAAGAACCTTCTGCTGCTGGAAACAATCTGTTCAATTCAAGACTGCAGACATCAGATGAATCAGATAGGGAAAGGCTGTACTATAAAAGTCAGGCACCAAAAGCAATTCACTACAATGTAAATGTGAACTACACTCTACATGATTAAATGCTTGGAATACATTAACCTGCCCTCTGCCTCCAGAAGCTGTGCATCATTTCAAATCAAACTTTAACTTCCTTCCCTGCACAGAATTTAGGAAGCCAGGACATCTTAACAAAAACTGATAGTTCCAAATATGAAATGCAAACTTATGTCATGTGGGAGGGAAAGGATTGCCAGTTCAACATGTGAGAGCACATCAAACATTCTTAACTAAATTATTCCTTGTGATTTTTATTACCACATTTAAATGGATTGTTGAGTTAAATTAGCAACAAATGGAAGACATAGATGCAATGTAATGGGTCAGATTTTCCTGTCAGGGCATCTAATGATGCCTGCCATTTGGTAGACAATGCACTACATTCTTCAACGCAAAACATTGACCCTGGGCTTCCACGAAGATGCAATCGTCATTAGATTGCCACTCCACTTAAACTTTTCCACACTTTGACACTGCTCCCATTTCTTGCAGGGGGGTCTTCTCATCAGTTTCCCCAGAAATGTGCAGGTTGTCTTGACTGAACTGACAACTGACAGGGTAACAAGTAACCAATAAGACTTAAAGATCGGGAATCAATCAACTGATGGACTGAGAGTAATTTCGTGTCACATCAGGTACAGAAAAAGAAACAAAGAGGGAAAGAAAAATTGGATCAGAAAGTGACAAAACTTTTAAAAAATTACAATTTGACATTTTTAAATCTCTCCAAGAAGTTCAGAACTGGAGAAATGATACTCACATGATGGTACAATTTCACTGCCAAAGAAGTTAA
Organism: Carcharhinus amblyrhynchos; assembly: GCF_965287045.1. Lineage (NCBI taxonomy): Eukaryota > Metazoa > Chordata > Chondrichthyes > Carcharhiniformes > Carcharhinidae > Carcharhinus > Carcharhinus amblyrhynchos. The sequence goes on from NC_137327.1 coordinate 130,550,599, forward strand.
TTGACAATCATTTATTCTATTACACACTGTTAAAAGGATGCTTACACTTGTAATTACAAAAGCTCCACATGTCCACGGAAAACTCAGTTTTTTCCTACCATACAAGTACAGCAACTCATGCCTTCTAATGCATTTGAACATTGAAGTAAACATAGAAGATAGGAGCAGGAGAAGGCCATCTGGCCCTACAGGCTTGCTCCGCCATTCATAATGATTATAGCTGATCGTCCAACTCAATAGCTTAATCATGCTTTCTCCTCCTAATCTTTGATCCTATTTGCCCCAGGTAAACTGAGGAATAAAGTTTTGGTGAAGCTAAGAACAAAGGCACAATTCGAAAAGCACACATTGGATATTTGCATTTAATATGCATCTGTTCCTCACCAGGTGTTGCCGAACCATTTGTGCACAAACATTTGCATTCATCATTAACCCATTTTGTGAGCAAAATTTAGTTCATTTTTGCCATTTTGTGTTTCTATTAAATAGAATGAGACAAAGTCCCATCATGAATTTAGATTTAGAAACTCATCCCATTCCAATCACAAAGCTAAAATCATGGATGAGTTTAGTTTTGTAACATTAGCATCACTGGATTTAACAGAAACATGAAATAGTTGCTCTCAACATCTTGGTGGCAGTTGACCTAGAATAGCAGTAAGGAGCAAAGTGAGCTGAGGCCAATGAGGATCAAAGAGCACCCTAGTGGCTAAAGTCATACCAGACACAAAAGAAGATGGCTGCTTTGGTGTAGGGCTAATCATCTTCCTATCGTGAGTTCAATAGCAGGACTGAAGATTCATCAGTATTCAACTCTATTTGCAATTTCTTTGATAATGTGAATATGAACTTCTTTGATGTTAAGCATGAGCTGACTTGTAGCAGGTAATGGCCATCTCAAGCCAAATCTTGTGACATTGACCACTGACCGTCAATGGCAGAAGCTTTGCTAAGTCTTTCACCACCAACAGCTGGGGTCGCTGGACACTATCCAAAAATGCCTCACCTCCCGACAACTCATTGTTACCATATACGAGGCTCAAGTCACGTGTAGTGGAATACACACTTATCCAAATGTGACGAAGCAAAGGCACCCAAGAAAAATCAATAACATCCAATACAGAGTAGTTTGCTTATTCAGAGTCCATGTCACACATAAATTCAATGTCAACCCCATCCACCATCTGTGAATGCACTGATTGCAGAATGTTCAATCTACAGCGGGCACTGCAGCAACTCAGCAAGTATAATTCAATGGTATCTCTCTCCACTGCAATTTCTACCACTAAGATGGGCAAGAACAACAATATTGTAGGACAGCATGAACTCCTAAATTCCTCAGCAAGCCACTCACCATGCTAACTTGGAAATATATTGCTACACCTTCATTGCTGCCAGCTTAATTTCCTGGAATCCTCAATCCAATGCAAATACAAGAACATAATCACTGCTGTTATTGAAGGAAAAAGCACCCTCGTAGAACAATTATCATAAATATAGCTTGGCCAGCTTCGCCTACATCCCCAAAGAAATGCACAATTTTAAATCTACGTAACTTTGTTCAAGTATATTCAAAATGGAAAAAGGAATGGATGTTTTTCCAGAAATCTGTCAGTAAAATGGATTTCGTCCTTCAAAAGTTTGAAAAGATTTGTCTAAAATCAAATTATTTTTCATATATTTTAATTGTTGCTGTCAACTAGGATTTCACATTTTAAAAATTTCAACCGTGCCTTTCGTTGTATTAATAAACACATCAATCAAGCTAACTATGTAAACTTTGACTGTTCTCCAAAGCAGGGTCAAGGAGTTGTCACCTTGCAATAATCCTTGCATGTTGATTTCAGAATAGTTAATAAATTTTAGTAAAAGCCAAAAATGTAAACAAACTAACTTGCATTGACATAGCAGTTTTTAATTTTTCAGAAACATTCAAAATCATTTTGCATACCTTGAATTAAAGTTTGTGTTATTTTGGAGGCAATTACAGCAAACAATTTGCACACAGTTCATTCCTATAAACAGCAATGAATAATCTGTTTCAGTGATATTGGCTAAGAGTGAAACATTAGTCAGGACAAAAAATTTCTTGCTCATTTTTCAATGCTGTCAAGACATCTTTAACTTCTACTTGAATCATTGCAACTATAATGTATCAATATCCTTCCTGTACTGTCGCACACAAAACTGCATTTGGCATTTTAACTGAAATCTTTTAAATTACTCTTTGTATTCTGTACTGTTTTAACAAAACATAAAATTCATTTTTTTGTAGCCTTATCAAAGTGAGATGCTGCTGCCAATATCCTGTGAAAGTGTACTTCTCAATCTGTCTACTGTTTCACAGCATCAAGCCTACTGCCATTCAGTATACAGCTGTTTTTTTCCACTAGCATTAATGTCATCTGCAACCTCACACTTTTTTTTGATTTCTAAAGAATTAACTGTTTCTCCTGCTTTTACATTAACAGAAAATTCCCACCATTACCTTGAGGCCTTTATCCAAATTATTGATGTAGACAGTAATCAAAAGTGTTACCAGGGCTGGAAAATTATTTAGTCAACCTAACAAACTACCTTCAAGTCATATTCTGCATTCATCTTTCTAATCCATTTTAATCCTGTCTGCTAAACAACCCATAGGACCATACATCTTAATCTTCTCTGGTAATCTTCCATATGGTAGCTTTAAAGACTTTGCACTCAACATATGTTAGAGCATTCCTTATAAACTAATTTTGATCATTTTTTATTTATTTTTTATTCGTGTCACAAGTAGGCTTACATTAACATTGCAATTAAGTTACTGTGAAAATCCCCTAGTCGCCATACTCCAACACTTGTTTGGGTACACTGAGGACTTAGCATGGCGAATGCACTTAACCAGCATGTCTTTTGAACTGTGGGACGCAACCAGAACACCCAGACGAAACCGATGTTGACACGGGGAGAACATGCAGGCTCCGCACAGACAGTGACCCAAGCCGGGTATCGAACCCAGGTTCCTGGTGCTGAGAAGCAGCAGTGCTAACCACTGTGCTGCAACATCAGAATTTGTTTGTCAGTTTGATTCCTGACTCCTTACCTGTTTGGACTTTTCCAGTAGAAGGGGAGAACATAGCTTAATAGCAACAACACCAGACCAGTAATCAAGATGTCTAGGCTGATTCTCTGAGGGCATGTGTTCAAAACCTACTATGGCAGCTGGTGGAATTTAAATTTGATTAATTCAGTCTGGAATTGAAAGCAAGTCTCAGTAATATTGACCATGAAACTAACATTGCAAGTCTCAGAAATATTGTCAATGTAACTACCATAGTTTGTTGAAAAAAAAACAAAACTGGCTCACTAAGACATTTGACTCCAATGTGGCTTACTTTTAACTCCCCTCTGAAACAACCATGCAGGTCACCCAATTCACGGACAATTAAGGATAGATAACAAATACCGGCCTTGCCAATGATGCACACATCCCTGAACCAGCTACTGTCCTTTCAAGAGTACATTGTTTACCAGACAACTGCAATCAACAGCAAGAATACAGTTTCTCCCACCATCTTGTAAAATCGTCAGCTGGAAATGTTTGAATTACAATAACAAAACTTACATATTATCCCAGGTAATTATTCGAGCTTCAATGGGCTGCGCCATTTAATTCCAACAGTTCAAGAACAAACCAATCACTTTAGTCTCACGTCACCAGTCTACTTTTCTACATTCAAGTTTCAGGAAATGGTATGTACTGATGAAAATGGACGCTTAAAATTCTGAAACTGACTTCATATCATGAACATATTGTGGTTTATAGTGAAAATCCCAATAATCACTATACACTAACAAAAAAAATCAAATTGGTTCATCTTTTGTGGACAGGGATTTTTTGGCAGACCACAAAATCGTGTATGTGTGTTTTACAGTGCTTGAATATTTGCAAACTTTGAGACAGTTACTAAAAAATAATCAAAATGCTTCACACTCCACTAACAAACACTTTTCTATTTGCAGGACAAATGCAAAAATGATAGATCATAAAGTTGTCAAAAAGAAGAAATGATAATTAATTTCAAATTACAGAAACGCAAAGACTGACTCGTTTTTGAATTGTAAAGTAATTATCAACCAGTTCTTTCTTGTGGAGCTGCTCAGAAATAAAACAAGACTGCAAGTCAGCCAACAAAAAAAACTTCAGCCGCATAGCCTGCATTGCACTAACTACCAGAACGGGAAAAACAATTCAAGCGTCACAGATCACAAACTTGAAATATTAACTGTCATTTTTACAGATATACCCAGTCCTGCTGAGTATTTCTAGCTCCTGATTTTCATTTCAGATTTCCAGCATTTGCAGTAAATCACTTTTGAAAATTAGTTTCCCTCCCGCCAATACCCCATTTCAACTGGTCCTTCTTTGCTGTCAAGAATCTATCACTGCACTTCAGTAAAATTCAGAATTAAATCACTATACTCAAACATACAGCAAATTCAATGCAATTCACCTTATTAATGCCATTAAATTTTGAGAAGGAGTTGTTACTTAAAATGTTTGGATTTATATTCACAGCCCGGTGCTCATTTTTAGAAAATCTAAAGCAGAAAAGTTTTGTATGTAAAGATTTTTTTATGAAATGGAAATTCAAGTGCCAGTTACAGGAAAAATAGCCCTGGACCAGGTTGTGCACGTGTTATTTAGATACACATTTTCTCTATATAACTTGATTACTTGAAGTACAATATGGAAAATATCCTGCCCATGTAAAAACACCAAGTTTTTAATTTGTTTGCATCCTGAAGCACTACACTGCTAAATCCAGGCACGGTCAAGGTGTAGCATTCTACTTACACCTTGCTGGTTTACTGAAATAAAAGGACCACTGAAGTGGAATATATTTCAATTCCTTGTGTTTGTATTGCCAACATATTACACATGTTCATGCTATCTCCCAGACCTACTCAATATGGCTAAGTAAATTCCATACATTATTCTCACCGAAAGATATTTTCTAAAATGTTGCTGAGGCATTGGCAGATTAAGCATATTCTGAAATGGTAGGTGCAATTAGCTGTATACAATTTTTCCAAATGCTGGATTGTGGTCTGCCACAATCACAAACTTCGCAATTTACATCTGCACTTGAGCATTTTTCAATCATCAAATGTGTGAACCTAATTACACATCATCACTACCTGGATTGTTCAATTGGATCTGACTTACCGTATGTTGTAGTATCCATCGATCCAGCCATCCATTTCACTTTTAATATGGCTTGAGGCTGGATGTGGCATTCTATCTAGCAGACCACTTGAGTACCATGATTCAGACGTAATGTTATCCCGAATTGCTAAATCATTACTTGGATATTCAGGAGAACCGACATAGTCACTCTCAAAACTCCCCTTCTCAACATAACACCAAGAAGGTGTGGATCCATAAAGTGGTGTGGTCGTGTATTCTATGTGCCTGCACTGAGGAGAAAACACTTTGTGGCTGTCCATGGTGTTGGGTTCTTCTATTTTAATTTTAATGCTTGCTGCTACCCCAAATTGGGCGTGGCACGGGTTGTCATTATTAAGGTCACAGTTATTCGCATCTCTCAAGCCAACTCCATCTGACAGGTTGTATAAGGTGCTTTCTTCAGAGGAAGGTTGGTTGCGATCGTAGTTACTCGGAAACATTCGCTCAAAGTGGCATTGCTTATGATCCTTTTCTAGATACTCAGTGACCTGGTTTTTTCTATCAATAGATTTGGCTTCTTGAGCCCTGGCAATACATTCATCAGCACTGGAGTCTTCAGCCAACACTCTGCAAATTGCCTCCCTTCTTGACTGAGTTATCTCATATTCTGCGGAATACACGCCGGTTTCTGACTCCCCAAGTCCCCCTCTATCCAGCTGGTCGCCAGCCTCCAGCCTGTTGGCGAGCCTCATGTTTTGGGCGTCGGGGCAGGGGTCATCAGCGGGCACTGCCATGGTGCTGGCGATGCCAATGGAGGTGTTGGTGTTGCTGGCGGTGGTGGGGAAGGAGAACATGCAGTCCCTCTTGCCCTGGCCATAGGGCGAGTGCAGCTCCCCCAGCTCGTTGCTGTCGATGTTGAGGCCCATGGAGACGGAGACGGCTTTGCAGAGCTCGCGGGCCGTGTCGCTGCTCAGGGAGTAGGAGCAGCCGCCGAACTCGCTCTCGGCCGGGTAGTCGGCGCCCAGCTCGCCCTCCTCGAAGTCGTGGCGCTCGCAGCGGCGGCCCTTGTCGGGGCACAGGTCGCCCGGGGCGTTGAAGAGGCTCCGGATGACGAACGGCGAGTGGCCGTGGCCGTGACCGTAACCGCCGCCGCCGGCGCCACCAACCGCCGCCGCCTCCTCCTGGCTCAAAATGGCGGCGCTTCGGCGGCACGCGGCGTCGTAGAAGGCGCCAAAGCCCTCGCGCTCCCGCGAGGCGGCGTGCTCGGACGTGCTCGCTCCCTGCGGCGACGGCGCGGCGACGCGCGGCAGGGGCTGCTCGCGCGCGCACGCCGCCTGGAAGACGCTCTGGAAGGTCGCCCCCTGGCGCGGCGCGCCCGCCGCCTCCAGCCCCGGGCGCGCGCTGTAATTCCCATACAGGCTCTCAGTCTCCATGCCCGCCTCTCCTTCCAGAGGGAATGCAACACTCTGTGTGTGTGTGTGTGTCCTGGCTCCTTCCTGAGGGAATGCAACACACACACACACACACACACTGTAACCTCCCTCCTTCCAGGGAGAGCAAATGTAACACTGTCTGTCTGTCTATCCTCTCCTTCCAGAGGGGGCAGGGAATGCACAACTCTGTATCTCTCTCTCTCTCTGTGTCTGTCCTCTTTGCTTGTCCTGGAGGTGGCTGGCAGCCTTCAAATACTGCTGACTTCCTCTTTTTTTTTCAAAAAAAAGGAATAAAAATTGCAACACTCAAAATCCCGTTATTTGATACATTTTTCCTCCTCCGCTTGCAATTAAATCAATGAGTTTTTCATTGCTCACGAAAAAAAAAGATTTGGCGACAAGGTGCACAGTTTGATTGCAACCACTGGGAGTTGTTGCCAGCATTACTTTTTTCCACGCATGGCGATATAATAAATCACGGGTTAAATCCTTTTATTTCACATTCACAATATTTAAGGCTGTGCAGTTCCATATATATTAACTCCGCCCTACTCCTCTCGCATCCGTGACACGATATTTGCGCTGCAATCCTCTTACTTGGGGTTTGTTTTATTTTCTTGCTGCAGTCAGTAGCTTTGTGCGTGCGGAAGAGGCACTTAACTCAATGATAGGTAGCTTTTTAAAAATAATAATTAAAAAAAAATGTCAATTGCACTCCGATTTCCCAATTGCAATTCCAGCAGATGCGATGTGACAATGGTACTCTTGCTTTAACTTGATGACAACAAAAAATGCTGTAATCCAAAGCTGCTCTCCTCGACCTTCAGCAAGGCTCTCCAAAGGCAGATCCCCGCAGCTCAATTCTCTGCCGATTGTTTTTGGCTCAAAAATTAATTTGAGGGAGCAGGTCACCAGTCGACACGGACAGCAAAGCTGTTTCCAACACTAACCAAAATAAAGTAAAAGCTATATTGATTATTCCTTTCTGTTGTCGTTGCTGTTGTCCCAGTTTCAACTGAAAGCGATCAGGAGCAAACTATTCCCGGGAACAGGAGTGTCACAAACTGAGACCTGGCCTCCAAACATGTGGGAGCAAAAGTAGAGATAGTGATCGGAATAGTGGTCGGACGCTTTCGCCCAGATTCATAACATGGGGAATTTTTTTTTTCTTTTACATTTTTTTCAAAAAAGTGCTTCGCTTTCTCGTTAATTTGCACAAGTACTCACTTCCAGAGCAAGGCAAAAAGTCCAGTTTGTTGTGAAAAGCGCAAGTGAAGACCTACATCCATCCAGCACAAACTCCCGTGGAATTGGCACTGGCAAACGAGAATCGCAAACTTTTTTTCTGTCCCACTTTGCACTCTTGAGTAATCCCCAGCTCGGCTCGGACAGTCCAGATCTCGCTAGGTGCCCTTCCTGGACTTGTAAATTATTCCCCCTCCTTTTCGGTGATATCGCACGGCACTCGCTTTTATTTATTCTGCTGTATCCGATTTTAGCGACCACATTGCAACCATTTTGTCAAACTGAGGTTTGCATACTGCGATAGCACAGCGGCGTGCAGTCCGCCTCTCTTCCCTGCTACTGAGAGTGCATCTGGCAATTGGAAGTGTTGACGCTACGTTTTGAGACCTTGGGGTTCGGCCAGAATAGTTGCGTCAATCAAAAGAGTGTGAGTGAGAGAGAGGCGAGCACATTTATAAATAAGTGCAGAATATATATTAAAATGCTATGTTCCACAGCCCAGGATTTGCCACAGATTTGATACTTTTATTTTGCGGACAAGGTTGTGACTATTCCATATCGCGAAACCTCTAGTTCAGAGATACCCCGGCGACTTGTTGCCTGCTTGCTCAGCTGGCTTGACTTCTCGTGTGTTCCAGGCCACTCGCATCTAAATCCCAGATTCCAATCTTATCCCTGCAAAAGCCAATTCTGTCCCCCCCCCCCCTTTGGAAAATCTGATTTTAAAACAGCTGACGTTTAAGATTGGATACGAAAGAGAAAATTGAGGAGGGGGTGGCACGCTCTCATGAAATTCTGTCGACTTGCATTCAGGTGGTTAGTTCTTCCTCGCAGTTGCTCCGATAAACTACAACCTGATTTGACGTGCACTCAGTTCAATCGTTTCCTGGCGGCTTTTTGTATTGGCGAACTGCACAGGAGAGATTCGTCCAGCAATTTTCTACTCTTACACGCCACTTTCCGTCATTTCAAGCAGCCCCTTTTCAGATACCCCATTCCCATCAACTTGGTAGGCCGCCTCAAAGCAAAGGTGTGTTTTTTATAGGTTCAAAACAAGCCTTATTTTCTGCAGTGTTCTGGTTCCTTTTAAACTCCGAGGTCAGGTCCGAAGGAGCAGTCCAGCAATGTGAAAAAGCAGCCTTACATTCATTTTCATATCCCATTCAACACCAAGGTCACAGAAGAAAAATAAAAAATAGCTCTCCTAGAAACTGATCTTTAAAAGATTTCCTAGTTGGATTTACCGTTTTTCACATAATCCCTGTAATTATAAGTAGATACTTTGGTTGTTATAACCTTAAAAAAGGTCTGTAATTTGATATTCTGCCAATCCAAACACTGGTTGCATAACATGTAACATCTTTAACTTAGTATATGGACAACTGCAATTGAGGCAATGGTTAACCTTCAGGTGAAGTAATAGTGCAAGGGTAGATTATCACACAAAAAAAGATGCAGTGCTTCTGTATCATATAGACCAAAATCAATTAACGGGGCAGCAGTAAACCCTTGAGAGGTAAACAACAATTAAAGATACCTAACATTGTAATAACCGTTTTATTGTTGGTTACGATGGCAGTGGTCTGGGTTTGATTCGTAAGAACATAAGAACGTAAGAAATATGTTCCCAGCTTGGGTCACAGTTTGGCATTTGTATGTTCTTTCCATGTCTGCGTGTGTTTCCTCTGGGTGTCCCGGTTTCCTGCAACAGTCGAAAAGACGTGCTGGTTAGGTGCACTGGCCATGCTATATTCTCCTTCAGTGTACCCGAACAGGTGCCGGAGTGTGGTGACTGGGGGATTTTCACAGTAAATTCACTGCAGTGTTAATGTAAGCCTACCTGTGACACTGATAAATAAATTTAAAACTTATTATGTAATAAAACTTAAATGAATGTCATATGGAAAGTCATTCAGCACTTTTGCCAAATACCGGTCAAGAAAAATAAATTCTACACCCAGTTTTAGGAATTCTTCAGAGACTTTAGATGAACAGACATGGAAAAGGGGCATTCCATCCAATGGAGCACACACAGATTATAATGCTGGTCATTCCAAATAGTTTTGAACATTCACCGTAAGAATGTTTTACCAGGAATTTTCTCAGCAGTCCTCAAACATTTTTGCTTGAGCTGGGAATCTTTCACATGGAGCCCTGAGGAAAGCTTTCTGGAAATTCAGATTAGCTACATAATCGAGAGTTGCACTGCCAACTTAATCTGTTGCATCTTTAGAACGGCAACTGTGTTAGTTGGTTGCATCTTTAGAACCACATCTAACCACGGTGCTAGGCGTGGTAGCACAATGGTTAGCACAGCTGCTTCATGGTGCCAGGGTCCTGGGTTTGATTCCTGTCTTGGGTCACTGTCTGTGTGGAGTTTGGTGAGTGGTTGGGGGGGGGGGTGTAAGTGGAGCTAAGTCCACGAAAAGATCAGCCATGATCTTATTGAATGGCGGAGCAGGCTCGAAGAGGTCAGATGGCTTACTCCTGCTCCTAGGTCTTATGTTCTTATGCATGTTCTCTCTCTGCCTGTGTGGGTTTCCTCTGAATGCTTCGGTTTATCCCCAAAAGACATGCTGGTTAGGTGCGTTGATCCAAACAGGTGTCCGACTGTGACAACAAGGGAATTTTACAGTAACTTCATTACAGTGTTAATATAAGCCTTATTTGTGACTAATAAATAAATAAACCTTAAAAGTCAAGTTGGGGTGTTTAACAGGTAGGAAGTTCACCTAAATTCAGCTGGACAATAAATAAACTAGGGGATTTTCACAGTAACCTCATTGCAATGTTAATGTAAGCCTACTTGTGACTAATAAATAAACCTTAATTTTAAATTACTGCTTTATAGGTGCTCTTCCATATATTAATAAGAATAACAATATTATTTTATTAATGGCTTTTTACATGCCTCTGTTTGATTCATCATTCATTTTAAAGTAATACATTGCTAAACTATAACAAGGTCAATATTCGGGAAACTGATTCCAACCTGTCTTACAAACCCATCACCCTGCAGATGGAACCAGCGTGAGGCTCAACCTGGCAGCTCAGGCCTGATTTTCACACCATCAGGGAGCTACCAGTGTAACTCAAGCTGCAGTTAGTGATTCCAATGTGGAGCCCACCACATGATGAAATTGGATGGAGGTGATCCTGGAGGCAGAGACTACGAAGGGATGGGCATTGCAAGGATGCTTTGTGTGTAACTGAGAGGAGACAATGGACTGGACATCAGGGGAAATATGACAGTGAGAGGTGTGTCTTAACTTTTGGCCCAATACCATCTCATTTGCACCAAATCAAAGCATTCCCAACATTTTCTTGATTTCTGTCCACAAATGCTAACCAGTACTCAGTAATACCTTCTCAGCGATAGCTAATATCTTGCAAGTTGTTGCTCAGTCTCAATTAGCAGCTTAGGATCTCCAACATTTGATCCAAGTGATTTGTAACAATTAATCAATCTGTTAGTAGAATCCATAGACTCGCTACAGTTCAGCAGGAGGCCATTTGGCCCATTGAGTCTGCACTGATTCTTTAAAAGAACACCCTACTCAGGTTCACCCCCTGCATTTTCCCTGTAACCCCACACATCTACTTTGGTTAATCTACTTAATTTTCATACCTTTGGACACTAAGGGGCAATTTTGCATGGCCAATCCACTTGACCTGCATATTGTTGGGTTGTAGGTGGAGATTGGAGCACCCAGAGGAAACCCACGCAGACACGGGGAAAATGGGCAAACTCCAAACAGATAGTTATCCAAGGCCAGAATCAAATTTCGTTCCCTAGCACTGTTTGACAGCTAACCACTGTGCCGTATGTGCCGTCTTTTGGAAGAGCTACACAACAACTGTCTTTCCCAATTTAGTTAGAAAACTTATTATTTCTATTGCTTAATCTGAATAATTAACTCCTAAATGGAAGGCAAGAAGAAATTGAATCAAATTTTCCATTATACGGAAATTCTAGTCTATTTTTCTTCAAGGAAATTCAAACTGATTTTCCATTAACTTGAAAGTCTGTTCTCATTTTTGTAACAACTCCCCTGATCTTGTCCTGTGGTATTTGCCAGCTGAACACTGTGCAATCTGTAAGAAAATGACTTCTTAATATCAAAAATCCTGAAAAGTGACTGCACGATTATTGGCATGCGCTTGGCACTTCTTTAAAGGCAATTGAAAGAGAAGGTTTTAGACAAGCTTAGTCATGTTTGTGCTGCAGAAGGTGAAGCTGAGGAATAGAATCATTTCCACTCTTTCCTGTCAATGTCAGTATCAAGCATTCTGAAGTTAGAAGCATGGTAAAAACTCCACTTATACTCACCTGACAATATGCTGTAATTACCTAAATTGAGAAAAACATGTACTCTTTAATCATTCTTAGGTGATGGGCATTGCTGGCAAGGGAAGCATTTATTGCCCATCCCTCATTGCCTTTGCAAACTACTGCAGTCCACGTAGTTCAGGTACACACATAGCAGTCCAATACAACTGAGTATCTTGCTAGATTATTTCAGGGAGCAGTTAGTGCTGTGAGTCTGGAGTCAGGGAAGGACGGCTTGGTGGCACAGTGGTTACCACTGCTGCCTCACAACACCAGAGACCCAGGTTTGATTTCCTGCACATTCTCCCTGTGTCTGCATGAGTTTCTTCCGGATGCTCAGGTTTCCTCCCACAGTCCAAAGATGTGCAGATTTGGTGGATTGGCCATGCTAAGTTGCCCCTTAGTATCAAGAGGACTAGCTAGGGTAAATGCATGGGGTTATGGGGATAGGGCCAGGGTGGGATTGTGGTTGGTACAGATTCAATGGGCTGAATGGCCTCCTTCTGCACTGTAGAGGTTCTACGATTACCTTCTGTGAAATTTTGCGCATTCTCCCAGTGTTTGCGTGGGTTTCTTCCCAAGGTTATTGGTGAGCTAGATATTTTAATGACATTCTGGTAATTGTGTGATCACTATCAATGAGACTAACATTTTATTTCATGTTCATTAATTAAATTTAAACTCCACCAACTGCTATGTTGAGATTTGAATTCATTCTTTCAAGAGTATCAGGATTACTAGTTTGGTAACATTACCACAAACTACTGACCCCAGTATCAATCTCTCCTGTTTGAGATTGGTGTAATATTTGTATTTGCACGGATCAGACAAATATTTATTTGCCTGGAATTTCTTCCAAAACTTCCACTGATGACCTCTAGATGGAGATACACAGATGTTTCCTCCAATGTTGATTTGCAAGCTCAATTGTGTAAAATCAAGAAACTTCTTTGCACCTATGAATTTGATGTTGCTTTCGCCTGTGCTCTTCAGCAGAACACCAGGGGTTAAGCAAGTCAGAAAATACAACACTTGACTCTTTTGTTTTTCTCAATTTTTTTCTCGCTGCGTGTATCAATATCTTTAATACATTTTGGCAGGATTATGAATACATGAATGTCTGAAGACAGCAAGGTGTGGCGCTGAGCCAGAGGAAAGAAAAGTATGGTGTTATTCTGTGAAAGCTCCAAGGGGTTCGGAGCATTGACTAATAAACCGAGTGCTCCGGTTTCCTCCCACAGTCCAAAGATGTACAGGTTAGTTGAGTTGACCATGCTAAATTCTCTCTCCGTGTACCTGAACAGGCGCCAGAGTGTGGTGACTAGGGGATTTTCACAGTAACTTCACTGCAGTATGAATGTAAACCTACTTGTGACCAACAAATAAACTTTAAACTTTTAACTTTATGAACTGAATGTGAACGCCATCAACTTGGGTGGGCTTGGCATCTGTGCCATCCGGAGAGAGACAGCATTGGGACTGGCTACTAACTGACCACAGAACAGTACTACAGGAAGTTCCTTACCTTCAGCAAATTAACACACTATCTCTTTTCCCTTTTCTTCATTATCCACCCTGCATACTTGTCATCTCCTTAAAGCAAAACGTTCACGAGTAACCATTCACAGTGTTACTTTCTTCAGGGGACTCCAGCTCAATATCTGATGTTAAGTTGTCTAGTTCTCCTCACAATAGTCATTCATCCTGCATGACCCTAAAGCTTCCTTCCTCCAGTTTACTATCCAAATTTTCTCATGTCTTTTCTTTTGCTTCTTGCAAGTCACTTGGCATACAACTCTTGACTGTGAGTCTTATCTTCATTCACTCGCATGATGGCACTGTTTCCTGACAGCGCCAGGGTCCCTGGTTCGATTCCCAGGTTGGGTCACTGACTATGTGGAGTATGCACATTCTCACCGTGTCTGCATGAGTTTCCTCCCGGTGCTCCAGTTTGCTCCCACAGTCTGAAAGACATGCTGGTTAGGTGAATTGGCCATTCTAAATTCTCCTTCAGTGTACCCAAACAGGTACTGGAGTGTGGGGGATTTTCACAGTGACTTCATTGCAGTATTAATGGAAGCTCACTTGTGACACAAATCAATAAACTTTAAAGCTATCTTCTTGTGGACCACTTGACATTTAAGGGCCAACACAGATTGGATTTCCCAGGAGTAAGCACTTCATCTACTTTGAGGCAAGGCTCGCGGGAAGGCACTCAGCACTTATGTCGGGCACTGGCACTGTTGCACTGGCATCTCTTTGAATCACCACTTAAGCAAAATTTTGCACTCCATTCTCTGTCAAGGGGATGACTTTCACCCACTGTTCACTTCTGTCCTCATTTCATGCAGATCTTTGACTGTTATGGGCTTCACAAGGAGGGTAAGATGATGGTGAAAAATATGGCAGTGATCAAACCAGCAAAGTTCCATGATGCTGTCATCTTTCAGAGTATTATCTCTCCAGAGGTGGCAAGTGGAAGGGGAGGCAATATCACCTTTGTCTTGTGATCTATTTAAAGAGTATGGGCAGCCATCCAATCTAGAAGGAGCAGGAAATACGTTTAAAAGAATTGTATATATGAATCACCAAGAAGTATGGCGTGAAGAAAGAGTAAATTGGGTGCACTTTAGAATTCACAGTAATCAAACAGAATATTTGCTAACATAACCTGGTTACTGCCGGAGGAGAGTGTCATACAGGAAATACAGTGATACGGTGTCGGGGTCTTTTTGGCGTGATCACAGAATCATAGATTCCCAACAGTGCAGAAGGAGGCGCATCGAGTCTGCACTGACAACAATCTCATCCAGGCCCTATTTCCTTAACCCCACATATTTACCCCAATAATCCCTTGATGCTAAGGGGAAATTTCACATTGCCAAACCACCTAACCTGCACATCTTTGTGACTGTGGGAGAGAACCGGAGCACCCGGTGGAAACCCACGCAGACATGGAGAGAACTTGCGAACTCCACACAGACAGTGACCCGAGGCCAGGATTGAACCCAGGCCCCTGGCGCTGCGAGGCAGCAGTGCTAGCCACTGTGCCACCATGCTGCCTATGATGATCAGCTTACACATGCAGAGGATTGGAGGGCTGCTGTGTTGGTATGTAGTAAGATTTGAAGCATAGTTTGAAGCAATGACTCAAACCAAACAAACTACAACACAGTTCATAATTTGGCTGAATAAAACAGGGTCTCACACCATCAGATGTAATCATACACACCCAGTATTGATACATGATGCATAGTGAGTTAGGTTCAGGGCAAAAGCATGCAAAATGTACAAATTTGATGTATGGGTCATAGTGGAGACTTGAAGAAATATATGCTAAGATAAGTTTCCATAATTATTGTATTTTTGTCTGTAATTAATGTGCTCTATGATAATGTTATAAAGCATACTGATCAGTAGTTATATAATGAACAATGTGATGGTGCAATTTCACTGAAGATGCTACGTAAACATTCCAAATGAGAACCAAACGTTAAAAGCATGGCAGTGGTCTGGTTATATTCCTTATAATAGAAAAAGTTGGCACTCAAATATGGTTTTCATTTAAATCTGATAAACTGACCTCTAAATGTTCCCAGTAATCCCACTATGTGGTACTTATTATCTTGTCCCCACTAATCTCGCAAAATGTTTTCATATTGCTGAAATATTGGTGCAAAATGATAGAATCATAGAATCCCAACAGTGCAGGAAGTGGCCATTTGGCCTATCGAGCCCTGCATCAACAATAATCCCACCCAGCCCCTATCCCCGAACTGTGACAAAGGGAGATGAGGAGATTTGTCATTTGAGGATGAGGGTATTTTATCACAGTGAAAATGAGGACTGGATGGAGGGCTACAGCAAATAGATTAATAGTATATTAAAAAGGAAGGGTAATTTCAGGGTTGAGCAGATAGTTGAAGAGAAAGCTTTAGGGATAATAATGGGAGTGGGAAGTGTACCGGAAAGATTAACACTGAAAGAATGTGACAGGAATAGTGGTGGGGAAAAACATATTTTATGGAAAACTGGTATGAGAAGGGAACTGCTGATGGTCCCATTTCCCTGTGCCCTCTGGGGAAGGGGGGATGTCAACCTATGGATTAGCCACCAGGAAAGCTTAAAAATAGAGGGATAATGGCACTGAGCTCTCTGAATTATCCACCTCACTGAGCAAGGTGCCGACTAGCTCTGCCCCTCCCTGAAGAAGAAAGCAATTGTGCCCTGTTACAATCCTGCGACTCATGTTCGTGACTCTAATTGGTCACAAAACCCCTAGCAACATAAGCTCCCCACAATATCAAAGCCAAGGAATGCATTACGCCTCAGGTGTGAGGTCTCTAAGCTCAGTTGCACAGGATCAAGAGGCAAAGGGGACACCTCTCTGGCGGATCCCCAACACCTGCTACTCAGGTTCCATCAGCCCTCCCAGCCCCCAAGGATGAATACCCACCCAGTTGACCTTGGCCAGTCAGGTTGAGCAGGCATATTACCCTCCTGATAGAACGCCAGTGGTAATGAGCTTAAGGAATGGGAAACCCAGACTGGAGATAGGCCTATGTGGGTGATGGTATGTGTGAGGGACAGCCCTGCACTGGAGATGGGAGTTCACCTGTGCTCTGAATGTGTAATCAATGCCGGCGAAACTCTGGGACTGACTGCTTCCAGATCAGGAAGGCCACTGGGCAAAAGGGCATAACGATGGCCAGCAGCTGTGACTACACCCTGACTCTCTCTTTCTAATCCTTCACAGGATTCGATTCGATATTGGGATGGAACTGGTTATCTTATTTATCACAGTGCTGGAGGAACACATACTTCAGCAGCAATGTACAGCTGCTCCAAGGGGAAACCCTGTAGAACAAGACCAGGGGCCGCAAGACAGGATCAGGGTCAGAGGCCGCACCAGCCCTGCAGAGAGCACATAGATGCTGAGGAAGACCAAGGGTCAGCCGATCACGCACGTCCTTCCTGGAGTTATCTGCACCATGTACTGATGAAGACTCTGACTCGCTAAGATGTGGCACCTGTGTCATGTCTTTGCAGACTTGGCACCAAATGACAGCAGAAACAACCCGATCCCTGTGGGCATCAAGGTCACAGCAGCCCCCAACTTCTTCACCATAGAATCCTTCTAGGGACCTCTATTCAGAGAGTCAATCACAGAGCCAACAGCACGGAGACAGGCCCGTTGGCCAAACTGGTCCATGTTGACCAAAATGCCCATCTAAGCTCACCCCCATTTATCTGCATTGGCCCATATCCCTCTAAACCTTTCCTATCCATGTATTCATTCAAGTTTCGAAGGCTGGGAGGGGACCTGATTGAAACATATAAAATTCTAACTGGGCTGGACAGACTTGATATGATGTGGAGATGCGGCGTTGGACTGGGGTAAACACAGTGAGAAGTTTCACAACACTGGGTTAAAGTCCAACAGGTTTACTTGGTACCAAATAATCCTGTTGGACTTTAACCTGGTGTTGTGAGACTTCTTACTGTGGACAGACTAGCTGCAGGGATAATGTTTTCCCTGGTTGGGAAATCTGGAACTGGGGGCACAGTCTCAACTTGGACTGAGATGAGGAAATATTTCTTCACCCAAAGAGTAGTGAACCTGTGGAATGCTCCACCACAGAAGTTGGGGAGGCCAATTCACTGAACGTATTCAAGAAAGAGATAGTTTTTTTAATTTTAATGATATAAAGGAGTATGGGAGAGAAAGTGGGAACATGACTGAAGTAAACCCACGGAGGTGAAAGTCCCGACAACAAGTTACTTTATTTATACCATACATCTCATCACAGCCAGCACTCCAGTCACACCCTGCTGAATACAGGCTGGAAGTCTGACCCACCTGCTTTAAATGGGGAGCATGAGGCTCCCTGATTTAACCATCAATTAAGACTCATCAGGTCGTTCTTTTTAGGTACCAACAAATTAAACTAAATCAAATTAACTGAGGGACAAATTAAAAGGGTCAGCTCCCCAAAAGGAGGGAGACCGTCCAAACAAAAAAACAAAGTCAAAAGGAAACTTAAAACATTAAATCAAAAGGTGATTATCGGGGTCGATAATACACCCTAGACCCTACGGTGCCTATAGGGCGCGGAAGGCCCAACTATACCCATGGACACCGCATACTCCCTCTCCAGGGACACCTGGCTACGAATATAGCTGCGGTAGAGGAGCAGACAGTCAGGATGGATGACCCCGTCGATTGCCCGCTGCCTGGACCTATTGATGGTGTGCCTTGCCAGGCCCAGGAGCAGGTTCACAAGCAGGTTAGGACTCATCAGGTAGTTCATACTCTAGCAAGCCAACCTCATTAGCCTGGCTGAAGTCATCACAATCGCATTGAGATTGAGGTTCAACCATGATCATATTGAACGGGAGGGCAGGCTCAGAGGGCCGAATGGCCTACTCCTGCTCTTAATTTCTAAGTTTCTATGAAAGTACAGAAGAAAATGGCAAAGATAAAGCAAAAAGAGGAAGAGAGGGATAGAAGCAGTGAAGCAGAAGTAAATGAACAACAGAGGCAGTTAAGAGAGAAAGAGCATAACCTTTGACTTAGTATTGACAAGCATGGGGCAACATGGTGGCACACTGATTAGCACTGCTGCTTTACAGAGCAGGGACCTGGGTTTGATTCCTGGCTTGGGTCACTGTCTGTGCAAAGTTTGCACATTCTCCCTGTGTCTATGTGGGTTTCCTCCGGGTGCTCCGGCTTCCTCCAAAAAAATGTGCAAGTTAGGTGAATTGGCCATGCTAAATTCTGCCTCAGTGAACCCAAATAGATGCCAGAGTGCGGTGACTAAGGGATTTTCACAGTAACTTCATTGCAATGTTAATGTAAGCCTACTTGTGACACTAATAGATAAATAAACTTTAAACAAAGCCACACAAAATCCACACATATTTAGACAATTAAATTACACCATCAAAACAAACTTAACAAAATAAACTTTTCTCCTATTTTACTAATTTTGTTTCATGAACATCTGGCTTTTTAAAATGAAATTGTACTCGTGATATTTTGTTGAATTATTCCTCTAAAATATTGCAAGTTTTGAAGATGTCTTTGGGCAGGTGTGCATTTTTACTTTAAATGATTTTACCACAGGAATTTTACCATAGTAATTGGTCAGTCCAAACTTGCAACAATGTAAGAATTGCCATTTCTCAACCAATGAGAGAAGGCACACCTATTCAGCTTAACATTGCTTCATCATAAGGGCATTATGAGGCTGTACCTGGCAGCACTGATGGACGACAGAGCCAAGCATAGCTAGATTTATGTATCTCTCTTTGAAGAGTGAAAAGAAAGTATTCCTTTTAAGGAAACTTATGAACCTGAAGCAGCAAGCCACTTCACACTATATCATAATTCGTGCATCAGCCTTTCAATCAATCCTTCAACATACTGGATATATATACAACTTCACGTTGAAATGTGAACAGGCTATTCTGGACATACTTATATCTTCATATTAAAACATTAACCTCCTGCGCTGATTACAGACATGAACTGAAGACACTAACCCATTGTAAAGGACCATACACACAATAGAAACAGGCTTTCAGCTTACTTACACTTCCAGAGTAGAAACAGCAATCCAATATGTTTTGTGCATACATATTCCTCCATGGAAATAGTTGACTAATTTTAGTAAGTTCCAAAAATATGTAGTCAAAAAGTCCAAAACCGTATTGTGTAACAATGCAGGGTAATAGTAATATATTTCAGTGCTACAGGATTTATTTGGTGATACTCTGTTTGAACAGTTGGATGCCTGACATTCATAAAAGTATGCTTCAGAGAATCCAAACTAAAGCATGAGAAATCAACACGGTGCTTTCCATTTGCCTGAAATGGAATGCATAGATCCCAAAATCATACACATAGTCCATTTCACTAAGCCCTGGGAACTCAGAAGTAATTGGCAGAAGCCAATGTTTAGAAGCCCCAAATTTGCAAAGGGCCCTACTGGGGTTTAACTGCTAAAACCAAGCCACTTGCCAAACACAGGCCATTGGCAAACTTCTTGCTGTTTCTCTAGCCAAGGTAAGTGTAACAATTAGGTCATTGGCTTGCGGGATTATTTGGAGCTGTGTGCTAACTCAATCCTCCATTCCTCATCAATGAGTCAGGCAATTTATTTTTATTCGTTCAAGGGAGTGAGCATCACTGTTAAGGCCATTATTTGTTGTTCATCCCTAATTACCCTTGAAAAGTTGATGGTGAGTTGCATTCTTGAACTGCTGCAGTCCATCTGCTCTAAGTTCTCCTCCAGAACTGTCAAGAAGGGAGTTCCAGTGACAATGAAGGAACAGCGATTTAGTTCCAAGTCAGGATGGTGTGCAGTTTGGAGTGGAATTGCAATATGCTGGTGTTCCTATGTATCTACTGCCCTTGTCCTTCTAGGTGGCAGAGTTTGAGGGTTTGGAATGCGTTGGAAACTTAGTGAGTTGCTGCAGTGCATTTTGCACGTAGTACACTGCTATGGAGGGAATAAATATTTATGGGGGGGGGGGGGTGGGATATTGATAAAATGGGCTGCTTTATCCTGGATTGCGTAAAGCTTTTTGAGTGTTGTTGGAGTTGCACTCATCTGGGCAAGTGGAGAGTACTTCATCACACTTCCGATTTGTCCCTTAGAAATGCTGGATAAGCTATTTGCCACAGGATCCCCAGCCTCTGCCCTGCTCTTGTAGTCATTGTATATATATTGTTAGTCCAGTTAAATTGATGGTCATTGGTAAGCCCCTAGGTTGCTGATACTGGGAGATTCAGTGGTAGCAATGCTGCTGAATATCAAGGGGAGATGGTTAGATTCTCTCATGTTGGAGATGGTAGCCATTGGCTTAGCACTTGAGTGATGCAAACATTAATAGCCACTTACTTATCAGCTTGCCTGAATCTTCATGTCTTCCTCTGAACTGCTTCAGGATCTGAGGAGTTTGAATGCAATCATCAGTGAGCAGCCCTGCTGTTGACCTCCTGATGGAGCAGAGGACACTGATGAAGCAGCTGAAGATGGTTGTATGTTGTGCACTAGCCTGAAGAACTTCTTGGACAGAGATAATTGGCCTCCAAAAAACACACTCATCCATATTGTGCTAAGTATGGAGCATTTTCCCATTGATCCCATTGACTTCAATTTTGATAAGGTTTCTTGATGCTACTACTCTAAATATAATGAATTATCAATAGTGGCATGGTATAAGGTACCGGATTACCAAAAACACCATAGAAGATCAACTTATTTTTCACTATCCTTCATAGTAAAATCATTACTTCTTATATTCATTCATAATTATGGTTGCATTATAGCAATTAATGAATTGCCGCACCATTATGGATGACACAAATCTTGCAAGTATTGTAAACTGTGAAGAGGATAGCGTAGAATTTCAAAAGGACATGGGCAGGTTGGTGGAGCGACAGATAGGTGGCAGATGAAGTTTAATGTGGACAAGTATAAGGCAATGTATTTTGGTAGAAAGAACATGGAGAGAAAATAGAAAATAGGCGGTAAAATTCTTAAGAGAGAGCAGGAGCAGAGGGACTTGGGTATATATGTGTATAGATGATTTAAGGTAGCAAAACAGGTGGAGAGAGTAGTTAATAAAGCATATAGTATTCTGGGCTTTATTCATAGGGGCATAGAGTACAAGAACAAAGAAATTATGCTTAATTTATACGACACACCAGTTAGACCTCAGCTGAAGTATCGTGTACAGTTCTGGGTACCACACCAAAGGAAGAAAGTGAATGCATTAGAGAGAATGCTGAAGGGGTTTACAAGAATGGTTCCAGGGATGCGAACTGAGGATAGATTGGAAAGATTGGAACTGTTCTCCTTGGAGGGAAGAAGGCTAAAAGGAGATTTGATTGAGATGTTAAAAATCATCAAAGGATCAAGACTGGGAGGGTACAGGTATAAAGTGATTTGCAAAAGAAGCAAATGTGATGCAAGAAAATAATTTTTTCACACAGCGACTGGTTCAGATCTGGAATGCTCTGCCAGGAAGTGTGGTAGAGGCTCGTTCAATGGAAACATTCAAGAGGGCATTGGATGATTACTTGAATAGAAACAATCTGCAGGAGCATGGAGAAAAGGCAAGAGAATGGCACTAAGTTATGATATTCATTTGGAGAGCCGATGCTGACATAGTGGATCAAATAGCCTGTAACAATTCTATGATTCTGTAATTCATTTACTACTTAACTTCAATATCACAGGAATATTTTTGCTCTGATAATTTCATTATTAACCTATCTTCATAAATGGAAACAAAGCTTTGATTGATTTAAATTGAATTCTAGGGAAGTGCATTGGTTGATACATGCTATAAATGAATAGATGTGGATGATAGCGGCAGAGGAAGAGTAATGTCTGTGGGCCACCTGAGAATACTCTTTCAACTGCTCAGCCTGAGGATCTGGTTCCCATGGGATCATAACAGAACAATGTTTTCTCAGGATTAGGTATTGTTGCATGTGTTGGGTCTCATGCTTTGCTGTACAATCCATTGAGTCTCTTGTATTCAGTCCTCAATGCCAATTCCTCAATATAAGGGCCTTTCTTGATGTATGTGGCAGCTCTGGGATATGTGTGGCAGAGGCCCTCATGCCCCGAAGGGCAACACATTATTTTCCCTACGGATGCTCAGCTATTATGGATGTCACAGGTGTTAGTATGTAACAGGTTATCTCTTCTGGATTTATTAGTAAGAATGCATGGATTGAATTATCAAGGATGAGGATGCTGTCTCTCAGAATGCTGGCAGACCTAGATCCTTCCAATGCAATTGCAGCTAGCAAAATGCCAGTGTTATCCAACAGTTGTGCAAGTGACAAAACCTACTGCATGTTTATCTCAGAAATCAAGTCTTAAAAATTTCAAAAGTTCAACTTTTCAAAAATTAATTGGGGGAGTCTGTGAGAAGGCAAAGGGATGTTTGGTAAGTGGGAGACTGTCAAGAGTGTGTTAACCAGAGTTCAGCAAAGCACATTCCTCTTAGAGTGAAGGACAAGGCTAGCAGACGTAGGGAACACTGGATGACTCAGGATTTTAAGGCCCTGTTCAAGAAGAAGAAGGAGGCACATGACATACATAGGCAGCTGGGATCAAGTGGATCCCTTGAAGAGTATAGGGGGTGTAGAAATAGAGTTAAGAAGAAATCAGCAGGGCAAAACGAGTGCATGAGATTGTTTTGGAAGATAAGGCTAAGGAGAATTCAAAGAGCTTCTACAAATACATAAAGGGCAAAAGAGTAACAAGGGAGAAAGTTGGGCCTCTTAATGTCAACAAGGTAATCTATGTGCGGATCAATAAGAGATAGGTGAGATCCTAAATGAATGTTTCTCATCAGTATTCACTATTGAGAAAAATATGGATGTTCGGGAATTCGGGGAAATAAATAGTGATGTCTTGAGGAATGTGCATATTACAGAGAAGGAGATGCTGGAAGTCTTAAAGCATCAAGGTAGATAAATCCCCTGGACCTGATGAAGTGCATGCCAGGATGTTGTGGGAGGCTAGGGAGGAAATTGCAGGACTCCTAGCAGAGATATTTGAATCATTGACAGCCACTGGTGAGGTGCCTGAAGATTGGAGGGTGGCAAATGTTGTGCCTTTGTTTAAAAAGGGCTGTAGGGAAAAGCCTGGGAACTACAGGCCATTGAGCCCCATATCTGTAGTGAGTAAGTTGTTAGAAGGTATTCTGAGATCTACAGGCATTTCGAGAGGGAATGACTGAATAAGAATGGTCAGCATGGCCTTGTGAGTGGAAAATCATGTTTCACAAATTTGATTGAGTTTTTTAAAGGGGTAACCAAGAGGGCAGTGCAGTTCCTGTTGTCTACATAGACTTTAGCAAGGCCTTTGACAAGGTACCACATGGTAGGTTGTTGCATATGTTTAAATCTCACGGGATCCATGGTGAGGTAGTCAAATGGATACAAAATTGGCTTGATGACAGAAGATGGAGGGTGGTTGTAGAGGGTTGTTTTTCAAACTGGAGGCCAATGACCAGCAGTATGCCTGAGGGATCAGTGCTGGGTCCAGTGTTATTTGTCCTTTACATTAAATGGATGAGAATATAGGAGGCATGGTTAGTAAGTTTGCAGCTAAACCAAAATTGGTGGCATAGTGGACAGTGAAGAAAGTTTGCAACAGGATCCTGATCAACTGGGCCAGTGGACTTGAAATGATACTTGAAACTTGTTCGTCTGATATGCTAAGTATAATTTTACAAGATATAAATTTTAAATTTAAACTTTATGGCAGATGGAGTTTAATTTAGATAAATGTGGAGTGATGCATTTTGATTGATCGAACCAGGGCAGGACTTACTCGGTTAATGGTAGAGCACTGGGGAGGGTTATAGAACAAAGGAATCTAGGGGTTCAGGTTCATAGCTCATTGGAAGTGGAGTCACAGGTGGACAGAATGGCAAAGAAGGCATTTGGCATGCTTGGTTTCATTGGTTAGAACATTGAATATAAGAGTTGGGACATCTTGTTGAAGTTTTACAAGACATTGGTAAGGCCAGACTTGGAATACTTTGTGCAGTTCTGGCCACCCTATTGTAGAAAGGATATTAATAGATCAGAAAGAGTGCAGAAAAAATTTACTAGATGCTACCAGGTTGATGGTTTGATGACTTGATGGTTTGAGTTATAAGGAGAGGCTGGATAGAAGGGGACTTTTTTCTCTGGAGCATAGAAGGCTGAGGGATGATCTTATAGAGATTTATAAAATAATGAGGGGCACAGATAAGCTAGATAGTCGATATCTTTTCTCAAAGGTAGGGGAATCTAAAACTAGAGGGCATGGGTTTATGTTGAGAAGGAAGAGATACAAAAGGGTCCAGAGGGCAACTTTTTCACACAGAGGTGGTGAGTATCTGGAATAAGCTGCCAGAGTTAGTAACAGAGGCTGGTACAATTTTGTCTTTTAAAAAGTGTTTAGACAGCTACATGGGTAAGATGGGTATAGAGTGATATGGACCAAGCATTGTCAATTGGGACTAGCTTAGTCGTTAAGGAAAAAGGATGGTATGGACAAGTTGGGCCGAATGGCCTATTTCCAGGCTGTAAACCTCTATGAACTTAAGAGCCACTTCAATCCTAAAAGATCTAGGGCATACAAAACATCATTGCAAAAAAAGGGAACTGCTGTGTTTTTGGCAGCCAAGAAAAAAAATGGTCGACTCCAATCCTCCAAAAATGCATTAACTAATAGGATCTGATACTGTAACCCCACTTGTGGCCTCATGGCTTTATATACTTCTCAAGAGGAGTTTTCAAAGATATAGATAAGATGTAAGAAGCATCTGTCCATGGTGATGTATTCCAAATCCAGGAATCCAATTGAACCCACCTGCAGCCTAGACGTGGTTGTTCATGATGTTTCTGAGAAAGGATGAGACACTTTGGTCTTTTCTTTCTTCAATGTACAGCAAGTCTCAGCGCACATTAATTTTGTGATGTAAAAGACATATGTTCAAGCAGTTCTCATAGGTCTCCAGAACTCCAAAGAGTTCACCATCAGCGTTTTCACGTGTAAGAATCATACAATCCCTACAGTGTAGAAGCGGCCATTTGGCCCATCAAGTCTCCACCGACTCTCTGACAAAGTATCTTACCCAGGCCCTATCCCCTGTAACCCCACATTTCTCACAGTTAATCCATTAACCTGGAGTGTGGGAGGAAACCAGAGCACCCGGAGGAAACCCACGGAGCCACGAGGAGAATGTGTAAGCTCCAAGACAGGAGTTTTCCAAGGCAGGAATTGAATATAAACCTCTATAAGATCACCCCTCAGCCTTCTATGCTCCAGAGAAAAAAGTCCCTGTCTATCCAGCTTCTCCTTATAACTCAAATCATCAAGCCAGGTCTCTTGAGCTGTGAGGCAGCAGCACTAACCACTATGCCACTGTGCAGATTCAACACCAAGCTGTGAGGTAGATTTGTGGTAAAAAGGGGTCAACACTGTAAAATGGAAGATTGTGCCATAGTTAACCCTACATCTTGGAGAGGAACTCAGCCTTATGGTGTTCACATCTTTTTGCCAAACCCCTCACACCAAAATGAGGCCTAAGTCGATTATGATAGTTAAATCTAACTTGTCACACTGGAATGTTGTTAATATATCACATGTTGGCCTTTATTGGTTTTCTTATTGAAAGGAATGAAAGAAAACATCCAATAGATAACTCATAAAGAAACTTCAAAGCTTGGGACAATGATACAATACCGATAGTTGCTGTGAACCATTATTTGGTCACTGGATTTGAAAATGTTCTCTGTATATCTCGAATTTACTGCTTGCTATGGTTAGTTTGCAGAGAGCCAAATTGAATTACGGAATCTCCATTCCTCCAACTGTTGGAACTGCTGCTTAACTGCTGGGTTATGGCATATGTCCACACTGTGGTCAGGAGGCACTGCACCCATTGAGAAGTGTCAAGTGGAGTATAAGTGAAAGTCAAGTAGAAAGTACAGACAGGAAACAACAAAGCACATTAGAAAGAGTCAGAAGAAGCCCATAGACAGGCAGTAAGGGTTCATACAAGGAAAGAGTAAAGGATTTTATAAATGCAAAAGGGGGGGTGGGGGGGAGGCGGGCACGGTGGCACAGCGGTTAGCACTGCTGCCACACAGTGCCAGGGACCCACATTCAATTCCAGCCTCAGGTCACTGTCTCTGTAGAGTTTGCACATTCTCCCCATGTCTGCATGGGTTTCCTCCAAAGATGTGCAGGGTAGGTGGATTGGCCACACTAAATTGCCGTTTAGTATCAAGGGGACGAGCAGGGTAACTATGTGGGGTAACGGGAATAGGGTCTGTGTGGGATTGTGGTCGGTGCAGACTCGATGAGCCGAATGGCCTTCTTCTGCACTATAGGGATTCTAAGATTCTATGAAAAGAATTGGGCCAATTTGAACCAATTGAGTAATCTTGTTCTTCGGAGTAAAGAATTGAACCAAAGTGAAGTCAATGCACCTCCGCCTGCAGATGAGAGTGTGCAGGGATCAGGGAATGGGCACACAGCACCGGATGGACAATGTGATTTGCCTGACATATCTTTGTCATTCCTCCTCTGCCAAAAAGCTTGGATTCCCAGTGGGATTCCTGGTGGGAATGATGCTGATGCTAAATTAAAATCAATTTGGCACACTTTGCTCAAAAGTGGAAGCAGAACAAGAAATGGTTTAAGAAGTACACTTGCTGTATTATGACTAGAACCATTCCCTGACTTTCAATTTTTTACTGTCACCTCGCAAACCTAGACAGCAACTGTACATGTGTGCGATTTACATCAGAACATGGGGAAACAGTATGCAGGATGCCACCATCTCCAGAATTAACATTTAAATGAAGGGCGCTCCTGTTTGAGGCGAGCACTTGCAATACAGCTGATCCTTGTCTGTGCTCTGAGCTACGTAATTCAGTCTGGCAGAATGAACAGCTGGAATTGGAAAATGCAAACTTGTAAACCTGTTGTGGGAGCTGAAACAAAAAAAGATTATATTTTAGAATGTGAACAAATGGATTGAAGTAGGGAAGAACAAAGAAAGGTGCTTGTGTTGTAAAACATTTCTGTGAAAAAAAAGTAAACAGTATTGTAAATATAATAACAGCCCTATATCTTTTTATGCAATTTAGGGGATAGAACCTGGTTGGGATTGTGGTCGGTGCAAGCTCAATGGGCCAAATGGCCTCCTTCTGCACTGTAGGGCTTCTAAGATTCAATGATTCTATTTGTGAAATCGAGTCGCTGGTAAAGGGTGGCACAGTGGAATAGTGGTTATCACTGCTGCCTTATTGCTTCAGGGACCTGGGTTCAATTCACAGCTTGGGTGGAATCTGCACATTCACCCCATGTCTGCATGGGTTTCCTCCCGGTGTTCCGGTTTCCTCCCACAGTCTGAAAGATGTGCTGGTTAGGTGCATTGGCCGTGCTAAATTCTCCCTCAGTGTATCCAAACAGGTGGTGCCAGTATGTGGGGACTAGGGGATTTTCACATTGCAGTGTTAATATAAGCCTACTTGTAACACTAATAAATAAATTAAAAAAGGCTTTCCTTTGTTTGTGGCCTGCTCGGGTGATTTCATAGAATCCATGGAATCTTACAGTGCAGAAAGAGGCCAATCAGCCCATTGAGTCTGCATCAACCACAATCCCACCCAGGCCCTGTCCCATAACCCCATACATTTACCCTAGCTAGTCCCCCTGACACAAAGAAGCAATTTAGCATGGCCAGTCCACCTAACCTGCACATCTTTGGACTGGGGGAGGAAACCAGAGCACCCGGAGGAAACCCACGCTGACATGGGGAGAATGTGCAAACTCCACACAGACAGTGACCAGAGCTGGGATTCAAACCCAGGTTCCTGGCGCTGTGAGGCAGGAGTGCTAATCACTGTGTCACCGCGCTGTTGATTACTATTCTCCTCTTAGAAACACTCCTAAAATTATCTTCTATGACGACTGTAGAAATTTATAGTTTTAGAAAAAGGATTTAAGCCTACTCGAATCATCTGATTTTATTTTTCCTCAAATTGAGATGAAGTGAGTGTTTAGGGAGGGGAGATTGGTCCAAACCAGTGGTGCAAAATAGGCTTGTAGCCAATCAGCAGCCAACTTTTCTTCACGCCAGCCTTAATTTTACATTTACTTGGAAACATTGCCAAGGTTTGTTTTTAACATCAAACCAAGTAGGGGTAAGTCTCGGAAATGAGTCTCCACCAAGGTTCTGAATTATTGTTCTTTGAACCTTGATGGATCGGACATGGTGAAAAATCAAGTGCCAATTTATTTTGAGCCTGTTTTGAGGTGCCATTTTAAACCAAATTTATTCACTTACTCTTGCTCTGAGTGGGATTTTGCATGAATGGGAACTGCTGTGAAGTCATATCCCAGAGTCATCAGGAAGCATCATGCGAAATGGAAATAGGCAGATATTTCAGTAATTTACAAAGAAGAATTAGAAATACATCAATAGGAGTTTGAACAATAAGTGGATTAGAACAAGATGAGAAATGCATAGAACCTGTACAGTACAGAAGAAACCATTTGGCCCATTGAGTCTGCGCCAACTCTTTGGTAGAGTGTCTTAACCAGGCCCTCTTCCATCCCCTTCCCCCGAAAGCCCATGTGTTACCCCAGCTAATCACCCTAACTTACACATCTCGGGACACAAGGGAGCAATTTAGCATGGCCAATCCACCTAACCTGCACATCTTTGGAGAGTGGGAGGAAACCAGAGCACCCAGAGGAAGCCCACACAGACCCGGGGAGAACACACAAACTTCACACAGACAGGCACCCGAGGCCAGAATTGAACCTGGGTCCCTGGAGCTGTGAAGCAGTAATGCTAACCACTGTGCCAACATGCCACCATGGACAAAGATTTTTAATTTAACCAAAATTCTCAGTTGCATTGAGATCTTCACAAACTGTTTTGTTCTTTTAAAATCTAGAAGGCTAATTCATCATTTGGACACTTGGAGATTTTTTTACAGAAAGATTAGAAGTTCACTTTTGGATTGGGATCGAAAATGTCTTTTCAAAGATATTACCTGAAAGCAAGACACCTGAGAGGAGGAGAACTGTGAACTTGTTTGCATGCAATTATTTTAATTGTTGAGAAAAACATACTGGTTAGAAGGCAGAGGTTACTGTTTTACTGGAAATCGCATGACAAGGATGAGCTTCAAGTTTTGAACTTGTTTTTAGAATCCAATTGGGACTGAACTAAGAAATTGAGAATCTGCCCTGCTCACATTCTCTTTCTTTGCCTGAAATAAAGTCGTTAACAGTGTTCAGCTAGGAATCCTCATCTTAATGGGACTGGTCTGTCTTTAAGAAACCTAAGAGACCGAAATAAGAAAGACTGATCTGACCATATTCTCCTCAATGCTAAAGATTCATTGGTTACAATCTTTAGGCTTTTATTGGGACTAATGATCTATCTGTATCCAAGAGAACTTCAGATTGACAGCATCAAACCCTGCAAAAATTATCATTTTTTTTCTAAAGTCTTCTCTTCAACAGCCCATCCTTGCAGAGACCTCTAACACTTTGCTGTTTGTTTGTTTGTGTTTGTACTGGGTCATTTTAAAAAGTGATAGATTGCTGTACTTCCAGATTACAATTGTGTGTAACAAGTTCTTGTAATTTGTTTTAAAAAAGTTATCTTATAAATTAATAACTCTGAGTTTATGAAATAAACCTGGTTAAAGTCTATTTTCTTCTGGATCTAACAGTGGTGAAGGTAAATAATTGGCCATTTTGTTGAGTGAATTGAACTCTTGATCTGTGGAGCAGTGGACCAAGTTAAATTGCGTACTCTACTCCTCCCATCCAAGTCATAGCAGTTGCCATGTCTTTCTTCGTATATCAAGAGTTTAGCTTGCTATCACATGACATAGTATGTTTGATTAATGAGCTTCAAACCATTCTTGAAAGGGAAGTTTAGGAGTGCAATTCTAGATCTTTATTCGTTCATGGATATTGCTGGAGCCAACATTTATTACCCATTCCGAATTGTCCTTAAGAAGGACACTAATGAGGGGCTGCCTTGGTGAAAGAGCTCCCATCGCGCTGTTTGGCAAGTTCCAGGATTTGTTCTATTTGTTCGTGGGATGTGGACGTCTCTGGCTTGGCTAACATTTGTTGTCCACCCTAATTGCCCTTTTAGACTCCCTTGGCATTTAAGAATCAAACACATTGCTGTGTTTGTCTGGAGTCAGATGTAGGCCAAGCCAAGTAAGGTCAGCTTTCCTTCCCTGAAGGACATTGGAGAACCTGTTGGGTTTTTACAATGATTGGCAATGGTTCCATGATCATATTAGACTCTTCATTCTGGATTTTGATTGAATTCAGAATTAAATTTGTCGTGGTGGGACTCAATCCCAGAGCATTACCCTGGATCTCTGGAACACTAGACCAGTGACAATACCACAATGCCACAACCTTCCCAGGGAGATGAAAGAATGGTGGATTTATTTCCAAGTTAGGATGATGTGTGACCTCGAGAAGAACTTGTAGGTAGTAGTGTTCCCATGTGCCACCTGCAAAAGCAATTTGGGGGCACATAAGAATGATTTAAACTTTCATCAAGGTCCTGGATTAATTAATTTTGGGATATTTAGATGGCTTGCTTGCTTTTTGAAAATGTTAAAGAATTATTGTTGCAGGATCATCTGATTTGGCCACTATTTTTCCTACTTCTAACTGATTACCATCTTCCAGATGTGCATATTTCAAAATTGCATGTTGCCTTGACTTTGCTCTAGGTCATAAGTTATAATGAAAAATATAAGTTCTCCAGTTCTATGAGCCAGATGACGTTATAACCCGAAAGGACTATTTGAAAAATTGCAGAAGAGTTGGAACTTTTTTGTCAATCACGTACCGTTAAAAAAAACTGTCCTAATTTTGCTTCTCTCCAGTAAATATCGCTTTTTTATTTTAAGAAAAGTAACCTCGTTTTGCATGTCTCATTGCGAAATATGTAATCTGAACTCCATGTAGTCTGATGGATTTACTGATTCTTGTCAGTGTTTATTTTCCAGCTTATTCTTTCCAATGGACTGACCTTGACAATGTCACAGAAACATTTTGACAATTCAATTTATGCCATTGTTTTTTCTCTCGACTGTAAATCTCAAATATCTGAATGGTTGAGTGGAATTCACTTGCTATGCACAAAGTGTCATCATAGTGAGATTTAGAGCCTTCAAGAGATCAGTAATATAAATCAAATCCGCCACATCACAGTTTCCAGTAAGATTTTGCTATAAGAATAATTATTGATTTGCGCCCAACTCCACAATTGGGTTCAAATGCCAGAGACAAAAATCAAAATAGAATGTGAGAAACAGGGAGGGGAGTGAAGCAGTATTTCTTCAACCATAAAGTTGTGGAAGAAATCAACAAAGAAGGCCATTAAAGTGGCGACGGCATCAATCAGAGTAAGATGCATTTCTAAAGAAAGAATGGATAAAGAAACATGAAGAGAAAGCGAAGCCAAAGTTGAAATCAATACAAATCTAATGGGCTGGAAATTGGACCTGCATCTGAAATGGCACCATTAGAACGATGTGGAGGCTTTGGAGTGGTATAAACATTACATAAACCAGCCTCCCATCCATTGACTCTGTCTACACTTCCTGCTGTCTCGGCAAAGCATTCATCATAATTAAGGGCCCCACGTACCCCAGACATTCTCTCTTAAGCCTTCTTTCTTTGGGAAAAGTATACAAAAATCTGAGGTCATGTACTAACTGACTCAAGAACAACTTTTTCCCTGCTGCTGTCAGACTTTTGAATGGACTTACCCTGCATTAAGTTGATCTTTCTCTACACCCTAGCTGTGACTGTAACACTATATTCTGCACTCTCTCATTTCCTTCTCTGTGAATGATATGCTTTGTCTGTACAATGCGCAAGAAACAATACTTTTCACTGTATGTTAATACGTGACAATAATAAATCAAATCAAATCAAAGATTTACCAGGATGTTGCCTGGCATGGGGGGCATTAGCTATCAGGAGAGGTTGGAGAAACTTGGTTTGTTCTGACTGGAACAATGGAGATTGAGGGGCGACCTGATGGAAGTCTATAAGGTTATGAGAGGCATGGACAGAGTGGATAGTCAGAAGCTTTTTCCCAGGATGGGATAGTCAATTACTAGGGGGCATAGATTTAAGGTGCGAGGGGCAAGGTTTACAGGAGTTGTACGAGGCAAGTTTTTTGTACTGAGGGTGGTCGGTGCCTGGCACCCACTGCCGGGGAAGGTAGTGGAAGCAGATACGATCGTGACTTTTAAGGGGCATCTTCACTAATACATGAATATGATGGGAATAGAGCGATATGATTCCCTGAAGGTTAGGGGTTTTAGTTCGGCAGTATGGTTATTGCAGGCTCGAAGGGCCTGTTCCTGACCTCTAACTTCCTTTATTCTTCTTTGTTCTTTGGCAGCAACTCACTCGAGTGATCACTACTTAAGTATGTCCATGCTGGTGCAAAGTCCCCCTTAAATTTGGCACTGCATTTGGTGAATTGTGAGTGCCGAGCAAGTGCCTGGAAGCAGCTTATGATATCAAATAATGACAAATTGAGTTGGCTGTTATGCTGGCAAAGGGGATCATGGGTGGACTCCGCAAAGTACAAACCTTTTCAACATTTTGGGCCTTCCCCCAGTGGCCCCCAGAGATCACTTTTGGAAACAATAGATAATGCCGCTTAAGAGTTTGTACAAATAGTCGGAGGGTGCATGGCACAAGCTGTCCATTTGTAGGCCAGTTTTGTAATCAAGTTGCTAAAATTGGCATCGGTCTTTGATTTGCATGAACAATCACCCCAGTGCCTGTTGCAGACAGATACCCTGGGCATAGACAGAAATTACCTAATCGAATATGATTGTCACTAAGTGGGTGCAGATGATTTTGTTACATCTTTCCCTGGCTCACACGCTAAGTTAGATTTCTACCTTTCCAAATGCTTTGCCCTCCTCCATGTGCTTTCCCTAGCCCTGAAACGCATTTCCAGAATTGTCATTATTTCTCACATTTCCTGTACACTCAGTCAGTTTGTCTCTGTGAAGATAGCCTAAGCTTTCTATAAGCTTTATTCCAGAAAGAAGGCGCATTCTGAAAAAAATTGACACAACATTGGTTTATACTTTTGTCTTAGCTCTTTGTGGAACTGCTCACAGGGAGTGACAGGAGGGCCTTTAGAATCATTATGGAAGTGACAGCAATATATCAAAAGACTCACGCCCACGATTTGTACACTACCAAGCTGGATGCAAGGGACACTGGATAATCTGTGGTGTGTGTCAGCATTGTGGGTGGACAGAGCACCCGTTGAAGATATTCAATATTCACTATTCGACTGAGCACAAAGATTTGGCTGCCATTTTGAACGAAAAAAAATCATTTCACGCTAGCAAACCAAGGGCCCCCGGACACACAAAATCGTACCATTGTGGTGGGTAAAGCTCATACATTGCTGTGCCTCTGCCAGACTGGAGGTAGAATCATACTGATCTGATTCGCGACAAATTGATGCCTTCTGACCGTACACTTTGCCTCAAGGTCCATAAAGGGACATTAGACATCATGATACTAGCAAGCGAATGATTATCTGTGAGGTGTAATTATTTCCATCGTGTCTTCAATGGAAGAATTTATTAATTTATTTCACATTAGCTAATGTGTCTGCTGAAGTGGAGAGGGGATTTTCAGATGAGCCTTTTACTTGCCAATATTCCAACAGTTCATTTCAGGGCACTTGTCTTTAGTGCTGGTTCAGACAAGTTTGTGTATACCCTGAAGTGACTTGACTTCAACAATTGCAGCAATACGTTTATTAGCCTGGAGTTTGCAGTGATAATGACATGAAACTGTTAGCGATGGCTAGCATTGCTCCTCTGACACTAATGGCAACTCTGGAGTCCCTACATAAGCAGTTAAATGCAGAAATCGAGGAATTTACAGGGTTGGGTAATTGATAGAACCCTAGAATCCCTACAGTGCAAAAAGGACACCAGCTAGCAGTGTATGGAGTTGGAACTGGAGGCAGGTGTGGAATTGCATTTGGAGCCAACAGGCCAGTGCCTGGACATGTTTTTGCCGTAAAAAGTCTGACAACACCAGGTTTTAGTCCAACCTATTTATTTGATAATATTCTCACAAGCTTTCGAGGGGTTACCCTCTTCGTCAGGTGAATGGAGAGTTCTGGCCTCAGACAGAGCATATAAAGCACAGACAGATAAAGCACACTGTCTGTGCTTTATATGCTCTGTCTGAGGCCAGAACTCTCCATTCACCTGACGAAGAGGGTAACCCCTCGAAAGCTTGTGAGAATATTATCAAATAAATAGGTTGGACTAAAACCTGGTGTTGTCAGACTTTTTACTGTGTTTACGCCAGTCCAACGCCGGCATACCCACATCATGACTACTATCGACACCACAAACTGCCGGATCCAAGAATACACATCTCTTTAAACTGTGATCAGTGCTCCTACCACTCACATTGTCAGCCACTTCAGGTCTTGAACAGCAGGTTAGGTGTAAGGATTCGCATTTTAATCAGTAATCTCTAAACTGTCTGTGCTTTATATGCTCTGTCTGAGGCCAGAACTCTCCATTCACCTGACGAAGAGGGTAACCCCTCGAAAGCTTGTGAGAATATTATCAAATAAATAGGTTGGACTAAAACCTGGTGTTGTCAGACTTTTTACTGTGTTTACGCCAGTCCAACGCCGGCATACCCACATCATGTTTTTGCCTCCATCTGTTTGGAGAGGGGAGCCATTTGGGGCAGGCAGACAGATAGTCAATTAGACTAATTAAAATACAAATTAAGGGCACTCTTCCAAAAGAAAGAGATCCCTCTCTGCAATGGTGGCCTGGGGGGCTATTGACACATTTGACTTTTAGACATTGAAAGACGATGGGGTTTTCCAGCGTTTGCTGTTAGTGGGACTTTCCAGTTCCACTGAAGGTGACCCCATGCGATGGGTTCCCCAATGGCATGGACGATAAGCAAATTAAATGGCCATTGACAGAAAGATCCCACCAACAGTCAATGGTGAACCCCTCCTGCTACCGGACAACCCACTGAGGGGAAAATGGAAAATCAGATCTGTAGAGATATATGAACAGGAGTGGCTTAGCTGGATCTTCAAGCCTGTTCTGCCATTCACTTTGATCATGACGGATCTGCTATCTCACCGCCATGCTCCTGCTCTCTCTCCATACCCTATGATGCATTTACAGTAGAAATGTATCTGTCTCCTTCATAAATATACTCAGTGACTTAGCTGCCACAGTATGACGTTGTATAGAATTCCACAGGATCAACAGCGTCTGAATGAAAAAAAATTCTCCTCATGTAAGCCGAAAATGGGCCATTCTACATTCTGATACTGACCCCTTGTTCCTGTCCTCCAGGATGAGGAAGGATCACCCCTGCATCCAGTTTGTCCAGCCCTGTCAGGATTTTAAATGTTTGAATTAGGTCCCCTCTCATGCTTTTCAATTCTACTGAATGCATGCCTAGGTGAGCCATTGCCTCCTCATACAACCATTCTGCCATCCCAGGAATTAGCCTGGTGAACCTTTCCTGCACTCCCTCTATGGCAATTATATCCTTTCTTAGGTAAGGAGACCAAAACTGCATGTAATACTCCAGGTGCGCTCTCATCAAGGCCCTGCACAGCAGCAGTAAGGCATCCTTATTCCTGCACCAAAGCTGCTTGTAATGAAGGCCAAAATATCATTTGCCTTCCTAACTGCTTTCTATCCTTCACACTTGTTTTCAATGCCTGGTGTATAAGGACACACAGGTCCCTTTGTAACATTTTCCAATCTATCACTGTTTAAATAATACTCTACTATGCTATTGAAGTGGAGAACTTTACACTTTATCTGTGTTATACTGCATCTGCCATGTATTTGCCCACCCACTCAAAGAACAAAGAACAAGGCCCTTCGACCCTCCAAGCCAGAACCGGCCATGCTGCCCTCTGAATGATAACCCCCTACCTGTTTGGAGACCATATCCCTTCATTCCCATCCTATTCATGCATTTTTCAAGATGCCCTTTAAAAGTCACACAACTTGTCTAAATTACCATGAAGCTTTTTAATATCCTCTTCCCCATTTACATTTCCACCAAGCTTTGTGTCAGCAGCAAACACTCTCTAGAGTGCCTTCTTCTTGAGCAGATTTGGTGGTCTCCAATCCACTTCAGCAGTGTTTACTTTGACTGCGCTGATCTTTTAGTGCTGGGCAGCTTTCTCGAACCATAGCCATAGAACCATAGAAAATTACAGCTCAGAAACAGGCCTTTTGGCCCTTCTTGTCTGTGCTGAACCATTTTTTGCCTAGTCCCACTGACCTGCACTTGGACCATATCCCTCCACATCCCTCTCATCCATGTACCCGTCCAAGTTTTTCTTAAATGTTAAAAGTGACCCTGCATTTACCACGTTATCCGGCAGCTCATTCCACACTCCCACCGCTCTCTGTGTGAAGAAGGCCCTCCCTAATATTCCCTTTAAACTTTTCTCCTTTCACCCTTAACCCATGACCTCTGTTTTTTTTCTCCCCTAGCCTCAGTGGAAAAAGCCAGCTTGCATTCACTCTATCTATACCCATCAAAATCTTATACACCTCTATCAAATCTCCCCTCATTCTTCTACGCTCCAGGAAATAAAGTCCTCACCTGTTCAATCTCTCTCTGTAACTCAGCTTCTCAAGTCCTGGCAACATCCTCGTGAACTTTCTCTGCACTCTTTCAACCTTATTTATATCCTTCCTGTAACTAGGTGACCAAAACTGTATACAATACTCTAAATTCAGCCTCACCAATGTCTTATACAACATTACCATAACACTCCAACTTTTATACTCGATACTCTGATTTATAAAGGCCAATGTACCAAAAACACTCTTTACAACCCTATCCACCTGTGACGTCACTTTTAGGGAATTCTGTACCTGTATTCCCAGATCCCTCCGTTCTACTGCACTCTTCAGAGTCCTAACATTTACCCTGTACGTTCTACTTTGGTTTGTCATTTCGAAGTGCAATACCTCACATTTGTCTGTGTTAAATTCCATTTGCCATTTTTCAGCCCATTTTTCTAGTTGGTCCAAATCCCTCTGCAAGTTTTGAAAACCTTCCTCACTGTCCACTACACCTCCAATCTTTGTATCATCAGCAAATTTGCTGATCCAATTTACCACATTATCATCCAGGTCATTGATAGAGATGACAAACAGCAATGGACCCAACACTGATCCCCGCAGCACACCGCTAGCCACAGGCCTCCACTCAGAGGAGCAATCCTTCACAACCACTCTCTGGCTTCTTCCATTGAGCCAGTGTCTAATCCAATTTACTACCTCCCCATATATACCTAGCGACTGAACCTTCCTAACTAACCACCCATGAGGGACCTTATCAAAGACCTTGCTGAAGTCCAGGTAGACAACATCCACCGCCTTCCCTTCATCCACTTTCCTGGTAACCTCCTTGAAAAACTCTAATAGATTGGTCAACCATGACCTACCACGCACAAAGCCATGTTGATTCTCCCTAATAAGTCCCTGTCTATCCAAATACTTGTAGATCCTATCCCTGATCACACCTTCCAATAACCTGCCCAACACCAACGTCAAACTTACTGGCCTGTAATTTCCCGAATTTCTTTTGGAACCTTTTTTCAACAACGGAACAACATGAACCACCCTCCAATCATCCGGCACCTCCCCCGTGCATACTGACATTTTAAATACGTCTGCCAGGGCCCCTGCAAGTTCAACACTAGCCTCCCTCAAGGTCCGTGGGAATACCCTGTCCGGTCCTGGGGATTTATCCACTCTGATTTTCCTCAAGGCATGATGTGGAGATGCTGGCGTTGGACTGGGATAAACAAAGTAAGGAGTCTGACAACACCAGGTTTAAGTCCAACCGATTTATTTGATAGTAAACTCACAAGCTTTCAGGGTTTGCCCCTTTGTCAGGTGAATGGAGAGTTCTGGCCTCAGACAGAGCATATAAAGCAGAGACAGTTTACAGATTACTGATTAGAATGTGAGTATTTACAACTAACCTGCTATTCAAGTCTTAAAGAGGCCAACAATGTGAGTGGAAGGAGCACTAAGCACAGGTTAAAGAGATATGTATTGTCTCCAGACAGTACAGTAAGTGAGGTTTTGCAAACCCAGGCGAGTCATGGGGGTTACAGATAGTGCGACATGAACCCACTGTTCCCTTCCTGTTGGTGAACACTTCAGCAGTCACGGGCATTCAGCCTCTGACCTTCAGGTAAGCGTTCTCCAAGGTGGCCTTCATGGCACACGACAGCTCAGAGTCGCTGAACGGAGAATGATTGCCAAGTTCTGCACACATGAGGAAGGTCTCAATAGGGATCTTGGGTTCATGACTTGCCTGGGTTTGCAAAACCTCACTTACTGTACTGTCTGGAGACAATCTCTTTAACCTATGCATAATGTTCTTTCCACTCACATTGTTGGCATCTTTAAGACTTGAATGGCAGGTTAGTTGTAAAGACTCACTTTCTAATCAGTAATCTGTAATCTGTGCTGTTATATGCTCTGTCTGAGGCCAGAACTCTCCATTCACCTGACGAAGGGGCAAACCCCGAAAGCTTGTGAGTTTACTATCAAATAAATCGGTTAAACCTGGTGTTGTCAGACTTCTTACTTTGTTTGCCTCAAGGCAGCCAGCACCTCCTCCTCTTTAATCTGTAAAGGTTCCATGACCTCCCTACCTGTTTGCCCTATTTCTGTAGACTCTAAGCCTGTTGCCTCAGTAAACATGGACACAAAGAACCCATTTAGTATCTCCGCCATCTGTTTCGGTTGCAGAGTGAAATCAGGCCTTCCAAGGTGTAGGTGAGCCTCAAGTCGTGAGGATGGGCATGTGCCAAAGCTGACTGGTTGGAAGAGTCACATAATCTAGGACTTTGTTCCAGCTGAGTTGGAATACTTTCAGCACTTTAGCCCTCAATCCTCTTACTTTTCCCATCCACTGATGGCCCATGGCTATACCTTGCAAATTTCTCATGCCAACTCACACCACCAACCATGCCCTGGCCCCTTATTCTCCATGCTAAATAAATGCCAACTAATGCCCTTTTTACAGATCCACCATGGAAAGCGTCCTTTCCAGATATATCACAGCTTGGTATAGCTCCCGTTCTGACCAAGACCACAAAAAACTACAAAGGGTCGTGAATGAAGCCCAGCTCATCTCGCAAACCAGCCTCCTATCCATTGACTTTGTCTACATTTCCTGCTGCCTCAGAAAAACAGCCAAAATAATCAAGGACCCCAAGCAGCCTAAACATTCTCTCTTCCACGTTCTTCCATTGGGAAAAAGATACAAAAGTCTGTGGTCATGTAGCAACCAACTCAAAACAGCTTCTTCCCTGCTGCTGTCAGACTTTTAAATGATCCTTTCACATATTAAGATGATCTTTCTCTTCAGCCTATCTGCAACTGCAACACCCTATTCTACACCCTATTCTTTTCTTCTCCCCTATGGACTCTATGTTTTGTGTTGTCTGTATAAAACGCAAGGAACAATACTTTTCATTGTATCCCAACACATGTGACAATAATAAATTAAATCAAATTAAATCAAATCAAATCGAATCAATTCAAATCAAATCAATGTCCATTCATCCAATGCATTGTGTATATAACCAACAAACCATATAATTATAATAATAATGCGTGGCACTATTGAGAGAAAAAATATCACCATTCACAAATGTTCTTTTCACAAAAGTTTGATGTTCCTACAATCCTAGAAAAGTGTCAACCAGATGGACCATTAAAGTATTCACAACAGAGGATTCGAACAGTTTACACTTCTGAATCTTGTCCACATAAATACTGAGACATTGACTAAAGAGATCGCAGAAGAACAACGTATTATATCCACTTAAAGATTTCAATCAAAATCAATAATTCACTTAAGTTGTCATAATAGGACCCGATTCTGTTTTTATTGGTCTGGACTGCTTAGCTGTGAATGGATGTGGGAAAGGCTTAAGTTGACACTGAATTGGCATGCACAATATGAGGGATAATGGGGAGTGGTTGGGAGCCAACACTTGACATTGATCTGGAGAGCATAAGGGACTGTGTGGGTGGTGTAGGGGCATGGGTTGGCATGGGTAGTATGGCTGGGGTCATGAGTTGGCATTGAACTGAAATGTAGAGGTGATGAATGTATGGGTAAGACCTCGCAATGCAAACGATTCCTGAATCCAGATGATAGTTTCCAACTCCTCTGGGGGACTAATAGGAATGAGTCATGAATACGCTAGCACAAATCCACCAAGGTCATGGGGGTTAGGAGGTGCCAGCTAGGTTGGGAATGCAGAATGTGGATTCACTACTTGTATCCCTGTCCCATCCCAGCAGAAATGGGGGGGGGGGGGGGATACCTGTTACATTTTGTTACTGTAGTGGAGAATTTCAAAAGGAGGTTGAAAGCCGAAGGACAACTGAGGAACAAAAATTGGCCGATGCAAGTCACCCTGTAAATGCCCGCTCATATCAGAAACTGATAGGAAAACTTGTACACATCAATGTGGCTCAACCTCAGATGTGAGGAAGTTGACGTGCTTCATTTGAAAGTGATAAATTATTCTCACAGCATTGTACAGAGTTAATTTATTGGTATTGTATTCCTAATAGCAAAGCATATTTTCCATCTGAGAACATATATATTTTAGTTGAAAGTGAAGAAGTGGTAGAAATTCCCTTCTGCTCTATTTTTAACAAAGAATGTAATGTAGTCCTAATAGATTCCTTTGCTAATTTTTAGAGATGTTATTAAAATGTTTCAGGTGAATAACTCCTTCAAAAGACGATTTCATCTGCATAAATTTGCACGGTGGTACAGTGTTAGCAATGCTGCCTCACACCTCCAGGGACCTGCTTTCAATCCCAGTCTTGGGTCGCTGTCTGTGTGGAGCCTGCACGTTCTCCCCGTGTCTGTGTGGGTTTCCTCCGGGTGCTCCGGTTTCCTCCCAGAGTCCGATAGATGCGTGCGTTGGGTTGTTTGGCCATGCTAAGTTGTCCTTTGGTTTCAGGGGAACTAGCAGGGAAAATACGTGGGATTAGGAGGATAGGGCCTGGGTGGGATTGTTGTCAATGCAGGCTCAATGCCTCCTTCTGTACCGCACCTTTTGAATATGTTAATTAATCAATTAATGAAGCAATTAAAAGAATGTCTGTGCCCATGTTGGAAATAAGGTTTGGCTAAAGTAGAAAGTGAGCAACTGTTCCAGCTGACAGGAGGGTCAGTCACTAAAAGACAAGAATTTAAGGTAATTGTGAAAAAAAAATGAGGAGGGAGATGTCATTGGCCAAGATGTAGCAGTGGAGGGCCTGTGGGCAGAGGGAAGGCCCTCTGCAAGGGGGGGAGTGGGTTCCTGGGAGCTGCAGGGGGTGATGCCTGGGGGCGTGGGAGGACGATGTCTGCGATGGGGAGTGGGTTCCTGTGGGTCGGAGGGGGTGATGCCTGGGGGCTGCGTGAGGGCAATGTGTGTGAAAGGTAGGAGGGTAGGTGATGCCTGCGAGGGACTGCTCTGATGTTTTTTTGGGGCATGGGTTGGAGGATGCCCCAATACTTCCATGGTGGCGGTGGGGTGGGTTCAATACTTGTGTGTGTGTGTGTGTTCATGTGTGTGCGTTTGTGTGTGTGTGTGTCTGTTCATGTGTGTGTGTGTATGTATGGGTGCATTTGTGTGTGAGTGCGTGTGTGTGTGTGTGTGTGTGTGTGTGTGTGTGGTGGGGGTTGGGGGGAGGGAGAGGACAGTTGTCTTCCACATCCATTTGGGGTCTGGAGCGTGGGCCGTGGGGAAGTTTATATTTAGTGCAGATCAGAGCACTTTTTAAAGACGGCGCCTGATATGTGAATGGCTAATCTGACGGCACAAACAATGCCTCCAGATTTTCCGTGATCTGTGTGGAGAACAACACATCAGTTTTCAGTCTGAACCTGACACTACCAAATATTCCACGCAATGTATTTTATGAAACAAGTAGTCATAGAAGCCTTGGAAGGATTCTTCCTGGTTGTATCACAGCTTGGTATGGGTTCCTGCTCTGCTTAAGACCACAAAGAACAACAAAACGTTGTGAATGTAGCCCAATCCATCAGGCAAACCAGCCTCCCATCCATTGACTCTGTCTACACTTCCTGCTGCCTCGGCAAAGCAGCAGCATAATTAAGGTCCCCGTGCATCCCGGACATTCTCTCTTCCACCTTTTTCCCATTGGGAAAAGATACAAAAGTCTGAGGTCACGTACCAACCAACTCAAGAACAGCTTCTTCCCTGCTGCCATCTTTGAATGGACTTCTGAATGGGAGTACGTTGCATTAAGTTGATCCCTCTTTACGCCCCAGCTATGACTGTAACATTATATTCTGCTTTCTCTTGTTACTCTACGAATGGTATAGCACACAAAAAAACAATACTTTTCACTGTGTACTAATACATGTGACAATAATAAATCAAATCAAATCAAATCATGATCTGGTTAACCTGGATAAGGTTAGACCTCACGGGATTCAGGGTGAGGTAGCCAAATGCATACAAAATTGGCTTGATGACAGAAGACAGAGAGTGGTTATAGAGGATTGTTTTTCAAACTGAAGGCCTGTGACCAGCGATGTGTCTCAGGGATCAGTGCTGGGTCCACTGTTATTTATCATTTATATTAATGAGTTGGATGGAAATTTAGGAGGTATGGTTAGTCAGTTTGCAGATGACACCAAGATTTGTGGCATAGTGGGCAGTTAAGGAGGTTATCTAGGATTGCAATGGGACCTTGATCAATTGGCCAGTGGGTTGATGCATGGTAGGTGGTGTTTAATTTAGATAAAGGCGAGGTGATGTAT
Source organism: Carcharhinus amblyrhynchos (assembly GCF_965287045.1). Lineage (NCBI taxonomy): Eukaryota > Metazoa > Chordata > Chondrichthyes > Carcharhiniformes > Carcharhinidae > Carcharhinus > Carcharhinus amblyrhynchos. Next base: position 130,594,267 of record NC_137327.1, read on the forward strand.
TTTGGTAGATTGAACCAGGGCAGGACTTACTCAGTTAATGGTAGGGCGTTGGGGAGAGTTACAGAACAAAGAGATCTAAGGGTACTGGTTCATAGCTCCTTGGAAGTGGAGTCACAAGTGGACAGGGTGGTGAAGAAGGCATTTGGAATGCTTGGTTTCATTGGTGAAAACATTGAATGCAGGAGTTGGGATGTCTTGTTGAAGTTGTACAAGTCATTGGTAAGACCATACTTGGAATACTGTATACAGTTCTGATCACCTTATTATATAAATGATATTATTAAACTAGAAAGAGTGCAGTAAAGATTTACTCGGATGCTGCTGGGACTTGATGGTTTGAATTATAAGGAGAGACTGGATTGACTGGACTTTCTTTCCTGGAGTGGAAGAGGTTGAGGGGTGATCTTCTGAAGGTCTATGAAATAATGAGGGGCGTAGATCAGCTAGACAGTCAATGTCCCCAAAGGTAGAGGAGTCTAAAACTAGAGGGCATAGGTTTAAGGTGAGAGGGGAGAGATACAAAAGGGTCCAGAGGGGCAATGTTTTCACACAGAGGTTGATGAGTGGCTGAACAAGGTTCCAGAGGTAGTAGTAGGGGCAGATACAATTTTGTCTGTTAAAATGTGTTCAGGCAGTTAGATGGGTAAGATGGGTATAGAGGGATATGAGCCAAACGTTGGAAATTGGGAATAGCTTAGTGGTAAAACCTGGGCAACATGGACAAGTTGGGCCGAAGAGCCTGTTCCCATGTTGTAAACATCTATGGTTCTATCACTGCACTGCCTGAAAGGGTGGTGGAAGCAGATTCAATAGTAGCTTTCAACAGGGAATTACATTCAACCTTGAAAAGGAACCATTTTCATGGCTATGGGGAAAGAATAGGGGAAAGGCCTTTTAGATCTTTCAAAAGATTGGCATGTGTAAAATGGACTGAGTGGCCTTCGTCTATACTGTGTGATTCTGTGATTCAATATGAGGAAGCACAGAGAACCATTGCCTGTAACTTTGCTTCTGGTTTGTGAAACAATTGTAGGAATGTGTCTTTTCCAACCAAATCTTCTCCAGAGTCAATTTGCTACCTCTGCAAGGAAACCTGACATTCATACAGGAAGTGTTGACAGTTTATGAAAGATAAATAGCACAGCTGACTGACAGAGAACGGCTTTGAAGATTGTGATGGAAGCAAAACCAGGCAACATTTCTGTTGCGTATCTTCTGCATATGGATTAAAATCTGCAGACGTACAGTTACCTTGATTCACAAACATCTGTCAACTATTACTTCCTTTATTTCTGTGACTGGGGACAGTGGGAGGTGGGTGGGATGGGTGTGAAGGTGGGAGATAGGGGGGATAGACAATACTCAAAACAGTTCTGATTTATCCACTGTTTCACTCAGAATCACCAGACTTCCTTTGTTGGTGAAGCCAGCTCTGAATTTCAACAGGGATCGCTCTGACCTCGTGCCACACTTTTGGCTGTGACAGCTGTTTGACACCATTCCTCTGGAATTTCCACTGATCCTATGCTGAAATAAATTTATTTATTAGTGTCACAAGCGAGGCTTACATTAACACTGCGATCAAGTGACTGTGAAAACCTCCTGGTCGCCACACTGCAGTGCCTTTTCGAGCACACTGGGGTAGAATTTAGCACCTAACCAGCATGTCTTTCGGACTGTGGGAGGAAACCTGAGCACCCAGAAGAAACCCATGCAGGCACGGGGAAAAGGTCCAGATTCCTCACAGACAGTGACCCAAGCTGGGTATAGAACCCGGGTCCCTAGTGCTGTGAGGCAGCAGTGCTAACAACTGTGCCAACGTGCCGCCCAATGGGAATGATGGCAGGAGATTGCGAGGACCATGGATGAAATTCAGGACTACTTGCTTTTTTCAGAAACTTGTTACATAATTGATGTGGAGATGCCAACGTTAGGCTGGGGTGGGCACAGTAAGTGTCTCACAACACTAGGTTAATGTCCGGCAGGTTTATTCGGTAGCACGAGCTTTCGGAGTGCTGCACCAGACTCACCTGATGAAGGAGCAGCTCTCCAAAAGCTCGTGCTACCCAGTAAACCCGTTGACTTTAACCTGGTGTTGTGAGACTGCTTACTGTTGTTACATAATGTTTATTTTTCATGGCTGGTCATTATTTCTTCGAAATGCTAATGTTAAAAAGTTCATGGACAGAAATAAAGGACCACAGCGGCTCCTGTGAATCTATCTCAAGACTCTTCAAAACCGTTCAGTTTCACGTTGCGAAATTGTGAGCGCGGGGATGTCGTGGCAGACATTCCCCCTCAGCGTGCACCATCAATATTTCCAGCTTGTGCTTGAAAGTCACATGAAACTCTAAAACAAAGGAGGTTCAATAGTTTAATGAGGAAGATGTCACATAGACAACACTGCCTTCTCTCAGACCTGGATTGAAGTTATCTGCGTGCCCGTGTGTAAAAGTTATTCAAAGTTGCCAGGTAATGGTTCCGTGAGAATTGAAGATTTAAAAAGCCAGAGAAATTCAAAATAGTTCTTTTGAAGGATATTTTGGAAGTGGTTTGTGTTTCCTTTGCCTACCTACCTGCAGCAGCTTCCAGCACTGTTGTAAGATGCTCAAGTGAAGGAGAATTTATGGCAATTCTGTGAGGAAGAGTCAAAAGATAGATGGATGCCAGACTGAAGTTTTAAGTCTTTGACGACTACAATACATGATACTCGGCAGATAAATCACAATTAATCACTTGTGCCTTTAACCAATATTTGAAATCCTAGCAACTGAACAATTGGAGTAGATGGGAAATGTTTGTCTGGGGCACTACCCTAGAACTCTTGATCCCCTTACCAAGTCATACACTCACATCAAAACGGGTGTGGATAGGGAAAGCTGGTGTCCTACAACACTCCAATTCTTACTTCAGAATCCAAGTCCATAAGTTGGATGAACTTGGATTCATAAGTAAGAGTTGGAGAGTTGTGTTCACTGGTGACCTGATCCTGGCATCTCAAGTTGGCAGTTGTGCAAAACTAAGTGAGGGGCCAATCAGTTTCAGGTGTTGTGGCGCGGGAATGTCATCCCTCCCTAGTGCAAGGGAATTGGGAACAGTGGATGAAACAGAAAATCCGGACGTGTTAGGACACTGGCTCCAAAGGTGGAGACCAACAAGATGAGAGGCACATCTTTTTGATTTGATTTGATTTATTATTGTCACATGTATTAAGATGCAGTGAAAAGTATTGTTTCTTGCGCTATACAGACAAAGCATACCATTCATAGGGAAGGAAGTGAGACAGTGAAGAATGTAGTGTTGCCGTCATAGCTAGGGTGTAGAGAAAGGTCAACTTAATGAAAGGTAAGTCTCGAGTAAGTCTATGCTAGGATTTCTGGAGCACTGTCATGACATTTAGAATTCAAGTGCATGGTGTAATGACTTCAATCAGGCCATTGAGGTTGGCCTATTGGAATATGAACACTCTGATTAATGAATCAATTGATGGATCAACTAGGGAGTCTTTTCCTTGGATTTAATTGGGAGTGTCAGTTCCTCTGGCACTCCAGGAGGTAGACTGCTGACTGCTAGCACTCTGTGCACTGCTGTTGAAATTGTAAATAAAGGGATTCTGCCTCCAAAGACTTATTACACCTGGCCCTTAAGAGTCTGGGACCCGACACTATGTAAAAAGTCTCACAGCACCAGGTTAAAGTCCAACCAGTTTATTTGATAGTAAACCCACAAGCTTTCGGAATCACTATTCCTTCGTCAGGTGTGTGGAAGATTCTGATCAGAGAACCTGACGAAGGAACAGTGTTTCCGAAAGCTTGTGGGTTTACTATCAAATAAACTGGTTGGATTTTAATCTGGTGTTGTGAGACTTTTTACTGTGTTTACCCCAGTCCAACGCCAGCATCTCCACACCGTGACCTGACACTATGGACAGAATTTCCCTGGAGGAGGATGACCCTCTTTGCTGAGGGTTTGGTGATGACTCCCAGACCCTGGGGGTCCACGCTGATCATTGGCAGCACCAAATCCCACCGGCTGCATTTCCCACTGGGGAGGCGTGTGAAAGGCTGGTGAATGAGCATCAAGCTCATTAATCCTATTACAGTTAGCGGGATTTGCATATTCATTGGGTTGTTGCCTTCCATGAGCGGGGATCTGATCGAGACCGGCAGTGTGGATCGAGTGAATCTTAATAACCCTCACACCCGCCGAGAATCTTGATTTTTGGCCGATGCCCCATTCAGCGGGGCATCAGGATTCCTGGTGTCTACCTGGTGAGGCTCGAGGATTCTGCCCCAGCATAAATCCCCAGAGTTAGCCAAGGAAAGTCATTGACATAAAAAACAGAGCATCTGGTAGGAAAAGTTACAACAGGACGTGACAGGAGGGGAAGTTGACCCAGTTAATAACCGCCTCAGCTATGAGTTTTTATATTTTATAGTAGAACTCAGTAACAGATATATACAATAACTCTATTCAGCAAAGAGTTTTCCTACAGCAGCACTGTCGGTTGATTGTTCCAAGCTGTGCTGTTGACAACTTTACTGCGTTATTCATTTTCATTAGTGCTGTCCATGCACAATAATATTTTGACCTGTAGTCTGGAGAAGTGACTCACTGATCTTTACATACAGCAGAACTACACTTGCTCTTATTTGGTCAGTGCTCCTATCAAATATCTTCACATTAAGGCACCAAAGAAGTTGCTGTGGTTATTGAGTGATGAGTTATATAGTTGTATATGAGTTATATATGAGTTATATGAATTATATAGTTCTGGGTTATACGTAGACGCTGATCACTTGCACTGTGAGATTAAAGTTAATAAAGAAATCAGGCGTTGCTTGCTGAAGAGTTGTAAGGCTTATCCGTGAATACTGTGTTTTATCCCAAGGATAACAAAAAGGGTTTGATTGGAAAAGGCCATGTTAAGGATCAGGAAACAAAGCTGAACTTTATGATTGGTGTAAGGAGAAGAGGACTGCAGATAATTACACTCTGTCATTGTACCTGGCTAATTTGAAAGACAAAAAGCGTGGCACAGTGGTTAGTGCTGCTGCCTCACAGCGCCAGGGACTCAGGTTCAATTCTGGCCTTGGGTGACTGTGCGGAGTTGGCACATTCTCCCCGTATCTGCATGGGTTTCCTCCACGTGTTCCAATTTCCTCCCACAGTCCAAAGATGAGTTGGTTAGGTTGATTGGCCATGCTAAATTGTCCTTTAGTTTCGGGGAATGAGCAGGGTGAATATGTGGGGTTATGGGAATAGGGCCTGTGTGGGACTGTGGTCAGTGCAGACGCGATGGGCCCACTAGCCTCCTTCTGCACTGTAGGGGTTCTATGAAAAAGCCGCAATGAGTTTTCTTGTCTTTTTCTCCTAAGTTTAAAATATCTTTAAAAAGCCAAAAAGAGACCAGTAAAACTTTTTAAAGCACATTCTCATTGGGAAGTACAACGTCTTCCACAACTTCAGCTGAGAAAGCAAGGTACTTGCTCCCAGAAGACCTATGAGGTAATTTCCCAGATTCCAGGTCTAAATGTTAATGTGTATACACAGCGCTACTGAAAATGAATAGCGCAGTAAAATTTTCAACAAGCACAGCATGGGGGCACAGCAGTACTCACATGTAAACTGTACAGTAGTCTTTCATGCCATTGGGTACACTTCCTCATGTGTTCTACAATAAAGCAAATATAAATTAAGTAACAGAGGGGGTGGCAATGTTAAGGTGATGCGTATCAGATAAATAGGCAAAAAAGAGATAAAGGACACTTACAAAGTGTCCATTTGAAGAATTTATTTAAGGGCAGCACGTTGGCACAGTGGTAGCACTGCTTCCTCTCAGCGCCAGGGACCCAGGTTCGATTCTGGCCTTGGATGACTGTGTGGAGTTTGCATGTTCTCCTCGTGTTTGCATGGGTTTCCTCCGGGTGCTCTGGTTTCCTCCCACCCTCCAAAGATGTGCAGGTTCAGTGCATTGGCCATGCTAAGTTATCCCTGAGTATCTCAGGATGTGCAGGTTATGGGAACGAGTGGGATAAATGCATGTGTTTATGGGTAAAATGCTCTGTTGGGAGAGTTTGTGCAGACCTGAGGAGTTGAATGGCTTCTTTCTGTACTGTCAGGATTCTAGGATTCTATGGTTTGACTTTCTCTGTAAGAAGTCTCACAACACCAGGTTAAAGTCTACCCGGTTTATTTGGAATCATGAGCTTTCAGAGCACTGATTCACTTCATGAAGGAGCAGCAATCTGAAAGCTCGTAATACCAAATAAATCTTTTGGACTTTAACCTGGTATTGTGAGACTTCTTCTTGTGTCCACCCCAGTCCAACACCAGCATCTCCACACCTTGATTTTCTCTGGTTGTTTAAATTTTCAATTGTCATTGGATAGCGACCTAGCAATCTCACCCACACTGATGGATACAGATCATTGGAATACAGCATTGGTATAAATGTCCAGAAAGGCAGTGTTGTCTACATAACATCTTTTTCCTTAAAGCACTGAAAAGAATCCAACCTCTTTCTCTTAAGAGCTTCCTGCACATTTCAAAATATAGGCTGGAAATATTGTTGATGGAATCTGACAGCAAAAACCAAGCATGAGCAAGTTTTATTGACATTTCTGTTATAAGAATGTCCTGAAACTGACCATTTCTGAAGAGTCTAAAAAGATTTGTGTCAGTCAGACTAGTTTTCTGTTTCCAGTCTACAAACTCGCACATGTTAGTGTTTCAAAGCAGCAATGACCCAGACATAATAAAGGTAACCTTAAAAAGGAGCTATTAATTCCACAATCTGTCCATATGCAGAACATATAAGATGGATCTTTTGTCTATTTGATATTCTAATTTCATCACAATCTTCAAAATAACTCTGTCAATGAGCTGCACTATTTATCTTTCGCAAACTGCCAAAGTTTTCATTTAGAATGTTCCATCACCTCTCGCTCTGTAAGCTCCCTCGAACACTCCAAGTTAGATTTGCCCTCAGACACCACACTGAAGGGATGAATTAATATGGTTAATTATTGACTTGCCACGCTGATCATTTATTTGTATGATTGATTGATGGATTAATTTATTACAGGGTAATATTATTCTATAGGGAGAAATTAGATACTTCAATATTTGTGGAGTGATTTATTTTATCAGCTTGTATTGCGGTTCTCCAGTCTCACAGCAATTGATTCATAGCCGGAATTCTCTGACTGTTCATGCCCCTGCCAAATCAAATCTCAGGGAATCTCGCTGGCGAGAACAGCTGGAGAATCCCACCCACAATTTGCACAGGTTGCTGCTTCAAAATGCTACAATGTTAAGGACCCGATCAGAAACTCCAAGCTATTTTATGAAGTTAGCCGAGACCTTAACGTTTACATTTGATTTCAACATTAGGGTGAGCAAGAGGTGTTTCATTCCAGGTATTATTCAAGTGACCCAATGGAAAGTTTTTTTTATCAGAACAAACTTTATTTAAGAACGCAGTTAGAATATAACAACAATAATTAGCATATCGTTTACCAATTAAAATACTTAAACAAGGAGAGGTATAATTCTTAACAACTAGCTATCTCTATTGTTCCAATTCAGCAATATCAGCCATAGGCATAAATTGCTTCTGTAGAACGAGTTAGCACAGAAACCAAAGATGTTACATGATGTTAGATTTCCAGTTTTTAACACTTCTGAACATAGATCCAGACAGCAGTTTTCAGAGAAGGATATATCCTCGATACAGCAAAGCTTCAGAGAGGCAAACCTAGTCCCTTGCAGCTCCCAGTCACTAGACTTCAGAGACAGAAAAAAGAGGCACTTCTTCTTTTCCCAAAAAGCAAACTGAGCTTGAGCTCTCTGTGTAAGATGAGCTTATGGGTTAGGTGGATTGGCCATGCTAAATTGCCTCTTAGTGTCAGGAGGATTAGCTAGGGTAAACATGTGGGGTTACTGGGATAGGGCCTGGGTGGGATAGTGGTCGATGCAGATTTGATGAGCCGAATGACCTTCTTCTGCACTGTAGGGATTCTATGATTATCCAGTCATATGACCAGACCTGTCAATCATCCCAATTAAGCCCCACTCTTCAAAATCCCAGGGGAACACCAAGTGAAGCAGAACAGCATTGGTTCAGATCAAGCAATTATGCTGCTGCAGCAACAATACAGGATGTTGGTTGTAGATGGAACATCTGCGAGTGCATAAAACTGCTACAATAGTCCCTGGAACAAGAACACGACTCAAATACATTTTTAAAGGCACAGTATCTTCACAACAGCTAAATGAAAATGTTTGAACAACACTGACTACAGGGCAACGTGTAAGACGTGTTTGAAATTATGGATGAACCAGGACAGTTTGAAGCAAATTGTTTCCACTGGTGCTGGACTCACATCATGGCTGGATTTAAGAGCAGGAGGCCATTAGGTTTAAAAATAATTAGAGAGGTTTTAAATGCAAGGTAGGAGAAACCTCTTTATTCATTGATTTAGGTACTGCTGTTGTAATGACCGCAGTGTTTGCCGTCACTGTGAAACTGATGAGCAGCTTTCTGGCATTGTGACCAGTTAAAGGCAGAAATCCGTATGTTCCTGTCAGTGATCCCTATTCCCCCACGGGATGCACACTGAAGTCCTGAGAAATGTAAGTTTTAAGTTCATTTATTAGCATCACAAGTAAGCTTACCTTAACACTGCGATGAAGTTATTGTGAAAACCCCTAGTTGCCACACTCTGATGCCTGTTTGGATACACTAATGGAGGATTTCGCGTGGCCAATGCACCTAACCAGCATCTACAGGAAACCCATGCAGACACGTGGAAAATATGCAGACTCCAAACAAACAGTGAACAAGCTGGGAATCAAACCCAGATCCCTGGCGCTGTGAGGCAGCACTGCTAATCACTCTGCCACTGTGAAAATCTTTGGAAATGCTTGACTTGAAGTGAAATTCCACATTTCATGCTAAAATCTCATAGCGAAAAACCTAAAAAATGAAGGTCAGGGTGTTACCCACCCATCCCACTGCAGTGAGCGGAGATTTGACCGGGTGCCAAATTCTCCGACCTCAACTGCAATAGGAGCATGTCATGATCAGCCACTAAGATCGCGCCCACACATTTTATTGAGTGAGGGGTAACTAGTTTTAACAGCTTATTAGTTATAGTTATGCCTCTCTTGCCCTGAAAAACAAATTTTATATTTGGGGAATGTCAAATTTATCCATTGCCAGAAATAATCCATATATTTTAAAAGTAACAAAAGTTTTGTTTTTTCAAGTTTGCTTATGATTTTGCTGGCAGACGGTGGTGTAGTGATAATGTCACCAGACTAGAAATCACGAGCCTGGCATTACGCTCTGGGGAAAAGTGTTTAAATTCCTTTGTGGCAGTTGGTGGAATTTAAATTCAAATCAATAAAGATCTGGAGTTGAAAGTTAGTGTTAGTGATGGTGACCGTGAAGCTATTATCAATTGTTTTAAAAGCCCATGAAATTTGCCATCCTTCCCTGATCTGGCCTATATGTGACTTCAGACCCACAGTAATATGGTTAACTTTTAATTGCCCCCTGAAATGGCCTGGCAAGTTTCTCAGTTCAAGATTGGCAATGAATATTGTTTGTACCTATGATGCTTAGATGCCATGGAAGAATAAAATAAAGTTTCAATCTTTGCCTTAATTCCATGTGTCTCAATTCTTATATCTCTTTCTCTAAAAATGATCAAAAAGTGAAGGATAATCAGTACATTTTACTTCCTGTTTTGCTGTCTGTGTGAATACTGCAATGTGATTGGCTAATTAATCTGCTTGATGACATCACTGTACTGAATGACTGAGAATCCCCATGTTTTGGTGCCAGAATGAAATAAGGACAGGTGAAGTCCGCGCCATAAAATTTGCTAGACCTTTGGGGAAGCTCTCAACATCAACAAGAGGCACTCCCACTCTTCCACTGAGCGCAAAATCTGGGCCGAAGCCTTGTGAGAGGGTGGAATTTAATTCCAGGGTTATCAGTCGAGGCAGAAGCCAAGGGCCCATTTTTAAACCTCCAGCCAATGAGAAGGGAACATGCAGGAGGTTAAAATGGGAGCAACATGCTACCCACAGAATCCACATCCAACTTATTGTCACACATCCTTTTACAATAGCAAGTGGGTGAGACTCTCGCCCTAGACAGGTGGGTTCCACCTACAAATGCAAAAGTTGGGGTGGGGTGGTGGTGATGGGGGGAGGGGGGGGGATGCTGCTATCTGATGATTTCATTCAGGTCCAAGAGATTTTTTAATATTGTGTGATGTGATTGCCAAGGAAGCAGCAGACAGACAGAAGGACTGAGGAGGTAGGTTAATTTTGTTTATGGGCAAGCTAAAGCTGATAGGTTCTTCCTGGTCCAAGATGGAAATTTAAAAGGCCTTTCCTGCCCCCACCCACACCCCTCCACATTGGAATCGCATCTGACCATCCCCAATCCACTTACATGTTAGCCTGCTCACTGAGCTCTGGCTCACTGACCTCACTGTGCTCTGGCTCACTGACCTCACTGTGCTCTGGCTCACTGACCTCACTGTGCTCTGGCTCACTGACCTCACTGCTCTGGCTTGCTGACCTCACTGTGCTCTGGCTCGCTGACCTCACTGTGCTCTGGCTCACTGGCCTCACTGTGCTCTGGCTCGCTGACCTCACTGTGCTCTAGCTCGCTGACCTCACTGTGCTCTGGCTCGCTGACCTCACTGTGCTCTGGCTCTCTGACCTCACTGTGCTCTGGCTCGCTGACCTCACTGTGCTCTGGCTCGCTGACCTCACTGTGCTCTGGCTCGCTGACCTCACTGTGCTCTGGCTCGCTGACCTCACTGTGCTCTGGCTCACTGACCTCACTGTGCTCTGGCTCACTGACCTCACTGTGCTCTGGCTCGCTGACCTCACTGTGCTCTGGCTCGCTGACCTCACTGGGGTCAGGCTCACTGACCTCACTGTGCTCTGGCTCACTGACCTCACTGTGCTCTGGCTCACTGACCTCACTGCTCTGGCTCGCTGACCTCACTGTGCTCTGGCTCGCTGACCTCACTGTGCTCTGGCTCACTGACCTCACTGTGCTCTGGCTCGCTGACCTCACTGTGCTCTAGCTCGCTGACCTCACTGTGCTCTGGCTCGCTGACCTCACTGTGCTCTGGCTCTCTGACCTCACTGTGCTCTGGCTCGCTGACCTCACTGTGCTCTGGCTCGCTGACCTCACTGTGCTCTGGCTCGCTGACCTCACTGTGCTCTGGCTCGCTGACCTCACTGTGCTCTGGCTCGCTGACCTCACTGTGCTCTGGCTCACTGACCTCACTGTGCTCTGGCTCACTGACCTCACTGTGCTCTGGCTCACTGACCTCACTGTGCTCTGGCTCGCTGACCTCACTGTGCTCTGGCTCGCTGACCTCACTGGGGTCAGGCTCACTGACCTCACTGTGCTCTGGCTCACTGACCTCACTGTGCTCTGGCTCACTGACCTCACTGCTCTGGCTCGCTGACCTCACTGTGCTCTGGCTCGCTGACCTCACTGTGCTCTGGCTCACTGACCTCACTGTGCTCTGGCTCGCTGACCTCACTGTGCTCTAGCTCGCTGACCTCACTGTGCTCTGGCTCGCTGACCTCACTGTGCTCTGGCTCTCTGACCTCACTGTGCTCTGGCTCGCTGACCTCACTGTGCTCTGGCTCGCTGACCTCACTGTGCTCTGGCTCGCTGACCTCACTGTGCTCTGGCTCGCTGACCTCACTGTGCTCTGGCTCGCTGACCTCACTGTGCTCTGGCTCACTGACCTCACTGTGCTCTGGCTCGCTGACCTCACTGTGCTCTGGCTCGCTGACCTCACTGGGGTCAGGCTCACTGACCTCACTGTGCTCTGGCTCGCTGACCTCACTGTGCTCTGGCTCGCTGACCTCACTGTGCTCTGGCTCACTGACCTCACTGTGCTCTGGCTCGCTGACCTCACTGGGGTCAGGCTCACTGACCTCACTGTGCTCTGGCTCGCTGACCTCACTGTGCTCTGGCTCACTGACCTCTCTGTGCTCTGGCTCGCTGACCTCACTGTGCTCTGGCTCGCCGACCTCACTGTGCTCTGGCTCTCTGACCTCACTGTGCTCTGGCTTGTTGACCTCACTGTGCTCTGGCTAGCTGACCTCACTGTGCTCTGGCTCACTGACCTCACTGTGCTCTGGCTCGCTGACCTCACTGTGCTCCGGCTCGCTGACCTCACTGGGGTCAGGCTCACTGACTTCACTGAGCTCTGGCTCGCTGACCTCACTGTGCTCTGGCTCGCTGACCTCACTGTGCTCTGGCTCGCTGACCTCACTGGGATCAGGCTCGCTGACCTCACTGTGCTCTGGCTCGCTGACCTCACTGTGCTCTGGCTCGCTGACCTCTCTGTGCTCTGGCTCGCTGACCTCACTGAGGTCAGGCTCGCTGACCTCACTGTGCTCTGGCTTGCTGACCTCACTGTGCTCTGGCTAGCTGACCTCACTGTGCTCTGGCTGTCTGACCTCACTGTGCTCTGGCTTGCTGACCTCACTGTGCTCTGGCTCGCTGACCTCACTGTGCTCTGGCTCGCTGACCACACTGTGCTCTAGCTCACTGACCTCACTGTGCTCTGGCTTGCTGACCTCACTGTGCTCTGGCTAGCTGACCTCACTGTGCTCTGGCTGTCTGACCTCACTGTGCTCTGGCTTGCTGACCTCACTGTGCTCTGGCTCGCTGACCTCACTGTGCTCTGGCTCGCTGACCTCACTGTGCTCTGGCTAGCTGACCTCACTGTGCTCTGGCTCTCTGACCTCACTGTGCTCTGGCTCGCTGACCTCACTGGGGTCAGGCTCACTGACCTCACTGAGCTCTGGCTCGCTGACCTCACTGTGCTCTGGCTCGCTGACCTCACTGTGCTCTGGGTCGCTGACCTCACTGTGCTCTGGCTCGCTGACCTTACTGTGCTCTGGCTCGCTGACCTCACTGTGCTCTGGCTCACTGACCTCACTGTGCTCTGGCTCTCTGACCTCACTGTGCTCTGGCTTGCTGACCTCACTGTGCTCTGGCTCGCTGACCTCACTGTGCTCTGGCTAGCTGACCTCACTGTGCTCTGGCTCGCTGACCTCACTGTGCTCTGGCTCGCTGACCTCACTGTGCTCTGGCTCGCTGACCTCACTGTGCTCTGGCTCTCTGACCTCACTGTGCTCTGGCTCGCTGACCTCACTGTGCTCTGGCTCGCTGACCTCACTGTGCTCTGGCTCGCTGACCTCACTGTGCTCTGGCTCGCTGACCTCACTGTGCTCTGGCTCGCTGACCTCACTGTGCTCTGGCTCGCTGACCTCACTGTGCTCTGGCTCGCTGACCTCACTGTGCTCTGGCTCTCTGACCTCACTGTGCTCTGGCTCACTGACCTCACTGTGCTCTGGCTCGCTGACCTCACTGTGCTCTGGCTCGCTGACCTCCCTGAGATCTGACTGACTGGCTTCTTGTCCTTCATGATAGGTTTGGGCAGGGTTGGGTCTGCGCTGTACTAATGAGGTCTGGGCAGTTGCAATGGCTCCAATCCCAGGTTGGCAAGTGGCCAGGGGGCCGATTACTTGCTTCACTGGCTCTCAGCGGGGCTCACATCCCAAGTAAATTTGAGATACGACATTGGAGGGAACCCGAAGCACTGGTCCTAGTGACCCATCTCGGAGAGTGGGTGGAGGAACATGCTGCCAATAGGGGGTGAGTGAGGAGGTCTCCCAGTGCATTCTGAGATTGGAACACCCCTGAAAAATGGTGCCCGAGTGCTCTGATGCTGGGCTCACCTATCACGGGCATGAACCTGAAGACATCGACGGTGAGGGGTGGAGAAGATTCAAAACCGTGGTCTCACCGGTGAGATCCATGACCTCCGGATCTTGAGCCCCAGTTGGCATTTCCATGGACTGCGGGAGTGGGCTCAAGACCACTCCCTCTATCTCTGCACATAGCTTCAAGAGCAATTCATTTTCACCGGTCGAGATTTGTGTTATTGTATCGGGGCAGTGAACCTGTACCAGTCCTCACCCACATAATTTCCACACTTCTACAGGTCTTTTTGGGAGCCATAATATGGGCTGAAGTTTTGAAAAAGGCAACTCTCTTGAGAACAGAGTTTCTTTCGATGTCATGAAGAAATAGCTACCATCACAATATATCCATAATAATATTTTATCACTTCTTAAACACATAACGAGGCAATATAAATGCCCTAGAGTCCCATAATCCAGAATTGTAATGTGCAATCATTTTGATAAATAGTTTAATAAAACTTGAAAAATCCTGGTTTGCCCTTGAGTTACATGTCATCCAGATAGACTAAATCAAAACTTAAAAGCATGAAACTAATTGAAAATGAAATCATAAATCATAAATTCTTTTATATAAAGTCAAAATTTCTGATACTTCCTGACCCATCTGCAGTCTTAGTTTTTTTTTGCATTGTGCCAAGAAGTAATGCTTTTTATCAAATTTTCCATCGGTGCCTAACATGAATCGAGATGTAATAGTATAATTGTCTCACAATGGGATGTGAGCTGGTTTAGTGTCAATCCAGCGTACAAGTTGAACTGATAGCAGTAAATGTTAAATGAGGTCGAGACGAAAAGGGATCTAAGAACACAGATACATAAACCATTAACTACAGCAACATGAGTTGACACAGCCATGAAATTACAAATAAAGATCCTGGGGCGGGATTTTCCTGGTGCACATGTCCCAAAACCCAAAAATCCCATCTGAGGTCAACAGACGTTAACATGGTCTTCCACCCCCCCACCCACGCACCGCACCCCCCCCTCCACCCCCCCTCCCCCTACCCCCTCCCCCCACCCACGCACCCCCCCCGCCTCCTCGCTGCAATGCCCTTGGCAGGTGGGGCTGGAAAATCCACCCGCCGCCATTGGGTTCATTTCTCGAGAACAGAATACAAGAGCAGGGAAGAATGATAAAAATACATTCGCCGAAACCTTTATCCTTGTTTGTGGCTGGGATTCTCCGATGCCACTGGAAGTCAACAGCGTGGGGTGGGCATGGACGAGATCGGAGAATCCCACCTCACACTTTGAACTCTGAATGTGGTTTCAATACCACAAACAGAATGTTGGAAAATTCGAGAAAACGTAGAAAAGATATTTGATTTAATTTTGATTTGATTTATTATTGTCACTTGGACAGGTACATGGATGAGAGGGGTGTGGAGGGATATGGTCCAGGTGCAGGTCAGTGGGACTAGGCAGAAAAATGGTTCGGCACAGCCAAGAAGGGCCAAAAGGCCTGTTTGTGTGCTGTAATGTTCTATGGTTCGATGGTTCTATGTATTAACATATAGTGAAAAGTATTGTTTCTTGCACAAAGCATAGCGTTCATAGAGAAGGAAATGAGAGACCGCAGAATGCAGTGTTACAGTCATGGCTCGAGTGTAGAGAATGATCAACTTAATGCAAGGTAAGTCCATTTAAAAGTCTGACAGCAACAGAGAAGAAGCTGTTCTTGAGTCAGTTGGTAAGTGGCCTCAGACTTCTGTATCTTTTTCCTGATGAGAGTTGCAAGAATTGAGAGGATGCTTCAAACAGGAGAGACTGAGCAGACTGGGACTCTTTTCTCTGTAAAAGGGAAGCGTAAGAGGAGAATTAACAGAGATTTTTAATATAATAGTGGAATTCAATGGATGGTTGATGATTTACTGTTTCTATTTACAGTTGCATCCAAAACAAAAGAGTATAAATATCAGATATCAACAGATCAAATAAAGAACTGGAAAGGAATTTTAATATACTGGGAGCGGTGAAAGTGTGGAATGCATTGGCATGTGGTGTGGCCGAGGCAAATAGAATTCATTTAGGGGTAGGTTTGACATTGGATTGGGTGGCAGGATTGCAAAAAACTGTCATAGACCAGTTAAGTTAGACAGTCCGGGCGGGAGTTTACAGCCTCAATCGAACGAGACCGGAAAATCCCACCGAGGTCAACAGACATTTCCATTGTCCGCCCCTCACCCGCTCCAGTTCCACCGGCAGGCGGGACGGTAAAATTCAGGCACCTAACTTTATGTTGTACAGGAGCACAGTAAGAAGTCCCACAACACCAGGTTATAGTCCAACAGGTTTATTTGGAATCACAAGCTTTCGGAGAGCTGTTCCTTATCACGCAACGGATGAAGGAGCAGCGCTCCGAAAGCTTGTGATTCCAAATAAACCTGTTGGACTTTGCTGTTGTGCGGCTTCTTACGGTGCCTGCCCCAGTCCAACGCTGTAATTTCCACATCACAGAGGAACAGACAGGCCTTGTAGTGCATCTCTGCGCTTGAATGATTCGGTTTTGGAATTTCGGCAGGTGGATAAAACTGAAATACAGAACAGCGATGATTGAGTTGATTGATAAACGCGCTTATGGGGCCGATTGACCTGCTCTTGTTGTTTTGCATCCTCACAGTATGAAATCATTCTTTTGTCATTGTTATATGGATATCGAAATGCTCTTCTTACTAATGGCAGATTGGACCTGGTGCACTATGATCATTTTTTAGAATATGTGATGATACTGTGCTAGTTGGATATATTTTATGTTTAAGCTGAGATTGATTTAAGTGGAAGTGTTTTGGTACAGAGTTGATTTGCCTGGTAAACATGTAGCTGGTGCTAAGAATGCAAGCTAATAACAAAATTTAGGTAGGAACTTGTCATTTTTTAGAGTTAATGGCCCTTTTGTTTATTTAGGTTCACTTGGGATTTTAGATTAGCTATGTAGAATCATGCGAGTTTTTGATTGGCAGATGGCTAATGGGAGAAGCTAAGCTTGCAGGAAAGAAAAAGTTTCAGTTTCATTTTAAAATATAAGCAGTTGCTGTCTGAGCGACCAGAAGAAAGCAGCATCTCTCTGTCTCTGTCTCTCTCTCTCTCTCTCCAGCGGTATTCTGAAAACTCTTGGATTGCAAAAGAAGTAAATTTAAATTTTGTTAACTAATTTTAAAGAGAGGTTTAAATCTGTAACATAAATATTGCTTGACTGGAACTAATGGTGATAGGTTAGCAGTTAAGAATTGTATCTTGTAAGTTTAAGTATTGTTCAATTGTTAAAAGCCAAGCTAATTCATTTGTTATAGAGAAGTTGCATTGTTAAATAAAGTTTGATTTGATAAAAGCCCCCTAGTTTACCGATAGAATATATCTTTTATTAACTTTTCACTAGTGCCTATTAATCTATCTTTGAAGGAATTCTTAGAACAGTACTAAATTGGACAAAGAAATTGCTGGCATTTTTTGCTAACTTAATATTTTGTTGACTGAGTCTACTTTTTTGTTAAAATTATTCGATGCAGCAAATAGTGCCCATAAACATGACAGTTGGAGCTACTATGTATCATCTCCATGTCCAACAATTCATTAAGACTACAAGGATCGATGTTTCCTATTCTACTCAGATCTAAAGAGAAATCAGGGGCATGTTGTGCAGTACTAAAACACAAGATGATTACAGATAAGGAAACCATTCAGTCCAGCTTAATTTATCTCTATTTACTTTGTAATGAGGAGGAATGGGCATGAGAAGCAAAAATAATTATTCACGGCCTTACAACTCAAGGTCGGCCTGACGCGATGCAGCAGCAAACCATTTGGTGGCAGGCACGGAAGCGATTTCTGGTCCACACGCTATTTTCCAGCAATGTGCCAGGTGTGGTGAAGTGGGAAAAATCATGCCTATCGTCTTTTGTGATTTTTACTTCCATTGGATTTTCTGGGCTGCAGATTCTCTTGTTTCAACTTTCTCACTATTTTACCCATGTTGCATTTTTATTTGTCCTTGGCTATAAAATCTTCAGGAGCTTAGGACAATGCCAATTCTCTCTGCGAATGGGAATCATTTTGGCCATTGCCCTTTGCTTAAAGGAGGAGGAGGAGGAGGAGGAGAAGCATTGGCACTACGTGGAAGGACCACATACTGCAGGATAATAACAGTTCAGGAGCAAAGCTTAGGGTAATTCTTACCCTCTCGATAGTGTGTATTCATCTGAATTGTCAGAGGAGCTGTGTAGAGCAGGGTGTGTCTTTATCGTCTCCTGTAACAAGACCTTACAAACCACTGCACTTGCCTTTTTCTACCAGGGCAACACTTTTGTCTCTGATTCCTGCAGCAAGGCATGTCAGAACATCAGCCAATCTGCAGCTCACAGTTGTATTATGCAGAGGCCAATAGTGTAATTTCAACACACAATTCCAATCCAAACTACTACTGGTTATATAGTTAGGAAGGCAAATGCAATGTTAGCATTCATGTTGAGAGGACTAGAATACAAGAGTAGGGATATACCTCTGAGCTGTATAAGGCTCTGGTCAGACCCCATTTGGGGTCATACGCTATACAGAAAAAGCATACCGTTCATAGAAGGAAAGGAGAGAGTGCAGGATGTAGTGTTACAGTCACAGCTAGTGTGTAGAGAAAGATCAACTTAACACAAAGTAGATCCATTCAAAAGTCTGATGGCAGCAGGGAAGAAGCTGTTCTTGAGTCGGTTGGTATGTGACCTCAGACTCTGGTCAGACCCTATTTGGAGTATTGTGAGCAGTTTTGGGCCCCATACCTAAGGAGGGATGTGCTAGCCTTGGAAAGGGTCTAGAGGAGGTTTATAAGAATGATCCCTGGAATGAAAAGCTTGTCGTATGAGGAATGGTTGAGGACTCTGGGTCGGTACTCGTTAGACTTTAGAAGGATAAGCCGAGATCTTAATGAAACTTACAAGATGCTGCGAGGCCTGGATACAGTGGATGTGGAGAGGCTGCTTCCACTGGTAGGTAAAACTAGAACCAGGGAGCACAACCTCAGGCTAAAGGGATGATCCTTTAGAACAGAGATGAGGAGGAATTTCTTCAGCCACAGAGTGGTGAATCTGTGGAACACTTTGCTGCAGAAGGCTGTGGAGGCCAGGTCACTGAGTGTCTTTCTTGATTAATGAGGAGATCGGGGGGTCATGGGGAAAAGGCAAGAGAATGGGGATGAGAAAAATATCGGCTATGATTGAATGGCAGAGCAGAAACAATGTGCCAAGTGGCCTAATTCTGTTCCTATATCTTACAGTCTTATGGTCTGATGGTTATACACTCACATTGCCATAAGAGATCCAACAGACTTAGCTCACTGTTTCATAGGGTGCAAGAAATTCTATTCCATTCATGTACTTATTCCACTATTTGTCACTGTATGAAGAAGCATTTCCTGGTATTAATCAAAAAACGGTCATTTATTGACTTTGACATTCTCCTAGCTTGAATACCATCGTATAATTAGAATAAAAGTATTCCGGTCTTATTTTATCCAGTCCCTTAATGATCCTGGTTCCATGAGATCATTCCATAAATGTTGTCTTCCCATAGATTAAGAAATAAAATTTAGCTAGCCTTTCCTTGTTACTGAGATCCCATTACAGATTTGCCTTGGGATTCTTCTCTACCCAGGCATGTCAGCGTGTGAATGTCTGTCTTGTTTCTGTCTGATCACAACCAGCTGCAACATACAAGGCACAATTTGACCAGAAAACATAATCATGCACCCTGGACATTCTCTCTTCCACCTTTCTCTGTTGGGAAAAAGATACAAAAGTCTGAGGTCACATACCAACCGACTTAAGAACAGCTTCTTCCCTGCTGCCATCAGACATTTGAATGGATCTACCTTGTATTAAGTTGATCTTTCTCTACACACTAGCTGTGACTGTAACACTACATCCTGCACTCTCTCCTTTCCTTCTATGAATGGTATACTTTGTCTATATAGCGCACAAGAAACAATACTTTTCACTGTATATTAATACATGTGACAATAATAAATCAAATCAAATGAAAAATATAAGGATTGAACATTCCCTTCTCTGGTTTACATTCAATTGATTTGGTCATGTTGTTTAAAGTTCTAATGGATTGTTATTCTGCATTAGTTGGACATATACAGATTAGGGCAATTAAACCTCTTCAGGTTTCGTTTAGCTTCATCCTCAGATATTGCAGTGTCATTCTTGGGGTATTTCTGTGCTTCTTCTCCAGCACAGCCCTTTACACTTAACTGCACTAAGTTTCATCTGAAATTTTTCTGACGCTTTCCATGTTTTGTCCAACTCATCCTGCAGCTTCTGAGCTTTCCTTCCTTTCCAATATCATCTGTAAACCTGCCACAGCACTGAGCTCCTGAATCCAGAGGGAGAATGGAGATCCCAATGCCAAGCTTCCAGGCATCCCCCACTGTCCTTCCCCATCTAAGGGACAAGCTCTCCACTGAATAATTTGTGTTGTGTTTTTTGTTGGTGATAAGCCCAAGAACAAAGAACAGAGAAAGATACAGCACAGGAACAAGCCCTTCGGCTCACAAAGCCTGTGCCAATCATGTTGTCCTAACCAAACTAAAAGAACTTCTGCCGTTATTTGGTCCATGTAATGACTTTAATCAGGGAATTAAGGTGGGCCTGTTAGAATATCCCTGATTGAGGGCCAGACTGATGAGACAATCAGGGAGTCTCTTGCATTGCACTGAACCAGTCGTGTCGGTTCCTCTGGCACTCTGTATGCTGTTGTCAATAAAGGGATTTTGGTGAAGGGATTTCTGCCTCTAAGGACTTATCACAGCTCACATCCCTCTATTTCCTCCTGATTCATGTACCCATCCAGATACCTCTGAAGTGTCGCTAATATGCCTGTTTCCATCATCTCCTCTGGCAGCGCGTTCCAGGTACCCACCACACTCTGTGTGAAAAACTTCTCCCACACATCTTTAAACTAACCCCTTTCACCTTGAACTTGTGCTGTCTTGTAATTGACAGTTCCACCCCGGGAAAAAGCCTCTGTCTATCCAACCTGTCTATGCTCCTAATTTCGTAAACCTCTATCCGGTCTCCCCTCAGCCTCCATCTTTCCAGTGAAAAATACCTTTGTATACAGATCAAAAGGCCACTCATTCAACCTGTAATCTTCCACATATTAGCCAGGACAGTGGGTGGTGTGCTGCAATAGGAGCTAGTATTCCCAGGGTGAGGGAGTGTGGGGAAGTTTAGGGGTATGGTGGGCATAACGGTTAAAATTATTCCAGGTCCTCTCACGAGGAAGTGCGTTGTGTGGACATCAGTTGGGAAAAGAATTAAAGAATCATAGAATACCTTCAGTGCAGAAGGCGGCCATTTGACCCATTGAGCCTGCACCGACAACAATCCCACCCAGCCTCTATCCCCATAGCCCCACATATTTACCCTTGATAGCAAAGGGCAGTTTAGCATGGCCAACTAACCTAACCCACACATTTCTGGACTATGGGAGGAAACCGGAGCACCTGGTGTAAACCCACGCAGACATGGGGAGAATGTGCAAACTCCACACACAGTGACCTGAGGCCGGGAATTGAACCCAGGTCCTTAGCACTGTGAAGCAGCAGCGCTAACCGCTGTGCCACTGTGCCGCCCCAACGATTAGGATGGACTTTGATACCTTCAGTCAAAAATTACTGGTAAATCATCATCTGACACACATTCGGAAAGAAAGAATGTCACTTGTGATTGAGATTAGCACCTTTAAAACTGCGTCAGAGATAGAGTTTGTGATTTGACCGGAGTAGTAAGTGAGTTAATTAGGAGAGAAACACAGGGCACAGTCTGGTTAAACTCATTCACAACAAACAGTCAGCTTACTTTGAAACTCACATTCTAAACAATGATCCAATCAAAGAGCAGCTTTCCATTCTCTCCTGGTCCAAATTCCAGGTTTGATTTGCAAACTGACTGCAGATATCACAACCACTTTAAATTGATGAGCTGATTTTCCCTCCACTGAGTCAAATGGAATCATTTCAAAGCGTGCAGTTAGGCAACCCAGGTGGCACATTTTATCTTGCATTGTGCTAAATCGCCCACAATATACTGACAGCAGGGATGGAGAGCTGGAAAGATGTTAGTCCCTGCCCATTAATTATCCTGTGACCATCTTCTTAATGTCTCTTCTACTGGACACAAACAGCACCCATCCCAAGACAGGGGCAGATGCATCCAAATAAGGCTGTCGCGATGGAACGGCATCACACATCACAATCATCTTCAAACCACATGCAATATAAAGAATGTTTGTGAATGGCTGAAGCTGCATTCTGCCCTTTACAGTAAAAAGATTGCTGCCTGTTATCACCTGGAACACCAACTTGATGTGTCTATGGGATGAGCTGCCAGAGGAGGTGGTAGAGGCTGGTACAATTACAACATTTAAAAGACATTTGCACAGGTACATGGATAGGAAAGATTATTATGAAGTGCTTCAAAAGGTTAGTCATGGCACGAATCAATTCCAGCTTCCCAGATGACCTGGATCCACTACAGTTTGCCTACCACCAAAACAGGTCCACAGCAGATGCCATTTCCCTGACCCTGCACTCAACCCTGGAACATCTAGATAACAAGGACACCTATGTCAGACTCCTATTTATTGACTACAGCTCAGTCTCCAACACTATTATCCCCACGAAACTCATCTCCAAACTCTGTGGCCTGGGCCTTATCACCTCCCTCAGTGGCTGGATCCTGGACTTCCTAACTCTCAGACCACAGTCAGTAAGGATAGGCACGATTAACCTCAACACCGGTGCCCCACAAGGCTATGTTCTCAGCCTGCTACTATACTCCTTATACACCTATGACTGTGTGGTCAAATTCCCCTCCAATTTGATTTTCAAGCTTGCTGATGACACCACCGTAGTGGGTTGGATCTCAAACAATGAGGAGACAGAGTATAGGAATGAGATAGAGAATCTGGTGAACTGCTGCGGTAACAATAACCTCTTCCTCAATGTCAATAAAGCAAAGGATATTGTCATCGACTTCAGGAAGTGTAAAGGAGAATATGTCCCTGTCTGTATCAATGGGGATGAAGTAGAAAGGGTTGAGAGTTTCACGTTTTTAGGTGTCCAGATCACCAACAACCTGTCCTGGTCCTCCCATGCTGACGCTATAGTTAAGAAAGCCCACCAATGCCTCTAATTTCTCAGAAGGCTAAGGAAACTTGGCATGTCAGCTACAACTCTCACCAACTTTTATAGATGCACCATGAAAAGT
The DNA here is from genome assembly GCF_965287045.1 of Carcharhinus amblyrhynchos. NCBI lineage: Eukaryota > Metazoa > Chordata > Chondrichthyes > Carcharhiniformes > Carcharhinidae > Carcharhinus > Carcharhinus amblyrhynchos. Next base: position 130,617,357 of record NC_137327.1, read on the forward strand.
ATTCTTTCTGGTTGTATCTCAGCTTGGTATGGCTCCTGGTTTGCCGAAGACCACAAGGAGCTACAAAAGGTTGTGAATGTAGCCCAATCCATCACACAAACCAGCCTTTCATCCATTGACTGTGTCTACACTTCCCACAGCCTTGTCAAAGCAGCCAGCGTAATTAAGGACTCCACGCATCCCGGACATTCTGTCTTCCACCTTCTTCCTTCAGGAATAAGATACAAAAGTCTGAGGTCACATACCAACCGACTCAAGAACAGTTTCTTCTCTGCTGCTGTCAGATGTTTGAATGGGCCTACCTTGCATTAAGTTGATCTTTTTCTACATCTAGCTATGATTGTAACACTGCATTCTGCACTCTCTTGTTTCCTTCTCTACGAATGGTGTATTTTGTCTGTATAGCGCGCGAGAAACAATACCTTTTATTGTATGTTAATACATGTGAGATTAATAATCAAATCAAATCAAACTGTTATTTGTCATTTATATTAATGATTTGGATGAGAATATAGGAGGCATTGTTAGTACGTTTGCAGATGATACCAAGATTGGTGTAATAATGGACAGTGAAGAAAGTTATCTCCAATTGCAATGGGACCTTGATCAATTGGGCCCGTGGGCTGATGAATGGCAGATGCAGTTTTATTTAGATAAATGTGAGGTGATGCATTTTGGTAGATTGAACCAGGACAGGACTTACTCAGTTAATGTTCGGGTGTCGAGGAGAGTTACAAAGCAAAGAGATCTAGGGGTACATGTTCGTAACTCCTTGAAAGTGGAGTCACAGCTGCATAGAGTGGTGAAGAAGACATTCAGCATGCTTGGTTTCTTTGGTCAGAATATTGAATACAGGAGTTAGGAAGTCTTGTTGAAGCTGTACAAGACATTGGTAAGGCTACACTTGGAATACTGTGTACAGTTCTGATTACTCTATTATAGAAAGGATATTATTAAACTAGAAAGATTACAGAAAAGATTTACTAGGATGCTACAAGGACTTGATGGTTTGAGTTATAAGGACAGGCTAGGTAGACTTGGGCTTTTTTCTCTGGAGTGTAGAAGGCTGAGGGATGATCTAATAGAGGTCAATAAAATAATGAGGGGCACAGATCAGCTAGATAGTGAATATCTTCTCCCAAAGGTAGGAGAGTCTAAAACTAGAGGACATGAGTTTAAGGGGAGAGATACAAAAGTGCTCAGAAGGGCAATTTTTTTACACAGAGGTTGGTGAGGTCTGGAACAAGCTGCCAGAGGTAGTAGTAGAGGCGAGTACAATTTTGTCTTTTAAAACGCATTTAGACAGTTACATGGGTCAGATGGGTATAGAGGGATATGGGCCAAATGTGGGCAAGTGGGACTAGCTTAGGGGTTAAAAAAAGGGCAGCATGGACAAGTTGGGCAGAAGGGCCTGTTTCCATGCTGTAAACCTCTATGACTCGTATAACAAAGTAAAACCTATTTTCTTCCACTGAGCCCCATCATTGATGCAGGACAACCGCCTAGTAGCGATCCTCTCTCCAAGAGGGAGCCGACCAGGGAAGGAGAGGATAATCGGTGAAGAGTTGCAGAAAGGTCCCAGTTGCAGAATCCTGATGTAGCCAGAGATTTAAAGGGACAGGAGAAGCCTGAAGAGGATAACACAACTTTTATAGCCTCAGTCAAGACCAGTGTCTCGAAGCAGAAATACCTTGGCTGTAATGGACATGGAGAGAAGGCCATTGCTGGACTCTCTCCAATGGGACATTGGTGATTTATTGCTTCTGCTCCTGAGCCAACTGCCACCTCCTTCCGAGTGGAACCAGCAGGATCAGGGGGAAGTGGCGGTAAGGATCTGGGCTAGGATTCTGCGTCCCACCAGCAGTTACATGCAGCAGCCGCTAGGAGTGAGGAGCAGGACTCTGTGCAGGTGGGGTAGGGTATTTGAGCTCAAGACAGGAATGATTCTGTTCTGTTGCTGTTCTGCATAGATTCAGACAGGACAGGGAAAAGAAAATCCCCGCAATAACACACAGACCAACAGAGACTATTTACAAATGAAGAAGCCCACATCAATCAGTGGAACAATGGATCACAATGTCCCCTGGCATTCTCTGATGGTCCCATCGGAGACTAGATGCCTTTCTCCAGTTGGCAATTTTAGCAGCCGCAGGCACCAGAGTTCTACAACCGCATGGATCACCCTCCCCCCCACTCTTCCCCCAGCAGCTTCTCTGTGGAAGTGGAAGGCCTGCAGGGAACTGAGAGGAACAATCTAAAATTAGTCTGACCCCAGGAAATTTGCCAAGCGGACCGCACGCACCAGATAGAATTCCAACTCTGTCATGTGTATGGCACAGGAAACACTGAAGGAGACAACTCCAGCTGCAGGACCTAGTCAGCCTGATGCATTCCTTCTCCCACAATGGAAGCTCGGTGTTATTTTGTTACACAGCAAGAGGAATGCCTTGAAGCTTTCCTCCTATTAACTATAAATAGAGCCTCAATAAATTGAGATCATTATAACTATTGCACAGGAACACAAGAGTTTGCAGCAGTAAATCGAGTTGTTACCTTACGGGGCTCGGAGAGTTGGAGGGAGGCTGTTGAGGGTGTAACATATCCAAAGACAGAATTGCATTATTGAGTGCAAGTACAAAAATCTTATGAACGGCACCTTGTCCTGAAACCTTTACGCCGCTTGAAGCTTTCTGCATATGTGGTGATGGGAGTAAATACTATGTTAAGTTTGAGTGCGTAACCTTTCTCTTGGCACAGGATCACTGTTCAGTCCACTGTCAGTCAAGGAGGTGGGTTCACTAATCAACAGGTGGGCAAATAAATCATTTGATTCCCTCATGTTCAACACTGCCTTTTAAAGGATTTGATGTGGATATGAGTTAGCAGACCGTTCTGTATTTTTATTTACAGTAAAAATTGGTAGGATGGTAATCCAATTTCATTGCATGCTTTCAGTATTGCCCACAAAATGGTTTTGGGATTGTCCTAACTCAGTCCCCAGTGAATAGTGCCAGCTACAATACAGTACACAATCATAGAACCCTACAGTGCAGAAAGAGGCCCTTCGGCCCATTGAGTCTGCACCGAACACAATCCCACCCAGGCCCTACCCCCATATCCCTACATATTATACCCACTAATCCCTCTAACCTACGCATCCCTGGATACTAAGGGTTAATTTCTTAGCATGGCCAATCAACCTAACCCACACATCTTTGGAAGGAAACCGGAGCACCCGGAGGAAACCCACGCAGACACGAGGAGAATGTGCAAACTCCACACAGACAGTGACCCGAGCCAGAAATCGAACCCAGGACCCTGGAGCTGTGAAGCAGCAGTGCTAACCACTGTGCTACCGTGGTGGCCATAATTGGCTCGGTGGAAATTGATATTGATAGTATTGTTTCGAAAGGTTTTACCTGACATCTATTGCAGTTTATAACTGATTTGCTGCTGATGCAGTGTGGATAAATCAAAGTATCCAATTCCTGATGACTAATATTCCTTACTCTGATGAACGGAAAATAAATTTGCTAAAAATATCAAACAAAAATATATACATGTGCTACAGACAAACATTCTTAATAACTGGGTACAAAGCAGAGGAAAAGGAGATGCGTGTTCACATTTGTAATCCTTGGTACCTTTTTATTAAGTTTACAATTCTGGGAGTTTTTACCAAGCTGCCTGGTTTCACCTATAACCAGCATGGTAGAGAAATGGAGCAAGATCACCATATAGAAGCCTACAAGCAGGGCAGCTGTCGCATGTAGCAGTATGTGTGTGAGTCCAGTCCTCTCAAGATCAAGATGTCTCAGAGGAAGCACATCTTAGCACTTGATTTGATTTGATTTATTCCTATCACATGTGTTAGTATACAGTGAAAAGTATTGTTTCTTGCGCGCTATACAAAGCATACCGTTCATAGAGAATGAAAGGAGAGAATGCAGAATGTAGTGTTACAGTCATAGCCAGGGTGCAGAGAAAGATCAAATTAATGAAGAGATTGAATTAAAGGATGTTTAAAGTGTTTAGAAGAGTTAGAATGAAGTTTTAGGAGCATAGAATGAGGATAAAAGATGGAATTAGAGGTATGATGGGCACAGCTTGCAAGGACTTGCTTTGCTCCGGTGCCATCTTGGAAAAAAGCATCTAACCATTTTCAGTCTTTATGTAACCTGAGATTGTGATCCCTGCACCTCCACAACTCATTTAGTTGAAACATGCTGTCTATGCAAACTCAATTTTTCCATTGTCCATAAATCTCATTCACACCATCCTTAAATCTCTGCCTCTCTAAATTAGAGACACCAGATTCTTATTGAGTTTTTTTGATCACTATGATGTTTCCAACTGGAAATGAAGCTTCTTATCTTTGTCTGCATTCTTTACGAAGCTTCAACAACAGCCGCCATGTGCGGAACCCAAAGAGAGACACAGCATTCTAACTGCTGGGTCCCACATTGAGCAATGAGATTGCAAAATTCTGCCTTGCTTTGATTAATGCTATGGAATCTTTTTATTTTCACCTGAGACAGCAGATGGAACTTGCGCTTAATATCTCATCCAAAAGACAGCACCTCAAGCTGAACTTATCTCCAGAGCATAGTCACACCCTGGGGGAAGGTACTGGTGCAGGAAAAGGGCAGTGTGACTATAGTCAGCAGATTCATAGCAACCAAGGGAAGATAGAGAAGGAAGTCTTTCATTATTCATTTGTGGGACATGGGCGTCACAGGCTGGCCAGCATTTATTGCCCATCCCTAGTTGCCCAAGGGCAGTTGAGAGTAGAGCCACATTGCTGTGTGTCAGATGTTACATGGTGGCCACACGCGACAGATTTTCTTACCTAAAGGGCATTGTGGACCAGGTGTGTTTTTCTGACACTCAGCAAGGGTTTTATGGTCATCAGTAGACTCTTAATTTTTTATTGAATTCAAATAATACCATCTGTCATGGCGGGATTTGAATTCGGGTCTCTGGGACATGAGACGAATTTCTGGATTAATAGTCTAGCAATAATACCACTAGGCCATTGTCTCCCCCTGTATCACTGGTTCTGTCTGGTGAGTGTGATGTACTTGCTAGTCCCGGGGGTAAGGATGCAAATAATGTGATCAAGCTAGAATACTAACCATGGCACACTGGGGCAGCAGACCGTCCAAGGGGAAGAGTAAATGGGAAAAGTTGTCAGTCCTTGGTGATTCGTTAATTGGGAGGATAGACAAAATTTCCTGCAGTCACACCAGAGAATCCAAGAGGGTGTGCTGCCTTTTAGTTCAAAGATAAAGTTGGGGCAACTGGAGAGGAACTTGGAAAGTGAGGGGAAAGATCCAGTTGTTATGGTTCCCATTTGGACCAATGACATTGCATCATTCTGTTTAAAATGTGCTCCAGTTTCCAGTAAGGGACACAGTAGGTGAATCTATCCCAGAGGGAATTGATTGCAATTCCAAAAATGCTCAAGTATTCCCTTCAAGAAAATTTACACATTTTATCTCCGATGGCTCTTCAGTCTTTGGTCTCATTTCCATGTAGACATGGATCTGATGGCCCACAGCACAGAATGAACTGGGTGCCCGGGCCCTGAATGACCACATGCCCTTGGACAGGGTTTGTAATCGATTTCAAAGGTAGACAGGAGAGTTCTACTCTTGTGCATTCCCGAAATTGAAATGAAACTCCCAGAATTTCAGGCCCTTTATGTTTCTGTTGGCTAAGGAGTTAATGCAAGGAGCTATGCGTCATCCTTTGATATCTTTCACTCAAACTAGCTATAAGACTCCTTTCCATGTAGAAAGTGATGAAAGTGTTGGAGCTTGCAAGTTAGCGTGATGTGTGTGTCTCCTGTCCCCTGGTTTGTTCTTCGATATTATGGAAACCTTCACTTCCAAAGGAAATCTGTCCTTCAGTTAACATCTCCAAACGAGAGTAACTGGACTAGTTTCATTGCTTGAATGAACTGTACACAAAGAGTCTGCTGCATTTACTTAGAAAACAACAATGATGCTACAAAAGGTTTGGGATATTGGGAAGACATCAGAGCCAATGCAAGATCTTTCTTTACATTGAGGTGTGGAAGCAGGCTAATTGTTGTCTCAATTCTCAGTTTAGTTTTGTTTCTGTTCTATTTACGTTGGAGTCAATCTACCAGTGATTAGGGTGGTGAGGGATTGGAATGCCCTGCCTGCTGCGGTTGTAAATGCGCCTAGTTTGGGGGTGTTTAAGAGATCTGTGGATAGGTTTATGGACGAAAAGGGATTGGTTTAGGTTAGTGGGTCATTGTTTTTTAACTGGTCGGCGCAACATCGTGGGCCGAAGGGCCTGTTCTGCGCTGTAATGTTCTATGTTCTATTATGGCCAAGGTTTTCCTGAAAATTGGCTGAGGCCAACAGCGGCCAAAATGGTGTTGAAACCATGGCAGCGATGGTGGATTTATCTGTCGTAAAGCGCAGCACTTGGAAAAAAACCCTTCAAGGATTGGGTGCCATGATGTATTGCTGGCTGGCCAGAATCTGATTCACTTGCCCCACCAGCATCTTAGACAACTGGGCATTATTGAAGGCTGTTCCAGTGCAGAGAGAGCAAACCGTTTCATCCTGGAGACCACCCCCTCCCTGCCCCAGCAACCCCCTGGCACTGCCTGGGACGTGGCACTGCCTGGGCATTACCTTTGCACTATTGGGCAGTGTGAGGGTCAGTGCCCAGAAAAAGTGCCAAGTGTCAATGCCAGGGTCAGCGTGGGGGCAGAATTGGGGGGCAGTGCCGATGGGGTAGGCGGGGTCCAAGGGTGGACCTCTTTGCTCTCTCTGCATTGAGGCAGCCTTTAATAGTGGCACCCCGATCTTGGACTGTCGACGCCCAGCAACACACCATAGGACCTGACACTTGACGTTTTGTTCCTCAAAATCCTGCACAGTATGGTGGAGAAAACTATTTTCCTGCCCACCATTGGCCTTTGCTGATTCCGAGGACTATCTCACTCTTTGAGTCTGAAATTGTTAATTCTCTGAGAAACTCTTGGGGGGATGTGAAACTTTGAGATAATTGACTGTTGGCTTTGGCAGGAAGCCTTTGGCAAGAAGGTTACCCTCGTTTTCTGGCAACTGAGTCCCGGGGTGGAGCAATTTGAGGCTGCTTCCCTGTTGCTGCTGCCTGCAGAGCTTTTCCGTTCTCCTTGCTGCCAAGTGTGTAGGTGTCTGAGGGAGCTGGCAGCAACATGTACCTGCAGTGTTTCTGAGCAATAGTCGCTCGTGTGAGTGGAACTCTTCCACGCTATTGGCACTGGGCTCGAGTTCTGACTGGTTACTGACCAGTAGGATGGTTGACCAGATGGCCGAAAGCGGCTGAGATCTGGGAGGTGCTCTGGGATGTTTGTCTGAATCCTGGCTCCGGTAACTGGAAGGAGGGAACAGTCTAATTCAGAGCCCTGGCTTTGAATGCAGCATCTGTGAGTCCGTGGGCAAGGCATTGACTTGTCTTTGGGGTTACCGGATTAGAAGCATGGGGTGGAGGGGTGGTGGGGGTAGAGGTGGTGGTGGGGGGGGGGAACGGTGGGGGAGTGGGGTGAGGGTGTGGGGTGGTAGGGGGGGTGTGGGATGGGTGTGTGGGGTGTGGGAGTGGTGGGGACGGATGAGGTTGTGGGGGACGGTGGGGGAGTGGGGTGGGGGTGTGGGGTGGTTGGGGGGGTGTGGGGTCTGGGAGTGGTGGGAGAGGGGTGGGGTGGTGGGGGTAGAGGGGGTAGGGGGGATGGTGGGGGAGGGGGTGGGGGTGTGGGGTGGTAGGGGGTGTGGGATGGGGGCGTGGGATGTGGGAGTGGTGGGGGAGGGGTGGGGTGGTGGGGGTAGAGGGGGTAGGGGGGACGGTGGGGGGAGTGGGGTGAGGGTGTGGGGTGGAAGGGGGGGTGGGATGGGGGTGTGGGGTGTGGGAGTGGTGGGGAAGGGGTGGGGTGGTGGGGGTAGAGGGGGTAGGAGGGGATGGTGGGGGAGTGGGGTGGGGGTGTGGGAGTGGTGGGGGGGTGGGATGGGGATGTGGGGTGTGGGAGTGGGGTGAGGGTGTGGGGTGGTGGGGGTAGAGGGGGTAGGGGGGGATGGTGGGGGAGTGGGGTGGGGGTGTGAGTCGGTAGGGGGGGTGTGGGATGGGGGTGTGGGGTGGTGGGGGTAGAGGGGGAGTGGGGGGGACGGTGGGGGAGTGGGGGGAGGGTGTGGGGTGGTGGGGGTAGAGGGGGTGGGGGAATGGGGTGGGGGTGTGGGTCGGTAGGGGGGGTGTGGGATGGGGGTGTGGGTCGGTAGGGGGGGTGTGGGATGGGGGTGTGGGGTGGTGGGGGGGGAGCCGTGGGGTGGTGGGGAGATGGGGTGAACCTTCAACTATCTGCTGGCGGTGAAAGTTGCAGCTCTGCGGCTCGGCTCCATCCGGCCTGTGGACTTTGGGCTGAATTCTCCCAGCCCGGGGACAGGATTGGTGAAGGGCAGGCCGGGTGAATCCAGTGGGAGCCGAGAATTTAGAAACCCGCGGGTGTAAAGACCCGGGGTGATTCCTGTCTGCCAGCATCCCGTAAGGCCACTCACTCCAACATCACACCAGAGGGAAATTATATCAGCGTCAAACCTGATATAATAAATATGTGGTGGGCACAAGACAGTCCTCAGTTCACCAGAGCCTTTGAGGTGAGGACAGCAAAGCCTTTCTGCCATCGTGCTGCACTGTGCTGTATACCCCACTGTGCAGGGGCTGACCAACTCCTGCCCTCCACCTCCACGCTAAGCTGGCCATCATGGACAGCACTGAGCCGCCACACACACAAACCCTCATGTGTCACTGACTTGATGCAATACAGCACCTGGGGTTGGGAAGTACAGCAATCTCCTTCCCCTCGGGGTGCCACACTCCCAGTGTCAAGCTGGGTAGCATTGCGCCACTGGACTAATGCAGCCACCACAGCGAGGGTCCAAAGTTTGACCAGAGGCGAATTGTGAGGTGAGGGCAGGGGGTGGAAAGGGGTGTGGCTTGCCAGTGACACGGGGAATAATGCATTATTCCATGGGGAATAATACTGTCCCATGCATCACTGCCCTAGACCCTGGGTAATAATCCATCTCTGCCCTAGACCCTGGGTAATAATCCATCTCTGCGCTGGACCCTGGGTAATAATCCATCACTGCGCTGGACCCTGGGTAATAATCCATCACTGCGCTGGACCCTGGGTAATAATCCATCTCTGCGCTGGACCCTGGGTAATAATCCATCTCTGCACTGGACCCTGGGTAATAATCCATCACTGCGCTGGACCCTGGGTAATAATCCATCTCTGCGCTGGACCCTGGGTAATAATTCATCTCTGCGCTGGACCCTGGGTAATAATCCATCTCTGCACTGGACCCTGGGTAATAATCCATCACTGCGCTGGACCCTGGGTAATAATCCATCACTGCGCTGGACCCTGGGTAATAATCCATCACTCCTCTGCCTCCATTTCCTTGTTGCCTTGTTGTTACAGGACAATCCTTCATTGGCTGTACAATTAGCCATTGAGAAACTGGTGGAGCTGCAGTGGGAGTTGGATGAATCTCTCTATTCAATGCTGCTGCAAGATGGAAATGTCCCTTGTTTGGGAAAGACACCCTTTTCAGAAATTCATCATTTTAAAGTGGATAACTTGAGAACTTTTACTCTCAAAAAACATAGGGGTCGATTGCCCAGAAGATCAGGTGAGAGGCTGAAAATCGGGTTTGCACCCAGTTACTTTCACTGATTTGCTGATGAAATTGGCTTCATGACCTCACTTCAATATAATTCGTGAATCCCGGACACTATTGACCAGACAGGTAGTGTCCATTGGGGGCAGTGCCAAGGGGGTGGGGGCTGAGGGGCGGAGGCCAAGGGGCAGAGCCTGAAGGGGCAGGGACATGATGGGGGCAGGTTCATACAGGAAGGCAGGTGGAAGCTCTGTCAGGGCTGAAGGGAAGAGCTGTACTCTGCATTGGGAAGGTGCGGATTGGTGGGGGCACTGTCTGGGGAGGGGCAATCAAGGAGCTCGCAGTGTACTGTGTACCATGGGTGTACACAGTGCATTGGGAGATTGGGGCACCTGCGCAATGGCGCTTACAGAGCTCGGCAGTCGGCTTCCTGACGTGATTTCCTGCTGGTGAAAATCGCATCTGAGCTCTTCTGTTTCTAAGTGTCATACAATCGCAATTGAGAGCCCAAAACATTGGGCACTATACTCACCCCTTTTCACGTTCATGCGGCACTTAGAATTAGTTTTGGTAACATCACCCCCACAGACCTTAAGGAAATTTGATCAAAGTCTATAAAATTATGAAAAGACTGGATTTGGCCCATGTGGATAAACTATTTGAGTTCAATAGATTTGGGGAGGACAATCGGACCATTGTGAAACCATAGAATTAAGTTCAATTTCAGGAGTTATTTAGTTTCACTGCCTGCCATTGACTTATGGAGCAAGCTTCTACAATGAGTGTTGGAAAAGGGGACTCGACAAATTTACTTGTGTAGTTAACATCCTTAAATGAAGGAGATGGGTAGGACAGTGAGGGATGTCTTTCACAATCACTGCGGTTGCCTGAAACTTGGCTGATGGACTTCAGGGCTGGAGAGGAGGATGTTCATCTTTGTATTTCACCTCACTCAGGAGGTGGTGTGGCAAGCTGCTAGGGATGGTCTGGGTAAAAACATACATCGGTTGCATAATAACGATTTTAAAGATGCTTGATGGATTGACTGGTCTCTGTTTGTCCATTTTTAGTTGATGTTAGTATGTTTGTAGTTAAATGACAGATGCCTCTGGAAACCTGATGTTGAAGTGAAAAGTAAAATTAATTTATTAATGTGACAAGTAGGCTAACATTCACAATGTAATGAGGTTGCTGTGAAAATACCCTAGTTAACACACTCAGTTCGGGTACATTGAGGGAGAATTTACCATGGCCAATGCACGTAACCAGCACATCCTTCAGACTGTGGGAGGAAACTGGAGCACTCAGATGAAACCCATGCAGACACAGGGAGAATGTACAAACTCCACACAGATAGTGACCCAAGCCAGGAATCGAACCTACGTCTCCTGCACTGTGAGGCAGCAGCGCTAACCTCTATGCCACCGTGCTGTCCTAGAAAACCAGCAGATGGGCTCATGCCGAAACCTGGTATTGGACCAGGGACCTTTGGATCTTCAGACTAATGCTCTCAACTGAGCTATTTCAGAACAACGTATATTACAATCAGGTATGTAATAAAAATAAATCATACTTATGCAAATAGTGTTGTGATCAGCAACCAATGGACATGACTTCAAACATTGACACAACTCTTTGTCTAAAGGCACATTCTTTGCAATGCTTATCTCGGAATGAACCCACAAGCAATGTTCCTGTTCCTCATGGTTGTTTAGGAAGATAATAAATGATGCTATGTCAAATGTGAATACGCATGGAAAAATTTATGGCTGCAATCTGTTGCCTCAGGGTTCAGTTGCAAATTTGTTGCCTGATTTAGAACTTAATAGGTGCTTGAACATCTGGCTTCATCTACAGATGGGCTGATGGAAAATTCCAGAATTAAGTGATCTTTCAAACTAAAAGCCAATTTGCTAATAGAAAACCTTTCGATTTGTGAAATGAAGTGGAAAGCACACAGACATTGAAAACATCCGTGAATAATTCCAACGATTAACCTGTGCGCACGGCCATTCTGCAACTTGCAGACACTAAGCAGTCACAAAGTCTTGAAGGTGTTAAGTTCTTTGCTGTATTTTTGTAAATAATATTGTCCGCATCAAATTTACAACTTTGGCTGGATTTCTCCCCAATTTGATTGATGTTACCATAAGCACAGCAATAAGCAAAGATTTTGTTTGACATTGCTCCACTGTGGCTCCTGAACCTGGGATGAAGCTACTCTTCAGGATGGAAATGGGTCACAGCAGATGATATTAAAATGAAAGCATTAAGTCAAAGACATTGGCCCGGATCGTCTGATCTCTCGATGGTTGGAGACCAGACTCACCCTGGTAGGTGCCTGCCAGAAACCCCCTGGGAATTGTTCGAGAAGTTTGAATTTCCAATGGACAATTCTCCTGTTCCCTGAGATCCTCCAAAAAAAGTCTCCAATGCCATGTTGGAGACTTCAGACAATTCCACCTTCCTAATTACAGGTGAGGGAAGTTACCATACCAAGTACAACAAATTGATGCTAAACCAAGCTGCTTCTTTCCACTGGGGAAAGTCCCAAACCCACTCTTGGACAAAGACGGAAGAGGAAGGGGTTGTCTCACCGGTTACCATGCTAACAAAATGGTGTTCAGGAACGTTTGTGGTCCCAAAGCCAGGTGGCTCCACAAGAACTTGGATTTAACTGAATTAAACAAATTAGTGGAACATGAGATCCATGCGATGGCCTCAGTGGATGACAGCCTTGCCAAACTAATCAAAAGTTTTCCCAAATTGGATGTAACAGTGGAATTTGACAGCTGCCTCTGGACACAGAATCCAGATTGCTGACCACATTTATAACACTACTCATTTGTCACTGTCTCAATAAATTGCCCTTTGGCGTAAAGTACATTCCAGACATTTCCCAGAGAGTAACAGCTCACACTTTAGAAGGCATGGAAGGAGAAATATAAGCGCTTGAATGGCTTGGGAGGAATGAGGCGGGGGATCTAAAGAGGTTTGATAAGGTGAACGCTGAACCGATGTTCCTCCTTGTAGGGCAGTCTAGAACAAGAGGTCATAGACTTAGGGCAGAATTTTCTCCTCCCACCTGCCACGGTTCACAACTGAGATGAGGGGAAACTACTTCTCTTAGAGGGTCGTGAATCAGTAGAACTCACGGTCCCAGAGCGCAGTGGAGGAAGAATCAATCAACAGATTCAAGAAGGAGATAGATATGTGTCTGATGAAAAGTGGGATAAGGGTTATGAGAAGCAGACAGGAAAGTGGAGTTGAGACTGGGATAAGATCAGCCCTGATTGTGTTAAATGGCAGTATGGGCTTGGAGGGATGAATTCCCTACTCCCAATCTTAATTCCTACATTCCTAATCCATGTCTTTACAAGAGAAGAGCCTAATCCAAGAGCAGCCGTGAGAGCCCTATAGGAGGCAACTTATAAATATATTACCTTACGGATGTGTCTGTATCAATTTAAGAAGATTACGAGGTGATCTTATGAAAGTATTTAAGGTCCTGAGGGGTCTTGAATGTTGAAAAGATGTTTCTCTATGTGGGAGGGATTAGCACTTGTGGACACAGTTTTAAAAAATAAGGGCTTCCCCATTTAAGACGGAGGTGAGAAGGAGGTTTTTCTCTCAGAGGGACTTGGAACTTTGAGCTGATTTATTATTGTCACATGTATTAGCGTAGAGTGGAAAGTATTGTTTCTTACGTGCTATACTGACAAAGCATACCATTCATAGAGAAGGAAACAACAGAGTGCAGAATGTAATATTACAGTCAAAGCTAGGGTGCAGAGAAAGGTTAACTTAAGATCTTCCCTGGAGCATTGTGGAGGCAGCATCAATGAATCTTTTTAAAGCAGAGATAGATAGATACTTGACTAACAAGGGATCAAAGGGTATCGAATGTAGGCACAATGTGGAGTTGAGGCCACAATCAGATCAGCCTTAATTTTATTAAATTGCAGAACAGACTTGAAGGGCCAAATGGCCTACTCCTGCTCCTAATTCATAGGTTCATATATATTGAGTGAAAAAAGCAAGCATGATCAAGTTTCTAAGTCACAAAGTACAAGCCAGTGGAAACAGAGTTTGATCCACAAAAAAGAAAGGTGTTCAGAGAATTTCCATTACCCAGGAATATAACTGAGCTTTAAAGCTTCAAAGGTTGGGCAAGCAAGTAGGCAAGTTCCTGTCAAAATGCACAGAGGTAAACGAGGTCTTGAAATAGCTGTTGAGACAGAGTGCTGCAATGTGGACCAGCAAAATGCTTTGGAAAAGAATAAACAACTTCTAGTCTCTTCTGAAATCTTTATGACTTAGAATTAGTGGCCATAGCAGCAACAGGTGGATGGTCTTCAGGTCTGGGGAAAATTTCATGTCAAGTGCAGTGAGACAGCAACATAGACCAGCCTACCAAGCCTCTACTGCACAAACAGAAACAGAATGATGATACTGCATGATAGAGAAAAGGATTAGCAGAATTTTCAGACTATGTTACGATTTTCAAAATTCAAACAGATCATAAACCACTCGTCACCCTTCTGAACATGTACAAAGTTGCAAAATTAATGTGCAGAATCCAACGATTCAGATTTGGATTAATGAGATATGACTCCATCACAGAGTACGTGCAAGGGAACTATCAAACAATGATAGACACAGTGTAACAAATACCATCAGAGAAACCTAAAATGATGATTCGCACCTTATTGAGGAGTTGAAGCAAATGCTTAATCACTCAGTAAATACCAGCTACTACAACATAACAAGCATGGTAACAAGATTGAGAATGTTTCCAAATCCAACAGTATTGCCTTGAAAGATGGCCAGACTACATCCCCACCAATCCAATATTATGGCAGTACTTTCAAGAGTGCAAACAGTTCACAGTGAGGAAGAACAGAGAAGCAGCCAGGCTTCATATACTCTATTTGTGATTAACCCATGCTGAATGTCAGAGAGAGAGTGTGGGTACGAGACCCAACAATTGAAAAATAATTCCACAACTAAGATTACACAGGACAGGCTAAAGTATCACAAGGGGCAACAACAGCACTTTAATATCCTTGGAGGGAAAGACAGTAGAAACTTGTTTTTACTACTTTGGGGTCAGGTAATACAAGGAGATTGCCAACGATTTCAGGAAGTATAAAGGAGGACATGCCCCTGTCTACATGAATGGGGGTGAAGTAGAAAGGGTTGAGAGTTTCAAGTTTTTAGGTGCCCAGATCACTAACAACCTGTTCTGATCCCCCTATGCTGACACTATAGTTAGAAAAGCCCACCAACACCTCTACTTTCTCAGAAGACTAAGGAAATTAAGCATGTCAGCTACGACACTCACCAACTTTTATAGATGCACCATAGAAAGCATTCTTTCTGATTGTATCACAGCTTGGTATGGCTCCTGCTCTGTGCAAGACTGTAAGAAACTACAAAAGGTCGTGAATGTAGCCCAATCCATTACGCAAACCAGCCTTCCATCCATTGACTTTATCTATGCTTCCCGCTGTCTTGGCAAAGCAGCCCGCATTATTAAGGACCTCACGCACCCTAGACATTCTCTCTTCCACCTTCTTTTGTCAGGAAAAAGATACAAAAGTCTGAGGTCCCATACCAACCAACTCAAGAACAGCTTCTTCCCTGCTGCTGTCAGACTTTTGAATGAACTTACTTTACATTAAGTTGATTTTTCGCTACACCCCAGCTGTGGCTGTAACACTACATTCTGCATTCTCTGTTTTCCTTCTCTGAATGGTATGCTTTGCCTGTATAGTACGCAAGAAACAATACTTGTCAATACATGTGACAATAATAAATCAAATCAAATCAAAAGGTTCTGATGAAAAAGAAGAAAGATTTACTACACGTTCTGCAGTCACTCAGGAGAAGAACATTTAATCTAAAGGGGATACATCGGCATAATGGTAATGTCATTGAACTAATAACCCAGAGGCTCAGGCTAATGGTCTGGGAACAGAGATTCAGATCCTCACAGAAGATGGTGGAATTTAAATTCAGTTAATTAATTTGGAATGTAAAACTAGACTCGGAAAGTAGTGGCGACTGCCATCAATTGTTGTTAAAAACCTTTGGAGGTTAGCACATTCTCCCCATGTCTGTGTGGGTTTCCTCCAGCTGCTCTGGTTTCCTCCCACGTTCCAAAGCTGAGCGGGCTAAGTGGATTGGCTGTGCTAAATTGTCCCTCAGTGTCAGGGGGACTAGCTAGTGTAAATGCATGGGGGTATGGGAATAGGGCCTGGGTGTGATTGTGGTCGGTGCAGACCCAATGGCCTGAACTGTAGGATTCTATGGATCCTATGAAGAGGAGAGTAAGAGGCTGTTTCAATTAATGCCCCTCCTCCCTGCAGCATGCCATACTCCCCTAAAAGGAGTGACAAACATGTGCCCAAACTGTACATTGTGTATTATTACATGCTCCCTCTGGCTTGTTTTCAAATTTATTTGTACACGGGTTGTGGGCATTGCTGGCTATTTATTGCCCATCCATTGTCGTTCTTGAGAAGGTGGTGGTGAGCTGCCTTCTTGAACCGTTGCAGTCAATGAGGTGTAGGTACATCCACAGTTTCGTTAGGGAGGCAGCTCCAAGATTTTGACCCCAGCGACAATAAAGTAATGGTGATACATTTCCAAGTCAAGATGGTGAGTGATTGGATGGAACTTGGTGGTATTTCCATGTATCTGCTGCTCCTGTCCTTCTAGATGGTCAAAGTTGCAAGTTTTGAAGGCACTGTCAACAGAACCTCGGTCAGTTGCTGCAGTGCATCTTGTAAATATTTATATTTTATTTATTACTGTCAAAAGTAGGCTTTCATTAATGCTGCAATGAAGTCACTGTGAAAATCCCCCAGTTACCACACTCCGGAGCCTGTTCGGGTACATTGAGGGAGAATTTAGCACGGCCAGTGCGTCTTTCAGACTGTGGGAGGAAACCGGAGCACCCGGAAGAAACCCACGCAGACTCGGGGAGAATGTGCAGACTCTGCACAGACAGTAACACAAGCCAGGAATCAAACCCAGATCCCTGAAGCTGTGAGGCAGCAGTGCTAATCACTGTGCCACCATGGGACACACTGTACCACCACGGTACACACTGCTGCCACTATACTTCGGTGGTGAAGGGATTGGATGTTGAAGGAAGTGGATGGGGTTCCAGCTGAATGGGCTGTTTTGTCCTGGATGGTGTTGATCTCTTGAATGTTGTTAGAGCTGCACTCATCCAGGCAAATGGCAGCTTAAAATTGGTTGGTGCTATGAAGCTAGAGTGATGTGGTTGCTTTTACTGCCTGCCCTCTCCTCCTTTTCTCCATGCATTAATGTTTTTCCTACTCCCAGCGTAAAATAGCAAAGAAATAGCACTGAGAATCCCATGCCCAGACCTCAGTTTATGGGAGGTAAACATGGTTTCACAGAGAAGCAATAGTGCTTTTCCCTTCTCTCCCTGGAGTTTCTCTTCTCTGTGTGGCTGTTTTTTCAGAAGTTACCAGAGATTAAGCTCACCTCTCTGTTTTGAGGATATCCTTCTCTGCAAACAGCTAGCCTGGATGTCTAACAATCAGAAGCAAGATCCATTCAGCCAAGCTGAAACAAACAAGACACCCAAAACTTTCTTTGTAACTCTAGCAATCACTGAAAGGTTTATCACAACCTCGACTGATACTGGCAACAGGGTTGGCTTCTTTTCATTAAGTTTAATTGTCCTTTTTTTCATTGACTGTGTATGCCCTGGGTTCTCCGCATCCCAGCCATCCTTGGTTTAATGTATAATAATAACTACCTAACCACATTGACAAGTGAAAATATGGAAGGTCTGGACCACAGCAGAAACATCAGCGCATCCAATGCCACAAACAGATGTTGCTCACACAAATTGCCAAAATATTCAAGTAATGACCAAAAATCGCTTCAAAATATCCTTAAAGTAGAATGCCTGTGTTTAGCAAGAAGATAATTATCAATTATTACTTTGTCCATATGGAGTACAGTATTCACTGCTGTGTATTGTTCATTCATCTATCTTATCTTTGCAAAGAAAACATATTTGTTTGTTTGGAATGCATCTCTGGAAAGGGTTGAATCTACATTCCAAATACAGGAGCCAATCAAACAGTGGTCTGTGATACATTCCAGTAGCAAACGCACAGAGCAAGGAGTTCTTGCTCATCATCTCTGTACCATTTACCTCAATATTGGGAAGGTTAAGCTACACTCCAGTTTGGGGCAAACTGAATCTACAGGAGTTTTCAGTGATGCTGTGCTTAGTGTCAACACCCAAAGACAGTGCTTGATAATGATCTTAAAGGCTGGATGGACCATGTGTGTCTATACTTTGTCATGGCTGCCTCAGAAATTGACTCAGGGGCCAATGCGTTGTGTTGAGGCCAATGCTTTGGACCCTCTGGTGGCCTCCTTGAACACTTTGATTTCCATCAGGTAACCCTGACACTGGTTGTCTCAATTCAAAGGCATGATGACAGATATTGGAACTACACTTTGTAATTGGAAGATTTGTCATGATCATCTTTCCTATCACTGCAGCGTACAATGGCCACTAACTGATATGCAGGATCAACTGCAAATCTGGTACTCAGGTTGATACTTTATCCATGGTTTCTGATGGCTGAACCGGAAGTGGGCATCACATCCACTTGTCTTGCCAGTTCCCATCTGACTCCAATTTAAGTTTGAAGTGCTGGCAGTGATGTTGGAGACTCACACGACTACATGACGGGAGAAGCTACTCATTGGTGAAAACTGCCACCAGCTGACAATGCAGCAATGTGATGATACTGTGCCTTTAAGAAATGTATTTAATCATGTTTCTTTGCAGAATGCTGCTGCAGCCCTTGGCAATTTGCCAGCACCGTGTTGTCTGTAGCAGGTGTCTGTTACTGTTGCTGAGGCAGTATAATTGATTTTAATCTGGTCTGTTGCTTTAATGGTCGCTCGGGATTGTTGAGTGGAGCTTGATTGGGAGTGATTGACAGGTCATGTCATGTGACTGGGAACAGCTCTGCTTCACAGAGAAGCACAGTGTTTAGTTTCTCTTTTCAGTCGTAGCTTGGAGAGAAGCAATAGTGCTTTTCCCTTCTCCCTGGAGTTTCTGTTCTCTGTGTGGCCGTCTTTTCAGAAGCTACCAGAGATTAAGCTTACCTCTCTGAGATTTGGCTGTTTTGGGGATATCCTTCTCTATAAACAGCTAGCTTGGACTTCAGTCCATTGGTGTTACAAGGCTGAAGATCCAGCATCATGTGAGCATACTTGCTTTTTGTGCCAAGTTTGAAGGAGGGTGTGTGTCTGTGGGATGGTGCTTAACTTGGAACAGCAAAGATAGCTAGCTGTTAAGGATTATACTGTGTCATGTTTAAGACTCGTATTTGGTAAAAGTTATGCTAACTCTTTTTGTTATATTTTAACTGTGTTCTTAAATAAACTTTGTTTGATAAAAGCTTCCTAGTGGGTCACTTGAGTCATGCCTGGAGTGGAACACCTTATGTTCACTAATGCCAAAATCAAACGTAAAACTTAGAGTTAGGCTAACTTCATAAAATACATAGAACAATAACATAGAACCCTACAGTGCAGAAACAGGCCCTTTGGCCCACTGAGTTTGCACCGACCACAATCCCCGACCCAGGCTCTATCCTCATACATTTACCTGCTAATCCCTCTAACCTACACATCCCAGGACACTAAGGGACAATTTTAGCATGGCAAGCAACCTAACCTGCACATCTTTGGACTGTGGGAGGAAACCAGAGTACCTGGAGGAAACCCACGCAGACACGAGGAGAATGTGCAAACTCCATACAGACAGTGACCCGAGCCAGGAATCGAACCCTGGTCCCTGGAGCTGTGAAGCAGCAGCGCTAACCTCTGTGCTACCGTGCCGCCCTTGGAGTTTCTGGCCAAGGTCATAACAAGTATGGTGGTAGGGGTGATAATTATAGGATGGGTGTCAGAGGTGGGTTCTTTACTCAGAGGGTAGTAAGGGTGTGGAATGCCCTGCCTGCAGCAGTTGTGGACTCACCAACTTTAAGGGCGTTCAAATGGTCATTGGATAGGCATATGGGTAATATTGGAATAGTTTAGGTTAGAGGGTCATTAGATTGGTTCCACTGGTCGGCGCAACATCGAGGGCTGAAGGGACTGTACTGCGCTGTAATGTTCTATGTTCTCTAAGTAAGTATGGGCAGACTAGAAAATAGTCTCTTGGACAAAGAGGAAGGTTCTGCATCACGGCCACAACTAAGCTGCCAAGTGACAGTGTCTGCCCTCCTTGGATTCTGACTAACCTTCCTCTCTGATGCTGCCCGCTGCTGGCATTGCAGCCTCTGTTGTCAATTACCAATTCTTCTGTCCCCCAAGGTTGCAGGGATATTGGGAGCATGAGATCCGTAGGTATTGAACCGTGTGAAGAAGGCAGGCAGTAATATGGGAACATGTTTATCCATGGATTGCAGCCATAGAATTACTGAGCAATGTGATTTTCAACTCCTCCCATTGTCCACAGCCAAAACCCCACACACTGGACAGCTCCCACTCTGATCTCCAATTCTTGCATCTCACGTCCTTTTGGAGACGTTGCAAAAATGGCCTTCAAACTCCCTCAGTGGTAGGCTCTCCTCCTCATGCTGTCATCTCCAGGCTTGAGATGTTCTTAACCGTGGTATTGGACAGGCAGCACAACCTCTGGAGCTCTTCGTTGTGACTGCAGGGTCTCTATTCCCCTTATTGTGTTGTCCCCTATCATTGCCGGATTGCTTTTCACTCCCCCGATTGAGTGTCTTCCTGGGGCAGGATTTTCCATTCTCAGTGGGTGTCTCACCTGCTGCCAGTAAGCAGCAGTAATACGCTCAGGCTGACTCTGACGAGGAAGGCCCTCGGTTATCTTCTGCCCATCAGAAAGTGGACAGGAGAAGGGTATCCTCCGGACTGAGGACCCCAGAAAATAACTTCTCACCCGTCAACATCTGGAGGCCATTTAGAGGATGACAACCTTTGCCCTCGGCAAGTGAGGGCCATGGCTGCTGGCGAGGGGGATTGAATATAAAAGTAGGGAGGTCTTGCTGCAGCTGTATAGGGCATTGGTGAGGCCGCAGCTGGAGTACTGTGTGCAGTTTTGGGCGCCGTACTTACGCAAGGATATTTTGGCCTTGGAGGGAGTGCAGAGGAGGTTTACTAGGCTGATACCGGAGTTGAGGGGGTTGAGCTATGAGGAGAGGCTGAATAAATTAGGCTTGTACTCGTTAGAGTTCAGAAGAATGAGGGGAGATCTCATTGAGACGTATAAGATGATGAATGGGATGGATAGGATAGAGGTGGAGAGACTCTTCCCGCTCAAAAAGGACAGTAGGACTAGGGGGCACAGCCTCAAGATAAATGGGGGGCGGTTTAGAACGGAGTTGAGGAGGAACTTCTTCACTCAAAGGGTGGTGAATCTCTGGAATTCTCTGCCCGTTGAAGTGGTGGAGGCTGCCTCGCTAAATATTTTTAAGACGCGGGTTGATGGGTTTTTGATAAGCGAGGGGATTAAGGGTTGTGGGGAGAGGGCGGGAAAGTGGAACTGAGCCACAACAGATCAGCCATGATCTTATTGAATGGCGGGGCAGGCTCGAAGGGCTAGATGGCCTACTCCTGCTCCTATTTCTTATGTTCTTATGTTCTTATGGAACAACACTCTCTGGAATCCGGGATCGAGAAGCAGCCCAAGGACTGCGTGGGGAGATTTCACAGGGTGGGGTGGCAGGGAGATGGGTACTTGTGTGGTTGGCAGCAATGGCAGGGGCCAGCTGTCAGCCGCCAACCTCTGCCCCATGTCAATGCCCTCAAACATGTGTAGATTAATGGAGATCAAGGGAGCCTATCTCCAGCTGCCTTGTGGCCTGCACAGTTTTACTTGTCACGCAGGCGGCCTGTGGGCAGGCGTGTCTGGAGCTGACAATGTTGCAGCAATGGCAGGAAGAAGCTCAAAAGTGCCCATTAATTGGCCATTTAAAGGACTCAAGTAGATATGGGTGCAAAAAGGTCAACCATAGGCTTCCAGATGGGAAGGTATCGATCCCAACACCAACATCTGTGTTTTCAGACTCTTCCTCCTCCTTCCTCGCCTCCCGTGGGGACAGAGGATTCTGACACTGTTCTGGTCTGTTACCCATCCCTTTGTTCACATCTGCACAGGTAGCGACTCCCTCACACTTGGTGACAAAGACGGCTGCGTCACTACATTCTGGATTCTTGCCTGCGCGACTCCCCTCTCATGAGGAGGATATCAAACCTTTGAGGCCAAAGTTCCAAATTTTGTTCTCTCTATTCATCTTTTTGCTACAAGAGTCTGATGACATTAATCATTTCATTATTCCGAAACGTGGTGTTAAGACCCAGCTACACACGCAACATTTCTAATGACTTCTGGCAGCAACTTATGGGTGACTTGCCTGAGTTTCATTTAGAGAACGTGAAAGAATTAACTCTTTGTTTCTCAGACAGTTGGTAAGTACAGATTCGAATGCCTGTCTGGACCTCAAACAGAGCAAGGAATACAATGCCCGATAATACAGTTAATGAGCTCAAGTGGGTAAAAGCAACACTCTGCATTTATCTGTCACAACGTCAACCTGCGCTGAAGTTCTTCACAGTCAATGAAGTATTAGTCACTGTGATAATGGAGGAATCAAGGGGTGGTGCGGTGGCACAATGGTTAGCACTGCTGCCTCACAGCACCAGGGACCTGGGTTCGATTCCTGGCTTGGGTCACTGTCGGTGTGGAGTCTGCACATTCTCCCTGTGTCTGCGTGGGTTCCCTCTGGGCGCTCCGGTTTCCTCCCACAGTCTGAAAGAGTGCTGATTAGATGTGTTGACCATGGTAAATTCTCCCTCAGTGTACCCGAACAGGCACCGGAGTGTGGTGACTAGGGGATTTTCACAGTAACTTCATTGCAGTGTTAATGTAAGCCTTACTGTGACTAATAAATAAATATAAAACTTCTGACTTTAAGACAGCCAGTTTGTACACAACAAGCAATGTGAACATGATCAGACCATCTATTTAAATAGAATAGCTGAGGGCTAATTGCTGAATAAGAGAGCAGCGAGGAATCTGCTGCCTCTTCACAATATCACATCAGAGAGTGGGCAGAATTCAACAAAAAATTGCTGAATGAGTGTGAATTTGGGAGAGAATTTTGCTCAAATTTTGGGTGGGCTCCCAGCTGCAATTGTATGGCACTTAGATTAAAAGAAGCCAGGATGCGATTCTCGCCAGGAGGGGGTGAGGCAGAGGCTATTACATAGAATCTCTACAGTGCAGAAGGAGGCCTTTGGGCCTATTGAGTCTGCACTGACCCACCCAGGCCCTATTCCTGTAACCTTAC
The DNA here is from genome assembly GCF_965287045.1 of Carcharhinus amblyrhynchos. NCBI lineage: Eukaryota > Metazoa > Chordata > Chondrichthyes > Carcharhiniformes > Carcharhinidae > Carcharhinus > Carcharhinus amblyrhynchos. The sequence continues at coordinate 130,640,446 of NC_137327.1, forward strand.
ATATTTACCTGCTAACCCCCTGCTGTTGTCGCCGGTGAAGCACTGTGCGGTCACCCTGACCTTTGAGTGCGATGGGTGATATTTTGTCCACCGTGCCATCTCCCTGCCCCTTCTCCCCATCCCCTCCCCCACCCCTACTCCTCTCCCACAGGCATCAGTCAGGTATCTTAAAGTTTATTCATTAGTGTCACAAGTAGGCTGACATTAACACCGCAATGAAAAGCCACACTCCGGCTGGATACAGCAAGGGAGAACTTAGCATGGGCAGTGCACGTGACTAGCATGTCATTCAGACTGCGGGAGGAAACTGGAACAGCCGGAGGAAACCCACGCAGACACGGGGAGAACGTGCAGACTCCACACAGACAGTGACACAAGCCGGGAATCGAACCTGGGTCCCTGGCGCCGTGAGGCAGCAGTGCTAACCACTGTGCCACCGTCCTGCCACAGACGAATATCCATATTCTGCCAACCTGGCATGACCTGCTGAAATTGTTGTCCTGGTGATAAAAACTTTTACAGCTAAAGATGGGTTTTAAAGATATAGAGCGATGGGGCTGTGACTGTTTACTCTGGCAGCCTTTCCCACTGTGGCATTGGCCTTGGAAAGATAGATTGTCGATACATTGTCTTGGAAACAGAGCTGGGGACATAAACATCAAGGATAAGAGAGACCTTGAATATATTGCATGTTAGATCTCAGATATCCTTCGAGGAGATGCCAAAGTGTTCCAGCTAGCCAGCTTGTTCACCCTGAGTCTAAGGAGGTAAGTATCCTTAGCCATTGACAGGACATTGATCTAACCCCTCGTGTTGTGGGCACAGCTTTAGAATCTATGGACACATCACTAACTTTTATTCAGTGTTCCAGTTAAAAGGAAGGCACAACAAGGGCTGACATTCTCCCACCTCGCCCAGGGCTGGGATTCTCCGATCTTGCTCTCGGCTGGGATTCTCCAACCTCGTCCCGTGGTTGGGATTCTCCGACCTCACCCATGTCTGGGGTTCTCCGACCTCATCCAGGGCTGGGATTCTCCAACCTCGCCTGTGGCTGGGATTTTCCAACCTCGTCCAGGCTGGGATTCTCCAGTCTCACCCGGGACTGGGATTCTCTGACCTCGCCCGGGGCTGGGATTCTCCGACCTTGTCCTGGGGCTGGGATTCTCCGACCTCACCCGCGGTTGGATTCTCCGATCTTGCTCTCAGCTAGGATTCTCTGATTTCACCCGGGGCTGGGATTCTCTGACCTCATCCCGGGGCTGGGATTCTCCGACCTCACCCACGGCTGGGATTCTCCATTCTTGTTCTCAGCTGGGATTCTTCAACCTTGCCCGTGGCCTGGATTCTCTGGTCCCATTGCAGTGAATGGAGTTTTGGCTGAGTGCCAACTTTTCCATTCCTTTGATTGCTGGGTTGGATCAATTGCCCACGAGCCATGAGGTTTCAGTTCCTCTTTTTTAGCCACAGTGTTTACAAAACAATTGAGCTGCATTCAACCATGAAGGGAAAAACAAACAAAGCTCCCGGCTTGTGGGTAAGTGATCCAACCTGTCAATCAAAGCACTTCAAAGGAACCAGACACCAGGTGCTACTTTGCCAGATCTCTGTTCACAGCACTGGAGACTCCAGCCATAGGCAAGGTTGAACCTTTATTCTCCCAGACTCAGTCAAAGAGATCCTTAGCTGTGAAGAGTTAATTTTTGTTCCGTTTCTTTTGTGACCTGCCAAATTTTAACCTGGACCTATCTCTCCCACTGAGGGCTTTTGATGGTACTTCCCTTCATGGTGATCCTTCCCGTCTTGTTTCAAATGCTCAGGAATTTGATCTTTTCTTAAAATCATAAGAAATAAGAGCAGGAATATACCATTTTTATCTCTCAGACCTGCTTTAGCATTGGATTTTTGATTCATTCATGGGACATGGGCATCGTTAGATGGCCAGCATTCATTGCCCATCCTTAGTTGCCCTTGAGAAAGGGGTGCCTTCTTAAATCGCTGCAGTCCATGTGCTATGGGTTGATCCACAATGCTGTTAGGGTTCACTTCCTTGTTGAGACTTTATAGTGATTGATACAACTGAGTGGCTTGCTAGGCCATTTCAGAGTTCAGAGCCTACCACACTGCTGTGGCTATGGAGTCACATGTAGGGCAGACCAGGTAAGGACAGCAGATTTCCTTCCTGAAAGGCCATTAGTGAACCAGATGGGTTTTTCCGACAATTGACAAGGGGTCATCAGTAGATTCTTAATTTCAGATAATTTTTATTGAATCCAAATTCCATCATCTGCTGTGGTGGGATTTGAACCCGGGTCCCCAGAAAATTAGTTAGGTTTCTGGATTAATATTTGAGTGATAATACTACCATCACTCTTCAATAAAGATCATGATTGATCTGATCGTAGCCTTAAAGCCACTTTCCTCCGTTTTCCATAATCTGCACATCACTGTACTGTGGGAGGAAACTGGAGCACCCCCAGAGGAAACTCACGCAGACACGGAGAGAACATGCAGACTCCACACAAACGATAAAAGAAGGAAGGCGTCTAAAGTAAGCAGGCACCCAACAATCTGTCTAATTCAGTCTGGAATATATTTAATGACTGAGCTGTCACTACTCTCTGTGGAAAAAGATTCCAAAGATTAGCGATCATTTGACAGAAGAAATTTCTCTGAAATTTCGCCCTAAGTGGGGACACCTCATATTGAGGTTGTGCACTTGGTTCTGGATCTTCTCATGATCCATCCTCTCAGCATCCACCATGTCAAGCCCCCTCAGAATATTACTCCCTTCTTTTTCTAAGTCATCGCTTATTTTTAGTTCAGTCTTTTGATATTTGTTGCATTTGCTCCAGCTCCTTAACACCATATCTATCTTGTTAATTATTTTCCGCACAGATGTTATCGTCACCTATTTCTCCCTTCACAATAAGCTGATCCTGTTGGCTTTCATTTTCACAGTTCTTTTTAAACTTACTTTCTTATTTTAAATGTACAATTACTTCCTGATTGAATCACATTGGGCGGGATTTTACAGCCTCGCTCGGGCGAGACTGGAAATTCCCGTCCGAGGTCAATGGAGATTTCTGTTGTTGGACCCTCACCCACGCTGATTCCGTGGTGGGCGAGGTGGTAGATTTCTGGCCATTGCTTCTCTTTCTCACTCCAGCATTCCCTTATTGCTGTGTCGGACCTCTCAGTCTCTTTACCAGTTCTGCTTGCTGATATTTCCAAAGACATGTTTGCTGGGTTAACAATTGATGCTGGGTACCCTCACATGTTACAGGAACAGCACACTGCCATTTCCCTCCCTGTGGAGGTTATTAGTTCTTGTTAGTTTGCTCTATCTCAATGTTTATGTTGCGTATAATGCTACCATTTTGTTTCTTTTTCCCGCACCTAATTGCCAATCAGTAAATTCCACTTCCAGAAGCCCATACCCCCATTCCGTCCCCACCCCACTCTGTCAGCCACTCATTCTGTAATAGGCTCCCAGGTACCTGCTTATGTTAGACACCTTCCTTCTTTCATCATATGTGTAGAGTCTGCATGTTCTCCCTGTGTCTGCATGGGTTTCCTCAGGGTGCTCTGGTTTCCTCTCGCAGTCCAGTAATACAAAGGTCAAAGAACAACACAGCACAGGAAACAGGCCCTACAAGCCCGTGCTGTCCATTTTAACACTCAGTGAGAGCCTCATTCCAATCCTTCTTCTACCTATGACTTTTGTCTACATCTCATGGACTCCACAATAAAGGGGTGCACATCTCGAGAATTATATGTGTGCCAGATTAAGGGAGATCCAATTTAGGGACAATTTATTAACACCAATCAGCCTAAAAGCACGTTTTTGGGGTGTGGGAGGAAACCGGAGCACCCGGAGAAAACCCACGCAAGCACGGGGAGAATGTGCAAACTCCCACGGATGTGGGAGTCTTAATGTGCAGGTTAAATGGATTGGCCATGTTAAATTGTCCTTTAGTATCCAAGGATGTGTAGGTTTGGAGGATTGGCAGAGGAGATTTGAGGGGCTACTTGGATAAGGCCTGGGCAGATGCTCTGTTGGAGACTCAGTGGGCCAATTGACCTCCTTCTGCACTGTAGGAATTTTGTTCTATGATATACTAAGAGCTGGTTGTTTTCTTTCTGTATAAAACCTTAAGATTTCCTTGTCTTGTTTCGGTTCTGACATAGTGAAGAATGAATGTGCCGCTGGCTTTGCAATCTGAAGACATAGGCTGGTTGCCAGATATGTTTTGTTGTCGTGAGAAATGGCAACCTCATGCAAACTGACTCCAGCTGTTCTTTATTCTATTGGGTTCTGCATCTGTGTATCCATTAATTAGTGAGCTTGCAGATTTCAAATCTAAAGATTGCAATCAGATTCCGGAAGTTCAGAGAGCCTGTGGTCAGCTTCAAGTTTCTGCAAACCATAAAACGAGTTTATTATCTATTTCCTCGTGTCAGCTCTAAAACAGGAGACATTCATTGGCTCTTGGGCGATCTCTGACTTTGGGACTATTGTAAACCCCAGGAAAGTCACCGTGTGCTCCACTGATATCTGCACCAAGAGGAGAAGATTTCCTTGTGTGACTGCAAATACTGGCTACAGACTTCATGGTCAAATCTGTCACTTCCTGCACATCCAGGAGGACTCAGTTCAAAACATTCCTATTTTCAGCTATGAAGCTGTGGCCTGGGTCCCATATAGCAAAGGGCAGCTGCCTACACAGCTCCCACTAAAGGGAACTGGCTCATTCTGACCCACACTATGATTCTCACCAACTTTTACAGATGCACACAGAAAGCATTCTTTTTGGATGTATCACAGCTCTGGCCCTGAACAAGACCACAAGGAACTACAAAGGGCTGTGAACATAGCCCCAGTCCATCACGCAAACCAGTCTCCCATCCACTGACCTCATCTACACTTCCCTCTGCTTTGGAAAAACAACCAGCATATGGGCAGCATGGTGGCACATTGGTTAGCACTGCTGCCTCACAGTGCCAGGGACCCGGGTTCATTTCCTGGCTTGAGTCACTGCCTGTGCGGAAACTGCACATTCTCCCTGTGCCTGTGTGGGTTTCTTCCTGGCACTCCAGTTTCGTCCAGCAGTCCAAAATACATGCTGGTCAGGTGGATTGGCCATGCTTAATTCTCTCTAAGTGTAATCAAATAGGTGCTGGAGTGTGGGATTTTCACAGTAACTTTATCAGTGTGTTAATGTAAGCCTACTTGTGACACTAATAAGGAAACTTTAAAAACATGATTAAGGACTCCACACACCCTGGACATACTCTCTTCCACCTTCTTCCATCGGGGAAAAGATACCAAAGTCTTACCGACTCAAAACAACTTCTTCCCTGTTGCCATCAGACTTTTGAATGGACCTACCATATATTAAGCCACACCCTAGCTATGGCTGTAATATATAACTGTAACTACATTAGGGAATTTTCACAGTAACTTAATTGCAGTGTTAATGTAAGCCTACTTGTGACACTAATAAATAAACTTTAAACCCAAGCTATGACTGTAACACTACATTCTGCATCCTTTCCCTTCCTTCTCCCCTTTGTGTTCTATGAATGGTGTGTTTTGTCTGTATAGCACGCAAGAAACAATACCTTTCACTGTATCCCAATACATGCGACAATAAGAAATCAAATCAAATCAAAGTTGCCCATATCCAGCTCCGTTGTGCTCTGTTAATCACCCACATTTACATTCAGTACATCTGTGGGGAAGACCATAATGTGGAGATGCCAGCTTTGGACTGGGGTAAAACAGAAAGAAATCCCAGCTTAAGGTCCAACAGAGCACAAGAACATAAGATGTAAGAGCAGGAGTAGGCCACCTAGCCCTTCGAGCCTGCCCCGCCATTCAACAAGATCAGGTTTACTTGTAGCAAATGTCACAAGCTTTCGGAACAGGCTGTCCCTTCATCAGGCGGCTGGGAGTTCTGCTACAAATAAACTTGTTGGACTTTAAGCTGGTGTGGTGGGATTTCTTTCTGAGAAGACCATAACCAGAGGTCATCAATATGATATAGTCACCAAGAAATCCAATAGGGAATTCAGAAGAAATTACCAAAGAACGGTAAGAATGTGAACCTTTCTATCATATGGAGTGGTTGAAGCAAACAGTACAGATGCACGTAAGGGGAAACTTGACAAACATTTCAGAGTACAGAGATTAGATGGTGATGATGGTAGAGTTAAATGAGGATAGAAGGAGGCTCAAATGGAGCATAAACACCAGCTTGCAGATTTCAAATCCAAAGATTGCAATCAAATACCAGAAGTTCAGAGAGCCTGTAGCCTCCAGTTTCAAGTTTCTGCAAACCATAATGCAAGTTTATTGTCTGTTCCCTCCTGCCTTCAAGCTGCCAACTCTAGAAAAGGAGGCATTCATTGGCTCTTGGGTGATCTCTGACGTTGGGTCTATCGTAAACTCCAGGAAAGTTGCCGTGCGCTCCACTGATATCTGCACCAAGCGGAAAAACTTTCCTTGTGTGACTGCAAATAATTGCTACAGATGTTAAGGTCAAATCCAGCACTTCCTGCACATTCAGAAGGACTGAGCTCCTCCTAGATGGACCGAATGGCCTGTCTCTGTGCCAGATATCCTACAGTATCTCCCAGAGTGAAAATATCTGACCTGATGCATGGGAATAAGAAACCAAGTACTGTGCAATTTTCCACTAAGTCTTTTTGAAAAGGGCCTGATGTGAAAACCTGAAGCTTAATAAAGCTGTGGGTGCTAATGTAGCCAGCTGGAAAGGGTGCAGAGAGAAAAAGCTGGATGAAAAGCATGCCTGTGGTCTGTATACCAATTTTCCAATCCCTCAGCACTCAGTTTGGAGACTCTACCTTTGGTATCAGAAATGTTCAGAACTTAATTTGAAGGTGAAAAATTCGAGAAATTAACTGGAGAGGAGAGTTAAGTTTTTTTAAAAGTTTATTTATTAGGATCGCAAGTAGGCTTACGTTAACACTGCAATGAAGTTACTGTGAAAATCCCCTAGTCGCCACATGTTTGGGTATGTTGAGGGAGAATTGAATCCGGCCAATGCACCTAACCAGCACATCTTTCAGACTGTGCGAGGAAGCCAGAGCACCCGGAGAAAACCCAAGCAGACATGGGGAGAACATGCAAAAACTCTGCACAGACAGCACCCCAAGCAGGGATTTGAACCCATGTCCCTGGCAGTTGTGAGGCAGCAGTGCTAACCACAATGCCACCATACAGAGATAAGGTCCTGTAATAAAGTAAATCATATCAACGTGGCTAAATTGCTACTTCCACACTCTCTTTATGAAAAGGAATCTTGCAGAAAATTGGGGAGAATTTAAACCGTGGTTAGTAAAGAATTTCACAGGTGCAACAAACTGAAAACATCAAGTTGCTAAAAACATTCATTTTCTTCGATGCTTTTGGTGACACCAGGTTATGTAACTGCAATACTTTAAACACTGACAAATGAGAGCATGTGCTCACTGTAATAATGAATTAGTTTGAGATGTACTTCAAATGTAAGTGTGATTTATGAAGACATCAAGTTTTCCAGTGTGAAAAATCGCAGGAGAAACCATTAATCAGTATGTGACTGTGTTAAGAGCGATGATTAAGGCTGGTGAATGTGTTGACTGACAGAATCACTACCAAATTCCACTGTAGTTTATGTGGAAGGCAGAATATGTGATGTAGCATCATTGTGACAGGGGAACTCACAAGTCTATTAGCCAAGTATTTATACCCATAGGTAAACTCTTCAGTTTGGCAACCAGTTTGGTACGACCTCTGAAACTGACAAACGACGTTGTTAATGAACAGAGTGCTGTGACTGGAATAATGTATACTCTATAGTAACACCAACTCTGATAAACACAGCAGAGGAAAAGGAAAAGCAGCAATTGAGTTGATGACTGCAAACCTGGGTTCAGCTCCAGTCACTGCCTGTCTGGAGTTTGCAGTTTCTCCCCATGTCTGTGTCGGCTTCCTCCCACTGTTCAGAGGTGTGTTGGTTAGGTTGATTGACCATGCTAAATTGACTCTAGCGTCAGGGGGACTAGCAGGATAAATGAGGATTACGGCAATAGGGCCTAGGTGGGATTGTGGTTGGCACAGATGTGATGGGCTGAATGGCCTCATTCTGTACTGTGGGGATTCTACAATTCGAAGCTAATCATGATATGAGCTCTTGATGCATGTGCGAGAAGGGTTGCTTTGACCTGCAAACTTAAAGTAGGAACGGAATAAAGTGGAAGAGTTTTTTTATTCCTCACTTTGTACGATAGGAACAGGATGGCTATTGAAAACACATTTGGATCCAACAATTGGACAAGGAAAGGACATTCTGTATGTGACCAAGCTCTCAGCACTGGCATCTCATCTTCTACACAATTGTGTGTCACCTTTGCAACGTTAGTGTAAAGACTGCTGTGCGGCGAATCGCTGTTGGACCAGTCAGAAAATTATAATTTTGGAGAAACGCTTAGTTGCGATGCCCAAGATACTGCAGAGTAACAGCCAATCAGCGAAGGTGACTAAATGTTGAATGATTAAAGAATGATTCTGTGCAAAAAACTCAGAGAAATCTTGTCAAACTCTGAAACAAAACTGGATAAAACTGATATGGAATGTATGGATCTTTTCAATGTGGTATATCAGTCAACGGGGCAGATTGCTGGCTTTATACCAAATGCCACCAAGATCGTTTGAAGAAGAATGAAAAATCCTTCTGAATCTTGCATTGAAAGCAAGATCGATGGTGGGAAGATGATTCAGTGGACTTGCAAAGGTATTCCAACAAGCACCATACGAACAATCATTTACGGGTGTCAGGATGGCTGAGTGGTCTAAGGTCCAGACTCAAGAAGTAAAGTCGGTCCACAATAAGCTGGGGGTCCTGATCTCCAACTGGAGGCGTGAGTTCGAATCCCATTCCTGACACGTACCTTGGTGTGGCATGGTGACACAGTGGTCAGCACAGCTGACTCACAGCACCACGGTCCTGGGTTTGAATCCCAGCTTGGGCCACTGTCTGTATGGAGTTTGCACATTCTTCCTGTGTCTGCGTGGGTTTCCTCTGGGTGCTCCGGTTTCCTCCCACAGTCCAAGGATGTATGGTTTAGGTGGATTGGCCATGCTAAATCGCTCTAATGTCAGGAGGGCTAGCCAGGGTAAATGAACAGGGTTATGGGGATAGGGCCTGGGTGGTCAGTGCAGACTCAAAGGGCTGAATGGCCTTCTTCTGCACTGTAGGAATCCATGATTTTGTGAAACTGTTCTGCACAGCAATAAAAACTACATCACAATATTATTAGTATTAGTGAAGAGCCGGGATGAACAGATATTGTATTAGCAAGGAAAATAAGTCTAAGGAGATGTTTAACAGTGTGTCTATTTCTGAAGTGGAATGGGACTACAGCTCACAAGTGGCCATTTTAGATGCTCTGTGGACCATTGGAAAAGTGAGGTCCACCGCCAGGTCTTTGGAGAATGGAAAAGTACTGCCTGCTCTGAAGACAGGAGAAGAACCACAACATCTAAAGCATTCAAAGATCATCAAGAACCAGAGAACAAAGGCAATATTTATTCTCACAGTAACTAGTTGGGCAGTTCACTTCTTTCATTGACTCATGGACTGTGATCATTGTGGCAGGAACAGCTTTTATTGCACATGCCCGATTGCCCTTGAGAAGTTGGTTAGGAGTCACCTTCTTGAAATGGTGCTGTCATAGAGTCATAGACGTTTACAGTGTGGAAACAGGCCTTTTGGCCCAACTTGTCCATGTTGCTCCTTTTTTTTAACCCCATGTCTGTATGGGTTTCCTCCGGGTGCTGCACTTTCCTCCCATATTCGAAAATGTGCAGGTTAGGGGACTGACCATGCTGAGTTGCCCCTGGTGTCCCAAGGTGTGTAGGTTAGGGGGATTAGTGAGATAAATGCTTGGGGTTATGGGGACAGCACGGGATGCTCTCAGACAGTCAGTATAGACTTAATGGGTCAAATGGCCTCCTTCTGCATTGTAGGAATTATATGGATTTTTTGTGGTATCAATGAGGTGTTATTTGAATGTAATTACTAAATCAGAGGAGCCAAAGAGGAATGGGCTCTTTAATCCAAAAGCTTTGACAAAGGGTCAACTGGACTCGAAACGTCAGCCCTTTTCTCTCCTTACAGATGCTGCCAGACCTGCTGAGATTTTCCAGCATTTTCCTCTTTTGGTTTCAGATTCCAGCATCCACAGTAATTTGCTTTTATCTTATGGGCTGTTTAATAATTGGTTAATCGGAAAGCGGGTAAAGAGTCCGTTCCATCAGTTTCATTACCATCCGCAGGCCACACACCAAGGGGGGAAAGGATTTGAAAACAAATCCATCATTGAATGAAATTCCTGTGTGAATTCCATCACTGTGTGAAATATCAGGGGTAGAAAGTTCCATTAATCAGATTAAATATCAAAAGATGTATAGATACATGATAGAAAGCCTATTTCAAGGAAATGATAAATATTTCAGATTATTAGTGCTGTATGTAAATACAAAAATTCAAGCAATTAGAATTCCTTCTTTGGCTCAGTGTCCAACTGTTTTTTTTTCCCCTGATACTGATAAATGCCTTAAGATGTTTCTTTATGTTAAAAGTACTGCAGTGGGTATTGCAGTGTCAGTCGGCTGAACACTTTGGTCGTACACCCGGGAAGTGTAACTGCAGGCTTGTGGGACATGCTTCGTTTAGATAAACCCAGTGAGTGACCCTGCCCCAAACACCAATCCTGCTGTAACTGCCCAGGCGATGGTGGGCTGGCAATTAAAGCGGCAGCTACTTGGTTGGTTGGTGTTGAGGAGTGGTCGGTCCTGGGGTCACTGGAGGTACAGCGGATGGAGGTGGTGGGGGTGGGAGTTGGGGAGGGGAATGTGGGGTGGGGCGGGGCGGCTGTTGATGGAATGATGGGGAGGGGGTGGGGTGTGGCGCAGGAAGAGGGATGTCCACTTTTTTTTTGCCTCACCCAGATTATCTTGCGGGACGTGCTGGGATTCTCCATATGTGGAGCAAGGAGCCAAGCTCCCATGTAATATCTACATAACGATCCCCCATTTCAATTGATCCATGAAGCTAATGCTTGATCCAAATGGGAATCAATTAAACCAACAGTGGGAAGTAGTGGAGGGGATGGGGAAGGGGGATGGAGTTGTGGGTTGGGAGATGGTGCGCACATAGGGGCTGTAGGTTGCAGAAAATTAACATTAATTCTACTGCTTTGATTTTATTCCCATTTTGGTCAGTTTCGGTCAAAATAACTCCATATTTACATGGAAGCCTTAATAGATCACAATCTCTACCTTCGCCTTTTGGATGCTTTCTCCTGGTAATGATTCTTCTGTGGCCATTGTTATATATATATATATATATACATATATATATATATAGTCAGGTCAACAGTAATGTGGGTGCTTCTTAACTGCCCACTGAATTGGCTTCACAAACCCCTCAGCTGTTAAAAGGGTGGTTCACCTTTAAGAGGGCTTATGGAGGGCAATCAACGCTGGCGTTGCCAGTGACTCCAGCTTCTATGAATAAATTAAACATTTAGCATATTATCGAATTTATCTTTGGTTCCTGTTCCTCTTTGTGTTGGCCACTTGAGTCAAACTTCTAACTCTGCCGCAAGTTAATCAATAGAGCAAGCGACTAATGCACATTCAGCCCCGCCGTTTAAACATATTGATTTTCAACACAATAAATTACCTCGATGGAATCATTCTTTATCCGCCAGAGAGAAATCACATAAAAGAGAAACTTTTAGGACAGAGTTGTGTCATTTCTGATTCAGTGTCTGTACAGAGACGCCATGAGTAATGCTTTTATTGGATGCTATGAAAGAGAAACCCAGAGACACTTTGAGATATCCTAAACACACTATCCTTGGTGAATTATCTCAAAACAAATTTGAAAACACTCCTCTGTTAAAGAAGTTTAGACTTTTAGATATGAAACGGTAACTGTATAAAAGTGCCCCTTCACTTTTCAGAAGCTGTCGTATCAAACTCAGGATCGTAGAAGCACAGAGGTCTACAGTACAGGAGAGGCCCCTCGGCCCATCGAGTCTGCACCGATGCATGAAAGGCCTTGACCTGCCCACCTAATCCCACTTGCTAGCATTTGGCCCATGGCCTTGAATAATATGGTGTGCCAAGTACTCAACTGTTCAACTATTCAGGCTGCTCACGATGTGAATTTCTCATCGCTTTGTTTAGTTGCTGTCAAATGCTCAGGGGCTAAAGTTCAAATTCACAGGTGATTTGATGTACCATTATATTATGCCCACTGTGAGGGCTGCGCTTTTCTTCAAATGAGATCTAAAAGCAATGTGCTGCAGATGCTGGAAATCTGAAATAGAAACTACCTATCGCAGTCCTATCTGCTTCACCCCACTTCTTATGCAGTATAAAATCCATCACCATTCCCTCTCTCGTTAGCTCTGCAGTCAAAGAACAAAGAAATTTACAGCACAGGAACAGGTCCTTTGGTTCTCCAAACCTGCACTGACTTTGCTGCCCAACAGAAGATAAGTCATAAATGTTCAAAACACTAACACTGTTTCTCTCTTCATAGAGGCCCACAGACCTGTTTAACATTACAAGCAGGCTTATCTTAACACTGGAATGAAGCTACTAGTTGCCACATTCATTTTTTATTATTCATAATAAGAACATAAGAAATAGGAGCAGGAGTAGGCCATCTAGCCCTTCGAGCCTGCCCCGCCATTCAATAAGATCATGGCTGATTTGAAGTGGCTCAGTTCCACTTTCCCGCCTTCTCCCCATAACCCTTAATCCCCTTGCCTACCAAAAACCTATCTACCCGTGTCTTAAATATATTCAGTGAGGCAGCCTCCACCACTTCAACGGGCAGAGAATTCCAGAGATTCACCACCCTTTGAGTGAAGAAGTTCCTCCTCAACTCCGTTCTAAACTGCTCCCCCTTTATCTTGAGGCTGTGCCCCCTAGTCCTACTGTCCTTTCTGAGCGGGAAGAGTCTCTCCACCTCTATCCTATCCATCCCATTCATCATCTTGTACGTCTCAATGAGATCTCCCCTCATCCTTCTAAACTCTAACGAGTACAAGCCTAGTTTTTTCAGCCTCTCCTCATAGCTCAACCCCCTCAACTCCGGTATCAGCCTAGTAAACCTCCTCTGCACTCCCTCCAAGGCCAAAATATCCTTGCGTAAGTGCAGTGACCAAAACTGCACACAGTACTCCAGCTGCGGCCTCACCAGTGCCCTGTACATCTCCACCCATATCATGCCAATTGGATTCTTGCTCACAATTCAATTCTAATGACAGGTAAACCATTTGAAATGTCACAAATTTGCCTTTCTTGTCATTTACTCTAGATCCAGCCTTTATTTTAAAAATTATACTTATTTGGTATCCTGGCAATGTGTCCCATTCAGCAAATGCTTTCTGCACAGAGACAGAAATTGGTATATTCCATCTATTTTTGAAAGGTGCAATGTATACCAATTTCTAGGTGCAACACTGATATTAGTCTTTGCTTCTTTTCAGGCATTCCTGACAGCTGTCTGAAATCAGCTTGGGGTTAATTTCAATATTGAATGAAGAATTCTCAAATGCTGCCCATTATCCCTCTCCACCCACAGCCCCAATGTGACCACCCTCACCATAGTATGTCTGGCCACGACAAATTGAGTGCTGACACTATACCAGTGATGTGATGGGGGAAGACACTGTTGTTCCCAGTTGAAAGGAACAGTGCTTAAGAGGTGGCACAGCACACTATATGGATGAAAATGTTCAGCTGAGATGTGCCTTCAACACCCATAGCCTTGAAACTATAGATATGCTAGACAACTTAGAGAGCAAATGACTTTAGGAGAATTATGCAGGGGTGGGAGGGGGGGATATGACTAAATTTTTCGTGGCAATGGTTGTTGCTGACCAGGCCGGCATTTATTGTCCATCCTTAGTTGTACTGGAAACTGAGTGGCTTGCTAGGCCATTTCAATCACATTGCTGCGGCTCTGAAGTCATGTGTAGGCCAGACCAGGTAAGGGCAGCAGATTTCCTTCCCTAAAGGACATTAGTGAACCAGATGGGTTTTTAACGACAATCAACAATGGTTTAACGGTCATTAGTAGATTCTTAATTACAAATATTTTTTATTGAATTCAAATTCCACCAACTGGTGTGGTGGGATTCAAACCTGGGTCCCCAGAACATTAGCTGAGTTTCTGAGTAATGATCTGGCGATAATACCACTAGGCCATCACCTCCCCCGAGTGACCTCTTGTGACAGCATTTAATGATTAGAAAGAGAATCACTCAGGAGGCCTGAATCTTATATGAGCGTTTATGTGCAAAATATAGTTTATCACAGTACACAATGACCTGGAAGCTGTGTGGTGCCAGGGGAGATCACACATCTGTTTGTGCCAATTTTAATTCTTTCCACTGGTTGGGAAGTGGACTGGAGTGAGTTAGCTGTTATTCTCCAGATGAACATTTTTTACTGCTGTGTAATGTTGGACACTGATTTGTACATTGCAAACTGTGTTCTTAGGCCGAAATCATGGGTACATCCATCAGATATAACACTGGATAATGCAATGGGGAGTTACCTGTGGCTTACATTCTGGAAATGATCGCAGCTCATTAATATCCAAACGTGAAGTAGCTACACTTTGATCTATCCATTTACTTCCATCTTTTTTTATTTCATTCATTACTGAAGCTTCAAACAGCTTTATAACATAATTCATATCTTGTCTTCCACCTGCAAGTTTTTAGACAGGAAAATTCTAATTGGACAGAACGTAAAGGGGAGGCGGTTTAGAACGGAGTTGAGGAGGAACTTCTTCACTCAAAGGGTGGTGAATCTCTGGAATTCTCTGCCCGTTGAAGTGGTGGAGGCTGCCTCGCTAAATATTTTTAAGAAGCGGGTTGATGGGTTCTTGATAAGAGAGGGGATTAAGGGTTATGGGGAGAGGGCGGGAAAGTGGAACTGAGCCACGACAGATCAGCCATGATCTTATTGAATGGCGGGGCAGGCTCGAAGGGCTAGATGGCCTACTCCTGCTCCTATTTCTTATGTTCTTATGTTTCTTATGTTCTTATGTCTGCATTCTGCTGTGGGCATCTTTTTTCTTGTTATGTCTCAGTGCAGCTCATGTCTCTACACCAGGGCCTCCTGCCCTATCCCATTGAGAGGGGTTGTGAGCTGAAATTTTGGAGTGGCGAGCTCCGAGGAAGCTGCAGTGGAGTTCTGATCAAGTGTTAACAACTGTGAGGCCCCCTCAATCCAATCCTGCCCCCCCTCCCCCTCCGGCAACACTCATATCTCCAACACTCGCTATCACCAAATAATCTTTCACCTTTCCTCCTTTTAATGATTTTAAATGTATGCATTTTTTAACTGATTAAAAAGCCTTATCATTGTGAACAGCTCCTTCAGAACCTTCTATTTAAGTTTCTTTGTTGTCTGTTGTTATTGTCTATTTAGAACATAAAACATAGAAAAACTACAGCACAAACAGGCCCTTTGTCCCACAAGTTGCGCCGATCATATCCCTACCTGCTAAGCTTACCTATAACCCTCAATTCTACTCAGTTCCATGTACTTATCCAGAAGTCTCTTAAAAGACTCGATCGAATTTCCCTCCACCACCACCGATGGCCGAAGGGCCTGTACTGTGCTGTAATGTTCTATGTTCATTGCAATGTCTTTCATAAAGTAAGGTGCCCAAAATTGTGCACAAAAGGATTGGAGTTTTACCCCCAAAGTGGATAGTGGGAATTAGGAAGTATCTTGGCTTGACGCACTTTGCCTTGGGAGAAAGTGCTTGCAATTTTCAATCCAGAGAGCAGGTATTAACTGGATTTGATCTCCCTACCCTGAAAATAGTGTGGAGGCAGCCACAAAAGCAGCTGGGTGTAGAGGTGGTCTATTTAAAAGGCCCCTCTTGGTGCACTGGCATTTCTTTCCCAATGGAATAAAGAGCCCTCACCACTAGGCACACTCCCCATGTCCCTTCCATGCCAACTCAGCCCCCTCCACCCACCCCCATAGCCTCTCATACCCTCACTGTCAACCTATGCCCTTCCACCCACCCACATGACCACCCTCCATGCCAATCAATAGCATTTCCATGCCCATTCATCCAGTATACCCTCTGCACAGAATCAATCAACCTTATAACAATGGCATGTGTGGAAAAGCTTTAAGAAGAGATAAATTCATTATAATTTTCTTAAAATAAACTGCTTCTACTACAGTCTTATAAAAAGGTCAATCATCCAGATCTTTAAAGTATCAATAGTGGAAACTGCAAGCACATGACACTTCTTTAGCATGTATAAATAAACAAAGACTGGTTGAGAAATAGATCTAATAGAGAAAGCTATCCATCAAACAATGTTTTCCCTTTGGAGAAGTTGTTTCAACAGACTAATGGATGTCTGGGTTAGCTAAGGGAAAAAAACTTCAGTTGGCCTCTTATAATTGGCCTAAAGTGGCCCTTAACTGCTGCCATCCCACCCACTCATCCAATCACACTTCTACAAAAATGAGTCCAAGGAATTGACATGATGGTTGACAGGGCAATTTTTTTTTATCTCCGACTCGCCTCTGATCTCATTCCCAGCAGGAGCTGAAAATCATTGTTATTTTCTCTGAGAGAGGGGGTTTTTTTTAGGACAGAAATAGTTGAATAAAGGACAATCAAAATATCTCTTCTAAGAATTTGAGTATAAATCTTTCAGGAGCTGAGGGGAGTGTTGAAAATTGGCAAAGAGGATTCCTTGTGGATACCCATGTAAGACTCTGGGTTTTGGTAATACATCAAAGTTTGGATAAATCAACAGTTTTCCATTAATTATTTTAGATTAATTCTAATTCTCTTTTATTGTTTTAATGATTTGAAAGCTTTGTGGTCATGATAGACTGAGTCCATTTGTTGTAAGTTACTGAATGGTTGTTCGTCAGGAAATTCCCTTCGCTGAATAAGCAGTGAAATATTGTACAGCTACAGGAGCTCTTTTACTTTTAGTTGCTTGTAATGAATCCATTTTAAAACTTTTCTTTAAAACTTCCAGCCAAATTCTGTTCAGCAAGAGTGATGCTGAATAAATAATGTATATAGTTTACTGATTTTGAGAGAGTGTTTGACAAGTCTTTTTCTTTAGTTTGCAAATGCATAAAACTTGTCAAAGATATGTCTTAACAGGACGTATAACTTTTCCGTCTCCAAAAGGAATTTGCCACGATACTTTGTGAAGCTGTACCCTTTACCTCTATGCTTGAAGTCCAGTAACTTCTTTTCAGTCATCAGTTTCATGCTAGATGTGGCGATACTTGATTGTGCCAGCATTGATTGGCTGTCACTAGGTATGTCAGAGCTAATCAACCAAAGTATGTGTCTTGATATGGCCTTATCACTGATGCTGCCAACTGAAGGGATTTTGATGAATCAAGTATATTATTTTAAAATGTTTTTACATCTTCTGTTTCCACTCCTTCATCAAGTCCCTTTCATTTCTTACCAGGTTCTGCATTTTCCTGTGACTAACTTTGTTAGCTGCTTCCAAGCATCCAACATTAAGCTACCTGCCAGATACTACACAACTCACGCCCCAAGCCACGCTGTTCCAGTTACAGATACAACACCGGCATCCATTTGGTGTGCAAAACTGCCCAGGTCTGTGGCATGGATGGCACAGAGGTTAGCACTGCAGCCTCACAGCGCCAGGGACCCGAGTTCAATTCTCGGTTTGGGTCACTGTCTGCGCAGAGTCTCCCAGTGCCTGCATGGGTTTCTCCTGGGTGCTCTGGTTTCCTCCCACAGTCCGAAAGGCACGCCGGTTAGATCCCGCAGTGTCCCAAGACAGGCGCAGGAGTGTGGGAACTAGGGCATCTCCATTGTAACTTCATTGCAGTGTTAATGTAAGCCTACTTGTGACACCTATAAATAAATTTGAGGTTTGTGCCATCCACAAAAACAGCAGGATAAATTCGACCCAACACGCCCACCAATTAATCATCTCACTCACCAGCAAGATGATAAAGGGAGGCTGTTGTCAGTGCTATCAAGTGGCTCTTGCTTAGCAACCTGCTCACTGATGTTCTGTGTGGATTCTGCCAAGGTCATTCAACTCAAGACAGCCTCTGATGCTGCCATCAGACTTTTGAATGGACCTACCTCATATTAAGTTGATCTTTCTCTACACCCTGGCTATGACTGTAACTGTGGATTCTGCACCCTTTTCTTTCCTTCTCTATGAATGGTATGCTTTGTCTGTATAGTGCAAGAAACACTACTTTTCATTGTCTACTAAAACATGTAACAACAATAAATCAAATCAAATTAAACTCCTGACCCCATTACAGACTTGGTCCAAAAATGGACAAAAGAGCTGAATTCAGGGGATGAAGGAAGGGTGACTGTCCTTGACATCTAGGCTGTAGTTGACTGAGTCAAACATAAAGGAGCCAGGGAATCAGGGGAAAAATTTCCCATTGGTTGGAATCGTACCGAGCAAAAAGGAACATAAGAACCGCTATGACTCTCGGAAGGCAGTAGGACGACTCTTAGGCTGATTGGTGTAACAAATTGTCCCTAATTTAGTCTCCCCTCAATCTGGTTTCCAATGTGGAGTGCCATAAGCGTAGACAAGGGTCACGGGCGGAAGAGGGAACTCACAATGTTTAATATGGCGGCGCGGGCTGAAGGGCCTGTTTCCCGTGCTGTGTTGTTCTTTGTTCTAGATGGAGCAGAATTGAAACAATACCCAGTGGGCCTTCAATATTCAAACTTTCTAAATACTGCCACGCAGTAAGTGTCACAGCAAAAACAGGTAGCTTCACAGAGAGGGTGAAATACACAGGTTGTGAAGTTCTTAAATTCAGAATCACTTACGGTAACAGTGTGACAATTTCCAGTGTTAGTGATCGTTGGTTGCACAATGAACTGTTGGTTGCCTCGATAATGAATAACTGAAACAAGGCTCCTTGTGGTTGTTGGACTGGATCGATCTTCAGTCTTGGCAGTTGCCTCACTCAATGTGGTGAATTGAAGTTCCCACTTGATGTGTCTTGCGTCCTTACTTCCTGACTTGAAGATGGATGAGTGGGTGCCTTTTGCAGAAGGAAACATAGAGTAACTAACTGTCGTGTACCATTGCTTCCATTTATGTTACCTTTCAACAGATAGCAACATGTCAATTGGAGATGTTAACAAATAGAGGCAGAGGGAGATTTGTAAAAACTGCTATCCAACTGTGAATAATGCCAAGAATAGTTCATGTACTGTTCTGAGGAAATACTAAACTCATCCATCCAATGATTCTTATGTTCCTACTGTCCCCAGTAATAACGTTGTTACAAGAGGCAAAATATTTCAAGCCAAATTTAAGAAAAGCTGTCAAGAAACAGACTAGAGATTAAAAGAGATCCAGTTATAAGGAGAGGCTGGTAGACTGGGACTTTTTCCTCTGGTGTTTAGGAGGCTTAGGGCTGACCTTATAGAGGTCTGTAAAATAATGAGGGACACAGGTTGGCTAGATAGATAGTCAATACCATTTCCCAAAGGTAGGGGGGTCTAAAACTAGAAGACACAGGTTTAAGATGAGATGGAAGAGATAGAAAAGTCTCCAGAGGGGCATCTTTTTCACACAGGGAGTGGTGAGTGTCTGGAACGAGCTACCAGAGGTAGTAGTAGAGGTGAGTACAATTTTCTGTTTTAAAAAGCATTTAGACAGTTACATGGCTAAGATGGGTAAAGGGGGATTTGGGACAAATGCGGGCAATTGGGACTAGCTCAAGGATTTAAAAAAAAGGCGTCCTGAACAAGTTGAGCTAAAGAGCCTGTTTCCAAGCTGTAAACTTCTCTGACTCTATGACTCTAACTCCTCTGACCAAATTCCACTCTAGACAATGTGTGACAAGAAATGTACAAAAAAAAAGGCCAGTTACTTCCCTATTTACCTGGTGAGGGTGGCACAGTGGCATAGTGCTTAGCACTGCTGCCTCACAGCGCCAGGGACCCGGATTCAATTCTGGCCTTGGGTGACTGTCTGCGTGGAGTCTGCATGAACTCCCCGTGTCCGCGTAGATTTCCTCCGGGTGCTCCGGTTTCCTCCCACAGTCTGAAAGATGTGCAGTTTAGATGAATTGGCCTTGCTAAAATTGCCTTTAACGTGTCCAAGGATGTGTAGGTTAGGTGGAATAGGTGCGGTAAATGTGTGGGTTACGAGCCACTGGGTAGGAGAGCTGGTGCAGACTCGATGGGTCAAATGGCCTTGTTGGCACTGTAGGGATTTTATGATTCGATCCACACTGACTTTTTTGCCACAGTCATTCAGACAGTCTCGATGGTATATGGCCTCAGGTGAGTTTGTTTTCTTTTTTCAGGTCAGACAGCTCTGTACAAATCCTTTGATTTATTCACATGTTGCTAGTCACAACACAGACTGCTGAGCAGGTTCTCTACATTTCCTTTCTCCAATACCCCAAATTGTATCACGGCAGTTACCAACCTGGAACTGACAGAATACAGGTCATAGTGGGCAGACAATTTATATATTATATATTCAAATTAGGCATCTATAGAATCATAGAATCCCTATAGCGTAGAAGGAGGCCATTCGGTCTATCGAACCCGTACCGCCAACAATCCTACCCAGGTCCTATTCCTGTAACCCCATGTATTTACTCCACTAATCCCCCCAACACTAAGGGACACTCAGAGGAAACCCACACAGACATGGGGAGAATGTGCGAACTCCACACAAATGGTCATCCAAGGCCGGAATTGAACCCAGGTTCCTGGTGCTGTGAGGCAGGAGTGCCAACCACTGTGCCACCATCATACTTGGTTTTCTGATGGAAGTTGAAACATGTTGTACTCAGGGCAATGGGTGTAAACTGGGTGAAATGAGGACCAATTTTGGGCAGAAGTGCCCCGTGCCCACAAACTGCCAGGAAGGAATTCAATCTGCTAATAAATTGGACGATTTTTCAGTTATCCCATTGGCTGACCAAAACAGGTGCTAATAGAAAGAGAACAAGCTGGAGGAACTCTGTAGATCAAGCAGCATCTGTGGATGGACAAGTAGAATTAACAGTCTGAATCTGCCTCCAGGTGTCAGGGCCCTGAGTGCAGGACCAAGTCAAGGCAGGAGAATAGGACAAGGTGGATTGCTCATGTGGAGAGCCAGGGCAGACATGAGGGGCCGAACGGCCTTCTATGCCATCACAATTTTGTGATTGCGAGCACCTTGTAGAGGTAAGTTTAAAATAAAAATTCAGAGGGGCCAATCAGACTGGCCCCTCTCACTGGGGGTGCGGTAGAGAAATCCTTCTTGATGCCTCATTTGGGGTTGTGGGGGGGTGGCCGTTTCTGCTGGAGGCCCCCACCTTTTGGGAGCCAGAGTATTTACCTCTGATGCCCCTGAGCTGCCACAAGGAGACTTCCTCCTTATGTGCCTGGGCCTTAAATACGGTAATAGGTTCCCTGCCTCTGTCCGGCAAGAAGACAACTCGGGTCTCTGCCTGTCTCTGGGAAACCTCTCCAATAGTGGCAATGTATCAGGCAACCTCCCCATCACAGCACCCTGTTCTCTCAGCCCCATCACCTCTCCCATCACCCTGTGCCTGAGAAAATCCTGTCCAATCTTTCAGGTTCCTGATCTTTCATCGGAACCTCTGATGAATGGTCATTGACCTGAAACATTGGCTGGGATTCTCCCAAAAAAAGTGCCCACTGGGCAGGAAGACGGGAGAATTTCTTGCCCATTTTCTGGGCACACCGAGCTGAATGAATCTGTGCTTCCCAGGGTGTCTCAGAGAGATTCCCCTGGTAGGGGATTGAGGGGGAGGAAACAGCTTCACCCGACCCGAGAAGCTGGCATCAGCACTCTGACCGGGCCACTGCGATTTCCAGTTGCAGGGCTGAATATGTGGGGGACAATGAGCCTGGGAGATACGCAATGGGCTAGACGCCAGCTGCGACTCCCACTACAGGCACCTCGCTGATGTCCCCTGACTCGCTGCGCTACTCGAGCGAGCTGGGAGAATGCCGACCGTTAACCCTGGCTGAGATTTTCCAGCCTCCCCATGCGGCGTGTTTTCCAGCGAGGTGGGAAGCTCACCACTGGCTGCTGGTGGGATCTTCTGGTCCTGCCAAAGTCAAAGGCCATTCGCCTTGCCCACGGGCTGCGCCACCGAGGAGGCTGCCACAGTGGGGCGGAGGGGGGCGGGCACTTTCAGTGGGACTGGAAGAGCCCGCTGGAGGAAAGGGATGGAAAATTCCGACCTCTATTTTCTGTTTTTATTGCAGCTTCCCTGCATCAGCATGACTTTGTCTTTGTGCAGTAGGAGGTGCGCTTATTCCATCTGTAAATGTAGGGCTATGCTTGGTTTCCTGTGTTAACTTCAACATTGTGGAGTTTGGAGGATCTGGGCCTTAAGAGCTGATTATTAAGAGTGAGCAATTGTCATCAAAAGATAAATGTTAACTTTGATTTTAGATACCAATTTCTATGGTTTTGGAGAGACTGGATGAGCTCCCCTGACCAAATCCATAGCATCCAATTACGTTTGAACTTACAAACATACAAAATAGGACCATTCAGTCCTTTGAGCCTGCTCTGCCATTCACCAAGACCCTGGCTGATTTATTTGTATTTCAAATTCTACATTCCCATCTACCCCTAATGACCTTTGACCCCCTCGCCTAACAAGGATCCATCTGCCCCCTAATACTCAGTGACCCCCGGAAATCACCACCTTCCGAGGTAGAGAGTTCCAAAGTTGCACAACCCTCCGAGAGAAAACATAAGGTTGTTAAGAAGGCGTACAGTGTGTTAGCTTTTATTGGTAAAGGGATTGAATTTCGAAGCCATGAGGTCATGTTACAACTGTACAAAACTCTGGTGCGGCCGCACTTGGAGTACTGTGTACAGTCCTGGTCGCCGCATTATAAGAAAACTGTGGAGGCATTGGAAAGGGTGCAGAGGAGGTTCACCAGGATGTTGCCTGGTATGGTGGGAAGGTCTTATGAGGAAAGGCTGAGGGACTTGAGGTTATTTTCATTTGAGAGAAGAAGGTTACGAGGTGACCTAATTGAGGCATACAAGATGATCAAAGGATTGGATAAGGTGGACAGTGAGAGCCTTTTACCTCGGATGGTGTTGGCTAACACAAGGGGACATAGCTTTAAATTAAGGGGTGGTAGTTATAGGACGGATGTCAGAGGTAGGTTCTTTACTCAGAGGGTAGTAAGGGCGTGGAATGTCCTGCGTGTAGCAGTTGTGGACTCGCCAACTTTAAGGGTGTTCAAATGGTCAGTGGATAGGCATATGGATAAGATTGGAATAGTTTAGGTTAGAGGGTCATTAGATTGGTTCCACTGGTTGGCACAACATCGAGGGCTGAAGGGCCTGTACTGCGCTGTAATGTTCTATGTTCTATGTGCAATCACCATTGCCGTTAACCTCGCTCCCTGGAGTTATTACCAGCAGATTTTCATTTGTCTCAAGGGTAAACTGACTCTGAAGTCACCACAGCTGCTGGGGCCTCAACTGGGACCTCAACTGTTTACCATTTACATAGACGATCTGGAGGAGGGGGCTGAGTGTAGGGGAACGAAATTTGCTGATGACACGAAGATGAGTGGAAAAGCGAATTGCTTGGAAGGTGCGGAAAGTCTGCAGAGAGATCTGGATAGGCTGAGTGAATGGGTGAGGACCTGGCAGATGGAGTATAATGTTAGCAAATGTGAGGTTATCCACTTTGGTAGAAATAATAGTAGGAGGGATTATTATTTAAAAGGCAAAAAGCTGCAGCATGCTACAGTGCAGAGGGACCTGGGGGTCCTTGTGCATGAATTGCAAAAACCCAGTCAGCAGGTGATCAAGAAGGCAAATGGACTGCGAGGGGAATAGAATATAAAAGCAGGGAGGTCTTGCTACAGGGTACTGGTGAGGCCACAGCTGGAGTATGGTGTGCAGTTTTAGTCGCTGCATTTGCAAAAGGATATATTGGCCTTGGAGGGAGTGCAGAGGAGGTTCACTAGGCTGATACCAGAGATGAGGGAGCTAGCCTATGAGGAGAGATTGAATGGACTGGGTCTGTATTCGTTGGAGTTTAGAAGGCTGAGGGGGGATCTTATAGAGACATATAAGATAATGAAGGGGCTAGATAGGGTAGAGGTAGAGAGATTCTTCCCGCTTGGAAAGGATAGCAGAACTAGAGGGCACAGCCTCAAGAAAAGGGTGGGGTGCAGTTTAGAACGGAGTTGAGGAGGAACTTCTTCACTCAAAGGGTGGTGAATCTCTGGAATTCTCTGCCCGTTGAAGTGGTGGAGGCTACCTCGCTGAATATTTAAGTCAGGGGTAGATATGTTTCTGATAGACAAGGGAATTAAGGGTTATGGGGAGAAAGCGGGAAAGTGGAACTGATCCACTTCAGATCAGCCATGATCTTATTGAATGGCAGGGCAGGCTCGAAGGGCTAGATGGCCTACTCCTGCTCCTATTTCTTATGTTCCTATGGCCTTGGGAAGGATTTTCCAGCCACGCTCACACTAAAACTGGAAAATCCTGCCCATGGTGAACAGACCTTTTCTTGGTTCCCCCCTGCCGGCTACGATTCCTGTGGCAGGTGAGACAGGAAAACTACCCCCCCAAACCCCCACTCAGTTATAAGTAATGAAAACTGAGGCTGGGTACTAACAAATTTATAATCTTTTATTTCCATCAGATGATTTTCATTTGATGGCACAGTCCACATTTGGAGAAAAACCCACGGCTGCTTGAAAGCCCTATGCAATCAAAGTCAATTTTAATGCTGTGATTCTGGAACTTTATAGACATTATTAGGTCTAATCTTGTCAAAGAAAAACTCTGAAGTGAATATATTGTGAGATGTCAGAGATATTGCAATGGCAATTTATTCAAAACCTCAATTTCTACTTTCACAATGCCGATTGCTTTATGAACTCTAAATCTTGTGGTCACCTGTATCTTTCTTGTAACTTCTGCAATAATCCTTCAGTAAATCATCTTGATGAAACATTTGATGGCAGTGGTTTTCCTGTCAGAAGTGTAATGAGATTATGAAGTGGCATAATATTAACTGGACTTGTACTTTCCGGGACACAGGGAAACCTAAGGGGAAATGGGATTGCAATTATTTTCAATGTTGCGAAAGGCTTTGAACAGGCATATGGAGAAGAACCTTTTCTGCTGGTGGGACAGTTTAGGACAAAGGGGATACAGCCTTAAAACTAGAATCAGGACATTCGGATGAGAATCCAGGGAACACTTCTTCATACTAAGAGGGAAAGGGGGCAGAAGCGTTGAGATCTGTCCCACCAGAAGCAATTAAGCTTAATTAATAATTTGTAATCTGAGGCTGATAGATGTTTGCTAGACAAGGTTATGAAAAGATATGAGATGAGGAAGGTAGACAGAGTTAAAAGACAGAT
This sequence comes from Carcharhinus amblyrhynchos, assembly GCF_965287045.1. Lineage (NCBI taxonomy): Eukaryota > Metazoa > Chordata > Chondrichthyes > Carcharhiniformes > Carcharhinidae > Carcharhinus > Carcharhinus amblyrhynchos. The sequence goes on from NC_137327.1 coordinate 130,665,957, forward strand.
TAAACGTAGACACAAAATGCTACAATGTTAGGGGATGCAATCACAGAGAGAACTGAGGGCACTTCTTAGGCCCAATAAGAGGGCAGCACAGTGGTTAGCACTGCTGCTTCACAGCTCCAGAGTCCTGGGTTCGATTCCCAGCTTGGGCCACTGTCTGTGTGGAGTTTGTACGTTCTCCTTGTGTCTGCGTGGGTTTCCTCCGGGTACTCCGGTTTCCTCCCACAGTCCAAAGGTGTGCGGGTTAGGCTGATTGGCTGTGCTAAGAAATTGCCCCTTAGTGTCCAGGGATGCGTAGGTTAGAGGGATTAGTGATTATAATGTGTAGGGATATGGGGGTAGGGACTGGGTGGGATTGTGTTCAGTGCAGACTCAATGGGCCGAAGGGCCTCTTTCTGCATTGTAGAGTTCTATGATTCTAAGAATCCTTTGAAGGTGCCTGGACAGGTTACAAAAGCGGCTGATAAAGCAGGTACAATGTTTGGCTTTATAAATAGGGGCATGGAGCACAAAAGGTAAGAGATAATGCAGAACATACAGCAAACACAGACTTGGCCCCGTCTGGAATATTGGGCTGAACCTTCCCAGTCGCGTGGAGAGAGGTTGGAGGTGGGACCGGAAGCCAAGTTAGAGAATCTCGCTTTGAGTTGGCTCCTTGCCGTTTTCCTGCCTCTGAGACCTGACTGGCATCGGTTAACTATCAGGCTGTCAGGCTACAGCTAATTAGGTTCAATAAGTGTTGACCTGTGGGTAAGCTGATGATGTCAGTGGGGTCTTCCCAATTGAGAGCCAGCCCCCTGTCCGAACCCATGTTTCAGATCCCTATCATGGGCCTGTTATGGACACCTGTTGAGGCTGAAGCTCAGTTAATGTATGGGACAGCACTGATGCCTCTGAGGGTTGCTGGTTGGACCTTGCTGTGCCCTCTCCTAGAACCATAGAACATTACAGCACAGAAACAGGCCTTTTGGCTGTGCCGAACTATTTTTCTGCCTAGTCCCACTGACCTGCACCTGGACCATATCCCTCCACACCCCTCTGATCCATGTACCTGTCCAAGTTTTTCTTAAATGTTAAAAGTGAGCCCACATTCACCACTTCATCTGGCAGCTCATTCCACACTCCCACCACTCTCTGTGTGAAGAACCCCCCTCAATATCCCCTTTAAACTTTTCCCCCTTCACCCCTAACCCATGTCCTCTAGTTTTTTCTCCCCTAGCCTCAGTGGAAAAAGCCTGCTTGCATTCACTCTATCTATACCCATCATAATTTTATATACATCTATCAAATCTCCCCTCATACTTCTACGCTCCAGGGAATAAAGTTCTAACCGATTCAACCTTTCTCTGTAACTCAGTTTCTCAAGTCCCAGCAACATCCTTGTAAACCTTCTCTGCACTCTTTCAACCTTATTAATATCCTTCCTGTAATTAGGTGACCAAAACTGCACACAATACTCTAAATTCGGCCTCACCAATGTCTTATACAACCTCACCATAACATTCCAACTCTTATACTCAATACTTTGATTGATAAAGGCCAATGTACCAAAAGAACTTTTTACGACCCTATCTACCTGTGACACCACTTTTAGGGAATTATGTATCTGTATTCCCAGATCCCTCTGTTCTAATGCACTCTTCAGTGTCCTACCATTTACCTTCTTTGTTCGACCTCGGTTTGTCCTTCCAAAGTGCAATACCTCACACTTGTCTGCATTAAACTCCATCTGCTATTTTTCAGCCCATTTTTCTAGCTGGTACAAATCTCTCTGAAAGCTTTGAAAACCTTCCTCACTGTCCATTACACCTCCAATCTTTGTATCATCAGTAAATTTGCTGATCCAATTTGCCACATTATCATCCAGATCATTGATACAGATGACAAACAACAATGGACCCAGCACTGATCCCTGTGGCAAACCACTAGTCACAGGCCTCCACTCAGAGAAGCAATCCTTCACTACCATTCTCTGGTTTCTTCCATTGAGCCAATGTCTAATCCAATTTACTACCTCTCCATGTATACCTAGCAACTGAACCTTCCTAATTAACCCCCCCTGCGGGACCTTGTCAAAGGCCTTACTGAAGTCCATGTAGGCAACATCCACCGCCTTCCCTTCATCTGCTTTCCTGGTAACCTCCTCGAAAAACTCTGATTGGTTAAATATGACCTATCATGCACAAAGCCATGTTGATGCTCCCTAATAAGTCACTGTCTATCCAAATATTTGTAGATCCTATCTCTTAGTACTCCTTCTAATAATTTACCTACTATTGACATCAAACTTACCAGCCTATAATTTCCCGGATTACGTTTTGAGCCTTTTTTAAAACAACAGAACAACATGAGCTATCCTCCAATCATCTGGCACCTCACCCGTGGATACCGACATTTTAAATATGTCTGCCAGGACCCCTGCAATTTCAACATTAATCTCCTTCAAGGTCCGAGGGAATATCCCGTCTGGTCCTGGGGATTTATCTACTCTGATTTGCCTCAAGACAGCCAGCACCTCCTCCCCTTTAATCTGCATAGGTTCCTATTGGATCTACTGCTTTGATTGCTTCACCCAATGTTTTTAATTGGGTAGAGTGCATGGGGGTGGCATATTAATTGGCTACCTGCGGAAAGATCATCCTGGGCAGGATTTCGCAGCCTTATTGTTCCCAAAACCGTAAAGCCCCACCTGAAGTCAATGGACATTTCTGTTGTCCACCCCTCGCCCGCTCTGTTTCCGTGGCGCATGGTTAGCATTTGGAATGCACTGTCTGTTCAGATAGAATTGTAGAATCCCTACAATGCAGACGGAGGCCATTTGACCCATCCAGTCTGTGATGACCACAATCCCACCCAGCTCTGATCCCCATAAACTCAGATATACACCCTGAGATTATCCTGACGCTAGGGTCAATTTAACACGGCCAGTCAATCTAACCCGCACATCTTTGGACGATGGGAGGAAACCAGAGCACCCGGAGGAAACCCACGCAGGCACGGGGAGAACATGTAAACTCCACACAGACGGTGACCTGAGGCTGGAACTGAACCTGGACCCTGATGCTGTGAGGCAGCAATGCTAACTACTGTGCCACTGTACTGCCCGGTGGTTAACACAGATTTAATAATCACCTGCAGAAAGAAATCAGACAAATATTTGGAGCAGATACGATTGCAGGGATATGGGGAAAATGGAGAGCTAACTGATCGTTCTTTGAAAGTCAGTGCAGGCTCGATGGCCCGAATGGCCTCCATCTGCATTCTGATACTTGATTTTATGACTCATTGAACGGTGGAGTAAGTTCAATTTGGTCTTGAAAGCCAACAGGAAAACCTAAGCTTGAAATATTTGCAACCACTTCATTCACTAATGTACTTCTGAAATGACTCAGGTCATGGGCAGCCAAAGATTATTTATTAGTTCAGAAAAAGTGGATCAAAGCCTCGAGTGATTGGCAATTTTATGAAAATCTGGACAGTGTGAAGATATTTGTAGTTATGTTTTGAAGTGAAATATTCTCCCATCATCTTGTTTCAGTGAGGAGCATTCTGATTACAATGATTGTTAACTGTCTTCACCTTCACAATGAACCTGGCTGAAGTTCCACTTTGAATGAAGAAAAGCCAAAATCCCTATTCTTTTGTTTAGAATCATAGTATCCTACAGTGCAAATGGAGACCATTCAGCCCATTGAGTCTGCACTGACCAAAGTCCCACCCAGGCCTTATCGTAGCTCGTCCCCCTGACCCGAAGGGGCAATTTGGCATTGCCAATCCACCTAACCCGCACATCTTTGGACTCTGGGAGGAAACCCACGCAGACACGGGGAGGACATGCAAACTCCAACACAGACAGTGAGCCAAGTCAGGAATCAAACCCAGGTCCCTGACACTGTGAGGAGACAGCAGTGCTAACCACTGTACCACCATGCCATTCAAAAATTTAGTTATAGGCAATTTCTGCTGATCAAGCACTGGATCATCAAGCACTGAATGTCAGACAATCTGTGTGACAAATAGAGGCAGGTTGGGTTTCAAGGAAATGGTTTAAGTTTATTTATTAGTGTCACAAGTAGGCTTACCTTAACACTGCAGTGAAAATCCCCTAGTCTCCAAGCTCTGGCACCTGTTTGGGTACACTGAGGAAGAACGTAGCACAGCCAATGCACTTAACCAGCACGTCTTTCAGCTAGGAGGAGGAAACCCATGCAGACATGGGGAGAACATGCAGACTCCACACACAGTGACTTAGGCCGGGAATCAAACCCGAATCCCTGGCGCTGTGAGGCAGCAATGATAACCACTGTGCCACTATGCCCGTTTGAGTGAGAGCAAAAATTCAAAAGTGGAAAATTTTAAATCCAATAAATGTTTATTTATTAATGTCACAAGTGGGCTTACACTAACACTGCAATGAAGTTAATGTGAAAGTCCTCTAGCCGCCACTCTGGCACCAGTTTGGGTACACTGAGGGAGAAGTTAGCATGGCCAATGCACCTAACCAGCACATCTTTTGGACTGTGGTAAGAAACCAGAGCGCCCGGAGGAAACCCACGCAGACATGGGGAGAACGTGCAGACTGCACACAGACAGTGATCTGAGCCAGGAATCGAAACTGGGTCCCTGGCACTGTGAGGCAGCAGCACTAATCACTGTGCTACTGTGCTGTCCAATATAACAAACTGCATCAATTTAACTGGGATAAATTCAAAGCTTGCAGCATTTTATAAAATTATTTTGTGAGGTTATAAAAGCACAGATGTTGTCAGCCAGTTATCTGGTGTAGAACAAATTGCCAACCAATGAATGACAGGAATATGATTGTTCCATCTGATAAGTGCAGCCTTTAAAATTGTGCAGTGGATTTATTCCCATGAAACGAATGGTTAAAGTGGAGAAATATTTTCATAGTTGATAAGGAATCTGTATTATCTGATTTTGATGGTTAACGGCATCAGTGAGGTGCTTTATCCACTGTCAAGATCTTTGAATAAAATGAAAGTTAAAGAATTGAATACAATAAAGATCAAAGAAGTTTTGGATAAAATAACAAAGTGGGTAAAAGAGGAGCTGCCAGTCGGGTTTTTGATATGTGAATTAATTTAGCAGCAGGGAATTAGGTGTTTACTTAAATAAAAGCAAAATGCTGCAGCTGCTGGAAATCTGAAATAAAAACAGAAAATGCTGGATAAACTCAGCAGGTCTGGCAGCATCTGTGGAGAGAAACAGAGGGGGTGAGCTAATGAAAAAGAAAATGCCAAGTCCAGGACGAGAATGCAAACTGGAGAGTTTCTGATCCATTACTTGGGCAAATCCCAATTAGCGATCTCAGTGCACAAAAGGACAGCAAAAACTGCTTCTCGCCTGTTGGGGGAGGGGGTGGGGCTTAAATCAACAGAACGTTGGCTGGGAGCAGCAGAGGGTGCCAATATGCATACCTTTTCTTCTCTCAGCCATTTCTAAAGCAGGCCCCCTCCAATTTCCTCAGCTATCATGGAGGCCTGCGGCCTGTTGTGACCCCCCCCTTCTCCGACCTGGACCAATCCTGATCCCCTCTCTTTTCTTCCACCAATTGCAATGCAGAGTCCAACAGCGGGCCCCCCACCCCCACCCTGCCCCAGTCTTGCTTTGTCCCCCCAGTTGGCCCTGCCCTCTCCAGGCCCCACAGCCTTGGCACTATTCTATCGACGCAGCCATTATGTGATGCCCCCTTGTTGGGGACCAGCTATGATTCTCGATGGAGGGAACCTCTCCTGGCGAGACCACACAGGTGAGTGACCCAGACAATTCAGTCCCCAGCTCGCTAATTACACTGAAGTGAGAATTTGAATATATTTAAATAATATATTCAGCCTTGTGTTGGAAATGGGCGAGGGTGGGCCTCGCTGGATGTCCTGTGCCGGCAGGATCGTAAGAGGTGAGAAATCGGGTGTGAAGGGCGCAAACCTGATTTCTCTGCCCTCGCATGATCTTACCGGCTCATGTTGCCCCCCGTGGGGTTGGGTGGGTGTGATGGCAAGATTGCCCTCAGAGGATGGAATCTTACCAAAAATGGCAAAGTGTCAGGACATGACTGTTTCTCTCCTACACGAAACCAAAGAAAGACTTCCTAAACTTAAAGACAATTGATGGGTAGTAGCTCTTTGCTGGATTTACCTTGTATTTAACATACTGTATGTGATATTGATTTGGGACAAGGGCATTTCCTCCGGGTTCAGGAAGTAGATAGATGGAAATGGGGCTAATTCCATACGAAAGTCTGTGTGTGTAGCCATTATTTTAATTAATGTATCTTTGCTTTGTATTGTGGCCTTTCTTGTTGGATGTTTATTTTAATTTAGTAAGCATTCTTTTACGTGAACGCAAGCGACAAGTCTGAACCTTTCCTCGTTGGTTTGCATATCTTCCCTCATGTTATACCAAATCGCAAAATACACATTTAAGAACCGGTGTTGCAATTTACTCTGAGGTTTTGGGATGCCTTTGCATCTAACATCAATGAGATTCTTAACACTATCACTGGTGTATTTCTGAGCATGTATATAAAAAACTCTGAGTTTCTGGATATTATAGTCTGTAGTGTCACACAAACATATTCAGTTCCACCTCATACAAGTTAAGGATGTGCAACATATCTATCACTACTGCATAGATTAATTGAGAGACAAGCCACTTCTTAGGATTGGAATACATTCTTCAACTGTTAGACTAAGCAAGAAGTTGTGGAAAGGGAGCAAGTATACAGTGATATTTCTTAGGGTTCAAGTGTGGACCACTGCCGTTTTGCTATCTATTAGTGACTTGGATTTTAGTATCGGACACAATTTCAAATGATATGAAAATTGAAAGTATAATAAATCCTGAAAAGGGCGAAAAGCTGCAGCATGCTACGGTGCAGAGGGACCTGGGGGTCCTTGTGCACGAATCGCAAAAACCCAGTCTACAGGTGCAGCAGGTGATCAAGAAGGCGAATGGGATGTTGGCCTTTATAGCGAGGGGGATAGAATATAAAAGCAGGGAGGTCTTGCTGCAACTGTACAGGGCACTGGTGAGGCCGCAGCCGGAGTACTGTGTGCAGTTTTGGTCGCCGCACTTGCGGAAGGATATTTTGGCCTTGGAGGGAGTGCAGAGGAGGTTCATTAGGCTGATACCAGAGATGAGGGGGTTGGACTATGAAGAGAGACTAAATAGACTGGGCCTGTACTCGTTGGAGTTTAGAAGGATGAGGGGGGATCTTATAGAGACGTATAAGATAATGAAAGGGATGGATAGGGTAGAGGTAGAGAGATTCTTCCCACTCAGAAAGGACAGCAGGACTAGAGGACACAGCCTCAAAATAAGTGGGGGGGCAGTTTAGATCGGAGTTGAGGAGGAACTTCTTCATTCAAAGGGTGGTGAATCTCTGGAATTCTCTGCCCGTTGAAGTGGTGGAGGCTACCTCGTTAAATATATTTAAGACACGGGTAGATAGGTTTTTGGTAGGCAAGGGAATTAAGGGTTATGGGGAGAAAGCGGGAAAGTGGAACTGATCCACTTCAGATCAGCCATGATCTTATTGAATGGCGGGGCAGGCTCGAAGGGCTAGATGGCCTACTCCTGCTCCTATTTCTTATGTTCTTATGAATATTAATAGACTTCACGGGGACCTAGGCAGGCTGGACATGTGGCAGGTAAAATTCAGGCCAGGCATGTGATACTTTTTGGTGCAGTATGAGGAGGGGAGAGCTAATTGTACTTTGTTAAAACAGAGACACTCGGGAATATTGAATCAGAAATCTTTGATGTTGTTGGAAGGGTTAGGAAAGCTCGATAAAGCACGGAGGAACTTGGGCTTTATAGATCGAGGAATGGAGTACAACACCTCCCAGGAGGTTGTGCTACATCAGTATAAACATTAGTTAGAATCCAGTCATAAAGTTTATTTTTTAGTCACAAGTAAGGCTTACTTTAACACTGCAATGAAGCCATTGTGAAATTCCCCTAGTCGTCACACTCCGGCATTTGCTCGGGTCAATGCACCTAATCAGCACAGCTCTCAGACTGTAGGAGGAAACCGGAGCACCTGGAGGGAAACCCCCGAAGACACGGGGAGAATGTGCAAACACAGACAGTGACCAAAGCTGGGAATCAAATCCAGGTCCCTAGCGCTGTGAGGAAGCAGTGCTAAAACGCTGGAAAATCTCAGCATCCATAAGGACAGAAAAGAGCTGATGTTTAGAGTCCAGATGAACCTTTGCCAAAACCATGCAAACCACTGTGCCACACATAGCAGGGTGCAATCTGGGCAGCACCCTTTGGGAAAGACATGAAGGCAGCAGAGAGGAGCAGCTACAAATTAACTGGAATGATTCCAGTGATGAAGAGATACAGGCAGCAGTGCTTCCCAAATTGTGGCTGATGGCTTCAGCGAGGTTCACAGAGGCAGAGATTGGAATTGTGACCTGCCCCGCTTCTGAACCTGCGCCCTGTGCTAGCACAGAGGTCCAGGCGACATCAGGTCCTGTGTGAATTGGGGTAGAATTATGATTAGCTGTTGCAACAGACCGAGGGGGCGGGGGGGGAGGCCTACCCCCTCCTTTTCGTTCCGCGTACAATCAATCCATAGTGTTTTTCCATTGTCCAGCCCTTTGAGATGTGATTCCATTTTTATTCATGTCTGTCTTTTTTGTGAGGGGGGATAGCTATGCGGGGGGGTGAATAAGGGGAGGTTCTTTTGTTTGTCAAGTAATGGGGGGAGGTTTAGTGGACACGTGGAGGGAGGGAGGGAGGGAGGGATGTTGGGCTAGGGGAGCGAAGGGAGTTTGTTGGTGGGGGTGTAGGGTTAGGGTTAGGGTTAGGATTTGGGTTTTAGGTCTTTAGGGTGGGAGGATTATGTTAGGGTTTTAGTTAGGGTTTTAGTTAGGGTTTTAGTTAGGGTTTTAGTTAGGGTTGGGATTAATGCAGGCCCCACATTCAGGGAAGTTACTTTGCTTGTGTGTTAAATCCATTTTAATTGAAAGTTGAATTGAGTGTGTGCAGCAGAATTCACAGTGAAACTGCTGCCTCTGGGACAATAAATATTACTTTGCGTCATTTAAAATGAACAGTTTATTTGACTAATCTCATATTAAAATCAATAATGTCAGGATGGCCTTTGGGAAACTTTGATATGATATTGCTACAAGTTGATAGTGCTGTATATAAATGCTAATGTCAATATTATCTGCTGCTTCCTGGCCCAGCACCATGAACTGGAGTGGCTGAGACGCGGTAGTTCGACTGGTGAGTACATAAAGTAATCACAGTTTTATATAGGACTTTAAAGTTATATTTATCTGATATAAATTGCTCTATAAAGTAGAGGTAATTTATTTGTCACAAGTAATTCTTGTGATTTACTGTGAAATTCTCCCAGTCGCCACACTCTGGCACCTGCTCGGGTCAATGCACCTAACCAGCACGTCTTTCAGACTGTGGGAGGAAACTGGAGCACCTGGAGGAGACCCATGCAGATATGGGGAGAATGTGCAGACTCTGCACAGACAGTGACCCAAGCCAGGAATCGAACCCGGGTCCCTGGCACGGTGAAGCAGCAGTGCTAGCCACATGTGTGAATTATATGCTGAATATTATTAAGCTGCTTTATTGGTATTTAATTTCTATGGTGTGGTGTTTGGGATCATGTTCACTTTGAAAAGTTCATTTGGAAAAGCTGGATTATAATTATATGGACTGGAGAAGCTGAGGGAGAATTTGCCTCCTTAGAGCGGAGATGGCTGCGAGGAGGTTTAAAGTGAAGCTTATTTATTAGTGTCACAAGAAGCCTTGCTTTAACGCTGCAGTGATGTTACTGTGAAAATCTCCTCGTCACCACACTCCGGTGCCTGTTCGGGTACACCGAGGGAGAATTTAGCACGGCAAATGCATCTAACCAGCACATCTTTCAGTGTTGACAATCAAGAATGGTTTAACAATAATAAATTCAAGAGAACATTGATAAACATTGAGAAGGCACAGAATTACCCCCTTGGCAAAAGAATTAGAGACAACATGGGGGGAAAAAAAAGTTGTACCCACTGAATGGTTGGGATTTGGAATACGTTTTCTGGAAAAGTGATGGGAACAGATTTAATAATAGATTTCAAAAGTTATTTGGATAATTATTTCAAGAAGAATAAATCAGAAGGATGTGGAGGCTTTGGAGAGGGTACAGAAAAGTTTTACCAGGATGTTACCTGGTATGGAGGGCATTAGCTATGAGGAGAGGTTGGAGAAACTTGGTTTGTCCTCACTGGAATAGCACGAGTTGAGGGGAGACCTGATTGAAGTCCACAGGATTATGAGGGGAATGGACAGAGTGGATAGTCAGAAGCATTTTCTCAGGGTGGAACAGTTAATTACTATTGGGCATTGGCTTAAGGTGCGAGGGGCTAGGTTTAAAGGAGATGTATGAGGCAAGTTTTTTTTACACAGAGGGTTGGTGGAAGCCTGGAACTCACTGCTGGGGAAGGTGGTGGGAGCTATTGCGATAGTGACTTTTAAGGGTGTCTTGAAAACACAAGAATAGGATGGGAATGGAGGGATATGGTCCCCGGAAGGATAGGGGGATTTAATTCAGTCGGACAGCATGGTTAGTGCAGGCCTGGAGGGCCAAAGTGTCTGTTCCTGTGCTGTAAATTTCTTTGTTCTTTGTTATGTGGAAAGAACTGGAAAGTACAATTAACTGGGCTGTTCTTCAAAAGACATTGACATGACGGAATGAGCAGCATCCTTCTCTCGTGCATCATTCTGTGATTCCATGAATATGCATTCGGGAAATATCCCTCCCATGTTTTGTAACCAAACTGCAATGAGCGTTTACGAGGGGCACCAAGCACAGTTATATTTCTATATAGAATTTTACAAAGTGATACTTTGTTGAGAGGGAGCTTATCGTTTACTGCTTCAGTTGCCTCTATAATGAAAAATATTTTAAAGCAATTCTTCCATTGCAGTAGTTGAGCAATGCAGCCAACTGGGGTGGGAAATATCTGACCAAGCAATCTCTTCAATTATATTAAGGATATCCCAGTTAAAACAGATGATAAAAAACATATTTAGCAGCTTATTTGGACTTTGCAAAGGCTTTTGGAACAGTGCCATGCACAATCGAAGCATAAAACTTTAGAATTTCTACAGTGCAGAAGGAGGCCATTCAGCCCATCAAGTCTGCACTAACTCTCTGAAAGAGTAGCTTACCCAGGCCCGCTCCCATCCCCCTCCAATCCTATGCCCCTAACCAATCTATCTAACCTACACGTCTCGGACATTAGGAGGCAATTTATCCTGGTTAGTCCACCTAAGCTGTCCATCTTTGGGGTGTGGAGGAAACAAGAGCAACCAGACAAAACCCACACAGACATGGGAAGATTGTACAAAGTCTACATACAGTCACCTATACCGCCCTGTGGTAATACATTTAATCCATCTGAAATTTACAGAGAGCCAAGGAATTAAGTGCTTGGATAGTTAGTTAAATTAGGAAATGGAATACTCACGAGAGATGAGCTGTCACCTGTCTCTATGGGTCTGACTTTACCATTTAAGTGCTGAATCTGGGCGCAATTCAGATCTGACTTGGAAATCTGCTTTCAGGCGCCCCCAATATGCACTCAGCCTGGGAAAAAAAAAGCAGGTCTGAATTACGCAATAGGCGGGGCTTAGCACGCCTTAAATGTTGGGAGCTCTGAACTGGGTGTGTGCAGTGAGAAAAAAAAAATTTGAAAATTGCGCCACTGTCACATTACGTCTGGGCCGCAAAAGGCGGATAAAGTGGCCCAGGAGTGAAAAGCAGGAGTGATGGTCCCCACAGATATCACCCCACCCCCACAACATAATTTCCCCCTATCCACTCACCCCTCCTACCCAGACCGATCGCGACCCTCTGCCCACTACCCCACCCCCCACCAACACCGATCGCCCGCAGACTGGCAGCTGACCCCCTTGTCCCCGACCCGCCCCACCTTCCCCTCCACCAAAGATCCATCTGGCCCCCCTCCCGGTATATCTGACATACTCACAGCCCAGTACTTTGACAGTTTCACTAATTAAGTGCATACACACTATTATAGCACGTGGAATCCCGTCTCTCTGCTGCCTGTACTTGCAAAATCCACTGAGGTACACATTCAGGCCTTTATTGAAGTTGTGTAATGAAACATATAGTTCGTGTGTACAAATAACCGTTACTCAATTCAACAACCTTTGCAAACGGCCGATGTTTAGCAACAGCCAATTTGCAGTAAATGCTAAGAGCTGCATTTCCAGGTTTAGAAGATAATTTGGAAAATGGCAATAAGATAATTTCTACTTCTTCCGAACTTGCTGGAGTAGGGGGCAAAAGGACAACATTCATGGCAAATGAAATATAATCTAAGTAGCATTTATAACAGGAATGATCAGAATTAGGAATGTGATGGGATAGAACGAACACCCCACCCCCCCCCCGCCCTCCCCCGAGAATGATCGGGCCTCCCCCATCCCTCCCCCCGCATCAGACAACGATCGGGCCTCCCTCGCCCCCCCATCCACCAGAGATACATCTGAGCCCCCTCCCCCTAGAGAATGATCGGGTCTCCCTTTTCCCACCCCCTCCCCCACCAGAGAATGACCTGACCCACCTCCCCCTCATTCCCCACCACCGATCCGAGTCAGAGAGCCATTGGAAGCTCTGAACTTACCTCTTCAGAAGCCGGAGCGCCCAAAACAGACCTTTGCCGAGCAGGTCTGTTTCGCGCTGAATCTGGACAGGCCGACGCGATGGTGAAGGGGGAAATGCTGGGTAAAGTTGGGCGGGCAGCCCATTCATTCAATTTAAATGCATGCAAATGCTTTTAAATTGCCGTTGCACCCGTTTCGGACTCAAATCAGATTGCGGCCGTTTTCGGACTCCAGTAAAGTGGGCATCTGTGTGGACGCGGGCACAGATCGTGGTAATGGCCTCACGCCCAACTTTACCACGTTTCCGCACCCATCTTTGGGGCAAAAATCAGGCCCAATGTCTACAAACTTGCCAAGACCCACAACCCAGCAAGGTATCTGTTCTCCTCCAATCCTGGACTTTTCTCTCTACTTTCAGCTCCTAAACTGATGAATTTCCTCCCCGAACCTCTCTGGTCCTCGACATCTCTCTGCTCCATTAAGATGATCCACAAAGCCTCCCTCTGAGCAAGCTTTTAATCCCCTCTCCTGAGATCTCCTCCTGTGGCTTAATGTCAGACTCAGTGTGATAACCTTCTCGTGATGTGGCTCAGGACGTTTTAATGTGTTCGAGGTGCCTGGTTTTGATTTGATTTGATTTATTATTGTCACATGTATTGGTATACAGTGAAAAGTATTGGGGGCGATTCTCCCAAAAGTGTCGAATTGGTGGGAAAACTGTTGTAAATCCCGACTGTTTTTTCAGTGCAGATTCAGACCTGAATCTCCGCACTCCGTGCAATGCTGAGATCCCAGTTGGGAATCTTATTAAAAACCCAGCGGGACGGGGCCTACTCGCGCCAGAGTCAGACAGTTCCGGAACTCTGCACGTGCGCAGAGGCTCCGATCTGTCAGACTCCCCCTTTGCTGGCCAGCTCAGTCGCTGACCAGCCCGGGACCCCTGCAGTGCTGCCCCCAGCCCCCAGCCCCCCCCATGATTCAATCACGGCCCCCACAACACTTCCCAGGCCAGCCCTGACACTCCTGCCCTGGAGGGTCCCAATTTCCAGCCCCTTATACCCAATAGTGGCAATTCTTCCCCCCCCTGCAGAGGTGTGGGGTCGAATCCCACCACTGACAGAATGGATTCAAGTTTAACAGATGGCACACTGGTTAACCCTGCTGTAAGAAGTCTCACAGCACCAGGTTAAAGTCCAACAGGTCTATTTGGTAGCAAAAGCCACTAGCTTTCGGAGCGCTGGCTGCCTGATGAAGGGGCTGTGAGACTTCTTACTGTGTTTACCCCAGTCCAACGCCGGCATCTCCACATCATGACTACCATCGGCCCTCACAGCACCAGGGGCCTGGGTTCGATTCCTGGCTTGGATCGCTGTCTGTGTGGAGTCCACGTGAGTCATAGTTTGGAGGATAAGTATAATTTTAAGGCTACGGTGAGGAGAAATTTCTTCACCCAGAGAATGGTGAATCTGTGTAATTCACAACCACAGAAAGTCGGTGAGACCAAAACACGGTCTGATTTTAAGAAGAAATTAGATATATCTCTTGGGGCCGAAGAGATCAAAATATATAGGAGGAAGGTGAGGTCAGGATATTTAATTTGATGATCAGCAATGGTCAAGATGAATGGTGGAGATGGTCAAAGGACCAAATGGCCTCCTCTTGCTTATCTTTTCTATTTTTCTATGTTTCTACGAGGTCCCTATATGAGGGGGCTGGGCCCATAGTCATGCACTCCATCCCAGAGAAGGCTCAAAGCATCATACATTGTACATTGTACAATGGAGGTCATTGTACAGGAGGTCGTCATGGCTGGCACCCACCCATGAAGGGCAGGAATTGGATAAATGATCTTCTCCACTCCGCCAAGCACACATGGTGTGAGGTCTTCTCTGAAGGCGAAGTGGATGAGATCTCTGGGCAATCACAGCCGTGCCCTGCCTCTCGCTCAGATGCAAAAAGGAAACTTGTGGATGATAGACACTCAGGGTGATGAGTCGGTTCAGCTGTCTGGAATTCTGTTCCCCATGGAAGGCCTGATGGGATTCCGGTGGGCAACTATTTCAATGAGCATTCATGAGATGCGAATGGCTTTCATGGCACCAGTTGATGGATGGACCTGCCATTGGGATAACGGTAACGTGTTTTTACTCTGGTGAATTAGTGACTTTTTGGCTCCTGCTAGATTCTCGTTCTGGCCCACTACCCAATCCCCTTGCGGGCTTGATGGGCAAATTACATCAAATCTCTCAATGTCTACCCTACCAAGTCCCTTCAAATCTTACACGTTTCAATGAGGTCAACTCTCAATCTTTTAAACTCCAGAGAATCGAGGCACAATTTACTCAGTGTCTCATTTTAAGACAATACCCAGCTAGAATAATGTAATAAGAGTGTTCGCATCTTATTCTTAAGCTTCAGACTATTGTGTTTAATGCCATCATCGCACTGCGAAAAAGAAATGTGCTCAGATAACGTGGAGGATAAAAAAGAAATGTAATAAGATTCATCACAGGATGAGCAATGAAGATTTAAAATACCAAGCTCCATGTGTAGAAAAAAATTATTATGGAGTGTTGAATAATACAGATGTCAGAAATCTGGAACATTGCTTCAGATTAAGGTAAGAATATGGTATCAAATAGTAACAATCTGAATTGCCAAAAAGTAAATTTCAAACAGAAATAAAGGATAATACGATGAAGCTCCTGTCCCAGGGTGTAGCTGGCTGGATGATTCACAGTGCTTTACATTTTGTACTGAAATATTGCTCAAATTCTTCTGAAACCACAGTTCAATCCAAAGCAAACCTGGCTATACTGTAAAATACCAGGTGTACACTCAATCTCACAGGTTCAGAGAGGACTCCTTTCTCACAGGAATATTTACCGATATATTGCTTTTAGAATTTGGCTTTGGAACTTGTTCTGGTTTTTCCATGGTCAGTGTAAACATTCGCTCAGTGCTGTAAATAAAAGCAAATTACTGCAGATGCTGGAAATTTGAAATAAAAATTGAAATGAAAGAAAACGTTGGGTAAACACTGCGGGTCTGGCAAGGCAGAAACACAGTTAACGTTTTGAGCCCATTTGACCCTTTTACAGAACTGAAGGAGGGGTAGAAATGTGATGAATTATATCTTTGGAGACTGGATTGGGGAAGAATGCAAAGTCAGTGGTAGGTCAGGGTTAAGGAGAGATTGACTGGGATGTCATGGATTTGAGACAAAGGGGCTGTTAATGCGATTATAGAATCCCTGCAGTGCAGGAGGCCATTCGGCCCATCAAATCAACAACAATTGTCCAACAGAGCAATTTACCCAGGCCCTACCTCCATATCCCCATGTATTTACACCACTAATCACACCAACCTACACATCTTGGGACACTAAGGGACAACTCAGCAAAGCCAATCTACCTAACCTGCATACATTTGGCCTGTGGGAGGAAACCACAGCACCCGACAGAAACCCATGCAGACAAAGAACAAAGAAAGTTACAGCACAGGAACAGGCCCTTTGGCCCTCCAAGCCTGCACCAAAAATACCGCCCGACTTAACTAAACCCCCTACCCTTCTGGGGGCCATATCCCTCTGTTCTCATCCTATTCATGTACTTGTCAAGACGCCTCCTTAAAAGACACTATTGTATCCACTTCCACTATGTCTTCTGGCAATGAGTTCCAGGCACGCACTACTCTGTAAAACATCTGCCTCGTACATTTCCTTTAAACCTTGCCCCTCAAACCTTAAATCTATGTCTGCTAGTAATTGACTCTTCCACCCTGGGAAAAAGCACTCTGTCCATGCCTCTCATAATCTTGCAGACTTCTATCAGGCCTCCTCTCAACCTCAGTTGCTCCAGTGAGAACAAACCAAGTTTCTCCAACCTCTCCTCATAGCTAATGCCCTCCATACAAGGCAACATCCTGGTAAATCTTTTCTGTACTCTCTCCTAAGCCTCCATATCCTTCTGGTAGTGTGGCGACCAGAACTGAACACTATATTCCAAGTGCAGCCTAACTGAGGTTCTATAAAGCTGCAACATGACTTGCCAATTTTTAAACTCAATGCCCCGGCCGATGAAGGCAAGCATGCCGTATGCCTTCTTGACTACCTTCTCCACCTGCATTGTCACTTTCAGTGACCTGTGTACCTGTTCATCCAGATCCCTTTGCCTATCAATACTCTAAAGGATTCTGCCATTTACTGTATATTTCCTATCTGTATTCCAAAATACATTATCTCACATTTGTCTGGATTAAACTCCATCTGCCATCTCTCTGCCCAAGTCTCCGACTGCTGTATCCTCCGATGATCCTCATCGCTATCCACAAATTCACCAAATTTGTGTCGTCTGCAAACTTACTAATCAATCCAGTTGTATTTTCCTCCAAATTATTTATATATACTACAAACAGCAAAGGTCCCAGCACTGATCCCTGAGGAACGCCACTTCTCACAGCCCTCCATTCAGAAATGCACCCTTCCACTGCTACCCTCTGTCTTCCTTGACTGAGCCAGTTCTGTATCCACCTTGCCAGCTCACCTCTGATCCCATACGACTTCACCTTCTGCACCAGTCCATCATGAGGGACCTTGTCAAAGGCCTTACTGAAGTCCATGTAGACAACATCCACTGCTCTATCCTCAATCATCTTCGTCACTTCCTCGAAAAACTCGATCAAGTTTGTGAGACACGACCTCCCCTTCACAAAGCCATGTTACCTCTCACTAATATGTCCACTTATTTCCAAGTGGGAATAAATCCTGTCTCAAAGAATCCTCTCCAATAATTGCCCCACTACTGATGTAAGGCTCATCGGCCTATAATTATTCTTGCTAACCTTCTTAAACAAAGGAACAAAATTGGCTATTCTCCAATCATCTGGGACCTCCCCTATAGCCAGTGAGGATACAAAGATTTCTCTCAAGGCCCCAGCAATTTCCTCCCTTCCTCTCTCAGTATTCTGGGGAAAATGTGCAGATTCCACACAGACAGTCATCCAAGGCTAGAATCGAACTCGGGTCCCTGGAGCCTTGAGGCAGCAGTGCTAACTGCTGTGCCAACATGCTCCCCTTGAACCTGAAGGGTGTTAATAGTGGCAAAGGTAGGTGAGCTCCTCACTGTCCAAGGGCCAAACACTCCTTTCAGATGAAGCACCTCCTCGAATTTAGTCTATTGTGTTTGCTACTCCCAATGTGGTTGTCTCTGTATTGGGAAAGCTAAACAGAGACTGGGTGACTGCTTTGTGGAACACCTTCACTCTGTCCATAAGGATGACCCCAACCTTTTGGTCGCTTGCCATTTCAACTCAGTATCTTGCTCTCATGCACACACATCCATCCATCCATCTTCCCGCCTGCTGTAATGTTCCACTGATGCCCAACACAAACTGAACCAGTACACCCCCTCTTCTGATGACAACCTTCTGGACTCAACACAGAGTTTAAACTTTGAACTTTTCTCTCCACTTTGACTCCCTATTTTGGTTTTCTGTTATTTGGTTCCTCTGCTTGTTCTAATCAAAATGTGGAGATGCTGGCGTTGGACTGGGGTGGGCACAGTAAGAAGTCACACAATACCAGGTTAAAGTCCAACAGGTTTATTTGGTAGCACACAATCAAACCTACCCCTCCTCCTGTTCCTTGTTGTTCAGTGTTGCTCCCACTGAGCATTGACCTCGATTCTCCCATTAACATGTTCTGCTATCCAATTGTTGCCACTATTAACACTGTTCTGTCCCCAATGGCACCATTAACCCCTTTGTCTCATGTCCATGACATCTTTGTCAATCTCTCTTTAACTCCGACCTATCACTGACTTTCCATTCTGCCCCAACCCCATCTCCAAGTCTATAATTCATCACATTTCTATCCCTTTGACCTATGGAAGGGTCATTTCTTGAGTGAAAACATTAACTGCCAGACCTGCTGAGTTTTTCCAGCACTTTGTTTTTATTTGTTTAATACTACGATCAGTTGCATTTGATTGGTACTTTTATTTCTTGCTGCTGCTTTCCTCCTGTACTTACGTATTGAGACTTTTGTTTGAAAATATCTTCCTTACGATAATCTTGTCTACAAAGACTTCCAACTGAGAATAAAACCTTTATCTGGTAACTGTGTTCCTCAAAGTCAAAGGCCCTTAAACAAACCCCGGGGCTGACATGAACTGGGAGATTTTTAGCAATGTTTCATAGAATAGAAACATAGAAATATAGAAGAGCAGGAGGAGGCCATTTGGCCCTTCGAGCCTGTTCCGCCATTCACTATGATCATGGCTGATTGTCCAACTCAATGGCCTAATCGTGCTTTTTCCCCATAACCTTTGATCCCATTCACCCCAAGTGCTGCCTCTTGAATACATTCAATGTTTTGCCATCACAGGGAGACTGAATGGATTGCCCCCAGGAAACTGAGCTCATGTTATTTTCTGGGCACGTGGATCGGAGATTGTCTCAAGTGGGGGCTGCGAGCAGGGAAGGCAGTTCCAGCGGTCCCAATGTTATCCTCGGATTGAGTCTACCTCCTGTGGGATATAGAGCCCCTGACTTCAGTAGCACTGCTCCTGGTGACACTGTGGAGGCTGACAAGCCGCTTGCTCTCTGGTCTGCCTGCTCTTTGGTGGGGGTCTAAGGTCACTTAGATTCCCTACAATGCAGAAGGAGGCCATTTGGCCCATTGAGTCTACACTGACCACAGTCCCACCCAGGCCCTATCCTCGTAACTCCACATATTTCCCCTGCTAATCCCCTGACACTAGGGTCAATTTAGCATGGCCAATCAACCTAACCCACGCATCTTTGAACTGTGGGAGGAAACTGGTGCATCCAGAGGAAACCCATGCAGACACGGGGAGAATGTGCAAACTCCATACAGCGACCTGGGTCCCTGGCCCACTCTTAGAGGATGTGGCATTTTGATGAAAGCGCACCTTTCCCTCCTCCTCTTCACTACTCTTCCAATGCTAACCACTGTGCCACCATTGCTAAGATTATTAACCCAGAAACTCAGCTGATGTTGTGGGGGACCCGGGTTTAAATCCCACCATGGCAGGTGGTGGAATTAGAATTCAATAAAAAAAATTAAGAGTCTGCTGATGGAACTATTGTTGATTGTCGGAAAAACCCATCTGGTTCAGTAATGTCCTTTAGGGAAGGAAATCTGCCATCCTTAATTGGCCTGGCCTACATGTGACTCCAGAGCCACAGCAATGTGGCTGACTCTCAACTGGCTTCCAAGGGCAACTGGGTATGGGCAATAAATGCTGGCCAGCCAGCGATGCCCATGTCCCACGAATGAATAAAGAAAAGAATCCACTTTCCCTACCACCGATGCTCAGTGGCAGTCCTTAGTGGGTTGCTGCCCAATAAATAGGGAGGGAAGCCCCACACCCTCCTGTGCATGTTGCTGACACACATTTGCTCGTGATGCCAGGCCCTCGAGTGAATTAGTAACATCTCAGGAAGTCCTGAGTTTGAGTTTGTGTGAAAGGTTATCGACCAGAAACGCTGTAACTTTATCTCTCTCTCTCTCCCTCTCTGCCAGGCCTGCCCAATGTTTCCAGTGCCTGCTGCTTTCAATTCAGGTTCTCAATGTCAGCAGCATTTTGCTTTTCTTGTGAAATCCGATCGATTCACTGCTGATGAATACAATAAAGTGGAATTGTGCATCAACTTTGCAGGAACATTGGTTTACCTCCTTGGCTAACTGTCTGCTATTACCACACAATATTACCTTCACTGAGAACTCTTGCTTACTTTGCTGTGGTAACAAAGCAGCTAAGGTGATGATATCATCATAATGGCTTCAGTTAAATTGAAATACGCTATGGAAGAGAGCAAAGATACTATGAGAAGATAATCAAAAGAAGTATTTTGTTTAATATATTGCCACATTTAGTTGCTGCATCCTTCAAAGACATTATTTTGTAGGAGGGTTTGGATTTCCCGACTTTTCCATGGGCAGGACAGACTCATCTCGATGTGGTGACCCAGTGGCTGTGGGTACCTTCATCATTAGCAATGGACCCCAGGAAGTCTCACATTCTCAGGTCGAACACGAGCAAGAAGATCTCCTGCTGGTGACCACCTATCGCCCTCCCTCAGCTGACGAATCGCTCGTCCATCATCCTGCACACCCCTTGGAAAAGGCCCCGACAGTTACTTGGCCACAGTACGTACTTTAGCCGGGGAGATTCAATGTCCATCACCAAGAATGGCTTTGTCGCACTTACAACAGTGTGAGCTGGCTGAGCCCTGAAGGACGTACCTCCAAGAATGGACCTGAGTGGTAGACGGTAAAATAAAACAAACAGACAGCAAGGAACATAGAAACTTAGCAACATAGAAGATAGGGGCAGGAGGCCATTTGGCCCTTCGAGCCTGCTCCCCTATTCATTACGATCATGGCTGATGATCCAACTAATGCTACTTTTTCCCCACAACCTTTGATCCCACTCATCCCAAGTGCTATATCCAGCTACCTCTTGGATACAGTCAATGTTTTGGCATCAACCAAGTCTTGTGGTGGTGAATTCCACTGACTCACCGCTCTTTAGGTGAAGAAATGTCTCCTCATCTCTGTCCTAAATAGTCTACCCTGTATCCTCAGACTGTGACTTCTGGTGGGGGAGTCCAGGGCCATCGGGAACATCCTACCCGCATCTACTCTGTCTAGTCCTGTTAGAATTTTATAAGTCTCTACGAGATCCCCTGTCATTTGTCTGAACTCCAGCGAAAACAATCCTAAACAAATTTTGTCAGACTGACACCCATTTCAAATCATAGGCCATAACTCTGCAATATGTTGTACAGGGCCAATCTTAAACACCAAAGCCACTTTCTGCAGGTCAGTGCTACATTTGAAGTGGATTCAAACCAAACATTATTTCCATTTAATTTGGAGCAAACTTTAAAAAGAAGCACATATTTTAATCAATTCCAAGCAATGAGAGCTTGTTAAATGCAGATACATTACTAAATACAGTGCTATAATTACAGTGCATTGAAAGGAGAGCATTGAATACAAATACAAGATTTTACTTCCCCTTGTCCTCACCGTTCTACTAATCACATATACATCTGTCCATTACAGCATTGATGGCAGAGCAAACTTGATGGGCCAAATGGCCTACTTCTGCTCCTGTGTCTTGTGGTCTAATGGTGTAGGTGAGGAAAGCCACAGTTTTCACACCTTGATAGAAAAGAAGGTAACTAGTCTTGCTGGAGACTGATGATTAAACTCAGTTAGATAGAGAAACTTAAAAAGGAAGAATAAAAATCATAGTTGTGTGCCAAACAGAAGGACAGCAGGTTTTGTGTTAACTACCAAGCAGAATGCTGGTAAGAATGGATTCCCAGTGCGAATTAATGGGACTTGTAGAGATTTAAAGACCAAGGAATCAACACAGAGTGCCTAACTACTGGAGGTCAGTTTAATGATACTTTGGAGAATAAGTGAAGGACATTCAAAAGGGAGCACTGGAAGATGCATCCCGTTGTGTCAGGGAAAAGAAAGCATGTTGAATAACTTGAGGAATTTGGGACTCTCAGTACAAGACTACTTATTTGCTGAGGATGTGCTGTAAAGATTGTATGGGGCTTACCGTTGTATTGATTAGTTAATAAGGAAAGTACATTTTCTATAGGGTATTAGTTGCCCACTAAGTAATGATTAGTCAATGTTGATTTTATTTTGTTTGTTACAGTCTCCTCGTGTCTGAGTGGGTTTCCTCCCACAGTCCAAAGATGTGCGGGTTAGGTCGATTGGCCATGCTAAAATTGCCTGTTAGTGTCCTGAGATGCATAGGTTACAGGGATTAGCGGGTAAATATGTAGGGATATGGGGATAGGGCCTGGGTGGGATTGTGGTCGGTGTAGACTCAATGGGCCGAATGGCCTCTTTCTGCACTGTTGGGTTTGTTTGATTCTATGGTTACAGTAAAAGTTTTAAAAACATTGAATCTTGTCATAAGATTCTTTCCTCCAGTTATTGGGAAATTCACTTACTTCTTTAAAAATTATTGGTCTTTGTGGGAATTGCTACAAGGCTCTGCCTCTTTTTTTTGGAAATAAGATTTTTCAACTGTCAACTGACAAGAAATTTTGTGACTTGAACTGAGACAGAGCAAACTGTTTTCAACAGCACAGGAAACAGGCCCTTCAGCCCCACAACCCCGCGCCGCCCACTTTAACACTCAGTGAGCGCCTCGTTCCAATCCATCTTCTACCGATGACTTTTGTCTACCTCTAGTGGGCTCCACAGTAAAGGGGTGCAAATTTAGGGAATTATATGTGCGCCAGATTAAGGGAGATCCAATTTAGGGACAATTTATTAACACTAATCAGCCTAAAAGCATGTTTTTGGGGTGTGGGAGGAAACCGGAGAGAACCCATTCTGTCAAACGATTTCACTGATGGAAGTACTGAGAGGAAAATATGAGTGATTGTTGTATTGCCACATGAACTGTCTTTAGCCGAGATGTTAATCTGAGGTTGCATCGACTTGGTTTAGGAATGATGTGGCAATGCCAGCGATGGACTGGAGTGGGGCACAGTAAGAAGTCTCACGACACCAGGTTAAAGCCCAACAGGTTTATTTGGGATCATGAGCTTTCAGAGTGCTGCTCCTTCATCAGGTGAATCACCTGGCGAAGGAGCAGTGCTGCGAAAGCTCGTGATTCCAAGTAAACCTGTTAGGTTTTAACCTGGTGTTGTGAGACCTTTCACGGTAGTTCGGAATAGGTGAGGGTTCTACTGTACTGGTACCATAAGAACAACAAGAAACTTTTCCGCAGTCTGGACTGACATTCTTTCTCCACCCACACAACCAAAAACTAGATGAACAGGTATTGCTTCTGAATGTCATTTGTGGGACATTTCTATGTGCACAAAATTAGCGACGTTTGCCTTCAAAACCATAGTAGTTTAGTTTTAATGGAATTCTTTGTCATTGAAGTGTTTTGGAATGTTTTTGAGCAATGTCAAGAGATACTACATAACTGAAGAGTGATTTTTCTTTCCTCATTACATAACCCCTTATTAAAATACAATATTAGCATCATGTTAAAATACACCAGAAACCTGTTCATGTCATTGGCAGTACACCATGGCAGGATTGTTTGATCACTTGAGTAGAGTTTGATGCTCAATAATGCTGCTGACAAAAGTTCAATCCCTGTATTGGCTGAGGTAACTCTTAAGGCCCAGTCTCTTCTACTTACTTCCTAGTGATATCATAGCATCATGGACAATAGTGATGCTACACAGAGACTGTGAGAGAGAGAGATGAAATGGCAAAATGTGGCTCTCTTGCTGGTCTAATCATCTTTTTTGCACCTGTATGACTAAGGGGGCCACGCAGTAACAGTGTGATGGCATTAAACAAAATGCCTGTTGCCCAGGATGCCCTCTTGGTAGAACCTCTGTTTATTTATCCTTTTAACTTCCTGGTTGTGTCACAGTTTGGTGTGGCACCTGCTCTGACCAGGACTCTAAGAAACTACAAAAGGTTGTGAACGTCCCCAGCCCATCACGCAAACCAGCCTCCCATCCATTGACTCCGTCTACACTTCTCGGTGCCTCAGAAAAGCAGCCAGTATAACCACGGACCCCTTTGCATCCTGGACGTTCTCTCTTCCACCTTCTTCCGTTGGGAAAAAGATATAAAAGTCTGAGATCACGTACCAACTGACTCAAGAACAGCTACTTCCCTGCTGCCATCAGACTTTTGAATAGACTTACCTCGCATTTAGTTGCTCTTTCTCTACACTCTAGCTATGACTGTAACACGACATTCTGCGCCCTCTCCTTTCTTTCTCTATGAACGGTATGCTTTGAGCGTATAGTGCGCTAGAAACAATACTTTTCACTGCATGCTAATACATGTGACAATAATGAACCAAATTCGATTTGGCATAATTGGTTAAATTTGGGAGACAGACAGTACAATGATGGGTGTTCATAAGGTTACTGTTCAAAGTGAGGTTTACAGGACCTGATGGAGGATCAGTTTGAGTAAAACAAACACAAGTGGCATGTTAATAAGTACTCTGTGAAGCCGAGGGTGGGACTGGTGAATCACTGAAGAGATGCCTGAGAAAAATATCCCCAACTACTGAATGGATTCTGTTAACCAGCTTGTGACTAACTGCAGATTAATTCTCGCAGCTTGGGATGCGTGACCTTTCCCCGCACTACCCTTGCGTTGAGCAAAGTGGTTCTGTTTGTTCCTGGAGACAGCTGACAAGAATGGAAAGTATTTGAAGAGAGTTCAGAGTTCAGCTAGAGGTCAAGCTGTGTGTTTCATAGACAAGGACCACCATCTGATTCTGGAATCGCTGTGTTAAATAATGAACATTAGATGCTAAGACCATAAGATTGTAAGATGTAGGAGGAGGATTAGGCCATTCGGCCCATTGATTCTGCTGTGCCATTCGATCATGGTTGATATGTTTCTCAACCCCATTCTCTCACCTTTTCCCCCCATACCTTTGATCCTCTTACTAATCAAGAGCCTATCTATCTCTGTCCTAACTACACTCAATGACTTGGCCACCCCAGCCTTCTGTGGCATGAATTCCATAGATTTACCACTCCCTGGCTGAAGAAATTCCTTCTCACCTCCCTTCTAAAGAGTCGTCCCTTTACCCTGAGGCTGTATCCTCAGATCCTAGTCTCTCCTGCTAATGCTACATGAAGTTCTCCAAAAGGTTAGTCATGGCACAAATCAATTCCAACCTCCCGGATTACCTGGACCCACTACAGTTTGCTATCCGCCGCAACAGGTGCGTAGCAAAATCCATTTCCCTGGCCCTGCATTCAACCCTGGAACACCTAGATAACAAGGACACTTATGTCAGACTCCTGGCCTACACGTGACTCACAACATTCATAAGAACATAAGAAATAGGAGCAGGAGTAGGCCATCTAGCCCTTCGAGCCTGCCCCGCCATTCAATAAGATCATGGCTGATCTGTCGTGGCTCAGTTCCACATTCCCGCCCTCTCCCCATAACCCTTAATCCCCTCTCTTATCAAAAACCCATCAACCCGCGTCTTAAAAATATTTAGCGAGGCAGCCTCCACCACTTCAACGGGCAGAGAATTCCAGAGATTCACCACCCTTTGAGTGAAGAAGTTCCTCCTCAACTCCATTCTAAACCGCCCCCCCCCTCCTTTATCTTGAGGCTGTGCCCTCTAGTCCTATTATCCTTTCTGAGCGGGAAGAGTCTCTCCACCTCTATCCTATCCATCCCATTCATCATCTTATACGTCTCAATGAGATCTCCCCTCATTCTTCTGAACTCTAACGAGTACAAGCCTAGTTTATTCAGCCTCTCCTCATAGCTCAACCCCCTCAACTCCGGCATCAGCCTCGTAAACCTCCTCTGCACTCCCTCCAAGGCCAAAATATCCTTGCGTAAGTGCGGCGCCCAAAACTGCACACAGTACTCCAGCTGCGGCCTCACCAATGCCCTATACAGCTGCAGCAAGACCTCCCTACTTTTATATTCAATCCCCCTCGCTATGAAGGCCAGCATCCCATTCGCCTTCCTGACCACCTGCTGCACCTGCAGGCTGGGTTTTTGCGACTCATGCACAAGGACCCCGAGGTCCCTCTGCACCGTCGCCTGCTGCAGTTTTTCGCCACGTAAGTAATAATCCTTCCTACCATTCTTCCTACCAAAGACTCATAACTATTCAGACTCATAACTTGTTCTTCAAGGGCAATTAGGGATGGGCGATAAATGTGACATCCACAGCCCTTGAACAGATTAGCACAACATTGTTCACAGCCAAAATCAAAAATAAATTTAAAGTAGAAATTTGCAAAGGAATCCTTTTCTTAAACTGAGCTTGTTGGAGATTTTAATTTCCAGGCTGTTCATGCCCTATGACTGTTGTAAGCGAGGATCGCGAATTTAGCGCCCAGAAAATCCCGCCAGCATGAAAGACCGGAAAATCCCATCCGTAGCAAATGATTGTGGCACCTGATCGCTCCTGTTTAAAGTGTAACTGATAATACTGTGATAAGACTGGGCATCACGGTGGCCCAATGGTTAGCACTGCTGCCTCACAGCGCCAGGGACCCAGATTCGATTCTAGCCTTGGGTCACTGTCTATGTGGAGTTTGCACATTCTCCCCATGTCTGCATGGGTTTCCTCTGATTGCTCCAGTTTCCTCCCACAGTCCAAAGATGTGTGGAATAGGTGTATTGGCTATATTAAATTGCCTCTTAGTGTCAGGAGGACTAGCAAGGTAAATATATGGGGTTATGGGGATAGGGCCTGGGTGGGATTATTGTCAGTGCAGACTCGAAGGGCCAAATGGCCTCCTTCTGCACTGTATGTTTCTATGAGGCAGTGACTGTGTGATTAGTGCAAAGAAATCTGAAAACAAATATAGGGAAAGAGACATTGGGGGTTAAATTAGTCAACAGCAGTGCAATACAAGTTGTTTTACACGATGACTGCTTTGTTTTTCCAGTAGAGAATGCTCCAAGTTCACTGCCAGCCTGTTCTGTGTTACTGACCATTCTCATGCACATCTGGCCAGTTGCCCATGTTCTAAGCTTTGTGACTTGAGGCAACTCCAATATGTGCTGCCCTGACTTGCATCAAAACCCATTCACCCATTAAAGCTGTGCACGCTGACCTGCGCTTTCGGTTAAGCAATACCTCGCTTTTAAAATGATCATTCTTGATTTCAAATCTCACCATGGCCTCGCCCCTCCCTATCTCTGTAATCTCCTCTAGACTGGCAACCACCCGAGATATCGGCACTCCTCTAACTCCAGCTCATCGATCATCCTTGTTATTTATCCTTCTACCACCGGTGGCAGTGCAGAATTCCAACTTCTGGGATTCCTGTCCTAAACCTCTTTGCCCCTCCATGTCTCACTCTTCCTCCCATCCATCGACTTTGTCTACACTTCCCACCGCCTCGGTAAAGCAGCCAGCATAATCAGGGATCCCACGCAGCCCAGACATTCCCTCTCCCACCTTCTTCTGTCTTGGGGAAAAGGTAGAAAAATCTGAGGTCACATCCAAACCGACTCAAGACCAGCTTCTTCCCTACTGCCATCAGACCTTTGAATGGTCTATCAGGTTAAGTTTATTTATTAGTGTCACAAGTAGGCTTACATTAACACTACAATGAAGTTCCTGTGAAAATCCCCTGGTTGACACACTCCAGCATCTGTTAAGTACACTGAGGGAGAATTTAGTGTGGCCAATGCACCTAACCAGCATGTCTTTCGGGCTGTGGGAGGAAACCATCCCACCTAGAAGAAACCCATGCTGACACGGGGAGAATGTGCAAACGCTGCACAGATAGTGAGCCAAGAATTGAACCTGGGTCTCTGGCACTGTGAGGCAGCAGTGCTAACCACTGTGCTACCGTGCCACCGATGGCGCACATTAATTTGATCTTTCTCTACACCCTAGCAGTAACTGCAACACTACATTCTCCGCTCTCTCCTTTCTTTCTCCCCTATGTACCCTATGAAGGGTATGTTTTGGCTGTACAGCACGCAAAAAACAATACTTTTCACTGTATCCCTCATACATGTGACAATAATAAATCAAATCAGATAAGACACTCTTTAAACCCAATCTCTTTGGCTGTGTTTTTGATCATCTGTTCTAATATCTCTGTGGGTGGCTCACTCCCTTGTTTTATAACTAATGTCCCTATGAAGTGGCTGTGGATGTTTTGTGATATTAAGAATACAATTGCAAGTTGTATTAATGTTAACCAATTTGCTTTCCCCACATTTATTCCCGAGTTGCTGCAAAGCGAATTGAAATGGCTTTTCCCCCCTCGATCGGGGCTGCTTTCTCCTTGGCAACGTCTGTCACGGAAACCATTGACCAGGATCACAGAGGCAGGATAATGGCATTGGTCCACACCAACTGCCACGGTGTGGTCGCAGCGAGCTCGAATGACAAATGGCAGCGAGTGAGGGTCGAGCACTGAGGGGGAGAACTGACGCAGACAGAGTGGTCTATCCGCCAGCTTGTTAATTGCTTGAGTTTTCGGTTTATTGCTGCAGTCAGGGATCACAGATGGGAAAGAGTTGGCAGAGATGATTCTACATCAACTGCACTAGAGCAGCGACACCTGCTTATTGGTTAGGAGTGCCTTAGGGGTAGGGCATTTGCCCCATCTCTGAATCACACTCCTCTTCAATGTGGCTTTTTGAGGGGGAAAACAGGACCAATGCATTATTTACAATCGGCATATATGATAGAATGGTAGGAGTGTATCTAAATCAATTCACTTGATGATTTTCAGCTTAGAAATGTTCTCAAGCTAATGCTAACATATAATGACGTGATTGGATAGTCTTATACAGCACAATGTCCACAATGCATCCCTAACTTAATAAGAAGTCTAACACCACCAGGTTAAAGTCCAGCAGGTTTATTTGGTAATACAAGATTGTGAAGCGCTGTTCCTTCATCAGGTGACTAAGTGCTCCGAAAGCTCGTGATTCCAAGTAAACCTGTTGGACTTTAACCTGATGTTGTGAGACTTCTTAATGTGCTCAGCCCAGTCCAACGCCGGCATCTCCACATCATCCCTGACTTGTATATTAATGGAAATATTGGGCCAAATTTTACCACCCCACCCGCCACAGGAACTGGAACAGGCAAGGAGCTGACCATACAAAGTCCCTTGAGCTCAGGTGGGATTTTCTGGTTTCGGGGTGAGCGAGGCTGGATAATCCCACCCATCAGCTTGGAAACCCAAAGTTTTAATAGAATCGTACAGTAGAATCCCTGCAGTGCAGAAAAAAGCCATTCGGCCCATCGAGCCTGCACTGACAACAATCCCACCCAGGCCCTATCCCCGTAACCCCAGATCTTTAATCTCCCTAACACTAAGGGGCAATTTACCATGGCCAATTCACATAACATCCACATCTTTGGACACTA
The DNA here is from genome assembly GCF_965287045.1 of Carcharhinus amblyrhynchos. NCBI lineage: Eukaryota > Metazoa > Chordata > Chondrichthyes > Carcharhiniformes > Carcharhinidae > Carcharhinus > Carcharhinus amblyrhynchos. The sequence goes on from NC_137327.1 coordinate 130,695,572, forward strand.
AGAGGCTATTTAGTATGGCCAATCCATCTAACCTACACATCTTTGGACACTAAGGAGCTATTTAGTTAGGCCAATCAGCCTAACCTGCATATCTTTTGAGTATGAGAAGAAACCGGGGGAAATGTGCACAGACACAGGGAGAACGTGAAGACTCCATACGGAGAGATCTGAGGCCAGGATTGAATTCGGGTCCCTGACGCTGCGAGGCAGCGGTGCTAACCACTGTGCCACGCTGCCACTCTAACATTGCAGAGATGCAGATTCACTTTCCTTGCCTCCATTTTCTGACCTTGCCTTTGTTTTCAGTGACCGGGCTAAGTGGAAGTGGGAGGCAGCTCACATCTGTTCCAGTTTCCAGCTAACTCTGAGAAGTGAGTTCGGGACCAGCACAGATTAAGAGCTTATCGCCCTCTCACTGTCTCAGCAAGGCGTGGTGTGTGACAACAGGGGAAAAGAGAAAGATGTTTCAAAAATTGGAACAAATCAAAAAAATGACGAACTTGTTTTGATTTCAAATGCAGACACACCCATAGACATATGCTGTAGGCATCCTTATTTGTTACCTCTCCAGTCTGGGTAAACTTCCACTTGACATAGATAAAATTGCATCAAGGTCAAGCTGCTCCTCCAGATGTCCTGGAGACCCACAAAATTCTCAAATAAACACCAAATTTGGTCAAAATAAACAAACTTGCCTAATTAGCTCCAATCCCATCTCTGGGTCTGTCTCGATTTATTATATCCACGAACCACGTAAGTTGAAACAGCACACAAGTTATCTTGTTGTTGTGCGCGCACACCAAGTTTTCAACCTTTCGCATTTCGGGATTAGACATTAATGTAATGGATCTTATGTATATTTTGAAAGCATCCTCTCATTTACTACCTCTTCAAATGAGATCTTCAGCAATGTGCAAGGGAACATATCCATAAAGAATTGAAAAGAATATTACTTAGAAAAGGGGGAGGCAGTGGTATAGTGGGAGTTTTTTTTAATTCATTCATGGGACATAGGCGTCGCTGGCTGGCCAGCATTTATTGCCCATTCCTCAACTACCACTGGGCTAATAATTCAGAGACCCAGTGGAAAGCTCTGAGGATCTAAGTTCGAATCCCACCACGGCAATTGAGAAATCTGTATCTCAATGAAAATCTGGAATTAAAATTCTAATGATGACCCTGAAACTATTGTTGATTGTTGTAAAAACCCATCACTAATACTCTTTCAGGAAGGAAATTTGCCGTCCTTACCTGGTCTGGCTGACATGTGACTCCAGAGCCACAGCACTGTGGTTGACTCTTAAATGTAACTCCATTCAGGGCAATTAGGGATGGGCAACAGATGCTGGCCATGCTCAGCAATCCCCACATCCAATGAAAGAATAAAGACATAGTGAATCCACAAACAACATATAAGACCTGTCTCACATGAATCCGTACTAACAATTGGATGAATCTCTCAAATGGTTTTGCACGCAATGGGGTTTTTCCTCTCCCTGGGCTGATTCTTTAAAATAATGTTACTCTTGGGAAGAAAGATGCCAATGTACAAATGGGATTTCAGTTTGAACTCATGAGTTGAGTAGATTGAAGTAATTCAGGACTTACCCAATGCCACTTTGTAGCTAATATATGAGCACATTGACAGCCTTTCACTGCTAGACTCAGTCTTATGTTATCAATTTAGTGTTATTTTTACCATGGAAACTTCCTACAATTTTACAGACAGCACCTGAAGTGTGGATTGATCGATGCAGCTTTTTTCTTGCATTATGAAAATGGAGACTAATTGGTCAATAAATAAAGGTATCATTTCACTCGGATGTTACCATAGAATCCCTACAATGCAGAAGGAGGCTAATTAGCTCAAGTTTGCATGGACAACAATCTCACCCAGGCCCAATCCCAATAACCCCACATATTTACCCTGCTAATCCCCCTAACACTAAGGAGCAATTTACCGAGACCAATCTACCTAACCTGCACATTTTTGGACTGTGGGAGGAAACCGGAGGAAACCCAGGCAGACAGTGTGCAGACTCTGCACAGATAATGACCCCAGGCTGGAATCAAACCGGATTTCTGATGCTGTGAGGCAGCAGTGCTAACCACTGTTAGTCAATGTATTTTTTAACCGGGGAAGAGATGGTTGGATGGAGTGCAGAAAACCTGTTAAAACCAAAGTTTTGACTCAACAGTCACTGTGGGTGCATCAACAAATTCATGATCGGACAGCATTAATGGAAGCAAGATTTCTACGTAGATGTCTCAGTGAATCTGAGGGGGGGAGGCGAGGGCATTCATTTTCCTCAAGTTAAAACCGGCAAACTGAAGTAACGTTCGGTGCTCTGACCAACTGAGGCACAATTTACTTTAGCAGGCGTGACTAACAGCACAAAGTTACCGTGGAGTTGGACTTTTTTGGACAGGTCCCAAAGCAATAACATTGCAATTGTACACTTTGTTCTACTGTACTTGGCTTTGTGGTATTTTATTCTGGCAACAGCTAATTTGTGTTATTTATATAGTATTTGAAATTAAGCATTCAGTTAAGCAAGGTCATGCCTGAGTAGAGAGTAAACATGTTCCCGATGGAGGTCACTAAAGCAAAAACAGCAAGACTGGATAGATCAAGGAAAGAGCCTAAAGTTCATGTCACACTAAATATCTGCGTAGATCTGCATATTCCCAGCACAGACACCAACATTATCCAAGGCTTCAACAAAGCAAAGACAGTTCTCTTCAGCAGAAAGATAGGGCTTTGTGGCGACGGTTTCATCATAAAATCCTTTGAAAAATAACAAGCCTTTGACTTGACATGCAATATTTATGACTCTCTACAAAGTCATTACACATCTACAACATGCCTCGCCCTACAAAATTAACTGCCTTTGTTGGTCCACTTAGCTACTTGGAATAACACTTCCCCACTCAAGCAGATCAGACAGTGCTGTGGGTTTCCTGTGAAACTCAGACTGCCATCCCACATGCACATCAAGGTGCAATGGTGTACAGTGTAGCCATACAGAGACAGTCGACTCTTTGGAGAAGCTGGGACTCTCAGTGTTCACAAATATAAAAAAAGCATAAAATATATATAGCAACAGAATAGTATTCCTGGACGAGCTACAAATGGAGTGATTGATGCCGAGACATTAGCTTTGGGACATCTCATTGAAGCAAAGGGACAGATGTTGGAGTTGTGACTCTCGGAAACAGAGCTCATGCTATTGAGCGTCATGGCGGTTGATTTTAGTGATGTAGCTGCGTGAATGAGGGGAGTGAAGACAACAATCACAGAACTGTTACAGTGCAGAAGGAGACCATTCGGTCCAACATGTCTGCACCAGCTTTCCAAATGAACGTTATGACTTAGTGTCATTCCCCTGCACATTGTTTCTATTCAAATAATCATCTAATGCCCTACTGAATGCCTCCATTGAACCTGCCTCCACCGCACTTCCAGGCAGTGTATTCCAGACCCAAACCACTCATTAGGTGAAAAAGATTTTTTTTCACATCACATTTGCTTCTTTTGGGAACCACTTTAAATCTGCACCCTCTTGTTCTCAATCCTTTTAGGAATGGGAACAGGCTCTCCCTGTCTAATCTGTACAGTCCCTTCGTGACTTTGAACATGTCTATCAAATCTCCTCTTAGCTTCTCCTCCTTGAGGAGGACAGTCCCAATCTCTCCAATCCATCCTCATAACTGAAGTTTCTGATCCCCGGGTCCAATCTTGTAAACCTGCCCTCTCTCCAACATGTTCTCATCCTTCTTATAGTGTGGCGAGCAGAATATTGCACAATATTCCAGCTGAGATCTAACTAGTGTCTTGTATAAGTTCAGCATAACCTCTTTGCTTTTGTGCTCTATGCCCCATTAATAAAGTTCAGAAAAAATCTATGCTTTATTAACTGCTTCTCCCACCTGTCTACCACCTTCAATATTCTATGTACATACACACCCAGGCCTCATTGCTCCTGCAGTGAGGAATCATATCTTTTATGTTGTATTGCCTCTCCACATTCTTCAAACCAAAATTACTTCTCTGCATAGATCAACGAGGGGCAGGAGAGGAGACAACCGACTACGCCAGAGTGAGACGGAGACTGAGTAGCAAATTAGGTATATTTGGTATACAGGGGAAAAAGGTGTGGTACAGATAAAAATTATTCTAAGTTATTAAGTGAGGAATTAAATTAAGCTAACTAAATGATATACGTTACAAGGGCAAGACAGGTGTTACATTGCAGCTGTGGAATGTGGAGTAAATGGACACAAAGACAATCTACGGTAAACACATCTGCAGAAAGTGTAAGTGGCTAGAGGAGTTCCAGATCAGGAGGGCTGAATGGCCTACTCCTACTTCTATCTTTCTATGTATTTATCTGAATGTGTGTAGCATCCATGACAAAGTAAATAAATTGATAGTGCACATGCGCGTAAATACATTTGATCTGATAGCCATTACAGAGACATGGCTGCAGGAAGGCAAAGATTGTGTTCTGAATATTGAGGGCAGATGACATTCTAGAAGAATAGGAAGCAGTAATAGATGGGATGAGGAGTTCATAGAAAGCTATTGAGATAGTTTCTGAGAGCAGCACATTCTGGAGCCAGATACATTTCTATAGTGCTCCAAAAGAGAGAAAGTCCACAGTTACAGATGTAGTCCTAGTTACCCACTCAGTGTTCTATCCAACATGTTGGCATTGGGTTTTTTTTTGCCTTTTCCATGCAGTTCTCCCCTCGTACCTTCCGATGGGGTGAAGGTAATCTGCTTGCTTATCTCTGCTTCTGGTTGAGATGCATGTGGTTATTGTCCTCAATGTGGACTTGCTGGGGTAGCAGCTTCAGAGGCTGCTACACTGACTTAAATACAGGGGCAGCCTCCACCACAGGGCCCTCCTGCACAGACAGCCCTCAGTTAGAGATCCCAAGGAGGCTGATGATGGTCATGGCACCCAATGAGAGGTGGCAACCTCATCCTTCTCAATGATTGCCTTAGCCCTTGGCTGGCATTCCAGACGACTGGATGGCACCAACAACAGTGGCAATCCAATCCAGACATCGCTACGTCATTGATGATCTCTACATCACTTGTCAAAGCTACATAGTGGGACATGAACCTTGTGAACATCAATGTGTAGTTCCCACATGCACCCCAAGTGCTGTCACATATAGCTGTCTGAGTTTGGCCACTCTCGCAATGGGGGATCTCACGCTTATTGAGAGTGTGACTGCCCTTGACATTAAGGCAGAGTTTAACCTCATCCAATATGGCATCAAGGAGCCCTAACAGAACCGGAGTCAATGGGAATTGAGGGAAAAGTCTCCACTGATTGCAGTCATACCAAACACAAAGGAAGATGGTTGTAGCAGAGGTCAGTCATCTCAGCTCCAGGACTTCACCGCAGGATTTCCTGCATTCTCAACCCATGTACTACGCATCACCTCAGGGAATTCCAACATGTGGGAATACATCTGTTGCTACTGGTCTAAGTCGAGCATCCTTAACAACGTTTCTGGACATTGGCTGTTCTGTTCTCCATTCTCCGAGGGGGTCTGCCCACTGCAGCCTCTGCCGCTCTCACTTCTCCTTACTCACCCGTGACAGGATCTACACCCAGTTCCCCCCTATCTGTGCCTGTGAGGACCTACCAAAGTGATTGTTCTGCTCTGGCAGCGTTTTTCCTGCTAATGGCTCAGTCACCGATCTTTCCTCCTCAACGTCAGAACCTGTGAGAGACACAACGAGAGATCATGAGGGCTAACAAGCTTCCATTGTTTCTCAAGTTTAAAATCCTATGTTATATAATTCTTGAATTTGTGTTGACCCAAGTCTTTTTTAATATTTGTTTTTACTCTTATCAGGCAGTCTGCTCCACAAGAATCAGCAACTATCTAGTCTCTTGTCTTAAGAGCAGTGATTTCCCTTGTCTTAAGAGCAGAGACTTTGTGCAAACAGGCTATCCCGTCATGAAGGCATCGCATCCAAGGCTGACCTTGGCCAAGGTTTTCACTAACACAGAAAAACTCTCGGTCTTGGCAAAAATCTCAGAAATAGCCGGGAATCCCAAGTCTTGTCCCCAAACATGGTTTTTCCAGCAGGACAGGAGTTGGACTGGAGCTCACATGCACATCCTTTATGGGGTCAGCTGACCACAAACATTCCAGGCTGACCACTTAATTCACCGGTTACCTCCACTGGAATAAGATTTTGGTTGGCTGGGAGTGCAAAAACTGGAGAATGCAGAACAGGTCAGAATTGGTCTGAAGTTGGTGGAGTATCTTCTAAAAAGCAATTAGATAGTTACATGGGTATGATGGGTATAGAGGGATATGGGCCAAATATGGGCAATTGGGACTAGTGTAGGGGTTTAATAAAAGGGCAGCATGGACAAGTTGGGCTGAAGGGCCTGTTTCCATGCTGTAAACCACCATGACTCTCTGACTCTAATAATAGCCAGGGTCCCATTTCAGAGAGGTAAGGTCTCTCTCTGGATATGATCCCAGGATACCTTAGGGTAGGTAATGTATCTTTGGGATCGTTAAATGTCAACATGATTGTGAGTAAAACATACAGAAACATACTGGAACTGTCAAAACAGTCAAGGTTGTCAATGGATACTGTAATATGTCTTCAGAGGCTGAAGTCCCCTCACCAAAATCCCTTCATTTATAAACTCTCACGGCAGTACACAGAGTACGACCAGTCTAACTCCAAAGGTGTCAGAGGAACTGATACTCCCGGTTAAATACAAGGCAAAGACTCCCTGATTGGCTCATCAATTGGATCCTTAATCAGGGAATTCATACTCCAATTGGCCAACCTTTGATGGAAGTCATGACAGATACTCAGCGAGTTGGCATGGAGGCAAAGGGCAAAGGGTGGAGGTCGGCAAGCATGAGGTGGTGTAGATGGCATGGGAAGTGATGGTGGAGGAGTGTAAGCTTTTCCTTGTTTAAACTATTCTAAAAAAAATGTTAAAACAAAGTGCTAGAGCACCGAGGCAGACCTTCTACCCAGCCTGCCTCCTCAACCATTCAGGGAATGGCTAGCATGACTTGCAATCCAGCTGACCACCCCCACCCCACCCTCCCAACCCTACCCACCCCCACCTCCCCCAATCCCACCAACCACCCCCCCCACCTCCCACCCCCAACCCCGGCCCAGAACAAAACCCCAAATGTGGGTGACTATTTTAAAGGTTGGATTTGCCAAACCCAGAACTCTTCTATCAATGAACACCTGACCCAGGAGAGAAAATCTCAGCTTTTTTCGTTCTGAAATCATTGAATCCATTTTTACTGTACTCTCTGCTGGTTGTGGTAAGTAACTTAATTTCCATAATTACAACAATAACGGCACTTTTAGTCCATCATTGGCTATAAAGATATTGTGTAGCCTTGAGTGACATTTCCACTCTGTCACCGTCTCCCCCAGAGTAAGAGTAACCTGTTTCCAATGGTTAAAATATAGATAATACACGATTCCCAGGGTGGGATTTTCCAACTGCACTGACCACAAGACCAGAAAATCCCACGTGAAGTCAATGGACCTTCACATGGTGCTATCCGGCCCGTTACGATTCCCATGACAGATGGGATGGGAAAATTGCGTGGGTTTTCTCTGGATGCTCCGGTTTCCTCCCACAATCCAAAGATGTGCAAGTTCAGTTGATTGTTAAATTGCCCCTTATTGTCCCAAGATGTGTAGGTTAAGGGGATTAGTGGGGTAAATATGCAGGGTTACAAGGATAGGGCCTGGGTGAGACACTCTGTTGGAGAGTACATGCAGACTTGATGGGCTGAATGGCTTTCTGCTGCACTGTAGGGATTCTACGACCAGAAAGCAGAGATTTGAGGTGATTGACAAATGAACTAGAGGCAACATAAGGGAAAACTTTGCTACACATTGAGTTATTAGGATTTGGAATGATTGAAGTAGTAACTTCCAAAATGAAATACTTGAAGGAGGGAAAAAGAATTCTGGAGACAGAGCAGAGAGTGGGATTAACCAGATTGGTTTGAGAATAAACCAGACAAAACCTGATGGGCTGAATGGCCCTCGGTGCTGTGATATTCTACTCTATGATGCATTTGATTAGCAAATGCAAATGCCTCTTCAGAGAAGCGCGTGTTTACCTCTTAAACCCAGGAGTCGAGCACTGCCATTTAGGATATCATATGGCACCATGATCCCAGTCCCCAAAACCAAATTCCTTGGCAGCACTCACGTTATACCCGTCATGTACTGTGAAGCACCCTGTTGAGTAATGAAGTCTGATAACTGAAGTCTTTATCCCCTTACACCTATCAGTATTACCGTCCAGTCTATGAACCCTGATGGCCTGTGACTGAGAAGCTGGCGGCTGCAGCCATTAAATAACAGCATACATTCCCTTTGCAGGAGAAGACATCACACGATACCAGGAACACCAAGCTACTGGCGGAGGACAAGCCAAAAATCCAGCATTTGATAGCACAGGAGGAGGAAGCCAAGACTATAATTAGTCCCAAATGTAGACTGTCAATTGGCGATGGAGTTAAGGGTGTCTCTGGACCTTTAGTGGCTGATTGAGAATAAACATCCTTTCTTTTATAATGCTGCTATCTGCTCTTCAATCACTTGACTGGTTGCCACTTTCCACATTAGAAATCTACAATGAATCTGATTATAAGAACATAAGAAATAGGAGCAGGAGTAGGCCATCCAGCCCTTCGAGCCTGCCCCGCCATTCAATAAGATCATGGCTGATCTGTCGTGGCTCAGTTCCACATTCCCGCCGTCTCCCCATAACCCTTAACCCCCTCGCTTATCAAACACCCATCAACCCACGTCTTAAATATATTTAGCGAGGCAGCCTCCACCACCTCAACGGGCAGAGAATTCCAGAGATTCACCACCCTTTGAGTGAAGAAGTTCCTCCTCAACTCCGTTCTAAACCACCCCCCCCCCCCTTGATCTTGAGGCTGTGCCCCCTAGTCCTACTGTCCTTTCTGAGCGGGAAGAGTCTCTCCACCTCTATCCTATCCATCCCATTCATCATCTTATACGTCTCAATGAGATCTCCCCTCATTCTTCTAAACTCTAACGAGTACAAGCCTAGTTTATTCAGCCTCTCCTCATAGCTCAACCCCCTCAACTCCGGCATCAGCCTAGTAAACCTCCTCTGCACTCCCTCCAAGGCCAAAATATCCTTGCGTAAGTGCGGCGACCAAAACTGCACACAGTATTCCATCTGCGGTCTCACCAATGCCCTATACAGCCGCAGCAAGACCTCCCTACTTTTATATTCAATCCCCCCTCGCTATGAAGGCCAGCATCCCATTCGCCTTCCTGACCACCTGCTGCACCTGCAGGCTGGGTTTTTGCGACTCATGCACAAGGACCCCGAGGTCCCTCTGCACCGTCGCTTGCTGCAGTTTTTTGCCACGTAAGAAATAGTCCTTCCTACCATTATTCCTACCAAAGTGATATGATAGAACGCTGCTCAAATCAAACCCAAGTTAATGGTATTGTTTTTTGGAAGGACGTAGGAAATGGTAGCAGCAGTGGACAGTTTCGCTCCTTGAACAAGTGTGATCATTCAATAAGGTTGAGGCTGATGTACCAGAGCTCCACGTTCCTCCAACATCCCTATATCACTCGATTCCATTAGTACTTCTAAATTTACCAATATCTCACTTGAATTTAGTCCAGAGGCAGTAGGCTAGGAAAGAATAGAAAGGATTTACTGATGGAAAAGACCTTGCTGATAGGGTGGCATGGTGGCACAGTGGTTGGCATTGCTGCCTCACAGCGCCAGACTATATCCAGATTTTAATAAAGGCAGAAGGATCCCCCGCCCCAGAGATCTGCCTCAGCTGCCACTTAACAGATGCCATTGGCTTTTTCACATGGAAATACTTCAGGGCTAAAATAATTAAACATTTTAAGAGAGTCATATTTCTCCAAAGTCAGGTCCTATCTTTCAGTGATGATATTTTATTCCATAATTATTCAGTTATGACGATGACACTCCCATTTAATTCGGACTAAAACATTCTTGTTGTATGCTTGTGCTAGACTTGGTGGCGCAGTGGTTAGCGCTGCTGCCTCACAGCACCAGGGATCCGGGTTTGCTTCCCGATTTGGGTCACTGCCTGTGTGGAGTTAGCACGTTCTCCTCGTGTCTGCGTGGGTTTCCTTAGGGTGCTCCGGTTTCCTCCCACAGTCCGAAAAACGTGCTGGTTAGGTGCATTGACCATGCTAAATTCCCTGTCGGTGTCCCCAAACAGGTGCCGGAATGTGGTGATGCAGTAAATCCATCACAGTGTTAATGTAAGCCTACTTATGACTATGATAAACTTTTTAAACAAACTGAACAAAAGTGCTGAAATGAGGGTGAAAGGAAATAGCAAACTTGAGTGATATTGCATCAATCTCATTCAAACATCATTAAAACAAAAGGGGTTTTGGAAAAGAAAATGTATTTGGAAAGTAAAAGCAAAAATAGGCAAAAACTCACTTTAGGAAGGATAGGATTGCACTGGAGAGGGTGGTTTGGGGTGAACAGGACCACAGTTTATGGGGAGAAAGCAGGATTAGAGTACTGAATTGGATCATCAGCCATGGTGATGGTGAATGGTGGAGCAGGCTCGAAGGGCCAAATGGCCTCCAGATCCTATCTTCTATGTTCACCTGGATGCTCGCTGGGATGGAGCATTTGAGCTATGGAGAGAGGCGGGATGTGCTCAGATTGATTTCTTTAGAGCAGAGAAGGCTGAGGTGGGACCTGATTGAGTATAGGATTGTGAGGGGTATGGACAGGGTGGATAGGGAGCAGCTATTCCCCTTAGTTGAAGGGTTAATAATGGAGGATCATAATTTTAAGGTGAGGGGCAGGAGGTTTAGAGGGGATCTGAGGAAAATCTTTTCACCCAGAAGGTAGCGGGAGTCTGGGATATACACAGCCTGGGTGGGTAGTAGAGGCAGGAAACCTCACAACTTTAATAAAGTATGTAGATGGGCTCTCGAAATGTCATAACACTCAAGGCTACGGGCCTAGTGCTGGAAAGTGGGGTTGGTGTAGATTTACTGTAGCTTTGTCAGTGTAGACTCGATGGGCATCTTGTGTAAAGTTGGACTCTATGGGTGGAATCTTCCAGCCACACTAACCCTGAAATTGGAAAATCCTGCCTGAGGCCAATGGACTTTTCCATGGCCCGCCCCTCACCTGCTCCAATTCCCATGGTGGGGGGAAAATGGGAAAATTTACCCCTATGATTTAAGACAATCAGCATCCAAAACCATTTTGGACAGATCCCATCATCAGAACTGAAATCTTACTTGAAGTACTAACTTATCTTTATATTGAAGTTATAGATTCTTCTCTGCTCACCTACAACATTTCCGCTTCTCATTTCCAGTGTTCATGGTTCTTTTGAACGTTCGTGGCTTATCATTCAAAATATGACAGATGAAACTGAATCCATCCTTTCTCCTGGAAATATGGGTGGCACAGCGATTAGCACTGCTGCTTCACAGCGTCAGGGATCTGGGTCCAATTCCAATCTTGGGTCACTGTCTGTGTGGAGTTTGCACATTCTCCCCATGTCTGTGTGGGTTTCCTCTCTTAGTGCTAGTTAGGTGCATTGACCGGAATAGGCGCTGGACTGTGGCGGCTAGGGGAATTTCACAGGAACTTCATTGTAGTGTTAATGTAAGCCTCCCATGTGACTAACAAATTAACTTTATAGTTGGTGATTGTGATGTTTGCAAGATGCTTTGAGTGAGAAATTGGGCCCGAAGTGCCCATATTTTGGACACTACGTGTACCAGTTGGGATCCAAAATGGTGCCCCTGGTGCATGACCATACACCTAATGTGAAAGATATTGAACCCTGTCTTGGGTACTCTTCACAAGGTGAAAGTTCACTGGAAGCACTCTGGGGCAGGCAGACTATGATATCAAACAGCATAAAATGATTTGACATCTGGGAGCGCAATGCCGGAATTTTACAGCCATTCACGCCAACGGGATTCTCCGCTCCTGCCGCAGTGATCGGAGATTTGGCTCAGTGCCAAATTCTCCAACCCCATTTGCAGAGGCAGTGGGGCGTGAATGGCTGGAAAACTCCAGTACAATATTCCAATGAATCCTTTCACTTAACTGTGCAAAGAAAAACAAGCATTTAGCAGCATGAGGGACCAGCACCATTTAAAGGGACACTAATTACAGGTTAGTTGACTTCTTTAGATTTTTGCTACAATTCTACATGTTTTTTTATAGTTGAAAGTTACAAATATCTATGAGAAATGGTATGATAAATGCTGAAGGACTTGTCTACATACTAAGGCATTCCTCATCAAAATCTGCTCACCACTGCAGCCATAACTGCAACTTCGGCACAGCACCAGAACTGCCTTGCTGGTCTCTGGGAAGGTGACCATAGCTATGACCTCTAATGTGTCTGTTTCCTTTAAGGTTGAAGATATTAACAGCCTCGCACAGTTTGCTGTCTATGGTTGCAATTAGGGAGGTCACTGAGGCTCTCTGCTAAAAGACAGATGCCTTCATTTCATCGCCAGTTGCCAGGGAGTAGCAGGTGGAGTTTGCAGCTGATGTGTGACCATAGACAGTGACCTAAGCAGCTCAATGTCCTGGTACCAGTCAGAAATGGGACAGTCTGCTGTGCCAATGGCATTCCAGCCGCCACAGCAAACCAAAAGATGACTATTGGGTGACAGCATAGCTCGTGACTCTGCTCGTAACCCAGTTATGTGTGTGTAGTGTTCATACATTGTGAACTATGATGCCTCAACAAACACGGTAGAGAACTGGTGTGTTGGGGAAACTATTCTGTTGTCAGAATTGTTCCAAAGGATCCCTGCAGCGCTTGGCTGAGTGAGCCTCTAGATCTGCTACATGCTGGACAACTGCACCATCACGCAAGAACAGCCAGACATCAGATATAGCTAGTGAGAAACAGGAACATGAGGAAGAGAGGCTACGTCTGAGACAGTCTCTCTGTCTGCGCTCTATGTAAAGAAATAGTTCAAGTGCGAAACCAGTAACGTCAACCCTAAGTTCCCTTTCACAAACAATCCGACGCATAATCACCCTAATTCCCATTATCAATCCAATTACCCTTCACTAATAGCCCCATACACATTATCACTCCCTATCATAGAATCACAGAATCCCTACATTGCAGGAGAGGAAATCCGAGTCTGCACTCACTCTTTGATGGACACCCAAATCCTTCCCTCTGTCCCTTCTGTAATCCCACACATTTACCACGGCTAATCCCCCTAACCTACACATTTTGGGACACTAACGGAAAATTTAGCACGGCCAATCTACCTACGTCTTGAACATCATTGCATCCAGAGGAAACCCATGCAGACGTGGGAAGAATTTGCACAGACAGTGACCCAGGGCTGGAATTGAACCTTGGTCCCTGGCGCTGTGAAGCAGCAGTGCTAACCACTGTGCCACCCTCACTGAGCATCATAAAATAAAATCCACCAAAAAAAATGTACATTCCAAATTAAATTTATAAATTAAACCATTCCATATCGCATACAAAATAAACAAATAATAGAATCCCTAAGGTGCAGAAGGAGGCCATTTGGCCCACCAAGCCTATACTGACCACAATCTTACCCAGTCCCTATCCCCGTAACCCCAGGGGTTGGGACATCTTGTTGAAGCTGTACAAGACATCGGTAAGGTCATACTTGGAATACTGTGTGCAGTTCTGGTCAGCCTATTATAGAAAGGATATTGTTAAACTAGAAGGAATGCAGAAAAGAGTTACTAGGATGCTACCAGGACTTGATGGCTTGAGTTATCAGGAGAGGCTGGATAGACTAGGATTTCTTTCTCTGGAGTGTAGGAGGCTTAGCAGTGATCCTATAGAGGTCTATTAAGTAAGGAGGGGCATAGATCAGCTAGATAGTCAATATCTTTTCCCAAAGGTAGGTGAGTCTAAAATGAGAGGGCATAAGTTTAAGGTGAGAGGTGAAAGATACAAAAGAGTCCAGAGGGGCAATTTTTTCACACAGAGGGTGGTGAGTGTCTGGAACAAGCTGCCAAAGGTAGCAGTAGAGGTGGCTATAATTTTGTGTTTTAAAAAGCATTTAAACAGTTACATGAGTAAGATGGCTATCGAGGGATATGGGCCAAATGTGGGCAATTAGGGCTAGTTTAGTCATTAAAAAAAAGGGCAGCATGGACAAGTTGGGCTGAAGAGCCTGTTTCCATGCTGTAAACCTCTATGACTCTTTTACTTACCTCGCTAATCCCCTGACACTAAGGTCAATTTAGCATGGCCAATCCACCTAACCTGCCCATCTTTGGACTGTGGGAGGAAACTGAAGCACCCAGGGGAAACCCATACAGACACAGGGAGAATGTGCAAACTCCATAAAGACAGTAACCCAAGGCTGGAATCGAACCTGAGTCCCTGGGGCTGTGAAGCAGCAGTACTAACCACTGTGCCACCCTTGCTGCCCTATCTTCTTTGTCTATCATCTTTGTTCTTCTCCTTAATGTCTACACGCTTTTATCTGTCCCAGCTCTTCCTCACAGAGACTAGATTGCTCCCTAATTGCCCACATCTGACAGGAGGAGCATATCACTGCCCCAGCTGCCATATTGCCCTCATACAAGCAAAAGGATAAAGGAATCTGAACTCACCTCTCCCTTGCTTACGGTCCTCCGGCTGTCTTTGTTTTTGTTTTTATTCCAATTCAATCCAATCAAGTCCAATTCAGAGTCTAGTTGAGACTCCCAATCCAAGCTGACAAGACAGGGCTCTCACCTCCTGCCTTGCACATGATCTACATGATCCAAGCTGATTGGAGTAGACATTGCTCCTCTTCCAAGGTTTGATCTTATTTGCATCTTAGCCAAAAGGCCCAGACACCACTTTTAAAAATTGCTTTAAATGAAGCTAAAATGTAATCTAATGGCCTGTCAATTAATGTCAATATTACACCTGATCTTAGCCAAAAGGAAAGAAACACCAAAATAGTATTTGCTGCTTAACTGTCCCTTCACAGCAGCTCTTCTAGAAATCACCTTCTCCTTGCAATAACTGCAGTTATGCAAATATGACCTACAATCACCTTCACCAGTGTACTGCTCTCACTTGGACATTTACTGTCACTTGAAGTAGAAAGGTGTCTTCCAGACATCCACCTTCTGGTCGCAGTGACTACACTTACACAAATATGACCTGCAACTGCCAATCACCTTCATTACTCTGCTGCTCTCACCTGGATGCTTGCCTTCACTCGAAGTAGGAAGGTGTCTTCCAGACATCCACCTTCTGGTCGCAGTGACTGTTCTTATGCAAATGTGACCTGCAACTGCCAATCATCTTTGCCACCTTGCTGCCCTCACCTGGAAGTGGAACTGGAGATATCAGCCTTCAGATTGTGCCTCATGATCCACAAGTGTGTTGATGGTATTTACCACCAGTTCCATGTTGGAAAGGATAGACTCCAAACTCTGTGCATTGGTGCTAGATGTTTCCACATTCTTTGACATTTTTAGCTGTCGGCTTTGATATCTGACACCAGGACTGTTCAAGAGGAATGTGTATGTCTGGGAAGGTAATGGATTTCAGAGTTAGGAAGAACATGAAGCCATGGAACAATTTGGAAACAACAATGAGATTAAAATTGAGGCGTTCCTGAACCAGGGGCCAGTACATCAGCAAACACAGGGCAAAGCGATAAACAGAACTTGGGCATGTTTTTCACTCTTCCATGGGAAGTGGGGGATCACTGGCAAGGTCACCATTTGTTGCCCAACCCTGATTGCCCTTGAACTGAGTAGATTGTGAGACCATTTCGGAAGGTGGTTAAGTGTGAGTCTGGAGTCAAATGCAGACACTTTCGCTTCGCTAAAAGGACATTAGAGAACAAGTTGTGTTTTTACAATAATTGTCACTAGTGTGACTAGTTTTATTTTCCAGATTTGTTAACTGAATTTGAATTCTACCAGCTGCTGAATTGGGATTTGAACCCATGCCCCAGGACATTACCCTGTGCTTCTGGATTACTAGACGAGTGATGGGATTACTATAGAATCATAGAATCCTACAGTGCAGAAGAAGGCCATTTGTCCCATCCCCATAACCCCTTGCATTTATCCTAGCTAGTCCCCCTGATACCAATTTAGCGTGGCCAATTCACCTAACCCACACATTTTTAGACTGTGGGAGGAAAGTGGAGCACCTGGAGGGAGCTCATGCAGACACGGGGAGAATATGAAAACTCCACAGACAGTGACCCAAGCCGGGAATTGAACCTGGGTCCCTAGCACTGTGAGGCAGCAGTGCGAACCACTGTGCCACCATCTCTGTCCTAATGGGTAGTTCCTTGATTGAGGAAGGCAGCATGCTGACTGCGTGACATTGAGCAGGGTGATTGTGCAGTGCAATCTGTTTTCAGAGCCAATCGAATGAAACTTCTTTTATTTTTACTTTCATTCCTGTCGTAAAACTAAGAAAAAACATAGGGACAAAAACCAATATATCAATTCCTTTTGGGATCTTGGAGAAGAAACATAAGTCTCAATTCTAGGTGTTGACTTATAACCATGGCAGATCATTGAAGTACAGCTGGTCAAACATCGCTCCTTGAGGCAATCCTCCCTTCTTAAGAATCAGTTCCGATCCAACTCCATCAATTTCAACCGTCTAAAATTACAACAGGAACATTAAATATCAACAAAGCAGTTAAGGATATTGAGTTAAAGATTATAGTTAATCCACTTATTCTCCAGCATACATAATTCAGCAATTTAAAGGATTTTTGTCAAGTCCAAGAATAACAAAATAAAAACCCTAGTGAGAAATACTTTGCATTGGATGAACTCATTTCAGCCACACTAAAAGCCGGAGTGAAATAATGGAAATAATCCATCACCCTCTAGCTGACCACTGAGCTGATGCCTGTCCTGGGACCACCAGGAACACAGAAATATGAATTAAAAGCTAACAAATACTAAACTTCATTGTATCACAGGAGCACTTCCGCAAGGCAGTACAACAGTGTTTACATTTTCTATGATAAATAAAGCAGCCTCAGGTGGATAATTCATTTCTCTGTGTGGGAAAGGTTTATATAAACCATTGTAAAAGCTTTTAAGAATGAATTAAACAGCGGGAGAAGTGAATGAATGGCAGCTGCAGATACTTTAACGACTAAATCATTCTGCTCTGCTGGTGTGATTCATTTTAATTTTTCTTGGCTCCGATAAAAGATCACTCAATCCCACACAAGTACAAAACCTGTGCGTGCAGAGTAATGAATCCTGAGTACTTTTCAAATGATAACGTTTA
Organism: Carcharhinus amblyrhynchos; assembly: GCF_965287045.1. Lineage (NCBI taxonomy): Eukaryota > Metazoa > Chordata > Chondrichthyes > Carcharhiniformes > Carcharhinidae > Carcharhinus > Carcharhinus amblyrhynchos. Next base: position 130,712,921 of record NC_137327.1, read on the forward strand.
TAATTACGTCTTTACTGATTAAAGCATTTCACGATTTGTTTTTCACCTGCTGTCTGCCTTACAGCTCACTCCCCTCCTTGACATCAATAATAAATTAGCTCAGGTGCCTCTGTCCACGTTACTTTGAAACTGGCAGAGATCGGGTCGGTGAAAGTCGCGAGTCCTCTCACTCGCTCCGCTGTTCTTTTTTTAAAGAAAGTCTTCGTTACTGCTCCTTGATCACAGTCCCATCAAAATCAGCAGAAGGTGTGACACTGAATTTGGTGTTTTATCAACTAAATCTTTGTTCATAAGATATAGGCGCAGAATTAGACCATTCGGAGTAGGTTGAGTGTCTACTCCACCGTTCGATCATGGCTGATATATTCTTCATCCCCATTTTCCTGCCTTCTCCCCTTAACCCTCCAACCCATTACCAATTAAAAACCTGTCTAACTCCTCCTTAAATTTATTCACTGTCCCTGCATTCACTGCACTTTGGGGTAGCGAATTCTGCAGAATCACAACTCTTTGGGAGAAATAGTTTCTCCTCCAGTCTGTTTGAAATTTGCTATCCCTTATGCTAAGACAATGACCTTTGTGGGATGGTTGATGGAGATTAAGCAGCTAGTACTTGTTGGAATTGAATATGTAGTTTGAATGTGCCCAGCAAAGGTTAAATGGATGAAGCTTTCAGCATTTCCACAATGAGTCAGTTTATGACTCACATGTAAACGGGTGGGACCTAATATTACAAAATAGAGTTGGAAAGAGATAGAAGATGTTGTTCATTTCCAATACGTTTCATGAAGCTCAACACCATCGAGGACAAAGCGACCAGCCTGGTTAATTGGCACTCTACCCACCACCTTCAACACTCAGTGGCTAGAGTGACACGGTGGCACAGTGGTTAGCATTGCTGCCTCACAGCACTAGGGACGCGGGTTCAATTCTGGCCTTGGATCACTGTCTGTGTGGAATTTCCACATCCCCCCCCCCATGTCTTTTTTTTATCTTCGTTCGTGGGACACGGGCGTCACAGGCTGGCCAGCATTTATTGCCCATCCCGAGTTGCCCTTGAGAAGGTGATGGTGATCTGCCATCTTGAACTGCTGCAGTCCACATGGGTTGGCCCACATTGCTGTTAGGGAGGGAATTCCAGGATTTTGACCCAGTGACTATGAAGGATCGGTGATATATTTCCAAGTCAGGATGATGAGTGGCTTGGAGGGGAGCTTGCAAGAGGTGGTGTTCCCGTGTATCTGTTGCCTGTGTCCTTCCAGATGGAAGTGGTCGTGGGTTTAGAAGGTGCTGTCTGAGGATCTTTGTTGAATTGCTGTAGTGCATCTTGTAGAGAGTGCACACTGCTGCCAAAGAGCATCGGTGGTGGAGAGGGTGGATGTTTGTGGAATTGATGCCAATCAAGTGGGCAGCTTTGACCTGGTTGGTGTTAAGCTTCTTGAACGTTGTTGGAACTGCACCCATCCTGGCAAATGGTGAGTATTCTGTCACGCTCCTGACTTGTGCCTTGTCAATGGTGCATAGGCTTTGGGGAGTCAGGAGGTGAGTTACTCACTGCAGTATTCCTAGCCTCTGATCTGCTCTTGTAGCCACTGTGTTTATGTGGTGAGTCCAGTTGAGTTTCTGGTCAATGGGAGCCCCAAGAATGTTGACAGTGGAGAATTCAGTTGTGGTAACACCATTGCATGTTAAGGGGCAGCGGTTAGAGTGTCTCTTATGCGTGGTGGTCATTGCTTGGAATTTGTGTGGCAAAGTTATTTGCCACTTGTCAGCCCAAGCCTGGATATTGTCCAGGTCTTGCTGCATTTGAACATGGACCGCTTCAGTATCTGCGGAGTCGCAAATACTGCTGAACATTGTGCAATCATCAGCAAACGTCCCCACTTCTGACCCCATGATGGAGGGAAGGTCATTGATGAAACAGCTGAAGAATGTTGGGCGTGGAATTTCTCGAGGTGCTCCCTCATACCAAATATGTGTGCGTTAGATTGATTGGTCATGCTAAATTAATCCTTGATGTCAGGGAGATTAGCAGGGTAAATATGTGGGGTTACAGGGATAGGGCCTGAGTGGGTTTCAGTGCAGGCTCGATGGGTTGAATTGGTTCATTCTGCACTGTAGGGATTCTATGATTTTATGTACTTACGCTATCACCGATTCATGGTGGCAGCAGTAAGTAGCATGCACAAGATGCACGGCAGAAACTCGGCAAAGCTCCTTCGACAACATCTTCCAAACCCATAATCTCTACCACCTAGGAGGACATGTGCACGACATTTAAGTTCCCTTCCAAGCCACACAACATCCTGACTTCACAGAATCATAGAATACTTACAGTTCAGAAGAAGGCCATTTGGCCCATCAAGTACTGACCTCAATCCCACCCAGACGCAATTTCCATGACCCCACCCATTTATCCTACTAATCCCCCCGACATTAAAGGGCAATTTATCATGGCCAATCAACCTGTCTGCACATCTTTGGACTGTGGGAGGAAACCGGAGCACCTGGAGGAAACCCACGCAGACACAGGGAGAATGTGCAGACTCCATACAGACAGTGACCCAAGGTTGGAATTGAACCCGAGTCCCTGGCAGGGTGAGACAGCAGTGCTAACTATTGTACCACTGTGCCGTACCTTGTCCCCTCATAGTCGCTGGATCAAAATCTGGAACTCCCTTTCTAACAGCACCGTGTACCGACATTCATGTACTGCAGTGGTTCAGGAACCATAGGGCGACCGTGTTGAAGTTTGAACCATCTACAAAATGAACTGCAGAAATTTGGCACAGCTCCTCCCCCAGCACGCGACCTCTGCAAGCTAGAAGGACAAGGGCAGCGAGGGAACACCACCATCTGCAAGTTCCCCCTCCAAGCCAGACTCCATCCTGGCCTGGGATTATTGTTCCTTCACTGTCACTGGGTCAAAATCCAGAAACTCCCTCCCAACAGCAACTTTTTGTGCATCTACATCACGTGAACCACAACAATTGAAGAAAATGGCTCTCTTTCCCAAGGGCAATTATAGATGGCCAATGGATGTTGGCCTTGCTGGCAACACTGTATCCCTAGAAAGGAAAGCATGCATTTTGGATCCTTCCAGATGCCCAGTGGATTTTGCATTCTGTGAACGTATACCGGTGGTCACATCAATGTAAAGGAATTTCTTGGAAGTCCTCTCCTACATAGGAACACAAAAGCTAGAAGCAAGAGTAGGCCTTTCAGCCCTTTGAGCTTGCTTAGAACATAGAACGTAGAACATAGAAAAGCTACAGTACAAACAGGCCCTTTGGACAACAAGTTGTGTCGAACATATCCCTACTTATAGGATTACCTGTAACCCTTTATCTTACTAAGTCCCGTGTACTCATCCAAAAGTTTCTTAAAAGACCCTATCAAATCCACCTCCACCACCACCACTGGCAGCTGATTCCACACACCCACTACCCTCTGAGTGAAAATCTTACCCCTGACATCTCCTCTGTACCTACTCCCTTGATTACGGTTGATCAACAAATTCAATATCCTGATCCCCTTTCCCCCCAAACCCCTTGATCCTTTTAACCCCAAGAGCTATATCTAATTTCTTCTTGAAATCAGACTATATTTTGGCCTCAAGTACTTTCTGTGGTAGCAAATTCCACACATTCACCACCCTCTGGGTGAAGAAATTTCTCCTCATCTCAGTCCTAAAAGGTTTAGTGCCTTATCCTCAAACTATGACCCCTAGTTCTGGACTCTTCCATCGGAAGATCCTTTCTTCTAATCTGAACCCTCTCCTCGTATGACAGACCCAGGAATCAGCCTGGTGAACTTTTGCTGTGCTCCCTCTGTAGCAGGGATATCCTTTCTCAGGTACATGCTGCTGAGTTTTTCTGGGATCTTCTGTTCTTGCCCTGGTTGTATGGTCTTTTTGATATCCCTGTGGCTGTGAGGTTGCTCCAATAATAAACTGATGGTACAGCAACCTATTTCTCCCTTGTGCTTTTGCCAAGTTTTTAATCTGATGCTGTGAGGGAATGTGGTGGGAATCTGGTTGAACTATTTAGACATCGGTGAGAAGCAATACTCTTGCAAACATAAGCCTTGACCTCGACCTCTAGATTGCAGCAAACATTGGAGTTTACTATACATGAAAAGGCTCAAGAATCCACAAAGTTGAAAGACAATAAATTAAAAGCAGCACAGAATTATAGAAATTTATCTAAATTTTGAGGATATATTTGGATTAAAGCAATGTGGTTGATATGCATGTTGACTCATGTCTAAGTTTAGACTTACTCATGACATAATGTCATGACAGAGAGGGTCGGGATCCGAGAACATTTATCTCACCCTCCCTACTGACCTCTGTGGACCAGACGGCGGTTCACTGGTGGGAGCTGGGATGGGGGGGGGTAGGTGGGGGCGGGGGTGGCGGGTGAGATGGCCCTTAAGCTCAAGATCACAGAAATAAACAGATTTGTCTTTTGGACGTTGTTCATAGAATCAAGCTTCTTACAGACAGGTTCCCCTTGTCAGCACTTAAAGAAAGAAATAAGCATTTCTTGTACTTAATACCTGATAAAATACAGACATGTGCCCACACGCATGCGCACACACATGCCCACACACACACACACGGAGGCATACATAAACGTGTACGCACACACATGCACATGTGCGTGCACAGACACACAGGCTACAAAGTGGGGTGATAGATTAAGCAGTCTTTAAAGTCCAACTAAAGTTTGTGATATATTGATCGTGTAAACTGATGACTTGGCTGGCTTTGATTTCCCTGAGGATATGCTTTAAAATGTTGATGGATGATTCCTGCTCTGCCCAAGACCGCAAAGAACTACAAAAGGTTGTGAATGTAGCCCAATCCGTCACGCAAACCAGCCTCCCATCCATTGACTCTATCTACACTTTCTGTTGCCTCAGGAAAGCAGCCAGCATAATTAAGGACCCCACGTGCCCCGGGTATTCTCTCTTCTACGTTCTTCCTTCGGAAAAAGATACAAAAGTCTGAGGTTACATACCAACCAACTCAAGAACAGCTTCTTCCCTGCTGCTGTCAGACTTTTGAATGGACTTACTTTGCATCTTTCTCTACACCCTAACTATGACTGCAACACTACATTCTGCACTGTCTTGTTTCCTTCTCTATGAATGGTATGCTTTGTCTGTATAGTGCGCAAGTAACATATTTTTCACTGTATATTAATGCTTGTGACAATAATAAATCAAATCAAATCATATCAAATATCTTTCTTTCTATTTTTCTTGAGGTAGCAGTTGTTGCTTGCAGTGGGTGTGGGGTCAAACCGCAAGCAGGGCTCAAAGTTGCCTGTTGGGTGTCGAGAGGGTGCGTGCCCAATCCAGGGTCTTGCTTCTGCGACATCTCTTACGCTCGCTAGGTTTACGGTGAGAGGGGAGAGGTACGAAAGTGTCCGGAGGGGCAATATTTTTCACACAGAGGGTGGTGAGTGTCTGGAACAAGCTGCCAGAGGTAGTAGTAGAGGCGGGTACAATTTTGTCATTTGAAAAGCATTTAGACAGTTACATGGATAAGATGGGTATAGAGGGATATGGGCCAAATGCGGGCAATTGGGATTAGCTTAGGGGTTCAACAAAAAATGGCGGCATGGACAAGTTGGGCCGAAGGGCCTGTTTCCATGCTGTAAACCTCTACGACTCTAGAGCAGGGAAGGGGTTCCCATTGGAGCACTGTTTTTAAAGGCCCTGCAATAACTGAAAAAGAAATGCCCCCCCCACCCCCGTCTCCACAATGAGAGTATTTCTGACCTCCCCTCCCCACCTCAACCAGCCCTGGCGTTTCACCCCCCCCCTCCCCAGATCATTGCCAGCATCAGCCCCCTTCCCTCCCAATCATCCCAGGCATTGCCCCCCTGCACCCCACCCCCACCATCCCATAACCTCATCGCTCGAATTGTTTGCTCCGTCCCACTCCCAAAAATAGCTGAATCCCCACACACAAGCTTCCACCTGGAGCCTGACCCTAGCACTTCCCCCTGGCACACGTTGGCATGGCCAGGAACCTGACAGGGCCAACCTGTGAGAGGGCCAGTGCCAGAAGCATTGCCAGGGCACTGCCTGCCAGGACCCTCTCCCCCATGGGCTACATGGACCTTTGCACCCCCAGGGGAATCCCCACGATATGTTCACATCTGGGTGAAATGAAAATCTAGTGACTCGGGAGGATCTGGTAATTTTATAGAATCCCACAATGCAGAAGAGGGCCATTCGGTCCATCAAGTCTGCACCAACACTCTGACAGGGTATCTTATCTAGGCTCACCACATCCACCCCCCCACTCTATCCCCATTACCCCATACATTTACCGTCATTAATCCACCTCACCTGCACATCTTTGGGCTTTGGGAGGACCTAAAATAATCCGTTCCTTAATTGATTCCTCTAAGGTACTGCCTTAGAAAATCATCACTCATACTTTCCAAGAAATTGTCCTCCACAAGGTTTGTGCTAAGAAATTTTACCTAGTCTCTGTGGTTTGAAATTGCCACTGATTACTGTTTCACACACCGATTTGATTTCCTCAATCGTTCACCATCTTCATTATTTCCACATTCATTTCTTCTCTGTGCACCTGTTCAATGCTTCACCAGATGATGTGAATACTATCTAACTCATGTCTACTTTTGCAGGTTATTCTGTTCATTCATTCCCTTGCTATGATTAACATGTCTTCATGTCCTTTTTCTGTCTCTAATCACTCTTTCTCACTTCCACCAACCAGGATCTTGGGTTCCTGCCACTCTACAGGTAACCCTCACCATACTATCTGGGTTAGCAATACCCTACTGACTATCCTGGATTGAGGCAAGTCACACCTCTTTAACCTTGTGATTAACCCTCTCTCCACTTGTGCAGTTTGTACCTGTAAAGATTTGATTACCTGTTAAGCCTCGCATTCAAGGTATAAAATCATAGAATCCCTACAGTACAGAAGGAGGCCATTCATAAGATCATCAGACATAGGAACAGAACTAGGCCACTCGGCCCATCGAGTTGGCTCCGCCATTCAATCATGGCTGTTTTTTTTTCTCATTCCCATTCTCCTGCCTTTTCCCCATTACCGCTGGTCCCCTTATCAATCAAAAACCTACCTGTCTGTGTCTTAAAGACACTCAATGATTTGGCCCCCACAGCCCACTGATTCTGCACCAACCACAATTCCGCCCAGACCCTATTCCCATAACCCCACGTATTTACCCTCCTAATCCCCCTGACACTAGGGTCAATTTACCTGGCCAATCAACCTAACATGCACATCTTTGGAGGAAATGGGAGCACCCAGGGAAACGCACACAGACAAAGGGAGAAAGTGCAAACTCCATATAGGCTGGAATTGAACCTGGGTCCCTGGCACTGTGAGGCAGCAGTGTTAACCACTGTGCCATCGTCCTGCCCCAAACCAGCCCAACCATTCTTTATATTCCAATGTGAAATTATCTTGTAATTGTGTATTTGCCTATATATGTGTTTGTGAACCTGCCTCCACTCAGCCGGTGAAAGAGCAGCTCTCTGAAAGCTCGTGATTCCAAATAAAGCTGTTGGACTTTGACCTGGTGTTGTGAGACACTGTGCCCACCCCAGTTCAATGCTGGCATCACCACATCATGACCAACAAAATGGACCTTGACCATTCTCTTGAGAAACTACATCAGGGAGGGGAAGCGCTGACTCTTCACAAAGAAATGGCCAACTTAGCCTAGTCTTATTCCAGAAAATTCTTTGTGGGTGGCACAGTGGTTAGCACTGCTGCTTCACAGTGCCAGGGACCCGGCTTTGATTCTCAGCTTGGGTCATTGTCTGTATGGAGTCTGCACATTCTCCCCATGTCTGCGTGAGTTTCCTCCGGATGTTCCTGTTTCCTCCCAGGATCAGAAAGATATGCTGGTTGGGTGCATTGACCCGAACAGGTACCGGACTGAGGCGGCTAGGGGAATTTCACAGCAACTTCCCTGTAGTGTCAATGTAAGCCTTACTTGTGACTAATAAATAAACGATTTTACTTCTTCTTTCCTTTCTTCTGAAGATGTTATTGGTCTGTACAGACTATTTGTGCCAAACACAAATTTTCTGATAAGGAGTCCAACTATTTAGCATGAATTTATGTAAGGGCACTTGTAAACGATGATAACTTGAAGTAAAACATTAAATTTTCTTTTCCTGATCTTCATTTACATTGAATGTCAAAAAATGGCCATTTTGACGAGACATGATTCAACCTGTGGACATTTTGCAAACATTGATCCACGAATTATTTCTGAAAGAGTTAGTATGGTACTGATATACAAAAAATGGGTCCCATTCTATCCATACAATGGCCTTGAAGTGGTATCTTCATACACCACCTGTGTTGTCATGTGTAAGGAAATAATCATCAACTGCGATTGCTAGCTGTAGCTCCTGGGAAATCTATAAATAAACCGTGAGGAAAAGGAAAATTCTAACCTTGTGGATTCTGGAAACAGAACAAAAATGCTCCCATAGACCTTGGCTAATTCAGCTGTACGATCAGAAAGAATACTTCACTGTTTCTAGACAAAAACCTGGGCATCCCCATTGAGTCCCAGTATAACTCTGCAAGTCTGACAAAGCTTTGGATATGACAGAATTCTCAGTCGTGCCAGCAGTTTGTAACATCAGTTGGAGGTTAGATCATTTTCATAGAATCCTACAGTGCAGAAGGAGGCCATTCAGCCCATCAAGTTTGCACCGATAACAATCCCACCCAGACCTTATTCCCGTAACCCCGATGTTTACCCTGCTAACCCCCTGACACTAGGGTCTAGTTAGCATTGCCTATCAACCTAACCCGCACATCTTTGGACTGTGGGAGGAAACTGGAGCACCCGGAGGAAATGCATACAGATATGGAGAGAATGTGCAAACTCCACAAAGACAATGACCCGAGGCCAGAATTGAACCCGGGTCCCTGGTGCTGTGAGGTAGCAGTGCTAACCACTGTGCTACCGTGCTGCCCATGCTGTTAACATTCTGAGACAGCCATTGTCTTTGTTTTTGAATGACCCATTCAAATTCATAGTTCCCTTGGGTTGAATTGTGGCATATAACATTCACACAAGCACCAGACAATGATATCTCCAACATGAGAGAAACCAACCATTTCTGCTTGACGTTCAGTGGCATTACCATCACTATGTCACAACTATCAACATCCTGGGGTTACCATTGATCAGAAGCTGAACCAGACCAGCCATATAAATACTGTGGGCGCAAGAGCAAGTTAGAGGTTCGGTTTTCCGTGGAAAGTAACTCGTTTCCTGGCTCCCAAAGCCTTTCCATCATTTGCAAGGTGCAAGTCAGGAGTATGATGGAAACTTGGTTGGATGAGTGCAGCTCCAACAACACTCAAGAAACGTGACAGCATCCAGGGCAAAACTTGGTTGGCACTCCCTCTACCACCTTCCACATCCATTCCCTCCATCAATGGCAGCAGTGTGAGTACCAACTACTAGATGCGCTGCAGCAACTTACCAAGGTTCCTTTGACAGCAGAATCCAAACCCACAACCACCGCCAGCTCGAAGAACTAGGGCAGCAGGTGCAGGGAACAGCATCAGATACAAGTTTCCCTCTAAGTCACACACCATCTTTACTGGGAACTATATCACTGATCCTTCGCTGTCACTGGGTCAAAACCCTGAAACTCCTTCCCTAACAGCACTGAGGATGTATCTACACCACAAGGGACTGCTCACCATCCACTTTTCGAGGGCCAGTAGGGGGAATAGGCAATAAATGCTGGCCCACCCATTGTGCTAACATCCCATGAAAAGAGTTTAAAAAATTGCTGTATTTGCAAAAATCCTCAAAGAGTAACAGAATGATGGTATATGCTGGAGTTCTGCTGAATCTGGTTGTTCCTGCCAACCAGTTAGTCGATATCAATTTTCTTCTCGCTTGTTTAACATTTATGTAGCTGAAGTATCAAATCAATGTTAATTGTAACAAATACGGTAATGGATTTGTGCAAAATCCTCCTGTTTGCTATTTTAACAGAAGTAAAAAGAAACTAATTCATTTTAAATACATAAACACTTTTATTAAAATAGCAAGAAGTAATTCCATATCAATGCACCAATGTGTTTATAATGGCACAATCTCATCCATAGAAACATAGACGATAGGAGCAGGAGGAAGCCATTTGGCCCTTCGAGCCTGCTCTGTCATTCATTATGATCATCACACAATTCAATCCTGCTTTTTCTCCATATCCTTTGATACCATTTGCCCCAAGTGTTATATCCAGTTGCCTCTTGAATATATTCAATGTTTTGGCATCAACTACTTCCTGCAGTAATGAATTCCACAGGCTCACCACTCTTTGGGTGAAGAAATGTCTTCACATTTCCATCCCAAATAGTCTACTGTTGTTTTACTTTTGAGCTTCTGGGGATTCCGTTGAATGTTTGCATAAGATGTGTATGTTATTGATGTTTTTCTCTTTTAATCCACAGGTGATTCAATCCGTCTTGTTGTCCAACAAGGGGCATACAACAAGGGGTAATTTTTACAAATGATCTGGATGAGGGTATAGTTAGGTGAATTAGTAAATTTGCTGATCACACCAAAGTCGGAGGTGTGGTAGATAGTGAGGAAGGGTGTCTTAGTTTACAGGGAGACTTGGACAAGTTGCAGAGCTGGGCTGAGAGGTGGCGGATGGAGTTTAATGTGGAATAGTGTGAGGTAATTCACTTTGGCAGGGATAACAGATGTGTAGAGTATAGGGCTAACGGTAGGACTCTGAATAGTGTGGATGAACAGAGGGATCTAGGTGTATGTGTACATAGATCCCTGAAAGTTGGGAATCAAGTAGATAGGGTTGTTAGGAAGGCATACGGTGTCTTGGAGTTTATTGGTAGGGGGATTGAATTTAGGAGCCGCAGCTTCATGTTGCAACTGTACAAAACTCTGGTGCGGCCGCACTTGGAGTATTGTGTGCAGTTCTGGTCCCCACATTATAGGAAGGATGTGGAGGCTTTGGAGAGGGTGCAGAGGAGGTTTATGAGGATGTTGCCTGGTATGGAGGGGAGGTCCTATGAGGAGAGACTGAGGGATTTGGGGTTGTTTTCGTTAGAAAGAAGGCGGCTAAGAGGGGACCTTATTGAAACATATAAGATGATTAGAGGTTTAGATAGGGTGGACAGTGATAGCCTTTTTCCTCGGATGGAGAAAGCTAGCACGAGGGGGCATAGCTTTAAATTAAGGGGTGGTAGTTATAGGACGGATGTCAGGGGTAGGTTCTTTACCCAGAGGGTGGTGAGGGATTGGAATGCCCTGCCTGCTGCGGTTGTAAATGCGCCCAGTTTGGGGGCGTTTAAGAGATCCGTGGATAGGTTTATGGATGGAAAGGGTTTGGTTTAGGTTAGAGGGTCATTGCTTTTTAACTGGTCGGCGCAACATCGTGGGCCGAAGGGCCTTTTCTGCGCTGTAATGTTCTATGTTCTATGTACACGCGGTGGGTTGTGCGAGGGCTGCTCTTGGACGTTTCGAGAGTAGCCTAGCACTTCACATCGTTAGTGGACCAGCTGATGGGCAACACGACAGCTCAGTGACTATCACTGTTTGCTGTGCATAAGAACATAAGAACATAAGAAATAGGAGCAGGAGTAGGCCATCTGGCCCTTCGAGCCTGCCCCACCATTCAATAAGATCATGGCTGATCTGTCGTGGCTCAGTTCCACATTCCCGCCCTCTCCCCATAACCTTTAATCCCCTCTCTTATCAAAAACCCATCAACCTGCGTCTTAAAAATATTTAGCGAGGTAGCCTCCACCACTTCAACGGGCAGAGAATTCCAGAGATTCACCACCCTTTGAGTGAAGAAGTTCCTCCTCAACTCCGTTCTAAACCACCCCCCCTTTATCTTGAGGCTGTGCCCTCTAGTCCTACTGTCCATTCTGAGCAGGAAGAGCCTCTCCACCTCTATCCTATCCATCCCATTCATCATCTTATACGTCTCAATGAGATCTCCCCTCATTCTTCTAAACTCTAATGAGTACAAGCCTAGTTTATTCAGCCTCTCCTCATAGTTCAACCCCCTCAACTCCGGTATCAGCCTAGTAAACCTCCTCTGCACTCCCTCCAAGGCCAAAATATCCTTGCGTAAGTACGGCGACCAAAACTGCACACAGTACTCCAGCTGCGGTCTCACCAATGCCCTATACAGCCGCAGCAAGAGCGGGCCAATGTCTGTGAGAGTTTGCACATTCTCCCCATGCTTGCGTGGGTTTTCTCCGGGTGCTCCGGTTTCCTCCCACATCCCAAAGATGTGCTGTTAGGCTGATTGGTCTAACAAATTGTCCCTAAATTAGTCTCCCCTCAACCTGGTTTCCGATGTGGAGTGCCATAGGCGTAGACAAAGGTCATGGGTGGAAGAGGGAACTCACAATGTTAAAATGGTGGTGCGGGCTCATTGGGCCGAAGGGTCTGTTTCCCGTGCTGTGTTGTTCTTTGTACTCTGAATCCTCAGGCTGTGATCCCCGGTTCTCGACTCCCCCACCATCGAGAATATTCTCCCTGCGTTTACCCTGTCTGGTCCTGTTCGAATTTTAGAAGTCTCTGTGAGATCTCCCCCCATTCAACTGAACTCCAGCTAAAACAATCCTAACCCAGTCAATCTCTCCTCATACATCAGTTCCGCCATCCCCGGAATCAGCCTGGTAAACTTTCGCTGCACTCTCTTCAGAGCAAGATTTTTTGCTGTGGCGCGTCGGAACTGTCGATTGATGAGTCGAGCACCAACAGGCTATGGTGCTCAACTCATGGCGTTCAACTTATTGATTGACAGTTCCAACATGTCACAGTGAAAAACCGCACCGACCTCAGAAGACAAACACAGGACATGGTGGATAGAGTACCCTTCATCATCCCGTATTTCCCCAGAGCAGAGTATCTTCTATAGAGTCTTCAACATGTCATTGCTGAAGACAAACATCTCGCCAAGGCCATCCCTGCACCCCCACTTCTTGCCTTCAAACAACCGCACAACCTCAAACAGATCATTGTCCGCAGCAAACTACCCAGCCTTCAGGAGAACAGTGACCACAACACCACACAACCCTGCCACAGCAACCTCTGTAAGACATGCCGGATCATCGACATGGATGCCATCATCTCTCGTGAGAACACCATCCACCAGATACACGGCACATACTCTTGCAAGTTGGCCAACATTGTCTACCTAAAACGCTGCAGGAAAGAAGAGAAACTGATAGCCAAGTTCTGCACACATGAGGACGGCCTCAACTGGGATCTTGGGCTCATGTCACACTATCACCCCATGGCTTGCCTGAACTTGTAACATCTCGCTTACTGTCCTGTCTGGAGACAATACACGTCTTTTTAACCTATGCTTAATACTATCTCCATCTACATTGTCTGCACCATTAAGACTTGATTAGGTGTAAAGACTCACATTCTAATCGGTATTCTGTAAACTGTGTGTGCCTTTATATGCCCTGTTTGTGATCAGAACTCCCCACTCACCTGACGAAGGAACAGGGTTCCAAAAACTAGTGGCGTTTACTACCAAATAAACCTGTTGGACTTTAACCTGGTGTTGTGAGACCTCTTACTGTGTTTACCCTAGTCCAATGCTGGCATTTCTACATTGTAATTGCAACAACGCATCCCTGCTCCTGTACTCGAAATGCCTTGCAATGAAGGCCAAATGTCATTTGCCTTCTTTACCGCCTGCTGCACCAGCAAGCTTACCTTCAGTGACTGGTGCACAAGGACACCCAGGTTCCTCTACGTTTTTCTCTATGTTAATCAATTGAAAAGTGCCATCCTGAGGAACAGGGCGTTGTAGCAGGTGAACCACTGCCCTTTCTCCTGTGAGGATGGTATTTTCCATCCGTGTTCACCTCAAAACAGCAAAATCCCGCCCGAGGTCAATGGATCTTTGCAGAGTTCACCTTCCTGCCTGCTATGATTCTCATTGCGGGTGGGACAGGAAAATTCCCTGAAGGAGCGTTGGACTTAAAACAGTCTATTCTGATGGGATGACAAGGTGGCTGTGTAGGCCCTTTGTATTTGAGTCTCAAATCAGCTTCTTACAAACATGCACCAAATTGTTCCTCAACTGACCTATTTATCACTTGTCCACGGTGGCATAGCTGAAATTGGGAGGTCTGCATGTTCAATATTCTACTCTCCATGTGTTGTCATCTCACCAATAAATAATTAACTTTAATTTATTATGGATTTCATCATCTATATCATGTACCTATTAGATTATCTATATTCCATCAAGCAGTTAAGATGTCACACTTCAGGAGAAATTTCCAATTAGATATGAAGTGATTTTTGTCCATTTTGTTCAGATTGATTATGCCTTTTTATATCTATTGATTAGATGCAGTCATTTGGAAAATCTACCCTCAGAGTCACTCTCTGCGCAAATAGGTTAATTTATCAGTCTCAATAAACTTTTCCAATCTGAAGAATGGCTTCTATCTCACCATGGATGAAAGCCAGGTAATGGCTATTCCAAAGGAACTTCCAAAGAAAGTTCAGTTTAGCTTCTAATTTGCTGCTGGAAGCAGTTACTTACATTACAGCATTACAGAAGACAATATTTATTGCAGTCTACTCACACCAATCAGTCTATGGGCAGGATTTTACAGCTACGCTTGACCCAAGATTGGAAAATCCCACCCCATGTCAACGGACCTTCCCATTGTCCACCCCTCGGACTGCTCCGATTCCCATGGTAGGTGGGGCGGTAGAATTCCGGTGCATGTTAGTGCTGACCTACTATAGAAAAAAATCACTCCAATCACATTTAACGAACTGATGGTTAATTCCCTTTAATCACTTGATTGCATCTTTAATCGATGGAATGAATGGAGAAGCTTTTGATTGAGTGAAGGTGTTGGGAAGAGGAGATGTGGCTGGTGGGGCCTGATTCCGATGGGAGCTGGGAGAAGCAGAAATGTCCTTTCACTGTCCCCAGTTTTTTCTAATCTTCTTGTCAGCCTTCCCGAATCTCATAGTCATAGATTCATAGAGGTTTACAGCATGGGAACAGGCCCTTCAGCCCAACTTGTCTATGCTGCCCTTTTATTAACCACTAAGCTGTTCCCAATTGCCCGCCTTTGGCCCATACCCTCTATGCCCATCTTACCCATGTAACTGTCTAAATACTTCTTAAAAGACAAAATTGTACCGGCCTCTACGACTATATCTGGCAGCTTGTTCCAGACACTCACCATCCTCTGTGTGAAAAAATTGTCCTTCTGGACCCTTTTATATCTCTCCCCTCTCACCTTAAACCTATGCCCTCTAGTTTTAGACTTCCTTATCTTTGGGAAAAGATACTGACTATCTAGCTGTTCTGTGTCCCTCATTATTTTATAGACCTCTATAAGAACACCTCTAAGCCTTCTAAGCTCCAGAGAAAAAAAGTCCCAGTTTACCCAGCCTCTCCTCATTACTCAAACCATCCTATTGAATGTTGGAGGTTGTTACTGTGCACCTTGTAACGATAGACTCTCATTCTTGACCCCCTCAACTACGGAAACAATCTATGTACATTCAACCCATTCCATCCTTTCATCATTTTAAAATCCTTGGATATATCATTCTGGAACCTGCATTTACCAAACTATTGAAATGGTCTTTCTTCATATTTGTACTTACTAGACACCATTCTAGTCTGGCCCACAGGAATCAGTAACTATCTTGTCCCATACATTTGATTTGATTTGATTTGATTTATTATTGTCACATGTATTAACATAGAATGAAAAATATTGTTTCTTGCACGCTATATAGGGACAAAACATACCGTTCATAGAGAAGGAAACGAGAGAGTGCAGAATGCAGTGTTACAGTCATAACTAGGGTGTACAGAAAGATCAACTTAATGCAAGGTAAGTCCTTTCAAAAGTCTGACAGCAGGAGGGAAGAAGCTGTTCTTGAGTCGGTTGGTACGCGACCTCAGACTTTTGTATCTTTTTCCCGAAGGAAGAAAACGGGAGAGACAATGTCCAGGGCACGTGGGGTTTTTAATTATGCTGGCTGCTTTGCTGAGGCAACAGGAACTGTAGACAGAGTCAATGAATGGGAAGCTGGTTTGCGTGATGGTTTGGGCTACATTCACAACCTTTTGTACTTCCTTGTGGTCTTGGGCAGGGCAGGAGCCCACACCAAGCTGTGATACAACCAGGAAGTATGCTTTCTATGGTGCGTCTGTAAAAATTGGTGAGAGTTGTGGCTGACATGTCAAATTTCCTTAGTCTTCTGAGAAAATAGAGGCATCGGTGGGCTTTCTTAACCATAACTTTCTTAACATCTGAACATATGAACATGTATATGAACATGAGAATTAGGAGCAGGAGTAGGCCACTCAACCCCTCAGGTCTGCTCCATCATTCAATAAGATCATGGCTAATCTGGCTGTAACCTCAATCCCACATTTCTGCTGACCTCCTGTAACCTTTCACCCCCTTGTTAATCAACTATTTATCTAACTCTCCCTTAAAAAATATTCAAAGGCTCTGATTCCACTACCTTTTGAGGAAGAAAGTTCCAGAGATTTGTGTGCTTAATGTTTTCCCTTCTCTTGAGAGCTGAGACTTGCTGGCGTTGGACTGGGGTAAACACAGTAAGAAATCTCACAACACCAGGTTAAAGTCCAACAGGTTTATTTGTAGCAAAAACCACTAGCTTTCAGAGCGCCGGCTGCCCCTTCATCAGGTGAGTGGGAGTTCTATTCACAAACAGAGCATATAAAGATACAATCTCAACATTGCCTATACCTTTAAGACTTGATTACCTGTAAAGACTCGCATTCCAATCATTATTTTATGAATTGAGATTGTGTCTTTATATGGCCTGTTCGTGAATAGAACTCCCACTCACCTGATGAAGAACAAAGAACAAAGAACAGTACAGCACAGGAAGCAGGTCCTTCGGCCCTCCAAGCCTGTGCCGCTCATTGGTCCAACTAAACCATTCGTTTGTATCCCTCCATTCCCAGTCTGCTCATGTGGCTATCCAGATAAGTCTTCAACGATCTCAGCGTGTCCACCCCCACCACCCTGCTTGGCAGTGCATTCCAGGCCCCCACCACCCTCTGTGTACAATACATCCCTCTGATATCTGAGTTAAACTATGTAATGAGGCGGGTAGAATTAGGGACCTTGCGGTGAAGGATCCTCTTGGGGAGAGTGATCATTGTATGGTGGAGTTTCTGGTGCAGATGGAGGAGGAGAAAGTGGGTTCCCGGACACGCGTCCTTTGTTTGAATAG
Source organism: Carcharhinus amblyrhynchos (assembly GCF_965287045.1). Taxonomy (NCBI): domain Eukaryota; kingdom Metazoa; phylum Chordata; class Chondrichthyes; order Carcharhiniformes; family Carcharhinidae; genus Carcharhinus; species Carcharhinus amblyrhynchos. The sequence goes on from NC_137327.1 coordinate 130,730,236, forward strand.
AGGGGAGTACGGTAGGATGAGAGAAGAATTGGCGAATGTGGACTGGGGGAGTGCGTTGGAGGGAGGGTCTGCTGAGGAGCAGTGGAGGATCTTTAAGGAGATCTTTCTTGGTGCTCAGCGGAAATTTATTCCGATGGTCAAAAAGGACTGTAGGAGGAGAGGTAATAAGCCGTGGATAACGAAGGAGGTGAAGGAAAGTGTTAAATTAAAAGCGGAGGAATTTAGAGTAGCTAAGAGTAGTGGGCGAGAAGAGGATTGGGAGAGGTTTAAATGTCAACAAAGATTGACAAAGAAGTTGATAAAGGAGGGTAGGAGAAACTATGAAGCTGGGCTAGCGCTTAATATAAAAAAGGATAGCAAGAGTTTTCATAAATATATAAAAAGGAAGAGGCTGGCTAGGGTGAACGTTGGTCCTTTAGAGGATGAGAAAGGGGACCTAGTGGTAGGGGATGGGGATATGGCTAAGGTATTGAATAACTTTTTTGTTTCTGTCTTCACGGAGGAGGACGTGAATAATTTGCCAGGTGTTAGCGATGGAAAGGTGGTAGGACTGGAGGGTCTTAATGACATTACTGTTACTAGAGAGGCGGTGCTCGACAGACTGGAGGGGCTGATTGTGGACAAGTCCCCAGGACCGGATGGAATGCATCCGAGGGTTCTGAAAGAAATGGCGGAGGTTATAGTGGATGCATTGGTGGTTATTTTCCAGACGTCGCTGGATTCCGGGGAAGTGCCGGATGATTGGAAAACGGCTAATGTTACGCCGTTGTTTAAGAAGGGTGCCAGGCAAAAGGCAGGGAATTATAGGCCGGTTAGTTTAACGTCTGTGGTAGGTAAAATGTTAGAATCCGTCATTAAGGAGGAAATTGCGAGGCATCTTGAAGGCAATTGCTTGATAGAGCAGACGCAGCACGGTTTCATTAAAGGGAAGTCGTGTCTGACAAATTTACTGGAGTTCTATGAGGATGTGTCTAGGGCGGTGGATAGAGGAGAGCCGGTGGATGTGGTCTTTCTGGATTTTCAGAAGGCGTTTGACAAAGTACCTCATAAGAGGTTATTGCAGAAGGTCAGGGGACTTGGAGTTGGGGGTAGGGTGTTAGCGTGGATAGAGGATTGGTTGTCAAATAGGAGGCAGAGAGTGGGGGTCAACGGGTGCTATGCGGATTGGCGGATGGTGACTAGTGGAGTGCCCCAGGGGTCGGTGCTGGGGCCTCAGCTTTTTACCATTTATATAGAGGATCTGGAGGAGGGAACCGAGTGTAGGGTGTCGAAATTTGCGGATGACACCAAGATTGGGGGAACGGCAAATTGTGCGGAGGGTGTGGAGAGTCTGCAGAAGGATCTAGATAGGCTGGGCGAATGGGCCAGGAAATGGCAAATGGAATTTAATGTTGGCAAGTGTGAGGTGGTCCACTTTGGTAGGAAGAATGGTAGGAAGGACTATTACTTACAGGGCAAAAAACTGCAGCAGGCGACGGTGCAGAGGGACCTCGGGGTCCTTGTGCATGAGTCGCAAAAACCCAGCTTGCAGGTGCAGCAGGTGGTCAGGAAGGCGAATGGGATGCTGGCCTTCATAGCGAGGGGGATTGAATATAAAAGTAGAGAGGTCTTGCTGCAGCTGTATAGGGCATTGGTGAGGCCGCAGTTGGAGTACTGTGTGCAGTTTTGGGCGCCGCACCTGCGCAAAGATATTTTGGCCTTGGAGGGAGTGCAGAGGAGGTTTACTAGGCTGATACTGGAGTTGAGGGGGTTGAGCTATGAGGAGAGGCTGAATAAACTAGGCTTGTACTCGTTGGAGTTTAGAAGAATGAGGGGAGATCTCATTGAGACGTATAAGATGATGAATGGGATGGATAGGATAGAGGTGGAGAGACTCTTCCCGCTCAAAAAAGACACTAGGACTAGGGGGCACAGCCTCAAGATAAAGGGGGGGCGTTTTAGAACGGAGTTGAGGAGGAACTTCTTCACTCAAAGGGTGGTGAATCTCTGGAATTCTCTACCCGTTGAAGTGGTGGAGGCTGCCTCGCTCAATATTTTCAAGAAGCGGGTTGATGGGTTTTTGATAAGAGAGGGGATTAAGGGTTATGGGGAGAGGGCGGGAATGTGGAACTGAGCCACGACAGATCAGCCATGATCTTATTGAATGGCGGGGCAGGCTCGAAGGGCCAGATGGCCTACTCCTGCTCCTATTTCTGATGTTCTTATGTTCTTAAACCTTGCCCCCTTCACCTTGAACTCCTCATGATCGTCACCTCCGACCTGGGAAAAACCTTCCCACTGTTCACCCTATCTACGCCCTTCATAATTCTATACCAGGACAGCAAGCACTCTGAAAGTTAGTGGCTTTTGCTATCAGATAAACCTGTTGGACTTTAATGTGAGACTTCTTACTACTTTTAAGTGCTAACAGACTATTTTGTTATGCAGGCATCTCAGCTAATACTCAACTTGTCTTTGTGAATGGGAGTGCATACTTACCTTCTAACCTGGTCTTTATAAAGGTCACAAAATGGAACCCCATTGCCAACACTCCAGAATTGTCCTGGGATGTCTAGGAGTTGAAGATTAGTCCTCAGGACACTGTTGCCAGCAAAATGGGAGAGAAATAACGAGGTCATTAAATATGCTGTTGCTTTCTTTTCGTTGACCACTTTTGTTTATTAGTTTAAAAGTATTGAAGATGGGAGAGAAGGCTGTTTGACTAAGAGTCAAGAATCATCCCCAACTGGATGACGAAAAGTTTGTTTGCTATCCAGTGAACATTGGAAGGTGGTACCTGTACTTGTTGGTGGGCCAAAAAAGGAAAATGAAAGTTGGAAAGGGGTGGGTTAAGTGATTAAATCTCCAGGGATACTTCCAACAAGTGTTGGCAACCCTAGGGCACATTGCTCTTCTCAATTTGATGGTTCAGCTGAGATTAATCAATACCATGTGGATGGGGAACAGAACTTATTAGCATGTGTTTTGGACTGTGGGAGGAAACCGGAGCACCCAGAGGAAACACACGCAGACACGGGGAGAATGTGCAATCTCCACACAGACAGTGACTGAGCTGGGAATTGAAACTGGGTCCCTGGTGCTGTGAGGCAGCAATGCTAACCACGATGCCACCGTGCCACCCAGATAGGGCAGGTGGGTGGGGCCTGGTTTCCTAAGTTGCTACAGTGCTACAAAATAACACAAGATCATTTTGCAGTTCAATAGTCTTTCAACTTCATCAGTGAGCTGAGAGATGTGCACAATAATACTCTAATAAGACTGTTCTGCTCACAACCTCTCTGGTAAGTATGTTCGTACATGTGTCCATTCAAGGGAAGTTGAGTTGCCAAAGCCCCAGATGACCACAGGCAGGAGGCCAGCTTGAGGAGGTGGGGCCTTCATAAATAACCTCAGCTGGCATGGGAATTGAACCCACACAGTTGGTGCCGCTCTGACGACGAACAAGCTGTCCAGCCAACTGAGCTAAACCAACCCTCCGCCAAGGCGAGTCGAATACAGTGATACCTCTAAGTTACCGACACGTCAGGGACGGGCATCAGCCATCCTTTCTTTACAGGCGTCCTTCATTCAAAATGGCCATTCTACATGCTAACGGTCAATGTGGGGAAATTCAAGCCCCGATTCAGGATGGGACATCAAGGCTTGAGTAATGATCTATCATCCACAAACTCAGATACAACACACACATCAAACATTTTAAATTGCAAAGTCAGGACCTGCCCTCTTTTAAGACGTAAAATGGGTTCAGTGAATTGACGGTAGCCTGTAACTCATAATTTGTGAGCGTCAATAAGTTCAGAGTGCTTTAACATAGCTTATTTGGGACAGTCCGTATGTGTCCAGTTCTAGCAGATGTCTGTTTCTGAGTGTTTGGTAGTACAGGGTCTTACTGCAATACATGAGTAAGGACCAATCTTTGGATGAACTTGCCCCAAGTTTTAAATAGACATGAATGGAAAGAGAAAGGACAATAGTCTCCTTTGACTATATGCATGGCTGCCTACTAACCACACTACGCAAACTCTTAATGCTTTTGGTCTAATTCTGCACCACAGAGGTTATAAACTGACCTCACAGTGCCAGACTTAGAGCAACAGCAGACAGCAATCTGCATCAGCAACATTATCAATGACCTAGAGAACGTTTCCTCTTATTTAGAGAATGATCGCTGTTTGACAAACAATTACCTAATAGTCATTTGGTGGTACAGGATTGGAATATTGCAGAGAAAAGAGTTGTGCCTTAGAAGCTTCTCGTCTCATCAAGGGAAATTTGATTGGTGGAGGTGTTGCCATGCAGGATGCACCTGTGACTGGCAACTGATGGTTAACTGCCAAGCTTTGTTGAATTTCAAACCATGCAGGTTGACTCTGATTGGCCAAGGGAACCAATGCCTTGTGGAATGAACAGGGGAATGACTGTTATTTAGTTGAACATGGTGCAATGTACATCCTCCTTTTGTCTGCAAAGGACAGGGCCCTATGTGAACATGTGCAGCTTCTAGCATGCGTAAATGAGTTACATTTATGTGTGACGATCAGCGTCTACTCGCCGACCAGTCATTATTCCTTCTCGTGCAATATGAATTGTTGCTATCTTTAAAATGTGACATTCTTCTGAGTTGTCCTGGTGAGTGCAAGACAGAAAGCTTTGCCAGCAAGTCTCCTTTTTCAGCAATACTAGAGAATTAGTTCATTTTCATCCATCAAGCTTGATCCAACATCTGTATTTTATTACCAAAAGTAAATACTATGGGCCACAACTAAAATTACGGCATTTAGGGAGGAAACGTTCTTAAATGTCAGTGGTTTAAAGAAGACGGTCATTGATTCAGTATAATGTTGCAACGTTGGGATCATGTTAAACTGCTCAGGTACAGCGGAGTTCTCAGTCCATGGATAGGTGCATTTTATACAATTCTAACCTTGTCTAGATCACGGCCAGGATAAGAACCAATGTTTTCAATTTTAACATATCCATTTCACCAGATGCATCCTCACCAAAACAAACGACTGGAAATCTGAAATACAAACAGAAAATGCGAGAAACTCTCAGCTGGTCAAACAGCATCTACGGAGAGAGAAAGGGTGTTACTGTTTCGCTGGTTGTCGCATACTTGCCGATTGCAATTGTAGAGGTATGATAGAAGCATCTTTAAGTTCCTGAGGAATGGATCCTTGTTTCCGAAAGGACTGGAACAACTCGGTGAGCTTCTCGATAAGTACAGGACCAGCAGCTTTGTAGATTTCTGCGGGTATGGCATCTGCCCCTGGGGCTTTGCCATTGGATAGCTGGCCGACAGCTTTCGCGACTGCGGCTACTACCAGTGGGTCATCCGTGGCGCTGTTGATATCGACCTGGGGAATCCTGTCTCTTGCCTCATCGTTAACAGACGACGGTCGGTTGAGGACGGCTTCAAAGTGGTCAGCCCATCTCTGCAGGATCTGAGCCCTCTCTGTCATGAGAGTTGTACCATCTGTACTCAGGAGGGGGGAGCTCCCGAGAGATTGAGGTCCATAGAGAGTGTTGAGCGTTTCATAGAACCGTTTCAAGTCATTTCCGTCTGTATATCCCTGTATTTCATCTGCCTTGGTGCTCAGCCAGGCATCCTGCATTTTACGTGGTTTATTCTGGACTGTCCTGCGAGCACTGGTCAAAGCATTTTTCTTGGCAGCTGATAATGGGTCATTCTGACAGGCCTGATGAAGACGGTGCTTTTCAACAAGTATCTGACTCAAGAACAGCTTCTTCCCTGCTGCCAGCAGACTTTTCAATAGGCCGAATCTATATTAAGCTGATCTTCCTCTTCACCCTATCTGTAACTGCAATACTATATTTTGCACCCTTTCCTTTACTTCCCCCCCATGTACCCTATGAATGGCATGTTTTTGTCTGCAAGCAAGAAACAATGGGGGCGATTGTCCCAAACAAATTCTCTAAGCGCCGAATTTGCGTAAAAGGTGGAGTAGATCGCACTGGTTCTTTCAGCAGGATTTTCAAAATGAATTTCCCACACTCTGAACATTGCGCAGTTCCCGAGCCAGATCCACACTGGAAATCAAAGCCTACACCTGCTGACAGCATAGCGCTGAGCAGACCACTGTCAGCGACCTGTCGGCACGGGCACAGTTGCCCCGCACTGCCAGCTTCCCAATCGCTGGCCAGCCCGATTGCTGGCCAGCCCCACAACGTTGCCCCTCTGAACCCTCACTACCCCCCCCAGATCGCTGGCCTCCTAGACCTCTCCGGACCAACACCGATCTATTCCCCCCCTCCCACCACCCCCAACCCCCTCCCCTGGCAATCCTGACCACCTCAACCCTCCCCCACCTGATCATGCCTTTCCCTCCCTCTGCCACCGATCCCAATGCAGAGTGGTAGTGGGACACCCCCCCTCCACCGATCACCCCCTACAAGGAACTACTCCTAGCTGGGAGATAAGGGGGGGAGATGCTACAGGCCTGGAGACCTCAGTCCCGGGTCCACTAATGATATTTAAATGCAGATTTAAACGTGGCAACTCCTGGCGCAGAGCTCTTACTCGAAAAGGTATAGCCCTGGAGACACACAGAGGTCGTGGCACACAGCGGATAGCCCACTAATAAGCGCTGTAAGCTGCATAAATACAAGTTATCATCACAGAATTATTCCTATTACTATTTCCTGAACCGATTCTGACTCATAATGGCTTTTGAATGTAACTAAATCCGAACACAATAGGATTAATTCAGCAATCTTCCTCCCACAGCGCTAAGCAATGCTTGCTGTGAGGAGAATTGGGGAAACACAACTATCATAAAACAGTTGGTATCGCCCAGCTCCCTTCATGCTAACCTCACAGCTGAGATAAGAAATCTGAATTTAAACAGACTTACAGTATCAAGCAGAGCGGCGCAGCAGTCTGGCAGAACTGCCCCCCATATTTTTCACTGCATCCCAATACATTTGACAATAATAAATCAAATCAAATCAATTCCTGCTTGCTTGCAAGACACATCTAATGACATTTGAATACTGTTTGTTACAATGGCTCTGTCTGGTATTGTAAGTCTACTACACTTGGTGTGTTTAAGTTCAATCTTCTCATCTCAGCTAGCATGAAGGGAGCTTGGAGCAGATACCGACTGATTTGTTACAGTGGTGTTTCCCCGATTCTCCTCGCTTCAAGCATTGCGTCCCATTGTGGGTGCAACATTGCTGAATTAATCCTACCACACTCAGCTTTGGTTACGTTCAAAAGCCATTGTGAGTCAGAGCTGGTTGAGGAAATGGTAATAGGAATAATTCTGTGATGATAACTTGTATTTATACAGCACTTATTACAAATCTTCCAAAAGTGCTTTGCAGGAACATTATCAAATAAAACACGTTTGTTATTTCATAGGACAAGAAATAATTTGGCACTGGGTCACATTCGGAAGTACTAGGTTTGGTGACCAATAGCTCACTCAAAGAGATAAGAAATATTCTTAAAGGAGGAGCGAGAGTTGTGGGGGGGGTTAAGGAAGGGAATGCCAGAGCATAGGGGCCTTGGCAGCTGATGCCACAACCACCAATGGCTCACAGCAGAACAGAATTGGAGAAGCACTGAGATTTTGGATGCTTGTACGTCTGAGAGATGCTTTAGCGATAGGGAGGGGTGAGGCCATGGAGGGATTTGAAAATAGGGGCGAGATTTTAAAATGAGAGCCAATGTTGGGAGACTTAGGATTGTCCTTATAAAAAAAACTTCTTTTCTTTTCATGTTCGCTCAAAGGATGTGGGCTGGACCAGCATTTATTGAAGGCCTTTAAGAGACAACCACATTGCTGTGGATCTGGGGTCACATGTAGGCTTAGACCAGGTTAGGGTATTTTTCTATTCATTCGTGGGTCCTGGGCGCTGCTGGCTGGCCAGCATTTATTGCCCATCCCACTTACTGAAGGGCAGCTAAGAATCAACCACATTGTCATGTAGGCCAGACCAGGTAAGGATGGCAGATTTCCTTCCCTAAAGAATATTCATGAACCAGATGGGTTTTTCTGATAATTGACAACGGTTTCATGGTCATCAGTAGACTCTTAATTCCAGATATTTTTTATTGAATTCAAATTTCACCATCTGTTATGATAGGATTTGAATCTGGGTCCCTAGAACATTAGCTGGATTGTTGGATAGTCAGATTGGATAATACCACTTGATCGTTGCCTCCTCAGGATTTTCTGAAATTTCCTTCCCTACAGCACATTAGTGAACCAGATGTGTTTTTACAGAAATCAACAATGGTTTTATGGCCATCATTGTTCATGTTCATTCCAGCTTTATCTTTAATTTTACCACTTACTTTATTGATGGGATTCGAACCCAGGTCGGAGAGTGGCTGGTCCTCCCTGGAATGAAAACTCATTCCTTAAAATGCTGCCAGACATTCATAATATGGACTTGAACAGGATGGCTTTGAATATGAATGGAGAATTCTAAGATGTGCACTCAAAATGAATGAGCCTCAAGAAAAACTAGTGTAAAGGAAACAGAAAATTCAAAGATATTGGGGTAGATTTTACACATCCTTGCATATTGGGTGATACCTACTTCATATGAGAAAATTGCAGGCCGATAGCTGAGAAACAGAGCAGCTTTTGGTACCTGAAAACCCAGAGAATATACCCAGTCTGTTATCAAAAATAGATGCTTTGTCTTTTGATTCTAATAGAACAAAATAAAGAAAATGTGTTGGGTGGTGACAAGGTCAGATAAATAGTGAGAAGATGAAAGATTATATGCATTGATGGATCTTATGATAAAGCCAGCATTATAAGAAACCAATGTTACAAGAGAGTAGGGATTATGTTAAATAATGGGTTTGGATTGGTACATTATTTGGTATTTTAGTTTATGGATCAAGGTTATATATTTAAAACTTTATTTGGCCGAATTAAAAAGTATGGTACAAAAAGGGGTAGATTGTAAATACAGGAGGTGGGATTTTCCGACTGCGCTTACCCCAAGATTGGAAATTCCCACCTGACATCAACAGAACTTTGTATGATCCGCCAAATTTCTTGCTCCGTCCATTATGATTCCAGAGGCAGAATGGGATGGGAAAATTCCACGCAGGCATTCCTTGACTCTACGATGTTTGAGTTATGGCACTAACAGTGTTAATAAATGGACGTCCCATTTCGACTGTACAACATTGGTTTCTACTTTGCGATGCCGTGCCAGAATCCTACATGCCCTTTGATGTTCTGTGCTGCCCATCTGCATGAATAAACAGGTCAAAATGTCCTTATTAGCTTGTAAACAAGTGTTTCACTCTGTTAATTTTTTTGCACAACTTTCATGATTTTAGTGTACGTATATGCTTATGTTTTATTTAATATGTGCCTGGATATATGTTGAAAAGGTAATTGACAATGATCTAATGACTTCATTATATCCTCCATACGAACCGATGAACTTGCACTAAGGTTTGCAGGCATCACCAGTTGCCTCAGTGACTTTACAGGGTGAGAGTTGAGAGCATTTTATAGCACTGGGCACCTCATGAGTGGTACACGAACCAATCCCCCATTTATACCATTGTATCTATGGGGAAATTGGTTTTGACTTACCATGTTTTGACTTACAATGTGGTTTTCAGGAATTAATTGTGTCATAAATCCAAGGACTGTCTGTATTGTGTGAGATAAGTAGGTTTGATGGTTCATGTTCAGTTTCTGATTACATGCTCCCTGACATTCAGGTTCTGGTTGTTTAGGCTACGTGAAGTAAATGGAAGAGTAAGTAAGCTGCAAGTTGGAAATGACACTGATAAAAGCTTTGTGCACCTCGGATTTTATTCACTAAATCTTTAAACTTAGAAGTTAGTAAAGAAGTAAGAAAGAACTTGCATTTATATAGCACCTTTCATGTTGCAGCTGACTCCAAAGCTTTAAAACCAATCAAGTGTCTTTGAAGTAGTCACTGTAATGTAGGAAATGGAGTAATCGGTTTATGCACACAGCAAGCTGCAATAAACAGCTATGTGATAATGGGCTGATTTTTGATCTAGTGATGTGGGTGATAAATTTTGAGTGGGATACTGGGGAGAACAGCCCTGTTCTCCTCCACAATGGTGCCAGGAATTCTTTCAAGTCCACCTGATAGGATAGACAGGGCTTAGGTTTTATGTCTCATCCAAAAGATAGCACTTCTGACAGTGCAGCACTCCATCAGTAATACATTTTTATAATTCATTCTCAGGACATGAACCTCACTGGCAAGGCCCAGAAATTATTTTCCGTCCCTAATTACCCTTTAGGGGGTGGTGGTGGGCCGGCTTCTTGATCCACTGCAGTCCGTGTGGTGAAGGTACACCCATAGTTCCAGAGTTGGGAGTGTCAGCCTAGTTTATCTGTTCTAGTCACCGGAATGAGACTTGAACTCACAAGAGTACAACCACAGTGTCAAAAAGATTGACTGTGAATTATTCATGCTGTAGGAACAGAAAATGTTGGAAAAGTTCAGCGGGTCAGACAACATGTGTGGAGAGGGAGCCAAAGTTAATGTTTTGAGTCTGTATGACTCTTCTTCAGAGTTAAAGAGAGGAAGAAATGTGAAGGATTATAAACTGTCTGAGAGGGGGTGGAGGAGATGGAGCAGAGTGAAAGGTCAGCGATTGATTGGAGTTAGAAGAGATTGTAGGGCATGAGGCAGAGGAAGTGTTATCGGACGTGTGAAGGACCATGGAAGGTACTGAAACCTCTAAGAAGGTAAAATAGTAGGTAAAATGTCAGGGCTCAGCGAAAGCAAAGTTAAAAACAAGTAACATAGGGCCCAGTGGGAGAGGGGGAGTGGGTGTGTGTTGGGACAAAAATGACTCGGGTTAGAAAAAGGGGGCAAGATAGAGGAGAATGGTCACAATCTGAAGTTGTTTAACTCAATGTTGAATCCAGAAGGCTGCAATGTGCCTAATCGGAAGAAGTGTTGTTCTTCCAGTTTGTGTTGGGCATCACTGGAACATTATAGCAGGCGGAGGATGGATGGATGTGTGTGCATGAGAGCAAGAGACTGAGTTAAAATGGCAAGTGATCAGAAGGTTGGGGTCATGCTTGTGGACAGAGTGAAGGTGTTCCGCAAAGCAGTCACCCAGTCTGTGTTTAGCTTTCCCAATACAGAGACAACCACATTCGGAGTAGCAAACGCAATAGAGTAAATTCGAGGAGGTGCTTCATCTGAAAGGAATGTTCGGCCCTTGGACAGTGAGGAGGAAGATAAATGGGCAGGTATTGCATCTTCTGTGATTGCATGGGAAGGTGCTGTGGGAAGGGGATGAGGAATAGGGTGTGATGGAGGAGTGGACCAGGGCGTTACAGAGGGAACAGTCCTTGTGGAATGCTGGCAGGGAGCTGAGGGGAAAATTGTGTTTAGTGGTGGCATCGTGCTGGAGTTTGGAACAAATGGCAGAGAATGACCTTTTGAATCTGGTGGGATGAAGCGTGAGGACAATGGGGGACCCCATCATGGTTCTGGGAGGGAGGGAAAGGGGTGAGAGCACAGGTGCGGGAGAGGTTCGGACCTGGATGAGTGCCCTGACAACATAGTAGTGGGGGGATCCCCGGTTAAGGAAAAAGTCAGACACGTCAGAAGCACCATTTTGAAGGTGGCATCACCGGAACAGATGTGACGGAGGTGGAGAAACTTGGAAAACAGGATGGAGTTCCTGATAGGAAGTACTAATGGCTACCTTGATTACACCCTGTTAGGTGGCCCCTGCTCCCCACCAATGCGATTCCTCAATTGAGTACAGAGTGCTGAGGGCAGGGACCCCCACCTACCAGGCTGCAGGCAAACCCAGCAGGGGTTTGACGCCAGGTTTTTCTGGATATGGATTTCTATGCCAATTACTGGCTGAATACCAGTAACAGCAGGCTAGGGCCCATAAACACTTTCCACACGGTTACTTAAGCAATGTGAGGTTCCCGCCAGTTTTCCAGCGTGTGATTGAGCCCTCCAACACAAATATTAACCCCCATCCTGTGGGATTTTATGGAGGTGCTGGGGTCTTGTGTTGCTGGCTGGAGAGCTGGAGAGAGACCTGCACTGCCTCACAGGGATTCCAGACACATTCCCTAGGATTTACAGTGGAAATCCCACCTTGGAGCGTTGCCATCCAATCGAAGGCTGGCAGCTCTTTTGACACAGTAGGAAGTCTCGCAACACCAGGTTAAAGTCCAACAAGTTTATTTGGTAGCAAAAGCCACTAGCTTTGGGAGTGCTGGCTGCCCCTTCGTCAGGTGCTACCGAATAAACCTGTTGGACTTTAACCTGGCGTTGTGAGGCTTCTTACTGTGTTTACCCCAGTCCAACGCCGGCATCTCCACATCAGCTCTTTCGATAAGCAGCCCTACCCAGTCTAGGCTGAGGAAAGCGAGGCAGCTCCACAGGCCAGGGAAGATCTGGGTCTGAGGAAGAGTCCAGGGGGGCGTAGGGAGAGGACGTGGAGACTTAGCAATGTAGAAAATAGGAGCAGGATTCAGCCCTTCGAGCTTGCTCCACCATTCAGTGTGACCATGGCAGAACCTCAACAGCAGAAGACAATGGGCTCCTCATATCACAGAATTGTAGAATCCCTACATCGCAGAAAGAGGCCACTCAGCCCATCGAGGCTACATTGACAACAATCCCACCCAGGCCTTATTTTCATAACCTCACGTATTTACTCCGCTAATCTCCCTGACACTAAGGGGCAATTGAGCACAGCCCATCAACCTAACTCCTATCCTTTGATGCCTTTATAGTCTAGAAATCTATCTATTTACTCCTGAAATGTAACTGAGTTTCCCGCAGCCGTTCTGTAGTGGAGAATTCCACAGGTTCACCACCCTCTGGGTGAAAAAGTTTTGACTCATCTCAGCCCTAAATGGCCTACCCCATGTCAGATAGACTCTGACCCTCTTGTTCCAGAACCACACCCCCTCCCAATCCCTGCTAAAGAAAGCATCATCCTTGCATCCAGTCTGTCCAGCCTCGTCAGAATGTTTTACCTTTCAGTTGGATCCCTCTCATTTTTCTCAATTCCAATGAATACAGGCCCAATCAACCAATTGGGATAGACGGCAGTAACATTCTGGGAGGCGGGAGCTGTCAGGGATGCTTTGATCCTGCGAATCTTCAGCGATGTGGAGATGCCGGCGTTGGACTGGGGTAAACACAGTAAGAAGTCTCACAACACCAGGTTAAAGTCCAACCAGTTTATTTGGTAGTAGAGACAAAGGATGAGAGGTGACCTGATAGAGGTTTAAAAGATGTTGCGAGGTATAGATCAGGTGGATTCTCAGAGGCTATTTCCCAGGGCTGGAATGATTGCCACGAGAGGACACTGGTTTAAGGTGCTGGGGAGTAGGTACAGAGGAGATATCAGGGGTAAGTTTTTCACTCAGAGGGTGGTGGGTGAGTGGAATCGGCTGCCGTCGGTGGTGGTGGGGACAAATTCAATAGGGTCTTTCAAGGGACTTCTGGATGAGTACGTGGGACTTAACAGAATTGAGGGTTATAGGTAAGCCTTTTAGGTATGGATATCATCGGCGCAACTTGTGGGCCGAAGGGCCTGTTTGTGCTGTAGCTTTTCTATGTTCTATGTTCTAATCCCGCAAGCTTTCGTAAACAGTGCTCCTTCGTCAGGTGTGTGGAAGGTTCTGATCAGAGAAGGACATATAAAGTCACACACAGTTTACAGAATACTGATTAGAATGCAAGTCTTTGCAGCAAACCTTCTATTCAAGGCTTAAAGATGCAGACAATGTGAGTGGAGATAGCATTAGCATTGGTTAAAGAGATGTGTATTGTCTCCAGACAGGACAGTAAGTGAGATTTTACAATCCCAGGCAAGTCATGGGGGTTACAGATAGTGTGACATGAACCCCAGATCCCGGTTGAGGCCGTCCTCACGTGTGCGGAGCTTGGCTATCAGTCTCTGCTCAGCGACTCTGTGCTGTCGTGTGTTGTGAAGCTGCCTTGGAGAACGCTTACCCGAAGATCAGAAACTGAATGTCCATGGCTGCTGAAGTGTTCGCCAACAGGAAGGGAACAGGGAGGGAGGGAACACACCACAGTGCAGAGTCGCTGAGCAGAGACTGATAGCCAAGCTCCGCACACATGAGGACGGCCTCAACCGGGATCGGGGGTTCATATCACATTATCTGTAACCCCCATGGCTTGCCTGGGATTGTAAAATCTCACTTACTGTCCTGTCGGGAGACAATACACATCTCTTTAACCAATGCTAATGCTATCTCCACTCACACTGTCTACATCCTTAAGACTTGAATAGCAGGTTAGCTTCAAAGACTCGCATTCTAATCAGTATTCTGTAAACTGTATGTGTCTTTATATGTCCTTCTCTGATCAGAACCTTCCACACACCTGATGAAGGAACACTGTTTCCGAAAGCTTGTGGGATTACTATCACATAAACTGGTTGGACTTAAACCTGGTGTTGTGAGACTTCTTATTGTGTGGACCTTCAGCGAGGCAGCGGAGGTTTCGATGTTTCCTCATGTCAATGGCACAGTTTTCTTTGCAAACAATTGGTATTTGGTGACCCAACCCAAAACGCCAGCAGGGCACAATGCCTTACAGACTTGTATCTGGCACCTAGACAAACCATCCAGCCAACTCAGGCCATTAACATAAAATAAACAAAACAGAAAATGCTGTAGAAACTCAGATCTGCCAGTACATGTGGAGGGAGAATCGAGCCAACGTTTCATGTCAGGATAACCTTTCGTCTGAACAAAAGAAATATTTATTTTAATGACCAAACAACAGAACAAAATTGTTACGACAATGAACCCAAATAATGTCACCCATGATGAGCCCTTGTTGTGCTCAAGGTGCCTTCAACTTACCTCTGCAGATGGTCACCTACGTGTTCCCCTCTAATGTATGCAAAGTGCCAGTGTGAGATTTATGGATTTTATCATCAGCAGTATCTTGTTTCTCTCCTCGTTCCTGCAGGGCTCTCTGATCAGATGACAATCTTTGTGTATTCTTCCACCTGCATCACACCCACATCCTGATGGCTACACCAGTTGCAGCCACTATGATGACTCCCTGCTCCCACTGCAATGTCTGGCTTGATGGCCATCTGAGAATAGAGGAACTCTATCCGAGGAGTGTGAGCTAATTTTACACAAACTAAATTTGAAGTCCATTTATTGGTCACAATAAGGCTTATGTTAACACTGCAGTGAAGTTACCGTGAAATTCGCCTAGTCTGGCACCTGTTCGGGTCAATGCATCTAAATAGCACCCCTTTCAGGCTGTGGGAGGAAACCAGAGCACCCGAAGGAAACCCACGCAGACACGGGGAGAATGTGCAAGCTCCACACAGGCAGTGACCCAAACCAGGAATCGAACCCTAGCGCTGGGGGACAGCAATGCTAACCACTGTGCTACCGTGTCACCTCTCAAAGATTTGCTGAAACGTGCAGCCATTAAGCAGTGCTGTTAGCACTGGACTGCACGCTTCTGTTATTTAAATGAGCAGGCATCACGAGGCTTGCATATTGCCTGTGATGAAGCTAATTGGTGTGGGATAACAGATCCCTATCCTCGCTTTCAGATCTTATCCAATGGTTTCCCCCTTCATCTGCTGAGTTTTAACATCAGGTCACGGGTAATTTCCAAAGGAATGAAAGGCTGAACTGGTTCCATTCTAATGGAGGAAAACGCAGCAGCTAACTTACACACAGCAGACTCCCACAAACGGTAATGAAATAATTTACCAGGTAATTTGCTTAAATTCCCTTGGCCCTGAATGCTTTAAACAATGTAAGAAGTCTCACAACACCGGGTTAAAGTCCAACTGGTTTATTTGGTGCCACTAGCTTTTGGAGCACTGCCCCTTCGTCAGGTAAGTGGGAGTTCTGTTCTCAAACAGGGCGTATAAAGACACAAACTCAATTTACAAAATAATAGTTGGAATGCCTGTCTTTACAGGTAACCAAGTCTTAATGGTGCTGATAATGTGAGCGGAGAGAGCATTAAGCAAAGGCTAAAGGGATGTGTATTGTCTCCAGACAGGACAGTTAGTGAGATTTTGCAAACCCTAAACATGTTAAAGAAGCCATTCCCCATGGACAAGCTCTCCGTATACACAGGATCTGCTCAGATGATGAAGATCTCAACAGACACCTCCAGACGCTGAAAGATGCCCTCATAAGAACAGCACATGGCGCTTAACTCATAGATCGACAGTTCCAACGCACCACAGCAAAAAACTGCACTGACCACCCCAGAAGACAAACACGGGGCACGGTGGACAGAATACCCTTCATCATCCAGTACTTTCCCGAGTGAAGAAGCTACGACATCTTCTCCGGAGTCTTCAACATGTCATTGATGAAGATGAACAACTCGCCAAGGCCATCCCCACACCCCCACTTCTTGCCTTCAAACAACCCCACAACCTCAAACAGACCATGGTCCGCAGCAAACTACCCAGCCTTCGGGAGAACAGTGACCACCACACCACACAACCCTGCCACAGCAACCTCTGCAAGATGTGCCAGATCATCAACATAGATGCCTTCATCTCATGTGAGAATACCATCCACCAGGTACACGGTACACACTGTTGCAATTCGGCCAACGTTGTCTACCTGATACGCTGCAAGAAAGGTTGTCCCGAGGCTTGGTACATTGGGAAGACCATGCAGATGCTACGACAGTGGATGAATGAACATCACTCGACAATCACCCGGTAAGAGTGTTCTCTTCCTGTTGGGGAACACTTCAGCGGTCACGGGCTTTCGGCCTCTGATCTTCGGGTAAGCATTCTCCAAGGCGGCCTTCATGACACACGACAGCGCACAGTCGCTGAGCAGAGACTGATAGCCAAGTTCCGCACGCGTGAGAGCGGCCTCAGCCGGGATCTTGGGTTCATGTCGCACTATCTGTAACTCCCATGACTTGCCTGGGCTTGCAAAATCTCACTAACTGTCCTGTCTAGAGACAATACACATCTCTTTAACCTGTGCTTTACGCTCTCTCCATTCACATTGTCTGTACCTTTAAGACTTGATTAGCGGTAAAGATTCGCATTCCAATCATTATTTTGTAAATTGAGTTTGTATCTTTATATGCCCTGTTTGTGAACAGAACTCACCTGACGAAGGAGCAGCGCTCTGAAAGCTAGTGGCTTGTGCTACCAGGTAAACCTGTCGGACTTTAGCCTGGCATTGCGAGATTTCTTACTGTGTTTACCCCAGTCCAACACCAGCATCTCCACATCATGCTTTAAACAATTGCAGGGAAGCCTGGAAATCAGACAAAGACAATGGACTCAGCAGGATGTCAGATGAGATGTTTGCTGCCATTTGTTTTCCTCTATAAAATTTTTACTTAAAATCTGCTTTCTCAAAAGACCATCGGCTGGATTATTTGGCAAACACTGAGGGTGAGATTCTCCAGCTTCCCTGTCACGTGTTTCCTTGGCAGCAGGAGGCAGTGTGCCCTGCATTGGCGATGGCATTGTCTCGTCCCATCATTGTCATTGTGATTCCCCACTGAAGCCACCCCACACTGCCAGGAAATCCGTGGGCGGGCAGGACCAGAGAATCTCACCCTGAGTCTTGGCAGATTGGCAGGGGAAAATATAGGCAACAAAGCTGTGGATGAGATGAAGTTAACAGAGGCTGGCTGGAATATAGGAGAATGGCCAGGAGAACATTGAGATAGTCAAGTGTAAAAATAACAAGGGCAGGGATGAGGTTGGCAGCTGCAGATGGGCTGATGTACAGTGGGAGGCAGAGGCAAGTAGATAGTATCTGTGATGAGGGCAAAATGGAAGCTCAGCTTGGCATCAAATAAAACCAAAATGGATGTTGAGTGATATTGGTCACACTGAGATTATCCTCAATGATGCTGGGAAGCATTGATCCAACAGGGCTGGTATTAATATGGCTGCGGGGCTGGATTAATTACTCATATCACCATCAGCCAACCTTCCTTTTCAACCAAAGATAGAGCTTGCCTTAAAATTAACTTAAAGTAACAGCTGGACCACTGGGAGAGGGATATTTGATTGCGTGATTCTAGGCTTGAATGTGCACGTCAACGAAATCTTCCTCGAGTAAGTCCCTGAGGGTTTTTGCAGGGCAATGTGACATGAATGACAAGAAAAGCTGTGCTCAGTAACTCTCTGTCCTTTTGGGATGAGGAAATAGTGTAATGGAAATGTGTCACCCTAACCTGCTTCTGTTGTTGATCCATTTGGCACTATATCAAATAAATCTACAAGCTGGCTGGCACAGCTTCTGTTACTGGTGCTTGCCTGGAATCATTCCTGAAGAACAGGAACTCAGGGCGGTGGAGATTTACGATGCATTGGGCGTATATTATTGAAGACTGACTGTGACTTGCGTTGACAGGGAGGTGAATTTGCTCACAGCCTTGCTGTCTTACATCAGCTTTCTGAAGTGCTATTAATGCCATTTCTAGGTTTTTTTTTTGGAACTCAGGTATTGAAGTCCCAGGTTTCTCTCTTCCCATGGAAATTCTCCACAAGTTTTAAGATGGGCCACAGAAGACACTTGTTTCACTTGTGGCAAATGAAGAACAGCTCAAATCCTAACTGTGGCCACCCAAGTAAGACCATCACCTATACACTGAACTGCTGCCCTGAGAGATCCATTCCTGCGGCCTCACAAGCATTTACAATGTGTCAGCTGAAGCAACCAAACGGATTGTTAACCTTAAATGGAATTGTAGCTGCTTCTCTAGACAGACAAATAAAAAAAACTACAATGTTCATTCCCTTCTTGGTGCAGTCAAAGTACCTCTGTATGCCTTTTTGTAACATTTTATGACTAAAATAATAACATGAAGAACAAAAGAAAAAATTAACTAGAGTGTATGTTCAAAGATGTGTGAGTTAGGTGGATTAGTTATGCTAAATTGCCCCTTAGTATCCCAAAATGTGTAGGCTGGGGGATTAGCTGGCTAAATATGTGGGATTAGGGCCTGGCTAAGATGTTCTGTCAGAGAATTGGTGCAGACTTGATGGACCGAAAGGCCTCCCTCTGCACTGAATGGAGTTTATGAAGTAATGATTGAGCCTGCTTCCCATTCTATAAGATCATGGCTGTTCGGATTTTGATCTCAATTCCACTCTTCTACCTGCTCCTCGTAACTCTTCACTCTTGCAGAGTCAATAATCTTGGCCTTGAGTACATTCAATAACTCAACATCCATAGCCCTGAAGAACCAATCACTGTGAACACAGTTAGTTATGGTTTCTAACTAAAAATTAAGTGACTTCGGTGGATGTACCAGCGTCAGCTGAAGCAGATAGAGAGACTGGCCCAAGTGAGACAACCTCTGAGGGGAAACCCCGACCAGTGATACTTCTTCCCTCTCAACATAGAAGGGAGTCCCCTGATGGACTGAGATATTGATATTCATATCTCGAGATAATATGGGGACCTAAAGGGGGAAGGATGTCATTGCAAATCTCGGAAAGCATATAACATCCTACAGCAGGATGGGAGCATGCACAGTTTAAAGGAGAGCACACGCTTTAAACACTACAGTTTATATTCTGGACTGAGCATTTAGTGGGTGTGTGGATTGCTGTTGCTGTATCCTTTCAATCCTTTCTGGTGGTGATACAAAACAGCCAGCATAATTAAGGATCTCATGCACCCTGGATATTTTCTTTTCCACCATCTTCCATTGGGGAAAAGATACAAAAGTCTGAGGACACGTACCAACTGACTCAAGAACAGTTTTTCCCTGCTGCCATCATATGTTTGAATGGACATTCTTCACATTAAGCTGATTTTTGTCTGCGCCCTAGCTATGATTGTAACACTACATTCTGCACTCTCTCCTTTACTTCTCTATGAATGGTATGCTTTGTCTGTGCAGCATGCAAGAAAAGAATATTTTTCTGACACATGTGACAATAATAAATCAAATCAAAAACAAATGTATCTTGTAAATTTCCTGTAAATAGTCTTTCTGTTTGTAAATAAATGGCTATTGCCTCTGGTTTATCCATTTTTATTTAATTTTTCATCATCTTTTTCTGGTTTCTAATTTTTTCCCTATTTTCTACTTATTCTTCATGGCTTTATGCACCTTTTCTTTCTTCCTGAGTTAACCATGGTAGGTTCATCCTCTGCATGGAGTTTTTCTTTCTCAATAGAATATATCTTTGTTGAGAATTATGAAATATCTCATAAAATGTTTGCCACTGCAAATCTACTACCTTGCCTGTTAATTTATTTCCAAGTTAACATTGACTAAC
Organism: Carcharhinus amblyrhynchos; assembly: GCF_965287045.1. Classification (NCBI taxonomy): domain Eukaryota; kingdom Metazoa; phylum Chordata; class Chondrichthyes; order Carcharhiniformes; family Carcharhinidae; genus Carcharhinus; species Carcharhinus amblyrhynchos. The sequence continues at coordinate 130,750,511 of NC_137327.1, forward strand.
TGTATCTTCAAACTCTTGTAATTGCGTTTACTTAAGTTTAAAACACAGATTTCTTACCTTCAAAATGAGTGTGAAATTCCAGCATGTTATGATCACTGTTCCCCATTTATTATGAGAATGTTAATTAATATTTTCCCAATATCTGTCCTATATCTGTTCCCCCTTATTATAAGACTATACCCTTTAGTTCTAGTTTCAACTGCCAGTGGAACCAACTTCCTTGCTTCGATCTTATCTATTCTCTTCATAATCCTATGTTTTGATAAGATCTCCCCTCATTCTTCTAAGTTCCAATAAGTATAATCCCAGTCTACTTAGTCTGTCCTCATAATCCAACCCTCTCAACTCCAGAATCAACCTAGTGAATCTCCTCTGTACCCCTTCAAGTGCCAATACATCCTTTCTCAAGTAAGGAGACCAAAACTGTCATCAGTGTTCCAGGTGAGGTCTCACCAGCACCTTTGTAACATCTTGATTGTTCAAAGCAAGATCATTTCTCAGTACTGTATGATCCTTCCATTTATGTTGGACACAGTAAGAAGTCTCACAACACCAGGTTTAAGTCCAACCAGTTTATTTGATAGTAAACCCACAAGCTTTCGGAAAAGGTGTTCCTTCGTCAGGTGTGTCACATCTGATGAAGGAACACCATTTCCGAAAGCTTGTGAGTTTACTATCAAATAAACTGGTCGGACTTAAACCTGGTGTTGTGAGACTTCTTACTGTGTTTACCCGACACCAACGCTGGCATTTCTGCATCATTTATGTTGGAAGCAGCATAAGGCAGATTTGAAATTGTGGTTTGCATTGGCAAAAAAGTGAATGATTGGCACGGTGGCACAGTGGTTAGCATTGCTGCCTCACAACACCAGGGACCCGGGTTCAATTCCAGCCTTGGTTCACTGTCTGTGTGCAGTTTGCAAATGCTCCCTGTGTCTGCATGGGTTTCCTCTGGGTGCTCCTATTCTTTCCTATAGTCCAAAGATATGCAGGTTAGGTTGAATGGACATGCTAAATTGACCCTAGTGTTAGGAGATTAGCAGTGTAAATATGTGGGGGTTACGGTGAAGAGAGCCTGGGAGGGATTGTGGTTGGTGCAGAAACAATGGGCTGAATGGCCTTCTTCTGCACTGCAGGGATTCTATGATTCTGTGGGATCAAACTGTTATTGTGCCCACGACTATTTCCTGTAGCTGTTTAGGAAGACCTGACATTGTGACTTTTAGGTTTTCCATTGAAAATCCATGTGGTCTTTGAAATAATTCATCGCCGTCTTTCAATGTAGGGATTTGTTAGTGACAGCGGGATGTTAATGTAAGCAGGATTGTTCTCAGCAAATTTGATTTGCTCTCAATGAGTATTGGCTACGCTCTTGATTTTCGTGCAGGGTTTTGGCAGACGATGTTCCTTGCCACATTGTAAAATTTGACAACAAGCGGAAATGAGGCTGAGATATGGCAACCATTAGTGGATTGAGTAGGAAGTTAATTATAACCCCACGGGAAACCCCAAGGAGCATTTTTCCTTTTAAAAAAAATCAAGGAAAAGAACAGTTCAGCTTTAAGACTGGGTTGAGAATGCGTATGGAGAACATGTGACTAGTGGGCACTGATTCCAGTGGAGTTCTGCAGGGAAACTTACATCAATCAGGAGGTACATACTGTTGTTAAGCTATTAAAGTTAATGCGACTGCTCATATATCTGAATGCCAGCTTCAGTCAGCTGGTAAAAGTCTTACCTCTGAGTGAAACGTTTTCGGCTTCACTTCATGATGAGAATATTAATCGATGTTAACATTACAATGTCGAGGTAGTGCTGCGTTGCTGGAGGTCTTTGTCTTTTAAACCAAGGTCCTGGCTGCCTGTGTAGGTGAACATTAAAGATCAAAAACACTAATCGAAAAGAACAAAGCGTTCTCTTGGTATCCTGGCCAGCATTCCTCCCTCAGGCAAAACACCAAAAGCAGGTTAACTGGTCACTTATCCCATTTTAAGGGATGGCAGCATAGTGGTAATGTTACTGGCCTAGTATTCCAGATGCTCGAACCAATTAGAATCACTATAGCTCAGAAGGTGACCATACATAAGAACATAAGAAATAGGAGCAGGAGTAGGCCATCTAGCCCCTCGAGCCTGTCCCACCATTCAATAAGATCATGGCTGATCTGTCGTGTCTCAGTTCCACCTTCCCACCCTCTCCCCATAACCCTTAATCCCCTCTCTTATAAAAACCTATCAACCCGCGTCTTAAAAATATTTAGCGAGGCAGCCTCCATCACTTCAACGGGCAGAGAATTCCAGAGATTCACCACCCTTTGAGTGAAGAAGTTCCTCCTCAACTCCGTTCTAAACTGCCCCCCCCTTTATCTTGAGGCTGTGCCCCCTAGTCCTACTGTCCTTTCTGAGCGGGAAGAGTCTCTCCACCTCTAACCTATCCATCCCGTTCATCATCTTATATGTCTCAATGAGATCTCCCCTCATTCTTCTAAACTCTAACGAGTACAAGCCTAGTTTATTCAGCCTCCCCTCATAGTTCAACCCCCTCAACTCCGGCATCAGCCTAGTAAACCTCCTCTGCACTCCCTCCAAGGCCTTGCGTAAGTGCGGCGACCAAAACTGCACACAGTACTCCAGCTGCGGCCTCACCAGTGCCCTGTACAGCCCATCGAGCCTTCATCATCAACAATCCCACCCAGACCCTAGCCCTGCAACCATAGGTATTTAGCTTGTTATTCCTCCTGACACTAAAGGGTAATTTAGCATGGCCAATCCACCTAACCCTTTGACTGTGGAAGGAAACCGGAGCACCTGGAGAAAATCCACACAGACACGGGGAGAATGTGAAAACTCCACGTTGAAGTCCAACAGGTTTATCTGGAATCACGAGCTTTCGGAGCGCTGCTCCTTCATCAGGTTGGACTTTAACCTGGTATTGCGAGACTTCTTACTGTGCCTACCTCAGTCCAATGCCAACATCTCCACATCATGGCCACACAGAGAGACACACAGAAGTCGGAAGTGAACCCGGGTCCCTGGCGCTGTGAGGGAACAGTGCTAACCATTGTGCCACTGTCTCACTGGTGTTTGAACACCACCATGGGAACCTCAATGCAATTATTAATAAAACTAAAAAAAAAACAGGCTCCATAGTGATGACCGTGAATTGTTGTAGAAACCTATCTGCTGCATTAATATCCTTCAGGGGATGAAATTTGCTGTCTGTACCTGCTCTGGCGTACATGTGACTCCTGAGCCACAGTGATGTGGTTAACTCTCGCCTATCTCATGGAAGAGCTGAGCGAGCCACTCAGTTGCATCAAACCACCAGAGAAAAGTCACGGGGTTGCCCACTGGCACCAATCTATAGCAGGCAGAATGCAGAAGTTCAGCACCACCCATCCTCAAGGGCAATTAGGGATAGCCAATAAGTTAAGGGTTACGGAGAGCAGGCGGGTAAGTGGAACTGATCCACAAATTGAGGGGATTAAGGGTTATGGGGAGAAAGCGGGAAAGTGGAACTGATCTTATTGAATGGCGGGGCAGGCTCGAAGGCCCAGATGGCCTACTCCTGCTCCTAGTTCTTATGTTCTTAAATGCTGACCTAAACCAAAGACAATTCCACCAACGACTGAAGAAAACTGTTGTGGTGAAATATTTCTGTGTTCAAGTTGGCTGCTGCATTTGCCGGAATGATAACATGGCTTTTCACAAACGATGAATTGAATGTGAAGCAATTTAAAGCATCCTTTGCGGGTGACCAGGCACTGTATATAATTGCCAATTGTTTCTTACCCATGTCTCTAGCATTGGTGGTGTGGAGATGCCGGCGTCGGGCGAAGGTGGGCACAGTAAGAGAGGTCTCACAGCACCAGATTAAAGTCCAACTTTGGGCTTTAGCCTGGTACATTGTGAGACTTCTTATTCTAGCACATGTACAGGCCTGGGTGTCAAATTGAGTTCAAATTGCAGTTAAATAAAGTGGCCTAAGTTAACTCATTTCCAATTCTCTTCCTGCACCGAGTGGTGCGCTAAAGCAGACCATTCCCACAGCGAGTAATTCCTGGAACAGGTCTCCACCCTGCTGCCAGGGACTCTCTCGCTTGAGGAGCACCGCTCCACATACACGTGGCTGACCAGGAGTCTCTTGCCGCCTGCCACTGGCGTGTTCGGAAGGATTTTCAGATTGACATATTCGACCTGCTTAGCCGCGTTGTGAGCGCGCCTTCCTTGGCCGTGAAGTCCTGGGGTTGGGACTGGAACCCAGAGCTCCTGGCTCAGAGGCAGGGATGCCACTCACTGTGCCACAAGACCTCGTGGGTTAATAATTTGCTAACTTTAAATTTAACTTAAATGTACGCCATCCTTTGAAAAAACAACTGTAATGAGATAAATATTTTGGAAGAAAATACAGGATATTCAAAAAAAAAAGTATTTTAATACCCTGATTGCAAGCACTGTGCTGCTGTATGGGATGGCTGAGGCTTCAGAACAATATTAGATTACAAACTCCTGATCAGTCTGCACAGAGTTACCGAGCAACGTTCCAGTCTAACGGGGAGAGGCAAAGAAAATTCTGTAGATGTTTTGAAACACAATTGTGCTTCTTGACTTGAAATAACGATTAAAAACTCAGTGCTAAGAGGTAACAGCGAATGGATTATGTATGGCAGGAGTGACAGTTTTCTGATACACTGCCACTTCCATGACTTACAGTCATGTGTCTCTGTACAAAGTAGTTTGAGCGATACCTGGAAGCAGGCCAGTTGTCTGCTTCCATGGGAATTGCTGCAGAGTCAGCGTAGATCACCATACATTCAACCGCTGAAAATGCAACTGCGGAAATAAATACCTATTGAAATAATTAAACAGTTCAGGCAAAGGTGGGTATTCTGGCTCGTTGCCCGTACAGCCCTGCAAATTTTAATTCGGAAAGGCTTTCTTTTGGTGACACTGACCCAACACCCGGGCTGTTTCCCGTGGCCTGAGCCTGAAATGACAGTGGATGGGATTTTCCCGCTGCGCTAGCCCCCCCCAAAACCAGAAAATCCCACCAGAGGTCAAATGACCTTTGCGTGGTCTGCCCCCCCCCCCCCCACCCCTCCCCGCCCCCCCACACCCGCCTTCCGGCTGGCTATGATTCCAATGGTGGGCAGGATGGGAAAATTTCCTCAATGTCGGGCGACATGGTGGCACAGTGCCCCCCCCCCCAATACCAATTGCAGGCAGAGGTGCAGCGCTGTCCTCTCCCTCCCTCTTCTGGCCCTGCCTCTCTACACTCTGTCTCCTTTGGACCCTGCCCCTCTGAGTCCCACCCACGCCAAGGCGCCAAGCTGGCACTGCCCAAGGGGCAATTCCGCACCCCTTGCCCTTGGTCTCCCTGGGTAGGGGGGGGGGGGGTCACATTGGCCTCCGGTTCTAGCAGTGAGGCCAACGCGACTGTCCCCCAGTCATGGGGCAGAACGTGCTGGAAATCCGGTGCCCGTAAGATCGGGAGGGCAAGAAATTGGGGGAGGTCCTGAATTTTTGGCTCTCGCGCGATTTTGCCATCTCGCTCTGCCCGCTGATGGACGGGTCAAACCGGAAAAATTCTGCCCAATCTGTTTTTGTGATGTTGACGGATAAATATTGGTCAGAGTACCAGAGGCAGCTTGCCTTCGAAAGAGAGCGATAGCGTCTTTCCATGAAGACCCAAGGGAGTAGACAAAAGGGCCGCGTTTTATTGAATCATCTGAAAGACGGCACCTCTGACAGTGCGGCCCTCCCTCGGTATTGCACCGGTTTCTGTGATCAACTCTCAAAGGGAAGCCCGAGCCCACAAGCCGAAATGGTGAATGAAAGTCAGAGTGATTTCAATGGTGTGGGAAGGGAGGAAAGGGACATGAAGTGAAAGGATGGGTGAAAGCAAGAACGGAAGGAGCAAGGGAGATGTCAGGCTTGAGAGTCTTATCAAACACTTGGTCAAATGGTATCATTGAGCTTCGGGTTTTTAGGTGTCCAGATCACCAACAACCTGCCCTGGCTCCCCCCCCCCCATGCCGATACCATAATTAAGAAAGCCCACTAACGCCTCTACTTTCTCAGAAGACGAAGGAAATTTGGTATGTCGGCTACAACTCTCACCAGCTTTTACAGATTCAGCATGGAAAGCATTCTTTCCTGTTGTATCACAGCTTGGTACGGCTCCCGCTCTGCCCAAGACCGCGAGAAACTACAAAGGGTCGTGAACAAAGCCCAGTCCATCACTCAAACCAGCCTCCCATCCATTGACACTGTCTACACCTCCCGCTGCCTTGGAAAAGCAGCCAGCACAATTAAGGACCTCACGCACCCCAGACATTCTCTCTTCCGTCTTCTTCCATCAGGAAAAATATATAATAGTCTGATGTCATGTACCAACTGATTCAGCTCCAGAAGATTTATTTCAATTCCTTTCCTTTCCCAGCCCGTAAACTTTAACCCCAGCAGCCTTTTACAGTGAGGGTATTTTCCTTGGGGACCGACTCAAGAACAGATTCTTCCCTGCTGCTGTCAGACTTTTGAAAGGACCTGCCTTGTATCAAGTCAATCTTTCTCTACACCCCAGCCAGGACTGCAGAACTACAGCGCAAGGGACCTGAGTTCGATTCCTGGTTTGGGTCACTGTTTGTGCAGAGTCTGCACATTCTCCCCGTGTCTGCATGGATTTCCTTCAGGTGCTCTGGTTTCCTCCCACAGTCTGAAAGATGTGGTGGTTAGGTGCATTGGCCGTGCTAAATTCTCCCTCAGTGTACCCAGACAGGTGCTGGAGTGTGGCAACCAGAGGATCTTTATAGTAACTTCATTGCAGTGTTAATGTAAGCCTACTTGTGACACTAATAAATAAACTTCAAACTGTAAACCTTAGCTATGACTGTAACACTACATTCTTCACCCCCTTCTTTCAGTCCCTATGTTCTGCTTTGCCTGTACAGTGGCACAGCACTCTTTTTCAATGCCTCAATAAAGGTGATAATAATAAATCAAACAATTATGTTAAACAGTATCCACGGCTTGATACAATTTGAATACAACAATCTGACATGCACTATTAAGTTTAAAAGACACTCTGGGGAAATGAGCAGCAATTTGCTTTGAGATTAGTCGTGTTTGTCTACAGGATAATACAATAATCTGCTCTTCTGGCATCGTTCCAATAAAACATATCCACTGAGTATCTCACTTCAGCAATTGGAACACGAAACACAACAGAACACCTCTCATCTTAAGATGTACAAAACACAAGATCAATGCATTTCAGCTGTCAAAATCATAGCTGTCAGCTTCATCGAATCCCTACAGCGCAGAAAGAGGCCATTCGGCTCATCGAGTCTGCACCGACCACAATCCCACCACCCCCCCAGGCCCTACCCCCATATCCCTACATATTTACCCGCTAACCCTTCTAACCTACGCATCTCAGGACTCTAATTTTTAGTATGGCCAATCAACCTAACCGCACATCTTTGGACTGTGGGAGGAAACCCACAGGAAACCCACGCAGACACGAGGAGAATGTGCAAACTCCACACAGACAGTGATCCAAGCCAGGAATTGAACCCAGGTCGGTGAAGCAGCAGTGTAGCACCTTAACATAACATTCCGAGTTATTTCACCGGAGCTTATTGCGGACGAACTAGGAAATATTAGGGCAAGGCCAAAAACTGGGTAATCATGGAAACCCTACAGTGCATAAGGTGGCCATTTGGCCTGTGGCATCTTCACCAACAACAATCCCACACAGGCCTATCCCTGTAATCCCACGTATTTACCCTGATAATCCCTCTAACCTACACATCCTGGGACACTAAAGGTCAATTTAGTTTGGCCAATGCGCTTAACCTGCACATATTTGGGCTGTGGGAGGAAACTGGAGCCCCTGGAGGAAACCCACGCTGACATGGGGAGAATGTGCAAACTCCACATAGACAGTAACATGAGGCTGGAATTGAACCTTGGTCCCTGGAGCTGCGAGGCAGCAGTACTAACTACTATGCCACCGTGCCACCCAAAATTTACAACAGGTGGACTTAAATATTTCCACAGATGTTATAAAACCTGCTGCGTTTTCCCTGCATTTTCTTTTCAATTAAAGTTTATTTATTGGTATCACAAGTAGGCTTCCATTAACGCCACAGTGAAGTTACTGTGAAAACCCCCAAGTCGCTACCCTCTGGCGCCTGTTTGGGTGTCATGATGTAGGACTTAAACCTGGCGTTGTCAGGCTTCTAGCCTGTTTGGGTACACTGAGGGAGAATTTAGCACGGCCAATGCACCAAACCAGCACGTCTTTCAGACTGCAGGAGGAAATCTAGAAAGATATGGTGAGAATGTGCAGACTTCACCCAGGCAGTGACGTAAGCCAGGGATCGAACTGAGACCCCTGATGCTGTGAGGCAGCAGTGCTGACCACCGTGTTTTTGCTTCAGATTCCAACCTTTATCTTCGGCTTAACGGGTTGTGCGAGAGAAGGAGAGAGAGAGAGAGAGATCGGGAATCAGGGAAATATCGGGAGGATATGGAGCTCAGGGCCCAGGCAGTGGAAAGTTTCGTTATCAGTGGAATAAATAAAACCAAGGATGCTGAGAAGACTAGAGTGAAATAATTACAGGTGTCTTGGGAGATTGTGCGGATCCTCACCCCCACCTTTGAGGAGAGGGCGTCTGAGCTGTCAAAGGGAAGAGGGGGGGGGTGTGGGCTGTCAGTGGCGGCATGTTTGGGCCGCTGTCAAAATGTGAGCATCTGTCGTTCCTCCACTCGCTTCGAAGCAGCTTCTCAGGGGCACAAGTTTCGGGTGCGAGGGACAAGGTGTAAAGGAGATGTACGGGGCATGTTCATTTGCACAGAGAGGGTGGTGGGTGCCTGGGATTTGCTGCCCGGGGGGGGGGGGGGGGGGGGGGGGGGGGTTGCAGAGGCAGATACGATAGTGACCTTTGAGGGGCGTCTTTACAGCTACGTGAATGGGATGGGAATAGAGGCATATTGTCCCCGGAAGGGTAGGGGGTAACAAATCAGAAGGGCAGCCTGCTCAGTACAGGCTTGGAGGGCCAAAGGGCCTGTTCCTGAGATGTAATTTTCTTGGTGCTTTGGTCTATGTGAAATGGAGAAATGCGAATCTGCATCCCGGATTCCTCTCCCTCCCTTGCACTTAACCTTGTGCCCTGTGTTGCAGGCACGGAACTGGACATCCCAGGACCTCCTGGACTCCAGACCCCCACTGAAGCTTCCGCTATCCTGTTCAGGACAGCTCGGACCAGTCCTCAGAGAATATGGCTGAAGGGACCTCCGAGGGTGGCACCATCTTGGCATCAGTTTCCACCTCATAACTCACCCTCCCAGGTACTGACATGTCGCCCCGAGGTGCCGGGTCCTGCAACAGGTGTGGCACTGTCTCGCTTTGGAGACAGAGACGTAGGCGGACCCAGTGTCCGTCATCTGTTCAAATGACACTCGTGCATGGAAGTGCCGGGTTCTCGGCTCCCTCCTTCTCCCCCTCTGGGTGAATGGCGGCCACCTCCTGTCTCTGGTGGTTGTCTCCCTCTACTTCGGCAAGTGGTAAGGCCTGGGCCTCTTGTGCTCTCAATTCTTCCTCCAGCTCCTCTTCCCAAGCTCCAGTCGCAACCAAAAGAACAGCAAGATCGATTAGTTGCATTGCAAAAGCCATCTCATCGCTTTGAAGGAGAGGGGGAGAGGTTGGAGGTAGAGAGGAACACACGTGGAGGTGAAGGAATGCACCTTGCCTCTAGCCCATCAACAGACACTGTCCATACCCCCCAAATCCCCCAGCCACATGCTCCCCACAATCACAGCCCCCCCAAATCCCCCAGCCACATGCTCCCCACAATCACAGCCCCCCAATTCCCCTAGCCACATACCCCCCACAATCACAGCCCCCCCAATTCCCCCAGCCACATGCTCCCCACAATCACAGCCCCCCCAATTCCCCCAGCCACATGCTCCCCACAATCACAGCCCCCCCAATTCCCCCAGCCACATGCTCCCCACAATCACAGCCCCCCCAATTCCCCCAGCCACATGTTCCCCACAATCACAGCCCCCCCAATTCCCCCAGCCACACGCTCCCCACAATCACAGCCCCCCCAATTCCCCCAGCCACATACCCCCCACAATCACAGCCCCCCCAATTCCCCCAGCCACATGCTCCCCACAATCATCGCTCCCCCATTCCCCCAGCCACATGCTCCCCACAATCACAGCCCCCCCAATTCCCCCAGCCACATGCTCCCCACAATCACAGCCCCCCCATTCCCCCAGCCACATACCCCCCACAATCACAGCCCCCCCAATTCCCCTAGCCACATGCTCCCCACAATCACAGCCCCCCAATTCCCCCAGCCACGTGCTCCCCACAATCACAGATCCTTGAAAAGTTGAGAGGCTGCAGCAGTGCAATTTGCAAAGGCTTCGTCCACATCCTTCAGCTGGAAGTGTGCTGAGTGCACGAGAACCCAGCAGCATCGCAAGACCCAAGATCAGTGCTGAGACTCGGGTCCGCATGGCAAGTCAAACATTGGAGACCCTGCTGATCAACAGACCCCCGCACAGCCCCACACATTCGCAGAGCCGCCACTGACCCAAGAAAGAAAATGGCTGCAATGAATAGTTATTTGGAGAGTAATGAATTGATTGGAAATGGTCAGCATGGTTTTGTAGCGGGTAGGTCGTGCCTTACTAACCTTATTGAGTTTTTTGAGAAAGTGACCAAAGAGGTGGATGGGGGAAAGGCAGTTGACGTGGTATATATGGATTTTAGTAAGGCGTTTGATAAGGTTCACCATGGTAGGCTTCTGCAGAAAATGCAGATGTATGGGATTGAGGGTAATCTAGGAAATTGGATCAGGAATTGGCTAGCAGTTCGGAGACAGAGGGTGGTGGTTGATGGTAAATATTCGTCATGGAGTTCGGTTACGAGTGGTGTGCCTCAGGGATCTGTTTTGGGGCCACTGCTGTTTGTAATTTTTATTAATGATCTGGATGAGGGTATAGTTGGGTGGATTAGTAAATTTGCTGATGACACCAAAGTCGGAGGTGTGGTAGATTGTGAGGAAGGGTGTCATAGTTTGCAGGGAGACTTAGACAGGTTGCAGAGCTGGGCCGAGAGGTGGCGGATGGAGTTTAATGCGGAGAAGTGTGAGGTAATTCACTTTGGTAGGAATAACAGATGTGTCGAGTATAGGGCTAACGGGAGGACTTTGAATAGCGTGGATGAACAGAGGGATCTAGGTGTATGTGTACATAGATCCCTGAAAGTTGGGAATCAAGTAGATAAGGTTGTTAAGAAGGCATACGGTGTCTTGGCGTTTATTGGTAGGGGGATTGAATTTAGGAGTCGCAGCGTCATGTTGCAACTGTACACAACTCTGGTGCGGCCGCACTTGGAGTACTGTGTGCAGTTCTGGTCCTCACATTACAGGAAGGATGTGGAGGCTTTGGAGAGGGTGCAGAGGAGGTTTACCAGGATGTTGCCTGGTATGGTGGGGAGGTCCTATGAGGAGAGACTGAGGGATTTGGGGTTGTTTTCGCTGGAAAGAAGGCGGCTAAGAGGGGATCTTATTGAAACATATAAGATGATTAGAGGTTTAGATAGGGTGGACAGTGATAGCCTTTTTCCTCGGATGGAGAAAGCTAGCACGAGGGGGCATGGCTTTAAATTAAGGGGGGGTAGTTATAGGATGGATGTCAGGGGTAGGTTCTTTACCCAGAGGGTGGTGAGGGATTGGAATGCCCTGCCTGCTGCAGTTGTAAATGCGCCTAGTTTGGGGGCGTTTAAGAGATCCGTGGATAGGTTTATGGATGAAAAGGGATTAGTTTAGGTTAGAGGGTCATTGCTTTTTAACTGGTCGGCGCAACATCGTGGGCTGAAGGGCCTGTTCTGCGCTGTAATGTTCTATGTTCTATGTTCTATGAAAGGACACCCGTGAGCAGCAGAGAGCCGTCAGACGGTATGCACTTACCACCTGACTAACCCTCGCTGATGGAGTGTCTGAATCACATATCTGCTCCGTGCCGATTCCAGACTGGCAAACGTGCTGGTAAAGGGGGAAGTGCCGGTAATGTTGGGTGTACAGCCCATTAAGTCAATTTCAATGTATGCAAATACATTTAAATGGCCATCCTGCCAGTTTCGGACTCAGTCCAGATTGCTTCCACTTTTGGCCCTTGGTAAAGGGGGAACCAGTGCTGAGGCGGCCACGGATCGCGCTACTCGCCTCAAACCCGCCTTTACCAAGCTTTTGCGCCTGAAAACAGCGATGGTAAAATCGAGCCCCGTGTCCACACCCTGCCTCTGTGCTATCTGTTAAATCACACACAGGATCTGAGCCCTGTACGTGAAACCGGGGGCAGGATTGGTCGCTGGGGTGTGGGTGCTAATTCTGGCGCGGGCCAAATAAAACGTCAGTTTCCTGCTGTCGGGAATGTAGTTTGGAATTTTGCTTTCGCAACTTTCAAGCTGGTTAAAAGGCGAGTGGAGTTTCCGACTGAGAAATGCCGGGATCCACATTTCCATCTCATGAATCGTCATTAAAAAGCAGCTTGTTGGACTCACATCCTCCGCCGTCCCCCCTCAACATCCCCATCCCCCCCCTCAACCCCACCCCCCCTTCCCCCCAACCGCCTTTCATCGCGCCCCTCCCCCACCCAAAAAAAACAAAGAATAAAGAAAATTACAGCACAGGAACAGGCCATTCGGCCCTCCAAGCCTGCATCGATCATGCTGCTCGTCTGAACTAAAATCTTCTACTCTCCCGGAGGCCATATCCCTCTATTCCCATCTTTTGTCAAGATGACCCTTAAAAGCCACTATCGTATCTGCCTCCACTACCTCCCCCGGCAACGGGTTCCAGGCTCCTACCGCCCTCTGTGTAAAAAATCTGCCTCGTACATCTCCTTTAAACCTTGCCCCTCGCACCTTAAACCTGCGCCCCCCTAGTAATTGACTCTTCCACCCTGGGAAAAAGATTCTGACTCCCCACCCTGTCCATACTTCTCATAATCTTGTAGACTTCTACCAGGTCTCCCCTCAACGCCTGTCCCTCCAGTGAGAACAAACAAAGTTTCTCCAACCTCTCCTTATAGCTAATGTCCTCCATATCAGGCAACATCCTGGCAAATCTTAACATAAAAACCTAAGAATGAGGAGCAGGAGTAGGCCATCTGGCCTGCTCCACCATTCAATAAAATCGTGACTAATCTTACTGATCCTATTTCAGTTGGTTCACAGTTTGTTTAACAACATATTTCGTATTTGGCAGTATATTGATGTGGCCAATTCAGCTAAACATTCTTGAAAGATTCTCTCATTCCTGTTCAAAGAATACTTATATTCATCTATATATCGGAGGGTAGAAGTCTACCCTGATATTCCTCATAGATATCAGCCTGTGATCAATGCTTCATTCGCATAACTTGCACTTGGACCCACAAAAACCTACTTCCCTGCTGCCATCAGACTTTTGAATGGGCCTATCTTACATTAAACTGTACTTTTGCATGGTGGCACTGAGTTGCCTCACAGCGTGTCATGATGTGGAGATGCCGGCGTTGGACTGGATTAAACACAGTAAGAAGTCTCACAACACCAGGTTAAAGTCCAACAGGTTTATTTGATAGTAAACGCCACACGCTTTCGGGGCTCTGCCCCTTCGCCAGGCGAGTGGAGAGTAATGTTGTGGCGTTTACTACCAAATAAACCTGTTGGACTTTAACCTGGTGTTGTGAGACTTCTTACTGTGTTTGCCTCACAGCGCCAGGGACCTGGGTTCGATTCCCGGCTTGGGTCACTATCTGGGTGGAGTTTGCATGTTGTTCCCGTGTCTGCGTGGGTTTCTCCCCGGGTGCTCCGGTTTCCTCTGAAAGACATGCTGGTTAGCTGCTTTGGCCATGCCAATTTCTCCCTCAGTGTACCCAAACAGGCGCCGGAGTGTGGTGACTAGGGGATTTTTTTCATTGCAGTATTAATTTAAATCTAAACTTGTGACATCAATAAATAAACTTTCAACTATAAACCCTAGTTATGACTGTAGCATTACATTCTTCACCCTCTCCTTTCCTTCTGCATGGAATGCTTTGTCAACACTTTTCACAATACGTGTGACAATAATAAATCAGATCAAATAAAAAAATATATATTTTATTCATAAAAAGCTGCAATGGCTACAAAGTAACCCCAGAACAGGCAAAAACACTCTTGGTAAGCAATCATTGCAAGCCAAAGAAATGAAAGAGATTAATTTCAATCATTTGTAGTAAATGAGATACTCATGTGATATCATGTGGATAGTAAGAGTATAAGTGAGATTACAAATGATTACAAAATGGACCTAATTAGTCGGAGACTAAGATAGAGGTGATGTGATCCTTAGACCAGACAGTCCGTTGTCTTGCCAGCATCACATATAAGGACATCAAGTATGAAGTGTAACTGGTAGCCATGCCAGCGGCTTCAGGTCTGAATACTTGTGAGAAATTGGATCTAGTTAAAATAAAAAAAAAGCTGCTCAAGTTAAAGACTCAAGGTAATGTCACATCGGGCAATATCCAGGCACAAATGCAAACATTTCTTTCAAGGACTGAGTCGCTTTCTGGGTGAAATATCGGATCTGGATGAGATAAAGGTGCTGTTGTGATACGGGGGCGCGTTGATTAGCACTGGTGTCTCACAGCATCATAGACTCGGGTTCGATTCATGGCTTGGGTCATTGCCTGTGTGGAGATTGCACGTTCTCCCCGTGTCTGCGTGGGTCTGAAAGCACAACCTGAAAGACAGACTGGCCAGATGCATTGACTGTGCTAAACTCTCCCTTAGTGTGTCCAAGTGGGCACCAGAGTGTGGCGACTAAAGGAACTTTAGTCCTAAAGGAACACAGTAACTTCACTGCAGTGTTAATGTAAGCCTACTTGTAGCACTAATACATAAATAAACAAACTGATACCAGTAATGTCAAATGATGTGGAAGCTGGATTCTCCAGGCATGGAATATTAAATGCATTCTTTAGCAGTAGTGGACTATATTTTATGAGCGCTGGATTCAGATGTTGTACTAAAAAAAGCAACATTCCGTTCACTCAAGTTTGAGGCCATCAGCAAATGAAAATTCTGAAGATTATGCATTCGGAACATCAAACACCCAAACAGTGACAAGCAAAGATTCCAGACATGATACTGCATTGATAATTACTTGTTTCAGGAAGCGGTGATTGTATATTACAACCTCGATACATGAGAATACAGAATTACTGAGGATGCAAATCAGAAATAGTCAGGGAAACATTTAACTATAAATAACAGTGAGTGCTTATTTGGAAGGGATGAAATGTTGTTGCAATTTGTGGGTAGCCTTTATCTTTTTTATACAGATAGGGCAAAATATTATGAGGGTACCAATGGATTACAACACCTCTCTCCCCCGCCACTGCCGCAGGAGTAAAGTCCCACTCTCTGACAGCCCACCCCCCAACCAGAATGTGCCGTAGCCAGGCTCAGTATAGGGGAGGCGGTGACCTTGTGGTATTATCTCTAGACCATTAATCCAGAAACCCAGCTAATGTTCTGGGGACCTGGCTTCGAATCCCACCGCTGCAGATAGAAATATAGAAGATAGGGGCAGCAAGAGGCCATTTGGTTCTGCCATTCATCATGCTCATGGCTGATTGTCCAACTCAAAAGCACCATTTCTCTACACTGTGAGTGGTGAATGTTGTTCCTCTCTTCAAGAAAGGGAATAGGAATGACCCTGGTAATTATAGGCCAGTTAGTCTTACTTCGGTGGTCAGTAAGTTAATGGAAAGTGTCCTGAGAGATAGGGTTTATGACCATTTGGAAAGATACAGTTTAATCCGGGATAGTCAGCACAGTTTCGTGAGGGGTAAGTCCTGCCTCACAAATTTGATTGAATTCTTTGAAGAGGTAACTAAGTGTGTAGACAAAGGTAGAACAGTTGATGACGTATACATGGATTTTAGTAAGGCGTTTGATAAGGTTCCCCATGGAAGGCTCATGAAGAAGATAAGGCAGTGTGAGTTAGAAAGAAATTTGGCCGATTGGATAAATAACTGGCTGTATCATAGAAGACAGAGGATGGTGGTGGAAGGAAAATTTTCAGACTGGAGGCCAGTTACCAGCGGTGTACCACAGGGATCAGTGCTGGGTCCCCTGCAATTTGTGATTTTTATCAATGACTTGGAAGAGGGGGCTGAAGGGTGGGTTAGTAAATTTGCTGATGACACCAAGATTGATGGAGTAAAGAATGAGGTGGAGGGCTCTTGTAGGCTGCAAAGTGATATTGATAGGATGCAAAGCTGGGCCAAAAAGTGGCAGATGGAGTTTAACCCTGATAAGTGCGAGGTGATTCATTTTGGTAGGACAAACTTGAATGCGGATTACAAGGTCATCGGCAAGGTTCTGAGGAATGTGGAGGAACAGAGAGATCTTGGGATTCGTGTCCACAGATCTCTGAAGGTTGCCACTCAAGTGGATAGAGCTGTGAAGAAGGCTTATTGTGTGTTAGTGTTTATTAACAGGGGGTTTGAGTTTAAGAGCCATGGAGTTATGCTGCAACTATACTGGGCATTGGTGAGACCACATTTGGAATATTGTGTTCAGTTCTGGTCACCTCACCATGAGAAGGATGTGGAAGATTGGAGAGAGTGCAGGGGAGATTTACCAGGATGCTGCCTGGTTTGGAGGGTAGGTCTTATGAGGAAAGCTTGAGGGAGCTGGGGCTTTTCTCTTTGGAGCAGAGGAGGATGAGAGGCGACTTAATAGAAGTTTATAGGATGATGAGGGAGATAGGTAGAGTGGACGTGCAGAGACTATTTCCTCGGGTGGATGTAGCTGTTACTAGGAGGCATAACTATAAGGTTCATGGTGTGAGATATAGGAGGGAAGTTTGAGGTAGATTCTTCACTCAGAAAGTGGTTGGGGTGTGGAATAGACTGCCTGCTGTGATAGTGGAGTCGGACACTTTAGGAACTTTCCAGCGGTCATTGGATAGGCACATGGAGCACACCAGAATTATAGGGAGTGGGATAGCTTGATCTTTGGTTTAGACATAGCTCAGCACAACATTGAGGGCCGAAGGGCCTGTACTAGTCTGTACTGTTCTATGTTTGAATATTGATATTGATCTCCCTGAGTTTTTCCCTCTCACTAAATCTTGCACTCTCC
This sequence comes from Carcharhinus amblyrhynchos, assembly GCF_965287045.1. NCBI lineage: Eukaryota > Metazoa > Chordata > Chondrichthyes > Carcharhiniformes > Carcharhinidae > Carcharhinus > Carcharhinus amblyrhynchos. Next base: position 130,767,713 of record NC_137327.1, read on the forward strand.
AACATTTCAGGTATTTGATTTATGTCCTTTTTTGTGAAGACAGAACCAAAGAATGTATTTAGTTGCTTGGCCATTTCTTTGTCCCCTGTTGTACATTCCACCATTTCTCTCTGCAGGGAACCTATTTTGCCTTCACCAACCTCTTTCTCTTCACGTATCGATAGAAATTTTTGGTGTCAGTATTCACGTTCTCTGCAAGCTTACTTTCGAACTGTATGTTCCCCTTCTTAATCAATCCCTTGGTCCTGCTTTGCTGAATTCTAAACTGCTCCCAATCCTCAGACCTATTACGTTTCTTGGCCAATCTGTAAGCTTCATCCTTAGATTGGATACTATCTCTAATTTCCTTTTTAAGCCATGGATTAGCCCTCTTACTTATTTTGCTTTTGTGCCAGATAGGAACAAACAGTTTCTGCAGTTCCCCCATGCATTCCCTGAATGTTTGTTGTTGCCTATCCGTGATGGAATTTGTGTGCAGTTTTGGTCGCCGTACTTACGCAAGGATATTTTGGCCTTGGAGGGAGTGCAGAGGAGGTTTACTAGGCTGATACCGGAGTTGAGGGGGTTGAGCTATGAGGAGAGGCTGAATAAACTAGGCTTGTACTTGTTAGAGTTTAGAAGAATGAGGGGAGATCTCATTGAGATGTATAAGATGATGAATGGGATGGATAGGATAGAGGTGGAGAGCATCTTCCCGCTCAGAAAGGACAGTAGGACTAGGGGGCACAGCCTCAAGATAAAGGGGGGGCGGTTTAGAACGGAGTTGAGGAGGAACTTCTTCACTCAAAGGGTGGTGAATCTCTGGAATTCTCTGCCCGTTGAGGTGGTGGAGGCTACCTCGCTAAATATTTTTAAGACGCAGGTTGATGGGTTTTTGATAAGCGAGGGGATTAAGGGTTATGGGGAAAGGGCGGGAATGTGGAACTGAGCCACGACAGATCAGCCATGATCTTATTGAATGGCGGGGCAGGCTCGAAGGGCTAGACGGTCTACTCCTGCTCCTACTTCTTATGTTCTTATGAATTCAATAAAAAAAATCTGGAAATAAGAATCCACTGACGCCCATGAAACCACTGTGGATTGTCAGAAAGGCCCATCTGGTTCTCTAATGTCCCTTTAGGGAAGAAAATCTACCATCTTACCACTCTGGCCTACATGTGACTCCAGACCTGAAGTGGTTGACTCTCAGCTACCCTCCAAGGGCAACTAGGGGTGGGCAATCAATGTTGGCCAGCCAGTGACACCCATGTCCAACAGGTGAACAATAATAGAAAATAGGGGCAGTCTGGAAACTCTGCACTTCACTGAGGAGGAAGTCCTGTCCTCAGGGGGCTTCTGTCTGATCGGCCAGCAGTGACTCCAGCAATCCCGGCGGAGTGTATTTAGTGGGGTGTGCTGGGACGGCAACCAGGCACACAAGGAAGGCCAATGGATCCTGGAGTCAGGGCAATATCTACGATCATTGCAAGGTTGTAAACAAAAAAAAACTTCATATTTTAGGGTGGCACAGTGGTTAGCATGGCTGCCTCAGAGCGCCAGGTTCAATTCCAGCCTTGAAGGGAGGGGGTTCACTGCCTGCGTGAAATTTGCACGTTCTCCCCGTGTCTGCGTGGGTTTCCTCTGGGCGCTCCAGTGCGCTCCCACAGTTCAAGGCTGTGCAGCTTGCAATGATTGGCTATGCTAAATTGCCTCTTAATGTCCTAAAGATGTGTAGGTTAAATGGGCTAACCATTGTAAATGTGTGGGGTTGGCGAGACGGAGCGGGGATGACAGTCTGAGTGAGATATTCTGTCAGAGAATCAGTGCAGACTTGACGGGCTGAATAGACTCCTGTAGAGATCCTATGGTATCAAATAAAGATTCATATCACCTTTCACGAACTTAGGTTCACCCAAAGCACATCAGAGCCGATGAAGTACTCTTGAACCATAGTCAATTTAGGAAAGGAAGCAGCCAATTTATACACAACAAGCTCTTACAAACAGTATTCAGAGAATCCCTACAGTGCAGATTGAGGCCATTCAGACCATCCAGTCTGCATCGACAATGACCCCACCCACCCCCTATTCCTGTAACCCCGTACGTTACCTTGTTAATCCACCCGGGTCAATTTATCATGGCCAAGCAACCGAACCCATGCATCTGGGTGGCACGGTGGCAGAGTGGTTAGCACTGCTGCTTCACAGCTCCAAGGACCTGGGTTCGATTCCCGGCTCGGGCCACTGTCTGTGTGGAGTTTGAACATTCTCCTCGTGTCTGCGTGGGTTTCCTCCGGGTGCTCCGGTTTCCTCCCACAGTCCAAAGGTGTGTAGGTTAGGTTGATTGGCCATGCTAAAAAAATTGCCCCTTAGTGTTCCGAGATGCGTAGGTTAGAGGGATTAGTGGGTAAAATATGTAGGGATCTAGGGATAGGGCCTGGGTGGGATTGTGTTCGGTGCAGATTCGATGGGCCGAAGGGCCTCTTTCTGCACTGTAGGGTTCTGTGATTCTATCTATGATCTTTGAACTGTGGGAGGAAACCTGAACACCTGCAGGAAACACAGGCAGAATGTGCAAACTCCACACAAGCAGTGACCCGCGGCGGGTATCGAACCCAGGCCCCTGGTGCTGTGAGGCATCAATGCTAACCACTGTGCCACCATGCCACCCCGGTAGTCTGGATAATCTGTTTCAGTGATGTTAATCTCGGAAAAGGCTTTGGGCAGTCCGCTGGGCAAAGCTTGCATGGTGGCACAGTGGTTAGCGCTGCTGCCTCACAGCGTTAGGGACCCGGGTTCGAATCCTGGCTTGGGTTTGTGTGGGGTTTTGCACATTCTCCGAATGTCCACATGGATTTCCCCGTGGGTGCTCCGGTTTCCTCCCGCAGTCCGAAAGACACGCTGGTTAGATGGATTGGCCATGCAAAATTCACCCGAACAGGTGTTGGTGTGTGGCGACTTGGGGTTTTTCACAGTAACTTCATTGCAGTGTTAATGTAAGCCTACTTGTGACACTAATAAACAAATTCTACTCTTTTTTATGGAATCCTTTATGTCTACACGAGAGAGCAGATGGTTTAATGCCTTATTTGAGAAGTGGCACTCCTCCAGTGTAACACTCCCTGAATACAGTGCCCCCGAGATTCAGCCTGTGGGACAGGACTTGGAAAGATATCTCTTAAAAAAAAGACACTTCTTTCAGGTTTGTGTGAAGTGTGGCCATCAGCTCCAAGGCAGTGGTGCCCAGAATTGCGAAATTCCACATGATTTAAAATCTACTCACTGGTCAGGAGAGGATTGCAAGTAGTAATCAAATCTTTGTGGTTATAATACATAACAAAGCACTTAATGTTCACTCACTCTATTTGTGGTGTCATTTGAATCTTTACATTGGATTACTATTCTATGGTTCAGTCCAACACATCAACCAGTGCTGTCTGTAATTGATTACGGTAACACTGGATTCCTATTTTTCATTTTCGCTGGCTGGTTCGACTTAAGAGTTTTTTCATAACTCACACCTCTTTGTCTCCCGCACACGATGGCAGTTTCTGTTGAGATTCCCAACTGACAACGCAAAGCAATTACGGGTCAAATAAAGTCCAACTTGTTTACTCAGTTATCTATGCCCATGGTTAAAACAACAGAGATAGGAAATGGGTACATGTGTCCCACTGAGCAACACCATTAATCATCATCATATCCGAACTTCAGGTATTGGCACTGGAAGGAGAATGACGTGAGGCCCTTCATCTCAAACAGCCGGAGTATGCATAGGGTGTTAAAGCCAGTGAGGTGGTAAATTCTGCCTCTTATTCTCTCCGCTCGCTGCTCCAGGCTCTGGGAGCCACAGCTCGGCCAGAGTTAAGGTGGAAGGGTGCCAGAACCGTTGAAAATTTCATGTAGGAAGTCAGGAATGCACAAGAGATCTTGGCTCTGGAGTGAAGCTAAAACCTATTTACCTGTGCACGATTGTAACATTCTGATGGGAACACTGCAAGAGAGAAAGCCCGTTTTGTTTTGCCTTCCCGGGTTAATGTTGTTAAAGGTTGTTGTAAAGGGTGAATTCTATTGCTCCAGTCTGTCCTCTCCAGAAGTAAGGAACTGCGGCCAAGCTGTCAATCATTGACAAGGTCAGGACCGGAACAGAAATGCAAGAATTCTGAACATACAAACTAGCCATCCGTGTCGATGCCAGGAACACACAAGCAGCTGCACCTCAATGTTCTGCGTCGCTCCCAGAAGGCTGCTGAGAATGGCAGTGGTATAATTTACATGTTAAAGAAAATAAACCACAGACCGATGCAGGCACGCTAACACGTGGTTAGCAATGGCTGTAACACTACATTCTGCACTCTTTCCTTTCCTTCTCTATGAACAGTCTGTATAGTGCACAAGAAACAATACTTTTCACTGTATGTTAATACATGTGACAATAATGACGCAAATCAAATTAATCATGGTCAGTGCTGTCAGAGTGAGTTAATTAAAATTGATATAAGCCACTGTATGCAGTCTTTGATATGTGATCCATTTGTACTCTATTTTAATTGCTGTGAACTTTTTTTGATCTTTATCTCTGTTTCTGAATGCACTTGGCAATTGAATGTGGAGCAATGCACAAATATTTCATGTTCCATCACATTTTTGAGGCATCTAGCACGTATTAGTGAAACAGTGTTGTAAATTGCAAAAAAAGTAGAGAAACGTTCTGATGGTCAATTCGGAGAGGGGTAAATCATTGCACGGAAGCCCACTGGGCCAGGGGACAGTCTGCACATGCTCCATCAGGCAGGCTCAAGGCCAGTCTGAACTTAGGCTTCAGGGCTGTGAAGAGAAATCGTGGGCTTTGGTGCTTCGCCTGTTTTCGGGCCCCTAAATCCCACACTTGCACCCCCCCTGCCGCCAGCCCCCCGCCATCCCCTCCACTTTACCCTTCTCCTCACATCCGTTAAATGCCCAGAGTTTGGAACCAAAGTCACAATGGGGGTCGGAACTTCTGAGCTTTTGTATTCCATGTCTCCACTCATAAAAAAGCCCAACAAAAGCCCAGATTTTGTTTTGATGTACTCTACACGGAAAGGTGAGGGCCTAGCTGGCCTAATCCAGGAACTCAGCTAATGTTCTGGGGACCCGGGTTTCGTGGTCATCAGTATTTGTCTTTTATTGAATTCAAATTCCACCACGAAACAGTTGTTGATTGTCGGGAAAACCCACTTGGTTCACTAATGTCCTTTAAGGAAGGAAATCTGCTGTCCTTACCCTGTCTGGCCTACGCGTGACTCCAGAGCCACAGCAATGTGGTTGACTCTCAACTGCCCTGTAAGGGCAACTGGAGGTGGGCAATAAATGTTGGCCAGCCCGCGACGCCCATGTCCCACGAATGAATAAATTTTAAAAAATCTCTTTGTCAGATAATTACGCAAAACTTGTTCCCCCATGTTTGGCAACTAACTCTGTGGGCAGAATTCTCCAGCCGCGCTGGTCTAAAAACTAGAAATTTCTGTCTGACTGTCAATAGGCCTTCACATTGTCCACGAGCCGCCTGCTACAATTACAGTGACGGGTGGAGTGGACAAATTCCGGCCTGCCTCCTTGAACCAGGCCCCGCGCAAGATCCAGACTTGAAAGTCACTCGCGCTGCAAACAATAATCCTTTTATTCAAATGAGAATATTTTGAAGTAACGGCGACAAATTCTATTGGCGCCCAACTCCTGATTTCACTTCCAAGTTTAAAAATGGCAAAACTTGCAGATACATTGGGCATCGACCAATGTTAACAGAAACCACATGGGCAGCACGGTGGCACAGTGGGTTAGCACTGCTGCTTCACAGCTCCAGGGACCTGGGTTCGATTCCCGGCTCAGGTCACTGTCTGTGTGGAGTTTGCACATTCTCCTCGTGTCTGCGCGGGTTTCCTCCGGGTGCTCCGGTTTCCTCCCACAGTCCAAAGGTGTGCGGGTTAGGTTGATTGGCCATGCCAACATTGCCCCTTAGTGTCCTGGGATGTGTAGGTTAGAGGGATTAGCGGGTAAACGTGTAGGGCTATGGGGATAGGGTCTGGGTGGGATGGTGGTCGGTGCAGACTCGATGGGCCGAAGGGCCTCTTTCTGCACTGTAGGGTTCTATGTGCTATGTACGTTTAGTGATTGGGTGACAAATATTTTCTCATTTTAATTTGAAATTAATAACCCTTACGGGCGCCCACAATGGAACTGAGCAGAGGGGAATAAAGAACTGCAGATGCTGGAAACGTGAAACGTAAACGGAAGTTGCCGGAAATACTCAGCAGGCCAGGCAGCCTCCGTGGCGAGAGAAACAGAATCAATTCTTCAGGTCCACAATCTACACTAGCTATGATGAAGAGTCGGCGATCTCAGTTTCTCTCTGCACCAGATGCTGCCATTTCCGACACTTCTCGCTTCATTTGGATCAAAAGTGACCCCCTTGGCCAGTCCTCCAAAAAACAATCAGAATTCCTGGCCGGAATTATCCGGCCGTTCGCGCCGGCGGGATTCTCCGGCCCCGCTGCAGTGAACGGAGATTTGGCTGAGCGCCAAATTCTCCACCCTCGCTGGCAGTGGACGTGGGGCAGTGAATAGCTGGAAAATCCAAACCCCCCCCCCCCCCCCCCCCACCACCCCCACCCCACCTTGTGAGCCTCTCATTCACCTTCAGAGAGAAAGCCAGCAGCAGCTGCCTGGTCAGCACAACATCGAGGGCCGAAGGGCCTGTACTGCACTGTAATGTTCTATGTTCCATGAGATCTGCTTTGATACAACATTAAAACATGAACTCCAACAAAGAAAGTTAAGGTATGAAGAAAACATAAACAACTTACTGAGCTAAACAAAACTGAACAGTGTCGAAGCAATAAATTGATAATTTTAAGAATTCTTTAACTAATAAAGATGACCAAGTGCCAAGCAGCAGAGCGAACTAATAAAACCACTGTTTGCCTTTTCAGCTAAGAAGCAGAGTGAGAGAGACAGGTTAAGCCCCAACTCCACCAGGGAAGGGGAAGGGAATGGGGCTGAGTTAAGGAGTTGTGTTTAACTATCTCTGACCCTGCATTCACCCCTGATGGTGCAGACTCCAAGCTGGAACTGGCACCATTGACCATGAGGTTCAGAAGCAGCTTGGCTTTCAGCCTGGGTGTTCCTCCTCTCCTTGTCTGTGTGGACAGATCTTTGGGGAAGGAGGAGGAGGGGGAGAAGGAGAGGGTGTGTATTTGTCCCTGCACTGAGGTGTGTGTGTGTGTGTGTGTGTGTGTGTGTGCGCATTCATGAATATGTATATGTGTGTGTGCATGTGTGTGCATGTGTGCGCATGTGCATGTATGCCTATGTTTGTGTGTGTGTGTGTGCATGCATGTGTGTGTCAGTGTGTGTATGCGTGCATGAATGTGTGTGTGTATATGTGCATGTGCATGTGTGTGTGTTCATGTGTGTGTATGCATGTGTGTGTATGTGTATTTCTTATGTTCATGTGTGTGTGTGTCTATGTGTGTGTGCGTGCATTCATGAATGTGTATATGTGTGTGTGCATGTGTGCGCATGTGCATGTGTGCCAATGTTTGTGTGTGCGTGTGTGCATGCATGTGTGTGTCAGTGTGTGTGTGCATGCATGAATGTGTGTGTGTGTATATGTGCATGCATGTGTGTGTGTGTGTGTGTATGTGTGCGCATGTGTGTGTATGTGTGTATGTGTGTATGCATGTGTGCGTGTGTGCGTGTGTGTGTGTATGCATGTGTGCGTGTGTGTATGTGTGTGTGCATGTGTGTGTGCGTAGGAGAGACTAGTTCACTCCAAGACTCAGATACATACTCTCTCACTCCTTTATTCACTTCTGAGGGAGGCCTGAAGTCGGGAGGGCAATTAAGAACAGGAAACTCTTAAAAGAACATATTCAAAACCACATCTACTGGTGGAGGAATTCTGAGGCTGTACTGGAGGTGAAAGCTGCTGAGGATCCTGTGCTAAAATCATCATTCCCTCCACATGCTGATCCAGCGCAAGTTATCCCTCAAGTTTCCAGGATGTTCACCTGGACTTCACAATGAGTAAGAATCTACCACAAGTGGCATCGTCCCCAGTAGTGGGATTCCACCACATTGCTGTCAAAGCCTCGACACCACAGCTCTGATTGGAGACAAAACCAGAAATGTAGATCAGCAAATGAGGAGACCACGGGGTGTACGACCTGGGGCCCTAGGCAAGGTTGCATTGAATCAGAGATACAGAAACAATCCAATAACCAGACAATCATCAATTATGTTTTTGGAACTTGCCTCATGATATTGATGAGATGGAGCTGGAAGAACTTTTACACAGGATACGGCAATCAAAGTATCATAGAACCCTTACAGTGCAGAAGGAGGGCATTTGACCCATTGAGTCTGCACTGATTCTCTGACAGAACATCTTAACCAAGCCCACTCCCCTCACCCTATCCCCGTAACACCACACATTTGCCCTACCAATCTCCCTGACTATACATCTTTGCTCACTAAGGGGCAATTTAGCCTGGCCAATTCAGCTAGCCTGCTCATTTTTGAACTGTGGGAGGAAACCGGAGCACCCAGCAGGAAACCCATGCAGAAGCAGGTTGTACATGCAAACTCCACATATCACCCAAGGTCGGAATCGAACCTAGGTCCCTGGGGCTGTGAGGCAGCAGTGCTAACCGCTTTGCCATCGTGCCTCCCAATGTGGTGGAACATTGAAGAAACGCCAAGGCTAGAAGCTGAAAAGGGCCGTGGAGAACTTGTCACAGGGGCCGGTGCCCAGACACCATTCAGGGCTCAAGGAGGGTTGGGAAGGGCCAGACAGGTGAAGAACCAGACATTTCATCTCTGACAACAACACAGGCCTTGCTCTGCTCCCTGACATGGCCCATTAGTGTTCTGAAGAACAACCATCCCACTAATTCCAAGATTTTCACAAACTGGATGGCAACCCTGTGTATGAGTTAATGGTTTTCAACCACTGTCCTTGTGTCCAGTCTACACATTTACAAATATATTCCTGTGTCCAAAACCCTGCTGGATTATCCTGCACTGTATTTAAATTGTGCTCACTTTCTCAGTAGTTATGTCTGCCTACAGCTTCCTGGCATGCAAAATATCTGCCATAGATTCCAAGGCAAATTAAATTGTCATTAGGCAACTGGTTCATCAGACAGCTTTCATATAACAAGGATGATACAGTCCATGTAGGAAAAACTCTCAATGGCGTTCAGACTTCCAGATCCGAACTTACCACCTTCTGCCTCCAGCTAGGATCTTGAAAGCAGATTCAAATTCCATTTACAGTCAAATCTGGTAGCCTTGAGCCGTCAAGAAGTGAGGCTTCTTACTGTGTTTACCCCAGTCCGAAGCCGGTATCCCCACATCAAGCCTTGAGCTGCCCAGGCCAGCCGTCACTGCGCTCTTACCCGGTACCTCCCAACTTGCCAACTTTGCCATCAAAACTGGCAAGGTGTACGGAGCTGGGAGGAGGAGGCAGAGAGAGCTGGGCTCAAATCTCAAAAGGATCTGGGCCCAGGAGTTGGATCTGGTGAATTATGGCTTTGAAACAGAGAAGTCAAGCCTTGAAGAGCAATCCACTTTCCCACACTCTACTAGAGGGAGGAGGGGGACAATGTTGGATGGTAAAAAGGGCACCTAAGAACATAAGAAATAGGAGCAGGAGTAGGCCATCCAGCCCTTCGAGCCTGCCCCGCCATTCAATAAAATCATGGCTGATCTGAAGTGGATCAGTTCCACTTACCTGCTCTCTCCCCATAACCCTTAATTCCCCTGTCTATCAGAAATCTATCTACCCGTGACTTAAATATATTCAACGAGGCAGCCTCCATCACTTCGACGGGCAGAGAATTCCAGAGATTCACCACCCTTTGAGTGAAGAAGTTCCTCCTGAACTCCGATCTAAACTGCGCCCCCCACTTATCTTGAGGCTGTGCCCCCTAGTCCTGGTTTCTACAGCAAAACACCTCACCAGCTGCATGTGCCCCAGCAGCCAAGCGTGAAGATTAAGGAAGCAGCGCTCCCACCCCCAAACTAACGTCAATGAGGAAAGTAAAGAGTAATCTGGCGCTTCCTGCTGCTCGACCAATGACTGCTATTGTTCAGAACAGCAACAATCATTGGTCAGTTAGCTGGTCAGTAAGTGTCCACGTCGGATTAACTGCTTTAGACGTTGACGATCCAGATTGATGAGTTACTGACAAAACGAGCCCTGCACCGTCCCCCCCACCGCCCCCCCCACCACCCCAAGGACTACAATATTAATGCCAACTCTCCCACAGGGCGCCAAATTCTCCAGCCTTGCTGCAGCGGGAGAGTGGTGTGTACGGCTGGTAAGATCACGCCTTATGTTCTTAGCATTTGCGTGGTTTCCCCCAACACGCATGCTCTCGCCCCACCTCCCCGACCATCTACTGCTGTTGTGAGAAAAAGGAGCAAGTTGGCGCTGTGCCACATTTGTTGCGATGCAACTTTCCCCTGGAGGCCATTGAGTGCACACTGTTCCAGAAAGGGCTAACTTTCCTCTGACCTGCCCAAGCAATTTACCCCACTGAAGCTCTGCCCCCTCTCTCTGGCCCTCCTGCACCCTCCTCCCTCCCTTGCCCAGTCTTCAATCTTAACAGTCTTCTGAACAAGGGGTGAGAAAAGCCACCAAAACAGGCAGGGTCCTCGTTTAAAGGTGTAATCTCCGACGGACATTCTTGGGCGCCTACGTTCAATTTTAACTGTTGGCCCAAGTGGGGAACAGCCATGACTTTCTTGCTTAATACAACATTTGGGAAGAAATACCAGGAGGGGGGGATGAAGGGAACTGAAGAGTTAATCAAAGAGTCATAGAGCAATATAGCATGGAAACAGGCCCTTCGGCCCAACCAGACTATGCCAACCGGAGCAACCGGAGGAAACCCGCACAGATACGGGGAGAATGTGCAAACTCCACACAGACAGTCACTTGAGGCCGGAATCGAACCCGGATCCTTGGCGCTGTGAGGCAGTAATGTCCCAAGTGCCTGCATTTGACCCACATCCCTCTAATCCTTTCCCATCCATATCCTTATTAAAACTTACTAAAGACTTCCCCTGCGGGCTTGGATTTGAAGCAAAAAATTTCCTTTGGGATCCACAACAAAAGCCTCAGGATCGTCCGCTCTTGCCAGGCTGACGAAAAGCCCACCCCTCCCTCACCGTGCCACAGACCATTCACTTGATTCTGACTGGCAGCCTCCTGCTGCCGGCTATTACACCACCCCATATCGCACTGTGGTCAGGAGTTAGGGACCTGCCTCATCTCCTGCCTGGCCGACTCCTGCTTGAGGTTAAAATCTACACTCCAAATCTCATTCAGCATTTTCTCAAACGTCAAACTGGCCTTTAAAGATAAAGGTAGGGGCCAGCTTTCCTTCAGTCCCAGAGTCAGTCCCTGTTAACAAGCAACTGATCCACTTGGGTGGCCAGCATTGTCTTCAATAGATGAAACAGTAATTTAGGGATTTGTACTTTTTGTGAAGGACAATTTGTCTAAGCAGCCTCGGGTTGTTTTCGTAAAAGTTTATGTATTTTTAATTGAGAAATCTAGGTAGAGACGAGGTCCGCAATGCAGGAGGTGAGTAAGGTTAAGAGAAAAGACACTTGGGCACCTTTAGCTTTCTACATCCCCATTTACAGCTCATTGCCTTTGAGTGGCACGGTGGCACAGGGGTCAGCATTACTGCCTCACAGCGCCAAGGATCTGGGTTCGATTCCGGCCTCAAGTGACTGTCCGTGTGGAGTTTGCGTGTTCTCCCCGTATCTGTGCAGGTTTCCTCCGGGTGCTCCGGTTTCCTCCCGCTGCCCAACAATATACGTGCGGGTTAGGTTGATTGGCCGTGCTAAATTAACCCTAGTGTTGGGATTAGCAAGGTAAATACGTGGGGTTTAGAGAATAGAGTCTGGGTGGGGTTGTGCTAGGTGCAGACTCAATGGGCTGAATGGCCTCCTTCTGCACTGTAGGGATTCTATAGATTCTCTGATTCTTTGTCACATTCCAGCACCCCTCTCACCCCCCACCCCCCCCCCCCCCCAACCTCATACTATCGATCTCTGCTGATTCTCTTTGCTCTCAGCTCTAATGAAGTATCACCCAGGCTCGAAACGTTGGCTCTATTCTCCCTTCACAGATGCTGTCAGATCGGCTGAGATTTTCCTGCATTCTCTGCTTTCGTTTCGGATTCCAGCATCCACAGTATTTTGCTTTTATACAAGAGAAAAGCCCTTTGCTTTGAGAGTACAATATCACATCCTCAGAGGGTCCCAAAACAGTTTACAGGCCAAGGGATCACTTTTGCAGTGTAGTTATTCTTGGCCCATGTTCAGATGTGGCAGGTAATTAGCTCAAAGGGAACATTAAGAGCAAATGAGTGAATAGTGCATTAGCCATCGAATCTCTGCAATGCAGAAAGAGGCCATTTGGCCCATTGAGTCTGCAGCAACTACCCTACAGAGCACCTTACCCAGGCCCAGCCCTTTGCCCTACCCCCGTAACCCCCACACAATTATTCTGCCAATCTCCAAGCCTATACAACTTTGATGAAATCACATTTTTTGGTGAATTTAGTTGAAGGAGAATGTTGGCCCGGATAGAGGGGCGGAGGGATGGCTCTAATCTTGGGGTGGGATTTTCTGTCCCCCACGGGGTAGAATATGGCGGCGGAGGAGATCCTGCTGCTGTCATCGGATTTTCCAGTTGTTCGCGCACCGTGGGTGGTGGGCTGCCATTGGTGAGAACCGGAAGATCCCACCGGCAGGAGCAGCTGGAAAATTTCAGCCTTCGCATATGGAGTCAGGCGTGGCCAGTTAAACAGTTAAGACATCTCACAACACCAGGTTAAAGTCCAACAGGTTTAATTAGAATCACGAGCTGCTTCTTCATCAGGTTCCAAAGATTCACCAACCCTCTGAGAGAAAGAATGCCTCCTCACAGTTGTCCCAGATGGTTTTAAGGAGAGCTCCTTCTCAATGTGGCTAAGACCACCATTTGTCCTAGAAAGGCCGCCCTTGTGTTTATCCAGTTTTAGGATTTTTCTAGGGTGCAGCCTACACAATTCTCACTTCCATGTGCACTGAGTAATTAGGATGTTTAGCAGAATCGAAGAACAAAGAATGAACAAAATTACAGCACAAGAACAGGCCCTTTGACCTTCCAAGCCTGCACCGACCATGCTGCCCGACTGAACTAAAACCCCCGACCCTTCCGGAAACCATATCCCTCCATTCCCATCCTATTCATGTATTTGTCAAGACGCCCCTTAAAAGTCACTATCGTATCTGCTTTCACTCCCTCCCCTAGCAGTGAGTTCCAGGCACCCACCACCCTCTGTGTAGACCATAGAACATAGAACACTACACCACAAACAGACCCTTCGGCCCACAAGTTGTGCCGATCATATCCCTACCTACCAGGCCTATCTATAACCCTCAATCCCATTAAATCCCATGGAATCATCCAGAAGTCTCTTAAAAGACCCCAATGGGTTCGCCTCTACCACCACCGACGGCAGCCGATTCCACTCACTCACCACCCTCTGAGTGAAAAACTTACCCCTGACAAGTGTGAAAAAACTTGCCTCATACATCTCCCTTAAACCTTGCCCCTCGCACCTTAAACCTGTGCCCCCTAGTAATTGACTCTTCCACCCAGGGAAAAAGCTTCTATCCACTCTGTCCATGCCTCTCATAATCTTGTAGACTTCCGTCAGGCCAACCTCCGTCGCTCCAGTGAGAACAAACCACGTTTCTCCAACCTCTCCTCATAGCCAATGCCCTCCATGCCAGGCAACATCCTGATTAAAAAAAAACCTTGCTTCACTTTTTCGATGGGCTGAGTATATTTGTACTGTCATCCAGCTATGCAGCAGCCAGCCAACTCAAACTTTCTCAAGCTGCTTAATCATTATTCCTTTTGAACAGCCCCCACAAACACAGCGCTGTAGATATTGATTGATTGCTGCTATTGTTCACAACTCTGGTTTGTGAGTGGCCCCCAACCAAAGGCAGATCCAGGCTGCTGATTGCTCATTACAACTTTGCTGGCTCTGAAAGACAGCTGAAGTTTTAGTTCAGGATGTTAAATGGAACCAAACGTTTCAATCCTTTAAATTAATTAAAAAAACACCAAACCTGCAAGTGATGAAATCTATCCCTGAAACTTTTAAGTGTGAAGCTGAGATGGATTATTCAGGAATAATACATTGTTTACAAGCTGGTTTCTCTGTGAATTCATTCCTTATTAAATGAGGACAGAGTTATTGTGGACTCACAGTTTTAAAAACCCCTCACTCTCAGCGAAGGGCCATCCCGTTACTTGTGGGCTTACAAATTCCTTGGGAGATGGGCAGCTGAAGGTCAAACACATGGAGGATTCCATGTAACTCACTACCAACAGGAATTCCAGTGTACCCTGTCTCACTGTCGGCACAGTGGTCGGCACAGCTGCCTCACAGTGCCAGCGACCCGGGTTCAATTCCTGACTTGGGTCACTGTATGTGTGGAGTTTGCACGTTCCCCCCGTGCCTGCGTGGGTTTCCTCTGGATGCTCCTGTTTCCTCCCACATTCCAAAAGATGTGTTGGTTAGGGTGCATTGGCCATACTAAATTCCCCCTCAATGTATCCAAGCAGGTGCCAGATTGTGGTGATTAGGGGATTTTCATAGTCATTTCTTTGCAGTGTAATGTAAGCCTTACTTGTGACACTAATAAATAAACTTAAATGGGACACTTCTATTTATTGATGCAACTGAAGATGAATAACTGTATTTGTTATATAGTACTATTTAGGCAAATACCTGTACTTTCCTCCTTTTTGAAACAATTATTGATGTTTCTGTTGCTTCGTATCACTCATTCAGCAATTGAGGGTTGCAGTGGGTTTGCAGGGGTCAGATTTGTTTTCAAGATTTCAATAACCTTGTTCAGAAGAAAACATTGACTGTGTCACCCAGCTGATAGACATTTTCACACATTTCGACAGCTGGATTTGCCAAACGAGTAACAATAGTAAGAAATTTCGCATGCTTTTTTTGGGTTGACCTGATTTGAGTTGACTTATTATTGTCACATGTGCTAGCATCCAATGAAAAGTATTGCTTTTCACAGACAAAACATACTGTTCATAGAGGAGGAAAGGAGAGGGTGCAGAATGTAGTGTTACAGTCATAGCTAGGGTGTAGAGAAGGATCAACTTAATGCGAGGTAGGTCCATCTGAAAGTCTGACAGCAGCAGGGAAGAAACTGTTCTTGAGTCAGTTGGTACGTGACCTCAGACTTTTCTATCTTTTTCCCTACAGAAGATGATAGAAGAGAGAATGTCCAGGGCGTGAGGTCCTTCATTATTCTGGCTGCTTTTCCAAAGCAGCAGGAAGTGTAGACAGAGTCAATGGATGGGAGGCTGGATTGAGTGATTTTATTATTCATGGGCCAGCACTTTATTGCCATCCCTAATTACCCATGCAAAAGGCAGTTGAGAGTCAACCACATTGCTGTGGGCCTGGAGTCACACGTAGGCTGGACCAGGACAATAGGGAACCAGATGGGTTTTTATGACAATAGTTTCATGTTAATCCTTAGATTTCTAATCGCAGATTTGAGGGACTGGAACAGGGGTCAGAGGAGCCAGATTACATGACAGCCAATTCTAATTCAACACAACACATTATACAATAAGTAGCAAAAGCACCGAGAAAGATCCCACAGATTTCCACTTCTTCCATTCCAGATGACTCTGGGCATTGTCCATTTGCAGGGAAATTTATAGAGAAGGCAGTCAATTATTCTGGAGACATTCTCAGGGGTGTATTGAAGGACAACTCCAGACTTATCCAGGCAGGGAACCTATATTTCAATTGTTTGCTGCATTACAGGTCTGAGAGAATCATTGAATCCTTACAGTGCAGAAGGAGGCCATTCAGCCCATCGAGCCTGCACCGAACACAATCCCACCCAAGTCCTATCCTCATAACCCTATGCATTTACCCTTGCTAATATCCCTGACAGTAAGTGGCAATTCAGCATGGCCAATCCACCTAACCAGCACATCTGAGGGGAAACCGGAGCACCCGAGGAAACCTGTGCAGGCATGGGGAGAACGTGCAAAATCCACACAGACAGTGACCTAAGCCAGGAATCGAACCCGTATGCCTGGTGCTGTGAGGCAGCAGTGCTAACCACTGTGCCAACATGCCGCCCATTCATGGCTCAGATCCTAAGGCTAAGTGTTGTGAGCCGGGTGCACATGAACATCTCTCCAAACCAACAGCCTGGTGTGAACAATCTCAGCACCGGCACAGTTGGGCTGGAGGCCTGATTGAAATTGGACATTGGGCCTTATCTGAATGAAAAGAATGCTACACATCCATATAGTGAGGTGCACATCAGGCTATTACAGTGACCACCTGTAATGTCCTAGAATGACGATTGGTATGGGCTGTGGCTGGACTGATTGCAATGGCTGGAATCCTCTGGCCATTCACACTGATGGGATTCTCTGGTCCCACTGATGACACACCTAGTGACATGGCGTTTCCAATGGTGTGGTGTGTCTTCAATGAGAGTTCCCAGACATTCCTGCCAGGGAATGGCATGGTGCTCCTTGTTGCCAAGAAGAATGCTGAGGGAAGGTCAAAGAATCTTGCCCAATATCTCTGGTGGCAGCCTAGCTCTTCTGATTCTCTTGGTTACACAGGACCTTTCCTTGGTTTCTCTGGGTCATTGTAGAGCAGGCAGACTCAAATATTTGGTCCATAATTCAATTATTCGTGGGAATTAACATCTAGTTCAATATAGAAACTAGGAGTAGGCCCTTTGTCCATTCGGGTCCTTTGAGCCTGCTCTGCCATTCATTATGATCATGGCTGATCATCAAATTCAATAACCTGATCCCTCCCTTCCCCCCCATAGCCCTTGATCCCTTTAGCCCCAAGAGCGATATCTAATTTCTTCTTGAAATCAGATGATATTTTGGCCTCAACTACTTTCTGTGGGAATGAATTCCACCACCATCTGGGTGAAGAAATTTCTCCTCATTTCGGTTCTAAGAGGCTTAACCCTTATCCTCAAACTTATCCTCCTCGTTCTGAACTCCACCGCCCACCATCAAGAACATTCTTTCTGAATCCACCCTTTCTATTCCTGTTAGAATTTTATAAATTTCCATGAAATCCCCTCTCACTCTTCTGAACTCTTAAGGGTTGTGGTGATTGGACCTTTAAAAATAACAAGTTTATTTGAATCGCAAACAATATATATGTCTATATTTGCTTTGTTTGTGAAGCCTACCTCTCCACTCACCTGATGAAGGAGCAGAGCTCCGAAAGCTCATGATTTCAAACAAACCTGTTGGACTTTAACCTGATGTTGTGGGATTTCTCACTGTGCCCACCCCAGTCCAACGCCGGCATCTCCACATCATGGCTTTTAGGGGCAACACAGCAGAAGAGGATCACCTAGTTTGGAGGACAAATTGGGGCACAGAGTGTGTAATCACCTCAAGGGGTGGTGTGTTCTCCAAGGTAGAAGGCATCTAGAAGACATGTAGAGACTGGGGGCAGCCAGGGGGCTGTCTTTGGGAAGCCGCAAGGGGAGGGGGCTGGGTGGGCTGTGGCCCCTGCACATTTTTTCCTTATTAATAAATACCCTTTGCGTCCTGACAAAGTCTGTGAGCTTGCATCGTTACAGACATCCAGCTGGCACAGCTAAAAAGGGGGACGCACAAATGTAGCAATGGGGCCAACACTCACCTAGGGTGATCCAAAGCTAAACCGGCATCATTTGCACTTATTTGACTACAGGAGTTGGGACGTCTTGTTGAAGTTGTGCAAGACATTGGTAAGGCTACACTTGGAACACTGCGTGCAATTCTGGTCACCCTATTATAGAAAAGATATTATTAAACTAGAAAGAGTGCAGAAAAGATTTACTAGGATACTACCGGGACTTGATGGATTGAGTTATAAGAAGAGGCTCGATAGACTGGGACTTTTTACTCTGGAGCGTAGGAGGCTGAGGGGTGATCTTATAGAGTTCTTTAAAATAATGAGGGGCATAGATCAGCTAGACAGTCAATAAATTTTCCCAAAGGTAGGGGAGTCTAAAACCAGAGGGCATAGATTTAAGGTGAGAGGGGAGAGATGCAAAAGTGTCCAGAGGGGCAATTTTTTCACATAGAGGGTGGTGAATGTCTGGAACAAGCTGCCAGAGGCTGGTACAATTTTGTCTTTTAAAAAGCATTTGGAGAGTTGTATGGATATGATGGATATAGAGGGATATGGGCCAGATGCAGGCAATTGGGATTAGCTCAGGGGTTTTAAAAAACAGGGCGGCTTGGACAAGTTAGGCCAAAGGGCCTGTTTCCATGCTGTAAATCTCCATGACTCTATTTAATACCTGAAAAACACGGGTGACATGTACCAATTTCTATCCCAGTCCTTGAAAGGGTTAATGGAGCAAAGAGGAATATGGGAACACATCACAGAGTTATACAAATGCCAGAGATAAGATTTATTGCTGAATTAATCACCCTACATTATAACAGCAAGCACAAGAAACACAAATTAAATTTAAAATGAAAAGAGATGTTTGATCTCTCTCCAGTTGTTTTACTTCTGTTGTCCTCTCTATTTATAGCTTTATTTAGTTTCTTCCTCAGCAATATAATCTATCTTACCTGTTCTAACTACTTTTTAAGTTTAATCTATGTACATACTTTGGGAATTAATCCTCTCTGTGAGCTATTAACGTGTTTACATAAAGTTTCTGTCTGCACAATTTTATCATTGTCATTAATCAGTTTCTTTTAATACACGGGGACAACAACATGCATTTGTACAGAGTCTTTCATGTAGGGCATAGATGTCTTGAAGCCTAATCAGACAAAAATGGCTGTTGATCTAAAGGGAGAGGTATTAGGAGGGGTGACTGTAAACTCAGAGGGACGTGTCTGAAGGTGGAGAGGTTGAGAAAGACAACTCCAGACACTGACTCAATGTTGAAGCAATCGATGCCAATGATGGGATGAAAGGAGGGGTAGGACTGAGAGGAATGTAGAGTCCTAGCATGTGATTCTCTGGCTCCTCCTGTCCCAATGCTGGAAAACCCCGCCCCGAGGTCAACAAACATTTACACGTTCCATTTCGCTCCTGCTGCGAGCGGGACTGGAGAATGGCGCCCCTAATGTGCTGTAGGGACCATGGAGGTTATAGAAATAGAATGGGAAAAGGACGGGAATGCAGTTAAAGAGGAGTATGAGAATGTAATATTGAAGAAACTGGAAGATCTTGAGTATACAGCAAGGATGATGATTTATGGAGTATGGTGTGGGATTGGAAATGGAGAGTAGAGCCCTGGTTGAGCTGATGTGCAAAGTGTGGAGGGTGGGCGAACACCAGGAGAACTTGGAAAGGTTGGATAGGATTTTCTGGCTGTACTCACCCCTAGGCTGGAAAATCCTGCCCAAGGCCCACGGATCTTTGCATGGGACACATGGTCCATGTCCCATCCACTACGATTCTCATAGGGGATGCGATGGGAAAATTCCACCCATTGAGTCTGGAGGTCACAAAGACGTGGAGCTGGATTCTCCGGCTGCGCTTACCTCAAAACTGGGGAATCCTGCCCGAGGTCAACGGACCTTTGCCTGGTCCACCCCATGACCTACTACTGTCCCCGTGGCGGGCGGGATGGGAGAATCCCAGCCAGGGTTGAACGTTTAAACAGCTGAGGCAGAGCAATGTTGTGGAGGTGGAGGTAAGAGGTTTTTTATGATGGAGGTGATAACAAGTTGAAAGTTCAGTTTAGAGTGAAAAAGGAAACCAGACTGTTCCACCTGGGGCAGAGGCGCTGAGGGAAAGATGGAATCAGTATAAAGAGTAATAAGTTTGCAATGGGGCTGAAAACAACTCCCCCTTGTCCTGCCTATAAATAACTGAGGAAAACTGTGATTTGACCAAGAAGGAAAGTAACCCCATCAAGGCAGTGATGGGGTTAAGAGGAGGGGTGGCAAGGCAGATCTGAGCATATATCTGGAAGTTGACTACATGTCTTTGGTTGATACTTACGATAGACAGAAAATGTGGTATATCTGGGAACCAAAGCAAGATCCTTGAAGGATGGTGGTGACATCGCTCTTTGGCAGCATGAGGACCTGGGTTCAAATTCAGCTTGGAGGCACGGTGGCACAGTGGCTACCATTGCTGTCTCGCAGCGCCAGGGACCTGGGTTCAATTCCAGCCTCGGGCCACAGTCTGTGGGCAGTCTGCATGTTCTAGCCGTGTCTGCGTGGGTTTCCTCCGGGTGCTCCGGTTTCCTCCCACAGTCCAAAGATGTGCGGGTTAGGTTGATTGACCATGCTAAATTTCCCGTAGAGTCAGGGGGATTAGCAGGGTGAATGTGTGGGGTTATGGGAACAGAGCCCAGGTGGGATTGTGCAGACTCGATGGGCCGAATGGCCTTATTCTGCGCTGTCGGATTCCGTGATTCTATGATTCCGATGGTGATTGTGGGAAAAAGGAGCAATTGTGCTAGATGGTGATAATACAGCTGTCGTTATACACAATCTTAGTGCCATGTCTGATTACCCTTCACAGCGTGCAGTCACTGGGAACTGAGCTAGGAATTCCTAAAGCTCGTTTAGCACGCAGCCAGGAGGCCGACAAACCATTTCGACCATGGAACGGCGAGCTCGGGTGGAAGCACAGTATCCAACAACGTTACCATCTGAACAATTTATGTACAAAACTGCTGCATCTCGGAATTTTTCCTGAAATTTAATACACAAGTATAAAGCATTTCTCTACTAATTTAGCAGGTTGCTTGTGACTCGTGTTCTGATTGACCTTACATCTTTTCCCCCCGCAGTGACTCACATTGCAGTAAATGTTCTCCTTGGCAGCCCTTGCTGTGTTGATAAGATGGTGGTGACAGTCTTATCCACTTCGCTCTGTTTTTCAGGTTACACTGGTTATGTTGCTTTGCCACTCTAAGTCAGCGTGGCACTCAGCAAGTGTGAGGAATGTCAGTTCGAGCCAAAGACCAGCGCTTGATTCCTATGGGACCTCTCATGAGAAACTTTACTTCTACTCCCAGATACTCAATGTCACCCCTGTGTACTTTTTTGCTCAGGATTAAAGGCAAAGTAAATAGGAATAGGGAACCTTGGTTCTCGAGGGAGGTTGTAACGCTGATGAAGAGGAAGAGAGAGTTGTATGAAATGTACAGGCAGCAAGGAACAGATCAGATGCTCGAGGAGTATAAAAAGTGCAAGAAGTTACCTAAGAGGGAAATCAGGAGGGCTAAAAGAAGACATGAGGTTGCTTTGGCAGACAGAGTGAAGGAAAATCCAAAGAGCTTCTATAGGTATGTCAGGAGCAAAAGGATAGTGAGGGATAAAATTGGTCCTCTTGAAGACCAGAGTGGTAGACTGTGTATGGAACCAAAAGAGATGGGGGAACATACTAAATGGGTTTTTTGCATCCATAGTTACTGAGGAAACGGGCATGGAGTCTACAGAAATTGGGCAAACAGGTAGGGAGGTCATGGAACCCTTACAGATTAAAGAGGAGGAGGTGCAAGCTTCTTGAGGCAAATCAGAGTGGATAAATCCCCAGGACCGGACAGGGTATTCCCACGGACCTTGAGGGAGGCTAGTGTTGAACTTGCAGGGGCCCTGGCAGACGTATTTAAAATGTCAGTATGCACGGGGAGGTGCCGGATGATTGGAGGGTGGTTCATGTTGTTCCATTGTTTAAAAAGGGTTCCAAAAAAATCCGGGAAGTTACAGGCCAGTAAGTTTGACGTCGGTGTTGGGCAGGTTATTGGAAGGTGTGATAAGGGATAGGATCTACAAATATTTGGATAGACAGGGACTTATTAGGGAGAGTCAACATGGCTTTGTGCGTGGTAGGTCACTATTAGAGTTTTTCGAGAAGGCTACCAGGAAAGTGGATGAAGGGAAGGCGGTGGATGTTGTCTACCTGGGTTTTAGCAAGGCCTTTGATAAGGTCCCTCATGGATGGTTAGTTAGGAAGGTTCAGTCGCTAGGTATACATGGGGAGGTAGTAAATTGGATTAGACATTGGCTCAGTGGAAGAAGCCAGAGAGTGGTAGTGAGGGATTGCTTCTCTGAGTGGAGGCCTGTGACTAGTGGTGTGCCACAGGGATCGGTGTTGGGTCCATTGTTGTTTGTCATCTCTATCAATGATCTGGATGATAATGTAGTAAATTGGATCAGCAAATTTGCTGATGATACAAAGATTGGAGGTGTAGTGGACAGTGAGGAAGGTTCTCAAAGCTTGCAGAGGCATTTGGAGCAACTAGAAAAATGGGCTGAAAAATGGCAAATGGAATTTAACGCAGACAAATGTGAGGTACTGCACTTTGAAAGACAAAACTGCCTGTGATCGTACATCATCCTCTGTGATCTTTAGATATTACGCTGCCCCCCCCCCCAATGCCACCCTCCATGGCCCCACCTCCCCCCCAGGCCCATGGCCTGCCTCACCTCACTGTGGCCTCCAACCTCAAGACCCCACCATGGGACACATTTAGTTCTATGGTCTTCTGCAGAAAGTGTCCTGTCCAATTGAAAGCAGAGCTTGTCAACCGTATTGGCTTCTTGGCGGGAAACAAGTTATGAGGCCGCACACAAGCCATGAGTTTAAAATTCCACCGCCTGCAACAGAATCCTGAATTTTGGGCTCTTTGCATTCTACCAACTCCCTGCAACCTCCCTAGCACCCAATGGTTCAGCTTCTACTTTCACAGAAACCTAAAAATATTTGGCATGTCAGCTACGACTCTCACAGTGTAGTATGGCTCCTGCTCTGCCCAAGACCACAAGAAACTACAAAAGGTCATGAACGAAGTCCAGTCCATCACTCAAACCAGCCTCCCATCCATTGACTCAGTCTACATTTCCTGCTGCCTCAGAAAAGCAGCCAGTATAATCAAGGACCTCACACACTCCAGACATTCTCTCCTTCACCTTCTTCTGTTGGGAGAAAGATGTGAAAGTCTGAGATCATGTACCGACTGACTCAAGAGTAGCTTCCCCCTTGCTGCCATCAGACTTTTGAATAGACCTGCCTTATATTAAGTTGATATTAAGTTCATTGTATACTGATACATGTGATAATAATAAATCAAATCAAATCAAAATCAAAACAAATCAATTGATTTATAAAGTGGCAGAATTATCTCACTATTTCAGCTCAATATCTCAACTGATTTTAGTAATTCTCGACTCAATTCTCCCAATGCTGTTCTGGCTGGTCTCCCATCATCTATGTTCCAGTAGTCTACATTCACTGAAAACTCTGCTGACAGCATCCTAACTCATACCAAGTCTTGCTGTTACCAATATGACGTTTATAAATTTGTTACGTTTCAGGATTGTGTCTTTAGTTAGGATAAAATGGAGGGAGTTATGAAGTTTTTCCACAAGTCTCCTTAGTAACAAGCCTGGGTGATATGGTTGTTCAAGATTAATGGGAGACCCGAGTTATTTTGCTGAGGAAAAAGGTATTAGCATTTATATACAATGGCATCTATGTTTCCAGTGGCTAGACTGATAGTCTCCAAAGTCCTAGGAAGTTGTTGCAAATGTCAGCTTATAAACAGTTATGCCTTATACTGTCCATTTACTTCCACAATAAAAGAGATCTGGGGTCTCAAGGATAGCAAATCAGTACTTCTACATAGATACAAGGCCTATGTGATTCACATTGCCATGAAAATGAAACTTGAAAGGTTTCTAAGATATCCAAAACTCACAGACCTAGGTAGGATCCAGGAGACAGACATTGGGAGCAGTTAGAGGCTAAAAGTCTCTGAGGGTCGCCATGTAGGAAAGTGGGTGGGAGCTCACATTTGAATTAAAAAGATCAAATTCGTGAGAATTTGAACCAAAGTTAGAAGATTTGTCTAGTTTGCACTAGAAGGAGAATCTCCAAGGAAAATGCCCTCACTGCAAAAGGATTCTATGCTTAAAGTTGACAGGCTGGGAAAGGAAAGGAATCAAAGTAAATCCTCAGGAGCTGAGTTGGTTGGTACATGACTTTTGTAGCTTTTTCCCAACAGAAGAAGGTGAAGGAGAGAAATTCCAGGCTGCGTGGGGTCTTTGATCCTGCTGGCTGCTTTTCCGAGGCGGTGGAAAGTGTGGACAGAGTCAATGGGTGGGAGGATGGTTTGTGTGACGGACTGGGTTTCATTCATGAACCTTTGTAGTTTCTTGTGGTCTTAACCTTTTAGTTACTGACTGAAGGTTTGAATTCCTTTCATAAAGCTACTGGTCCCTGTGAGGATGGTTACACTGTTAACCCTCTGCTCCTGATCACTGACATACATCAATTCCTGAACATCTGTCTTTTAAGATTCCCATTTTCGCTGACCTCGTCTCATATCATCAGTTCAAGGATGTTCTCTGCATTACTCACCACATCTTTTACCTCCTTTAAAGTGCGTTGCAAAATCTCTGTCCAAGCTTGAGGTCACCATCCTCCCACCCATTGACTCTGTCTACACTTGCCGCTGCCTCAGAAAAGCAGCCAGCAGGATCAAGGACCCCACGCAGCCCGGATATTCTCTCTTTTACCTTCTTCTGTTGGGAAAAAGCTACAAAAGTCTGAAGTCATGTACCAACCAACTCAGCTCCCAAGAACTTACTTTGATTCCTTCCCTTTCCCAGACAGAGTGGCACAGTGGCTAGCATTGCTGCCTCACAGTGTCAGGGACCCCGATACTGTGTTGAGTCTCCCGCGTCTGTGTGGTTTTCCTTCGGGTGCTCCAGTTTCTTCCCACAATCACAGTGTTGGTTAGGTGCCCTGGCTATGCTAAATTCCGCCTCAGTGTATCCGAACAGGCGCCGGAGTGTGGTGGTCAGGGAATTTTCACGGTAACTTCATTGTAGTGTTAATGTACGCCTACTTGTGACACTAATAAATAAACTAATATCCCAGTAGTGATTATTCTCTTTTGAAACTGTGCTTTATTATGGAAATGGAATGATATAAATGCAAATACGGGTTGCAGATTTTTTTTCCAGGCTGCTAGTGAGCATTGTTGTGATAGCTTCAATTTATTATCAATTCAATCCCTCAAGATATTTTATTTCCCATTTTGGAAATAATCTCAATTTGGTTTTTAATTCCACACATGAAGTATTTTGCATTTTGCTACATTAAATTTAATCTGGTCTGCCCAAATTCCAAGTATGTTAAAATCTTCGTATAGTTTAGTCTCTTGTGTTTTTGGAGTCTGCCACTTCTGTTGGCTTTGTATCGTAGGCAACTTTGGCCGTGATGTTCCTGGCACCAACTGCTTTCAGATCACTTGTGAAGATATTCAACAAGAGAGGTCCAAAAGCAGACAGCTGTGGATCCCCACTGCTAACATTCCCTGTGATAACAACAAACTCTGTATCATTACCCTCTCTGTTCTATTAGTCCGTCAATTTACATACTAAAGTATATCCTCTGCCTGCTCTCTTTCTTTATGGTCCCAGAATTTGCTCATCTGAGGCGTAATTTTCCCATTTCGATGTTGTGGCTGGAATTTTACTGGAATGTCCAGGCGATTCCGGGGGCAGGTGAGACTCGGAAAATGGCACTCTCCTTTGGCCTAGGGAGGAATAGAACATAGAAAAAACATAGAAAAACTACAGCACAAACAGGCCCACAAGTTGGGCCGAACATATCTCTACCTACTAGGCTTACCTATAACCCTTTATCTTACTAAGTTCCATGTACTCATCCAGAAGTCTCTTAAAAGACCTTATCGAATCCACCTCCACCACCACCACTGGCAGCCGATTCCACTCACTCACCATCCTCTAAGTGAAAAACTTACCCCCGACATCTCCTCTGTAAACTCCTACAAACCTCAGGTGGATGAGCTGGCAAAATTCTGCCCTCAGTGCGGCAGTGGGTGGCTCTGGTTGTGTCTTTCCTGCTGGCCAGAATAGCAGGATCCCACGCCAGATTCTGCATTCGGAACCAAATTGCATTCCTCTCCCGCGTTCCTGGTTGGCTGGCAGCTGATTTGAACACCCACCATCAACTGGTGCGTCCAAAGATCCCAACGCCATATTTAAATGCCAGCACACCCATCTCACTCTCTCCAGCCCATCTATCTTTACCAGACTGTGCAAGGTGTCAGTAACCCAGAGGGAAAAGGAGAAGTCAGTTCCTTGTTTCAATCCCCTCTCATTGCCTGCAAGGTGCTCATGTCCCATTTGGACCTTTACCCACCACAGCTCCTCATGCACTGCCTTCCAGTAGGAAATGTGGTATTCCTTTGACTCCCTTATTTATGGCCTTTTTATGGAGACTTGTCTGGGTCCAGCTTCCTTCCCCTCAATCTTCCCTGTGCCCACCCATGTTTGTATTCCTCATCCACCGCTTGGCCCTCTGCCTGTTATCGCGAAACCTCACCCTACCCTGCATCATTTTGAATACATTATAATCTGCTTAGCGAAGTTAAAGTCAAATCTTCAGGTCTCATTGGATCTTCCCAACCACCGGGTGTAATCTCACCAGGGTGCAAATTACTGCTGGTATTTATAAACAGGAACCAGGCACCATGGCCTCTGAGAGGAAGGATGGAGGTGAGGGTCCCTCTCCACTGCATGCCGAGGGGGATGGGTCCAAGTGATAAACCTTAATGGAGTGGCTCTCTAGGAGTCTGACAGCCCTGAGAGTTCAGGATGAGGCAGCCTGAGTAAGAACGGTGCCTATTGGTTTTGCCTATCCCTGAAACAGGAAGCATCTGTACCCTCTAACATTCCCGAGACTCATGCCAATCATCATGAGTTAACCCTTAATAATGTCAGTTGCCCACATTCTCAAAGTCAAGGATATGAGGGAGCACTCGGGGTTCAAGGATAAAGCTTGGGTGCTCAGAATCAAGATGAAGTTGGCGTGTGGAAGTTCCAGATCGCAGCACATGCCATAAAGGATCTATTAGCTCTCAAGGTGGACATCACCATCCAGTTGACCCCGCCTATGAGGGGTAACCATTGAAACTTCCTGTCACGGTTCCCACTGATGTAGATATCAAGGGAGGGGACAACCAGACTGGAGGCTGGGGGTGACTCTGATGGGGGTGAGGGCATTGACCAAGACCTGTCAAGAAATGAAGATGAAAGGGTACCTGAGATGCGAGTGAGCAGGAGCTGCTGATAAACTATGGGACTGGCTGATTCCAGGACTGGAGGCCAATGGATAGGGGAGATTCTGAAGTTAAATGGCTGGGTCAGCAACTTGACTCCTCTCTCTGTCTCTCTTTCTCTCTCTCTGCCACTCTCTGTCTCTCCATCACTCTCTGTCTCTCTGTCTCTCCCTTTCTCTATCTCTGCCTCTCTCTGTCTCTCTGTCTCTCTCTGTCTCTTCGTCACTCTATCTGTGTCTCTTCGTCTTTCTCTCTGTCTCTCTCTGTGTCTCTGTCTCTCTCTCTCTGTCTCACTCTCTCTGTCTCTCTCTCTCTCTGCCTCTCTCTCTCTCATCCTCTGCAGCTTACAGAGAGATATGGAGAGGTTGGAACTGACTATCCTGCTAATTACAGAGCTGGAGGAGCTCAGACTCCAGCAATGTGTGGTGGCACCCAGGGAACACCCAGTGCCTGGAGACCAGGAGAAATCAAATCAAAAGGGAATCGGATAATCGTCTGGAAAGGAAAGATTTGCTGGACTGCAGGGAAAACATGATGTGGAGGTGCCAGCGTTGGACTGGGGTGGGCACAGTAAGAAGTCTCACAACACCAGGTTGACGTCCAACAGGTTTATTTGGCAGCACTAAGCTTTCGGAGACTCAAGCTCCTTCTTCAGGTGAGGGAGGACTTGTGCACTCCTGAAGAAGGAGCTTGAGGCTCCGAAAGCTTAGTGCTGCCAAATAAACCTGTTGGACTCCAAACTGATGTTGTGAGACTTCTTACTCTGCAGGTGAAAGGCAGGGGAGTTTGGGAGAGGCACCTCCCAAATCAGGCCCAGTCTCTGATTTAGCATCGAGAGCCCATTCACCATTACTAATATTATGGTGAGGGTGGAGCCTCTGGGAAGATTGTTCAGCTGGGCAGGGTGGGTTCGAGACTCCCATCTACTGCCGATATTACCGAACTTGAAAGCAGTGAGAAAATCCAGCTCTCCATGTCCCTGGGCAGCCAGCACAGGCCCAGTCTTGTGCCTCTCTCTCCGGTATTGTGATGCTGCAAGTATTGATTACTAAGCTGAAACCTTTCAACCGTACACTTTATTTATTACCGTCACAAATAGGCTTACATTAACAATGCAATGAAGTTACTCTGAAAATCCCCTAGTCATAGAAACACAGAAGGAGGACATTTGGCTCATTGAGTCTGCACCGACCCCAACCCCACTCAGTCCTCATCCCCATAGCCCCTCATATTTCTCCTGCTAATCCCCCAACACTAATGGTCAATTTTAGCATGGCAAATCAACCTAACTCGCACATCTAGGGATTGTGGGAGGAAACCGGAGCACCCGGAGGAAACCCACGCAGACACGGGGAGAATGTGCAGAGTCTGCACAGACAGCGACCTGAAGTCGGGAATCGAACCCAGGTCCAAATAGGCTTGCGTTAACACTGCAATGACATTGCTGTGAAAATCCCCTAGTCGCCACACTCCGGCACCTGTTCGGCCACACTGAGGGAGAATTCAGCATGGCCAATGCACCCTGACCAGCACGTCTTTCAGACTATGGGAGGAAACTGCAGCATCTGGAGAAAACCCATGCAGACACATAAGAACATAAGAAATAGGAGCAGGAGTAGGCCATCCAGCCCTTCGAGCCTGCCCCGCCATTCAATAAGATCATGGCTGATCTGTCGCTGCTCAGTTCCACTTTCCCGCCCTCTCCCCATAACCCTTAATCCCCTCTCCTATCAAAAACCCATCAACCTGCGTTTTAAAAATATTTAGCGAGGCAGCCTCCACCACTTCAACGGGCAGAGAATTCCAGAGAACACGGGGAGAACATGCAGACTCCGCACAGACAGTGACCCGAGGTTGGGAATCGAACCCGGGTCCCTGATGCTGTGAGGCAGCAATGCTAACCACCGTGCCGCCATGCTGAAACACCAGCAGAAACAGTGCTGTGCTTCAGTTTACAGCTACAGAAAGCAGTTGTGCAATTATTTCCCTTTTTCTTAGCAAACAGAAATCTGTCAGTGGTTAGCAAACCTGCTCTTTTCGAACAAATTATTGCTTTGACAGGTTTAATCTTTAATCTGGGTTGTGTGAAATTAGCAGCCACCAACATTAGACGGTTTGCATGAGCGTATTTGTAGATTAAAAGCAATCTGAACGAGATCATTTTCAGAATATTTTAGATTGAAACCGAATAGGTAATAGCTGAATACATGAAGAAGAAAGAAAAGTGACTTGCATTTATATAGCATCTCTATCCACCTTGGGATATCCTGAAGCATTAAGTGTAGCCATCTCTGAAAAGCAGCAGCCAATATGAGCACAGTGAACTGCTTGAAATTATAACATATAACAATTTTTATTTATTGGCCACAAATAGGCTTGCATTAACACTGCAATGACATTGCTGTGAAAATCGCCTAGTCGCCGCACTCTGGCGCCTGTTCGGGTATACTGAGGGAGAATTCAGCATGGCTAATGCACCCTAACCAGCACAATTTTCAGACTGTGGAAGGAAACTGCAGCATCTGGAGAAAACCCACGCAGACACGGGGAGAATGTGCAGACTCCGCACAGACACTGACCCAAGCTGGGAATCGAACCCGGGTTCCTGGCGCTGTGAGGCCCACATCCCTCCATACCCATTTTACCCATGTAGCTGTCCAAGTGCTTTTTAAATGACAAAATTGTGCCCGCCTCTAATGCTACCTCTGTGCTAACCACTGTGCTACCGTGCCACCATATCCAATTAAACAGAGAGATGGCTTGGTCAATCATCTCATTCTGGGGAATCTCAGCAGGAGTTCCTCAGGTTAGTGTCCTGAATCCAACCATCTTCGTCAATGACCTTCCTTTCATCATAAGGTCAGAAGTGAGGATGATGAATGCACAACTTTCACCCCCATTCACAACTCTTTCAGTCCATGTGAATACGCAACAAGATCTGGACAACATTCAGTCTTGGGTTGTAAAGTGGCAAATAACATTCACGCCCACGAATGGCCATTTGCGACAACAGAGTTTCCAACCACCTGCCCTTGACTCTCAATGGCATTACCATTACTGATAGCCCACTGTCAACATCCTCAAGATAACCACTGTCCAGAAACTGAACTAGACCAGCCATATAAATTAGTTTGGGTTATAAGGAGAGGCTGGATAGACTGGGACATTTTTCTCTGGAGCGTAGGAGGCTTAGGGGGAATCTCATGGAGGTTTATAAAATAATGAGGGGCACAGATCAGTCCCAAAGGTGGGGGGTCTAAAACTACAGGGCATAGGTTTAAGGTGAAAGATACAAAATAGTCCAGAGGGGCAATGTTTTCATGATGTGGAGATGCCAGCGTTGGACTGGGGTAAACGCAGTAAGGAGTCTGAAAACACCAAGTTTAAACCCGGTGTTTTCAGACTTAAACCTGGTGTTGTCAGACTTCTTGCAATGTTTTCACACAGAAGGTGACAAGTGTCTGGAACAAGCTGTCAGAGGTAGTATTAGAGGCGGGCACAATTTTGTCATTTAAAAAGCACTTGGACAGCTACATGGGTAAGATGGGTATGGAGGGATATGGGCCAAATGCTGGCAATTGGGAATAGCTTAGTGGTTAAAAAAGGACAGCATGGACAAGTTGGGCTGAAGAGCCTGTTTCCGTGCTGTAAACCTCTATGACCTAATGGGCCTTATTTTTCCATTTTGATTCTGAGTGTTGGGTGGACTTGAAACTGGGAGTGTTTTAGATCCGTCTTTTAGGCCTGTTCTCAGGTGGCCTCATGCACACTCTGCCTGAAGAAATATCAGCAATTCCAAATCGCACTGCAGTGACCAGAAGATCCTGTTTACAGCCATGAAACAGCTGGAAAATCATGCTCATCTACAAACTTCATCCCATCTACAAACTTCACTGCAGCAACTCTCCAAGGCTCCTTTGACAGCACCTTCCAAACCAGTGAGCTCTGAAGGTCATGGGCAGCAAATGCACGGGCACCTACAGGGTTCCTCTGCAAGCCACACATCATGCTAACTTGGAACTATATCACTGTTCCCTCCTTCCCATTCCACTCCCAGAAATTCCCACCTGGGGAATTAACGGACCTTTGGTTGGTCCACCAAACTTTCCATCCTGCCCGCAACGATTCCTGCCATTGGTGGGACTGGAAAATCCTGGCCACTGTGTCAAAATCCTGGATTCCTCTTCCTAGCAGCGCTGTGGGTGTACCTACACCGCATGGCCTGTGTGCTTCAGAAAAGTAGCTCACCACCACCTTCTTGAGAGTATTTGGGAATGGCAGAAAATGATGCC
The DNA here is from genome assembly GCF_965287045.1 of Carcharhinus amblyrhynchos. Classification (NCBI taxonomy): domain Eukaryota; kingdom Metazoa; phylum Chordata; class Chondrichthyes; order Carcharhiniformes; family Carcharhinidae; genus Carcharhinus; species Carcharhinus amblyrhynchos. The sequence continues at coordinate 130,799,202 of NC_137327.1, forward strand.
TACAAAAAACTTCTCTCTTTTCTGAGCATTATTTTCACAGAAATTATAGAACCTCTACAGTGCAGAAGGAGGCCATTCAGCCCATTGAGTCTGCACTGACGACAATCCCACCCAGGCCCTACCCCTATATCCCTACATATTTACCCACTAATCCCTCTAACCTACACATCTCACGACACTAAGGGGCAATTTTTTTTAGCATGGCCAATCAACCTAACCTGCACACCTTTGGACCGTAGGAGGAAACTGGAGCACCCGGAGGAAACCCACGCAGACATGAGGAGAATGTGCAAACTCCACGCAGACCAGTGACCTAAGCCAGGAATCAAACCCAGGTCCCTGCAGCTGTGAAGTAGCAGTGCTAACCACTGTGGTACTGTGCTGATATTTTCGAGTAGGTAAAGTGATGGAAGAGAGAGGAAAGGATTTGCAGAAGAACAAATGTGGAAGAATGTATGTGAACTTAAATAAAATAGCAAATGCTGAAAAAACTCAGCAGATCAGGTGGAGAGAGCAATTAACAGCCAGAATTTTCTGACCCACCCGCAGATGGGATTCTCCAGTCCCGCTGCAGGTTGAGTGCCAAATTCTCTGTTCTCGCTGGCAGAGATGGCGAAGAGTTTTAGACCCAAGAATTCCAGCCAATGTTCCAAGTCTACATAATGTCCTTGGAACTCAATGCCAACTTACTCCCACATACAAAACTTCACCAATCCCAATAAAAGTTGGCAGCCCTGCAGAGAACCATTGCATTAGATGTTGAGTGAAGGTCCATCAAACCAAATCCTGAAATTAGCACACCCACCACAATGTGACATCACCAATTGGTCAGTCATGTGGACTATCTGAGTGAGATTGATCATTTGAAACTTAATTAGCATGTTTACTCATCTGGGTAAGCTCTTTTTGGGCCACTGAACTCATTTATAACCATCTATTCCTTATTTTGATGAATAGTTGTTACCTTGGGACTTTGGCCTGTTTTATGAAGTGACTGTGCCAATCCTTGCTTTCCTGCCTTGTTAGCTGTTTGTGTCAATTTACTTTCGATAAAACTCCAAAATGGACGTTGGAAATTCTGAGGGCAAAATAGACAGCTTAAGATGTGCAACAGATAGAAATACTGCACTTGAAGGGTACTTTTGATAGAAGAAGTCAGATTTAAATTTCAATAATGTGCAGGTTAGGTGGAATGGCCATACTAAATGGCCTCTTAGTGTCTCAGGGTGTGCAGGTTTGGGGGAATTAGTGGAATAAGTAGGTGGGGTCACGAGAACCGTGCAAGGAGGTGGGCCTGAGCAAGATGCTCTGTCGGAGAGTCGGTGCAGATCCAGTGGGCTGAATGGCCTCCTTTAGCACTGTAGGAATTCCACAATTCTATGAATAAAGACAGCTAATGATAAAGAAGAGAGAATGGAAAAATGGAGGACAACAGGGTGGGCAGATTTACATTTATTCATTTTTTACTGTAATTTTTTTGTTTACGCTTGATATTTTGCTAATCAAGGTGATCTTGACACACACGTTTTTTGTTCGTGAGGTGTGGACATCACTGGCTGGGCTAAAATTGTTTTGTCCATATCTGTCTGTCCTTGCTCAAGTCAACCACAATGCTGTGGGTCTGGAGTCACATGTAGGCCAGACCGGGTGAGGGCAGGTTTCCTTCCCTACAGGACTTTAGTGAACCAGATGGGTTTTTCATAGAATCCCAACAGTGCAGAAGAAAGCCATTCGGCCCATCGAGTCTGCACCAACCCCAGTCCTACCTAAACTCTATTCCTGTAACCCCATATATTTACCTTGCTGATCCCCTGACAGTCGGATCAGTTTAGCATTGCAAATCAATCTAACCTGCACATCTTTGGAGAGTGGGAGGCAACCAAAGCACCCGGAGGAAATCCATGCAGACATGGGGAGAATGTGCAAACTCCACACAGCCAGTGACTCGAGGCTGGAGTTGAACCCGAGTCCCCAGACGCTGTGAGGCATCAATGCTAACCACTGTTCCACTTATTCCTGTATCAACAATGGACAATTGTTTCCTGGTCATCATGAGATTTTTAATTCCAGATTTTTATCAAATTCAAATTTCACCATCTGCCAAGATGTGGTGACTGTCCCTTTAAGGATCAAATTGATCCTTAAAGGGACAATCACCACAGAGTGATTCAAACATAGGTCATAGAGTCATAGAGGTTTACAGCATGGAAACAGGCCCTTCGACCAACTTGTCCATGCTTCCTTTTTTTTAAATCTCTAGGCTAATCCCAATTGTCCGCATTTGGCCCATATCCCTCTATACCCATCTTATCCATCTAGCTATCTAAATGCTTTTTAAAAGACAAAATTGTACCTGCCTCTGGCAGCTTGTTCCAGACACTCATCACTCTCTGTGTGAAAAAATTGGCCCTGTGGACACTTGTATCTCTCCCTTCTCACCTTAAAGCTATGCCCTCTGGTTTTGGACACCCCTAACTTTGGGAAACGATATTGACAATCTAGCTGATCTATGCCTCTCATTATTTTACAGACCTCTATAGTATCACCCCTCAGCCTCCTACGCTCCAGAAAAAAAAGTCCCAGTCTATCCAGCCTCTCCCTATAACCCAAACCATCAAGTCCCGGTAGCATCCAATAAATCTTTCTGCATTCTTTCTAGTTTAATAATATCCTTCCTACAATAGGGTGTCCAGAGCTGCACACGGTATTTCAAGTGTGGCCTTACCAATGTCTTATACAACTTCAACAAGATGTCCCAACTTTGTATTCAATGTTCTGACTGATGAAACCAAGCATGCTGAATGCCTTCTTCATCACTCTGTCCACCTGTGACTCCACTTTCAAGGAGCTATGAACATGCACCCCTCGATCTCTTTGTTCTGTAACTCTCCCCAACGCCTTCCCATTAACTGAGTAAATCCTGACCTGGTTCAATCTACCAAAATGCATCACGTCTCATTTGCTTAAATTAAACTCCATCTGCCATTCGTTAACCCACTGGCCCAATGGATCAAGATCCCGTTGTAATTGGAGATAACTTTCTTCACTGTCCACTATGCCACCAATCTTGGTGTCATCTGCAAACTCACTAACCATGCCTCCTAAATTCTCATCCAAATCATTAATATAAATGACAAGTAACAGTGAACCCAGCACTGATCCCTGAGGCACTGGTCCTCACAGAATTACCCTGAGTCTTTAGAATATTAGTCCAATGACAATTCCAGTATTGCCATCATCTTCCCGTGTAAAGTTGCGTTGGGAGTTGTTTTATTGTCATGGAATATCGGCTCAGAGACTTTCAAAACTGGCTATCCCAGGCTTTGACAAAGGGTCAGGTCGAGGGACATGGAGTTGGGGGTAGGGTGTTAGCGTGGATAGAGGATTGGTTGTCAAATAGGAGGCAGAGAGTGGGGGTCAACGGGTGCTATTTGGATTGGTGGATGGTGACTAGTGGAGTGCCCCAGGGGTCGGTGCTGGGGCCTCAGCTTTTTACCATTTATATAGATGATCTGGAGGAGGGAACCGAGTGCAGGGTGTCGAAATTTGCGGATGACACCAAGATTGGGGGAACGGCAAATTGTGCGGAGGGTGTGGAGAGTCTGCAGAAGGATCTAGATAGGCTGGGCGAGTGGGCCAGGAAATGGCAAATGGAATTTAATGTTGGCAAGTGTGAGGTGGTCCACTTTGGTAGAAATAATGGTAGGAAGGACTATTACTTACGTGGAGAAAAACTGCAGCAGGCGACGGTGCAGAGGGACCTCGGGGTCCTTGTGCATGAGTCGCAAAAACCCAGCTTGCAGGTGCAGCAGGTGGTCAGGAAGGTGAATGGGATGCTGGCCTTCATAGCGAGGGGGATTGAATATAAAAGTAGGGAGGTCTTGCTGCAGCTGTATAGGGCATTGGTGAGGCCGCAGCTGGAGTACTGTGTGCAGTTTTGGGCGCCGCACCTGCGCAAAGATATTTTGGCCTTGGAGGGAGTGCAGAGGAGGTTTACTAGGCTGATACCGGAGTTGAGGGGGTTGAGCTGTGAGGAGAGGCTGAATAAACTAGGCTTGTACTCGTTGGAGTTTAGAAGAATGAGGGGAGATCTCATTGAGACGTATAAGATGATGAATGGGATGGATAGGATAGAGGTGGAGAGACTCTTCCCGCTCAAAAAAGACAGTATGACTAGGGGGCACAGCCTCAAGATAAAGAGGGGGCGGTTTAGAGCGGAGTTGAGGAGGAACTTCTTCACTCAAAGGGTGGTGAATCTCTGGAATTCTCTGCCCGTTGAAGTGGTGGAGGCTGCCTCGCTAAATATTTTTAAGACGCGAGTTGGTGGGTTTTTGATAAGAGAGGGGATTAAGGGTTATGGGGAGAAAGCGGGAAAGTGGAACAGAGCCACGACAGATCAGCCATGATCTTATTGAATGGCGGGGCAGGCTCGAAGGGCTAGATGGCCTACTCCTGCTCCTATTTCTTATGTTCATCTTTTCTCCCCTTACAGATACTGCCAGACCTTTTCCAGCATTTTCTCTTTTGGTTTCAGATTCCAGCATCCGCAGTAATTTTCTTTTACCCCTGGCAGAGGACCACTTTGTTAAAGGGGATTGACAGGGTAGCTGCCGCGATGTTTCCCCTTGCTGGACGTTCTAGAACGAGAGGCTACAGTTTTAGGCGAAGGGAGTGGCAGATCCAAAACAGAAATGAGGAGAAATTTATTCATTCAAAGAGTCATGAATTTGTGGGATTTCGACGCCAGAGTGCAGTGGACGCTGGAACACTAAATAAATTCAAGGGGAGACAGATAGTCTTTTAATTAGTAGCAGGATGAAGAGTTATAGGAAGGTGGAGATGAAGCCGAGATGTGATCAGCCATGATCGGATTGTATGGCGGAGCAGGCTGGGTGGGCAGAATTGGCGACTTCTGCTCCTAGTTCTTATGTTCTTCAGCACGGACTGTGGTGGTACAAAGACTGATACAGACTAGTGACAAATTATTGGAATTATTTTGTGTCATGAACTCATGCCAGATAGACAATGGGCCAAGACTGGCAAAATCCATTTTACCGAAGGAAGAAAGGCTTGAAATTATACAACGCCTTTCACGTCCTTCAGAATGTCTCAGCACACTTTACGGCCAAGGAAGTGCAGTCACTGCTGTAGCGTAGGAACGAAGAGCCCTCTCAGTCAGCACAGACACGGGCCTTTCATCCCATTATTTTGGACGTTGTTTAAACTTAAGTTCTCCAAATGGGACAGGCCGGTGTTCCCATACACCCAGCTCCGTGTCAACTGCCGTTCAACATTCCCCGCCCCAAAAAACAGTTTGATTTCCCAACCTCCTTAAATGAAGGAATGAAGCGACGGCAGCCCTTTAAGTGTAAGTGGTATGGAGAATTTAGTTTGGTGTAATAATTCGTACCCCGTGGTCATCCAGATAGCGAAACAATTCACTGACTGCACTGAGGCAGACTCCAATTTTAAAGCAGTGAACGGTCATGTTAACCTAGCCTGCATCCAGAGTTATCCAAGCGACATGCCAATAAATTGTCGAGACGTGGGAAGCTAATCAAGATCTTGGGAGCTTTTATTGTAAGCATTTCTCAAATGGCTGATCCAAGCGCTGAGATGGTGGCTCCTTGGCAAGTAAATACAGAATCTTGTTGCTACGGTCTCATTTTATTTATCCCTCCTCTGACATTGGCACTGTCTGAGTGCAGTGTACTGGATCATAGTGGAGCATAACCCTCCCATTAATTTATTTTTCTATTTACAGAGATTGCCAGACATTTGTAGAGATGGAAGGGGTGGGGTGGTGTGGGGGGGGGGGGGGGGGGGGGGGGTTGGTGGGGGGTTGGAGCGGTGAGCAAAATGTAGTAAAACTTCATTTTAAAGATTAACATCAAGGATTAACCTCTTTCCTTCAGAATCACTGCCCTCCTGAGAGACCATGTTTCGCCTGGAGTGTAGTTCATTTCAGTTTCTGTTGTATGCTTATAGTGTGGATTTAACCACCCCTGTAAAAACAGGTATGTCTGAACAGATACATTAACATATATACCAAGGCTTTTATTGAGTAGCCATGTCATTATTGAAAGAGATCAACGGAAGCGGTAAATACCTTCTTAAAGTTTAAAGTTTATTTATTTGTCAAAGTAGGTTGAAGCATTAAGTGTGGTCATCTTTGAACACAGTGAACTGCTTGAAGCTGTCATATTATTCTAACGTATTATTTATTATTCACAAATAGGCTCAAATTAGCACTGCAATTAAGTTACTGTGACAATCCCCAGGTCCTGTTCGGGTCAATGTGCCCAAGCAGCGCGTCTTTCAGGCTGTGGCAGGAAATCGGAGCACCCGGAGGAAACCCATGCAGACATGGGGAGAACGTGCAGACTCTGCACACAGACAGTGACCCAAGCCGGGAATCAAACGCAGGTCCCTGTGACGCAACAGTGCTGCTAACCACTGTGCCACCGTTCCAAAAGTATTCAAAACTAACGATTCATCCAAAGATGTGCGGGTTGGGTGGATTGGCCACGCTAAATTGCCCCTTAGTGCCCCAAGGCGTGTAGGTTCGGGGAACTAGAGGGGTTAATATGGGGATTATGGGGATAGGGCAGTGGTGGTGCTGGGCAAGATGCTTTGTCGGAGAGTTGGTACAGACTCACTTGGCTAAATGCCATCTTCCTGCGCTGTAGGGATCCCATGTATGTCATGAGAGATGTGAACCTTTTAATGTACTTAAGTATGCAGTGTAAAGAATCAACCAGGAAATCGTTTTTAATGTGCTTTTGTCTTTTGAATGCTGCAGCATTCAGTGTGAAAACTCAGTGCAACATCTAAACATTATATTTGTCTTCCGATCATTCTCACAGTTTCTGATCCACATCAAAGTGTATCATACCACCACGCACAGAAAAAAAACGCAGGAAACTTCAGTTCATCAACAATATCTGCTTGATTTATGCCTGGTGTGCTCCGGAAAATGTTGCTGAACATGAAATATTATACACGACAACAATGTACAAAAAGATTTCATCAAATTGTTTGATGGCCAGCACAGACATGATGGGCCACAGGGTCTCTCTCTCTGCTGTAAATGTCCGTGGGCAGAATTTCCCCGCTGGGGAATCATGGGGACAGGACCATGCACGTTGACTTTGGGCAGGATTTTCCAGTCTGGTGGCAAGCAAGACTGGAAAATCTTGCCCTCTGACTCTAAATCATAGAATAGTTACAGCGAAGAAGGAGACTATTCAGTTCTTCGAATCTGTGCCAGCTCTCCGCCAGAGCAATTTAGTTAGTACAAAGACCCCCGCTCTTTCCCACTAGTTCTGAAATTCTTTCCCCTTCAGGTGCTTATTAAATTCCCTTTTGCACATCACTGAGGGGGCACGGTGGCACAGTGGTTAGCACTGCCGCCTCACAGTGCCAGGTGCCCGGGTTTGATTCCTGGCTTGGGTTACTGTCTATGTGGAATTTGCACATTCTCCCCGTGCCTGCGTGGGGTTTCCTCTGGGTGCTCTGGTTTCCTCCCACAGTCTAATGTTGTGCAGATTAGGGGAATTGCCATGCTGAATGTGCAGGGTTACGGGGATAGCGTGGAGGGAAAGGCCTGGTTAAGATGCAGAATTGCTGCAGGCTCAATGGGCCGAATGGCCTCTTTCTGTGTAGTAGATGTTCTATTGGTTTTTAAAAAGTCATCGTTAAATCTGCCTCCACCAATCTCTCAGGCAGTGCAATTCAGACTGGGACCCATTCACTGTGTAAAGTAAACTTTTCCTCAAATTGCCTTTGAATCATGTTAAATCCACCTTCTCTAGTTTTCAACTCTTTCGCTAGTGCAACCGATTTCTTGCTTTCTACTGTTCAGAACCCCCATGGTTTTGCACACCTCTGTCAGATGTCCTCTCAACCTTCTTTGCTCGGAGGAGAGCAATCCCAGCTTCTCCAACCTATCCTGAGGACTGAAGACCCTCATACCTACACTCATTCTCATAAAGCTCGCCTCCACCCTCTCTTCACATAAACATGTTGCACCGATTAAGAATTAGACATAATGGGCAGAATTTTCTGGACATGTCACAGAGGAGGCCAGAGAACGTGGTAAGCATATTCAACGGGCTTTAGTGGGACTGGAGCACTCAACCAGTGTCTTAAAAAGCACGTCAAACTTTCTTGTTTTTGTTCTCTGTCACTTTATGTAGAAAATTGCAATCCCGTACGCCTTCCTAGCCACTTCTAACAAGTGACATCACAGAACAGGGAATAAATTCTCTGAGGTGAATGTGAGAGTGTACGGCCAAGCTACAGTCTACACTCAAAAGGATAATCTTGAGTTTAGTATTCAGTCTAGGATGAGCTGGCATGATGGCAGTACGGTTACCCTCGCAGCGCCAGGGACCCGGGTTCGATTCCTGGCTTACAAAGAACAAAGAACAAAGAACAACCCAGCACGGGAAACAGGCCCTTCGGCCCAACGAGCCCGAGCCGCCGCATCCTCCTACACCTACCCTGCCCCGCGTGTCTGCGAGTGGAACCCCTAACTTAGCCAGATTCAGGGGAGAATAGTGTCAATTTGGTAAACCAGTCAGCCTAAGAGCACATCTTTGGGGTGTGGGAGGAAACCGGAGCGCCCAGAGGAAACCCACGCAACCACAGGGAGAATGCGCAAACTCCCACAGACACAGGCCCAAATCCATGTATCTGCACAGCTAGCAGTGATAGTCACCGAGCTGTTGCGGCGCCCGTCTACCGGTCCAGGATCAAGCACACACACCGACACAAAGTACTAGGCCACTCCCGGAACCTCCAAGAGCAGCCCACGCACGACCCACCGTGTGCATGCCCCTCGTTTGACAACAAGGTGGACCACCACCTGCGGAATAAAAAGACAGAAACGTTAACATATAAGTCTGCATTTCCGGTGTCTCCCGAGGCTCTGACCCTATTTAATACCCCCTACTATAACCCTCTATCCTTGTTTCACTCATGTGTCTATCTAAGTAAACCTTAAACAAGTCCAACGTTCCTGCCTCCACCACCCTACTCGGTAGCGCGTTCCATACCCCCACGACCCTCTGCGTGAAGAACCTTCCTCTCACATCCAAATTATACTTCTCCCCCCTCACCCTTAGATCATGACCTCTCGTAATTGTACCCAGTCTAGGGAGCAGCCTCTCACTATTGACTCTATCTATTCCCTTCAGTATCTTATATACCTCTATCATGCCTCCCCTTAATCTCCGTCTTTCCAAGGAGAAAAGTCCCAGTTTCTCCAACCTTTCCTCGTAACTCAGTCCTTCCATGCCAGGCAACATCCTGGTAAACCTCCTCTGCACCCTCTCCAGGGTCTCCACGTCCTTCCGGTAGTAAGGTGACCAGAACTGGACGCAGTACTCCAAATGCGGCCTGACCAACGTTCTGTACAACTGAAGCATTAGACGGCAGCTCCTACACTCTATACCCCTTCCTATAAAGGCTAGCATTCCATAAGCTTTCCTCACAACCTTCTCTACTTGTGTCGCAACCTTCATAGACTTGTGAACCTGCACTCCCAGGTCCCTCTGTATTTCTATACTCCTAATCGGTCTACCTTTTATCACGTAGCTCCTCTCTGCATTATTCCTTCCAAAAGGCTTGGGTCACTGTCTGTGTGGAATCTGCACCTTCTCCCCGTATCTGGGTGGGTTTCCTCCAGGTGCTGCAGTGTCTTCCCACAATCTAAAAGAGGTGCATTGGCTGTGCTAAAGTCTCCCTCACTGTACCCGAACGGGTGCCAGAGTGTGGCAGCTAGGCGATTTTCACAGTAACTTCATTGCAGCGTTAATGCAAGCCTACTTGTGACACTAATAAATAAACTTAAACTTTAATTGATATTATCCCGAGTTGTGGTAAAGTTTTGGATGTGACTTCAGTGCGGCGTAGATGAGGCAAATGAGGAATCTTCCTGCTCTAATTGGTTAGTAGTGTCCAATGCTGGAAAGAACGTTTCTTTAGCGATGACAATATCAGCCTTGATGCCACGCAGCCTGGCTCAAAACTTTTGTAACATTCAGGATCGGGGTTCACGGCTAATTTTGCAGGGAAGAGATTGTGGAGTGTTACTCAAGCAACAATGCAGCTCCCTGAGGGAAAAGTACTGAAGAGCATTTTCTTTTAAACTACATTTTGATGGCATTAGCATTGCGAATACCACACCAATTATTCCACTTAACACACTTACATAAGAATATGAATCAGATTATATTTCCCTCTACTATTCAGCGGTCGCCAGGAGCTCTTTGGAGAAGCAATTGATGATACTAGAATGAAGGGATTTGTAATTTAATCATTCCGCACACCAGGGAGACCGAGTGTGGGAGGTGATGTTGAGGTATGAAGAGAAAGGCAGCCCAGCCCTGAATCGACAGGTGGGATTGTGACTTTGTGTTTCCCACCCACCTGATGCCAGGTTTGCCGAGTGAGCCCGCTGCTGTTCTCAAACTCCAGCCAATGAAAATATATGACTAATACGGGCAAAGTACTGTGAATGCTGCTGGCAGAAAAAAAACCCCAGAAAAACCTGGCCACATTTGTGGAGAGAGGAACACAGCAGTTAATGTTTCGAGTCCATTTCAGCCTTCTATAGAACTGAAAAGGGATAGTGAAGTTTATTTATTAGTCACAAGTAGGCTTACATTAACACTGCGATGAAGTTACTGTGAAAATATCTAAGTCGCCACACTCCGGCACCTGTTACATTGAGGGAGAATTTAGAATCATGGAATCATAGAATCTGCGCAGTGTAGAAAGAGGCCACTCGGCCCACCAACAACTGTCCCACCCAGGCCCTATCCCAATAAACCCGCTTATTTATCCTCTAACCTATGCATCCCAGGACATTAAGGGGCAATTTAGCATGGCCAATGCACCTAAACTGCACATTTTTGGACTGTGGGAGCAAACTGGAGCACCCAGAAGAAATCCATGCAGACACAGTGAGAATGTGTAAATTGCACACCGACCCAAGCCGGGAATCAAACCCAGATCCCTGGCACTGTGAGGCAGCAGCGCTAACCACTGTGCCACCGGTGCATGTGGCTTATATACTTGGAGAGGGAGTGGGGCAGAATAAAAGCCAGTGATAGGTTAGAGTTAAAGAGAGATTGACAAAGATGCCATGGACGTGAGACAAAGGGATTAATGGTGCCATTAGGGACAGGAGAATGTTAATAGTGGCAAAGGTCGGATAGCAGAATGTGTTTACAGGAGGATCGAGGTCAGTGCTCAGTGGGAGGAACACTGAACAACAAGGCATAAGGACCACGTGGGGGAGGGATAAGACAGAGAAACCAAATAACTAAAGGGGTGAAAGAATAACGCAACAGCTGGCACCTACTGGCTCAGGTTTTTGCTGCATTTTGTCCTCTTTGTAAAGGAGCCTGGTCTCAGTGTTGGGTATTCTGTTCCCGGGTGGACAGTGCCCTTTTGACCGTCAGCGCTTTTGCTTCAACTTGTACACAGTGTGAGCGGGTGATATCGGAAGTGGAGATGGTGACAATGAGTGTACTCCTGATCCTACCTGTTACAGGAGCTGAATTAATGCCCAGTAATTCAGACCAATTGGGAAGACATTTGTTTTTACGATACATCACAACAAGAACAAGTTTGCCTACTTAGGAGTGGCACGATGGCACAGTGGCTAGCACTGCTACCTCACAGCGCCAGGGACCCGGGTTCAATTCCAGCCTGGGGTGACTGTCTGTGTGGAGTTTGCACATTCTCCCCGTGTCTGCGTGGGTTAAGCAGATTGGCCATGCTAAATTGTCCCTTAGTGTCCTGAGAGGTGTAGGATTGGGGGCTTAGCGGGGTAAATGCATGGGGATAGGATGGGGAGTAAGATGGTCTATCAGAGAATCAGTGTAGGCTCAGTGGGCTGAATGACCTCTTTCTGCACTGTAGGAATTCTATGATTCTTTCCAATTCTCAAGGAACGCTTGAAGGTTCTAGTTGCAGGGCTGCTGGACAAGTTATTTGATCTGTGAGGTCTGTAGCACCTTCGTGGTAATCTATTGCAGCAGTGATGCTGTGCCACACTCCAAAGTACTCAGAGCCAGTGCAAAAGAGGGTGCTATTTCTTTGTTCTTTTATGCATTCTCTTCCTTCTTGGTGCTGCGTTGCAGCCAAGTAAGATATTGTAAAGCTAATTTCAAAATGCAAGTCACGGACAGCCCATTGAGTCCGCACCAATTCTCTGATAGAGCATCTTACTCCCCACCTTATCCCCATGCAGCCCCCAGACTTACACATCTCAGGACACTAAGGGACAATGTACCATGGCCAATCTGCTTGACTCCCAGAAACCCAAGCAAACAACATGCAAACTCCACACAGACAGTGACCCGAGGCTGGAATAGAACCCAGGTCCCTGGCGCTGTGAGGCAGCAGTGTTAAGCACTGTGCCACCCTGCTGCTCCTGGGTAGACAAACTTGCTATATTGTGATGTATCATAAAAACAAATGTCTTCCCCATTGGTCTGAATTACTGGGCATTAATGTAACAAGCCTCTGCGGCATCACAAAGCATTCAGAAAATTGATTGGTACTTACATTATAATGGAGTCAGTCTTAGCTCACTTGTAATAATCCTGCCTCAAAATCAGGAACTATGGGCTGACGTCCGACTCCACAGACCAGAGTTCATAATCTAGCTTGACACTGAACCCTAGTGGAGCTCTGGGTGAGGAGTTCTGAGTGAGGAGTTCTCAGTGAGGAGTTCTGAGTGAGGAGTTCTGAGTGAGGGGCTCTTAGTGAGGAGTTCTGAGTGAGGGGCTCTGAGTGAGGGTCTCTGAGTGAGGGGCTCTGAGTGAGGGTCTCTGAGTGAAGAGCTCTGAGTGAGGGTCTCTGAGTGAGGGGTTCTGAGTGAGGGTCTCTGAGTGAGGGTCTCTGAGTGAAGAGCTCTGAGTGAGGGGTTCTGAGTGAGGGCCTCTGAGTGAGGGTCTCTGAGTGAGGGGCTCTGAGTGAGGGTCTCTGAGTGAAGAGCTCTGAGTGAGGGTCTCTGAGTGAAGAGCTCTGAGTGAGGGGCTCTGAGTGAAGAGCTCTGAGTGAGGGTCTCTGAGTGAGGGTCTCTGAGTGAGGGGCTCTGAGTGAGGGTCTCTGAGTGAAGAGCTCTGAGTGAGGAGCTCTGAGTGAAGACCTCTGAGTGAGGAGTTCTGAGTGAGGATCTCTGAGTGAGGAGCTCTGAGTGAAGAGCTCTGAGTGAGGGTCTCTGAGTGAGGATCTCTGAGTGAGGGTCTCTGAGTGAGGGGCTCTGAGTGAAGAGCTCTGAGTGAGGGGCTCTGAGTGAGGGTCTCTGAGTGAAGAGCTCTGAGTGAGGGTCTCTGAGTGAGGGTCTCTGAGTGAGGAGCTCTGAGTGAGGGTCTCTGAGTGAAGAGCTCTGAGTGAGGGTCTCTGAGTGAGGGTCTCTGAGTGAGGGACTCTGAGTGAGGGTCTCTGAGTGAAGAGCTCTGAGTGAGGGTCTCTGAGTGAAGAGCTCTGAGTGAGGAGTTCTGAGTGAGAGGCTCTGAGTGAGGGGCTGTGAGTGAGAACTGCACAATTAGCGTTGTCCTTTTTCTGAGTGGGTGTGAAGCAAATATTCTTTTCTATAGTGGGTACAAAGGATCTGTGCCATGATTTGAAGGAGGTCATTGGAGTTCTGTATGTCCCGGTTAACAGTTGTCTCTGCCCAGATTTTCTGGTCATTTATCACATATTGCTGCTTGTGTAGTACAAAGGTCAGGCAGATATAGGATTAACCAGGGATCGAGTACAGTACCGCCCAGACAGTGATGTAAAAGAGCACATGACCAAGACCTTGTGGTCAGTTCAGTGTTAGACAAAGCCATGAGGACAAATAAGCACGGACTGCAACCACCTTAAATCCTTTATCTAGTTCTTATAATTAATAAATCCATACAGTTAACCTACTTAAATCTATGAAGACTTCAGTCAGACCTGCCAATCAATATCTAACACACTACAACATGGTGGCTGCAATTGGAAAAACTCATAAAAATGCAGAAAAAAACTAATATCCTGCAAGACTAAAGACAAATTCAAAGAAGCATTCTGACCTGAAGATAAGGCAGAGAAAGATTGCGAGAGAAAATCTTCAAAGAAAGGCTTTAAAAGTGAAGCTGAAATTTAAAATTCGTCATGGTAGGGGAAGACTCAAAAGGATCTCTTGGAAGACCAGCTTCTGTTCCCAAGTGGCAGGGGTGAGCTAAAGCTTTTAAACTCCAGGATAAAGCAAACCTTGAGAAACCTTTGAATAGTTCAGTGGTCAGAAACTGCCGTTTAAAAATTTTGCCGGTGAAACCAACTCCTGAGTCGGCATCTGAAGATTCATCCACCTCCATGTACGCTTCAGAAAGGAATTTTAAATTTAATTAATTTGGAAGAATCACCTTCACAGACCAGAAAAGGCCACGATTTGACACTTTCCATCCCCCTAAAGGGCGACGTGGTGGCACTATGCCTCACAGCGCCAGGGATCTGGGTTTGATTCCGACTTTGGGTCACTGCCTGTGCAGAGTTTGCACGTTCTCCCCCTGTCTATGTGGGTTTCCTCTGGGTGCTCCGGTTTCCTCCCACAGTCCAAAGATGTGCGGGTTAGGTTGATTGGCCGTGCTGAATTGCCCCTAGTGTCAGGGGATTGGCGGTCGAAAATTGACTGTTGTGGGACTGTAACGGGTGAAGACCTCAAAACGATTACTATTACTAAAGAGGTAGTGCTTGGTAGGTGAATGAGACTAAAGGTAGACAAGTCCCCGAGCCCGGATGGAATGCATCCCAGGGTACTAAAAGAAATAGCAGAAGTAATAACAGATGCGTTAGTTGTAATTTATCAAAATTTGCTGGACTCTGGGGGGTGGTGCCAGCTGATTGGAAAACAGCTAATGTGACACCACTGTTTAAATAAGGAGGTAGACAAAAGGCGGGTAACTACAGGCCGGTTAGCTTAACGTCTGTAGTTGGGAAAATGCTGGAATCCATCATTAAAGAAGAAATAGCAGGACACCTGGAAAAGAATGGTTCAATCAAGCAGATGCAGCATGGATTCATGAAGGGAAAGTTGTGTTCGATGAGTTTACTGGATTTTTATGAAGGTGTAATGAGTGCGGTTGACAGAGGGGAACCACTGGGTGTGGTGTTTTTAGATTTCCAGGAGGCATTCGATAAGCTGCCTCACAAAAGATTGCTGCAAAAGATTAAGGTACACGGAGTTGGGGTTGAAGTGTTAGCGTGGATTGAGGATTGGCTGTCTAACAGGAAGCAGAGAGTTGGAATAAATGGGCGCGTTTCCGGTTGGCAGTTGGTGACTAGTGATGTGCCGCAGGGATCGATGCTGGGGCAGCAACTGATACCATATACATAGGTGATCTGGAGGAGAGGACCGAGTGTGGGGTAACAAAATTTGCTGATGATACAAAGATGAGTGGGAAAACGAATTGTATGGAGGACGTGGAAAACTGCAGAGGTGTTTACATAGGCTGAGTGAGTGGGCGAGGATCTGGCAGATGGAGTATAACGTTGGCAAGTGTGATGTTATACACTTTGGAAGGAATAATAGTAAAATGGACTATTATTTAAATGGTGAAAAATTACAACATGCTACTGTGCAGAGGGATCTGGGGGTCCTTGTGCATGAATCACAAAAAGTCAGTTTGCAGGTACAGCAGGTGATCAAGAAGGCAAATGGAATGTTGGCCTTTATCACGAGGGGATTAGAATATAAAAGCAAGGAGGTCTTGCTGCAACTGTACAAGGTACTGGTGAGGCCGCAACTAGAATACTGTGTGCAACTGTGGTCCCCTTATTTGCGAAAGGATATATTGGCTTTGGAGGGAGTACAGAGAATGTTCACCAGGTTGATACCGGAGATGAGGGGGTTAGCTTATGAGGAGAGATTCAGTAGATTGGGCCTGTACTCGTTGGAGTTTGGAAGGCTGACGGGGGATCTTACAGAGACATGTAAGATAATGAAGGGGCTAGACAGGGTAGAGGCAGAGAGATTATTTCCACTTAGAATGGAAACAAGAACCAGAGGGCACAGCCTCAAAATACAGGGGAGTCAATTTAGAACAGAGTTGATGAGGAACTTCTCCTCTCAGAGGGTGGCGAATCTTTGGAATTCTCTGCCCGTTGAAGCAGTGGAGGCTACCTCGTTAAATGTGTTTAAGTCACAGGTAGATAGATTTTTGACCAATGAGAGAATTAAGGGTTATGGTGAGCAGGCGGGTAAGTGGAACTGAACCACTATCAGATCAGCCATGATCTTATTGAATGGCGGGGCAGGCTCGAGGGGCTAGATGGCCTACTCCTGCTCCTATTTCTTATGTTCTTATTAGCAGGGTAAATATGTGGGGTTACGGGAATAGGGTGGCATTGTGGTTGGGGCAGACTCGATAGGCTGAGTGGCCTCCTTCTGAACTGCAGGGATTTTATAAGAACATAAGAACACTATGACTCTATGAATATGATTCACCAAATGGTACCCAATTTTGTTCATAAGAACAAATATCTTGAAGCTGAACATTGATGTTAAAAATGTTTAATCATGGTTCAGAAATCCGTTCTTCCAGATCAAGCTGGATGTATCCAAGGTCCAAATCAATCACAAAACTGGGGACTTTGGTAGAAAAAGATTCCCTTAGATACACGATTGCCTCAGGTCTGCAAAAAGAACCAGGAGTTGAATAAGTTAACACCCTGTTTTATTCAGTAGACCCAACAGCAGATAACGTTATTGCCAGACAAGAAATCAGCAAATCAGCAGCTAAATTTGAAGAGGGACTAAAATCATGTGATGGTCATTTTAATTTTAGTAGTGACAAAATCCCCCAAAGGGCTAAATTTAATCAGCCATGGTCGCATTGAACAGCGTAGCAAGCTTGAAGGGCCGAACGACCTACTCCTGCTCCTAGTTCCTATGTTTGATAAATATATACAGTCAACCTATTTCAGTCTATGAAGACTTCCTTAAGATTTGATGGGCTGAAGGGCCTTTTCCTATGCTGGGGACCACTATGACTCAATGAATATGATTCACCAAATGGTACCCAATGTCATCCAACAGTTTGTGGGATCTTGCTGTGCACAAATCGGCTGTTGTATTTTCCCACATTTGAACAGTGTCTTCACTTCAAAAGGCCTTAATTGACTGTGTAACATGTCTGGAGACTCTGAAAGGTGCCATTTAAATGCGAGTTCTTTCTTTCATGAAATGCAAACTTCAGAAACATGAATTATTCATCTTTAATCCGTTGCAAAAACTTGAATAACATCATTAGTTAACAATTGATGCTTCGCCCAATTTGCTTTGGATCCAAATCATTTACCTCATGATACAATAAGATAAACAATGACTAACTCAGCAGTGATGTGTTCAGAAAGGAGCTTGGATGATATGAAATACATATTTATGATTTGGACGCTTTTCAGATAGCTTTGTCCACGAACAGTGAAGTGATTCCATAGAACAACCCGTCCTCCATATTATTTGGGACCAGATCAGAAATGCCAAGGTGTATTATGCAGTGAACCTAAATCCCAACTTTTACATTTGGTTTTGGTATCAGGGTGAGCACAAGGTGTTTTGCTCCAGGTATGATTCAATTGACCCACTGGGAAGCTGTTACCAAAACAAACTTTATTTAAGAACACAGTTATAACAAAAACAATTAGCACAACACTTGTTAATTAAAGTTTACAAAATGTAATTCTTAACAGCCATCTATCACTACTGTCAAAATTTAGCAGTATTCCCCATAGACATAAATTCCTGCTTTATATAATGATCAAAAAGCTATAGTGCCGAAGGAGGCCATTTGGCCCACTGAGTCTGTAACAACCACAATCCCACCTGGCCCTATCCCCATAACTGCACATATCTACTCCTCTAATCCCTCTTTCCTAGGTATCCTGGGACACTAAAGGGCAATTTAGCATGGCCAATGCACCTAACCTGCACATCTTTGATCTGTGGAGGAAGCTAGAGTACCCGGAGGAAACTCACGCAGACATGGGGAGAATGTGTAAACTCCACACAGACAGTGACCCAAGCCAGGAATCGAACCCAGGTCCCTGGAGTTGTGAGGCAGCAATACTAACCATTGTGCCACCATGCCATCCGGTCAAGAACAAGTTTGTATCAAGAACAGATATGCTTAATCAGATACAAGATTTCCAGTCTTTTAACACCTCTGTACAGACATCCAAACAGCATTTTCCAGAGAATATATCCTCAAACAGCAGAACTTGGAGAAGTAAGCCTCGTCTTTGATAGCTCTCAGTCTCCAGACTTCAGAGACAGAAAGAGATACCTCTCTGCAGCTTCCAGACAACAACATCTCAGAGAAAGAGGCTTGTTTCCTGGCAGATTCCAGTCTCCAACTTCAGAGAGGGGAAAAGGGAGGCACTCTAACAACTCAAAGCAGCATTAAAACAACAACCAAACTTGAATTCTCTGTGTAAGCCCAGCTCCACTCAATCACATAACCTTGCTGTCAATCAACCTAATCAAGTCCGATTCTGGATAACCCCAGAGGAGATCATTAAAAACAACAGAACAGCATTAATCCAGATTAAAACAAACATCCTAGCAATTATGAACAATTATGCTGCTGCAGCAACAATACATTAGTCCAGAATAAAACAAACACTCTAGCAATTAGGAGCAATTATGCTGCTGCAGTAACAATGCAGGGCTGCTGGATACAGACAAATTGTCATTTAATTTAAAAAAGCTGCACAAGAAACATGACAAATACATTTCTTAAAGGCATTGTATCATCACAATATGAATCGAAATTTGAGCTTTAATCTGTGAAGAAATCTTGGTTGCAAAGCAATGGTCAACTTCTTATGAGACTGTTTAGCTTACTAAGCCTTAAAGAATGCCCTTAAAGTCTGACTCGCCAACTTTAAGGGCATTCAAATGGTCATTGGATAGACGTATGGATAATATTGGAATAGTTTAGGTTAGAGGGTCATTAGATTGGTTCCACTGGTCGGCGCAACATCAAGGGCCGAAGGGCCTGTACTGTGCTGTAATGTTCTATGTTCTAAACCTGGTGTGAGCCATTTTGTACTCTTTTCCAGTAACTGAACGTATCAGCTAAATTTTTACTACCGGTTTTCATTCAGTTGAACCTGGGATATTTTAGCTGCTGGGCCTCATTTAAACCCTGCTGGTTGGCTTTCCATACCTTCTGACCAGGAAAGCAGCAGAAAACCATGTGACCTAGAAGCTGCTAACTGGGTCCGGATGGATGATGGTATTTGCCGGGCCTGTCTTGCAGGGATCTTGTCATTGTGAAACGGAGGCCCTGACTTGGCTTGCGAGCTGGGAGCAGGATTCTGGGTGCGCAGGGTTAAACTCTCCCCACATAATGCAGCCTATAAAAGCACAAATCAGGTTTATTAAGAAGTAAAGAAGAGCTGAAGTAAACAGCAGGTTTCACTAGACTACACAACTTTATATAGTCTTATAGCTCTTGTGCCAAGGCAAATATATAAAAATGTGGAGGTTCTTTGTAATGACAACTAAATTAGACCATGTCGAAATGTGAAAGTGGGCATTCGTGGAGTATTCCAACTACCCCCGCTTGTTAATGATCTACAAGGGCAGGAATTCATCTGAAAATATAGAAATAGTCACCTTTGCAGCCGAGACAAAAGGATGTTGAAGAGGTGTATTTTACAATTAATTGTAGATATAAATAACAGGGTGCAAAAACATTATGTTATTTCTGTCACGATGGTATCGTATTATGAATTTCAAAAAGAATTGCATTTTAAGATTACCTTTTCGCCTTCAGCCAATTTGATTTGGTTTGATTTATTATGGCAGATAGAATTTAATTTAGGTGAATGTGAGGAGATGCATTTTGGTAGGTCGAATCGGGGCAGAACACACTCAGATAATGGTAGGGCTTTGAAGAGAGTTCTAGAACAAAGAGATCTAGGGGTACAGGTTTATAGCTCCTTGAAAGTGGAGTCACAGGTGGACAGAGTGAGGAAGAAGGTATTTGGCATGTTTAGTTTCATTGGTCAGAACATTGAATACATGAGTTGGGACAGCTTGTTGAAGTTATACAAGACATTGGTAAGGCTGTGTACTGTGTACTGTTCTGGTCACCCTATTACAGAAAGCAAGAAAGAACGCAGAAAAGATTTAGTAGAATGCTATTGGGACTTGATGGTTTGAGTTATAAGGAGAGGCTGGATATACTGGGACTTCTTTCTCTGGAGCATAAGAGGGTGAACCTATATATCTTATATAGGTTTATAAAATAATGAGGGATAAACCTATATATCTTATATAGGTTTATAAAATAATGAGGGATAAACCTATATATCTTATATAGGTTTATAAAATAATGAGGGATAAACCTATATATCTTATATAGGTTTATAAAATAATGAGGGATCAGCTAGAAAGTCAATATCCTTTCCCAAAGATAGGGGAGTCTAAAACTTGAGGGCATAGGTTTAAGGTGAGTGGGGAGAGATACAAAAGTTCCCAGAAGGTTAAGTATTTCACACAGAGGATGGAGAATGTCTGGAACAAGCTGCCAGAGGGAGTAGTAGAGGCGGGTACAATTTTGTCTTTTAAAAAGTGTTTAGACAGTTACATGAGGAAGATGGGTATAGAGGGATATGGCCAACTGCAGGGTATTGGTACTAACTTAGTGACTAAAAAACGAGGTGGCATAGACAAGTTGAGCTAAAGGGACAGTGTCTATGATGTAAACCTCTATGACTCTATGACTGCATTATTATCACATGTATTGTGATACAGTGAAAAATATCGTTTCTTGCACACGATACAGACAAAGCACACCGTTCAATACAGTACATAGGCAAGAAGGAAAGGAGAGGGTGCAGAATTAATGTTACAGCCAAAGCTAAGGTGTAGAGAAAGGTCAACTGAGTATGAGGAATATACCTTCAAAAGTCTGATGGCATCAGGGAAGAAGCTGTTTTTGAGTTGGTTGTTGAATGATCTCATATGTTTGTATTTTTTTCCTGATGGAGGTGAGTATATCCGGGATGCTTGGGGTTCTTGCTTCTGCTGGCTGTTTTTTCAAGGCAGCGGGAAGTGTAGATGGAGTCGATGGACAGGAGGCTGGTTTTCGTGATGGAACTGGGCTATGTTCACAAGCTTTTGTAGTTTCTTGCGGTCTTGGCCAGAGCAGGAGCCATACCAAGCTCTGATACAACCAGAAAGGATGCTCTGTGGTGCATCTGTAAAAACTGAAACAAAATGGATTCTCATGGTCGCAGGACTTCTCTTGCGGATTTGACCCTTACCACTCAGACATGGATTAGGTCATGTTTACCACAAGGGGATTCACAAAAGACACCTGGAATTCAATGGTTCCTCAGACAGACAATGGCTGAGATAGACCCCAGGCCGGGAATAACCAGTTTTCTTACCTGCTCTCAGAAGGAAGAAAAGAGAGTTAGTGATGAAAAATAATTCAGCGTTGTTGAGAGAGTGAGTAGCCAATGTGGCTTGCTTGCAGGAAAGGATAGAGAATCTATGGCCAGCTGCCTACAGAAGGAGATGACATCTCCAGGAAGCAGCATGGTAGCACACTGGTCAGCATTGCTGCTTCACAGCTCCAGGGACCTGGGTTCGATTCCTGGCTCAGGCCACTGTCTGTGTGGAGTTTGCACATTCTCCCCGTGTCTGCATGGGTTTCCTCTGGGTGCTCCGGTTTCCTCCCACAGTCCAAAGATGTGTGGGTTAGGTTGATTGGCCGTGCTAAATTGCCCCTTAGTGTCCTGAGATGCGTAGGTTAGAGGGATTAGTGGGTAAAATATTTAGGGATATGGGGGTAGGGCCAGTTCTGATGTGGACTCAATAGGCCGAATGGCCTCTTTCTGTACTGTAGTGTTTCTATGATTATCAGCCAGAGGTAGAGAGGGATCACAGCACCGCCAACCAACTGCTGTAATCGAGCAGGTTACAAAGGGTCACATGGGAAAGGGAACTAAAATTCCTTCCCTACATCTCATCACCCCATCTGATACCAAAGGCACCAATAAGAGCAAAGTCTGGCAATTCGACAGTGGAAGCCATCACAGCTGCAGGGATGACTTTCAAGACCTTGACTTCAGGCTTGACTTCAAAGCATATCAGGCCAGACACCTAACAACTGAGGAACTGATCAAAATTGGATCACTTCTTAGTTCATAAGTTCATCAGATATAGGAGTAGAATTAGGCCATTTGGCCCATTGAGTCTTCCACCATTCGATCATGGCTGATATACTCCTCATCCCCATTTTTCTGCCTTCTCCCTAAAACCCTTCAACCCATTACTAATTAAAAATCTGTCCAACTCCTCCTTAAATTTACTCACTGTCCTGGCACCCACCACACTTTGGGGAGTGAATTTCACAGATTCACAACACTTTGGCAGAAGTAGTTTCTCCCCAACTCTGTTCTACATTTGCTACCCCTTATCCTAAGACTATGTATGACCTGTCGTCCTAGAGTGCCGCACAAGAGTTCTGTGCCATTTTTATTTATTTTCATAGTATTTATCTCTTAGCTAACTTTTGGAGCAAATGAGTGAAATAGGTAAACTAACTAATCCTTTCTTTTTCTAATTAAAAAGGCTTTGCTGCTGCAGTATTTTAAATTGAATCTCTCACTCCACAAGACACAGGTAAATGCAAATTTCACGGGCAAATTTGGGGAAACACCTTTGAAGTGTCCATGACATTCCCATGAACTGCTTTCCAGCCATATTTCCCAATTTGGAGCAAAATTAAACGGTAAGAACTTTGTTTGCAGGAACTGTAATTTCAGCAAGGTTACTTCCGCCATCTCTTCACAACGAGGTACTTCTTAAAAATTCTTTCCTAGGAAGTGGACTTTGGGGTCCAGGTGAGCATTTATTGCCCATCCCTAACTGCCCTTGAGCTGAGTGATTTCCAGAGAGCATTTAGAATCCCTGTAGTGCAGGAGAGGGTCATTTGTCCCATCGAGCCTGTGCCGACAACAATCCCGCCCAGGCCCTATCCCCATAACCCCACATATTTACCCTGCTATTTACTCCTGACACAAAGGGGCAGTTTAGCATGGCTAAGCAACCTGACCTGCACACCTTGGCAGTGTGGGAGGAAATGCACGCAGACACGGGGAGAAGGTGCAGAGTCCGCACAGACAGTGACCCAAGGCCAGAATTGAACCCGAATCCTTTGCGCTGTGAGGCAACAGCGTTAACCACTATCACATCATAGAACATGTATAGAACATTACAACGCAGTACAGGCCCTTCGGCCCTCGATGTTGCGCCGACCAGTGGAACCAATCTAATGACCCTCTAACCTAAACTATTCCAATGTTATCCATATGCCCATCCACTGACCATTTGAACGCCCTTAAAGTTGGCGAGTCCACAACTGCTGCAGGCAGGGCATTCCACGCCCTTACTACCCTCTGAGTAAAGAACCTACCTCTGACATCCGTCCTATAATTATCACCCCTCAGTTTAAAGCTATGTCCCCTTGTGTTAGCCTCGCTGTTGGGAATATATCAACCATGTTTCTGTCACTTCAATGGGCTTGATGAATGGCATTACAGTTGGACTGTTTGTCATCTTTTTCAAAGTTTTACAGTACTGTGCAACAAAGATTATTCTCGGTATTTGCTCAAGCAGCGAATTTCCTGCCAGGACTACAAAGATAAAAAGTAGCTGTCAGTTGTCCAGCCACCAAAGTTCCATAAAAAGATGTGAAAATGTTGGGATAGAAATTCAATCCTGTGGTATTGTAAACCCAGAACAACATGGGCTGATTTTGAAGGTGGATCCAATGTCACCTCGAGTCCCATACGGTCCCTACAGTGTAGAAGGACTCCATTTGGCCCATTCATTCTGCACCAACGCTCTGAAAGAGCACTCTACCAAGACCCACTCCCCCGCCCTGCACACTGGTCACAGCCAGCCCATTTAACCTGCACATCCTCGGCCTTTCAATCTCAGTTTAAAGTCTGAAGTTGTAAAGTTAATTTATTTATTAGTGTCACAAGTAGGCGCACATTAGCACTGCAATGAAGTTACTGTGAAAATCCCCGAGTCACCACACTCTGGCGCCTGCTTGGGTGCACAGAGGGAGAATTTAGCGTGGCCAATGCACCTGAGCAGCATGTCTTTTGGACTGTGGGAGGAAACCGGAGCACCCGGAGGAAACCCAAGCAGACACGGGGAGGATGTGCAGACAGAGACCCAAGCCAGGAATCGAAACCAGATCCCTGGCTGCTAATCACACTGCTGCCACCATCAAGAAGGCCTGAAAGCTGTCCGATCCAATATTGGGTTGGGAACTTATCCTGTTAGACACCTAAAACAGGTGATGGGTGTCTTACATATGTAAACGAGGGGCCTGTTGAAATCCTTCTTGGCAAGCAGAATTTAACATCCACGCATCTCAGAACCCCTGGCGGCCTCTTAACCTGCCTGTCTCTTTTAATATGTGTCTGCACTTTTCTTTGCCTGTCTCAGTCTCTCCCTACCTGTCTCCCTTTGTCTTCTGCTGACAACTAGCACAATGGCATTGATGCAGATATTTCACAGCCAGCTGGTCCAGATAGACTCTGAAACTGTCCAAATATCGCCAACACAGTCCCCTCACAGCAGAGGGAGATGGGCGGGCGGGTGCCTTTGTTTTAAGCGATACCAAGTATTCATGTGATACGTGTGAAAAACTAGTGAGCAGTGAAAAATCAGCTGGCGCCGGCAAAGCGCTGGAAACAACTTGCTCCATGGCAGCGTCCTTTGTTCAGTCTTAACAGTTTTAGTTTCAGACGGTGATCGTCATTAACAGGGCATAAGTTAGCCATTATGTTCTGCATCATTTTTTTGAACTTTAATCATAAACTTCGAGCCTGTTTTCCATTCTTTTATGTTTTTGATTTTATGTTCAAATGCAAGACCTCTGAGGACATTCCTCTCTTCAACTTCATTAATTCATCACCAAGAAAGTTAATCCAACTGGGACGAAAGTTCTTTCTACGTTCTTTCTGGGTCACAGATGTTACATGTTTGATTCCCTGTCTTATCTGTATGAGAGAATGTTACTGCATTTTGTTGTTTGTCTGCTGGTGATCTGGCAGCTTTTCATGGCCTTCAGAAGAGCAGCTCCCACCAACAATGAAATCCCACCCTCAACGGCGATGCTTTCTGTGTAACTTCGCCTGGCCGATTAACCCTTTGTGGTCTTGTGTGGTTTGAATTGCTTCATTTCACAGGTGCTCGGGAATGCTTGTGGGAGGCGGGAGGTTTCTAAATCTTTCCATGGTGCTCTGGGAGACGGGGGGAAAACTATCAACACACCAAAAGATATATTTTCTCCACCTCCTAAATGGCTGTTCCTGCAAACTGTCCAGTTTGTTTCCCGTCTCCTCCTGCAGACACTGGATAGTTCAACGATGCTGTTTTTAAATCATTCCGATGTTATTTTCCACATTTGTTGCCCATCTCTAACTTTCCCTGGAGAAGGTGATAGTGGGTCCCATTCCTGAAGTGCTGCAGTTCCTGTGGGGAAGGAACCAACATAATGCCTTTAGTGAGGGGTTTCCATGATTTTGACCCCGTGGCACTGAAAGTGCGTTGATGTCTGAGATGTCTTGTGAGTTGGAGGTGAACTTGCGCACAATGCTGGAACCAAAAGAGAAAACATTGGAAAATCTCAGCAGGTCTGGCAGCATCTGTAAGGAGAGAAAAGGGCTGACGTTTTGAGCCCAGATGACTCTGTGTCAATGCTTTGTTAAAGTTTTGACAAAGGGTGGTCTGGATTCGAAACGTCAGCTCTTTTCTCTCCTTACAGATGCTGCCAGACCTGCTGAGATTTTCCAGAATTTTCTCTTTAGGTTTCAGATTCCAGCATCCACAGTGATTTGCTTTTATGTGTATAATGCTGTTCCCATGTTACCCTTATTCTTCCACCTGGAGGAGGTCAACAGTTTAGGAGGTGCTGCCCATTTCATTTTGTATTTGGGGTCTGGACACAGGTGACACGGTGGCACAATGGTTAGCACTACCGCCTCACGGCGTCAGGGACCTGGGTTCGACTCCTGGCATGAATCACTCTCTGTGCAGAGTCTGCGTGGGTTTCCTCCCACAGTTCGAAAGATTTGCTGGTTAGGTGCATTGGCTATGCTAAATTCTCCCTCAGTGTACCCAAACAAGCCCTGGAATATGGCAACTGGGGGATTTTCATAGTAACTTCATTGCAGCATTAACGTAAGCATACTTGTGACACTAATAATAAATACAGATTTCTTTCCATGTTTGCCTGTTACCCTAAGAATTCTACCATAGGTTACTCTTCATAAAGCCCATTCTTGTTTATTTACCGATCTATGTGCATCTCAGTAGCTCAACACACTTCTGTTTCCCACCAGATATTATTTAGTCATGTGACAGTGCATTGTTGTTACATCAGGCTCAAATAATTCTGATATTAATCCTTTACACTGCCATTGAACATAAGAACATAAGAAATAGGAGCAGGAGTAGGCCAACTAGCCCTTCGAGCCTGCCCCGCCATTCAATAAGATCATGGCTGATCTGTCGTGGCTCAGTTCCACATTCCCGCCCTCTCCCCATAACCCTTAATCCCCTCTCTTATCAAAAACCCATCAACCCGCGTCTTAAAAATATTTAGCGAGGCAGCCTCCACCACTTCAATGGGCAGAGAATTCCAGAGATTCACCACCCTTTGAGTGAAGAAGTTCCTCCTCAACTCCGTTCTAAACCACCCCCCCTTTATCTTGAGGCTGTGCCCCCTAGTCCTACTATCCTTTCTGAGCGGGAAGAGTCTCTCCACCTCTATCCTATCCATCCCATTCATCATCTTATATGTCTCAATGAGATCTCCCCTCATTCTTCTAAACTCTAACGAGTACAAGCCTAGTTTATTCAGCCTCTCCTCATAGCTCAACCCCCTCAACTCCGGCATCAGCCTAGTAAACCTCCTTTGCACTCCCAGAATCTAAATGTAATCAGTATAAAAGAATGATAACGTGCCAGAATGTATATTTGGTGATAGCCGTAATTTGCTTTAAAGCAACTTGGTTTTGCGTATGTTTCTAAAATTGAGTTTGGTTTGCTAAGAATAAAAGTTTGTGCCTGGAACATTCTGTCACCCAGTGTAAAAAACTGAACCACAAACCACCCAATGTAGGACTCAGACCCATGACCCTGAGATTAAGTATTCATGTCCTACTGACTGAACTAGCCAACTCAATACGGCTCAAAGGTTACTGAACACCCTCTGTGCCTTACTCATGTGTAAACTTAGATGATAAATGTTGTAATCCTATTCAGTCATGAGGTTTTGTAGCTAAATCCACTCTTCCCTCAACCCCCCCCTGCCCTTTTCAACATGAACCGGTGTTTAGTGAGTTCAGTCCTGGATGTCTCTTTCGTTCCCAAACCAAAGGGCAAGGAGAAATGGTGCACCAACCTACAGGTTTAGATCAGCAAACTGAGCTGTGATCTGTCATGTTATTATAATAACACAATACTGTTACATGGGCTTATTTACTGTGCAAGACATGAAGTATGAATCACTCATAAAGGATTTGGTAAACATGTTGTGGATTCATTTATTAAAGCTAGGAAGATGAAAACAGTTATGCATAGGTATAAACTTGAAAGTATCAGAGCTGTGTGTGTGTGCTCTGCTCAATGCAAAAGTGAAATTAAGACTGGTTGATATAACACATTTTTCTTCCAGTGATGTCATGCTGACTGATATCCCTTAAAGACATATTATAACATCCCCCTTTCTTTTTAAAGATATGATGTGGAGCTGCCAGCATTGGACTGGAGTAGGTACAGTAAGTAGTCTGACAACACCAGGTTAAAATCCAACAAGTTTATTTGGTAGCACGAGTTTTTAAAGATACTTCCCTCCCATCTTCCAAAGAAGTACAACTATTCACAACCCATATCCATATTTAATTACCATTACTTAAATGCACAGAACAATAAATCTATGAGTCTCTAAAGTAAAGGTAATCAGTTATTGCATCCAGATCTTGTGATGCTGAGCTTGGGTGCAATTATCCCATTTTGTGTGGTGGTGGGTGACTCCAGTGGTGTTAGATCCACCGACCAGACTAGCGGGATCCCGCACCAGATTCTGTGCTCGGAAGCTCATTAATTATGCACGAGTGAATCTCTTGGCAGGCCAGTAGCTGATTTGTCTGCCTGCTCTCAGCTGGTGGTTTCAAAGGTCCTGGCGCCATGTATATAAACACCATTCCTGCCCGCTCAGATCACTCTCTCCTGCCCACCTGTCTTCACCACCCTGCGCAGGATGTCAAGTTATTTTTTATTTTCTGTGAACATGCCCATTCACGGGTATCGGGAAAACACAACTCGTATGTTTACAGGTTAAAACTGTACTGAGACTTGCGGCCTGGTGGCAGCAAGCAGCTCCCGAGATGGCTCTGAGTACAGAAGGCAGCACCTACTGATTTCCCAACCTGCTCCCTGATTGCTTCCCTGAGTCTCAGCCCTTTGGCCCTTAAAGGGACAATCACCACATCCCTCCCCCTCTAAGTCCTTTTGTACAAATGTCAATACTCAAGCCCAAGATAATGAAATGTTTGGTGCCAAAACTTAGTCAATTACAAATTAAGTCTTTCAGGGGGTTTCTGAATCCTTGTGAAGCAGCGTAACCCCTCTGTCTGAGGCAATTTCACAGCATTGCCGTCAGTCGAAATGACAATGACAGGCGCCTCTTCAGGCTGTTCAGTTCTATCTTCCGTTACCATGGAGATATCAGTTGTCAGGACGATCAGGTACTTAAGTGCTAAAACAGTCGGCAACATTTTCTGGTGGCAATACTTCCGGATGGCAAGATTGCCTGCTGGAGTATTGTGTGCAGTTTTGGTCGCCGCACTTATGCAAGGATATTTTGGCCTTGGAGGGAGTGCAGAGGAGGTTTACTAGGCTGATATCGGAGTTGAGGGGGTTGAACTATGAGGAGAGGCTGAATAAACTAGGCTTGTACTCGTTAGAGTTTAGAAGAATGAGGGGAGATCTCATTGAGACGTATAAGATGATGAATGGGATGGATAGGATAGAGGTGGAGAGACTCTTCCCGCTCAGAAAGGACAGTAGGACTAGGGGGCACAGTCTCAAGATAAAGGGGGGGCGGTTTAGAACGGAGTTGAGGAGGAACTTCTTCACTCAAAGGGTGGTGAATCTCTGGAATTCTCTGTCCATTGAAGTGGTGGAGGCTGCCTCGCTAAATATTTTTAAGACGCGGGTTGATGGGTTTTTGATAAGCGAGGGGATTAAGGGTTATGGGGAGAGGGCGGGAATGTGGAACTGAGCCACGACAGATCAGCCATGATCTTATTGAATGGCGGGGCAGGCTCGAGGGGCTAGATGGCCTACTCCTGCTCCTATTTCTTATGTTCTAATGCTGGGATATCTCTCTTTTTCTCAAACTGTCTATGTGTTTTTTGGATGATCCTTCCTTCTACTTGATAAGGCAACAATGACTCCAGGGACTCAACTTGGCCCACTGCCAAAATTCCTCACCTACGCAGCGTCATCCACTGTACATGACCATATTGACTGACGTGGATCATGACTTGTCTTCTGCCTGCTTTGGTTGGCCTTTATCCTCCTCCCAGATTTGGAAACATGGGACACAGTCTTATTCTGAGGCAACAGTTCATTAACAACTCTGCCTAAGGGACTCTCATTGTTGCATGCGGAGTGGTCCAGTAACCAAGAAGAAAGCGTGAGATCGTGGTTTCCAGGATTCCCCTGACTGCTTCTTTAGGGAGACACTTAAACATTTGGATGTCTTGCACAGTTAGCCCATTGGAAGTTGGGTGGTAAGGTACAGTTCTAATGTACTTCATACCATTTAGCGCTGTGAAGTTTTAAGACTCGGCATATGAATACTGTTCCATCGCCGGACACAATGGGGGTGATCCTACCAAAAAAAACTTCTAAATCCAGGACGGGTGGGAAAACAGGACTGTTTCAGATCTGTTTTTTTGGACAAGTTCAAATCCGTGATCTTATGCACTCAGTGGATGAAAAAAACAGCAGAAATGGCTTCACGTCCAGAGAGGGAGAAGGTGGGACTTAAGTCACTTGAAAGCTGGCTGAGAGCAGCAGAAGGCGCCATTGCGCACGAGACCTGTCACTCAGCCTCTGGTGCTCTCAGCCAGCCTCAAAAAAAAGCAACCTCTCCACAGCTACTGTAGGGGCCAGTGGCTTATCGTGGCCCCATGATCCCTCTACCCAAACCAATTGACCTTTCCCTCCACCCTCGCCATCGGTGGTCCAACCCCCTTCTCTCCCCTGCAATCATGGTCCGATCCCCCACTGCGATTGGCCATCTGACACTCCTCCATGGCCAGCCCAGAAAGTCCCCTTCCCTCCCTCCCGCCCACCGCTCCCTGGTGCAGAGTGGTAGAGAGCCTCCCTCCTTCCCTCCACCGATTTCTAGTACAGAGTGGCAGTGGGACCCCCCCCACTACTGACTGACTTCCCCGAGTCTGGCCCCATTCCCAGTCGGCTCCACCCACTCTAGCCCTGCCCCCTTGGCACTCCCGATGCCTGACGGGCACTTGCAGATTGGCCCTGCCAAGGGGTACCCCCATTGCCCCCAGTCTGCCCAGTGGTGCCTCAATGGCCGCTGGTTCTATTGACAAGCCATCATGACTGGCCCCCATTGCTGGGAGCTCATTAAATTAATGTAAATTCAGGTTAAAATAGTCCAAACAATTTATTCAGCCTGGCGCCGAGAATGGGTACGAGGCTGATCGCGCCAGGTATCCGTTGCTGGTAAGATTGCAGGAGGTGAGGAGTCAAACACGAACCTGGTATCTCCGGCGATCTGACCATTGGCCATCTGGGTGCATGGTAAGTTCGCCCCCCTCGCCGACACATTTAAATAGGAATTTTTATCCATGAATCTTTTTTGAATCTTTTTGCTTTGGTGTTGCTATATTTGAAGTTCACGTTTAACGTTGTACAAAACCTTGGATGGTATTTTGCCTGAATTCGGCAAAGGCCAACAGTGGGTGAGAAAAACTGCGTTGGAGCAACTGTTTTCTCTGCTTGGAACATGGTGCAAATATCAGCAAGGAGCTGGCAGGGCAGGCTCTGATTGAACCCGTTAGCTTCCCAAAGATTGGGGTGGCATTTTTATGGGCGGACCCAGTGCACGAAAGGTCACTTGGAAACATGCCCTCTGCCCGCACCCCCTCCCCATGCAACCCTACAGGGGGCTATCTGGGTACTGCCCCCTAACACTGCCTGGCACAGCCTCCTGGAACCGACCCAGCACTGCCTGGGCACTGCATTCTGACACTGACCTCAGGGCATCTCCCCCACATGGCCACGACCACTCAGGCCAACATCCTTCCTTAACTATCCTTCCCCCCCTTTTCGTCTGCTGTTCCACTGCCCTCAGCAGCTCTTGGAACTCAACTCTTCCAAAAGGTATTTCATTTTTCTATAGTTTATGCTTGTGGGCCAATAAAATTTAATAGCCTTTCCTTGCTTACTGATGAAACCTTTGCAGGTTGTAAAAGTCCCTTTAACTCTCTTTTAAAATTGAGAAGTTGAAAAGCCCAATCCTGATCTATCTCCAAATGGAGATTTTTAAACTCCAGCCGATTTACTTGTAAATCCAGTTCACCACGGCTTCTCAAATGCATGCCTCTCACAAACAAGCTGTCTCTATCCACCTCCCCCAGCGCCATTGAATCAAGGGACAAAGAACAAAGAACAACACAGCACGGGAAACAGGCCCTTTGGCCCAAAGAGCCCGCGCCGTCATTTTAACATTATGAGTCCCCTCTCCACCCATGACCCTTGTCTATGCTTATGGCATTCCACATTGAGGGAAGACTAATTTAGGGACAATTTGTTACACCAATCAGCCTAACTGCGCATCTTTGGAGTGTGGGAGGAAACCGGAGCACCCGGAGAAAACCCACGCAAGCACGGGGAGAATGCGCAAACTCCCGCAGACACCGGCCCAAATCCATGCGTCTGCACAGCAAACAATGATAGTCACTGAGCTGTCGTGTTGCCCAGCGTCTGGTCCAGTTTAAGCACACACTAACAATGTGAAGTACTAGGCTACACTCGAAACATCCAAGAGCAGCCCTCGTACGACCCATCGCGTGTATGCCCCTCGTTGGACAACAAAGCGGACCCAAGCACCTGTGGATTAAAAGAGAAAAACATCAATACCATGCACATCCTTACACATTGTGTACATAAACCTGCAGGCATTATTTACAGAATGCCACCATATCCCCAAAATATTAATAAACAACCGCCTTTGTACCTCTGCTTTTCTGTACCTCTGCCCACGAAGCTTAATTACAGCAGGAACGCACCAAAAGTTAGAGGGCTGGATTTTCCATCCGCGCTCTCCCTAAGACCGGATACTCCCACCCAAGGTCAAGGGACATTTGCCTGGCTCAGAGAACAAAGAACAAAGAACAGTACAGTACCGGAAACAGGCCCTTCGGCCCTCCAAGCCTGTGCCGCTCATTGGCCCAACTAGACCACTCGTTTGTGTCCCTCCAACCCCAGTCTTCTCATGTGACTACCTAGATAAATCTTAAACAATCCCAGTGTGTCTGCCTCAACCACCCTACCTGGCAGCGCATTCCAGGCCCCCACCACCCTCTGTGTAAAAAACGTCCCTCTGATATCTGAGTTATACCTCATGGAATGTGGCTCACGTTCCACCTGCCACAGGAACCGTAACGGAAAACCCTGCCCGATTTGCTTCATATTCAATTTAATCTTCAGTCACTCCTAAAGCCACCCAATCATAGAATCCCTACAGTGCAGAAAGAGGCCATTCAGCCCATCGAGTCTGCACTGACAACAATCTCATCCAGGCCCTATCCCTGCATTTATTTATCCTAGTAATCTCCCTAACATTAAGGGGCAATTTAGAGGAGAATTGCTTGATAGAGCAGACGCAGCACTGTTTCGTTAAGGGGAAGTCGTGTCTGACGAATTTATTGGAGTTCTATGAGGATGTGTCTAGGGCGGTGGATAGAGGAGAGCCGGTGGATGTGGTCTTTCTTGATTTTCAGAAGGCGTTTGACAAGGTACCTCACAAGAGGTTATTACAGAAGGTCAGGAGGCATGGAGTTGGGGGTAGGGTGTTAGCGTGGATAGGGGATTGGCTGTCAAAAAGGAGGCAGAGAGTGGGGGTCAATGGGTGCTATTCGGATTGGCGGATGGTGACTAGTGGAGTGCCCCAGGGGTCGGTGCTGGGGCCTCAGCTATTTACCATTTATATAGATGATCTGGAGGAGGGAACCGAGTGTAGGGTGTCGAAATTTGCTGATGACACCAAGATTGGTGGAGCGGCAAATTGTGCGGAGGGTGTGGAGAGCCTGCAGAAGGATCTAGATAGGCTGGGCGAATGGGCCAGGAACTGGCAAATGGAATTTAATGTTGGCAAGTGTGAGGTGGTCCACTTTGGTAGGAAGAATGGTAGGAAGGACTATTACTTACGTGGCGAAAAACTGCAGCAGGCGACGGTGCAGAGGGACCTCGGGGTCCTTGTGCATGAGTCGCAAAAACCCAGCCTGCAGGTGCAGCAGGTGGTCAGGAAGGCGAATGGGATGCTGGCCTTCATAGCGAGGGGGATTGAATATAAAAGTAGGGAGGTCTTGCTGCAGCTGTATAGGGCACTGGTGAGGCCGCAGCTGGAGTACTGTGTGCAGTTTTGGTCGCCGTACTTACGCAAGGATGTTTTGGCCTTGGAGGGAGTGCAGAGGAGGTTCACTAGGCTGATACCGGAGTTGAGGGGGTTGAACTATGAGGAGAGGCTGAATAAACTAGGCTTGTACTTGTTAGAGTTTAGAAGAATGAGGGGAGATCTCATTGAGACGTATAAGATGATGAATGGGATGGATAGGATAGAGGTGGAGAGACTCTTCCTGCTCAGAAAGGTCAGTAGGACTAGGGGGCACAGCCTCAAGATAAAGGGGGGGCGGTTTAGAACGGAGTTGAGGAGGAACTTCTTCACTCAAAGGGTGGTGAATCTCTGGAATTCTCTGCCCGTTGAAGTGGTGGAGGCTGCCTCGCTAAATATATTGAAGACGCGGGTTGATCGGTTTTTGATAGGCAAGGGGATTAAGGGTTATGGAGAGAGGGCGGGAATGTGGAACTGATCCACTTCAGATCAGCCATGATCTTATTGAATGGCGGGGCAGGCTCGAGGGGCTAGATGGCCTACTCCTGCTCCTATTTCTTATGTTCTTATGTTCTTATGTTCTTATCATGGCCAATCCATCTAACTCGTATATCTTTGAACTGTGGGGGGAAACTGGAGCACCTGGAGGAAATCTACGCAGACACGGGATGGATGTACAGGTTCCGCTCAGACGGTGACTCAAGCTGGGAATCGAATCCAGGTCCCTGGTGCAGTGTTAACCACTGCGCACATTGGTTATTCAAATTAGTCGAATCATAGATCCTCTACAGTGCGGCAGGAGGCCATTCAGCCCATCGAGCCTGCACCGAGAACAATCCTACCCAGGCCGTATCCCCTTAATCCCACATATAACGCTGATAATCCCCCTGACACCAAGGGACAATTTAGCACGGCCAATCAACCTGACCGGCACATCTTTGGAGTGCGGGAGGAAACTGGAGCGCCCGGAGGAAACCCATGCAGACACGGGGAGAACATACAGAGTCTGCACAGACAGTGACCCAAGCCGGGAATTGAACTCGGGCCTCTGGCGCTGTGCGGCAGCGGTGCTAACCACTGTGCCACCGTGCTGCCCTTGTTGCTGGTTATCTCATGCCATATAGCATGAGGCTGTTCACCATGACATACCTGTACCTACTCTTACTGCTGCTTTACCACTGCCGAATACTTTGTTGTGTTGATACAATGATATGTCACCATTGGTTTATTTACAGTATGTAGCATCATTCATTCATAAGGGATTGTGTAAACATGTTGTGGGTTCATTTATTAAGACTGGGCACATGGGAACAGCTCTACATAAGTATAAAGCTTGAGGCATCAGAGTTATATGTCCGCAGCAGAAGGCTGGATCTCTTAAAGTGATCTCATTCTTATATCCCTTAAAGGCAGATTGCTACCGGGTTGAACTTGAGATCTCCGTGTTCTGCACCACCCAACTCTACCATAGGGGGATGGCAAAGGGTGGAACATTGGCAAAGGATGGTAAAATGGCAGAGTGGTTAGCACTGCAGTCTTATGGTGCCAGACAGACAGGTTCAGCTCTGCCCCCTCCCCCCCCCCACCACCCCGGGGTTACTGTCCGTGTAGCTTTTGCATGTTCTCCCTGTTTTCTCCCTGGTTTCCTCCGGGTGCTCCAGTTTCCTCCCACACTCCAAAGACATGCAGATTAGATGGATTGGCTATGCTAAATTGCTGTGTAGTGTCCAAAGATGTGTAGGTTAGGGAGATTAACCAGGGTAAATGTGCAGGGCTATGGACATGGGGAGGGGGTTGGGCCTGAGGCTCTGATATTCTGTCAGAGAGTTGGTGCAGAGTTGATGGGCTGAATGGCCTCTTTCTGCATTGTAGGGATTCTAAGAGTGCATTTACCAATAATAAGTCAGAGGACCCACCTTCGAAAACAGAACTCTGGTGAAAAATTTGGATGTGGATACAGAAACATAGACAACCTTGCGATAACGCTAATACCCACATGCTTCATTCTCATGATGTGGCTGTTGAAACTTAGAAGGGAGACAGGTTGAGAAAGCAAAGCCATCCTTAAATTTAAAATTTGTGACATTTAGGTAGAAAGATAAAGGGATTGGAAGCACCATCACCTGCAAATTCTGTTCTAAGTCACGCATCATTCTAACTTGGAAATGTATCTCGATTTCTTCTCTGTCACTGGGTCAACATTGGGAAACCCTGTGCACAATGGCTGTGGCAGTTGAAGAAGGTGGTTCACCAGCACCTTCTCAAGGGCAATTGGGAATGGGCAATAGATACTGGCCTTGCCAGGGTGGTCCACATTCATGAATAAATAAATGAAACAGTACATTCTGGTCTTAATGCTTCCCTTGAGCTTCCTCTTATTCTTTCTCTGCGAATTCTATCAGAATAACCCGAAGATCCCTCCTCTCTCATTTGTTTAGTGAGCCTTCAAATTCCTCAACATTGTTCATCTCAACCACTCCCTCTGGTAGTGGGTTCTACATTCTCACTATTTCCTGGGTAAAGAAGGTTCGACTGAATTCGCTAGTGATTTCTTGGTGGCTATCTTATATTGAGAGACTTTACTTTTATTCTTTTACAGAAGAGGAAGCACCCTCTCATGCCTATGCTATCAAAATCTTGCATAATTAAAAAAAAGATTCTATTGGAAAACAACTCTGCCTTTTCTTCTGGGGAGAAAATGTGGACTTAATCTCACAGTTTTGGGTATCACCATTATCAGTCTTCCCTTCACCCTCTCCAATGCCTTTTTTAATAATATAATAAAATGTGGCCCAAGCAAAATTTGGTAGAGATTTAGCATAAGTTCCTTTTCAATTACACCCCCCTAGGAGAAGTCTCACAATGCAATATTAAAATCTAACAGGTTTATTTGGAATCACGAGCTTTCAGAGTGCTGCTCCTTCATCAGCTCCTTCACCACTCATCTGATGAAGGAGCAGCACTTTAAGAGCTTATAGTACCAAATAAACCTGTTGGACTTTCACCTGGTGTTGTGGGATTTCTTACTGTGCCCATCCTAGTCCAACACCGACATTTCCACATCATGGCTACCCCTCTAGAAGTAACACCTCAGTTTGGTTTGCTGTTTTTATGGTCTTGCTAATCTATGCCACAACTTGCAGTGATTGATGAATTTAGAATGATAGAAACTCTCCAGGGCAGGAGGAAAGAAGAGCCAGAGGAAATGTGTGAGGTTTTAAATAAATACTTTGTGTCAATATTCACAAACAGAAGGATTTGGTATATGATGAGTCTGGGAAAGGGTGTGTAAGACTTTGAGTCATGTTGAGATCAAAAGGAGGAGGTATTGGAGTTCTTGAGAAACATTAAGGTAGTCAAGTCCCCAGGGCCTGATGGGATATACCCAGAACACTGAGGGAGGCAAACGAGGAAATTGCTGGGGCCTTGAGAGAAATCTTTGTATCCTCACTGGCTACAGGTCCAAAAGGATTGGAGAACAGCCAATGTTGTTCCTTTGTTTAAGAAGGATAACAAGAATAATCCAGATAATTACAGGCTGGTGAGTCTTACCTCAGCGGTGGGAAATTATTAGAGAGAATTCTTCACAACAGGATTTACTCCCATTTGGAAATAAGTGGGCGTATTAGTGAGGGCAACATGGTTTTGTGAAGGGGAAGTTGTGTCTCATACTTGATTGAGTTTTTCAAGGAAGTGACAAAATTGATTGATGAGGGTAGGGGAGTGGATGTTGTCTACATGGACTTCACTAAGGCCTTTGACAAGGTCCCTCATGGCAGATTGGTGCAGAAGGTGAGGTTGCATGGGATCAGAGGTGAGCTGGCGAGGTGGATACAGAACTGGCTTGGTCAAAGAAGACAGAGGGTAGCAGTGGAAGGATGTGTTTCTCATGGAGGGCTGTGACAAGAGGTGTTCCTTGAGGATCAGTGCTAGGACCTTTACTGTTTGTAATATATATAAATGATTTGGAGGAAAATGTAACTGGTTTGATTAGTAAGCTTGCAGATGACAGAAAGGTTGGTGGATTTGCAGATAGCGATGAGACCATCAGAGGATACAGCATGATATAGATAGATTGGACACTTAGGCAGAGAGATGGCAGGTGGAGTTTAATCTGGACAAATGTGAGGTAATGCATTTTGGAAGGTCTAATACAGATAGGAAATATACAGTAAATGGCAGAACCCTTAAGAGTATTGATAGGCAATGGGATGTGGGTGTACAGGTACACAGGTCATTGCTAACTATTGTGCCAATGTTAATTTCAGTTTGGTAAAGTAAATATGTTAAAACTTGAAAACTTGTCTTTATCTTAAAGTTATCAGTCTCTCTGAAGATCATAACAGTCTTTTTTGAAAATCCGGATAAACTACCTCGACAGCATTACTATTGTCTACTCTCTGTTACCCAGTAAAAAGTTTCAGAAAGTTTTCTCTTTTAAAATCCATGCTGATCTTTCTTTTTCATTTCCCAATGTGGTTCCACTCTCTCCTTGAGTAGGTATTCCATTAATTTTCCTATCATTGGTGTTCAGCTGATTGACCTATGGACCCCTGGACATGTGTTTGTCCTCTTCTTAAATATAGAAATTGCATTCTTTGTCCACCAGTGCTCTGGCAGTGCACCTTTTATCTAAAAAATATTTATTAAATATGCGTCTCAATGCCTCTGCTATCGCTTCCAGAGATTCCAATAAAATATATGAATGCAATCCATCTGGACCAGGGTTTTAGTCCTCTTGAAATTTGTTTAGTTTATTCATTGTAAAAAAATGAAATACGTTTATCTCATTATTCAATATCATGTCTATCTGTTGTGTTTCTTTGGTGAATACCAGAAGTGTAATAATTATTTAATATTTCTGCTATCTATTATTAACAGACGGAAAGATGGCACAGTGGTGAGCACTGCTGCCTCACAGTGCGAGGGATCTGGGTTCAATTCTGATCTCAGGTCACTGACTGCAAGTTCTCCCCGTGTCTGCATGGGTTTCCTTCGGGTGCTCCGGTTCCTTCCCACAGTCCGAAGATATGTGGGTTAGGTAGATTGGCCGTGCTAAATTGACCCCAGTGTCAGGGGTAATAATTTGTGTAGGGTTAGGGGAGCATGGATGGGTTGGTATAGACTCAATGGGCCAAATGGTCTCCTTCTGCACTGTCAGGATTCGATGATTAACTGCGGCATTATCTTGTCTATTCCTTAATAGCCTTATTCCCAGCACAGATCGATGAGCCTGTAAAATATTTTACTATTTTGTTTTATGTTCCTTTGTAATTTAATTTCATACTTCCTCTTTGTTTTCCTAATTGTTTTGTTGACCTCTCTTCCAGTTCGTCATGTTCTCTCTAATCATGCACTCTTCTGCAGTCAATGTACATAATGTATGCCTCTACCTTAACCCTTAATTGTCCTAAATGTCTTTATTTACTTAGGGAGTGTGAATGGCGTTTAGTATGTCCTTTCCTTTTTAATGGAATCTATTTTCTTCCCGTCTTTGGAGCACCTTTTTAAATGTTTCCAATTGCTGTTCTGAATCATTGCTTGTCGATATTGTTGCCCATTTTGTTTACCTAAGCTTTGCTCTTTGCCTTTCAAAATTGACTTCTCTCCAATCTCAAACAAGTGGATGTCAAACAACGATAAAGCAGAGTACAGGAATGAGATAAAGGATCTGGTGGACTGGTACGATGACAATAATCTCTCCCATAATGTCAACAAAATGAAGGAGATTGTCATCAATTTCAGGAAGCGTAAAGGAGAACACGCCTCTGTCTACATCAATGGGGATGAAGTAGAAAGGGTTGTGAACTTCATGTTTTTAGGTGTCCAGATCACCAACAACCTGTCCTGGTCCTTCCATGCCAGCCCCACAGCTAAGAAAGCCTACCAACGCCTCTCCTTTTTCTGAAGACTAAGGAAATTTGGCGTATCAATTACGACTCTCACCAACTTTTACAGGTGCATCATAGAAAGCATTCTTGCTTAGCATGGCTCCTGCTCTGCCCAGGACCACAAGAAACTACAAAAAATCATGAACGTAGCCCAATCCATCACGCAAACCAGCCTCCCATCCATTGACTGTCTTTACACTTCCCGCTGTCTCGACAAAGCAGCCAGCATAATTAAGGACCCCATGCACCCCAGATATTCTTTATTATACCTTCTTCCTTTGGGAATAAGATAAAAAAACTCTGAGGCCACATACCAACCAACTCAAGAACAGCTCCTTCCCTGCTGCTGTCAGACTTTTGAATGGACTTACCTTGCATTAGTTTGATCTTTCTCTACATCCTAGCTGTAACACTGCACTCTCTTATTTCCTTGCCTACGAACGGTATGCTTTGTCTGTATAGCGCGCAAGAAACAATACTTTTCACTGTATGTTAACATATGTGACAATAATAAATCAAATCAAATCAAAGCAAAATTCAATCTATTAACGTTGTTTTCACCATACTGATGTCTTTCTCCAACATCATCTTAAAGTTTATGATATATATTTTTATTCATTTATGGGATGTGGGCTTTGCTGACTAAGCCAGCATTCATTGCCCGTCTTGTATCACCTTTGAGAAAGTGGTGGTGAGCTGCTTTCTTGAACTGTTGCAGTCTATGTGGCGAAGGTACACCCATGGTGCAATTTAGGATCACGATTGCCGAGCTACTCCCCTACTTTTACTTCTCTCAATGTTCTGGTTCCTCCCCCATTATTAAATCTAACAGAGAATTTTCTCTGGTTGGCCATTTTTACATATTGGGTTAGAAAGGAATCCAATACACAATGTACAAACTCTGTCCCCTTAACCCCTTGTACTCTTCTGTACAGTTAGTAGCAGCCTGCCTGAAAACCCTCATAATCATTATTTAGTTTTTTACTCAATGTACTAATTTTTTTTGGCATATTTCTTCCTCTCCAAGTCTTCCACTCTTGATAGTCTATGGACAAAACTGATTAGTGTGATTGATCCTTTATCACATCTCACCTCTACCCATTTGGTTGTGCTGATTCCCTTGACCCTATTTGCTCCTGACAGTATCTTATCTTTATTTAGTACAAGTACACCTCCCCACTTATCCCTCTATCATCTCTAGATAAATTATATCATGCAATGTTTAATTCCTCATCCTGTTTTTTTTTCATTTAGCTATGGCTCAGTCATCCCTACTCCTTCAAAACATGGATTTCCCCCAGTTCCCCTGTTCTATTACTATCTCTGTTGAGCATTGCTGTGCAGGCATTTTCCAAGGATTTCATCTCGCTTTATATTTAACTATTTGTAGACACCTGCTCAATAACTCAATTTGTCCCCTTGGCATCAATGTTTGTCCTTACTTTATTCTTTCCCATGCTCTCTGTTCCTGTTTTGTTTCCATTAAGGTTACTTCTTGCAGATCCCCTCCCCCATCTCACCCGTTTAAAGAATTTACCTTCCACTTCTATATACACTAGCAGCAAGGACACAGGCCCTGTTTCAGTTCATCTGGAGCCCATCCCATCAGATACAGCACCTTCCTATCCCAGAACAGGTACCACTGTCTCAGCAAAAGGAACCATTCTTTTCCACACCAGTTCTTAAGCCGCACACTACTCCTTCTGAACTCTCCGTTCCTATGGGAATCTGCACATGGCCTGGGCAGCAATCCAAACATTATTACTTGTGAGATCCTGCCCTTTGTTTTAGAACCTAGGGGCAGAATTTTTCCGTCCTGCCCGTCACGGGAATCATAGCGAGTGGGACACAGACCCATGCAAATGTCCATTGAATTCAAGGGGGAATTTCCGACCTTGGGATGAGCTATACGTAGAAAGCATACCATTCATAGAGAAGGAAAGGAGAGAGTGCAGAATGTAGTGTTACAGTCATAGCTAGGGTGTAGCGGAAGATCAACTTAATGTGAGGTTGGTCCGTCCATTCAAATGTCTAATGGCAGCAGGGAAGAAGTTGTTCTTGAGTTAGTTGGTACATGAGCTTAGACTTTTGTATCTTTTTCCTGATGGAAAAGGTGGAAGAGAGAATGTTCGGGGTATGTAGGGTCCTTGATTATGCAGGTTGCTTTTCTGAGGCAGGGTGAAGTGAAGACAGAGTCAATGAATTGGAGGGTGGTTTGTGTGATGAACTTGGCTATCTTTGTAGACCAGTTCATCGCAACCCTTTGTAGTTTCTTGTGGTCTTGGACAGAGTAAGAGCCATACCAAGCTATGATACAACCAGAAAGAATGCTTTCTATGGTGCATCTGTAAAAGTTGGTGAAAGTTGTAGCTAACATGTCAAATTTCCTTAGCGTCCTGAGAAAGTAGAGGCGTTGGTGGGCTCTCATAACTATAATGTTGGCATGGAGGGATCAGGAAAGGTTGTTGGTGATCTGGACACCTAAAAACATGAAGCTCTCGTGGACGCTAGACAGGGGAATGAATAATTGGAATCCTCATTACACAAAAACTGGTGATGGAGGGATGCCAAACAATGGTCACAGCCACTGGAGGAACCAAAAAATAAGTAACGATTCTGGAGAAAACAAATTTGAAAAGAAGCTTATCCATGCTTTGCCTGAAATGATCTGTAACTGTATCGGGAATCGATCAAGTAGCAGTTACCCTGCAGCAACAAATTCAGAGTCGGTAGGGCGAAGTGTTGCAAAACATGAAATGAAATAGGCTGAGCTCAGGTTTACCTATTTTTGGGCAATAAAGGATACAAGATAACGTTAAAAATTACATGGCACGTCATTCTCACACTGGCTCTTTCCATGGTGAAAATGGTGGGTGTTATTGGGCCGTTTGATGGGAATATAGGGTGTGTTGGAGCTCAAGTACAGAGGGGATTGACTATTCTGTGTCGGCGAACAAGGTAGCATCATATCTAGTAGTCCTAACTTTTCTTAGAATCACTGGGGGGAGGTGGGTGATGGTGGGAGGGGGGGGAAGTATTTAACCTTCTGAGAAGTCTGGTATAGTTTGAAAAACCAGGCATGAAAGCTTATGATAAAATAATGGAAATATTGCAGAGATACTCTTCATAGAAAACTTTTATCATCGCAGAAAGGTTTAGACTCCGTTAGTGTAACCAGTGAGAAAATGAGTTAATCACACAGTTTGTAGAGACTAGCTGAGCGCTGTCATCGAAATTCTATCACCCCACCCGCCATGGATTCAGAACGGGCGTGGGATGGACAACGGAAATGTGGGACAGGGTGAACAGCCAGAGGTCGTGGTACATATCGGTACTAGGTAGGAAGAGAGATGAGGATATGCAGCAGATGTTTAGGGAGTTAGGTAGCAAATTAAAAAGCAGAACCTCAGGGTTGCAATCTCAGGATTCTTCCCTGTGCCACGTGCCAGTGAAGCTGGAAATAGGAGGACAGAACAGCTCAACACCTAGCTAAACAGCTGGTGTCGGAGGGAGGGTTTCGGATATCTGGACCACTGGGGTCTCTTCCAGGGCAGGTTGGGCCGCTACAAGAACGGGGTGTATCTAAACTGGAAGGGCATAAATATTCTGGCCGGGTGGTTTGCTAGTGTCACATAGGAGGATTTAAACTAGTTTGGCAGGGGGGGATGGAAGCCAAAGCAAAAGTGAATTAGCTGAAGGGGAACCAGAGATTAGGGCCAGTAAGACTCAGAGAAAGAGCAGGCAGGGTGAGATTGCTAATCAGAGAGGGTCTGGTGAGCTGAAGTACATTTGTTTCAATGCAAGAAGTGTAACAGGCAAGGCAGATGAACTTAGATCTTGGGTTAGTACCAGGAACTATGATGCTGTTGACATGACAGAGACTCGGTTAAGGGAAGGACAGGATTGGTAGCTTAACACTCCAGGATACAGATGTTTCAGGCGGGGGAGAGAGGGATGTAAAAGGGTGGGGAAGTTGCACTACTGGTTAAGGAGATTATAGTAACAAGTCTGACAACACCAGGTTTTAGTCCAACCTATTTATTTGATAATATACTCGCAAGCTTTCGGGTTAGCCCCTTCGTCAGGTGAATGGAGAGTTCTGGCCATTCACCTGACGAAGGGGCTAACCCGAAAGCTTGCGAGTATATTATCAAATAAATAGGTTGGACTAAAACCTGGTGTTGTCAGACTTTTTACTGTGTTTACGCCAGTCCAACGCCGGCATACCCACATTAAGGAGATTATCACAGCTGTACTGTGGGAGGACACCTTGGAGGGCTCATACAGAGAGGAAATATGGGTAGAGCTCAGGAATAAGAAATGTTGGGAGTTTACTATAGGCCACCCAACTACCAGTGGAAGATAGAGGAACAGATATGTCGGCAGATTTTGGCAAGGTGTAACAGTAACAGGGTTGCTGTGGTGGGATGTTTTGATCTCCCCTATATTGACTGGGATTCAGTGCTAGGGGCATGGATGGGACAGAGTTTGTAAGGAGCATCCAGGAGGGCTTCTTGAGACAGTATGTAGATAGTCCAACTAGGCCATACAGGACTTGGTAGTGGGGGATGAGTCCGGCCAGGTGGTCAATGTTTCAGTAGGGGAGCAGTTCGGGAACAGTGACCACAATTCAGTAAGCGTTAAGGTACTGATGGTAAAGATAAATATCAAGTTAAGATGCTAAATTGGGGAAGGCTAATTACAACAATATTAGGCAGGAACTGAAGAATGTAGATTGGCATCACCTCTGCACATGCGTTGCTCTAACATGCCATGGATCAAATTTTTAGTGAATTAGAAGGAATCCAGTGTAACTTAGACAGTATCCTATTTACTGGAAAGAATGAGGAAGAACATCTCTGCAACTAGATGCCACACTCCAGAGATTAGAAGATTACGGACTAAGAATCTGGGAAAACAAATGTGAATTTTTCCAATCTTCGCTCGAATATCTGGGTCACGTCATTGGGAAACGTTTGAAGGTCAAAGTCATTCGTGAAGCACCTGCACCTCAAGATGTCAATTAACTTCAATCTTTTTTGGCCTTATTAAATTATTACAAATGGTTTGTCCCCCGTTTGGCTACTATTCTGCAACCAGTACACAACCTATTGTGTGAGAACAGAAAATGGAAATGGTTGGACGAGTACCTTTTGTACAAGCTGAGGAAGCTCCACTAAAGTCTGAAGTCCTGACACACTTTGATCCAAATTTACCCTTACAATTAGCATATGAT
Source organism: Carcharhinus amblyrhynchos (assembly GCF_965287045.1). Lineage (NCBI taxonomy): Eukaryota > Metazoa > Chordata > Chondrichthyes > Carcharhiniformes > Carcharhinidae > Carcharhinus > Carcharhinus amblyrhynchos. Next base: position 130,844,075 of record NC_137327.1, read on the forward strand.
GAATCAGCTTCTGGGGTGAAGGTGGTAGTTTCCCACAGAATGCCCATAGGTGAAGACAAGCCAAAAGCTATTACAAGGTTCTTGAATAAATTAGATGTCAATTATGCACAGATAGAGAAAGACGCCCTGGGGATCATCTTCATAATAAAATAGTTTTAGCAATTCCTCTATGTGAAGCAATTTACATTATTGGTGGACCACTGATGGTCCCCTGACAGTGATATCTGGGCCTCATACAGGGATTCCATCTCTGGCAACGAGCAGGATGCAGAGGTGGCCATTGCTCTTGTTAGTGCACACATAGATGATATATTATCACCAGTACAACCTACATGGAGATGCTGATAGATTCTCCCGACTACCCTTACCCAAGGTAAGTCAGGTTAGTCTAATGAACAGCTTGCATAGAAACATCTTCATGTGGGGGTCACTGGCACAGCGGTTAGCACTGCTGCCTCACAGCACCAGGGATCCGGGTTCAATTCCGGTCTTGCGGAGTTTGCACCTTCTCCCTGTGTCTGCACAGGTTTCTTCCAGTTTCCTCGCACCATCCAAAGATGTGGAGGTTAGGTCAATTGGGCCATGCTAAAATTGACCCTAGTGTCAGGGAGATTAGCGGGACAAATACGTGGGGTTGCGGGAATGGGGCCTGGGTGGGATTGTGATCGGTGCAGACTTGATGGGCCAAATGGCCTCTTTCTGCATTGTAAGGGTTCTATGATTCTATTTTTTGATAGGTAGATAACACTCCTGTAACTGTGGGACAAATTAAGAAGCTTACCAGAAATAATCCACTCCTGTCAGAAATCATGGACATGGTGCTTTGTGGCAAAGCCTGAGTTAAAGCCATATTCAGCTCCAAGACGAGAACTTTGGAGAATGAGAGTGAAGTGTACTGAACCAATTACATATAGGCCACTGTGGCACCATAAGGATAAAGGAGATAGAACTATTTTCAGTGGCCAGGACTCAGTGCCAAAATCGAGGAAAACTACGGAGCCTGCTGCCATTAATTCCACTATGCCCCTGGGAATGGCCAGAAGAGGCCAGATAAAGAGCACATGTAGATTATATTGGATCATTCAAGAGGTGTATGTTTCTCATTCTGGTTGATGCACACTCAAAGTGGCCTGAAGCTGCCATTATGAAAACCAGAGAGAGCGATTAAAAGACTGGGTGAAATTTTCACCTGATTCAGTTGCCCCAAACAACTCGTGAGAGACAATGAGCCTTGTTCATTTTGCAAAAATTCACAAACTATTTAAAGGAGAATGGGATTCAGCACATCCAATCCGCTCCTTATCCTCCTGCCACAAATAGGCTGGCAGAACGCTTTGTACTGACAATGAAGCATTTGTTAAATATTACTCGAGAACAAACGTCATTGACTAAACGACTGAGCCAATTGTCATTGAAATATAAAGATGTTCGCTCCACAACCCATGTTTCTCTGGCGTTGCTCGTGGTTAAATGTTAACTCTGCACAGTGTTTGATTTGCCTGAGCTATCCCGGACGAGAGAAATTTTGGAGACGAAAACAGGAAGATCAGGTTGTATGACGAGTCAACAAGGCAAAACGTCATGTTTTGCATCAGGGTCAAGATGTTCTGGCAAGCACCCACACCACAAATGAGAAGTGGATACCTGCCATCACCTTAACACAGACAGATTCGGTCTCCCACAATGTACAAACACGAGACAATGCAATATAAAGAAAGCGATCTACTTTTGGCAACGAGAACCAGTCTGGCAGAGACAGAACCAACAAAGATCGCTGTACCAAGAGGAGACCTGGAATTTCCTGAGAACCTGACACTAAATTGGACCAATTAGGGAAGGTGGTACCTCAGCTGGGGACCAGATATTGACTCAACCTCAGAACACTATGTTGACTCCGGTTAAAACAACCACGGACAACATCCAAAGACACCAGAGGCTGCAGTAAACAATAAAAAGCAGACACCTGAGGTTTGCCAGCAAACATACAGAGAAAGGTGGCCTCTGAAATGTCTGACCGTTTGACAGTTATTTATTAATTGCACAGATTGCTAATTTTGATTGTTAAAGTTACACTGTTATTGGTGTTGGGGACCTTTGATTTAAAGAGGGAGGAAAAGCGTTGCGTATTCATTTTATTTCTCGTATTTCCTCACCTTACAGTGGGGCAGGGGCACTTTAAGACACCAATCTTAGGATAATATCAGGGCGGTAGTAAGGGAAGATATAGGCTCCAAAGAGCAAAATGTGGAATTGTTGTGGGTGGAGATAAGGAATAGTAAGGGGAGGAAGATGCTGGTGGGTGTGGTCTATAGGCCCCCAAATAATAACTTAGGGGTGGGGCGGGCTATAAACAAACAAATAAATGATGCGTGCAGAAATGGAACGGCGATAATTATGGGGGATTTTAATCTGCATATTGATTGGTTGACCCAAGTTGGACACGGTGGGCTTGAGGAAGAGTTCTTGGAATGCTGTCGGGATAGTTTCCTTGAACAGTGTGTGACAGAACCTACGAGGGAGCGAGCTATCTTAGATCTGGTGCTGTGTAATGAGGCAGGTAGAATTAGGGATCTTATTGTGAGGGATCCTCTTGACACGAGCGATCATTGTATGGTTGAGTTTTTGATGCAGACGGAGGATGAGAAAGTAGGGTCACGAACCTGTGTCCTCTGTTTGAACAGAGGGGAGTACGAAAGGATGAGGGAGGAATTGGCAAATATAGTTTGGGGGCGCAGATTGGTTGGTAGGACGGCTGAGGCAGTGGAGGATTTTTAAGGGGATCTTTTTTGGTACTCAGCAGAAATATATTCTGATGGTAAAGGAATGTAGGAGAAGGGATAACTAGCCGTGGTTATCGAAGGAAATAAAGGAGAGTATTAAATTAAAAGCTGATGCGTTCAGAGTGGCTAAAAATAGCGGGCGATTAGAAGATTGGGAAAATTTTAAGAATCAACAAAGATTGACTAAGAAGGTGATAAAGAAAGGAAAGATAGACTATGAAGCTAAACTAGCACTAAATATAAAAAAGGACAGTAAAAGTTTTTACAGATATATAAAGAAGAAGAGGCTGGCTAGAGTGAATGTTGGACCCTTAGAGGATGAGAAGGGGGATTTAGTGGTGGGAGATGAGGAAATGCCTGAGGCCTTAAATAAGTTTTTCGCCTCGGTCTTCACAGAGGAGGACGTGAATAGTTTGCCGGATATTAAAGATAGAAGGATGGTAGGAGTTGAGGGCCTGAATGCGATTACTGTCACGAGAGAGGTAGTGCTTGATCGACTAGCGGGACTGATGGTGGACAAGTCCCCAGGACCGGACGGAATGCATCCCAGGGTTCTGAAGGAAATGGCAGAGGTGATAGTGGATGCCTTAGTGATTATTTACCAAACTTCGCTGGATTCCGGGGAAGTGCTGGAAGATTGGAAAATGGCTAATGTTACGCCGCTGTTTAAAAAAGAGAGCAGACAAAAGGCAGGGAATTATAGGCCGGTTAGTTTAATGTCTGTTGTTGGAAAAGTGCTTGAATCCATCATCAAAGAAGAAATAGCGAGGCACCTAGAAAAGAATGGTTTGATAGAGCAGACGCAGCACGGTCCGTTAACGGGAAGTTGTGTTTGACGAATTTATTGGATTTCTATGAGGATGTGACTAGTGCAGTAGACAGAGGGGAACTGGTGGATGTGGTGTTTTTAGATTTTCAAAAGGCATTTGATAAGGTGCCTCATAAAAGGTTGCTACAGAAGGTTACGGTGCATGGAGTTGAGGGAAGGTGTTAGCGTGGATAGAGGATTGGTTGTCTAACAGGAAGCAGAGAGTTGGTATCAATAGATGCTATTCTGATTGGCAGTTGGTGACTAGTGGAGTGCTGCAGGGATCGGTGCTGGGGCCTCAGCTATTTACCATTTGTATAGATGATCTGGAGGAGGGGGCTGAGTGTAGGGTGACGAAATTTGCTGATGACACGAAGATGAGTGGAAAAGCAAATTGCGTGGAGGGTGTGGAAAGTCTGCAGAGGGATCTGGATAGGCTGAGCGAGTGGGCGAGGACCTGGCAGATGGAGTACAATGTTAGCAAGTGTGAAGTTATCCACTTTGGCAGGAACAATAGTAGGAGGGATTACCATTTAAAGGGCGAAAAGCTGCAGCATGCTACAGTGCAGAGGGACCTGGGGGTCCTTGTGCATGAGTTGCAAAAACCCAGTCTGCAGGTGCAGCAGGTGATCAAGAAAGCGAATGGAATGTTGGCCTTTATAGCGAGGGGGATAGAATATAAAAGCAGGGAGGTCTTGCTGCAACTGTACAGGGTACTGGTGAGGCCGCAGCTGGAGTACTGTGTGCAGTTTTGGTTGTCGCGCTTGCGGAAGGATATATTGGCCTTGGAGGGAGTGCAGAGGAGGTTCATTAGGCTGATACTGGAGATGAGGGGGTTGGACTATGAAGAGAGGCTGAACAGACTGGGTCTGTACTCATTGGAGTTTAGAAGGATGAGGGGGGATCTTATAGAGACGTATAAGATAATGAAAGGGATGGATAGGGTAGAGGTAGAGAAATTCTTCCCGCTTAGAAAGGATAGCAGGACTAGAGGGCACAGCCTCAAGATGGGGGGGGTGGTGCAGTTTAGATCGGAGTTGAGGAGGAACTTCTTCACTCAAAGGGTGGTGAATCTCGGGAATTCTCTGCCTGTTGAAGTTGTGGAGGCTACCTCGCTAAATATATTTAAGTCACGAGTAGGTAGGTTTTTGACAGACAAGGGAATTAAGGGTTATGGGGAGAAAGCGGGAAAGTGGAACTGATCCACTTCAGATCAGCCATGATCTTATTGAATGGTGGGGCAGGCTCGAAGGGCTAGATGGCCTACTCCTGCTCCTGCTTCTTATGTTTCTTTTCTTATAATCAGAGTGAGAGGGTGAGAGAGTGTCCAGCCAGAGGAATAAAGAGCACAGAGGGGGTGGCAGAGCTGGAGAGAGTTTCAGGGAGGCAATGCCATTTGTGAATCGAGACAATTTTCACTGCGTCAGGTCACCTCCAAAACCCTTGTAAAATGAAGAGGGCACCCAATTCTGGGACTCTTGCCCTTACTGCCAACACCGGAAATGTTCCATAATACCAGATATGGGGTCCAGTCACATGCCTATACCCTTTACTCATGAACTGGCCACTTCCATTGTAAGGTAGGCAGCTGATACTGTGGGAGGGAGCTGCACTGGATCTGATTCTGAGGAATGAAGCTGGACAGGTGGTTGAGGTGGTGGTGGTGGGGGAGCATCTGAGTGATAACGATCACAACACAGTACCATTTAAGCTTGTTACGGGCAAGGAAGTAGACAAGCTGCAAAAAAAATGATTTGGATTGGGGAAGATCGGATTTTAGTAAAATAAGACTGGATCTAGCCAAGGTAGACTGGGAAGAGCTACTAATGGGAAAATCTGTAGGAAAGCAGTGGGGGGGGGGGGGGGGGTGGGGGGTGGGGGGCGGGTGGGAGCATTCAAAACAGAAATGGGGAGAGTGCAACCCAGCATGTTCCCTCTGGGTGATCGGTAGGAATAACAAGCCCAGAGAACCATGGATGACTAAAGATACTCAGGATGCAATGAGAAGGAAAAGGAAGCCTTTTAAAAGTATGAGAGGTGCAAATCAGTGGAGGTCTTAGTGAGGCACAGGAAGTGCAAGGTGGAGTTTAAGAAAGCAATAAGGAATGCAACGAGGGGTTTGAAGGGGTGTCTTCTCAGAATAAAGAGAAGCGCAGAGTCAGGGAGGTTTAAGGAGAGAATTCCAGAGAACAGGCTTGGCAACTGAAGACACAGCCACCCATGGTGCAGTGATGGACCAGAAGGCCAGGAGTCAAGTTAGGCCATTTGGTCCATCAAACCTGTTCTGTCACTCAATGAAATCATTACTATTTGATGTGATGGTCACAACTCCACTTTCCCATTTTATCCCCATAATGCTTTATTCCCTCACAGGTTAAAAATCAAACTCTCTCAGCCTTGAACGTGCTTAATAGAGGTCTATAAAATAATGAGGGACATAGATCAGCTAGAAAATCAATAGTTTTTAGGGGAGTCTAAAACTAGAGGGCATAGGTTTAAGGTGAGAGGGGAGAGATACCAAAGGGTCCAGTGGGGCATTTTTTCACACAGAGGGTGGTGAGTGTCTGGAATGAGCTGCCAGAGGCAGTAGTAGAGACAGGTACAATTTTGTCATTTAAAAAGCATTTAGGTAGTTAGTTACATGGGTAAGATGGGGGTAGAGGTATATGGGCCAAATGCGGGCAACTGGGACTAGCTGAGTGGTTAAAAAAAGAGGCGGCTTGGGCTAGTTGGGCCAAAGGGCCTGTTTCCATGCTGTAAACCTCTCTGGTTCCATTAATAACCCAGTCTCTATGAGAAAGAATTCTACAGATTCACTGCCCTCTGAGAGAAAAAAATTCTCCTCATCTCTAAGTTTGAAGTTTATTTATTAGTATCGCAAGTTAGGCTTACATTAACACTGCAATGGTGTTACTGTGAAAATCCTCTTGTCGCCACACTCTGACACCCGTGTGGGTTCACTGAGGGAGAATTTGGTACATCCAATGTACCTAACCAGCACGTCTTTCAGACTGTGGGAGGAAACTGGAGCACCCGGAGGAAACCCAAGCAGACACGGGGAGAATGTGCAGACTCCACACTTGGGGATCCAAGTCAGGAATCGTTCCCAGGCCCCTGGCGCTGTGAGGCAACAGGTCTAACTATCATGCCACTGTGCCACCCCATTCTGTCTTGAATGGGCGAACCTTTGCATACTTTGGTCCTCAACTTTCCCCAAGAGGAACACAGCTACTTTGGACAGTTATGAGGGGCTGGAGGAGATTAATTCTGACAATCTGGGGGCAGATTTATTTCCTGTCGATCTTTCCATGTGGAATTTGGACCAAACTGAACCAAGTTTAAAAACTGCAGCCTCGGAACATCAGCAGAAATATGCATTTTTCTTCATAATTTAGCATTCTGCTTGCAACATAATGAATTTTATAACATTTTCCCTTCCCGTTATAAATAAGCATGGTGGCAAATTAACGATTCTTGCAAACATTGCTGAGTACTAATCTTTTATAACACAAATCTTTTTAAATTGACCGTATTTCTATGAAAGAGTAGCTTTGCAAAATGTCCCTGTGAAATTTAGTGGGCATGACAAAAAGTTTCATGTACATAATTTGTTTTTTGCAAAGTACTTATTTCCGATACATACTCCATTAATGTGTAAAATAGAAGAAAGAGATCCCAAATACGAAAGGCTAAACAAAATGATTTCAAAGATTCTTCAGTGGCCCTCTGCCAGGAGAAAGGGTGTCAGGTCAGAGCCACATGTGCAGCTTTGAAATGAAATGCGATTGGCCAATTGCAAAGTCAAAAGTCAGAGAACAAAATCTATTCAAACTTACTCAAGAAACTCGCAAACCAGCAGACCATGCTGTTGGTATGCTGTTTAGTTGAATTAAAGTTACTCCTTGTTTTACTGTGTGATCAGTGTCTAGACAGGGTTCTTTGGGGTCTGTCTACTCTCTCAAAGTAAGGTGTTTGAGACCATTGTCTGTTAAAAAAAAAATTCCTGTTCTAGGACCCTTGTTGTTTGTCAATTTCATAGATGACCTGGATGAGGAATTGGAGGGATGGGTTAGTAAGTTCGCCGACAATACGAAGGTTGGTGGTGTTGTGGATAGTCCGGAGGGATGTCAGATGTTGCAGTGTGACATAGATAGGATGCAAGACTCGGCGGAGAAGTGGCAGGTGGACTTCAACGTGGATAAATGTGTAGTGGTCCATTTTGGCAGGACCAATGGGATGAAGGAGTACAATATCAAGAGTAGGAGTCTTAGCAGTGTTTAGGAGCAGAAGGGTCTTGGGGTCCGGGTCCATAGGACGCTCAAATCGGCCTCGCAGGTGGAGGATGTGGTCAAGAAGGCGTATGGTGTACTGGCCTTCATTAGTCGAGGGATTGAGTTTAGGAGTCAGGAGCAACTTTATAAGACCCTTGTCAGACCCCGCAGTTCTGGTCGCCTCACTACAGGAAGGATGTGGAAGCTATTGAGAGGGTGCAGAGGAGATTTACAAGGATGTTGCCTGGATTGGGAGGCAAGCCTTATGAGGATAGGTTGAGGGAGCTAGGTCTCTTCTCCCTTGAGAGACAAAGGTTGAGAGGCGACCTGATAGAGGTTTATAAAATGTTGAGAGAAATAGATAGGGTGGATTCACGGAGGCTATTTCCCAGAGCTGAAATGGTCGCTACGAGAGGACACAGGTTTAAGGTGCTGGGGAGCAGGTACAGAGGAGATGTTAGGGGTAAGTTTTTCACTCAGAGGGTGGTGAGTGAGTGGAATCGGCTGCCATCGGTGGTGGTAGAGGCGAACTCACTGGGGTCTTTTAAAAGACTTCTGGATGAGTATATGGGATTTAATGGGATTGGGAGTTACAGATAGTTCTATGGCTTGGTAGGTATGGATGTGATCGGTGCAACTTGAGGGTCGAAGGGCCTGTTTGTGCTGTAGTGTTCTATGTTCTATGCATTCCTCTTAATTTGTAGCTGCTATATACATATTGGGACTTCTGCAGGAGGTTGGAACCTTCGCTCCCTCCATATATCACTCAATAATGTGTGGTTACATCATCATTGCCCCAGCCCATTATGTAACCTCCCCCCACTCCTCCACCCCCTCCCACCCTCCCATCCATTGACCCTGTCTACACTTCCCGCTGCCTCGGGAAAAGCAGCCAGCATAATTAAGGACCCCGTGCACCCTGGACGTAGCCTTTTCCATCTTCTTACATCAGGGAAAAGATACAGGAGTCTAAGATCACGTACCAACCGACTCAAGAACAGCTTCTTCCCTGCTACCGTCAGACTTTTGAATGGACTTAACTTGCATCAAGTTGGTCTTTCTCTACGCCCTAGCTATGACTGTAATACTACATTCTGCACCCTCTCCTTTCCTTCTCCCCAATGTACTCTGTGAGTGGTATGTTTTATCTGTATAACATGCAAGAAACTATACTTTCCACTGTATCTCAATACATGTGACACCAATAAATCAAATCAAATCATGTGCTGCTGACGATAACCCTTTCTTTCGCGGAAAATAAGTACTTTGCTTTTTTTTCCAGAACATGGCAATGTGGACTGTCACAGAGAAGACCGACTAATGAAGTGGGCAAATCATCCAACTTTAAGACCAACTATCTACTGTTTTAGCTGGGTTAGCACTGCAGGGGTTTGGGCTGATGAAAACTGCGCGTGGGTTAAGGAAAGCCATATCATAAAATCACATGGAGCAGGAGGCCATTCACCCCATTGTGTGTTTGCCAGCTCTTTGAAAAATTAGTCCCATTCTGTCACTCATTTCCCCCAAGAGCGCTGTGCTGTTTTCCTTTTCAAATGCACGTACAATTCTCTTTGAAAGATGAATCTGCTCCCACCACTCAGCACATTCCAGATCATCGTAACTCGCTGCATTTGGAAAGAAATTTCGGGGCGGGGTTTTTCCTGTCCTTCCCGCAAGGGGACACTTTTGATCCGCTGACGGCACACCCCTGTCGTGGGTTTCCCAACAGTGTGGGTTGGATTCAATGGGAAATCCCACTGAGAGTGCTGGAGTTAGTAGATCCCACCCCTGGCAAACAGCGGGCCGCCCCCCACCACTGAGAAACACATCACACAGAGATGGGGGGGGGCAGGGGAGGCGTGGAGAATCCCACCCTCTATCTCCCCTCTGCTTCTTTTGTCCTTTGATCAATGGTCTTCAATCCATGTCCTCTGGTTTATGAACTTGCCAGTTTCTCCTTATTTGCTCCATCAAATCCCCTCATAATTTTGAGCTCTATTAAATCCCCCCTTAACCTTCTGCCCAGGGAGGTAAAGAGGGAGTTCCAAAGAATCACGGCAGTGCACTAGGAGGCCATTTGGCCCATCAAATCTGCACCAACCACAATACCTTCCAGACCTTATTCCGTAACCCCCCATATTTACCCTGCTAATCCCCCTGACATTAAGGTTAATTTACCACGGTCACCATTTTTGGACTATGGGAGGAAACCGGAGCGCCTGGAGGAAACCCATGCAGCCACCCGGGATAATGTGCCAATTCCACACGGACAGTGACTCGAGGCTGGAATTGAACCCAGGTCCTTGGCAGTGTGAGGCAGCAGTGCTAACCACTGTGCCACCGTGCCGTTCTAGAGAAGCCAAGACCTGGGGGATGGATGATGCGGAATGTATGGAGACTGAGATTAAAATGAATTCAGAACTGCTGGGGGTCAGGTGGGCTGCCCTCAAACATGTAAAGTTGCTACTGTTCCAGATGGGCATAGCTGCTCTCTCCTTTTTGAGGGGGAGAGCTCAGGAACACCACACCTCAGGCAAGGTTGAGAAGGCAGTACCCTCAGGAATAAGCAAACATGTACTATATAGCAGAATGACTTTTGTTAGACAAAATGTAAAACTGAATAAATTCAAATATTATATCAGTAATTAATTTCCTTATGTTTTTCAATGCAGATTGCTGAGCGTATTTGATAGCTTAGAGCGTGCTGGTTAGCTTTGAGCAATCTATTGGGTTTGATATCAAATTCATTCTCAATTAGAGCTTTTGCCATCAAATTCTAAATGGAAAGCGTTGATCACACCTGAAAGCAAAAATGATGTTCAAATATTTGGTAGGGTGAGCAGTGATACAGGAAGCCTTCTCGCTCTCCGAGCCAGAATATGTGGCCTCAGAGAAGTGAATTTCACCCTTACCCTCAATGTAGTCATGTCCATTATCCCAAAACAAAGGCCTGGAGTTAAGGTGTGGTCAAAGGTTCAGTCAAAGATTCATTCCAATTGGGATTTTTAATCATTTGTGGGACATGGGAGTCACTGGCTGGCCAGCATTTATTGCCTATCCCTTGTTGCCATTATTCAGAGGGCAGTTGAGAATCAACCACAATACTGTGGCTCCGGAGTCACATAGAAGCATAGATATAGAAGATAGGAGGGTAGGAGGAGGCCATTTGGCCCTTCGAGCCTGCTCCATCATCCATGGCTGATTGTCCAACTCAATGGCCTAATCCTGCTTTTCCCCCATAACCTTTGATCCCATTCAGCCCAAGTATATATCCAGCTGTCTCTTGAATACATTCAATGTTTTGGCATCCACTACTTCCTGTGGTAATGAATTCCACGGGCTCACCACTCTTTGGGTGAAGAAATGTCTCCTCACCTCCATCCTAAGTGGTCTACCCTGAATCCTCAGGCTGTGACCCCTGGTTCTGGACTCCCCCACCACAGGGAATATTCTCGCTGAATCTACCTTGTCAAGTCCTGTTAGAATTTTATAAATCTCTAAGAGATTCCCCCTCATTTGTTTGAACTCCAGTGAAAACAATACCAACCTAGTCAATCTCTCCTCATACATCAGACCTGCCCTCCCTGGAATCACCTGGTCAACCTTCACTACACTCCCTCGAGACTGAGGACATCCTTCCTCAGAAATAGAGGCCAAAATTGCAGACAATACTCTCGGTGTGTCCTCACCGAGGCCCTGTATAACTGCAACAACACATCCCTGCTCCTATACTCGAAACCTCTCACAATGAAGACCAGCATACCATTTGCCTTCTTTACCACCTGCTGAACCTGCATACTTACCATCAGTGACTGGTGCACAAGGACCGGAGGTTTGTTGATGTCACACAGGAGGACTGAAACTAGTTTGGCAGTGGGGTGGAAGCCAAAGCAAAGGTGAATTAGCTGAAGGAGAATCAGAGATTAGGGCCAATAAGACTCAGAGAAACAGCAGGCAGAGTGAAGATACTAATCAAAAAGGATCTGGTGGACTGAAAAGCATTTGTTTCAATGCGAGAAGTGTAACAGGTAAGGCAGATGAACTTAGAGCTTGGATTAAGTACTTGGAACTGTGATGTTGTTGCCAATACAGAGACTTGGTCAAGAGAAGGACAGGACTGGCAGCTTAACATTCCACGATATAGATGTTTCAGGTGGGTTAGAGGGAGATGTAAAAGGGGTGGGGAAGTTGTACTACTGGTTAAGGTTAAGGAAAATATCACAGCTATGCTGCGGGAGGACACCTCGGAGGGTTCATACAGCGAGGCAATATAGGTAGAGCTCAGGAATAGGAAGGGTGTCGTCACAATGTTGGGGGTTTACTGTAAGCCACCCAACTGCCAGTGGGCAATAGAGGAACAGATATGTGGGCAGATTTTGGTAAGACGTAAAAGTAACAGGGTTGTTGTGGTGGGAGATTTTAACTTCCCCTATGTTGACTGGGACTCACTTAGTGCTAGGGGCGTGGATGGGGCAGAGTTTGTAAGGGACATCCAGAAGGGATTCTTGAAACAGTATGTAGATAGTTCAACTAGGAAAGGGGCCATACTGGATCTGGTATTGGGGAAAGAGCCTGGCCAGATGGTTGATGTTTCAGTAGGGGAGCAGTTCAGGAACAGTGACCATAATTCAGTAAGTTTTAAGGTACTGATGGATAAAGATTAGTTTAGCCCTCAAGTTAAGGTGCTAACTTGGGGGAAGGCTAATTTCAACAATATTAGGTAGCAACTGAAGAATGTAGATTTGGGGCAAATGTTTGAGGGCAAATCAACATCTGGCATGTGGAAGGCTTTCAAGTTTAAGTTCATTGGGATTTAGGACCGGCACATTCCTGTACGGATGAAGGATAAGTATGGCAAATTTTGGGAACCTTGGATAAAGAGATATTTTGTGAGCCTAGCCAAAGAGAAAAAGGAAGCATTTGTCAAAGCTAGGAGGCTAGGAATACACAAAGCAAGCGTGGGATACAAGGAAAGTAGAAAGAAACTTAAGCAAGGATTAAGAAGGTCCAAAAAGGGTCACAAAAAACATTAGCCAGCAGGATTAAGGAAAATCCCAAGGCTTTTTATATAGAGAGAGAGAGCAAGAGGGTAGCCAGGGAGAGGGTTGATCCACTCAAGGACAAGGGTGGGGCTTTGAGTTTAAAAATTCAAAGAATTCCAATAGATTCATCCAGCATAATTTTCCCTTCATAAATCCAGGCTGACTCTGCCTGATGTGTTGGCCAGGACCTCTCCAAAGTCTCCATATCTTTCTGGAAGGATGGGGACCAGAATTGATCACTATATTCCAAGTTCAGCATAATTAAGGTTCTATAAAGTTGGCAGATTTCCTTCCTTAAAGGACATTAATGAACTGGATGGGTTTTTCCAACAATGGACAATGGTTTCCTGGCCATCCGTAGATGGTTAATTTGACATTTTTTATTGAATTTAAATTACACCATCCACCGTGGCGAGATTAATAGAATCCCGATACAGAAGGAGGCCATTCAGCCCATCAAGTCTACACCAACCACAATCCCACCCAGGGCCCACTCCCACAACCCTTCACACTTATCCTGCTAATCCCCCTAACACTAGGGTCAATTTAGCATGGCCAATCCACCTAACCTGCACACCTTTGGAGTATGGGAGGAAACTGGAGCACCTGGAGGAAACCTACTGGGGAAACTGTGCAAACTCCACACAGACAGTGACCCAAGCCAGGAACCGAAGCCTGGCATTGTGAGGCAGCAGTGCTAACCACTGTGCCACCGTGCCACCCCCCCCAACCCGCTGTGCCACTGTGCTGCTCTACATCACAGATTCGAACCCAGGTCCCCAGAACAGTAGCTGAATCCCTGGATTAATAGTTGAGCGATAATACCACTAGGCTGTCATCTCCCCCAGGAGGAAACCCAGCAGTGTCTGTCTCAGATGCAATGCCCTCTATGATTGGAATAGCCTTCCAACACTAGGTTAAGGATAGACAATGGGTGAGATACTGAAGGGTGAGTGGTACCTGTGCAAATCCTTAATCCATCATGAGTCAGTGACCTAAGTGGGGGAGAACGCAAACTACTGCGGATGCTGGAATCTGAAACAAAAACAGGAAAATGCTGAAAAATCTCAGCTGGACTGACAGCATCTGTGGAGAGGGAGAAGAGGCAATATTTCAAGTCTAGATGACACTCATCTTGATTTGAAACACTGGCTCCATTCTCTCTCTCTCCACAGATACTGTCAGACATGCTGAGACTTTGCAGCATTTTCCTGTTTTTGTTGTGATGACCTAAATGGGGAGGTTCGGGGTAGAAAGAAGGTAAACTGACAGCAGGGTAGCTGTAGTTAAAACGGCACCTTCCTGCAGGTCAATTTCATTTTTAGTTAATCGGACTGCGGACCTCAGGGTAAAGGTATGTTTTCAAGGGAAGGGTCGCTTACTCTATGGATGAGGAAGTGGGAGGTCTCTGAAGGAGACTTGCCGGAGAGGTGGTACAGATTGCGTTGCCTGGGTCAGAGCTGAAAGTGGGTGGGGTAGCCGTCTTGAAGATGGATTTTTTTTTGGTATATTCAAAGCAGCAGAAAATTTGCCAAAGATTTAAAGTTTGTTTATTTAGCCAACAGAGCAATAAACAGTTTTATTAGCCCAGCGGGACCATAAAATTTTTATATTATGCCAACAGGGCATAATGCATAGACATTATTAGGCTAATGGAGCCACAGACAGTTTTTATTAGGCTAGTGGGGCCAGAAACATTGAAACAGTTATTAAGGCAACATGCCTACAGAGTTTTTTTAAACAAAAATACACAGGACGGAGGCCAAAAATCAGTTTAAGTAGACCGACAGGAACAGTAAGTATTGAAGTAGTTATGATTGCAATGGTATTAACTTGAGTTTAAATAAAGTTAAGGAGGCCAGATTGAGGGCTTTTGGTACAATGACAAGCCCTATTGTTGGTCATAGACTGCAGTCTCTGTACTGTTGAAAACATTGTCCTTGTCACATCTGGACTCAACCGCACATCCCATTGACTTCACCCTGCATAAAACTCAAAGAACAAAGAACAAAATCAGCCCAGGAAACAGGCCCTTCGGCCCAACGAGCCCGCGCCGCCATCCCAACACCACTAGTCCACCTCTCTACCCACGACCCCTGTCTAATGTTTTATGGCCATCCAGATTGAGGGAAACTAATTTAGGGACAATTTATTACTTCCAGTCAGCCTAACAGCACATCTTTGGGGTGTGGGAGGAAACCGGAGCACCCGGAGAAAACCCACGCAAGCACGGGGAGAACGCGCAAACTCCCACAGACACCGGCCCAAATCCATGTGTCTGCACAGCAATCAGCGATAGTCACTGAGCTGTCATCTTGCCCAGTATCTTGTCCAGTTTAGGCACATACTAACGACATGAAGGACTAGGCCAATCTCGAACAACCAAGAGCAGCCCCAGTACGACCCATTGCGTGTATGCACCTCGTTGGACACGAGGTGGACCAACTTAAAACCTGTGAATGAAAAGAGAAAAAGCATTATTATCATACTATACCCACTTACATTACCAGGGACGCCCCAGTGCTAATGACCCTTATTTAAAATGTTCTCCTATATCCACCCATCTCTAACTCAGTCTAAGTTACTCCACTGCGCATGTCCTGTCTTGCACTGGTCCCATTCGACCATTGCCTACCCTCTGCTGACTTGTCTCTGCAGGCTTTCAGACGAGTCCTCGCTTATTAGGGTGGCACGCTGGCACGGTTTTTAGCACTGCTGCCTCACAGCGCCAGGGGTCTGGTTGGACTCTGGTCTTGGTGACTGCCTGTGCAGTCTACGCATGGGTTTCGCCCAGCTGCTGCTGCTGTTTCCCTCACACTGCAAAGCTCTGCAGGTTGAGTTGATTGGCCATGCTCAATTGCCCCTTAGCATCAGGGGGATGAGTAGGGTAAATACATGGGGTTACGGGAATTGGGCCTGGATGAGATTGTTGTCAGTGCAGGCTCGATGGGCTAAATGGCCTTCTGCTACACTGTAGGCATTCGATGAGCTTAAAATTTAAAATCGTCTCTTTAAATTCCACCATGGCTTAGGGGGGAACCTTATTGCCGCCATCGCCCCATCCCTTTGCCCAGTCTCTACATTTCTTCATCCTGAGTCCTTGTGCATCCTCTCCCTCTTTTCTCTGCATATTTGATGATTGACGTTTCAGCAACCAGCGACCTTAGAATTCCTGTTTTCCTTGAGCATCTCTCCATCCTCTCTTCTTTAACGATATCCCGCAAAAACCCATCTACTTTCCAGTTCTAATCTCACCTTTATCTAGAGCCACTCTTAAAAGATGTATTTTGTGAAACAGGAGCAAAATATGGCAGATGTTGGAAATCTGAATTAAATTCAGAAAGGCCAAACTCCAGTTGCTGATGGTAAATTCTACCCAATGTCTGCAGCAGCGATCTGCCTCCCACCATCGTCACCCTCATCTAGCAGAGACAGCTGGCTGGCTTTTGTTGGGGTTAATTTGTTACAGTTTATTTTTTATCATTGTCACAAGTAGGCTTGCATTAACACCATAATGAAGTTACTGTGAAAATCCCCCATTTCGCCACACTGCTGAAAACGAAACTTTACCCCTCGCTCCGCAGCCCAATTATCTAGAAATAAACTAGACCTGGTAGACTGAGGGAGAATTTAGCACGGTCAATGCGCCTAACCAGCATCTTTCGGACTGGGAGGAAACCGGAGGCGACCAATGCACAGATGGGGGAGAAATGTAGGCTCTGCACAGACAGTGACCCAAGCTGGGAATCAAACCCAGGTCCCTGGCACTGTGAGGCAGCAATGCTAACCATTGTGCCACCCTGGGTGCGACATCTCCTGATCCAGTGAGGAAACAGTGAGCAGAATCACAGAATACTACAGTGCAGAAGAGGCCCATCAGCCCATCAAATCTGCACCGATGGATGAAATGCCCTAACTTGCCCACCTAATCCCAGCACTTGACCTGTAGCCTTGAATGTTATGGCTACAGGTGAAGTGCTTATCCAGGTACTTTTGAAAGGATGTGACACATCCTTCATCCACTATCCTCCCAGACCATGTATCCCAGACCATCACCACCGTGATGTGTAGCTTATTGCAAGATCTGAGCATTTTGTAAGATCGCCCTTTTAGCGACCCTCTTTTCTGGGGAGGTGGGAGTAAAGACAATGCACAATGGCTGTCGGCAGGTGAGTTTGTGTTGGCCGTACTCAGTGCAAACAGAAAAATGGCAAAAAGGTCTGTGCTGGGATTAGAATTATAGAATTATAGAATCCTTACAGTGCAGTAAGAGGCCATTCAGCCCATCAGGTCTGCACCAACCACAACCCCACCCAGGCACTATCCCCATAACCCCATGTATTTACCCCACTAATCCCCCTGACACTAAGGGGCAATTTAGCATGGCCAATCCACCTAGCTTTCATTGGAGAAAGAAAAGACTGACAAAGATCGTGACACATTTTTGGAACTTCTAATGTTGATTTTTGAGGAAGTTTGGAGCAATTTAAAAGATTTCTCTTTGTACACATCGCATTCAGGAACACAGTGAGTAAGCACGGTACATAATTGAAAATTAGGCATATTTGAGGACAATAGGAGAATTCAACTTTTAACAAAGGGAACTTTTGCAATTACCAACAAAGGTTTCACATTTGTCTGAAAGTGAACAAAGCAAAAGAGGAGGATGAAATGAATGTTTTCCTCACCCTGATGAGAACAGATTCTTTTGAAGCTGCTTTTAATGAATGTTGTCTGAAAGACACCGGTTTGGAGGAATACATTGAAATTAATCAAATTTTGGACTCGTGTTGTGACAAGATGTCAGGAAATTCGACATGTCCCCTGTGGCTCTCACTAATTTTTGCAGATGCACCACAGAAAGCATCCTTTTCGGATGTATCACAGCTTGGTATGGGCACCTGCTCTGACCAAGACTGCAAGAAACTACGAAGGGTTGTAAATGTAGCCCGGTCCATCACACAAGCCAGCCTCCCATCCATTGACACTGTCTACACTTCCCGCTGCCTCAGAACTGCAGCCAGCATAATGAAGGACCCCACGCACTCTGGACATTCTCTCTTCTGCCTTCTTCTGTTGGGAAAAAGATACAAAAGTCTGAGGTCGTGCACCAGCTGACTCAAGAACAGCTTCTTCCCTGCTGTCATCAGATTTTTGAATGGACCTGTCATATATTAAACTGATCTTTCTCTAAGCCCTAGTTGTGACTGTAACACCACATTCTGCACCCTCTTCTCCCCTATGTACTCTATGAACGGTATGCTTTGTCTATACAGTGTGCAAGAAACAACACTTTGCACTGTATTCCAATACGTGGCAATAATAAATCAAATCAACTCATGCAAGAGTAAAGATGAAATTACATGTCAGGAAGTAATTACTAAGTGAGACTGTTGGGGGTTACATTCTCGAATTAAAGAAACTCTCTTGCCATTGTACGTGTGGCACAACCTTAGAAACCAACCTCAGAGACACATTCGTCGGAAGCCTAAAGAATAGTAGAATCCGGACCTGCAATTAGGCAGTAACCATGCCAATGGCACAAGCAGTGTTTGCTCCAGTTTCCTCCCACAGTCCGAAGGCATGCAGTGTAGTGTCCTTGGTGCCCCAAGATGTGCAGTTTAGGGGGATTATTGGGGCAAATGCATGGGGTTAAGGGGGAATAGGGTCGAGGTAAGATGCTCTGTTGGTGCAGGCTCCATGGGTCGAATGGCCTTCTTCGTAGAATCATAGAACCCTGCAGTGTAGAAAGAGGCCCTTCAGCCCATCGAGTCTGCACCGAACGCAATCCCACCCAGGCCCTACCCCCATATCCCTACATATTATACCCACTAATCCCTCTAACCTCTGCTACCCTGGACACTAAGGGGCAATTTCTTAGCACAGCCAATCAACCTAACCCGCACATCTTTGGACTGTGGGAAGAAACTGGAGTACCTGGAGGAAACCCACGCAGACATGAGGAGAATGTGCAAACTCTACACAGACAGTGACCCGAGCCGGGAATCGAACCCAGCGCCCTGGAGCTGTGAAGCAGCAGTGCTAACCACTGTGCTACCGTGCCGCCCCTTCTTCTGCCCTGTTGGATTCTATGAAAAGAAAACTGGTGAGAATCTGATTTGTTGCTGTAGGGATAGCAAAGGAGAGAGGTGATCAAATGTGTCATGATCCACAATAGATATTCTGTTGCTGGGATAGCAGGCTATGCTGCCTGTTAACCAGGGTGAATACTGGAAATGAAAGACATATGACTACAAGTCAGATTTCTTGATAAACTGAGATGCTCGGGAATATTCATCCATTGAAGAAATTACATAAAGAACCTGCATTTTATAGCAGCTTAATGCTACCTCAGGACATCACAAAGCACTTTATGGCCAATTAGAAACATTTTTTTGTGAAATGTAGTCACAATTACATTGTAAGATATACTGCAAATTCATGCATCAGCTTCCACTAATGACAGTTTAATCATAACCGGATAGTGACAATGGAGATCTCATTGAAACGCACAGAATACTTGGATAGGGTGAATGTGGGGAAAGTGTTTTCATCAGGAAACGAGACTAGGGTCTGAGGGCACAGCCTCAGAGCAAAGGGGCTATCCTTTAGAACTGAATTGAGGGGGAATTTCTTCAGCCAAAGGGTGATGAACCTGAGGAATTCATTGCAACAGAAAGTTGTGGTGGCCAGGTTATTGAGTGCTTACCCCACTCCAACAATGGAAGCCCCACATCAGAGTGTATTTAAAACAGAGATAGAGGGTTCTTCATTGGTAAGGGTATCAAAAGTTGCGGGGAAAAGGTGGGAGAATGGGATTGAGAAACGCATCAGCCATGATTGAATGGCAGAATAAACATGATGGGCTGAATGGCCTAATTCTGCTCCTATGTCCCATGGTTTTATGAGTTTCGTGCTGCTGGGGGATAATTATTGGCCGGGACGCTGGGTAAAACTCAGCTCCTGTAAAATGATGGTGTGGGGTCTTTCACGAGACGGCAGACAGGACCTGAGTTTAAGATTGCATTGTGAAAGACTGTGTCCCCCATCGTTGCAAGGACTCTTTCATGGCTGCACTTAGGTTTCAGCCTGAACTTTGTGCACAAGCCTCTGGAGTGAAATTTAAACTCGCAATTTTCTGACTCAGAGCTGCGAGCTTTACCAACTGAGCCAAGATTGACACTTGCGCATATTTTTCCTCAGGAGGTTAAACAGTTTAACTGGAACTCACAATAGGACATATTGGCTTGTGGAAAAAGCTGTTTTAATGTTTTCTTTCCTCGCGCTGTGCTATACTTTCTGTGTTCTGGTAAATAAAGGTAAGATGTCCTTGCGAGCAACTTGCAAATAGAGTGCACAAAGAGCAGATGTTCAGTGTAATGGGTTTTATTTTGCCTTCTGGGAAAGACCTGTGTTTAACGTCAGTGGTTATTTAGTTCACCATAAGTGGAGGTGCCTTGTTAGCCAAATGATGCTTTCCGTGAGAGGATTGGTAATCACTTTGACGTGGGTGTAAATGCCTGCCTGTTGAACTTTTCAATTTCTCGCTGTTTGTTATGGTAGCCACTGCTATCTTGGTTTACAAGGTTTTCTCAAGCCTATTAACACGGGTCGGATTTTTTAAAAATAGGCCACGTACACCCAGTTCTTAGCTGATGCATCTCAATTCCAAGAAAACGAGGGCATCAGATTTCATCTTTGGTGATCTCTGTATGCTTTAAAGCCTCAGCATCACAGCGTAGTACTTTTATTTTGGTTAGTAACTTGTTTTGGTTCCCCTGCTCCTTGATGCCACTTTCTTTGCGTTGTTATAACGAGTGCCGTTTCAGTCCATTTTTACATCAATGCGGGACCATGTTTGTAAGAAATGGAAGCGTTTTATTTTCTTTGGGAAGGTGGCGGCGGGTGGGGGGGAGGGGGGCTGGGGTAGGTGGGGTGGGGGGGGGGTTTATCCTAATTGGTTTGTATCACGGAATTAGTCAGCTAGCCAGCCAGCCGTACAATCCTTCCTCTGCTCGCTGTTCTTAAAGTTTTAACGTTTATTTATTAGTGTCACATTAAGCTTATATTAACACGGCAATGAAGTTACTGTGAAAATCCACCAGTCGTCACACTCCGGCGCCTGTTCGGGGGTACGCTGAGGGAGAATTTAGCAAAGCCAATGCACCTAACCAGCACGTCTTTCAGACCGTGGGAGGAAACCCATGCAGACACGGGGGGAAGGTGCAAACTCCGCACAGACAGCGACCCAAGTTGCGAATCGAGGCTGGGTCCACTGTGCCCCCATCAAGAATGCCTGAAAGCTGTCTGATCCAATATTTGGTCAGGGAGTTTTCGGGCAATCCTAAAACGGGTGATGGGTTTCTTACAATTGTAAACGAGGGGCCTGTCTAAAACCCTCTTGGCAAACAGAATTTAACATCCGTGCATCTCAGAACCTCTGTCGGTCTCGCAATCTGTCAGACACGGGGAAAAGGTGCAGATTCCGTACAGACAGTGACTCAACCCAGGAATTGAACCTGGGTCCCTGGCGCTGTGAGGCAGCAGTGCTAACCACTGTGCCACCGAGCCACTCCTTAACATCAATAACATCCTAACATCAATAACTATCCACTTGGCAAAGCAAAGTTGTTCCCAGTTCCAACGTGGATTCTAAGTGATATATTGACATTAATCAGGTGAGGAGGTGCTTCTTGTTGTGATTTGAGTTGTTGGGTTGAACTGAGAACAAGAAGGAATATGTGGGATCCTGCTTATTCCCAAAGGGAGGTACACATTCATTTACTCTTCCATTGCATCTGTTGTGCTAATTTGTCAAAATAACATACTGGGAACTGAACAGGACTGAGTTTGTTCTTCTCCTGCATCTCTGCTTTAATGTTAACCCTTCCTCTGTTGTTTAAACAATAATATTTCGGCGCTGCACCATTTTGTGAATGAAAATGAAAATCAACAAATCTGTTTGCCAAATACTATTTTTGGAAAAGCTCCAAGGAAAGGAAGGGGCCCCAATGGTAATGACACCAGCTGATCTGCTACCCAGATCAGATGGTTAGATCCTCCACACCATTTGCCAGCAATACTTTCTTTCCACAATAATTACCATCAGCTCAATGCTGGAGTCTCTGTGCGTTCAATAGATTCCCGTGAACAAGCGCTCTCTCTTACCTAATACTTCAATGTCTTCACCTGCCATCACTTCTCTCACAAGCCATCTAACAAATAGCTGATTGTGATAGAGTGTTTCTGAACAAGAGCAGAGGTGACAGTATTTTTTTTATTCTTTAGAGGCGTCAACCCAGCCTGTAGTGAAGCAGACGGCTGAATGGAATGACCTTGCTCTCGCCTCCGCCACTGGCAACCTCTCAAACACCCCATCATCCACCCACTCCTGGAGCTCATTACCCCAGAGTGAAGAATCCTGCTTTCAACACCATTAAAGTAGGCTTTGTAATCTTGAGTCTATTAACAGCAAGTCCTTATTAACAATCTATAACAATATACACATATACGGTAGAGGGTACAAGTATGGAATGGACTCCAGCCTAGGTCTTCACACATCTCTAGACTGACCCTGGCTCTTGGTCATGAAGCTTCTTATATCACTGCGCGGACAGTACAGTACTCCATCCCACATTAACCTTGTATGTACCAGACTCTACTACTACCACTCCCACTCCCTCGTTGCAATGTGTTGTTTCTGCTGACCAGTATGTTGTGTTTTAGGTTTGTCTGTGGTGTCTCACTGATCAGTGTTTTGAGACTCGTATGTTTGAACGTAAATTGCTTCTCGTTAATCTTTAACTATTTACAGATTCCAGATATGGTTGTGCATGGTGCTGTTTCTCCCGTGCAGGATGTTTCCTGAGTGTTCTCCCTGAATCTATTACTATCTCACTCTATGCATCATACCATGGGTGTTGCAATTTTCCAGCCCCACATTAACCTTTGCTCTCGTGAATGCCTTTTCACTGCGATGGGATGCAGGCACATAACAAAACATCCTCCTTTCTTCTCAATAGAAAATTTTCCTCCCTTCCAACTGAGTACACTGTTTGCAATGCAATTTTTACTTGCCTTTCCTTCTTTCCAGCCTCACATCTCTGATTCATAAATTCAGGTGATCTTGAGGCTTGACAGTTCTTCCATATCTCAAACTGCCACAAGTAAAGGGATGGCAGTGGTACACTTTCCTTCTGGTACCTGGCTATCTCCATTTGATTTGCTTCTTGCTCTACCTTTGAGTTGTGTTTCTCCCTGTTAACAACTTATCTGCTTTTTTTGGATACCCTGAGCTTATCCTGTTCCTTCCACAGGAAATGTGGACTCGGTTCATTTCTAGAATGGACTTGAAGGTTCTTTTGCTGTGGTGCCTGCTGAGATCTTACTGGAAGTGTCCATTACTCAAGAGGAACTTTCATTCCCATTTATTTTACAACTTCAGCCAATTGTTTATTTACTGTTTTATTGGTGAATTGTTTTACAAGCTTTCATTCCGCTCAATGGTTCCCAGCATGTCTGAGACATCCAGGCCGGAATTTCCACCAGTGGGATTTTCCCACCCTGCCGCAGTGAACAGAGAATTGGCTTTTTCCCAAAATCTCCATCCTCACTGCAGCAGGAGAGTGGAGTGAACGGGCGGTAAGATCAGGCCCCAGTGCTTCTTTTTCTTCTTTGTACTTCACTGTAGCATTTTCTGATCCTATTTCTGTCTCCTCTTTCTCTGTCTGCAACAGAACTTTGTCTGTGTTTTCTGCAGCTCTGTAGCTTTTGTCTTCGTCCTTGATGATGGAACGCTGCTGAATCCTCTCTGACAACCGGTTCATCCATTCACTCAGAGTGAGGTTAAATTCACTTTGCTTCTCTTTGTAATTCTCCACTGGGATAAACTTTGCACTGAGGGATTATTGTAGCCGGTGAAAGTTCTTCAACAGGTTCACCTTTCCTTTGTGAATCTCGCATACTTTATCTTGCAGTGTCCTGTAATTCAGTAGAGTCTCCTTCAGTTTCCTTCTGTCTTCATTTGATAGTCTTCATTTCTTCTTGTTGCTGAATGATTGTACATCCCTTTTGCACTTGATCTAAAAGGACAATCCACTGTTCTTTCAGCTGTTCATTTTCCTGTTGACCTCAATCCAACTCACTCTGGGTTTCAGTGCATCATCTTGTTGGCTCAGCTTGAATCAAGTACTTCAAGTCTTCCAGCCCAACTCTTAAGCAAACATTTTCCTGTAGAAGGGCTTCATTTATTTTTTGCATGTTTTGCTCCTTTGGACTGACCTCAGATTGCTTCCCTTCATTCACAGCTGTCTGCGTCCTCTGCACTGCCATCTGCTGTTGATGCATCAACATTTTCAAGAAACTTTATTTTTGAGCCTTTAGGCTGCTGATCTTCGCTGTGTGCTAAACTCTTCAGCTCAAGCAGTTCATTGCACTGGCATGGCTGGTAACCATCTTGAGGTTTATTTGAAAATTGTGTCTCTTGTTCTGGCACCTTCCGTCTCCCTCACACTGGAGTCTTTTGTCTTCTTCCCTTCTAGAATCTCTTGTTGTCCTGTCTCTGGGGTCTTTTGGTGACCCCAATGCATTATGGGAGTTTCCCTCTCTCTCTAGGATCTGATCTTGACCTCGATGCTTTATTGCTTTATTGGGAGTTGCCCTCTCTCTGGTAGAGGCAGCGGAGGGACTTCACTGGTGCATTTTGGGAGAAGTCAGACCAGGAGTGTCTATTAAGAAGTGGGAAGTGGAAATCTGGTGTCAAGGAGCGGTAAGCTCAGAACACTACATTAATGTTTCCCTTTCTCCCCCCTCCTGTAACCAAAAAAAAGTGTAAGTTGGTAAGGATTCAGGAACGGCACATTCCTGTAAGGATGAAGGATAAGTATGGCAAGTTTTGGGAACCTTGGATAATATTGTGAGCCCAGTCAAAGAAGAAAGGAAGCATTTGTCAAAGCTAGGAGGCTGGGAACATATGAAGCGAGCGTGGAATACAAGAAAAGCAGAAACTTAAGCAAGGATTAAGGAGGGCTAAAAGACATCATGAAAAAGCATTGGCCAGCAGGATTAAGGAAGATCCCAAAACTTTTTATACATATATAAAGAGCAAGAGGATAGCTAGGGAGAGGATTGGCCCACTCAGGGACAGGAGAGGGAATCTATGCATGGAGCCAAAGGAAATGGAAGGGATATTAAACAAATACTTTGCATCAGTATTCACCAAAGAGAAAGACTTGGTATATGATGAGTCTTGGAAAGGGTGTATAGCTAGTTTGAGCCATGTTGAGATCAAAAAGGAGGAGGTATTGGGGTTCTTGAGAAACATTAAGTTAGACAAGTTCCCAGGGCCTGATGGAATATATCCCAGAATACTGAGGGAGGCAAGGGAGGAAATTACTGGGGCCTTGAGAGAAATCTTTGGCTACAGGGAAGGTTCCAGAAGATTGGAGAATATCCAATGTTGTTCTGTTTCGAGTAGCAGGAATTATCCAGGTAATTACAGGCCGGTGAGCCTTACATCTGTGCTAGGGGAATTATTGGAGAGGATTCTTCGAGACAGGATTTATTCCCCTTGGAAATAACTGAATGCATTAGTGAGAGGCAACATGGTTTTGTGAAGGGGAGATTGTGTCTTACTAACTTGATGGAGTTTTTTGAGAAAGTGATGAAGATGATTGAAGAGAGTAGGGCAGTGGATATTGTCTACGTGGACTCCAGTAAGGCATTTAACAACGTCCCTCATGGCAGACTGGTGCAGAAGGTGAAATCGTATGGGTTCAGGGGTCAGCTGGCAAGGTGGATACAAAACTGGCTCGGTCATAGAAGACAAAGGGTAGCAGTGGAAAGGTGCATTTCTGAATGGAGGGTTGTGACAAGTGGCATTCCTCAGGGATCAGTGCTGGGACTTCTGCTTTTTGTAATATGTAAATGATTTGGAGGAAAATATCGCTGGTTTGATTAGCAAGTTTGTGGACGACACAAAGGTTGGTGGAATTCTGGATAGCGATGAGGACCATTAGAGGATACAACAGGATATATTTCAGTTGGAGTCTTGGGCGGAGAGATGGCAGATGGAGTTTAATTCAGACAAATGTGAGGTAAATGTGTCGAAATTTGCTGATGACACCAAGATCGGGGGAACGGCAAATTGTGCGGAGGGTGTGGAGAGTCTGCAGAAGGATCTAGATAGGCTGGGCGAATGGGCCAGGAAATGGCAAATGGAATTTAATGTTGGCAAGTGTGAGGTGGTCCACTTTGGTAGGAATAATGGTAGGAAGGACTATTACTTACGTGGCGAAAAACTGCAGCAGGCGACGGTGCAGAGGGACCTCGGGGTCCATGTGCATGAGTCGCAAAAACCCAGCTTGCAGGTGCAGCAGGTGGTCAGGAAGGTGAATGGGATGCTGACCTTCATAGCAAGGGGGATTGAATATAAAAGTAGGGAGGTCTTGCTGCAGCTGTATAGGGCATTGGTGAGGTCGCAGCTGGAGTACTGTGTGCAGTTTTGGGCGCCACACCTGCGCAATGATATTTTGGCCTTGGAGGGAGTGCAGAGGAGGTTTACTAGGCTGATACCAGAGTTGAGGGGGTTGAGCTATGAGGAGAGGCTGAATAAACTAGGCTTGTACTCGTTAGAGTTTAGAAGAATGAGGGGAGATCTCATTGAGACGTATAAGATGATGAATGGGATGGATAGGATAGAGGTGGAGGGACTCTTCCCGCTCAAAAAAGACAGTAGGACTAGGGGGCACAGCCTCAAGATAAAGGGGGGGCGGTTTAGAACGGAGTTGAGGAGGAACTTCTTCACTCAAAGGGTGGTGAATCTCTGGAATTCTCTGCCCGTTGAAGTGGTGGAGGCTGCCTCGCTGAATATTTTTAAGACGCGGGTTGATGGGTTTTTGATAAGAGAGGGGATTAAGGGTTATGGGGAGAGGGCGGGAATGTGGAACTGAGCCACGACAGATCAGCCATGATCTTATTAAATGGCGGGGCAGGCTCGATGGGCTAGATGACCTACTCCTGCTCCTATTTCTTATGTTCTTATGTTCTTATGTAACGCATTTTGGAAGGTCTAATACAGTTAGGAAATATACAGTAAAAATACAGTATACAGAACCCTTAAGACTATTGATAGGCAGAGGGATTTGGTATATAGGTACATGGGTCACAGAAAGTGGCAACACAGGTGGAGAAGTATTCAAGAAGGCATATGGCATGCCTGCCTTCATTGGCCAGGGCATTGAGTTATGTTGCAGCTTTATGGAACCTTCTTTAGGCCGCACTTGGAATATAGTGTTCAATCCTGGTCACCATACTACCGGAAGGATGTGGAGGCTTTGGAGAGGGTACAGAAAAGATTTACCAGGATGTTGCTTGGTATGGAGAGCATTAGCTATGAGGAGAGGTTGGAGAAACTTGGTTTGTTCTCAGTGGAACGACACAGGTTGAGAGGCAACCTGATAAAGGTCTACAAGATTATGAGAGGCATGGACGAGTGGATAGTCAGAAGCTTTTTCCCAGGGTGGAAGAATCAATTACTAGGGGGCATAGGTTTAAGGTGCGAGGGACAAGGTTTAAAGGAGATATACGAGGCAGGTTTTTTACTCAGAGGGTGGTGGGTGCCTGGAAATCGCTGCCAGTGGAGTAGTGGAAGAGGATACGATAATGAGTTTTAAGGAGCATTTTGACAAATACATGAATAGGATGGGAATAGAGAGATACATGGTCCCTGTAAGGTTAGGGGTTTTGGTTCAGTTGGGCAGCATGGTTGGTACAGGCTAGGAGGGCCAAAGGGCCTGTTCCTGTGCTGCAATTTCCTTTGTTCTTTGTTTTTTGTTGTAGGGTCTGTTCTTGACCTCAGTGCTTTATCGGAAGTTGTTCTGTCTCTCTCTCTCTTTAGAGTCTGTTCTTGGCCTCAGTGCTTTATCGGAAGTTGTTCTGTCTCTCTCTCTCTCTCTTTAGAGTCTGTTCTTGACCTCAGTGCTTTATCGGAAGTTGTTCTGTCTCTCTCTCTCTTTAGAGTCTGTTCTTGGCCTCAATGCTTTATTGGGAGTTGCTCTCTCTCTCTCTCTCTCTCTGAAGCATGCTCTTGACCTCAGTGCTTCATCGAGAGTTGCTCTCTTTTCTCTCGGGTCTGTTTGTGACTTCAGTTCCTTACTGGGAGTGTCCTCTCTCTTTACGATTTGCTCTTGACCTCAGTGCTTTATTGGGAGTGTCCTCTCTCTTTAGGATTTGCTCTTGACCTCAGTGCTTTATTGGGAGTGTCCTCTCTCTTTAGAGTCTGTTCTTGACCTCAGTGCTTTATTGGGAATGTCCTCTCTCTTTAGAGTCTGTTCTTGACCTCAGTGCTTTATTGGGAATGTCCTCTCTCTTTAGAGTCTGTTCTTGACCTCAGTGCTTTATTGGGAATGTCCTCTCTCTTTAGAGTCTGTTCCTGACCTCAGTGCTTTATTGGGAGTGTCCTCTCTCTTTAGAGTCTGTTCTTGACCTCAGTGCTTTATTGGGAATGTCCTCTCTCTTTAGAGTCTGTTCTTGACCTCAGTGCTTTATTGGGAATGTCCTCTCTCTTTAGAGTCTGTTCTTGACCTCAGTGCTTTATTGGGAATGTCCTCTCTCTTTAGAGTCTGTTCTTGACCTCAGTGCTTTATTGGGAATGTCCTCTCTCTTTAGAGTCTGTTCTTGACCTCAGTGCTTTATTGGGAATGTCCTCTCTCTTTAGAGTCTGTTCTTGACCTCAGTGCTTTATTGGGAATGTCCTCTCTCTTTAGAGTCTGTTCCTGACCTCAGTGCTTTATTGGGAGTTGCTCTCTCTCTTTAGAGTCTGTTCTTGACCTCAGTGCTTTATTGGGAGTTGCTCTCTCTCTTTAGAGTCTGTTCTTGACCTCAGTGCTTTATCGGAAGTTGTTCTGTCTCCCTCTCTGTCTTTAGAGTCTGTTCTTGACCTCAATGCTTTATTGGGAGTTGCTCTCTCTCTCTCTCTCTCTCTGAAGCCTGCTCTTGACCTCAGTGCTTCATCGAAAGTTGCTCTCTTTTCTCTCGGGTCTGTTTGTGACCTCAGTTCCTTATTGGGAGTTGCTCTCTCTCTTTAGAGTCTGTTTGTGACCTCAGTGCTTTATTGGGAGTGTCCTCTCTCTTTAGGGTCTGTTCTTGACCTCAGTGCTTTATTGGGAGTGTCCCCTCTCTTTAGAGTCTGTTCTTGACCTCAGTGCTTTATTGGGAGTGTTCTCTCTCTTTAGAGTCTGTTCTTGGCCTCAGTGCTTTATTGGGAGTGTCCTCTCTCTTTAGAGTCTGTTCTTGACCTCAGTGCTTTATTGGGAGTGTCCTCTCTCTTTAGAGTCTGTTCTTGACCTCAGTGCTTTATTGGGAATGTCCTCTCTCTTTAGAGTCTGTTCTTGGCCTCAGTGCTTTATTGGGAGTGTCCTCTCTCTTTAGAGTCTGTTCTTGACCTCAGTGCTTTATTGGGAGTGTCCTCTCTCTTTAGAGTCTGTTCTTGACCTCAGTGCTTTATTGGGAATGTCCTCTCTCTTTAGAGTCTGTTCTTGACCTCAGTGCTTTATTGGGAGTGTCCTCTCTCTTTAGGGTCTGTTCTTGACCTCAGTGCTTTATTGGGAGTGTCCTCTCTCTTTAGAGTCTGTTCTTGACCTCAGTGCTTTATTGGGAGTGTCCTCTCTCTTTAGAGTCTGTTCCTGACCTCAGTGCTTTATTGGGAATGTCCTCTCTCTTTAGAGTCTGTTCCTGACCTCAGTGCTTTATTGGGAGTTGCTCTCTCTCTTTCTGAGGCCTCTTCTAATTTTCTGTCCTTGGCTGTTGTTTTCTCTTGTGGTTACAGTTTTGAAAGTGAGTGCCCCTTTCAGACTGTAGGTGCAGTAACTGTTCCTTTCTGTCAGGCTGTCTCCATCTGTCAGTTTTTTTTTGTTTAAATGCGCTCTTTTCTCTTTGGAGATTTTCCTTCCGGGGAATTTTCTTCATGTCTGTCACTTCAGTTGGGCGCCTGTTTCAGTTCAGAAGCTGCTGAAAGTTTTATTTTTCTTGGTCTCTCTGCATTCGTGTGAGGGTAAGGATTTTTGATCTGGATGCTACCACCAGCTTCAGGCACCATGAAGTAGGCCTTGTAATCTTGAGTACATTAACCTCAGGTCTATATTAACAGTTCCTAACTTTATATATTGTAGAGGGTACAGATATGAAGCTGACTCCACCTTTGGTCTCTACACATCTCTATCCATCTCTAGGCTGACCCTGACTCTGGGTCATGTCCCTTCTTACATCACTGTGTGTGTAACACCGTACTTAGTCCCACATTAACTCTGTACATACCAGAATCTACTAATACACAGAGATTCAGGAGGTACAGACAGTGTAATTGAGGAATTGATGTGATGAGACACAGGAGAACCACAGGTCGATGCCAGAGTGGAACTTGATGTTGTTCAATGTGACATCTTATCTGACCAATAGGCAGGTAAACTCAATGTCCTCCATGAAGGGAAGGTTGCCAGTAGAGCGTCAGAGACGTATAGAATCCTTACTGTGCAGAAGGAGGCAATTCGGCCCATCGAGTCTGCACTGACAATAATCCCACCCAGGCCCCATCCCAGCAGCCCCCTTTATTTACCCTGCTAATCTCCCTGATTTGTATTATGTTCCTATATGTCCTCCCCAAGGCATGCAATGAATGTCTGGCATAGTGGTAGAGGCAGTAAGAAGTCTCACAACACCAGGTTAAAGTCCAACAGGTTTATTTGGTAGCACAAGCCACTAGCTTTTGGAGCGCTGCCCCTTCATCAGGTGAGTGGGATTTCAGTTCACAAACAGGGCATATAAAGACACAAACTCAATTTACAAAATAATGATTTGAACGTGAGTCTTTACAGGTATTCAAGTCTTAAAGGTACAGACAATGTGAGTGGAGAGAGGGTTAAGCACAGGTTAAAGAGATGTGTATTGTCTCCAGCCAGGACAGTTAGTGAGATTTTGCAAGCCCAGGCAAGTCGTGGGGGTTACAGATAGTGTGACATGAACCCAAGATCCCGGTTGAGGCCACTCTCATGTGTGCGGAACTTGGCTATCAGTCTCTGCTCAGCGACTCTCTCTGCCGTCTGTTATGAAGGCCGCCTTGGAGAATGCCTGCATCTCCACATCGCAGTGGTAGAATCCATAACCCTAATGTACACCAACGTGTAAGGTGTTATCACTTCCTTCAGATTGCAGTAGCATCTCCTGAGAGGTCTGGTCAAATCAGTCAGCTCAGTGTGGTGGCCCTGAATGCAAGACAGCAGATCTCGGAGAAATGTCGCCAGAGGCCAACATTAATCAATTAGAAAGGCTAGAGGTACCATTTCTGAAGGATTGAGGAAAATATTATTAAATCTCTTACAGGATTTTATTGATCTTTTTGATTCTATGGAGTCCATTTGCCCAGTGACCACTGCTAACCTGAATCCTATTCCTTGTACCAGTGTAATACTGATGATGTTCCTTTAGAAGTTACTTTCTTTTCATGGCAGCAATTAAAAGGAGCAAGCCACCATTTCTCCAAAGAAGCCTCCAGCTTTGTAGGCCCAAGTCTTTACCGTATAATTCCCAGGACTTGGTGGGTAGGGATTCTGTTCAGTGGGAGACAAACCATCTCTAGCTGAAGAGGTTCATCATAACTAATCGCAATAACTTATATCTTGGTCTCAAAACCTTAAGTGGGGCACAGAAGAAATATTAAGAAAAGGCTTTGTCAAGCCCATGTGGTTTCCAGGGCTATGAAGAGTTTTACGTCACAAGTTTAAGTTTATTTATTAGTGTCATAAGTAGGCCTACATTAATAGTGTAATGAAGTTACTGTGAAAATCCCCTAGTCATACACGCCTGTTCGGGTACACTGAGGAACAATTTAGCATGTTCAATGTACCTAACTACCACGTCTTTCGGACTGTGTGAGGAAACCAGAACATCTGGAGGAAACACACGCAAGCATGGGGAGAACATACAAACTCCGCACAGATTGTGACCCAAGCTGGGAATCGAACCCGGGTCCCTGGCACTGTGAGGCAGCAGTACTAACTACTGTGCTACCATGCCACACAAAGAGGCCCATTATGTCTGCCATCAAGTATCTATCTACTTTAGTTTCAACACTTGGTGCGTAACCTTGGATGCTATGATGCTTCATAGTGTGTGCGGTAACAGAACAAAATAATGTTATTCAGAATTGTTTGATCTGTCATTGGAATGCTGCAAGCATTCTTTTTGGTTTGATT
The DNA here is from genome assembly GCF_965287045.1 of Carcharhinus amblyrhynchos. Taxonomy (NCBI): domain Eukaryota; kingdom Metazoa; phylum Chordata; class Chondrichthyes; order Carcharhiniformes; family Carcharhinidae; genus Carcharhinus; species Carcharhinus amblyrhynchos. Next base: position 130,876,223 of record NC_137327.1, read on the forward strand.
TTCTTGCTTGACAATGGGGAACATTTGCATAAATAAATGCAAGAATGATTTGCATTTATTTAGAACCTTTCAAGATATTCAGATACCTCAAGGTGTGTTCCAGCAGTGAAGTATTTTTGAAGTGTAGCCCCTGTTGTAAATTAGGAAAACACAGTAAGAAGTCTGACAACACCAAGTTTAAGTCCAACCGATTTATTTGATAGTAAGCTCACAAGTTTTCGGCGTTTGTCCCTTCATCAGGTGAATGGAGAGTTCTCTCCATTAAACTTGTGAGTTTACTATCAGATAAATTAGTTGGATTTAAACCTGGTGTTGTCAGACTTCTTACTGTGTTTACCCCAGTCCAGCGCCAGCATCTCCACATCGTAACTTAGGAAATGCGGCAGCCACTTTGAACACACAAAGTCCCACAAACAACAATGATGTAGTAATATTTTTTAGCTGTAATAGTGGAGGGGGAAATTACTTGGGATTGAGAAGAACTCCCCTGTTCTTCTTTGAAGTGGTACCATGAGATGTTGTACACCTTCCAGGGGGAGCAGACACAAGGTGCAACAACGCCTGAGCCCACCTCAAACTCAGAGACAAGGGTGTTATCACTGGGCCACTTTTTGGGCGATTTAAATGTGTAATGGTTGATGTGCATCCTTCTCCCACCCAGGAATATTAGGATCTCGGTCTGCGAATGCCTTGGAAACAACGTTGAGATGATGCAACCAGAGATTTCAGTTGTACAGTTAAGGATAGGAATTGGCTGCAAATCCTTGAAGTAAATCTAATCAACCACATCAAAACAGGTGGATTTGAAACCAGGGAGGGGTCAGCCATGAACTGATTGAATGGCAGGGCAGGTATAAGGATGGAATTTACCTATAGAATCGCTACAGTTAGAAGGAGGCCATTCAGCCCATCAGGTCTGTACCGACCACAATCCCACCCAGACCCTATTCCCGTAACTCTCATTTACCCTCCTAATTCCATGAAACTCGGGTCAATTTAGCATGGCCAACCAATCTAATCTTTGTATGGTGGGAGGAAACTGGAGTACCCGGAGGAAACCCATGCAGACACGGGGAGAATGTGCAAACTCCACACAGGCAGTGACCCGAGATCAGAATTGAAGTTGGGTCCCTAACGCTGTGAGGCAGCTGTGCTAACCATTGTGCCACTGTGCTGCTCGTATATCTACTCTTAATTCTCCTTCTACTTCTGCTGTGAATTCCTACGTTCCTATGTCTCGGCACCAAATAACGTTCCGAAGTTGAGGATTAGGATCTGCTGACTTCCTGAGGTGTGAAGTTTTTATTTAGACCGGAGGGAGACTGAAGAGAGAAGAAAAATCTTTTGTTATGCTGAGACTTCCAAGTATTTTATTATTATTATTACTGTTATTCATTCACGGGATGTGAGCTTTGCATTGAAGCTTATCTGTGAAGGTGTGCCAAATGCGCCTGTGGCTCAGCTGTATAGCAGTTACTGCCACTGCACCTGCATCCTGCTCTTCACAGGCAGGATATTCAGTGCTTGGCAGGACCATTATCGGGTTCCCTTGTGTCCTCCCGAATACTTTGCACCGGTACTTCCCTGGGGTTGGAACAATCAACCAGATTTTGAGAGGAGGCTGTTACATGCAGCAAGACACCAACCTGTCCCCTGTTGCTCCTCTACCTCCAGCATCTAGGTAGCGTAGACCATAAGATCATAAGATTTAGGAGCAGGATTAGGCCATGTGGCCCATTGAGTCTGCTCGGCTATTCAATCATGACTCCCAAGTTTCTCAACCTCATCTCCTGCTTTTTCCCTGTATCCTTTGATCCCTTTATTGATCAAAGAGCGGAGAACCATACAGCCCAGGAACAGGCCCTTCGGCTCACTAAGCCTCACATTTACCTCTCTAAAGCAACTGCTTATATCCCTCTATTCCCCATTTGTTCAGATGTCTAACAAGATAAGTCTTAAATGTGTATAACATCTGCCTCAACCACCTCACTATGCAGTGCATTCCAGGCCCCCGCCAGCCTCTCTGTAAAAGACTTCCCCCCGTGCTGAGCCTTTCCCCCCCCCTTATCTTGAACTTGTGCCCCCTTGTGATTGTCATTTCCGTCCTGGGAAAAAGCTTCCAACTGTTCACCCTATCCACATCTCTCAGAATTTTACAAACCCCTATCAGCCTTCGCCTTTCCAGAGAGAACAATCCCAGTTTATTCAATCTCTCAAGAACCTATCTATCTCTGTCCTAACTACACTCAATGACCCGGCCTCCACAGCCTTCTGTGGCAACGAATTCCATAGATTCACCATCCTCTGGCTGAAGAAATTCCTCCCCATCCTGGTTCTAACAGGTCCTTCACTCTGAGGCTGTGCCCTCAGATCCTAGACTCTCTTAGTAAAGGAAACACCTTCTCCGCGTCCACTCTATCCAGGCCTTTCACTATTCTGTGAGTTTCAATGAGGCCCCACCTCATCCTTCTAAACTCTGTTGAGTATGGATCCAGAGTCCCCAAACGCACCTCATACATCAAGCTTTTCTCTCCTGGGATCATTGCAAGGTGAGATTCCCAGTGTGCTACAGCCCTCCGCTGTTGGGTTGGGATGGAATGGTTTCCATTCAGAATGTAGAGGGAGGGTTTATAAGTAAAAAACAGTGAAACAATTTTTTGCAATGTCTGCAGGAAGCCCTGAGAATAAAGCAGCAGGGAGGTTATGATGGAGCTGTGTTAAATGCTCATTAGGCCACAGCTAGAGTGCTGTGTGCAGTTCTAGTCACCACACCGTAGGAAAGATGTGATGGCACTAGGAAGGGTGCAGAGGAGATTCACCAGGCTGTATCCTGGGCTGGAGTGTTTCAGCTATGAAGAGAGACTGGTTAGGGTGGGTTTGTTTTCCTCAGAGCAGAGAAGGCTGAGGGGGGACCTGATAGAGGTGTACAAGATTATGAGGGGCATCGATAGGGTGGATAGGAAGAAGCTCTTCCCCTCAGTAGATGGATCAATAAGTTAGATTAAAGATAATGGGCAGGAAATTTAGAGGGGATTTGAAGAAAAGCTATTTAGAGTTAATTTATAAGTCATAAGTAAGGCTTATATTAACACTGCAATGAAGTTACTGTGAAATTCCCCAAGTTGCCACATTCCAACGCCTGTTCGGGTCAATGCATCTAAGCAGCACATCTTTCAAACTGTGGGAGGAAACCAGAGCATCCGGAGGAAACCCATGCAGATGCAGGGAGAAGGTGCAAACGCCACACAGACAGTGACCCAAACCGGGAATCGAACCCAGGTCCCAAGCCCTGTGAAGCAGCAGTGCTAGCCACTGTGTCACTGTCCTGCCCTGCTTTTTCACCCAGAGGGTGGTGGAATCTGGAACTCTCTGCCCGAAAGATGGGAGAGGTGGAAACCTCACAACACTTACAAAGGAAGTAGGTGAGAACTCAAAGCACTGTAGTCTACGAGGCTATGGACCAAATGCTGGAAAATGGGATTAGAACAGATAGGTGCTTGATGGGCTGAAGGGCCTCTTTTGGTGCTGTGAAACTGCTGCGATTGTATATTGCCAATGGCCTCCACGAACAGAGCATTATCCCTTTGTTTTTCTGCTTTGATGACTGGTCCTCCAAATCCCACAGATCAAATTACGTGACACGCATGTTATTAAAAAAAATTAAGTAAGTAAGGGAGCTGGAATTTATATAAATTCCACTTACATAAACAAACTTTAACATATCGAATACCATCAGATGATTTAGTTTATATGAGCAACCAGATTATAATCCCCCCTGAAGGAACACATTATTAGAGACCGCATCATTACATAAATTAAAGTTAAATGAGCCAGGGTGGGAGGAACTAATTGGATAATTACTAGTGCACACATAAAGAAACCTCACTGAACTGATCCCATTCAGATACAATTTTACACAGGTCCCTGGTCTCGAGGTTTCACTCGGAAATCTCAGCCCCACAATTTGATTCATCCCATGGATATCTCCATCGTGACATTCTGCTCTGCGCAGAGGGATTTCCTTTACGGGTTGTGCTGTGTACTCTTCACTTCCTCAAATTGGTTGGCCATCCAGACATGAACATAAGAACATAAGAAATAGGAGCAGGAGTAGGCCATCTAGCCCTTCGAGCCTGCCCCGCCATTCAATAAGATCATGGCTGATCTGAAGTGGATCAGTTCCACTTTCCCGCTTTCTCCCCATAACCCTTAATTCCCTTGTCTATCAGAAACCTATCCACCCGTGACTTAAATATATTCAGCGAGGCAGCCTCCACCACTTCAACGGGCAGAGAATTCCAGAGACTCACCATCCTTTGAGTGAAGAAGTTCCTTCTCAACTCCAATCTCAACTGCGCCCCCCCACCCCCCGCTCTTATTTTGAGGCTGTGTCCTCTAGTCCTGCTATCCTTTCTAAGCGGGAAGAATCTCTCTACCTCTACCCTATCCATCCCCTTCATTATCTTATATGTCTCTATAAGAAACCCCCTCAGCCTTCTAAACTCCAACGAGTACAGACCCAGTCTATCCAGTCTCTCTTCATCGGCCAACCCCCTCATCTCCGTTATCAGCCTAATGAATGCTTGCCCTGTCCTGTTGTCTGGAGACAGGGGAGCTTCCTAGTTAGTCTGCTCCTGGGCCTGGCCAAGACAAACACAGGCAGGTCTAGGTGGTGGGTGTTTGAAGAGGCTCGTTCGATCTGACTGCCTGCCTCTCTCTGTGGTTTCATCCACACCCTAATGTCTTTGAAGAGTGAGCACACGGTGTCTGCAAATACTCTTGACTGGTGGGCATCGCAGGGACTATCGCGCATCACCAGCTCCAGGGAGACATTTTAATTTAGTTGGATAAGCTTCTGCTCAAGTTTCTTTTCTTTGCTGCAGGACCCCTCTAAGGAGTCATTTGCTTGCTGAACCTTGCTCAGTTGACAATGAAGAAACTTTGATGATGGATTAGGAGCTATCCATGTAATATCTCACCATGTGAATAAATTTAAAACTGAGCAAGGGTTGACTTTGGGCGGGGGGGGGGGGACGCTGGGGGCTTGGCGGGGTGGGGGGCGCAATTCTCCGAGCCTGCTAGTCCCTGGCAGTAATCACAATAGGACAGAGATTCAGGCATCGCGCAAAATGTAGGTTTGACACGAGGCATCAAATATATTTTGAATCTCCCATCCTGCTCCACCAGCCCCGATCACTTTCCTGCCCACTGTGGACAGGACCCTGATGGATACAATTTAAATCCAATTTAAATGTCATGAGCGAACTGTAAGCCCTATTCGATCACTTCCTAACTATTCACCACCCTCCCCTCAGCGGGAATTCCTCCAGGCGTCAGTCTCCTGGTCCTGAGAAGCATTTTACCTGGTGGAGAGAGGGGGTGGGCAAGGAGGTGAGTGTTGTGCCCACGCGTCTCTCTGACACTGACAGACTGCAGAGGGAGGGGCCCCCCAACGACCTGAGGCTCGGGTGGGCTTCAGCTGGGGGTAACGGGTTCACCTCAGGACTCCCCCCAGGAAGGGGTGTCTGATGACTGGACTGCCCTATCTAGTCATGAAAAACCTGAAGATCCCTCTCGGTGTGGTGATTTCGGGCAGTTCCCTGATCAAAATCTTCATTCTTGTCTGTGGACTGTGATAACTTTAAAGTGGCCTGCTCAATTTACTCTCCATGTTCCCTGGACATGGAAGGCTTCCAAATCATAGCAGCACTCCATTCAGCAGAAGCGATTCCCCTTTTTCTCTCTCTCTCAGAAGCTGCATGTGTGAGAAGATCCCTTTGAAGTCCTCTGACTGACAGGAGGAGTCAGTCTCACTGGGGGGGCGGGTGCTTTCCCTCTCCATAGTTGCTCACTCAGCCCAAGTCATTCAACACTGTTATAGAAGGGATGCATTATAGAAGGATACATTATTACACATTATAGAAAGGGTATTATTAAACTAGGAAGAGTGCAGAAAAGATTTATCAGGGTGTTACTGGAATTTGATGGATTGAGTTATAAGGAGAGGTTGGGCAGACTGAAACTTTTTCTCTGGAGCGTAGGAGGCTGAGGGGTGATCTTATAGAGGTCTACAAAATAATGAGGGGCACAGATCAACTGGATAGTCAATATCTATTCCCAAAGGTAGGGGAGTCTAAAACTAGAAGGTATAGATTTAAGGTGAGAGGGGAGAGACACAAAAGGGTCCAGAGGGACAATTTTTTCACGCAGAGGGTGGTGAGTGTCTGTAACAAGCTGCCAGAGGTAGTAGTAGAGGCGGGTACAATTTTGTCTTTTAAAAAGCATTTAGATAGTTACATGGGTACGGTGGGTATAGAGGGATGTGGGCCAAATGCGAGAAATTGGGATTAGCTTAGGTGTTTTTTAAAAAGAAAGGGTAGCATGGACAAATTGGGCTGAAGGGCCTGTTTCCATGCTGTAAACATCTGTGATTCTATGGCTGTATTTTTGTTCAAATCTCTGTGCCTTCCTAAAAAGCTCAGAACCATTGAAAACCTTCAAAATCTCTTTTAAACATTTGAGAACCTTTGAAGTTTGTTGAAATCCTTTGAAAATCTTTGTTTTCATTCAATTTTTATGGTCTAGTGTCTTCAACTAGCGATTGATGGACAACTTAATAGTTTCACAAAGTATGGCTGAGGCATTTTTAAGTTTCCCTTCATGGTTGAATGCATCTGAAGTACCCACCCTTCTTCCTAACCACAATATTTATAAACATCCTTGTTCTGGTTGACAACTGCAGGAAGCTTCAACTTACAAAGAACAAAGAACAAAGAAAATTACAGCACAGGACGAGGCCCTTCGACCCTCCAAGTCTGCACCGACCATGCTGCCCATCTGGACTAAAACCCCCTACTCTTCCAGGGGCCAAATTCCTCTGTTCCCATCCTATTTATGTAGTTGTCAAGATGCCCCTTAAAAGTCACTATTGTATCTGCTTCCACTACCTCCCCTGGCATTGAGTTCAAGACACCCACCATCCTCTGTGTAAAAAAACTTGCCTCGTACATCTCCTTTAAACCTTATCCCTCACACCTTAAACCTATGCCAACCTAGTAATTGACTCTTCCACCTTGGGAAAAAGCTTCTGACTATCCATTCTGTCCATGCCTCTCATAATCTTGCAGCGAAGTGCTTTCTGTTTCCTCTTTTTTATAAACACTGCAGACACTATGGTCCTGATTTTACCAGCATGCCAGGACGGCGTTCTCCATTGGCCTCGGGCGGTGTCTTACGAGCTCTGTACGGACATGCCAGTAAAATTCCAGCCTTCATCACAGCTTTTGTCTAGTGGGGTCGGTTGGGGCACCCTCATGGTTGCAGTGTGTGTGTGTGTGTGTGTGTGTGTGTGGGGCAGGGTGCAGGGGGGAGTGGGGAGGGGAACGTGTCCCTCTCTGCTGAATGGTTTGGGGTTCTCCCTGGTCAGCAGCAGGGGCGAGGGAGACCTTTGCCACTGAGGGAGGGAAGGGGACCTGTCTCCGAACGATGAGGTCGAGGCAGCCTTTTTAAAGAATGCCCAATCTCTGAAAAGGTTGGTTTGTCGATCTGGTGGGTGAATCCCCCCTGACAGGTCTTGTTAATGCCAACAAGAAACTCTCCGGTTTTCCTGCTGGGGGGTGGGGGGTGGGAGTGGAATGTAGAATGTAATCGGGAGAATCGGGGCCCTTCTCCTTAATCAGATCAATGTACAAAATTTGTGCAAAATGTACGAAACAATGTACAAAATAGGGCGGCAGGGTAGCACAGTGGTTAGCACTGCTGCCTCACAGCTCCAGGGTCCTGGGTTCGATTCCCGGCTTGGGTCACTGTCTGTGTGGAGTTTGCATGTTCACCTCGTGTCTGCGTGGGTTTCCTCCGGGTGCTCCGGTTTCCTCCCACACGTGCGGGTTAGGTTGATTGGCCGTGCTAACGTTGCCCCTTAGTGTCCTAAGATCCTTAGGTTCGAGGGATTAGTGGGTAATAATATGTAGGGATATGGGGGTAGGGCCTGGGTGGGATTGTGGTTGGTACAGACTCGGTGGGCCAAAGGGCACTGTAGGGTTCTACGATTTGATGAAAATTTAACACAAAAGCTTCAATCAGAGGAAACTATTAAGGATAACATTTGAACGCAGGCAGTGTCCCTCATTCTGACAAGCAAAGATCAGTGTTTTAGCTAAAGTGAGCGACTGCCATTTCTAATAATGGACCTGCGTCTGAATTGCTTAGAGATCCCAAAATTTATTAAACGGTAAAAATGTAGAAAACAATTTTTTTTGTAGAAGGACCTGCTCGAGAATTTTTTTTTAAAAATATGGTTAATTCTGTGTGTATAGTGCCGGTCTCCATGGTAACAGACTGCTCTGTGAAATATGGAGGGAAGACTAATGACAGCGCAGCTGGAATTAGTTTAAGACTGTTTACTTGAGGACCCAGGAACAGCTGCCATCCCCTGAGATCATATCACACATACATACAATATAAAAAAACTTGTACAGCGAGGGGACAGAAATTTGTCCGACTTTCACATACACGAGGATCGCTTCCAGTTATCAAGTATAAGCAGAAGCCATAACTGCTACAAAAGTCTGACAGCAACCACTCTCTGGAGCTCCCACAGCGTTGCCTGAACGATTGCACTGTTACCAATGATTCAAGTGTGAAGACGGTTTTTCACCTTTCTACTGTTTTTTTTTAAGAGGAAAACCATTGGCTTTCATTTCGGAACTTGTGCGGGAAAGGAGCCATGATCCCGGACCAATTATCCCCAGGCCCATGTTCCTGATCTATCTGGAGACACGTGTTTTCAATTTGCCAGCGCAGCACTTAAATTCAATTAAGCCTGGAACACAAAACTATCAGCAGTAATGGTGACCGTGCGTGTTACAAAAATCCGTAAGGTTAACTAACATCAGATAGGGAAATAAGTCTGTGGTCCGTACGCTGCCTGGCCTCTACGCGACTCGAGGCCCAGTCCAAATGGTTGTCTCTTAACCGCCCTCTGAAACGGCCATTGAAGAAAACAGCTTAGCACCACCTTCTCTAGTGCGATGGTGACACGTCAGCTGCGACCTTTCTCTTATAACTTCACCTTTTTCCGACTGTTGCCGAGAGAACGCAGACGTCGGCTGGAGTTTTACCACCTTGTCCATCCTGGAATCGGGGCAGGTGAGGCTGGCAGAACGGAATTCTCCGCTGGCCTCAGGCGGAATTTTATGAGCCTTGCCCCAGCAAAGCCGTAAAATCCCGCCCATCCACTCTCCCCCTTTTCCTGCAATGGCGGGCTGCAGCTTCTTCCATTCAGGATGACCACCTATTGGCCTTCCAGTTTGGAGAGCCCACCCACCATCCTTAGTCAGTCGACGAATGGGCCCACTGGCCCCAGATTGGTCAATTCAGGCCAAAATAAATCTACGTAGCAGGACTATTCCCGACACATTGCTAATCCAGGTTCTACTTCTGACCCTGATGTCAGTGAACCGGCTAAAAACACCAAGTCCTGAATGAAGTTCCGGAAGGGAATACTGTTTAATTACAAAAGGCTGGTTAAATACAGAGAACAAAGAGCAGCACAGCACGGGAACAGACCCTCCAGCCCATCAAGCCTGCACCGACACGTGATGCCTTTCTAAATAAACACTTTTTGCCTCTACACGGTCCATATCCCTATACTCCCTGTCTTTTCATACGTGTCAAGATGACTCTGAAATGTTGCTATTGTATCTGCTTCTACCACCTCCTCTGGCAGCACATCCTGAACTTGCCACTCTTTGTGTCAAAAACTTTGTCTCTCGCACCTCCTTGAAACTTTCCCCCTTTTATCTTAAACCTGTGTCCTCCGGTGATTCAGGTGTTTAACCCGGGGTGGCCTGGTGGCACAGTGGTTAGCACTGCTGCCTCACAGCACCAGGATCCTGGGTACGATTCCTGGCTTGGGTCACTGATGGCGTGAAGAGTGTCTGTGTGGAGTTTGCACATTCCTCCCTTGTCTACTTGGGTTTCCTCCGGGTGCTCCAGTTTCTTCCCACAGTCCAAAGATGTGCGGATTAGATTGATTGGCCACGATAAATTGCCCCTTAGTGTCAGAGGGACTAGCAGGGTAAATGCATGGAGTTATGGGGATAGAGCCTGGATAGGATTGTGCAGGCTCGATGGGCCAGATGGCCTCCTTCTGCACTGTGAGGATTCTATGAAAAGACTCTGAATATCCATTCTTTCCCCGCTCCCCATTTATACTTACACTTAACACTGTCTGTCACTAACAAGCAAACGTAGAACAAATGAGAGGTTGAAAGCTGGTCCTTCAAAAGGAAATTATAAATCATTGGATTTACATTCGGCTAAAATAATGGTTTTCAGAATGGGATAAGAATCCATTAAGCCTTGATCAGTTGTAATTAATGTCAGTAGTTTCTAGCATATGTTGCCTGTCTGATCGTGTTGCTTGCTCGTACAGGAGAGAATAATTCTTTCATAGCTGTATCATTTAAGCAAATAACGTGCACAGTCATGTAGTTTGCAGGAATGGGGAGCTGAACATTACTGGTAAATGTACCTGACTGGTTGCCTTTAGTTTGGAGTTTTCAGTCTATCCATAAGATTATCATTCCCCTGTGGATATTAAACACACTAATTGTGACTCTTAGAAACTATCAGCTTATCCTCAAGTGGTCAGAACAAACTGTGGCTGTTTTGATGAGCTAACCTCTGGGTTTGAACATTTTGGATCTAAGTCCTACTCCAGAGAATTGATCCCAAATACCCACACTGGCACTCCAGTGCAGTATTGAGAGAGTACTGCACTTTTGGAGGCGCTATTTTTCAGTTGAGGTATTGAACTGAGACCGTATTTGTTCTGTCAGGTGGAGGTGAAAGTTATGTTTAATTATTAGTCACAAGTAAGGCTTCCATTAACACCGCAATGAAGTTACTGCAAAAATCCCCTGGTCGCCATAGTCTAGCGCCTGCTTGGGTCAATGCATTTAACCAGCACGTCTTTCAGGTTGTGAGAGGAAACCGGAGCACCCAGAGGAAACCCACGCAGACACGGGGAGAACGTGCAGACTCCACACAGCCAGTGATCCAAGCTGGGAATTGAGCCCGGATTCCTGGCAATGTGCAGCAGCAGTGCTAGCCACTATGCCATTGTGCCACCCATGAAAGATACCATGGCTGGAATGCTACCGCCTCACCCGCCTCAGAATCAGGGCAGGCGAGGCTCACAGAACGGCATTCTCCATTGACCTCAGGCGGGATCTTACGAGCCTTGGGTGGGTGAGGCAGTAAAATTCCGACGCATGCCTCTATCTCAAAGAGCAGGGGAGTTATATCTGGTGTCTTGGTCAATATATATCCCTCAGTTAACATGGCGGAAACCAATTATGTGGCTGTCTGGGGGAACTTGTGTTAATTGGCCAGTCCTTTTCCTGGTAACAACACTTCAAAAGCGGTTAATTGGCTCTGAAATCTTACGGTTCTGAAAGGCATAAGTTTTTCTCTCAGTTCTACTCCAAGTGTGTACAAGTGGGAGATAAATTGGTTCTACACGCCTTCCATTGCACTTTCCAGATGGGAACTGGAAGGCTCTGGTTGCACCTACTTACTGATTTGATCAGTAAGTAATCCAAACCCCTCCAATCCCCAAGGAGGAGGCTCCAATCCTCCAATCTCCAGGGAAAAGGCTGATGTTCCTGACATCCTGAATATCTGACACATCAAGTGAAAATCTGCTGTCAGTTTAAAAAGCTAATGAATGACTGTGTTTAAACAAGATAGTTAATTGGTGAGAGGGCCGTGGGTACTGACTCTCTTTATATCTCCAAGAGGGTGCCAAGAAAGAACGTAAGAACATAAGAACATAAGAAATAGGAGCAGGAGTAGGCCATCTAGCCCTTCGAGCCTGCCCCGCCATTCAATAAGATCATGGCTGATCTGTCGTGGCTCAGTTCCACATTCCCGCCCTCTCCCCATAACCCTTAATCCCCTCGCTTATCAAAAACCCATCAACCCGCGTCTTAAAAATATTTAGTGAGGCAGCCTCCACCACCTCAACGGGCAGAGAATTCCAGAGATTCACCACCCTTTGAGTGAAGAAGTTCCTCCTCAACTCCATTCTAAACCGCCCCCCCCTTTATCTTGAGGCTGTGCCCCCTAGTCCTACTGTCCTTTCTGAGCGGGAAGAGTCTCTCCACCTCTATCCTATCCATCCCGTTCATCATCTTATACGTCTCAATGAGATCTCCCCTCATTCTTCTAAACTCTAACGAGTACAAGCCTAGTTTATTCAGCCTCTCCTCATAGCTCAAGCCCCTTAACTCCGGTATCAGCCTAGTAAACCTCCTCTGCACTCCCTCCAAGGCCAAAATATCCTTGCGTAAGTGCAGCAACCAAAACCGCACACAGTACTCCAGCTGCGGCCTCACCAATGCCCTATACAGCTGCGGCAAGACCTCCCTACTTTTATATTCAATCCCCCTCGCTATGAAGGCCAGCATCCCATTCGCCTTCCTGACCACCTGCTGCACCTGCAGGCTGGGTTTTTGCGACTCATGCACAAGGACCCCGAGGTCCCTCTGCACCGTCGCCTGCTGCAGTTTTTCGCCACATAAGTAATAGTCCTTCCTACCATTATTCCTACCAAAGTGGACCACCTCGCACTTGCCAACATTAAATTCCATTTGCCAGTTCCTGGCCCATTTGCCCAGCCTATCTAGATCCTTCTGCAGACTCTCCACACCCTCCGCGCAATTTGCCGTTCCACCAATCTTGGTGTCATCAGCAAATTTCGACACCATACACTCGGTTCCCTCCTCCAGATCATCTATATAAATGGTAAATAGCTGAGGCCCCAGCACCGACCCCTGGGGCACTCCACTAGTCACCAACCGCCAATCTGAATAGCACCCATTAACCCCCACTCTCTGCCTCCTATTTGACAACCAATCCTCTATCCATGCTAACACCCTACCCCCAACTCCATGCCCCCTTACCTTCTGTAATAACCTCTTGTGAGGTACCTTGTCAAACGCCTTCTGAAAATCAAGAAAGACCACATCCTCCGGCTCTCCTCTAGAGTGTCCTCGCAGTCAGCATTGCGCTGAAGCAGAATGGGAAGCGAGTTCCTTATAGTTAGTTTTGTTGACAAAAGACAAGGAGTGATATGACAGGGAAAGCCGTAAGAGTGCAGTGAGAAATTTGAATGTGAGTTTGGAATTTGGAGCTCCTGAAGTGCCACCAGGATTCAAAAGTGACGTGGGGCAAATGGAAGTAGCTGAACGCGTATGGTTGAGTAAATGTTTATTACTTTTCTTGCTTCTAGTTTTTAAGGTCTTTATTTTGTGGTCTATAGTTTGTAAGGGCTATATTCAGTAGCAATAGCACCAGCAATGAGGGCCCCGGAACAATTGACATTATTTGATTTTAAGTATCTTCCATATGGTTCAATTTACAGAGCTAAGTCAAGGCAGGAGAGTTCAAAGCTGCAGTGTGCTCCTCCTGTTCTATGTGGGAAACATGGACATTTACAGTGCTGGCGTCAGCATATCTGCAGGAAGTGTCTGCAGCTGCAGCTCCTGGAAGTTCAGATTTCGGAGGTGTGGATGTGGCTGGGGATTCTGTGCAGCATCAGTGAGACAGAGCGAATCACCGATAGCACTTATAGAGAGGTGATCACTCTGCAGCCCCAGACTCCACAGCAGGAAAGGAATGGGTGACCACCAGGCAGAGTAAGAGGACCAGACAAGCAGTGAAGGAATCTCCTGAGGCTATTCCTCTGCAAAACAGATATACTGCTTTGGATACTGTTGAGAGGAATGACCTCTCATGGAAAAGCAGTGACAGCCAAATTCATTGTACCACTGATGTCTTTGCTGCATGAGAGAGAGGTAAAAAGTGAGGGAATGCAATAGTTATAGAGGATTCATGTGTAAAGGGAATAGATTGGTGTTTGTTTGGCTGCAACTGAGACTCCAGGATGGTATGTTGTCTCCTGTTGCTCAGGTCAAAGATGTGGCCAGGACATTCTTGGGGCAGAGGGGGGGGCGGTGGTGAGAAAAGCCAGAGGTCACTGTATACATTGGTACAAACAATGTGCTAAAAACCAAGATGATTTGATCTCACCTTTTCTTGTCAAATATACTGGGATACATTAAAAAGTACAGTTTCTTGTGTGCTGTGCAGGCAAAACATAGACACATAGGGGAGAAGAAGAGGGAAGGGTGCAGAGTAGAGTGTTGCAGTCAGAGCTAGGATGTAGAGAAAGATCAACTTAATACATGGTAGGTCCACTCAAAAGTCTAAAGGCAGCCAGGAAGAAGATATTCTTGAGTGGGTTGGTACGTGACCTCAGACTTCTGTATCAGCATTACTAAAAGCGATTAACTGGTTATCATCACACTGGGTTTTAGCAACAATTAATGATGATTTTGGTGGGACAGTTGCTTTATTTTCCTGATTTATTGGTTGAATTTTTAATTCCACTGGCTGTCGTGATGGGATTTGAACCCACGTGCCCAGAGCAATAGCCTGGGCCTCTGGGATCCAAAGACATTATCATTATACCATTGTCTAGACCAGCTTCTCTTCCACTGCCCATCATTGCCATATGTGAGGAAGCAAAACTGTCGTACAGCTTTCCAAGACAGTGAGACAGGAATACAGGCTAAAGGGGGTTGTAAAGAGAAAATGTAATATGGGTGTCAGGAATTAGTGCTTATAAGCTGACTTACAGAAGAAAAAAAATGAAACAAATGGAGAAATGCCATGCTTTTACATTTCAGTATCAAAAGATTTCCAGCTGATTATTGGATTACTCAATCCCCGAGGGGAATGAAAGACTGGCACAAAGATTGTTAGAACCTGACCCCCATCCCAGTCTCTCACCCTCCTCGCCTCCTGTCCCACCAGCCAGGAATGTATTGAGGTCAGACAGAAAATGATGAAAATAGTTCTCAGTTAGAGGAGACTTTTTTTTGGAACGAATGTCCTTCACCAAACTCTGAAGAACAGCGTTAAACGGCATATTTGAATATGTGTTCAGTAGTTCGGGCTGACCTATTTATATAAACAAACTGTTTTCTCTTCCATTCCAGCTACAATACTTGCTGCTGAATCCCTTCTCCAAGCATTTTACCACCTCCAGAATTGACTATTCCGATATTCTCCTGGCCAACCTGCAATCCCATACCCTTCAACCCATCCACAGTTCTGCTGTGTGTATCGTAACTGTCCCCCTCATCCATCTTCTGGCCAGCTGACATTGGCTCCAAAGTCTACAACATCTCCAATTCAAAATTCTCCTCACTGTGTTCAAATTCTTTGTTGCCCCTCCCCACCCAGTCTCAGTAATCTCTCCACCCAACGTCAGTAATCTCTCCTCTACAAACCCTGTCTCTTGCACTGCACCCGTTTCCTTTCCCACACCATTTGTGACTGGGCCTTCCACAATCTAGACCATGAGATGAAATATCCTTCCTAGTGCAGTGCAGTGCCACAATGATTAGCCCTGCTGCCTCACAGCGTCAGGAACTGGGTTTGATTCCCGGCTTGGGTCACTTCCTGTGTGGAGTCTGCACATTCTCCCCGTGTCTGCGTGGGTTTCTTCCGGGTGCTCTGATTTCCTCTCACAGTCTGGTTAGATGCATTGGCCATGTTAAATTCTCCTTCTGCGTGCCCGAACAGGCACTGGAATGTGGCAACTCGGGTTTCTTCACAATAACTTCATTACAGTGTTAATGTAATCCTACTTGTGACACTAATAAATAAATGTATCTTGTCTTTTAAGATATTCTTTGAACAAATTTCTACTTGTCCCTTGTGGCATCTCCCTCTTTTGCTTGGTGCCAGTTTATGGCTGGAATGTTTTGTTATTTTAATGGTGCCATACAAATACAAGTTGTTTTAGCATTCATGTGATATTTATCTGTCTGCTGTGTTAACAGACAAACATCTGTTTGCGATTAAGGATATCCTGTTTATCTGTCATGTCTAGGTTCACACCTTTTTTTTAGCCTCTTGAGTAAAGATGCTGCAAATCCTAGGTAATTCTAAACTCAAGTGGGTAGCAATCTTGCTTCTGGGTTCGAGTTCCACAGTAAGAAGTCTCGCCATGCCAGGTTAAAGTCCAACAGGTTTATTTGCTAGTAAACGCCACTAGCATCACGACTACCATTCATTAACAGCATGACTATCATTCGAGCTCCACTCCGGAGGTATGTCCATAAAAACCCAGAGTGACACCCAGTCAGCACCGAGGAGAATGATTCAGAAGAGACTTCTAAACTGAAGCCCTATTTTCGCTCTCTCAGGTGATCGTCAATGATCTCAAAGGTGGCCACTATGCAGAGGGGTTATCCCCGGCCTGGGACTTTCCGACTATTCATGCGGGCACCGTATCCCTGCCGCATGTTTCCCGGTTGTGTGGGGTGGGGTCAGTGGTAAATTCCATTGACGGTGGTGGGTCCAGAAGATACCGCCATGGGCAAATGGTGTGTCTCCTTCTGCCATGAGAAATACGCCCCAGCGTGGCCAGGGAATCCCACCCCTGGCCAATCATTTATCCTTCAGCCAGTGCCGTTAAAGAAAGATCATCTGTTCATTTGTCCCCGTGCTGTTTGTGGGAGCACATTGTGGCTCGGACAACTTGGCTGTGACATCTTCTGCATTGCAACAGAGATGGTCTCCAGAAAACTATTAATTTGCTGCAAGGCACTTTGGAATGGTGTGGGGATTTGAACATTTCCAGAGGTATGCAAGACTTTATAGTCCTTTTGTTCTTACCCATTCAAATCTGACATACTTCCTATTCACAGAGCCCATTTCCATTGTGTTCCCGTGCAATAATTAGTTACCTTCGTTTTTCCGAGACTTTAAAGAGTACATTGCCCTTGATGCATTTTAAGACTTCTTCATTGAAAAAGTTTACATTGCCAGTTTTACTCCTTTCCATCCCAGGGTGTGTATTATTTTGTTACATTCAACTAAGCACAAACTGCTTAAAACACACTTAACTTCATTTGGAATAACTGACAGAATAGAAACAAGAAAGACTTGCATTTACGTCGTACCGTTCACATTCACCAGACCTCTCAAATCAGCCGCCAGCCAATGAAGTATTTTTTCGGACGTGTAGTCGCTTTATAACTCCACAAATGTTCCAGCCGTTCATGCCCCCACTGCCGCTGCCAGCGAGGACGGAGAATTTGGTGCCCAGCCAAACTTCCGTTCACTGCAGCGGGACCACAGAATGGTGTGAACGGCCGGAGAATCCCGTGGCATCAAGGGGTGTTGTGACCGTTTATTTTAAAGTATGTTGTGTAAAGCAGCTGCACAAATTTCAAAATGGTGGGGGAAAACTTCGATCATTTTCAGAAAAAAGGTGGCACGGTGGCGCTGCTGCTTCACAGCGCCGGGGACCCCGGGTTCGATTCCCAGCTTCGGTCACTGACTGTGTGGAGTTTGCACATTCTCCCCATGCCTGCGTGGGTTTCCTCCGGATGCTCCGGTTTCTTCCCACTGTCTGAAAGACGTGCTGATTAGGTGCATTGGCTGTGCTAAATTCTCCCTCAGTGTACCCGAACAGATGCCAGGCTATGGTGAGTAGGGGAATTTCACAGTAACTTAATTGCAGTGTTAATGTAGGTCTTACTTGTGACTAATAAATAAACTTTAACTTCACTTTTACTCAGGAAAGGCTGTTGGAAAATATGTTGAAACACTGCACACTATGGTACTGAGTCCTGTAGCAAAAGAGTTGGGACTATCATTCCTTGGTAGTCTGCAACCTAACCTCTTGTGATGATGTGATGATGATATATTGGGCATGCATTGAACTCAAGAGAGTAGCAGCTCCTAAAGCTGTCAGTGAGAGACTGATTGAACAAGAATCTTCCCATTCATCAGTCAGGCACTGGAGCTCCTATTTTCAGGAGTGGGTCATTCAACAGTAAGAAGTATCACCAGAGCACTGGAGATGATCAAAGTGCAAAGATGGCCTGGGCAGCTGGGGAGGAAAATACTTTAGGCCCATCAAAATTAAACAAGAAGACATCATAAAAACTTTCATGAGTTGCTCTGTGAAACTTCCTTGTTTCACTTCAGTCGACACTTGGTCCATCACCGCACAACGAGAGCGCAGGGAGCTTTCTCATACTCTGCTCTTTCAGAGCGTTCTCATTTTTTTTTCCTTTTACTTTGCTAGGCTCCTACAGCACGGTCCTGCCCATTTTGGTCAATGAGGGGAAAGTATCAAGCACTAGGTGCTATGCAGAGAGACAGTGCGAGTTGTCAAAATGGAAAGAGGTGGGTGCAAGAAAGTGTGGGAGTGAGAGATTGGATAGTTCTCTACAGATAGAATCTCTACAATACAGGAGCAGGCCATTTGGCCCATTGAGCCTGCACGCATAACAATCTCACCTAGACCCAATCCCCATATCCCCCTGACATTAAGGGGCAATTTAGCTTGGCCAGTCATCCTAACGTGCATATTTCGGAGTGTGGGAGGACACCATGGAGGGAAAGGGGGATCAGGATATTGAATTTGATGATCAAAATGAATGGTGGAGCAGGCTCAAAGGGCCAAATGGTCTCCACCTGCTTCTCTTTTCTATGTTCAAACCGGAGCACCCGGAGGAAACCCACTCAGACATGGGGAGAATGTGCAAACTCCACGCAGACAGTGACCCTTGGCTGGAATCAAGCCCAGATCCCTGGTACTGTGAGGCAGCACTGCTAACCACCGTGCCACCGTGCAACCCAAGTTGGGAGGAGTAGATAGTTAAATTTAGTACAAAATGCATCCCATGTACATGTGAAAGCTGTGGAGAAAGATGAGAGAATGAACTGAAAGTTTAACCAACAGCATAGGGAAAATGGATTCACGTTTTGCAAATTGACTTCCGGCAGCAGGAAGCAGGTTGAGAAGTCAATGCAGGAACAACCAGATTAATGAGATAGTTGGGTGGTGAGAGTAAAGGACACTAAACCTCCTGGGTATCAACTATGTGCTTTAGGTACTAGTCAAACAGGTGCTGATTGCGAGGTCGGGTATGCTGGGTTTCAGCTTCAGAGATCACTAAAAATGAATTGTTAGGAATTAGGATCGGGGAATAGGCAATTCAGCTCTTCGAACTCACTCCATCACTTAACACGATCTTATCCTGGTCTCAACTCCACTCTCCTGCCTGCTCCCTATCACCCTTTATCCTGCTTTTTATCAAAAACATATCTATCTCTTTCTTGAATCTGTTGATTGATTCTTCCTTCACTGTGAGTTCCACTGATTCACAACCTTCTGATACA
Source organism: Carcharhinus amblyrhynchos (assembly GCF_965287045.1). NCBI lineage: Eukaryota > Metazoa > Chordata > Chondrichthyes > Carcharhiniformes > Carcharhinidae > Carcharhinus > Carcharhinus amblyrhynchos. The sequence goes on from NC_137327.1 coordinate 130,895,498, forward strand.
ACTAGTTCCCCCTCATTTTCGTTTTGAACCACGGGGGCACAATGGTTAGCACTGCTGCCTCACAGCACCAGGGACACGAGTTCGATTCCCGGCTTGGGTCACTGTCTGTGTGGAGTCTGCACGTTCTCCCCGTGTCCGTGTGGGTTTCCTCCGGGTGCTCCAGTTTCCTCCCACAGTCCGAAAGACTGTGCTGGTTAAGTGTATTGGCCAAACTAAATTCTCCCTCAGTGCAGCTGAACAGGGACTGGAGTTATTCATAAGGTTTATTTATTTATTAGTCACAAATGGCCTTACATTCACATTACAATGAAGTTACTGCGAAAATCTTCGAGTCGCTACACGCCGGTGCCTGTTCGGGTACACTGAGGGAGAATTTAGCATGGTCAATTCACCTAACCAGCACGCCTTTTGGACTGTGGGAGGAAACAGGATCACCCGAAGGAAACCGGATCACCTGGAGGAAACCCACGCAGCGAGAACGTGTAAACTCCACACAGAGAGCCAAGCTGGGAATTGAACCTGGGTCCCTGGTGCTGTGGGGCAGCAGTGCTAACCACTGTGCCACCTAGGCACAGGGTGGTAACAAGGGGATTTTCACAGTAGCTTCATTACAGTGTTAATATAAGCCTACTTGTGGCTAAAAAGTAAATAAACCTACCTCCTCTCAGTGTACAGGTGGAATTTTACGACTTTGATCGAGTGAGGCTCACAAAATGCCACTCGAGACCAACGGAGAATTCCGTTCTGTGAGCCGCGCCCACCCCGATTCCCGGCTGGGCAAGGCGGTAAAATTCCAGCCTATATCTATGACTGCTTGTTCATAACTGTCCCACAAGGTGGAACATCTGTTCAACATCCACCTTATCAATCCCCTTCAGTATTGTATATATACCCTGATCAGATTTCCCCCCTGCCCTGCTCTCATTCTACTGAAACCCAGTTGAGTACAATGTTCTTGTGGTTGAGGCTAAAACCTGGGCAATTCCTACACTGAACAGGAAGTGGGTGCAGCAGAAGGACATCCTTTGCCACATCCCCTGTTTCGCTCACTGCCTCTGGCTCACCTGTAATGACTCCCAGCAATACAAGTTTAAAGTATGTGTGAAAACTGAACCACGGCAGTCACTGATCTTCGAGATCAAATGGGCGACTAAAGAGGTTTCATCAGAACAAACACAGAAAATGCTGGAAAATCTCAGCAGCTTCCGTGGAGGGAATGGAACCAATGTCCCGAGTTTGGATGAGGGTCACCCAGACTCGAAACGTTGGCTCTATTCCCTCTCCACTTGTTGTCAGACCTGCTGAGATTTTCCAGCATTTTCCGTTTGCGTGTCAGCTTCCAGCATCCACAGTATTTCACTATCTACTAAAGAGGCCTTTTTTTTGCCCTGAATTCGCAGACTCCATCTCAGCGCCAGGCCGTGCCAAGGTGTAGGGCTGTGCTGTGGCTGGTCCCCAAGCCAGGCCCAGGACAAAACATTTGGATGACTCCAGGGCTGAACAGGTGCAGTGCATATTTGGCAACGGATCGAGTAAAATCATCCTTAATGTCACAGCAATAAGCTCCGGAGATTTAAACTGAGCCCTTTACCAAACAAGATCTGTTTGAATTGACTTAGGGATCAGTTACAAAAGGACTAATCAAAGTTAAACTACAGAAATTAAGAATGAAGTTTGTTGATAGACTAAGAGGATGTCTGCTCATACTGGAGTCATTGTTACCGGAGATTTTAATTGTTCAAATATGCGCTTGCATAGGGATGTGGTGAGAGAGATTGATTGTACGTTTTGTTCAAGAGTGTTTTATGCTAATCTATTCTTGTTTCAACAAGGGGAGAAGCACTATTTGACCTGCTTCGAGATAATGAAGCAGAGTCTGTAGATAATCTAAAAATAAGGGATATTTGCAGCCAGTAAACAGAATAGTTAGGCTCGTGGAAGATTAGAAAAGAAAAAAAAAGGCAACACAGTGGCACAGTAGTTAGCACTGCTGTCTCACAGTGCCAAGTTCCAATTCCTGTTTTGGGTTACTGTTTGCGTGGAGTTTGCAAGTTCTCCCTGCGTCTACAGGCTTTCCTCCGGCTGCTCTAGTTTCCTCCCATTCTCCAAAGACGTGCGGGTTAGGTGGATTGGCCATGTTAAACTTCCCCTTAGTGTCCAAAGGTGTGTAGGTTAGAGGCTTAGCCATGGTAATCTCACAGGATTACAGGGATAGGGTGGAGGAGTGTGAGCCTGATTAAGATGCTCTTTCGAAGAGTCGATGCAGACTCAATGGGCTGAATGGCCTCCTTCTGAACTGCAAGGATTCTATGGTTCTAAAAGTCAAAGCAAAAGGAAGTGGATCAATTGTCAGTTTTGTGGATGAATGAAGTGTAAGGCAGCAAGGTGGCACCAAGCGCCAGGGACTTGGGTTCAATTCCCGGCTTGGGTGACTGTCGACGCAAAGTCTGCACATTCTGCCCATGCCTGCGTGGGTTTCCACCCAGTTTCCTCCTACAGTCGGAAGGACATGCTGATTAGATGCATTGAACATGCTGAATTCTCCCTCAGTGTTCCAGAACAGGTGCCAGGATGTGGTGACCAGGGAATTTTCACAGTAACTTCATTGCAGTGTTACTATAAGCCTCCTTGTGACACTAATAAATAAAAAATCAAACTTTAAAAAGTGATTCGATCAAATTTGGCAATAATTATTTGGCTGATGGAATGAGCTCGTTCTGAGGGCATGTAGAAAGTAATGAAGAAGACTAGAAGAAAGGAGGTTAGAAAAGAAAATGAGGAAATTAAAATAATTCATCCCCTGGTGATAAAATCCATCTCTTGACAAATTGAATCAAAACCATAAAGGGTGATAGTCCTGAAAGTTCATGGATTTTTCCTGATGTACCTTTGTATCTCTGGCAATAGAGTTATAAGGACAACACTAACTGATACAACAAGGGCTGTGCCTGGGTGTCACTGAGATAATTAACGGGATCACAAAGTGGAAATCCTGTTGCTTTGATGGTGAGGTGTGTGGCAGTGAGAGAGGTTGGGCAAAATGTGCACAGCAGATTCCTGCATTGTCGCCACGTACAATGTCCTGCACTACAATGTCATCCAGCTGATAGACTTCAATAAAGGAAACTTGTCACCATTAGATCAGAGCAGGCATCGTAAATTCGAATGGACAATAAATGCGACCATGTCATCCAAATTTCAAGAATAAGGCATTGAAAAAGAGACATGGGCATCCCCTGGCAGAGAGTCCAACCTGTTTTGGAAGCAGATGAAACAGGAACGGCGAGTCGGGAGAGGTGTCACTCAGAGAATCTTTCAAGATAGTTGTTTAGGGTATCAGGATCCAATTTAACAATGTACAACAGTGATCTCATTCTTTTCTCTTTTATTCACTACCAGCTTTATTCCTAACCCCTACAGATAAGTCACAAATCCTCCATTCCTCCACACCCAGTGCATCATGTCTTTTTTCTTCCTGGGTCATGTAAGGATGCAAAATGAATAACTAAGCATTACTATCTTCCCAATCTTTAGCTGGAGCAAGTTAAGACTGGTTGTTATGAAAGAGTTAATGAAGAGGTGGGAATGAGTGCCACTGTCACACATGTAGAAACATGTACAACAGTTGCCTCAAAGCACCAGGGACTCGGTTCGATTCCCGGCTTGGGCGACTGTCTACGCAGAGTCTGCACATTCTCCCCATGTCTGCGTGGGTTTCCTCTGGGTGCTCCAGTTTCTTCCCACAGTCGGAAAGACATGCAGAAATTTTCCTTACTCATCCTTAATGTCACAGCAATAAGCTACTGAGATTTTTGGGTTACTGTCTGTGTGGAGTTTGCACATTCTCTTTGTGTCTGCGTGGGTTTCCTCTGCGTGCTCCGGTTTCCTCCCACTCTCCAAAGATGTGTAGGTTAGGTGGATTGGCCATGCTAAACTTCCCTTTAGTGTCCAAAGATGTGTAGGTTAGAGGATTAGCCATGGTAATCTCACAGAAGAAAGTTCTTTGTAATGTATCACGTACAAGAATGGTGGAAGCAGATTCAATATTAACTCACAAAACAAAATGAGATATATAGCCGAAAAGGGAAGATTTGCAGGACTATAGATGAGAAGCAGAGGAGGCAATGCCTTCAGTGAGCCAAATGGCCTCCAGTACTGTATCATTCCATACCTTTATTCCGTAACTCTGGAAGTGATGCTTCTGAAGCAGGAAAGAAACTAGTTCTTCAGGTGTTTGATTGGAGATAGCTAAGACTGGAACAATTTCCTTTCCTCTTCTGAAGACACACTTTGACAATGCAGTTCCGTGTGCTTGAGGCATCAAGTATAGTTTGGGGAACTGTCCATTTCTCATGTCCATATTTCGATAAGAGGCATGGTTGTGTCTGGAAGAGGTATTGCAGCTTTTTTATATTCATTTGTGGGACATGGGCAGCACTGGCCAGCATTCATTGCCTTTTCCCTTGAGGTTATGTGTAGGCCAGACCAGGTAAGGATGGCAGATTTCCTTCCCTAAAGGACATTAGTGAACCAGATGGGTTTTTCCGACAATCGACAATGATTCAGGCTCATCAGTAGATTCTTAATTCCAGATTTTTTAAAATTGAATTCAGATTCCATCATCTGCCATGGTGGGATTTGAACCCAGGGCATGAGCTGAGTTTCTGGATTAATATTCTAGTGACAATATCACTAGGCCATCACTAACTCTCCAGCTGAGATCAATTATTTTCTTACTTGATGACAACATAGGCACATTTGCAGTCAGAATCTTTGAAGACAATTAGGAATCCAGGCTGTTTGTTCCCCCTGTAGATGTTCTGGCTGGGATCAGTCAACTTGTCTGGTCCCCCATGCAAGACTTCTTGAGAAGGTGAGAGGGCATGGGATCCAAGGGCCTTTGGCCTTGTGGATCCAGAACTGGCTTGCCTGCAGAAGGCAGAGAGTGGTTGTGGATGGGGCTTTTTCTGAATGGAGGTCAGTCACCAGCGGTGTGCCTCAAGGATCTGTTCTGGGACCCTTGCTGTTTGTCATTTTCATAAATGACCTGGATGAGGAAGTGGAGGGATGGGTAAGTAAGTTCGCTGATGACACTAAGGTCGGTGGTGTTGTGGATGGTCTGGTAGGATGGCAAAAGTTGCAGCAGGACATAGATAGGATGCAGGACTGGGCGGAGAAGTGGCAGATGGACTTCAACGCGGATAAATGTGTAGTCGTCCATTTTGGCAGAACCAACGGGATGAACGAGTACACTATCAAGGGCAGAAGTCTGAGTAGTGTTGAAGAGCAGAAGGATCTAGGGGTCCGGGTCCACAGGACTCTTAAATCGGCCTCGCAGGTGGAGGAGGTGGTCAAGAAGGCGTATGGTGTACTGGCCTTCATTAATCGAGGGATTGAGTTTAGGAGTCGGGAGGTAATGCTGCAACTTTATAAGACCCTTGTCAGGCCTCATTTAGAGTATTGTGCGCAGTTCTGGTCGCCTCACTATAGGAAAGATGTAGAAGCTATTGAGAGGGTACAGAGGAGATTTACAAGGATGTTGCCTGGACTGGGAGGCATGCCTTATGAAGTTAGGTTGAGGGAGCTGGGACTCTTTTCCCTGGAGAGACGAAGGTTGAGAGGCGACCTGATAGAGGTTTACAAAATGTTGAGAGGAATAGATAGGGTGGACTCTCAGAGGCTATTTCCCCGGGTTGAAATGGTTGCTTCGAGAGGACACAGATTTAAGGTGCAAGGAGGGAAGTTCAGAAGTGATGTTAGGGGTAAGTTTTTCACTCAGAGGGTGGTGAGTGAATGGAATCGGCTGCCGTCAGTGGTGGTGGAGGCGAACTCGCTGGGGTCTTTTAAAAGACTTCTGGATGAGTATATGGGGTTTAATGAGATTGAGGGTTATAGATAGGTCTGTACATTGGTAGGTGTTGATGTGATCGGCGCAACTCGTGGGCCGAAGGGCCTGTTTGTGCTGTAGTGTTCTATGTTCTATGTTCTATGTATTCAAACTCAGCGCCTTGTTTCTCTGTTTGGCAAGGTAGCATGGAAGGAAGTGAAGCAGGAGGGAACGGATCCTCTTTCTGCTTCAGTAACTAAGCACACAATCTTAATTTTTATAAAGAGAAGAAAACAAGTTTCTACTTGCACCTGTAGAGAGCTATGAGATCCGAAAAATCCTCCTTACCAAATCTAAATGACAAGCATTGACCCAGAGAGTTGGAGAATTCTGCGATTGAACTGTATTAAAGGAACAAAAAAAAAATCCTGTCTTTGCAAATAAAACTTTATCACATTCTCAGGACGTGCCAAAGCACCTCATATCTAATATACAGAGCAGCATGGTGGCACTACTGCCTCACAGCGCCAGGGACCTGGGTTCGATTCCTGACTTGGGTCTGTGTGGGGTTTGCATGTTCTCTCCATGTTTGCATGGGTTTCCTCTGGGTGCTCTGGTTTCCTCCCACAGTCTGAAAGATGTGCTGGTTAGGAGCATTGGCCACGCTAAATTCTCCCTCGGTGTACATGAACAGGCACGCAGCGTAGTTAATGTAAGCCTATTTGTGACACTAATAAATAAACTTAAACTTAAAAATTAATTTGATTTGATTGATTTATTATTGTCACATGTATTAGCATACAGTGAAAAGTATTGTTTCTTGTGCGCTACGCAGACAAAGCATACTGTTCATAGAGAAGGAAACGAGAGAATGCAGAATGTAGTGTTATAGTCATAGCTAACATGTAGTCAAAGATCAGCTTAATGTGAGACAGGTCCATTCAAAAGACAGATAGCAGCAGGGAAGAAGTTGTTCTTGAGTCAGTTGGTGCATGACCTTGGACTTTTGTATCTTTTCCCCGATGGAAAAAGGTGGAAGAGAGAATGTCTGGGGTGTGTGGGGTCCTTAATTATACTGGTTGCTTTGCCAGCGGGAAATGTAGATAGAGTCAATGGATGGGAGGCTGGTTTGTCTGATGAATTGGGCTACATTCATGACCTTTTGTAGTTCTTTGCAGTCTTGGGCAGAGCAGGAGCCATACCAAGCTGTGATACAACTTACTATGGTGCGTCTATAAAGGTTGATGAAAATCAAAGCGGACATGCCAAATTTCCTTAATCTTTTGGAAAGTGAAGTGTTGGTGGGCTTTCTTAACTATAGTGTCAGTATGGAGGGACTAGGACAGATTGTTGGTGATCTGGACACATAAAATCTTGACGCTCTCGACCATTTCTACTTCATCCCCATTGATGTAAACATATGTTCCACTCCGCTTCCTGAAGCTGATGACAATCTCCTTTGCTTTGTTGACATGGAAGGAGAGATTATTGTTCACCAGATTCCCTATCTCTTTCCTGTATTCCGTCTCGTCGTTGTTTGAGATCCGACCCTCTATGGTGGTGTCATCAGCAAACTTGAAAATCAGATTGGAGGGGAATTTGGCCACACAGTCATAGGTGTATAAAGAGTGCAGGAAGGGGCTGAGGACACATCCTTGTGAGGTACTGGTGTTGAGGAAGTTCGTGGAGTAGATGTTGTTCCTATCCTTACTGATTGTGGTATGTGAGTTAGGAAGTTCAGGATCCAGAGAGTGGAGCCAAAGCCAAGGCCACAAAGTTTGGAGATGAGTTTTGTAGGAGGAATTGTGTTGACGGCTGAGCTGTAGTCTATATATAGGAGTCTGATATAGGTGTCTTTGATATTTAGGTGTTCCATGGTTGAGTGCAGGATCGGGAAGATGGCGCCTGCTGTGGACCTGTTGCAGCAGGAGGCAAACTTTAGTGGATCCAGGCAATCCGGGAGGCTGGAATTGATTTTTGCCATGACTAATCTTACGAAACACTTCATAACGATGGATGTTGGAGCTACCCGACGATAATCATTGAGTCACGCTGCTTGGTTTTCCTTTGGTACAGGATGATGGCTATCTTCTTGAGGCAGATAGAGACCTCAGATTGATGTAAAGAGGGGTTGAAGATGTTTGTGAATACCAAAGCCAGCTGATCTGTGCAGGATCTGAGTGCTCGTCCAGGTACCCCTTCCGGGCCAATCACTTTCCGTGGGTTGACCTTTGAGGAAGCTGCTCTGATGTCTGCAATGGTGACCCCAAATGCAGGTTCACCCAGAGCTTCCAGGGTAGAGGGTGTATCTCACTCACTTCTTGATCATAGAATGCATTGAGCTCATCAGGAAGGGGTGCATAGTAGCTGGCGATTTTACATGCCTGTTATATTGTAGCCTGTTATGTCTTGTAGACTTTGCCATAGTTGGTGGTGGACTATGCGGCTAACCTGAGATCTAGCTTGGTCCGATACAGTGTTTCAGCATCTTTGATGGATCTCCTTAGATCGTATCTGGCTTTCTTGAATAGATCAGTGTCTCCTGACTTGAGTGCCTCAGAACTGGACTTCAGCAAGCAGAGGATATCCCAGTCCATCCATGGTTTCCGGTTGGGAAACACATGGATTTGCTTCTTTGGCGCACAGCCTTCTACACACTTACGAATGGAGTCAGTTACTGTAGTGACATACTCATACAGGCTGGTCGTGGAGTTTTTAAATACTGATCAGTCCACTGACTCCAAGCAGCCCAGTAGGAGATCATCCGATTCCTCAGACCAACATTGCATGAACTATTTGACGGATTCTCCAGTTTCAGTTTTTGCTTGTAAGCCTGGAGCAGGAGCACAGCCTTGTGGTTTGATTTGCCAAAGTGTGGGCTGGCGATAGACCGGTAGGCATGTTTGATATTTGTGTAGCAGCGCTTTAGGATGTTTGGGCCTCTTGTGAAACAGGAGATGTATTGATGGTATCTTGGTAGAACGCTCTTAAGCTTGGCCTTATTGAAGTCCCCGGCCACAATGAACAAGACCTTGGGATGTTTTTGTCTCAAGGCTATTTATGATGGTGTATATTTCATTCAGTATGGTCTTCACATCTGCGTGGGGTGGGATGCAAATTGCTGTCAGGATAATGGAGGTGAATTCACACGGATGGTAGTAGGGGTAACATTTTAGCATCAGGTATTCTAAGTCCGGGGAGCAGAAGCTCGCTGGTGTTGCTATGTCGAAGCACCACAGGGTGTCGATTAGGAGGCAGACCCCCCTCCCCACAGCCTTGCCTATCGATGGATTGAGAAGCCCTCTGTTTGTAGGGCACTGTCTGGTGGAGCAGGAGTGAGCCATGTCTCTGTGAAACAGAGCACAGGGCAGTCTCTCAGTTCTCTTTGAAAAATGAGTCTGGCTTTAAGCTCGTCTGGCTTGTTTCCCAGAGATTGGACATTTGCCAGCAGTAAGTGGGGAGGGGCCTTGGGACCACGTTGTTTCACTCCTGTATGTTTTCCATGCTTCCTGAAGTGACTGTTCCTTTCCAGGTCTGGGAGACAGTGAGAGTAATGTGCGGTGTTAAGAGTGCTTCCAATGAGGTGCTTCTCTCTGATGTGTGAATCAGTTCAGTGCATGCCGTTCACAAAGTTATTAAGCTGGCCTTTCTCTTCACCCTACCTGTAACTGCAACATTCCTTCCTGCACCCTCTCCTTCCCTCCTCCCCTATGTAATCTATGAACGGTATGCTTTGTCTGTATAAGGCGCAAGAAACAATACTTCTCACTGTATCCCAGTACATGTGACAATAATAAATCAAATCAGAATTACTGTTTGTGGGTTAATGGAATGTATTACAGGATATAAAAGCTCACTCCTGCTCCTCCAATTGCGCCACAGGATCATAGAATCTTTACAGGACAGAGGAGACTTTCGGCCCATTGGATCTGCACCAATCACAATCCCAGCCAGGTCCTATCCCAATTACCCCATTAGGCCCCCTGACACTCAGGGTCAATTTAGCATGGCCAATCAACTTAAAGCACATATCTTTGGAGTGTGGGAGGAAACCGGAGCAGCCGGAGGAAACCCACGCAGACACGGGGAGAATGTGCAGACTCTGCACAGACGGTAACCCAAGCCGGGAATCGAACCCGGGTCCCTGGCGCTGCGAGGCAGCAGTGCTAACCGCTGTGCCACCGTGCCTCCCCAACGTCCATGCGCGTGGACAGATTAGGACTTGGAGCCGAAAAAGAGTAATCCTTTATAAAAATGGATGTGAAATGTTTACTGCGTAGTAAGGGTTATTACTTCGGACGGCCAATCCGAGCCCTTATTTGGAAATGGGTTTTAAAAAGAAAAGGTGTTGTCATCGGGCTGGAGGTTTTATGGGAAGAATTCGTTCCTGGAACATTCAGATATAGCCTGCATCATAAATGCTGTCATGAGAGCCATCGGGGAACAGGTCGCACTTAGACAGACACTCGATCTGTTGCAGTGTGAGCCATTCCTGGGCTGCTTTGATTTCAGAAGACTTATCCTCACTTCATTTTCCTTAAAGCCAAAGGAAAAAATGTGTTTGGCAGGCTTTGGTTCTCTTTTGCTGGGGAAGGTGAAATGCCAGAAGAGCTGCACTGTTATTAACTGTGAAAATGATGTAGTGTGCGCTCCGTGTAATGGTGTGTACTGATGTGCATTATGTCACGGCATCAAGTATTTACAGATACAAATAATTCTCAGGAACACTTTAGATTGGAACTTCAGAAGGCAATGATTGGCTCAATTCCTGCCTGAATTTTAACGCCAAAGGCAAATATTGCAGATGCTGGAAAGCTGACTTAAAAATACTGGAAATATTTAACACGTTCTTCAGCATCTGTGTAGAGAAAAACCAAAATGGTGTTTGAGGTTCATGATTTTTCAACAGATTGTTCATTCATTTGAGAGACTAAGCTGGTTAGGATTATCTTCACTGGAGTTCAGAAGGGTGAGACAGGACCTCATAGAAACTAACAAAATTCTAACAGGGTTGGTCAGGCTAGATTTAGAAAGAATGCCCCCAGTGGCGGGAGAATCCAGAACTAGGGGGTCATAGTTTGAGGATAAGGGGGCAAACCTTTTAGAACTGAGGTGAGGAGAAATTTCTTCACCCAGAAGGCGGTGAATGTGTGGAATTCACTCCCACAGAAAGTAGTTGAAGCCAAAACGTTCTGTGATTCCAACAAGAAATTAGATATAGCTCTTGGGGCTAACGGGATCAAGGGATATGGGGGAGAAAGCAGGATCAGGATATTGAATTTGATGATCAGTCGTGATCAAAATTAATGGCGGAGCAGGCTACTCATGCTTCTAGTTTCTATCTCAACTTCTGCCAAAGTATTGCAGAGATGAAAGTTGTTTTGATAGTAAACATCAAAGCACAGGGCATCAAATGTTTTCCAATCGATATTGGAACAACGGTTCCATATGTTTGGGAGTAGCAGGATGTAAAATTATGAAAAGTGATTTTGAGATGCTTCAGTGTGGCGATAAAAGCTTCCCAACATGTATACATTCTTCTCCTAACACCATTGAGCCAGGCCCTCCCCAGAATTCATCAGGCTTTGAGGAATAGGAAGAGCTTACGAGGCACAACCAGCTTCACTGTGAATTGCCATGTACTCTTCCCAAACATCTAGCTTTTTTTAGTTTATTTATTAGTGTTACAAGTGGGCTGACATTAACACTGCAATGAAGTTCTGTGAAAATCCCCCTGTTCCCACATTTGGCGCACTGAGGGTGAATTTAGCATGGCCGATGCACCTAACCAGCATGTCTTTCGGGCTGTGGGAGGAAATGGGAGCACCACGCAGACACGGGGAGAATGTGCAGACTCCATACAGACAGTGACCCATGGCGGGAATCGAACCCGGATCCCTGGCGCTGTGAGACAGTCGTGCTAACCACTGTGCCACTGTGACACCCCTAGCTGTGGCCTAATGAGCATTTTATATAATTCCATTGTAACCTTATAGGAAGGGGGGATTGGGAGCAGCTGGATGCTCCAGGAGCCACGTGGGGAATACCAGTTAGGGCTTCAGTGATGGTGTGTAGCTCCAGTACAGGACTGAAGTCCTGAATCCCAGTCTCCACAGCGACCCCTAGTCAGTGGCTGTGGACTGAGGGCGCACAGATTCATCCATCAAGCTTTACAATCTGAGTAGTGCTGCTGACACCCTTTCCAGAAGTTCCTGAGCTTATCTTTGCAGCTCCAGTGACTGATGTTGAGTCAAATATGGAGCTTGGTCACCTGAATCAGCAGATTCCTGATCTCCAGCTGTCCCATGAGTTCCTGCACCCCGGGATATCCCTGCCTCACCCCTCTGTCGGTAAGGCAATGTGATGTATTCACCAGACTGTGACCCCAAGACTACTCTAGAACTAGGTCCCAATGGAGAGTGTGTATTTGCACTGGCAGAGGGTGTGGGTGAGCACTGAGATGTACCTTCAATTATTGTGTCATCTCTGAGGTGTCTTCCAGCTTTGAGTTGAGAGATTGGCTCATGGACAGCCTCTGGTGTGTTGGTGAAAGGAAAGAGAGATCATTAATGCATGGTAAGGGACTGCAAAAACAAGAGACATCTCTCAGAGTATGATGGTCTGATGGATGTTGCAGTGCAAGATCCCCACTTGGTTGAGTGTTACCCGCCTCATCATCTATCCGCTAGTCAGCTGGATGACTCCACTCTCAGAGTTGGTCAGGGCCTTCAGTTCAGGCAATCCACCACCAGTCTGGGACTCTCCCTCTTGTTTTGAGCCAGCTTGTTCTACATGGCTCTCTATAAATAGTTACATGGGTACAATGTGTATAGAGGGTTATGGGCCAAATGCAGGCAACTGGGATTAGTTTAGGGGTTTTCCAAAAAAAGGGCAGCATGGACAAATTGGGCCAAAGGGCCTGTTTCCATGCTGTAAAACTCTACAACTCTATGACTATTGGAGAGGAGGTGATGGCCTAGTGACATTATCACTAGACTATCAATCCAGAAATTCGGCTAATGTTCTGGGGACCCGGGTTCGAATCCCGCCACGCCAGATGGTGGAATTTGATTTCAATAAAAACTATCTGGAATTAAGAGTTTACTGATGACCACAAAACTCTTGTCAATTGTGGAAAAACCCATCTGGTTCACTAATGTTCTTCAGGGAAGGAAATCTGCTGTCCTTACCTGGTCTGTCCCACATGTGATTCCAGGGCTACAGCAACGTGGTTGACTCTCAATTGCCCTCGGGCAACTGGGGATGGGTAATAAATGCTGGCCAGCCACCGACGCCCATGTCCCAGAATGAACGAACAAAAGAAAAGGTGGAGAGAATGTAAACAGGACACCTGCCAGGTTATTTGAGAGAAGTGACTGGCAGCTGTGGGTGGTGCCATGGACAGAATGTGGACACCATCTGCAGGACAGGTGAAGGCGTTTGGGAGAGTGAGTGATGATGCCCCTTGTGATGGCATTGAGTGTGATCTCTGTGGACGTGTGATGTGTTTGTGAATGTGTGAGTTGAAAATGGTGTGAAGGGTGCCTTACCCTAGCGGAATTGAAAACATTATTCACCATCTTCTTACACTGGATGGCTGTCCTCTTTTGTAGGGCCAACACTGCATCCCATGCTGAATTAGTCACTTTCAACGAGGCTCTTTGCCCAGACTGGGGGTAAGAGGACTGGGTGGCGGATCTCCGCTATGTCCAATAAGTGTTCGAGGGAGAGACGTCACTGAATTTGGGGGCAGTCTCTTTCCTCCCTTTGGAAGCCATGACTTTCCAGCTGTGCTCAATTCCTTAGAGAGTGCTCTGTCTGTGCAGGGTTACCTGTTAGATATAGCATCCAGATTATACAAAGCCTGACATCACGGCAGGGTGGGCAAATCAGAGGTTGTTCCACCAGCGATCTGACGCAAAACCCATGCCTTTCAATCTTATCGATACATGTTACAGCGAAAGGAGTGGCTTTTGTCATTGGCGGAACAAATACCAAATTCCTCAGCGGAATTTGGAATTAGTGGATTTCATGGAAAATCCTGATATTTCCTCTTGGGGGGATAATCTGGAGCCAGGAGTCAACTGTTTAAGGGATTGTCCACTTAGATGAGGAGAACATTTTTCTCTATGAATTCTTTGGAATTCTCTTCCTCCAAAGGCAGTGGAAAGACAGTCTGAATATTTTTAAGGGAGAGTTAGATGGATCCTTGATAAACAAGGTTATCGGGGGTATGAGGAAGGTGACAGTCAGATCATGAACCATCTTATTTAATGTAGAGCAAGCTGGAAGGGCAGAATGGCCTGCTCCTGTTCCCAATTTGATTATATATATGCACTGGTGGTGCTCAGTATTATTTTCTCTTTTATTTGAAAATATAATGATAGATTGGTGGTTATCAGATTGCTGTTTCTGGGAGATTGCTGTGTGCAAACTGACAGCTGAGTACATTAGCACAGTGACAACGTTTCAAAAGATTCTGTGAAATTCTGTGACCCTTTGGAACACACTTGGAATACTGTGTGCGATTCTGAACACCCTATTATAGAAAGGATATTATTAAACTAGAAAGAGTGCAGAAAAGATTTACCAGGATGCTACCGGGACTTGATGGATTGAAGTGTAAGGAGAGGCTGAATAGACTGGGACTGGAGCGTAGGAGGCTGAGGGGGTGACTATAAAATAATGAGGGGCAAAGACTCCCCTCCCAAAGGTACAGGAGTCTAAAACTAGAGGGCAGAGGTTTAAGGTGAGAGGGGAGAGATACAAAAGTGTCCGGAGGGGCAATTTTTTCACGCAGAGGGTGGTGACTGTCTGGAACAAGCTGCCAGAGGGAGTAGTAGAGATGGGTACAATTTTATCTTTTAAAAAGCATTTAGATAGTTACATAGGTACAATGGGTATAGAGGGATATGGGCCAAATGCAGGCAACTGGGATTAGTTTAGGGGTTTTTAAAAAAAAGGGCAGCATGGACAAGTTGGGCCGAAGGGCCTGTTTCCATGCTGTAAACCTCTATGACTCTATGAGTCTAAGTCATCATTATGAGGGAGGAAGAGTTTGGTGAATTAAATACCATTAAGGTAGACAAGTCCCCAGGGCCAGATGGCATCTATCCCAGATTACTGAGGGAGACAAGAGAGGAAATTGCTGGGCCTCAAACTTTGTTTCCTCATTGGCCACTAGTGAGGTCGCAGAGGATTGGAGCCAATGTTGGCTCGTTATTAAAGAAGGGTAGCAAGGATCACTCGGTTAATTATAGGCCAGTGAGCTTGATGTCAGTGATAGTGAAATTGTTGGAGAAGATTCTTAGGGATTGAATCTGTACGCATTTGGAACTGAATAGTCTTATTCGCAACAGGCAGCATGGTTTTGTATGAGGGAAGGCATGTTTCACTAATTTAATTGAGTTTTTTGAGAAGGTGACAAAAATGATTGACGAGGGAAGGGCTGTTGATGTTGTCTACATGGACTTTAGTAAATCATTCAACAAGATCCCTCATGGCAGGCTTGTGCAAAAGGTTAAATCACACGGGATCAGGGGTGAATTAGGTAGATGGATTCAGAACTGGCTTGGTTGTAGAAGACAAAGGGTAGCAGTGGAAGAGTGTTTTTCTAAATGGAGGTCTGTAACTAATGGTGTTCCGCAGGGATCAGTGTTGGAACCTCTGCTGTTTGTAATATATATAAATGACTTGGAAGAAAACGTTGCTGGCCTGATTAGCAAGTTTGCGGATGATTCTAAGATTGCTGGAGTTGCGGATAGTGATGAAGATTGTTAGAGAATATAGCAGGATATAGATAGGCTGGAAAATTGGGCAGAGAAATTACATGTGGAATTTAAACTGGACAAATGTGAGGTGATGCATTTTGGTAGATCCAATTCAGGTGGGAGCTATAAAACAAACGGCAGAACACACGCAGAGAGATCTGGGAACACAGGTCCTTAAAAGTGGCAGCATAGGTGGAAACGATGGTGAAGAAAGCATATGGCATTACTTACCTTCATTGGACAGGGCATCAAGTATAAAAGTTGGAAAGTTATGTTATAGTTATATAAAATATTGGTCTGGCCACATTTAGAATGCCGTGTCCAATTCTGGTCACCACATTTCCAAAAAGATGTGGAGGCTTTGGAGAGAGTACAGTAAAGGTTTACCAGTTCGCTGCCCGGTATGGAGGGTATTAGCTATGAGAAATTGAATAAACTGGGACTTATTCTCCCTGGAAAAACGGAGGCTGAGGGGCGACCGGTTGAAGTTTATAAAATTATGAGGGGTATGGATAAGGTGAACAGTTGGAAGCTTTTTCCCAGGGCAGAAATGATAATCACAAGGGGGCATAAGTTCAAAATAAGGGGGAGAAAGGTTCTGTGGAGATGTGTGGGGGAAGTTTTTTATGATGTGGGTATGCCGGCATTGGACTGGCGTAAACACAGTAAAAAGTCTGACAACACCAGGTTTTAGTCCAACCGATTTATTTGATAACCCCCGTGACTTGCCTGGGTTTGCAAAACCTCACTGACTGTAAGTACAGTAAGTGAGGTTTTGCAAACCCAGGCAAGTCACGGGGGTTATCAAATAAATCGGAAGTTTTTTACACAGAGGGTGGTGGTGTCCTGGAATGCAAATGAGATACATTAACAACATTTAAGACTTATCTGGATAGACACATGAAGAGACAGGGAATGGAGAGATACGAGCGGCTGGTCTAAATAGAACAATGTATTGGTGCCGGCTTGGAGGGTTCAAGGGCCTGTTTGTGTGCTGTAATGTTCTTTGATCTTTGCTTTGGAGTATCCTGAACTGTTGTATAAGCTCAGGTCTTTCTTTCATGTCTAACGCTGAGGATTTTGCAATCCTCAGTTATCAAAAGTCTACCAATCAGCATTGATAACCTGTTTCTGATTTCAGAAGCAGTGAATGAGATGCCTGCTGATAAAAAAGAGTAATAAATCTTTTTGTTCATGATGAGGAACTAATAGTTTTGTAGACCGCTGACCAAAATGCTTGCAAGAACTGTAACGTTCCTTCAAATGGATAACCTCATCAAAAAGAATTTGTGTCTTTTCTGACGTTAAGACATCCCAAAGTGTTTTACGGTTAGTGAAAGGCTTGTGAAGTCTGTTAAGTGTTGAGATGTAGAGAAAACTGCAATCAATTTGCGCACAGCAAACTCCCACAGGACTGATGAAGATCAGACCATCTGATTTGTGTTGCTGGTTGAAGGGTAAATGTTGGCCGGGACACGGTGAAAATCTGTCCAGCTGCTCTTTGAACAGTTTCATGGGATCTTTTGCACTTACTTGAGAGGACAAATAGGGGCTCCAGTTTAACATTTCATATCAAATGACAACACGGACATTAGTGCAGCACTCCGTTACTGCTGCACTCAAGTGTCAGCCTATGTTATGTGCACAAGTCTCTGAAGTGGGATTTGAACCCATGACTGCCTGACTCGGAACTTAGTGTGTGATTGCTGAGCCAAGACTGACACCTATGCAATTGATATACATCAAAGTGTGTGCATAAAATCAGGCACTGTACTAATTAATGTCTTTCTTATTATGGATATACTAATGTCTTCCAAATAGTGACTTTCTCCCTAAAAATGCAATATATTTGCTTGCCAACTTGGATGTGCTCCAAGAGGTTTAAGCACACACCTCCTGCTCCAATCGTCCAAACTAGATACTCTTTTAACCTCCAATATTTTTAAAACAAATAGACAAACCTGCGCAAAAGAAAATGATAAAAGTGCACAAATCTTTAAAGGTATCTATGATTTTGCTCCCACAAGTGCGTATGAGATTAGTGCTCATTTGCTGGAGACATCAGGACAATTCTGACTTGGGAACCCTAATCCCTGGGCATTTGTGCAAATACGATAGCATTCTTTCCTGACGATGGTATTCATGTGAATGTCCTAGGAAGTTCAAGACAATAAGCTTCAACAAAATGTATTTATTCAGCAAAATTAAAATTCTGTGCTAATGACAAGTGACTATTTATATTCTAAGTAGGTGTGCTTTGGCAGAAAAATTTAGACCTTCTGATGGAGGTGACTCATACAGTCATACAGGTTTACAGTGTGGAAACAGGTCCTTAGGCCCAGATTGTCCATGCCATCCTTTTTTAACCCCTAAGTTCCAATTCCCCACATTTGGCCCATATCCCTCTGAACCATCTTACCTATGTAACGTCTAAATGCTTTTTAAAGGACAAAATTGTACCCGCCTCTACTACTACTTCTAGCAGCTCATTCCAGATACTCACCACCCTCTGTGTGAAAGAAATACCCCTCTGGACCCTTCTGCATTTCTCCCCTCTCACCTTAAATCTATGCCCTCAAGTTTTAGACTCCCCTGCCTTTGTGAAAAGATGTTGACTTTCTAGCTGATCTATGCCCCTCATTATTTTATAGAAATCTGTAAGATCACCCCCTGTGCCTCTCATGCTCCAGAGAAAAAAGTCCCAATCTATCCAGTCTCTCCTTATAACTCAAACCATCAAGTCCCAGTAGCATCCAAGTTAATCTTTTCTGCCCTGTTTCTAGTTTAATAATATCTTTTCTACAATAGGGTGACCAGAGCTATAGAGAATATTCCAAGTGTGGCCTTACCAATGTTACCATAGATTAGAAAGCCCACCAAGGCCTCTACTTTCTCAGAAGACTAAGGAAATTTGGCATGTCAGCTACAATTCTCACCAGCTTTTACAGATGCACCATAGAAAGCTTTATTTCTGGTTGTATCACAGATTGGTATGGCTCCTGCTCTGTCCAAGATCGTGAAAACTACAAAGGGTTGCGATGGACTGGGCTACAAAGGATCACATACCAACTGACTCGAGAACAGCATCTTCCCTGCTGCTATGAGACTTTTGAATGGACATACCTTGTATTAAGTCGATCTTTCTCTACACCCTAGCTATGACTGTAACACTACATTCTGCATTCTCTCGTTTCCTTCTCTATGAATGATATGTTTTGCTGTATAGCATGCAAGAAACAATACTTTTCACTGTACGTTAATTCATGTGACAATAATAAACCAAATCAAAACAAATCAAATCAAAACTTCAACAAGACCAATTCAATGTTCTGACCAATGAAACCAAGCATGCTGATTCTTTCTTCACCATTCTATGACAGCTGTGACTCCATTTTCAAGGAGCTATGAACAGTACTCCTAGATCTCTTTGTTCTAGAACTTTCCCCAACACCCTATCATTAACTGAGCACTACATTAATTTAAGACTTAACTAAATTGATGTGAGATACCTGAAAATTCTGTGCTGTCAGAATTCTTCCCTTTTCCAATAAGTAACAGCTTTTTATAGGACATAGAACATAGAACATTACAGCGCAGTACAGGCCCTTCGGCCCTCGATGTTGTGCCAACCAGTGGAACCAATCTAATGACCCTCTAACCTAAACTATTCCAATGTTATCCATATGCCTATCCACTGACCATTTGAACACTCTTAAAGTTGGCGAGTTCACAACTGCTGCAGGCAGGGCATTCCACACCCTTACTACCCTCTGAGTAAAGAACCTACCTCTGACGTCCGTCCTATAATTACCACCCCTTAATTTAAAGCTATGTCCCCTCGTGTTAGCCATCACCATCCAAGGAAAAAGGGTCTTACTGTCCACCCTATCTAACCCTCTGATCATCTTGTATGCCTCAATTAGGTCACCTCATAACCTTCTTCTCTCTAATGAAAACAACCTCAAGTCCCTCAGCCTTTCCTCATAAGACCTTCCCACCATACCAGGCAACATCCTGGTGAACCTCTTCTGCACCCTTTCCAATGCCTCTACATCTTTCTTATAATGCGGCGACCAGAACTGTACACAATACTCCAAGCTCAACTGCACCAGAGTTTTGTACAGTTGCCACATGAGCTCACGGCTCCGAAATTTAATCCCTCTACCAATATAAGCTAACACACCGTATGCCTTCTTAACAACCTTATCAACCTGGGTGCCAACTTTCAGGGAGCTATGCATATGTAAACACTAAATACATGTAAATACTAACAGAAGTTTCATGTTGAGCATATTGGTTACAATACCATATGTTGAGCATATTGGTTACAATGGCATGGTGGCACAGTGGTTAGCATTGCTGCCTCACAGCGCCAGGGACCTGGGTTCAATTCCCAACTTGGGTCACTTTCTGTACGGAATTTGCATGTTCTCCCCGTGTCTGCGTGGGCTTCCTCCGGTTACTCTGGTTTCCTCCCACTGTCTAAAGATGTGCTGGTTAGATGCATTGGGCATTGTAAATTCTCCCTCAGTGTACTTGAACAGGCGCCAGCGAGTGTGGCGACTAGGGGGTTTTCACAGTAACACTGCAGTGTTAATGTAAGCCTACTTGTGACTAATAAATATAGTTTTAAAAAGCTACTGTCAGTGATAAATCTACAAGAATTATGTAATATAAACTAGGCAACAATATGACCTAGCAAGAGCATTGAGCCAGAACCCGAAAGTTAATGTAAAGTTGTAAAACAACTGTGTTTAGCAAAATGTGACATGGAAATAAAGGCTCCAGAATAGAATTTTAAACTTATTATTGCAGGGTTAAAAGGAGCAGACATTCTTGTCCAAGCTCTGCATGGAAAGTCTGGACTTAACTTCATTTCATCAGACCTATGTTCTCCTCCAAATCACACATCATCTGCCTTGAATATGCTTGCGTTTTCAGTTCTTCATTGCTGCTGGGTCAAAATCCTAGTTGTACGTGTTACTTTGCTATTTCAGAGAGGTGAGAGAAGGAAAACATGGAATTAAACACTAGTTAGCTGAAAATCTGTTGTCATAAGATTCCTGGAGTATATGAGAGTAGAATAATGGAACATTTGGAAAATTTTCAGCTGAAGATTGAGCCAGCATGGATTTGTCAAGTGTAGGGCCACATCTGGTAAATCTGGTTATATTTTTTAGGTGGTGGCTAATGTAATAGACAGAGGGATGTTCATGGAGACTCTCAGAAAGCAGCAGCTGAATTCCCCATAAGTAACTAGAATCATAGAAACCCTACAGTGCAGAAAGAGGCCATCTAGCCTGCACTGATCATAATCCTGCCCAGGACCCACCCCTGCACATTTACCCGCTAATCCCTCTAACCTACACGTCTCAGGACACTAGCGGGCAATTTTAAGCATGGCCAATCAACCTAACCTGCACATCTTTGGACTGTGGGAGGAAACCTGCACAGACACGAGGAGAATGCGTAAACTCCACACAGACAATGACCCAAGCTGGGAATCGATCCCAGGTCCCTGGAGCTGTGAAGCAGCAGTTCTAACCACTGTGCTACCGTGCCACCTCTGTTCACTAGAATTGACGCTTACGGAGTTGAAGGTAAATTATTGACCTGGTTAGAAAAATGGCTGAACAGTGGGAATAAGAATATTGGGCAGGTGCAATAATTGCCTATTTGTGACCAATGACACCCCATGTGTTTGGGCCTCAATTATTCTCCATATTTAATAGCTGCTGAGTAGATGAAAGAGCAAATCACAAGCCCAAGTTTGCCAATGACACAAAGGTAAGGAAACCAGTGGTGTTATGACATTGTCACTGGATTAGTAATGCTCTGGAGACCCAGGTTCAAATCCCACCATGCCAAATGGTGAAAGGTGATCTCAATGAAATGAAGGCCATAAACGATTGTTGTTAAAACCTATCTGGTTCACTAATGTGCTTGAGGGAAGGAAATTTACCACCTTTACCTGATCAGGCCTACATGTGACTCTGGACCCACAATCTGAAATGGCCTCACAAATCACTCAATTCAAGGGCAATTAGACAACAAACGGACAGCGACACCCATATCCCATGATTGAAAAAAAAAGGCAATGTGAAGAAGCCAATCCCACCACAACAGCTGGTGAAATTTAAATTCAGTTCATTAAACCTGGGAATTTGTCTCACCAGATTGTCATGAAAACCCATCTGTTTCTCTAATCGCTCCTTAGAGATGGAAATCTATCTTTACCCGATCTAGGCTACATGTGACTCTAAAACTAGACTCGAGATCCACAGCAATGTGGTTGACTCTTAACTGCCCTCTGACTCAGTTTAAGAGCATTTAGGGATGGACAACTAATGCTGGCTTTGGCAGCAATG
Source organism: Carcharhinus amblyrhynchos (assembly GCF_965287045.1). NCBI lineage: Eukaryota > Metazoa > Chordata > Chondrichthyes > Carcharhiniformes > Carcharhinidae > Carcharhinus > Carcharhinus amblyrhynchos. The sequence goes on from NC_137327.1 coordinate 130,917,463, forward strand.
CCCACGTCTCATCAAGGGATAAATATGAAGGTTATATTTGTGTTGAACAGCTTGGTATGGCTCCTGCTCTGCCCAAAAACCGCAAGAAATTACAAAGGGTCATGAATGAAGCCCCATCCATCATGTGGACCATCCTCCCAAACATTGAGTCTGTCTGCACTTCCCGCTGCGTCGGAAGAGGAGCCAGCATAATCAAGGATCCCACACATCCTGGACATCCTGTCTTCCACGTTCTTACATCGGAAAAAAGATACAAAATTCTGAGGCCACGTACCAACGGACTCGAGACCTGCCTCTTCCCTGTTGCCATCAGACTTCTGAATGGACCTACCTCGCACTAAGTTGATCTTTCTCCACACCCTGGCTACGACTGTGAACCTACATTCTGCACTCTCTCCTTTCCTTCTCTATGAATGGTATGCCTTATCTCCATAGCGCGCAGGAAACTTTTCACTGTGTACTAATACATGTGACATTAATAAATCAAAGTATTGGTGCCAATGCAATGTTGATCCACTGAAGGTTAAATTCAGAGGAAAGACTGCACAAACATGGGTTGTATTCCCTGGAATTTAAAAGGTTACTTGAAGGTTGAATTTAAATTTTTAAGATATTACTGGCAGCTGATAGGGTAGGTACGGAGAAATTAGTTCGAGCAATTGGAAGAAGGGGTATAACTTAAAAATTAGAGACTTTTCAGTGGAGAAGTTAGGAAACATACAGAGGGTGGCAAAAGTTTGGAAATTCCAGTTGTAAGTGCCTTTAATTTTGGATCCATTACTAATTTTAATTCTGAGTTTGATAGGTTTCTCTTAATCAAAGATAGTAAGGGATATAGAGTAAAGATGGATGTTTCAAGTTTGATCACATGATATCATTGAATAGTGGAACAGATTGGATGGATAGCTCCTGTTTCTATGTTTGTCTAACTTTTAGAGTCATGGAGATATATAGCATGGAATCAGGCCCTTCGGCCCAAATCAACCGTGCTGACCAGATTTCCGAAACTGAACTAGTCCCATTTGTCTGCATTTGGCCCACATCCCTCTAAACATTTCCCAACCATGTACCTGTCCAAATATCTTTTAAATATTGTAATTATACCTGCCTCTACCATCCCCTCTGGCAGCCCATTCATTCACCCTCTGTGTAAAAATGTTGTCCTCAGGTCCCTTTTAAATTTTTCCACTCTCACCTTAAACCTATGCCCCCTGGTTTTGGTCTCCCTTATCCTGGGGAAAAGACCTTGGCTATGCACCTTATCGGTGCCCCTCATGATTTTATACATCTCCATAAGGTCATCCCCTCATCTCCATTAAGTCACTGCTCATAACAGGGGCGGCACGGTAGCCCAGTGGTTAGCACTGCTGCTTCACAGCTGCAGGGACCTGGGTTCAATTCCCAGCTTGGGTCACTGTCTGTGTGGAGTTTGCACAGTCTCCTCGTGTCTGTGTGGGTTTCCTCCAGGTGCTCCAGTTTCCTCCTACAGTCCAAAGATGTGTAGGTTAGGTTGATTGAACATGCCATAAATAAAGGTCCTGAGATGTGTAGGCTAGAGGGATTAGTGGGTAAATATGTAGGGATATGGGGGTTGAGCCTGGGTGGGATTGTGATCGGTGCAGACTCGATGGGCTGAATGGCCTCCTTCTACACTGTGGGGTTTCTATGATTCATCCTCCTATGCGCCAGGGAAAAATGTCATGACCTGTTCAGCCACTCCTTATAATCCAAACCTTCCTTTTCTTTCTTCTCAATCAAACCTGCAAAGAGGCCTTGAATTATAGCAATGTAATCCTCTCATAACAACATAACATAGAGCACACGGTAAACATTTCTCCAAAGGTTGGCCGCTTCTGGAGGCATCCAAACACCTGAAAGGTGGCTTCAGAATTCCCAGTGTATGATGACCGGGAGCCTTGTTGTGGATTGGGAATTGGTACCTTTGCTCTGCCTTGGTTTAGGAGGGACTGTGTTGAGGTCCTATAGTTTCGTTACATGCTCCATGTGACAGAAGCAGTGGTTTAGCCAGGGTTGGGTTCAAATCTTCCCCAAAATTTGTCGGACTTTTAAAATCTTCTTTAAAGGGAACATTCCTCTGATCACTTAATGGAACACATGCCAGGCAATTCTGCAGTTCAACCACTGAAAACCAAATGGTTTGTGTTGTTAAATATTCATTGGGATATTACAGTGAATAATAATGTCATTCATTGACCAGCAGCACATAACTAGCACATAGAATCTCTACAGTGCAGAAGGAGGCCATTCGGCCCATCGAGCCTGCACCGACCACAATCCCACCTAGGCTCTATCCCCGTAACACCACATATTTATCTTGCTAATCCCCCTGATGCTAAGGGGCAATTTTGCATGGCCAATCAGACTTACCCGCACATCTTTGGAGAGTGGGAGGAAACCGGAGCACTCAGAGGAAGCCCTCGCTATGATTCCCGGGTGGACAGAATGGGAAAATTCCTCCCACAATGTCTCCTGCTGGAATTGTTACCAGAGCCTCCACTTTTCGGGGGTCTCCCTCCTGTATTTAAAGAGCTCTCCATTCACTACATGGTCACAATGACATGGCGGACAATCCCGAGAGAGCTAGCGTTGGACTTGACTATACTCTGTGTCACTGTGCCAAGCTCATTGGCAAGCTGCACAGTGCATTATACACCCTTAGTGTCCCAGGTTAGTGGGGATATAGGGAGAATCGGTGCAAACGTGATGGGCTGAATGGCCTGCTTCTGCATTGTGGGGATTCTATGATATGTTTATATAAATCTAGATCTTGGGCGGGATTCTCCGGCCGTTCACACCAGCAGGATTTTATGGTTCCTGCTCTGAATGGAGATTTGGCTGAGTGCCAAATTCTCTACCCATGCTGGCTACAGCGGTGGGCCGCGAATGGCAGGAGAATTCCAGCGCTTATCTCTAATAGGGAGTTTTCTCCAATGTTTCCTACCTTTACAGAGGCACAGTGGTTAGCACTGCTGCCTCACGGTGCCAGGGACCCCAGGTTCGATTCCTGACTTGGGTCACTATCCATGCGCAGTTTGCACATTGCGTGGGTTTCCTCTGGGTGCTCCGCTTTCCTCCCACATTCTGAAAGGCGTGCTTTGACCCGGAAAGGCATTGGAGTGTGGCGACTAGGGGAATTTCACAGTCATTTCATTGCAGCGTTAACGTAAGCTTTACTTGTGACTAACAAATAAGCTTCTTCATCTATTTCCATTTCTTCCTGACTTTTCCCATTCTGTTCCCTGTTATTTTTCCTTGGAAACATCGCTGTCGTTTCTGCTTTTATCTGCCTTTTTGACTGCCTTCCCTCTCTGCCTCTGCAGAGTCGAAGGTTTGTCACCCTCTCCCTCCTTTACCTTGAGCCCTTAGAGCTAACCAGTCTCAGAATTAGACGTTTTGTCTCATTCTGATACCATGAGAGCAGGTTCCGCTGTTTGTACCAGCGGGTCATTTCAAACATGCAGCAAACTTTCCCTGGAACGAATGACAGAGAGTTTCCACAGTCACTTTGACACCGAGGCAGGACTCCAATCTAATTTTTGATTTAAGCCTTCGACAAGTTATTTGGAACTGTTTCAGAGACAGCACTGCTCTGAAGGCAGAGGCAGCTCAGCATTAATCACTTGCAGGTTTTCCAAAAGGGGAAATAAAACTTTACATTTTCTTAACTTCTTTGGCAGTGTTCGACGTGAGACATTTTTTTTCCATGAATGAAATGCAAGTTAGTCAAAACAAAAAAAAAGTCAAGAAAATTGTCAAGATTCTTACAGCTGTGGGAAGCACTGGATTCAGCCTTGACTCAAGCAGTTCTGATATGATTATGGAAAAAAAAACTGCTTCAATTTTGCTTTTCTTTTGTGAAGCGACACGGTGAAACATGCAGCAGCGAGAAATGATATATGGGGAGAATAAACGAGGGAAATTGTGGAATGTATTGGGCACTGGGCAGTCTCTATGGAGTTCAGGTTGAATACAGCCATAAAGACACAAGTACAAATGATTCATACATTTATTCCCAGCCTCTCTAGCCAAAGTTCAACTGGACATAAAAATAATGGACAGGAAAAGATCACTCTAAAAAGTCCATTCTACCTGTCCCACACAATTGTGCTGCTTTTCCCATCAATATATGCATGCCCCACTCCTCTGGTCACAAAAAAAAACCCCAAGCTAATTGGAGCTTGGGTGGGCAAGGGACTGGAAAACTCCTCTCCAACTCACTTGGGTGAGTCTTAATCATTCACTTTATCTACCTTTTCTCACAAGAATCACAAATTTCTTGATTTTTTTTATTCATTCATGGGATGTGTGCATCGCTGGGCCATCATTTATTGTCCATCCCTAACTGACTGGCTTTCTCAACCATTTCAGAGGACAATTCCAAGAATCAACCACGTTGCTGCGGAACTGAAGTTGAACTCAGGCCAGACTTCCTTCCTTAAAAGGCACTAGTGAAGCAGATGGGTTTTTACAACCGTCGTTTCATGGTCACCAATGGACTTTTAATTCTAGATTTTTATTGAATTCAGATTTCACCATCTGCCATGGTGGGATTCAAACTTGGCTCCCCAACGCATTGCCCTGGGTCTCTGGATTACTAGTCCAGTGATAAAACCACTATGCCACCATCTCCTCCACATGAAGAGTGAATCACTATTCACCACGCGAACCAGCAAAGTGCTTGACAATATTCTGGGAACAGAAGAAGTGGCGAACATTCTACTTCATGCTGTCCTTTTGCGATTTGTAAACATGGCCTTCGGTCTTTCCGAACCTACTCACGTGAAATATTTGGCCAGCACAATCATCATCTAAACTCTTCATTATTTAAAAAAATTCCATCAAATTAACCTTTCTCTCTCTGGAGGTTTTACGAGTCTGTCAAGATAACTAGGTTATTTTAAGTTGGGAACTTATCTTCTGACACCCCCACATTGTTCTACCTTATGACGAAATCAAAATTATTTTAGAGACCTAATCAAGACTATGCACAAGAACAAATTGGCGTGACATAGCCACTCCCCAAACCCTTACCCCATCACCCCCCTGCCCCAGAACACAGCTGATCCATCTTCCTAAATATGCTTTTTCTCTTTCATCTTCAATTCCATTGTCCTTAGCACCTCTTCGAACTCAACTTTCCCAAAATATAAAATATCTTCCATGTTCTCCTTATTCTCCCTGCTTTCAGATCGACTTATAGAGACATATAAGATAATGAAGGGGATAGATAGGGTAGAGGTAGAGAGATTCTTCCCGCTTAGAAAGGATAGCAGGACTAGACGGCACAGCCTCAAGATAAGGGGGGACAGTTTAGATTGGAGTTGAGGAGGAACTTCTTCATTCAAAGGGTGGTGAATCTCTGGAATTCTCTGCCCGTTGAAGTGGTGGAGGCTACCTCGCTGAATATATTTAAGTCACGGGTAGATAGGTTTCTGATAGACAGGGGAATTAAGGGTTATGGGGAGAAAGCGGGAAAGTGGAACTGATCCACTTCAGATCAGCCATGATCTTATTGAATGGCGGGGCAGGCTCGAAGGGCTAGATGACCTACTCCTGCTCCTATTTCTTATGTTCTTATGAATTAAATTTAATTACCTTTCCTTATTCATTTATGACCTATTCCAAGTTGTCAAACCTTTTATTCCCCTTTGAAATGTAAAATCCAAACCCTTACTTACCTCCTCATGCACTGCTTGTTTTTACATATAGAAGATTCACTAGGCTGTACCTACTTCAGCTGGAATTCTCCAGCTGGTCACACCAGCGGGATTCTCTGGTCCTGCCGCAGTGACCGGAGATTTGGCTGAGTGCCAAACTCTCCATCCTTGCCTGCAGCGGCAGCAGGGTGTGACCAGCCAGAGAATTCTGACCATGGGACACATTTTTCATGTCCCAAACCCTACCAAACAGTCTGTCTTCAGTATGACTAGATTAGTTTCACACACGCACGCACAAACCCAAGAGCCTGCTTCACAGAATAATACAACAGACCCCCAAAATACTTAAAACAATAATATCTCTTGTAACCCTTCGAAAGGCAGCCTAGGAACATGTCTGTTTTTTTTTCCAATGCTTCAATCTTGTCCGTAGAACTTTCAGGATTGATGTTGGGATGTCATTTTACCACTAACCTTGGTAGAAGATTGGTTAGCACTGCTGCTTCACAGCGCCAGGGACTGGGTTCGATTCTTGGCTTGGGTCACACAGTTTGCAAGTTCGCCTTGGGTCTGTGTGGGTTTCCTCCGGGTGCTCCAGTTTCCTCCCACAGTTTGAAAGACATGTTTGTCGGGTGCATTGACCTGAACAGGTGCCAGACTGTGGTGAATAGGGGAATTTCACACTAACTTCATTGCAGTGTTAATATAAGCCTTACTTGTGACTAATAAATACACTTAACTTTTACTTTATTTTGCTTCATTTTCCATGTAGCATAAGAAAGGGGTGACAGGGTGGCGCAGTGGTTTGCACCGCTGCCTCACAACACCAGGCGCTCAGGTTCGATTCCCAGCCTTGGGCCACTGTCTGTATGGAGTTTGCATGTTCTCCACATGTCTGCATTGGTTTCCTCTGGGTGCTCCGGTTTTCTCCCACACTCCAAAGATATGTGGGTTAGGTCGATTGGCCATGCTAAATTGTACCTTAGTGTCAGGGAGATTGGGACTGTAAATATGTGGGATTGTGAGAATGGGACCTGGGTGGGATTGTCGTAGGTGCTGGCTTGATGGGACAAATGGCCTCCTTCTGCACTGTGGATTCTATGATTTTATGTGCTTATATATATGGCTCTAGATTTCCTAAGTTAACATTATCTACCTATCGTAAACCCAATCTTCCAGCAGTGGAGTATCCTTAACTTCTGAATACTTGCACACACCTCAACATTGCCCAGAACATTTTGGGACATTCCTCTAACATCTAATCCAATTTGTCAATGAAAATAGTAAATATAAGTGCCAGGCACCGACCTCTGTAAGACTTCAGTCTCCATACAGAATCTAATGCAACCCCAACTCATGGGATCAATGTCTTTTCAATCATATATTACAGTTCTGTGAGCTTGAGTTAGCATCGATCAAATTCTTAAAGGTGGGATTCACATCCCGATGCTAACATCCTTAACTTGAAGTTTCTTGAAGACAAAGGCACACTGGATGAAGTTGAAATATTGCTCCTACACAACAGTACAGAGGCATGCGTAGGCACAGGAGAGGAGTGGGTATTTAGTGATAGAGATTCAACAATATTATAGACATGCCAGCCGGAATTTTACCATCCTGCCCACCACGGGAATCGGAGCGGGCAAAGGAAAAACCATGGAACGGTCCATTGACCTGGAGTGGGATTTTACAATTTGGGACAAGCAAGGCCATAAAATCCCGCCTGCCGTCTTTTGGTTGTTTGCCATCGAAGTGTTAGTGAGGAAGCAGGACTTTAGACTATTCCACTGCACAAGGGAGGCTGGGTTATTAATCCAGAATCTCAGCTAACATTCTGGGAACCCGGGTTGTATCCTGCCACAACCAGATGGTGGAATTTGAATTCAGTAAAAAATAATCTGGAATTAAGGATCTACTGATGACCATGAAACCATTGTCGATTGTCGGAAAAGCCCATCTGGTTCACTAATGTTCTTTAGGGGAGGAAAATTGCCATCCTTACCCAGTCTGGCTTACATGTGACTCCACAGTAATGTGGTTGACTCTCAACTGCCCTCCAAGGGCAACTAGGGATGGGCACTAAACGCTGGCGAGCCAGCGATGCCCATATTCCATGAGTGAATCATAAAAAAGTCCAGTCAAAGGTAAATGGTGCAAATTGCTGCCTCAGTTTCCAGCCAGTATTACACTGGTTTGGGCTGAAAGTGGGCGATCGTGGTGACTGCCAGCACTCTTGAAAGGGTGCACAGAGAAGTCACAGCGGGAACGCAGGCCAAATGAACTCCCTGCTTCTGTTTGAATTATTGAAATGAGGCTGCACCCCCCTCCCCCCCCCACTCTCAAAGGATAGCTGCAAAACAAATCTAATTTTCGAAGATGTGCAGGCAAATTCTGGCCAATGTTCATGGCTCTTTATTTTACGATATATATGTCTAGTCATTCTCATATTGTTATTTGTTGGAGTTTGTGTGCAAATTTGTTGCTCTGTTTGCCACTTTATATGGCTATGTTTCACAAAGTATTTAATTGGCTGCTTTGGGATATCCTGTCCTTGTGAATGTGCTGCATAAATGTAAATCTTATTTTACTAAATTAACTGCACAATGTATTTTTGTCTTTGGCAGACTTTGTCTAAAGTGCATTTTCTCGCTATCTTTTCTCCTTTTAGTGCATACCTACTCCTAGAGTTTCACTGTGATTTTTAGCAGCTGGAAGGGTGGTGTCCTTTTCAAATTTCTCTCATCTTCAAGAAGTCAAAGATAATGAGGATTTCCTCAGAATTGGCCAAACCTTTCCAAGTCTGCTCCTCATGCAGAAGGCAGGTCAATGAACTTTTAGCACCCACTTTACTCTGTGCAGAACCTACTCTCTGCAGGTTAGAATTGTGCTTCAAGGTGCTAATTACATCAGCAGTAAAGTAGTCTTGAGGTTTGGCAGGTTGGAGGAGTACAGGCTGTCTGACAAATGTACGTACCGGCTGAGTATTGGTTCACGTCTGTACATCGTGCCGTTTTAGTGTTCCAAAAAGAGGTATAAGTGTGACAAAGTTTCTCATTCCAGGTCTTGAAATTGTGGCTTCCTGACACAGAGACAGCAATGACATGCGATTGAGTTGTAAAAGTATGTGAGGGCTTGGCATGAGTGGGAAGACATGTGGTAATGATTTGCAGCAGGCAATCGTAACGCTGTCAATAAGATCCACGATACTCTTGGGTATTCTTTCCATGCCAGGTTCTTTTTGTGTTTAATTTTCCTTCTTATCTGTTCCAAGGTCCCACAGTAAGCACACCCAGCAATGAACTTGCTTCCCAACAGCTGCCAGGAATGGTGAACCAATGCCTTTTGAGTGCCCACTTCTTGCCCACTTTGTGCAGTTGCCTTTCGCCCTGAGGGGGTTGGGGTCTCTATCCTTCAATCATTCACAGGATGCGACCAACGCAACTGTTTACTAACAGCTCATTAATGGTTTCCAGCCTTAGCCAAGACTAATGAAGATTTGAATTGACTTTGAAGCTTCATAAAAAACAAAATAAGTATCCCTCTTCAAAGGTAGGCATTTTCTATAAGCATTACACATCCCTTTCATTTTCAATCTGTTGACCAGAAATTTTACTTGCTTTGTTGGCCTTGTTTCCTATCCAACATTTGCAGTGATGACGATACAGCGATTATGTCAATGGACTAATAATCCAAGTAAGAAGTCTCACAACACCAGGTTAAAGTCCAATACATTTATTTGGAATCATGAGCTTTCGGAGTGCTGCTCCTTCATCGGGTGAGTGCAGAGGTATGTTTCACAAACACGTCATATATAGCCACAGCCACAATTGCAAGATTGTGTTTGTGAAACCTCCCTCTCCACTCATCTGATGAAGGGGCAGTGCTCCAAAAGCTCGTGATTCCGAATTAACTTGTTGGACTTTAACCTGGTGTTGTGAGGCTTCTTAATGTGCCCACCCCAGTCCAATGCCGGCATCTCCACACCATAGTAATCCAAGGCCTTGACCAATGTTCTTATAGTGTTGTTTGTTGGAGTTTGTGCGCAAATTGATTGCCCTGTTTGTCACATTACATGGATACGTTTCACAAAGTAGTTAATTGGCTGCTTTGGGATGTCATCGTGAAAGTGCTACATAAATGTAAATTTATTCTATTAAATTGGCAACTGGTGGAATTAAAATCCAGACTAATCATCTGGAATATTGAAAAGTTAGTCTCAGTAATGATGGCCAAGAAACCATTGTTGTAAAAATCCCATCTGGTTCACTAATTTCCAGGAATTCTGCCGTCCTTATCTGGCCTGGTCTACATGTGATTCCAGACTCATGGTAATGTGGCTAACTCTTAACTGCTCTTTGAAATGGTGTGGCAAACCACTCGGTTCAAGGGCAATTGGGGAAGGTCAACATGCCAGCGATGCCCACACACCATGAAGGAAGGTTAAAGAAACAAAGCTGCAATGGTTGTCATGTTTCAATTGAGCTGGATAATTGCAGGACAATCACAGCTGGTAACGGCCGTAGATTCAGAATGAGTGGTAGCAGATGCAGAGGAGGAACCTTTTTACACAGAGGGTGGTGTGTGTCTGGAGTTCGCCGTTGGTGGTGAAGGCAGAGACCTTAAACCCTGTGGTGGCATTGGAGGCAGTTCAGAGGAGATCCACCAGGTTGATTCCAGGGATGAAAGGGATGACACATGAGGAGAGATTAAACAATTTGAGCTTATACTCGCTGGAGTTTAGAAGGCTGAGAGGGGATCTGATCGAGATAAAAACAATTTTTTAAAAAATTGATAAAGTAAATGTAGACCAAATGTTTCCCCTTGTGGGGCAATCTGGAACAAGAGGTCACTGGTAGAGGTTGCGAGGCGGTAGATTTAAAACTGAGTTGAGGAGGAACTACTTCTCACAGAGGGGGATGAATTTGTGGAACTCTCTGCCCCATAGCGCGGTGGCGTCTGAATCGTTGAATTGAGTTCAAGAAGGAGATAAGATATATTTCTAATTTTAAAAGGATTAAAGGGATGTGTGGAACAGGTGTGGAGGTGGATCTGAGACCAGGGAGAGGTCAGTCAAGATCTGGTTGGATGGCGGAGCAGGCTCGAAGGGCTGAATTTACCCTAATTCCAATGTTCCTATATTTTAAAAAGTACCTGGATTCGCAGCTTAAGCGCTGCAATGGGCTGTATGTAGGAAGGTGGGATTAGATAGGGCACCTGCGTGTCCTGAGGCTGACATGGACAAGATGGGTCTAATGGCTCTGTCACTGGTCACTATTGTTGGCAAAAAGGTAAATGCTCTCATGATCATGCCTGATATTTGTTAAAATAAGAACATGAGAAATAGGAGCAGGAGTAGGCCATCTAGCCCTTCGAGCCTGCCCCACCTTTCAACAAGATCATGGCTGATCTGAAGTGGATCAGTTCCATTTTCCCGCTTTCTCCCCATAATCCTTAATTCCTTTGTCGGTCAGAAACATATCTACCCGTGACTTAAATATATTCAGTGAGGTAGCCTCCACCACTTCAACGGGCAGAGAATTCCAGAGATTCACCACCCTTTGAGTGAAGAAGTTCCTCCTCAACTCCGATCTAAACTGCACCCTCCTTATCTTGAGGCTGTGTCCTCTAGTCCTGCTATCCTTTCTAAGCAGGAAGGATCTCTCTACCTCTACCTTATCCATCCCCTTCATCATCTTATACGTCTCTATAAGATCCCCCCTCACCCTTCTAAACTCCAGCGAGTACAGACCCAGTCTATTTAGTTTCTCTTCATAGTCCAACCCCCTCATCTCCGGTATCAGCCTAGTGAACCTCCTGAGGGCTGAGAAGCGGCAAGTAACATTCCCGCCCTACAGCTGCCTGGCCCTCCATCACCTTGAAGGACAAAGGTAGCAGAAACATGGAAACACCATCACCTGCAAATCCCCTTCTAAGCCAAACACCATGCTGACTTGGAAATATATCGCCATTCCTTCACTGTTGTTGGGTCAAAATCCTAGGATTCTCCCCCTAACAGCACTCTGGGTGTATCTACCCCACATGGACTGCAACAGTTCAAGCAAGTGCCTCACCACCACCTTCTCAAGGACAATTAGTGATTGGCAATAAAAATTCTGGCCTGTGAAAATAATTGTTTAAACATTGCTCTTGGATCTTTACTCAGACCCTTCTCTATTCAGCCCTGGGGTGAGTATTGAACCTGCCATTAAATCAATCAGGAGTTTCATTAGCCGGTATATTAACAGTGGGACCTTGGCATGTTTGTCCACAGATCTCCGAAGGCGGAAGGGCATGTTAGTAGGGTGGTGAAAAGGGCACTCGCTTTTATCAATCGAGGTATAAATTACAGAAGTGAGGAAGTCATGTTGGAGTTAGGATAGGGTAGAAAGAGGCCCTTCAGCCCATCAAGTCTGCCCTGACCACAAGCCCATTCAGGCCCTATTCCCATAACCCTACATATTTACCCTGCTAATCCCCCCGACACTTGGGTCAATTTAGCATGGCCAATCAACCTAATGCGCGCATCTTTGGAAAGTTAGAAGTATAGGAGTTGTAAAGAACTTTGATGAGGCCACAGCTTGTCATTCAGTGTAGTGCCCAGAGCACCGTTCTAGTTGTCAGGATGTGATTGCGGTGGAGGGGGTGCAGAGGAGGTTCACCAGGATGCTGCCTGGATGGAACATTTAAGTTACGAAGAGTGGTTGTGCTTGGGTTGTTTTCGTTTGAGCAGAGGAGAGTGAGGGGCGACCTGACTGAGATTATGAGGGACATGGACAGAGCGGACAGGGAGCAGCTGTTCCCCTTAGTTGAAGGGTCAGTCACAAGGGGACATAGGTTCAAGGTGATGTGCAGGAGGTTTAGGGGGATGTGAGGAAAAATGTTTTTACCTAGAGGGTGGTGACGGCCTGGAATGCGCTGCCTGGGAGGGTGGTAGAGGTGGGTGCCTCATATCCATTAAAAAGTACCCAGATGAGCACTTGGCACATCATAACATTCAAGGCTATGGGCCAAGTGCTGGCAGATGGGATTATCTGGGAGTTCAGTTGTTTCTAATCTGTCAGTGCAGACTCGATGGGCCGAAGGGCCTCTTCTGCACTGTATGATTCTATGATTCTATAATAAGGTATTCAATGGGTAAGTTGTTTGTCCACCTTGTAAGCACATTTTACGTTGAATATCAATCCTTTAGCATGTCCAGAACTTTGATGGGAAAGCAGTTTTAGGCCAGTCTTTTAGTGGGGAGAACATTTATATAGGTGTCAAAGGTGAATGTTGGAGGTTATTTCTGAGCCATTTTGCTATTTTACGCACTGATGGTGAGAAGAGGGTGGCATTGTCAACCAGTTGTTGCAAACCATTTTTTATTTCCCTTCCAGCTTCTTTTACTGGCACACTTATCCCGCTAATCAATGTACACATCTTGGGACACTAAGGGGAAATGTAGCCTGGGTTTCCCAATGGAAAGCCGCCAGGTTATTTGATGGAAAAGGATGACTCTGCGTTGGGTATAGAGTCTGAGAGGCAACCAAAGTGTGCTCTGTGCCTTTTCTATTGCATAAATGTCCAGGTGATGCTGCACATAGAAGCATAGAATCTCTACAGTGCAGAAGGAGGCCATTCAGCCCATCAAATCTGCACTGACTTGCTCACAGGACATCTTAGCCAGGTCCATCCAACCCCCCCCACCTTATTCCCACAACCATCACACATTTATCCCGCTAATCAATATACATACCTTGGGACACTAAGGGGAAATGTAGCCTGGCCAATCAACCTAACCTTCACACCTTTGGAGCGTGGGACAAAACCGGAGCAACCGGAGGAAACCCACGCAGGCGCAGGAAGAGTGTGTAAACTCCACCCAAGGCCGGAATCGAAGCCGGATGCCTGGTGCTGTGAGGCAGCAGTGCTAACCACTGTGCCACTGTATCTGCATTATTTAACAATAACATAATAGTAGTTACATGCTGATAATCCTTCTCAAGTGGCTGGGTTGCTGGTATCTTTCCATCGATGGGTGTCACTCCTTCAAAATAGAGATGCAGCGTAATTGACACGTAAGCCATACTTTCAGAAGGTCAACTAGGTCCCAGGACATTGTTTCCAAGAAAAGTACAAGGTTTTTTCCCTGGCGTCTAGGCCAATATTTTCCTTCAACTAACATTGCTAAAAAAACAGATTAAATGGTCATTAGCACGTTGTTGTTTGTAGAAGCCTGCTGTGCGCAAAGTTGGCTGTACTTAATCCACATTGCAACAGTGACCACACTTCAGAAGCATTTCATTGACTGTAAAGTACTTTGGAACATCCTGAGGTTGTGAAAGGTGCTAGTACAACGCAAGCCTTTCTTTCCCTTTAAATGATACACCAACAGTATGGAGAATAGTTAATCCTTGCTGACAACTCTCACTGACTTGCACATTATACACAACGACATTTCAATTATCCAGCAGAAAGAAGGGGAATGGGAATTGGTGGAGAATCGAGAATTCCCAAATGTTACCCCTCCCTCCTGGTACTGAAATCCCCTCAGCGTGGGAATGGAGCCAAGTTCAACCCAAGTAACGAACTGTAAGAAATAACTGACAAATAAAACCTTCAGAAATTCAAGGAATATTATAGATCTTTATAGAATATTACAGATTGAACAGCACAGTGACACAGTGGTTAGCACTGTTGCATCACAGCGCCAGGGACCTGGGTTCAATTCCGTCCTCAGGTCACTGTCTGTGTGGAGTTTGCACATTCTCCCTGTGTCTGCATGGGTTTCCTCCCACATTCCAAAGATGTCATATGAGGAATGGTTGAAGACTCTGGGTCCATACTCATTGGAGTTTAGAAGGATGAGAGGGGGTTCCTATTAAAACTTGCAGGATACTGCGAGGCCTGGATAGAGTGGATGTGGGGATGAGAAAAACCAGAACCAGAGGGCACAATCTCAGGCTAAAGGGACGATCCTTTAAAACAAAGAAAAGGAGGAATTTCTTCAGCCAGAGAGGGGTGAATCTGTGGAATTCTTTGTCGCAGAAGGCTATGGAGGCCAGGTCATTGAGTGTCTATAAGATAGAGATAGATAGGTTCTTGATTTAAGAAGTTTATTTATTAATCACAGGTAAGACTGACATTAACACTGCAATGAAGTTACTGTGAAATTCCCCTAATCGATACACTTTGGCACTTGTTCAGGTCAATGCACCTAACTAGCACGTCTTTCAGAATGTGGGAGGAAATCGGAACACCCTGAGGAAACGCACATAGACACGGGGAGAACATGCAGACTCAGTAAAGACAGTGACCCAAGCCAGGAATTGAACCCAGGCCCCTGGCACTGTGAGGCAGCAGTGCTAACCATTGTGCCGCTGTGTCGATTCAGAGGCAGAGGAATATTGAAAGGCGAGATTGAAATCCTGGAATGATCATTGGTTGAGGCATCCAAGAGAGAAAGTTTGCTTATCAAAACATTCTAAGGCATGTTTTTTGAAGAGTGGAGTTTGGAAATGACATTGGGGCTGCCTCACAGCACCAGGGTCCCGAATTCAATTCCAGCCTCGGGTCACTGCCTATGTGGAATTTGTACATTCTCCCCATGTCTGTGTGGGTTTCCTCTGGGTGCTCTGATTTCCTCCCACAGTCCAAGGATGTGTGGGTTAGGTTGATTGGCCATGCTAAATTGCCCCATAAGGTCAGGAGGATTAGCAGGGGAAATGCTTGGAGTTGCAGGAATAGGGCCTGGGTGGGACTGTGGTTGATACAGACTTGATGGGCCGTATGGCCTCCTTCTGTACTGCAGGGATTCTATTCTATGAAACATTCATGTGGAACTCAGAGTTCCAGTGAGACCAGTTGGTTTATAGTGTGATAAGTGTTGAAGTGCCAGATCAGAACCTGAAGGCATATTATAAAACCAGACTAAATTCCAATAATTTTCTGTTTTGGCATTAATGTGAGGATTGGATATTTTGCTCCAGATATGATTCTACTGATAAACTAAGGAGATTTTATTAAAGCAAACTTTATTTAACAGAACAGTTTGACTAAAACAAATGAATTAGTTTAACCTTTAACAATTGAACAATAATCAAAAAATGACAAGATACAATTCTTAACTGCTAACCTGTCGATATTACTTCCAATCAAGCAATATTTCTCTTATAGACTTAAACCCCTTTTTAAGATTAGTTAGCAAACCCATACACACTTGCTTTGACTTAGGTTAATGGTCTTGGAGTTTTCAGAAAGCCTCTGGAGAGAGAGAGAGAGACACACACACACACGTGCACAGGCATTTCTTTTTACTACCAGTTCTAGGCAGCAACTCCTTTGTATTTTTAAAAATGAAAATGAAAGCATTTTGTTTCCTGGAAGCTTAGTGCCTCCTATTAACCACATGACCCTGTTCCTGTCAACGAAGCTAATCAAAAACTCACATCACTAGTCTAAAGTCCTAGCAGAACTTAAATAAATAGAAGCCTATTAAGCCTTATGCTAAATAAGCAGCTAAAATGAATAATCATCCAGCTGTCCAGACAATCTGACTCTTGTAACAAAACACTGCCTCCCTTAAAAACACCTATGTTCACAGGGAGCATTCTTTCATTTATTAATATATGGGCCTGCTTCTCAATCACAATTATTGGCAATTGATAAGAATTGTCAAGCAGCTTTCCACAGGGAGACACTGCAGCTCTTGCAGGAAAAATAACAATGAAACATTATTCACTTCCTTTCTGCATGTGTAAAGCATCTGAGTTCTCTTTTAATCCAATTCCAGGCTCAGGTGCAGGGATTTTCCAATCCTCTCCAAGATTTGTAGCTTTTGCTTTAAATGCTTGGATAAATTTAAACATAAGATATATCAAAGAGGGAAGTACCATCACATAAGCATTTCGGGGGATGCCATACTTGGTGGCATCTATCACTTGGCATTTTGACCATTGGTTTACGTGGGCTGTGTACGTTCTGAGAACATTAGAATTAAAGATATTTCGTAACTTGCTTATAAATCCATGTACACCTGTAAAGGTGTAGTGAGAGTAAAGGAGGAGTGTATTTGAGTTAATCTTTCCATGTTTAATAAGTGTTTCATTCCAATGTTGGAAGTTAATCATCAGTCCTGTGACTCTGTTTATTCATTCCTCTAAACGAGAAAAGTAAAAGTTACAGGATGGGATTTTACAATGTCACTCAGGTGAGGCTCATAAAATCCTGCCCATAGTCAATTGAGCCAGGATTCATTCTGGAATCGGACTGTCCAGCAGTAACATCAGCTAGGATTGTAACACATTGAATGTCAAGGGAAGATGATTGGATTCTCTCTTGTTGGAGACGGTCATTGCTTGGAATTTGTGTGACACGAATGCTATTCGCCTCTTGTCAGCCCAAGCCTGGATATTGTCTAGGTCTTGCTGCGTTTGGATATGGACTGCTTCAGTATCTGAGGAGTCACAAATGATGCTGAATATTGTGCAATCGTTGGCAAACATCCTCACTTCTGACCTTATGATGGTAGGAAGGTCATTGATGAAGCAGCTGAAAATCATTGGGCTGAAGAATTTATGAAACTGAGATCATTGACGTCCAATATCCACGACCATCTTACTTTATTCTAGGCATGACTCCAACCAGTGGGGAGTACCCCCTTCCCACGCCCCCATCCCACCCCACCCTCCAATTCTTATATACTCTCCTTTTGTTAGGGCTCCTTATTTCCACACTCAGCCAAACACTGCCTTGTTGTTGAGAAGAGTTGCTCTCACTTCATCTCTGGAATTCAGCTCATTTGTCCATGTTTGAACCAAGGCTATAATGAGGTCAGGAGCTGAATGACCCTGGCAGAACCCACATAGAGCATTAGTGAGCAGGTTACTGTTGAGTCAATGCCATTTGATAGAACTATGGATGACCACATCCATCACTTTACTGATGATCGAGAGTAGGCTGATGAGGCGGTGAATGGCCAGGTTGGATGGGCCCTGTTTCTTGTGTACAGGACAACCCTGAGCAATTTTTCACATTGCTGGGTTGATGCCAGTGTTGTCACAGTACTGGAATAGCTTAGTTAGAAACGTTACAATTTCTAGAATACAAAGTCTTCAGTACCATTGGGGAATATTGTCAGGACCCATAGCCTTTGCAAGAAGTGGCTGACGCCATTTCTTGATATTACGTGGAGTGAATCGAATTGACTGAAGACTGACTGCTCTGATGCTGGGGATCTGTGAAGGAGGCCAAGCTGGATCATCCACTTGGCACAGGCAGTTGAAGATTGTTGCAAATGTTTCAGCCTCAACTGATAGGCTGGGCTCCCCCATCACTGAGATTTTAGTGGAACCTCCTCCAGTGAGCTATTTAATAGTCCACCACCATTCACAGCAGGATGTGGCAGGACTGAAAAGCTTGGATCTGATCTATTGGTTGTGGCAGATGCAAGAAGGACGTTCCTGATGGTGGGGTGTCCAGAATCAGGGGTCATAGTCTCAGGATACGGGGCAGACTGTTTAGGATAGAGATGAGAAATTTCTTCACCCAGAGTGTGATCAGCCTGTGGAATTTTCTACCACAGAAAGTAGTTGAGTCCAAAACATTGAATGTTCTCAGGAAGCTGTTAGATGGAGCACTAGAGGTGAATGCATCAACGGATATGGAGGAATGGCGGGATGAAAGGCTGTGAACATAATGAACAATCATAATGAGGCAGAACAGGTTCAGAGGGCTGAATGGTCTCCTCTTGCTCTTTTTTTTTATGTTTCTATGTAATATCACTGTGTCACTGCTACTCCTTTCCGTTCCTGTGATGATGGACACCATCAAGATGAAAGACCTACCAAACTATGCTCAGCACATTATCACAGTACCGCCATCCCCTGCACATCCATGCCAAGATAATGCCCGGTGTACAAAACAATGGTATTCTTAAAATCTGTTCTTAGGACATGACCGAGGCTGACGGTGATTGTAGAATTAGTTTTATTTTGTTGTTGATTTGTGACAATTCCTTGTCGGAGTCAAAGAGGCAGGTTCCCTTCTCAGGAGGAGATTAGTGAATCATTTGGGACCTCATGAAAATCCCTCTCTGATGATCCTTTCTCCACTTATCCTTCTGGTGATTTGTTCTGATGATCTCCACCTTGCAAACCCGTAACCCTTCCACCCACACAGAAAAGATATGCATCCACCTTCTTGGTCACCAGTGACTATTCTGCTCCAGCAAATTAGTATCCTTCACCTTTTACTTTGAAGAGAAGGTATCAATCCTCTTGAAGTTATTAATAAGTCTGCACACACAATAAAGTGCAGGATTATCACAATAGGTTTCTGTATAAAGACAGGAATAGTTACTGTAGCAGTACGAAGGACAGGGGACAAAAATGAACTGGGCACGACTTACGGATATCAACTTATGCAAACTATGTAACTGTAACAATAAAATAAAACGTTTTATTCCTGACCTTTTCATTTAAAAGATGCAATGGCTTAAAGTTGAATCACAAGAAATCCATTTGTTCATGGCAGGAGGGGAATTCAAAGGATTACAGAATCCCTCCAGTGAAGGAGGACATCAATCGGCCCATCGAGTTGGCACTGACCACAATCCCTCCCTGGCCCAATCTTCATAACTCTACTTGCTTACCTTACTAACTCCCTGACACTAAGGGGCAATCCACGTAACCCACATATCTATGGACTGTGGGAGGAAACCGGAGCACCCGGAGGAAACCCACGCAGACACGGGGAGAACATGCAAACTCCACACAGACAGTGACCCAAGCCAGGAATCGAACCCAACTCTATCAGGCACTGCTGTGTTCTGCAACGATGATTTCTTAAGCATTCTGTTAAATACGTTGTCCAATTCTCCTTTAGACTCCTGTTTAGCTACAGGATACAGATGGGAGGTTCATAGAACATAGAACATAGAACATTACAGCGCAGAACAGGCCCTTCCGCCCACGATGTTGTGCCGACCAGTTAAAAAACAATGACCCTCTAACCTAAACCAATCCCTTTCCATCCATAAACCTATCCACGGATCTCTTAAACGCCCCCAAACTGGGCGCATTTACAACTGCAGCAGGCAGGGCATTCCAATCCCTCACCACCCTCTGGGTAAAGAACCTACCCCTGACATCCGTCCTATAACTACCACCCCTTAATTTAAAGCCATGCCCCCTCGTGCTAGCTAGCTTTCTCCATCCGAGGAAAAAGGCTATCACTCTCCACCCTATCTAAACCTCTAATCATCTTATATGTTTCAATAAGGTCCCCTCTTAGCCGCCTTCTTTCTAGCGAAAACAACCCCAAATCCCTCAGTCTCTCCTCATAGGACCTCCCCTCCATACCAGGCAACATCCTGGTAAACCTCCTCTGCACCCTCTCCAAAGCCTTCACATCCTTCCTATAATGTGGGGACCAGAACTGCACACAGTACTCCAAGTGCGGCCGCACCAGAGTTGTGTACAGTTGCAACATGACGCTGCGACTCCTAAATTCAATCCTCCTACCAATAAACGCCAAAACACTGTATGCCTTCCGTATGGTTCTGAATCATTTAACCAATAAAATTAGACAATGATTCACACTACAGCAAACTATATAATGTCACCATTGTAGCTATGGTAAGCATTACCAAGCCTTATGCCCCTTATAATTTATTGCCAGGCAAGACAGAGTAACGATTAATCCATCAGCACTAAACAGGGCGGGACATTAATGTGCATAAGATGACCCCACTTGAGTTTGAAAAGTTATGGCACTGTTTCTGAATGGAGTCATTGTGATAGCTGATCAGCTGTCACCTCCTCTCCCCAGTAAAATGAATAAAAAAACAAAGTAATAAAGAGCAATAGGAAAGGTGTGGAGGTTAAGATATACAGGGCGAGGATTTTATTTCCTGGTACAGATGGGTGGGATCTCAACTGCTGTTCCATCCTGCAATACTGTGCAACCAGAATAACATAATAGTGAACAGTTAGAGTCTGGGTTTATTTCACAAGGTATCAACCACTAATTGAAAGGTTTGTGTTTTTTTCTAAATGAGCCCAAGTTGTTTGAGGCAGCAGTGCTCACTGCTGTGCCACTGTGTGATCATTGTTTTTTTTTGGGTGTGTCTTGTGAAAAGGTAAACAGTAGAATTACATAACAGTACAGCAACTTGGGCATTCTATGTATCATAGAACCTCTACAGTGCAAAAGGAGATCATTTGGCCCATCGAGCCTGAACTGACAACAGTCCCCGTAACCGCACATATTTACCCCGCTAGTCCCCCTGACAGTAAGGGGCAATTTGGCATGGCCAATCAACCTAGCTCACACATCCTCGGTGTGTGGGAGGAAACTGCAGCACCCAGAAAACACGGGGAGAATGTGCAAACTCCACACACAAAGACCCAATGCCAGTATTGAACCTGGGTCCCTGACACTGTGAGGCATCTGTGCTATTCAGTATGCCACCTCTGGCCAGACCAGGTAAGAATGGCAGATTTCCTTCCCTAAAGTAGAAAGTTTATTTATTACAAGTAATTGATGGTATCAGGCAGGAACTTTCAGAAGTTAATTGGAGGAGTCTGTGGGAAGGCAAAGGGATGTCTGGTAAGTGGTAGGCTTTCAAAAGTGTGTTAACCAGGGTTCAGGGTAAACACATTCCTCTTAGAGTGAAGGCAAGCCTGGCAGAAGTTGGGAGCCCTGGATGACTTGGGATATTGAGGCCTGGGTCAAGAAGAAGAAAGTGGCACATGACATGCATAGGCAGCTGGGCTCAAATGACTCTCTTAAAGAGTATAGGGGGTGTAGGAGTAGACTTAAGAGAGAAATCAGGAGGGCCAAAAGGAGACATGAAGTTGTTCTGGCAGATAAGGCAAAGGAGAATTCAAAGAGCTTCTACAAATACATAAAGGGCAAAAGAGTAACAACGGAGAGAGTAGGGCCTCTTAACGATCAACAAGGTATCCATGTGTGGATCCACAAGAGCTGGGTGAGATCCTAAATGAGTATTTCTCATCAGTATCTTTTAAAAAGCATTTAGACAGTTACATGGGTACGATGGGCATATGGGCCAAAATGTGGTCAACTGGGATTAGTTTAGAGCTTTCAAAAAAAAGGGCAGCATGGACGAGTTGGGCCAAAGGGCCTGTTTGCATGCTGGAAACCGGTACGACTCTATGGCTCTAAATCACACACGCACTTCCGGAAAATCAATTGCTGCAGGAATTCCCCAGCCAGCCCGCAAAAGAAATGGTACATTGGGAGCACTGACTCAGTCATATCGCCTGATTCATTAAAGGGTTTCAGAGGTCTAACTGACAACATGCTGTAAGTGTGTGGAAGAGGGTGCCAAGTGGTAGACTAGTGTATTAGAGTAACTTGACAAGAAAGCCAATTTGCTTGGCTAAGTGCATCCAGTCAACGTGCACAGTGTGTGGTTGAACGTGAAGAACATCTTAGAAACCGTCCCACGTGGCTTCAAAGGGATACTTTAGAAGATTCATAACAGTCGTGACCTAAGACCTGCCACAACTCTGTTAATTATATTGGGCATTAGATAATGGGCATTATCTGAAGTAAGATTTTCTCCTTATATTCAATCAGGTGACCGTACATATCCTAACTAGCAGATTATCTGTGAAAACTCTTAACTGCATAGTTAATTATAGTTATATTTGCCAGCCTTACCTCACAGCCGTCATAATTATACTCAGGAAGCCCCTAAATGCACACTTAGGAAAGCAAGGATCAAGGTTATAATTAACTGGAACATTCTATAAGTGAAGTAAGTAACTCAGCCCTCTCTTGCCGTTAACATTTTCCCAACCAAAGCTAACAAGTCCCTATTGTACTTCGTTCATCAAACAACCTCCTCCTGGGGAAAGCTCACGGAGGCATGTGTACAATCATCTTTATGTACATTAAACTTTCAAAATTCAAATAAACAATAGAGATAACACACTGCAAAAGAATCAGAAGACATTCTTTGTCTCTAGTCTGGTTGAGAAGGCCTATTTTCTCTTTGGATCCTCTCAGTTTGCCAATAACAATGTTCTTTGTCCTTAAGAATTCACATAACTCATTGGCCCAGTAGTGACTCATGTTACTGCTCCCCTCCAACACTACAATCCAACAGTTCAGTAGCACAACTCCCTTGGTTTGGGTTCCTCCTTCTACCCTGGCTCTGCAGTAAAAACTCTCTTCTTGACCCTATAAATGACAGTGGTTGCCAATTTTGTATCCTGTTAACCTGTCTTGGCTACTCTGTGCTCCATCCTATAGTTAAAGGTTAGGGCAGAGTCTGTTTATCTTTGGCAAAGAAGTACAGTTCAGTTGCCTCTGCCCAGTCATTAGATTTGACGCCGTAGACCAGGGATCTCCAAACTACGGCTCGCGGGCCACATCCGACCCGCAATGGGCCACATCCGGATCGGAGTTTGGAGACCGCTGCCACAGACCATAAAGGAATCATCGGGCAGATTTGTGAAGCTCCTGAGGTGGGTAGGGGGATTTAATTGTACAGGAGGTGAAAGTTAGCCACCTGATGATGGAAGGGAAGTTTGGAAATTTATTTGCCATGGATAGAAGGCAGATTGTGGTTCCCGATGACAAGTTGGGGGGAGGGGGGGGAGGGACCTACTTTTATTGCGTTAACATGTCAAGATTACTCACTAAAACACATTGCCCACCAGATTAAACTGTACATTCGCAATTAAGCCGACAGCAAGTGAGAAACATGTGCTTTCACATTCATTACTGGTTAAAGACAACACATGGCTGCAACGTTGTACAAAGAACAGTGCAACACAGGCCTTTTGGCCTTTCAAGCCTGCGCCCACCATGATGCCTGCTAAACTAAAACCTTCTGCACTTACGGAGTCCCCATTTTCCATTCTCATCCTGTTCATGTATTCGTCTAGATGCCCCTTAAATGCTGCTATCATAACTGTTCCCACCCCCTCCCCAGGTGAGCCTAATTCAATATTGCCTGTGGTCACAGACAGCTCACGAGCAGCGCCCGGTTATTTGCTCTGTCAAAGAGTATTCGGGTGAGGTTGTCCAGACTCCCAGCCGTGTGTTTCCCACCCCTGGGAGATGGTGCGTTGTTTGCTAGCCACGGGATTCTCTGGTCCCGCTGCTGTCAATGGGAATCCCCAATGACATCACGGGTGGGGGTGTGCTGCCGGCGGGACTGGAGAATCCCTCTGGAGTGAACAGTCAGAAAAGTCCAGACATTGTTCCTGTGGAGCAGTACGGAGAGGCAGCGATTTGGGCGTGCGTGGAGGTCGCGATTAAGGTAATTGTTAAAAAAAAATTTTAACTTTTTCTTTCTAGTTAAAGTTGCGAGCAACGGTGGTTTTTTTTTCTTTTTTTTAAGTTAGCTAGAAACCGGAAGTCGTCATTAGGAGGCTTACCGGTAGTTGTAGTTTTTTTTTGTCCCTCTGACCCTACAAATTGGTACAGAGTGGATACCCGATCCTCTACACAGGTAGAGTATCCCACCCTCCCCCCTCCTCTAACCTAATAATAAGTGTGTGGGAAGTTTTTTTTTCTCCCCTCCTGGGAATTGTTTCAGAGATGGCGGTTCAGGCAGTAAGCTGAACCTCCTGCGGTATGTACGAGGTAAGGGACACCAGTAGTGTTCCTGCTGATTTTACCTGCAGGAAGTGTGTACACTTGCAGCTTCTGGAGGATCGTGTTAAGGAGTTGGAGCTGGAATTGGAGGAACTCCGGATAATTCGGGAGGTTGAGGCGGACATTGATAGGAGTTACAAAGAGATGGTCACTCCTAAAAATGAGTCTTGGGTAACTGCTAGGAAGAGGGGTAAGAAGCAATTGGGGAGACAATCCCCTAGGACTGTTCCCCTCCAAAATAAGATTTCTGTCCTGGAGGCTACAGTTGAGGAAGAATCAACTGGAGATAGCCAAAGGGAGCAGGCCTCTGGAGGTGAGCCTGCTGTGAAGGCTCAGGTGGGTAGGGGAAGTAAAAGATTGGGCTTGGTGATTGGGGACTCCACAGTTAGGGGGACAGATAGGAGAGTCAACAGTAATGGAAGGGACTCAGGGCTGGTGTGTTGCCTCCCAGGAGCTGGGGTCCGGAATGTTTCAGAGCGGGTGTTCAAGACTCTTAAGGGAGAGGGGAGTCAGCCCCAAGTCATAGTTCATGTGGGGACACGTGACATAGGGAGGATAAGGGAAGGGGATATTAAACAGAAATTTATGGAGTTGGGGTGGAAACTTAGAGCCAAATCAAACAGAGTGGTTATCGCGGGACTCTTGCCTGTGCCACAGGATAGTTTAGAGAAAAACAGAGAGAGGGAAAGTTTGAACTCGTGGCTGAGGGGATGGTGCAGGAGGGAGGGGTTCAGGTTCTTGAACAACTGGGGCTCATTCTGGGGAAGGTGGGACCTCTGGGAAATGAGCCAGACCAGGTGTTAGACTTGGAAGTTGGTGAACATTTTGGTGATCGTGACCACAATTCGGTTACGTTCACCTTAGTGATGGAAAGGGATAGGCATGAACCTCGGGGCAGTAGTTATAGCTGAGGTAAGGGTAATTATGAGGCTATTAGGAGAGATTTAGGGAGCATAGGTTGGACTAGGAAACTACAGGGGCTTGGAAAATCCGAAATGTGGAGTTTATTTAAGGACCAGCTACTGCGAGTCCTTGATAAGTATGTCCCTGTCAGGCAAGGAGGAAATGGTTGAGCAAGGGAACCGTGGTGCACTAAAAAAATTGATTCGATGGTTAAAAGGAAAAAGGAGGCTTACGTCAGGATGAGGCTTGAGGGCTCAGGTAATGCACTGGAAAGCTATAGATTAGCCAGGAGAGAGTTAAAGAGTGAGTTAAGAAGAGCTAAAAGAGGACACGAGAAGACTTTGGCTGATAGGATTAAGGGGAATCCTAAGGCTTTCTTTAGATATGTTAAGAATAGAAGATTGGTTAGGGCAAGATTAGGGCCAGTCAGAGACAGCAGTGGGAAGTTATGTGTGGAACCGGAAGAGATTGGAGAGGCACTGAACAAATATTTCTCTTCGGTATTCACGCAGGGAGACGTAAATGTAGTTGTGGAGGACACTGGGTTACAGGGTTGTAAACTGGATAGTATTGCAGTAGATAAGGAGGATGTGCTAGATATTCTTGAGGGTTTGAAAATAGATAAGTCCCCTGGGCCGGACGGGATTTACCCTAGGATTCTCTGGGAGACAAGAGAGGCGATTGCAGAGCCTCTGGCTCTGATCTTCAGGTCGTCATTGGTCACAGGTATAGTGCCAGAAGACTGGAGGATAGCGAATGTTGTCCCATTGTTTAAGAAGGGGAATAGAGACTTCCCCGGGAATTATAGACCGGTGAGTCTTACTTCTGTTGTGGGCAAAGTATTAGAAAAAATTATTAGGGATAGGATTTATAGTTATTTAGAGAGTAATGAATTGATTGGAGATAGCACGGTTTTTTGAAGGGTAGGTCGTGCCTTACTAACCTTATTGAGTTTTTTGAAAAAGTGACCAAAGAGGTGGATGGGGGTAAGGCAGTTGGCGTGGTATATATGGACTTTAGTAAGGTGTTGGATAAGGTTCACCATGGAAGGCTTCTGCAGAAAATGCAGATGTATGGGATTGAGGGTGATTTAGTTAATTGGATCAGGAATTGGCTAGCAGATAGAAGATAGAGGGTGGTGGTTGATGGTAAGTATTCGTCATGGAGCTCGGTTACAAGTGGTGTGCCTCAGGGATCTGTTTTGGGGCCACTGCTGTTTGTAATTTTTATAAATGATCTGGATGAGGATATAGAAGGATGGATTAGTAAATTTGCTGATGACACCAAAGTCGGAGGAGTGGTAGATAGTGAAGAGGGGTATCATAGTTTACAGAGAGACTTGAACAAGTTGCAGAGCTGGGCCGAGAGGTGGCAGATGGAGTTTAATGCGGAAAAATGTGAGGTAATTCACTTTGGCAGGAATAACAGATGTGTAGAGTATAGGGCTAACGGTAGGACTCTGAATAGTGTTGACGAACAGAGGGATCTAGGTGTATATGTGCATAGATCCCTGAAAGTTGGAAATCAAGTCGATAAGGTTGTTAGGAAGGCATACGGTGTCTTGGCGTTTATTGGTAGGGGGATTGAACTTAGGAGCTGCAACGTCATGTTGCAACTGTACAAAACTCTGGTGCGTCCGCACTTGGAGTATTGTGTACAGTTCTGGTCCCCACATTATAGGAAGGATGTGGAGGCATTGGAGAGGGTGCAGAGGAGGTTTACCAGGGTGTTGCCTGGTATGGAGGGAAGGTCCTATGAGGAGAGACTGAGGGATTTGAGGTTGTTTTCGTTAGAAAGAAGGCGGCTAAGTGGAGACCTTATTGAAACATACAAGATGATTAGAGGTTTAGATAGGGTGGACAGTGATAGCCTTTTTCCTCGGATGGAGAAAGCTAGCACGAGGAGACATAGCTTTAAATTAAGAGGTGGTAGTTATAGGACGGATGTCAGAGGTAGGTTCTTTACCCAGAGGGTGGTGAGGGATTGGAATGCCCTGCCTGCTGTAGTTGTAAATGCGCCTAGTTTGGGGGCGTTTAAGAGTTCCGTGGATAGGTTTATGGGTGGAAAGGGATTGGTTTAGGTTAGAGGGTCATTGCTTTCTTCTTAATTGGTCGGCGCAACATTGTGGGCCGAAGGGCCTGTTCTGCGCTGTAATGTTCTATGTTCTATGTTCTATGGCCTCACTATCCAACACAAGTGGGAGAATTTTACCATCCTGCCCGCAATGGAATTGGAGCAGGCGAGGGGCGGACAACGGAAATGTCCATTGACCTCGGATGGGATTTTCCAGTCTTGGGTTGAGCGAAGCTGGAAAATCCTGCCCAAGGAGACAAATATTATTCTGTAAACATGGCAATATCTTTGGTTACTGTGATATTCATTGTAGCACGGTGTCAATGCCCCCATAATAGCTGCTCAATTAACACCTGCACTGCTGTAAAGGAAGAACAAAGATAAAGAAAGACAGGAGGTGATGGACCTCCACAAACAGATGCAATACTTTAATCTACATCTGCATCTGGAGCCATGTGTGGGGCTGTGCCATGGCCTGTCAACTAAATGCTAGTGAGACTCTTCATAATATTGTTTCTTCACTCAATCTATTCACTTATGGCCAGTCTCCAAATCTTTAGAGCTGTCATAGTTGTGTGTTAGATGCACATTCTGCTGTTCAATGTCTCGAGGGGTGGAATTTTCCAAACCCATCCGCCACAGGAATCACAATGGGTGGGACACAGACCATGCAAAATTCCGGGCGGGATTTTCCAGTCTCGGGGCGAGTGCGGTTGGAAAATCACTGAGTTTCTGCTTCCAGCCTGGACTTTGGTGGTGTACTCCCGTGAGTCACAGCAGCATTCAGTAGTCCACATGAGGTTGTAGCGGTGCCTTTGCATTGATTCTACAACATTGCTCTCGGGATGGATGTGTCCAGGTTCAGGGTGATCTTTTATTGCTAGCTTCTGCTGCAGTGTTTCACACAAAGGGAGTGCACCTCCCAAAAATTCTCCTTTGGTGGATCACTGAATTGTTGCATTTTTGTGAAAGTTTTATTGACCAGAAGAAGAAGAGCCTTAACAAGTATGAAATGGTGGGTTGAAAAAGACCTAGACCTTTCTTCTGCTGGTGACACAATACCATCACTATATGCCACTCTAGTAAATTATTATCCACTCTACAATGACTATTCATCTGAAAGCACTTTCCTTTCATACCGTATCACCACTTTAGCTTCAAGCCAATATGTCTCGGAGCCTTTTAACTGCGCCGCAGACATCCTTGTTTTAAACAACGATGCTATCAGGGCATAGCTCGAGTGGTTGCCAAGAAAAACCTTTTAATATTTGGTCCTTTAGGTTCTCAGAAATTGCTGGTGCATTGTGAATTGTACAGCTCCAGCAGCGTAACTATCAACTGATAAATAGCACTCCTGTTAGAAAAGGAACAATATCTAGGTGATCTGCGTAGGCAATTTCCACTGGCTTGTTCGATGGCGTTGATAATAGTTCATTTTTTGTACAACTTACCATTAAAGAAGGGTTTGCTTGGTATGGCTTGGATTGTGTTCAGCTTAACTTCTTGTTCATCGTTAAAAAGGAAAAGTCACACCATGGAAATCTGAAATAGCAGGATAATATTCTGGAAATGCTCATCGACACATTAAAAGGAAAAATATATTCGCATTTTCTGTGTAATTCTTAATCGAAACAGTCTGGAAGAACTTCTCTGTTTAAGAGTTTGAGAAGGGCAAGTCCGAACATGCCCAAAACTGAAACTCTCAATCTTTTTAGCGCAGAATAGGGTAGTGGGTAGCTGTGTCATTCTAAGGTGCATCCCACATTCCCCGTGTGATGTTGAGGTCCTCTGAGTGCTCTGTATTCTTGTGATTTTAATTGGGGCCCCCTGCTGTCCCCTCCCAAACACAATTCTCCCAGCCCTGACAGTGATGTAAACCCTTTCGCCATTCTGATAGTTAATGGTGGTTGCACCCTTATCCAGGGAGCATAACGCGGCAGAATAAATCTTAGGTTGAGCCGCAGAAGCGGGGATCCCTGTATACCAGCTGGTGCATTTAACATTTCATAGGATTGTTAAATGCAATGTATTATTAAACTAGAAAGAGTGCAGAAGAGATTTACTCAGGTGCTACCGGAACTTAATGTTTTGAGTTATAAGGAGAGGCTGGAATAGACTGGGACTTTCTCTCTGGAGCGTAGAAGGCTAAAGGGTGATCTTATAGGGGTCTATAAAATAATGAGGGGCACTGATCAGCTAGATAGTCTATATCTTTTCCCAAAGGTAGGGGAGTCTAAAACTAGAGACATAAGTTTAAGCTGACTGGTGAGAGCCCAGAGAGGCAATTTTTTCATACAGACGGTGCGAAGAGAATGAAATAAGCTGCCAGAGCTTGTAGTAGAGGCGGGTACAATGTTGTCCGTTAAAAGCATTGAGATAGTTACATGGGTAAGATGGGTACAGAGGCATATGGGCTAAATGCATGCAATTTGGGGTTTAAAAGAAAGGGCGGCATGGACAAGTTAGGCCGAAGGGCTTGTTTCTATTCTGTAAACCTCGATGACGTTTTGACTCTATGAATTAGAGAAACATACAACAGTGAACAGAGGAGACCATTTGGCCCATTGAGTTCATGTGTGCACTGTGTGGTTGAGAGCTTCAGGATTCTCGGTGTTCAGCTCACCTGTAGCCTGTCCTGGTCCCTCCATGTGGACAATATAGTTAAGAAAGCCCAACAATGCCTCTACTTTCTCAGGAGAAAAAGGAAATTTGTCTGCTACAACTCTCACCAACTTTTATAGATGCACCATAGAAAGCATTTTTTCTGGTTGTATCACAGCTTGGCTCCTATACTGTCCAAGACCGCAAGATACTACAAAGGGTCGTGAATGGAGTCCACCACTCAAATCAGCCTCCCATCCATTGACTCTGTCTACACTTCTTGCTGCCTCGGAAAAGCAGCTAGCATAATCAAGGACCTCACACACCCCGGACATTCTCTCTTCCACCTTCTTCTGTCAGGAAAAAAGATACGAAAGTCTGAGGTCATGTACCAACCAAGTCAAAAACATCTTCTTCCCTGCTGCTATCAGACTTTTGAATGGACCTACCTCACATTAAGCTGATCTTTCTCTTCACCCTAGCTATAACTGCAACACGACATTCTGTACTCTCTCCTTTCCTTCTCTATGAACGGTATGCTTTGTGTATACAGCCCACAAAAAACAATGCTTTTCACAGTATACCAATACATGTGACCATAATAAATCAAATCAAATCAAATCACTCTTCATCTTGTCCCTTTCATCAGCCCCGTACACAAACACTGGAAATATTTTATCTTCAAGTTCTGATCTAATACTGTTTGAATGCCACGACTGACTCCACCATCCAGTCAGGAAGTTTATTCCATATCGGAACTACTCACTTCAAGAAAACCTATTTCCTCATGTTCCCTCCACTGGGGAGGCAGTGGTGTGGTGATATTGTCAGTGGACCAGTAAACCAAAGACCCAGGGTAATGTTCGGGAAAGAAGACTTGAATCTCACCATGGCAGAAGCTGGAACTTAAATTCAATTAAAATCTGGAATTAGAAGTATAATGATGACCATTAAATCATTGTCAAATGTTGTTAAAAACCCAGTTGGTTCACTCATGCTCTTTTGGGAGGGAAAATCTGCCTTCTTTACCTGGTCTGGCCTAGATGTGACTCCAGACCAACAACAAAGTGGTTGACTTATAACGTCCTCTGAAGTGGTCTCACTCAGCCACTCAGTTGTATTCAACCACAACAAAGGAACGAAACCAGACTGACCGCCCATCGATTGAGGCCCTAGAAATGATAATGGCAAACCCAGTTCTATCGCCCCTATAAAGTCCTCCTTACTGGAGAGCTGTCTCACAGGCTAGTAAAGCAACAGCCTGACATAGTCAAACTCTTGCAATCGTACCTTACAGATAATGTCCCAGACACCACCACCACCATCCCTGGGTGGCGAATTTGAAGACCCAGCAGAGGAGATGGCACGGTGATATATACTTGGGAGGGAGTTGCCCTGGGAAGCAACAACATCAACTCTGATCTCATGAAGTCTCATGGTACTGGGTCAAACAGGGGCAAGGAAAAACTCTTGCTGATTTTATCAACCCCCCCCCCCGCCTCTTTAGTTGATGAATCACATTGCTGCTAGACTGGATCTGAAGTAGGTGGTGAAGGAACCAGCAAGAGGGAAAAACATACTTACATAATCCCCACCAATCTGCAGGGATTGCAATGCTTCAAGAAGGCAGTTCACCACCACCTCCTGAAGAACAACAACAGATGTGCAATAAAAGTTGGCGTTGCCAGCGATCCCCACATCCCATCAAATGAATTTTTAAACATCTCATCCTTTAGATTAAAATTTTACTCATGGAAGGAATGTGGAATGTATTTGGTGTTCACATTTCTCATTATCAAGATTCACATTCGTAGAAGCAAAATTGGTGGCAATCTGTCCCCTGAAAATCGGGAAAATTAATTTTTATGAAAATTTGAATTAACTTTTAGAATTAATCAAAGATAGAGAAAGTCTAAAAGCCTCAAATCACAAAGTCTTATAATGTGTACAGTTCTGGTCGCCTCATTATAAGAAAGATGTTGAGGCATTGGAAAGGGTGCAGAGGAGATTTACCAGGATGTTGCGTGGTATGGTGGGAAGGCCTTATGAGGAAAGGCTGAGGGACTTGAGGTTGTTTTCCTTAGAGAGAAGAAGGTTAAGAGGTGACTTAATTGAGGCATACAAGATGATCAGAGGATTAGATAGGGTGGACAGTGAGAGCCTTTTTCCTCGGATGGTGATGGCTAACATGAGGGGACATATCTTTAAATTGAGGGATGATAAATATAGGACAGATGTCAGAGGTAGGTTCTTTACTCAGAGGGTAGTAAGGGCGTGGAATGTCCTGCCTGCAGCAGTTGTGGACTCGCCAACTTTAAGGGCATTCAAATGGTCAGTGGATAGGCATATGGATAACATTGGAATAGTTTAGGTTAGAGGGTCATTAGATTGGTTCCACTGGTCAGCGCAACATCGAGGGCCGAAGGGCCTGTACTGCGCTGTCATGTTCTATGTTCTAAGTACCAATGCGATAGAATCTCCTTCAATCTTGCAACCAAAGGCTGTTACTAGAAATTGGGAGTTCTTTCATGCTTCAGTTGTATTGGTCATTGTTGAGACCACATCTGGAGAACTGTGGACCACATTGGCCCCCTAATTTAAGGAAAGAAGTATATGTGTGAGAAGCATTTCATTGAGTGTTTACTGGACTAATACTAGGAATGTGTGGGTTGTTTCAGTCAGAAAGTTTGGAGAAGCTCTACTTTTTCAGGAGGCTAAGAAAATTTAGCATGTCTGCTACGACACCAACCTTTACAGATGCACCATAGAAAGCATTCTTTCTGGTTACATCACAGCTTGGTAGGACTCCTGGTCTGTCCAAGACCGCAAAAAACTACAAAGGGTCATGAACGAAGTCCAGTCCATCATGCAAACCAGCCTCCTGTCCATTGATTTTGTCTATACTTCCCGCTGCCTCAGAAAAGTAGCCAGCATAATCAGGGACGCCATACACCCCGGACATTCTCTCTTCCACCTTCTTCCGTTGGGAAAAAGATACAAAAGTCAGAGGCCACGTATTAACCAACTCAAGAACAGCTTCCGACTTGCTGCCATTAGACTTGAACTACCTCACATTAAGTTGATCTTTTTCTACATCCTAGCTATGGTTGTAACATTACATTCTGCACCCTCTCCTTCCCTTCTCTATGAACGGTATGGTCTGTCTGTATTGGGCGCAAGAAACACCTCTTTTCGCTGCATACTGATACATGTGAAAATAATAAGTGCGAGGTGATTCACTTTGGTAGGACAAATTTGAATGTGGATTACAGGGTCAACAACAGGGTTCTGAGGAATGTGGAGGAACAGAGAGATCTTGGGGTTCATATCCATAGATCTCTGAAGGTTGCCACTTAAGTGGATAGATCTGTAAAGAAGGCCTATAATGTGTTAGCGTTCATTAACAGAGGGTTTGAGTTTAAGAGCTGTGCGGTTATGCTGCAACTGTACAGGACCTTGGTGAGACCACATTTGGAATATTGTGTTCAGTTCTGGTTACCTCACTACAAGAAGGATGTGGAAACATTGGAGAGAGTGCAGAGGAGATTTATCAGGCTGCTGCCTGGTTTGGAGGGTAGGTCTTATCTCTGAGGAAAGGTTGACGGAGCTGGAGGATGAGAGGCGACTTAATAGAGGTTTGTAAGATGATGAGGGGGATAGACAGCGTGGACATTCAGAGACTATTTCCTTGAGTGGATGTAGCTGTTACTAGGGGGCATAACTATAAGGTTTATGGTGGGAGATATATGAGGGATGTCCGAGGTAGATTCTTTACTCAGAGAGTGGTTGGGGTGTGGAATGCACTGCCTGCTGTGATAGTTGAGTCGGACACTTTAGGAACTTTCAAGCAGTTACTGGATAGGCACATGGAGCACACCAGAATGAGAGGGAGTGGGATAGCTTGATCTTGGTTTTGGGCAAAGCTTGGCACAACCTCGAGGGCCAAAGGGCCTGTACTGTGCTGTACCGATTTATGTTCTAATAAATCAAATCAAATCAAATCAAAGGGGCTCGGTTGGTACCCATCGGAGTTTAGAAGAGTAACAGGCAACTTGATCGAATTCTTTGCTATCCAGAGGGGTATTGATGGGGTGGATGTGGAGAGGGCGTTTCCACTTGTTGGAGGATCTAGTATCAGGGGTCACTTTTAAAAATAAGGGGTCACTTATTTAACACAGAGATGATGTGATTTTTTTTCTCTCAGAGGATGGTGAATATCTGGAATACTCTTCCCCAAAAGGCAGCGAAAGCAGAGTCTTTGAATATTATTTTAAAAAGCTAGATAGATAAGTGATTAACGACGGGGTGAAAGGGTATTCGAGGGAGGCAGGAATGTGGGGTTGAGCTTACAATGGGATCAGCCAGATCATACTGAATGGTGGAGTAAGTCGGAGGAGCTGAGTGGCTGACTCCTGCTTCTACTTTATACATTCGTACAGGCGAAAGGAAATTTGTACTCTTGGGTAAAGTGATCACAGCCATACTGGCTGCCTTGATTTGTTTATATCACATTTGACGCATCAACAAAGACCATACTTTGGTTCAAGTTTTACTTGGCAAGTTAACTAAAGGGATGGAAGTGAATTAACTGCCTGTCATACAGCTTATGGGAGAGATTCTAGTCACAGTCCCGTTGCTTTTTGAACATTATTTTGTTTGGAAACAGGAATGTCCTTTTACACAAATGATTAAGAAAGGCAAAGGGAATAAATAATCCTTGTGGGTTACATCTTGAAACTCAGGAGTGATGCACAGCCATCAGATAGTTCCATAAGAAATTCTTCTGTTGAGCTTGTTTTTAGGATTAATATGACATTGAGAAAAAACGTTCAGCAATTTAACTGTCCATTGGATATTTTGTGGTATTTTACACAATACATTGAAGACTTTTCAAACCCCTTTGCAACCAAAGAATCAGAGTAAAGCTCTGAAATGCAAGCTTCAGATTTAAAAAGGGGTGACCGAAAATACTCTTCACATTATTCTGATGCTAAGTGCCATCTAAATAAGTGGCACAACGATTGGCACTGCTGCCTCAGAACTCAAGGGACCTGGGTTCAATTCCAACCTTGGGAAACTGTCAATGTCATGCCTGCACGTCCTCCCTCTGTCTGTGTGGGTTTCCTCTGGGGTGTTCCAGTTTCGTCCAGAGATGTGTGGGCTAGATGGATTGGCCATGCTAAGTTCTCCCTCAGTGTCACAAGATGTATAGGTTAGATAGATTGGCCATGGGAAATGTATGGGGTTACAGGGATAGAGCCGGGAAGAAGGCCTAGGTAAGATACTCCGTCAGAGTCAATGCAGACTCAATGGGCCGAATGGCCTCTTCTGTACTGAAGGTATTCTACGAGCAACAATAAATGGGGATTCCTTATAATTAAGAAAAATGGATAAGTAGCACTGTAATATGCATGGAGAAAGTGCAAAGTTTTCCTCTGCAATTATCCCTTCCTCCCTGCTAACTAGATTAACAAATAAGTTAAAAATTGGGAGGAAAATGGTCGGTAGAAACCCTGCAGCACAATCAGGAAGAGAAGGGAAGATACAAAAGTCTGAGGTCACACATCAACCGACTCAAGAGTAGCTTCTTCCCTGCTGCTGTCAGACTTTCAAATGGACTTACTTTGCATTAAGTTCAAATTTCTCTACACCCTAGATATGACTGTAACACGACATTCTGCACTCTCTCATTTCCTTCTCTATGAACGGTATGCTTTATCTGTGTAGCGCACAAGAAACAATACTTCTCACTGTACACTGATACATGTGACAATAATAAATCAAATCAACTCACTGAGATTAACAGAAATAAATGTAGGTATGTGTTAAAAAGGTGGTTGGGGAGGAGGTTGGAGTGGGGGCAGACAGAAACCTAGTAAAGGGCACGCAGCTAAGATTAACCATGGCACTGAAAACAAAGTCAGTGCCACAGCAGGAAGAGGAGAGTCAGAGAAGAGGTAAAATTCGATGAGTGTAAAATGGCAAACATTCTGAATGAGCATTTGCTCCAGGTGCCCCCAAGGGCAGCAAAATGCTTGTGTGGTGTCAATATTTATGTTTTAATGTCATGGAAGTCCTAAACAAGCTCAAATATCCTAGGGATGGGTGATATTATCCCAAGTACTGAGAGACACCAGGAAGGAGATTTATGAAGCACTGCCAATTGTTAAGGGTGAATTGGTGGACTCTGGACGGGTACCAGTAGATTGGAAGCAAGTTAATGTGGTGCCAATATTCTAAAAGGATAATGAAACAGAGCAAAACAAACTCTGTCACTCTTACATCCACCCCATGCTAAGTTGACTATCATTGAAGGTGATGGCCTGGTGGCATTATTCATCCAGACTATTCATTCAGAAACTCAGCTAATGTTCTGGGAACCCGGGTTCGAATCTTACCATGGTGGAATTTGAATTCGATATAAAAAAAGCCTGGAATTAAGAATCTATTGATGGCCATGGAAGCATTGTTGATTTGTTGTAAAAACCCATCTAGTTCACTAATGTCCTTTAGGGAAGGAAATCTGCCGTCCTCACCCGGTCTGGCCTACATGTGACTCCAGAGCCACAGCAATGTGGATGACTCTCAACTGCCCTCCAAGGGCAGCTAGGGATGGGCAATAAATGCTGGCCAGCCAGCGACACACATGTTCCGTGAACAAATAAAAAAAGGTAAACTTAAGGAAGATCTGTACAACAGTAACTTCATTAACATCAGTCAACGTGGAGCCAGAAAGTGATTATCCCATTTTCCCTCCTTCTATGAGGGAGTAATAAAAGTGGACTTACCCTGACTTTCACAAGATATTTGATAAAGTTTCACACAAGAGATGATTCATTAATCTCAAAACTGCGCAAATTAAGAATAAACTATAGGGACAGATTTTAAAAAAAGACTTGCTTTTTGATGGGTATCACCTTGGCAAGGCCAGCATTTGTTAGCCCATGAGCTGAGAGACTTGCTAGAGCATTTCAGAGGGCAGTTAAGAATTATCCACGTTGCCGTGGGTCTGGACTCACATGTAGGTCAGGCTCGGTAGAGATGGCAAGTTTTCGTGGATCATTGTTACGTTTCAATTTCACATTTTACTTGAGCTGCTCCGGTGGGATTGGACCTCCCGTTCCAAACATCAGCCTGGATGACCACTCCACTGACATTACTGTGACAGGACAACAGGAAACAATTATCCCAAATTCCCAGGCACCATCTTGCACCACATTTGTGTGAATGGGAAACACAGTTAACCTGAAGCAAATATTTTGTGCATTAGCCATATACATATCCATTAGAACAATGACAGGTATAAAACGAGAGTATTCCACTGGAAATTAAAATGCGTATCGATTTCGTAGTTTTTTATTTACATGAAAGATTACACCCAACGTGTTAACTCATCTGACACTCAGTTGGCGGGAAAACTATTCTAGATCCCAACTGTTTTGTCAGTTAGGCTTCTCACCTGAATCTCCGCACTCTGTGCACTGCAGAGATCCCGTCTTGCTGCAGCTGTATAGGGCATTGGTGAGGCCGCAGCTGGAGTACTGTGTGCAGTTTTGGGCGCTGCACCTGCGCAAAGATATTTTGGCCTTGGAGGGAGTGCAGAGGAGGTTTACTAGGCTGATACCGGAGTTGAGGGGGTTGAGCTATGAGGAGAGGCTGAATAAACTAGGCTTGTACTCGTTAGAGTTTAGAAGAATGAGGGGAGATCTCATTGAGACGTATAAGATGATGAATGGGATGGATAGGATAGAGGTGGAGAGACTCTTCCCGCTCAAAAAAGACAGTAGGACTAGGGGGCACAGCCTCAAGATAAAAGGGGGGCGGTTTAGAACGGAGTTGAGGAGGAACTTCTTCACTCAAAGGGTGGTGAATCTCTGGAATTCTCTGCCCGTTGAAGTGGTGGAGGCTGCCTCGCTAAATATTTTTAAGACGCGGGTTGATGGGTTTTTGATAAGCGAGGGGATTAAGGGTTATGGGGAGAGGGCGGGAATGTGGAACTGAGCCACGACAGATCAGCCATGATCTTATTGAATGGCGGGGCAGGCTCGAAGGGCTGGATGGCCTACTCCTGCTCCTATTTCTTATGTTCTTATGTTCAATCATGAATCTCATTAAAAACTCGGAGGGGGGGGGTGGCGGGGAGGGTCGGCGGGGGGGGGGGTGGGGGGGTGGTGGGGGGCGGGGGGGTGGGGGGCGCAGTCCTATTCGTGCCAGAGTTTAGCAGTTCTGGAACTCTGCGCATGCACAGTGGCCCCGATGTGTCAGACTCCCCGTTTGTTGGCCAGCTCAATTGCTGGCCAGCCCAATACCCCTGCAGTGTTGTCCTTCCAGCACCCCCCCTCCCACTTCCCCACCTAACACGGCCCCCCCACAATCATTCCCAGGCCAGCCCTGACCCCTCCCTCCCACCCTGAAACACCTCATTGTCCAACACACCCACCCCCCCCCCCCCCCAGCAGTAGCGATCCCCCCATCCTCCTCACCGCAGCAGAACCCACCCCCCCCCCCCCCACTTTCGCTGACCGCCCTCCCTGGGGTCAGACTTCCCCAGAGACAGCCCCCCTACCCCATCCTGGGCAGACCACCCCACCCCCCCCACCCCAATCACTGGCCTCCTCCATCTCAGACTGATCCCAGTGCAGAATGGCAGTGGGACTCCACAACCCTGCCGATTGCCCCTAGGCCTCGCCCCCTTGGCACTGTCTGGTACCTGGTAGGCAGTGCCAAGGTGCCATGGACAGTGCCGGGGTACATGCTGGCATTGCCAGGATGCCCATGCTGCTGCCCAACCCCCTGGGGGGCACTGATTGCCCCCCTTTCGTGCTGGCGGGGTCTCCCACTAGTTCCCTGAACGTGGGGAGCTACTGTAAACCCTGCCAGAATGCTGTACTCCTGGTGGGATGGGAGATTCAATTGGGACTGGCAAGTTCCCAATAATTACATGCAAATTATATTTAAAATATATTCAAAACCGATTCAAATTACTTACCTGCCTTCCCGCCATAAGACCGTTATAAGACCCTTCTCAGGCCTCACTTGGAGCACTGTGCGCAGTTCTGGTCGCCTCACTATAGGAAGGATGTGGAAGCTATTGAAAGGGTACAGAGGAGATTTACAAGGATGTTGCCTGGATTGGGAGGCATGCCTTATGAAGATAGGTTGAGGGAGCTAGGTCTCTTCTCCCTGGAGAGACGAAGGTTGAGAGGCGACCTGATAGAGGTTTATAAAACGTTGAGAGGAATAGATAGGGTGGATTCTCGGAGGCTATTTCCCAGGGCTGAAATGGTCGCTACGAGAGGACACGGATTTAAGGTGCGGGGAGGCAAGTGCAGAAGTGATGTTAGGGGTAAGTTTTTCACTCAGAGGGTGGTGAGTGAATGGAATCGGCTGCCGTCAGTGGTGGTGGAGGCGAACTCGCTGTGGTCTTTTAAAAGACTTCTGGATGAGTATATGGGATTTAATGGGATTGGGGGTTATAGATAGGTCTATGGATTGGTAGGTGTTGATGTGATCGGCGCAACTTGTGGGCCGAAGGGCCTGTTTGTGCTGTAGTGTTCTATGTTCTATGTTCTATGTTCAGTCTCCTGCGTGGTCTGGCCTGCAACTGTTCGCTGGCTCTGGGAAATGTGTGTGTGTTCCCGGCGCATGCGCAAATCCCAGAAAAGAACATAAGAACATAATAAGAACATAAGAAATAGGAGCAGGAGTAGGCCATCTAGCCCTTCGAGCCTGCCCCGCCATTCAATAAGATCATGGCTGATCTGTTGTGGCTCAGTTCCACTTTCCCGCCCTCTCCCCATAACCCTTAATCCCCTCTCTTATCAAGAACCCATCAACCCGCTTCTTAAAAATATTTAGCGAGGCAGCCTCCACCACTTCAACGGGCAGAGAATTCCAGAGATTCACCACCCTTTGAGTGAAGAAGTTCCTCCTCAACTCCGTTCTAAACCGCCTCCCCTTTATCTTGAGGCTGTGCCCCCTAGTCCTACTGTCTTTTTTGAGCGGGAAGAGTCTCTCCACCTCTATCCTATCCATCCCATTCATCATCTTATACGTCTCAATGAGATCTCCCCTCATTCTTCTAAACTCTAACGAGTACAAGCCTAGTTTATTCAGCCTCTCCTCATAGCTCAGTCCCCTCAACTCCGGTATCAGCCTAGTAAACCTCCTCTGCACTCCCTCCAAGGCCAAAATATCTTTGCGCAGGTGCGGCGCCCAAAACTGCACACAGTACTCCAGCTGCGGCCTCACCAATGCCCTATACAGCTGCAGCAAGACCTCCCTACTTTTATATTCAATCCCCCTCGCTATGAAGGCCAGCATCCCATTCGCCTTCCTGACCACCTGCTGCACCTGCAAGCTGGGTTTTTGCGAGGCTGGCAATGCACATAGATCATAGAAACCCTACAGTGCAGACACAGGCCCTTTGGCCCATCAAGTCTGCACCTACCACAGTCCCACCCAGGCCCTAGCCCCAGATCCCTACACATTTACCTGCTAATCCCTCTAATCTACACATCCCAGGACACTAAGGGGCAATTTTAGCGTGGTCAATCAACATAACCCGCACATCTTTGGACTGTGGGAGGAAACCGGAGCAGCCGGAGGAAACCCACTCAGACATGAGGGGAATGTGCAAACTCCACACAGACAGTGACCCGAGCTGGGAATCGAACCCAGGACTCTGGAGCTGTGAAGCAACAGCGCTAACCACTCTGCCACCGTACATCTCCCACCCTGACAGCCAGAAAAGTTGCGGGTGACGATGGGAGAATGGCGGCCAGTATTTCAATTAGGCAGTGGTGGTGACTTGTAAGAAAGGAAGGAATTGAGGAGAGGAAAATTTCCCACAATTTGGTGCAGAATGAATGAGGGTCGAACATGGTGTAATATGCCTTTAAGAAATATCAGCATGACATCATTAGATAGGAAATGTGTCACATGATCCAATCTTAGTTTCATTTTTGCTTTGCGCAGAGTGCAGACACACACACACACACACGCACGCACACATGTGGTGCTTTGTGTTGGCTAGTTGGTGAGACACCTCTACTTTCTCAGATTAAGGAAATTTGGCATGTCTGCTACAACCCTCACTAACTTCTACAGATGCACCATAGAAAGCACCCTTTCTGGATGTATCACTGCTTGCTTGGTAAGGGTCCTGTTCTGTCCAAGATTGCAAGACATTACAAAGGGTTATGAATGAAGCCTAGTCCATCACTCAAACCAAGCTCCCATCTATTGACTCTGTCAACACTTCCCATTGCCTCAGAAAAGCAACCAGCAGGAACAAGGATCCCATGCACCCCTGACAGACTCTCTACCACCTTCCTCAATCGGGAAAAAGATGCAGAAGTCTGAGATCACACACCAACTGACTCAAAGATAGCTTCTTCTCTGCTGCCATCCAACTTTTAAATGGACCTACCTCACACTATGCTTCTTTCTCTGCACCCTAGCTATGACTGCAACACTCCATTCTACACTGTCTCCTTTCCTTCCTTATATACGATATGCTTTGTCTGTCTAGCTCCCAAGAAGCAATACTCTTCGCTGTATACTAATATATGTGACAATAATAAATCAAATCAAACCCAAAAGGGGACAGCTTACTAGAAGGAGAGGCAGTCTCACAACTTGACTGTATGGGACAGAGACATAAGTCAGTGGACCCAGCCGTGCAGTGAAAACTGCTGACCTCATGCATGTACTAAGATCATCCATTAGACTGCCTGCCAAGGACTTTCAACAGAACCAGAATGGGTGGCAGACAGGAGCGCATGTGGAGAACAACATGTCATGGGTGATATTTAAATAATCCCTCTGCTCTCATCCTGCTGAGCAAGCCCCTAAATCTGACACTCCCCTCATGCCATGGGGTGCGCTTGCGAGTTAGTACCTCGTTTAACTGTACTGCACATAATCTGGCGAGATGGCGTGGGAAATAATGAGGCTGCTTTTCCAAGCTCATTTCCACAGCTGGGGGATGTGTGCTGTTTTATATCTGTGCTGTTTTATTGGGTCAATTTGTTTAAAATGGAAAATGCTTGCAATATAAACTGCAAACTTTGCTAGCTGTTTGGGCAATTGCTCTGTGAAATGTAGTTGAGATGTGTTTTTTAATATAGTCATTCATGGGGTGTGGGCATTGGTGACAAAGCCCTTGAACAGGGCTATAGTGAGCCACCTACAGTTGTAGTCTGTGTGCTGTAGGTACACCCAGAGGACTCTTAACAGCTGAATTTCCAGGAGCAGGGGTATATTTCAAGCTCAGGATGCTTTCATGAAACTTTGAAACTGATATTTGCAGGAGACTGTTACTGGGGCGGACAAGGTTGCCAAGTAGCAGTGCCCAGGTACGGCCAGGGGGTCAACGCTGGAGAACTGCATGGGTAGTCCATACTCAGTGCCCCCCTAGTGCCAGATGGCAGTGCCCAACTGTATCCAGCTGGAAAGCCCGAATAGTGCCTGGGTGGTACTAGGGGGCAGTGTCTCTGCCCCCACCCTGAGCAATGCACTTTCTTCAGCTCTAATCACCAGGGGCACGCCTTGGGGGAGGACCAGTTGTGATTCACTCCAGTCTGTCCTCATGTCAGAGCGAATGGACTTCCTTGAGGGGGGGGTCTCAAGAAACCAGAAAGAAACCCATGGGGAGGGCGAGGGCAAATTGGGGACTGGGGGGGGGGGGGCAGTGGGGGTGGGGGTGGGGTGGGGAGAGGGGGAGGGGGAGGGGGAGGGGGGACAGGAAACGGGAGTGAGGGTGGTGGGGAATGGTTCAGGTGCAGAGGCATCAGTGACAGGGGACAGGGACAATCACATCACCTTTGTATGTCAGCGCTATGGGCCACCAGCGAGATTTTCTGTTCCTGTTGCCCGCAGAAAACCATAGGGGAAAAATCCAAGTCTTGTGGACATCCAGTGTTAATGGGACTGATAGGGTGTGGAAAGTACCCGCCTGAGATCTATTGGTCCATTCAGTAAGCAAAGGTGCCTTCATTCATTGGTGATCTCTGTGCTTTCTGAGCCTCCGCGCTGTGTGTGGTCTTGAAATCACATACACACTTGTTCCAAGACAGTAACCGATTTGAAGCTCACTAATGGGGACACCGGGTGAATTGGCCCAATAGATTTCATCTCTGAGAGCTGGATTCAAGTGCAGTCAAGACTGATTGGATGAAAGCTTCTCTGACAACCATAAAAATCCCACATGAAGTGAGCCATCTCAACCTTGGCCCTTGTGGGATTGAATCCAAAGGACAAACAAGTCCATAACTCAACACTTTGGAAAAGGCGGCCTAGAAGGGGCCAGATTTTCCTCTAACACAGAGGCTTAATTTAGGACCGTGTTACCTGGAGTACCCAAGGCAGGGTGAACAGAGGGTAACTGCATAAGAGGCCTGGGTCAAAGGAACAGAGAGTTGGTGGGGGCTGGCATGGGGTGGGAGCTGTAGAACTGGAGGAAAGTACAGAGATAGGAGGGGTCAAGACCACAAGGGAGGATTTGAACAAGTGTAAGAATTTTAAATTGGAGGGTCTGGTGGGTGTGGAACCATCACAGATTGGTG
Organism: Carcharhinus amblyrhynchos; assembly: GCF_965287045.1. Classification (NCBI taxonomy): domain Eukaryota; kingdom Metazoa; phylum Chordata; class Chondrichthyes; order Carcharhiniformes; family Carcharhinidae; genus Carcharhinus; species Carcharhinus amblyrhynchos. Next base: position 130,960,901 of record NC_137327.1, read on the forward strand.
AGGATAGGGGCACTTGGTTAGTGTGAGATGGAATTAACACAGCAGTGTGGCTTTGGATGAGCTGAAATTGAAGGAGGATAGGAAGAGATTGCAGCCCTGAGATAATTCAAATGTACAACTGATAAGAGCGCAAATAAAGCCTTCAGCACAGGTCAACAGAAGGGTGCATGAGCAGATCCTTAAAAGGGAAATGCAATCATTTTGGTGGGGCCCACATATCCCACAGCATTCATTGATTCAGTTGCAATAAGGCAATAAGACTAAGGGTGGGTTTTCTGCGGCAGGCGGGGGCGCAAAATTTATAGCGAAGACCGCTTTCTCCCTGCAGGAAAATAAGATGGAATTTCCCCCTTCTGACTTTCATCACAGGTTGAGTTTCCCAGGGCTCCATGTCAGAATCATAGAATCTCTCCAGTGCAGAAGGAGGCCATTTGGCCCATCGAGTCTGCATCGACCACAATCCTACCCAGGCCCTATCCCCATAATCCCATGCATTTACCCAAGCTAGTCCCCCCTGGCACTAGGGTCAATTTAGCATGGCCGATTCACCTAACCTGCATATTTTTGGACTGTGGGAGGAGACCGGAGTACCCAGAGGAAACCCATACAGACCCAGGAAGAGTGTGCAAACTCTACACGGACAGTGACCCAAACTGGGAATCGAACCTGGGTCCCTGGCACTGTGAGGCAGCAGTGATAGCCACTGTGCCACATTTGCATCCCTTTGCAAGATCGCATGGATGCTCATTAGAAAACACAACTCGCTGAGTCACGTTCTCACACCAAACCTAATTGCCCTGCCAGTCAGGCAGATTCGATGGGCCAAAGGGCCTTTTCTGCACTTCACAACTCTATGATTCTATAATTAGACCGACCTGATTCACAAGCGGAGATAAATTATCTGAACCGGGCTATCTGCACTTCACCCACGATTCTGAGGTTTGTATGTGCTGTTGGTCCCCCTCTGGAGTCCACATGCATTGATGTTCCTGGGGACCTCCTCCCAGGCCAGTATGGTGAGGTTGGTGGACCACCAGCTTTTATCACAAAGAACCCCCCCCAGCCCTGAACTCCTAACGGGTCTCCCTTGTTGTTGAACTTGGGGACAGAGGGCTTGTTTCTTCTACGGGGCCATCATTTGCCACAACACATGTGTGTGCGCGCGCGCGTGTGTGTGTGTGCGTGTATGTGTGTGTGTGTTCATGTGTGTGCATGTGTGTGTGAGTGTGTGTGCGTATGTGTGTGCATCGGTGTGTGTGTGTGCGTGTGCATGTATGTGTGTGCGTGTGTGTGTGCGTGTGTGTGCATGTGTGTGTGTGCGAGTGTGTGTGCGTGTGTATGTGTGTGTTTGCATGCGTGTGTGCGTGTATGTGTGTGTGTGCATGTGTGTGTGAGCGTGTGTGTGTCTATGTGTGTGTGTATGAGTATGTGCATGTGTGTGTGTGTGAGTGTGTGTGCATGTGTGTGTGTACGTGTATGCGTGTGTCTGTGTGTTTATATATGATTGTTAGATAGCGGACCCCATCAGGTAACCGTTATGGTGGACCAATCCTAGCACCATGAGATATGGTGAGCTCCCAGTCAAATAATGAGCTGGAAAGTAGGGCTATCCGACATGAGAACCCATCCCACTGCCCAGCAGGAATCCTGCTAACTTTCCTGCCTGCTACCACACTTAGGCCGGAATTTTACTGGCACGCCTGCCCTGATTCCGGGGCCTGGTGAGTCTCGGAGAACGACATTTTCTGTTGGCCTCGGGCAGGATCGTACGAACCTTGGGCAGACGTGCTGGTAAAGTTCCGCCCTCGGACTCCAGAATGGAAAGTTCCAGCCTTGGTTTATGTCTGCATTCACAAAGTGCAAAGAGATTAAAACAGGCCAGGCAAAAAAAAACAAACGCAAAAAAACCCGACTGCCAGATGAACTGGCTACACCTCCCGTGACGGTCCATCATGCCATCAATATTCGCAGCGTAAAGCTGATCACTGGGTGATAGTGCGATTGGGAAGATTCACACCATCTGGCGACAGGATACACAAGGCGTTCGCTGAACAGCAGCTTAATGCAGAGGGTTCTTAACAAGCAACAGCTTGATACAGAGAGACGTTGATGGATAACTGTATGATCAGAGCGCATCTGTTGGACAGCACCATGACACGCAGAGTACTCACTTGGCAGAAGCGTTGTACAGAGAATACTGCTAAGCAGTTGCAACACCCTGGCACTCTTGTATGAATAATGCAAAGGGGTCCTGTGAAAGCTCCAAAAGTAGACAGTTGGCAACTTAATTTAAATCCATTAATTACCATTAATATCCAGAGCTTGGAAGCTGTTTGTTTCTACAGTGTTTCATACTATGGCTGGATTTTCATCTACAGTGGAATATAATGGTATCTTCATTTTCATATTCTTCCAGTCATTATACCACATTGAGGAAATAGGTAAAAGAAACAACAAAAAAAAAAGGGAAAGAGATGTAGGGGAACCAGATCCCTGTCAAATCTATCTCACCCAAGATCTGCCAGGCTGCATCAGTGACCTCCCAGCTTCAGGAATCATTTTTTTATTCATTCATGGGACATGGGTGTCGCTGGCTGGCCAGGATTCATTGCCCATCCCTGCTTGAGGGCAGTTGAGAGTCAACCGCATTGCTGTGGGCCTGGAGTCACATGTAGGCCAGACCAGGTAAGGACAGCAGATTTCCTTCCCTAAAGGACCAGATGGGTTTTTCTGACAATCGACAATGGTTTCACGGTCATCAGCAGACTCTTAATTCCAGATTTTTAAAATTGATTTCAAAGTTACTTTAAAATATTGGGGGAATCTGTAATTGTTTCTAATAATGCTTGAAAAAGATTTTTAAGAGATTCTATTGCATGTAAAGTGATTAATCATTGTGGGGTAATGAGAGCTACTGGTTCATGTGTTGTCCCCCAGCCTGAACCTATCCAAGCCTCAGGACCCTTGTCAGCAGCAACAGTGAGGGACACGGGCTCTTCACTTATGTCCTTGACCCTCCCCCCACCCTCCCGTCCAATGTACCAGGTCGGGGTGTCAGTGCCAGCCTGCCAATGGCAGCGCACCCTTAGCATTGCTGAGAGGGGCCAACTTGAGAGGGAGTATGAAGAGGGTGCTTGGGGACAGTTGTGGGGGGTGGGGGGGTGGAGTGAGTCAGTGCTAAGGAGGGCGGTCCTGGGAGCAGGGAGGCACCTGAGCGAGGGGGTTAAGGGGTTTAAAGTTTTAAATTTAATTATTAGTGTCACAAGTAGTCTTACATTAACACTGCAATGAAGTTACTGTGAAAATTCCCTAGTTGCCACACTCTGGCACCTGTTCGGGTACACTGAGGGAGAATTTAGAATGGCCAATCAACCTAACTAGCACATCTTTTGCACTGTGGTCAGAAGCTGGAGCACCCAGAGGAAACCCACGCAGACACAGGGAGAACGTGCAAACTCTGCACAGACGGTGACCCGAGCCAGGAATCGAACCTGAGTCACTGGCGCTGTGAGGCAGCAAGGCTAACAACTGTGCCACCATGCGGCGCCAGTGTGGGGCCTAAGTGGGGTGCCAAAGAAGGGGGGTGGTGGAGGTTGGGTCATCCTAATGCCAGCATGGTTTGGGGGAGGTGACTTGTTATTTTAGTGATGGGGGGGAGGATGCCTCTCTTTGCTGAGGGGTTGGTGGTGCTGCCCTTGTCAGGTGGTGGTGGGAGGGGCAGGGTCACCATTTCTGAGGTGGGCGGGGCCTCTCTCTGAACATGCGATAGGGGGCGCCCCAACCTAGATGAAGGCGGGCTGTCCAGTTTCTATCCCACTATGCGTGTTTTTACCTGTTAAAGGTTAAATCCCACCTGGGAGATGCGGCAACATCAATGGCAAACCGTGAGGGGACATAGCTTTAAATTGAGGGGTGATAATTATAGGATGGATGTCAGAGGTAGGTTCTTTACTCAGAGGGTAGTAAGGGCGTGCAAAGCTCTGCCTGCAGCAGTTGTGGACTCGCCAACTTTAAGGGCGTTCAAATAGTCAGTGGATAGGCATATGGATAACATTGGAATAGTTTAGGTTAGAGGGTCATTAGATTGGCTCCACTGGTCGGCGCAACATCGAGGGCCGAAGGGCCTGTACTGCGCTGTAATGTTCTATGTTCTAAACATACCGGCCTTTCTCTTAGCAGCCAATGCCTCCGACTATTGCACCGAACACATCAGCATGGATTTAATCGTCAAGTCTCTGGTGTGGGGTTTATAAGGGAAGACAGATCAGCCGTGATCTTATTGAATGGCGGGGCTGGCTCGAGGGGCTAGATGGCCTACTCCTGCTCCTATTTCTTCTGTTCTTATGTTCTTAAGAGAGTTACCACAAATGGAAAAGGGACATTTATACCTGAGCAAAAATCAACAGCTTCAGGAAAGCAAAAGGGGATGGAATTGAGGAGAAATTTAAATGGTGGGGAGCTTGAGGCTTTTAATCAGAGTGGCTCTTTATTCTGTTTTTGGACTCAGATAGACAGGCACTGTTTAATCAATGTTAATAAAAGGAAAAAAAATGGATTTCAGGATCGATTAGATCATCATGGAATTATGTCACAATATTTCAGTTCAGCTTTGTGACGGGGAGATAACTTTCCAAAGTTCTTAAGAATGATGGTTGCAAACCACATTGAATAAAGTGCATTCTTGTGCCATTTATAGCCAGCCTGTCTTTCAACACCGCAATCTCAAAATGTGCAGATTTCATTACTTCTCAATCAAAACAAGTCCTCAACCAAAAAAACTAAGGCAAAGGACCTTGATTCAGAAATTTTCAAAGCAAAGTATTCGCCTTTGAGAGAAATATGAAATGGATTCTCACGGCTCTAATACAAGTAGGCTGATACTATTACTAAAACAATGGACTAAGAAAGTCGAGATAAATCTTTTAAGTATTTCATCCCTGCGTGGCTTAATTTCAAAGCTTAAGCCCTAATCATTTAACTTCCGAAAGGGAGCTGTAGCGGGTGGGACAGGACCATTCAAATGTCCAGTGACCTCGGGTGGTATTGTCCAGGCTTGGTGTGATTGTGGCTGGAAAATCCCACCCATTTCCGCTGTTATTTACACCCAAATCCCCACTCCTTACAGGATGATCATTGGCTTTAACTCCGGCAGAAGCACCGCGGGTACCCAAGAAAGATGCCCTGAAACACATTGTCCGGAACACTACCACCTGAATTGAAATCGGCGCAGGCGAGAGTCCGGTGACAGAAATCTACGTCGACCTCAGGTGGGAATTCCTGCTCTCACCCGAGTGAGGCCGTAGAATCCCACCCTTTGTCGCCATTTTGTGACAGCTTCACTATCTCTCCTGCAAAGGTTCTGGTGAACAACCTGATGGAAAATCACGCCTTTTCTATTCTGTTCCTTATTTTCTGGGTGTTATAAAATTTATTCATTCGCAGGGTGTGTGTCCCATGCTGGCTATATGTTGGCTACAGGATCCATTGCCTAAGTGCCCTTGAGGAGGTGATAGTGAGATGTCTTCTTGAATCGCTGCAGTTGATGTGGTGCAGGGGCACCCACAGAGCTGTTAGGGAAGGGGATCCAGGAGTTTGACCTGGTAAGTGTGAAGGACGGGCGATTTTGCTCCAAATCGTGGTGGTTGAGTGGGTTGGAGGGGGATTTGCAGGTGGTGGTGTTACCGTGTACATACTACCCTTGTCCTTTCAGGTCAGTGGTGAGCAATCTGTGGCCCATGTGGCCCTTCAGAGTGCAGCCCATGAGTCATTTTGTTGACCTCTGCCCAAGCACAGAGATGCTGCGTTCTGCTGATTTCTGTCCGCACAGTGTTCTCCTATTCTCCTGGCTGGAGTCAGATGTGCATACAGCAAAACCATGTGAAGTGAGATGCGTACTGATTGCTCACAACACTGACTCAGAACTGTGCACTCACCTGCATTCAATCAAGTGGAAATATTTCTTTAGTTTTTACCACTTGAAGTTGCTGATAGTTCTATTATTATCAGAATAATTAAACGTTTTCTATAGCTCATTATGAAAAGTGTTTAAAGTTTGTTAGTGTCACGAGTAGGCTTACATTAACACTGCAATGAAGTTACTGTGAAAACCCCCTAGTCACCACACTCTGGCGCCTGTTCGGGTACACTGAGGGAGATTTTAGCATGGTCAACGCACTTCTTTTGGATTGTGGGAGGAAACCGGAGTACCCAGAAGAAGCCCATGCAGACATGGGGAGAATGTATACGGGGAGAACAGACTGTGACCCAAGCCGGGAATCGAACCCGGTTCCCTGGTGCCATGAAGGAGCAGTATTAGCCACTGTGCCACCGTGCCGTCCCCAGTATTAAATATTTTCAATCTTATTCATGGGGTTACGGTTAGTCAACAAGTCCAATTTTAATCTTGTGGCCCACTGAGATGGAGGAGGGGCTAGTCATGCGACCCACTCACTCACCCATCATCTACATGACATAGGTTGTGGGTTTGGAAGATGCTGTTGAAGGAGTCTTACATAAGAAATAGGAGCAGGAGTAGGCCATCCAGCTCTTCGAGCCTGCCCCGCCATTCAATAAGATCATGGCTGATCTGTCGTGGCTCAGTTCCACCTTCCCGCCCTCTCCCCATAACCCTTAATCCCCTCTCTTATCAAAAACCCATCAACCCGCGTCTTAAAAATATTTAGCGAGGCAGCCTCCACCACTTCAACGGGCAGAGAATTCCAGAGATTCACCACCCTTTGAGTGAAGAAGTTCCTCCTCAACTCCGTTCTAAACCGCCCCCCCTTTATCTTGAGGCTGTGCCCCCTAGTCCTACTGTCTTTTTTGAGCGGGAAGAGTCTCTCCACCTCTATCCTATCCATCCCATTCATCATCTTATACGTCTCAATGAGATCTCCCCTCATTCTTCTAAACTCTAACGAGTACAAGCCAAGTTTATTCAGCCTCTCCTCATAGCTCAACCCCCTCAACTCCAGTATCAGCCTAGTAAACCTCCTCTGCACTCCCTCCAAGGCCAAAATATCTTTGCGCAGGTGCGGCGCCCAAAACTGCACACAGTACTCCAGCTGCGGCCTCACCTTGATGAGTTGCTGCAATGCATCTTGTAGATGGTACACACTGTACATGGTGGGGTGGTGGAGAAAGTGAATTCTTAAGGTGATGAACAAGATGTCCATGAAGGGGATTAATTCATCCTGGATGGTGTTGAGCTTGTTGAGTGTTGCTCGAGTTACGCTCGATTCCTAGCTTGGGTCACTGTCTGTGTGGAGTTTGCACGCTCTCCCCATGTCTGCGTGGGTTTCCTCCAGTGCTCCGGTTTCCCCCCTCCACAGCCTGTAAGATGTGCAGGCTCGGTTGATTCTGCATGCTAAATTGCCCCTTAGTGTCAGGGGGACTAGCAAGGGTCAATAGAGATTAAGCCAAATGTGGTTGGTGCAGACATGATGGGCCGAATGGCCTCCCTGTGCTCTGTAGGGATTCTATGAACTCTGATTCTGTTGAATAGTCTGAGCTGAGACATGAAGCAGCGGCCAGTACATGGAATCATTATGTTGGTAGTGGAAAAGTCACTCATTAAAGATAGGCGACAGAGGACTGTGAGCTTTACTGTGTGATCGGCGTTAGCTTGGATTAATTTGACATTAATGTTACCATTTCATTAGAGACGATACAATGCCTGTGTGGGGGGGGGAATCATCTCCACTTCTCTGCTGGTTTATTGATGTCTTTCACATTGTTCATGTGACCTTAGTTACTGAAATAAATTACAGTTACATCAGCCATGATTGAATGGTGGAGCAGGCTCAATGGGCCTAATTCTGCTCCAATGTCTTATGGTCTAAGTCAGGTTGGGGCTTGTCAGCAAATCCTTGCAGGTTATTATTAAAAAATATAAGTTTTCAAAAGGTTGCCTTTTGTAATTTGGTTACAGCAGAACCAAACATGGGTAGAGATTAGCGGCTGGTACATGTGGGTGGAATGTTGGGGCAGCAAGGAGGACATTTCAGGGGTTTATAGGGCACCAATAGCTCCTGTTGCCTGTCAAACCTTCCTCAGCAAGAGCCACTGCCTTCAGGAGAATTATGTCACTCATTTTATTCAACCATTACTTGGGTGGGTTAATGAAAAACATCCAGTGCATAACTGACCTTCGTGTAACCGCAGAGTTGCCAATTGACCCAAAGGCAAAAATGCCACCATTCTAGCTGGCATTAGCAGGTACCCTGTGACTAGCTGAGGCAAAGTTTAGACCATGGGCAGGATTTCCCGGCCCTGCCTGCCTGCTGCTCAGGTCATCTAATGGCGCCAATAGACAATGGATTTTTGGCTGGCCCCCCTGTAGTAGGCCCCACCGCCGCGGGGACAGTAAAAACCCAGCTCATGTTCCGCAAACCGAAAAATTGCACTGCCATTCTACGAACAACACAAATGGACAAAGGAGCAAGGAGTAGGCCATGCAGCCCGATTGGTAGTTACCTGAAATCTGCACTCCACCTTACTCCTGTTTACACAGTACCCCCTCTGCTGATCTCAAATCTACCCACCTCTGCCTTAATATCCAAAGACCCTGGGTGGGATTTTGTGACCTCATTCGAGCGAGACAGGAAATTCTCACCCGAGGTAAACGAAGGGTTGGCTCCCCTCGCCCGCTCTGATCCTGTGGCGGGTGAAGCTGTAGAACTCCAGCATCTGCTTCCACCATCTTTTCAGGAAGAGATCCAAAGGCTCACGACTCTCGGAGTGAAAGAATTTCACCCCGTCTCCATCTTAAATAAATGGCCTCTTATTTTTAAGTAGTGACTCCCCCCACCGCCCCCCACCAAGTCCAAGATTCCCCCACAGGAGGAAACATCCAGAATCATTTTTCCCTGCGACAAATCACAGAATCTACAGTGCAGAAGGAAGCCATTTGGCCCATTGATTCTGCACTGACAACAATCCCACCCCCAGGTCCTGCGCTACACCCATAACCCCATGTATTTACCCTCCGAATCCCTCTGACACTGAGGGGCAGTTCAGCACGGCCAATCAGCCTAACCCGCACATCTCCAGACTGTGGGAGGAAACCAGAGCACCCGGAGGAAACCCAGGTAGATACGGGGAGGATGAGCAGACTCCACACAGACGGTGACCGGAGGCTGGAATTGTGCCCGTGTCCCTGGCTCTGTGAGGCAGCAGTGCTAACACTGTGCCACCATGCCACCCCTCGCTGCCCCAAATACTCACTTTGTTAACTCATTTCTCATTTAAATATTTATAAAAACTCTCACTATCTATTTTTATATTTCTGGCCGGTTTCTTTTGTACTCTAATTTTTCCCTTCTTATTAACCTTTTATTCATCCTTCGCTGTTCCTCATATTCTGTCCTATCTTCTTTGCGCAATGATATTCTTTTCCTTAAGTTTGTTACTATTTTTGGGCTTTCTAGCTCACCATGGATGGTGGGTCTATCGCTTGGACTTACTCATTGGAACAGAACTATTCTTGAAATATCCCCTTAAAAGTTTGCAATTGCAGCTGGAACTTGGCCTCCCCGCCCACCACAGCATTGGCGTAGTTGGGTGTCTGACAACGGAAATCTCCATTGACATCAGGCAGAGATCTTCAGTCTCACCGGAGTGAGGCTATAAAATCCCGTCATGGAAACTCTAATGACTTGACTTGTCCCTTAACCTAATTTGCAAGATTAGCCACCTCTGCTTCCATGCCCTCGTAGTCACCCTTACTGAAGTTTATGAACATAGAACATAGAACATGATCAGAGAGACTTAAATTGTTCTGTTGGTCATTAATATCCAGTGCTTTACTTGCAAAAGTTGGAAAGCTGCAAGTGAGGTTAGAGATTAAGGCAAAGTATGTGAAAAGGATTCTAATACTGGACACCACATGTCACTTCTGATAAACTTTTCTCATGTCAAGGTCTACTGGCGAGCCTAAAGCATAAATTCAGCTTGAGCGTAGGCCAAAATTTATCAGCAACTGACAAAACAGGGAAGGCGCTCATGCTGTGCCTTAGGAAGAGGAGAAAGTTGGTTAAATGCTCGATGGGACACTATAGAAAGATCCATACTCTGCCTCTTTACTGTGCTGTACCTGCCCTACCAATTCATGGCCTTTTCCCTTCAGGAGTTTTTATTGTTTTCTTTTGTTTCACGTCCCATATCTGATTACTCCCCGATGTCCAACTTCCCCCCTCCCCATTTCTGATTCATAATATCATAGAATCCCTAATAGACAGAAAGAGACCATTTGGCCCATTAAATCAGCATCAACCTTGGGTGACATGGTGGCACAGTGGTTAGCATTGCTGCCTCACAGTGCCAGGGTTCGATTCCTGGCTTGGGTCACTGTCTGTGTGGAGTTTGCACCTTTGGGCGGCACAGTGGCACAGTGGTTAGCACTGCTGCTTCATGGCTCCAGGGACCTGGGTTCGATTCCTGGCTCGGGTCACTGTCTGTGTGGAGTTTTCTCCTCGTGTGTGCATAGGTTTTCTCCAGGTGCTCCGGTTTCCTCCCACCATCCAAAGATGTGCAGGTTAGGTTGATTGGCCGTGCTAAAAATTGCCCCTTAGAGGCCTGAGATGCGTAGGTTAGAAGGATTAGCGGGTAAATAAGTAGGGATATCGGGCTTGGGTCTGGGTGGGATTGTGGTCAGTGCAGACCTGATGGGCCAAATGGCCTCTTTCTGCACTGTAGGGTTTCTATGATTTCTATGAACCACAATCCCACCAAGGCCCCGTTTTCATAACCCCATGTATTTACTCTGCTAATCCCTCTGACACTAGGATAAATTTATCATGGCCAATCAACCTAACTCGAACGTCTTTGGACTTTGGGAGGAAACCAAAGGAAATTCATGCAGACACGGGGAGAATGTGCAAACTCCTCACACACAGTTGCCCGAGGCTGGAATTGAACCTGGGTCCCTGGCACTGTGAGGCAGCAGTGCTAACCACTGTGTCACCGTGCCCCCCCATCAACACTGCCCCCACCCCATCGATGTCAGATTCCCCCCATTCCCTCCTGCAATGTGTCCAGATTCATCCCACCAATTTCCAGATCCAACCCATTGATATTGGAACCCCTTCTCCTACAGCCTCTCCCTTTCAATGGGATCTTTAAACTTTCCTGCCTTTTGGCAGCTCATGTTGCAATAAAGAGGGAGTGTCCTCCTTCCCTTCGCTCCTTTTACTCTGCGACTCGAGTCAAGGATGTACTTCACTTCTTTAATCCCACCCAGTCTGAGTTAGGGATGAGGGGAGAAAGGTGCCATGGAATTTTAACGCAGATAAGTGGGTACAGAGTGACAAATCTCTGCTGATTGCCACTCCCAGGAAGTTACTACTCCTTGTTTCTATCTCAAAGGTTAGAGTTCTCAAGGGCCTAGATAGAATAAATAAATAGGAACTTCTTCCATTAGCTGAAGAATCCAGAGGGAATGATAATGTGGGGATGCCAGTGTTGGACTGGGGTTGGCACAGTAAAAAGACTCACACCACACGATCAAAGTCCAACAGGTTTATTTGCTATCACGCACCTTTGGAGCACTGCTTCTTCATCAGGTGAGTGGGGCCCACTCACTTGACGAAGGAGCAGCGCTCCGAAAGCTAGTGGCATTTTCTACCAAATAAACCTGTTGGACTTTAACCTGGCGTTGTGAGACTTCTTAAAGTAGGGAATGAGAGATTCCATGAGAAGAAATGTTTTGATGCCATCTATGTTGAAAAATTGGATTGCGTAGCCAGAGGGGGCTCCAGGATACAGATTCAAAATAGCCTTCTAAAAAAAGGAATCGGATAAATATCCTGATCCCTCCCCAAGGACAGTCTTGACCCCAACCCCCCCACTACTGATGACCAGCTCTGATGTCTCCTCCCCCACAACAGGCCCATATCCCCCCCACCCCACCCAGATGACCACTGCCAATCGCCCTCACTCCCTCCCTCTCCCAGTGACCCCAATGCAAAGTGGCAGCGGGATCCCCACCCCACCGATCGCTCCCCCAGTAGGCCCTGTCCCCAGTAGGCCCAGCCCTCTCTGGCCTTGCTCTCTTGTTACTGCCTGGTGTCTGATGGGCAGTGTCAAGATGCCCCTTAGGCAGTTCCCATTTGCCCCTTGGGTAGTGCCAGTGTGCCAGGCTGGCACTGCCCAAGGCACACCCCCCCTTACCTCTGACCTCCCGGGGGGGGTCCTCAATGGCCTTTCTTCTGTCCGGCAGGGTCAGGCAGCCTGTTCCCTGTTAGTAGAGAGCAGTTGTAAATAGCTTCCTCTGCTGCTCGACAAGCTGGCTGGTGGTTTAAGCTCCGTACACTGCCCCTGGTGGCTGGAAAGGTTCTAGCCCATTTTTTCATAGTCTAAGTCCATGGGATTCGGAATAAAGACTCGCCCAAAAAACAGATCAGGAACCCTCCAGTTTTCACGCTAGCTGGACACATAGAATTTTTGTTATAAAATTGCCACCTCATGCCTTTGTTTTCACTGGTTGGTGAGTATGGAATTCTCATCGTGAGAAGCTTGAGGATATTTTTTTCAGGCAGAACGTTATTAGGGCCTGGATGACCATCAGTTGTTTGTCGCACACCCAGCTCTAAACTAGTGACCAGAATGAGGCCGAATACCTGACGGAGTGCATTTGATTTGATTCATTATTGTCACATGTATTGGGATACAGTGAAAAGTATTGTTTCTTGCGCACAATACAGACAAAACATACCCTTCATAGAGTACAAAGGGAAGGAGAGAATGCAGAATATAGTGCTGCGGTTTACAGGTAGGGTGAAGAGAAAGACAGAGCCATTCAAAGGTCTGACAGCAGCAGGGAAAAAGCTGTTCTTGAGTCGGTTGGTACGTGACCTCAGACTTTTGTATCTTATCCCAAGGTGGAAGAGAGTATGTCAGGGGTGCATTGGGTCCTTGATTATGCTGGCTGCTTTTCCGAGGCAACGGGAAGTGTAGATGGAGTCAAAGGATGGGAGGCTGGTTTGCGTGATGGACTGGGCTACGCTCATGACCCTTTGTATTTCTTAACAGGTATAACTGAACAGTACTGCCTGTTTTCCATTTTTACCAAGTCTAATTTATACCATGGAGTGTGTTAGCATGATAGATTTTGAAGTAATGCTGCATTAAGATATCTGGTTTTTGTTGGAACAGTGTAGCGAGACCCACACTTATAATTAGATTTGGGAGTGTTTGATCAGGCACTGAGATAGGTGTATTACTCTCAGCTTCTGAACCAGGAGTGATCGACGGTTGGAACTGTGAGAAAAGAGGAAGCCTTCATTTCCTCGGCTCCAACATCTCTCATCTCAAGAAGGAGAAATAAAATCAAACTGGGGAACTGGGCAGAAACTGAACCTAACTCCTTCCAAACTGAACCCTTCCATCCGCTGGGGAAATTTTCTTCCATTAACGCTGTGGGCTGGACCAGGTCGCAGTGGTTCAAATATTCCTACAGGTTTATTTGGTAGCAAATGCCACTTGCTTTCGGAGTGCTTGTTGCTCCTTCATCAGGTGAATGGGAGATCTTTTCACAAACAGAGCATATAAAGACACAAACTCAATTTACAGAATAATGATTGAAATGCGAGTCTCTACAGCTGATCAAGCCTTAAGGGTACAGACAATGTAAGTGGACAGAGCCTGGAGCACAGGTTAATGAGATATGTGTGGTCTCCAGATAGGACAGTTAGTGAGATTTTGCAAGTCCAGGCAAGTCATGGGGGTTACAGATAATGTGACATGAACCCAAGATCCCGGTTAAGGGATCTTAGTGCTGTTTGCTACCAAATAAACCTGTTGAACTTTAACCTGGTGTTGTAAGACTGTGTTTACCCCAGTCCAACGCCGGCATCTCCACATCAAATATTCCTTACAGGTGAGATTGCAAAATGTTGCCACGGAACTTCAAACGTTTGTACGCTAGCCTAAGAGAAAGCAAATAGGAGTAGGTAGGAACTCAGAAGAAAGAAATATTTCTCATTACTTGACAAAGTGTTGAAGATCTCCATATATCAAATCGGTACACAAAGGGTGAGGCTAGGCAGCCTAACTTTAGTCTGTGACATTCACGTAAACATTGAGTGCCAAAGCGACTGATGTCAGATTTGCCGAGTCAAATCTGTGAGGCCAAGTCTGGAGAACTCAGTAAATTCTTCGTCTCAGTACAGTATGTACAGATGCGCGGTGAATGTCAAATAGTTTGGATGTCTGCCTTGTGTGTGTACAAACTGTATCTCAGAATTTTACATACAAGACTTGAGGCTACAAAGAAAAAAGAATCCAGCATCAGTTATTTCATAAATCTGATTTCCTGTCTGTACAATCGGATAGTGCTGATTTGTACATTGATATGTTGCCATGGACTCAAAAGATTGATGTGATGTGACACACACGATAAAGAGGACCAGCATGTTGACTACACAGGATTCCAGGTCAGGTTTCGAATCAATCCATGCTGGGGCTGTGAATCTTCTGCTGAAGGAGAAGTTGTTTCATTACTATTTTCTGATTTGATTTGATTTATTATTGTCATATGTATCAGAATACAGTGAAAAGTATTGTATCTTGCGCACTATACAGACAAAGCATACCGGTCATAGACAAGAAAAGAACAGGGTGCAGAATGTCGTGTTACAGTCACAGCTAGGGTGTAGAGAAAGATCAACTTAATGCAGAGTAGGTCCATTCAAAAGTCTGACAGCAGCAGGGAAGAAGCTGTTCTTGAGTCGGTTGGTACGTGACCTCAGACTTTTGTATCTTTTTCCTGATGGAAGAAGGTGGAAGAAAGAATGTCTGGGGTGTGTGGGGTCCTTAATTATGCTGGCTGCTTTCCTGAGATAGCAGGAAGTGTAGACAGGGTCAATGGAGGGGAGATTGGTTTGCGTGATGGATTGGGCTACATTCTCGACCTTGTGTAGTTTCTTGTGGTCTTGGACAGAGCAGGAGCCCATACCAAGCTGTGATACTATCAGAAAGGATGCTTTCTATGGTGCGTCTGCAAAAGTTGGTGAGGGTCATAGGTAAAGACACAGGGGCTGGAATTTTCTTCAAAGATTTCAAAGTCAGAAAACAGGATCGTTCCATGCTGGTATTTTCGGTGAGCTTGGCACTGCAACCCTCCAGCACTCTTGTCAGTTTTTTGACAGCTGGGGGTTTTGCTCCAGTACAGGGAGTTGGGGGTTGGTGAGGGAGTTGGGGGGGGAGGGGTGGAAGACAGCAGAGCATAAATATGCCAGCGAAGCCAGCTTCAGAGCAGTTGGGTGCTATTACACAGGGCACCATGACCTGCCATTAAATTGGCAGACATCTCCCCCACTCCCCACCATTTATAATCATGGAGTCAAAGAGATTTACAGCTTGGAAACAAGCCCTTGGCTCAACTTGTCCATGCTGCCCAGTTTTTAGCACTAAGCTAGTCCCAGATGCCCGCATTTGTCCCATACCCCTCTATACCCATTTTACCCATGTAACTGTCTAAATGCTTTTTAAAAGACAAAATTGTACCTGCCTCTACTACTACCTCTGGCAGTTTGTTCCAGACACTCACCACCCTCTGTGTGAAAGAATTGCCCCTCTGGACCCTTCTGTATCTCTCCCCTCTCACCTTAAACCTATGCCCTCTGGTTTTAGACTCCCCTATCTTTGGGAAAAGATGTTGACGATCTGCCTTGTCTTTGGCCCTCACTATTTTATAGATTGCTGTAAGGTCACCCCTCAGCCTCCTACACTTCAGGGAAAAAAGTCACCAAAATGTTAATTGGCAGTATTGTTATCCCCACACCAATGTGGGCCACCGACATTGGGACATCAGAGCCTTTCCAGTGAGTACCCTGGCAGAGCACCAACGTGCCCCTCCCACCCACCCCAGTCGTGACCCCCCTCTGGACCCAAACCCTGCATGATCGCAAGTCTCCCCTCCCCCACCTTCCCCCCACCCCCATCCCAGCGGGGCACGAGTTGAATTTTTGGCCTCTCACGCCATCTTCCTGAATCACCACACTACTTTGATGGACATGGTGAGCTGGTAAGGTCCTGCCCATGGTCACTTATTCTACCTGTTGATAAGGTGAAGGTGCAGTTTCTCAATTTCCGATCATGAAATAACAATATGGAAATGAAATGCAAGGAATAGGAAACCAAAGAGAGGGACAAAGAAGGAGGAAGTTGGAGAGAAAGTTTAAAAGCACCTGCGAGGTTGCCAGAACAACCTAGAGCTGAATATTTCTGTGAGTGATTGTTATAATGTGGCAAGTGATAACTGCCCAAATCCAAAGGGAAACCTGAACAAGCTATCGCAACAATTGGCAATTTGTATTTTTTTATGAGGAGGTGTGTGTTCTGAAGTCCAAACAATTACAAAGCCACTTTTGAAGATTTTAAATGTTAAATTGAAATATTTATTAACAGAAAATGAAAACTTAAACACATGAGATCACATTTAAACAATTAAAGGTGATTCTACAAATATTTCCCAAAAACTTTCTGCCTAGTTAAGCTGGAGCTAAACACACTTTTCCAGACAATTGTTCATGTAAATATTTACCCTATAAAATTCCCAGCAGGATTTTTTCTGATTAACTCAGGGATGTGAGCACCGCTGGCTGATCCAGCATCTATTGCCCATTCCTTACAGCCCTTGAACTGAGTGGCTTTCTAGGCCATTTCAGGGGGCATTTAGGAGTCAACCACATTGCTGTGGCTCTGGGGTCACATGTAGCCCAGACCAGATAAGGATGACAGATCTCTTTCCGTAAAGGACATTAGTGAGCCAGATAGGTTTTTACAACAATCAACAATGGTTTCATGGTCATCAGTAGATTTTTAATTCCAGATTTTTATTGAATTTGAGTTTCGCCATCTACTGTGGTGAGGTTTGAACCCTGGTCCCCAGGGCATTAGCCTAGGTCTTTGGATTATTAGTCCACTGGTGTTGCCACTTTGCCATCACCTCCCTTTCACCATTCAGGATCACATTCACTGTTGCTATGCAAGAAACATTTCTCAGGGCTTCTCTCTCTCCCTTGATAATAGGAATCTAAGACTAGTATCAAAACCTTCCTGATAAAACAATTCTCTCTGTAAGGTTGACAAGGACACATTTTGTTTCTTCTTTAGCTTTCTCTAAGGACAGCACATTCTTCAGAATGGCATGGCCACTTCTATCTGGACAGCTATCCTATCTCCCTTTAACTATGTTTTTTTTTATCTCTTTCATGTTTAAATCTATTGTTGTCAAATTTCTTTGGAAATTCCGAGAATACAAAAATCTTTCATGTTATTCTTATGATGACCGCTTTTGGGTAAAAGTCAACTTAATATTTTGCGTTACTCATTTATGATTTTTGCCAGTTGTAAAGTTTCCTTTTGAAATGCAATAGCTAAACTTCAATTCACCCCCTTATCTTCTCATGCAAATCTCCAATCGTGCTGCTTACTGGGCTGCGATTCTCCCTTAAAGCATTCCTGCCTGAGAGGCCAACAAGCATAGCACTGAGTGGGTCAAAGTGCATGTGCTGATCTGTCAATGCCAAAATTGGTGCATGCGCAATGACCCCGCAATGCCACCTCCCAATCGCTGGCCACGATCCCCCCATCACTGGTCTACCGACCACCCCCATTCCCCCTCCCACCCCCTGATCGCTGGCTTGGCTTTCCTGACCTCTCCGGGCCAGCGCTGATTTGCTCCCCAGCCCGCCCTGATCTCTCTGACCCTTCCCCCCTCCCCCACCCCCCTGCCCTCACCAGCCAGCCCCAATCTCCCGATATCCTCCCTGACAATCCCGCATGGCCCTCCCCCATCAGCAGTCCTGATCGCCCCCCTCAGGCTGTCCCCTGCCCCCCAAATCAGCAACCCCAACCGCGCCCCCCCCCTCCCCGGCAGCAGAGAAGCCCTCTTACCCAGATGGCCTGCTCCGATCTCCTCTTGCCTCCTTCTGCCTGTGATGCCTGAGAGTGAATGTGGGGACCCTCCCCTCACTTCAACCAATTGGCTGCCCCAGCGTGCCCTTCCCCCACAATAGGCCCCACCCCTCTGGCCCCACCTTCTTGGCACTACCCAATGCCCAGTGGGCAGTGCCAAGGTGTCCATTGGACATTACTTGTTTGCCCATTGAGCAGTATTGGATGCCAGGCTGGCACTGCCCAAGGGGCATTCCCCTTAGCCCTAATTCCCTGGGGAGGCCTCAGGGGACTCACTTCTCTCCAGCGAAGCCAGTCACCTCTTCTCTGTTAGTGGGGAGCAGCTGTAAATCCTGCCGGAGGGAACCATTCTTGGCGGGGGTGTGAGGAAGGGGAGACGCTAGTGGGCACGGAGACTTCACTCTTGGGGTCAATAATGACATGGAAAGGTTCATTTCCATATTGTGATCAGCTCTGCGCCGATTTCCAGCATGGATCTGTTTATGTCAGGAATTGTGGGCTAAGAGGCTCGCAGAGGGCTTGGCGCTCACATGGAAGGCCGCAAGATGGCCTCCATTGATGTCTCTCCACCCAGAGCAGTGCACCAGTCTGGGAGAATCCACCTCCGGTGTCCCATTCAGCTTTGCTCATCCCCGTTTCAAGATGATCCTTCTAACATCTGCCCATTTGTGATGTTTTTAACCCTGTAGTCCAACTACCTTTAGGTTAATTAAATCCCCATCTCCCCACGCACACATTCATAGACCTGTTTCACCGTATACTGCAAGGATATTAGTAAAATACGATATTGCTTGATTGTGTTGCTGCCATGTACGTTTGATTGAAATGGTGTGCTTTTTCACAAAAATAGGTTTATAAAACGTTTAGAAGAATCTGACCTGAGTATTTGAAATCTTCATTTGATAACACTGCTTCCGTATGTTTTCCGAGCCTTAGGCAACGAGGTAAAGTAGTGGGAGACCAGCAGGAGAAGAACTGCGTCAAAATGAGTGTGAGTCAAAGCGAGAAGAAAACAAGGGTGAGTAAGATTAAGAGAAAGAGAAATTCTGTGCAAGGGAAGGCAGAAGGAGTGAGGCAGGGAAATGTCGAAAATCTGGCACCTTATCAATGTAACTGGATTTGCACAGTCATTATTGATGACTTTATTTTCATTACGTTTTCACTGGGCTCAGATGCAGAAGTATGAGCTGGAACGTTAACAAGAGTGTGGGTAGTGTGGGAGACACCTTATAATGACAAGGGAAATGTGAGAACATGATCTCACCAGTTCGATGCCATCACTGCTGTACCTATGTGACCTGTTGACCTGGATTGTCAGAACTGTCAGATCATTGTCCATCAATGTTGGTGAGGGCATTGTAAAGGCCCTGCTACAAAGAACATACCAATTCCTCCTTCCGCTTTTATATAAGAGAATTGATCCAAAATATTTTCCTCACTTGTCTATTGCCCCAAACTGTTTCCCTTGCCTGTTTCCGCATCCCCCGCCCCCCCTCAACCCCCCACCAGAACCACCACCACCCCCATTCCTCCTGGCACTTACCTTGAAGCCGCTGCTATGCTCTTGGTGTGCTAACCTCCTCTAATACTCTACATCTGCAGTGCCAAATAGACCGGCAGCAAACTAACAACTAATTTTTCGCTCCGCCGGCTTTTATTTCCCATTGCCTTTGAAAATATTGCTGAGATTTTAACTTCAAGCAAAGTTGGAGCCCCAGTTAGACTGAGAAAATAAGTCTCAAAGAATAAAGAACAAAGAAAAGTACAGCCAAGGAACAGGCCCTTGGGCTTCGTAACAAAACTAAAACAAAAATCTTCTGCCCTTCCTCAGTCCTTTTCCCTCTATTCTCACCCTAGTCATGTACCCATCCAGATAACTCTTAAATGTTGCTCCCTCTACCTCCTCTGACACTGTGTTCCAGGTAGCCACCACTCCCTGTGTGAAAAACATCCCCTGCTCATCTCCCTTAAACTTCTCCTCTCTCACCTTGAACCTGCGTTCCTCTTGTAATTGACACTTGCACCCTGGGAAAAGGCTTCTGCCTATCCATCTTGTCTATGCCTCTCATAATTTTGTAGACATCTGTCAGGTCCCCCCTCAGCCTCCATCTTTTCAAAAAGGTTTGGAACAAACAGCTTGTGAAAGATGGTCAGACCTGGTGAAAAATCAGCTACTGATTCAGAAACAAAGGGAACATCGGAATTAGGAGCAGAAGTCAGCCCTTCGAGCCTGCTCCGCCATTCTATCAGATCATAGCTGATCTCTCCCTAGTCTCAAATGCACCTCCCCACCTGTTCCTCACATCCCCTTTATCCCTTTTTTATTTGAAATATATCTATCTCCTGGAAACCATTCAATGATTCAGAGTCCACCGCGCTGTGGGGCAGCGAGTTCCACAAATTCACCACCCACAGAGTCACAGAATCCTACAGTGCAGAAGGAGGCCATTCTGCCCATCGGGTATGCACCGACCAGAATCCCCCCATTCCCCCATAACTCCTTGCATTTACTCTAGCTAGTCCCCCTATCACTACGGGGCAACTTAGCATGGCCAATCCACCTAACCTGCACATCTTTGGACTGTGGGAAGCAACCAGAGCGCCTGGAGGAGTCCCACGCAGACATGGGGAGAATGTGCAAACTCCACATGGACAGTGACGTAAGCCAGAAACAGAGAATGGGCATTAAAGGCAGTCCAGAGATGGTCTACCTGAAAGGGCCACTGTAAGCTCATTTCTATTGGCTCTGCCAGTGTTTGACACAAGCAGTTGTACGTATATTACTGCCCACTGAATGTGCCGAAACTGGCACAGCAGCCTGCCAACTGCCTGCACATGCCCTGAACTGTGAGTTCAGATAAAACTGAATACGTACGGTAAGATTGAAGTTTCCCATACGCAGTAGACCGGATTCATTGATTTTCAGGCCTGAATTCCTCTTGCTGCTATTTGGAAGCACCAAGAAGCATAAAATTCATGGGAGTAGGAAACGTAACAGTTCCTGACGGAGCTGTTGCCATCTTTGCAATGGCCAACATCTGTCATGGCTTCCATGGAGAATTAGAGGTGCAGCACAGAGGCACAGCAGTTAGCACTGCTGCCTCACAGCGCCAGGGAGTTGGGTTCACTTCCTGGCTTGGGTCACCATCTGTGCAGAACCTGCATGTTCTCTCCGTACCTGCGTGGGTTTCTTCCAAGTGCTCCGGTTCTCTCCCACAGTCCGAAAGATGCGCTGGTTAGGTGCATTGGCTGTGCTAAATTCTCCTTTGGTGTATCTGAACAGGCGCTGGAGTATGGCAACCAGGGGATTTTCACAGTAACTTCATTGCAGTGTTACTTTAAGCCTATTTCTGACACTAATAAATAAATAAACAAATAAAATAATAAATAAATAGAGGGGTGAGTTTATGATGGGTGGGTAATGTCAGACCTTCTGCTCACAATGACACAGATCCTTGGTATAAAAGCCTGTGATTAGGTTCTTTGAAGCAACCCCATAGCTTGCAATATAACGTTTGGTTATAATAAAATGATAGAAACTTATTCGAAACCACCATTGCGCATTTCACATGGTACCCATAAAAAGCCAAACAGAGAAAACTTTCAATCCATCAGTTTAAGCTGATTGCAAAACCAGATCTCAGGAGGGGAGGTTAATGTGTAACCCATTCTACCTCTTGGTCACATTATTTCTTCATTCTTTGGCAAATTTTCAGATTTGCTTTGCTTCGAGACTCTGAAACGCGTTCAGAGGACAATTGACAGCAAACTGGCTTAGTATTTTACCAGAAATAGACTGAGAACAACTAAGCAGTCCATAGGGAAAATTTGTTCAAGATTTGGACTTTGGGTTTGAGAGGCTGAAGAAGTATTTTCACGTTAACAGCAACCCATGCTCCAGCAATATACCAAGGCTCTCAGGAGTAATATTAAAGAATAATTTTACCTCAGCTTTGTGATAAACAATTTAAAGCACATTAACTTCTGTGAGCACGTAATGTTATAATTATGTTTATTTATTAGCGTCACAAGTAGGCTTACATTAACACTGCAATGAAGTTACTGTGAAAATCCCTTGTAGGAACAAAAGTAGGCTCCTCCCCTTTTATCTTACCTTCTCCACCTTCCCCGCTCTTTCCCCCCAACAAAACCCACTCCAGGATAAAACTCTGCTGAAGGCCAGAGGCACTCTTGTCTTTTCAGCTTTCCCTTTTCTTCCCAGAAGGCTGAAAGATGATGCCATGATGCAGGATAGAATCATAGAAACCCTACAGTGCAGAAAGAGGGACTCCGACCACAATCCCACCCAGGCCCCACACCCATATCCCTACATATTTACCCACTAATCCCTCTAACCTAAGCATCTCAGGACACTAAGGGGCAATTTTAGTATGGCCAATCAACCTAACCCGCAAATTTGTGGATGTAGCTTGTCATTGTAAATTACCATTCACGGCTATCAGGCTTCTCAATATGCTTTCCAGGGTAAAAAGGAAATGCAGAGTTTTATACTTCTTGTCCACTGTCAACTAAGGTGGGAAGAGTGGCGTGTTGCCCATCAGGTCCACTGCGGTTCTCCTGCCATACTTTTTTGATACTTAATCAGAAAATTCCTGGAGGCAGGTCCCGCGCCGTCATGTTGGTAGGGTAACCTCTACATTTGCCTACCCTTCCAGCAACCTTGGCTTTTAAAAGATTGGGGTATGGAATGCACTGCCTGCTGTGATAGTGGAGTCGGACACTTCAGTAACTTTCAAGCGATTATTGGATAGGCACATGGAGCACACCAGAATGATAGGGAGTGGGATGGCTTGAGCTTGGGTTCCAACATAGCTTGGCACAACATTGAGGGCTGAAGGGCCTGTCCTGTGCTGTACTGTTCTATGTTGCATGGGTATATTGTTTTTTGAAAGGGCAACTCTGTCTAAAAAAAGAGACTCCTCCCCACCATGGGTACCACTGATAGTTCATTCCACACCCTCACAATTCAACTTTCTCCAGCTCTGCATACAAAATCACTTACATATATGCCCTTACGCAACCACTGAAAATATTCTGTTCACAATTGTTTTATAGTTTTAAACTGTTCAATCAAATATCTTCCAAACCTATCATCATGCTTTGGAAGACAGTTGTTCCCTAGTGCATTTGTGCTCCAAAGCACTGCCTCAGCCAATCAGAGTTGACCTGCCATTTTTGAATATAAACAAAAGCTTGTGAGATAATTGTCCCCTACACATTCACCATGGCGAGACATTGATCACGTCAGAGTCTACCTGCCAACCAATCAGCACCCTTTTCTCATGCAGCAGAAACTGCTCCCTTTAGAATTTTGAATTCTTGTGTCTGTCCTGATGAGTGCAAGATGAAAAACTTCAACAGAAAGTCTTTTTCAGCAACATTCAAGAGTGGGGTAGCTTTTTTCCAATATCCTGGCCAATATTTCTCCTTTACGCATCACATTTGTTTCCTTTCTCTCTCTTTCATTCATCTTTTTCCATAGGACATGGGGCCCTCACAATGTTACTTTATCACCCGCACCTCCACTCATGCCAACCATCATTATTTGGTTTGGGGCGTGGAGTGCCAACTTCCCCATTTATCTGGCCTGGGCACTGGCACCAATACAGGGTTGGCTCGCTTGGTACTTTGGCTGTGTTGGCATCACAGACCAACATTTGTATTCCATTTATCAGTGCAGTTAACAAATGTGATGATGACCAGATAGGCCTTGTTAGTGCCATTGATTGAGGGCTAAATATTAGCCAGAACTCTGGGGATCATTCCTCTGTCTTTCATCTAAAGAGTGTCCTGGGCGGCACTAGTGATATTGTCACTGGACTAGTAAGCTAGAGAGCCAGGCTAATGCTCTGGGAACCTGTGTTCGAATCTCACCATGGTTGGTGGTGAAAATTTGAATTCAATCAAGCTCTGCAATTAAAAGTCAAATTGTGACCACAAAAGAATTGTTGGTGGTTGTAAAAACCCATCTGGTTCACTCATGTCCTTAAGGATGAAAAGCTTCAATAGATAGTTTTTTTCAGCAACACTCAAGAGCCATCTTTACCTGGTCTGGCCCACAGAGTCAGAGCAATGTGATAGATGCTTAAAGGGCCTGGCAAACCACTTAATTCAAGGGCAATTAGGGATGGGCAGTAATTGCTAGCCCGACCAGTGACACCCACATCCCATGAATGAATAAAACAAATGTTTCACATCCAGCAGATGGGATTTTAATGTCTCATCAAGAAGACTACGGCTGGAATTCTACCACAATGGAAATCTCCGTTCCCTTGAGTTGGGAAGTACCAGTTTCGCTTGAGCGAGGCTGTAAAATCCCGCCCAACATGTCCAACAGTGCTCCCCCGGGATGAAACTGCAGTGTTAAACTTGGTGCAGCTTGAACCAGGAACCTAGTGATCCAGGGGTTAAAGTTTTTATTTTAAAAAATGTTATTCCTTTCTTAAATTTACAAAGCCAATGCACAGAATGGACAGAGCAAGCTCTTTATCCATCTCCCTGCCTACTTCAAAAATAATTTAAAATTCAAACTGAATCCAAATCATTGCCCCCACAAGAGAGACATACTTTCTTTCATGGAGTCTCCACAGTACAGAAGGAAGCCATTCAGCCCATCAATTCTGTACCAATTCTCTGAAAGAGTATCTTACCCAGGCCCACCCACTGTGCCCTATCCAGGTAATCTAATGCATTTAACTTGGTTAATCCACCTAAGCTACATATCTTTGGACACTAAGGGGTAAGTTACCATTGCCAATCCACCTATCTTACATGTTTTTGGAGTGTGGGAGGAAACCTAAGCATCCGGAGACAACCCAAACAGACATGGGGAGAATGTGCAAACTCCATCCAGACATTCACTCAAGCCAAGAATTGAACCTGGATCCCTGGCGCTGTGAGGCAGCAGTGCTAACTACTGTGCCACCCTCCACTGTGCTACTATGTTGCCCTACAAGATACAAGATCCAAGCTGACAAGAAAAAGCATTGCACCTTAATTTGGGCTTGAATTGATGCTTGATCTTAGCCAAAAAGCCAAGAATTAATATGGTTCAGAGGTAATAGTGCTACACACTGAATCACACTTAATGCTCATGGTACTGGTGTAAAAACAAAATGCTGTGCGTGGATGCTGGAATCTGAAACAAAAACAGTAAATACTGGAAATTCTCTACAGGTCTGACAGCTTCTGTGGAGAGAGAATAGAGACAACGTTTCAAGTCTGGATGAAGAAGGCAAACGGCATGTTAGCCTTCATTGCGAGAGGTTTCGAGTACAGAAGCAGAGTTGTGTTGTTGCAATTATGATGTGGAGATGCCAGCGTTGGACTGGGGTAAACACAGTAAGAAGTCTCACAACACCAGGTTAAAGTCCAACAAGTTTATTTGATAGTAACCCCACTGGCTTTCAGAGTCTGCCCCTTCATCAGGTGAGTGGAGAGGCCTGAACTCTCTGACGAAGTGGCAAATGCCGAAAGCCAGTGGGTTCACTATCCAATAAACTTGTTGGACTTTAACCTGGTGTTGTGAGACTTCTTACAGTTGTTGCAATTATACAGGGTCTCGGTGAGGCCACACCTAGAGTAATGTCTGCAGTTTTGGCCTCCTTTTCTGAGGAAGGATGTTCTCGCTCTGGAGGGAGTGCAGTGAAGGTTTACCAGGCTGATTCTGGGGATGGCGGGACTGATTCATGAGGAGAAATTGACTAGATTGTTTTCGCTGGAGTTCAGACAAATGAGGGGGGATCTCATAGAGCCTTATAGAATTCTAACAGGACTGGACAGAGTAGATGCAGGGAGGATGTTCCCGATGGTGGGGGAGTCCAGAACCAGGGGTCACAGTCTGAGGATTCGAGGTAGACCATTTAGGATGGGGGTGAGGAGGCATTTCTTCACCCAAAGAGTGGTGAATCTGTGGAATTCATTACCACAGGAAGTAGTTGATGTCAAAGTATTGAATGTATTCAAGAGGTGGCTGGATATAGCATTTGGGGAACAAAGGTTATGGGGAAAAAGCAGGGTTAGGCTATTGAGTTGGATGATTAGCTATGATCCTGCTGGAAGGGTGGAATGGGCTCCTCCTGCTCCTATTTTCTATGTTTCATCAGAGCTCATGCACTAGTGCCTGGGGTCTTCTCAATCAGTGTAATTAAAACGCGTTATAATCACAGAGACCTTTGTGGGACCTTGGCGTCCTTCAAAAGTGCTGAGCCTGGGGAGAATGCAGGGAATGCAAAGCTTTTCTTCCAGTGACTGGGGTCAGTGCCTGGACCAGACCTGGTACCTTTTGCAGACGGAGGAGGATGGAGGGGAGAGGGGAGGAGGCAGGGTTTCATTCATTCCCTCAGCCGTTGAATTTCGTTCCGATGATGAGAGTGACAATCCGACACACACACACACAAAGGGTTAAAAGGAGGGCTCAGCACCAACCAGCCCGAAGGGGAAGGGGAGGGGGGAGGAGTTGTGCCGCAACAGGAAAGAAATATTAAAAGATCCCCGTGAATCCTGTCTCCAAACATTGCAGGGAAGTGAATGAAATCCAGGTTTAAGATTTGATGACTGCAGTATTCAGCATGCTCCGTGTGTGAACTGGTAAAAGGTAAAGAGAGAGAGAGAAATCAGGAGTTAATTCACAGCTTTGGATCGAAGGATATTCTCATTCGTATAGCTCCGGGATGTTATCGCAATGTCAAAATCAGTCTAAATATATAATATTGTTAATATTGTTCATTGCTGTAGAGATACCAAAACAACCTTCAACATTCAAAACACTGGGAAGAATCAGATCTGACCAAGGCTTAATTGCAAACCAGTTTAAACATTTCGCAAAAAGTTTTAAAACAGTTTAAATCAATGTTTGGACTTGTGGAGGTTTATTGGGTGGCACCAGACATGAATGATACACGGCAATGACCCCACCAAATATTTGGACTTGTTCAAAGTAACGCGGCTTTCCATTGTAACTTGTAATTTCTAAAGCAGTGACTGGCTGTTTGCACTCGGGTGGTCGGTGGGAGTAAACGGGAGGTCGTGGTTTAATTCTGCCCATTTGTTTTTTTGTCTCTATAACTCCAGCAGAGTGTGGAAGTGAACATGTCAGGGCATGTACAGGGGAAGAAGGCAAAAGCTCTGCTCAGTCTCGCTGCTGTTCTTTCCTTATCTGAAGGGGGCTCCAGTATTCGAGATAAGAAAGCCCGTTGATCCGCACTGTTTGATGGTCTGATAGTGCAGGAGATTTCAATTTCCTAGCACTGGAACAAGGTGGAGGACAGGATTTCTCACAGGATGTCACTGGTTTGCAGAATTACTAGCTCACTCAGTGTATATGGTGAATGCTGAGTGATTTTCTTTCCAAGACACGGTGGTTAGCACTGCCGCCGCACAGCGCCAGGGAGCTGGGTTCGATTCCTGGCTTGGGTCACTGTCTGTGTGGAGTTTGCACGTTCTCCCCGTGTCTGCGTGGGTTTCCTCCGGATAGTCCAGTTTCCTCCCACACTCCAAAGGTGAGCAATGTTAGGTTGATTGGCCACGCTACATTGCCCCTTAGTGTCAGGGGGATTAACAGGGTGAGGCTGTGGGGGATAGGGTGGGATTGTGGTTGGTACCAATGGGCTGAATGGCCTCCTTCTGTACTGAAGTGCTTCTATAACTCTACGACTGGAATGCAGCAGTAAACACCCTGCTGTTGTTTTAACCTCTCGCCTCACTCTATTCTGGTCAGGTGAATCGGGTTAAAATTTGAGTTGCATCACAGAGGGACGAGAATTCTTTTTTAAATTCATTTACAAGATGTGGGAAAATTGTTTTAAAAAATGCTTCACCATGCCTACTCTGAAATTACAGTCTGACCACATCCACTTGGACAAAGCCAAGAAAAGCATGACTCATAAATGAAACACTGTACCTTGTTGTAAAAGTTGTGTAATAAAACAAATCATTTGATGTAAGTTCAAATGGTTTTCCAACAAGATGCGCAAGGTTTAAATTCTATCTTAGACTTTATTTTGGCTTCATTTCTAAAAATAACCAGGATGATACCAGCGATGCAAAACAAATTCTTAAGCTCAAAACATTTAGACTGTTTCGCTGAGAGCAGAAAAGGCCATGAGGTTTCATACAGGTTTTTAAAATGTGGAGGGTTTATATTCAGGTAACTGTGGAATGCCTGCTTCTTTTGAGAGTCAAGTGATGAGAGATGATAAATTCGACCTGTCTTCACGTGAGGGGATGGTTGAGGAGGAATTTCTTCCCAGCAGCAGGTTGTTGAGGTGCAGAAGCCTGTGGTACAGGGATTGGCTCTTGAGAGAAAATCAGATAAATATTTGGAGCAAAGGAACAAAAAGAAGATTGAGAATCAAGCAGGAAGTGGGATGAGCTGAGGATTATTTGAGCGATAAGCTGGCATGAACTTGCTGGCAGCTATTGACTGGCTTCCTGTGCTGAATCATAGAATCCCGACAGTGCGGATGAAGGCCGTTTGGCCCATCGAGTTTGCACCAAGCACAGTCTCACTCAGGCCCTATTCCCATAACCCCACATATTTACCCTGCTAATCCCCCTGACACTAGGATTAATTTAGTATGGCCAATCCGCCTAAGATGCACATCTTTGGATTGTGGGAGCAAACTGGAGTACAAAGAACAACACAGCACAGGAAACAGGCCCTTCGGCCCCACGGGCCCACACCACCCATTTTAACACTCAATGAATGCTTCATTCCAATCCTTCCTCTACCTACGACTTTTGTCTACATCTCATGGACTCCACAATAAAGGTGTGCAAATTTAGGGAATTATATGTGCCAGAGGAAACCCGTGCAGACATGGGGAGAATGTGCAAACTCCACGCAGACAGTCACCTGAGCCCGTAATTGAACTCAGCTCTCTGGGCCTGTGAGCCAGCAGTGCTAACCACTGTACCACAGAATCCTGTGGTTCCCAAAAGCTTGTAATCTTCAAACTCTACATCGTGGGGTTTAAGTAAATGTTTTTTTTTGAGGCAAGCATGTTTTGAAAACATCCCTAAAAAAGAGCAATCGGTAATAAGTTAAGAACTAAATACACAGAATGTGGGAGTTGAGGGATAATTTTAGTTGAGGAGTTGCCAGTGCTTTTGTCAACCGACTTGTGTTGTAAGTGGCTACATCTGCACTGAATTTGCTGGAGCTGGTAGATATGTTTTTTATATAGATGTGGTCTATCAGTTTGGAACATTTACTTAAGCTTTCCTCTTGCTTTTGCAGACTTAGTTTTCATCTGTAAATGCCACAGTGATGAACTTCACTGCATGCTGTCCCTGCCACTTTTTAAGAAAACTAGAACTGTGTTCTGAACAAGTGTTCTGTTGATCATCTAAAATTACAGAGCCACTATTTGTTCGTCTTGCCATTCCTCTTACCTTAAAGATCTTTGCAAAATGTTTCTCCTTGCTATATAGAAAGCAAATCTCACAATGATGAATTTTATGTTCTGTGTTGGTTCTTCAGCCTATGGATTCTGGGTGTGGCACTTGGAGAGAAGGCAGTCATATTCTGGCCTCCACTTAACACTTATTTATGAGACTAGATCTGAGCAGTCATATTCTATCTAACCTGTTTACATGTAGTTCAAATAAATAAAATGGGGAGGCGATGGTGCAGTGCTGTTGTCACTGGATGATGTGACCCAGGGTAATACTCTGGGGACCTGCGTTAGCCAGTACTGGTTTGAATCCCACCAAGGTGGATGGTGAAACTTAAATTTTAAAAGTATCTGGAATTAGAACTTAAGAACGTAATAAGAACGTAAGAAATAGGAGCAGGAGTAGGCCATCTAGCCCTTCGAGCCTGCCCCGCCATTCAATAAGATCATGGCTGATCTGAAGTGGATCAGTCCCACTTTCCCGCTTTCTCCCCATAACCCTTAATTCCCTTGTCTATCAGAAACCTATCTACCCGTGACTTAAATATATTTAGCGAGGTAACCTCCACCACTTCAACGGGCAGAGAATTCCAGAGATTCACCACCCTTTGAGTGAAGAAGTCCTTCCTCAACTCTGATCTAAACTGCCCCCTCCCCCCTTATCTTGAGGCTGTGCCCTCTAGTCCTGCTATCCTTTCTAAGTGGGAAGAATCTCTCTACCTCTACCCTATCCAATCTAGAATCTAATGATAACCATTGTCAATTGCTGTAAAAGCCCATCTGGCTCGCTAATGCCTTTTTAGAGAAAGAAATCTGCCGTCCTTACCCAGTCTGCCATATATGTGGCTCCAGACCCACAGCAATGTGGTTGACTCTTAAATGCCCAACAAAAATGCCCAACAATGGCCACTCAGTTCAAAGGCAATTAGGAGAACTAATGCTGGTCCAGCCAGTGCCACCCACATCCCAAGGAAGAATAAAAACAATGTTGCTCCCAGGCATGGAGCTCCAACCTCCCCATCCAAGTCATATATTAGCACATCCCATCTGTTATACCCGTCATACTATGGGATCCTCCCATCCTGCTGTGCTGGGAGATTTCAGCCGGGTTGGATTAGAAAGATCTGCACTGGCCATCCGAACTCAAGCATCTACTCGTAGATTTCTGGCGCCGTTCCCCTCTGTGTTGGAAATAGGCGCAGAGCTGCATTTGGCATGCAGAAGGGGATTTCAATGTAATTTCAGTGTGATTAGAGGGCCTGGAACTGAAGTCTCCAGGCCTGCGAGCATCTCCGCCCCACAACAAGAGTGTTTCGCTCCCTACTTTCTGGGATCTATCGGGATGACCTCACTGAGTGAAGGTGGGGCAATCCGGGTTCCCGAGGGGATGGGGGCAGGATATCCACCCTGGGCATTGGCACCCTGGCAGTGCCAATCTGTGCCCCCTGGCACTGGGCATTGGGCAGTGCCAAGGGGGTGGGACCAAAGGGGGTGGGGCAAACAGAGGGTGGGGTCTAAGGGACGATCGGTGGGGGTAGGGAGATCCCACTGCCACTCTGCATAAGGATTGGTGGGGGAAGGAGGGAGGCTGGCAGTAGGGGTGGACTGGGGTTGGGGGGGGGGGCGCGGTCAGCTTTAGGGGAGTTGGGACTGCAGAGGGAGCGTCTGGATTGTGGGGAGGGGGGTGTGGAGATCAGAGCAGGGCTGGGAATGGGCTGGGGGGGGGGCCAGCGATCAGGCCGTGGCGGGGTGGGAGGGGAGTGGAGAGCCGATATTGCAGGGGTTGCGGGATTGGCCAGTGATGGAGCTGGCCAGCAACTGGGAGGCCATCAGTGCGGGTCCACTGTGCATTGCACTGATCTCGGCACTGACAGATCGACACATGCGCAGTGGCTCGCTCAGCATGCTGATTTCAGCTCCTCCAGGGGGAAAGGCCCCACTCCCTAAACTTAATAATATTCACACAGGCGGCCTCTGCAGTCTACAGAGTGTGGGAGGTTCTTCTCCGAACTCCCACTGAAAAAAAAATCAAATTGAATTACTCCAGTTTTCATGCAAATTCAAGAATTTCTGGGGGAGACTTCCGGCCTATATTTTACTGCATGCCTACTCTTATTCTTAACTTTTTTTTTAAGTTAAAGGTTGCAGGTTACACAGGACTGGTAACTTAAGTTTCACTTCTTAAGCAGTCTTGCTTTGCTGGTGCCCACTAGGGAAGATGGCCTCGTGGGGTCAGGAGAGTGCCAAGCTTTTACCTGCCCTATAGTGCTGCGGAAGCTCACTGCGAGAAGGGCTTCACCCTACCTGCATTGTATTCCATTGCCTTGCTGTACATTCGGTGCAGAGAAAAGTTGCATTTCACTAATTGGTAAATGTAAATAAAAGTGTTTGTGTTTGTCTGGCAGGCTGGGCATCCTGGTCAATTCTTGGATATTGGGAAGGAGTGTTTGGAAATGGGACCAAGACTGGAACTCCTTGTACTATTTTCTCTGGTATGTATTCCTCTGCTTCAAGGCATGTTCACGTTCGAGATGGGATGGCATACTGGTCTGGAAAATGAATCATTTAGTTCAGGGACTCAGCGTAAGCCAAGTGCAAAGACCAGGTGCTTTCCCAAATGACATGTTGCAAGAAGCTTTGGAGATCACTGGGTGAGTGGTTGCTAGTTCCCAATTCTCCCATTCCTTCCTACCCAAGGTGAAAATGATTTCCAAGATTGGCCTCATATTCACAACACTCAATACTTGCTTAGATTTAGCATTTCAGATCATCGAACCCCAGATTTATGAGGAAAATCTCCCCAGGAATGATTTGATTTATTATTGTCACATGTATTAGTATACAGTGAAAAGTATTGTTCTTTGCGCACTATACAGACAAAGCATACTGTCCATGCAGAAGGAAAGGAGGGGGTGCAGAATGTAATGTTACAGTCATAGCTAGAATATAGAGAAAGATCAGCTTAGTGCGAAGTAGGTCCATTCAAAAGTCTGATAGCAGCAGGGAAGAAGCTGTTCTTGAGTCAGTTGTTACGTGACCTCAGACTTTTGTATGTTTTTCCTGATGGAAGAAGGTGAAAGAGAGAATGTCTGGGGTGCGTGGGGTCCTTAACTATGCTGGCTGCTTTCCTGAGGCAGAGGGAAGTGTAGACAGAGTCAATGGATGGGAGGTTGGTTTGTGTGATGGACTGGGCTTCGTTCATGATCCTTTATGGTTTCTTGCGGTCTTGGACAAAGCAGGAGCCATAACAAGCTGAGATACAACAGGAAAGAATGCTTTCTATGGTGCATCTGTAAAAGCTGGTGAGAGTCATCATTTGCTGACATGCTACATTTCCTTAGTCTCCTGAGAAGGTAGAGGTGTTGGTGGGTTTTTGCAACTTTTCCTGGCATGCGGGACCAGGACAGGTTGTTGGTGATCTGGACACCTAAAATATCTCAATCATTTCTACTTCGTCCTCGTTGATGTAGACCGGGGCACGTTCTCCACTATGCTTCCTGAAGTCGATGGCTATCTTCTTTGTTTTGTTGACACCGTTTTGTTGATTCTCTATCTCTTTCCTGTACTCCATCTCATCACTGTTTGAGATCTGACCCACAATGGTGGTGTTATCAGCAAACTTGAAAACTTATGTTTTCATTCAGTAACTATAGCTCTGATTTTAACCCCTGCAGTTCTCTTCAGCGAGGAGGGACGATTAAGTAAGCACCTGGATGGCACCTGCTGCCTCCTCAAAGAATTTCTGACCCCCTTCCTGGCCATTTTTAACTCCTGGGTTTTTTGGTACATTTAGACTCCTTGAGGCATGGAGAGAGGGGTCATGTCAATGTTCAAATATGGGTTTCAATTAAATCCTTGGACCCAGACATCAGGTGGGAGGCAGTGGGGGTGAAAGCTAAAAAGGGGCAAGGTAGATAAAAGAACTTGGTCCTCAAATTGGGGTCAGGGCGAGGTGGGCATTGTTAGGGAGTGGGGAGTGCAGACCACCATCCTGGATCAGTCGCTGCACACTGCACTTACGTTTCCAGGCTTCCTTCTCTCCCAGTGGGTTGGACGACACGGTGGCACAATGTTTAGCGCTGCTGCCTCACAGCTCAAGGGACGTGGGTTCAATTCCCAGCTCGGGTCACTATCCGTGTGGAGTCTGCACATTCTCCCCGTGTTTGCGTGGGTTTCTTCCGGGTGCTCCGGTTCCCTCCCAGAGTCCAAAGATGTGCAGGTTAGGTGCATTGGCCTTGCTAAATTGCCCCTTAGTGCCTCGGGATGCGTAGGTTTGAGGGATTAGTGTGATAAGTACGTGGGGATATGAGGATAAGGCCTCGTTGAGATTGTTGTCGGTGCGGACTTGATGGATCGAATGGACCCCTTCTGCCCTGTAGAAATTCTACGATTCATATAAAGGCATGAGCTCTAATTTTGATTAAATGCAATTTCCATAAATGAGAAAATTCCCAAGCTGCTTTTGGCCGCCTTTGTGCATGTTGCCAGCTGTCACCCACTCTGTTGGCAGGCGCAGTTCAGGCAATGTATCGAGCTACGGTCCAAATCGAGATGCCAAGATTTAAATGGTTATGAAAGCTGCCAATGGCATGTGGGGATCGATGTTGCTTCAAAACAATAGATTTATATTGGTGGGGAGGGGGAGTGCGGGATGTAGAAAAGCAGCACGTACAGGTGCCCAGCTGCTATATTGACCAGCCCGCCCACCTCACTGGCGGGGTTAAAATCAGGACGAACGCCGACCTATGAATCATTGTGGAAATATATCTTCCTGGGGCTGTGGGTAAAACACACACAGTGGTTGCTGCTGGGATCCGACTTGTGAAACTTTCTGTGTTGATCCCAGGAGCAGCTGGTCCCTCCGACATGGCTGTGCACTGCTCAGCGCTTTTAATCTGGTGGGATCTCGTGAGTGTGGATCAGATTCCATATCTTGCATCTGAAGCCAGTGTGAGATGTTTTTTGTAATTGCAGCTGTCATCGCTGTCAACGAATCGTCTTATCCTTGTTTGCTTAGCCTCCGCATAAAATCTTAAAACAACATGTAAAATAAATGCAGTAATGATCAGGCTCCTTGTTCCAGCCAGGTGCTGGCTTTGAGCCGAGGACATACCTGTACGTCAGTGTAACACTTGCAATTTACTCTTTCCGACTCCTCCTTTAGCCTCTTGGTGTTTCTCCCAGCGTGAAGGATTGCGGGGCGAGTGAGTTTCGGGACGTTGACGGGAACTGCACATCCTGTAAAGAATGTGGACCGGGAATGGAACTGTCAAAGGTATGAGACTGTCAAAAAGCCAGCCAGTTCACTCAACACGGACACTTCACAATCACTGATACTGCCTGGTGGGGTTTATTGACTTGAGACGAGGGAAGACATGAGAATGTAGCAATTTTGCTTCAGGAGGGTTGCTTCCATAGAAACCCTCCAGTACAGAAAGAGGCCATTCGGCCCATTGAGTCTGCACCGACCACAATCCCACCCAGGCCCAACCCCCATATCCACCCACTAATCCCTCTAACCTATGCATCTCAGGACACTAAGGGGCAATTTTAGCATGGCCAATCAATCTAACCTGCACATCTTTGGACTGTGGGAGAAAACCAGAGTACCCAGAGGAAACTCTCGCAGACACGAGGAGAATGTGCAAACTCCACACAGACAGTGACCCAAGTTGGGAATTGAACCCTGGAGCTGTGAAGCAGCAGTGCTAACCACTGTGCTACTGTCCGCCAAGGAAGATTGGAGGACCTCCGCCTCTTGAATTGTGTTAACAATGTAAAGATTCGTCTTTTGTTTTAAACTGCGTATCAATTTTAATATAATTAATACAATTCCAGGGATTGATACCTGCTGCATGTAGTGAGGACACATGAATATAATGTGATTTTGCCAGCTATAGTAAACGGTGATAGAAAACATTGTCGGAACTCTACCACCTCGCCTGCCCAGAATCAGAGCAGCAAGGGTCCAATAATGGAAACCTCTGATGACCTTGGGCGAGAATTTCCAGTCTCGCCCAAGCGAGGCTGTAAAATCCCGCCCTATATCTCAGTGTGTGCTGTGAGTCAGTGTTATTGTGTTTGAGGTAATCCATTCTCAAGCATTTAAAATTGAAACAGGATAAATAGTGGAAAGTTATATCATTAATCATTGTGTTTACTGCACAATGTACTGACCTCTGAAGGGATACAAACAAAATCCCGATAGCTGGTGGCAAACTGTGAACCTTAACATGAGAAAACATCCACCCTTCATATCTTGCCACTGCCGTACGCTCCATATCCAGTGCATAAGAACATAAGAACATAAGAAATAGGAGCAGGAGTAGGCCATCTAGCCCTTCGAGCCTGCCCCGCCATTCAATAAGATCATGGCTGATCTGTCGCTGCTCAGTTCCACTTTCCCGCTTTCTCCCCATAACCCTTAATCCCCTCTCTTATCAAAAACCCATCAACCCGCGTCTTAAAAATATTTAGCGAGGCAGCCTCCACCACTTCAACGGGCAGAGAATTCCAGAGATTCACCACCCTTTGAGTGAAGAAGTTCCTCCTCAACTCCGTTCTAAACCGCCCCCCTTTTATCTTGAGGCTGTGCCCCCTAGTCCTACTGTCTTTTTTGAGCGGGAAGAGTCTCTCCACCTCTATCCTATCCATCCCATTCATCATCTTATAAGTCTCAATGAGATCTCCCCTCATTCTTCAAAACTCTAATGAGTACAAGCCCAGTTTATTCAGCCTCTCCTCATAGCTCAACCCCCTCAACTCCGGTATCAGCCTAGTAAACCTCCTCTGCACTCCCTCCAAGGCCAAAATATCTTTGCGCAGGTGCGGCGCCCAAAACTGCACACAGTACTCCAGCTGCGGCCTCACCAATGCCCTATACAGCCGCAGCAAGACCTCCCTACTTTTATATTCAATCCC
Source organism: Carcharhinus amblyrhynchos (assembly GCF_965287045.1). NCBI lineage: Eukaryota > Metazoa > Chordata > Chondrichthyes > Carcharhiniformes > Carcharhinidae > Carcharhinus > Carcharhinus amblyrhynchos. Next base: position 130,997,158 of record NC_137327.1, read on the forward strand.
CCTCGCTATGAAGGCCAGCATCCCATTCGCCTTCCTGACCACCTGCTGCACCTGCAGGCTGGGTTTTTGCGACTCATGCACAAGGACCCCGAGGTCCCTCTGCACCGTCGCCTGCTGCAGTTTTTCGCCACGTAAGTAATAGTCCTTCCTACCATTCTTCCTACCAAAGTGGACCACCTCACACTTGCCAACATTAAATTCCATTTGCCATTTCCTGGCCCATTCGCCCAGCCTATCTAAATCCTTCTGCAGACTCTCCACACCCTCCGCACAATTTGCCGTTCCCCCTATCTTGGTGTCATCAGCAAATTTCGACACCCTACACTCGGTTCCCTCCTCCAGATCATCTATATAAATGGTAAAAAGATGGTAAAAATAGTATAAATGGTAAAAACCAATACCAGAGATAACTGCATGGAATTTAAAGCAGAGAGAGATGGGTCATTCAGTCATCTTTTTCATGCCAGTGTTTATGCTCCACGTGGTCTTCTGCCTGCCCTTCTACATCTTGACTATCGTCATCTCCTTCTATTCGTTTCTCCTTCACACATTCACCTAGCTCCCTCTTCAGCCTTGGAACCTCCCAGCAGATTTGAAGATGTTTCCACAAAGAGACTGTGAATGGAAAAAGCTCGGAAGAGACCTGTGCGGCATTGGCCTTTCCAGGACACCTCACTGCTGAGAGACCCCTCTCTCCTCCTGCACACTGGCATCTCTCAAAACTATTACTGTGGGCAGAATCATTTCAGAAATCAGCAAAGCCCCATTTCAAGTGGGTAGATTGGCATCTGACCTCGTTGATGGCTTTATCCATCGTGACACTTGGTATAAAGAATGCAGGGGTATGGGCTTCACGTTGGATTGCTGGCAGGGCACCATTGATTCACCCGACCTGCTTTGATTACAGGGTTTCAGTAATCTGGGTACCATATTTAAAGGCTGCTTCTGGGCACAACTGGAACTCCACAAGGGACAGGAAGCTGCTGCTTACTGGTGGCTTCCAAAGCCAAGAAACATACTGCTCCTGAATTTAGCGACCCGTCCCTTGAGTGCCTATCAGCCGCTGTGGGGGCCTGGATGAAGACCACCAAGCAAGGATGCCAATCCAGCACAAGGGGGGCAGTAGCAGTGGCGGTCAGCACCAATGTTCTCCAATAGAGTTCAGCCGTCCAGCTGAAGGATCCCTGTTCTGCCACTCACTCTCTCACACACACCTTCGTCTCCCCTGCGGGTCACGTCCTCATCTTGTCCATAGCCGCACTCACCAAATGGCCTGGTGGCAGGGGTCCTCCTTATATTCTCACCATCTGTCTCCATGCAGGACACACTGGCACGCAGCATGAGGGAGAGATCCCAGGCTGGTGGAGGGATGCCCGGCATCAATATCCTCACAGACTCCGAGTGATCCAGCTGGCCGGCGAAGATATGGACCATTCCTGCACTGGTGGTGAGATTGGCAGTGCTGCCAATTCTTGCGAATGTTCTGATGAATGCAAGATGAAAAACTGACAGAAATGTCTTTTTTTCCTGCAATACTCAAGAACCATAGAACCCTACAGTGCAGAAAAAGGCCACTCGGCCCATCGAGTATGCACCAAACGCAATCCCACCCATGCCCTACCCCCATAGCCCTACATATTATACCCACTAATCTCTCTAACCTACGCATCCCAGGACACTAAGGGGCAATTTCGTAGCATGGCCAATCAACGTTACCCGCACATCTTTGGACAGTGGGAGGAAACCCGAGTACCCGGAGGAAACCCACACAGACACAAGGAGAATGTGCAAACTCCACACAGGCAGTGACCTGAGACAGGAATCGAACCCATGACCCTGGAGCTGTGAAGCAGCAGTGCTAACCACTGTGCTACCGTACCACCCAGGGAAAAGCTTGAGGTCCTTCTCAGCATGTTTTCTATTCTCACCACTGAACATGCCAGTCCCAAATCGGCATATAAAATCCCAGCTCGTGAGTTCCTGTCCATTGCTGTCAAAGGAAGGTAAATAGCAGGCAATATGGTTTTGCCGTGCGCCCCCCTGGAACTCGAGGTCTCTGTTGGTGAATTGGGGGTTTCAGAAAAGAGCATTATCAGGCTAGATGTTCGATGACTTCACCTAAAAGATGTCCGATTGTCTGCCTGATTCATTATCCAGCCTTGTACACAATGGCTGTGTTAATGAGGTGCTAAATGGCTCCCTCTAACTCATGAATTTATCTCCCACTATGACCAATTGCCTTGACAAGAAAGAGGGGAAAACAGACACATTTCTTCATAGCTGATAACATTTTATCTGCGTACACCACCTTGCTCGTCATGTGGAGGAGGCCCGAGTTCAACTAAAAGGATGGTCCTGATATACCATTCGGTTCCTTTGTTAAATTAGCTAAATGGTCGGCATGGAATTGCTGCCTCACAGCGCCAAGGACCCAGGTTCAATTCTCAGCTTGGGTCACTGTCTGTGTAGGGTTTACATTTTCTCCCCTTGTCTGTGTGGGTTTCCTCTGATTCTCTCCCACAGTCCAAAAATGTGCGGGTTAGGTGAATTGGCAATGATAAATGGCCCTTTCGTGTCATAGGGAATTAGTAGGGTAAATATGTGGGGATATGGGGATAGGGCCTGACTGGGATTGTTGTTGGTGCAAACTTGTTGGGCCAAATGGCCTCCTTCTTGACTGTAGGGATCCTACAAATTTAGACGATGGCTCAGAGAATAACCTTTAACCCACACCACCTTCGACAGTGCTTGTCCTGGGAGTAATCCCGCCACATTATGAAGCTCTGTATTTGGGAGCTGGTGAAGTTGATGATTGTTAATATTGTTCTTGCAGGACTGTGGATTTGGAGCTGGGGCCGATGCACAGTGCGTAATCTGCAGGCCCAAACGGTACAAGGACAGCTGGGGACAGCAGAAATGCAAACTGTGTCTTTCCTGTGTGCTCGTGAATCGAATTCAAGAAAAGAATTGCACAATGTCCAGTAATGCGGTGTGTGGGAAATGCTTGCCAGGGTAAGTGTGAGGACAAAGACTCTCACCTTGTTCTTCAAGGTTCGTTTTCCCTCTGTTCACCGGTGTAATCCCATTTATATTTAGAAACGTCTTCGCTAACACCAAACAGAGGAAAACATATCTCATGAATTCTTAACAGTTCTGCGTCAGGAAGAAGTAAATTCGTTGTGAATCACACAAGTTGTTTTGATTTTTTTGATTTGATTTGTTATTGCCACATGTATTAACATACAGTGAGAAGTATTGTTCCTTGCGCGCTATACAGACAAAGCATACAGTTCATAGAGAAGGAAACGAGAGAGTGCAGAATGTAGTGCTACAGTCATAGCTGGGGTGTAGAGAAAGATCAACTTAATGTAAAGTAGGTCCATTCAAAAGTCTGACAGCAGCAGGGAAGAAGTTATTCTTGAGTTGGTTGGTATGTGACCTCAGACTTTTGTATCTTTTTCCCGACGGCAAAAGGTGGAAGAGAGGACATCCGCCAAAGTTATACGGAGAAAAATATCTGCGCAGGACTGATTACAAAGTTAGAATCTCATAGGATTAAAAGAGCGCACATTATTTATTTTTAAACTGTGGTTAAACAAGCGAGGGGTGCCAATTCTGCAGAGCAGAACTCCCTTCCAATTTAGGCACAGTGTTTCAGTTCCAAGGACTCCTGAAGTCAGGTTTCAGATAGACAGTTGCAGAGTAACCTTCCTGCTCACCGTCCCAACAATAAGACAAGGGAATGGAAGAGTTATTCAGGTTGTTATACCAATGTGTGCATGAAGACATTCTCTGCCCCATTATCTTCCGTAAAATCATAACTAAGGCTTTTTACTTCTGGAACTTTCTCAAAAAGTCACCTCTCTTTCAAATCTCCAGGTTTTATTGAACCATAAAGGTTTAGCGCATGGAAATAGGCCCTTCAGCCCAACTTGTCCATGCTGCTCTTTTAACTACTAAGCTAGTCCCAATTACCCATGTTTGGCCCATTTCCCTCTATACCCATCTTACCCATGTAACTGTCTAAACACTTTTTAAAAGACAAAATTGTACCCGCCTCTACTACTACCTCTGGCGGCTTGTTCCAGACATTCACCACCCTCTGTATGAAAAAATTGCCTCTCTGGAACCTTTTGCATCTCTCCCCTCAAACCTCAAACTTTTGCTCTGTAGTTTTAGACTCCCCTATTTTTGGGAAAAGAAAGGACATTAATGAACCCCAGATGGGTCATTGCGACAAATGTTTTGTGGTCATCAGGAGACTTATAATTCCAGATTTTTATTGAATTTAAATTTCACCATCTGCCTTATCTGTGTCCCTCATTATTTTATAGACCTCTATAAGATCACTCCTACGCCTCCTACTCTCCCAGTCTATCCAGCCTCTCCTTATAAACCAAAACCATCAAGTCCCTGTAGCATCCTAGTAAACTTTTTCTGCACGCTTCCTGGTTTAGGATGGCAATATCTAATCACTATCACTTGGTTCATCTACTCATTTTCTTCTATCTGTTTCAGCTTTGGTTGCATTGCTACGGACCTTTGACCCCTGCTGAGGTTTCTCCAGTAAATCCTTCCTGTTTTGCTCTCCTGCAGGTTCTACAGGAAGACCAGGCTTGGAGGATTGCCAGATACAGAATGTATTCCCTGCACAGACCCAGCACCTCCCGGTGAACCTCAGTGTAAATGATAGCTTCTCTTTGCGTGTGTCTGACTTGAAAACATTCAGAAACCACATTGGGAGGGTAGAAATGTCGAAACTAGAAGCAGATTTAGGCAGTTAAGCCCTTTGACTCTGCTCCCCATTCATCATCATGCCTGATCATCATATCCAATATCCTGATGCCCCCTTATCACCTTACCCCTTGATCCCTTAAGCCCCAAGAGCTATATCTAATTTCTTCTTGAAATGAAACAACATCTTGGGCTCAACTATTTCCTGTGGTAGTGAATCCCACACATTCACCATCCTCTGGTGGTGGAACTTCTCCTCACCTCAGTCCTAAAAGGATGACCCCTTATCCTCAAACTATGACCCCTAGTTCTAGGTAGTAGAGATAGAAACCCTCACAATCTTTAAAAGTACGTGGATGAATACTTGAAATGTCATAACGTTCAAGGCTATGGATTGATGCTGGAGAGTGAGTTTAATGCAGATTTAATGTAGTTTTGCCAGAGCAGACTCAAAGGACCTCTTCTGTGGTCCAGATGACCCTGTGGCCCATTGTTTCATTTATTTACTAGAGCCACAACTTGGTTTACATCAACACTGCAATAAAGTTAATGTGAAAATCCCCTAGTCGCCACGCTCTGACAACTGTTCGGGCGTGCTAAGGGAGAATTTAACATGGCCAATGCACCTAGCCAGCATGTCTTTCGGATTGTGGGAGGAAATCGGAGGACCTGGAGGAAACCCATACAGATATGAGTAGAATGTTCAGACTCCGCACAGACAGTGACCCAAGCCAGGAATCGAACCCAGGTCCCTGGCGCTGTGAGGCAGCAGTGCTAAGCCACTGTGCATGTGCGGAATGTCATCATGGTTTGTAAGCACTGCATAGTGCAGGGTTGGTGTCAGGGGTGTGGGGCTTGGATTAGTAACTCTGCTTGGATGAACACCCTCCTGTTATAAACAACACAGCACGGGAAACAGGCCCTTCGGCCCAACGAGCCCGCACTGCCATTTTAACATTATGAGTGCTCTCCTCTACCCATGACCTTTGTCTACGCCTATTGGGGAAGATTGTGGGAAGACTTATTTACGGATAATTTGTTACGCCAATCAGCCTAAGAGCACGGTTTTGGGGTGTGGGAGGAAGCCGGAGCACCTGGAGAAAACCCACGCAATCACGGGGAGAATGTGCAAACTCCCGCAGACACCGGCCCAAATCCATGAATCTGCACAGCAAACAGTGATAGCCACTGAGCTGTCGTGTTGCCTGTCAGATGGTCCAGTTTAAGCCTACACTAACGACGTGAAGCACTAGGCAACTCTCGAAGCAACATCCAAGAGCAGCCCTCGCACGGCCCACCGCGTGTATCCCCCTTGTTGGTCAACAAGGCGGACCGAATCACCTGTGAAGTAAAAGACAAGACATCAATAAACATGCAAAACTTTGACAGACATTTACGGAATCTCCAGAAGCTCAGAAGTAAGGCAAGTTGGCCATACAATATGTTGGTAGGTCTGTAGGAATCAATTGATTCCCAGGGACATCCCAAGGCTCTTGATTTTTACTGCCTTGTCCTTGTGGCACACTGCCTTTCCATACTAATTGGATTGGGAGATAACCGATTTTTGAAATCTCATCTGTCATATTTTTTGAAGTTATAAACACTCAAAGACTTTCTAATCTGCCTGTGATTTTTCTGGGTCAGTCAGTGCCGTGTCCTGGAGATGACTATTCAAGTGCTGGGGATTCCAGAAATGGCGGCACTGGTGTGGGTTGGTGACACTGTGTGGAGTGCGGTCAAACATCGGAACACAAAATCCATGTCTGCAATTCCCCCCCCCGCCGCATAGCAATCTTCTGACCTCACCTTCCTAATACAGGGTAAACCAGTGTCAAACAAAGGTCAGGACAGTTCTCCACAAGGCCAAGTGAAAACCATTACCATATATTTTGCAATGAGTATTAATAGAGAGATACTGGCAGGGTCCTGGGAACAAGTTGTACATCTATTCTGTCCATGCCAGGAATGGCACATGGATGAGAAAAAAATCATAAAATTATCTATGTTAGGCTAATAATATTGATATAAACAGTAACTATTCCTTGCACAGTTATCTTATTGATTTTTTTTTCTTGCCAAATTTGAGTTATGGAAGGATAGTTTTTTTGATTTGATTTGATTTATTATTGTCACATGTATTGGGATAGAGTGAACAGTATTGTTTCTTGTGCTATATAGACAACATCGAGCATAGAACATTACAACGCAATACAGGCCCTTCAGCCCTCGATGTTGCGCCGACCAGTGGAACCAATCTAATGGCCCTCTAACCTAAACTATTCCAATGTTATCCATATGCCTATCCACTGACCATTTGAACGCCCTTAAAGTTGGCGAGTCCACAACTGCTGCAGGCAGGGCATTCCATGCCCTTACTACCCTCTGAGTAAAGAACCTACCTCTGACATCTGTCCTATAACCACCACCGTTTAACTTAAAGCTTTGTCACAGCTTAATTTAGAGCTATGACAAAGCATACCATTCATAGTGTACACGGGGAGAAGGAAATGAGAGAGTGCAGGATATAGTGTTACAGTCATAGCTAGGGTATAGAGAAAGATCAGCTTAATATATGGTAGATCCATTCAAAAGTCTGATGGTAGCAGGGAAGAAGCTATTCTTGAGTCGGCTGGTACGTGACCGCACATCTTTGTATCGTTTTCCCAATGGAAGAAAGTGGAAGAGAGAATGTCCTTGATTATGTTGGCTGTTTCTCTGATGCAGCGGGAGGTATAGGCAGGGTCAATGGGTGGGAGGCTAGTTTGCATGATGGACTGGGCTATGTTTACAACCCTTTGTAGTTTCCTGCAGTCACAAGAGGATTTTTTTATTCGTTCATGGGCATTGCTGGCTGGTCAGCATTTATTGCCCATCCCTAATTGCCCTTGGAAGGCAGTTAAGAGTCAACCACATTGAATCTGGGGTCACATGTAGGCCAGACCAGATAAGGAAGGCAGATTTCCTTCCCTAAAGGAGATTTGTGAACCAGATGGGTTTTTATGATAATCGACAATGGTTTCATGGTCATCAGTAGACTTTTAATTCCAGAGTGAGGTTATAAAACAGCATTAAAAGCTAGTTCATTGTGCAGTTAGACATCATGCTGTTCTCAGTAGCACCATGGTCTTGAGTTTGTGGCTGAAAGTGTGAGGAGTAAAATCCATGAACATCTCATGTGTCAACATGAGTATTTCAATAAAAAATTGTCTGCATAGTGAGAGGTCTGCCCTGCTTAGACTGCAGTATCAATTACACATTTTAAAGCATCAATTAAATCCTACCTGCAAGGAAACAAGTCCATTTTTAAAAAAAATACATATTTATAAATAGATTCCACTCCCCCAACCCCCCGCAACGCAGATATTTGTTTGAATTTTACGATCAGTCCAGCATGTGTCTGCACACTATCCCTGGCTGTTAGAATGGTTAGCCTGCCCAAATGCCCAGACACCTCTAACCAGTCACTTGGAGGCATGCGAGAGTCGTCACAGAGATGTGGGCTTGGATCCTCCCTCAGATCTTCCTTGGTGAGATCCGAGTTCTCTGTAAGTATAAAAGTAACTGACTTGAAAATGCCCAAGTAACAATCCCTCAGTGGGTAAATATTTGGAATGGCAAGGTTCACCGTTCAGTCCCTGGTTTGTGCTGAGTTGGCAAAACCCAGTGGAATCTGCAGTGGTCATGCTACAATATTCTTCTGGTGAAAGGGGTCAGGATTGGATGCTCTTCTATTGCTGTTGACATGTATAGATGGGAGTCACCATTGTCATGACTCTCAGTTGAGGAGGACATGGAACATGTGATTCATACCCCAGTTGAGCAAGTTACAGCCCCATTGAATTTACCCAATGTGTGTTTTCATGTGTTGATTAAGTCACATTGGTGGCACAGTGATTAGCACTGCTGCCTCACAGTGCCCAGAGGGTGGCACGGTAGCACAGTGGTTAGCACTGCTGCTTCACATCTCCAGGGTCCTGGGTTCGATTCCCGGCTCAGGTCACTGTCTGTGCGGAGTTTGTACATTCTCCTCGTGTCTGCGTGGGTTTCCTCTGGGTACTCCGGTTTCCTCCCACAGTCCAAAGGTCTGCGGGTTAAGTTGATTGGCCATGCTAAGGAATCACCCCCTTAGTGTCCAGAGATGCGTAGGTTAGAGGGATTAGTGGGTATAATATGTAGGGAAATGGGGGTAGGGTCTGGGTGGGATTGTGTTCGGTGCAGACTCGATGGGCCGAAGGGCCTCTTGTAGGGTTCTATTATTCAGAGATCCAGGTTCGATTCCTGGCTTGGGTCACTGGCTGTGTGGAGTTTGCACATTCTCCCCGTGTCTGCGTGGGTTTCCTCTGGGTGCTCTGGTTTCCTTCCACTGTCCAAAAATGTGCGGGTTAGGTGGATTGGCCATGATAAAGTGTCCATTAGTGTCAGAGGGATTATCAGGGTAGATGTATGGGGTTATGGGGATAGGGCCTGGGTGGGATTGTTGTCTGTGCAGGCTTGATGGGCCAAATGGCCTCCTTTTGCACTGCAGGGTTTCTATGATCCTGCCCATTAATCTCCAATCCTTGCTAATTAATAGCCAGTCAAGAGTCGATTTCAAAACTCTGGCAAGATGTTGCTAACACCCATAGGACTGATGGATCAGCCATTGGTGAGTGGCTTGGTCGAAGGCTAAGAAAATTGAAGAATAAAGCTTCTGCATTTGGATCTCCCTCAGTTTGCCCTCTGTCTGTTTCGCAGGTATCTCCAGCACAGATTTGGTGAGGGTCCTGAACCCTGAGGCTGCCCCCTATGACAGTGCCCTTGTTGCTGTGGTCTGTAGTGCTCTGACAACTATTCTGCTGGCTGCCTTGCTGCTGTGTTTCATCTACTGCAGAAAGCTGATCACTGAAAAGCACAGTAATGGTAATTAAAGTTAATCACGCGGCTTAAACCCGTACTGCCATCTACATGTATTGGTGTCAGCTGTGATCCAGGAGTCGCTGTCACCACTGAGACAGTCTCTCATCAGACCCAAGTATAGTATCCTTCATGCTTTTCTTCATCTAAAATCTTCACTCCATGGCAGTCAGTGACTTCTTTTCATTGTTTTATCTGCGTTAGTTCCCAGGGACTCTAAGCAGTCACTCTCTCTCTCATCATCCCTTGTAATCTAGAGTGTCTAAAACCTTCAGCTTTGCTTTGTCTCCTCACTATGTCTCTTGTTTCATCTTGATTTCTTTTCTACTCCTTTGAACACTTTGGAGTGTAGAACAACGTCTACGTTTCAAAAGTATTTCATTGCCTGTTAAACTCTGGGACACCTAAGACTTGTGAAAGGCGTTTGAGTCTTTCATCATTCTCCTGCCTTATTCCTTTTTCTCAAGCTTCTCAATGCCAATTGCTCATTGTTCCTGTGGAGCTGAGTCGAGAGGCAGCGATTTTTGGGCGTGCGAGGAGGCAAAAATAAGGTATATTTTTCTGTTTATTCCGTTTAACTTTTTATTTTTAGTGTTAAGTCGCGAGTTTCGGCGGTTTTTTTTAAATTAGTTAGAAACCGGAAGTCGTCACTAGGACGCTTACCGGTAGTTGTAGTTTTTTTTTCGGGTTTAAAAACACCTACCTCCGTGTCTCGGCCTCATTGTTCCTGTGGAGCTGAGTCGAGAGGCAGCGATTTTTGGGCGTGCGAGGAGGCAAAAATAAGGTATATTTTTCTGTTTATTCCGTTTAACTTTTTATTTTTAGTGTTAAGTCGCGAGTTTCGGCGGTTTTTTTTAAATTAGTTAGAAACCGGAAGTCGTCACTAGGACGCTTACCGGTAGTTGTAGTTTTTTTTTCGGGTTTAAAAACACCTACCTCCGTGTCTCGGCCTCATTGTTCCTGTGGAGCTGAGTCGAGAGGCAGCGATTTTTGGGCGTGCGAGGAGGCAAAAATAAGGTATATTTTTCTGTTTATTCCGTTTAACTTTTTATTTTTAGTGTTAAGTCGCGAGTTTCGGCGGTTTTTTTTAATTTAGTTAGAAACCGGAAGTCGTCACTAGGACGCTTACCGGTAGTTGTAGTTTTTTTTTTCGGGTTTAAAAACACCTACCTCCGTGTCTCGGCCTCATTGTTCCTGTGGAGCTGAGTCGAGAGGCAGCGATTTTTGGGCGTGCGAGGAGGCAAAAATAAGGTATATTTTTCTGTTTATTCCGTTTAACTTTTTATTTTTAGTGTTAAGTCGCGAGTTTCGGCGGTTTTTTTTAAATTAGTTAGAAACCGGAAGTCGTCACTAGGACGCTTACCGGTAGTTGTAGTTTTTTTTTTCGGGTTTAAAAACACCTACCTCCGTGTCTCGGCCTCATTGTTCCTGTGGAGCTGAGTCGAGAGGCAGCGATTTTTGGGCGTGCGAGGAGGCAAAAATAAGGTATATTTTTCTGTTTATTCCGTTTAACTTTTTATTTTTAGTGTTAAGTCGCGAGTTTCGGCGGTTCTTTTTAAATTAGTTAGAAACCGGAAGTCGTCACTAGGACGCTTACCGGTAGTTGTAGTTTTTTTTTCGGGTTTAAAAACACCTACCTCCGTGTCTCGGCCTCATTGTTCCTGTGGAGCTGAGTCGAGAGGCAGCGATTTTTGGGCGTGCGAGGAGGCAAAAATAAGGTATATTTTTCTGTTTATTCCGTTTAACTTTTTATTTTTAGTGTTAAGTCGCGAGTTTCGGCGGTTTTTTTTTAAATTAGTTAGAAACCGGAAGTCGTCACTAGGACGCTTACCGGTAGTTGTAGTTTTTTTTTCGGGTTTAAAAACACCTACCTCCGTGTCTCGGCCTCATTGTTCCTGTGGAGCTGAGTCGAGAGGCAGCGATTTTTGGGCGTGCGAGGAGGCAAAAATAAGGTATATTTTTCTGTTTATTCCGTTTAACTTTTTATTTTTAGTGTTAAGTCGCGAGTTTCGGCGGTTTTTTTTTAAATTAGTTAGAAACCGGAAGTCGTCACTAGGACGCTTACCGGTAGTTGTAGTTTTTTTTTCGGGTTTAAAAACACCTACCTCCGTGTCTCGGCCTCATTGTTCCTGTGGAGCTGAGTCGAGAGGCAGCGATTTTTGGGCGTGCGAGGAGGCAAAAATAAGGTATATTTTTCTGTTTATTCCGTTTAACTTTTTATTTTTAGTGTTAAGTCGCGAGTTTCGGCGGTTTTTTTTTAAATTAGTTAGAAACCGGAAGTCGTCACTAGGACGCTTACCGGTAGTTGTAGTTTTTTTTTCTCGTGCCCCTAACACTATAAATTAGTGCAGAGAGGATACCCGATTCTCTACACTGGTAGAGAATCCCACCCTTCCACCTCCTCTAACCTAATTATAAGTGTGAGGGAAGTTTTTTTTTTATATTTTTACTTTTCTGCTGGTAATTGATTCAGGGATGGCAGTTCAGGCTGTAAGCTGCATCTCCTGTGGGATGTATGTAGTGAGGGACTCCCACAGTGTTTCAGGTGATTTTACTTGTGGGAAGTGTGTTAGATTGCAGTTTCTGGAGGAGCGTGTAAAGGAGCTGGAAGGGGAATTAGAGGAGCTCCGTATAATTCGGGAAGTGGAGCAGGACATAGAAAGGAGTTATAAGGAGATAGTCACTCCTAGGAATAAGTCTTGGGTCACTGCCAGGAAGAGGGGCAAAAAGCAGTTGGGGGGACAATCCCCTGGGGCTGTTCCCCTCCAAAATAGGTTCTCGGTCCTGGAGGCTACAGTTGAGGAGAAATCAACTGGGGATAGCCAAAGGGAGCAGGTCTCTGGGGGTGAGCCTATTGGCAAGCCTCAGGTGGTTAGGGGTAAGAGATTGGGCCTCGTGATTGGGGACTCCACAGTTATGGGGACGGATAGGAGAGTTGGAGGTAAGGGTAGGGACTCTGGGCTGGTGTGTTGCCTACCAGGGGCTGGGGTCCAGGATGTATCGGACAGAGTATTCAGGACTCTTAGGGGAGAGGGAGATCAACCCCAAGTTATAGTTCATGTGGGGACACATGACATAGGGAGATTAAGGGAAGGGGATATTAAGCAAAGATTTATGGAGTTGGGGTGGAAACTCAAGGCGAAGTCAGAAAGAGTAGTTATATCTGGACTCTTGCCTGTGCCACGGGATAGATTAGAGAGGAATAGGGAGAGGGAAAGTTTGAACTCGTGGCTGAGGGGATGGTGCAGGAGGGAGGGGTTCAGGTACTTGAGCAATTGGGGCTCATTCTGGGGAAGGTGGGACCTCTATAAGAGGGATGGTCTACACCTGAACCAGAGGGGAATCAATATCCTGGGGGGTAAATTTGCAAAAGCGATGCAGGAAGGTTTAAACTGATTCGGAGGGGGGGAGGGATAGTGAGGAAAGGGGGTGAAAGTGAGGGGGGCATAATTGGGGAATGCAAGGCACGGCATAGTGGGGGTGGGGCGGAGCAGGGTTTGAAATGCGTGTACTTTAATGCGAGGAGTATTCGCAATAAAGTGGATGAACTTGCAGCGTGGATCAGTACCTGGGACTTTGATGTTGTGGCCATTTCTGAGACTTGGATAGAGCAGGGTCAGGAATGGATGTTGCAGGTTCCGGGGTACAAATGCTTTAGTCGGAGTAGAGAAGAAGGTAGAAGGGGGGGTGGGGTAGCATTGCTAGTCAAGGACTGTATCACAGTGTCGGAGAGAAAGTTTGATGAGGACTTGTCAGTTGAGGTAGTATGGGCGGAGATTAGAAATAGGAGAGGAGAGGTCACCCTGTTGGGAGTCTTTTATAGACCTCCTAAAAGTTCTAGAGAGGTTGAGGAAAGGATTGCGGAGACAATCCTGGTTAGGAGTGAAAGTAATAGGGTAATTGTTATGGGGGACTTTAACTTTACGAATATTGATTGGAGTTGCTATAGTTCTAGCTCGCTAGAGGGGTCAGTGTTTGTACAAAGCGTGCAGGAAGGTTTTTTGTCTCAGTATGTAGACAGGCCAACTAGAGGTGAGGCTATATTGGATTTGGTGCTGGGAAATGAGCCAGACCAGGTGCTAGACTTGGAAGTTGGTGTGCATTTTGGTGATAGTGACCACAATTCGGTTACGTTCACCTTAGTGATGGGAAGAGATAGGCGTGAACCTCGGGTCAGCAATTTTAGCTGGGGTAAGGGCAATTATGAGGCTATCAGGAGTGAATTAGGAAGCATGGATTGGATTAGGGGATTACAGGGACTGGGAACATCTGAAATGTGGAATTTTTTCAAGGAGCAGCTACTGCGAGTCCTTGATAGGTATGTCCCTGTCAGGCATGGTGGATTTGGTAGATCTAGGGAACCGTGGTGCACTAAAAGAGTTGAGTCGATGGTTAAAAAGAAAAAGGAGGCTTATGTTCGGATGAGATTGGAGGGCTCAGATAGTGCACTAGAAAGCTTTAGATTGGCTAGGAGGGAGTTGAAGAGTGAGTTGAGAAGGGCTAAAAGAGGACATGAGAAGACTTTGGCTGATAGGATTAAGGAGAATCCTAAGGCGTTCTATAAGTATGTCAAGAACAGAAGGTTGGTCAGGGCAAGATTAGGGCCAGTTACAGACAGCAGGGGGAAGTTGTGTGTGGAACCGGAGGAGATTGGAGAAGTATTGAACCAATATTTCTCTTCGGTGTTCACGCAGGGGGACATGAATATAGCTGAGGAGGACATTGGGTTGCAGGGGTGTAAAATAGACAGTATTACGGTTGATAAAGAGGATGTGCTGGAAATTCTTGAGGGGCTGAAAATAGATAAGTCCCCTGGTCCGGATGGGATCTACCCTAGGATTCTCTGGGAGGCTAGAGAGGTGATTGCAGAGCCTCTGGCTCAGATCTTCAGGTCGTCATTGGTCTCTGGTGTAGTCCCGGAGGATTGGAGGATAGCGAATGTTGTCCCATTGTTTAAGAAGGGGAACAGAGACTTTGCCGGGAATTATAGACCGGTGAGTCTTACTTCTGTTGTGGGCAAGGTCTTAGAAAAAATTATTAGGGATAGGATTTATAGTTATTTGGAGTGTAATGAATTGATTAGAAATAGTCAGCATGGTTTTGTAGCAGGTAGGTCGTGCCTTACTAACCTTATTGAGTTTTTTGAGAAGGTGACCAAAGAGGTGGATGGGGGTAAGGCAGTTGACGTGGTATACATGGATTTTAGTAAGGCGTTCGATAAGGTTCACCATGGTAGGCTTCTGCAGAAAATGCAGATGTATGGGATTGTGGGTAATCTAGGAAGTTGGATCAGGAATTGGCTAGCAGATAGGAGACAGAGGGTGGTGGTGGATGGTAAATATTCATCATGGAGTGCAGTTACGAGTGGTGTGCCTCAGGGATCTGTTTTGGGGCCACTGTTGTTTGTAATTTTTATTAATGATCTGGATGAGGGTATAGTTGGGTGGATTAGTAAATTTGCTGATGACACCAAAGTTGGAGGTGTGGTAGATTGTGAGGAAGGGTGTCATAGTCTGCAGGGAGACTTAGATAGGTTGCAGAGCTGGGCCGAGAGGTGGCGGATGGAATTTAATGCGGAGAAGTGTGAGGTAATTCACTTTGGTAGGAGCAACAGATGTGTCGAGTATAGGGCTAACGGGAGGACTTTGAATAGTGTGGATGAACAGAGGGATCTAGGTGTGTGTGTACATAGATCCCTGAAAGTTGGGAATCAAGTAGATAAGGTTGTCAAGAAGGCGTACGGTGTCTTGGCGTTTATTGGTAGGGGGATTGAATTTAGGAGTCGCAGTGTAATGTTGCAACTGTACACTACTCTAGTGCGGCCGCACTTGGAGTACTGTGTGCAGTTCTGGTCCCCGCATTACAAGAAGGATGTGGAGGCGTTGGAGAGGGTGCAGAGGAGGTTTACTAGGATGTTGCCTGGTATGGTGGGGAGGTCCTATGAGGAGAGACTGAGGGATCTAGGGTTGTTTTCGTTGGGAAGAAGGCGGCTAAGAGGGGATCTTATTGAAACATATAAGATGATTAGAGGTTTAGATAGGGTGGATAGTGATAGCCTTTTTCCTCGGATGGAGAAAGCTAGCACGAGGGGGCATGACTTTAAATTAAGGGGGGGTAGCTACAGGACGGATGTCAGGGGTAGGTTCTTTACCCAGCGGGTGGTGAGGGATTGGAATGCCCTGCCTGCTGCAGTTGTAGATGCGTCTAGTTTGGGGGCGTTTAAGAGATCTCTGGATAGGTTTATGGACGAAAAGGGATTGGTATAGGCTAGTGGGTCATTGTTTTTGTAACTGGTCGGCGCAACATCGTGGGCCGAAGGGCCTGTTCTGCGCTGTAATGTTCTATGTTCTATGTAATACTTCAATTAAGTAATCATTCCTTCTGGTTCAGTATGCTGTAAATTCAGCAAAGGTGCATTGTGCTGAGGTGCCAATGAACATAAGCGACTCATTCAAATGCTTCACCTTTCAGGACGGCCGAGACCCCCCATGGCTGAGAGATCCAGAGTGGAATCTTCATGCTCTGAGGGACAAGTGGATGATACGAGCACTGAAGGTTTAATTATGCACTGTCAGAAGATCAGTGCTGGCAAGAATGCAGCACACCCGGCAGGTAAGAGAAGCCCGTCAGGAGAACGCCAGGAACAGAAGCTGGGAGTTGGCCATTGGACACCTTGAGCCAGTCTACCACTCATCATGGTTATCTTCAACCTTCACTCCACTTTCATGCCCGAATCCCCACGCCCCTCAATCTAACATTCTCAGCCTTGAATATACACAGTCGGCTGCATTTTCTGTGCAACCTGCCGTGTGTCTCGCTGCAGTGAAGGTGGCCCACCATTGACTGGTGGCACGATCTTCTGGCCCCACTGTTGTCAGTAAGATTCCCTGTTGGATGCACCCCTCGGTGCCCGTGAGACCCACAGCAGGGGTGCGCCGTCAGCAGAAACATTAAACCCCACCATCGTGAATCAGAATCATAGAATTCCTTACAGTGCAGAAAGAGGCCATTCAGCCCAGAGATACTCTTACAGAGTATCTTACCCAGCGCCAATACCTCCCCTATCACCCTAACCCTGCGCATTTACCATTGCAAATCCCCCTAACCTACACATCTTGGGAAACTAAGGGGCAATTTAGCACGGTCAATCCACCTAACCTGCACATCTTTGGATTGTGGGAAGAAACTGGAGCACCCAGAGGAAACCCACACAGACACGGAGAGAATGTGCAAACTCCACATAGACAGCCACTCAAGGCTGGAATTGAACCTGGGTCCCTATGAGGCAGTAGTGCTAACCACTGTGTCACTATGCCGCCATGTGAATGGCTGAAGAGTTCCAGCCAATGATTGAATATCCACAGCTGTTTTGGATAGAAATTTCCAAAGATTCACAATCCCTTGAGTGAAGAAATTTCTCATCATATCAGTCCTAAAAGGATAAACCTGAGGCAGAGCAAATAGCCATTCAGTCTTTACCCAATGAAGCCTTTTAAGATTCAGTGTGGTTATTCATTAGTATATCTAAGATGTCCCATGACATGATATAAGAACATAAGAAATAGGAGCAGGAGTAGGCCATCTAGCCCTTCGAGCCTGCCCCGCCATTCAATAAGATCATAGCTGATCTGAAGTGGATCAGTTCCACTTTCCCGCTGTCTCCCCATAGCCCTTAATTCCCTTGGATGGAGAATTCTACCAAGTTACGCAGTGCAGCATTTATATAAAGCAGACCCTAAAGCTATGTTGGGGAAACTAATGAACAAAGAACAAAGAAAATTACAGCACAGGAACAGGCCCTTTGGCCCTCCAAGCCTACAGCTGCCTGACTGAATTAAAACCACCTACTTTTTTGGGGACCATACCCCTCTATTCCCAACCTATTCACATATTTGTCCAGACGCCCCTTAAAACTCACTATACTTTCTGCTTAAAAATGGTAAAAAATTGCAGCGTGCTGCTGTGCAGAGGGACCTGGGTGTCCTTGTGCAAGAATCAGAAGGAGTTGGTTTGCAGGTGCAGCAGGTAATTAAGAGAGCAAATGGAATTTTGTTCTTCGTTTCGAGAGGGATGAAGTTTAAAAACAGCGAGGTTATGCTGTAGATGTATAAGGTGCTGGGGAGGCCTCACCTGGAGTACTGTGTACAGTTTTGGCCTCCTTACTTGAGAAAGGATATACTGGCACTGGAGGGGGTGCAGAGGAGATTCACTAGGTTGATTCCGGAGTTGAGAGGGTTGCCTTATGAGGACAGACTGAGTAGACTGCGGCTATACTCATTGGAATGCAGAAGAACGAGGGGGATCTTATAGAAACATATAAGATTATGAAGGGATTAGATAAGATAGAAGCAGGGAGGTTATTTCCACTGGCAGCTGAAACTAGAACTAGTGGGCATGGCCTCAAAATAAGGGGAAGCAGATTGAGGACAGGGTTATGGAAGAACTTCTTCACACAAAGGGTTGTGAATCTGTGGAATTCCCTGCCCAGTGAAGCAGTTGAGGCTTCCTCATTGAATGTTTTTAAGGCAAGGATAGATAAATTTTTGAACAATAAAGGAATTAAGGGTTATGGTGAGCGGGTGGGTAAGTGGAGCTGAGTCCACAAAAAGATCAGCCATGATCTTATTGAATGGCAGAGCAGGCTCGAGGGGCCAGGTAGCCAACTCCTGCTCCTAGTTCTTATGTTATTATATTCTTTTGTTCCAATGCCTCCCCCATGCACTGGGCATATTTGTGTAGAGTTCCGCTCTATGCCAGTGGAGGGGTTCATTTATTTAATACAATGTGCAAACGAAAGAGAAATAAATTATATTTACCTTGTGATTATGTTCTCATGATGACCCAAAGCATTTCACAACCAATTGATTTCACATAAGCAAATGAGACAAAGCTTATGTGCACAGCCAGATCCCACAAATAGCTAGCAAATTGGCTTTTGGTGATGTTGGTTGGAGGGAGGCTTTTTTGCTCAAAATACAATCTTCCTTGCTCTTGAATTATCCCCACAGGGTCTTTAACGTCCTTGGCTTTTGTCACATTCATAGACTTGCACATCCAGAGGCATAGCGCTCCCTCACTGCAACAATGGAGTTTTAGTCTAAGCATGGGTTCAAAAATCTTGTCATGGGATTTGAACTCACAACTTCCTCCCTGCAGGATGTAATATACTTTATTTTTTTCCAAAAGTAGACTTTATTCATAAAGTATCTGAAAGGACGTCACAGACATTTCAAAATGGCCGCCATACAAAGTGCAATAGTCTTCTGTATGCATCATGTCGCACTGTGAGGTGCTTCAATACAGTCCCAGAAACATTACAGACATTTCAAAAGGGTCACCACAAATGGTGCAAAGGTGTTTAAGTTGCACTCCGAGGTGCTTCCACACACAAGAACACAAGAGCAACGTTTTTACACAGGGGGCGGTAGGTAAATGGAATGAGCTGCCGGAGGACGTGGTTGAGGCAGGGACATTGATGATATTTAAAAGGCACTTGGACAGAGAAATGGATAGGAAAGGTTTAGAGGGATATGGGTCAAATGCGGTTAGCTTAGATGGGCTTTTTGGTCAGCATGGACCAGAAGTGGTGGAGGCTACCTCGCTAAATATATTTAAGTCACGGGTAGATAGGTTTCTGATAGACAGGGGAATTAAGGGTTATGGGGAGAAAGCGGGAAAGTGGAACTGATCCACTTCAGATCAGCCATGATCTTATTGAATGGCGGGGCAGGCTTGAAGGGCCTGGTGGCCCACTCCTGCTTCTATTTAATGGAATAAGGACATAAGAACATAAGAAATAGGAGCAGGAGTAGGCCATCTAGCCCTTCGAGCCTGCCCCGCCATTTAACACAATCATGGCTGACCTTAACCGGTCTCAACTCCTTTTCTGTGCCATTTCCCCACAGCTCTCTATTCCTCGATAGATCAAATATTTATCCGCCTCCATCTTAAATACTTCTAATGATCCAGCCTCCACTAACCTTTGGAACAGAGTTTCATTGCCTTCTGCAAGAAGAAATTCCTTGCAGTTTTAAATGTAACTATGTCCCCTTGTTCGAGACTCTCCCACTCATGGAAACACCTCACCATTTACCCTGTCCAGCCCCCTCAGGATCCTCCATACAATTGTAATTCATGTAATATTCACTGAATACATTCAATGTGAGTCATAAAGCCTGAGGGGCTTTCATACAAGTCCAATTCACTGTGGCTGAAAGTTCATACTGTCAGTAGTATTATATTGCCATTTGTTATATTTATCCAGTGACTATTGGTATCCTGTAGCATTGCTCAGTGGTGGCTGCACATTCAGTTTCTTATTTCAGATGAATATTGGTTTATGTGTGAGTTGCTGACTCATAAAGATAGCATTCCTATCTGACCATATTTGACCACATTAGCATGGTTAGTTTAACAATAATCAGGTATGATTATGGACACACAAGATGAGATTTTGTACGTGTCACAAATTGAAGTATGGTTAATGCTGTTCTTTCCCCTTTGGAACCATGTGGAAAAAAAACATTCACAGATGGTTACACACAGGAGTGTCATACTGTTCTGACGAAGTATATGGTCCCATCACTGTTTGACTGGGCATGACCTTAATGCTTTTCCTCCTCTTTATAATCTCACTGTACTTCTCGATTAGGAATGTGTAATAAATGCTAACCTAGCCAGCAACTTCTACGTCCTGTGAAAGAACAAATAATTTAAAAGGCCGAAGAAATCAGGATTGATGTCCACAGTGGGCAGAGTTCAATGATCTCAAATGTGATTTGATTTGATTTATTATTATCACATGTATTGACATACTGTGAAAAGTATTGTTTCTTGCACATTATAAAGATAAAGCATGCCGTTGATAGAGAAGGAAAGAACATAAGAACATAAGAAATAGGAGCAGGAGTAGGCCATCTAGCCCTTCGAGCCTGATAGTGCAGAGTGTAGTGTCACAGTCATAGCTAAGGTGTAGAGAAAAATCAACTTACTATGAGGTACATCCATCCGAAAGCCTGATGGCAGCAGGAAAGAAGCTGTTCTTGAGTCAGTTACTTTGTGAGCTCAGGGTTTTGCATTTTTTTCCTGATGGAAGAATGTCCGGGGTTCGTCGGGCCCTTAATTATGCTCATTGCTTTTCCAAGGCAGTGGGAAGTGTAGATAGAGTCAATGGATGGGAGGCTGGTTTGCATGATGGATTGGGCTACATTCACAACCTTTTGTAGTTTCTTGCGGTCTTGGACAGAGCAGGAGCCCATACCAAGCTGTGATACAACCTGAAGGAAGGCTTTCTATGGTGCACCTGTAAAAGCTAGTGAGCGGACACAACACTTGGGCTTCAAGATAGAACATAGAACACTACAGCACAAACAGGCCCTTCGGCCCACAAGTTGCGCCGATCATATCCATACCTACCAGGTCATAGAACTATCTGTAACTCCTAATCCCATTAAATCCCATATACTCATCCAGAAGTCTTTTAAAAGACCCCAGCGAGTTCGCCTCTACCACCACGGACGGCAGCCGATTCCACTCACTCACCACCCTCTGAGTGAAAAACTTTCCCCTAACATCTCCTCTGTACCTGTTCCCCAGCACCTTAAACCTGTGTCCTCTTGTAGCGACCATTTCAGCCCTGGGAAATAGCCTCCGAGAATCCACCCTATCTATACCTCTCAACATCTTATAAACCTCTTTCAGGTCGCCTCTCAACCTTCGTCTCTGCAGGGAGAAGAGTCCCAGCTCCCTCAACCTATCTTCATAAGGCATGCCTCCCAATCCAGGCAACATCCTTGTAAATCTCCTCTGCACTCTCTCAATAGCTTCCACATCCTTCCTGTAGTGAGGCGACCAGAACTGCGCACAGTACTCCAAGTGGGGTCTGACAAGGGTCTTTTAAGGGTCTTTGTGCTGGTGTGAGGAAAAAGCACTCACTTGTCAGTGTTATTCATTAATGAGTGCAAGAAGCTGCATCTATGTGGATATTGATGAGAGGGAGATTACGCTCAGTATGATGATGCGCTGCTCAAAAGCCAGTTTCCACTGATTGCCTGGGCTCAGACTTGTAGAGCAGTTGGTTGAATCAGCTTCTGGAGATGTCCGAATTATATCATCGCCACAAGGCTGAAGGGCAAAGGAGAAAGTCTGTTGAGAGAAGCTACTGGCGCAGTTGAAAGTTAAGTTAAAGCTTATTTATTAATGTCACAACTAGGTTTACATTAACACTGCAATGAAGTTACTATGAAAATCCCCTGGTCGTCACAGTTCAGCGCCTGTTCGGGTAGGTGTACCTAACCAGCACGTCTTTCACACTCTGGGAGGAAACTGGAGCACCCGGAGGAAACTCCACTCAGACACGGGGAGAGTGTGCATACTCCACACAGGCAGTAACCCAATCTGGAAATCGAACCCAGGTCCCTGGCTCTGTGAGGCAGCAGTGCTAACCATTGTGCATTATATCTGTTCTTGTGATTGAGATGGAAATACAACTGAATGAAAGTTTCTGGCCACCAGCAGCCTGTGTAACTGCAAAATGTCACTTCAGTACAATGAACCCTTGGGTCTTATTTTTACACTCAGGGGCGGCAGATGCGGTTCAGTCTGGAGACGCACCGAGTACCTTAAGATCATGCTTTGTGGCCTATCTGTCGGGATCTCGGAACCAAGGCAGGAGGTAAACTTGGCAAATTCCCTTTCCGCAGGAGAGTACATTGGGATGATATCACCTGGGAGAGGCGAATTAAACTTGTGACTCAAAGTAATTGTATTTCTCGGATCCATTAACTCACTGAGGGGGTGTAGACAATGATCAAATGGGATTTTAAAAAGCTGATTTGCATAGAATTGCACTATGCACAGAATTAATTTTCCATCAAAATTCTTATACTTCTTTAATGTCACTGGAATGCTGATCTCCCAGCGTGTAATGCTGTAATACTGTTGATATGTGCCTGTTTTAAGAATAGCCTGATTGAAGTAGAAATGCATCTCGTTGCCTCGGCACCATTGTAAAGAATCTAACTGAGAAAATGACTGTGTAGCACGTGGAACCCCCGAGGGCGCAGGACTAGAGGGCACAGCCTCAAGATAAGGGGGGGGGGGCAGTTTAGAACGGAGTTGAGGAGGAACTTCTTCACTCAAAGGGTGATGAATCTCTGGAATTCTCTGCCCGTTGAAGTGGTGGAGGCTGCCTCGCTAAATATATTTAAGTCGCGGGTAGATATGTTTCTGATAGACAGGGGAATTAAGGGTTATGGGGAGAAAGTGGGAAAGTGGAACTGATCCACTTCAGATCAGCCATGATCTTATTGAATGGCGGGGCAGGCTCGAAGGGCTAGATGGCCTACTCCTGCTCCTATCTCTTATGTTCTTATGGGTGTTTCAGTCCCATCAGTTACCAAGCACAGTACCTGTGAGAGGCCCGACCAGAGAAATGGCCGTCACACAAAGTGTAATAATTTTAACATTTTCTACATACATCACCAAGGAGATTCAATACATTCCAAAAAAACATTCCAATCATTTCAGAATGGTCATTACAAATGGTGAAAAGTTGTCTGTGTAGATCTAATTGCACTCTGATGTGCTTCCACACACAAAAACAAGAGAGTAAGCCACCAGACCGTTCAATCCTACCCCACAGGATTCAGTACGATCATGGCTGATCTATGCTGGTCTTAACTCAGAGAGGAGAGCCTCAACAGAATCTACCCCCTGCCCCACTCAGACTGATCGCACCCTCCCCGCAACGATCACGATGCAGAGTGGCCCCCTCCCTGATTGGGCTGCCTGCCATAAAACTCAACTCTCCATATCCCATCCCCATAGGCCCCACCCAGTGTGAAGGGCCAAGGAGCATTACTGAGGTGCCAAGCTGGCAGTGCCAAGGTGCCAGGTTAGCACTGCCAGGCTGACACTGCCTAAGGGGCGTCCCCCTTTGCCCTCAGCCTCCCCGGGGTTGAGGGGGGGGAGGTTCTCAGTGGCCTCTGTTTCTACCGGTAAGGCCAACACGACTGTTTCCTGTTCATGGGGGGGGGGGGCAGGTGTTTTCCTCACCAGAGAACCTCTCCCGGGGAGGCCATAAAGGTGAGCGAGAGCGGATGATTGAGTGTCAACCTTGCTAAACAGATGGAAGACACAATTTCAATAAATTTAAATAATGTATTCATCCTCTCACCCAGTTCCGGTGAGAGGCTGACCGCGCAGGGGGCCGGACTTATTCGCACCAGAGTTTTGACCATTCTGGAGCTCTGTGCAGTGGTCCCGATCTGCCAGTTTCCCCGTTTGTTGGCCAGCTCGATCGCTGGCCAGCCTGGGATCCCTGCCTCTCCAGCAACCCCCCCAACACCACCCCCCCCCCCAACCCACCGGTCCGATCGTGGCCCCCATAACAATTCCCAGGCCAGACTGACCTCCTCCACCACCCCTCCCCCCACCCTTTCTCGGAGAGCCCCAATGTCCAGTCCCCGCACCCAGCAGTGCCGATCCCCCCCCCCGCCACCTCCCTCACACCGGCAGACCCCACTCCTCCCCGTTGACCCCCTCCCCCCCACCCCGGGTCAGACCCTCCCTAGGAGGCAGACCCCTGCCCGGCAGAACAACCCCTCCCAGCCCGCCCCAATCGCTGCCCTCCCTCTAGCCTGGACCGATCCCAATGCAGAGTGGCAGCGGGATTCACCACCCCCATCGATCGCCGCTTAGGCCCCACCCACAATAGGCCCCACCCCCCCTTGGCACTGCCCGATGCCTAGTGGGCAGTGCCAAGGTGCCCCCTGGACTTGGGCACTTTGCCCCTCGGGCAGTGTCAGGAGGCACAGGCTGGCACTGCCAGAGTGCCCATGCCCAGAGGACACCGCCTCCCACCGCCTGGCCCCGTGAGGGGCCCCAATTGCACCCCCCCCCCCCTTCATTCCGGTGGGAATCTCGCACTAGTTCCCCGAATGTCGGGAGCTAGTGTAAATCCTGCCGGAACGAGGCACTCTTGGCGGGGTGGGAGATTCAATTGGGACCTGGAAGTTCCCGATGATGAACTGCGAAACATATTTAAAATACGCTTAAAACCGATTGAGATGACTTACCTGCCTTCCCGTCGGGCTCCAGCGTGGTCTGGCCTGCGACTGTTCACCCGCTCTGGGAGACGTGCAAGCGTTCCCAGCATTACACGTTCAAATCCCGGTGCAAGGCCGGCAACGCGCATCTCCCACCCCGACACCCCCCCAGTAAAGTTGTGTGTCGCGATAGGAGAATGGCGGTCAATGTGCGAGGGTTACGGGGAAAAGGCGGGAGAGCGGCACTAAACCGTAATGCTCATGTGGAGAGCCGGTGCAGAACCGATGGGCCAAATGGCTTCCTTTGGCGTCGGAACAATTTTATAATCCTGCGACGCACCTTTTGGACTTGGTTCCAGGAAAGTCACACAGGCAAAAAGATAAATGGGTGCAATGTTTATACCATTTGAATCACTTCAATCACACAAAGTGGAAACAAATTTGTTTGTCAGGAGGAATGAATTTAGTTGCTGGCCTTTAGTTGCCCCACATTAAATTCCATTTCGTATCAGATCAACTGATCTAAGCTTGTGTTTACTAGAATGTTGCTCTCTCATGCACAGCCTTTAAGATACTCAATAAAGATTCCATGTGAAGCCTTTTATGAAGTTGCCAGAATGTCCAGAAACTTGGCAGTGAGTCCAATTGCTCAGAATATGTTCACGCTAAAATAATATCGACACAGAGAGTAACATCTGTTGCCCTGATTTATGTATAGTAGGTAGACAGATAGTGGTTAGTCTCAGGGGAAGGATGGCCAGTAACTTCCTGGCTCCCAGGATGGGATTTTCCGGCCACGCTCGTCCCGAGGTTGGATATTCCCACCTGAGGTCAACAGACCTTTCCCGTCCTTCCCACTATGATTCCCATGGCGAACTGGATGGGAAAATTCCGCCCCTACTGTCTGATCTGAGGACATCCTAGAGATACTTTGGAGAATCCTTCTCGGAAGTTCCCAGGTAAGGGTTTACCAGGTAATTATCCAGAAGTGGTAACTTCCGCTGGGCTGGGAACCATCCAACAAACTGATTTAAATCACTCCGATAATTCTGCCATTTTACACCAATAGTTACTCTGAAAAATTTAGAAGAAATGAAAGCACACCTAATTACAGTGTAGTTATTTTAAAGTATCCCCTGCCCCCCCCCGACTAAGCACCTCACCCCCAGTGGCATCCCCCGTCCGCACAAGATTCCGTCCCTGGTCCTGTACTCCCTCCCTCCATCCATGTCCAACGCCCCTCCACCCCCCCCATATCCACTTGCCTTAGATGCTTACCTTCTCCCCGGCTTGTTATCCTCACTGGGACCTTTGAACTCACCTGCTTTATGGCAGCTAGTGACGTAAAAAGTGGGCGCGTCCTCCTTCACTTGCAGCTGGAGCCGGGGACGTGCTTTGTGCCTTCAGTCCCACCTGACGCAGGCCAGATGGGCGCTTTACAGCTTTAGCTTGGGTAGGTCGGTACAGAGTGGCAGTCCACTGCTGGTTGGCATTCAGAGGAAGGTATGAACCAACGAATGGTTCCCCAATTCTATTCCACCGGCCACCAGCAGTGCTGTCAGTCCCCTCAAATTCCCCCCATCTCTTCTGAGTTTCGAATTCATAGAACATAGAAAAACTACAGCACAAACAGGCCCTTCAGCCCACAAGTTGTGCCAATGATATCCATAACTACTAGGCTTACCTATAACCCTCAATTCTATTAAGTCCCAGGTACTCATCCGGAAGTCTCTTGAAAGACCCTATTGAATTTGCCTCCACCACCACTGATGGCAGCCGATTCCACTCACCCACCACCCCCGAGTGAAAAACTGACACTATCTTAAATATTCTTCCTTTATCCTTATCACAAATAAATCAAGACTCATCGCATATCCCGTACCATCCTGCTACTTAAGTCACGGGTAGGTAGATCTCTGACCGATAAGGAAATTAAGAGTTATGGGGAGCAGGCAGGAAAGTGGAACTGATCCACTCTAGATCAGACATGATCTTAATGAATGGCAGGGCAGGCTCGATGAATTTCTCCCGCTCCTATTTCTTATGTTCTTACTTCAAACCTGGGAACCTTGGCTGTCTTCCTCTAACAATCTACATGTCTTTAAAACAAAAGGAGTTTGGGATTGATGTAGTGCCTTTGAGAATGCGTTGCAGACAGTGACATATTGTGTGATGTTTAGTGATGATTGTGGTGTCCTAATTGCCCCCCCCTCAAGAGGAATTAGGAACTGGCAATAAATGCTACCCTAACCAAAAACAGCCCCCACATTCCCTTGAAAGAATGAACAAGTGGTGTGCCTCAGGGATCTGTTTTGGGGCCACTGCTGTTTGTAATTTTTATAAATGATCTGGATGAGGGTACAGTTGGGTGGATTAGTAAATTTGCTGATGACACCAAAGTCGGAGGTGTGGTAGATAGTGAGGAGGGGTATCATAGTTTACAGAGAGACTTGGACAAGTTGCAGAGCTGGGCCGAGAGGTGGCGGATGGAGTTTAATGCGGAAAAGTGTGAGGTAATTCACTTTGGCAGGAATAACAGATGTGTAGAGTATAGGGCTAACAGTAGGACTTTGAATAGTGTGGATGAGCAGAGGGATCTAGGTGTATGTGTACATAGATCCCTGAAAGTTGGGAGTCAAGTAGATAAGGTTGTTAAGAAGGCATACGGTGTCTTGGCGTTTATTGGTAGGGGGATTGAATTTAGGAGTCGCAGCGTCATGTTGCAACTGTACACAACTCTGGTGCGGCCGCACTTGGAGTACTGTGTGCAGTTCTGGTCCCCACATTACAGGAAGGATGTGGAGGCTTTGGAGAGGGTGCAGAGGAGGTTTACCAGGATGTTGCCTGGTATGGAGGGGAGGTCCTATGAGGAGAGGCTGAGGGATTTGGGGTTGTTTTCGCTGGAAAGAAGGCGGCTAAGAGGGGATCTTATTGAAACATATAAGATGATTAGAGGTTTAGATAGGGTGGATAGTAATAGCCTTTTTCCTCTGATGGAGAAATCTAGCACGAGGGGGCATGGCTTTAAATTAAGGGGTGGTAGTTATAGGACAGATGTCAGGGGTAGGTTCTTTACCCAGAGGGTGGTGAGGGACTGGAATGCCCTGCCAGCTGCAGTTGTAAATGCGCCTAGTTTGGGGGCGTTTAAGAGATCCGTGGATAGGTTTATGGACGAGAAGGGATTGGTTTAGGTTAGTGGGTCATTGTTTTGTAACTGGTCGGCGCAACATCATGGGCCGAAGGGCCTGTTCTGCGCTGTAATGTTCTATGTTCTATGTTAGGAAGGCATACGGTGTCTTGGTGTTTATTGGTAGGGGGATTGAATTTAGGAGCCGCAGCGTCATGTTGCAACTGTACAAAACTCTGGTGCGGCCGCACTTGGAGTATTGTGTGCAGTTCTGGTCCCCACATTACAGGAAGGATGTGGAGGCTTTGGAGAGGGTGCAGAGGAGGTTTACCAGGATGTTGCCTGGTATGGAGGGGAGGTCCTATGAGGAGAGACTGAGGGATTTGAGGTTGTTTTCATTAGAAAGAAGGTGGATAAGAGGGGACCTTATTGAAACATATAAGATGATTAGAGGTTTAGATAGGGTGGACAGTGATAGCCTTTTTCCTCGGATGGAGAAAGCTAGCACGAGGGGGCATGGCTTTAAATTAAGGCGTGGTAGTTATAGGACGGATGTCAGAGGTAGGTTCTTTACCCAGAGGGTGGTGAGGGATTGGAATGCCCTGCCTGCTGCAGTTGTAAATGCGCCCAGTTTGGGGGCGTTTAAGAGATCTGTGGATAGGTTTATGGATGGAAAGGGGTTGGTTTAGGTTAGAGGGTCATTGCTTTTTAATTGGTCGGTGCAACATCGTGGGCTGAAGGGCCTGTTCTGCGCTGTAATGTTCTATGTTCTATGTTCTAAAATGTGACAAACAAGCTTCCCACAGGCAGCAGAGCGATAATGAGCAGATAATCTGTTTTTCTTAAATTTTATGGCAACATATGTGAAATGCCCATTGATTTCGACATGGTAGCCAAATTGTGGAGTGGAAAGATTCAAAAACAATTCCCGTGAAGACCACAGGGCACGAGAAGACAGGGTTCTCAGAGATATGAGCCTGCGTGGCCATTGGAACAGTCAAAGCTTATGATAACTTTAACAAGTGTAAATCCATTCCAAACATTCTGTTCCCTGGAGGAGATTTTGTGCATGTTGGTGACATGATTGGGGGCGGAATAAAGCTGTGGATTAGAGGCTGGGATTTTACCGGCACACCTGCCCTGATTCCGGGGGCAGGCGAGGCTCAGAGAATGGCATTCTCCATTTGGCCTCGAGTGCGATTGTATGAACCTTGGGCAGACGTGCCAGTAAAAATTCCGCCCCATGTGTGAGGTGAACGTCTTGGTGGCCTTTGGGTGGGATTTTCCAATCCTTTTCACTGGCGGGATCTTCCTGTCCCACTGAAGGTGACCTCCCACCTCCACCCATCGCCCTGAGGCGGGTTCTCTGGCAGCGGGGTGGGTGAGCAATGCAAATAAGCACTTATTTTGGCAGGACAGAAAGATCCCACTTGTGAGCCATCGGCAAAAACTCCCAGCCTATGTAAAGAATGTAGCTTATTAATGTGGTGGCAAGATCAGATCCCATATATTGATGAACTCCTGCACCGCAACGTCACCCACACGGCAACCATACCTGCAAGGTCTAATGTCCATCACTCAACCTTTGAATGCATGCCCTATCAAGTTATTCAAGGATCATGTTTGCACTGATGGAATCAGTGGATGGTTGATGGAAAGTAAACCTTCAAGCACCAAGTGTCATCATAAAAATGCAGAATGCCCAATTCAGTGGGCAGAGAGAAAGATGGTTAGTTGTGAATGAATGTTTCTAAAAGCGTCATGCCACGTCTGATCCAGACTGGGATCATAATGATAATGCTAGAGTGATTTGGAATAAACTCGATTAACTCTTTAGCCGGAGTTTTACTGCCTGCCCCAGGATTCAGAGCGGGTGAGAGGCGGAACTTGAAAAGGTTCGTTGACCTCGGGCGGGATTTAACGGTTTCAGGATGACTGAGGGCAGAAAATCCTGCCCATTGTGTTGGGTGCCTAAGATGGTGACTTTGACAGTTCAGAGAATCATAGAATGTGCAGCAGGGGGCCATTTGGCCCATCGAGTCTGCACTGACCACATTCCCACCCAAGCCCTATTCCCGTAAGTCCACATATTCACTCTGCCAACCACTCTGACACTAGGGTCAACTCAGCATGGCCAATCAACCAAACCCACACATCATTGAAAAGCTTGGAAATGCTTTGATTGTGGTCAAAGGTTTCCTCTTACAATTAATCCATTCAATAGACCGTGCCACGTGTGAAATACCAGTGATATGTTTTTCTGTTGAACTTTCAAAATGGTGACCACATTATCCATACCGACCATTGACATTATTTGAGGCTGGAAAGGTTAATTGATGTGCCACAATCTACAATGTTTTAACCAATCATTAATTACTCCTGAAACCTGTTTTCACAGCGCAGTTACTGGTCCTGCATTATCTGGTCCTCCATCACCAAATTCCTGTCAGGGTGGCACACCTGGGCTACAACTGTCGGGCCACGCGTCAGGTGGCAGTGACGGTACCGCCTGTTTCCCACCTGTGAGGACTTCAAGTTGTGAGGTGGATGGTGGGCCCCTCCCAGGAGGCGGAGAAGATGCCGCTGTTTCCTCGGGAGGAGGAGCCTGCAAATCGCCCGTACGGCACTGCGCCTCCGTCTCTCAGCACCGACAGCAGCACGCTCCAGTGGAATGCACGGAGCTGGACCTGCAGGAGTATCTGACGGATGTGCGGTGTGAATGCACAGCGCTTGCGCAGGAAACCACAGCAGGCTCCCAGCCCTCAAGACCTCATGAAGGGAGAACTGCAGCTCCCTGTAGCTTTGGATCATGCTCAGGGGACCAGAAGGGCAATAGACCAGAGAAATGCCTCAACGGTGGATGTGGTAACTCTCAGCATCACCATCTACCCAATGGAAATAACTGGGTAAGTTATTGTTTGGATTACAGCATGTATGTTATGTGGTTTGGGGTCTGGGGCACATTTGCAAACAATGGCAGACTTGTTTCTTATTTTCCCTTGGTGTAATTTGCATCTTTTCATCTTACCCTTTCATGCCAAGCTCCACCTCCAGCTGAGAAATGGGCACGCATTTTTACTGCAGAAGTAGTAAAACTTCCTGTTTTGTGCATGTGTTTCTCCTCTCACTGGGAAAGACACAAAAGAAGTTAGTCAAATACTGAGTTATGAAAATAAAAATGATTGAAGTGTGTTCAAATATGGACTGACCACTAATTTGTGGAAGTTGAAGTCAAGTTGTGATTTCCGTGCATGGCACTCCGGGGCTTTTGGGATTTAACTCTGATTCCATCAAGTTTCTAATCGAGGGCATTGGTTAACAATGACTTTGTAAATCAAAATCTGTGTTTGTGATTCTGGAATTTTCCCGGGTTTTTATTAATGTTCTGAGTTCTGCACTTTCAAAGGTGGCCTTGGAAATAATCAATTGCTGTACGGACCACTCATAGCGTTCATGAGCTGAACACATAATGTGTGATTTGTGGAGTTCAGCAGAACAGGAATAGATAATGTTACACTGATATCCTGGAGTGCTTTGCTCTGTTGCCTTTTACGATCACGGACAACTTTCAGTCTTTGCTTTTGGGGTTAGCCAATTCCCTGAATCGGGAAGAGTCCACGGTTACACAAATTGCTCCACCTCTGCTGGGGAGAGTGGCTCAATGAAACTGAAAGCTTCTTTCTAGTTTGTCATTGCCTTTGTTCTTATAATTGTGCCAGTGTGGTGTTTCCATTTTCACACACTGTTTGACCTTGTAACTCTGAGTCATGCTATCAATGGAACTTGGTCAACTGCCCAAACTTGTTACATTAGTGAACTGTCGACACTGAGATTTATGATCAGTTAGAGTGACACCCATTGCAAACCCATTCAACTGAATGGAACTGCATTATTAACAGTGACCTGTGTTTTTAAAGCAAAAATAAGACAAAATCTCTTTGTGACTGGCATTTGGCAGACGTGCATAGGGCATGCTGTCATGGGCGCCAAATGTCTAGACATCTTAAAAGTTTTGACCAGTGGAAAAATGGACAATATAAAAAAAAAACTTGTCAACTGTGTTTTCCCACTTCAAGCCAATAGCCTCCTTCACTTTCAATCTCCAATCTCTTCACTCCTTTCACCTTGATTTTATTGATGCTACTTTAGCTGTTTCTTTGAATTGTTTTCTCTTTCTTCCTCCTCAGCTGGAATTTCTAAATCCAGTGATCAGCATTTCCATTGGCCACTCCAAGCTAAGATGACTGTGTAGCCCAGTTATCTCCCTCTTGCCTCTTTAAGCAGGGATGGAGACTCTGGACGCAACTGCACAGGAGACCTCTCTCCATCCTCTTTATATAAATTACGGTAGATCGTGACATATAAGTTGACCTGACAATTGAGATGTTAACCTAATTTTGTTCAACGCCAGAAGGGTTTACACTGGGTGTATAAGTCAACCCACCCTTTTGTTTCCTGTTAAGAAGAGCTATGCACACTCTTAGGAGTCAGCCTCAGCTTTATACCACAGAAATTTGTGTCTTCTTCAGGTTAAGTCAGCGTGCATGGATCTAACAGCCAACACAGATGGTCTCCAAATTTGCAGATGATACAAAGTTGAGGGGGAGGGTGAGCTGTGAGGAGGATGCAGAAATGCTTCACTTGGACAAACTGAGTGCAGTACAATGTGGATAAATGTGAGGTTATCCACTTTGGTATCTTTGTACACTGCAATCTATTGTAACTTTTTACGGAGGTTTGTTCTGTAGATTAATGGTAATCTTAAAGTCTTCATGGGACAAGCTCTGAAGCTTCAGTAATCTTTTTCTAGGTTATGCTCCTTTCAGAACTGAAAATCATCTCCTGTGTGGCGCACAGGTCCAGATAATTCACATAATCATTTGACTATCTGTCTAATTCACACCTTTTCTGTCTCAGGTCGGTGACTTAGAAGATCTACTCACCAGGTCTATGAACTGATTCAAGGTAAGACATTTTTTCTTCCTCCTTTATTTCCCTTCTTTCCCTGGATTGTTCTCTGACTTACTACCCATTCTGCAAGAAACTCGACGAAGGAAACTGTATTCAGCTTTATTTGACTCAAATCCATTACAAAACATGATCTGAATCTCAATTGTCCTCCCAAGATACATCCACTTTCCCTTGATACCAGCCACAAGACCGTTCTGCCACATTTAATTTGGATTAAGGTGGGGGCATAATGAACTCTCCTGCTCCAGTTTCCTCCACTTCTGTCCACGCTAAACCACAGTAATTATTACTACAAGGATTGCTGCCACCCTTGCTGAGATTTTCCACTCTTCTTGGGTAAATGGCAAAATCTCGCGAGAGACACACATTGCATTACATGCTGATGTGAAGTTGTAACGCAATTTTCCCTCTCCTCCCATCGATGACATAATGGGATTTCTGCCATTCAGTTTTGGGAACCCTATTAGCATAAATTTGAATCTAATTATCTGGCCTCTAATCTCCCACCCCACCCCCCCCCCCCATTACTTTTTCCATTCACGCCGATGTGAATTACAACTGGTCCTCCAGCATGGTGTGCCCGGCTGGCAGACCTGCCAGAGGAGCTTGGGTGAGTCCATCGCGCAAGGGGAGGACAGTCATGCCCGGGCTGTACCCAGGCGTTTTCCCCTGGTACAGCCAGGGGGTTGTACCCAGGGCGGAAGGAGGGAGTGTTGTATATTTTTTTAATTTTGTATACCGGGGCCACATTTAAAAATGGCGTCCCTATCTTTAAGAAAGCCAAGATGACGGCCAAGTGAGCTCATCCTGTGCTCACCCCACCAGGGTGACATCATGAGATCTGCCCCTCGGATTTCTTTTCTTTAAGTTCCTAGCAATATTGCCAGAGAGAACCGTCATTGGGGCCAGCGGCTTCCTGCCTGCTACCACTCTGCGAAAAAAAGGAAAATTCTGCTCCATCTCCATTCAGTAAGGGCTGCCATGAAGTGTACACATAGTAAGAAGTCTCACAACACCAGGTTAAAGTCCAATAGATTTATTTGGTAGTAAACACTACTAGCTTTCGGGGTTTGCCCCTTCATCAGGTGAGTGTACACCATCAAGTGGACACCACATTGAGATCAGTAAGCATGTTGCTATTAAAAGTTTGTATTTCTTTGCCTGATTTGTTATTTCCTCCACCGAACATCGAGAAGACCACCATTTTCAAACCCTGGCAACAACTCTTGGCCATTGTCACTGACTCCATCCCTCTCCTGAGGCCGAAACAGATGGTTCACATTCTTCCTGAGATGGACTCTCTTGTCTGTTCCCATCTCAAGCATTACCTAAAGTTTATGTATTAGTGTCACAAGTAGGCTGACATTAACACTGTAATGAAGTTACTGTGAAAATCCCCTAGCTGCCACACTTGATCAGGTACATTGAGGGAGAATTTAGCATGGCCAATGCATCTAAGATTATTAATTTCCCAAAGTAAATCTCAGATGAACGGTGGCGCCTCCTCAGTGTTCCATTGGAGTTTCACAGAATTATAGAACTGTTACAACACGGTGGGGAGAAAGCCATTCAGCCTGTTGAGGGTAACTTGATTCTCTGCAAGAGCAGATGGGAAGCGGTGGCCTAGTGGTGCCGTCACTAGACCATTGATCTAGAAACTTGCCTAATGTCCGGGGACCCGGCTTCGAATCCTGGCATGGCGGATGGTGGAATTTGAATTCAGTAAAGATATCTGGAAATTAGAATCTACTGATGACCATGAATCTATTGTCGA
Source organism: Carcharhinus amblyrhynchos (assembly GCF_965287045.1). Lineage (NCBI taxonomy): Eukaryota > Metazoa > Chordata > Chondrichthyes > Carcharhiniformes > Carcharhinidae > Carcharhinus > Carcharhinus amblyrhynchos. Next base: position 131,031,704 of record NC_137327.1, read on the forward strand.
TTGTCCAAAAAGCCCATCGGATTCACAGCACAGTGACATAGTGCTTAGTACTGCTACCTCATGGCGCCAGAGACCCAGGTTCGATTCCGGCCTCTGGTCACTGTCTGTGCGGAGCTCTCCCTGTGTCTGTGTGGGTTTCCTCTGGGTGCTCTGGTTTCCTCCCACAGTCCGAAAGACATGCTGGTTAGGTGGCTAATGCTAAGTTCTCCCTTAGCGTACCCAAACATTGCCGGAGTGTGGTGACTAGAGGATTTTCACAGTAACTTTCATAACGTAAGCCTACTTGTCACATTAATAAATAAACTTTAAACTTTAATTTGATGTCCTTTGGGGAAGAAAATCTGGTGTCCTTACCCGATCTGTGACTCTAGAGCCACAGCAATGTGGTTGACTCTCAACTGCGCTGTGAAATGGCCCAGCAAACCGTTCAGTTGTATCAATCAAGGGAAAATAGGGATGGGCAATAAATGATGGCCAGCCAGCGATGCTCATGTCCATGAAAAAAAAACTCATCCTACTCCCCTGCCCTTTCCTCGTAGACGTGCCAATTTTCTTCCCCTTCTGATGTTTATCCAATCCCCATTTGAAAGTTATGATTGAGTTTTCCTCTGTTATACACTCGGGCAGTGCATTCCAGAACATAGGCACTTACATTGTGGAAACAAAAGAGATTTTCCTCATGTCACTGTTGGCTCTTTTGCCAACCACATTAAATCTGTGCCCATCTCACTAATGGGAACACTTTCTCTCCATCGAGTCTGTCTAGACAGATCATGATTTTGAACACTGCTATCAAATTTGTTCTCAGCATTGTCTTCCCTAAGGAAAACAAACCCAACTTCTCCAAACTATCCTTACTGCCAAACTCCTTAGTCCCTGGAAGCATTCTCATAAATCTTAACCACCTCTAAAAGCTCAGAAGTAGATACAAAACTCTGGTGTGTTGCAAAGGCTGAGCCAGTGTTGAGTAAAGGTACATCATAACTTCCTTAGTCAGCCTAGATTATGAGCTAAGATGCTTGTATGATGTTTAAACCAAGAAGCTTTCCCCCCAGGAATGCAGTAGATCCATCTGCAAACTGGATGCTGCCAATAAAACTAATTTGCATAAACCTATTTGTGAAGAGGTTGCCAAACCTCCAGCTCCTCTGACATTTTTTGGGTTAACTTTTCAAAATATGGCCTTCTGTTGCTTTTATGGGTTAAGTGGATGAACTTTCTTTGGCTCGATCTTAGATAAATGACAAGGTCAAGTTTTTCTGTCTCAAGGAGATTTCTTGAAGGCCTCCCACAATGGAAGAAATCCTTATCAAGGGCTGGTGCAGATTGTGGAATTGAATGAATGGAGGGGGAGGTAAAGATGCAGAAACAGAATGCAAGTGGTGGAAGATCAACATTGAAAATTTGGGAGTGAACCAAGGGAAAGAGAAATGAATAAAGGAAGAAATGTGATCCGTATTTTCAATTTCAATTTTTTTCAACCATAGAAAGCATTCTTTCTGGTTGTATCACAGCTTGGTATGGGCTCCTGCTCTGCCCAAGACCACAAGGAACTACAAAAGGTCATGAATGTAGCCCAAACCATCACGCAAACCAACCCCCCATCCATTGACTCTGTCTACACTTCCCACTGCCTCAGCAAAACAGCCAGCACAATTAAGGACCCCACGCACCCCAGACATTCTCTCTTCCACTTTATTCTTTCGGGAAAAAGATACAAAAGTCTGAGATCACATACCAATTGACTCAAGAACAGCTTCTCTCTGCTGCTGTCAGACTTTTGAATGGACTTACCTTTCTATTAAGTCGATCTTACTCAACATCCTAGCTATGACTGTAACACTACATTCTGCACTCCCTCATTTCCTTCTCTGTGAACAGTATGTTTTATTTGTATAGCACACCAGAAACAATACATTTCACTGTAATGTTAATACATGTGACAATAATCAAATCAAATCAAAATTTCCTGTTTTCATAGAATCATAGAATCCTACAGTGCCTTTTGGCCTATCGTGTCTGCACCAACAATAATCCCACCCAGGCTCTCTTCCCCAAAACCCCATGTGTTTACCCCCTAACAATCAGAGACAATTTAGCAGGGCTAGTCCACCTAACCTGCATGTCTTCCAGACTGTGGGAGGAAATCAGAGCATCCAGAGGAAACCCACCCAGACATGGAGAGAGTGTCCACACAGACAGTCTCCCAAACCAGGAATCAAACCCAATCCCTTGGCACTCTGAGGCAGCATTGCGAACCACTGTGCCGGCACACTGTCCCTTACCATCATGCCTCCCCTCGCCACCGTACCATCCCTCATTTCCTGAAAACGAGATCATGTTGATTCAGGATGAAAATGCTACTCAGATACTGAGATGCTGAACATCTTTTTGTCATGTCTGTGTGTGTAATTGCAATATTAAACTGTCGTTATTTCCTGCCGTCACTTCTTCAGGTGTGTACTTTTAGTTCCCTCGGATGTTGGTCGGTGCTCGGGTATGCGAACTGGAAACCTCCTGCTGAGCATGAAGAGCTACATCATTTAGAAAACAGGGACTCTACAGAAAATGGTGAATGATATGAAAGTGGTTGTGATCTCTTCAGCAACTTTGGCTGTTGTACCCTGGCAGTGGTTCCTGAATTTCTGAAGGCCCTTAGCCAAACAGCAGTGTTTCGATATGTTAGATTGTCTCCGCAGGGACATAATAGACATTGGAGCAATTGATTTGTGGCATGAGATGCTCTGTTTTAATTCCTTACTAAAATGGTGAGGTTATGGAATTTGGAAGCCTTGAGGAACTTACACACTTACTGTCAACCATTCGGACCAGTTGGTCCTCAGTAATCCGAGTGATGCAAAATCTTGTAACATTCTTAAGATTAAAGGATGCATGTTATCCACTGAGCCCATCAAGTTGGGGATTGTTTCTGAGGTTGTATTTTTGTCTGTGATACCTTTCTGTAATGGGATTACTTTGTCCTACAATTGTTTATCTATTGTTGATATATCATTGGCTTGACAGTACTGTATAGGCATGCATATTTTATAACAACATTTGAAAAAAAACTCAATCAAAATACCACAAGAGGGCTGACATTCCTCACCACTCTGAAGACGAAAGTACAAGTTAGACTTCTGTCTAGTGGAAAAGTGTGAAGAAAATTACACATGAAGCAGTTACCTGGACGAGGAACTCAAATGTTGTGTTCTAACACTGCAGAATTTTATCTTCTTCCCGTTTTTAATAAGATCAGCAATTAGTTTTGCTGTGCATGACAAATTTGTTAGCATTAGCCATTTCCAAAATATTTTTGTTAGTTTTGTAATGACAGTTGAGATTGAGCATTTTTGGTGTAACTTGTTGAATTAAAGGGCAGTTGGTGCAATTTCACAGGGTTAAGAATTTTTATGTTTCTCCAGTGTTCTTTTAAAATGAGGATCGTCGAGTCAAAACTTAGCCACGATTTTTGACCCTTCATTAGAATATCCAACCCACGACCTCATGGCTGTCTGCAGTTCCTGGGAAGATATTGCTAAAGTGAACCAAGACTTCCACCTACCCACGGACTCTGTTAATGACCCACCTGATCTAAAATACAATGATCTTACTTGGAAAAGTTTGAGAAGTGTTATTTCTCACACCTGTTTAAAAGGTGAGGTGGAATGTTGTGGCATTTTGCTTTACTATAGAGTTCAGTGAATAGGGGCGTTAATTCCATTCCTTCCGTTCACGCCACACTCCCGCTGCATGGGAGAATTTGGCACCCATACAAATCTCTGTTCAGTGCAGAGGGATGGGAATATCCCACCTGGCGTGGACAGTGATAACTTTCCAGCTTATGATTCCTTTTCATCCACTCCTCGAATCCCTACAGTACAGGACAAGGCCATTCAGCCCACAGAGTCTGCACCGACCACAATCCCACCCAGGCCCTATTCCCGTAACCACACATAATTACCCTGCAAATCCCCCGACACTGAGGGGCGATTTAGCATGGCCAATGAACCTAACCCGCACATCTTTGTGACTGTGGGAGGAAACCGGAGCACCCAGGGGAATAGTTACGGGGAGAATATGCAAACTCTGTTCAGACTGTGACCCATGCCGAGAATCGAACCCGGGTCCCTGGTGCAGTGACCACTATGCCATTGTGCCGCCCCTGGTCGCGGTTGGTGCTGCAGTGAAACCGGACCCCGGAATTTTTGAACTCCCAACACCAGTCGCCCCCTCACTGAACTGACAGGCGCGGCTAAAGGCACGACTGTAGGAGATGCGACGTAATGGAAAGTGGCACAGCTGGTTCATTGGCAGTTGCGGTGGGCAGGGAGGGGCGATGACGTTCCCGCCAGTTCTGCAGACGGGTGGCTGTTAATGAACCACCCCTCCTAAGTGCCAGGTTTCTGACAGGACTGAGCCAGACTCAGGTTTGACCTCCAATTCTGTTTCTTCCCCTGGCCACCACGGCTGCCAATGTGCCAGCTGTGCCCCTTCCCAGTCTGGGGCCTGAATTTTCCAGATCCCAAGGGGCAACCCCCCCCCACCCCCCGCCACTATCTGGAGAGTTGGTGGGAAACACGTCCTTACTAATTCCAACGGGCCATCTGCCGTTTTATGATCAAGCGAGCATTGGTGCATTGGCAGGAGGAGGCAGTCCCGCCTCGGAGAGCTGTCGGCCAAACAGTTTGGTTGCCAGCTCTCTGGCTCGCCCAGGAACAGTGCTGCAGTGGTCAGGAAAGGCAGTGAGGACCAGGGAATTGGGTGGGAGGTCCGAAAACCCGTTTTATTCCGGTGTGAATTTCCCGTGGGATCTTCCGTTGTGTCTGGCGTGGCCCACCGGGAAGCCCGCTGGCGCTCAGAATGAAGCTGATTTGCATCCCACTAATGGGATCTTCCACCCCATTTTCCCCACACCAGCGAGAAAGCATGCCAGTCCAAAACACGTCTGGAACAACAGAGGTGTGCAGATGTTGGGACTCCAGGCTGGAATTGAGCCCTGGTCCCTGGCACAATGAGGTCGTCGTGCGAACCACTGGGCCACCCAAAATACCAGCGTTGCTAATTGAATTAACATTCCACAAATTGTCATGGTGGGATTTGAACCCACGTCCCCTAAATACAGCCTCTGAAATTTAAGGCCATTGATATTATCAGCACAGCACAATACATTCTGCAAAGTTACCTTTTAAAAAAAATGGCAGGTGCGAACATGTCGAAAAGAAAGGAGCAACTGTGATTGCCGGCTATCTACGTTACATCAGATGGAGTACAGCAAAGCCCTTCGGCCCATCGACTCTGTACTGACAGTAACGACTACCAAAGGTGCACTAATCCAGATTTTCAGCTCTCTGTACCAGACAGAGCCAAAAAAAACTGTTAGGCAAACATTTCCCAGCACTTGTCCCAGATCACTGAACGTTATGATATATCAAGCGCTCACCCAAATACTTAAAGGTTGTAAAGTTTCCAACTGCACTACCTTCCCAGGCAGTACATTCCAGATTCTCACCATGCTCTGAGTGAATTTCCTTTGGTTCCTCTGGATCTCCTGCACCTCACTGTAAAACTCTGCTCCCTCATGATTGACCCCTCAACCAAGGTATATCTTTCTTGATACATCCAAATTCTTAATAACCATCAAGTACAGATCCTGAATAATTGTTGTGCTGCTGGCAGTGGAGGCAAAATTCCGTAAAGAATAAAGATTTCAGTCTCAAGCCCTGTTCAAATTGTAGTTACTAATGGACTCATCTGCTGCTGCTGTTAATGGCCTCAGCAATTGTTTGTGCAACAGTTTTTTTGCTCCTTCTGGTACGGAGAGCTCTGACTTCTTGTTTGCACTAGAGGTTGTGAAATGAAGAAGCTAGGTAGTATTTCAAGACTAATTGTAACGAGTTAGTTAATTATGCAAAAACATGAACAGAGTCAACACGTGAACGCATTGGCTAATTGCAGTCCTCATCTACATGAATGAAGTTGATACCTCTTCAGGTCACAGAATCGTACAAACCCAACAGTGCGGAAAGAGGCCATTTGGCCCATCGAGTCTGCACCGACCACAATCCCACCCAGACCCTACCCCCACATCCTTACACATTTACTTGCTAATCCCTCTAACCTATGCATCTCAGGACTCTAGGGGGTAAATTTTTAGCATGGCCAATCAACCTAACCTGCGCATCTTTGGAGTGTGTCAGTGGCTGAAATGGACATTCGTTACCTTGAGAAGGATAACAATCCCAATTTGTAATTTCTGAATTAACTTTGTTGTGCATCTGGTTTCTGAATGAGTAAGGCCAGTCTTCGACTTCAGACGAAAACATTGAACCCAATCACGAGCGAACATTGCCAATATTGGACATCGTTGAATTGTCAGCCAGTTCCCGGCTTTCTGGATCAGGTCACATTAATGTCTAAACTCTCATTACTCTCGTACATTTTACCAGAAAAATCATTGGCTCACTTTTCAACACCTCCATATTTTTGAATTTACACCCTCGTTTTCTCCAGATCAATAACCCACTCTATCTGATTAACAATCCAAATCTTTACATAACTAATCTTAATTTCTCAATGCAATTAGAATTCTAGGTATACAAACAAGATCTCCAAGATGCATCATTAGATTGAGACGAGCTTAACTTATATGATGAATGTCTTATTATAGATAGAAGTTATCAATATTTTTTCATTCAAGGGGTGTGAACCTTGCTGGTGTTGCCAAAGCCTAATTGGGAAGGCAGTGGTGAGCTGCCTTCTTGATCTACACGTGGTGTAGGTACACCCACGGCGCTTTTGGGAAGAGAGTTCCAAGATTCTGAGCGATTGACAATGAAAGAATGGCGGGATGGTGAGTGGCTTGGAGGGGAATCTCTAGGTGGTGGTGTTCCCATGTATCTGCTGCTTTCTCTTTCTGGACGATGAGGGTCATGGGTTTGGAAGGTGCTGCTTAAACAGTCTTGGTGAGTTTCTGTGGTATATTGTATATAGTACACATGGCTGCCACTGTGTGTTGGTGGTGGAGGGAATGAATGTTTGTGGAAGAGATGCCAATCAAGTGGGCTACTTTCTTCAGAATGGGATTGAGCTTTCTTGAGTGTTGTTGGAGCCACACTCATCCAGGCAAGTGTTATATCACACTCTTGACTTGTGACTTGTAGATGGTGGACAGGGTTTGGAGAGTCAGGAGGTGAGTTACTCACTGTAGAATTCCTAGCCTCTTGTAGCCATGGTATTTATATGAACAGTCTAGTTGAGTTTCTGGTCAGTGGTAACCCCCAGGATGTAGATGGTATTTAAAAGAAGTGCTGAATCAGCTTCAAGTATCAGAACCATTTGAGTTGTATTGGATCGATTGAGTTAAAAGAATCTGAAATGTTGCCTTGTTGGCAGACCATATTCAATAGATTCCACTCCTGCAAGAAAAACAAATGTGGAAAGGCCATTCTGCCAACCAAACCCATTCATTGATGCCAACAGCCAGCAGTCATGGGCAGCACGGCATTTGATATCTGCAGTTACTCTCTGAAACATTAATTCTGTTCCTAACCAGATGTCCATCCAGTTCTATTTCGAAAGGTGTTAACTGACAGCATTAACTGCTTTATGTCGAAATCTGAGACTGTGCACAAACTTTAATTTCTGCTCCTCTTCCACTTGATATCCAATCCCAGGCCAACTCTCCATTTCACGTACACTTATCCTTTCCCTTATTTAAAGGAAAAAAAAACCTGATTTTTCTTCTCTCTCCAGCGAAAGTAAGTTCAGTTCGGCAAGCCTCCAATCACTATCAACAGCCTGTAGACGTGTAATCATGCACCCTTGAACTTTCTCCAAAGGCAACATGTAAGTTTTTTTTTGTGTGTGAGAAGAGCGCTGGTATGCAGACACTTTTGGCTAGTCCACACTAATTGGTGCAAGAGTTAGCGTCACTTAGAGTGAGAGATTGGGAAAAAGTGAGCAGCAAGCAGGCAGTCTGCAACTTCAGCCCGGGAAATCTGACTCTTTGGTCCGGAGAAGTATCGATATTTGCTTTAATTTAGAAGTCATTAAACTGAGGGTGGGGGTGCTGGGGGGGTGGGGTGGGGGGGGGGGGGGTCGATGCGAGGATAAGCCGACCATAATTTAAAACGGAACAGGCTTGTAAAATGTCCAGAGTAACACACAGGTCTCTTCAGATTTATTGTTGCCGCCTTGCATAAACAGAGGGGATAGAGTTACAATGATATTGCAGGGTTAACTATATCAATACTCTTTGTTCTGGACGTTTGGAAGATCTGGGGCAGCTGGGTGAGAGACTGCCTGGCTCAGTCTCACTGTGTGTGTGCCATTCCCAGGCAAGGAGACAGACTGCAGATTTGCTCACAGGTCTCAGTGTGGAAAATCTACAAAATCATCCCCGCATTTTGCCAACACCCTACGTTGGAACGGCATGGTGGCAGTCATCTACGTTAGCACTGCTGCCTTACAGCACCAGGGACATGAGTTTGATTCATGGTTTGGGTAACTCCCAGTGTGAAATCTGCACATTCTCCCCGTGTCTGTGTGGGTTTCCCCTGTATGCTCCAGTTTCCTCCCACAGTCTGAAAGATGTGCTAGTTAGGTTGATTGGCCAAGCTAAATTGCCCCTTAGTGTCAGGGGGATTAGTAGGGTAAATACTCGATTCCCAGCTTGAATTAATGTGCAGTCTATATGTTCTCCAAGTATCTGCATTAGTTTCCTCCAGGTGCTCCAGTTTCCTCCCGCACACATGCTGGTTAGGATGCATTGGCCATGCTAAATTCTCCCTCAGTGTACCCAAACAGGTACTGGAGTGTGGCGACTAGGGGATTAGTATTACTTGTGATACAAATAAATCAACTTTAAAAACTTTAAACTTGAATATTCATGACCTCTATCATCTAACAGGGTACAAGGGCAGCATGCATATGAACATGCCATCGTACCGTATCCTGACTTGTAAAAATGATCGCCGTTCCTTCATTGTAGTTGGGGATTCCTCCCCAACAACACGGGGCAAAGGCTTTCACCAGACAGACTGTAGCGGTTAAAGGTGGTGGCAGCTCACCACCTCCACCTCCTCAAGTGCATTTAGACATGAGCAATACTGCCAGTTGGAAAGCATCAGTGTGTTGGGCAGTTTGCAGATACTGGAATGGCATTCTCTTGCACTTAGATTTGCATTTTGTTTCTCTTCCCCAGTTGGTGCCCCTCCTCTCCTGCAGGCAGTAACTCATGTCAGAATGAAGTTCCGCTTGTGTTGGCAACATTGCCCAGGCGAGCTGTTGTTCCTTTGCATGAGTTTGAACAATGAGTGAGATTAAAGCTGTGGAGGAATTGACATTGATCCTGTTTTCTCCACACATGCATGCTTGGTAACAATTGGGAGTAAGAACATGTTCTTGCGCAAAACTAATTACAGTGGTAATACCATGCTTCAGCTGTGATCAACTGACCAGGAACAGGCAAGGACCTTTGTAATCTATACATCGCAGGTGGCATTTCATATTTTAAGCTAATCAACTCTTGAACGATTTTTGTAAGCTTGTAATTTTTTTTTGCTGGGTGGATAAGGAGTGGATGATTCCTTAGTTCTACAAATGTAGATTTTTTTGCAACACCTTATTATAAAGGAACTGAGATGGCAGTGCTTAACAGGACTTAACAGGGGCTCCTACCTGCCAGAGAACACTGCAACAAAACTGCCAAGTGCAATCTAGATGGATTTTCCATTGTACAAAGTTGAGATAGGCAAGCATTCTTATTTCATTCCACTTGATTGACAAATACTCGACTATTGCTTTTGAATAACTTGTGGAGGGGATGGAATCTGCTTAGGGACAGTGGTTCCAACCCTTGCAGGGAAACAGTTGCTTGCATAGGTCAGTCTTTGACAAAATAGGCTGGACGAATGGGCCAGGAAACGGCAAATGGAATTTAATGTTGGCAAGTGCGAGGTGGTCCACTTTGGTAGGAATAATGGTAGGAAGGACTATTGCCTACGTGGCAAAAAACTGCAGCAGGAGACGGTGCAGAGGGACCTCGGGGTCCTTGTGCATGAGTCGCAAAAACCCAGCCTGCAGGTGCAGCAGGTGGTCAGGAAGGCGAATGGGATGCTGGCCTTCATAGCGAGGGGGATTGAATATAAAAGTAGGGAGGTCTTGCTGTGGCTGTATAGGGCATTGGTGAGGCCGCAGCTGGAGTACTGTGTGCAGTTTTGGTCGCCGCACTTACGCAAGGATATTTTGGCCTTGGAGGGACTGCAGAGGAGGTTTACTGGGCTGATACCGGAGTTGAGGGGGTTGAGCTATGAGGAGAGGCTGAATAAACTAGGCTTGTACTCGTTAGAGTTTAGAAGAATGAGGGGAGATCTCATTGAGACATATAAGATGATGAATGGGATGGATAGGATAGAGGTGGAGAGACTCTTCCCGCTCAGAAAGGACAGTAGGACTAGGGGGCACAGCGTCAAGATAAAGGGTGGGCGGTTTAGAACGGAGTTGAGGAGGAACTTCTTCACTCAAAGGGTGGTGAATCTCTGGAATTCTCTGCCCGTTGAGGTGGTGGAGGCTGCCTCGCTAAATATTTTTAAGATGCGGGTTGATGGGTTTTTGATAAGAGAGGGGATTAAGGGTTATGGGGAGAGGGCGGGAATGTGGAACTGATCCACGACAGATCAGCCATGATCTTACTGAATGGCGGGGCAGGCTTGAAGGGCTAGATGGCCTACTCCTGCTTCTATTTCTTATGTTCTTATGTGAAATGTTTGGCTGATGGTTTCTCCATTTGTTTGCCAAGATGCAAGACTATCACCTACGTCATGCTATCAATTTCCTGGATGTTGCAGTCTGGAAGTGCCCCGGTCAGTTTCGGATCTGGTTTCTCCAGACTGAGATGTACTCAGGGTGGCCCTCTAACTTAGCTCAGTTGTTGAAGTTGTGAGTGGAATTGGGGTGGGACGGTGGAGGCAGGGAGGAAAAAGGAATCATTAAAGTTGCGAAATCCTGGAAGGTGCTCATCTATCCACAGGCTGTGAGGCTGGTCAAAATCAACCAGGTAATTCTCATGCCAATATCTGCCCTGCACCTTATTGTCTTCTACAAGGTAGAGGTATTAGCTGAATCGAGCAGGTTCCTTCTTTCAATGTGCAGGTTAGTGTCCAGTTATATCATCTGGCCCCAATTTTAATCTTACTGGGCAAGAAGATCTGAGGCCTTTTAAGGTCATTTTGTCCTTGTGGAGCCAGGAGGTGCTCCAAGAGCAGAGATTGCTCCTTATGGGTGAACATAATAAGAAATAGGAGCAGGAGTAGGCCATCTAGCCCTTTGAGCCTGCCCCACCATTCAATAAGATCATGGCTGATCTGAAGTGGATCAGTTCCACTTTCCCGCTTTCTCCCCATAACCCTTAATTCCCTTGTCTATCAGAAACCTATCTACCCGTGACTTAAATATATTCAGCGAGGCAGCCTCCACCACTTCAACGGGCAGAGAATTCCAGAGATTCACCACCCTTTGAGTGAAGAAGTTCCTCCTCAACTCTGATCTAAACTGCCCCCACCCCCTTATTTTGAGGCTGTGCCCTCTAGTTCTGCTATCCTTTCTAAGCGGGAAGAATCTCTCTACCTCTACCCTATCTATCCCCTTCATTATCTTATGTGCCTCTATAAGATCCCCCCAACTAAACTCCAACTAGTACAGACCCAGTCTATTCAATCTCTCCTTATTGGCTAGCCCCCTCATCTCTGGTATCAGCCCAGTGAATCTTCTCTGCACTCCCTCCAAGGTCAATATATCCTTTCGCAAATGCGGCAATCAAAACTGCACACAGAACTCCAGCTGCGGCCTCACCAGTGCCCTGTACGGTTGCAGCAAGACCTCCCTACTTTTATATTCTATCCCCCTCGTGATAAAGGCCAACATTCCATTTGCCTTCTTGATCACCTGCTGCACCTGCAGACTTGGTTTTTGCGATTCGTGCACAAGGACCCCCAGGTCCCTCTGAACTGTAGCATGCAGCAGCTTTTCGCCCTTTAAATAATAATCCCTCCTACTATTATTTCTACTGAAGTGGATAACCTTACATTTGCTAACATTATACTCCATCTGCCAGGTCCTCGCCCACTCACAGCCTATCCAGATCTCTCTGCAGACTTTCCATGCCTTCCACACAATTTGCTTTTCCACTCATCTTCGTGTCATCAGCAAATTTCGTTACCCTACACTCAGCCTCCTCCTCCAGATCGTCTCTGTGAATGGTAAACAGTTGAGGCCCCAGCACCGATCCCTGCGGCACTCCACTAGTCACCAACTGCCAACCAGAATAGCACCCATTGATTCCAACTCTCTGCTTCCTATTAGACAACCAATCCTCTATCTATGCTAACACCTTACCCCCAACTCCATGCACCATGAGTGGCATGGTAGCACAGTAGTTAGCACTGTTGCTTCACCCCTCCAGGGACCCAGGCTCGATTCCTGGCTTGAGTCACTGTCTATGTGGAGTTTACACATTCTCCCTGTGTCTGCGTGGGTTTCCTCTGGGGTGGTCCGGTTTCCTCCCATGCTCCAAAGATGTGCTGGTTTGGCAGATGGTTTCGCCATTTGTTTGCCAAGACAAAGCATTGACCTGAATAACTGTGGCGACAAGTGGAATTTCACAGTAACTTCATTGCACTATTAGTGTAAACCTTACTTGTAACTAATAAATAAACTTTGATAAATAAATAAACTTTATGGTCCCGCAGGGTGAATTCAGCCTTCTTCTACCACGGATTTTCCCTTGTGTGTCACTCCTTCGATACTTGTCTTTCCCACCATGTCTCTCCTTCAGGAAAGGTCTTCACGAGATGAGAAAATGCCGATGAGACTCAGATGGTTGCTCCATGTGTGAACTTTCACTTCTTATCACCACTCTATCGGGGGTGAGTGCAGCTAGTTCTCACCTTAGCCCATTGCTCACCTGAGTCCCAACATACATTGTAGTTGCCCTTATGGTGAATATTCATAACTCTGACTGATTTAAGGAATCCCTATAGCGTGGAAGGAGGACATTCAGCCCGTCGGGTCTGTACCAACTCTCCAAAAAAGCATCTTACTCACACCCCATAACCCCACATAATTAGCCTGTGCTGTGTTTTTCCTGGATTGGAGGGGAGCAGAAAGGGATCATTTCAAACATGCATCTATACCTTTCTTGCCTCATTCCTCTAAAAGCAAAGAAGTTGAGTTAAGTTCACTGTTTGGCATGAAGAGAAAATGGTGAAGGCTGCAGTCCCACGTGCTGAAGGGGAAATCACGTGGTCACATTAAGTGAAAGCACACAAGAGTGCCAACTGGTATAGTAACATATAACCTACGTGAGTAGGTGACAAGTGAAGTTTGGCTGGTTTCCAATGTTTAGAAACAGTGTGGGCGGAATGTACATAGATGTTCTACTCTTCTGTTCATAGGATAAACTTTAGTCATGGGAAACTGTACGAGTATAGACGTGACATGTTAGGAGCAGAGAGGACCAATTGGAGATTTAATAGAATTTTTTACAGAGTGCAGAGGAAAACCGTGTTTCCTTTGAGTTGGCGAGTTATTAATGAGGGTTTATCAATTTATTATTATCACTCAGAGTGCGGGGAGTGAGGTTAAAGTGTATTTAAAGAGAGTTGGAACATGGCATACTTTGACCAAGGAAATGGTTGCAATTGAGACAATTGCTCCTTTGAAGGAAGCCGTGATGTGGAGATGCCGACGTTGGATTGGGGTAAGCTCAGCAAGAAGTCTCACAACACCAGGTTAAAGTCCAACAGGTTTATTTGGAATTGCGAGCTTTCGGAGCACTGCTCCAGGTGACTCACCCGATGAAGGAGCAGCGCTCCGAAAGCTCGTGATTCCAAATAAAACTTTAACCTGGTGTTGTGAGACTCCTTGCCGTCCATCAAAGGAGACATTGGATAAATATTCAAAATGAAGAAAGATGAATTACTATGGGGAAAGGGCGAGGTGTTGCAATTAGATATGGATTGCTTTGGCAAAGAGAAATTATAGACAGTGACTGAGTGGCCACCTGTTCTGTAAATGTCTCTGGCTTTCCCTCCCTATAGTCAAAGAAAAGACTTGGGTAAAATAGGCGTGATGATAGCTGGTAGCTGCAGAAGTGTCATTTTGTATGAGTCCGTCGCCATCCTTTACAGAGCTGTCACCATCGTCAACGCAGCAACTGATTCATTGTAGAAGTTGTTTACTGTTGGACACTGTGAGGATCTGAAAAACGAGATGGAAATATAAACCCTTTCTTCTCAAAGAGGAAAGGAGAAAAGGGTAAAAACTGCTCAACCACATGGCTTTACCGTGTTGTGTGTCACCATGTTTCAGTAAACACTGTCTCAGTGTGAAGTATAGGGGTCAAATTGACACAGCAGAGTATTGTTTTGTTGTTTGCTCCTTGGGGCTTGATGATCCACTGGTTACAATTTTTTCACTGACTGAGGGAAACATCATAACTGCTGCAAAGCTTAACCATCGCTGCGAGGCTTACCGGTTTCTGATCTCTGATTTTATATTAGTAGCAGCAGAAAGCTTCGGCAGATCTCTGTCCAAAAAAGCAAAATTCCAAAGTACTTCATTGTTCTTGCATATCCATCTGCTGAAAATGTCAGGGATTGGGGTATAAAGAAAATAACTTAGGTGAATGACAATAAAGAGATCTTTATGGATTTATTGAAATACGCCAGCCGTGTGTGTCTATGGAATGGTGATTCTCAATCCAAACCTCAGGGAAACGTTGGTGCATGGGAGTTTTCTCAGTCACACATTTCGGTTTGCCCATCCTCTCAGCTAAGTATGTGGGTCACATGTGGAATGGTTAATCATGGAACCCCTACAGTGCAGAAGGAAACCATTTGTCCTATTGAGCCTGCACCGACAACAATCTCAAGGAATGGGCAATAGAATGCTGGCCAGCCAGCGACATCCTATCCCATGAATGAATTAAAAACAAAACCCCATCCATACCCTAACCCCGTAACATGAAGTACTTACCCCCTGACACGAAGGGGCAGTTTAGCATGGCCATTCCACCTGACCTGCACATCTTTGGAGTGTGGGAGGAAACTGGAGCACTCGGAGGAAATCCACACAGATATGGTGGGTACTGTGTAAATGCCACATAGTCACCCAAGGCTAGAAATGAACACGGGTCCCTGCCACTGTGAGGCAGCAGTTCTAACCACTGTGCCACTGTGTCACCCAAAAGCAAAGTTTAACTATAACAAATGAATTAGCTTAACTTTTAACAAGTGAACAATGCTTAAGCATAATAAGATAAAATTTTTAACAGCCAACCTTTCACTATTAGTTCCAATCAAGCAATATTTCTCTCATAAGAACATAATACATAAGAAATAGGAGCAGGAGTAGGCCATCTAGCCCTTCGAGCCTGCCCCGCCATTCAATAAGATCATGGCTGATCTGTTGTGGCTCAGTTCCACTTTCCCGCCCTCTCCCCATAACCCTTAATCCCCTCTCTTATCAAGAACCCATCAACCCGCTTCTTAAAAATATTTAGCGAGGCAGCCTCCACCACTTCAACGGGCAGAGAATTCCAGAGATTCACCACCCTTTGAGTGAAGAAGTTCCTCCTCAACTCCGTTCTAAACCGCCTCCCCTTTATCTTGAGGCTGTGCCCCCTAGTCCTACTGTCTTTTTTGAGCGGGAAGAGTCTCTCCACCTCTATCCTATCCATCCCATTCATCATCTTATAGACCTAAAACTTTCTTTAAAATTAGTTAGGCAAATTTGTTTTGATTTAGGTTAACAGTCTTGGAGCTTTCAGAAAGCCTCTTGACAGAAAGACAGAAAGGGACAGTGAGGCACTTTTTATCATCTAGCAGCCCAGGCAGCAAATGCCCCTCACTTTAAAATGAAAATGAAACTGTTTCTTTGCTGCAAGCTTGGCTCCCCCTATTAGCCACATGATTCAATCCCTGTCAATCAACCTAATCAAAACTCACATGACACTGCATTCTTAGTCAAAATTGCCAGGAGAACCTAAATAAACCAAAGGTCTATTAACTCTACAAGATAACACATTCCTAGCTGAAACCAATTGTTCTGCATTCTCAGCACGTTGAGTTGCATGTTTTCCAAGACAAATCGATTCATGTAACAAAACACTGCCTCTTAAAGCGTTCCCAC
This sequence comes from Carcharhinus amblyrhynchos, assembly GCF_965287045.1. Lineage (NCBI taxonomy): Eukaryota > Metazoa > Chordata > Chondrichthyes > Carcharhiniformes > Carcharhinidae > Carcharhinus > Carcharhinus amblyrhynchos. Next base: position 131,047,892 of record NC_137327.1, read on the forward strand.
CGTAACCATTAAAAAATCAAAAAAGTAGCATATCATCACACCCTCAAGTTACTAGTGACCTGTTCCAGAAATAATTCACTACAGAAGCAGATGAAAGTCTGACTACACAGTGTGGGGTGTTCAAAGGTTCAGAGAAATTTTGTAAGGGTAAGAAGTGACTTGATTAAAATCTTTAAGATCCTGAGGGGTATTGACAGGGTGGATGTGGGGAAGATGTTTCCTTTTAAGGGGTCTCTCATTTAAGACAGAGTTAAGCAAAATTGTTTTCCCTCAGATTGGCTTGAGTCTCTGTGAACTTTCTCCCTCAAAAGGCAGAGGAAGCAGAATCTTTAAGTATTCTTAAGGCAGAATGAGGCGGGGATGTGCGCTTGAGATCAGAGTCAGATTAGCCATGGTCTTATCAAATGGCGGAACAGGTTCAAAGAGCTCAGCGACCTACTGCTGACCCTAATTCAGATACTCGTATGTTTGAATGAGGCCCACCCACCACTTCCATATAGCCATTTACCACCTCCCCTACCAGGCTCTTCAAAATTGGCCTCAAGGCAGGACCACGCTGGCAAGCAGGATTACCAGCCGGTGATGGGGAATTGCAGGCCTCTCTGCTTCTGGTCCTCCCTCCATGGCCATTTAAAAATTTGCTTCCGAGATTCCTGTCGGGGCTGAAATTGGTTCTTAGACTCACTGCTGATGCCTCTGGTACCACACGCCCGCCATCCAGTTCTATTAATGTCAAGAGAATTGAATATCAAGCGAGGCATATTTTGGGTGACCGATGCAATGCCACCTGTTTTGCATCCGCAGTCATATCTAATATAACTCCAACACTGACTGGAGTTCACCCATTAGGACTGTCGTGTGAGTGAGGTGCTGGGTGCGGAGTGCTGAATGAGTGGTGTGAGTGGGTGGCACGGTGGGCACAGTGGTCAGTATTGCTGTCTCACAGCATCGGGGGCCAGGGTCCAATTCCAGCCTCGGGTGATTACTCTCCTTGTGCCTGCGTGGGTTTCCTCTGGGTCTGGTTTCCTCCCACAGTCCAAAGATGTGCAGGTTAGGTTTATTGACCAATGTGAATTGTTCCATAATGTCAGGGGCACCGGCAGGGAAAATGGGTGGGATTAGGGGGAATAGGGCCTGAGTGGATTGTGGTAGGTGCACACTCGATGGGCCGAATGGCCTCCTTCTGTACTGTAGGGATTCTATGATTGCATATGTGGAGTTTGCATGTTCCCTCCCCTGTCTGCGTGGGTTTCCTCTGGGTGCTCTGGTTTCTTCTCACTGTCCAAAGATATGTGAGTTAGGCCATGTTAAATTTGCCCCTTAGTTTGCCAAGATATATAGGTTAAGGGGATTGGTGGGGTTACGGTTTAAGCCTGGATAAGAGTCAGTGCAGACTCAACGGGCTGAATAGCCTCCTTATGCACTGTCGGGATTCTATGATTCTGTGATCGCCTGTGGACCTCTGTTGCAGAACTTTCCACGGATCTGGGCAGATGCTGGAACAAACAAGAAAGTGTTCAGCTTACTTTGTGTTTGCTGAACACCTGGGGTAATTCAGGCAGTAATGCATCATTACACTGCAAAAATGCCATTGTGTTGATATAGGGCATGACTTTGTCCCGCATTTCGCATTACACTGCTGACGAAGGCACCGCACCTGTCAGGAAAATCAAGTTCTTTAATATTTGCTTTCACCACGGGGGATAAATACCTGGTAAATTCTGGCAATGGGACTTGAACTAGAAGAGGCAGTTTCAGACTGATATTGATGTTGCATTCTTTCTGTAAAACCGTTGCTGGCAGTGCAGACGGGCTCATATATTCATTGCGATATCTTTTGAAGTTTGCTTGGGAGAAAACTCAGCGATACTCCTTTCCATGTCCTGGCTCTGCTCTTGTGTCAAAATAAATAAATATTGTCTCGCAGAAGATTCTTCAACTTCCTATTGGTAACTGCTGCACTGGCACCACCCAGTGGAGCCTCACAGTAAGAAAGAAAGCGTGTGTGAGTATGTGTTTGTGTGTGTGTGTGTGAGCGGGGAGGGCAGGTGTGGGGGGGGTGGGTGTGTGCATCTGTATCTGAGCCTAACAGTAAGAAAGAGAGTGTGTGTGTTGGGGGGTGTGTGTACGTGTGTGTTGGGGAAGGATGTGTGAGTGTGTGTGTTTGGATCTGTATGTGTATCTGTGTGTGTATTGAGGATGTATGTGGGTACGTGTGCATGTATTTGTGGGGATGTTGTATGTATGTGTATGTTAGGAGGATGTGTATGTGGATGGGGCGGGAGTGTATGTATGTGTGTGGGGGTGTGTGTGGGTGCATCTGTATACTTGTGTGGGTTTGTGCTCACGTATGTGTGTGTTTGCTTGTGCGTGTGTGTGTGTATGATGCTTCAGTGTGATTTGGACAGGCTGAATGAGTGGCCGTATGCAGAGCAGATGCAGTACAACGTGGGTAATATTTTTTATTCATCCGTGGGACATGGGCATTGCTGGATGGCCAGCATTTACTGCCCATCCCTAGTTGCCCTTGAAATTGAGTGGCTTACTAGGCCATTTCAGAGGGCAGTTAAGAGTTAACCACATTGCTGTGGATCCAGAGCCACATGCAGGTCAGACCAGGTAAAGACGGCAGATTTCCTTCCCTAAAAAACATTAGTGAACTAGATGGGTTTTCCCGTCAATTGACAATGTTTCATGGGCATCAGTAGATTCTCGATTCCAGATATTTTTAATTGAATTCAAACTTCACCATCTGCCATGGTGGTATTCGAACCTGGGTCCCCAGAAGATGAAGCTGAGTGTCTGGATTAACAGTCTTGTGAACCTCTCGACCATCACCTCCCCTAATGCACCTAACATCCACATTATTGGACAGTAAGCATGGCCGATTCACCAACCATGCACATCTTTGTTTTGTGGGGGGGAAACCAGAGCACCTGGAGGAAACCCGCGCAGACACGGGGAGAATGTGCAAACCCCACACAGGCAGTCACCCAAAGCCAGGATTAAATCCGGGTCTCTGGTGCTGTGAGGCAGCAGTGCGAACCACCGAGGAATAAATAAGCAAGCATTCCCATGACTGAATTCTCCAATAATTCCTTTTCGAGGTTTGGGAGTCTGTTTATGTCTCTAGGGTAAGTATAGGACTGGATGTCATTGTGACCTTTTAGAATTTGAATAACCTGGCACGGTAGCACAGTGGTTAGCACTGCTGCTTCACAGCTCCTGGGACCTGGGCTCGATTCCCGGCTCGGGTCACTGTCTGTGTGGAGTTTGCACATTCTCCTCGTGTCTGCGTGGGTTTCCTCCAGGAGCTCCAGTTTCCTCCAACAGTCCAAAGATGTGTGGGTTAGCTTGATTGGCCATGCTAAGAAGTGCCCCTTCGTGTACTAGGATACTTAGGTTAGAGGGATTAGCAGGTAAAATATGTAGGGATATGGGGGTAGGGACTGGGTGGGATTGTGGTTGGTGCAGACTCGATGGGCTGAAGGGCCTCTTTCTGCACTGTAGGGTTCTATGATTCTGGCAGGTGCCCATCTCTTATGATGAATGCTATTGCAACAGCCACAAATCTTGATGCGGTTTCAGTGCTTGGAAGTGTTTTCTCTTAAAACTTGAGCTGTAACATGTTGACCCAGCAAATTGCAAAATCTTACAAAGAAAAGGGTGGATCAATAGACTGAACTATTGAGTTGAGCCGTCCTAAGGTGCGAACCCAATGCAGGATCATTGCTTAATCTGGGGAAATAGAACAAGAGTCTCTCTCTCTCTCTCTCTCTTTCTTTCTTCAGATACTGTGTCCTGAAAAGGACATTGACAATTATGTTCTACTGTGATTGGTGCACAGTTAATCTCAACAAAGTACTGCAATGGTTTGCCATTGCCATCTGAAGATGGTTGACCTGGAAACTCTCCCGCTCTTATCACTTTCCAATTGTGTACTGGAAGGATTTATAGATTGATATCAGTGACTTGTGGTGTGCCTCAGGGGTCAGTCCTGGGACCCACAGCTTTTCACAACGTACATTAACGATTTGGAGGAAGGAACTGAAGGCACTGTAGCTACGTTTGCAGACGATACAAAGATATGTAGAGGGACAGGTAGTACTGAGGAAGCAGGGGGGCTGCAGAAGGACTTGGACAGGTTAGGAGAGTGGGCAAAGAAATGGCCGATGGAATACAATGTGGAAAAATGGACTTTGGAAGGAAGAATGGAGGCATAGACTATTTTCTAAATGGGAAAATGCTTAGGAAATCAGAAACACAAAGGGTCTTGGGAGTCATCGTTCAAAATTCTCTTAAGGTTAACTTGCAGGTTCAGTCAGCGGTTAGGAATGCAAATACAATGTTAGCATTCATACCAAGAGGGCTTGAATACAAGAGCAGGGATGTACTTCTGAGGCTGCATAAGACTCTGGCCAGACTCCATTTGGAGTACTGTGAGCAGTTTTGAGCCCCATAACTAAGGAAGGTTATGCTGGCTTTGGAAATGTCCAGAGGAGCTTCACCCTGTACCCTAATGCAGAGGAGCCCTGGAATGACGAGCTTGTCGTATGAGGAATGGATGAGGACTCTGGCTCTGTACTCATTGGAGTTTAGAAGGATGAGGAGGGGATCTTATTGAAACTTACAGAATGCTGCGAGGCCTGGATAGAGTGGACTTGGAGAGGATGTTTCCACGAGTAGGAAAAGCTAGAACCAGAGGGCACAACCTCATGCTAGAGGGATGATCCTTTAAAACAGAGATGAGGAGGAATTTCTTCAGCCAGAGAGTGGTGAATGTGTGGAACACTTTGCCACAGAAACTGTGGAGGCCAGGTCATTGAGTGACTTTAACACAGAGATAGATAGGTTCTTGATTAATAAAGGGATCAGGGGTTATGGGGAAAAGGCAGGAGAATGGGGATGAGAAAAATATCAGCCATGATTCAATGGCGAAGCAGACTCGATGGGCCGAGTGGTCTAATTTTGCACCTATGTTGTATGATCTTATGGAAAATCAACCAGTTTGGCCATGTTATGAACACACCTTCTGTAACCATCAAGTCCTGATGTGCAGCTTGAACCCAGAATCTCTGAGGCCACTAGACCTCAAATTGAGAGTAGATATGATTTTTATTTCTAATGTCAAGGTGTGTGTGTGTGTGTGTGTGTGTGTGTGTGTGTGTGTGTGTGTGTGTGTGTGTGTGTGTGTGTGTGTATCAATGTGCGTGTCACTGGCAAGGCCAGTATTTGTTGCCTTAATACTAAGTGGCTAGACCAATTCAGAGTCAGAGTCAGTGGTAGTTATCGTCAGTGCAGACACAATGTGGCGAAGGGCCTTTTCTGTGCTATTTGACTGCTGTATGCTGCACTAGAGACAGCAGGGTGGCATAGTTGGTTAGCACTGCTGCTTCATAGCACCAGAGACCCAGGTTCAATTCTGGCCTTGGGTCACTGCATGGGTTTCCTAAGGGTGCTCCAGCTTCCTCCCACAGTCCAAAGATGTGCGGGTTAGGTTGATTGGCCGTGTTAATATGACTCGAGTGTCAGGGGGATTAGCAGGGGTTACGGGAATGGGGCCTGTGTGGGACTGCGATCAGTACAGACTCAATGGGCCAAATACCCTCCTTCTGTACTGTGGGAATTCTATGGGGTTGATTTTCACCCATTTTCAGGCGCAAAAACTTAGTAAATTTGGGTGTGAGGCAAGTGGTGTGATTGGCGACCGCCTCAATGACCATTCCCACTTCACCAATGGCTGGATATGGCCACACGTGGGACCGGGCCTGAAACAGGTGCGGCAGCAATTTAAATGCATTTAATTTGAATTAATGGGCTGGACTCCCAACTTTACCGGCATTTCTCCCTGTCCCACCGCGTCCAGATTCAGCACGAAACGGACATGGTCCGCAGAGGTCCAGTTCGGGTGCTCCAGCTTCTGAGGAAGGGATTCAGATTGGTGGTGGGGTGTGGGGCTGGGGCGTTGGGGGTTCAGGGGGGCAGAGGGCTGGGGGGGGTGGAGACGTGGGGGAGGGGATGGGGGGGGCGGCAGATCAGAAGACTATCTGGTGGGTGGGGGGGGGAGCTGGACGGGTGGGGCAGAGGGGTCCACTGCCGCTCTGCATACGATTGGTAGGGGAACAAGGGGGTCCACTGCCACTCTGCATGTGATCAGTCGGGGGGGGGGGGGGGAGAAGGGGACAGGGGGCCACGATCGGTCTGGGCAGTGGGAGTGGTGGGGGATAAGGGGGACAGTAATGTTGTGAGGCGGAGCAATGTCTGTGGGGGCCAGTGGGGAGGGATGTCTGCCCCGGGAGCGATATGGCAGGGAGCGTTTTTCTCTATTTATTTACTCCGCAGTTGGAGGCTCCGATTGGAGCTGCAGTGTTTTGGGTGTGATAAGCCCCCCTCACAGGCTTCTGCAGCAAGATTCCCATTCTTATTTTTCAGGCAGAGTGCTTATGGGAGTGCCTGAGAACGGGTTTAAAAGTCGGATCTGAAACATTCCCAGATTCAGGTCCGCTCAGCACTTTGAATCAAAATGGTAAAATAGGACCCAATTAATCTATGACTAGAATTTTCCTGTCCCGCCCACCATGGGACTTGCAACAGGGGTTGGGGGGGGGGGGGGGGGGGTGGGGGCGGGTGCGGCTGGTGGGGGGCAGACATGGGCCATGCAAAGTTCCATTGACTTTGGGCAGGATTTTCCAGCTTTGGGGCTGGCGCAGCTGGAAAATCCCACCCAATGACTCAACCACATTACTGGAACCGGAATCAGCCAGGGCGACAGGTTTCCTCTGCTGAAGGGCATTAGTGAAGCAGATGGGTTTTTATGACCACCAGTGGCAGTTTCATAGCCACCATTACTAACCAGCTTTCAATTCCAGATGGTTCTATAAGTTGAATTATTCGGCAGCTGTCAGAGTGGGATACGAACCCATGTCTCTGAAATATCAGCCTGGGCCTCTGGAGCTTTTCAGTCCAGTGATATTACCATTAAACAACTGTCGCGCCTTCGAGAAGTTATCCTCTGATCGCTTTAAATAAGTCTTGATCTGAATATTGGGAAGAAGGGGGATTTGCAGCTTGGGGGAAACATCTATGATGGTATTAAACTGATTTGCCTTGTTCGACCAACCTACACCACACCTAGGGAGAAGAATTGTCAGCAAATTTCTCAACGTGAATCCTTTATTTCGAAAAAATGTCCTTAAGATTTGTCTCCCAGTTTCGCTTTAAGAGTGAGTTGAATAATTTCTCATTAGATATGGGAACAATGGTGAAACGGTCGATGCATTGGGCTGTGCAGAGAATTAGGAGTTCCAGAGGAGAGATGAAGCTCCATTTCCATCATTATAGCACGACAATACTGCGTTAAAATCAGGCAATGAGTAGCTAGTAATGGCACATCTGTCAAAAAAACACTTTGAGCACTGAGCATTGGTGTATTCAACACATTACATTTGTCTCGTAGACTATCTCGGCATGAATTTATGCATGACATCAAATCAGACACATTACATGCATCATATTCCGGTAATGCTTATTAGAAACGTTGATGAATTTAGTCAAATATCACTTACTCTGACCATATCAAATTCTCTCGTACCTTTCTGAGTGTTTGTTGGTGTATTATGCCCTAGTATTGTAGCAATTTTCTTGTTCCTAATGTGTCTCTTTTCTCCAAAGACGTTGACAAAGGGCCATCTGCATCAAAAGATCAAAACTAGCTGGTTTAAAGGCAACCTGGCAAATTGAGCATAAAGATAGTTGAAGATTTTTTTTTATTCATTCCTGAGGCGTGGGTGTCTCTGGCTGGCCAGCATTTCTTGCCCATCCCTAGTTGCCCTTGTTCAGAGGGCAATTGAGAGCCAACCACATTGCTGTGGCTCTGAAGTTACACACAAATTTCCTTCCCTAAATGACATTGGTGAATCAGTTGGGCTTTTCCGACGATCGGCAACGGTTTCATGGTCATCATTAGATTTTTAGTTTCTTAATTTTTTTTTATTGAATTCAAATTCCACCATCTGCCCCTTATAGGATTCGAACCCGGGTCTCCAGAACATGAGTTGAGTTTCATGGGTTAATTACCCAATGATAACACCACTAGGCTATCAACTTAGAAAGCAGACAGCAAGCAAATGTGTGAGTGGAATTAGAGACCTCCCACATCCCAGAGGTGGGGTTGGAGGCCGTGGGATGGGGAAGGAGGTGGGGAGTGGGTTGTTTTGGTCCGGTGGGAGAGAGCAGGTGGAAATCCTGCCAACTTGCTGCCACCATCACCAGCCCCTCCCCACTCCCCTCACACCAGATCGCCGTACCTGCCCACAAGTCCACCAACTCTCCTAAGTAGCCACTTTGGGCGTCACTCACTGCTGCTAGTGGGCAGGGAACTCGCCATCTGGGAAGTCTAGCCAGCAAACACTTATTGGGTTTGACTGGGTGGGGTTCTCAGGCACTCTGTACCTGATCAAGGGATTTGCCATCAGGGTGGGAGGGGCAAAAAGGCACCTACCCCCACCCCCCAACTTCGTTGGCATCCTCCACTCCCTGTTACCCCCATGCCACCCACACTCTCTCACCAGGGATCTATCAGCAATCTCTCCTGAAAACCAGAGTGCAGCACCAGCAGTGGCCACCATTCCCAGTGGCACTGTTGGCACTAGAGAGCAGCCAGTGTCCAGTAGATATTGGGGGCAGGATTTCCATTCTGCTTGGGCCTTAATCTGACAGGAGGCCTGAAACTGTCCAGGTAGGTGCCTGATCACCATCAGATAGCGCGGGACCTCCTGAAGAGAAGCAACGTAGGGTTCCCACTGGTGGACGGCACAGTGGTAAGCACTGCTTCCTCACAGCGCAAGGGACACAGGCTCAATTCCAGCCTTGGGTGACTGTCTGTGTGGAGACTGCACATTCTCCCCATGTCTGTGTGGGTTTCCTCTCCAGTTTCCTCCCATAGCCCAAAAAATGTGCAAGTTAGGTTGATTAGCTGTGGCAAATTGCCTCCTTATGTCAGGGGGAATTAGTAGAGTAAACGTCTGGGGTTATGGGGATAGGGCTTGGGTGAAATTGTTGTTGATGCAGACTCGATGGGTCGAATGGAGTCCTTCTGCACTGGAAAGTTTTTAAGTTTATTTATTAGCGTCACAAGTAGGCTTACATTAACAGCACAATGAAGTTACTTTGAAAATCCCCTAGTTGCTACACTCCGGTGCCTGGTCAGGTACAGTGAGAGAGAATTTAGCCCAGACAATGCACCTAACCAGCATGTCTTTCCGACTGTGGGAGGGAACCTGGCTGGAACCCACACAGACACGGAGCGAATATGTGGTCTCTGCACAGACTGCAACCCGAGGCTGGAATGGAACCCGGGTCCCTGGCGCTGTGAAGCAGCCATGCTAGGCACTGTGCCACCGTGCCACCCCCTAGGGATTCTACAGTTCTGTGAGAACCTAGCTGGTTTCCATTATAGCCAGTGTTACATTCTGCCTGGTGTTTCTCACACTGGAAAAATGTAGCAGGGCTCTGTAGTGGGACTGTTGTTATTCTTGTACGTAAGTGGTTTGGACACAGACGCGAAGGGGCTAGTATCAGAATCTGCTGACGGTGCAAAGTGACGGGGTGTGGTAAAGAGGGAAAATGTGCTGTAAGGACGTGAACAGAAAGAAATATGTAGCAGCAGATTTTGGATGAAAGAGCAGTGAATAGATATATAGCCATCATAGTAAAATTGGCAATGGAGTTTGGAAAGTAATGAGATCTAGGGCTGTAAATATACTGATCTTTGCAGGAAGAATTATAGATGGGGAAAGCCAGGGAAAGGGCAAATGGAATTTGGAGAACTGTTTATAAAAGAAGAAAGTGACGATGAATTTTATGATGACAAGCCGTTGGCATGGCTGCTGTTGAAAAATCGCAGGGAGCTTTGGGCAACCCCTCAGAGAAAAAGTATCGAAGCTGTGCAAAATCTATGACCCAGGCTCAGGGGGCCGATGCTACAGGTTAGTCAGTAATCTTATGTTGAGGGGCAGAGAGAAACGAGGGCCGTATTTACCAAAGCAGACCAGCACAGAGGCACACTGGTTAGCGCTGCTGCCTCACAGCGGCGGGGACCCGGATTCGATTTCCGGCTGCGCGGAGTCTGCATGTTCTCCCCGTGTCTGCATGGGTTTCCTCCGGGCACTCTGGCTTCCTCCCACAGTCCAAAGATGCCTAGGCGTTGAAGTGTGGTCACTAGGGGATTTTCACAGGAGTAACTCTGCTTGCGACACAAATAAGTCAAACTTTCCCTTTAACTAAAGGGACCTACTTGAAGTGTTCGTCATTTTGACAGGATACTCGATAAAACATTTATCATTCCCGTTTTTAATGAATTGGTAACAAGAAAGTGCAAATTCAAGTTTAATATTAGAAAAATGCAGAGAGGGGGATTACCAGAGTGTTTTCATGGAAAGAGCTTTTCGCATGTGGAATTCATCATCGTAAATGATCGTTGAATGTGAGTCAATCACAATATTGGAAGAAAATATTGGAGTAGATGGGTTGGATTTACATGGAGTTTGGGAGACTTTCTAGAATGGAAATCCAGTTGATAGCTGTAGAACTATAGGTCCTGGACAAAGTGGTCACATGATAACGTGGCTACTAAAAGGGTCATGTGACTGAAGGGTGGGCGTGCCCTCTGGCGCATAGGCAGATGAGCTGTTCAGATTTGTGAATAAGCTTTGTTCTAAGTCGTTGGTCACCAGGTATTGGAACCTTCAATTCGATAGGGCCATGGCATGATGTCCTTATTCCAATTTATAGCCCAACTTATAGCTCAGCATCACCACAGCTGGAGTACTGAGTTCTGGTCACCTCACCATTGGAAGGTTTGGCCTACATGTGACCCTAGAGCCACAGCAATGTGGTTGACTCTCAACTGCCCTTGGGCAACGAGGAATGGGCAAGTAAATGCTGGCTAGCCAGCGACACCCTGTCCCACAGATGAATAAAGAATAAAGGGTGTTGCCTGGGATGGGGCATTGATTAGCTATAAGCAGAGACTGAATAGGCCTGGATTTTCTTTAGAGCAGAGAAGGCTAAGGGAGGACATGATTGAGTTGTATAAGATTCTGAAAGGTATGGACAGGACAGAGTGGATAGGACGCAGCTATCCCCCTGGATTTAGAAGTCAATCACAAGGGGGGGCCATGGTTTTAGGGTAAGGGACAGGAAATTCACAGGAGATTTGGGAAAGCAATATTCACTCAGAGGGTAGTGAGAATCTGGAATGCACGGCCTGGGGAGGCAGTGGAGGCTGGAAACCTTACAGTTTCTAAAAAGTACTTGGACGAGCACTTGAAATGTCACAACATTCAAGGATATAGAACACTACAGCACAAACAGGCCCTTCGGCCCACAAGTTGCGCCGATCATATCCCTACCTACCAGGCCTATCTATAACCCTCAATCCCATTAAATCCCATGTACTCATCCAGAAGTCTCTTAAAAGACCCCAATAAGTTCACCTCCACTCACCCACCACCCTCTGAGTGAAAAACTTACCCCTGACATCTCCTCTGTACCTAGTCCCCAGCACCTTAAACCTGCGTCCTCTCGTAGTGACCATTTCAGCCCTGGGTTATGGGACAAGTGCAGGAAAACGGGATTAGCGTGACTTTAGTGATAATTATTGTCAGTGCGGACTGGGAGGACCATTCCTCTGCTACACGGCTCTGTGGCCGGAATTTTACCATCCCGCCTGCCTTGGGAATGGGAACAGGGTGAGGGACGGAACACGGAAAGGTCCATTGGCCCCTCGGGCAGGATTTTACGGTTTCGGGACAAGTGATGCTGTAAAACCCTATGACTCTCTGACTCTGAAGTTTTACACATCAGTGCAGCGCTGGGAAACCCCGGTCCAGGATTTACAAATGCCATCTTATGATTTTGTGCAAACATACAAAGGAAAAAGAAACCGTTTTGTCTGCAGTTGATAAAAATATGTGGTTAAAATGCCTGGTGTTTTTGTGGCAATTCGTTCATTTCCATTACATTTTATACGTTCCTTTCTTGTTTCAGATCAACAAATATCAAGTTATCAGTGAGAAATGGCTACGAAAATGGAACCTTATGAGAATTTTCATTAAATCTACACAACAATCATTGAAGAAACTTGGGCCAGGAGTGCCGTTGCATGGTACAGTGCATTAGCAACTTAGGTCTCAACCGCTGTAGTGTTCAGATTTTCTCTTCCGTATCTGATATCTATTTTCCTTTAACAACTTTCCGATATTCCATGAAATTCAAGTCCACCCACGACATGAGAGAGATGATTTTGCTCTTTGTTCAATGGAGCTGGGAGCCAGGGTGGGGGGGGGGGGGGGGTCGTTGCCTACGGGGGACGTGGGGGGATGTCCCAAAGAGAATGTCAAGAGAGTGCTGGCTCACGAATCAACAGCAAGACTGATGCTACAATTGGTGAATCCCAGTGTTGGAAGTTGAGCAAAATGTTGGTGAAATATCTTGGCTGAAATTCTCCCAAAGAAAAACTTAAGCGCCCAACAGGCAAGAAAAATGGGAGAACCTCCTGTCTGGCTTTTGGGCGCATTTAGTGGAACAAATCTCTCTGGCACTCTGTGCATCACAGAGGGCCTCAGAGAGAGATGCGTGCCTGTAGGCAGGTGAGAGAAGGCCCATCCTGTCGGAGAGGCCGGCAGTATAGTGCTGAGCAGGCCACCACACACTCGCTGATCAATGGGGAGATCAGTGCATGTTCATTGTCACTCCCTATCGCCAGTCCCAATCTCCAACCTCCCCACCATGTGCAGCCCGGACCACTTCTTCCCTCCCACCGATCACATTGCAGAGTGCACGGTGGGTTCTCCCCCCACCCACCAGCACTGATTGGCCCCCCAGTAGGCCACACCCCCTTTGGCTCCACCCTCTTGGCATTGCCCAGTGCCTGGTGAGCAGTGCCAGAGTACCAGCCTGGCACTGCCCAAGGGCACCCACCCTCTCCAGTCTCCCGGTGATGGGGAGGGGGGCTCAATGTCCTCTGCCTCTGCTAGTGGGGTGGGCATGCCTGATCCCCATTGAGGGGGACCAGTTGTAAACCCTGTTGGTGGGAACCACTCGTGGGGGGGGTGGGGGGAGATGCTGGCAGGCCTGAAGACTACCGCCCATGCTCGCTAATCATATGGAAATGACGATTTCTGGTACGGGGCCTGATTACGTGGATAAAAAGGGGCCTGGGGGACTCGTGATTGGATGGATGCCAGTTGTGAGTCATGCTACGTGCACCCTCCCCCAGCCCGCCCCCACCCCCATCCTCCCCCCCCTCCCCTGCTGATGTCCACCTGAGAATCCTGGTTCTTGTATTGAATTTTACTGGGTGGCGAGCGAGGGTAACCTCAATTCATTGGAGAATTGGAGAGGACAACCACATTCTTCTCGCAGTAGAAAATACCGCCGCGCCCATCTGTGAAATCCGTCCTAATGTCTCAGAGCGATTGGCAAAATGCCAAGCAGCATGGTATCTGCGGAGAGAAGGTGGGGGTTAGGTGGTCTTCTCTAAACTCCATCACACCACACATCTAGAAATGCAACCATTCCTTTTGGATGCATAAGTTGAGCCTTCTCATTCTTTAATTCCCAAACAAAAGCCCTGACTTTAACCTTACAGACCTATCCCCAAGTCTTCCAGGTTCCTGCCAAAAATAGAGCAAGGCTGAATCATGACCCCTACCTGATTTTCATTAACAGGCAGGTCCTGGCCAGCCTCGTATCAGGCAGACATTGAGCATCACTGCAACTGAAAAGGCAGGTTCCGATGATGTGAAATAGAATTAAACCGTATTTTAACTGAAGATAACTCAAAGAACAAAAGAGCAGAAAGCACTAAGGTTGATCAAAATGCTCAGAGGAATTTAATTTTTAACCCTTTCTAAAAAGCTTATTTGTTAGTCACAAGTAAGGCTTACATTAACACTGCAATGAAGTTATTGTGAAACTCCCCTGGTCGCCAGAGTCCAGCACCTGTTCAGGTCAATGCACCTAATCAGCACATCTTTCAGACTGTGGGAGGAAATTGGAGCACCCGGAGGACACCCACTGAGACACGGGCGAGGATACAAATTCCACACAGAGACCAAGCCAGGAATCGAACCCGGGTCCTGGCATTGTGACGCATTCCACATAAGTTGCTCCACTTCCCCTTCCCGACCCACACTAATGTAAGGGCTCCTTTATGAGAGCAACACAGAGCTCGGATCATATTTTGCTCATCCGGTGGACAGTGCTAAACACTGTGCTACTGTGCCACCCCCCCCAAACTGTGCTGTTTCCTTAGATGTGGGGGTGCTCCTCTCTTCCCCAAAACGAAATGTGGAGCCTCTGCCAAATGCAAGTATCTACCCCTTCTTCCAACTCTCCCCCCTCACCATCCCTGTCCCATCACCATATTTTTGATTCTGGGCATCTCCAACTCTCCTGCCAGCCAGCCTGATGTTATTGATGGGAGTATTTGAGGCCTGGTGTATGTAAATGCACGGCTGGGAGTTACAAAAAGTGCAGGCCTCCTATCAGTGAATGGACGTGACCTTAAGCTGCTCCACATTCCCTTCCCAGCTCACACTAAAATAAGGGCTCCTTTCTGAGAGCAACACAGGGCACGGATCATATTTTACTTATCTGGTGGATTCATTGATGTTTTGCCCTTTAATCCTCCAAGGTCCTGGTGGCTCTCCAAGAGGGGTGGTATGAATGGTTAGCGCTGTTGCTTCAGAGCACCAGGGACCAGGGTTTGATACCTGGCTTGGGTCACTGGCTGTGAGGAGTCTGCATGTTCTCCCCGTGTCTGCATGGGTTTCCTCCGGGTGCTCTGGTTTCCTCCCACAGTCCGGAAGAGATTATTGTGGTCGCACCAGTTCACCGGATTCTCTGTCTCTTCCCTGTTTCTCGTCTCATCATTTTTTTTGAGATCTGGCCCGCTACGGTGGTGTCATCAGCAAATTTGTAAATTGAATTGGAGGGGAATTTGGTCGCACAGTCATTGGTGCATAAGGAGTATGATAAGAAGCTGAGGACATAGTCTTGTGGGGCACCGTTGTTGAGGATGGTTTTGGAGGAGATGTTGTTGACTGTCCTTATTTATTGTTGCCTGTGGGTTAGGAATTTCAGGATCCAGTTGCACAGGCAGGAGCTGAGCCCCAGGCCATGGATTTTGGACATGAGCTCCGTCGGAATATGGGTGTTAAAGGCTGAGCTGTAGTCGATAAACACGAGTCTGTGTTACAGGGTTGACTGCAGGTATAGGGAGATGGCGTCTGTGGACCTGTTGCAGAGGTAGGTGAACTGTAGTGGATCCAGGCAATCTGGGAGGCTGGAACTGATTCATGCCATGACTAACCTTTTGAGGCATTTCATATTATTGGGTCTCAGACTCACCGGACGACAGCCATTAAGGCAGGTTAGGTGCACTGGCCATGCTAAATTCTCCGTCAGTGTATCTGCACAGGCGCCGGAGTGTGGCAACTAGGGAATTTTCGTAGTTACTTCGTCGCAGAGTGAATGTAAGCCTCCTTGTGACACTAATAATTAAACTTAAAAACCCTAGCCTCCTGTGCATTCCCAGTTTTCACCATTCCACTATTGTGTGCTGTACTTTCAGCTGCCTGGGACCCAAACTTTGCATTTCAGACAGGCATACACATTAGAAGCAGGAGTAAGCCACTCAGCTCTGTGATCCTGCTCCACCATTCGATAGAACGATGGCTGCTCTGACTCTGACCTCACCTCCACATTCCTACTCACCCCCGATAATCTCCCTCCACATCCTACACCGGCTTATCAAGAATCTACCTAGTTCTGCCTTAAAAATAATCAAAAACTCTGCTTCTGTGTTCTTTTGAGGAAGCAGTGGTACTGTTGCCAGAAACTAACCCAGAGATTCATGATAATGCCCTGTGGATCTGGATTCGAATCCCACCATGGCAGATAGTAAAATTGCACAGAATCCCTGCAGTGCAGAAGGAGGCCACTCGACCCATCGATTCTGCACCAACTGTCCAACAGAGTTAACCCTGCACATTTTCTTGGAGCGGGGGTGGTACACTGGCACAGTGGTTGGCACTGCTGCCCCACAGCACAGCGCGATTCTTGGCTTGGCTGATTGTGTTGAGTTTGCACATTCTCTCCGTGTCTGCGTGGGTTTCCTCCGGTTTCTCCCACAGTCCAAAGATGGGCGGGTTAGGTTGATTGGCCATGCTAAATTGCCCCTTAGTGTCGGGAAATTAGCAGTGGGATTATGGGGATCGGGCTTGGCTGGGATTGTTGGTAGAGCTGAGTTGATGGGCTAAATGGCCTCCTTTTGCATTGTAGGGGTTCTATGATTCTATGGAGATATTTCAGGAGGCGTATGTCCCCCCCACACCCCTCTGCTCAAACTTGGAAAATGCTGACGAGCATTTGAATCGGTTTGGAAACTTTCTAAAAGCTGAATCAATATTTGCCGTGTACTGCAGCCATTTAGAGTGAGGTAGTCATATCTCATTAAATTTGAACTGCTAACCAACCATATTTTCCACCTGTCCCAACATAACTAGGCATTGACACAATGTCAAACCTGAGCTGGGAGCAAAGTACTTAAATTACCTAGCCCTGCAGCATTGTGCACAGCCCAGCGTGTGTGGTGGGCTAGCTTTGCGATTGCATTCCACTTCTGGTAGAGCTCTTGTGTTTGGGAGCCAGCACTGGAGTTCAGATCATCGCCTGTTAAACTGCATAAATTCTTAACACAGTGCCAGCCACCAGAGTGGTTGCCTCTTAATTGATTCTTGAGCAAAAAGCCTTTTTCCTTTTCTTGCCATATATCTTCCGTCTTCGATTGTGGAACCAACAAAGCGAATAGCTTCCATTTTTCATGCCAAATACTTCAAACAGGAATTAGAAATTGCTGTGCCATAAATGATTTTTAGTTCTTATAAGATCATCTGAAACCAGATGTTGCTTGTTGTTTAACAATGGCTGCACTGACTGCTATAATACTGGTCTTTCCTGCTATTTAGTAAAGAATCTCTGTTGGAGATATTCTTAAATTGATGGACGAAATACTTAGGAGGCTTTGAGATGGTTCTTCCTTTCATTTATTTATTGACCCTAAGGTCGTTGGAAAGGTAAAAATGTATGTCAGATTATCTTCTTAGGGAAATAAAATATCAAGTTCAGAACATAAGAACATAAGAAATAAGAGCAGGAGTAGGCCATCTGGCCCTTCGAGCCTGCCCCACCATTCAATAAGATCATGGTTGATCTGAAGTGGATCGGTTCCACTTTCCCACTTTCTCCCCTTAATTCCCTTGTCTATCAGAAATATATCTACCCGTGACTGAAATATATTCAACGAGGTAGCCTCCACCACTTCAATGGGCAGAGAAATCCAGAGATTCACCACCCTTTGAGTGAAGAAGTTCCTCCTCAACTCTGATCTAAACTGCCCCCCTCTTATTTTGAGGCTGTGCCCTCTAGTTCTGTTTTTCTTTCTAAGCGGAAAGAATCTCTCTACCTTTACCCTATCTAGCCCCTTCATTATCTTGTAAATCTCTATAAGATCCCCCCTCAGCCTTCTAAACTCCAATGAGTGCAGGCCCAGTCTATTTAATCTCTCCTCATAAGCTAACCCCCTCATCTCCGGTATCAGCCTGGTGAACCTTCTCTGTATTCCCTCCGAGGCCAATATATCCTCACACAAATAAGGGGACCAAAACCGCACATGGTACTCCAGCTGTGGCCTCACCAGTACCCTGTACAGTTGCAGCAAGACCTCCCTGCTTTTATATTCTATCCCCCTCGCTACAAAGGCCAGCATCCCATTTGCCTTCTTGATCACCTGCTGCACCTGCACACTGGGTTTTTGCGACTCATGCACAAGGACCCCCAGGTCCCTCTGCACAGTAGCATGCTTTTCGCCCTTTAAATAATATTCCTTCCTACTATTATTTCTACCAAAGTGGATAACCTCACATTTGCTAACATTATACTCCACCTGCCAGGTCCTCGCCCACTCACTCAGAATAATATGCTTCATATTTTGCAGCACTTTGGTGCGGATACATTTGCAGAGCTGCGTCCATTTTTACTTTCCCCAGAGGTGGGGATAGTACAAGTCTCACGAGGGTGGCGGGGAATTCCCTCATTAACGTCAACTTTTAGCACGTGGACTGCAGCGATTCCAAGAAGGCAGCTCACCACCACCTTCTCAAGCCAACTAGGGATGGGCAATGAATGCTGGCCAGCCAGTGACACCCATGTCCCATGAGTGAATTTAAAAAAAAATAGAAACGATCTCTTCTTAGGGCTGTTCACTCTCAGGATAGCCTCGATGAGCTGGAGCTACTGTCATTGTAGAAAGATATGCTTGAATCAGCTTCTTAAAGTGATGAAGATGAGGAAACAGAGATGCTTCAGCGTGATTTGGAGGGGCTGAGTGTGTGGGCATCTCCATGGCAGATGCCAAATAATGTGGATAAACGTGAGGTTATCCACTTTGGTAGTAATAATAGGAAGACAGATTATTACTTTAATGGGTGTAAATTGAGAGAGGTGGATACTCAACAAGATCTTGGAATCTTTGTGCATCATTGGTTGAAAGTAAGCACGCAGGTACAGCAGGCAGTAAAGAAGGCAAATGGTATATTGGCCTTCATAGCAAGAAGAATTGAGTGTAAGAATAGAGATGTTTTACTGCAATTGTATAGAGCATTGATGAGGCTACACCTGAAATATTGTGTGCAGTTTTGGTGTCCTTAACTGAGGAAACATATCCTCGCTATAGAGGGAATACAGAGAAGATTTACTAGCTTGATTCCTGGGATGGCAGAACTGTCAAATGAGGAGAGATTAAGTTGGTTAGGATTATATTCATTGGAATTTTGAAGAGTGAGAGGGGATCTCATAGAAACTCATAAAATTCTAACAGAGTTAGACAAAATAGATTCAGAAAGAATGTTCCTGATGGTGGGGGAGTCCAGAACTAGGGGTCATAGTTTGAGGATAAGGGGTAAACCTATTAGAGCTGAGGTGAGGAGAAATTTTTTCGCCCAGAGGGTGGTGGATGTGTGGAATTCATTCCCACAGAAAGTAGTTGAGGTCAGAACATTATGTGATTTTAAGAAGAAATTAGACATAGCTCTTGGGGCTAAAGGGATCAAGGGATACGGAGGGGGGGGAAGGGGGATCACAATGTTGAATTTGATGATCAGCCATGAACATAATGAATGGCAGAGCAGGCTTGAAGGGCCAAATGGCCTACTCCTGCTCCTGTTTCTATGTGAGAGATTAGATTTGAGTTGAATTATTTGAGATGAGAACCAGCACTGGTATATGCATAGTGAGATTCAACATCAAAAGCAATGTCGTTTGACAGAGACTTTATCCACTGGTACATATTACAAAAGCACGTGCTGAATATGGTCTTCCCAAATATGAATATTTCCCCGGGTGAGAGAGACAATCAAGTTATAGAGGAGAGATTGTTGGGGAGCGATGAACAGCGATGTTCGTGTGAAGTAAGAGCAAAACACTACGGATATTCATGTGTTGAGGGACTTGGAGAGGAATTTCCACGAGATTTTCTCTGAATTGTTCATTGACTCATTTATGTTGGTCTGGGTGGGGAAGGGGAGAGCACGGGTTGATTTGTTTATACCAACACTTTGATGGAAACATGACAGCAGTTTGAAGCCTCCATTTGTTTGAAGGGCATTGTCGTTGCCACAGACATTTCAGACTTGCAACAATGGCTGGATTTCTGCTCCTGATTCTGTGCGTTTTATTTATTTGTGTCACAAGTACGTTTACATTAACACTGCAGTGAAGTTAGTGTGAAAATCCCCTGGTCGCCACACTCCTGTTCGGCTACACTGAGGGAGAATTTAGCGCAGCAAATGCACCTAAACCAGCACGTCTTTCGGACTGTGGGAGGAAACCGGAGCACCCAGACGAAACCCATGCAGACACGGGGAGAATGTGTAGACTCCGCACAGACAGTGACCCAAGCCAGGCAATCGAACCTGGGTCCCTGGCGTCGTGAGGTAGCAGTGTCACTGTGTCACCAAGACATCTGCCAAGGGTTGTTTGCATCCGTTCAAACAGTCGGAAATATCCCGAACCCAGAAATCAGGGCTGGTTCAGGCCACCTAATGTAGAGGACGCATCACCTGATCTACACAAGTAAATGGAAGGTGGACATTTGGTACCAATGACCATGGGGGAAATATCACTGGAATTTAGTCCCCTCATTGGCAGGAAGAAGTACAGCGATCAGTTTGAGGGGAGCTTCTGGAGCTGCTGAAAGGCCGCACTAGTAAAGACAACCCTTCTCCTTACGCTAAGCTGGAACAAGACTGTAACCTGCCAACGAGAGAATAAATAACCTTTCTAAAAGTGGTTTATCCCAAGACAGCCTGGGATCATAAATTGCATCATTACTAGTTAAATGATCAGAGATAAATCTGTGATCATCGTAAGGGTGAACTGTTTCTTCAAGAGCATTAGGCTACTGAACTGGGCTTGAGAATCATTACTTGAGTTGTAGTCATTGAACCTTGTCACACCTTGTAACATAGTTTTAATAATGTGATGATATACAAATGACAAAACTTTCTGTAATTTGCAGTGGAATAGCTCTCAATATGAAATGAATGAGAATCCCATTAATGATGGTAGGCCATGGAATCCCTGCAGTGCAGAAGGAGGCCACTTGGCCCATCGAGTCCACACTGACCACAATGCCACTCAGACCCTATTCCCACAACCCCTCATATTTACCCTGCTAATTTGGTAACATTGAAAGAAGAGCAAGAAGCTGCCTCCATATCTAGAACAACACATCTCCCTAGACCCACATTATCTTAAAATTCATCCCTCTTTGCTCTTTGTGCTGTTTTAATGTCAATTAATATCACTGATTTACAGTGCAGTGGGGTATGGGGTGGCAGGGAGGAGGAGCAGAATATTGGTGCTATCATTGGACATAGGTTCAATCCCACCATGACAGATAGCGGAGCTTAATTGACAATTGAATTTTGTCTGGTTATGGACACTTTGCCTCTTGACCAATGCCAAGGGGCACAGGCTGGCACTGACAGGGTGCCCATGCCCAGGAGGCACCAGCCCACCTGCTTCCGCCCCTCGGGGGGGGGGGGGGGGTGGGGCTAGTTCCCCGAATGTGAGGAGCCACTCTAAACCCCGCCAAAGCAAAATACTCCTGGCTGGGCCCAATAATGACATTTAAAGTAGATTAAAAATACATTTAAAACAGGCTAAAATCACTTACCCCTCGAATCGCGATGGGAGAGTCGCCCACCCCCCTCCCCGCCCCAGTACCTTTCACTGCATCCCAGTCCCTGTGACAATAATAAATCAAATCAAATCAAATCAAATCAGGGCCACACACTATAGAGTTGTGATGGTGGAGCTGCGAGAATCAAATCCTCCTTTTTCCTCAGGAAAGGTAGGATTTGTAGCACAGAAAAGGAATAAGTAGAGAGCAAATTCCATGAAATGGAAAATAACTGTCAGCAACAGCAGAGATTGCCGAATGGGTGACAGACTGTCTCCAAGGTGATAAATTACAGCGGGCTGCAAATACTCATTGAGCAACACGGCAGAATGAGCAGTGACCTGCCCATGTGGCTGCCTTCAATGTGCGTTGGAATATCTGTTTTTGCCAACTGATTCACAAAAACCCAACTCCACTTTATGGTTTTATTCCACCAGGTACAATTGATATAGAGTTTATTACAACTAAGAAATGTTTTGCAAACACACGTTTGAGACACTTCCCCAACGACCTGTTTGATTAATTCTCTGTCTAGTGTGGAACAGAGACATTTTGAACAGGGAGAGGTTTGATACTGGTCTATATTCATTGACTTATCTACTCTCAGCTAGTGAATGTGGCCTTCAAGGAACAAGATGCCATGGCATCTTCTCCTGGTCATTCTTCAGTGACTCCAGCTGGGAAACCTGTACGTATCGGTTGAATCATAGAATGTGACCTCCCTGTCCATTTAGCCTCTTCAAGAGCAGTTTAGCTAATCCCTCTCTCCCACCCTTTCCCAGTCATCTGATTCCTTGAATAACTATTTGAAGGATGATTCCTTTCCCTTCAGGTAGTTATTCAATTCCCATTTAATGGCTTGATCGTGGCTGGCACGATGGCACAGATGTTAGCACTACTACCTTGCAGTGCTAGGGACCCGGGTTCGATTTCCGGCTTGGATCACTGTCTGTGTAGAGTCTTCACATCCTCCCTGTGCCTGCATGGGTTTCTTCGAGGTGCTCTGGCTCCTGGGTAGTTTCCCTGTCCAGCCTGCCATCAGAATCGTAGCAGGAGGGGGCGGACCGTGCATATTTCTGTTGACCTCGGGTAGCATTTTCTGGTTTTGGGGTGGATGTGGCTGGAAAATCCCACCCAGGGTAATGCTGACACTCGCAATTGTTGAAGAGTTTAATTTAACCTGTGAAGAATGAGAAATTGGGGGCCTGGAGGTGGGGGAGTGGGAGGGAGGTGGTGGTTGGCGATGGTCGGACATGGGAAAATGCCCACCCCTCACAACCATTTGACAAATAAGATGTTTTCATAGACTGGAGGAGGAAAAAGATAGAAAAATCTTTCTCTCGTTACTGATCATCATAAAACTCTGAGATGCGTTCAAGATATTGTGGGCATTGTTCACACAAGTCATTAATGCCTTTCCTAAATTTTAAACAGTTATTAGTTGCAAATGGCAGTAGTTTGGAATCGGGAGTTGTGTATCAGGTGCTCTTGTTTGCTGCATGCATTGTAAACCATGTAAAAAGCAGAATCCAGTTCCAAAATATATCTGACAGTTGTGATCACAAAGCTGTTAGCTTTTCAGAACTGGCTGAAAAATCAGTAAAAATCTGCAACAAAGAATATTTCCACTGTCAGCATTTTAAATGACCAGAACATGATCATGGAGGTTGGCATTTTTTTTCCCAGCACTTTTCTGAATGCTTTGCTAGGCTATTTCAGAGGGCAGTTGAGAGTCAACCCCATTACTGTGGCTCTGGAGTCACATGTAGGCCAGACTGGGTAAGGACTGCAGATTTCCTTCCCTAAAGGACATTAGTAAGCCAGATGGGTGGGATCTTCTGGCCGCGGTCACTCCAAGGTCAGAAAATCCCCACTCAAGGTCAACTGACCTTTGCGTGGTCCATGTCCCACCCGCGACAATTCCTGTGGTGGGCAGGATGGGAAAATTCCATCCGTAGGGTCTTTATGACAATCGATGATTGTTTCATGGTTACTGTTACTAAGACTCGCTTCATATTCCAGATTTAAGTTCAAAGTTTATTTATTAGTGTCACAAGTCAGCTTACATTAACACTGCAGTGAAGTTACTGTGAAAATCCCCCAGTTGCCACACTCCAGCCCCTGTTCAGCGAGAATTTAGCTCGGCCAGTGCATCTGACAAGCACGTCTTTCAGAGCACCCGGAGGAAACCCACGCAGACATGGGAAGAATGTGCAAACTCCATATGGACAGTGACCCAAGCTGGGAATTGAACCCAGGTCCCTGGCGCTGTGAGGCAACAGTGATAACCCCTGCGCCATTGTTTATAAATTGAATTCACATCCTACCACCTGCCAGTGGTGCGGTTAGATTTTCACCTTGTTGTCTGCTCATCAAACTGGCATTACAGACCTGGCCACACGTCAGAGAAACTGCCTGATAATATTTTCCATTGTTTTTATTGAGTAACAGGCTTTCAGGTGTAAGCAGTGAAGGGCTTTTTGGAGTTGTTTTTAAAGGTTCCTCTGGATGAATGCTCTGTGTCTTTAATGATGATCACACTTCATGTGTTCTTTTTTACATGTCTGTGCATACGCAATATCTACTTTGGAATTTGAACTTTAACCTTCCTTTTTATAAGCTTGCAATAAAGGTGCATTATTATTATTACAAAACCATTTCCACACATGTTCCTGACTCAAAGCATGTGTATCTTTTAAAGTTTTTAAGGACATTCAGTACTGGACGGATTAAAAGGATTATTGGAGCAGCTATAAATATTGTACAGTTTTATTGCCTGGATATCTTTGTGATCCACAATTTATTTTTATGTTGTGGACTGATTCTGGAATATCTCCCTCGAGATTTGGATCCTTCTGCCTCGATTTCCCTCGACTCAAAGCCTGTTTCAATATTTTCTTGCCGATTTCTACGAACGTACGGTCATGTTTGCGATATTATTTCACCGTTGGTTAAGTGGGGTTGTTGAGCAGTGAGGCACAGCTAAAGAGAGAGGCAGAATAAAGCTCCTGTTACATTCCAATGAGGGCTCCCAAGGCAAACACAGTAAGGATAAGTTTCGAGGCGAACTCCCTCCATGCCGGCCAATTGAGGTCTGTCTGGTATCAAATGGGTTAAATGCAAAATAAAGTTCCACTAAAACCCCCCTCGCTTAAAATCAATTATGACTCCGAAGACAGAAGAATTAAGCCCTGCTCTCAACTTACCGTCGGTACTGGAAATCTCGAGTAAATCCAATTCTGAAGGAAAGTCATCGACCTGAAATTAGGGGAACATTCACCCTCCTGCTACAATGGACAGGAAAGCGTCGGAGGAACAGAGAATGGCTAAGGTGTCACATTTCCCAATATCACCTGTGTACCTGTTCCCAATTTAGCAATGATGAGTGTTGGGACATCACAGTAACCTGCTCTGGAGAGGCAGATCTGTAATTAGAACATTTAACTGAGGTACCATCCCTGTTTTTTTTTAACAGCAGCAATTTGAAATTAACCGTTTCCAGCATGGGCTTTCCAGGTTCTGCAAACTCAGCTCCTAATGGGAGCTCTGGGCAGTCGGACCCAGCCATCAGGAGCTGTTTAAAGCACTGCTTGTGGTCAAGGAGAAACAGGCATATTTCCCTCCAATCTGCCTCTCAAACAAGTATCCTACCATTCCCAACTCCGTCCCAAACTCATGATTATCCCCTTTCCCGCTCCCTCCCAGTTCCTGGATGATACCCTCTCTTGCAATATAGAAAATGCAGTAGTTTATTTGCATATAGCAAGGTCCCACAAAGAGCAATGTGATAATAGAACATTACGGCACAAACTGTAATGTGCCGTAACAAGAGCAATGTGATAATAGTACTACAGCACAAACAGGCCCTTTGGCCCACAAGTTGTGCTGATCATATCCCTACCTACCAGGCCATAGAACTAATGTAACTCCCAATCCCATTTAATCCCATGTACTCAATGACCAGATAAAGCTTATTTTTGTGGTATTGATTGAGGGGTAAATAGGATACCAGGATTAACTCTCCTGATCTTTTTGAAATTGTGGCAAGGGATATTTCACATTCACTTGCCTTTTATTCATTTGTGGGTCATGGGCATCGCTGGCTAATAAACATTTATTGCCCATCCCAATCCCTAGCCATTGTTCAGAGGGCAACTGAAAGTCAACCACATTGTTCTCGTAGGCCAGATCAGGTATGGAGGTAGATTTCCTTCCCTAAAGGACATGAGTGAACCAGATCTCTTTTTTTTTCCCCCTGACAATTGACAATAGTTTCATGGTCATCAGTAGATTCTTAATTCCAGATTTTTTTAAATTGAATTCAAATTCCACCATCTGCCGTGGTGGGATTCGAACCTGGGTTCCCAGAACATTAGCTGAGTTTCTGGATTAATAATCTTACAATAACACCACAAGTCCATCACCTGCCCTTATTGCAAGAACAGTTGAGGTGCCAGTTCAACATCTGATCCAAAAGATGGCATCTCAGAAAATGCAGCGCTCCCTCAGCAGTGCATAGTAGCATCAGCTTTCACTTTTACCCTCAAGCTCTTGAGTCAGATGTTTCTGACCCAGAACCAAGAGCGTAGCAGCAACAATGGAGCAGCGGAGAGAGAGAAAGAGAGGAATATATCACTGGGCAAACAGCAAAAAGGTCCTCAACCACAGGAGGGATAAAGGAGAAGTGAGGAGAGAAAGCAATAGATTGAGAATGACAGAGTGAAGGAGAGAATGAGAGAGCACTGTGAGGACAAATGACCAAAAAGAAATCAAGGCGTAACTTCACAGGACAGCATAAGTAACTGGTCATTGAATATTTGGCCTCTTCCTTCAAAATTGGGATGTGGTCTAAAGTAGCACCAGGAAATTATAAAATATGATATTAGATTTATGGCTTAATACAAATTAGTAAAACATCAAAATTTGTTTTGTATAAATTCAAGGAAAGTCAGCAGATGGAGATAAAAACCAGATTACTGCAGGCCCTGGAATCTGAAACAAAAACAGAAAATGCTGGAAAATCTCAGCAGGTCTGACAGCATCTGCAGAGAGAGAATAGAGGCAACATTTAGAGACTGGAATATCCTTTGTCAGAGCTGGAGACAAAGAAAATAGAACAAGGTTTATATTGTAAGGGTGAGGGGGAGGAGTAATTGACAAATACAATGGGGACAAGAAGACAAAGGGAATGTAAATGGTGCTGATGAAGGTTGAGAAGGACACTGATAGCAACCCAGTAAGAGATTAGAATGTATAAATGTGTTACAACTCCACAGAGGTGAAAATCCTGACACCAAGTTACTTTATTTACACCATACATCTGTACACAGCCAGATCTCCCATTGCTCCCTGCTAAATGCAGGCTGGGAATCTGACACACCTGCTTTAAATAGGGAGCATGGGGGCTCCCTGATTTAACCATCAATTAGGACTCATCAGTACCTCTTTTGCATACCAAATAAATAAACAAACTCTAATTAACTGAGGGACAAATTAAAAGGGGCAGCTCCCAGAAGGAAAGGGACAGCCCGAACAAAAAACAAAGTCGAAAAGAAACTTAAAACATTAAATCAAAAGGTGATTATCAGGGTTGATAATACACCCCAACCCCTGAGGTGCCCAGCGGCCGTGGAAGCCATCAACTGCACCCATGGACACCACATGCTCCCTCCCCAGGGACATCTGGCCGCGAGCGTAGCCACAGTAGGGGAGCAGACAGTCAGGATGGACAACCCCGTCGATCGCCTGCTGCCTGGACCTATTGATGGCGCATCTCGCCAGGCCCACGAGCAGGTTCACGAGGAGGTCGCCATCCTGACCCGCCCCTCTCCGCACCAGATGCCCATAAATTAGGAATGAGGTACTGAAGTGCAAACAAAACATCAGCAAAGGATGTTTAAGGAAACCAAAAAGAGCGTTCAATCTATAACACAGAACATAGATATGGTCTACGGACTCCACAAGGCCACAGAAGGGCAGTTTTGGGAGCCCGTGAACTGGAAAAACCTAGGTTGTACAGTACCGTTGCATGCAGCACTCTCCACCCAAGGTCCCCAAGATAACTGGAGGAGATCCCTTCGTAGAGGGACCTCAACTGGGGACCTCCGCCACCTGACAGCAACAAGGCCTGCCAAGGTGTATCCGGGCAACAGGCGAGGACGCAGCAGTGAAATGTGTGCAGCAGCAGCCTGTACAGGAAACGCCTCTGTGCGGTGAGCAAGCCAACCTCATTAGCCTGGCTGAAGTCATCACAAATTGGCAGTGCAGTGGTAAGGCAGTGTCAAAGGACAACCTGAGACATGTAACCAATGGCCCTCATGGGGTGGCTCTGACACAGAGTCTTCTAGATTTGAAACGTTGGCCCTATTCTCTCTCCACAGATGCTGTCAGACCTGCTGAGATAGAACATAGAGAACATAGAACATTGATTGCAGAATAATACAACACAGGAACAGACCCTTCAGCCCACAATGTTGCGTCAAACATGATGCCAAATTAAACTAATCCCTTCTGCCTACCTTTTGTCCATATCCCTCGATTCCTCGCATATTC
The DNA here is from genome assembly GCF_965287045.1 of Carcharhinus amblyrhynchos. Lineage (NCBI taxonomy): Eukaryota > Metazoa > Chordata > Chondrichthyes > Carcharhiniformes > Carcharhinidae > Carcharhinus > Carcharhinus amblyrhynchos. The sequence goes on from NC_137327.1 coordinate 131,075,751, forward strand.
ATGTGTTTAACTGAAAATCCCTTAAATGCCCCTACTGTATCTGCCTGCACCACCAGGTAGCACGTTCCAGACACCCACCACTCTCTGTGTAAAACCTTGCGCACTCTAAGGCAGCCTTCACGACATACGACAGCACAGAATGGCTGAGCAGAGACTGATAGCCAATTTCCGCACTCATGAGGACGGCCTCAACCGGGATCTTGTGTTCATGTCGCACTATCTGTAACCCCCGTGACTTGCCTGAACTTGCAACATTTCACTTACTGTCCTGTCTGGAGACAATACACATCTCTTTAACCTATGTTTAATGCTATCTCCACTCACATTGTCTGTACTTTTAAGACTTGAATAGCAGATTAGCTGTAAAGACTCACATTCTAATCGGTATTCTGTAAACCGTGTGTGCCTTTATGTGCCCTGTTTGTGATCAGAACTCCCCACTCACCTGACGAAGGAATAGCGTTCCGAAAGCTTGTGGCGTTTATTATCAAATAAACCCGTTGGACTTTAACCTGGTGTTGCGAGACTTCTTACTGTGTTTACCCCAGTCCAACGCCGGCATCTCCACATCATGAAAATGTTGCCCTCCAGACCTTGTTTCCCCCCACTCACCTCAAGGGGAGGTCCCCTAGTATGACATTTCAACTCTAGGAAAAAGATTCTGTCTGTCAACCCTGTCTATCCTTCTCATGACTGTCAACCCTATCTGTGCTTCTCATTATTTTATGGACTTCTATCAGGTCTTATCTCAGATTTCCTGTTTTGTTGGGGAAGGATAAAACTGATTGATGAATGGTTGGTGAGACATTATATCTAAGCTTCTTTTGATAATTCTTTGTTTAAACTGCAGCTGATGCCTTCACAGTGTACTCACGAGGTTAGAAGCTACATGGATAGCACATGGGCAGCACGGTGGCATAGTGGTTAGCACTGCTGGCTCACAGCACCAGGGACCTGGGTTCAATTCCAGCTTGGGTCACTGTCTGTATGGAATTTGCATGTTCTCACCGTGTCTGCGTGGGCTACCTCCGGGTGCTCCAGTTTCCTCCCATAGCCCTAAGATGTGCAGGTTAGGTTGATTGGCCATGCTAAATTTCCCCTCAGTGCCAGGAGGACTTAAATAATTACGTTGAGTTACAGGAATAGGGCTTGGTTGGGGTTGTGTTAGTACAGACTCGATGGGCCAAAAGACCTCTTTCTGCACTATAAGGATTCCATTCTATTCTTTGAGAAAAGCCCCCAATTGTTAAGACCCAAGTCAGAAACTGCAAGGTGCTTTATGAAGTTTACGTAGACCCTAAGTTATATGTTTGAATTTGGCATGGGTGGGCATAAGGTATCATTCAAATGACACACTAACTTTAAGAACAGTTAAAATATAATAAAAAGAATTTTTATTATATTTTTACAATTTTTTACAATTGCAAGATTCAAACATGATGCAGAATAATCCTTAATAGCTAGCTATCTATAATGTTCCAAGTCAGACAACATCCTGCAAATGTACACTCCTTTCTAGACTTGATACAAAAAGCAAGTATGTTCGTGTGATGTTGGGTTCTCAGCTTTGGAACACCTACTGTGACTTGGTCCTTGGAATGCTAGCCTAATGTCTGAGTTTTCTCAATCCTGGAAATCTCCAAAATGCCTCTGAAGCGCAGGAGAGAGAGAGATACAGAGACACCGCCTGCCTCCACCAGTTTCCACCAGCAACACACAGACAGCAAAATTTCCAAATCCAGACAGAGGGGTAGAACACAGTTGCTGCTCTCCACTCCATGCTACCAGGCATCACCTAACTTGTCAATCATCCCCACATCAAGATCCACTCAGCAATCTCCAAAGAATCCCAAACCCCCAGGACATTGCATTAGGCCTGATTAAAAATCAACATGTCATTTACACTGTCTCAGTAACAATACAGGACACAGGGTACAGACATTACTGTGCCAATAAAATGCTTGGACCTGCTTGAAAAGTCTTCCAGAGAAATATGATTAAACATTTCTTAAAGCTACATTTCTGCCACAAACTCAATTAAAATTCAGAGCATTTATCAGGCATTTATTTTTGATTAGATTGCTAGGCTGATTGCTGTGATGATGGGATTGCCTTGTGAAGAAAGTTTGAGCAGATTGAGTCTTTGCTTCTTGGAGTTTAGGTGACCTTTTTGAAGCATATAAGATTCTCGGTGGGGGGGGGAGGAGGTGTGGTGGTAATGGGGGGTGGAGGGGGGTGTGGGGATGTTGCCAGATCCTGGGAGAATGGTTCATTTCATTGGGGAATCTAGAACCACAGTTCAGAAATAAGGGAGATGAGTGAGAATTTCTTTTTTCAGAGGGTTGTTCTCTTTCCCAGAGAGTAGCAGCTCCTGGGTCGTTGGATATATTCAAGGCTGAGCTAATCTGATTACTGATCGACATGGGAGTCAGGGGTTATGTTGGGGGTGGGTGTAAGAAGAAAGGTGGAGTTAAGACTCCAATCAAATGAGCCATTGTCTTATTAAATGGTGGGACAGCCTTGATGGGTCACATAGTCTGCTCATGCTCCTATTTCTGATGATCATATGGATTCCAGCCCGCAACTAATGTCCAGATATCTGTTCCCTGTAAAACTGTATGAACCAATTGATTAGATAAGGCTTTGTAACTTGTGCCTGGATAGGTAATTATCCACATGTAAACTGTTCACTGCTTGATTTGATTCCAGAGATGTAGCAGGTGGAATACTAGCTCAGTGAAATGAGGCATGCAAACTTGTTGCGATGTGTGAGAACCTGTGCGGTTGGCCAAAAAAGAATCAATCAAAATTAACATGAAGCGACATGCAGTACCATAGTGTCTCCATTGAGCCAAGGTTCCTGCTGATAATCATAATCTCGCTTTATCCCTGTCAGACAGGATGATGAAGGATTACATTCTCAGAAAGGAAGGCAACAATTAAAGCAAAAACAAATCTGCTACTTAGTTCACTTGCTCTGAGCAAGTGTGAAGTTGCGACACAACCTTTAAGTCCTGATGGCATTTGTAAACTCGGGCTGTCTTTCAACACTGTTAATTATCTTATAAAAGCGATTCAAGATTTTTTTTATTCATCTGTGCTACGTGGGCACCGCTGGCTGGGTCAGCATTTATTGCCCACCCCTGGTTGCCAGAGGACGGTTGACAGTCAACCACATTGCTGTAGCTCTGGAGTCATATGTAGGCCAGACCAGGTAAGGATGGCAGATTTCCTCCCCCAAAGGACATTAGTGAACCAGATGGGTTTTTTCTGACAATTGACAATGGTTTCATGACCATCAGTAGATTCTTAGTTCCAGATATTTTTAATTGAATTCAAATTCCGCCATCTGCCATGGGCAGAATTCGAACCCGGATCCCCAGAACAATAATTGAGTTTCTGGATTAATAGTCAAGTAACAATACCACTAGGCCATCAACTCAACAGACTGATCAAAACTTTGATCCAGACTTTCAGAGAATCCTCCGCGCTCTCATCCCACCTACTCCCTGCATAGCAGATCTCTACTGCTTCCCGAAGATACACAAGGCAAACACACCTGGCCGTCCCATCGTACCAGGTAATGGAACCCTGTGCAAAAACCTCGCCGGCTACGTCGAGGGCATCCTGAAACCCATTGTACAAAGAACCCCCAGCTTTGTCGCAACACTACTGACTTCCTATAGAGACTCACCGCACGTGGAGCAGTTGAACCAGGAGCACTCCTCGTCATAATGGATGTCTCGGCACTCTACACCAGCATCCTCCATGATGATGGCATTGCTGCAACTGCCTCAGTGCTCAACGCCAACAACTGCCAATTTCCAGATGCAATTTTACAACTCATCTGCTTCATCCTGGACCACAATGTCTTCACCTTCAACAACCAGTTCTTCATCCAGACACACGGAACAGTCATGGGGACCAAATTCGCACCTCAATATGCCAACATCTTCATGCCCAGGTTCGAACAAGACCTTTACACTGCGCGGGATCTTCAACCAATCCTATACACTAGATACATCGATGACATTTTCTTCCTTTGAAGTGATGGCTAACAATCATTGAAACAATCACATGATGACGTCAACAACTTCCATCCCACTTCCATCCCATCAGACTTACCATGGATTACTCTCCGGAGTCGGTTGCATTCTTGGACATATGCATCTCCATCAAGGACGGTCCTCTCAGCATTTCGCTGTACCACAAGCCCACAGATAATCTCACAATGTTCCACTTCTCCAGCTTTCTTGCTTTCAAACAATCACACAACCCCAAACAGACCATTGACGGCAGCAAACTACCCAGCCTTCAGGACAACAGTGACCACAACCCTGCCACAGCAACCTCTGCAAGATGTGCCATCAACATCATCATCAACATGGATGCCATCATCTCACATGTGAACACTATCCACCAGGTACATACTCTTGCAACTCAGCCAACTTTGTCTACCTGATAAAGGATGTCCTGAGGCATGGTACATTGGGGAGAACATGCAGACGCTGCAACAATGGATGAATGAACACCGCTGGACAATCTGATGGAGGAATATCAAATAAACCTGTTGGACTTTAACCTGGTGTTGTGAGACTTCTTACCATCTCAAAGCGACAGGCACCATGTACATAAAATTCTCCATTTATTTTCTTTTACCAGAATGGACCTTCCTTGGACTTACCAGATTACTTGCATGGTTCTTTCATAACATCCTTTAATTCTGCAATGACCTCAACGAGGCCCATGAGGTTTGCCTCATGGAGTATGATCTCATTGATTGAGGTAATGATTGCCTGTCCAATCAGGGAGTCTCACCTGAGTATTTTTTTAAATTCATTTTTATGGGATGTAGGTGTCACTGGCTGGGTCAGTATTTATTATCCATCCCTAACTGTCCTTCATTTTAGAGGGAATTTAAGAGTCAACCATTGCAGTGGGTCTGGAATCTTATGTAGGCCAGGCCTGGTAAGGAGACAAATTTCCTTCCCGAAAGAACATTAGTAAGTCTGGTGGGGTTTTTATAACAATCGACAATTGTTTCTTGATCATTGTTTGACTTTTTAATTCCAGATTTTTATTGAGTTCAAATTTCACCATCTGCCATGGTGGGATTTGAACCCAGGCTCTCCAGGGCATTACCTTGGGTTTCTGAATCACTAGCCCAGTGACAGTGCCACTACTCCCCTAAATATATATGATGTGGAATGTCTAACAATTTGGATCCTGACCATGAACCTGAAGCACTCTTAGGAATGAAGATAAGTTTGTAAATAAAGGGAATCTGGTGAAGGAACAACAGCCTCTGAGGTTATTTCAAATTCACTTCTATTTATCTCTATCCATAGATTACTTTCTACCTACTTAACACTTTTGGGATTAATACCTCTTTCTCTTTATGCCCATCCTTATATCAATCCATTTCTTTATTTTATTCTTATTCATTCTTGGAGGAGTTGCCAAGACATTGAATGTACACAAAAGGCAGCTAGATATAGCCTGAGGGACGAATGGGATCAAAGGTTATGGGGAGAAAGCAGGATTAGGCTATTGAGTTGGATGATCAGCCATGATCACGATGAATGGTGGAGCAGGCTTGAAGGGCCAAATGGCCTCCTCCTGTTCCTGTCTTCTATGTTTCTGTGTTTCTCTGAGTTATGGTCCATCACTCAAGGGATGCAGAAATTGTTTGCCCAACTGAGGGGATTGGTTAACGTCACGACAGTTGATCTGATGGCTATAACCTTGACTGTCACGATTCTAAAAACATAGTGGGACTGATGTCAAATGCAGGACCTACATTCAAATTCCAAATATACTCTATGAATATCTGATAATCACTGAGCAATGGAATAATAAGCACTGTGAATGTATTTTCATGAAAACACTTCAGATGCTGACACGTGTAAGCATTTAAATAAAAAGGTAGGTTTTCTGAAGTTGCCTGCCTGGTGTAGAGTCTTCCTCAATGGGATCGAGGGTTGGAGAATTAGAGGGAGGTCAGGCAGCCACATTAATGGTGTTCTTCCATGTACAAATATCTGATCCGCGCACAGAGATATTTTCCACACTGGGAGTGTACTCTTGAATAATTTGCTTCTAAATTAAAATTAAATCTTTTCCTTTCATCTGCAGGCTTAGGAACACAACATACTAAACAACAGATGTTGACTTAGCCATTGAACCGGCACCACAAGGTACACTCAAATCAGGAGACCAGAACCAAACTACACTCAGCCTAAACCATAGCTGCACTTCTGGGCCTCATTGCTATACGCACTGCCGCTGTCTCCCATTTTATAATTGGAATCAGATATTATTCAGGAACTTAGAAATTATCTCATCCATTAATTAAATTCAGCACTTGAGGCTTTGATTCATGGAATTAAGTCATTGTGATTGGCCAAGAATAATCAGTCAGGATTACTGATATGGGAAACTGGTATATCATGCTAACTTCAGATTGCTTTTCTCCTTAATTTGTGGTAGAGAGAGGAAATTATCCTTTGTTTATCTACAGTGTGCATATGGACGCTTATTGGAAAAGATATTAAGCCAAGGACCTTTCAGATAGTAGCAAAAGATCCTGGCACTACTTGAAGAAGTGTCTCTTCAGTGTTGTTTCAACACTTCATTGGTGGCTAAGGGCTTGGGCTGTCCTGAGAATATGAAAGGCATTGCAAAAAATACAAGTTTTTTAACGTGTCCATGTTGCTCCTGTACTGGAGGGAACAGGCTTAAAGTTTAATGTTTAAGCTTATTTATTAGCTTCACATGTAGGCTTACATTAACACTGCAATGAAATTATTGCGAAAATCCTCTAGTCGTCACGCTCCGGCACCTGTTCGGGTACACTGAGGGAGAATTTAGCATTGCCAATGTACCTAACCAGCACGTCTTTCAGACTGTGGGAGGAAACCGGAGCACCGGGACGAAACCCACGCAGACACGGGGAGGAAGTGCAAACTCCATGACAGTGGCTCAAACCAGCAATCGAACCCGAGTCCCTGGCTCTGTGAGGCAGCAGAGCTACCAACACAGTGCGAAGAATGGGGCAACGTGTAAAAAAAAAAGTATTCTCCTCTCATTGTCATACTTTGTCTCAAATTTACCACTTTCCCACACCTGCATTTATGGGATAGCCATGTTGAAATTATGTAATAACAGGACACATAGGCGAGTTAGGGGCAGCACGGTAAGCATAGTGATTAGCACTGCTGCCTCACAACGCCAGGGACCTGGATTCAATTCCCAGCTTGGTTGACGGTGTGGAGTCTGCACGTTCTTCCCTGTGTCTGCTAGGTCACCTCCGGGTGCTTCAGTTTCCTCCCACAGTCCGAAGGACGTGCTGGTAGGGTGCATTGGCCTTGCTAAATTCTCCCTGAACAGGCACCCAGAGTGTAGTGACTTGGGGATTTTCACAGCAACTCCATTCCAGTGTTAATGCAAGTCTTGTTGTGACACTAATAAATAAACTCTAAAGGTAGCAGAAGGTACCTGGCACCTACACAACCTATAAGTCAACCCAAAAATAGTGCCTTCTGCTGAGGTGAAGGGTGAGTCGCAGGGATTTCGTTTGTGGAACAGGTAAAGCAGTTGGTTCAAAGAGACACATTTGCTAGTTAACTATTAATATTCAGCTGGTACAATGCCCAACTATGAATATGTTACACAGAATATTTAATGCTTTTTCCATTGCTAAGGCACTGCAGGTTATTTCCACAGTTGATGTTTGCATTTATTAACCTTTCCTGGAACATTGAGTGAGATTGCTATTACATCAATTACTTGCTTCACGAGCCCAAGAAGTGAACGGCTTCTTTGGTGCAGGCATTTTGCGCAGCTCGCGTGTAGATTCCAGGCCAAAAGAACAATGCCAGTACTTCCACCATCCCAGCAGTTGGCACGAGTCAGGGGAATAGTGATTGATCTCGCTCACAGATGTCTCCATGGGCCACAGATGTCCTCCTGTTATTGTATTCCTCTGCCAGGTGTTGCAGCTAATGAAGTAGCAATGAGCACGATTTCAGTCACCCTATCTGTCTCGCTGATAGAATCCCTACAAGGCAGAAAGAGGCCATTTGGTCCATCGAGCCTGCACTGACTCTCTGACAGAGCATCCCACCCAGGTAGGCCCAGCCCCGTAACCCCAACTATTTACCCTACTATTCTTGCCAACCTACAGACCTTGGGATATGAAGGGGCAATTTAGCATGGCCAATCCACATAACCCACACATCTTTGGAGTGGGGAGCAATTGGCCCACCTGCAGGAAACCCATGGCAGGCACAGAGGAGAATGTGCAAACTCCACACGGTTTGTTACTCAAGGCTGGATTTGAACTTTGATCCTTAGCGCTGCAAGGCAGCAGTGCTAATCACTGTACCATCATGTCATGTCAGATCTCTCTCCTCTCTTCCTACAGACCATACCATATAGGCTACACAGCTTGGATGAGGAAGCCTTTAGTAGAGATTGGAATTAGAAATGTTTAGAAAACATTAGGGACCATATAGAGAACATTGAGAACTGTAAGGGACAGCATGGTTGCACTTGGCTTGCACTGCTGCCTCACAGTGCCAGGCTTGGGTCACTGCCCGTACGTTCTCCACCTGGCTGTGTGGGTTTCCTCTGGGTGCTCCGGTTTCCTCCCACAATTAAAGGTGTGCAGGTTAGGTGGATTGGCCACGCTAAGTTCTCCCTCAGTGTCCCCAAACATGTGCCGGAGTGTGGCGAGTAGGGGATTTTCACAGTAACTTCATTAGAGTGTGAAATGTAAGCCCACGTGTGACTAATAAATAAACTTCATATTCCAGTCTTCCCCACCTGGGTGTAAATAATCATTTCGGCGGAACAGAAAGTCAGGGAAGACGCATTGTGCACTCTCTCTCGAGTCTGGTGATTTTCGAACCTTTCGTTTTGATGAATTTAAATGAATTAGAAGGAAGGAAGCACCATGTTAGCATCATCTTTCACCACAGGACATCTCAAGATGCTTGAGAGCCACTGAAAGCAGCGCTGACTGTTTTAACAAGTGAACCTTGGAGAATACTGCAACCTGGATCCAGAGTCAGCCCTGTGCAAACAAAAAAATGATGTGGAGTTGCTGGCATTGGACTGGGGTAAGCACAGTTAGAAGTCGCACAACGTCAGGTTAAAGTCCAGTTGGTTTAATCAGCAGCACAAGCTTTCAGAGCACTGTCCCTTCATTAGGTGAGTCACCTGAGGAAGGAGCAGTGCTCTGAAAGCTTGTGCTGCCAAATGAACCTATTGAACTTTAACCTGGTTTTGTGAAACTTCTAACTGTTCAAACGTAAAATGTCATACCATCTATAACTCCCACGACTTGTCTGGGCTTGCAAAGTCTGTCCTGGCTCGAGACAATTCATATCTCTTTAACCTGTACTTAACCTTCTCTCCACTCACATTATCTGTACCTGTAAAGACTTGACTACCTGATAAGACTCGCATCCCAACCATTATCCGATAATTGATTTTGTGTCCATCTATGCCCTGTTTGTGAACACAAGTCTCACTCACCTGATGAAAGAGCGATACTCCGAAACCTCATGCTACTAGGTAAACCTGTTGGACTTTAACCTGGTGTTGTGAGACTCCTTACTATGCCCACCCCAGTCCAACGCCGGCAACTTCACATCAAATGAAAAAGGAAGATAAATTAAAGAGTAGCCCCTCTAAACTTCCTGCCCCTCACCTTGAGATTGTGTCTCCTTGTGACTGACCCTTCAACCAAGGGGGATAGCTGCTTCTTATCCACACTGCCCGTGCCCCTCATATTCTTGTGTACCTCAATTTGGTTACCCCTCAGCCTCCTCTGCTCCAATGAAAACAACCCAAGCCTATCCCACCTCTCTCCATAACTTAAATGTTCCATCCCAGGCAGCATCCTCCTGGCAAATCTCCTTAAAAAGGCCCAAGAGTGGTGTTGGGGTGCATACCAAGAGTAAGTATTCTGCCAGATCCAAGATATGTTGGTCTCGCCTCTGACTCACCATGACCCATCTCTGCTAACAACAATCGCAGTGGATGTCCCCTCAACTGGATCAGGGGCAGTTATATTACAAGAGTGGCTGGGTGAATGCTGTCGACCAGTGCATCCACACATTGAGGAGACTGTTAGACAACAGGCCAGAATTTCACTCTCTCGCACCGTCATGCTTTTAGGCTGGGGGGTGGGAGGGAGTGTGAAATTGAAGAGGTGGGATTCCATCCCAGTTACTCTCCACCCAAACCATTCTGCACTGGGGCAAGCAAGGCCTCAGACAGGAAGCTCACCCTTGTTCCGATTATTGGCCACTTAAGGGTCTGTTCCCACTCAGCCTCAAATTTTGAGTGTGGCGAGAGGGTTGAACTTGCGTGGGTTAAGGCCAAGAATCCAAGGAGTTACATCTTTAATTGGAAGTGGGGGGGAGGGGGGAAGGGCATGCCTCCATCAGAAACCCCCATCTGAAGTGGAGCACCTACATTCCCCCCCTCCCCACCAACACCCATTAAAGGTCAGTGGCCTCAGGACATCCCTCTCCACTTCCTGGCCTCTCTCCCAAGACCCTATTCGCCCCCTTTGCACCTCCTCCAGGTCTTCTGCGCCCGCCCTGCCCTGCGACCCCTTGAGTATATCATGGTCCCCGGTACCCAGACATAGGCTGTGACTTCCTTCTGTCCCCTGGAACACTGCCACTGCAGGCACTTCACACTCAAATTCCCATTCTGCCAAAGAAATTGATCCCAGGGTTGGTAGCCAAGGACTGTTGGAAGATTCTGGACCAAGAAGAGTTTACAGACAGCGACATGTTTCCATTATAACAGGTGGTCAGAAACCTGCCCAGGCTAACCAGAGGTGACAAGGTTTGGACCTGTGGAACTAAGCCACTTCAGATCAGCCATGATCTTATTGAATGGCAGGGCAGGCTCGAGGGGGTAGATGACCTACTCCTGCTCCTATTTCTTATGTCCTTCTGACCGTACCAAGAAGGTGCCATTGTCCGAGGGAATGATACATACCCCAGACAGAACAGGAGACGTTGTCACCCTCATTCCCTGTGGTGAGTTTCATATCACACATTTCAGAGAACTAGACATTGACATCTGAGCACTTGAAATATCAGATGCTACAATTTTAACTTCAGGCCAATACAGTTAGCCAAAGCCGAATGTAGTATTACAGTCATAGTAACATTGACAATAGGGTGCAGAGAAAGATCAATTTAATGCAAGGTAGATCCATTCAAAAGCCTGGTGGCAACAGGGAAGAAGCTGTTGTTGAATCAGTCGGCATGTGACTTCAGATTTTTATATCTTTTTCTCAATGGAAGGAGGTGGAAGAGAATGCGTCTGAGGTGTGTGGGGTCTTTGATTATACTGGTTGCTGTTCCGAGGCAGCAGAAAGTATAGACAGTGTCAATGGATGGGAGGCTGATTTGACTGATGAACTGGGCTACGTTCATGATCCGTGATTATTGCTGTAACTTTCTGACAAGCTCCCATCGTCTCTTCTGTTATATTCTGTCCTACTATATCGTAACAATTCGGGGGCCTGTACACCCCAAGTGACTTCTTGTCTCTTCATTATTCCTCATCAATCAGATTCAAACTGCCTGGTTTAAAATTTTCAAACAATCCTTGACTGTTAACTCTCAGTCACCTTTCCCCATGGTAACTGTTCTACCAATGAGAGTCTACTTGCCAACCAATCAGTACTGTCTTCCCATACAGCATAATGTTATTGTTTCTCTGAACGTTGGGATTCTTGCGATTGTCCTGATGAGTGCAAGATGAAAAACTTTGACAAAATGTCTTTTCAGCAATAACATTGTTATCTTGAGGATCACCTTTTGAGTAATGCTTCAATCTCTTCTTTGTAAAAACACGGTCATTTTGAGTCATTTTAAGTGATTCTGATTTTTGCCATGTTTTTGCCTGAATTTTGTCTTTGATGTTTTTGTTTTTGAACAATGCTATTCGTATTCTGGCAGCTACAGCTCCCACACTGGACAAAAGCTTTGTCTCTTTCCTACAGCTATTACACTCCCTTTGCCTTTTGTCTTCATCACTTAATCTTTCCTGCCTTCCAATCAATCTCAGGCCTACACTTTTGTTTTCTCTTCCCCTGCTTTTCAACATCATAAAACTTATTTGATCTTTGATTTGATTTACTATTGTCATGTGTACTAACATACAGTGAAAAATATTGCTTCTTGCGTACTATACAAACAAAGCATTCCATTCATAGAGAAGGAAGCGAGAGAGTGCAGAATATAGTGTTTCGGTCATAGCTGGGATGTAGAGAACGATCAACTTAGTACAAGATAAGTCCATTCAAAAGTCTGATAGCAGCAGGGAAGAAGTTGTTCTGAATCTCAGACTTTTGTATCTTTTTTCCAACAGAAGAAGGTGGAAGAAAGACTGTCTGGGGTGCATGGGGTCCTTAATTATGCTGGTTGCTTTGCTGAGGCAGCGGGAAGTGTAGACAGAGTCAGTGGCTGGGAGGCTGGTTTGCGTGATGGATTGGGCTACATTTACGATCTCTTGTAGTTCCTTGGTCAGAGCAGGAGCTATATGAAGCTGTGATACAACCAGAAAGAATGCTTTCTATGGTGTATCTGTAAAAGTTGCTGAGAGTCAAAGCTGACACACCAAGTTTCCTTATCACATTTCGAGTGTCTTTTACTTTTGAGAAAGAATCACATTAATTCAGTTTCCATTATCACAGATGCCATCAGACATGCTGATCAGAACACTACTACCCCACCCTACACAGAATTGGAGTAGGCGAGGAGCTGACAATGGAAATCCCCGTTGGCCTGACTTGGGAACTTCCAGTCTCGCTCAAGCGAGGCTGCAAAATCCTGCCCACTGAATATTTCCACTATTTTATAACTTTATTTCAGATTTCTATCATCCACAGACTTTGCTTTTATTTAGTTCCTTGTGCCTGCTTCACTGGCAATTAATTAATCATAGCTGTTGTTAAGATGGCCGGAAACTCCAAAGTTTTTTCATGAAGTTAGCCTAGACCTTAAGTTTTACATTTGATTTTGGCTCTAGGGTGGGCATAAGGTGATTCATTCTAGCCATGATCCAAATGATCCAAGGAAGCTTTTATTAAAAAAGAAAGTTTATTTAAGAATGCAGTTAAAATATAACAAAAAGGATTAGTATAACTTTTACAATCACAAAACTTCAACATAACGCTGTTCATTCTTAACAGCTAGCTATCTCTGTTGTTCCAAGTTAAACAATACCCCACAGACACACACCTTTCTCCAGACTTAGCACAACTATGGTCATGTGATGAGGGATTTGCAGCCTTTTAATGCCTGTTGTGAATTGGTCCTTTCAATGTTGTAATAATTCTCCAAGACTCCCCAATGTTGGAACTTTCAGAAAATCTCTGGCATGAGAGAGACCCTGCCTGCTTCCACCAGCTTCTGGCAGCAACTGAGAAATGAAACTAAAAACTAGAACGCTCTGTAGAAAAAAGCTGTCCCCAGTCAAATGCCATAAATTGTCAATCAATTTATTCGAGCTGCACTGTGCAATCCTATGGGGCACATTACAACCACAGCACCCTGCATTACTTCAGATTAAAATCAGCATGATGTTAATTATAGTGCCTCAGCAGCAAAAAAGGATGTTGGTTATAGACAACAACCCACCAATGAAATGCTAGGGGCTGTTTGAAACATCCTGCAGAAAAATGTGCTTAAAATACTTTCTTAAAGGCCCAATGTGGTCACACTATTCCAGAGCCCTGAATAACTGCATATTTATTGCTACCTCCCCAGCTGACACCTCGCCCAATTTGTCTCACCAAGGAATAAGGAACTACAATGTGATACCAGAACCAAAATATTCAGGAATGACTCAAAAGGACTGTATCATTACAGAAAATAAACGATTGAAGGGTAACTCAAAGGTGATTCTCAAGATAATGAAATGTTCCTACAAAAAAAGACTTTTTGTCAAAGTTTATCATCTTGCACTCATCAGGACAATCGCAAGAACCCCAATGTTCGGAAAAACAACAACATGATGTTGTATGGGAAAAGAATCCCGATTGGTTGGCAAGTAGGCTGTCTTTGGTAGAACAGTGACTGAGAGTTAACAGTCAAGCATTGTTTGAAAATTTTAAACCAGGCATTTTGAACCTGATTGATAAGGAATAATGACAAGACATGAAGTCACTTGTGGTGTACAGGCCACAAATTTATTACTATGTAGTAGGACAGGATACATCAGAAAAGATAATGGGAGCTTGTCAGAAAGGTGGAGCGAAATCACGGGTCGTGAGCGAAGCCCAGTCCATTAGTCAAACCAGCCTCCCATCCATTGACACTTCCCGCTGTTTCAGAAAAATAGCCAGCCTAATTAAAGACCTGACACACCCGGGGCATTCTCTCTTCAATTTATCTTTGCTAATCAACCTGACCTACACATCTTTGGACTGTGGGAGGAAACCGGAGCGCCCAGAGGAAACCCACACAGGCATGGGGAGAAAGTGCAAACTCTACACAGATCGGCACCCGAGGCTGGAATCGAACCTAGGTCCCTGGTGCTGGGAAAAAGATACAAAAGTCTGAGGACACATACCAACTGACTCAAGAACAGCTTCTTCCCTGCTGCCATTAGACTTTTGAATGGGTCTACTTCGTATTAAGTTGATCTTTCTCCACAAACTAGTTGTGAATGTAATACTATACTCTGCACTCTTTCCTTTCCTTCTCTATGAATGGCATGCTTTGTCTGTATGGCGCTCAAGAAACAATACTTTTCACAGTAAGTTAACACATGTGACAATAATAAATTCAATCAAATCAAATCAAAGCGTTTTAATCTACATTTATATTGATAAATTCAGGTGGGTAATGGTATTGTAGATAATGGGGATAATCTTACCAGACTTTGGCAGAGTGTTGGTTCTGGTGAGAAAATCGGAATATTTCTCTTCAGAAAAACAGGTTGGTTTTCTCTCTAGGTCTTACTACTGGGAGATGGGGTAGTCCTTTGTGGGGGGGGGCGGTGTTGGGGAAGTGGGTGTTGGTGGGATAATAGAGGTTGTTAGTGGGACAGTTCAAAGAGTGCCATGCTGGGATGTGATCTAGTAGTGAGGGAGCAGGGGTAATCAATTGGGTGGTTGCAGGGGTGTGACCCTCGGCGGCTTGGGATGGTGGGGGGATGGAAACGAAGGTGTGGGGTGAGTTCTGTGGGCAGTCAGGGAGTGGGGTGAGACCCAGCCAGGGGAGGAGCGGGTGAGGTGTTCCGGTAGGGTCGGCGCTCTGGTTGTAAGGAGCCAAAAGTGGTTTTAAGTCTTCCAACTTTTCCTGCTGAATGGCAGTTGGAACCATCCAGAGTTTGTGATTTAAATTGCATTATCAAGTGGTTCCCAATGCAGAGCAATTGCCCAATCTGAACATCTGGGGCAATTTCCACCCATACCTGAGAACGTCGGGCATGTGTTCTCCAGTGCGTTTTTGGGTTACCCCTCAGATAGACTGTACGAGGCTCATAAGTTTTGGGCCAATATAGTTTGAGTAAGACGGGTGCTTAAGTTTAAGCTTATTTATTAGTGTCACAAGTCGGCTTACATTAACACTGCAATGAAGTTACTGTGAAAATCCCCTAGTTGCCACACTTTGGCGCCTGTTCGGGTACACTGAAGGGGAATTTAGCACGGCCAATGCACCCAACCAGCACATCTTTCAGACCGCGGGAGGAAACTGGAGCGTTCAAGGAAACCCATGCAGACACGAGAAGAACATGCAGACTACAGGCAGACAATGACCCTAGCTGGGTTTCGAAGCAGAGTTCATGGTGCTGTGAGGCAGTAGTGGCAACCATTGTTCACCATGCCTTTATCTGTACTGTAAATTCTATGTCCCGAATAATATTTCCATTGTTGCTTGAACACTTACAAGTTGATAGAATTGTAGAATCTCCAGTGCAGAAAGAGGCCATTTGGCCCATCGAGCCTGCACTGACAAAAATCCCACCCAGGTCTTATCCCCGTAACCCCACATATTTACCCTGATAGTTCCCCTGACACTATTTAGGGACAATTTATCATTGCTAATCAACCTGACCTACACATCTTTGGACTGTGGGAGGAAACTGGAGCACCTGGAGGAAACCTACACAGGCATGGGGAGAAAGTGCAAACTCCACACAGATCGTCACCTGAGGCTGGAATCGAACCTGGGTCCCTGGTGCTGTGAGGCAACAGTGCTAACCACCGTGCTGCCCTAATGAGGATGAAGCATCTCGATTACGCTATATTCCCTTTAACCTTCAAAACCACCAATACTCCTTTAAGCATAATATTTGCCACATAATCCATTCGGAAAGTTGTTTAGTGAAGAAACTGCATTGGCGAATCCTGCTGAACATTTTGACATTTGGAGGTCAACCGGTTGATTACAATTGGAGTTTCTAAGTAATTATTAACATTGATGTTCTGGGGGAGCGTACGTTAGGCTTTGCAGTTGTTTTTCCAACCGTAGGGACATCAGATACGTCACTGGATTGACTTTTAAATAATGCAATATTTAGACGGTTTTTCTTTGTTTCATGTACAGTGTGGGTCTTGAATCTGTAAGGTCATGGTCAACGAATGATTATTCAAAATGTCAATGCATAAACTGAATCGAAATTTCAGTGGAAAAACAGAGGATGTTTGTGATCAACAGGATTTGATGAGGGATGCATTGCATGAAATATGATAAGGAGTGTCACAACACTAGGTTAAATCTGGAATCACATTTATTTGGAATCACAAACTTCTGGAGCGCTGCTCCTTCATCAGGTGACTCAGTCTGGCCTTGGCTGACTGTATATGGAGTTTGCATGTCTGTATGGGCTTCCACCAGACATGAACATAAGAACATAAGAAATAGGAGCAGGAGTAGGCCATCTAGCCCTTCGAGCCTGCCCCGCCATTCAATAAGATCATTGCTGATCTGAAGTGGCTCAGTTCCACTTTCCCGCTTTCTCCCCATAACCCTTAAGTCCCTTGCCCAGCAAAAACCTATCTACCCGTGACTTAAATATATTCAACGAGGTAGCCTCCACCACTTCGACGAGCAGAGAATTCCAGAGATTCACCACCCTTTGAGTGAAGAAGTTCCTCCTGAACTCCGTTCTAAACTGCCCCCTCCGCCATATCTTGAGGCTGTGCCCTCCAGTCCTGTTGTCCTTTCTAAGCGGAAAGAATCTCTCTACCTCTACCCTATCCATCCCCTTCATTATCTTATACGTCTCTATAACATCCCCCCTCATCCTTCTAAACTCCAACGAGTAGAGACCCAGTCTATTTAGTCTCTCCTCATAGCTCAACCCCCTCATCTCTGGTATCAGCCTAGTGAACCTCCTCTACACTCCCTCCAAGGCCAAAATATCTTTGTGCAAGTGCGGCGACCAAAACTGCACACAGTACTCCAGCTGCGGCCTTACCAGTGCCCTGTACAGTTGCAGCAAGACCTCCCTGCTTTTATATTCTATCCCCCTCGTTATAAAGGCCAGCATCCCATTAGCCTTCTTGATCACCTGCTGCACCTGCAGACGGGGTTTTTGTGACTCATGCACAAGGACTCCCAGATCCCTCTGCACTGTAGCATGCTGCAGCTTTTCGCCCTTTAAATAGTAATCCCTCCTACTATTATTCCTGCCAAAGTGGATAACCCTCACGCTTGCTAACATTGTACTCCATCTGCCAGGTCCTCGCCCACTCGCTCAGCCTATCTAGATCCCACTGCAGGCTTTCCACACCCTCCGCACAATTTGCTTTTCCACTCATCTTTGTGCCATCAGCAAATTTCGACACCCCACACTCAGCCCCCTCCTCCAGATCATCTATATCTATATAATGCTCCAGTTTCCCCCCCACACACTCTAAAGACATGTGGATTAGGCCGGTTGGCCATGATAAATTGCACCTTCGGGGAACTAGCAGGGTAAATATGCGGGGTTACGTTACCAGGACCTGGGTGGGATTTTTGTCGGTGCAGGCTTGATGGGCCAAATGGTCTCTTTCTGCACTGCTCCTTCTATAATTCTTACTGTAAACAATTTGAGAAAGTCATTGGTTGAAATCTTTCGGTCTCACCTGCTGTGAGAATCCTTGTAGGCGAGATGGGGTATTCGATGGACATGCAATAAGTCCATTGACCTAGGGCGCAGATTTCTGATCCTGGGGCAGAGATGACCAGAAAGTCCCACCCATTAGATGTGAATTTGGTGAAAAGTACATTTCAAATGCATTGTAGAAACTCAAAGGATTATAATGAGTTTCAATAACCACCCAGGTAAGTCATTGGTGGTATTCAAAATGCAAGGATGGTAAAGAATTAAATATTCAGGCAACAAGATGTATAGAACTATATGGTTCTTTGTAATCTTCAATTGTTAGTGTACATACACAAGCCATGCTATGAGTATAACCTTTACAGTGCGTGAACCTTGTGCACTAACTTGAACATGTTTTCTCTCTGTGTCTGTGGGCTTCCCTCCAGGTGCTCCAGTTTCCTCCCGCAGTCCGCAGATTAGGTGGATTGGCCGTTCTAGGGGTGTCTGGGGGGATGTTATCAGGGTAAGTACGTGGGGCAATGGGGATACGGCCTGGGTGGGATTGTTGTCAGCCCAGGCTCGATGGGCGAAATGGCCTCCTTCTGCAAGGTAGAGATTCTATGATTTACTGAAAACACCAGCAATATAGATTCGTCTTCCTTTCTCTGGCTGTTAGCAGTGATTTTGGAGGAAGGAAATGTAGCTTGAGGTAGGAATGTGGTGCTTATGGGTCTGAATGGCTGAGTTTGCCTTTCTTTCTATCTCCATCCTGCCTGATTTTTCAGCCCCATAATTTTTCTCGTGTCTTTTGATCACCTTTCTTTGCTTAAGTAAACAGCACTGAGTCAGGAATTGAACAGTCACTTAGGCCAAGCAGCCATGTACAAACTAATCTTTGCTTGCCCTGCATTGTGTTATGGGAGTAGGAGAGTAGTGACGTTACATTACTTCAGTATTCCAGGTTAATTCAGTTCACATTTGTCTCAGATTTCCCTCGCCCTTTTAGTTACCTCTTCTTTCAACATATTTTGACAGAGTAGTTAACTTTATCATGAACATACTAAGGTCCTGGTCAGATCAACTGGACAATTAGAGGTAATGGAGCGTTTGTTGAGACTGTGATGTGAAGGACCATCCATAATTGGTTTCTATTTCACAGAAGTACAAAGAGTACTCTCTTGCTTACTCTTTCTTCCCCCTTCCAAATTAATGCAGTTAGCATTAAAGATGAAGACAGGTAATCGTGTGTAGATTTACGTATAAGTGTACACAAAACCTCCGCCCCTGTCAATTGTTCCTTTGTACTGTTGGCAAAGCCATGGACCTGTGGCATCACTCCAAAAACAGACACAAATGTGCCACCAGCGCTCATTCAAACGGATCTTTTTCTTGGCCTCAGGGCTTTTGTCTGCTTGAATCTTTAAAAAAAAATAGGAATCGTTGTTGTTTGCAGAATTGGCACACTTGGAAACTTGTGGATCTTTATCAGCTGAAGGCTAGCTAGTAAGTAACTGAAACATTGAACCCTGTGCACAGGAGTACCGCTACAAAGCATCGCCTCCTGCGACAGATATTACTAAACAATATCATGAACCTCATTGAGAAACTTCAACTTGGTCGTCTTCTTGAAGCAAATAGAGATCTCAGATCAGTGTAAGGAGAGCTTAAAGATGTCTGTAAATACCCCTGTCTGTAGCCTCGCTTAACAGGGTATCCATCACTCACTGAATATTTTTCTCTAAATTGAGAAATTTCGTTGAAGTGCAAAGGGCCTAAAGAGCAAGACACCACCAAGGTTTTGGAGGAACTGGTAAATCAAGGAACTATGAGCAGGATACACGACAATGGCCAGGAAAAGCTTGTAGACTTGTTGGACCTTGCTGCCCAATAGAAATCTAACCATACTGGTTTTGCTACATGGTGTAGGCATCAAATGCAGCACAGTGGTTAGCATTGCTGTCTCATAGCTCCAGGAACCCGTCTGAGTGGAGTTTGTACATTTGCCCCGCGTTTCAAGGGTTTTCTCCAAAGGGTCTAATTTCTTACCACAGTCCAAAGGTAAAGTTTGAAGTTTTGTTATTAGTGTCACAAGTAGGCTTACATTAACACTACAATGAAGTTACTGTGAAAATCCCCTAGTCACCACATTCTGGCCCCTGCTCGGGTACACTGAGGGGGAATTTAACATGCCCAATGCACCTAACCAGCACATCTTTTATACTGTGGGAGGAAACCTACGCAGACACAAGGAGAATGTGCAAACTCCACACAGACAGTGACCCAAGCCAAGAATCGAACCCAGGTCCCTGGAGCTATGAAGCAGCAGTGCTAACAACTATGCTACCCTGTCACCCAGGATGTGCAGGATTGGTGGATAGGCCATGCTAAATTGCCCCTTAGTGTTCCAAGATGTGTAGGTTAGATGGATTAGCCATGGTGAATGTTTGGGTTTACAGGGATAGGGCAGGGGAAGAAGGTCATGGTGAGATACTCTGTCAGGGAGTCGGTGCAAACTTAATAAGCTGGCTTCTTCTGCACTGTAGGGATTCCATGAAATGTACCTTGATCTTCGGGGAAGCCAGTCACCAAAAAAGCAGGTCAGTCTCTGCCTGATCCATGAGAAAGATTATGAAATTTGATTTTGATTTGATTTATTATTGTCACATGTATTGATATACAGTAAAAAGTATTGCTTTTGTGCACTGTACAGACAAAGCATACTGTTAATAGAGAAGGAAAGGAGAGAGTGCAGAATATAGTGTTAGATGACCAAGTTGAAGTTGCTTGGGTGTAGAGAAAGATCAACTTAATGCGAGGTAAGTCCATTCAAAAGTCGGATGGCAGCAGGGAAGAAGCTGACCTTGAGTCAGTTGGTTTGTGACCTCAGACTTTTGTATCTTTTTCCCCATGGAAGAAGGAGGAAGAGAGAATGTCCGGGGTGCGTGGGGTCCTTGATTATGCTGGCTGCTTTTCTAAGACAGCAGGAAGTGTGAACAGTGTGGCCAGGGAGATGGTGTCTGCTGCGGACCTGTTGCATCTGTAGGCAAACTAATGGATGCAGGCAATCCGGGAGGCTGAATTGATTCGTGCCATGACTAACCTTTCAAGGCACTTTATAATGATGGACATCAGGGCCACTCATTCAGGCACGTTGCCTGGCTTTTCTTTGGTACTGGGATGATGGTCATCTTCTTGAAGCAGATAGGGATCTCAGATCGGTGTAAGGAGAGATTAAAATCTGCAGCCTCGCTGAACAGGGAATCCATCACTCACTTAATACTTTTCTCTAAATTGAGAAACTTTGTTCAAGTGCAAAGGGCCAAAAGAGCAAAGTGCCACCAAAATCTTGGAGGTAAATCAAGAAAAAATGATCAGGATGCACAGCCATGGGCAGGGAAAGCTTGTAGACTTGTTGGGCAGTGCTGCCCAATAGAAACCTAACCACACCGGTTTAACCACACGGCAGGCATCAAACCCCTTGAGAGGACCCAGTCACTAAAATAAAATTTCACAACACCTGGTTAAAGTCCGACAGGTTCATTCGGAATCACCCGAGCTTTTGGAACGCTGTTCCTTCATCAGGTGAGTGGGGAGGCAGGTTTCACAAACAGGGCATATATGGACTAAGACACAATTGCGAGATAATGGTTGGAATGTGAGTTTTTCAGGTAATTAAGTGTTTACAGGTACAGATAGTGCAAGTGGAGAGAGGGATAATCACAGGTTATGTGGTTAACTTGTGACTAACCTGTGACTGTGCGCAGGGTTGGGTTGGGCAGTCTGTTATGGTGGATTTGTCCTGGGGTTCTTTGATCCAGAAAAGGTTCCACGAGAGGCAATGGTCTTTCATTCACACGGCCTTTCAAGTACATAACCAGTACATGACATAAGAACATAAGAACGTAAGAAATAGGAGCAGGAGTAGGCCACCTAGCCCTTCGAGCCTGCCCCGCCATTATCATGGCTGATCTGTCGTGGCTCAGTTCCACATTCCCGCCCTCTCCCCATAACCCTTAATCCCCTCTCTTATCAAAAACCCATCAACCCGCGTCTTAAAAATATTTAGCGAGGTAGCCTCCACCACTTCAACGGGCAGAGAATTCCAGAGATTCACCACCCTTTGAGTGAAGAAGTTCCTCCTCAACTCCGTTCTAAACCGTCCCCCCTCTATATTGAGGCTGTGCCCCCTAGTCCTACTGTCCTTTCTGAGCGGGAAGAGTCTCTCCACCTCTATCCTATCCATCCCATTCATCATCTTATACGTCTCAATGAGATCTCCCCTCATTCTTCTAAACTCTAACGAGTACAAGCCTAGTTTATTCAGCCTCTCCTCATAGCTCAACCCCCTCAACTCCGGCATCAGCCTAGTAAACCTCCTCTGCACTCCCTCCAAGGCCAAAATATCCTTGCGTAAGTACGGCGCCCAAAACTGCACACAGTACTCCAGCTGCGGCCTCACCAATGCCCTATACAGCCGCAGCAAGACCTCCCTACTTTTATATTCAATCCCCCTCGCTATGAAGGCCAGCATCCCATTCACCTTCCTGACCTGCAAGCTGGGTTTTTGCGACTCATGCACAAGGACCCCGAGGTCCCTCTGCACCGTCGCCTGCTGCAGTTTTTCTCCACGTAAGTAATAATCCTTCCTACCATTATTCCTACCAAAGTGGACCACCTCGCACTTGCCAACATTAAATTCCATTTGCCATTTCCTGGCCCATTCGCCCAGCCTATCTAGGTCCTTCTGTAGACTCTCCACACCCTCCGCACAATTTGCCTTTCCTCCAATCTTGGTGTCATCAGCAAATTTCGACACCCTACAGGGCCTTCCTGGAAAGAGGAGATGCAGATGTTTTGCTGGCTCTTCACCTGGCAGCTGGGCCTGCAATGCCCTCTATAAAATTACGACCTATAGTGGTTCCAGTGCCCACACTTGGCTCCACTCTCTCTCCATAGATGCTGTCAGACCTGCTGAGACTTTCCAGCTTTTTCTGTTCTTGGTTCAGATTCCAGAATCCGCAGTATTTTGCTTTCACCTTGGGTTCAGAGGCTGGTGGATTCCAAAGAGACTCACTCATTGAGAGAAGAGAAGGGGTGTGGGCTGGCAACGCTGCAGCTCCGTCCACCATTAATCCTGCAACATTACGTGAAACTCTTACGCAATCTCCAGCCCAAATAATGTCAACAGTGGTCGTGAAGAATTATTTGTTCTGGAATAATATGGGTCTTCACTTCTGTGTAAGATCAGCTGAAACGTAACAAGCGGGAGTATGATAAATGTGTAAAATTTACACTTGCGGTAGCTTCAGAATCTCAAAATCCAGCTGTCCCTATGACAAATTTGAACTTCATCCACCGCCTTGCTTTCTTGAGAATCCATTAGCATTTCTAAAGCCTTTTAAAAATATTGTCAAGCTAAAAGGTTTGTCTGATAGGTGCATTATATCAGTCCCTGCCTTTCAAGTAGTCGGCACAGCTAAATACATACTGAACTATCCCTTGGGAAGCACAGCAGTTGGCAGACCGTATCCCACTGGGTCTCCTCAATAAACCATTAAACACATTTCTCATTCCGTTCACATGTTTGGAGACAGCACCAGCAGTGATGATGAATAGCCTTATGGTAGCCTGTCCCGGAATGCTCTCTGCATGCGAGAAAGCAACTGTAAACTTCAGCAGGATGTGGCGAGGATCGGCTTTCAAAGAATTCACGCCATTTGACCCAACTGCTCCATACAGCCTTTCTGCTCCATGTAAACCCCCTCCCGCTCCGATCCATCTCACCCTGTCAACTTATCCTTCTGTTCCTTTCGGCACAATGGCACAGTGCCTCACAGCGCCAGGGACCTGGGTTCAATCCCGGTCTCGGGCCACTGTCTGTGTGGAGTTTGCACGTTCTCCCCATGTCTGCGTGGGTTTCCCCTAGGCGCTCTGGTTTCTTCTCACAGTCCAAAGGTTAGGTTGATTGGCCATGTTAAATTGACCGTAGTGTTAGGGAGATTAGCAGGGCAAATATGTGGGGTTATGGGAATAGGCCTGGCTGGGATTGTAATCAATGCAAATTCAATAATGGAGCAAAGGCCTCCTTCTGCACTGTCGGGATTCTATGATTCTATGATTCCTTGTGTGTTTATCCACCTTGACACCATGGTTAGCACTTGCTGCACATTGCCAGGGACCTGGGTTCAATTTCCAGCTTGAGCACAGTCTGTGTGGAGTCTGCACGTTCTCCCCATGTCTGCATGGGTTTCCTCTGAGTGCTCCGGTTTCCTCCCACAGTCTGAAAGATGTGCTGGTTAGGTGCACTGGCCGTGCTAAACTCTCCCTCCGTGTACCCGAACAGGCATTGGAGTATGGCGACTCGGGGATTTTCATAGTAACTTCATCGCAGTGTTAATGTAAACTTACTTGTGATATTAATAAATGAACTTAAAACTTTAAACCCATGCTCTTCATCTCACCCACTCCATGGGGTAGCAGGTTCCACACTCTGGACGTTTGATGGCTAAAGATGATCTGTTTCTGTAAAGCTCATCCAACATCAGCTTGTGGATAAATCAAAGCCCATTTCAGTCCAACATTCTACAAAGCTGAGAGGGGAGTTTGAATTTTGACAATGGAAGAAAATTGGAGATATCAGATGATCCTTGCCTAGTTTACACCCATTCCAATCGACCACAGGAAATATTGATGGGGTTTATAGTGGCTAGCTGTGATTGGTTTTTGCTATATCCACTTATTTCATGGATATAAGGCAGAGAGAACTTGATTTGATTTATTATTGACACATGTATTAGTATACAGTGAAAAGTATTGTTTCCTGCGCACTTTACAGACAAAGCATACCGTTCATAGAGAAGGAAAGGAGAGACTGAAGAATGTAGTGTTACAGTCATAGCTAGGGTGTAAAGGTCAACTTAATGCGAGGTAAGTACATTCAAAAGTCTGACAGCAGCAGAGAAGAAGCTGTTCTTGAGTCGGTTGGTATGTGACCTTAAACTTTTGCATCTTTCCCAATGGAAGAAGGTGGAAGAGAGAATGTCCAGGGTGTGTGGGGTCCTTGATCATGCTGGTTGCTTTGCTGAGGCAGCGGGAAGTGTAGACTGAGTCAATGGATGAGAGGCTGGTTTGCGTGATGGATTGGGTAAAGTAACACCTTGAACAGGATTGGAGAGCGAACAGGTTGGGCCTTCACCTTGCCTGCATGCCTTCATGCTGAAGGAAATAAACTACCTCAACTTGGTGCAGGTGCAAACATCCAGATCCCGTGAAGCACAGCATCACCCTGTGCCTCATTCTCAAGATGCCCATTTGGGGGAATGGAGCAAGGAACTCCACTGTAGAATGAGCACTAAATTCTGTTTAACGCAGCATGGAAGGGTTTCCCGTATGGGCTACAGCTGCACACCTTTCACTCCCTTGCCTTTGCCCTCCGTCTGGACATGACCTGATGTGCCACTGTTGCTGTCAAGAAGCTGAGGTCCCTGGCGGAGAGCTCGCTGTGTGGAAGTCCTCCCCCTTACCAATAGGGACTTGGTGTGAAGGGTGTTGAACACAGTAATCCCATATAACCGTAGGCTGCATTGGTTCATGGACTCCCAAGATTCTGGCATCTTTTGTAGCCTTGTATAGGTCCACAGAGTATGGAGTAGGTTGTCCTAGGCTGCATCCCTTCTTAGTCTTCTGAGAAATCTGTTACTTTCTTTTTGCTTGCACTTCAGCCCCACTCTCCAGATCTTCTGGCGCCCATTGTGGAGGGACGAACGATCGCTTTAAGTGGCTGCCTTTTAATTTATTCCTCAATTTGTTGATTTAGATTATTTTCCATTCATTCATGGGACATGTGCGTCACTGGCTGGGCCAGTATTTAATGCCAATTGCTAGTTGCCTTTGGAGGTTAGTTGAGAGTCAACTACATTGCTGTGAGTCTGGAGTCACATGCAGACCAGACCCGGTAAGGATGGCAGATTTCCTTCCCTAAAGGGGGTATGGGAGGCATGGTGGCAAACACTGCTGCCTCACAGTGCCGGGGACCCTGGGTTGATTCCCAGTTTGGGACACTGTCTGCATGGAGTCTGCATGTTCTCCCCGTGTCGGCGTGGGTTTCCTCCGGGTGCTCCGGTTTCCTCCCACAATCCGAAAGACCTGCTGATTAGGTGCATTGACCCAAACAGGTACCAGAGTGTGGTGACTAGGGGAATTTCACAGTAACTTTATTGCAGTGTTGATATAAGCCTTATTTGTGGCTAATAAATAAATGTTAACTTTAGTGAACCAGATGGGTTTTTTCTACAATTGACATCAGTAGATTTTTAATTCCAGTTATTTTCATTACATTCAAATTCCATCTAGAATTAGATCTAGATAGGCTGAGCGAATGGGCGAGGACCTGACAGATGGAATACAATGTTGGCAAGTGTGAGGTTATCCACTTTGGTAGGAATAATAGTAGGAAGGACTACTACTTATGGGGCGAAAAGCTACAGCATGCTACGGTGCAGAGGAACCTGGGGGTCCTTGTGCATGAGTCGCAAAAACCCAGCCTGCAGGTGCAGCAGGTGGTCAGGAAGGCAAATGGGATGCTGGCCTTCATAGCAAGGGGGATTGAATATAAAAGTAGGGAGGTCTTGCTGCAACAGTACAGGGCACTGGTGAGGCCGCAGCTGGAGTACTGTGTGCAGTTTTGGTCGCCGCACTTACGCAAGGATATTTTGGCCTTGGAGGGAGTGCAGAGGAGGTTTACTAGGCTGATTCCGGAGTTGAGGGGGTTGAGCTATGAGGAGAGGCTGAATAGACTGGGCTTGTACTCGTTAGAGTTTAGAAGGATGAGGGGGGATCTTATTGAGACGTATAAGATGATGACTGGGATGGATAGGATAGAGGTGGAGAAGTTCTTCCTGCTCAGAAAGAACAGCAGAACTAGAGGGCACAGCCTCAAGATAAAGGGGAGGCGGTTTAGAACGGAGTTGAGGAGGAACTTCTTCACTCAAAGGGTGGTGAATCTCTGGAATTCTCTGCCCGTTGAAGTGGTTGAGGCTGCCTCGCTAAATATATTTAAGACGCGGGTAGATAGGTTTTTGACAGACAAGGAAATTAAGGGTTATGGGGAGAAAGCGGGAAAGTGGAACTGAGCCACTTTAGATCAGCCATGAACTTATTGAATGGTGGGGCAGGCTCGAAGGGCTAGATGGCCTACTCCTGCTCCTATTTCTTATGTTCTTATGTTCGTCACCTCTGCTGCAGCAGGATTTGAACCCCAGCATATTAGCTGAGGTTCTGGATTAATGGACTAGTGATAATATCACTCGGCCATTGCCTCCCTGAGTTTATTGGGTTACAGTTCTGATATCTTCAAGCTTTACGCTGAGATATATCTATTCTCATGTGCTTTGTCTTAATAATTGAACCCACAATGAATTTACCCAACCCCTTATGAGTGAATGATGCCTTATGTCTTGTACAATAAATAAGTCCAAGGTTATATTGTTGTATTACAGAGCACGTTGATCAGTGGTAGTCAGACAGGCAGCAGCATAATGGAATACAGGCCTTAGCCTGTCCTCCATAGCATGAGAAGACTCTCAATGTTTTCCTCAGACCACAATAACATTACAGCATTGGAAAATGTTGAAACCTTAGTGCCATGACTACATAGGAGGGCTTTCAATACGAGCTTTGAAGATACAGCACCAAGCAACACTCAGATAAACAGTTGGTAAGCAGATGGATCCCTCAGGGTAAGATCGGAGTGCAGAATCTGTCATTTCTTGAGTGGGACAGCGCACCAAGGGGAGCAGCACCAAGTTCTCTAAACCAGGAAAGGTGCATGACCTGGGTTTTAAATTTATTTATTCGTGTCACCAGTAGGCTAACATTAACACTGCAATGCAGTTACTGTGAAAATCCCCGAGTCGCCACACTCCAGCACCTATTTGGGTACATTGAGGGAAAACTTAGCACGGTCAATGCACCTAACCAGCACGTCTTTCGATTGTGGAGGGAAAACTCAGACACGGGGAGAATGCGCGGGCTACACATAGACAGTCACCCAAGGCTGGAATTGAACCTGGGTCCTTGGCACTGTGAGGCAGCAGTGCTAACCACTGTATTGCCATACCACAAACAGGATCTGGACCAGACTGATAGTGAGCAAGGGAAATGCATAAAAAAAAAGCAACCTATGCATAAAAATCATAAAACAACGGGGCAGAGAAGGGTGTGCATATAATGAGTGGCTTTCGAGTTGTTGAACAAGAAATTGAATGAAAAGCAAAGATGCCATTACTCCATGGTGCGTTCCCACTTTTATTTGTCCCTGTGGATGGAGCTTGGGGAAAGCATGTGGAAGTGACCTCGCCCTCGGTACTACAGAAGACAAGGTTGAGATTGTCAGAATATCCACAAAATTCCCCTGTTGGGGTGCAGCTGACCTACTGTCCGAATACAAACTCTGTAAAGAGTGTACAGAGAAATGGCTTTTCGATCCAGGTGTTTCGGGAGCAGACACAGAAGCTATAAAAAAAAATCACCAAACAACTTCAAGTGAGTGTCAACACAGGCCGAACACATCAGGATTAATAGAAGAAAAGCAAACAGATCCCCAAAAGATCTGAGGTACAATCTAACAGCCGCATTAACAGTGGGCTCAAAGCCTATAATGGCCGCTAAAACTCACAAGCAGACAGAAATGGGATTTGTACCGGTGAGGTCTTCATTTAATATCATCCCCTCCCCCCAGAAAGGGCATGAATCTGATTTCCATATATTTAAATAAATTAACTTTTAATTACAGGCCTCGATCTGCTCACAAGTTTCCTTCCCCTGGTGTTTCAAGGGCACGTATCGGGATTGCTCCCAGTTCACTGCAAGAGGGCACTGGCACAGGGCAATGCCATGGGGTGTTACCATTTTGGGGGTTCCCGTTCTGCGCATGACAGCATTCCCCTTATTCACCGGGCAGTCCTGTTATCCACTGGGGGAGATCCCGATGTTGGTTTGGAAGCGGAGGGGGCCTAAAATTAATTATGAGGAAGTGGGCCTGATCTCAGAATCCCGGCATTGATGGTGTGTTTCGGCCCCGCCCCTCCAGCTGGCTGATCCTGGCCGGCTCTCTGAAATTGTGAAAAGTGCCAACAAATTAGGTGAGAAAAGGCGGCTGTGAGGCCAGCAAGTTCCAACACAGCGTTTCCCACCTGATCCAACACTCTGTGCAATTTTGGCAAGGGTTTTGGCCTACATTGGAAGACTGGCTTAGAATCAGGTTAAAATTTCGTATTCATCAACTAGAGTTCATGTCAAGCGGACAGCGGCCTTCAGACTCCATCGACCACTTCATCAGCAGCTGCGGACATCATGCCTTGAAGGCATAAAGAAAAATATATCTTAAAAATGTGGGCCAGAATCCTCCAGCATCCACGTCCCACTTCCGCTGCAAGCGAGGACGGGGGATTTGGCACTCAGCCAAGTCTCCGGTCACTGCAACAGAATCAGAAAATCCCGTCGGCATGAACAGCTGGAAAATTCCGACCGTGTTTGTTTTCCCATACATTCTTGTTCAAATCCTGTTGTTTTTTAAAATGGACAAATGCTAACTCATCCCCTCCTGGAATGTGATGCCATTTGCATTGTATCATTGTGTGAAAAAAGTAAAAGTTTATTTACTCGTCACAAATAGGCTTACATTAACACTGCAATGAAGTTACTGCGAAAATCCCCGCGTCGTCACATTCCACCGCCTGTTCGGGTTACACTGAGGGAGAATTTAGCACGACCAATGCACCTAACCAGCACGTCTTTGGACTGTGGGAGGAAACCGGACTACCAGGAGGAAACCCACCACAGACACAGGGAGAATGTGCAAACTCCACGCAGACAGTGACCCAAGCAGGGAATCGAACCCAGATCCCTGGCGCTGTGAGGAGTGCCAACCACTGCGCCACCGCGCTGTTCAGGTGAAGTGCAAATGGCTGGATGGAGTCGTCCAAAGGCAGAGTGAAAGGGTAAAATATCAAAAAAAAAGGAAAAGCAAACCAACAACAAAATGGATAAAAGCAAATTATCACTGCTGCCTCACAGCGCCAGGGATCCGGGCTCAATTCTGGCTTAGCGTGGCTGTACGGAGTTTGCACATTCTCCCCATGTCTGAAAGGGTTTTCTCCAGGTGCTCCGGTATTCTCCTGCACTCCAGATGGATTGGGATTGCTAAATTGCCCTTAGTGTAAGGGAGACAAGCAGAGTAAATGTGTGGGGTAAGGGAGATAGGGCCTGGGTGGATTGTGGTCAATGTAGACTCGATGGGCTGAATGGCCTCCGTCTGCACTGTAGGGATTCTATGATTCTATGGATTCTGTGATTGTGTTGCATAGTTGCACAATGGTTCGCAGTGCCACCTCGCGACCACGGATTGGAGTTTGATTCCAGCCTCGGGTGACTGCGTAGAGTTTGCACGTTCTCTCCGTGTCTGGGTGGGTTTCCTCCAGGTACTTCAGTTTCTACCCACTGTCTCTAGGTGTGTGGATTAGCCATTGTAAATGCATAGGGTTAAGGTGATAGGGAGCAGGGGGAAGCATGGTCCTGATTAAGATACTCTTTCATAGGGTTATTGCAGTCTCAATGGGTCAGATGGCCCCTTTGCACTGTCAGGGTTCTATGGTTCTATGATTCTACTCGAGCAAAGTCAACACAAAGAATTAGTAGACAATATGTCGTCACCAGTCCACAACTCTGGACAAAGGCAGAGCTGTTGTGAATTCTCATCTTTAACAATGTGTTTAGGTCTCCATAGTTACCTGCTCAAAATACAATGGGTTTTAACAAAGGTCCTCAAAGTACATTGTTAGCTGAGAGGGTCCACTCCAAACTGCCCTGCCCAGACCTAATCTGTTTGATTGCTTAAATTTTATAACTTTTGGATTCTGTCATCAGCCGCTGTTTAACCTCAAAAGAGAAGAGAGGATTTCAGGCTAGCACGCTGCCTCTGACCTGCGTCTCCCCCAAAGCCTGATATCCTGAAAGAACCCTGTATCTTCTTCACTTTAAAAAGTGAAGGAATGCCTAGAATGCAAGAATACTTTATTGCATCTTGAACTGCCTCAACCGAGCTCTGACGAAAAAGAACAAGGATCCCCGCCAGACAAAATCAACTGAGTGAATTTCCATTAGGCAGGGACGTGCTGGATTCCATTCACATTGAATTAATGGCAATGCCTATTGACTTATTTTAACTAACTCGCAATTTCTAACAGCTTTCCCTTACTATCTCTGCCTTTCTAACTGGTCTGCCCTTGAACGCAAATGCGCCATGATCCATTTCTTGTTTTGCCTGCGTTGATGTGTGCTAGTTCTGTTTCACCTTTAAGTGATTTGCTGTGGGGTTCTCATTAACACTGGGCCTCACACACCGAGGTTTGGGAAACACACCCTGGTCCATTTCAACGAGGGAAAGGTACTGAAGGAACCAAGTTGAATCAGAAATGGAAGTTACTGCTATCATGGGCTGGAGAGAGGAACAGTAATTATAATCCAATTGACTTTGCAATCATATCCGTAACACAAAGAAAAGGCAGCACAAAGACCACCAAAGGCTTTTCGAAGCACTAAAGCAGTCATTATCAGAAACATCGACATTGCAATTTTATAATTCAGTGATACAACTACACTGGAGATAGGTTCCTCACAGAGAGATTGGAGGCATGTATACTATAACAAAACAAATCAATTACATTTACCTTAGAATCTCTAACTCCAGCACAACCCACCTACTCCAAGTGGAAAACATTATGGGTGTCACAGTGGCACAATGGTTAGTGCTCACAGGCAGGGACCCAAGTTTAATTCTGGCCTCGGGTGTCCGTCTGTGCAGAGTTTGCACGTTCCCCATGTGTCTGTGTGGGTTTCCTCTGGGTATTTCTGGTTTCCTCCCACAGTCCAAAGATGTGGAGGGTTGGTCGATTGGCCATGCTAAATTGCCCCTTTAGTGTCCCAAAATGTGTAGGGGCATTAGTGGGGTAAATATGTGGGGCCACAGCAATTGGATCTGTGCAAGATGCTTTACCTGAGTTTTGATGCAGGCTCAATGGGCTGAATGGCCTCTGTAGTGATTCTATCAGCTTTAGTGTTTGTAATCAGACATTTTCACACTTATCTCTTCAGCAAGCACATTGGATAGATTTAGCAGACTGACTAATTCAGTGGAAGCAAGGTATATCCTTAGATCTACAAGCTTATTTCATCAATATTGGAACGGATGATGTTCTCCAAGTCAATCTGGTGCGTTTTGAGCAATGCCAGTAGCTAAGAAGAAATGGTGAAAGGGCCTACACTAAAGAAACTGTTGAAAACCATTACTGAAAGATATCCTAATTCAATACATCTGTCCACACACACATGGCACCATTTTACTCTAATCAGAATGAACTAGGCTTCTCCTGGGAGTAATTTTGAAAGACAGCAGGTCAACATACTGCAGTCTTTACAATCTTATATTATTCAACAACTCCATCACTCACAAAGATTGGAGAAGAAGACTCTCATGAGAGACAGCCTATTGGCTGAGTGAGAGCAATGACGTTGAAGTCATCCTCAAGAACTGCAAGGCTGTCAAGAGAGTTTGCCAAATTAGTGCAATAAACCATTGATTCCACATGAGGTTCCTACCCATCCTTGATTCAAAACCACATCTGACCTCTTTCATGTCCATCGTCACTGTAAACTACTTTCCCAAGTACTCCAC
This sequence comes from Carcharhinus amblyrhynchos, assembly GCF_965287045.1. NCBI lineage: Eukaryota > Metazoa > Chordata > Chondrichthyes > Carcharhiniformes > Carcharhinidae > Carcharhinus > Carcharhinus amblyrhynchos. The sequence continues at coordinate 131,108,560 of NC_137327.1, forward strand.
TCTTTGACAATTGCAAAATACGTCAAACACAAATGTTGGGTAGACTCTTAAGTGTTATTTTCAGTTTAGTTGGTGTGTCTAGAGAGATTATTACAGATAACAGTCCACAATTTATTGGACAGCCATTTCAAGATATGTGTGAGAAGTGGAATAGCAATCACACTACTTCTTTCCCTCATTATCCTAGAACTAACTACTTAGTTGAATGAATGATTCACACCGTGAACTCACTAATTCTCAAATCTAGACAGAGGAAGCAAGATCTACACATCGCAATGTTATGTCTGAGGGCCACACCTTTAAATGAAACTAATCCATCCCTGGCGGAGCTCATGTTTGGCAGACCAGTGCATACTTACCTACTCTTGCCCATTCCACTCTCTCAGAAACTAGAGAGTAACTAAAAGCGCGTTGACCAACATGCACCTCCAGACAAGGTTGTCATTATAAGATCAGGATGTACCAGCAGATAACCTCCATGTTTTAAAAACTAAGAGATTAATCAGCCCCATCCACATACATGATGGTAACTAAACCTGAACGTGTTCTGTAAATAATTGTACCTTTTTGGAACGGAGGAAATTATCTTTAAAAAGAAAGAGGGATGTTATAATGTATGTTTCAGGGATATCAGCATGACATTACTGAAAGGGAAATGTGTCGGGTGATCCAGTCTTAGTTGCACTTTTGTTCTGAGCAGCGCACATACACAACTCCAATATTTTTAATATTTATACTGATGTGTAACTGTTCTCACCTGCCTAGTCTCAGTAGGGCAGTCATGTATAAACTGTCCCCTTGAGCAGATGCTTCAAGAGAACTGGTTGAATGTGACTGACTAGCATCTGCCTCTCGATGTCAACATCCTCCAAGTCCCATGGCACTGGATTTCTGTTGGGGGGAGACATGCACGAGGTCTCATCTTCTGCATGAGGGAGGGTAGATGATTGACCTCCTTGTCATGTTCTGGAGATTCACTCTCTCCTTCTGGCTGCAGGAGGCAAGAGTCCTAAACAAGCGGGAGATGGCAAAATGGGAGCAGAAGTATCAGACATTGATCCCTGCCCTTTTCTGAGATGGGGGCACTTGAGTGGACTGGTGAATAGGGAAGCAATTCCATATCTGGTGCAGAGTACTGAGTGTTATAGAGAATGAGGAGGACTGGTGCTGTGTCAATAGCTCTGGGTATGAAGGAAGCATGCTGCACCCATGGGTCAAATTAAGGGCACCAGGAGCTAATTGTATGTGCTCTTCCTTGTGGCCTTTTTATTCTTGGAATGTGGGAGTTGCTGGTAAATTGTTGCCCATCCCTAATTTCCCAAGTGAATGCGTGCCCCTGGACATTGTATTCCCAGCTTTCCCTTTCAATAAATCATAGACAAAGAAAGAAAGCTGAATATCATCGGAGTCAGTGGCACAGGAATGTTAATTATTAACAACCTGAGGGTAAGATACTTCAATGGAACAACAGTCTGAACATTTTATGCAGATACAATTAGTTGGCATGATCTCAGGTAAATCAAAATGTCTTTAGAAAACCACTGAACCCAAACGATATGAAGACAGGCTGGGTTGGAATATTAAACCTGATTCTTAATACAAACCAGCCTGTTCCCAGTGAGTGGGTACCGGGATGATGTGATTAGTTGAACCAGAGTTCACTCATTGCCTGACGTGAATTTACAGTGCCTGGTTCTGCAACAACAGTTGCCTCTATGTTTATTTTTACACAAGTTGAAGGGAAAATGTGGATGCCGCTTTCACAGAAGCATAGAAACTTGAAGCAGGAGTGGGCCATTTGGCCCTTTGAGCCTGTTCCGCTATTCATTTTGATCATTAAATTCAATATCCTGACCCCACTTCCCCCCATAGACCTTTAGCCCCAAGAGCTATATCTAATTTCTTCTTGAAATCAGACAAAGTTTTGGCCTCAACTGAAGTCCTACAGTCGGAAGGAGGGAGTGAATCTCCAGGACAACTAAAGTCCTCAACTAAAGTCCAAAGAACAAAAGCAAAGAAAATTACAGCACTGGAACAGGTCTTTCGGCCCTCCAAGCCTGCACTGACCATGCTGCCTGGCCTGAACTAAAACCCTTCCAGGGACCATATCCCTCTATTCCCATCCTACTTTCTTTAGTAGTGAATTCCACACATTCACCCCACTCCGGGTGGAGAAATTCCTCCTCTCATAGAATCATAGGATCCTTACAGTGCACAAAGATACCATTCGGCCCATTGAGCCTGTACCGACCACAATCCCACCCAGGCCCTATCCCCATAACCTCACATACTTCCCCTACTAATCCCTGACATTAATGGGCAATTTAGCAATCGAACCTGCACATCTTTGGTTTTGAGTACTGTCCTTACATATCTGAGGCGACACTTTAATTCCACCCTAGATAAAGACTAGAAAAAAAAATCTCACTTTCTTTCATTGGATATTGTTTGAAAACACACAGCACCAGTTTGCACTGCTCTACCTGACCAACGCCCTCGAATCCTCTAATGTCTCTGAATTATCAGGTTATTTGTCCTATATCCAGCACACTAAGTGACCTCACAACACCAGGTTAAATTCCAACAGGTTTATTTGGAATCATGAGCTTTCGGAGTGCTGCTCCTTCATCGGGTGAGTGTACGGCTGAGCAGAAGCTTCCTCCAAATAAATATTGGGAATATCTCAGCCCCTGCTCCCTAGCTATAGATGTCATTCCTCTCCATGGGTACACCTGACTGTTTGTATCCTTGGTGCTGTATCTGATGTGGAGATGACATTCCAACCACATATCCAATGTTATCACAAAGATCACAGGCCTAATGTTCCACATACGGGTGGGAACTCGAGTTGGGAATGTTTTTGGATCTTGAATCAGTCCCTGTGAGAAACTGAGAAAGGTTTTCACCACGGCGAGCACTTAATTGATATGGGGATGGATTACCTAGTGGCAGAAATGGTGCCCGATGAAGTGGGCGATTGATTCAGATAACCCACAATGGCTTCTGCATTTTCCTCAGGGGAACTCTGCTCAATATGTCAATGTCTTGCACAGTGTCAGAGAGAAGCAAGATGACACAGGAAAGTCTAGAGGCCTGGCACCCAGAGGAATGTTGTCGCTTGCCTCGTCAATGCTGACCCGGATGCAATATTGGAGGCTGCAAGGGAGAGACTGGAGGGGGAGAGATAAGAGGGAGCCAGAAAATGGCCAATGGTTTCAACTAAAGAGGCCTGGGTTAAGATTCTGCCAACAGTGGAAATGGGCAAATGCAAATGCTATGTCCGTGACCAGCCCCGTGTGTGGAACAGGCCACAATGTTTGATTCCCTCAGGAAAACTGCATCCTCCAATCAGCTGAGTGACATCACTGTGGGCTGCTGACAATGACATCCCTCAGAGGTCAACTACTGACCCCCGAAAAGAGTCCCAAGCTGGGAAGCCAACCTGATATCCACTGTCTAGGGTGCTCCCCTTCGAGCATTTGGAGAGGGGAGGACTCCTCCAGTAGTGCATACAACAAACACATGTGCACACTCATGACAGAAATATTGACGGTGGATCACCTTATGTTACAGACTGATTATTGATCAACTAGTAAGTTGGGCAGAGCAATGGCAGGTGGAATTTAATCCTGGTAAGTGTGAGGTAATGCATTTTGGTAAGTCTAATAAGAGTTGCCTCGTCAATGCTGGTCTAATTTTGGTAAGTCTAATAAGGGTCAGATATACACAATGAGTGGTACCTCCCTATTGAGGGACAAAGATGCATTTGTGTATAAGTCCATAGATCTCTGAAGGTGGCAGCATAGGTGGGTAGGGTGGTGAAGAAGGCATAAGGAATGCTTGCCTTCATTAGCGAGGGCATAGAACGTAGGAGCAACCTTGTAAAACATTGGCTTGGCCACAGATGCAGGATTTTGTGCAGTTCTGATCGCCATACACGATCGCTCTGGAAAGGGTGTAGAAGAGAGTCACCTGGGTGTTACACAGGATGGGAAGTGTCAACTATGAGGAGAGACTGGGTAGGCTAAGCTTATTTTCCCTGGAGCAGAGGAGGCTGATGAAGGGGATCTGACAGAGGTATATAAAATTATGAGAAGCATAGATCGGGTAAATTGTAAGAATTTTTCCCAATGACGAAGTTGTCTAAGACCAGAGGGCCTCGGCTTAAGGGTGAGTGTGGTGGGAATGTGGAACGCCTTGCCAGAGAGGGTGGTGGAGGCAGGTACTCTCACAACTAAGAAGCATCTGTGCAAGCAGTTAAATGACCAAGGCATAGTAGGCTGTGGATCAAGTACTGGTAAATGGGATTAATGTAGATTGGTATTTGATGGCTGGCATAGACATGGTGGGCCGAACGGCCTGGTTTCTGTGCTGTTGACTCTGTGACTATGACAACTCAGCCACTGTCCACCTCGTTAAGTGATGGCATCAATGATGTTGCTGTCCCAACCTGCTGAGGAAGCCTCTGGCCAAACGCTCAATTCCCCAGGACTTGCCTTTTGCCCCAACTCCTCCCTTTCCCTTTGAGCAGCACTTCAGCATCCATGTGATTACCTGTGTTGCTGGGATGCTGCTCCCCTCAAGCCCAGTTCTGGATGTGATCCCCAAAACAGTAAGAAGTCTCACAACACCAGGTTAAAGTCCAACAGGTTTACTTGGTAGCAAAAGCCACTAGCTTTCGGAGCACTGCCCTTCATCAGGTGAGGGCCGATACTTCGTTGAGGTGTTGACACGGAAGAATTCTGTTGACACCCAGCCAGTGTCTTTGCAGAGCAGGGAGACGGGGCGGGGTGGGGCAGGTGGGGTCTGCTTTGTCGGGGGGTGTATAGTGCTGGCATTAGCAGATAAAATAGGATGGGTGGTTAGCCCACTGCATCCCTCCCACTTGAGCTGCACCTCATAATAAGCTGGACAGGCAATACATCAGCCAACCTACCCAACCTTTGGCCTATTGAGGCCCTTAACTAGCCAACTAATGACCAGCTGAGGGCCTCTTTCTATCCCTGCACCTGTGGTAAAAGCAGCAATGTTAGATTCCTCTAGAAAAAGTGCACAAGTCAAGCAGCTGAGCTACATAGTTGCTGATAACAAGATTTCACATGGGACAGGTACAATAACGTCCAGACTGGGGAAGGAGGCCAACCTACAACTTCCCATTACTTCCCCATCTCAGGTGAAAAGGCAAGAAGTAAGGTTACTTCCTTGGGGTGGGGTTTGCCTGATTGTGGGTGACCCAGTAAGATGTTGCCTTTGTGAATTCCCCCACAAACGGCCACCAGAGCTCAGCCACCCACATCCCTCTCCTCACTCCACCCTTCCCACTCCCTTCTTGCTTGCAGCTTGCAGCTAGCAGGTGGTCAGGAAGGCGAATGGGATGCTGGCCTTCATAGCGAGGGGGATTGAATATAAAAGTAGGGAGGTCTTGCTGCAGCTGTATAGGGCATTGGTGAGGCCGCAGCTGGAGTACTGTGTGCAGTTTTGGGCGCCGCACCTGCGCAAGGATATTTTGGCCCTGGAGGGAGTGCAGAGGAGGTTTACTAGGCTGATACCGGAGTTGAGGGGATTGAGCTATGAGGAGAGGCTGAATAAACTAGGCTTGTACTCGTTAGAGTTTAGAAGAATGAGGGGAGATCTCATTGAGACGTATAAGATGATGAATGGGATGGATAGGATAGAGGTGGAGAGACTCTTCCCGCTCAAAAAAGACAGTAGGACTAGGGGGCACAGCCTCAAGATAAAGGGGAGGCGGTTTAGAACGGAGTTGAGGAGGAACTTCTTCACTCAAAGGGTGGTGAATCTCTGGAATTCTCTGCCCGTTGAAGTGGTGGAGGCTGCCTCGCTAAATATTTTTAAGAAGCGGGTTGATGGGTTCTTGATAAGAGAGGGGATTAAGGGTTATGGGGAGAGGGCGGGAAAGTGGAACTGAGCCACGACAGATCAGCCATGATCTTATTGAATGGCGGGGCAGGCTCGAAGGGCTAGATGGCCTACTCCTGCTCCTATTTCTTATGTTCTTATGTTCTTATGTTCTTGCAGGACCCCCTTGACAAAGAAACCAGGATTAAGTCTCGATCTGTGGATCTGCTCCTTTGTCTTTCCTGAAGTCCCAGCAGCGGCCATTGCTGTGCTCTGGTACTGTGGGGAAGGACCCAGCTGCCAGCCACTCAGATTAGCTCGTAGCTTTTGAGAGCAAGTCTTCCTTTCTTCTGGGTGGGGAACATCCATCTTATCACTAACTCGTTGAGGCCATCCTCAACATATAATCACAGCGAGATCACCTTTTTTAAAGTCTTCCAACCACCTTTCCTCTTTGGGGTGTGGGGAGAGGGCGGGAGGGGTTGTGTCAGTGTCAGTGGACCTTGCCTCTGCGGGGTTTCTGTGCACGCCTGGTAAAATTTCAATTCGTAACGAAATTATCTTGGGCTGGCATGGTGGCACCGTGGTTAACACTGCTGCTTCACAGCTCCAGGAACCTGGGTTTGATTTCTGTCTTCGGTCAGTGTCTGTTTGGAGTTTGCACGTTCTCCCCATGTCTGCGTGGGTTTCCTCCCACAGTCCAAAGATGTACGGGTTAGGTGCATTGGCCATGCTAAGTTGCCCGAGGTGCATAGGTTAAAAGGATTAGGGGAGTAAATATGTGGGGTTACGGGGATAGGGCCTAGCTAGGGTTGTTGTCAGTGCAGGCTTGATGGGCTGAATGGCCTTCTCCTGCATTGTAGAGTTTCTATGATTTCTCAGTTGTCTCAACCAGCATAACTGTGCTGCTCACCAATATTGGGTGAGTGACCACTCTCCCTGAGAAAATGCCTCAGTGAGAATCATGCAGTGACCGCTTTACGTCTGGTAACCAGCATACTTAGTTGCAGTGACAACTTGCTGCCTCATCCACCTCCAACAGCATGTCACAATCCAGCCTTGCCAAGCCCATCTCGACCTGTTCCCATTTCCTTCGAGGGGGGGTGGTGGTGGTGGTGTATTCCATGGGAATGTTACAATGATACCTCAAAGCCTTCCCTTCTAACATTGGAGTTAAAGCAGGTCATTGGGACAAAGTGGAGACAATCGCTTTCTGATCTGGAATAGCAAATGTTAAATTGGAGTGGGGTTACGTATGGCATGAAGTTACTTGATGGAAATGTGTTCAGGAAGCTTTGTCAAACGTGCATTTCCTCAGAACATAAGAAAGAGCAGCAGTTTAAAGGATTAGGTATATTGGCTATGCTAAATTGTCCCTTACTGTCCCAGGATGCGTAGGTTAGAGGGATTAGCGGGATAAATGTGGGATTGTACAGACTCAATGGGCCAAATGGTCTCCTTCTGCACTGTAAGGTTTCTATGAATCTATGATTCCTGTGAATATGCAGTATGGCTCCTTGAGTCTATTGCACCATTCAATGTGATCACAGTTGCTCAAGCCCCTCAAGTCCATTTTTCTGCTCTAACCCATACCTTTTGCTTCCCTTTATACCCAAAAATCAATCACTCTTAGCCAGGAATATACCTACATTTTGAGGAGTTTACTTTTATTCATCTCCCGCATCACCTGTTTGTGGGCTGAATAGAGCAAGTATTACCTTACGTTGAACCTGCCCTCCAACTGACCTGGATCTGTTGATTGCCGAGACTGGGTGGAATAGAGTGGAATAATGGATTCCAGTCCCTCCCATTGCATCTGTCATCTTAACGAGGCCAATATTTTCTGAATAATAGTAATGCTTTTAATCCTACTTTAGCTGCTTTATGTCTCCGAGTTAATGCCCCAACTCCTACACTTGGACCCGATACCTGTTTGCAAAAGACGTTTTAAGATCCCAGGGGGGAGAAGTTTTATTTCCACTTGGCTTGAGCGATGAATCCGCACAGTGTCTATATTTCAATAATGGCAAAACCACCTGTAAACAATAATTTATATAATCCAACAGTTGCCATGAAGATGAATGTTTTACGATGCTTTCTGTTAACTCCACTTAATTGATGATTCTGTCCCGGAGCCATTGTAAAAAGCCAGAGCCATAAAAGTTCTGTCAGGAACCGCATCCATCCTGTGCAAATTCTGTATAAACAAAAATGCCGGCGAGAGACCATTGCGGACAGTATTTCAATCCCTAAAGTCGAAGGCATCCAGTAACCTTGCGGATCACTGTATTCTGTGACATAATACTTGAGCCTCATGGATCAAAATGATTTTTCGCTTAATCCTTGGTGTGTGAAAAAGTAATATATCTCTTCTGGGAAAGTACTTGGGACAGTTTAATTAGATTTCGGGTTAAGAGGAGGGAAACAATGGGCTTATGGTATTGGTTAAAGGATGGGTGTTGGCCTGGACACAAGGAGATTCTCCGCTCTTCTTGAGGAGGTGTCATGCGATTTATTGATGCTTGCATGCCTAATGTGACAGACATGGCACTGGTTTAGTGTCTCGTCTGAAAGAACCTCCTACAGTGTAATGGGCCCTGATGATCTTGTCAGTCCAAGATACGTCAAAAAACTGCAGATACTGAAACCCTGGAAGAAGAACAGAGAGGTCTAGAAATGCTCAGCTGCCCAGGTCTGGGTGGATTTCCTCCGGGTGCTCCGGTTTCTGCTCTCAGTCCAAAAGAGATGCTGGTTAGGTGCCCTAGCCATGCTAAATTCTCCCTCAATGTACCCGAACAGGCGCCGGAGTGTGATGATTAGGGGATTTTCACAGTTACTTCATTGCAGGGGGTTGAGCTATGAGGAGAGGCTGAATAAACTAGGCTTGTACTCGTTAGAGTTTAGAAGAATGAGGGGAGATCTCATTGAGACGTATAAGATGATGAATGGGATGGATAGGATAGAGGTGGAGAGACTCTTCCCGCTCAAAAAAGACAGTAGGACTAGGGGGCACAGCCTCAAGATAAAGGGGGGGCGGTTTAGAACGGAGTTGAGGAGGAACTTCTTCACTCAAAGGGTGGTGAATCTCTGGAATTCTCTGCCCGTTGAAGTGGTGGAGGCTGCCTCGCTAAATATTTTTAAGAAGCGGGTTGATGGGTTTTTGATAAGAGAGGGGATTAAGGGTTATGGGGAGAGGGCGGGAAAGTGGAACTGAGCCACGACAGATCAGCCATGATCTTATTGAATGGCGGGGCAGGCTCGAAGGGCCAGATGGCCTACTCCTGCTCCTATTTCTTATGTTCTTATGTTCTTATGAATGTAAGCCTACTTGTGACTAATAAATAAACTTTAACTTCGCTTTACTATGACAATTCCCTGAGAATCCATTCCAGAGTTAAAGTTTGGGCAGAGGGCAGCACAGTGTCGGGGGCATTAATGGGGTAAATGCGTGGGGTTATGGGAATTGGTCAGTGCAGACTCAATGCGTCAGATGGCCTCCTCCTGCACTGTGGGGATTGTATTATTGCTTCCACCACTTCCTGGAGGACTCCAAAGACTAACAACCCTGCGACAGAAAGAAATTCTCCTCATCACCATCTTACATGGGAGATTTTTTTTAATCTGTTCTCTTGGCCCTCATAAGGGGAACCAGCCTCTCACCATCCAGTGTCTTTTTGTCTTCACACCAGGAAACCTTTTATCATTTAATATCTCCATCTGTCCACCCTATCGCAGGCCTTCACTTTCATTCTCCTTCCCACCTTCTCTCCTTTCGCCATTCAAGACCATTTCTAACTTTTTTCGGCTCCTTTGAAAGGTCACAGACTTCAAACTTTAAAGTTTATTTATTAGTGTCGCAAGTAGGCTTAGGTTAACACTGCAATGAAGCAACTGTGAAAATCCTCTTGTCACCACACTCTGCCGCCTGTTCGGGTAGACTGAGGGAGAATTTAGCATGGCCAATGCACCTGACCAGCACATCTTTGGACTATGGGGGGAAACCGGAGCATCTGGAGGAAACCCACGCAGACACGGGGAGGACGTGCAGATTCCACACAGACAGTGACCCAAGCCTGGAATTGAATCCAGGTCCCTGATGCTACAAGGCAGCAGTGCTAATCATCACTTGCTGGGCAGAAAAATAGTTCGGCACAGCCAAGAAGAGCCAAAAGGCCTGTTTCTGTGCTGCAATGTTCTATGGTTCTATATGGCAAAAAGCAACAAAGAAAATGAAATGAGAGAGAAACACGAGAAGAAAATGAAAGCTGCTCATAAAAGAAAGGAACAAAATGAGAGCAAGAAGTTGATGTCTAAAATTGTTGAATCCAATGTTGAGAATTAAAATGACCAAATGCAGATCGGGTGACCACTCTGCAGGACACCACTGTTCACTCTGCAAGGGTAATGCTAAGCTTCTAGTTGCTTGCCAATTTAATTTTCCACCTTGCTTCCCCGCTGACTTCTCTGTCCTGGGCCAACTGCGGGCGTTCCAATGAAACTCAATGCAAACTTTGTTTTTATTCATTCATGGAACATGGGCATCCCTAGTTGCCCAAAGGCAATTGAGAGTCAACCTCATTTCCATGGATCTGGAATTACATGTAGGCCAGACTAGGTAAGGACGGCAGATTTAAGGTTTATTTATTAGTCACAGTAGACTGACATTAACACTGCAATGAAGTTACTGTGAAAGTCCCCTAGTTGCCACATTCCGACGCTTGTTCAGGTACACTGAGGGAGAATTTAGCATGGCCAATGCACCACACCAGCACGTCTTTCGGACTGCGGGAGGAAACCAGAGCACTCAGAGGAAACCCACGCAGGCGCAGGGAGAACATGGCAGACTCCGCACGAGCGGTGACCCAAGCCAGGAATCGAATTTGTGCCCCTGGCGCTGTGAGGCAGCATTCCCTTCCCTGAAAACCATCAGGCAACCAGATGAGGTTTACCAGCAATTGACAATGGTTTCACAGTCGTCAGTCAATTCTGATTTCCAGATTTCTTTTATTGGTTCATATTCCACCGTCTGCCGTGGTGAGATTCCAACCCGGGTCCCCAGAACACTGGCTGAGTTTGTGGATAAATAGTCCACGATAATACCACGAGGCCATCACTTCCCTTCGCTAAAGTAACAACATCTCAGCTTTTGCACAGGAACTTCTGGACTCAAGATTAAGTTTATTGCTTTCAGACCCCGGCACCCCAATTTGTTCCATTTCATAAAATTCATAACTGAAAACAACCGAAGCTTGGTATTAAATACATGTGCTGAACAAGGGAAATAAAAGATTCAGTTTCTTAACCATGCTACTGACTCGAGGCAATTTTAACAGGGTATTGACAATATTTCAGTATGCTGACTTCAAGAGCAGGTAATTTAGGAACATTTTATTCTTGAATCAAGAGTTTGGTTTATTATGCTTGGACTAGGCTGTAATTGGGAAGTGGTTTGCCCGTGGATTTCAGAGTTATGCTTGGATCAAGAATCTCTGGAGTTGACTGTAAGTTTGTGTAGAATTGAGCTGTAGCCAATTTGGCTGCTCAATGTTTCAGTTTTAACAGCAGTGTTTTAACTCAGGGTGGTTAAGACAGTCATGAATCAAATCCATAAGGGCTTTTTGCAAAATAACAATGGAATTACCTCTAATCTATGAAGTAAAAACATCATTTAAAGGCAGTGCCCAAATAACCAGAGTTTCCTCCTGATGTGAGAACGTTGCTTCATTGGGATTAGTGAGTGTTTAAAGGCGTACAGGGCAATGCCTTACCAAAACAATGAGCAGAAATGACCAGGATCTGAGAGTGCTCCAGGATGGGCGTCACAGTGGCACAGTGGTTAGCACTGCTGCCTCACAGCGGCAGGGACCCAGGTTCAATTCCAGCCTCGGGTCACTGCCTGTGTGGAGGTTGCACATTCTCCCTGTGTCAGCCTGGGTTTCCTCCGGGTGCTCTGGTTTCCTCTCACACTTCAAAGATGTGCCGGGTAAGTTTCATTGGCTAAATTGACCAGAGTGTCAGGGAGATTAGTGGGATGAATATGTGGGGTTAAGGGAATAGGGCCTGGGTGGGGTTGTTGTTGGTGCAGACCCGATGGGCCAAATGGCCTCCTTCTGCACTATAGGAATTCTATGGAGCAGTCATGGACATTCCAGGGAAAAAGGGCATCAAGCGCATCATGTGAATGCAGATGAGCTGCACATTGAGGGATGAGTCTCCATTGCGGTTGCTGAGTGGTACTGTGTGGCATCCTGAAATGCTCAGGGGCACATGGGTGCAGCCAATTAAAGCTTGCACCGAGGCCAAGCCCGCGCAGTGGCTAAGCCCAAGGCCCTGGCATCTCGGCTAACCCGGTGTCAGTCCAAGTTGATATACATTTGAACACTCGTACAAAGCGTGTTTGTGCCCTCTCGGACACATCTGTGTGTGGCTGGAATGGGAGCTGCCACACAGGTCACCCATGCTCCCCTAGAATGAGCCATTTGTGCAGAGATTCAGAGAGGCTTTGAGGTTAAGGACCACAAGGAGTGGGTGTCCCCCCCTTTCGTGTGGTGCAGCTCTTTCAGGATCTGCAGGCGTGGTCCGTCCTTCTGGGCTTGTACTCGTTAGAGTTTAGAAGAATGAGGGGAGATCTCATTGAGACATATAAGATGATGAATGGGATGGATAGGATAGAGGTGGAGAGACTCTTCCCGCTCAGAAAGGACAGTAGGACTAGAGGGCACAGCCTCAAGATAAAGGGGCGGCAGTTTAGAATGGAGTTGAGGAGGAACTTCTTCACTCAAAGGGTGGTGAATCTCTGGAATTCTCTGCCCGTTGAAGTGATGGAGGCTACCTCGCTAAATATATTTAACACGCGGGTTGATGGGTTTTTGATAAGCGAGGGGATTAAGGGTTATGGGGAGAGGGCGGGAATGTGGAACTGAGCCACGACAGATCAGCCATGATCTTATTGAATGGCAGGGCAGGCTCGAGGGGCTGGATGGCCTACTCCTGCTCCTATTTCTTATGTTCCCTGGGACAGACACTGCCTTCTACATCACTGCATCTCTGAAATCTGCAGGTAGGCTGATCGATGTTGGGAAACACTCAGTCGCTACCTACACATCTGTGGTGCTGCTCCCGGAACAGCAACCTTTCATCCCTCTGCAGGGCACTGGTCCTGGGCAGGTGTCGGAGCATGTCAGTGTCTCTGCCGCTGATCTATGCCAATCAGTAAGACAAACAACTCAACGGGCTCCACGGTCCTCCAGTAGGTGCCTCAATGCCATCCCTCCACTCAGACACTATAGCCACATCTCCACATTGGGCCCCTGTCAACTGTTGCAAGTGGCGCCAGTGCGACGTCATGCCGACACCCGCTGAATATCCAGTGAGGTGGGGGGGAGAGTTCCAGGGAGAGTGCTCGCTGATGACATGCTAATGTATTTAAATGAGCTTAGCGTGGTACCACGGCCTGTTTCACACCACTCTGGTGGCGAAGGGTTGGGAAGATCGGAATGTGAAAACCCTTTGCCGCAAATCGTACTTTCCAAACGAGCGTCGCAATTCCCATGGACAGAAAGTGTGGGGATCAAAATCACCCTCATGGACTTCTAATGAAAAGCTTTCGATGATCTGAATGTGAATCTGAATTAAGCAAAAACAGTCACCGGTTAAATCTGTAATAAATCTTCAGAGGCAGAAGTCCCTTCACCAATATCCTATTACTTACAATTCCAAAAGCAGTGCACAGATCGCTATCAGTCAGCAGTTTACCATTGGGAGTGCCAGAGGAACTGACACACCCGGTTAAATACAAGGAAAAGACTTCCTGGTTGGCCCTTCAATTGACCCCCTTAATCAGGAAGTTTATATTCCAATAGGCTAATCTTAGTGGCTTGACTGAAGGCATTACAAAATACAAAATAGATGTAAATTCCTCTGGTAGCTGGAAGATAGTGAGCTTTTCACAAGGCCAAAGAGAATTAGAAAGCCAATCACGGAGGGGGTTGGGGAAGAGTGTAACCAGAGGTGTGGCAATAAGCCATTATGCAAATACTGGAAGTGCCAGAGCTGCGTGAGGGGCATTTGGATTTTACTGCAAACTTCAGCTAATATCCAGAATCTGTACCTCAGTCAGCTCCCCACCTTTGGTACTTGTATCCGACCAGCTGCTGCTGGCTCTGTAGCCGCAGTGCCCATCGAACTAACACCATTCCTCCACAGCGACCGAATAACCCAGTCGGGGGACCATGGAAGGTTAGCATATGTCTGGAGATACTTGTTTCCGAAATTATAAAGTTGGCACCTGTCTCAATTGCACACAGAGGGAAGAGTAGAATTTGCGTTTGAATGTAAAACAGACGATGGCAATTTGTTTTCTCATTTGTTCAGGGGTTAGTATTTATTCTCCTTGGACTAAGCCTTTGCAGACAGTATTTAAGAGTCAAACGCGTTGCTGCATGTCTGGATTCCCATGGAGGCCAGACCAGGTAAGGACAGTGGATTTCCTTCCCTAGAGGGACATGAGTGAACCAGTTGGGTTTTTTTTTCAACAATGGGTTCATCGTCTTCATTATATTTCTAATTCCAGATTTATTTTATTGAATGCAAATTTTTCCATCTGCCATTGCAGGATTCGAACCCAGAACATTGTCTTGGGTCTCTTGGTCACTTGTCCTGTGAGAATACCGCTACGCCACTGTCGGAAATAAATGGAGATTTGATTCTCCATCATCTATTTCACACCAATGCGCTATTAAGTCTCAGGCCAGACACTCCAAGGTCAAGTTAGCCTAGATCTTAAGTTTTTACATTTGATTTTGGCATTAGGGTGAGCATAAGGTGTTTCATTCGAAGTATGATTCAAGTGACCCACGAGGAAGCTTTTATCAAACAAAGTTTATTTAAGAACACTGTTAAAATATTTTGCATAAAAGATTTAGCATAACTTTTACAAATTACAAGAATCAAACAAGATAGACTATAAATCTTAACAGCTAGCTATCTATGATGTTCCAAGTCAAACACCCCCTCACAAATACACACCCCTTTCTAGAATTGGCACAAAAAGCAACTGTGCTCATGTGATGTTGGATTTTGCAGCTTTTTAATACCTGCTGTGAATTGGCCCTTTCAATGTTGGATGACTACTCTGAGGTTTCCCAGTTCTAGAACTTTCTAAAAGCCTCTGGAGAGAAAGAGAGAAAGACAGAGAGAGAGAGAGAAAGACATTACATTCTTCCATTAGCTTCTAATAGCAATCACAGATAGCAGATCTTGCAAGTCCAGAAAACAGGGAAAACAAGAGATACTGGTTCCTGTCTCAATTCAAAACAGCATCTGCGAGAAATGAAACTAAATCCTTGGAAAAAACTGTCCCCAGGCATCACCTGACCTGTCAACCAACTTATTTATTTATTAATGACACAAGTAAGCTGACATTAACACTGCACTCTGGCACCCGCTCGGTACACTGAGGGAGAATTTAGCATGGCCAACATACCTAACCGGTATGTCTTTTGGGCAGTGGGGGGAAACAGGTGCACCCGGAGGAAACCCATGCAGACATGGGGAGAACATGCAGACTCCACACACAGTGACCCAAGCCAGGAATCAAACCCGAGTCCTTTGTGCTGTGAGGCAGCAGTGCTGACCATTGTTATACTGTGTCGCCCAATCAAGCTCCATCCAGCAATGCCCAAAGGCTAATAAAACTCCAGGACACTGCATTAGGCCAGATTCAAAATAAACATGATGTCCATCATATCGCTTCAGTGACAATTAGATGACATCCTGTCCAGACATTAGGGTGCCAAAATAAAACGCGAGGACCTGCTTGAAAAACATTCAGAGAAACATGGTTAAAATAGCTTCCTTAAAGACACAACATCACCACAGCCCAAAACAAACGTCCGCTCCATTTTCTCTTCTCTGTACCCGACAATGTGGACTGGTCTCAAACTCTTTTCACTTAAGGGAGACTGTCAACACATATGGTCAACAGATGTGCAAGGGGAATGCCCTCATGAGGGGATTTCAGAGCAACAGACAGAGTGAGAAGGATCAGCAGAGAAATCATAAGAACATAAGAACGTAAGAAATAGGAGCAGGAGTAGGCCATCTAGCCCTTCGAGCCTGCCCCGCCATTCAATAAGATCATGGCTGATCTGTCGTGGCTCAGTTCCACATTCCCGCCCTCTCCCCACAACCCTTAATCCCCTTTCATCAAAAACCCATCAACCCGCGTCTTAAAAATATTTAACGAGGTAGCCTCCACCACTTCAACGGGCAGAGAATTCCAGAGATTCACCACCCTTTGAGTGAAGAAGTTCCTCCTCAACTCCGTTCTAAACCACCCCCCCCTTTATCTTGAGGCTGTGCCCCCTAGTCCTACTATCCTTTCTGAGCGGGAAGAGTCTCTCCACCTCTATCCTATCCATCCCATTCAACATCTTATACGTCTCAATGAGATCTCCCCTCATTCTTCTAAACTCTAACGAGTACAAGCCTAGTTTATTCAGCCTCTCCTCATAGCTCAACCCCCTCAACTCCGGCATCAGCCTAGTAAACCTCCTCTGCACTCCCTCCAAGGCCAAAATATCCTTGCGTAAGTACGGCGCCCAAAACTGCACACAGTACTCCAGCTGCGGCCTCACCAATGCCCTATACAGCCACAGCAAGACCTCCCTACTTTTATATTCAATCCCCCTCGCTATGAAGGCCAGCATCCCATTCGCCTTCCTGACCACCTGCTGCACCTGCAGGCTGGGTTTTTGCGACTCATGCACAAGGACCCCGAGGTCCCTCTGCACCGTCGCCTGCTGCAGTTTTTCTCCACGTAAGTAATAATCCTTCCTACCATTATTCCTACCAAAGTGGACCACCTCGCACTTGCCAACATTAAATTCCATTTGCCATTTCCTGGCCCATTCGCCCAACCTATCTAGATCCAGTCCAGGTTTAATCTCCCGATCAAAATTATGAAAAAAAAAATCAAGTTTGCAGGATTTTGCAACTCCCTATGACCTTTGCAGTAAGTATTCACACTGAAGTGAGGTGAGGGAGGAAGGGTGGAGTGGGGTGCGATGTGAGGTGTGGGCAGACACCAGATCTCTGCAGGTGAGGATCATCAACAATGCAACAACAATAACTTGCATTTGGATGGCACCCTTAATGCAGTATTATGCCCTAAGGTGTTACCCTGCATCCGAATTGATGCTGACAATTGACACGGAGCCAAAGAAGGGGACATTAGGACAGATGACAGGTTAGGAACATTCTATGGTTCTGTTGATGACCCAAAACTTTGTTAGAGAGAGAGTTTTTCAGCAGCATCTCAATAGAGGTAGAGAGGCAAAGAGGTTTAGGGTCCTGCTCCTAATTCCTCTGTGTCCTTCTGTTTATAAGCTCATAAGAAATAGGGGCACAAATAGGCCATTCGGCCCATCAAGTCCGCTCTGCCATTTGATCATGCCTGATGTGGTCCTCATCCCCTTTTTCCTGCCTTCTTCTCATTACCTTCAACTCATTACCTATTAAAAATTTATTCATTGTCCCAGCATCCACTGCACTTTGGGGTAGCAAATTCCATAGATTTACAGGCCTTTGGGAGAAATAGTTTCTCCTCAAGTCTGTTTTAAATTTGCTCGTCCTTATGCTGAGACTTTCATCCTAGAATGCCCCACAAGAGGAAGCATCCGCTCCACACCTACTTTACCCAGACCTTTTATCATCTTGTATACCTCAATTTGATCTCCCCTCATTCTTATAAATTCCAGAGAGTGTAGACCTAAACTATTCAATATCTCGTCATAGGATAAATCTCTTCTTGACCCACAGATCTTTGAGCATATGGAGCAGGATGTCTAATGAGGTAGTGGGTTTGGGACTGTAGGATTTGCTTCCTTTTCATTCTCTCTGTGCTACCACTGTGCCTCACCATTGAGACATTGTGGCTCAAAGCATGTTTTCACCATTTTGAATGATTGGTGGCAAGTTCCTCCTCACCATTAATGGCAATAACACTGTGCTTCAAGGAGAGTTTCAGATTGCCTTTGAAGTGTTTTCTTTGTCCTCTTTGAATTTTGGCCCTTTGAGAATTGAGGAAACAGGACCTGATGGGGTTGTTCCGTCCATTGAGTTTGGCCTCATCCGTACAGAACTGACTTCAAGAAAGCCAGCAGGCCTCCTATTGGAAGCAGAGGATGCGGCAGAAGCATTGCTGCTTGAATTTCTCGACCATTCTTTATGTGTTGCTGATATCCAGTCCGGGATCTCAATGCAATATAGGAATGTGGCGATGACAACGGCTCTCTACACTATGACTTCCGTTGACATGCTGAGGTCTTTGTTGTTGAACAATTGGTGCCAGAGTTTCCAGAGGTCTGAGCTGGTGCAACTGATCTGATGTAGGATCTTCTCTTCAGAGGGGATCTCTTGAGAGAGGTGGGTAATGTTCAGCATATTCCTGAGATTCTCCTTCAAATGATATGGGAGGTGGAATATTCGACTAACCAGGTGTGGGTCACTATGTGAGTTTTGCTTTGACAATATTAAAGGCAGGTTGAGTATTTTGTAAGGGGTTAGCAATGGCCTAGTGGTATTTTTGCTGCACTATTAATCCAGAAACTCAGCTAATGACTTTATTTGATCCCAACCTATTCAATATGTGAAGATTTTCCTGATTAGTCGTGAGCTGCAATTGGAATTCCTTCCTTCAGTTGGGCTGCTTTGAGGCTGAGTCATTGACCTTCTTCCTCTTGGACCTTTCAGCTTTGTGACATCTCGGTGTGAGGTTGCTGCTCAAGTACGTTTATGAGTGGCCTAGATCTGTCTACTTTACCCATTACTTCAAAACCTATTAACACTGAATCTCCCCTGTCATCCACCCATCACAGATCTCCCTTTTGGTTCTTTCTCCTCCGCCTTCCCTTTTAATTTTTATTTATTTTACAGGACGTGGTAATCACTGGCTGTGCCAGCATTGACTGCCCATCCCTAACTGCCCTCCATTTCTGAAGAGATGTGACAGCCAACCATGTTGCTGTGGCTCTGGTGTTGCATGTAAGCCAAACCAGGTAAGGACAGCAGATTTCCTTCCCTTTAGGACATCAGTGAACCAGATGGGCTTTTACGACAATTGACAATGGTGTCATGGTCATCATTATTCATTTAATTCCAGATGATTATTGAATTCAAAATTTACCATCTGGCTTGGATTCGAACCCCAGTCTACAGATCTTGTTCAGAGTCTTTGGATTTCAAGTCTGGTGGCAATGCCACTGTGCTTCAAGGGGAGCTTCACATTGCTTTTGAATCTCCAATGTGTTTTATGAAGCTAGCCTAGACCCGAAGTTTTACACTTGATTTTGGCATTGGTGAGAACAAGGTGTTTCATTCCAGATATAATTTGAGTGACCCACTAGGAAACTTTTATCAGCCACAAATAAAAGCAAAATACTGTGGATGCTGGAATCTGAAACAAAAACAAAAAATGGAAGGAAATCTCAGCAGGTCTGACAGCATCTGTGGGAAGAGAATAGAGCTAATGTTTTGAGTCTAGATTTGCTCTTAGCTCTCACGATGGATCATCTAGACTTGAAACATTGGCTCTATTCTCTTCCCACAGATGCTGTCAGACATGCTGAGATTTTCCAACATTTTCTGTTTTTTATTAGACGCAGTTAAATATTGCAAAAAGAAATTAGCATAACTTTGATCAGTTACAAGATTTAAACATAACATAGTATACAGCTAGCTATCTCTGTTGTTCCAAGTCAACCACTATCACATGGACATACACCCCTCTTCAGATTTGGCACAGAAAAAAGTATGCTCATGTAATGCTCGGTTTTCAGCTTTCTGGCACTTGCTATGAACTGGTCCTTTGAATGTTAGATTAATTCTCTGAGGCTTCCCAGTACTGAACTCTTAGCAAGCCTCTGGAGAGAGAGGGAGAGAGAGAGAGAGACATTGCCTTCTTCCACCAGATTCTAACAGCCACGAGAAAATGAAACTGAAATTGGATGTTTCTGTGGGAAAAGAATCTGTCTCCAGACAATCATCCCTAAATCATCCCCACTCAGCAATCCCCAAAGGATCATAAAATCCCAGGACACTGCATTAGGCCAGATTGAAATCGACATGATATACTTCCTGAGCAGCAATAAAGGCCACCAGTCAAAAACATCCTGCAAAGGAACATGATTAAAATATATTTCTTAAAGTCACAGTATCGTCACAATATTGGGAATTTTCTTAGAATGTCCACTGCCTCATTGTTTACGAATCAGCAGCACTTGACTCAAATAAGCCTCAATCAGAAGGCAGGGAAACTTGAATAAAAATGCAGGTGCAGCCATCCAACTGTATGCTGCTCTTTCTTTCACTCACTTTTCAGGCACTTCAGAGCGATTTTAATTTAAGCTGCCCAATGGGAAAGCACATGGATTTCGGGCAAATCTAGAATTAGTCTGTGTCCAGTTTTATTATCCATTGAAGTCAGTATTGGGTAGAACATAAAACCAACTTTCCATTCGGTCCCATAGTTTAGGTTAAAATTATGAGGGTGCAGTGGTTATCACAGTTGCCTCATACTGCCAGGGACCCAGCTTCGATCCTGGCCTCAGATGTCTGTGTGGAGTTTGCACGTTCTCCCTGTGTCTGTGTGGGTTTCCTCCAGGTGCTCCAGTTTCCTCCCACACTCCAAAGAAGTGTGGGTTTGGTGGATTAGCCATGCTAAATTGGGTCTTAGTGTCAGGAGGATTAGCAGTGTGAATGCGTGGGGTTACGGGGGGTAGGGCCTCAGTGGGATCTTCCCTGCTGCATGCTCAAGGGCCGAATGCTACATCCTACAGGCCTCATTTTCCCCAATGCTGCTGCCAGTGCCCCAGAACCCACTTCCCCCACACCAGTCTTGAGTCACCTATTTATTTCTCTTTATACAATATATGGGGGGGGTCTTTCAGATCTATACAATATATGGGAATATCGAGCAGCCATGATGTGGAAATGTCGGCGTTGGACTGGGATAAGCACAGTAAAAAGTCTGAAGAAGAACTTAACCTCGAAAGCTTGTGAGTTTACTATCAAATAAATCAGTTGGACTTAAACCTGGTGTTGTCAGACTTTTTACTGTAATATCAAGCAGAGCAGAGAAGGATTCCTGGGGAAATGACACGGAAATGGCTCGAAGATCTGCCCTGAACTGGCTTGGATGAGGACGCTGGAATCACATTGTGGGCAAGATATTTGCATATGTTTCAGTTCCAGAGCTCCACCACGCCTCGATGCAGGAACTTTTCTTTAGAAAAAAAGGTTCATCAGTGTGGAATAGTGATTGGCACAGCTATTCAACTGTGTTGACCAATACGAGTAATCAAGATGTCATTCACATTTCAAAGATGTCATGAAAACAGGAGAATGTTACTGTGTTACTTTGGCCAATGGGTTGTTGTAGACACTTCCTGATTCATATTGCCTAGCGTCTCCTCAAAAAAATTCATTTTGTTGTTAATATTTAGAAATTAAATATCATATGATGTCCCAATCTCGCACAGATTACATCACACGACGAAACGTCTATCTGTCACAAAAGGACACTGTGATCTTTCTGAGATGGAGGCCTTTATTCTGTATAATAAATCATCCATGGAATTGCTTGGTTTACAAAATAACTTTATTGACATCAGCAAAGAAAGCTCAGCAGCCTTTGGAGGGATCAACTTATTCATAATAAAGCTAAACTGAATCATTCAGAAGGAAAAATGGACAAGTGTGTGGGAACCAGGTCTGTCAATAGTGAATGTGCAATGTGATTAAATATACTTAAATTGAGGTCGTGCCGAAAATGAATCATAGAATTCTCTGACAAGTGGTGGCACAGTGGTTAACACTTCTGCCTCACAGCGCTAGGAACCCGGGTTCAATTCCAGCCTTGGGCCACTGTCTGTGTGGGGTTTTTCACGTTCTCCCCATGTCTGCGTGGGTTTTTCTCCCACAGTCCGAAAGACGTGCCGGTTAGGTTGATTGGCTAAATTTGCCCCTTCGTGGCAGGAGGAATAGCGGCGTAAGTACACGGGGTTACGGTGATAGGCCCTGGGTGGGATGGTTGTCGGTGCAGGCTTGATGGGCCGAATGGCCTCCCTCTGCACTGTAGGGATTCTATGATTCCGTAAAGTATAGCGTCAGAAGAGGTCTTTGAATTTTTGCAAGCAGTGAGTGGCCAGAATGTGAAAGGTGGTATTGGAGAATGCTCGGTAAGGGGGCTGTAAACTCCAGCCCCTGGTTCCCCACGTTGCGAATCACAGGTACAATATAAACGTAAAGCTGTTGAAGCTGTTGGTAGCGTTGGTACCAGCGTTAAAGAGTTCGAACACTGGCAGCAATAGGAGCTGAACTGTGCACACTATAAACCTGCAGCACTGCCAGGTCACTGAAAGTATGTTCGTGGAGTTGGAGCTTCGGTTTTCATCGACTGCTTGCCGATGACAGCAGCTTCTAAAACCTTAGCGAAAATATCCAAAAGTGAAATAAAATAACCAGAAATGAGAAAAATATGTCAGAGGAGGCGGCCCTCATGCAAAAATGGCTGCCAGACTTCTGTCTGTTGACAAATGAAGAGGGTATTGGCATAAATTGCACAGAATGCCACTTGTAGGTGGCATGGGTACATTTCACAAGCAGCTTCTCTGTCACTTCAAGCTTTTATGACAATTTTTTTTTCTAGAATGTTCTAGAGTGGTGTAGGAAAAACACATTGTTAAGACGGTAGCGCGGGCTCGTTGGGCCAAAGGGCCTGTTTCCCGTGCTGTGTTGTTCTTTGTTCTTTGTTCTTTGTTCAAACTTGAAGGAAAGTAAGACCTGCATTTATATAGCACCTTTCATGACCTTAGGACATCCCAAAATACTTCACAGCTCGTGAAGCATCCTTAAAGTGTGCAGTCACCCTGTTGTAATGTAAGAAACTGTGATGGCTAATTTGCACACAGGACCCCAGGTATTGACCAGGTCATTAACCTCAGTTGTCGTTGGTAAGGGAAAAGTATTGACCAGGGCAATGGGGAAAGCTTCATTACTCATCTTCTAAATAGCTCTTTTATGTGTGACTGAGGGGAGAGAAAGGGCATGAGTTTAATGCTTCATTCAAAAGACAGCATTTGCATATTGCAGCTCTTACACAACACTGCTGCAAGCATTAACCAAAACTTTGCAATTAAAGGTCTAGACTTAGGCATGAACCTATGATCTTCAGGGGCAGAGGCAGAGATATTTTGTTCTTTCATGGGATGGGGATGTCATTGGCTAGACCAGCATTTGGTACCCATCCCTAATTGTCATTGAGAAGATGGTGCTGAACCACCTTCTTGAATCACTTTCACAGATGCACCATAGAAAGCATTCTTTCCGGTTGTATCACAGCTTGGTCTGGGCTCCTGCTCTGTCCAAGAGCTCAAGAAACTATAAAAGATTGTGAATGAGGCCCAGTCCATCACTCAAACCAGCCTCCCATCCACTGACTCTATCTGCACTTCCTGCTGCCTCGCAAAAGCAACCATCATAATCAAGGACCCCATGCACCCCAGACGTTGTCTCTTCCACCTTCTTCCTTCGGGAAAGTTACAAAAGTCTGAGGACACATAACAACTGACTCAAGAACAGCCTCTTCCCTGCTGCTGTCAGACCTTTGAATGGACCTATCTCGCACAAAGTTGATCTTTCTCTACACCCTAGCTATGACTGTAACACTACATTCATGCACCCTCTCCTTCACTCTCTATGAACAGCATGCTTCATCTGTATAGTGCACAAGAAACAATACTTATCACTGTATATACTAATGCATGTTTCAATAATAAATCAAATCAAATCAAATTGAATCAAATTAGTGCAGCTCATGTGGTTTAGATATACCCACAGTGCTATTAGGGAGACAGTCATAGACAATCATAGCATCCCTACAGTGCAGCAGGAGACCATTCGGTCCATTGGGGCTGCACTGACCACAATCACACACAGGCCCTATTCCTGTAACCCTACATATTTACCCTGCTAATCAATTTAGCGTGGCCAGTCAACCTAACTTGCACATCTTTGGACTGTGGGAGGAAACTGAAGCACTGGCAGGGAGCTTCAGGAGTTTATTACAATGACAATGAAGGATCAGTGATATATTTCTAAGTCAGGATATTGCATGGTTTGAAGGGAAACTTGCAGCTTGTGGTGTTCCCATGCATCTGCTGCCCATGTCCTTCTATGTGCTGGAAGTCACGGGTTTGAAAGCTGCTGTCAAGGGAATCCTGTTGAGTTGTTGCAGTGCATCTTGTAGACAGGGCGCATGGCTACCCCTGTGTGTCGGTGGTGTAGGGAGTGAATTTTCAAGGAGCTGGAGGGGGTGTCAATTGCGCAGGCCACGGTACCCTGTACGGTGTTGATCTTTCAATATTGCTGGAGCTGCAGTCATCCAGGTAAGTGGAGGGTATTCCATTACGCTCCTAACCTGGACCTCGTGAGTTGAGGGGGTTGAGCTATGAGGAGAGGCTGAATAAACTAGGCTTGTACTCGTTAGAGTTTAGAAGAATGAGGGGAGATCTCATTGAGACGTATAAGATGATGAATGGGATGGATAGGATAGAGGTGGAGAGACTCTTCCCGCTCAGAAAGGACAGTAGGACTAGGGGGCACAGCCTCAAGATAAAGGGGGGGCGGTTTAGAACGGAGTTGAGGAGGAACTTCTTCACTCAAAGGGTGGTGAATCTCTGGAATTCTCTGCCCGTTGAAGTGGTGGAGGCTACCTCGCTAAATATTTTTAAGACACGGGTTGATGGGTTTTTGATAAGAGAGGGGATTAAGGGTTATGGGGAGAGGGTGGGAAAGTGGAACTGAGCCACGACAGATCAGCCATGATCTTATTGAATGGCGGGGCAGGCTCGAAGGGCCAGATGGCCGACTCCTGCTCCTATTTCTTATGTTATGTTCTTTGGGGAGTCAGGAGCTGAGTTACTTGATGCATGCTGTGGAGATGGTGGCATTGGGCTGCGGTAGGCACAGTAAGAAGATTCACAGCACCAGGTTAAAGTCCAATGAGTTTATTTGGTATCACGAGCTTTCGGAGCAATGCCCCTTCATCAGGTGAGTGGAGAGCTGGGTTCACAAACGCCCCATATATAGACACAGACTCAATTACAAGATAATTATCTTATTGAGTCTGCGTCTATACATACCCTGTTTGTGAGCCCAGCTCTCCACTCACCTGATGAAGGAGCAGTGCTCCGAAAGCTCACGATAACAAAGAAACCTGTTGGACTTTAATCTGGTGTTGTGAGACTTCTTACTGTTACTTGATGCAGAGCTCCCAGCCTCTGGCCTGCCCTTGTAGTCTCAGTATTTATATGGCTGGCCCAATTCAGTCTCAATCGTACCCCCTCCCAACCCCCACCAGGATGTTAGTAATGGGAGATTTAGCGAGGACCATTGAATGATGAGGAAAGATGGCTGGATTCACTCCCTTGTTCAAGATGTTCATTGCCTGGGACTTGTGTGGCGAGAATGTTACTTGTCACTTATCAGAGAATTTGGATGAGAATTTGAAACACCATAACATTTAAGGATACGGAGCAAGTGCTGGAAAGTGGGATTAGTGCAACTTTAATGGTGGTTATTGTCTTGATGGGCCACAGAACCTTTTCTGCCCTCTTCAACTCAATGACTCTATGGGTCCCAGCCTGGACTGGTTTTGCTCATGTGGACAATGACTAGTTCAGAGTCTGCAGAGTCACAAAAGGTGCTGACCATTGCACAATTATCTGGTCAAAAGCTTCCAAGATGTCAGGAGCAGTCATTTTTACCTCATCTCTTGAGTTCTACTCTTTTGTCCATGTTTGGACCAAGGTTGTAAGGAGCAGAGTGGCCTTGGTGCATCAGCAATTTCACTATATGGCAATTATGTTGTTGAGTCAATTGCATTGTTAAAGACGGGTGGTGAAATTGAAGGCACTAAAGCAGGAATTCCCCAAGCAGGGTTTCAAAACAAATCATCAAGAAAATGGCTTCCAAGGCAGGAAGAAGAGGAGGAAATCCAGAAGGGGGAGTTATGCTGTCTACATCTACAAAGTGATGAAGCAGGTTCACCCTGACACCAGCATCTCCTCCAAACCATGAGCATCATGAACTCACTCACCAACAACACAGTTAAAAACTGCTAAAATTGGCATTTGCTACCAAATAAACCTGTTGGACTTTAACCTGGTGTTGTGAAGCTTCCCGCCTGGCCCATTAGAACTGCTACAGCAACATCAGGTCCCAGTAAATCCAAACTACCATGTGTCTGCTTCTGCCTGGGGAACTGGCCAAGCATGCCGTGTTGGAGGGAACAAAGGCGTTGACCAAGCGCACCAGCTCCAAGTTAAACCATGCAATGTAGTGAAAAACACACTTACAACGGACACAGCTGGGGCAGTGGAAGGAGCAGGAATAGTCTGAAGCTTCACTGAACTGTCTTGAGAATGAACCCCCCTGAGTGAGGGAAAAGACAATCTTTAGCCTCATTTTTTTCACCAAATGCTATTACTGGACTTAACACCCAACAGAGTGCAAGCTGAGCATCAATGTGCAGGTTATTGCTGAGTCAGTGCCACACCAGAGCTGACACATGCTGCACTGCTGCCTCACAGTGCCAAGGATCCAGGTTCAATTCCAGTCTTGGGTCACTGTCTGTGTGGAGTTTGCACATTCTCCCCATGTCTGCATGGGTTTCCTCCAGTGCTCCGGTTCCCTCTGAAAGATGTGCTGCTTAAGTGGATCGTCCATGCTAAAATTCTCCCTCAGTGTACCTGAGCAGGTGCCAAAGTGTGGCGGCTTGGGGATTTTCATAGTAACTTCATTGCACTGTTAGTGTGAACATTAAAGTAAAAATGTATTTATTAGTCACAAGTAGGGCTTACGTTGCAACACAGTTACTGTGAAATTCCCCTCGTTGCCACACTCTGGCACCTGTTCGGGTCGATGCATCTCACCAGCACGTCTTTCAGACTGTGCGAGGAAAGTAGAGCACCCGGAGGAAACCCACGCAGACACGAGGAAAACGTTCAAACTCCAGACAGACAGTGATCCAAGCCAGGAATCGAACTCAACTCCCTGACGGTGTGAGGCAGCAGCGCTAACCGCTGTGCCACCATGTCAGCTTGTGACATTAATAAATAAACTTTAAACTTTTAGTTTGTGATTCGAATCCCATTGAAAACCTAAAAATCCAATTCTGATCACAATGAAGAAATGTCCTGGTATTTTGGTTAGAATTTAGCAAGACCATGAGTAAACCTCCTGATATGTTGCTTGCAGGTAATCTAGAACCCGGAGTGCAGTTTCGAATGTTTACCTCCATCCTGCAGCAATCTCACAATGGTAATAATTTACCCGTCGCTGTAACAGCAAAACAAACCTACCAAAGTAATGTGTCACATAATTGTTTGTTCTTTGTTTGGAGTCAGTTCTGATCCAATCAAATGGATTGTGGCAGCAGGAGGAAAATGAAAATTAGAAAACTTTGACAATAAAAAATAGGTTGAAGCATCTGGAGTATCATAATGTGTAATCAAGTAAAATTAAAACAAAAATACAAAAGTATCATGAGAGAATACAATGCACAAATGAAATAATTACTAGTATTTGATTTAAAACTGTGCTTTTATTATTGTACAGGGTAGTATGATGGCACAGTAGATCACACTGCTGCCTCACAGTCCAGGGATCCGGGTCCGATTCCTACCTTGGGTCACTGTCTGTGCAGAGTCTGCGTGTCCTCCCTGTGTCTGCATGGGCGTCATCCCACGGTTCCGAAAGACGTGCTGGTTAGATGCATTGGCCATGCTAAGTTCTCCCTCGGTCTACCCGAACAGGTGCTGGAGTGTGGCCACTAGGTGATTTTCATAGTAACTTCATTGCAGTGTCAATGTAAGCTGACTTGTGGCACTAATAAATAAATAAACGGAGGGTGGAATTTCACTGGCACGTCCACCCAAGTTTTGCACGATCCCGCTTGAGGCCAAAGGAGAATGCCGTTCTCCGAACTGAGCTCACCCCCAGAATTTTCTAGGGCATTACCATGGAGAAAGCAATAGGAAACTACAGACTCTCCAAACTCATGGATAATTCAAAAAAGAAATAGGAATAGAATAGAAGGCACAGTGGTTAACACTGCTGCCTCATGGTGCCAGGGACCCAGGTTCAATTCCAGCCTTGGGTGACCATGTGGAGTTTGCATGTTCTCCCTGTGTCTGCATGGGTTTCCACCAGATGCTGGTAAAATTCCGGCCTTAGAGTTGATAGTATGGCAATAAATTAATCTGAATGTCTTACTATTTTGTTGTAATATTAGAGATTGAATATTGCTGAAAAGAGCAATATTTTCGGCACTGGTAAAGCTTTTCATCTCGCACTGTTCAGGACAAATGCAGGAATGTCAAACTTCAAACTATCACAACAATGTATAATGCAGGAGAAAGGGGTGCTGATTGGTTGGTGGGTTGACCCTGATTGACTGGCGATTGGCCATGGAGAAAGCAAACATATCCCACAGAATCATGGAGTCATAGAATCCCGACTGTCTTCAAAGAAGCCATTCGGCCTATTGAACCTGCACCGACTACCAGACCTTATCCCCTAACCCCACGTATTTAGCCTGCTAATTCCCTTAAAACTAACGGCAACTTAGTGTGGCCAATCAACCCAACCTGCCCATTTTTGGAGTGTGGGGAGAAAACCAGAACATCTGGTGGACACCCATGCAGACACAGGGAGAACATGCAAACTCCACACAGTCACCCGAGGCTGGAATTGAACCTGGGTCCCTGGCACCATGAGACAGCAGTGTTAACCACTGTGCCTTCTATTCTATTCCTATTTCTTTTTTTGAATTACCTAGGAGTTTGGAGAGTCTATAATTCCCTACTGCCTTCTCCAAGGTAATGCCCTGGAAAATTGTTTTGACTTGACAACCAATCAGGACCCTCTTATTCTATAGTATAAATTTGTTTGAAATTTATGTTTGTCCAGATGAGTGCAAGATGAAAAGCTTCAGTAACACATTCCTCTTTTCAACACAATGTATTTCCAAGAGACTGTACAAGGCTGGTTCACCATCATTGAATGAGCTAAAATGGTTGAAGCAAATATATCATAATTGCCAAGATTCTTCCAGCCATCTAAAGCCATATTGCATCTGGACCAAATGGCATCAGTTACTGAAACACCACAGCCACAGCTACTATTATTTATAATGTATTCAATAACAAGGCAAATTGCAGGGTTGGATCAGAGAGTACTGATTCCTGAGGTTGGATGAGTTTTTGGAGATCAGTAAACTAAACAAGCGGAGGCACGCCAGCCTTCAACCAGTCAGGAGGTTTAGAGGGAGGTGAGGAAAAATATTTCACCCTGAGGGTGGTGAATGGGCTGGAATGCGCTGCCTGGGAGGGTGATACAGGTGGGTTGCCCCACACCCTTTAAAAAGTATCTGGATGAATTCTTGGCGCATCATAACATTCAAGGCTGTGGGCTAAGTGCTGGCAGATGGGATTAGATTGGAGTTCAGGGTATTTCTAATGTGGACTCAATGGGCCAAAGGGTTTCTTCTGCGCTGTATGGTTCTGTGATTTTGTGATTCTATGGCACGGGCAGATTCCACTGGTGAGTCCCGGGACAGGGAATTGGGCTGGAAATCAGAAGAGAGAAAATTGACCCTCTTACTCATGGGTTGGGTGAATGGAGAGGGGTGGCAGGAAGGTGGGCGGCGCACACACTTATTTGTGGGTGAACACAATGGATCAATAGGAATGGGGTAGGCGAGTACCAGAGTTGGACTTACAATGGCAAAGGTGCCCGTCCAGCCAGTGCAAACTAAATTCCTTCAATTGACTTGGAAAATTACAATATGAAGGGCATCAGGAGGTGAGCTCCTAGTATAAGCTGTTTCTCTAGGTCACATATCAAAAACACAATAGTGCGCCATGCTTTCTAACATCCAGTATCAGGGTCCAGAATCGACGGGGAGCTTTTCAATCTTGATCGCTTCCAGAGAAAACAAAATTTACTACCACCGACACCCACCACTCTCAGTTTCCAGATGGCTCACTCCGTACAGGACATGCAAAACGTCTTAGACATCTTCAATATCTCCTAGAAGAGGCTTGGCCCATTTTTAAACATTGCCAAGATGAAGTTCCTTCACCAACTTCCCCCAGGCCAGATGAGTATCCTCCCCTACCACCCACATAGACAGAACGGTTCAGGAGTACGCGGATATAGTATAGCAGCACTTCACATATCTCAGCAGGCACCTGTCCCGGGGGGCTACCATTGACGAGGAAGTCCAGCATCGAGTCAACTGTGGCACCGCTGCCTAATAAATAAACAAACAAATAAAAAATAATAAATGAAGTGATAAAGAGTAGGGCAAAAGACACAATGTACGGCCACCAATGCTTGGGATGTACAGAGGGAGGTGTTCAAATGGGCGCCACGATATGCACTTAAGAACATAAGAAATAGGAGCAGGAGTAGGCCATCTAGCCCTTCGAACCTGCCCCGCCATTCAATAAGGTCATTGCTGATCTGAAGTGGATCAGTTCCACTTTCCCGCTTTCTCCCCATAACCCTTAATTCCCCTGTCTATCAGAAACCTATCTACCTGTGACTTAAATATATTCAACGAGGCAGCCTCCACCACTTCAACGGGCAGAGAATTCCAGAGATTCACCATCCTTTGAGTGAAGAAGTTCCTCCTCAACTCCGTTCTAAACTGCACCGCACCCCCCCTCCCTTATTTTGAGGCTGTGCCCTCTAGTTCTGTTTTCCCTTCTAAGCGGAAAGAATCTCTTTACCTCTACCCTATCTAGCCCCTTCATTATCTTGTAAGTCTCTATAAGATCCCCCCTTAGCCTTCTAAACTCTAATGAGTACAGGCCCAGTCTATTCAATCTCTCCTCATAAGCTAACCCCCTCATCTCCGGTATCAGCCTGGTGAACCTTCTCTGTACTCCCTCCAAGGCCAATATATCTTTTCGCAAATAAGGGGACCAAAACTGCACACAGTACTCCAGTTGCGGCCTCACCTTTTAAATAATATTTCATCCCACTATTATTTCTTCCAAAGTGGATAACCTCACATTTGCTAATGTTATACTCTATCTGCCAGGTCCTCGCCCACTCACTCAGCCTATCCAGATCCCTCTGCAGACTTTGCGCGTCCTCCACGCAATTTGCTTTTCCACTCATCTTCGTGACATCAGCAAATTTTGTTACCCTACGCTTAACAAAATGTAAGCCTCACAAAGCTAAAGGAATGTGGCACTTTCATGAGATTCCAGACCTCCCTTGGGTCCCTCACCTCAGCGGACACACTTGACTGGAATGGGGGCAGCATCCGGCCCTTTCTGATTCATTTTCAGTGTGGCATGAAGTTGATTACTGAGGTGACATTAAGAGACAGCAACCTGGAAGTTGAGGAAACAGTTTGCCTTGCATGACATTCCACAGCAGCTAATGATGGATAATGCCAGACAGTTTGTGTACAGGGAGTTCAAGGACTTTGGGCACACGTGGGACTTTAAACATGTTCCAAGCAGCGCTCTTTTTCCACAATCGAGTGGCTTGGCAGCTTGTGCATTGCATTCAGCACAGAATCTCTTTGAGAAGTGTCTCTGTGACAACTCAGGCTTTTGTACTGCATTGTCTAATCTGTGTCAAGGGAAACCTGCCCTCACCAGCACAGAGAATGTTCTCCAGACCCACCAGGAACTTGATCCCTGTTGCCAAACTCCTGTTACAGCCTCAAGTGGAGACAAATGCCAAGGAAGCTCTTTTGGAACAGCAGCAAAGAGGGAAAGGCTACTTATGAGCGTCCTTGAAGAGTTTTGTCTGCCCTCCTGGGACTTAGAACGTAGAACATAGAACACTAAGCACAAACAGGCCCTTCGGCCCACAAGTTGCGCCGATCATATCCATACCTACCAGGCCATAGAACTATCTGTAACTCTCAATCCCATTAAATCCTATGTACTCATCCAGAAGCCTTTTAAAAGACTCCAGCGAGTTCGCCCTTACCACCACCGATGGCAGCCCATTCCACTCGCTCACCACCCTCTGAGTGAAAAACTTACCGCTAACATCTCCTCTGTACCTACTCCCCAGCACCTTAAATCTGTGTCCTCTCATAGCAACCATTTCAGCCCTGGGAAATAGCCTCTGAGAATCCACCCTATCTATTCCTCTCAACATTTCTAAACCTCTATCAAGTCGCTTCTCAACCTTCGTCTCTCCAGGGAGAAGAGACCTAGCTCTCTCAACCTATCTTCATAAGGCATGCCTCCCAATCCAGGCAACATCCTTGTAAATCTCCTCTGCACCGTCTCAATGGCTTCCACATCCTTCCTGTAGTGAGGCAAATACTCCAAGTACTTGCTTGGTGTGTCAAAGCCCCGGGTGGCGCCTTTAGTTTGGGAGTCTCAGTGTCAGACATATGGGCGATATGGTCAGTCCAACGGGAGCTGATCGAGTGTGGTCAATGCTTCGATGCTGGGGATGTTGGCCTGAGCAAGAACACTGACATTGGTGCGCCTAGCCTGCCAATGGATTTTGAGGATCTCGCAGAGGCAGTACCGGTGGCACTTATGGTGCCTGTTGTATCTGAAGCCTGATCTTCAAACATTCTCTTCCTCAGACAACCAAAGGCTGCACTATCATACAGAGGGCAATATTGAACGGTATCATCTATGTCTCTTCTTGTTAACAATAGAGACATGGAAAGTGTTCACATTGTGCAAGGCCACGTCTTGGATTTTGTTAATGAAGGGCCAGTGCTGGGTGAGGGGGGCAGGTTGGCAGAGGATCTTTGTCTTCCAGATATTTAATGGAAAGCCCTTTCTCTTGTACGCCTCAGTGAAGGCATTGACAATTACTTGCAGCTCGGAGTCCAGTAACGCACAGATGCAAGAATTGCCTGCATACTGTAATTCTCAGAGACACCATAATCGTCTATATGAGGTCATGACAAACTGGTTGTTGTACACAGCCATATAATACCCAACCCAACAGCGACATGATCGCCTCAGCTGGTGCCATATGTGACAGGAACTGGCACCATCTGCTTCAGAGCTAACTGAACCAGTCCCGCTAACTGGCACAGAGGCTGACACACTGAGTGTGCAGTTCATACCACCCACACCAGCTGAGACGGAGGCCCTTTCTACTGCCAATGTAACAAACCCCGCAGTCACCATGCCCACCCCAAGTTCACTTGGTACAATCTGCAACTTGGCTGCCTTCCAGGGCCAGCTAACTTGCGATGGCAAGTTCAGGGTGGCTAAGCAGACCAAACCCCAAATTTAAGGGCTATGTACCTTCACATAATATATATACACATAACATTATGCTGCTTCTGAAAAAATGGGAGAGACACATCTGGGTTTTGTGCCTGTTCTAGCCAAGATCATGTTCCATCTAGTTTTTTCTACTGCAATTTTTTTCCACAATTCTTTTTTCCATGCAGTCATTCTAACTAAAATGGGGAAGGTGTAGAATGTGCGTTCATTTACATATTGCCAAGCAACCCATCGGGTCGGTTAGCTCAGTTGGCTGGACAGCTGGTTAATTATACAGAGCGATGCCAATGGCTGCGTTCAAGTCCCGTATCAGCTGAGATTATACATGAGAGTGCACCTTGCCCCTCACCTGAGGTGTGGTGATCCTCAGATAAGTTACCACCTATCAGCCTTCCCCCTCAAAGCGGAGAGCAACCCATTGTCGTTCGGGATTACGGTGACATTGCTTATGTTATTTTATGCCAAGTGTAACCTGGTGTACCGGTAGTGATATGGGATGTAGGGGAGGGCACTGGAAGAGCACTCCCGCATGGTGGCAGTCACAGTATGTAAGATCAATGGCGTACGACAGCAACAAACTGTTTAAACTGTTACCTGTGTCCTCATTCACAGTAAGAAGTCTGACAACACCGGGTTTAAGTCCAACCGATTTGTTTGATAGTAAACTCACAAGCTTTCGGGGTTAGTCCCGTCATCAGGTGAATGGAGAGTTCTGGCCTCAGACAGAGTATATAACAGCACAGACAGTTTACAGATTACTGATTAGAATGCGAGTCTTTACAACTAACCTGCCATTCAAGTCTGAAAGATGCCGACATATTGCCCAGTGGAAAGGGCAATATGCATAGGTTAAAGCGATGTGCATTGTCTCCAGACAGTATAGTAAGCGAGGTTTTGCAAACCCAGGCAAGTCATGGGGGTTACAGATATGAACCCAAGATCCCGGTTGAGACCGTCCTCACGTGTGTGGAACTTGGCTATCAGTCTCTGCTCAGCGACTCTGCGCTGTCGTGTGTCGTGAAGGCCGCCTTGGAGAACGCTTACCTGAAGATCAGAGACCGAAGGCCCGTGACCGCTGAAGTGTTCGCCAACAGGAAGAGAACAGCTATTCACACACAACCGTACGCATCATGGTAATGCCATTGACACTACCCTGAGGAACTCCTGCAGTGACGTTCAGTGATGACCTCCAATCACCAAAAACATCTTCCTTTGTGCCAAGTATGACTCCAACCAGTAGAGGTTCTTTTTTCCATTGACTCCAGTTTTGCTGGGGCTCCTTCATGTCAACACCTGATTGTTGTCGAGGGCAGTCACTCTCACCTCACCTCTGGAATTCAGCTCTTTTGTCAATGTTCGAATCCAGGCCGTAATGAGACCAGGAATTGAGTGACCTCGACTGAACCCAAACTGAACGACTGTAAGTAAGTTATTGCTGAACAAGTGAGGCTTGAGAGCATTGTTGATGACCCCATCCATTATTTTCCTGCCTCCCAGGGCTCCCAGAGATGGTTAATAACAATAAATATGGAACAGTGGGAATCAAGAGGCCCAATATTGAAGTATTGGAGGATAGTTGAAGGCAGGGGAGGATCGAAGTATCCTTATGAAGCAACTCAGGGCTTGAGGCCACACGGCCTTATTGGGCCTCATATTAAAATATCACGCACATTCCAGCATTATCATTGGCCTTGATGGGGCAGATTCTGGCTGTAGTATTAGGCTGAATATTAGAGTTATAAGATTACTACTAGTTACATTTCGAATGTTATTTCACAGAGTCCCTACAGTGCAGGAAGAGGCCATTTGGCCCAGCAAGCATGCGCTGACAACAATCTCACCCAGGCCCTCTCCCCGTAATTTCACATATTTACCTTACTAATCCCTTTGTCACTAAGGAACAAATCAGCATGGCCAATCAAGCTAACCCGCACATCTTTGGACTGTGGGAGAAACCTGGAACGCCTGGATGAAACCCACGCAGACATGGGGAGAACATGCAGACTCTGCAAAGACAGTGGCCCAAGCCAGGATTGAAGCCAGACCCTTGGCGCTGTGAGGCAGCAGTGCTAATCACTGTGCCACTGTGCTGCTATGGGGGTTACACCTATTACAACCAGGTACCACTTATCAGTTGGTTTACGCTGAATGTTACCAGCAGCACTATTTCACTGAGCCGCTATTCATTTTGAGTGCAATTAAAATTCCTCTGGTTTCCCCTCTCCAAAAACCACAACATCATCTTTAATTTCCCTTTGTCTTCGTGTGGACAGTGTTCTGGCCCTTGAAAGATCTCATATAACAGCAGCTGGCACAAAACCATGAGCCAGGATCCTTAACTAGATGGTACCCAGTCTCAATAATAATAATATTTGCTGACTTGGTGTGATCAGATGTCATATGGTCAGAACATCATGTGATGGAATTGGAATGCCTCCAATTCGAGTTAATGCTGGATTAAAGAGGGTCGGGGGTAGGAGGGAGGTGAAGAGAACTAAGTTAAAATTTATTTATTAGTATCACAGACAGGCTTGCATTAACACTGCAATGAAGTTACTGTGAAAATTGCCACACTCCAGCGCCTGTTCAGGTCCACTGAAAGAGAATTTAGCACGGCCAATGCACCCAGACCAGCACGTCTTTTGAACTGCGGGAGGAAATCGGAGCACCCGGAGGAAACCCAAGCAGACATGGGGAGAACGTGCAGACTCCACACAGTGACCCAAGTCGGGTATTGAACCTGGGTCCTTGGCTTTGTGAGGCAGCAGTGCTAACCACCGTGCCACCAGAAGCGGGGCAGACTGCCGTGAGGCATTTAACAGAACATTTCAGCACTCTCGCCTGTTGTTTTTCTGTTTCAGCTCATAGAATGGCACCAGTATTTGTGGAGATTTCAACTCATGCTCCAATGCATGTCCCCATCTGTCCTGCAGAAACACCATCAATCCAAAACTGACAACTTTGCTGATGACACCAAAGTCGGAGGTGTGGTAGATTGTGAGGAAGGGTGTCATAGTCTGCAGGGAGACTTAGATAGGTTGCAGAGCTGGGCCAAGAGGTGGCGGATGGAATTTAATGCGGAGAAGTGTGAGGTAATTCACTTTGGTAGGAGCAACAGATGTGTCGAGTATAGGGCTAACGGGAGGACTTTGAATAGTGTGGATGAACAGAGGGATCTAGGTGTGTGTGTACATAGATCCCTGAAAGTAGGGAATCAAGTAGATAAGGTTGTTAAGAAGGCGTACGGTGTCTTGGCGTTTATTGGTAGGGGGATTGAATTTAGGAGTCGCAGCGTAATGTTGCAACTGTACACTACTCTGGTGCGGCCGCACTTGGAGTACTGTGTGCAGTTCTGGTCCCCACATTACAAGAAGGATGTGGAGGCTTTGGAGAGGGTGCAGAGGAGGTTCACTAGGATGTTGCCTGGTATGGTGGGGAGGTCCTATGAGGAGAGACTGAGGGATTTAGGGTTGTTTTCGTTGGAAAGAAGGCGGCTAAGAGGGGATCTTATTGAAACATATAAGATGATTAGAGGTTTAGATAGGGTGGATAGTGATAGCCTTTTTCCTCGGATGGAGAAAGCTAGCACGCGGGTGCATGGCTTTAAATTAAGGGGGGGTAGCTACAGGACGGATGTCAGGGGTAGGTTCTTTACTCAGCGGGTGGTGAGGGATTGGAATGCCCTGCCTGCTGCAGTTGTAAATGCGCCTAGTTTGGGGGCGTTTAAGAGATCTATGGATAGGTTTATGGACGAAAAGGGATTGGTATAGGCTAGTGGGTCATTGTTTTTGTAACTGGTCGGCGCAACATCGTGGGCCGAAGGGCCTGTTCTGCGCTGTAATGTTCTATGTTCTATGTTCTAACTTGTTTGCTCTGCTGATGTGGGTCACTGTAAAGGAGTTACCATGTAATAGGTCACTCTTTTAACACGTTGCTTTTAATTAAAGAAAAACATCCCTTCAAATCTGATTCCTCCAGTTTTTGAAGGCATCAGCAAAGAGAGAGTCTGTCTAAAGTTTACAATTCCACTCCGATTCCAAGTGTTTCTTCTTGAAGTCTTGATTTTAACATGGGGCAGGAATTGAGTGGGCAAGGGGTATTGCAAGCCAGGCAGCAAAGCCCATGCTCTCAGTTACAGTAGTGTACTGGTATTGTCACTGAACTAGGAATCCAGAGGCTCAGGGTAATGCTCTGAGGACCTGGGTTCCAAACCCATCACAGCTGATGATTAAATTTGAATTCACTAAAAAATCTACAACTGTAAGTCTGATGATGACCATGAAGCCACTGCCATGACAACTCACTTTTAGGGAAGGAAATCTGTCATCCTTTGCCAAAGGGTTGTCTAGACTCGAAACATAGAACATAGAACACTACAGCACAAACAGGCCCTTCGGCCCACAAGTTGCGCCAATCATATCCATACCTACCAGACCTATCTATATCTCTCAATCTCATCAAATCCCATGTGCTCATCCAGAAGTCTCTTAAAAGACCCCAGTGAGTTTGCCTCTACCACCACCGAAAGCAGCTGATTCTATTCACTCACCACCCTCTGAGTGAAAAACTTACCCCTGACATCTCCTCTGTACCTACTCCCCAGCACCTTAAACCTGTGTCCTCTCATAGCGACCATTTCAGCCCTGGGAAATAGCCTCCAAGAATCCACCCTATCTATACCTCTCAACACCTTATAAACCTCTATCAGGTCGCCTCTCAATCTTCCTCTCTCCAGGGAGAAGAGACCTAGCTCCCTCAACCTATCCTCATAAGGTATGCCTCCCAATCCAGGCAACATCCTTGTAAATCTCCTCTGTACCCTTTCAATAGCTTCCACATCCTTCTTGTAGTGAGGCGGCCAGAACTGCGCACAGTACTCCAAGTGGGGTCTGACAAGGGTCTTATAAAGCTGCAGCATTACTTCCTGACTCCTAAACTCAATCCCTCGATTAATGAAGGCTAGTACACCATACGCCTTCTTCAGCTCTTTTTTCTCTTTGCAGCTGCTGCCAGACCTGCTGAGATTTTTCAGCATTTTCTCTTTGGGTTCCTGTCGTCCTCACCCGGTCTGACATACATGCGACTCCATACCCACCGCACTGTGGTTGACTCCTAATTCAGGGATGAGCAATAAGTGCTGACCCAGCCAGCAACACCCACATCCCATCAACGGATTAAAAAGAAACGTCAGTCAGTGCCCCAACCAGCGGGTTCCTACAATTCCTACAACAATTCCGAACAACAATCACAACAATTCCTAACAACACAAGGGTGGCGCGGTAGAACAGTGGTTAGCACTGCTGCTTTACAGCTCCAGGAACCTGGGTTTGATTTCTGGCTTGGGCCACTCTCTGTGCGGAGTCTGCACGTTCTCCCTGTGTCTGCGTGGGTTTCCTCTGGGTGCTCCGGTTTCCTCCCACAGTCCAAAGATGAGCGGGTCAGGTTAATTGGCCATGCTAAATTGCCCCTTAGTGTCCCAGGTTGTGTAGGTTAGAGGGATTAGTTGGTAATATATGGGGATGGGGCCTGGGTGGGATTGTGGGCAGTGCAGACTCGATGGGCCAAATGGCCTCTTTCTGCACTGTAGGGTTCTATGATTCTACGATCTTTGGACTGTGGGAGGAAAGCAGAGTACCCAGAGGAAACCCACATAGACAAGGGGAGAACATGCAAACTCCACACAGACAGTGACTCCAACCAGTAATCGAACCCAGTTCCCTGAATCTATGAGACAGCAGTGCTAACCACTGTGT
The DNA here is from genome assembly GCF_965287045.1 of Carcharhinus amblyrhynchos. Lineage (NCBI taxonomy): Eukaryota > Metazoa > Chordata > Chondrichthyes > Carcharhiniformes > Carcharhinidae > Carcharhinus > Carcharhinus amblyrhynchos. The sequence goes on from NC_137327.1 coordinate 131,147,525, forward strand.
CACCATGCCACTCATAGTATTGGGCCTCTTCCTGTTTGGTTAGATAAACAACCCCCTGGCTCCTGCCTTCATGTTCAAACCCACCATCAAAATGGCAATCAGCCTCCAATAGAGATTGCTGGAGTCTGATCTGTGCCACAGTAGGAGGACCTCATGATAGGTGTGGTGTGCACCCATGGAGGTTAAACTTATAACCAGCAGGTTTGGTGTGGGACATTGGTGAGTCCGACCCATGGGTAATTTTTCAATGCCTGTCAGCTGAGTGTCCTCATCCAGGAATTTTGGACACCATGTTTTAGAAAAGATATCAAAGCCTTGGAAAAGGTATGGAAGAGAATGGTACTTGGGATGAAGTAAGGAGACTTGAGAAGCTGAGGTTGTTTGCCTTCGAGCAGATTTTGGAGTGCTGTCGAACATGAGGAGGGGCTTTGACAGAGTAACGAAAGAGGAAGAACTTCCAGCCACAGAAGAGTTGAAAACCAGAGGACACAGGATGTCAAATGATTGTTTAAAGAATGAGAGATGGCATGTGGAAATAATTTATTGCAGAGCAAGTGATCTGGAACGCACTGTTTGAAGGGCGGTGGATGCAGATTGGATTATTAATTGGATAAATAGTTGTAAGGACAACATTTAAGCTGTTAGGAGCAATGGATTAGTGTCAATTTGATCACTCAACCAAAGAGCTGACACAGATGGGCCTAATAGCCTCCACTTTGTTGTATTATTCCACTATCCTATGGCGAGACGGTGTGGAAGAGGGAATTAACATGAAATCCAAACACCCCGAGGACTCAATCAGGAAAGGATCAGAGGAATAATGAGGACTCATTGTCGTTAAAGCCAACAGTAGCATCTATAATAATGGCACAGAAATAGATAGCGGCAAGGAGTTCCCTGAATATTATGTGGCTTAAGTGTAAACCAATTCGAAACATCGGCATATGACTGGAGAGGGGAGTAGAAGAAGAGGTTTCAGTTCCAGGATCTTTATAGATTTTGGATTCTTTATTGAAAAGATATAACCTCTTGATAACACCAGCGAAAGTTGTAACCCTTGTAAAATAGAACAAGCAATAAAACATCCCTTGCAAATGTCCATTCTATTAGCAGTACCTTCTCCAATTATATTTTTCTTGAAATTAGTATGATTTGTTGGACATTCCAGTCTTCCAACAGGTAATAAAGCATTAAAGCTCATTCAGTTTCACGAGGTGTTTATATTTACAAGGATTTGTGAGTGAATGGGCAGGATTTTACCCATCTCAAAACTGTAAAATCCCACCCAAGTTCAGCGAACCTTTCCATGGTCCATCCCGCGCCCACTCCGATTCTCACGGCATGTTATATTGTCAAGAAATGATAGCCACATCTCTGACCAATGATATCTCAACCTTCCTTTCTCAATGCTCCTTGTTCTAATGGGCAGATGTGAACTGCAGAAGCACAACATTCGATTAGATAGTCCTTGAGCATTATCTGGGCTTACTTTAATCAAACCTGTCATTTGCTCATACCTTTCCCTGGGTGACTGAAGTTGAGCTTGCAGCTTATGTGATTTTTAAACTTGTGCGAATTTTAACCCTTGCAAAGCCCCTTTGGCCATTGGGTGACCCCCCAAAAGGGTTAATAGGATGTTGAGAACACCTCTCCAACTCCTTCAGGTGGCCCGTCATCCAAATGTTGGGAGGTATCCTAAACAATTCTGCTGTAAATTTCGGCTTCTGACTTTCACACCTCTTCCTTACAGCAAGTCATAGTAGCAAAGTGCCTGCGCCAGCAGTATAACTGATTTTCTTTGATAACAGCACATTATGGTGACCCATAACAACATTACCTCCATCACTACGGTCATCCCCATCCTAATTATTTCCCACCAATTGGTTAGGCAGTTCCCTGCTGATCCTGGAACAAATATGTCCCAGCAGTGATGTGTTCCTGATTGTTTCAGTCTGTGGAAATCTGGGTAGCTGGCTTTACCTGGATGCTTCCCTTACGGGTCTGTTCTTTTGGAGTGCCTGACTTTTCCATATGGGTGATTTCCACAATCTCTCGTGTGGCCTGTCGGACCACTTTCCCCGGTGCCTCATCAGTGTATAACCAGTCATCCCACCAGGCATCAAACACCTATCCCGATGTTTTTCCTGGCAAGTGGAACCCTCCCACAGTCAATGAATCTGTCGCTTGCAGACGAAAACTGTGATTACTTTCAGAAAGTAAACCCCTGAGATTATCTCCGGGGTGATTATGCATCACTGCGTCGGCCTATCCGCACTGCTTTAAACGCCTCCTTCAATGGTAAAATATTAACAATTATCTTGCTGGTGTTGCCTGGAGGCTCGAGGATCCAACAAGCGCACAATATATAATAACATAAGAACATAAGAAATAGGAGCAGGAGTAGGCCATCCAGCCCTTCGAGCCTGCCCCGCCATTCAATAAGATCATGGCTGATCTGTTGCTGCTCAGTTCCACTTTCCCGCCCTCTCCCCATAACCCTTAATCCCCTCTCCTATCAAAAACCCATCAACCCGCGTCTTAAAAATATTTAGCGAGGCAGCCTCCACCACTTCAACGGGCAGAGAATTCCAGAGATTCACCACCCTTTGAGTGAAGAAGTTCCTCCTCAAATCCGTTCTAAACCGCCCCCCTTTTATTTTGAGGCTGTGCCCCCTAGTCCTACTGTCTTTTTTGAGCGGGAAGAGTCTTTCCACTTCTATCCTATCCATCCAATTCATCATCTTATACGTCTCAATGAGATCTCCCCTCATTCTTCAAAACTCTAACGAGTACAAGCCCAGTTTATTCAGCCTCTCCTCATAGCTCAACCCCCTCAACTCCGGTATCAGCCTAGTAAACCTCCTCTGCACTCCCTCCAAGGCCAAAATATCTTTGCGCAGGTGCGGCGCCCAAAACTGCACACAGTACTCCAGCTGCGGCCTCGCCAATGCCCTATACAGCTGCAGCAAGACCTCCCTACTTTTATATTCAATCCCCCTCGCTATGAAGGCCAGCATTCCATTCGCCTTCCTGACCACCTGCTGCACCTGCAAGCTGGGTTTTTGCGACTCATGCACAAGGACTCCGAGGTCCCTCTGCACCGTCGCCTGCTGCAGTTTTTCGCCCCGTAAGTAATAGTTCTTCCTACCATTCTACAACATAATGTTCTGATTCTGGAAAACATTCTGCTGTGCTCACATATGCCAGGCCCTCCTTACCGGTCATGGGCTCTTTAGATCCAGCTCGGTGAACTCAGTCCCCTTCCTCAGTCCCTAATGATTCCAATCTGTAGCTCTCCTTAAAGATCTCATTTGACGTACTTCCCTGTGGTACCACCGCAATGAATTTTATAGCCCCCTTCACTGGACCTTCTCCGAGTCGAATGGTTATGAGTTCATGACTGCCCTGGTGTATGTTAATAAAGTTCAATTTGTACAGGGAGATAAATAAATATTGGGGAGTGGTTCCAAATTTCAAATCTTCAATGTCAGACCTAACCTCACATATCAGATCTCTGGCAAGATTGTCAGATGCCCGCGCTTTGACCTGGGCCTCAATGGTATTGACCATTCCTTTGGCTACCTGACTAAATGTTTCTAGGGGTCCCTCACCCGATAGGTCTACAATTCATACATACTCTGTTCTATAGGCTCCATACTGTCATCCCTCTCCAACATCCCTGGCAACCCAGGACGAACAGCTATTCAATTCAGGTAATGGTACTTAACTAACTACCAAGTTTGCACTCCAAACAATTCCCCAATATCTCCCCAGTATACTCCTTTTATCTCGTATCCATGGTTCAAGAGAAATTCTGTAAGTATTATCATCAATGATTCTCTGCAGTTGGATTTCTACTCATGTAATGGCATTAGGATGATGGTGGCATGCTGAATGTGGTATTGTTAATAGGCCCTAAACATTGTAGGTTACCCCTGGAGATACTATTGTTGCATCTTAGAACATAGAACATAGAAAACTACAGCACAAACAGGCCCTTCAGCCCACAAGTTGCGCTGATCATATCCCTACCTACTAGGCCTACCTATAACCGTCAATCCCATTAAATCCCATCATGTAGTAAAGTTTTAGCTTTCCCAATCCTAACTAACCCATCTGGGGGAGGCTCCACCATGTTTGAACATTGGGTTGGTTTTTGATATCCACAGACATTAAGCTGGTAACATCTAATATCTCTACAATCAAGTCTTACATGTGACATGTTTACATAGTTCTTGACAATACTGGCTCTCATGGTCAGGCTCCATGACACTGAAACACTATTTCTACCCAATATTTGAATCGTGTATCCCTTTAATATCCAAATTGCCCACTAAGTCTTTAGTATCTGATTCCCCTTTGAGAGGATGTTATAAACAGGAGGAGGGCTGGGTCAGATGGCTCTCCGGTGAGGCAGGTGTGGTGGGGGTGGTGGGGGGGGTGCAGTCCGCTGCCGCTCTGCGTGCAATTGCTGTGGGGAAGAGGGGCACGGGGCTGCGGTTGGTCTGGGTAGTGGGAGTGGTGGGAGGATAAGGGAGTCAGTAATGTTGTGGGGGTGGGGCAAGGTCTGTAGGGGCTGGGGGTGGGGTGGAGGTATTATCTGGCCCAGGAACGATGTGGCAGAGGAGCGTTTTTTTGATTTTGTTTACTGCGCACGCACAGTTGAAGGCTCCAATCGGAGCTGCAGGATTTTGGGTGCATTAAGCTCCGCCTGTAGGGTTGTGCAGCGCGATTCGGAATCGCTGATATTTTTTCAGGCAGAGTGCGTATGGGGGTGCCTGAGAACGGGTCTAAAAGTCAGATCTGAAACACTCCCAGTTTCAAGTTCACCCAACACTTAGAATCAAAATGGTAAAATCGGGCCCAGCACGTAAGGAAACAGGAAGCGGATAAGAAATCAAAAATTTGTAGCTTTGCTAATCTTAGTACTGCTACCAGTGGAAGGTGAACCTTTAAAAACAAACTTTAGCAGGCCTTATCGGAGAGTTGCATCTGGATTGAATTACTTCAGTGTTGAGTACTGGTGTCCTTTACTTGAGAGTTCTTCAGTCTTTCAGAGGGGCTGTCACCATGATCCATTCTGTTGTCAATACCCATGATGCTTATTGCTTGGACACCATGAAGAAGTCTTCATTAACAGTACTGAATGATGTACGTATTTACAGTCAGGAGTAAAGATATCGAGAGGACCCCATTCTATGTCCTTACATGTCCTATCTCTAGACTGGCCATTACTGTGTGGGCAGCAGTGTACTCGGGCCGATGTTAAACTTACCAGGTCAAAGAACAAAGAAAATTACAGCACAGGAACAGGCCCTTTGGCCCTCCAAGCCTACACCGACTGAACTAGAACTCCCTACCTTTCCAGGGACCACATCCCTCTATTCCCACCTTCTACAACAATCACAAACACCGTCTCAAAAGCAATTAAAATTAACTTATTAGTCACAAGTAGGTTTACATTAACACTGCAATGAAGTTACTGCGAAAACCTCCATGTCACCACATTCCGGCACCTGTTTGGGTCAATGCACCCTACCAGCACATCTTTCAAACTGTGGGAGGAAACTGGAGCACCTGGAGGAAACCCACGCAGACACGGGGAGAACATGCAAACTCCACACAGACAGTGACCCAAGCCAGGAATCGAACCTGGGTCCCTGGTGCTGTGAGACTGCAGTGCCACCATGCCACCCTCTTAGTTAGGGGTGGTTAATAAATACTGGCCTTGCCAGTGATCCCCACATCCAAAGAATGTAAAGAAAAGGGATCTTACATCATGATCTGTGTACACGTGCATGAACATCAATAACGTGAATAGACTTCCATACGATTCACCACAGAAATATGTGGAATATGTGGAAATTAAGTTGTAAGTCCAGCTATGACCAAATACTTAATTCACTCTGTTCTGCAAGATTAAGGATACTCATTTCAAATAAAGCAAAAATATAGTGAAACTATAATTAAAAACAGTTACAAAATGCAAAAGCTGGTAGGGAAAAATTTGAATTGCAATAATTGTGAAAATTAAATTATGACAACCACTCTGCCAAGTAATGGAAAATGACTATTAGCCAAACAAGGCCTTTAGTCTGGCCCTCAGTAAGACCAATGCTTGCACACTGGCCTGCGCACTGCATTGTGTTCTCACCTGTGCACAAGTTATTAAAGCTTGGAAATTGAGATTAAATGTTGTCTCTACCCAAGTTGACTGCAGTTCAAGTGTTGTTAGCACCCAAAGTCAATGGCATATGTGTGCAGAAACCAGCCTGGATCTTTAAGTTGACTTGTAGCGTCCAAATCCTTCTCACACTCTATCTCTGTTCCTTTGGTTCCACTTTTTGCATATCTTTTTAATGTCTTCCTTTTTATGTTTCTCTTTTTACCTCTGTCTTACCAAAGCCCTTTTCTCTTCTAATTCCTTACTTTTCCTTCACCTATCCGTTCAATTATGTGATTATAGAGGGGGTTCCTCGTCTTCCTATTCACATTTCATTCATCCCTTGCCTTGTGTCAATGCTGGTGAAGAAAACCATTTACTGAAACTGCTGGAAACACAACCTTTAGTCCTGTTTCCCAACGTTGTACAATTAGTCTTTCGAGTGACACTTTCCTCGGGCCTTTACGACTTGAATTTTGCAACATTAATTAATCATAAATAAATATACTTCATTTGTCAGCACATCCCAGGAGAAATGTTAGAGAATAAATCCCATTATTTCAGTATCTGTGTATTAGGTTGAACTTTGCTGCTGTTGCAGGGCTATCTCATTATGACAAAAATGTCCTCCAAAAATGAATTCTTAGAATAGGATTTCTGATCAGGGCTATTTTAGTATTTGTACCTTGATCCATCAGACTTCATTTATTTGGGAAATCTCTTAATTGTACTGAATGGTCCTTCTGAAGTATTTTTGGCAACAATTACTTAACTTGAACATTGCTCAATATGTTAACACGATATGCTTCATACTGCAAATGCTTGCAATCCAAAAGCAGAACATTATGCACTTTCCAAGTTCTGCTGGTGGGTTTATGAGCATGTGGATGGCTGTATAAGTTCAAGGGTGGGAAAGGTTGTACTGTTAAGCCATCGCTTTTGCACGTGAATCAGGCTTCCCAGTCCATGTATGCCCTTGGTGAGCAACCCACCCAGTCCTGTTCCTGTTCTTTGTGAAGTTAAAAAATGACAGTGGGAATGCAGGCTGAATCCCACTGGGAAGGCATTGGAAACCCCCCCATTTTTTCTACCCATGCATTCCAATCATGCTGGACAACTTGGTTAAAATCCAGGCTGAAGTTTCCACATGCTGTCCTTACTCCATCCTTGCCAGTGCTGCCTGATGGCACCAGGGGCCCGGGTTCAATTCCTGCCTTGGGTCGCCATCTGTGTGGAGTTTCCGTGTTCTCCCTACGTCTGAGTAAGTTTCCTCTGGTTGGTCAGATTTCCTCCTACAGTCCAGAAGATGTGCTGGTTAGGTGCCTTAGCCATGCTAAATCCTCCCTCAGTGTACCAGAACAGGCCACCGCCTGTGGAATGGGGTGTGGCGACTAGGGGGTTTTCACAGTAACTTCATTGCAGTGTTAATGTAAGCCCACTTTTGACACTAATGAATAAACTTGAACTCAGTAGATACTACCCTTTCTGAAAATCTACAGACTTCTGAAATGCTGAACGCACGGCTACACCTGATTACCATTTCATGAGAGTTACCTCATTTGTTTCCCAATTTTGGTGATATTCGGGTTATGGGCCTTTCACCTGGAATGGTCACCTCTTTTCAAAACGTCAAGTGCAAGGTACTCCAACTGGCCTCGGAAGTCAAGGAAATATCAACAACTCATCTCTTCCATGTTTGAAGATATTGTCCATTAAACCAAGCATTTTCCAATCAGACGTGCCATTTCCTCATCAGACCCCAACAAGCAGGAATGTGTCGATTGTAGAACATGTAGTGTCTCATCACCCTGGGAAAAGTAATCAGACAGAATGATTGGGTCCACCACCAGATGCACTCTGGGGATCAACTCCAGGAGGAAAAATATGCAGCAAACTGCTGTGTCACTATATTCTGCAGCCCAACTAACAGAAGATTTATTCCATTAAGGTCAATTAAAATCAAATGTGACGCAAAACACAGAAACAGTTCTATCAGATCAATTTCATAGAATCCCTGCAGAGCAGTAAGAGACCATTTGGCCCATCAAGCCCGCACTGACAACAATCCAACCCAAACCCTATCCCTGAAATCCCACATATTTACACTGCTTATCCCCCTGACACTAAGGGGCAATTTAGCATGGCCAATCCCCCAACACGCACATCTTTGGACTGTGGGAGGAAACCAGAGCACCCAGAGGAAACCCATGCAGACACAGGGAGAACATACGAACTCCACACAGGCAGTGGCCAGACTCAAACCCGGCTCTCTGGTGCTGTGAGGCAGCTGTACTAACCACTGTGCCATCGTGCCACTCACGATTTGAACTGAATTTTCTCTCCCCTCAGTGTGACTGTTCTGAGGATGCCTTCATTCTCTGATAGATGTTGAGTCTTTCAATGATAGTTCCTGCATGATGCGTGATGAAAGCGGTTGCTCTTTCATTATGGCTTCATTGACAGAAGTATAAATACCATTGTTGGAACAGTGTAACAAGACAGATTCTAAGCGACACATATTCTGGCCTTCTTAAAAGAATACTGCATGCAAAGTCTTTAATATTTCCATGTAATTCTACCACATGGGAAGGTAGATACCAGACCCAGGTTTAATTTTAAATGTGACTTCATGTCTAGCATCTGATTCTAACCCTGACATGGCCTCTACAAAAATTGTGAGAAAATCTCCCCTTTCCCAGTCTCTGAATGTCCTTTCTACTCATGCTCTCTCCAGCAGCTCAGTAGATTTTTCAACCATCCAGATGAGGGCGGCACGGTGATGCAGTGGTTAGCACTGCTGTCACATTGTGTCAGTGACCCGGTTTCAATCCTGCCCTCGGTGACCGTGTGGAGTTTGTATGTTCTCCCCGTGTCTGTGTGGGTTTCCTCCGGGTGCTCCGGTTTCCTCCTACAGTCCAAAGGTGTGCAGGTTAGGTGGATTGGCCATGCTAAATTGCCTCTGAATGTCCCAAGATATGTTGGTTAGATTGGTTAGCAGGGTTAATGTGTGAGGTTTGCGGAAGTAGGATGGGAGGGAGGGATTAAAATGCTCCGTCATAGATTCAATGTAGACTCGATGGGCCTAATGGCCTCCTTCTGCACTGTAGGGATTCTTTGATTCTGGGTAGTCTTCAGATTGAAACTGTTACCCGAAAGACGTGCTGGTTAGGTGCATTGGCCATGTTAAATTCCCCCTCAGTGTTTAATTTTATTCATTCGTGGGACATGGCCATTGCTGCTGGCCAGCATTTATTGCCCATCCCTAGTTGCCCTTGAGAAGATGGTGGTGAGCTGCCTTCTTGACAACTGAGTAACTTGCTGGGCCATTTCAGATGCAGTTGAGACTCAACCACATTGCTGAGACTTTGGACTCACATGTAGACCAGACCAGGTAAGGATGGCAGATTACATTCCCTGAAGGACATTAGTGAACGATACTAATTAGTGAGTGATACTAATTATTGTGTTTGCCCTTGTCTTGTTAGCCTTCCCAAATGCATTACCTCACACTTTTCTGAATTGTTCTCCATCTGCCACTCCTCTGTCCATCTGACTGGTCCATTGAACTCTTCCTATAGTGTACAGCTTACTTCTTCATTATCAAACGCCGAGCAGTTAGTGACCCGAGGCAGGGGTTGTAGCAGGGAAATTTCAATCGAATTCAACGTGTCCTCGTAAGACAACTTACCCATCCCTGGCATTAGCCCAGTAAACCTCCTCTGAACTGCTTCTAGCGCATTTACATCTTTCCTGGGTAGCGTAGTGGCACAATGGTTAGCATTGCTGCCTCACATTGCCAAGGGTCCAGGTTCAATTCCTGGCTTGGGTCACCGTCTGTGTGGAATTCCTGTGTCTGCGTGAGTTTCGTCTGGGTGCTCCGGTTTCCTCTCACAGTCCAAAAATTGTGCTGGTCAGGGTGCACTGGCCATGCTAAATTCTCCCTCAGTGTACCCGAACAGATGCCAGAATGTGCGACCTGGGGATTTTCACAGTAACTTCATTGCAATGTTAAGGTAAGCCTACCTGTGACACTAGTAAACAAACTTTAAACTTTAAAAACCTTAATGAAAACCAATACTTCACACAATATTCCAGATGTGGTATCACTGGTGTCCTGTGTGACTGAAACAAAACCTCCTTACTTTTGTAATCAATTCCCCTCAGCATAAACAATAACATTCCATTAGGCTTCCTAATCACTTGCTGTACCTGTATAGCAGCCTTTTGTGATTCATGCACTAGTTCACCCAGATCCCTTTGTACCTCAGAGGTCTCTATTCTCTCACCACTTAAATAAGCTTGTTTTTTATTCTTCCTGCCAAAATGGACAATTTCATATTTTCCCACATTATATTCCATTCACCAGATTTTTACCCACTCACCTAATCTTGTCTGTGCCTGTTGTAATCTCCTTAAGTCCTCTTCACAATTTACTTCCCTACCTGCCTTTGCACCATTGGCAAATATAGCAACCACACCATCAGTCCCTTCATTCAAAGTATCTATATAACTTACACAAAGTTGAGGACCCAGAACACGCCACTTATTACGTCCTGCCAACTAGAAAAAAGATCCATTCATGCCAACTCTCTGCTTCCTGTTCGTTAGCTAATCTTTAATCCAATATATCACCCCCTATATCATGACCTTTAATCTTACGTAATAGCCATTGATGCGTGTACCCAAACAGGCGCCATTGGAGTGTGGCAACTAGAGGACTTTCACAGTAACTTCATTGCGATGTTAATGTTAGCCTGTTTGTAATACTAAAAATAAACTTAAACTTAAAACTTGATGTGGCACCTTATCAAATGCATTCTTGAAATCTAAGTACAGTGCATCTGTATCCACAGTTTCTCTTTATCCACAGCACGTGTGACTCTTTCAAAAAACTCAGAGAAATTGCTTAAACATGATTCTCTTTTCACAAAACCATGTTGACTTTGCCTGATTTCCTCCATTTTTTCCAGGTGCCCTGCCATAACATGTTTAAGGCCAGATTCATACTCAAAAGTCAAAATGCTTAATATTATGGAACTCTAGATGCTTCCCATAAGCTAGACAAAGCAATGGGTATTGAAATGTGAATGATATTGCACTCCAATCCAATCCTTCTCTCATCCAATGCCCACACACACACATACCTTTCAAGAAGGATCATTGAATATCATTTAGGAGCAGGAAACCTAACTGCTTTCTTTCCACCTCACTGGCCCACTGCCTGTACTAACCCTACTTCACCCAAATTCAGTTCTGGAACAGTCAGGGGGACCACAACTCTTTGATTCAGTACATAGAAACAGAAAATAGAAGCAGATGTAGGCCATTTGGCCCTTTGAGCCTGGTCTGCCATTCACTATGATCTCCACTGATCAGCAAATTCAATATCCTGATTCTGTCTTCCCCCCCGTATCCCTTGATCCCTTTAGCCCAAACAGCTATATCTAATTTCTTCTGGAAATTACACAATGTTTTGGCCTCAACTACCTTCTGTGATAATGAATTCCACACATTCACCACCCTCTGGGTGAAGTGATTTCTCTTCACCTTCAACTATGACCCCTAGTTCTGGACTCCCCCAGTATTGGGAACGTTCTTTCTGAATCTACCCTCTCCAATCCTGTTAGAATTTTATAAGTTCCTATCAGATGTGGCTATGGAGTAGTGGTGCTGTCATTGGACCGGGTTCAAATCTCATCATAGTGGACGTGCTGAGACTATCTCCTCGGATGGATGTAGCTGTTACTAGGGGCCATAACTATAAGGTTCATGGTAGGAGGTATCGGAGGGATGTCCGAGGTTGATTCTTCACTCAGAGAGTGGTTGGGGTTTGGAATGCACTGCCTGCTGTGATAGTGGAGTCGGACACTTTAGGAACTTTCAAGCAGTTATTGGATAGGCACATGGACCACACCAGAATGATAGGGAGTAGGATAGCTTGATCTTGGTTTTGGACATAGCTCGGCACAACATTGAGGGCCGAAGGGCCTGTGCTGTGCTGTAATGTTCTATGTTTCTATGATGAAATTTGAGTTCAGTAGAATTCTGTAATTAAAAGTCTAATGATAACCATGAAGCCATTGTTGATTGTCGTAAAAATCTGGTTCACTAATGACCTTTAGGAAAGGAAATCTGCCGTCCTTACTGGTGTGGCCTACGTGTGTCTCCAGAGCCACAGCAATGTGATTGACTTTCAAATGCCCTCTGAAATGGAGGGCAATTAGGGAAGGACAATAAATGCTGGGCCCAGCCAGCGATGCCCACATCCCGTAAAATGAATAAAGAGGTGATTTTGTCCCATTTACTCATCAACCATCAGAGATACCACCACAATGTTTTTTCTTTTAACATGACTGCCAATATGACCAATAATTGATGGTTTCAATGGCACGGTGGAATTGGGGGATACAATATGCTGGAAAGGATCACCCAGCGTTAAAAGTACAGTTGGACATTTTGAAATAAATGAAACCTCTGCCCAATTGGTCTATCACACAATATTTGCCGATCTATTGAAGGCAATTGAAGGGAAGCATTTTTAATGTCATCTGCCATAGGTGGGTGACCTGATCATGGGAAAAGGTCAAGAGAGTGCGAGGAGAATGTCATGCAAGGGATACGTTGGAGAGGGTTTTGTTCTGATTTATTATTGACAAGTATTGGGATACAGTGAAAAATATATTTTCTTGCGCGCTATACAGACAAATTATACCGTTCATAGAGCACATAGGGGAGGAGGAAGGAAAGGATGCGGGACACAGTGCTACAGTCATAGCAAGAGTGTAGAGAAAGATCAACTTAATATAAAGTAAGTCCATTCAAAATGGATAGGGAAGAAAAAAGCAAAGATAATCATTTATGCAAGAAATAGAGAGGGCCATGGTCATCACATTGAGAGATTCAATTGCTCTCCCATTGTCCAATTGTTTTTTAAATAACATAGTTTTGGTCCACAAAGTGGGTTCTGACTTCGTGAAAAATAATTGAGAAAAAGGTCGAGAATGGAGTCCAAACCATCACACAAACCAGCCTCCCACCTATTGACTCTGTCTACCCTTCCCGCTGCCTCGGCAAAGCAGCCAGCATAATTAAGAACCCCACGCACCCTGGACATTCTCTCTTCCACGTTCTTCCTTTGGGAAAAGCTAAAAAAGTCTGAGATCACGTACCAACCGACTCGAGAACAGTTTCTTCCCTGCTGCTGTCAGACTTTTGAATGGACTTACCTTGCATTAAGTTGACCTTTCTCTACACCCTAGCTATGACTGCAACATTACATTCTGCACTCAATCATTTCCTTCTCTATGAATGGTATGTTTTGCCTTTATAGCACGTAAGAAACAATACTTTTTCACTGTATATTAATATATGTGAAATACATCAAATCAAATCAAATCAAAAGAAGGTTGCTGAGGCAGGATCAGCCTTACTTTGTAAGAATCCCCTCTGTGGTACACATATTTATCACGATTAACCACAATGTTTGTGTACGTTTTGTCTGAGTTTTTCCTACTGCTTTTTGAAGAATTTGCACGCAGGGAGCTGGCAACTCTTCGGTATCTCATCTGAAAAAAAACCTTGTGTGAACCAACACAGAGCGTGCTTGTAGGCTGGCTGACCATGAGGGATATCACAGCCAGACCAGTTCCTGTTCTGACTTCATGCCCATCAACACACACTTTCAACAAGGGTAGCTCAACAGAAAACAGAAATCATGTTTCCACTTAAAGCCCAAGGGTGCTGAGGCCAATTTTAAGGTGTGAAAACTGATTTTGCAAAGACCAGGAATCTCATATAGTATCTCCCTAATCTGTACCTCACTGAGTAAATAGATTTTAAAGTTTGCATTCCTTCACCAATGGCTTGGATACAAGCATTCAATGCAAATCAATTAGATTTGCAAACAATACTGTGTGTCACCTGGGCAAGCATGGTGGGCTGGGTGGAATGGGCAGAGTATGAGAAATAATTACAAGGCGAGCTGGATAAAAAAATTCTAGGTGGATAGAGAAGTGTTTCAGTACATTGACTGAGCTAGCCCAAGTGCGAAGCTGAAAGAGATCAATGCTTAACATTCCTGGACGCTGGAGCAATCCACTGCACCAATAGAACCAGATTGCTCAATCATTGAAGTATGAGGAAGTATATTCCATATTAAAGGTGATGTGCTTCATAGACCACATCGGTGGGAGTGGGCTTTGGACGTTGGCAGAGTGGGTGCGGGTAGAACATTGAGGGGTGGGGAGGGTGGGTGGCAGAGGGAGCAGGGGTAGGGTGGTAGTCAGACATTGGGTGGGAGTCAGACATTGGGTGGGAGTCAGACATTGGGGGGGAGTCGGACATCGGGTGGGAGTCAGACATTGGGAGGGGAGGAGTCAGACATCAGCAGAGGGAGTCAGACAAGGGGGGGGGGTGTAATTGGACATTGACAGAGGAAGTTGTTTATCAGAAGTGGGGGGAGTTGGATATTGGGTGGGGGGAGAGGTATGGGTGAAGATATGTGGTCGGGTTGAGTTAGGTCAAGCCGGTGTGCAGCCGGACCCGATGGGGTCGAGGGTGGGAATGTGGGGGGATCCTGTGCAGGTGGGGAATACCATGACATATTTGGCTGGGGCGGGAGGAGTTCCCTGGGGGTCAGGGATGTGAGGTCGTCCCGTGTGGGGCTAGGTCTGAATCTTTAAAATGCTTATACTGAAGTTAGAAGCACTGTTTTCCTTCTAACTGGGTGAGATTAACTCATAATGTAAAACTGGCTGAACTATTGGAAGTTTGTGATTTAAATCAGCTTGTTGAATGGTTCCCAGCACAGTGCAATTGCCCAAGAGAAGCTAGTGTTTCTAGACAAGTGTAGTGCATTAACCCTTACCGGGGAACTTCCGAGAGGGATTCCCCTATGTATCTTTTGGGTACCCTCCAAAATCCAATGCTGGGGAGCCAGAAAGCTATAATCCACTGGCTGCAATTTAGATAATTATTGGCATATATCCCAGAATGGCCACAAAATCTTCACAAGGCCAAAAGTAGGATCTGCACAGGCGAGATCTTCGTTTGAAATCTTCCCTGTCCCTCGCCAGTGACAAAATAAGCTTTCCATAAATTATCATAAATTAACATATTCTTACCTGATGCTGTAATGTCTACCCACTCCTTACCCTCTTGCCTACCCCGCGTGACATCATGCCGACATGAATCACTACAGACCTTCAATCCAAAATGGTGACTGTGTCAGGAACGCAGTGTGAGGCACAGTCCTCGGGTGGTGAGGGACATGGCTGGGCAATGAACCTCTGACCACATATCCACACCGTCCATCATTCCTCTGTTCATTGTCCTACGCTGGTTCCCAGTTAAGCAACTCCTTGATATTCTCAAATTTGTTCTCAAGTCCCTCCCCACCTTTCTATCTCTCTGGCATCTCATCCAGCCTGAAAACTCTCCAAGACACCTGCACTCCTGTAATCCAAGCCTTTTGAAACATTCCCTGTTTTAAATGCTCTACCATTCGCAGTTGTGCCTTCAGCTGCCAAAGTTTTGGAATTCCACCTCCAAATCTCTCAGCCTCTAAGCCCCTCTTTCCTCCCTTTTAGGCTCTCTTTAAAGCCTACCTTATTGTCCAAGTTTTTGGTCGTGAGCCTTAATGTATCCTAATGAGGTTCAGCGTTATATTTGCTTCATAATGCTCATGTGAATGAGATGAGGATGTTTATTAAGACGAGGTTCAATATAAATAGAAGTTGTTGCTGTTTTTTATCGTTCACACTGTCTGCAACGTTGAGTGGTGAGGAAGGGCAGGACAAAGATGTTTTCATCTTCCAAGGTCCACGTCAATTTTTAGTGACAGAGGGGAGGGTGGAAGTCTTGATGGGTGGCACAGTGGCATAGTGGTTAGAACAGTGCCAGGGACTCAGGTTCAACTCCAGTCTCAGTTCACTGTCTGTATAGACTTTGCATGTTCTCCCTGTGTCTGTGTGCATTTTCTCCGGTTTCTTCTCACACTCCGAAAATGTGTGGGTTAGGTTGATTGGCCATGCTAAATTGCCCCTTGGTGTCAGGAGGATAAGCTAGACTAAATGCATGGAGTTATGGGGATGGGGTCTGAGTGGGATTTCTGATGATGCAGGGTCAATGGGCCAAATGACCTCCTTCTGCGTTGCAGGGATTCTAGAATTCTACGAAGGACAGTAAAACCTCATGACTACCGGAGGGTCGAGGCTGCAGAAACATTTCCAATCCTGTCAGGAGCTAACTGAGTTAAGTAAGGATGTAGAGAAGGCCAATCTGCCGTCAAGTTGTCAGTAACACTGAAACAGTTCAGCACATGTTCAGACAGCTTCAAGAGTTGTCTGCCCAAAGGCAGGTCTGGCCTGCAGTGCCACAACCTCCAACATTGATTGAGCAAGGAGGCAGATCTCAGTCCATCTTCATCGGAATAGGGTATGAAGCTCAGGTCGATGGTACCAATCTGATTCACACCAACTGTCCAGCCAACCAGTCCACTAAGGAGCCTCAGTTGTCATGGCAACATACACTTCGCCATGTATGTTGTAGCTTGGAGCTATGGATAGTGATGGTATAGGTTCCAATTTCTTTCCCTTACACGGCTGACCAGCAATCTATCCCAATCCTACTGCCTAACGCTGGCAAGCATTGGTAGAATTCCCACATTGACACTCAGCCTATTTGCCTGCATTATGCAGGAACTTTCCTGGACCATCAGATTTGAGTGGAATTTGAGTGGGGTGTTGCTAACTCAGAGGCAGAAACAAGGCCTTCATTGCGCCCCTAACCAAACTGTTCCAGTAAAGCTACAAAATGAGCTTCTATTCAGCAAAGTGGAAAATTACCCAGGTATGTTCTGTACACAAGAAACAAGACAAATCCAACCCGGACAATTATCGCCCCCTCATCAGTCCACTTTCGGTCATTAGTAAAGTGATCAAAGGGGCTTTCAACAGCACATACACTCAGCAACAATCTGCTCACTGATACTCAGTTTGGATTCCATCAGGGTCACTCAGCTCCTGACTTCATTACAGCCTTGATTCAAGCATGGAGAAATGAGCGGAATTCTAGAGGTGAGGTGAGAGTAACTCCCCGTGACATCAAGGGGCATTTGATCAAGTGAGGCAACAAGGAGCCCGAGCAAAACTGGGATCAGTGGAAATCAGGAATTGAACTGGCCATATATATATATATACATATATACCGTGGCTACAAGAGCAGGTCAGAGGTTAGGAATCCTGAGGCGAGTCACTCACCTGCTGACTCCCCAAATCCTATCCAGCATCTACAAGGTGCAAGTCAAGGAAGTGATGGAATACTCT
The DNA here is from genome assembly GCF_965287045.1 of Carcharhinus amblyrhynchos. Classification (NCBI taxonomy): domain Eukaryota; kingdom Metazoa; phylum Chordata; class Chondrichthyes; order Carcharhiniformes; family Carcharhinidae; genus Carcharhinus; species Carcharhinus amblyrhynchos. The sequence continues at coordinate 131,165,012 of NC_137327.1, forward strand.
TCACTTGCCAGGATGAATGAAACTTCAGCAACACTCAAGAAGCTTGACACTATCCAGGACAAAGCAGCCCATTTGATTATTACTTGCTCCACAAACATTCACTCCCTTCACCGCTGATGACCAGTGGCAGCCACATGTACCATCTACAAAATGCACTGCTGAAATTCACCAAGATTCCTTAGACAGCACCTTCCAAACCCATGATCACCTTGAACTAGAAGGACAAGAGTAGCACACACTTGGGAACATCACCACATGGAAGTTCCCCTCTAAATAGCTCACAATCCAGACTTAGGAATATATCATTGTTCCTTCATTGTCGCTGGGTCAAAATACTGGAATTTCTTCTCTAATAGCACTGTGGGTGTACCTACATCTCAGGGACTGCAGCTGACTTCCCTTCCTCAAGTGCAACTAAAGTTGGGCAATAAATATTGGCCTAATCAGCGACACTCATATCCCATAAATAAATAAATACTTTGGCAACAAGGCCTTATCAGCAGCTGGGATTTCTGTGCGAGCAGCTCTCTCCTGCCTCCCCAAAACTTGTCTACAAGGAATAAGTCAAGAGTGTTATGGAATACTCTCCACTTGTCTGAATGAGTGAAACATTCAGGAAAAACAGCCTGCTTGATCGGCACTTCTTCGACAAACATTCAATCCCTCTGCCACCAGCACAGAAGCAGCAGTGTGTACCATCAGCAAGATTCACCCCAGGAACTCATAAAGGCTCCTTTGACAGCATCTCCCAAACCCATGACTACCATCATCTGGAAGGCCATTGACAGCAGATACCTGGAAATGCCACCACCTGGAAGTTCCCCTCCATGCCACCTGCCATCCTGACTTGGAAGTATATCCCTCACTGTCGCTGGGTCAAAATCCTGGAGCTCCGTCCTTAACAGCACTGTGGATGTACCCACATTATGTGGACTTCAGTGGTTCAAGAAAGCAGGACACCACCACCTTCTCAGGGGCAATTCGGTGGCTTAGATGGCGACGCCCATATCCCTTGAATGAACTTAAGAAGAACATATTTGAGATGCAATAAGGAGGAGAATGGAACTTTTGATATGATAACGAATGAAAAATATCTGAGAATCATTTAAGAGACTTTGTGCACTGTCTCAGAAAATGTAATTTTTTTTCCTAAACAATGATTTCTCAGGTGCATTTCCATTTTTACCCATGATTTAATGGCTAACATATCAGTAGAATTCTGGTGAGCAGTAAACAAATGCAATGCTTTGGCTGTTAAGACTCACGTTTTCAAAAAATTGAGGAATTGATCAGTAAGTGTCAGTCTGACTGATGGTTGGTCACTGTAAACTCTGTTACCAGGTACAACCAATGCTAAGTTCCAACTCTGTGCTGATGCCAACGTTTCACTGATGTTAACAACAGATGGAGTTTCATGCAGCTCCTGCAGTTACCAACAGGTCACGTTTCTCTGCGTAAAATGGAGAATTAAACATAAAAACACAGAAAATAGCAGGAGTAGGCAAAAGCCTGCTCCGTCCACCATTCATTATGATCATCGCTGGTCACCAAATCCAATAAGAACATAAGAAATAGGAGCAGGAGTAGGCCATCTAGCCCTTCGAGCCTGCCCCGCCATTCAACAAGATCATGGCTGATCTGAAGTGGATCAGTTCCACTTTCCCGCTTTCTCCCCACAATCCTTAATTCCCTTGTCTATCAGAAACCTATCTACCCGTGACTTAAATGTATTTAGCGAGGTGGCCTCCACCACTTCAATGGGCAGAGAATTCCAGAGACTCACCACCCTTTGAGTGAAGAAGTTCCTCCTCAACTCCGATCTAAATTGCACCCCCCCCCCCGTAATTATTTTGAAGCTGTGCCCTCTAGTTCTGCTATCCTTTCTAAGCGGGAAGGATTTCTCTACCTCTACCCTATCCATCCCCTTCATTATCTTACACGTCTCTATTAGATCCCCCCTCAGCCTTCTAAGCTCCAACGAGTACAGACCCAGTCTATTCAGTCTATCCTCATAGGCTAACCCCCTCAACTCCGGTATCAGCCTAGTGAACCTCCTCTGCACCCCCTCCAAGGCCAATATATCTTTCCGCAAATATGGCGACCAAAACTGCACACAGTACTCCAGTTGCAGCCTCACCAGTACCCTGTACAGTTGCAGCAAATTCAATGAGGAGTTTCAGAGTTGTTGGTTGGGGTGCAGCTTAATAGCAAGATAGTCAGCTGTTGCTGGGTGCAGTTATCTCTGCCACCTTCTCAATGGAGAAACAACAGTGCAACAGGAATATTCGCAATGTTGAATGGGTGAAATAATTTGTTCAGAAAAAGGATCAAAATAATCATTTTCAACTGTCCTAAGTTGATTAAAATTACTACAGAAAAGCACATGATCATGTAGAATTAATCAGAACAATTGTTTTGGTTGAACAGTTTACAAGCTGAGAGAAGCAATGAGTAGTTTCATTTAACAATTGGTGAACTTGTGTGGGTTTCCTCCGGCTGCTCTGGTTTCCTCCCCCAGTTCAAAGAGGTGAAGGTTAGGTGGGCTGGTCATGCTAAATCGCTCCTTGGTGTCCAAAGATGTGTAGATTAGATGGATTAGAGATGGTACATGTGTGGGGTTACAGGGATGGGGCAGGGAGGTGGGCTTGGGTAAAGATGCTCTTTGGCAGACTCGATGGGCCAAATGGCCTCCTTCAGCACTGCAGGGATTCTCTGAGATCCTCCCTCGTGGAAGAAACCTTAAATGGCTCTCAATGGGTGTTGTCACCGTGCAGTCTAGCCTTATGTAGGCTGTCAGAGATGTTTTAAAATAGACATCAAAGTCATGTTAAACACAAGGCAATTTTCCTTTATTCACAGTGTTGTCTGATGACATGAAGCAATACTATTGATATTATAATTAATTAATAAGATTATTCAGGTTTTAAGATAATTCTTAAGATTTTTGTTGTTAGTAATGTGGGACCCGATTCTCCCATTCCGGTGCACACGGTTTTTGACACATTGGGATGGGTGTTGGTTATTTCGTGCATCTCCTACAACCGGAGAGCAGGCGCAGTCAGTGGGAAGAGAGATAAGTCATTTAAATCTTAATACATTTTTGATGTAGGTTAAATGTCATTTTCGGGCCCAGCCCCACCAGAGTGAAGGAGTGGGCAATTTTCCCCCAGGAGGTTGGGTTGCTGTGTGGGGGGGGTGGGCCTCCTGGGTATTGGCATCCTGGCAATGCCCAAGGTTAAAGTGCCCATGCCCAGGGGGCACCTTGGCACTGCCCACCAGGCACCAGGCAGTGCCAAGAGGACTGAGGCCAGGAGAACCTAGCGGGGAAGGGGTGAGACCTAGGGGGCAAGTGGGCAAGTGGGCAAGGCCAAGTAGGCAGGACCAAGGGGGCAGGGCCTGGGGAGGAGTGGGGCCAATGGGTGGGCCCTATTGTAGGTGGGGCCCATTGTGGGCAGAGCCCAAGGGGCGATTGGTGGGGTTGGGGGGGGCTACACCACCACTCTGCATTGGGATTGGTCGGAGCTGGAGGGAGGCCAGTGATTGGGTTGGGCTGGAGGGGGTTTGGTTTACCAAGGAGCTCTGCCTCACTGGAGGGGGTCTGCCTCCTTGTGGTGGGGGACGATCTGCCCCCCTGGGGGGGGTGGGGTTTGCCTCCTCGGGGGTGGGGGGGGTTCTGCCTCTCATGGGGGCATCTGCCAGGTTGTGGGGGATCTGCCAGGGTGGGGAGGGGGTGGTCAGCCAGGTTGGGGCCTGGGGGGATTATCACTACTTGGGGGGGCACTCGGAGTCCATGTGCGTAGATCCCTGAAAGTTGGCACCCAAATTGATAGGGTTGTTAAGAAGGTGTACGGTGCGTTAGCTTTTATTGGTAGAGGGATTGAGTTTTGGAGCCGTGAGCTCATGTTGCAGTTGTATAAAACTCTGGTGCGGCCGCACTTGGAGTATTGCGTACAGTTCTGGTCGCCACATTATGGAAAGGATGTGGAGGCATTGGAAAGGGTGCAGAGGAGATTTACCAGGATGTTGCCTGGTATGGTGGGAAGGTCTTATGAGGAAAGGCTGAGGGACTTGAGGCTGTTTTCGTTAGAGAGAAGAAGGTTAAGAGGTGACTTAATAGAGGCATACAAGATGATCAGAAGATTAAATAGGGTGGACAGTGAGAGCCTTTTTCCTCAGATAGAGATGACTAGCATGAATGGACATAGCTTTAAATTGAGGGGTGATAGATATAGGACAGATGTCAGAGGTAGGTTCTTTCCACAGAGAGTAGTAAGGGCATGGAATCCACAGTAGTGGATTCACCAACATTAAGGGCATTTAAACGCTCATTGGATAAACATATGGATGATATTGGAATAGTGTAGGTTAGATGGGCTGGCCAGTGATCAAGCTGGCCAGCAAACTGCAGGCTAACAGATTGGGGCCACTGCGCACGTGCAGAGTTCTGGAACTGTCAGCCTCTGGCGTGAATAGGCCCCACCCCACCCGAGCTTTTAATGATATTTGCAATTGTGACCTCTGCATTGTATAGAGTGGAGGAGATTCGAGTCTAAATTCCCAATGAAGAAACAATCATGATTTACACCAGTTTTCCCACCAATTCAGCACTTAGAAAACTCTTGGGAGAATCAGACCCATTATTTCATTGAAACATAGAAACTAGAAGCAGAAGTAGGCCATTTGGCCCTTCTACCCTGCTCTGTCATTCATTATGATCATCAAACTCCTTATGATCATGACTAATCATCAAATTCAATATCCTGATCCGGCCTTTCCCCACATATCCCTCGGTCCCTTTAGCTCCAAGAGCTATATCACATTTTTTCTTGAAATTGGACAACATTTTGGCCTCAACTACTTTCTGTGGGAATGAATTCCACACATTCACCACCCTCCGGGTGAAGAAATTTCTCACCTCATTTCCAAAATTACAAGAGTGACTACACTTCAAAATTACCTCATTGACACTTTGCGATGTTCTGAGGTCATATTAGGTGAGATATAAAAGCATGTCTTCCTTATTTTCCTTCTATATTTTTCTGTTTTTGAATTAAGACCATATGATGTAGGAGCAGAATTAGGCCACTCTTAATTATCTTAAGTTTAAGTATTAGTGTCGCAAGTAGGCTTACATCAACACTGCAATGAAGTTACTGTGAAAATCCCCTGGTCGCCACCACACTCTGGCACCTGTTCTGGTACACGGAGGGAGAATTTAGCATGGCCAATGCACCTAACCAGCAGATCTTTTGGACTGTGGGAGGAAGCTGGAGCACCCAGAGGAAACCCATGCACACATGGGGAGAATGTGCAGACTCCGGCCAAACAGTGGTCCAAAACCAGGAATTGAACCCAGATCCGTAGGGCTGTGAGGCAGCAGTGCTAACCACTGTGCCACTCCCAATGACGCGCCAGTGGCAAAGAAAACATGGAAGTCAAGGTGCGATCCCACTCACCACATGCCCACACTTTGGTTCAGCGTTAGATTTGGACCCCAATGTGACAATGGCCCAAAGCCAATTTGATTCGACAGTCATTTGCTTAGCCACAGTGCACCCTAGTGACCTAAGACTACACTAACAATCTCTGACCCTGGGAGCTGCACATTGGGCACTATAAGGCCAATAGGGAGGTTGGAAACAGCGAGCTTCAGTCAACAGCATCATGAGTAAGTGCCAAGAATGCAGGCCAATAAAAATCGCAAGAACTACTCATTTGTGCTGTGAGTTAGACAAAGCTCTTTCTGTGCTGCAGCGTGATTCGCATTCTTCACGCCAGCATTCAAGTTTCCCTTTCTTTTTGTTCTGGTGGTTTTGAATTGCACTGTAATTTTGGTGGTGTGTATAAGTGGTTCTCACACCAGACACTGCCACACATGTGTGTACAGTTAGAAGAACAGTGACCTCTCCCCAGTGTTCTTGCTTGAAGATGCTGACTCGTGCTTGGACACAGTGCCAGGACACTTCACTGGTGTTTCCTTTCATGCAAAGCGGCAACATTTTTTGAAGACAAAGGCAAGAGAAAAAATGATCTGTAAAGATACGCTTTATTCCAAGTTCTGAAAAAAGGATTTCCAAAGATTCCACTTGACTGGCTTAACACTTTGCGAGCTTGCTTCAGACTTCTGTTTTTGAAGGATTTCAATGTTTATGCCACCAAACAGTTTAGTTTTTATGTAAAATTGTGTAGCCTGGTTGACACAATGGACGGGATTTTCTGGCCACACTCACCCCAAGACCCTAAAATTCAGCCCAAGGTCAAGGGGCCTTTGCATAGCCCATGTCCCACTCGTTACGATTCCTGTGGAGGGCGGGACTGGAAACTTGGCCTTTTCTCCCTGGAGAGACGAAGGATGAGAGGTGACCTGATAGAGGCTTAAAAAATGTTGAGAGGTATAGATAGGGAGGATTCTCGAAGGCTATTTCCCAGGGCTGAAATGGTCGCTACGAGAGGACACAGGTTTAAGGTGCTGGGGAGTAGGTACAGAGGACATGTCAGGGGTAAGTTTTTCACTCAGAGGGTAGTGGGTGAGTGGAATCGGCTGCCATCGGTGGTGGTGGAGGCGAATTTGTTAGGGTCTTTTAAGAGACTTCTGGATGAGTACATGGGATTTAATAGGATTGAGGGTTATAGGTAGGCCTAGTAGGTAGGGATATGATCAGCGCAGCTTGTGGGCCGAAGGGTTTGTGCTGTAGTTTTTCTATGTTCTATGTTCTACATATCATCAAAGAGTACACGTAGAGAGTTGGTAGCATGATGGTATTGTTGCTGCATTAGTAACTCAGGGACCCAGAGTAATGCTTATGGAGCCAGGTTCAAATCCCAAGAATACAGATGGCAGGCTTTGAAAAAGTCTTTCAGCTTCTCTGTCTGTAGATGCTGCCAGAGATTTTCCAGCATCTTCTGTTGTTTTTAATTTAAGACAGATGGTGAAATTTGATTTCAATTAAAATCTGTAATTAGAAGTCTACTAATGACCATGAAACCATGGCCGATTGTTGGAAAAACCCATCTGGTTCATTAATGTCCTTTAAGGAAGGAAATCTGCCGTCCTTACCTGGTCTGGCCTACAGATCCACAGCAATGTGATTGACTCTTAAAAATCCCTCGAAATGGCCTAGCAAGCCACTCAGTTTGAGGGCAGTGAGGAATGAGCAATAAATGCTGGCCTTGCCAATGATGCCTACAGCCCATTAAATAATCTTTTAAAAATCTTAGGAAAAAGTATAAGTTTGATTTGATTTGATTTGATTTATTATTGTCACAGGTACTAGTGAAAAGTATTGTTTCTTGTGCATTATACAGACGAAGTATACTATTCATAGAGAAGGAAATGAAAAAGTGCAGACTGTAGTGTTATAGTCATTGCTAGGGTGTAGAGAAAGATCAACTTAATGCAAAGTTAATCTGTTTAAAAGTCTGAAGGCAGCAGAGAAGAAGCTGTTCTTGAGTCGGTTGGAAGTGTAGATAGAGTCAATGGATGGGAGGCTGGTTTGCGTGATGGATTGGGCTACATTCATGACCTTTTGTAATTCCTTGCAGTCTTGGGCAGAGCAGGAGCTGTGGTACCAGCAGAAAGAATGCTTTCTATGGTGCATCTGTAAAAGTCAGTGAGAGTCAGACAATGAGAAAGATCAGCGGCAAGAATAGGGTGAGAATGAGAATATAGACCCAGCTGCACAGGGTAAGAAATTGATGAAAGTTTCAAGACAGGATCTTTGAGAAAAAAAGTTCAGGAGAGACTTTTCTGTGTTTTGACTGAAAACAGAGGCAAATAAATTGCCCAGATCTTATTTCATATCACTCTCCATTTCATAGAGTCCCTACAGTGCAGAAGAAGGCCATTCAGCCCATCGAGCCTGCACCGACAACAATTCCACTCAGGCCCTATTCCTGTAACCCCACATATTTGCCCTGCTAGTTCCCTTGACACGAAGGGGCAATTTAGCATGGCCAATCAACCTAACCTGCACATCTTTGGAGGAAACCGGAGCACCTGGAGGAAACCCATGCAGACATGAGGAGAATGTGCAAACTCCACACAGACAGTGACCCAAGGCCAGAATTGAACCTGGGTCCCTGATGCGGGAGGCAGCTGTGCTAATCCACTTTGGTAGGAATAATGGTAGGAAGGACTATTACTTACATGGTGAAAAACTGCAGCATGCGACGGTGCAGAGGGACCTCGTGGTCCTTGTGCATGAGTCGCAAAAACCCAGCCTGCAGGTGCAGCAGGTGGTCAGGAAGGTGAATGGGATGCTGGCCTTCATAGCGAGGGGGATTGAATATAAAAGTAAGGAGGTCTTGCTGCAGCTGTATAGGGCACTGGTGAGGCTGGAGTACTGTGTGCAGTTTTGGTTGCCGCACTTACGCAAGGATATTTTGGCCTTGGAGGGAGTGCAGAGGAGGTTTACTAGGCTGATTCCAGAGTTGAGGAGGTTGAACTATGAGGAGAGGCTGAATAAACTAGGCTTGTACTCGTTAGAGTTTAGAAGAATGAGGGGAGACCTCATTGAGACATATAAGATGTTGAATGGGATGGATAGGATAGAGGTGGAGAGGCTCTTCCCGCTCAGAAAGGGCAGTAGGACTAGAGGGCACAGCCTCAAGATAAAGGGGGGGTGCAGTTTAGAACGGAGTTGAGGAGGAACTTCTTCACTCAAAGGGTGGTGAATCTCTGGAATTCTCTGCCTGTTGAAGTGGTGGAGGCTGCCTCACTAAATATATTTAAGACGTGGGTTGATGGGTTTTTGATAGGCAAGGGGATTAAGGGTTATGGGGAGAGGGCGGGAATGTGGAACTGAGACATGACAGATCAGCCATGATCTTATTGAATGGCGGGGCAGGCTCGAGGGGCTAGTTGGCCTACTCCTGCTCCTATTTCTTATGTTCTTATGTTCTTAACCACTGTGCCACTGTGCCTCCAAAAGCATCTTAGCACAGTAAGTGTGTAAGCAGAATAAATAAAGAACACACCCCTTGTCCACAGTTTGATTTAGTGATAATTATAGATGATGCATGTCGGTCCTGTAGTGTGCCAGCATTCTGATTCCCATGAGCTACATGTACTTTAATAATGTTTTGTGCTTAATTTTATGTGATCTCCCAGTGAAAGAAGTAAAACTGATGGATTCTGGGCCGCTCTTTGACGGATTTGGCTCTGACAACTGTGCTGCAGCCACATAACTTGATTTGTTGAAGCAGTGTACAGTTCTATCAGTCAGCTTTGCTTGTCCTGGCTTTGTGTGTTGGTGGCAGAGACTGGGTAGGCAGCCGCACTGCCACCAGTCCGGTAACAGCACGGCCGTATTGTATGACTCTCACTAACTTTTACAGATGCACCATAGAAAGCATTCTTTCTGCTGGTATCACAGCTTGGTGTGGCTCCTGTTTTCCCCAAGACTGCAAGAAACTAGCCTAATCCATCACGCAAACCAGCCTCCCATCCATTGACTCTGTCTACACTTCCCGCTGCCTTGGCAAGGCAGCCAGCATAATTAAGGGTCCCCACACACCCTGGACATTCTCTCTTCCACCTTCTTCCTCGTGTCTGTGTGGGTTTCCTCCGGGTGCTCCAGTTTCCTCCCACAGTCCAAAGATGTGTGGATTCGGTTGATTGGCCATGCTAAAAATTGCCCTTGGTGTCCTGAGATGAGTAGGTTAGAGAGATTAGTGGGTAAATATGCTGGGAGTTGGAGTTAGTGCCTGGGTGGGATTGTGGTCGGTGCAGACTCGATGGGCCGAATGGCCTCTTGCTGTACTGTAGGGTTTCTATGATTTCAGAGACAGGCATTGACAAGGGTTGGCAAGAGAGCTGCTGAAGGCCAAATCCAGTTTGTTCACTGGCCTGCCCACCATTGAAGCAACCATTTCAATGAACTCTTAAACTCCTTATCTATGGTTACCTGCACACACTCACACGTACGCATACACACACACACTCACACATGCATATATACACACACACACGTGCGTGCACTCAACGCACACACGTGCGTACTCACACACATTTGCACACACTCACACACACATTTGCTCACACCACACACACACACACACACACACACAAACACCCCCCCCCCCCCCCCCTGCCGAGTGGGGCTGATCTGTGCTTGCACCCTGTGTGTCTCAGCACTCCACTGCAGAAACCATTAATGAGACAGTTAGGCAAGAACTGAGTGGTCAGCTCTTGCTGTGCTGTGAGGAGGGGAAAAATACAACAAAATCTATTATTGGAACAGGATTCTGACAGGTTTTTAATGTTTTTAAATAAAATGTTCCTTTGTCAGATACATATTTCCTTTGAAGGACTTGAAACACATTAATTATTGAACAGAAGCTGAATCTGATCCATGCTGTGGCACACTGTTTGTAACTTAAGAAAATGCTCATTAGGCAAAGTACATTATCTCATTCATATCAAAGACATTTTGAGAGAGCTGTGCCTCCTAAAATCGGCCCGGTGGCACAGTGGTTAGCTTTGTTGACTCACAGCGTCAGGGACCTGGGTTCAATTCTGGCCTTGGTTTGTGTGGAGTCTGCACATTCCCCCTGTGTCTGCGTGGGTTTCCTCTGGGGTGCTCCAGTTTATACACACAGTCCAACGCTGTGCTGGTTAGCTGGATTGGACTTGCTAAATTGCCCTGTCGTGCCTCAAGATGTGCAGGTTAAGTTAGGTGGATAATCCATGGGGTTACAGGAATAGGGGAGAGCCTGGGCGAGATGCTGTTTCAGGAAGTTGGTGCAGATTGGATGGGCTGAATGGCCTCCTTTTGCACTGTCGGGATTCTATGGACTTCACTGTCTGGAGAAAAACTGTCAGTGACTCGACCACAACGCGCAATCAATTTGTCACAAGTTCCCAGAATGAGGTCTCAGTGAGTTGCTGCAGTTGTACAGCCAGTGTTAGGATTCACTTTAAGAAAAGGCTCTGGGAGAGTGCAGCTGTCGAGAAGAAAATATCTTCAATCCTCAGCACAATGTTTTGATGGCATATTGCATTTGGCAAACCTTTCCTTGTCCGAGTGCCAGGAGGGAATGTCCACCACCACGACATGATAGCCCATGTTTATAAGAAATTGAAAAAAAAACCCAAAAATGAATGAATGAGCCAATGCAATCGCTTAACCACACAGACCAAGGAGGTCCCAAGCATGTGTGGATGTAAACTGAAACACTAAGGAAATAGAAACATAGAAACTAGAAGCATGAGGAGGCCATTCAGCCCTTTGAATCTGCTCCACTATTCATTTTGATCACAGCTGATCATCAAATTCAATATCCCAATTCCTGCCTTCCCCTGAGGGCCATGCAAATTATTTCCAGTTGTCCTGGGCCAGGGAAGGAAAAATCAGCCTGGGTCCTTGTGGTAGCGGGGCCCCTTTAAGGGGGCGATTCTTTGCAGGTCACATGATCAGACTGGATCCTATGGAGTGGAAGTGCGGGAAGGCTGGCCAATCGGGAGTGAGGGGCTGGGACTGGGGGGACCACAGTTGGAGCCAGGGAGGAGAAGACTCAACCTGTGCATATGTTCAGTCAGACCTTGGAGTGTAAATAGTTTTTTTATGAAAACTTTATTCCAATTCAATCCAATCAAATCAAGTCCAATTCAGAGTCCCAACAAGTTGGGACATTCCCAATCCAAGCTGACAAGACAGGGCTCTCACTTCCTGTCTTGGGCTTGATCTACATGATCTAAGCTGATTGGAATAGACATAGCTCCTCCTCCAAGGCTTGATCTCATTTGCATCTTAGCCAAAAGCCCGGATGCTGCTTTAAAAAATTGCTTCAAATGGAGCTAAGATGTAACCTAATGACTTCAACCAATGCAGCATGTCGATACTACACTTGATCTTAGCCAAAAGGCCGAGGTAAACTGATAAGAACAAATACTTAGAGTGTAAATAGTTACTATAGTTTAATAAACCCTTCTTGTTATTGGAGTCACATTGAAAGGCCCCTAATTATTGCAGTCCTCATCCCTATTGCCTTGCTGTGAAGTGTGTGTTGTCAGATACGCAGTGAGGATTGTATTGGGTTTCAGAGGAAGGAGTGCTGACAATCACTGTCTGGTGCTTGAAGAGGATTGGGTATTTGATTGAAGTATGGAGGCTGATTGACTCGCATGGAACCACAGACCAGCATGAATCAGCTACTTCTGGTGAGGTAATGATAGGAGAGGTAGAAAGAATGCGCAAGATTATGGGGATAAAGCCAGGACGTGGGTTAGGTAGAATACTCTTTCAGAGAGCCAGCACAGTCTCGATGGGCTGAAAGGCTCTCTTCTGCCCTGTAAAGATTCAGTGAGGCTCTGGAAATAGAACCATAGAATCATAGACCCCCTATAGTACCATATGGCCCATCGAACCTGCACCGACAATCCCACCCAGGCCCTATCCCCACATCCCCATGTATTTACCTTGCTAATCCCCCTGTCACTAAGGGGCAATTTACTGTGGCCAATCCATCCAACCTGCACCGATTTTGACCTTGGGAAGAAACAGAACAAAAGCTACACAAACACGGGAAGAATGTGCAGACTCTACACCTGAGGCTGGAATTGACCCCAGGAACCTGCTAACCACTGTGCCACCGTGCCACTCCTGGCAACTTTGTGTGGGGGAAAGTTGGGGGCAAGGAGGAGAATGGAGATAAGAGAAGGAAATTGCAAAACAAACTTAGAAAATGAAAAATAATTTGGGATATCTTTACTTATTAGTGTCACAAGTAGGCTTATATTAACACTGCGATGAAGTTACAGTGAAAATCCCCTAGTCACCACGCTCTGGCTCCTGTTTGGGTACACTGAGAGAGAATTTAGCATGGCCAATGCACCCTAACCAGCACATCTTTTGGACAGTGGGAAGAAACTGGAGCGCCCAGAGGAAACCCACGCAGGCACGGGGAGAATGTGACAGAGACCCAAGCTGGGAATTGAACCTGGGCCACTGGTGCTGTGAGGCATCTGTGCTAACCACTGTACCACCTGCACGGACATTTTTGTATATTTCTTTGGAAGAACTGCAGCATGTGTTCTGATGTACAATCTTTGTCTATCTGCTGTGCACTATGTTGACCTGGAGTCAGTACTGCTGTCACTTTCAGGACTATTTTAGAATAGTTTCCTGATTTGAATAAAAATCTGAATTTGGACAAAATGAATCCAGGGTGTCTGTTTGCTCATTGACATTTTGGTCTCCTTCATGAGATCTAATGGAGCCTTTAATGTAATCTATGAAGGTAATTAAAGCATCTGTGGCCAATTTGTTTCCAATAGAAATGATTTAAAACCAGGAATGGCACTACTAGAAAGATGCAACCCTGCCAATGTTTCTCTGTCAACACTTGAATACTGCAGGAATTACCGGCCTCGCGTTAATGCTTGAATTATCCACCAGATCTTCTGGCGTTTTGGGGCAGCTGAGTGTCTTACAAGAGGCATCAATGCCACTGTGGATCCACATACATATGGAGAATGGAGCAGTCTCCCCCCGGCCCTGCTGACCTTGCTGAGGTCATTAACGGAATGCACCTAATGGCCAATGCACCTAACCAGCACATCTTTCAGACTGTGGGAGGAAACCCGAGCACCTGGAGGAAACACACACACACACACACACACACACACAGGGAGAATGTGCAGACTCCACGCAGACAGACACCCAAACCAGGAATTGAACCCGGTTGATTCATGGAAAGATAGGAACAGGAGCAGTTCATTTAAACCCTCCAGCCTGATCCTCCAGGCACTGAGGCCCTGTGAGGTCTCAGCTCCAAGGATCTTTGGCACCTGTATATTTATCTTCACAGCATATTCTCCAGAAAGAAATCTAGTTCAACTGCCCAAAATGCAGAAGTTTATCCTCTTCCATGATCTCTTGTTTAGTGTTATTTGGGCACAACTTGAGTTGATTTTTGGGTTTGATTTGATTTACATACAGTGAAAAGCATTGTTTCTTGCATGCCACACAGACAAAGCATACTGTTCATTGAGAAGGAAAAGAGACTGTGCAGAATGTAATGCTATAGTCATAGCTAGGGTGCAGAGAAAGATCAACTTTATATGAAGTAGGCCCATTCAAAAGTTTGATGGCAGCAGGGTAGAAACTGTTCTTTAGTTAGCCGATACATGACCTCAGACTCTTGTATCTTTGTCTTGATGGAAGAAGGTAGAAGTGAAAATGCCCGGGGTGTGTGGTGTCCTTAATTCGGCTGGCTGCTTTTCTGAGGCAATAGAACATTTGGACACAGTTGATGGGTGGAAATCTGGTTTGCGTGATGGATTGGGCTATGTTCATGACCCTTTGTAGTTTCTTGTATTCTTCATCAAAGCAGGAACCATACGTAAGAACATAAGAATATAAGAACTCAGAGCAGGAGTAGGCTATTTGGCCCTTTGAGCCTGCTCCACCATTCAATAAGATCATGGCTGATCTTTTCACAGGCTCAGCTTCACTTATCCAACCACTCACCATAATCCTTAACTCCTTTACTGTTCAAAAATCTATTTCTCTTTGCCTTAAAAACATACCAAGCTGTGATTTAGAACCATAGAACCATAGAACACTACAGCACAGAAACAGGCCCTTTGGCCCTTCTTGGCTGTGCCGAACCATTTTTCTGCCTAGTCCCACTGACCTGCACCTGCACCATATCCCTCCACACCCCTCTCATCCATGTGCCTGTCCAAGTTTTACTTAAATGTTAAAAGTGAGCCTGCATTTACCACTTCATAGAACATAGAACATAGAACATAGAACACTACAGCACAAACAGGCCCTTTGGCCCACAAGTTGCGCCGATCACATCATCACCTACCAACCTACAGACCTATCTATAACCCTCAATCTCATTAAACCCCATATACTCATCCAGAAGTCTTTTAAAAGACCCCAGCGAGTTCGCCTCCACCACCACTGACGGCAGCCGATTCCATTCACTCACCACCCTCTGAGTGAAAAACTTACCCCTAACATCACTTCTGAATCTCCCTCCCCGCACCTTAAATCTGTGTCCTCTCGTAGCGACCATTTCAAACCGGGGAAATAGCCTCTGAGAGTCCACCCTATCTATTCCTCTCAACATTTTGTAAACTTCTATCAGGTCGCCTCTCAACCTTCGTCTCTCCAGGGAAAAGAGTCCCAGCTCCCTCAACCTAACTTCATAAGGCATGCCTCCCAGTCCAGGCAACATCCTTGTAAATCTCCTCTGCACCCTTTCAATAGCTTCTACATCTTTCCTATAGTGAGGCGACCAGAACTGCGCACAATACTCCAAATGAGGCCTGACAAGGGTCTTATAAAGTTCCAGCATTACCTCCCGACTCCTAAACTCAATCCCTCGATTAATGAAGGCCAGTACACCATACGCCTTCTTGACCACCTCCTCCACCTGCGAGGCCGATTTAAGAGTCCTGTGGACCCGGACCCCAAGATCCTTCTGCTCCTCAACACTACTCAGACTTCTGCCCTTGATAGTGTACTCGTTCATCCCGTTGGTTCTGCCAAAATGGACGACTACACATTTATCCGCGTTGAAGTCCATCTGCCACTTCTCCGCCCAGTCCTGCATCCTATCTATGTCCTGCTGCAACTTTTGCCATCCTTCCAGATCATCCACAACACCACCGACCTTCGTGTCATCAGCGAACTTACTTACCCATCCCTCCACTTCCTCATCCAGGTCATTTATGAAAATGACAAACAACAAGGGTCCCAGAACAGATCCTTGAGGCACTCCGCTGGTGACTGACCTCCATTCAGAAAAAGCCCCATCCACAACCACTCTCTGCCTTCTGCAGGCAAGCCAGTTCTGGATCCACAAGGCCAAAGGCCCTTGGATCCCATGCCCTCTCACCTTCTCAAGAAGTCTTGCATGGGGGACCTTATCAAACACCTTGCTGAAGTCCATGTACACTACGTCCACGGCACTTCCTTCGTCAATGTGTTCAGTCACATTATCGAAGAACTCAACTAGGTTGAAAGGCACGACCTGCCCTTGACAAATCCATGCTGACTATTCCTGATCATGTCAAACCTCTCCAAATGTTCGTAAATCTTGTCCCTCAGAAGCCTCTCCATCAGCTTACCAACCACTGAGGTCAGACTCACCGGTCGGTAATTTCCCGGGCTATCTCTGTTCCCTTTCTTAAAAATAGGAACTACATCTGCAATCCTCCAATCCTCTGGAACCTCTCCCGTCTCCATTGACGACGCAAAGATCATCGCCAGGGGCTCTGCAATCTCTTCCCTCGCCTCCCACAGTATCCTGGGGTACATCCCATCTGGTCCCGGCGACTTATCTACCTTGATAGAATTCAAAAGTTCCAACACATCCTCCTCCTTAATATTCACGTACTCAATCCTTTCCATCTGCTGCAAATCCATAACAAAATCTCCCAGATCGGCTTCCACCGTGAATACTGAGGCGAAGTACTCGTTAAGCACCTCCGCCATTTCTTCTGGTTCCACACAAACCTTTCCCCCCTCACCTTTTATAGGTCCTATCCCTTCTCTTCTTATCCTTTTACCTTTCACATATTTATAGAAGGCCTTGGAATTCTCCTTAATCTTACCCGCCAAGGTCTTCTCATGACCCCTTCTGGCTCTCCTAATTTCCCTTTTAAGTTCCCTCCTACAGTCCTTATACTCCTCAAGATCTTTAACATCTCCTAATTCCCTGAACCTCTTGTACACCTTCCTTTTCTTCCTGACTAGGTTCAACACATCCTTTGTGCACCACGGTTCCCTCGACCCACCAAAACCCCCTCGTCTCATCGGAACGTTGTCATTCAGAGCTCCAGACACACATTCCTTGAATATCCGCCACCTTCCTTCGGTACTTTTCCCTAAGAACGCCTCCTTCCAGCTTATTTGTCCAAGTAACTTCCTGACTTCTTCGTATCTCCCCTTACCCCAGACAAACACCTTCCTAGCCTGCCTGATCCTATCTCGTTCCAACGCAATTGTGAAGGAGATAGAATTATGGTCACCATATCCAAGATGCTCTCCTACCGAAAGATCCATCACCTGCCCTGGTTCATTCGCCAGTACCAGGTCAAGTACAGCCTCTCCCCTCGTAGGCTTGTCCACATACTGCGTCAGGAAACCCTCCTGAACACACCTAACAAACTCCTCCCCATCTATACCCCTTACCCTAGGGATATTCCAGTCGATGTTTGGGAAATTGAAGTCTCCCATCACGACAACTCTGTTATTAAAACATCTCTCCAGAATCTGTTTCCCTATTTGCACTTCAACTTCCCTGTCACTATTGAGCAGCCTATAGATTACACCCAGCAAAGTTTTTGACCCTTTGCTGTTCCTAACTTCCACCCACAGAGATTCTGTAGACAATCCCTCCACGACATCCTCTTTCTCTGTAGCCATGACACTATCCCTGATCAACAGTGCCACGCCACCACCCCTTCTGGCAGCTCATTCCACACTCCCACCACTCTCTGTGTGAGACAGGGTTAAGTCACCCTTAACCCATGCCCTCTAGTTCTTTTCTCCCCTAGCCTCAGTGGAAAAAGCCTGCTTCCATTCACTCTATCTACACCCATCATAATTTTATACACGTCTGTCAAATCTCCCCTCATTCTTCTACGCTCCAGGGAATAAAGTCCTAATCTATTCAACCTTTCTCTTGGACTCAATTTCTCAAGTTCTTGCAACATCCTTGTAAAACTTCTCTGCACTCTTTCAACCTTATTAATATCCTTCCTGTAATTAGGTGACCAAAACGGCGCACAATACTCTAAATTCGGCCTCACCCAATGTCTTATACAACCTCACCATAATATTCCAACTCTTATACTCAATACTTTGATTTATAAAGGCCAATGTTCCTAAAGCACTCTTTACAACCCTATCTACCTGTGACACCAATTTTAGGGAATTATGTATCTGTATTCCCAGATCCCTCTGTTCTATTACACTCTTGAGCGTCCTACCATTTACCTTGTATGTTCTACCTTAGTTTGTCCTTCCAAAGTGCAATACCTCACACTTGTCTGCATTAAACTCCATCTGCCATTTTTCAGTCCATTTTTCTAGCTGGTTCAAATCTCTCTGAAAGCTTTGAAAACCTCCCTCACTGTCCATTACACCTCCAATCTTCGTATCATCAGCAAATTTGCTGATCCAATTTACCACATTATCATCCAGATCATTGATACAGATGACAAACAACAATGGACCCAGCACTGATCCCTGTGGCACACCACTAGTCACAGGCCTCCACTCAGAGAAGAAATCCTCCACTACCTCTCGCTGGCTTCTTCCATTGAGCCAATGTCTAATCCAATTTATTACCTCTCCATATATACCTAGCGATTGAACCTTCCTAACTAACCTCCCAAGCGGGGCCTTGTCAAAGGCTTTACTGAAGTCCATGTAGGCAACATCCACTGTCTTCCCTTCATCCACTTTCTTGGTAACCTCCTCAAAAAACTCTTTAATCAGAAAGGATGCATCTGGTGCATCTGCAAAAGTTGGTGAGGGTCGTAGGGGCCATGCCAAATTTCCTCAGCCTCTTGAGAAAGTAGATACTTGTATTCTACAGGCTTGTGAAGTAACTGTTGCTTCCACTTGATGCGGGCATGAGCTTTATAGATAGAGAAAAAATAATAGTTGCTGCTTCAATCAGCCATTAACTTTGCATTGCCTCGAACCTTCTCTTAAAGCAACTTTTCTGATTAACTACCTTGGCCCCGACTTGGTGTCAGAATGAGGAAATGCCAAAAATGGAAAAAAAATACAAATGCATAAACACGCAAGTGGTTTTCTTCGTGTACATATGATAAACACAGGCAGGGGAAGGGTTAAGTGAAGCAGCTGGATCATTGTAACAATGATATACAAATGGCTGGGCCCATTGTAAACCTGGGCACAAATTGCCCATTTGCTTGCCTGCTATCATTTGTATCATTTATTAACATTTCATCAGACTACATACATGAGAGACAACAGAATTCTGACTGAAACAACGAGATTTTCAATGTGGTAATTTGGCATGATAATGGATTGAGTCTCCAGGATAGATAAATATTAAGGCTGGGGTTAGATTGCTATTTTAAAAAGTAATTGAAATTTGACATTTTGGCGGATTGGCCTTGACACTTTCCCACACTAATTTTGAAAATACAGTGTTGCAGCTCTCAGGGAACATTAAACTCATTAGCCAAACACTCCGCTTACATCAAAGCAGATGTAATTTGTCTTCAGGGCTACAGCAGTACATTCATCAATGAGTAAGCATCCAATATGTTTTCTATAGAACAGCAATGCTGCTCGATTATGTCTCTCTGTAAATATCTCTGATCATGTTGCTCAGGGAATCAACCCTCTGTCAAAAGGCCATAGCTGGTCTAATTGTATTTAACTCCTAAAGAATGTGAAGCCTGGATAGTACAAACTGAACACTTTGAGTTCCTGTGAGCTGTTCTTAATCTGAATTTTAGGTCCTGGTTGGGTTCCTAGCTTTTCTGATTAACTTTCGTGCTCATCAATTTTAAGATTAGTCTAAGAAATTGGAGCATTGATTTGAGGTTCCCATCTAGTGACAGTTCATACTGTGAGCCGACCATGTAGCTAAGCGCCAATCTCGGAGCAACGTCCCAGTACACCATTGTTACAGCTCCAATTCCCACATTGAAAAGCATGCAGAAAAGCAAAAATGAAAACTTTAAGGTTTATTTATTCATGTCACAAGTCAGCTTACATTATGGATAGCACGGTGGTACAATTGTTAGCACTGTGCCACACAGCGCCAGGGACTCAGGTTCGATTCCTGGCTTGGGCCACTGTGCGGAGCCTGCACGTTCTTCCTGTGTCTGTGTGGGTTTCCTCCAGGTGCTCTGGTTTCCTCTCACAGTCCTGGTGGTTAGATGCACTGGCCATACTAAATGCTCCCTCAGTGTACTTGAACAGGTGCCAGAATGTGGCAACTCAGGGATTTTCATAGTAACTTCATTGCATTGTTAATGTAAGCCTACTTGTGACACTAATAAATAGACTTAAACATTAACACTGCAGTGAAGTTACTGTGAAGTTACAGTGAGTGGTCATGTAGACAATTATTGAAGAATATCTATTAATTTAGGAAAAAGTAAAATACATAATGAAAAAGACTACAGTACCCTAATACACTTAAGCATTATAGAACCCTACAGTGTAGAAAGAGGCCCTTCGGCCCATTGAGTCTGCACCAAACACAATCCCACCCAGGCCCTAACCCAAAACCTTACAGATTATACCCACTAATCCCTCTAACATACACATCCCTGGACACTAAGGGGCAATTTCTTAGCATGGCCAATCACCCTAACCTGCACATCTTTGGACTGTGGGAGGAAACCGAGTACCCTGAGGAAACCCATGCAGACACGAGGAGAATGTGCAAACTCCACACAGACAGTGACCCGGGCAGAGAATCGAACCCAGGACCCTGGAGCTACGAAGCAGTTGTGCTAATCACTGTGCTACCGTGCCACCCATGAATACATGAAGTACATGAGTAACTAAACAAATATACATTGAATATAGAAATTACCCCTTATTCCAAAATATATCTACAATTCCTAAACTCAGTAATATTTCCCTCTCACAAGAAACATTCAAATTAAATAACTTTGCAGGCCAAATTATTTATGTGGAAATGCATTGAAATGATGTTCTTGATCTTCCCAGGCTATAATCTCATTATAGTGAGGGGTGTGGAAAATTGGAAAATGAGATCTTGTCGATGAGATCCACGTTGTCCTAGTCTTGTGACATTTTGTGCCCACATCGCCAATATTTTGTGCTCAAGTCAAAATTGTGGCCATTTGTCTCTGACGCAACATCTCAACAAATGGCTTTAATCTTCCTTGGAGCATGTGGACAACCCTCAATAGAATATGGACTGGACATGGCTGATGTGGCCACTCGATGTAAAACCTTGCCTGGTCACAGTGACAGAAATCTTGATCAATCCATGGAACATGTCATAACAGCTTGCCCCCAACTCAAGTTTGAGAAGGAGACCCTGGAGTTATATTTTCTCTCCATTAGCTCATTAGATCAGGGAACTGGACATCAAAACTGTGGTGACAGATTCTGCTCCTAAAACCACATGAAAGGAGAAGAAATACCTTTTCAAAATAATTGGCAGAATTTTATGGCTTTCTTGTCACACGAGAGTGGGGTGAGTTTGTAAGACGTGGCACTCAAACTGCATTGACCTCAGCAGGAGAGGAAAATCCTGTTGGTGGGAGGGGCCATAATATTCCATCCAATGGCCATGAAATTCTTCATTGTCCACCTCTTCTACAGTCATCCTCACCACCGGCGTCCCACAAGGCTGTGTCCTCAACCCCTTACTATAATCCGTATACACGTTACTCTATGTGGCCAAATTGTCCTCCAATTCAGTTTTCAAGTTTGCTGATGACATCATCGTAGTTGGTCGGACCTCAAACAATGTCGAGACAGAGTACAGGAAAGGGTTAAGGAATCTGGTGAACTTTGACAAAGGGTTATCTGGACTCGAAACATCAGCTCTTATCTCTCCCTACAGATGTCACTAACCTGCTAAGATTTTCCAGCATTTTCTTTTTTGGTTTCAGTTTCTAGCATCTGCAGTAATTTGCTTTTAACCTGGTGAATTGATGCGATGAAAATAATCTCTCCCTCAATGACATCAAAGCGAAGGAGAGTGTCATCGACTTCACAAAACATTGTGGAGGACATGCCCCTGTCTACAGCAATGAGGACAATGTAGAAATGGTCAAGAGCTTCAGGTTTTTAGGTGTCCAGATTACCAACAACCTGTCCTGGTCCCCCCACGCCGACACTATAGTTAAGAAAGCCCACCAATACTTCTACTTTCTCAGAAGACTAAGGAAATTTGGCGTGTCAACTACTACTCTCACCAACTTTTACAGATGCGCCATAGAAAGCATTCTTTCTGGTTGTATCACAACTTGGTATGGTTCCTGCTCTGTCCAAAATCGCAAGAAATTACAAAGGGTTGTGAATGAAGCCCAGTCCATCATGCAAACCAGCCTCCCACCCACTGATACTGCCTACACTTCCTGCTGCCTCGGCAAAGCAGCCAGCATAGTTAAGGACCCCACACATCCCAGACATTCTCTCTTTCACCTCCATCTACCGGGAAAAAGATGCAAAAGTCTGAGGACATGTACCAATCAACTGAAGACCAGCTTCTTCCCTGCTGTCAGCAGACTTTTGAATGGATCTACCTCAGTTGGTCTTTCTCTGCACCCTAGCTATGACCGTAACATTACATTCTGCACATTCTCCGTTCCTTCTGTATGAACGGTATGCTTTGCCTGTGTAGAGTGCAAGAAATGATATTTTTCACTGAATACCAATACACATGACAATAATGAACCAAATCGAAAAGGAAAAGAATTCCACCTGGCCTAGCTTAAAGTTAAATCCATCCCAAATCCCAGGAACAGGATCATTTTCATTACTGTGGACAGACCATTCCTAATTGGTACAGTTCACAGCTGCAGCATCTGAGTTGCTCCTCAGATCTTTAAGAACCACAAACAAAATTGCCCAAAAGAAATTTTCAGCTCTTTGTGAAAACAATAATCCTGAAAACCAAGGTAAGGTGTTTCCCCCTTTGGATCAATTTGTTACCTTAATCTCCCAGAGGCCTCAATGGGTTCCACTCAGGTTTAATAATATATAAAATATGCGACACAGTAGCACAGTGGTTAGCACTGCTGTTTCACAGCTCCAGGGACCTGGGTTCGATTCCTGGCTTACAAAGAACAACCCAGCACGGGAAACAGGCCCTTCGGCCCAACGAGCCTGCGCCGCCATCTTAACAAAGCATTTTCCTACACTTACCTTGCCCCGTGTGTATGTGAATGGTACCCCTATTGTAACCAGATTCAGGGGAGAATAGTGTAGGGACAATTTGGTACACCAATCAGCCTAAGAGCACATCTTTGGGGTGTGGGAGGAAACCTGAGCACCCGGAGGAAACCCACGCAACCACAGGGAGAATGCGCAAACTCCCACAGACACTGGCCCAAATCCACGTATCTGCACAGCTTAGCAGTGATAGTCACTGAGCTGTTGTGGTGCCCATCTGCTGGTCCAGGTTTAAGCACACAACACGACGCGAAGTACTAGGCCACTCTCGAAACATCCAAGAGCAGCCCACACACGACCCACCGTGTGCATGCCCCTCGTTTGACAACAAGGTGGACCGACACACATGCGGATTAAAAAGACAAAACATTAACATGTAATATTACGTTTCCAGTATCGTCCTGAGGCTCTGACCCTTTTTAAAACTGTCGCCTATAACCATCCATCCCTGTGTCACTCATGTGCCTATCTAAGTAAACCTTAAACAAGTCCAGTGTGCCTGCCTCAACCACCTTACTTGGTAGCGCATTCCATACCCCCACAATCCCCTGTGTGAAAAACCTCCCTCTAGTATCCAAATTGTACTTCTCCCCCCTCACCCTTAGCTCGTGACCCCTTGTGATATTTGTCTCCAATCTAGGAAAAAGCCTGCCACTGTTGACTCTATCTATACCTTCCATTATTTCATACACCTCTATCAGATCCCCCCTTAATCTCTGTCTTTCTAAGGAGAAAAGCCCCTTCGGTCACTGTCTGTGTGGAGTTTGCACGTTCTCCTCGTGTCTGCGTGGGTTTCCTCCGGGTGCTCCGGTTTCCTCCCACAGTCCAAAGATGTGCGGGTTAGATTGATTGGCCATGTTAAAATTGCCCCTTAGTGTCCTGAGGTGTGTAGGTTAGAGGGATTAGCAGGTAAAATATGTAGGGATATGGGGTAAAATATGTGGGATTTGAATAAGGTCCGCAGAGCATTAGCTGAGTTTCTGGAGATAATACCACGAGGCCATCGTCTTCCCTTAGGGATCAACCCATGGCTTTGGGAAAGGGCAAGAGGGCAGTCCAACAATGCCCTCTAAACAAACCCACTGTATTCCTCCCCTCTCCCCCTCCACCAAACCCCATCCAAATAGTGTGGAATCTGCGTGTAATTTTACTTTGAAGAAACTCTTCTGAAGCAAAGAAAAGAACAGTAGGAAATAAAAGTAAGGGCAGAGGGCAAATAAGATCACATCTTTCCTCTCCAGACTTAGGAAATAAAGCTCATAGCAGCAACAAATTGAAAAATTATAACTTGGCACTGTCAAATGGAAGTACGCAAATACATTATGCACTTTTAAACATTATTATCCTGTTAATTCAGAAGATGGTTCTTTTTGACTGAGCACTTTGTACAAGGTCCACAGTTTAAATGAGTTTCAGAATGTGACTGTGCAGTGTGAAATCTGCTTGTAGTCTTCCATTAGTTTATTGATCGAAATGACTGATTGCTATGATACTTCAGTTCACAAGTCCAAAAATTGATGGCTTTGCACCTCTGTCCTTACTGGGGTGTACGTGTCTGCTTTAAAAAAAGAGTCATAATTTCCTCCTCTCTGCCTATTTTACAACTCTGTATCAGCTGAACTATAGCCATTGCTTATCAGTGCTGCAGAAGCAAATCCTTTTTCACATAACTGCGGCAGTAATTTCTGGACTATGTCTTGTTTTGGATTTAGAAAATGTGAAAAAGCTGATTGCCAATATTATATTGTATGCAAAGTGTATGAGAAAATGAAGGATATAATTCCAAGTGGTGGGATGGCACGCTGGCACTCTGGCATGGTGGTTAGTGATTCCCAGCTTAGATGACTGGCTGTGTGGAGTTTGAACATTGTCCCGTGCCTGTGTGGCGTTCCTCCCCCCACTCCAAAGATTAGATGGATTAGTCACAGTAAATCTCTGTGGAATCATAGAAAAATCATACAATCCCTACAGTACAGAAGGAGGCCATTTGGCCCACCCAACCACAATCCCACCCAGGCACTATTCCCCTAACCCCACACGCTTACCCTGCCAATCCCCCTGACACTAAGGAGTAATTTAGCATAGCCAATCAACCTTACTCGCACATCTTTGGACTGTGGGAGGAAACTGGAGCACCCGGAGGAAACCCACACAGACATGGGGAGAATGTGCAAACTCCCACACAGACAATGACCCGAGGCAGGAATTGAACCTGGGTTTCTGGCGCTGTTAGGCAGCCGTGCTAACCACTGTGCTGCCCTCAATTTTTCCTCACAACCCTGAAATTGACCTGTTGGACTTTAACCTGGTCTTGTGAGACTTCTTACTGAATTGGAGTAAGTGGTTAGGTGAAAATGAAATGAAATTTCAAAGTGAGTACAGGGGCAAAGGGTTAAATACACGCAAAACATTGAAGGAGGCAGGACAGGTTGGGAGTAATTAATAAGGCACAAAGGATCCTTGGTTTTGGAGCTTGAGGCATGGGTACAAAAGTAAGACAGTTATGATGAACATATGTAAAGCACTTGTTCTGCAGGCACCACACTTCAGGGAGGACATGTATACACTGAGGCTAATGCAGAAAAGCTTCATGAGATTTGTTCCAGGAATGAGGAACTTCAGATATGTGTTTGGATTGGATACAAGAGATTTGATAGAGCTTTCCAACATCATGAGATGTCTGGGTAAAGTAGACAGGGAGAAGTTGTTCCTACTGCCTGAAAGGTTGAGAACCAGAAGACATCAACCCAAGTTGACATAAATACTTCATTTTTTACTCACTGATTGTGATGCACTGCCTGAGGGGAGTGGTGGTGGCAGACTCAATGGTGATTTTCAAAAGAGAATTGGACAATTATCTGAAGAAAGATTGCAGGGCTATGGGAAAAAGGCTATGGCCCAATATGGAGTGGGTCTTGGAGAGAGCCTACACAATTACAGGGGGCCTGAATGTGCTTTAACCTTCTATGGTTCTAATTCTAAAGAGAAACCTGAGCTCCTGGGATTCTTTCCATTGGAGTAAAGAAGACCAGACGATTTGTGAGAGGTTTTTCAAAACTATGGAAAAAGATTAATGGGTGACCAAAGGAAGATTATTTCCTGTGGGTTTGGTGGAAGAAGAATCAATCTAAAAAAATGTTCTTCTTCTTTAACAGTCCCTCAGGGTCAAGGATGACACTGGATGGGTTCTAAAATGGTTGATGTTGAAGTGGTTGAGGTTATTTTAAAAGCTGATCACCTGATTCGATGGTGATGTCATTAGGGTGTTGCAGAAGCTACAGTCTGTACTCAGTCAGACATCTCCCAACACCAGGTTAAAATCCACAGGTTTATTCGGAATCACGAGCTTTTGGAGTACTGCTCCTTAATTTGGTCACTCACCTGATGAAGGAGCAATGCTCTGCGAGCTCATGATTCCAAATCAATCTGTTGGACCTTAACCTGGTGTTGTGAGACTTTTTACCGTGTCCACCCTGGTCCAATTCTGGCATCTCCACATCATGGCAAAGTCTGTACTCAGTACTGGCAGGTTTTGTTAAAACCCTTTGCCCCTAACATAGGCAGAGCTTTACAATTGATTAAATTCAATGCATCATTTACAGATTCTGTCACATGCAGGACAAGTGGTGCTTGGAGCATTGAGTAGATGGGTTATGTGGAGATTTATTCACTCCTTTCGACACCTCAGTGCATTCCTGACAAAGCCTCTCGATGAGTTGGGTGACATCCTGAATGAATCTTCTCTACTCAGATTCATCTTAAGCCAGGGTCTTCCCTGAACTGACACAGGTGTTTGACTTAACTTAAAGTGACCAATAAAGAAGAAAGAGGTTGGGAGAAATTACATTAGACTACTGCTTGTTGGAACATGTAGCCAAATGGATTGATTGGCCCAGAGATCGTTAGAGATATTTGCCTAATTGCTGAAATAATGATAAAGTGCAGGGTTTGGGGAATGAGTTGAGTGGGCTGTAAAGAGGGATGGTGAGAGCAATTTCCTGTTGCCCTGAAAATATTTCTCTTTTAAGCAAAGAAACATAGGAAATAGGGGTTGAAATAGGCAAATTCAGTCTTTCGAGCCTGTTCCGCTATTCAATCAGGTCAAAGAACAAAGAACAGTACAGCACAAGAATAGACCCTTCAGCCCTCTAAGCCTGTAATGATCATGATGCCTGCCTAAACTAAACCACATGCACTTATAGAAACTTTATCCTTCCACTCCCATCTTATTCATGTATTTGTCCAGATGCCCCTTAAATGTCACTATTACACCTGTTCCCACCATCTTCCCGGGTAGCACGTTCCGGACATTCTCCACCCTCTGTGTAAAAAACTTTCCTCGCACATCTCCTCTAAACTTTTCCCCATGCACCTTAAACATACGTCTCCTAGTACTTGACTACCCAAGAAAAGAGCATCTGATTATCCACTCTGTCCATGCCACTCATAATCTTGTAAACCTCTATCAAGTCACCCCTCAACCTCTGTCTTTCCAGTGAGAATCATGGCTGATCTCTCCCTGTCTCAAATCCACCTCCTTATCTGTTCCCCATTTCCCCTTATCCCTTTTTTTAATTAGAAATATATCTACCTCATTGGCTGCAGGGGAAGATTTCTATGTTTCATCTAATGACAACACAATGGCAATAAATGCTCATCCATTGCTAGGCTGATTGAAATTCCATTTCATTTTATTGGATTTTGCATATCCATTACCCATCTGTGATCATGTTACTGGCAAAGCATTGGCTTCATTAAAAACAAACAACTGTCTATTGCAAACTCTTGGAGGTTAGAATGAATGAGAAAAGCAACAGTCATTTCATCCAAAATGCTTGTACTTTCTTCACACATCTCAGGTCCACTTGTTTTCTCATCATAGTTTGGACGTGCCTGTTACTGATGGGAGCAATGAGCAGGAATTGGAAAATCACAGGTTTGGGAACATATGGGTTGAGATTCTCACACTAAGTGTCCAGTGGGCAGGAAAACAGGAGAAATACCTGCCCGGTTTTTGAATATATTCACCAGAACAAATCTTTGACACCCTGAGCAATGTAGAATGCCATGGAGTGTAGCATGCTGAAAAATTGAGGTGGGGCCTCACTCTACCCAAGAAGCCAGCAGCGTCTGGCTGAGTGGGCCACTGCGCATGCGTAAATCTGTCTGTGCAGCAATTGATGCATGCGCACTGCCCCCTCCCATCATCAGCTTCCCGACTGCTGGCCTCCAATCGCTAGCCATCCCCACAACCCCTTCCATTGCTGCCCTACCAAACACCTCCCCCCAACCCTGGGCCTGCCCCGATCTCCACATCCCGCCCTCCTCCCCTACCTGGGCTGACCCCGATCTGCCCTCCCAGTGGCCAGCTCCAACACCCCCAAACCTCTCACCCTATGGTCAGCCCCCACGCTGATGTCTAGACCCCCATAACCCCCATGATCAGGCCAGCCCTGATCATCTCCTCCCTCCCTCTTGCACCAATCCCACTGATGCCAGTACGTAAGATCATCAGACATAGGAGCAGAATTAGGCCACTCAGCCCATTAAATCTGCTCTGCCATTCAATCATGGCTGATATTTTTCTCATCCCCATTCTCCTGCCATCTCCCCATAACCCCTGATCCCCTTATTAATCAAGAACCTATCTATCTCTCTCTTAAAGACACTCAATGATCTGGCCTGCATAGCCTTCTGTGGCAAAGAGTTCCACGGATTCACTACTCTCTGGCTGAAGATATTCCTCCTCATCTCTGTTTTAAAGGATCATCCCTT
The DNA here is from genome assembly GCF_965287045.1 of Carcharhinus amblyrhynchos. Lineage (NCBI taxonomy): Eukaryota > Metazoa > Chordata > Chondrichthyes > Carcharhiniformes > Carcharhinidae > Carcharhinus > Carcharhinus amblyrhynchos. The sequence continues at coordinate 131,193,679 of NC_137327.1, forward strand.
TAGCCTGAGGTTGTGCCCCCTGGTTCTAGATTTTTCTGCTAGTGGAAACATCCTCTCCATGCCCACTCTATCTGGGCCTCACAGTATCCTGTAAGTTTCAATAAAATCCCCCCCTCATTCTTCTAAACGTGCACAGACCCAGCGTCCTCAACCGTTTGTCATACGACAAGCCCTTCATTCCAGGGATCATTCTTGTGAACCTCCTCTGGACCCTCTCCAAGGCCAGTACATCCCTCCTTAGTGCAGAACGGCTGCCTGTCTTCCACCCACCACCGATTGCACCCCCTCTGCCCCTATAGGCCCAACCTCTTGGCATTGTCCAGTGCCCAGTGGACAGTACCAGTTTGCCCCTTGCACAGTACCAGGGTGCCAGTTTGGCACTGTCCAAGGAGCACCCCCCACTTGCCCCTGATCCCTCAGGGAGAGGGGCCCGAATGGTCTGTGTCCCCACTAGCAGGGTGAGGATGCCTGTTCCCAGTTGGTGGGGAGCAGTTGTAAATCCCACTGGAGTGAACCATTCCTGAGGGTGGGTGGGAGGGAGGAGGGGAGGGGAGGCGGGGGGTGCTCATGGGCCTGGAGATCTCAGTCCCAGACCTGCTAATCATACGGAAACCGAGCCTGGGAGACTTGTGATTGACCAGATATCAGTCGCAAACCTTGTGAAACTCCCCCAGGGGTTGTTTCTTGGCTCACTGTGCTACCTGAACAGTGCAGCAGGCCAGGAGAATCTCAGCCATACTTCTTGTTCCCTTGCCTTCTCCATTTGTGGAAATATTCCAAGCTGGCTGCCTGCTGGGGTTGTACTCCCAAACTTCTTTTCACTTTCTAATTCAATGTGAATTGGGAGTTAATGGAACAGTCTGTAAAAGTCATTCTGTGCCTTAATCGCACCCATTTCAAGAGGACTTTAAAGTTCTGACAGGTCCTCGGTCTGCCAGCAAGGAGTTCCTGCGTTGTTCATTTTGATTTTGCTGTCGTTTTGTTGGTAAGTGGGGGAGTGGTGGCACAGAAGTCAGGTGGGGGGGGGTAGCTGGAGGTGGGAGGAGATAGTCTGAAGGTGTGTCGTCAGGCCCGAGCTGGCAAGGTCTTGGCAAGGGGAGAGGAATTGCAGGCCATGGGGGACAGGGAGGGAACAAACCAGGATTGCTGAAGCTTGAGGGATGGGGAGCCTCTGATCAAAACAGTAGGCCTGTAAAGGAGGCCTCTTTCCCACCTCAAGCATCATCCGCAGGATTTCTGACATCTTGGCAACCACTGCCCACCACCCAAATAATTGCCATCAGGGTGGGATGAGGTCCTTAAGTAGCCATAGACACTAAAGGATCTTACTTGGTTCCAGAGGCAGACAGACCACCCTATACCTGCCCCCCCCCAAACCTACGTACGAAACTGTGACAGAGGCAGTTTGTCCACTCCCCCTCACTCTTCACTGTGGGTAGGTGGCGGGCAAAGCACCCACAACATTTTACTTGCTCCCAACTCAAAACTTGCCCAGGAGAAGGAGTGAGGCACAGGGCCGGATTTTACAGCCTCACTCATCCTGAAACGATAAAATCCCGCCCAAAGCCCATGGACCTTTCCATGGTCCACCCCTTGCCCGCTCCAATTCCCACACAGGTGGACAGTAAAATTCCAGCCATAGTTGACAGGATTTGGTAAGGTGGATTAGATGTGACAAAGGGAATAAACAAGTGAAGAGAGAATACATGAGGTACAAAAGGCAACAGAATTGGGGCGGCACGGTGGCACAGTGGTTAGCACTGGGTAACCTGGGTCTGATTCCCGGCTCGGGTCACTGTCTGTGTGGAGTTTGTACGTTCTCCCCCCTGTCTGTGTGGGTTTCCTTTGGGTGCTCCGGTTTCCTCCCACAGTCCAAAGGTGTGCGGGTTAGGTGGATTGGCCATGCTAAATTGTCCTTTGGTGTCAGGAGGACTAGCTAGGGTAAATGCACAGGGTTGTGGGGATAAGATTGTGGTCGGTGCAGACTCGATGGGCCAAATGATCTCCTTCTGCAGTGTAGGGATTCTATGATGAGAAAGAATGTAACCAGTTAAATTATTTTTCAGCACCTGATGCTTCCAAAGTAAAACACGGATTTACTTTTGGCTCCCACTGACAGCGTACAACATTCCCAGGTCAGTGCAATCAGACATGGAATAAAATTCTGCGTAACAATATTAATTCTCAAACCGCAGTCTTTATTTTATTGATGTGACATTTCTATTTCTTACGCTCGTAACCTCACTGAGTTTCAATTTGTGATAAATTGCGGTCAGATTTATACAGTGGACCTGAACCCACCAGGAACTGGGTGAATGCTGTCCAAGCTAATTTTAGTGTGATCAGGAAGGAAGGTGGACATTCATTCCATCGATCTCGGTGAAACTGAGATCTAGATTCAAGTGATGAAAAAAATAAATTCTAATCCACAAAAACCATCTTGTCCCTTAGCAATGCATCCTTAATCTGAACTGTGTCCATTAGTTTAGCCTTGAGATACTTCAACAGACTATTTTTATTGACTAAGAACCTGTTATTAAATCCATATATATAGAACATAGAACATAGAAAACCTACAGCACAAACAGGCCCTTCGGCCCACAAGTTGCACCAATGATATCCATACCTACTAGGCTTACCTATAACCCTCAACTCTATTAAGTTCCATGTACTCATCCAGAAGTCTCCTAAAAGACCCTATCGAATTTGCCTCCACCACCACCCTTTGAATGAAAAACTTACCCCTGATATCTCCTCTGTACCTACTCCCCAGCACCTTAAACCTGTGTCCTCTTGTAGCAACCATTCCAGCCCTTGGAAAAAGCCTCTGAGAATCCACCCAATCAATACCTCTCAACATCTTATACACTTCTATCAGGTCACCTCTCACCCTTCGTCACTCTAAGGAGGAAAGACCGAGCTCCCTCAACCTATCTTCATAAGGCATGCCACCCAATCCAGGCAACATCCTTGTAAACCTCCTCTTCACCCTTTCAATAGTTTCCACGTCCTTCCTGTAATGCAGTGATCAGAACTGAGCACAGTTCTCCAAGAGAGGTCTGACTAGGGTCTTATAAAGCTGCAACATTATCTCCCGACTCCTAAACTCAATCCCTCGATTGATGAAGGCCAGTACACCATAAGCCTTCTTAACCACATCCTCTACCTGCGAGGTTGATTTAAGAGTCCTATGGACCCGAACCCCAAGGTCCTTCTGATCCTCTACACTGCTAAGAGTCCTACCTTTGATTTTATACTCCTTCATCCCATTTGACCTGCCAAAATGAACCACGATACACTTCTCCGGGTTGAAGTCCATCTGCCACTTCTCTACCCAGTCTTGCATCCTATCTATGTCACGCTGCAACTTCTGACATCCCTCCAAACTATCTACAACACCACCAACCTTCATGTCGTCAGCAAACTTACCAACCCATCCCTCCATCTGTGGACATTAAATGGTTTACAGTTTTTTATGAACTGTGAATTGAAAATTATTACCTGAAGTCCATCATTGAGAGCAACTGATTGCATCACAAAGTTAATCAATAACTGTTTCACTGAGGTGCTTTGCAGCCACTCTAGTTTTAGGTACTGGGGAGTAGGCACAGAGGAGATATCAGGGATAAGTTTTTCACTCAGAGGGTGGTGGGTGAGTGGAATCGGCTGCCGTTGGTGGTAGTAGAGGTGAATTAATGAAAAGAGATTTTTCTGTGTGGGATACAGCACGGTGACACAGTGGTTAGCACTGCTACCTCACAGTGCCAGGGCCCTGGGTTTGATTCCTGGCTTGGGTCACTGTCTGTATGGACTCTGCATGTTCTCCCCATGTGTGCTTGGGTTTCCTCTGGGTTCTCCGGTTTCCTCCCACAGTCTGAAAGACATGCTGGTTAGATGTATCGGCCAAGCTAAATGCTCCCTCAACTTCCCTGAACAGGTGCCAGAGTGTGGTGACTCGGAGACTTACACAGTAACTTCATTGCAGTGTTAATGTAAGTCTACCTTTGACACAAATAAATAAACAATTTTGCAGCGATGCACATTCCCCGCAATTAAAACTAACCTTGTTTTTGAGAGTGAGAGGAAAGGAACAATTCAGCCACAGAATTCATTACAACTGAATTCATTCAAATCTGAGATAGAAACATCAAGGGGGATTCTCCCAAAAAAAACTCAAAGTGCTGAATTGATGGGAAAAATAGTGTAATTCACGATTGTTTTTTCAGTGGGAGTTCAGACGCGAATCTCCTGCCCTCTGTGCATTGCAGAGGTCATAGTTGTGAATATCATTAAAAGCTCGGGGGGGGACGGGAACTATTCACGCCAGAGTCTGACAGTGCAGGGACTCTGCGCATGCGCAGTGGGCCCAAACTTTCAGACTGCACAGTGGATGGCACAAGCTTTCCCGGGCCAGCCCCGACCGCACCCCCCTACAAGTAGGCTTACATTAACACTGCGATGAAGTTACTGTGAAAATCTCCTCGTCGCCACAGTCTGACACCTGTTCTGGTATGCTGAGTATTCATGTAAGCCTACTTGTGACAATAATAAATAAACTTAAAGTTATTACCGTTGTTAGCACAAGAAGGGAATTCATAGAGTCATAGAGGCTTACAGCATTGGAAAGAGGCCCTTCGGCCCAACTTGTCCATGCTACCCATTTTTTTTAAACCTCTGAGCCGATCCCAATTGCCCACAATTTGGCCCATATCTCTCTAAACCCATGTAACTACCTAAATGCTGTTTAAAAGACAAAATTGTACCCGGACAGTTAATTGCACAGTTGCTGGTCCACAACCTTCACATTTACCTTGTCGACCAGTGCTGCACTGGGAAGCAAAGGTGAGCTTTTGGACCTTTCTTTCACAGTTGGCTTGCTGCCCTGAAGTACAAATGAGAAAATTAGAGGGAGGTCGGAGTAACAGGCTGGTAATTTATTTTGAAAGTCTCCCATTACATGCATTTGAACCCGGCCTTGATTAATGTGAAGAGTGTTTCCGTCTGCCGACAGCTGTAAGGGTCTCATATAAAATGAGATCAGACAGTCTTAAATTGTTTGTCAGTGGGTGCCAAAACCACACAACTGCCTGAGTTCAAGACAAATTGGCAATTTGACACAGGGATGGCAGGTTAAGGAAAATACAGTTCATAATTAAAAATGGGTTCAGGGGCACATGAGATATATTGTTGGTGAGAGAACACATTTGGGGACAGGGTGAAAGGGTGGGTAGTTTGGACTGATATCCATCTAAAAGAAATGCCAGGCTTGTTGGATAGAGTTGGGAACTTAACCATTCCTGATTCTATCCGAACTATAACCTTGCACCTTCAACATGTGCCTATTCTCAAGGGAGAATTTTGTCCCATGTGTCCTTATTAAAATAGGTCCAGGAAGATATGGCATGGCAGCACAGTGGTTAGCACTGCTGCTTCACAGCTCCAGGGTCCTGGGTTCAATTCCTGGCTCGGGTAACTGTCTATGTGGAGTTTGCACATTCTCCTTGTGTCTGCGTGGGTTTCCTCAGGGTGTTCCAGTTTCGTCTCACAGTCCAAAGATATGCAGGTTAGGTTGATTGGCCGTACTAAGCAATTTCCCCTTAGTATCCAGGGGTGTGAAGGTTAGAGGGGTTAGTGGGTATAAGATGTAGGATGGGAGTAGGGCCTGGGTGGGATTGTGTTGGGTGCAGACTCGATGGGCCGAAGGGCCTCTTTCTACACTGTAGGGTTCTAAGGTACTACCAATCTTTTTTCTTAGTTCCTGCAATGAGAGTAATTTATTCTTCAAATTGAATTATGTTCTAAAATACATATTGAAAACACTTAATCCGCTATCAAAAGGCCGTTGCTTGTTTCCAGCCATTTCCCCATTTACAAGACACTCAAAGCACTATCGTGAACCATTTCTAAAGAACAGAAGCATTATTGTGATGTGCTGTTCACTTGGCATAAAACATTGCACCTGCACATAAAACACTCTTACACATCACATGCCTCAGTCTTATGCGAATTTCACGACTAAACCAAGAGCGTATTTTGTGTAAAGGATTTTCTGTTTATGATTTATTTTCTGTTTAATACATAATTGCCTGTAATGCAAAGCTGAGTTTCAAACCATTGTGCATTCCCACAGCACCCCCATCCCTGGGGGCACTGACCCATGTTAAGATGTGGCCCATGGCACCAGGTTTACCTTCAGCACCGAGCATCTTTGACTCTGAATCCAAGTGGCACGGTGACACAGTGCTTAGCCCTGCTGCTTCATAGCGCCAGGGACTCGGGTTCGATTCCTGGCTTGGGTCATTGCCTATGTGGAGTCTGCACATTCCACCTACCCTCCCCCCATCCTGGTGTCTGTGTGAATTTCCTCCATGCGCTCTGGTTTCATCCCACAGTCCAAAAGGCATGCTGATTGGATGCGTTGGCTATGCTACATTCTTCCTCATGTACACGAACAGGTGCTGGAGTTTGGCAACTATGGGATTTTCCCAGTAACTTCATCGCAGTGTTAATGTAAGTCTACTTGTGATGAAAAAAGAACATTTTAACTTTAAGCAGCAAATGCCAGAATGCTATTGAGTTACTCTTGTTAGTTAAACAGTTCACAAGTACAAATTACATTACACTTCCAAATTACAAACCCGAATACAATCTCACAATTATAAATTATAAAAATAACAAGAAAGCCATTGAACCATTGTGTCTGGTCTCATAGCCAAACCTAATTACTTGATCTCTGCACTTAATTGCCAGTAGGAAAGTGATCAGGAGCAAGAACATTGCAGGGATTTGTCATCTCTCTGATAGTTTGGCCAGTTAAATATCTTTTTTGTTCTTCCTGGAACGAAGGAGGTTGAGGGGCGACCTCATAAAGTCATAGTCATAGAGGTTTACAGCATGGAAACAGGCCCTTCGGCCCAAATTGTCCATGCCGCCCTTCTTTTTAAAACCCCTAAGCTAATCCCAATTGCCCACATTTGGCCCATACCCCTCTATACCCATCATACCCATGTAACTATCTAAATGCTTTTTAAAAGACAAAATTGTACCTGCCTCTACTACTACCTCTGGCAGCTTGTTCCAGACACTCACCACCCTCTGTATGAAAAAATTGCCCCTCTGAACATCTTTGTATCTCTCCCCTCTCACCTTAAACCTATGCCCTCTAGTTTTAGATTCCCTACCTTTGGGAAAAGATAATGACTATCTGGCTTGTCGATGCCGCTCATTATTTTCTAGACCTCTATAAGGTCACCCCTCAGCCTCCTACACTCCAGAGGTAAAAGTCCCAGCCTCTCCTTATAACTCAATCCATTAAGTCCTGGTATCATACCAGTACATCTTTTCTGCACTCTTTCTAGTTTAATAATATCTTTTCTCTAATAGGGTGACCAGAATTGCACACAGTATTCCAAGTATGGCCTTACCAATGCCTTGTACAACTTCAACAAGACATTCCAACTCCTGTATTCAATGTTCTGACCGATGAAACCAAGCATGCCGAATGCCTTCTTCACCACTCTGTCCACCTGTGACTCCACTTTCAAGGAGCTATGAAGATGTCACTGTCTGTGTGGAGTTTGCGTTTTCTCCTCGTGTCTGCGTGGGTTTCCTCCAGGTACTCCAGTTTCCTCCCACAGTCCAAAGATGTGCAGGTCAGGTTGATTGGCCATGCTAAAACATTGCCCCTTAGTGTCCTGACATGTGTAGGTTAGAGGGATTAGTTGGTGAAATATGTAGGGATATGGGGTAGGGCTTGGGTGGGATTGTGTTCGGTGCAGACTCGATGGGCTGAAGGGCCTCTTTCTGCACTGTAGGGTTCTATGATTCTATCATTCTATGTACCCCTAGACCTCTTTGTTCTATAACTCTCCCCAGTACCCTACCGTTAACTAAGTACTGCCCTGGTTCAATCTATCAAAATGCATCACCTAACATTTGTCTAAATTAAGCTCCAACTGCCATTTGTCATTCGACCTGATAGAAGTCTACAAGATTATGAGAGGCATGGACAGAGTGGATAGTCAGAAGAGTCAATTACCAGGGGGCACAGGTTTAAGGTGCGAGGGGCAAGGTCTAAAGGAGATGTACGAGACAGATTTTTTACACAGAGAGAGGTGGGTGCCTGGAACTCGTTGCTGGGGAGGTAGTGGAAGCGGATATAATAGTGACTTTTAAGGGGAATCTTGACAAATACATGAATGGGATGGGAATGGAGGGATATGGTCCCCGGAAGGGTAGCGGGTTTTAGTTCAATCAGACAGCATGGCCAGTGCAGGCTTGGAGGGCCGAAGGGCCTGTTCCTGTGCTGTAATTTTCTTTGTTCTTTTGTATCTCTGCCACTATTCTGAAGTGAATGAAATCACCGGTGGTCCCATAACCTTCCTAGCCAGTTCAGTGCTGCGCTAGTTAATTCATCGACTGTATAAGCTTCTGGAGCAGCTGAAGTCCATTTTCCCATGTTAATTACTGCATGTCATATGCAAAAAGAGGTACTTGGTACGTCAATCCCTTTCAATTAAGGTTAACTGAAAATGGAATCATCTGACGAAAGGGGCAGAGAACAACATGTCCTGAGCGTTATTATATTATTGGCACTTTTCTGACCTGTAAACTCACTCTCTGGCTCATTCTGCCGCACTATTTTGAAGTATGGCCAAAGAATCTTCTGCTCAGAACATTCATTCAGTATGGCTGCTCATGTGCGAAGAATTTTTAAAAATATATTTTCTTCGCTTTGCACAGGACTCTGAGGCACGAATGGTACAGCTTTCCTTTCCAATTCCATTTTAAATTGCACCCCACTGTGGCAGTGAAACGTACCCTACCACTCAAGCAAGAAAGCAGTAACTGCGGCTCCGCATTAATAATTGATAAGCTACCATTAAGAAAAAAAGGATTGGTTTGTTAAAAGTGAATTTTGATAAGGCATTAATGCTTGGAAGTTTACCAGGAACTATTTTATCTCCGGGCAAAACTTGAGAGGTATATGAGTTATTCACCCATGTAATACAAACACTATTTCCCCCCATTTAAAAGTGCACCTGTTAAATCTTCAAAGAGTTTCCTTTGCATGAAAGACCTCACATATAGAGGGTACATCTCACAAGTTGTTCAGGTCCTCCGTACATACATTAATAAAACACCAGACTTGATCACTGTTGCATCTTCCGTTGAATGTTCTTGGCTTGAGTCCTTTCAATGAAACCAGATGACCCTCTGATTCTTCTTAAATGTATCCCACTCCACTAGAGGGCACTGACTGAATCCCTGACGTTTGGTGCTTGGAAGATTTGAGTCTGATTAGCAAAAAAGGGGATTCACTCGAGACTGCAGGTTAAAGGATGCAATTATGTATAAGCATCTGTCTTCATCCACTTTCTCTAGATATCAAGATGTTAATGCTTCTCCGATCTCCTGGGAACTTTAGGATTATTGACATTATTTGAGCTAAGACATCTTTGTAATCTCCTGGTGCGACACCAAGCTGAGTCTTCACAGGTCACAAGTAACACATGGAACATTGTCATGCTGCTCTGCACTCCAGCCAAACAAGTTCCCTGCAACACATAAATAGGGACATTTTCAAAGAAAATTTTGTTCTGAGTTCCTCACCAAGTTCAAATCAATTTGGCTCCGTCTGTGAAGGTCAGCTGAAAACCGAATAGTGAGTCCACTTACTGTCCTATTGAGTTGTGTGGCAGTTTGGATATAATCCACACTGGCAGTTCGACTCACATGCAAAACAGCCTGGAGGGTGCTGACTATGAATAGAGGTCAAATAAACCGGCATTGTTCTCACTGGAAAGATGGAGGCTGGAGGGAAACCTGATAGGGGTCTACAAAATGATGAGGGGCATAGACAGTGGATAGTCAGAGGCTTTTTCCCATGGCGAAAGGATCAGTTACAAGGGGGCACAGATTCAGGGTGAGAGGGGGAAAGTTTAAGGGAGATGCGCAAGGCAGTTTTTCAAGCAGAAAGTGGTGGATGCCTGGAACATGCTGATGGATGAGGTGGGGGAAGCAGGCACATTAGCAGCATTTAAGAGACATCTAGATGGATACATGAATAGGGAGGGAATAGAGGGATAGGGGCTGAGAAAGGGCAGAAGATCTTTTAAATTTAATTTGATTTGATTTTGACTTGATTTATTATTATCCCATGTATTGGTACAGAGTGAATAGTATTGTTTCTTGAACACTATACAGACAAAGCAGACCATTCATAAAGAAGGAAAGAAGATAGTGCAGAATGCAGTGTTACATTTAGTTAGGGCATCATGATCGACACGGGCTTGGAAGGCCAAAGGGCCTGTTCCAGTGCTCTACTTTTCTTTGTTCTTTGATAAGGACTACTCACTATTCTGCCACAGTGGGGTTAGAGTTTGAGCAACGTGGAGGAAATTCCAATATGACTAAATGAAAGTATGGGAACTGGGAAGGAATTTGGCTTTTTATCGACCTGTACTATATCTACACTAGATACTTATTGAGATAATATCAAAGGAGTAATTTGGGGAAGGGAGGTCCAAATTTCTGCTTCCCAAATGGCCCAGCTCTCTTATCAAATCCTCTCCAACACTATATTCCTCCTTTTAAATTTAAAAGTTATCTTCTGTATCATTTCCTTTGGGCAGCATGGTGGCACAGTGGTTAGCAGTGCTGCCCTACAGCACCAGGGACCCGGGTTCGAGTCCTGCTTGGGTCACTGTCTGTGTGGGGTTTGCACGTTCTCTACCTGTTTGTGTTTCCTCTGGGTGCTCCGGTTTCCTCCCATACTCCAAGCATGTGCGGGTTAGGGGGATTGCCTTAAATTGCCCCTTAATGTCAGGGGGACTAGCTAGGGTAAATGCATAGGGTTATGGGGATATGGCCTGGGTGGGATTGTGGTCAGTGCAGATTCAATGGGCTGAATGGCCCCCTTCTTTGGTGTAGGATTCTATGATCCTGAGTAGTATTGTAACCAATCTCACATCACACCCATCTTCAAAGAACAAAAAATGTCTCCTTAAGTATTGAGTCTAATTGTTGAAAACATATCATACAAATGATAACAGCAACTTGTATTTTATAGCATCTTTGAAGGAGAGAAAATTGCAAAGGTGTTTGTGCATGGAAATGTCTGATCCGACATCTGTGGATAATGTCACTGAGGGGCAGATGAGGATGGAGCGAGGGGAAGAAAGATCTTTCTGAGACTCCAAAGGAAACAGGGCAGCCATTGATGGAGAGGTTCTGACAATGACCAGGTAGCTAAAAGAATAACCCCAGAGGCTAGACAAAAAAGATGGTGTTAGAGGAGATTGAGGCAGATGGGGCAGGAAGATCTATCACTCTCATAGTTACATTGAATGCTATTCGATGCAATAGGTGGAGTATGTGTTGTAAAAGATAATGGAGTTGATTTCTATGGTGGCACAGTGGTTAGCACTGCTGCCTCACAGTGCCAGGGGCCTGGTTCGATTCTTGGCTTGGGTCACTGACTGTGTGGCGTCTGCACATTCTCCCCATGTCTGCATGGGTTTCCTTCGGATGCTCCCATTTCCTCCCACAGTCCAAAAGACATGTTGATTAGTTGCATTGACCATGCTAAGCTCTCCCTCAGTGTACCCAAACAGGCGTCGGAGTGTGGCGACCAGGGTATTTTCACAGTAACCCTTCATTGCAGTGTTAATAAAAGCCTATTGTGACACTAACAAAAAAAATTCAAACTTAAAAACTTAAACGCGTATCTTTGAGGGATAAATGGAGTTATAGCAAAATATAAATAGTGCACAAGGTTTATTGCTCCGTTCTTGCCGATGTGTGCCCTTCCACCATTTTGGAGGAGCCTTGAAATATGTGGCCCAGGTGCCCAATGGAAACAGGCAAATGTCTTAGCATCTATGCAGATTGCCACCCTAAAACATCAATGCCATACTCATGCAATTTTGAAATGACGTTGGCTAGGACAGGCATGTCGGTACTTGGCACAAAGCAATCATTCTTAAAATGATGTAACACACCCCTCAGTGAAAGTTTTAACAAGCTGATAGGCCAGCATGTGACTCTCCACAGGGCCTTCCCAGGATCAACTCCCGATATTTAATTTACCTACCTGGGGAGTAGCTCACTGAGAGTTCTTGAGTCCTCCTCAGGTAAATGTTTTGGGCCTTTATTTGCTTTCAATGGACTGGCAGCTAGTTAGACACTCGCACAATGGAAGCAATCACTTGAAAATTGACCCAGCATAAATCTTAATCAAGATGCCTCCCTTTGGAAAATATTGAATATCCCTCAGTACAGGGGGACAGACTTTTGTTTGATCGGTAATAGCTTAGTAGCAATGCTGGATATTTCTCCCTGTGTGTTGAATGGCAACAGCAGGGGGTGTTGATGGCAGCTAACATTGGTGCGATAATATAATGCGATTGACCTTTTGCCTCAATTATTTCTCAGTTTCTTTTATGTTTTGCTGAATTACTTTCTGGTAAGAGTCATTTGTGTTTCTTAGCTACCTACTCTGGGCTGGGAATCAGAGGAGTGTCACTTCACCGCTGAGAGTTGGGTTTCCATTTGCCTTTTTAGATAGAGGTATTTTTATAAAAGGCTGTTAGTCATGCATGAATAAAGTTTGAGAGTTTTGATTGACTTTCCAGTCAATATACTTCTGTCATAGAAAGCGAACCTTTCATTTCACAGTGACTCATATTGGCGACACCAACCTGTATGCCTCTGATAAGATCAAATTTTAACAGCACTTTCAAAAGGTGTTCTATCCCAGCCCAAACAACAAATTGTCGGTGATTAAAATCCGAAATCAATCTCGTATTGAATCAATTCAAGTCATGATTTCGCCAAGTAATCACCATTGCCAGGCCTGTACAACAATGCAACATCTTACCCCTGAAGTTCCTCATGTTAACCATCCTCCTACAATCCAAAGGGCTTTCACTTTGAAGTTTAACATCACCAACCACCTCTCGATTTACTCCATCCTTCCTTCAAATCTTTCTTTTTCCAATCTTGCTGGAAGTTGTAGAAACATAGAAGGTAGGAGCAGAAGGAGGCCATTTGGCCCTTTGAGCCTGCTCCGCCATCCATCACGATCATGGCTGATCATCCAACTCAATAGCCTAATCCTGCATTCTCCCCATAAACTTTGATCCCGTCTGTCCCAAGTGCAATATCGAGCCGCCTCTTGATTACATTCTCAAGAGTAGTCCTTGTTCTTCACTGAGGGGCGTTCACCCCCTTCCCCTTGCCCCCTTTCCTGCCTACTCCCACCCACTCCCCCCCGCCCCCTCCCTCGCTGCCCTGTTACCCGCAGCATAGTTTCCAGAGGCGGCTCGCCATCGGCTGCTGGTGGGACTGGAAGATTCTGGGCAGGAAGGGCTGGAAAATCCCAACCAAAGTCTCAGAAAATGATGAGTGTAGTAATCATGGGCCTGGGTCAGATGTGAGTCTGCTCTCCACTACAGAAGGACGTATATACAGTCACTAAACATAACAGGTATGGAAGTCTGGAGAGAAACCATAGCTTAAGCAGGCATGGATTTGGCCAGACGTATCAGAGTGGAGCCCCATTAAACTGGACAATAAAAGTCACCGTCCTGCTGAACATGCTGGAAAATCCAGACGTAATTTTCGCTGCTGATGTCTGGAGTTCTCTGACCTCGCCTGCGGCTGGGATTCTCCATTCCTGCTGCAGTGAATGGGGATTTGGCTGGGCACCAAATTCTCCATTCTCGCTGTCAGCAGTGGCTGGGCGTGTGAGAATATCTCGATTTCTGAGCCAAGGTGGCTGTATTGGGAAGACCTGCTGATTAGTGATATGTTGATGTTCAAAGATCAAGAGTGGCACAATGGTTAGCACTGCTGCTTCCCAGAGCCAGGGACCCCAGGTTAAATTCCTGGCTTGGTTAACTGTCTGCGTGGAGTTTGCACGTTCTCCCAGTGTGTGCGTGGGTTTCCTCCAGGTGCTCCAGTTTCCTCCCACAGCCCAAAGATGCGTGAGTTCGGTGGATTGCCCCTTTGTGTTAGGAGTACTAGTAAGGTAAATACATGGGGTTACAGGGATAGGGCCTAGGGTGGGATTGTGGTCCTTGAAGACTCGATGGGCCAAATGGCTTCCATCTGCACCATGAGAGTTCTATGATTCTATGAAACAAGAAGAATGTCTGTCTGAAAGTTCTCATCCTCCTGCCGAATACACTGCAATGCTCAAACTCTCAGTTCCCACTTCGTCTGGAATTGAGACAAATAATCAGAAAATAATGCAGGAGTCACTCCCCGATCCTTATAAATTGATTAGTCAAAGCTAGGGACCCCAAGCTTATTTCTTTACAAAATGAAATGACTGATGCGGAAACTTGCTGCATCACACAGTGCTCCGTGTGACTGGAGAAATTTAGAGAAATAATAATAACTGACAACACTTAGGAATAATTGGTGTGGGCGCAGTGTGGAGAAAACAGAGAAAAATGGAAGATCATCACAAAAAAAACACACACACATTTAACTAACTAAGCAACCTTGGAATACAATGTCGTTTGGAGTTAGGGCCTGATAGCTGTAATACAATTAGATATTGCCAGGTTACAGACAAGAGCAAATTGCTTAACTAATTTATCACATTGTCATTCTCTGCAATTATCTGACAATATTTTGGATCATTAACTGTGTTCAGCTAAAGCGGTGCCGTAATATTATAAGGCAGCACGCAAGTATTCATCGGACACATTATGAATTAATGGAATAAGGGAACCAGTGGGAAATATTTCTTCTTCCAGGCAACCATAACCTGGAGCAGACATTAAAATATTCATATAAAAGTGATGCATCATCTGTAAAATCGTAATTATTATCTTTATTTGAATTAATTTAATCCTTTGAATGAATTTAATGTGGGGATAGTTTTTTTTTACTGTTAACGTGACAAAAATACATAGGAGACAGTTATAGATCTCTCCCAGTGGGTGACAGTGGATTGGGATTCATATTTTTCTTGAACTGAATGGCTCATGGGATGTGGTTGCCGTTGACTAGACCAGTATTTATTGCCCATCACTAATTGCCCTTGCCCTTGAGAAGGTGATGGTGAGCTGCGTTCTTGAATCGTTACACTCCCTGGTGTGTAACAGCACCCACAGTGCTGTTAGGGAGGGATTTTGACCCGGGGATAGGGAGGGTGAATGGATTGGAGGAGAACTTGCTGGTGTTCCATGTATCGGCTGCCTCTGTCCGTCTGGGTGATTGCAGTCGCGGGTTTGGAAGGTGCTGTTGGAAGACCTATCCTACATTAATAATGTATAAATACTGAGCAGCGTCTGTGGAGAGAGAAGCAATAATAGGGCGGGATTCTCTGGCCTCCCTGGGGCGTCTTTCTCGCGGAGAGAGGAGGTACATCGTTGGCTGGCAGTGGAATCCTTTGGACTTCCATTGTCAATAGGATTTCCCATTGACTCCACTCCACGTTTCCGGGATTCCTGTGTTGTCAGCAGAAACAGAAGATCCTGCCAGCATGAATAGCCAGAAAGTTCTGGCCTAAATGTATCTTTTATCAGAACGTATGACCAATGTAACAGTTTTTCAGCAAGTAAGATGACAGTTGCAAATGACCATAGGCGTTATAATCTGAGGATCACCTCAGGCAAGGGACAAGGTTGAAAAGGCAGGGTCTGCATGAGTGACCTCAGCCGGTATGGGAATTGAACCTGTGTTGTTGGCATCACTGAGCACCACTAACCAGCCGTCCAGCGGGCTGAGCTAAACTGACCCCCTCTGAAGCAACTCCAGAGGCAGGAAAGGAGGGTGACAGAGAAACAGACTGTGAGAGGGTGGGGGTTGGGAATGATTAAGTCAACAGCAGAATCATTATGAGTGTCTGCTGCTTAAGAAAATGAGGGAAATGGTTCTGATCTGAACCTATTGAGACAGATTTTCAGTCCTGAAGTTTATAAAATGCATTATCAGAAGATAAGATGATATTCCTTGATGGCTCATGGAAAAAAGTACATACATATAAGCAGCAGAAAAGGTTTATAGGTTATAAAAGGGTTATAGGTAAGCATAGTAGGTATGGATATCATCGGCACAACTTGTGGGCCGAAGGGCCTGTTTGTGCTGTAGTTTTTCTATGTTTATGTTCTAAAAGGTTTCCATTAATTAGGTTTCACCTTTACATGAAAACAGTCATTGTTTTGTACTTTGGATATTCAGCACAATAAGAATGTTTCTCAAGGATTATCTGGCTGGAAAAGTTTGGGAAACCGTGGTCTATCTCAATGCCATGCCCCTGTTTTCTCCACATACTCCTTGTCACTTTCAAAGTCTAGAAGGCTATCCATTTCCTTCTAAGGACAGTAGGAAGAGAGGTAATAAGCCGTGGATAACGAAGGAGGTGAAGGAAAGTGTTAAATTAAAAGCGGAGGAATTTAGAGTAGCTAAGAGCAGTGGGCGAGAAGAGGATTGGGAGAGGTTTAAATGTCAACAAAGATTGACAAAAAAGTTGATAAAGGAGGGTAGAAGAAGCTATGAAGCTGGGCTAGCGCTTAATATAAAAAAGGATAGCAAGAGTTTTTATAAATATATAAAAAGGAGGAGGCTGGCTAGGGTGAACGTTGGTCCCTTAGCGGATGAGAAAGGGGACCTAGTGGTAGGGGATGGGGATATGGCTAAGGTCTTGAATAACTTTTTTGTTTCTGTCTTCACGGAGGAGGACGTGAATAATTTGCCGGGTGTTAGCGATGGAAAGGTGGTAGGACTGGAGGGTCTTAATGACATTACTGTTACTAGAGAGGTGGTGCGCAACAGACTGGAGGGGCTGATTGTGGACAAGTCCCCAGGACCGGATGGAATGCATCCGAGGGTTCTGAAAGAAATGGCGGAGGTGATAGTGGATGCCTTGGTGGTTATTTTCCAGACGTCGCTGGATTCCGGGGAAGTGCCGGAGGATTGGAAAACGGCTAATGTTACGCCGTTGTTTAAGAAGGGTGCCAGGCAAAAGGCGGGGAATTACAGGCCGGTTAGTTTAACGTCTGTGGTAGGTAAAATGTTAGAATCCGTCATTAAGGAGGAAATTGCGAGGCATCTTGAAGGGAATTGCTTGATAGGGCAGACGCAACACGGTTTCATTAAAGGGAAGTCGTGTCTGACAAATTTACTGGAGTTCTATGAGGATGTGTCTAGGGCGGTGGATAGAGGAGAGCCGGTGGATGTGGTCTTTCTGGATTTTCAGAAGGCGTTTGATAAGGTACCTCACAAGAGGTTACTGCAGAAGGTCAGAGGACATGGAGTTGGGGGTAGGGTGTTAGCGTGGATAGAGGATTGGTTGTCAAATAGGAGGCAGAGAGTGGGGGTCAATGGGTGCTATTCGGATTGGCGGTTGGTGACTAGTGGGGTGCCCCAGGGGTCGGTGCTGGGGCCTCAGCTATTTACCATTTATATAGATGATCTGGAGGAGGGAACCGAGTGTAGGGTGTCGAAATTTGCTGATGACACCAAGATTGGGGGAAAGGCAAATTGTGCGGAGGGTGTGGAGAGTCTGCAGAAGGATCTAGATAGGCTGGGCGAATGGGCCAGGAAATGGCAAATGGAATTTAATGTTGGCAAGTGTGAGGTGGTCCACTTTGGTAGGAAGAATGGTAGGAAGGACTATTACTTACGTGGCGAAAAACTGCAGCAGGCGACGGTGCAGAGGGACCTCGGGGTCCTTGTGCATGAGTCGCAAAAACCCAGCCTGCAGGTGCAGCAGGTGGTCAGGAAGGCGAATGGGATGCTGGCCTTCATAGCGAGGGGGATTGAATATAAAAGTAGGGAGGTCTTGCTGCAGCTGTATAGGGCATTGGTGAGGCCGCAGCTGGAGTACTGTGTGCAGTTTTGGGCGCCGCACCTGCGCAAGGATATTTTGGCCTTGGAGGGAGTGCAGAGGAGGTTTACTAGGCTGATACCGGAGTTGAGGGGGTTGAGCTATGAGGAGAGGCTGAATAAACTAGGCTTGTACTCGTTAGAGTTTAGAAGAATGAGGGGAGATCTCATTGAGACGTATAAGATGATGAATGGGATGGATAGGATAGAGGTGGAAAGACTCTTCCCGCTCAAAAAAGACAGTAGGACTAGGGGGCACAGCCTCAAGATAAAGGGGGGGCGGTTCAGAACGGAGTTGAGGAGGAACTTCTTCACTCAAAGGGTGGTGAATCTCTGGAATTCTCTGCCCGTTGAAGTGGTGGAGGCTGCCTCGCTAAATATTTTTAAGAAGCGGGTTGATGGGTTTTTGATAAGAGAAGGGATTAAGGGTTATGGGGAGAGGGCGGGAAAGTGGAACTGAGCCACGACAGATCAGCCATGATCTTATTGAATGGCGGGGCAGGCTCGAAGGGCCAGATGGCCTACTTCTGCTCCTATTTCTTATGTTCTTATGTTCTTATGTTCTTAAATACATTCAGTGATTTGGTCTCCACAGCCTTCTGTAGTAGCGAATTCCACAGGTTCATCACCCTTTGAAATATCTCCTTATCTCAGTCGTAAATGGCCTACTCTGTGTCTGGAGACTGTGACCCCTCCCCAGTTTTGGACCCTCCACCCAGCGGAAACAACATCCTTGCGTCCAGTCTGTCCAGGCCTATCAGAATTTTATACATCAAGGTCCATTCAACTCAACTTCTCCTGATATGACAATCCTGCCTTTCTGGGCGTGAGTCAGAATGTCGTCAAAGTAGGTGTGCTGAAGATGGAGAAGGTGGGAAGCTGGAATTCTTAGAAGAAGCAGGGTGGGAGGGAGAGTAATCTGGATGACTCAGGACATCATTTAACTGCCTTCAATCCCTCTGAGCTCTTTATTGTGGTCGATGCCTTTGGGGACCTTGCAGTGTACAAACTGACCACTACGCTTCCTGCATTATAACAACATGTCCCCCTCAAAAATACCACATTAATGGAGCACCTTGGCTCTTCCACAGGTTCCGTAGGAATGTAAGTTTCTTTTCCTGTTTCCTTTGGCATCACTTTGTACCCAAGAAGCTCTGAGTAAAACTGCCTTGTGAGGAAAGTGACCCTGTGCCTGTGGAAACATTGGCCCCACTCATTCATTTAGAACGATACCTCGACAACATAAACAGGTCGTAAGGTTGTTACATTGCTTTCAAGTGGAACAGTAGAGTTTTTTAAACCCAAATTATTTTATATAAACAAAGGAATTGCATACTAAGCCTTGTTTCTGTTAAGATCGAAAGGTGAGGACAAACACATTTTAGCTGTCACTCCAGGTTAGCGAGTTGACAAGCACAGGCCAAGTGGGAATTAAGCGTCCATATAACTACTCATGCTATTCGCTTTGCTAGTCACACTGGAAGTCAACAGAGAGCTAGTTACCTTAATCATGCATCTGTCACAATGTCACATAACATTACATTCATCTTAAACATTACACAATAACTCCTTGTGGATCTCATCTTGTCTGCCTGCCTCCACCTTTAATGAACGTTAGACGCCAGAGAACAATTAACTGGTGTATTCTCAAGTAGATTATGTCATCAGGAAGAATCAGGCCTATTCAGGCACTCTGGAGTCTGTTTTTAAGAGGAAAATCTATAAGGTCACACCATGTTCTCAATGAGCTGCATGTGGTGGTGAATATTGATCAAAAACTTGCTCAGTGAATGAGGATGTTTCTACTTTATATTCTCTCGAATTCTCCTTCCTCCTCTCCAGACAGAATGGATCCATGCCAGAGTACAGACTCATAAACAAATATGGTGGCACCATGACACAGCGGATAGCACTGCTGCCTTACAACGCTAGGGACCCAGGTTCAATTTCGGCCTTGGATGACTGCCTGTGTGGAGTTTGCACATTCTCCCCGTGCCTGCGTGGGTTTCCTCCGGGTGCTCCGGTTTCCTCTCACAGTCCAATGAAGTGCGGGTTAGGTGGATTGGCCATGGTAAGTTTCCCTTGGTGTCCCAAGATGTGAAGGCTAGGGGGATTAACGGGATAAATACGTGGGGTTACGGGCACAGGGTGGGGGTGAAGATCTGGGTAAGATACTCCATCAGGGAGTCGGTGCAGACTCGATGGGCTGAATGGCCTCCTTCTGCACTATAGGGATGCCACCACTCTCTGGTACCCCATTCTCTCTCTGAGCTTAGGGTGGGTGAGGCAGGTTGATGGCACGTAGCAAGTAGTGATTGCCCCTTTCAGGGCAACACAGCAGAGTTAGGATCACATATTCTGTGGGATCAATCAGGACTCAGAATATGGAATCACCCTCTGATGAAGGAGCCCCATTGGCAGAGACGTTTTGGGAGCTAGTTGCAGCCATGTGGCTGCTGTAGAATTCTTAATACATACCTTTTGTGTTCACTAATGGTGTGTGTGAAAGTGTGTCTTTGTGTGACGTCAAAGGCAAATGTGACCTTGACCTCACCTGATATCACAAACATAGATTTTACACAAATGACTGGATGATAGCTCGGAACAGAAACCCTGGGTGATTTGCACTTCCCTGACCCAGTGTGTTAGATGCAAATGCGATGGCCTGACCTCTGTTCCGACTCAATGTGACAAGTGAAATAATATCTTGTGAACTTTGTTATTTTTTGAAGTTTACAGCATGGTTACTGGACTAGAATATATTTGTTTTGCTTTCTGCTCCAGGTAGTCAGACTGTAAGCTTTAAAAATGCTGTGGGTGTCATAGACATCATGGAACCTCTACAGTGCAAAAGGAGACCATTCGGCCCATTGAGTCTGCACCAACAGCAATCCCACCCAGGCCCTATTCCTGTAACCTGACATATTTACCCCAGCTAATCCCTTTAACCTACACGTCCAGGGACACTAATTTAGCAAGGCCAATGCAGCTAACCCACACATCTTTGAACTATAGGGGGGAAACTGGAACACCCAGAGGAAACCCACGCAGACACGGGGAGAATGTGCAGACTCCACACAGACAATGGCTGAAGCTGGGAATTGAACCCAGGTCCCTGGAGCTGTGAGGCAGCAGTACTAACCACTGTGCCGACCCATGGCGTGCATTTAGACAGATGAGATTTTCGTAAGCCATGTGCACCCTTGCTCGGGACTTTGTGGTTTGTTTGTCCATCTTACACGGCACAGCGCTTGCCTGCAATACTTGGGTTCAGCAGCAGTCTTTGCAGCCAGCACCACAATACTTTCAGGGGGTTAATGTGCATGGCTGTACCTACCAGTCATGATGTGGGTATGCTGGCGTTGGACTGGCGTAAACACAGTAAAAAGTCTGACAACACCAGGTTTTAGTCCAACCTATTTATTTGATAATATAGACATATTATAGACATAAATAGGTTGGACTAAAACCTGGTGTTGTCAGACTTTTTACTGTGTACCTACCAGCCCAGTGGTGAGGCAGTAAGAAGGAACAGTTCCAAGTCTGGCATGAGCATAACATCATCTGCATCAGTCCACGGTGTGTCAAGAATGATAATGGACCACATATGTCATACTCAGCCTATAGATGGGGGAAAAGGTAGTGAAAATGGAGCATTGGGAGGTCTCATGGCAGGAGGGGGGTGGGGAGTGAAGGCATTACATAGAAACCGTACAGTGTGGAAGGAGGCCATTCGGCCCATCGGGCCTGTACCATCCACAACCTCACCCAGGCCCTATTCCCGTAAGCCCTCACATTTACCCTGCTAATCCCCTGACCCCTGAGGGTCAATTTAGTATGGTCAATCAAGCTCACCCACAAGATCTTTAATGTAGACCACTCCACTCCCCGGTCTGGGACCTCTCCCTGTTTCTACGCGCAATCCTGTCCAGCATAAAGATATTGGAGACAGTGTGAACATGCCAAGGCAGGTGGTAAGGATACCTGGCATCTGTGTGCCATGGAGAGAATGAGAATTGGAGCTCCAGAGGATGTGACCCTGATGGAGCTGTGAAGGTGTGTGTGAGGATGAGTGGTGACATCTCATGTTCTGGCAGTGTGCGAGAGATGTCAGTGAATGTGTGATGGACTGTTGAGAGTTATGAAACAACGGACTCACTGTGATGCTACAAAGATCAGTCATTCTCTTCTTGCACCGGGTGACTGACCTCTTCTGAATGGAGGTGGCACTGACAGCCACCATCTGCCAAGCTGGAGTGGTGAGGCTGGTGGGCTTCCGTCCATCATGGGGTGGGGTGAGGGGGTTGAGAACATTGTGGCGGACTCCACCTTGTCCAGCAGGTGACCCCCAGAGAAGCATTACTAAAGCTGGGGGCTGCCATCTTCTTCGGTTCCTGGGCCCCTCTCTCATCTGGAGCAGTCTGCAGACATAGAGGAGGCTTTGCTCTGACCTGCTTCAGACACGGTGCCCCGAACGAGGTGGGGTTGGGGCAGGCGAATGAGGGGCTGCCCACCAACGATCCAACGGGTTTCATGTGGATGACTATTTAATTAGCTCTGAAGTGGACGACACCATTTGAATATACGCCATTGCGGCTGGCAGGATAAGCACCATTTAAACACTTGTACCGTAGTTTTACTGGTGCGCCCAGCCCAGCTTACAGAACCACAATCTCCTTTGGCCTCAGCTGGGTAAAATTCTGACACGGTTGCGCAGAATGGAAAATTCTGCCCGATATAAAATCTGCGATCTGGAGCAAGTGCCACCTACATACAAACTGAAAGCACCAACAAAGTTCAATTCATTTATGGGAGATGGCAAAGAATTTATTTTAAAATGATTATCCGAGATTGGAGGTGATGACGTAACTCATGAGACACAGAGTTGCAAGTTGCACATATCTCATTTACTAATGGAATGAATGTGGTGTTTAGTTTTTTATGTGTGATGAGAGGCTGAGAGAATATTTAAAAAAAATGAATGCAGGTTATTTGACAAGGACTGTGGAGAGAGAAGTAGAAGCCAGGGATCGAAAGTGGAAAATATTCATAAAATCCGACAGGAGGCCATTCTACCCATCGAGTCTGCACCGACCACAATCCCACCCAGGCCCCATCCCCATAACTTTGTGCGTTTACCTTAGCTAGTCCCCCTGGCACTTTAGGGGCAATTTAGCATGGCCAATCCACCCAGCCCACACATCTTTGGAATGTGGAAGGAAGCCAGAGCACACACACACACACACGCAGAGAATGTGCAAACTCCACACAGGCAGCGACCCAAGCCAGGAATCAAACCCAAATCCCTGGAGCTGTGAGGCCGCAGTGCTAACCACTGTGCCACCGTGCTGCTCCAAGCAAGATGAGAGGTGAGATAAGCCTTGGAACTGTAAATGGAGCAGTCCTGATTGAAACAGCCAGGTCTCAATTAACCCACATGAAAAAGAGGCTGGATGATTATCAGGTTGAGAATCAGAGTGATAATGAGAGAGTTAGACTTTGACAAAGGTGGACAAAAAGTACTCAATGGGGTGTAATAGAACAGGGAGGTAAACTTTCAGATCATCAACTCCTCTTGAACTTTTTTCATATCTGAGACGCAGCAGTTAATTTATTTTTCAAGTTTAATTACTTATGTCACAAGTAGGCTTACGTTAATACTGCAATAAAGCTACTGTGAAAATCCCCTAGCCACTACACTCCGACACCTGTTCAGCTACACTGAGGGAGAATTTAGCATGGCCAACACACCGAACCAGCACATCTTTCGGGTCGTGTAAGGAAACCGGATCGCCCGGAGGAAACCCACGCAGACACGGGGAGAACCTGCAGGTTCCACTCTGGGAGTGACTCAGGCCGGGAATTGAAACTGGGTCCCTGGCGCTGTGGGGCAGCAGAGCTAACCACTGTGCGACCCTGTCACCATAACAAAATTCCACAAAAAAAAACAACGTGAATGGCAAGAGTATCGGGTATCTGGTGACATTGCGTGAGGGGATAAATATTGAGGAGGACATCAGGCACACTCTGCTCATCTTTGGAAAAAGTGCCAAGGGATCTTTTATGTCCACATCTCCTGTGAAAGGCAGCACCTCTGACAGTGCAGCACTCCCTTTGTTGGGGGTTCAGCTGAGGTTTTATGCTCCAGTTTCTGGGGGGGTGGAGTGGGGGGGGGGGGGGGGGGGGGAGGCGAGGAGACATGACTCTCTGCCTTCTCCTTCACACGCAAAAACTACCCCCAACTTAGAAGTGACCAACAGAGGGAAGGTGTTGTCGGGAGATGAGCAGAAGAAGTCAAATCAGGATAATCTGAGCATTGCTGACCAGTTTGTGTTTGAAGTCGAGGAGTTTATATTTGGGGGAGGGGGTAACAGAGACCATGACTGGGTAGATTTTCTATTTAATATAGAAGAGAAACTAATTTGGAAAAAGGACGTCATAAATCTGTCAGCACAATGCAAAAAGTGACACATACAATAGGAATAGAGTAAAAATAAAAGTATATACATTACACCTGGACAGATTATTGATTGGACACAATTAGAAATATTTGTATAATTATGGTTAACTATTCCCTTGTCCTCTTGAAAAGGTGCAGAGGAAATCAATTCAGTTAATTCTAGTTAAGAAGAGAAGTTGGGTGGAATGTGGAATTGTGGAATGGTACTCAAACAGAAAGCATAGCTGGTTTTAAGGCACATAATGAGATCCAATTCTGGAGTGAGATGGGACTGAAAGATACAGTAAGAAGTTGGAGGCGATCACTGAAAATAGGGTCAGCGTTCCTTCAGAATATGTACCTCCTGGCAATGGTGCATGTCACGGAAAAGGCCCAAACTTCATTGGATGAATGGTTCCCTCACTCCATGTTTTCTTAGAGCTCATAAACTATATTTGGTTAAAAATCTCACACCGACGTAACTCTCTACCTCCTTGCTGTATCTTCCCCTTCCCCCTGCTCAGTGATTATATTCGGAATATGGAATAAATATATTTGCTAAATGATATTTTCCACTTGCCTGAACACTAATCACTGCAGAATGCCTGGAGGAATCCTCTTTGCAGCACTTGTGTGAGATGAAGATGCCATGAAGGATTGCAGCGGTGTGCCAATTATCAGCAGGTGACCTTGGAGGCGAGGTTTATTTTGGGTTTATTTTAATTGGTACTTGTTTATTGATGGCAGCGTAATTATTTTGTGGGTGAAGTCTACAGCCGATATATTTTGTACTGTAGATTACACAGTGTGTTTAGTTGCTACGGTTACAACCACTGCTTGCTGACACACATTCATAATATCTCTTTTAAATTCCCAATAGTCTAGCCATTGGCTTTCCATTCTCCGCAGTATACCTGCAGCTGCTGTTCTGCTCAACCACACCCTCAACACCATCTTTGATGCCCTTCTTGCTTATTCATTCATGGAATGTGGGCATCGCAGGTTAGGCTAGCATTTATTGCCCATCCCTAATTGCCCTTGAGAAGGTGGTGGTGAGCTGTCCTCTTGAACCATTGCATTTGATGTAGGTACATCCGCAGTGCTGTTTGAGAGTGATTTTTACTCTACTCCTTATCCTCAGTAAAACCTTTCCTTGCTGTAACAGAGGTGATGGCCTAGTAACATTATTGCTAGACTATTGATCCAGAAACTCAACCAATGTTCTGGGGACCCAGATTCGAATCCCGCCACAGCAGATGGTGGAATTTGAATTCAATAAAATTATCTGGAATTAAGAACCTACCAATGACCATGAAATCATTGCCATTTGTCGGAAAAACCCATCTGATTTACTAATGCCCTTTAGGGAAGGAAATCTAGTGTCCTTACCTGGTCTGACTTACATGTGACTCCAGAGCCATGACAATGTGGTTGACTCTTTACTGCCCTCGGGCAACTGGGCTTGGGCAATAAATGTTGGCCCACCCGGTGACGCCTGTGTCCCATTAATGAATCAAAAAAATCCCCTGTACATCTTCCTTCTTCATTCCCTTGAGATACAGATGTGAATGTTTATGCTGGATTCAGTCATTCAATCCTGGGTATGGCTCGAACATGTCAAACACTGTCAGGTCGTGCTTTCCTCACTCAAAACTCTTCATTATTCCAATGTCATCCTGGAAAGCAAAAATAACTTCAGATTTCTGGCTTGATTAAATAGCCTCCTGCGTTTTCACAGGGAGGACAGGTGGTGATGGGATGGGGTGCAGAGGGCACGTAAATCATGTCAGGTGACTAATCCATTGCTTTCTTCTTCATCCTGACCTGGTCCCTATAATAAAGGGGGACAAGGAATGTGTCCGCTTGGCCTCCCACCCTTAGACCAATTAAGGCCCTTATGTAGCTAATTATTGCCTACTTCAGTCCCTCAGTGCACATTCCCTGGCATTATATGCTGGGCAGAGGCAAGTTAACATGAGGGAAAGGCTGTTTTGTTCAACACAACTGGTTAAAAGGTGGGAAGGAAGAATGGGGATGGAATGCACTCCAGCACTTCAGGGACACCCACCACACACAAGACGCTACCACTTCTTTGTGCCTCCCCCATCCCCTCCCCTCCTACCTCCCCTCCCCATCACCTCCAGGTCCCTTTCCATTCTAAAAGCCCAGGACTTACCTAACTCCACTTGCCATCGCACATCCGGTGTTCCGATGAAGGGTCATCAGGACTCAAAACATTAGCCCTATTCCCTCACCACAGACGCTATCCAACTGGCTGAGTTTTTCCAGCATTTTCTGTTTTTGTTTCAGATTCCAGAATCCACAGTATGCCGGCGAGTTTTGGATTGCTGATGTTCAAAGATGACATTCAGAGCAATGTTGAGTAACCAGAACTTGATTTAATCCATATTGTTTCAAGTCCACAACTATTGCAAAAAAAAGATACAACACACCCAAAACTTACTACTTTTGGATTCCCAGTCCAGTTAAAGCCCTGGTCACGATTCCCCTGGCTCACTGACAATTGTGGAAGCAATAGGTGAGTAGATAACCAGGGCTCGACTGGCTAACTGAGGAAGTCAGATATTCTGTAATCCAGTTAACTGTTTCGGGTGGTGTCTCTACAGAAACAATAAATATTAGGGAGCCAGCTTGGAATCTAAATGAATGGCTAGGTGCTTTTTGATTTGATTTGTTTTGATTTAGTATTGTCACATGTACTGGGACGCAGTTAAAAGTATTGTTTCTTGAGCACTGTACAGACAAAGCACACTGTTCATAGAGAAAGAAAGGAGGGAGTGCAGAATGTAATGTTACAGTCATAGCTATGATGTAGAGAAAGAACAACTTAATAAAAGGTAGGTTCATTCAATAGCAGCAGGGAAGAAGCTGTTCTTGAGACGGTTGGTATGTGACCTCAGACTTTTGTATCTTTTTCCCAATGGTAGAAGGTGGAAGAGAGAATGTCCAGGGTGTGTGGGGTCCTTAATTATGCTGGCTGCTTCTCTGAGGCAGCAGGAAGTGTAGACGGAGTCAATGGATGGGAAGCTGGTTTGCATGATGGACTGGGCTTCGTTCATGACCCTTTGTAGTTTCTTGTGGTCTTGGTCAGAGAAGAAGCCAATGGGCAGCATGGTGGCACACTGGTTAGCACTGCTGGTTCACATCTTCAGTGACCTGGGTTCGATTCCTGGCTCGGGTTGCTGTCTGTGTGGAGTTTGCATGTTCTCCCCATGTCTGCATGGATTTCCTCCAACTGGAGCATGGTGCTCCAGTTTCCTCCCACAACCCAAAGATGTGCAGATTTGGTTAATTGGCCATGTTAAATTGCCCCGTAGTGTCCCGGGGTGTGTAGGTAAGAAGGATTAGTGAGGTAAATATGTCAGGTTATGGGAATAGGGCTTAGATGGAATTATTGTTGGTGCAGACTCAATGGGCAGACTGCACTGTAGGGTTTCTGTGATTCATACCAAGCTGTGATATATCTTTCTTTGTTGCCTCTGTAAAAGTTGGTGAGAGTCGTAGCAGACACGCCAAATTTCCCTAGCCTCCTGGTACAGAATCATCATTAGGGAGAGGTAGAGGGTAGGTGGGGGGGCGGATACAATTACTAAAACAAAATGTTTTGAGGAAATTCAACAAGGCGGCATTAGATCTGAGCTCCATTAACAGATATCACATAACTGTGAAAATGAATATGATTCCCAGGCGAACTTTGTTACTATTGACTTAGTTCCATCCTAAACTAGTGCAGAATGTCACATTCAGAGACTGACTGGTTGAAGCCCTATGAATTACAGCATTCTCTCAGCCTTGTTGGTTTTGTCACTGGTTTGCAGTCCAATGGATTTGGATGTTATCTTCGCAGAAGGAAATGTCTCAACGAAACAGAAATCTACCCTCACCAAAGAAAAGAATCTATAAAAATCCCACCGTGCTGGACTACCCGAATGAAGCATTTTCAAAAGACCAAGTTGTTTAAAAAAGAAACATCTTTGATTAGTTCTTTGAAATAATTTCAAAATTACTTCTTAACAATGTCTTTGAGTATGGTGAATGGAACAATTAGCTCAGCACTGAAATTTTCAGTTCAATTCTGAGAAAATCGACAGGTTTTTGCGCACTAATAGACGGTGCCAGGGAGGGGACAATGTAGCTTTGTTCTGAAAGTCACTGAGTTTTTATTCTAGATGCTGCTATTATGAAATTTTGCCTGAGGGAAACTGGGGTAAGGGAAAGCTAAGTGAAAAGGTATTTGTCCCTTACTGCTGTCACTGATTGCATGGCATCGCGTGCATTCAAAAGTATTTAATTGACTAAAGTTTATTTATTAGTGTCACAAGTGGGTTTATGTTGATACTGCAATGAAGTTACTGTGAAAATCCCCTAGAGACCACACTGTTTGGGTACCCTGAGGGAGAATTTTGCACGGCCGATATCACACGGATGTTAGGGAGACAGCTCAATCACCACCCCCCACCCTCCCCCAGCCCTACCTCTTGGGTACTACCAAGGTGCTCGGTGGATAGTGCCAGTTTGCCCCTTGAGAAGTGCCAAGGTGCCAGGTTGGTATTGCCAGGCTGGCACTGCCCAAGGGGCAACCCCTCTACCGCCGACCTCCCGGGGAGGGTGGGGGGGCGGGGGGTGCCTCAATGGCCAGTGTTCCTTCCAGCGGGATTGGATGCCTGTTCCGTGCAAATGGGGAACAGTCGTAAATGCTGCTGGAGAGAACCACTCCTGGCAGGGCTGGTGGACGGGGTGGGTGGGGTGCATAGCTGCTAGCAGGCCCAGAGAATACCGTTCTGGGCTCCCTAACCATATTGAAATGCTCATTCCGTCACGAAGCTGATTACGTTCAAAAAGGGCACCTGGGAGACGAGCAGGGGCCCGGGCACCCAGCGTGAATCCCACGAAACGGCCATTGCTGATGTCTTCCGGCCCACTTTGCTGCTTGAAAATCCCAGACCCCACTACCATTCCCTACAATATTTTAGAATCAAGCTAGAGGGTAAAGATAACTCCAAGGTCCTTTACTCCACAAGGAACTGCGTCATTTCACCTCCTGCCTTGTCCATTCAGTCCTCATCTCCAATGAAATATCCATCGATTACTGAGGGTGTCACTTTAGCTTGGGTTGCTGTCTGTGTGGAGTTTGCACATTCTCCCCGTGTCTGCGTGGGTTTCCTCCGGGTGCTCCGGTTTCCTCCCACAGTCCAAAGATGTGCGGGTTAGGCTGATTGGCCAAAATTGTCCCTCAGCGCCAGGGGAACTAGCAGGGTAAATATGTGGGGCTATGAGGATAGGAGTTGGGTGGAGTTGTGATCGGTACAGACTTGATGGGCTGAATGGTCTCCTTCTGCACTGTCAGGATTCTATGATCTATGATTCTCCCAGTTCATCTATTCCCTCCCTAAAACCGCACCCCTGTGTTCATGTGGGCTTGTTCCCCATTGCTCCGCGTGTCTGCGTACCCAACTCTCCATGCGATCCATCAACAAGTTGCATTTATGTAGCACTTTTTGTTCCGAATGTCTCGGTAACTGCTCCCTTTCTGATTCTTCGCTATAAGTTCGAGAAGAACGTTGCCCCATTATGATATTCATTGAAAGCAGCCATAAGCTAATATCCCACAAAAAATATCAGGGGCTTTTCAAATCAAGGGTGGAACACAATGTATCACAATTGACAATTGTTGCTAGGCAATCATAATTCTTTGTTTGCCATGAATTACACAAGAAATGCTCCCCCTCTCCATTTACCAACGCTTTAATTTAAAAATTATTCTCTAAAGATGAAGAGACTTGTTCAAAGCTTCTGCATCAAAGGACATGGTAATGACATTTTTCAAAAATGCTGATTAAAAGTCACACAACACATCAAGACCTTCAGAAACTGAGCAGACACACACACACACACACACACACGCACACACACACAGTTTGAAATAAAGCTCCCAACCTTTTTTTCCCATTTCCATTTCCGCTTTGAAGATTACTGAAGCATTTTTTTTTCTCCTTTTTAGCTGTTTCAGAGCTGCCGCAAGGTATTAAAGGGCGCTGGCCACGTGATTGAGAGTGGTCCCTGTTTGTGATGGTGAGATTGTGGTGGTTCAGTGAAGCGCTGTCCGTTTGGCATTCTCAGCGTTCTCACTCAGGATCAGTTGATGCCCTCGGAGGGTTCCACCACACTTGCGACTCAACACAGATCAACAAAGTGTGGATTTTAACACTTGCGGTTTTGTTTAAAAAACTTGGAGCAATTGTTCTATTCGCAAATTCTGTTGGCCACCATGGGTAAACGCACATGGAGGCAGAGGAGCGAAAGAGGCTGAGGGGAGACCTGATAGAAGTCTATAAAATTATGAGAGGCATGGATAGAGTTAACAGTCAGAATCTTTTCCCCAGAGTTGCAATGCCTAATACTAGGGGACATGCACTTAAAGTGAGAGGGGGAATGTTCAAAGGAAATGCAAGGGGAAAGTCTTTAACCCAGAAAGTGGTAGGTGGGCAGCATGTTGGCACAGCGGTTAGCACTACTGCTTCACAGTGCCAGGGACCAGTGTTCAATTCCCAGCTGGGGTGGCTGCTTGTGTGGAGTTTCTCCCTGTGTCTGCGCAGGCTTCCTCCGGCTGCTCTGTTTTCCTCCCACAGTCCAAAGATGTGGTTGATTGGTCATGTTTAAATGAACCCTAGTTTCATGGTGATTAGCCGATTAAATATGAGGGGTTGCGGGAATAGGGCCTGGGTCTGATTGTGGCCGGTGCAGACTTGATGGGCTGAATGGCTTCCTTCTGCACCGTGGGGATTCTATGATTTTATAGATGTCTGGAGTGCACTGCCCGGGGTGGTGGTGCAGGCAGATATGATAGGGATGTTTAAGGGGCTTTTGGTTAAGCACATGAATGTGCAAGGAATAGAGAGATATGGACCAAGGGTAGGCAGAGGGATCAATTTAATTTGACACAACATGTGGGCTGAAGGACCTATTCCTGTGATGCACATAATATGGATATGAGTCAAGCAGACTGGGAAGTGTCTTTTTTGAGTCACCTGACCTCAGCCAAATTAGCCACAGGAACATTGCAGCTAGTCACCCGTGCTTCCTTTACGGCACACCATCTCTCAGATAGCTCTCCCTGCTCGTAGTTTTCCAAGTTCCCTGACTCCATAGGACAGGTGGTTGGAAGCTTTCTAACAACCTGGGAGATTATTGATCCACTTTGGGATCAATTTCCTGCTCCTGGCTGCACTCTTGTGTCTTTACGATACAGGCTCATAATAGGTTAACTGTATTAAGAGGTGGTGGTGCAATGGTATCTCACTGGATTAGCAACCCAGAGACCAATGCTCTGGGAGCCCGAGTTCGAATCACACCACGGCAGAAGGTGTAACAGGAATCCACTAAAACGATGACTGCGAAGATATTGTCAACTGTCCTAAAAATCCACCTGATTCATGAATGCCCTACAGGGAAGGAAATAAGAACATAAGAAATAGGAGCAGGAGTAGGCCATCTAGCCCTTCAAACCTGCCCCGCCATTCAATAAGATCATGGCTGATCTGAAGTGGATCAGTTCCACTTTCCCGCTTTCTCCCCATAACCCTTAATTCCCCTGTCTATCAGAAACCTATCTACCCGTGACTTAATTATATTTAGTGAGGTAGCCTCCACCACTTCAATGGGCAGAGAATTCCAGAGATTCAACACCCTTTGAGTGAAGAAGTTCCTCCTCAACTCCGTTCTAAACCGCCCCCCCTTTATCTTGAGGCTGTGCCCCCTAGTCCTACTGTCTTTTTTGATATATTCAGTGAGGTAGCTTCCACCACTTCAATGGGCAGAGAATTCCAGAGACTCACCACCCTTTGAGTGAAGAAGTTCCTCCTCACTAATCTGCCATCCTTACTTGGTCTGGCCTACTTGTGGATTCAGAGCCACAGCAATGGCTGCCATTCAGTTTGAGGGGCAGTTAAGGATATCCAACTCTAATAAGCAAAAAAAGAAACCTGAAAATTCTGCCCAATATTCTTTCTTGGCGTGAGGTAATGTGGAAGATTGCCCATTTGGCCAACTTACCAGAATTGAGAGGCTAATACAATTGTGATTTTTTTTTCATTTTTTGCCCCTTTTCTGAGGTTCCATGGTTGGAAATCAAACGTATCGCCCTCTCCAACCTTCAGGTCACTTGGCTTTATGATTCCGTATTATTTTTGTCAGTGATTTGTGGACTCTTTCAGACATTTCCATTCTTCTAGGTTGACTGGAGTGAAGCCAATGAAACAAACTCACTTGTTTTCTTTTGTTCACAGGTGCAAGAAAAGATAATCAATCTTGTTCAAAACTAGAATAATGAAGGTCAACCATCGCTCTGGATGAAATAGCGCTGCAATTTTTGGGACTCAGTTCAAATGTTAAAACGCTTCCAACGCTCACTCCTCCAGAATTGTTAGCAGCACGGCGAGGATTTTTAATTGGCGTGGGACAAGTGACTGCAGACGTAACTCCAGTGCCCCACACAACTGGGGACGTTCCCCACTGGGTATAAACAGGGGCTGTACACACACAGTAACTCCTTCACAATGTGCACATGAACAGCCGCACCGCAGTTTTACAGGGTCTGCACAGTACATTAAACTGGCTGAGCACAATGAAGGGAAATTATCCATAGAATCCTAGCCGTGCAGAAGGAGGCCATTCAGCCCATCGGGTCAGCACCAACTCTTCTAAGCTTTACATTTATTTATTTGTGTCAAAAGTAGGCTTACATTAACACAGCAATGAAGTTACTGTGAAGATCCTCTAGTCACTACAGTCCAGTGCCTGTTCGAATACACTGAGGGAGAATGTAGTACGGCCAATTTAGCAAGACCAGCGCTTCATTCGGACTGTGGGAAGAAACCGGAGCACCTGGAGGAAACCCACGCAGACACGAGGAGAATGTGCTAATTCTGCAGAGACAGTGACCCAAGCTATGAATCGAACCTGGATCCCTGGCGCTGTGAGGCAGAAATGCTAACCACTGTGTCGCAGTGCCATCCTCCACAAGAGCATCGTGCCCATGCCCTATCCCCGTAACCTCACACTTTAACCATGGCTAATCCACCTAGCCTGCACGTCTTTGATTTGTGGGCAAAAACCAGCGCATCTAGAGGAATCCCATGCAGACACGGGGAGAATGTGCAAACTTCACGTAGACAGTGATCCAAGCCGGGAATCGCACCCGGGCTCCAGGTGCTGTGAGGCACTGTATTTCCCATATCATGGCATCTGTCTGCAACTGCTGGGAGTGGAGGGGCTGCTCAGGCTCCCTTCAGAGTCCAGCGCCCCTGTCTTTAGCCGGAAGGGCAATTCCAGACGTATTTGAAATGTTCCCATTCTTTGTTAGGCCAGATCATTATCTGACTGGTTTGAATCCTGGCTATGTCCGCCAAGGGATTCAGGTTCTCTACTTCACTGTAGCAAGGAGCAACAGCTATTTTCAACGTCATTATTATGCAGCATACATTATAAAACAATTACTCGACCAATTCACTTTGAGTTACGTCACAAGATACAAAGAGATTGCTCCAACAGCTTTAATATTAGCACTATGATGTTTTACTCTATTATTTCTTATTTGTTCTTTTTTGTTGAGTCGTGATTCCACAGAAGTATCAAAAGTTGCACTCGGAAAGGGTGACCTGAGCCTCTCAGGAGGCACGTTTACATTCTGCCTTGTGTCTTGAACAATTGTGGACTCTTCGGTGTGAGTATCCCTTGAAAAACCTGCATTCTCCCGTATCAATGTATTTTTATCAGTGAGCATCTCCCAATCACTTGTTAAGAGAGCTCTGACCCCCCTCCAATGTCTAAGAGGGCCACCTCCTACCCATTCAGGAACAGGAGCTGAAATATAGTAAATGCACTCAATGTTCAGGCAATGTCATTCCAGGGACCATTGGATAATCTGCTTTGAACTGAGCATCTGAGCATGAGTAGTGCGCAGGGAAATATGTGGTATTAGTGTAACACTGCCTTGAATTGCATCCTGCTGTGTTCTGCCTAACATAGAACATAGAACACTACAGCACAAACAGGCCCTTCGGCCCACAAGTTGCACTGATCATATCCCTACCTACCAGGTCTACCTATAACTCTCAATCCCATTAAATCCCACGTCCTCATCCAGAAGTCTCTTAAAAGACCCCAGCGAGTTCGCCTTTACCACCACCGATGGCAGCCGATTCCACTCACTCACCACCCTCTGAGTGAAAAACTTACCCCTGACATCTCCTCTGTACTTGCTCCCCAGCACCTTAAACCTGTGTCCTCTCGTAGCGACCATTTCAGCCCTGGGAAATAGCCTCCGAGGACCCACCCTATCTATACCGCTCAACATTTTATAAACCTCTATCAGGTCGTCTCTCAATCTTTGTCTCTCCAGGGAGAAGAGACCTAGCTCCCTCAACTTATCCTCATAAGGCATGCCTCCCAATCCAGGCAACATCCTTGTAAATCTCCTCTGCACCCTCTCAATAGCTTTCACATCCTTCCTGTAGTGAGGCAATCAGAACTGCGCACAGTACTCCAAGTGGGGTTTGACAAGGGTCTTATAAATTGTCTGAGTAAAAGTCTCACAACACCAGGTTAAAGTCCAACAGGGTTTATTTGTTAACACAAGCTTTTGGAGTGCTGCTCCTTCATCAGGTGAGACAAATTGTCTGAGGCAGAGGTTTTATTTAGTTACGACTTTCACCTTCCACTAGATTTTACATGCCCCTGTCTACATCAACAGTGATGAAGTAGAAATGGTCGAAAGCTTCATGTTTTTAGGTGTCCAGATCACCAGCAACCTGTCCTGTTCCCCCTACACCACCACCACCACCACCACCTCCTCCTCTTCCTCCTCGCCCCTCCCCTCCTGCTACCGTCCCCCTCAACACTATGGTTAAGAAAGCTCACCAATGCCTCTACTTTCTCAGAAGATTAAGGAAATTTGGCATGTCAGCTACGACTCTCACCAGGTGCACCATAGAAAGCATTCTTTCTGGTTGTATCACAGCTTGGTCTGGGCTCCTGCTCTGCCCAAGATTGCGAGGAATTACAAAAGGCCGTGAATGTAGCCCAATCCATTATATAAACCAATCTCCCATCCATTGGCTTTGTCTACATTTCCCCCATCTCGGAAAAGCAGCCAGTATAATTAAGGACCCCACTCACCCCGGACATTCTCTCTTCCACCTTCTTCTGTTGGGAAAAAGATACAAAAGTCTGAGGTCACGTACCAACCAACTCAAGAACCGTTTCTTCCCTGCTGTCATCAGACTTTTGAATGGACCTACCTCGCATTAAATTGATCTTTCTCTACACCCTGGCTATGACTGTAACATTATATTCTGCACCCTCTCGTTTCGTTCTCTGTGAACGGTATGCTTTGTTTGTATAGCGCACAAGAAACAATACTTTTCACTGTGTACCAATACATGTAACAATAATAAATCAAATCAAATTAAATCAAATCAAAAACATTACCTCACAGGTGAGCTTATAGGTGCAATGTGGCTGGTAAGGGGTCATATGAGGGGGGAATCCAAGTAATTAATGGTCACTTATGGGCCTCAAGCATCCGCCAACAGAATGTTACCCATAGTGATTGCCATGTACCCACACCATGTGCCGTGTGCCCATGCTGTGTGGGAATCCTGAAAGTTTTGCGACAAGGGTTGACGTTGACACAGGAAAGATACCTTTTTTGCTGTCTCCCTGACCACATTGGAGGCTCTTCCCCCAAAGTCATCCTTCCCTCACCCCCTACCCCCCTGGTCTCTTGTACCGGCTCCCCAGTGTCATCATTCCAGCTAGGTTGATCGACCTCAACAAGACACCCCCCCATGGAGTTACCTGGGTACCTTGGCTTGGGGGGGATCACCAGTACTTCCTGCAGTGGCCATCACTCCTGGAGGTCCAGCTGGGACCACAGAGCTGGTCCCACACCTGATTAACTGGCAGCTCTCAAAGGTGGGACGTTTTACCGAGACAGGGGCGGAAGTTGTGCTTAAGGCAAATAACACTACCCACAGCATGAAACCGGTGCGGGGCAGCCATCAGAATCGTGGGTGCGCTCTTGCTGACTTTTACTGGAGATGGCAGGGAGCATGGCACCCTGCAAAATGTAGCCCCTCTCAGCTGTGAATCATTTGGTAATATCCTCACCTTTAAATCAAAAGGTTGTGGCTTCAATTCCTGGTCCGTAGACTTGAACACAGAATCTCGGCTGACACTGTAGGATAGTACTGCAGGGTCGCAGGTCAGATGAGATATTAATCCAAAGGCTAGTCTCCTCTCTTGGGTGGTTGTAAAAGATCCCATGGCATCTTTGTTAAGAAGGGCAGTAGTTTGCTCTTTAGTGTCATAGAACATAGAACATTACAGCACAGTACAGGCCCTTCGGCCCTCAATGTTCTGCCGAGCTATGTCCAAACCCAAGATCAAGCTATCCCCTCCCTATAAGTCCTATAGTCCGAAAGATGTCCTGGCCAATCAGCGTCCCTCAACCAACATCACAGAAACAGATGATCTGATTGGTTATCACATCCTATTGTGTGCCAAATGGCTGCTGTCCTTCCTATCG
This sequence comes from Carcharhinus amblyrhynchos, assembly GCF_965287045.1. Lineage (NCBI taxonomy): Eukaryota > Metazoa > Chordata > Chondrichthyes > Carcharhiniformes > Carcharhinidae > Carcharhinus > Carcharhinus amblyrhynchos. The sequence continues at coordinate 131,230,569 of NC_137327.1, forward strand.
TTTTCATAGTGACTGTACATTATTGCTTGTAAAATACATTGGGACATCTTGGGATTGTGATAGGGCTATATAAAAGCCTTTCTTTTTTTTAGTTATAAGTCAACTAAGAATTGATAAGGTTTAAAGCACTAGTATAGCATAATCTCTAAGTATAATATTTCCAACGGCAGCATAATAGTTGGCACTGCTGCCTCACAGCACCAGGGACCTGGGAGCAATTCCGGCCTTGAGTCACTGTCTGTGTGGACTTAGCACGTTCTCCCCGTGTCTGTGTGGGTTTCCTCCGGATGTTATGGTTTCTTCCCATAGTCCGAAAGATGTACTGTTTAGGTGGATTATATAGAAACATAGAAACATAGAACATTACAGCATAGTACAGGCCCTTCGGCCCTCAATGTTGTGCCGAGCTATGTCCAATCCCAAGATCAAGCCATCCCACTCCCTATAGTTCTGGCGTGCCCCATGTGCCTATCCAATAACCGCTTGAAAGTTCCTAAAGTGTCCGACTCCACTATCACAGCAGGCAGTCTATTCCACACCCCAACCACTCCCTGAGTGAAGAATCTACCTTGGACATCCCTCCTATATCTCCCACCATGAGCTTTATAGTTATGCCCCCGAGGAACAGCTACATTTACTTGAGGAAATAGTCTCTGCACGTCCACTCTATCAATCCGTCTCACCATCTTATAAACTTATATTAAGTCACCTCTCATCCTCCTCTGCTCCAAAGAGAAAAGCCCCAGCTCCCTCAGACTTTCCTCATAAGACCTTCCCTCCAAACCAGGCAGCATCCTGGTAAATCTCCTCTGCACTCTCTCCAATGTTTCCACATCCTTCTTATAGTGAGGTGACCAGAACTGAACACAATATTCCAAATGTCTCACCAATGTCCAGTATATTTGCAGAAAAACCCCATGGCTCTTAAACTCAAATCCCCTGTTAATAGATGCTAACACATTATAAGCCTTCTTCATGGCTCTATCCACTTGAGTGGCAACCTTCAGAGATCTGTGGATATGAACCCCAAGATCTCTCTGTTCCTCCATATTCCTTAGAACCCTGCTGTTGAGCCCGTAATCTGCATTCAAGTTTGTTCTACCAAAATGAATCACCTCGCACTTATCAGGGTTAAACTCCATCTGCCACTTTTCAACCCAGCTCTGCATCCTATCGATGTCTGCAAGAGCCCTCCACCTCATCCACTACTCCACCAATCTTGGTGTTGACAGCAAACTTACTAACCCACATTTCAGCCCCCTTTTCCAAGTCATTGATAAAAATCACAAAAAGCAGGGGACCCAGCACTGATCCCTGTGGTACACCACTGGTAACTGGCCTCCAGTCTGAAAATTTTCTCTCCACCACCACTCTCTGTCTTCTATGATACAGTCAGTTAGTTATCCAATTGACCAAATTTCCTTCTATCCCACACCTCCTTATCTTCTTCATGAGCCTACCATGGGGAACCTTATCAAACGCCTTACTAAAATCCACGTATACGACATCAACTGCTCTACCTTTGTCTACACGCTTAGTTACCTCCTCAAAGGATTCAATCAAATTTGTGAGGCAGGACTTACTCCTCACGAAGCCGTGCTGACTATCCCGGATTAAACTGTATCTTTCCAAATGGTCATAAATCCTCTCTCTCAGGTCCCTTTCCATTAACTTACCGACCACCGAAGTAAGACTAAGCGGCCTATAATTACCAGGGTCATTCCTATTTCCTTTCTTGAAAAGAGGAACAACATTTGCCACTCCCCAGTCCTCTGGCACTATCCCTGTGGACAGTGAGGACCCAAAGATCAAAGCTAAAGGCTCCGCAATCTAATCCCTTGCCTCCCAAAGTATCCTTTGGGATTGGCCATGCTAAATTACTGCTTAGTATTGGGGGATTAGCAGGGTAATTACGTGGGGCTACAGTGATTGGGCCTGGGCGAGGTTGTTGTCGGTGCAAGCTTGATGGGCTGAATGGCCTCTTTCTACACTATAGGAATTCTGAATTATATGTCAATTTTATAATATGTTCACTGAATTAATTCTGCACTGCACAACAATGAGTCCTGTAAAGATGCTTCTTACGTCCATAACCCTTGTAATCTACCAGCTCCTGCTGTTCTATTTCTATAGTATCTGCCCCAGACAGGTTTGTTACATTCAGACTTTTACATTCACAGCGAGCTACTTATTTGATTTAATTCGTTCTCCTGTTCTGACCATCTCTCAAACTCTACCAACTCTTTCTGATGCGTCCATCCCAGCGACAAGAAATTAAGATAATATGCCTGCCGAGTAAATTGTGATAAAATTGCCCACATCCTTCAAATTGTTGCTTCACAAACACTTAATTGAGCCATTAATGCACGCTGTGGGACCAACATTCAGAATGCAAATATCAGCAGGAAGCTGCATCCACCTACTCCTGCTTAAAAGGGACTGCATCGCAGAAAAAGGATTACCTTCAGAGGAAGGGACAGGCATGTAATTAAGCTGGAGCTTGAGATGCATTGGTCGCAGCCGAGAGGTGTCACCCTCTATCCCCGATCACCCTGCAGCAGAAGGGGATGTCGGGTCTGGCCTGTAGAGCTTGTTACCAGCGTGAATGGAATGACACCTGGGCGGCACGGTAGCACAGTGGTTAGCACTGCTGCTTCACAGCTCTAGGGGCCTGGGTTCGATTCCCGGCTCGGGTCGCTGTCTGTGTGGAGTTTGCACGTTCTCCTCATGTCTACTTGGGTTTCCTCCCGGTGCTCCGGGTTCCCCCCACAGTCCAAAGATATGAGGGTTAGGTTGATTGGCCATGCTAAAGTTACCCCTTAGTGTCCTGAGATGCTTAGGTTAGAGGGATTAGCAGGTAATAATATGTAGGGATACGGGGGTAGGGCCTGGGTGGGATTGTGGCCGGTGCAGACTCGATGGGCCGAAGGGCCTCCTTCTGCAGTGTAGGGATCTATGATCTATGACAAATGCATATAAAGGAATGTGAGCACACAAGGTGATGGAAAGGTCAATTGCCTTGGGTGGTTTGGCAAAATAATGTTAACTCAACATTGTGCCAGTTCAGGCAGTTTGGCAAACCTTCCAGGCCGTAAAAAAATTTCTCCTCACCCAGTTCTACCTGAACTGATGTTGCAAATGGAGCATGCCTGGAAATGGCCATTTTTGGTGCAGCATGGTGGTGCAGCGTTTAGCATTGCTGCCTCACAGCGCCAGGGACCTGGGTTCAATTCTGGCCTCGGGTCACTATCTGTGTGGAGTTTGTGTGTTCTCTGCGTAGGTTTCCTCTGGGCGTTCTGGTTTCCTCCCACAGTCTGAAAAATTTTAAGTTTATTTATTCATTGTTGTCAACAAGTCGGCTTGCAATGAAGTTACTGTGAAAAAAGATGTGTGAGTTAGGTTGGTTGGCTATGGCGAAATTGTCCCTTAGTCTCAGGGAGATTAGTAGGGTAGGATTACAAGGATAAGGATAAGGATATTTGTTGTTGTTGGTGCAGGCTCGATGGGCTGAATGGCCTCCTTTTGTACTGTAGGCATTCTATGATTTCAGAGCTTCAGGCATAAAATCATATTGCACTTGATTCAATAGATGTAGCACTTGAGATGAAGGGGATCAAAGGATATGGGAGGAAGCGGGGGATCAGGGTACTGAGTTGGATGATCAGCCTTGATCATAATGAATTATGGAATGGGTTTGATTGGCTGAATGGCCTCTTCCTGCTCCTGTCTTCTATATTTTTGTATTTGATTGCTGTCTCTTTAATCTGAAACTTTAGTTGCGCACCTATCTAGAAAGAAAGCAAGCTTACTTACATATAAACAGATGTCAACTAATTCTTAAAGGTGACAGATCAGTTGATAACATCTTTAAAAATATATAGATTACTTGGGTTTATAAATAGAGGTGAAGAATACAAGAACAAAAATGTCATGCAAGAACTGGTTAGGCATTAACTGGAGTATTGTGGATAATTCTGGGCACCTCTTTGCCTCAAGTGCCATATCTATAGGATCAAGTGCTAACCACAGAGCCACTGTCCTGAAAGGTGGAAGAAATTAATTTTCTAAATAACTTCCAAAGAAATATCGGACTGGCATTTGAGGATAAGGAAATGACAGGAATACAAATAAAAAACAAAGATGTGAGAATAAACAGTTCAGCTCTTTCAAAGATCTAGCACAGATATGACAGGCTGAATGGCCTCCTTCTGTGCCATAGGTTTCTAGGATTCTTTGACATCCCCTGTACGATGAATAAATACATTTCTTTACACACCAGTTGTGATGTGGGATGGACATTTGGCTGTGACTCATTTATGCGTCCTCCAAAGCTCTGAACACTATTTCTCTGCTTGCAGACAAAGCAATAAAAGTGAGAAAAATCTCAAGTGGAGAGCTTCTATTTTAAACCCCTCAACCATGACTCTCGAGGGGGAGTCCAGAACTAGGGATCATTGTTCGAAGATAAGGGGTAAACCTTTTAGGACTGGGGTGTGGAATTCACTACCACAGAAAGTAGTTGAGGCCAAAACGTTGTGTGATTTCAAGAAGAAATTAGATATAGCTCTTGGGGCTAAAGGGATCAAGGGATATGGGGGGGGGGGAAGGTGGGATCAGGATGTTTAACTTGGTGGTCAACCATGATCCAGATGAACGGTGGAGTAGGCTCGAAGGGCTGAGCGGCCTACTTCTGTTTCTAGTTTCTACGACAATGACCAGAGAAAATCTGATGAGCCATAAACTCATTGCTATTATAGAAATCCACTGTTCCCTTCTTGCATTGTTGGAAACTTCTGTTTGTCCTTTCTGGCTTGGCCAATAGGCCAGTGCCTAACTGGAGTTGAATTAGCTCAGTTTCTGGGGAAGGGAGGTGCTGGAAGCCAACAATCAAATGTCCTGCACACAAAACGCAGGGCAAATCCAATCCAACCAATTACTACCCCACCAGTCGGCTCACTATTATCGGTAAAGCGATGAAAGGGGCTATCAACAGTGCTATCAAGTGAATGTGGTTAGCAATAACCTGCTCCTGGATGCTCAGTTTGAGCTCCACGGTCAGCTCCTGACCTCATTGCAGCTTTGGTTCAAACATGGACAATAGAGCTGAATTCCAGAGTTAATGTGAGAGTGACTGCCCTTGAACTCGGGCAACACTTGAGTGAGTGTCGCATCCAGGAGGCCTAGCAAAACTGGAGTCAATGGAAAGCAGGAGGAAAGGTCTCCGTGGCACAAAGGCAGATGGTTGTGATTGTTGGAGCTCAAACGTCTCAGGTCCACGATTTCACTGCGGGGGTTCCTCAAGCTAGTGTCATCGCTTCAACAATCCTAAGCTGCTTCATCAATGTCTTCCCTTCCATTATAAGGTCTGAAGTGGGAATGTTCGTTGATGTTTACATAATGTTCAATATCATTTGTGGCTCCTCAAAGACTGAAGTAATCTGAGTCTAAATGCAGAAAGACCTACACCATATCCAGGCTTGTGCTGTCAAGTAACAAACAACATTCACACCACACAATTGACAGGCAATGATTATTTCCAACAGGAGAATCAGACTATAACACCCTGACATTCAATCTCATTCCCATTGTTGAATCCCCCACTATCAACATTCTGGAGATTACTGTTGACCGATAGCTTAACTAGACAAGCTATATAAATACCGTCACTGCAGAGGAGGTCAGAGGCTGGGAATCTTGTGGCAAGTAACTCACCTCACGACTCCCCAAAGTCTACCTATCCACCATCTACAGAGCAAAGTCGGCAGTTTGATGGAATACTATCCACTTGCCTGGATGAGTCCAAATCCAACACTCAAAAAGCTCAATACCACCCAAGACAAAGCAACCCACTTGATTGGCACCCTATTGACAAACATTCACTCCCTCGGCCATTGACACATAGTGGCAACAGCGCTTACCATCTACAAGATGCATCACAGAAACTCAAAAAGGCTCCTTTAGGAGCACCTTCCATTATGACCGCTGCCATCTAGAAGGACAAGGGCGGCAGATACATCATCTGGAAGTCACTCACTATCCTGACTTGGAAATAGATTACTGTTCTTTCACAGTGGCTGGGTTAAAACCCTGGAACTATCCTGTAGGTGCAGCACGGTGGGTGTGCCGACACCACATGGAATGCAGCCACTCAAGAAGGCAGCTCATCACCATCTTCTCAAGGTCAACTAGACAGCGGAGCCTGAAGGCAGGATTTTTCTCCCTCTCCGTGGCATGTTTGGCAGGAGGTGGCACGCCACTCACTGGCAGTGGGATCTTACAGTCCCACCACTATTGTCTACAGGGATTTCCCATTGAACGCAGTCTTCACCGCCAGGAAACCTGTGGTGGCGAGGGGGTAGGTGGCATGGGGGGTGAGGGAACGGCGGTGGCTATCAGTGAGACTGGGAGATGCCACCAGCTTGAATGGCAGCAAGATTCTGTTCATGTATATCTCACAAATGAATAAGATAAAAATTGACTGAGGTGCCAAGGTTTCACTTAGGGGGGGAGGCATCCTTTAGTTTGAAAGGATTTATAATGACCTGTCATTCAGCAGAAAGCAGGATCAATGTTATGACTAATTTCAACCCCGATGTTGTCTCCACTTCCCAGCGCAGCAGGACGTAAACTGCACATTGTCAATTTGTGCCTTTTAACAGGTACTCAGTCTAACCTCCTTGTTTAGGATTGCCAAGATGAGAGATGACTGCAGCTGAAAAACGGAACATTTACTTTACAATTGCTGTCGCCAGCAGTCATTCCTCATTGCGTAGCAGGGTACAAATCCATAAATAGGCCACATGCTAATTGCTTTATCTCTCAAGTGTGTAACTGTTGCTGCCGTTTCTCGAGCAGACTTTTCAGAATGTTTAATCTTTTTTTTATCCGTCTTTACAAATAGATATAATCACAATGTTAGATGCTGTTTGGAAATTCTGTTGGTAGGGGTGGGCGGGGTGAATTTTATATGGCCCACAAGAGCAGGGAAAGTGGCCTGGGGGGTGGCTTAATTAGGCTGGGGAGCAAAATTCCAATTTCCAGATGATGGGTCAAGATACCGAGATAAAGGCAGGTGTGTGTGTGTGTGTGTGTGTGTGTGTGTGTGTGTGTGTGTGTGTGTGTGTGTGTGTGTGTGTGTGTGTGATGACAGAAATTACGCTGGTCTGTGAGGTGCTCATAAAACATTTGCATGTTTTGAATACTTACTAATTGGGAAAAGTTTTCAATATTGCCCAATATTGAGTCAACTCATGTTACTCAGCCTACAGTGGCTTAAAGATGATGTGGATCTTTCGGCACTGTGCATTGTGACTCAACGTCATTGTGACTAAGGGCGGCACGGTGGCACAGTGGTTAGCACTGCTGCCTCACAGCACCAGGGACTTGGATTCGATTCCCAGCTGGGGTCACTGTCTGTGTGGAGTTTGCACATTCTTCCTGTGTCTGTGTGGGTTTCCTCCGGGTGCTCTGGTTTCCTCCCACAGTTCAAAAATGTGTGAGTTAGGTGGGTTGGCCATGCTAAATTGTCCATTAGCGTTAGGGGGATTAGCAAGGTAAACACTTGGGGTTACGGGCAGACAGTCTGGGTGAGGTTGTCGGTGCAGACTCGATGAGCTGAATAGCCTCCTTCTGCACTGTAGGGATTCTACAATTCTATGATCAGATTTCTACGTTGGAGTTTATCATTTAATATGATGGGTGATGAAAAGTTGGTGCTTGGATGTAGGGAGGGTGGGCAGTGGGGGTTGTTCGGGTGCTGGGTGGGAGGTAGGGAGTGCTGTGGTTATATATAAGGGGCTGGGTGGATGGGTCAAGCAGGGATTGAAAAATGGATGAAGGGCCTAAATGGCAGAATCAATATTATCAATAGTTGGATCCTGGGGATAGACTAGAGGGTGCTGGGTGGCAGAGAGAAGAGTCACACTCAAAGCTGTACTCAATATGGGAGACAGGTACTTGGAAATCTCATGGGATGGGTCACAAGAGTGAACCAAAGCAGGAAGGATAATGAGAGGGTTCAGGTCAGCGTGGGAGCTGGGATGATCATGAGTGTGGGCACCGTGAGAAGAAATGACATGTGTTTAGGGCCCATGCTAATGTGGGTACGAAGGGGAGGTAACAGAGCAGAGAAGGAATGTTGTGTTGGTTAGGCCAAGGGCGATGGGGGCAGGCATGAGGGACACAGAGGGAGTGTAGAAGATGCAAGATCAGATTTCAAATGTAACCCACAACATAGTTGCTCTCTGAAAATGTGCTCAGTTAACAAGGATTGGAGAATGTAGTGGGATGAGTGTCATTTTGTGTGTGAGGAGTTAATGTTGGGCACAACTGGTCAGTTAAAGGGACTTGTTAATAAATAGTTAGATGGATGAGAAAGAAGGGTGTGCATTCTCTGACATGTATGTCAGCTCTCTCCGCACAATGTAATTGCTAACATCTTAATTCCTGTTGCATTTCCTGTCATCTCACAGGCAGAGAGAATGTGAAAAAAGGGATGCCTTGCTGTCCAGTAACAGAGGCCTCAAAGCATCAGGCAGAACCAGATGGCGAAACTAGACAACTGAAATGAGCTTTTCATGGATACTAGGAGAAATGTGCCCGGGATAACCTAATCGACACAAGATTAACACAACAATGATGCTGCTGTGTGACCATCGCTCCTTTGCCTGATCTCCATTGCCTTCTCGAGACATTGACCTAGCCCTGTCATCCTCCCTTGATGAATTAACTCTAAACTACGTCCCCTACCGCCTCCTAGAATAGAATGGGAAGCAGAGATTTGTCACACACAGTTCCTTGAATGTGCTAGTAGGAACATCTTAGGTACATGGACATTAATGTGACAGCTTGCTTTACCCAATTACTCTGATCCACCATCATTGCTCAAGTGCATCTGTCTCATATATTCCCCAATGAGAGTTAAATAAGCAAATGTTCGCTGGACAGCAAAGATGGGGTTCCAGTTGTGTCTGGATTTAAAGTCATGTTCCACAGATTGATCATCGGAAAAGCAACAATTCACATGAACATTACATTACGAATACGCAAAAATGCAATAATCTCATTCAGGAATAATGTCCGTGTCCTCATCTCCTCTCTAGCTATCGCATTGTGAGAACCGTTCCCAAGTTATCTCAATGATTATGAACGATTAAAGAAAACAAATTATATTGTGCATATTTTATCAAGTGAGACCAACATGGAAAACTCATCTCTGCAATCTTATAGTTCATACTTCCTTGCAACTTTCTTTCCTATCATTATATCTAGGGATGGCACGGTGGCACAGTGGTTAGCAATGCTGCCTCAAAGCGCCAAGGACCCAGGTTCAATTCTTGGCTTGAGTTACTGTCTACGCAGAGTCTGCACATTCTCCTGTGTCTGTATGGGTTTCCTCTGGGTGTTCTAGTTTCCTCCCAGTCTGAAAGACATGCTAGTTAGGTGCATTGGCCATGCTAAATTCTCCCTTTGTGTATCCAAACAGGGGCTGAAGCATGGCGACTAGGGGATTTTCACAGTAACTTCATTGCAGTGTTAATGTAAGCCTACTTGTGACACTAATAAGTAAACTTTAGAGATGCTATCCCAACATCAGCAGCTGAGATGGAGGCAGTTTGCTCAGTTTCATGCCCTGTTCCTTGTGTAACCGTGGTGAGTGTCCTCAGGACGTGTGGGGGCCAGAGGGGTGGGATCTTAGGCTCCAGCTTTTTGGGAGCCTCCTTTGAGGTTCAGGGGCACCCCACCACCTCCCCCTCAGCCTTGCTAAGATATCTTTGGAGTCAGTGTTGGAGAGAACGTGCGCAAGCTGCTACCCCTCTGGTTATCATGAGATAAAAGCCCCAGGGCAGCTGACATGGTCCTTTGCCATCTGAGTGTGCGTTGGCATCTCCCTGTCTTCCTCAGGGGAAAGAGCTCATGCTGGATGGTCCAGAAATCTAAACTTGCTCTTACCCAATCACTGTTGCACTGAGTCCAAGACAAGAGTGATGAATTGCATGTGGGTCAAATGTTTGATTTGGCTCTCCATTGCAATTGCCAGCCTCCTTGTGGGTGAAGCTCAAACGCTTGGCAAACAGCAAAACTCATAGTATACATGGACTCCACATGCCCCCCCATGCAAAGCTGTACATACTTCCTGGCACCTCCATCATATTTCACCCTAGCCTCAGCTGCAATTCCAGCAGCCTCCTGGGGATATGATCAGAGGTCCAGCCTTGCCATCTATCACCAATTGTGCTCCCTCCTCACCAGAGATCCCACCACTTCCTCTCTGGCGACTGTGTGAAGCCTCATGCTTGGAACTCCTCTTGTTCGCTTGCTCTTGTTGGAATTTTGGGTACACTTTTCCTATGTGCCAAAGTGCAGAATCAGTAAAATGTCAATTAACACCTAATCTTCTTGTCTTCCTGCATGTCCATCACACATACTGCCTATCATTCACATATTTCATCCACGTGTACACAACAGACCAGTTAACAGATTCTTTGGCCTGCACTATCACATGGCACTAAGGCTGATCACGCACTGTTAAGATTCATGCTCATACAGGAGAGGCAGTAATCCAGAGACCCATGGGGGCCCAGGTTCGAATCCCACCATTGACACAGTGGACTGGTACGTACTGTAAATACTTGCTCACTTGTCCATTGCACAGATGGTGAAATTTAAAGTCAACAATAATCTAGAATTAAAAGCCTACTGAAACGATTGTTGTAAAAGCCCATCTGGTTCACCAATGTCCTTTTTGGGGGAGGAAATCTGCCATCCTTACAGGGTCATGTCTACATGTGACTTCAGAGCCTAGCTCCAGATCCTTAGCTGCCATTCAGTTCAAGGGCAATTAGGGCAACAAATGCTGGCTTTGCTAGTGATGCCACACCCACCCCATGAAAGAGAAAAACATACATTATTAAAGACCATAAAAGAGACTCCTATCGAAGGTGTGACATTGACACTTACCCTTGGTGATTGGGGCAGGTCGTTGACCTTTTTCTTGCATGGACCCTGGTTCAGTGGGCGACCCCACAGTTGATCCCCGTCCAGATCTCCCTCCTTGCCAGACATCCCATCACTTCCTCCTTGGTGGCTGCGACAAGCCTCGCGTCTGGAATTCCTCTTACGCATCTGCTGTCATGGGAAGGGTGTTTATATGTCACCTTCACGTCAGAGCATCTCCTGCCTTTCCCTGTTGGCCTGGAGGAGAATGTGCAGGCAGTCATCACCACTGGGTGGTACGGTGGCACAGTGGTTAACACTGCTGCCTTACAGCTCCAGGGACCTGGATTTGAATCCCGGCTTGGATCATTATCTGTGTGGAGTTTGCACATTCTCCCCGTGTCTGCATGGGTTTCCTCCAGTTTCCTCCCACAGTCCAAAGATGTATGGATTAAGTGGATTGGCCATGTTAAATTGACCCTTGGTGTCAGAGGGATTAGCTAGGGTAAATGCATGGGGTTATGGGAATAGGTCTTGGGTGGAATTGTTGTCGGTGCAGGTATGATGGGCCAAATGGCCTCCTTCTGCACTGTAGGATTCTATGATTGTTTAACTTTGAGGCTGGACACTCATCTCCCATAAGAGTATGGGAGATATGGCAGTCTAAAGCAGTTGATCATGGCAGTGATACACATTTCCCTGTTTAAAAGGGACACTCTTTAATCAGCTGCCCATCGATGCAACATTGTCAACTGACAGGGTTTCACCAATGAAAAGCTTTCCGTATTGCTAATTCGCACAGACGCCATAAGCACTTAGAATTTTAATTATAATCGTGTGGTTATAAGCAAAACAAGAGAAAATGGATGTGACTCATCACTCTGATTACAACATTGGGAATGGTATGTTGTTGGAAGAATTCTGGTGCTGAGGGAATGTGATTTGGTAAGCCTGCAGCCGTGTCGGTGTCTCTGCTGGTGTGTGTTGTTTATAAGGATGTAGGTTTGAAGAGAAATCACTCCCTCACGTCAATGCCAACCGCGATCATTATTCAGCAACCATAATCTGACTTCATCCCCATCAGGAGATAATGAAATAGAAAGAAAAACTTTTTATCATGCCTTTCCTGATCTCAGGATTCTCCAAAGCACTTTACAACTAATAAAGTGCCTCTGAAGTGCAGTCACTAGGCTAGAGCACTTTCTACATAGCTTGGCTCCCTCATGAGACACATTAGTAATTGTCTAACAAAGTTTTATTACACCCCTTTTTCTTTGAAATAATTTTCACCCTTAATCATTAAGCTGAATTCTACTCCAGTCACAATGTCATTTATCACAAGCTTACATGAGACAGTCTAACTTTTTAAACATTTAGTTCACTTTGTGACTTCCAGGGTATGCTGGGAGTCTCCCAGCCGTTGAGAATCTCTTTCGCACTGTGATTCACTTGCTCTTCATCGTCTACTTACTCAACATCATTTCTTCAACCTCAAAGAAATATATACCAATCCTCATCAACCAGAAGAAATTCCCAAGAAAGAATGGAGGAGCAGGAATAAGAACATAAGAACATATGAACTAGGAGCAGGAGTAGACCATCTGGCCCCTTGAGCCTGCTCTGCCATTCAATAAGATCATGGCTGATGATTTTGTGGACTTAGCTCCACTTACCCACCCGTTCACCATAATCCTTAATTCCTTTCCTGTTCAAAAATTGATCTACCCTTGCCTTAAAAACATTCAACGCGGTAGCCTCAACTGCTTCACTGGGCAGGGAATTCCACAGATTCACAACCCTTTGTGTGAAGAAGTTCCTCCTCAACTCTGTCCTAAATCAGCTTCTCTTATTTTGAGGCCATGCCCCTTAGTTCTAGTTTCGGCTGCCAGTAGAAACAACTTCCCTGCTTCTATCTTATCTGTTTCCTTCACAATATTACAAGTTTCAATAAGATCTCCCGTAATTCTCCTGAATTCCAATGAATATAGCTCCAATCTACTCAGTCTCCCCTCATAAACCAACCCTCTCAATTCTGGAATCAATCTAGTGAATCTCCTCTACACCCCCTCTAGTGCCATTATATCCTTTCTTAAGCAAGGAGACCAAAACTGTACACAGTACTCCAGGGGTGGCTTCACCAGCACCTTATACAGCTGCAACATAACCTCACTGTTTTTAAACTCCATTCCTCGAACAATGAAGGACAAAACCCAATTTGCCTTCTTAATTACCCGCTGCACTTGCAAACCAACTGCTTGTGATTCATGAACAAGGACACCCAGGTCACTCTGGATGACCTCACATTTATGAACATTGTTTTCCATCTGTTAGACCCTCACCCACTCACTTAGATGGTCTGTATCCCTTTGCAGACTTTCAGTGTCCTCTGTACATACACTTTGTTCTGCCGCTCATTCTAGTGTCATCTATGAATTTTGACACACTACACTTGGCCCCCAACTCCAAATCATTTATGTAAATCGTAAACAATTGCGGTCCCAACACTGATCCCTGAGGCACACCACTAGTCTCTGATCGCCAACCAGAAAAACATCCATTTACGCCCACTCTTTGCTTTCTGTTAGTTAACCAATCCTCTATCCATGCTAATACATTACCCGTAACACCATGCACCTTTATGTAATGTAGCAGTCTTTGGTGCAGCGCCTTGTCAAATGCCTTCTGGAAATCCAGATACACCACACCCACAGGTTCCCCCTTGTCCACTGCGCATGTAACGTTCTCAAAGAATTCCACCAAATTAGTCAAACATAACCTTTCCTTTATCTTTGATGTATAAGTGACCTGACCATATCATTATAAAGAACAAAGAACAACACAGCACGGGAAACAGGTCCTTTGGCCCAACGAGCCCGCGCTGCCATCTTAACAATGTGTTCTCCCTCCTCCACCCTTGACCCGTGTGTATGCGCATGGTACCCCCATTAGAAACCAGATTAAGGGGAGAATAATTTAGGGACAATTTGTTACACCAATCAGCCTAAGAGCACATCTTTGGGGTGTGGGAGGAAACCGGAGCACCCGGAGGAAACCCACGCAACCACAGGGAGAATGCGCAAACTCCCACAGACACAGGCTCAAATCCATGTATCTGCACAGCAAACAGTGATAGTCACTGAGCTGTTGTGGTGCCCATCTGCTGGTCCAGTTTTAAGCGTACACAAACGACGCGAACTACTAGGCTACTCTCGAACTTTTGAGAGTAGCCCACGCACGACCCACGGTGTGTATGCCCCTCGTTAGACAACAAGGTGGTCCGACGCACCTGCAGAGTAAAAGAGAAAAAACATCAGCACATGTAACAGTTGATTTCCAGGAACGTCCCTAGGCTCTGATCCCTATTTAAAACAGTCTCCTATAACCCTCCATCCTTATTTCGCTCATGTGTCTGTTTAAGTAAACCTTAAACAAATCCAGCATGCCTGCCTCCACCACCTTACTTGGCAGTGCTGTGATTGTCTACTGGTATTCTAGACTATCAATCCAGAAAATCAGCTAACGTTCTGGGGACCAAGTTTGAATCCCACCACAGCAGATGGCTGAATTTGCATTCAATAAAAAAAGTCTGGAATTAAGAATCTTCTGATGACCATGAAACCATTGTCAATTGTCAAAAAAAACCCATCTGGTTCACTAAAGTAATGTTTATTTATTTATTAGTCACAAGTAGGCTTACATTAACACTGCAATGATGTTACTGTGAAAATCCCCTTGTCGTCACACTCCAGCGCCTATTCGGCTACACTGCGGGAGAATTTGACATGGCCAATGCACCTAACCAGCACATCTTTCAGACTATGGGAGAAAACCAGTGGGTCCAGAGTAAACCCATGCAGACTGAGGGAGAACACGCAGACTCTGCACAGACTGTGACCCAAGACGGGAATCAAACCTGCGTCCCTGGCGCTGATGGGGCAGCAGTGCTAACCACTGTGCCACTGGAAGAAAATTTGCCATCCTTATCCTTGCCTACATGTGACTCCAGCGCCACAGCAATGCCAGTGACTCTCAACTGCCCTCGGGCAACTAGGGATGGACAATAAATGCTGGTTAGCCAGCGACACCCATGTCCCACAAATGAATAAAAAATAAGTAAAAACAGCATGAATAACCTTTTTTGGTGTTGTATGATACAATGAATTTTCACTTTCTTACAAAAAGATATATTCCTTTCTGCTTTCTGGCCATCTCTTGCTACAGTTACAGCAAACCTCATTTCTTTGTAAGGAAGGATCTCTTTTCCTTTCTCATTGGCCTATATCCTACCTAGCCCAATAGAAAGGATCGACTGACATCCGGTCATAAGCTCTGGATTTTAATTCTCGAGGGGACTAGTGCAGTGGGGGCCGACAGAGACGACAAGCTGACCAGTCCTCCATGGTGCACGGTACACACCATATCTAGTTCAGTCCTAAGATTGCATTTGAATCCCATTGACGTCCTAAGATTGGAATAACCTTATTCCACTGTTTTCAAATGGCTGCCCGGTCCACCTAGTTGGAAGATCTCAACAAATTGGAAACAGCTTATAATACAAAGCACAAAGGAAACAAAGAAAATTGCAGCAAAGGAACAGGCCCTTCGGCCCTCCAAGCCTGCACTGACCATGTGGCCTGTCTGAGCTAAAAACCCCTACCCTTCTGGACACCATATCCACCTGTTCCCATCCTATTAATGTATTTGTCAAGATGCCCCTTAAGAGCCACTATTGTATCTACTTCCACTACCACCCCCTCTCCCCCCCACAGTAGCAGATGATGGTAAAAGTGAATTTTACGTTAATTGTCTACTTAAAGGCTACAACTGACCCACTCCCAAGTCTAACACTACCCTTGGCACTGGTATCATGGCACTGGGTGCAGGAGCAAGCACTTAAGTAGTGGCAGGCTGCTTGTTGGATTTAATGAACCTCATCGCCTTCAAAGCCACCAGCACGGGAGATAAAATCCAATTTGACTGTTGTTTCTGCTCAGGACTACCCTCATCAGTTGCTGTTATATCTTTAACCCAGAAACTCAACTAATGTTCTGGGGATCTGGATTCAAATCCTGTCATGGCAGCTGGTGGAATGTGAATTCAATAAAAAACTCTGGAATTAAGAACCTACTGATGCAATAGTCAGACAAACCCATCTGTTCACTGATGTCCTTCAGGGAAGGAAATCTGCTGCTCTTATCCAGTCTGGCCTACATGTGACTCCAGAGTCACAGCAATGTGGTAGACTCTTAATTGCTCTCTGATCAAGGGCAACGAGGGATGGGCAATAAATGCTGCCCAGCCAGCAGCACCCATGTCCCACAAATAAATAAAAAAAACCTACATTCACATTTTATTTCTCGTGCACAGTTACATTGTACCACGTGGTTTATATTTCTCTCCGGGCTGCTTTCTCGAGGTAGGACAACTTTGGCAGTCACATCCTGTGCCATGAAGTTAAACTCTTTGGCTAATTTTGAAGAGGCGCTCCTGAGGTTGATTTTGGCAGATCTTCCCTTCTTGTGCACCAGTCAGGTTATGTGACTGGATTTTCAATGGCCAACTCTGAATCCAGACCGAGATATTCAGTCTTTCCATAGATAAACATAGCGATTAATGGCCTGTCGTAACCTTGAATGAGCGACCAGGCTCATAGACATGTAAAATGTTTTGCAATTGCAAGACCATCTCATTCACCTAAGCAACATTACATTTCTCTAACGAAAGACAAATGTGAAGCTAAACTCATAGTTTTCCTTATAAATCTGTTCTTCCAAGGTTACTACTAGCACTGGCATCCACCCAGAACTCTGTGAATTTCTCAGCATCAATATATGACACAACTGTATAACTGGTAAATCATTCCTGTGAGATATTTCCATCCCTCATATTCTGGTGCAGTTTTGTGTTTTTCACCACTAATTCTTGCAGTAGTCCCTACGTGAAGGGTAAAACCTAATTTACATGATTTCCCTCAGAAGCTACTCACAGAAGCTATGCTTTGCAGTAGAGGTGCCATCTGGATAGCTTTGACCTTATCCGGCAATGCACCATTTATTCCCCCCAAGACTCAAACCAAGGAAAAAGTTTCTCCTTCTCAAATTTAGAACTTTTCAGATGTAAAATCTTCCTGCCCTGCCGATAGCAGACCCCTCCTCACCCCCCACCCCCGTGGGGTTCATGGTGGCACAGGAGCAGCACGGTGGCACAGTGATTAGCATTGCTGCCTCACAGCACCAGGGAACCTGGTTCAATTCCAGTCTTGGGTGACTGCAGAGCCTGCACATTCTCCCCGAGTCTGCATGGGTTTCCTCCAGGTGCTCCAGTTTCCTCCCACAGTCGAAAGATGTGCGAGTTAGGTGGATTGGCCATGCCAAATTGTCCAATGGTGTCAGGAAGACTAGCTAGGATAAATGTATGGGGATAGGACCTGGGTGGAATTGTGGTCAGTGCAGACTTGATGAGCTGAATGGTCTTCTTCTGCACTGTAGGATTCTATGATGACTACCTGTGCGGAATTTGTACATTCTTCCCTGGGTTTCCTCAGGTGCTCCAGTTTCCTCCCACTCTCCAAAGATGTGCAGATTAGGTGGATTGACCATGCTAAATGATCCCTTAGTGTCCCAAGATGGGGTATAAACAGGGCAGATATGTGGGGTTATGGGGATAGGGTTCAGGGTAAGATGCTCTTTTGGAGAGTTGGTGCAGACTCGATGGGCCGACTGGCCTGCTTTGGCACTGTAGTGATTCTATCACAGTGGTGGAACCGGAAGAACCTGCAGCCCGCCAACAGTCGACTGCTTCCCCTCATCGAGAAACACGCCTTCCCCCCCGCTGAAATTGAGGATGGTAAATCCTTCTGTTCCACGAACTGTCCATTCGTATTTTAGTTTTGTGTTTTTCTATTCATTTTGTGGGAATTTTAATATCTTTGCGACAGCAGCATTCGGTGGACTGGTCTATAGTCCTGTGGTGAATGCAGTGATTGTCCCTTGAAGGGCAACACAGCAGAAAAGAGTCACCTGACTTGAAGGACCAATTAGGACTGAGTGTGGGTAATCACCCAGCGAGAGAAAGCTCCAGTCCTTGGGGCAGGAGGACAGTTTTCTTGACATTAGAATCTGATACATGTCCTCCCACTCAATTTCCCTGACTCCCTCCCCACCCAATCTTGCAGGGTCAATTCAGTTCCACCCAATGATGGGAGAAGGAATTTCAGTGCAATGACAATTGGTAAAAATGCAATAAATTATCACTGTAGCAAATTATACTTTCAGTGTTTTACAGAGAAGAAACATGAAAACACATGGGGAGGTGATGGCCCAGTGATATTATCACTAGACTATAAATCCCGAAACTCAACTAATGTCCTGGGGGCATGGGTTCGAATTCCACCACAGCAGCTGTTGGAAATTAGAATAGATTAGAATCCCTATAGCATGAAAGGAGGCCATTCAGCCTGTCGAGTCTGTACTGACCACAATCCCACCAGGGCCATACTCCTGTAACCCTATTTATTTATCCTGCTAATCCCCTGACACTAGGGTGAATTTAGAATGGCCAATCAACCTAACCCCCACATCTTTGGACTGTGGGAGGAAACCAGACAACCCAGAGGAAACCCATACAGATATGGGGAGAAAGTGCAAACTCCACACAGACAGTGACCCGAGGCTGGAATCGCCATGTGCCTGGAAAAACAATTCTGGAATTAAGAATCTACTGATGGCCGTGAAACCATTGTCGATTGTTGGAAAATCCCATCTCATTCACAATTGTTTTTTAGGGAAGGATATCTGTAGTTCTTACCCGGTCTGGCGTACCTGTGACTCCAGACCCACAGCAATGTGGCTGACTCTTAACTGTCCTCTGAAATTGGCAAGCAAGTCACTTGGTTCAAGGGCACCTAGGGATGGGCAATAAATGCTGGCCAGACAGTGACACCCATGCTCCAAGAATGAATTAAAAAAAACCCTCATTTGTAGAGACGCCAAAGAAAGCAGCAGCTAGTAGACCTAAATTCTCAGATCACATCCATCCTGACCACTCAATACGTTATAAAATGTAGTTTAAACAAGATAAGATTAAGTTTTCATCTTAATAAATTTATATATAAGCAAGTAAAATGTGTATTCCAAGAAAGCACAAATTAACGTTAGAGAAATAAGTGTGAAAGTAGCTTTGAAGGTGCAAATTGCAGAGAATCATAGAATCCTACAGTGCAGAAGGAGGCCATTCAGCCCATCGAGTCTGCACCAAACACAATCCTAACCAGACTCATATTTATCCTGCTAGTCCCCCTGACACTCAGGTCAATTTAGCATGGCCAATCAACCTAACCCGCACATCTTTGGACTGTGGGAGGAAACCCACGCAAACACGGGGATAATATGCGAACTCCACACAGACAGTGACCCAAGCTGGGAATTGAATCCAGATCCTTGGCACTGTGACACAGCTGCGCTAACCACTGTGCCACCGTGCATAGAGCTTCAGTAAGAAGAAACCACATCTGTACTGAATAATACAGGTTTCTCGAATAATTCAAAATGTTTTTGGGCAACATTAATGGAAGCGAAAATAAATGAGCCTGATTTTTATTGAAATACAAATCAATTGAGGAAATGGCCCGGAGACAGGGCAGGTTGTGAGCAGTGAGAAACACATTAAAAGGCAAGGTTGTAATGGATGATAATGAAATAACAGACTTGTTAAATGAGAGCCTTGTATCAGTTTTCAGAGTGGTAGCAAAAAGGGCAAAATACCAGTGACACAAGGGAAGCTAAAAAAAAATCAAGGAAAGGAACTCAGCGAATTTAACATGAGTTAAAAATAATGAACAAAATAATGGAACTTAAGATAGACAAATTTCAAATTTGAAAGTTCTCACTTCAGAATATTAAAAGAAATAGGTGAGAAAATTGCAGAAGTACTCGTCATAATTTTCAGCATTTTGATGGATTATGTAATTGTGCTTTTGGATTGAAAATTTGCAAAAGCCATTCCATTCCTTAAGGAAGAAAAGAGGGAGAAATGAAGAGATGGCAAATCTGTCATCTGAACATCAGCCCCGGGGGAGGTTATTAAAATCTACCAGCAAAAACAGAGTGACTGAGTGATGAGTACCAGTTGATCAGAGAGTGAGCATGGATCTGTGAAGAATAGACAACCTCCGATTAAAGGCAGTGAATCTTCTGAGGAGTGCCATGAATGGAGGAATATTTATAGGTGATGTATATGTGCACTTCCAGAAAGCAATTGATAAGGTTCCACACTGGAGATTATTAACCAGAAATTGCAGCGCGCAGCATTGGAGACAACTTTGTTACATGGTTAGTTGGATAGTAAAAGGCAAAGAATAGAGCTAAAGCACCAAACTCTGAAGATCTAGAGGGTTGAATATACACAAGACTAGATGTACTGAAGATTGTCAAGTTCTGACTGCTTACCTGCTGTGCCAACTCACATTGAAAACTGATGCCTTTTCTTTTTGTTGGTCCAACTCAGCTGATTACAAAGCAATTAGTGCAGTCAATCCAATAATTATTGTCTTGGCCTTTTCCATGTATTTTGCCCATCACCACGTGTACAGTTGCCTAAAAACTCCTTGTGGTCTTGTCAGTGGAGATTTGCTGCTCTCTACATAGCAGAAGAGAGGATTCTTCCCACTTAGAAAGGATAGCAGGACTAGAGGACACAGCCTCAAAATAAGGGGGAGGGGGACAGTCTAGATCAGAGTTGAGGAGGAACTTCTTCACTCAAAGGGTGGTGAATCCCTGGAATTCTCTGCCCGTTGAAGTGGTGGAGGCTACCTCGCTAAATATATTTAAGTCACGAGTAGGTTAGTTTTTGATAGGCAGGGGAATTAAGGGTTATGGAGAGAAAGCGGGAAAGTGGAACTGATCCACTTCAGATCAGCCATGATCTTATTGAATGGCAGGGCAGGCTCGAAGGGCTAGATGGCCTACTCCTGCTCCTATTTCTTATGTTCTTATGTTCAATCAATCAGATTGAAAAACCTTCACTGAGACACATAGGGGGGAATTTTCCCACCTTGCCCACTACGTGAATCGTAGCAAGCGGGACAGAAAATTCAAGGAAAGACCAATGGACCTTGGACGGCATGGTGGCACAGTGGTTAGTGCTGCTGCCTCACAGTGCCAAGGACCTAGGTTTGATCCCCGACTTGGGTCACTGTCTGTGTAGAGTCTGCACATTCTCCCTGTGTCTGTGTGGGTTACCTCCAGGTATCCTGGTTTCTCTCACAATCCAAAGATGAGTGGGCTAGGTTGATTGACTGTGCTAAATTGCCCCTTAGCATCAGGGGGATTAGTAGGGTAATTAAGTAGGGCTGTAGGAATGGGCCCTGGGTGGAATTGTGGTCAGTGCAGACTCGATAGCCTGAATGACCTCCTTCTGCATTGTAGGGATTGTATGAATTTCCAGTCTTCGAATGAGCACAGCTGGAAAATCCTGTCTGTGGACACAAACTAGGAAGTAACAAATGTATATTTTCCTTAAATCATTGCAGACAGAGAAAAATACACATTGAATCATTACACAGGATGAAATGAGAGACAGAAAAGAGAAAACAAAGAATGTATAAAACAATGCTGATATTTACTTTTGCAAAAGTCTGAAACATGAGGGGCACAATCTTACTGACAGTTCATGCTGTGCTCCTGCTGAAGCGAGGTTGGAGAACCTGGCGCCCAGCCAAATCTCCGTTCACTGCAGTGTGATAGGAAAATCCCACCAACACAAAGGGTGATAATAGAATAGAATCATACCATGCAGAAGGAAGCTATTCAGCCCATCGAGTCTGCACTGATCACAATCCCAACAGACCCTATCCCCATGACTCCTTGCATTTACCCTAGCTCGCCAACCCCCCCCCCTCCCAAACACTAAGGGGCAACTTAGCATGGCCAATCCACCTAACCCACACATTTTTGGACTGTGAGAGAAAACCGGAGCACCTGGAGGAAACCCACGCAGACATGGGGGGAATGTGCAAACTCCAAACAGACAATGACCTAAGCTGGGAATTGAACCTGGGTCGCTGGCACTGTGAGGCAGCAGTGCTAACCACTGTGAGCCAGAAATATTCGGGCCAGAGTTCATTTTGAGGGAATGGGGCTCCACATTTGTAAAATGTAACTTTTAGAGCTGGGGATGTAAGTCAGTGATGTATAACGCTTATTACACCATTAAGAACAAATTGGTTATTCTTGATTCTACAAGCTGTAACTTCTCCATTTGCCTTTAAAGGGAGAATAGTGGGTTATTAGCCCAAACCCTGGCCTTCATTTGGATTTCAGTGTAGATTCTATCAGTGCAGCCTAGCAGGGAGCAGGAAATCGCTGATAACTGTTTCAGGATCTCTGCTTTAATCTTTCTGCTTGTACAGATATTGCGATTTGCTCTGCCCCTTAATAATGGCAAGTGCTGACAACCTCACCATAATGAGTACAGCAAAATATGAACCAATGTATTTCCAATTCTGCTGTAATCCTGAACATCTGTTAAGAAAACAAAACTATTTTAGCCTGTCTTGTAATGTTGGTTTCAAACAAATGTTTGTAGTACATTGCCAGTACAAAGTAAAAGCATGTTAAATGTTCCAAGTGAATTGAAAGTACAATTATGCCAACCTTACTGAGCTCAGCAAGGTTAATGCACCAAAATACTGTCACTCTCTTCCCCTTCTCTTTGTCAACGCTTGATAGTAAATAGCAGAGTGGAATTCATTTGGAGGATCATTGCCATTAAGTAATCAAGGGAGTGGGCACACAGCCCCCGCTGTACAGACAACTGCAAATCTACCTCTTGAAAATATTTCAGGTACAGTAAGTCTGAAACAAAAACAAAAAGTGCTGCAAACAGACTGCAGGTCTAACCACATCCAAAGAGATAGGAACTTTATAAGACTCTTGTCAGACCCCACTTGGAGTACTGTGTGCAGTTCTGGTCGCCTCACTACAGGAAGGATGTGGAAGCTATTGAGAGGGTGCAGAGGGCATTTACAAGGATGTTGCCTGGATTGGGAGGCATGCCTTATGAAGATAGGTTGAGGGAGCTGGGACTCTTCTCCCTGGAGAGACGAAGGTTGAGAGGTGACCTGATAGAGGTTTATAAAATGTTGAGAGGAATAGATAGGGTGGATTCTCGGAGGCTACTTTCCAGGGCTGAAATGGTCGCTACGAGAGGACACAGATTTAAGGTGCTAGGAAGCAAGCACAGAGGAGGTGTTAGGGGAAAGTTTTTCACTCAGAGGGTGGTGAGTGAGTGGAATCTGCTGCCACCAGTGGTGGTAGAGGCGAACTCGCTGGGGTCTTTTAAAAGACTTCTGGAGGAGTACATGGGATTTAATGGCATTGGAAGTTACAAATAGTTCTATGGCTTGGTAAGTATAG
This sequence comes from Carcharhinus amblyrhynchos, assembly GCF_965287045.1. NCBI lineage: Eukaryota > Metazoa > Chordata > Chondrichthyes > Carcharhiniformes > Carcharhinidae > Carcharhinus > Carcharhinus amblyrhynchos. Next base: position 131,253,917 of record NC_137327.1, read on the forward strand.
ATGTGATCGGCACAACATGTGGGCCGAAGGGCCTGTTTGTGCTGTAGTGTTCTATGTCCTATTAAACAGAGTTCATGTTCTAAGCCGAATATGAATCATCTTGAGATAAAATGCTTGCTGCGCTACATTCTCCAATTTACTCCTGCTTCACTCCTACGGCAATGGCCCAGTGGTATTATCACTCGACTATTACTCCAGATACTCTGCTAATGTTCTGGAGACCCCGGTTCGAATCCTGCCACGGCAGATGGTGGAATTTGAACTCAATAAAAAATATCTGGGATTAGGAATCTACTGATGGCCATCAAACCATTGTTGGTTGTCGGGAAAATGTAACTTGGTTCACCAATGTCACTATGGTCAGCTTGGACCTGTTGCTGGGGAGGGAGGGGGGGTCCAGCACTAGGGGTCATCGTTTAGGGGTAAACCTATTAGAACTGAGGTGAGGAGAAATTTCTTCACCCCCAGGGTGGTGAATGTGTGGAGTTGACTTCCACAGAAAGTAGTTGAGGCCAAAATATTGTCTGAATTCAAGAAGAGATTAGATATAGCTTTTGGGGCTGAAGAGATCAAGGGATATGGGGGGGAAGTGGAAATCAGGATATTGAATTTGATGATCAGCCATGATCATAATGAACTGCAGAGCGGGCTTGAAGAGACCATTTCGATTTTCTTTTCTACATGCTCCAAAAACAAATTCAAATTCAAATTTAATCCAATTCATGGTCTCCCCAAGAGAGACATAAAAGATCTAAGCTGAGAAGAAAAGGCATCCCTTTGTTGGCCCTTCTCTTGAATTAAATCTGATGCCTTATTTGTATTTTGTGTCTCGCGTAGAAGCTTTCTGTGCACAAATTGGCTGCTGCATTTCTGACATTGCTTTAGCAACAACACATCAAAAATACTTCATTGTTTGTAAAGCAATTTGAGGCATGAAAAGTGCTGAATGACTAGGGCAAGTTTATTTTTATGTTCACTGCCTTTCAAGGCCGCTGGGTGCCCCAAGGTATTTCGCACCCAATTTTTAAGTGTAGTCACCGTGCGAGATTTTCCAGCCACGTTCAACCCTGAGGTTGGAAAATCCGGCCTGAGGTCGACAGACTTTTGCATGCTCCGTGTCCTGCCCACTCTGATTCCCATGGTGGGCAAGATGGGAAAATTCCACCTACTGTATAGGAAACCCAGCAGCCAATTCACACGTAGCATTATCCCCTAAAGAGAAACAAGATAATGATCTGTTTTTGTGACATTGCTTGATGGTTAAATATTGTGTACAACTGCTGCTGCTGCACAAAATATCTTTTCCATCTATCTGAGTGGCCAAACAGAACCACTTAGCATCTCCTCTGAATGCTGGCACTTCTGACAGTGCAGCAGTCCCTCAGCGCTGCACAGAAGTGTCAATATGGATTATGCTCTCAAATTTCTGGAATGCGACATTGTTATACAGTTTTAATTTAAACACCTTCTCAGCATTCCAGTGTAAGGAGACAAACAAGGACATTAATTCAATTATTTCTTTATTTAATCTTATTTCTAGTACCAACTCAAACATAAACAGTTACAACTCATTAACTCTTTACTGAACATCAGCTTTCAACTGAACTTGAACTCTTAAACTGCACTTCATCTCTAACTGAACATCAGTTTTAACCATTTAACTGAAAATAGATACTATCAAGTTAGGAAAACCTTGGCCAAGAACTATCCCTGCTGCAGAATCAATTATCTTTGCACTGAAGTATTCTTCAGAGGACAAGCTTTGTTGCGATGGTTGGTCTCTTCTGAGTTATCACCGCCAAACAAAGGACTCATGTTTCTTTTGTCCACAATTCTCCACTTGCTTCCAGAAGATTCTCTATCATCAGCCAATTGTATAACAAGAAATTGATCACATGGCTCATACATCCAGTGAAATTACTTCTGAATGACGCCATGATACTTAGTTCATTTTACATGTACCACACATTGCAGCCATAAAAATTGGAGCCACAATGTCTCAGTTAATGTGAACAAATTCCCTGATCTGACCAACACAGGAAGCTTTAGATCACAGCTCCCAGATCAGAGCCTCTTTACAATCTGCATCTGGTTTTAATCTATAAATTGACCAAAATTCCCAGCATCCTTCACTCTCAACCAGAATAGCCATTTTAGAGCCACTATTACCATTATCGATGTTCAAAATTATTGTCGACATTCTTTCTCTGTCCACAAAATGAATCCAGAATTTTGCTGGACTCGGGGGCAAGTTTCCAGGGAGTTACTATTATCCAGGCAGACTGAATGGACATTCAATGAATTATGTCTTCTCACTAATATTGCATGGCTCTCTTGTGAAATGTGTGGGTCACTTACACTACGGTCAGTTTTTGTTCTGTCTGTACGGCAGTGCATGTTGAATAATGCTCCAGCTACGCAGCACTGGTTGAAATGTATGTGCCATCTCTGATCTACAGAAAGGCAAATAAAGCAGGAGAGTTCTCGCTGCTGATCACAATTTAATGAGGTTCTCGAGAATGCATGTGAGTGCATGAAACATCTTAGCTTAGCTGCAATTTTTTTTAATAATTGGGTACCTGTCAGCGGCAGACTCATGTGTGAAAGAAGCAGCTTAGGCAAATTACTGGAAGAACATGTGCTGGCAGCTGAATGAGACAGAATGTCCAAGCCAAGCATTTTGATTAGAGTTTGTGCATGGTTTCTGTCCAGTGCCGGCAGTGTCAGCTGGAGATTGGCAGAGATCGATGTTACATTACTCACGTGGCTGCATGGCCTTCCTAAAGATCCAGGAGCTGTTCATAAAACAAACATGAGAGGTAGCATTAATGATATCAATGGTGAGCTACTCAAAAAAGGCAGTGACCTTCAGAAAGGAGCACATCTGCACCATCTCCATGACAAAAAGAGTTCCAGTTACTGCGAGGCAGAGACCAGGAAAACACAAAATTGACTTCGGTTTCATGCTAAATTAGTTGATCTCAGGAATGATCTCCAACAAAGGAACTGCCAACAGTTTGTTGCATTTAGAGCTGCCAAAGAAATCTCCTAAAACAAATCTGTTGATTAATACTTTGCCCAAGTCACTGTTCCTCACGTACAAGCCTCAATACTTGTTGAATTGCCGGCATCTCCAGCTGTCTTTAAGCTGGCATTGACCCACATTGACCGGAGTAGCACGGTGGCGCAATGGTTAGCACTGCTGTCTCACAGCGTCAGGGAGCCAGGGTTCAATTCCAGTCTCTGTCTATGTGATGTCTGCACGCTCTCACGTGTCTGTGTGCATTTCCTCTGGGTGCTCCAGTTTCCTCCCATGGTCCGAAGGTTGGGTGCATTGGCCATGCTAAATTCTCCAGAATGTGGTGACTGGAGGACTTTCACAGTTTCTTCATTGCAGTGTTAACATAAACTTACTTGTGACGCTAATAAAAAAGCTTTAACTTTATTATCTTCCCAGCAAACGTTACCATAATGTGAATGTGAACTATAGAATTTTACAGCACAGATGAGGCCATTTAGTCCAATGTGCCTGTGCCTGGTCTACCCATTTACCAGATACTTTTCTTCACATCCTTCTTTTTCAAGTATTTACCCCTCTCTCTTTTAAAAGCCTATCATGAATGTTGCTCAGCTCACTTGGACAATTTTGCTGCCTCCAAATGGGAGTGGTGGTTGGGTGGGAAGGGGGGACACGACTTTGGAGCCAGTTATACTGTCCAGTTCATTAACCAGCTGAGATCAGAAAATTCACAACAGATTAACGATCAGACCTGGGATCTGAGGAGCTCTGTGATTCAGTTCCACTCTGAAGGGTGCAATTACTGACTGGACCATGGAAATATGCAACATTTTCTATTCACCTGCTGATTACTGGTCAAAAGATTGGCAGTAAATTTGGAGATAACAGTCCATACCTATATACAGCAAGACCTGGACATTATCCAGGCTCGGGCTCACAAATGGCAAGTAACATTCACACCATTACATTGGGTCCAAAGATGTGTGGGTTAGGTTGATTGGCCATGCTAAGAAATTGCCCCTTAGTGTCCAGAGATGCATAGGTTAGAGGGATTAGTGTGTATAATATGTAGGGATATGGGGGTAGGGCCTGGGTGGGATTGTGCTCGGTGCAGACTTGATGGGCCGAAAGGCCTCTTTCTGCACTGTAGGGTTCTGTGATTCTATGATACCTTTGAATTTGGATAATGTTAGAAATTATACTTGAAACCTGTAAATCTGATGTGCTAAATGTAATTTTACAAGATGTAACTTTTAAATTTGAAGTGTCGCAAGTGCCAGGAAATGACCACCTTCAACTAGAGAAAGTCCATTTACACTCTCTGGCATTCAGCGGCATTACCATTGCTGAATCCCACACTATCAACAGTCTGGGGCTTACCATTGACCAGACAGTTAACTGGACCATAACCAATATTGTGGCTTCGAGAGCTGATCAGAGACTAAGGATTATGAGGAGAGTAACTCACCTCCTAACCGCTCCCCCCACCCCCCAAAAAAATCTGTCCACCATCTGCAAGGCACAAGTCGGGTGTGTAAAGTGGGGAAAGGGTTAATGCATTTCGTACCTTGAAGGAGGGAAAGGGTTAATGAATTTTGTATCTACAACATATCACAAACATAACCCTTCGTCATGGCTGATCTTTCCAGGCTTATATTGCTCCTGGAGTTAACGTAAATTACTTGCTCATGTCTTTCATTCTTTAAGTCTCAGAAAGACAAATGGTCGGATGTGAATATAGATGGTCAGGTGTAAATGTTATTTTGCAGACATTGCAAACCTTGTCTGTTTATGTTAATCACACAAGTAACCTCAAAGTCAGAGATGCCAAAGCAGTCGCAGGCATGGTAATTGAAGAAGGAAAATCAAAGATTTTGCCCAGAATTGGAAGTTTGTGTCATACTTGTTACTAAGACTCATAATGTATAAATACCCACTTGTATTTATTTTCAGTGAGAAGTCTTGTTTGGAACCAGTTTCTCCCAAAACTTTGGAGTAAAAGCCAGGGCTTTGAAATAAAAACCACCACATTTTGACTCACTAAGAGTCTCAGGGGTAATATTGTACTTACAACAAGTGTGATGGAATACTTTCCACTTGCCTGGATGAACGCAGCCCCAACAACACTCAAGGAGATTAACACCATCCAGGATAAGGCAGCCCCATTTGATTGACACGCCATCCACAAACATTCGCTCACTCTGCCATCAATGCACAATGGCAGCAATATGTATATTCACGAGATGCAGAGCAGCAACTCACTAAGGCGCCTTCAGCAGGGCATTCCAAACCTGTGACCTCTACTGTCTGGGGTGACAAGGGCAGCAGATTCATGGGAACTCCATCCTGACCTGGAAGTATATTGCTGTTCCTTCACTGTCGCTGGGTCAAAATCCTGAAACTACCTCCCTAACAGCACTAGGGGTGTACCTGCATCACGTGGAATGCTGTGGTCAAAGGAAGTGGATCACCGCCATCTTCTCAAGGCCAATTAGGGATGGACAATAAAACACTGATCTAACCAGCAATAAGCACATCCCGTGAATGAATGTTTAAATAATGATCCATGCATGCTTAACAATGGATGGTCAAATCATTTCTGGATATCATTATCTTGCCTCAGCCAAGAATGCCGAGTTATCTCAGCAAGAATCATGCCTTCAGAGGAGGAAAGGAGAAAGAACATAGAACATAGAACACTAGAGCACAAACAGGCCCTTCGGCCCACAAGTTGCACTGATCATATCCCTACCTACCAGGCCTATCTATAACCCTCAATCCCATTAAATCCCATGTACTCATCCAGAAGTCTCTTAAAAGGCCCCAACGAGTTCACCTCCACCACCACCGACGGCAGCCGATTCCATTCACTCACCACCCTCTGAGTGAAAATCTTATCCCTGACATCGCCTCTGTAAAAACTCCATAAGAATGGAACTCTTGAAAGGAAATATCTCCTGAAGCAAAGGATATCGTCTCTTTCCTTTCAGAATCACATCCCTACGCTTCCACTGAAATGGTAGAATGTTTAAGTATAAGGTATGAGGAGACACTGGATAAACTTGGATTATTTTCATTGGACAGAAGGAGGCTGATAGGCAATCTGATAGAATCCTTCAAACTTATGAGGCAGGGTGGAAAGTCAAAGGCTTTTTCCCAGGGTGGAAGGGTCAACTACAAGATGGCAGTGGTTTAAGGTGAGAGGTGGTAAGTTTCGGGGGGATGTGTGGGGAAAGTATTTTACACAAAGAGTGGTGGGTGCCTGGAATACATTGCCAGTGGAGGTGGTGGAAGCAGATACATTAGCAACGTTCAAGATGTATCTTGATCGACACATGAATGGGAAGCGAACAGAGGGATAGAAACCAAGTATCAACTTTGGTTTGGTGGGCCGAAAGGTCTATTCCTGTGCTGTATTGCTCTTCATAAAAATAGTTTTCTAAAACATATTTTACCATCAGAGTTTACCTTCAAAGCCAGAAATGGATTTCTGAAATCAAAAGAATCGTGCAAAAATTTACAAATTTACATTAAAAAATTTACTTAGCAAAATTGGACAACATTCTGAGTTCAGTCTGCTTCCAGGTCGCATCTCAATTTGAGAATTGCCAAACCATGGCTTATGTTATGTGTTTTCTGCTGAACAGGTTCAGGAGACAGATCACAGGTCCAACTCGGCCTGAACAAGGATCCAAACCAATGTTGTCGGCATTACTCTGAACCATATGGTTGCTGTCTAAGCTAACCTCCCCCCTTCCCATTCCCATCTCAGAATTAAAGATTGTTTTTAAAGCTTATTTATTAGTGTCCCAAGTAGGCTTACAACAACACTGCAATGAATTTACTGTGAAAATCTCCTGGTCATCACACTCTGGCGCCTGTTGGGATATATTGAGGGAGAATTTAGCATGGCCAATACACCTAACCAGCATGTTTCAGGTTGTGGGAGATTAGGGCCTTGTGGTCAGTACAGACTTGATGAGCTGAATGGCCTCCTTCTGTAATGTAGGGATTCTACAATTCTATGAAACTGGAGCACCCAGAAGAAACCCATGCAGACACGAGGAGAACTTGCAAACTCTGCACAGACAGTGAGCCAAGCTGGGAATCGAACCTGGGTCCCTGACTTTGTGAGCCAGCCGTGCGAACCATTGTGCCACCATGCCGCCTCCATTACTAATTAGAGAATTACAGAATTACTAATATTAAAAGAGTACAGGTTCTCGTTCAATGTGTGCATGTCTCCCACAGATTCTATGCCTTTACTTGGATATGCTTCCAAGATCAAAAAAGGGTTAGCTGCTGGACTGAAATTTGGAGTTTTATGTTCGGTATCATGGCACCAATTTTAGCTGCTCAGTGAGAAGCAACAATTAAAATGGACATACTTTGTACTTCCAAATGAAAAATGTTCTTTCATGTCTCCTTCATAAGGCTGAGACAAATCTCATCCTTGTCAGAGGAATCATCTTGTATTATCTCCCGCCTCCCCATTATTTCTGACAAGATTACAGGTTTCTGCTTGTCTATTCACCAGCTTGTCATTCTCCACACAGTCATTTCAATAGGAGATATAATAAATCGAGGGCAACTGGATATTGAGCAATTGCTTAAAGTAACAAAGGCTTTATTGCCAACGATAAACAAGTATTTACAATTACAGGCTCAGGCAAAATAAACCACGTGATTATACAGTCCTCACTGTCTCCAAATGAGGGTCCTTACCCTGACCCAGGACACACGCCCTGCATTCAATTGGCTCAGCTTCCAGGCTCGACACTCCATAGCATCCTGCCTGATCATGTGACTCTCAGGAAATGCCTCCCCCCCCCCCCCCCCCCCCCCCCATAAAGGAGCCACACTATCACAGGAGGAAACTCATGAAACGGATAGCGCAAAATGGAAGGGCAGGACCTATTGCTTGGTTGTGTTGTCTCCATCAGCACAATTCATCAGTAGCAGGCCAAACAAACTCAGAGAATTGCAGCACTTAAACGCATGAGGTGGAGATGCCGGTGTTGGACTTGAGTGGGCACAGTAAGAAGTCTCACAACACCAGGTTAAAGTCCAACAGATTTGTTTGGAGTCACGAGCTTTCGGAGCGCTGCTCCTTCATCACTCACCTAATGAAGGAGCAGTGGTTCAAAAGCTCATGATTCCAAATAAACCTGTTGGACTTTAACCTGGTATTATGAGACTTCTTACATTTCAACTCAAATTGAGTTTGGCGCAGGTTCAGATTCTGCAATTGTCTTATGAGGAAATGTTGGACAATAAGTTTGTATTCACTGGAGTTTCGAAGAGTAAGAGGAAACTTGATCGAGACCTTTAAGGCCCTGAGGGGCATTGATAGTGTGGATGTGGAGTGGATGTTTCCTCTTACGGGAGAATTTAGAATTAGGGGTCACTGTTTAAAAATAAAGATTCACTTATTTAAAATGGAGATGAGGGGAATCTTTTTTTCTCAAGAGGGTTGTGAGCCTTTGGAACTCTCTTCCTCAAAAGGCAGTGGAAGCAGGGGGTAGGATTTTGCACTCATCCCCGCGTCACGTTCACAGCAGCGGAGGAGGCTTACCATTGCCTGGCAGTGTGACCTCCTGTTGGAGATCCCATCAGGATCCCTGATGCGGTTTCCCATCCTATGCACCCCTCGTTGCCAGGAAACCCGCAGCGGGTGTCTGTCATAGGCTGCTCCGGAAGATCCTGTTGGCAGGAATGTCTGGAAAATTCCGGCTTTCGAATATTTTTAAGGCCGAGTTAGATCGATTCCTGATTAACAAGGGGGTGAAAGGTTATTGGGAGAAGGCAGCAATGTGAGGCTGAGATCACAATCAGATCAGCCATGATAGTATTGAATGGCAGAGCAGGCTTGAGGAGCTGAGTGGTCTACTCGTCCCTCTTGTACATGCATTTGTATGTCTGTGTGATGCCCTAGTTTAAAAAACATAGCCCTGAATTCTCCCCCTCACTGCGGTTCTTGGTGACGAATGAGCGTAAAATTCCTCAGAAGGCCTTCCCTTAGCTCCCCACCCTCTCTGACCTCTCAACAATTCCCTGGTGAGGTGGGTGAAGTCTCAGACAGCCAGCCACCCTCACCCCAATCGAGGTCCTTAAAAGATTGATTATTGCCCAATTAAGGGCCATTTCCCACCCTGCCTCAATATTTATGCAGGCAGGGGGAGAGTTTTCAAGTATGGGAGATGCCCAAAAATAATGGGGTTCAAGCCTTGTAGGGATGCCTGAAGTTAAAAGGGAATCTCTGATGGAGCCTCTGACCCTCATGCGGATTTCCACACACTGATGTTAATTCTCTGTGGGTGTAGATTCAGGGCAAGACCTTTCGGAGTCATGCAGACCAAAGTCACTCGCGGTGGAATTTGCAGTGACTCATTTTTGGTGATTTTAATAACAGTGTCAGTGGGAGCTTCATTGTGCTTTCCATATCTTTGAATCTTTTGCCGTATTAGAATTTAAAAAGCTTCCAAGATTGCATCTCCTCGAACATTTTGTGCCTGATGTGTTTGAATGACAGGTTAATGGCTTCAAAATTTAATTTTCGCAAAAAGGGATTTAAAGGATAAGTGGGTTTGAGTTCTTCACTTTTCTTAGGCCTCAGTTTCGAGTTGTTACAATGTTTTTTCATTCTGCCGCATCTTAATGAGATTAACGAGAAGTCTTTGCAGAATTGATGTTGGCAAGACAAGTCAAGATGCTTGGCATACATTTTTGTGTATCTATCCCTTTACACTGAACATCATAGCTTGCTTGACACAAAACACAAATAAATCATCAGGGTTAACTCAGAACAAGAGTCAACAAAGGGTTACCTTTTCTCCTTAGCTTAGATCTTTTATGATTCTCTTGTGGAGACCATGAATTGGATTCAACTTGCATTTGAATTTGTTTTTGGAGTAAGTCGAAAAGAAAGCAGAAGTAGGCCCATCCAGCCCTTTGAGCCTGCTCCACCATTCATTTTGATCATGGCTAATCATCAAATTCAGTACTCTGATCCCACTTTCCCCCCATATTCCTTGATCCCTTTAGCTGCTGGAGTTATATCTAATTTCTTCTTGAATTGGAGTCATAGTGATTTACAGCATTGGAAACAGGCCCTTCAGCCCAACTTGTCCATGCTGCCCCTTTTTTTAAACCCCTAAGCTAGTCCCAATTGCCCGCATTTGGCCCATATCCTTCTATACCCATCTTACCCAGGTAACTGTCTTAATGCTTTTTAAAAGACAAAATTATACCCACCTTTTCTACTACCTCTGGTAGCTTGTCCCAGACAGTCACCACCCTCTGTGTGAAAACATTGCCCCTCTTGCCACTTTTATATCTCTCCCCTCTCACCTTAAACCTATGCCCTCTAGTTTTAGACTCCCCTACCTTTGGGAAAAGATATTGACTATCTAGCTGATCTGTGCCCTTCATTATTTTATAGACCTCTATAAGATCATCCCTCAGCCTCCTACACTCCAGAGAGAAAAAGTCCCAATCTATCCAGCCCCTCCTTATAACTCAAACCATCAAGTCCCGGTAGCATCCTAGTAAATCTTTTCGCACAATATTTTCATAGAATCATAGAATCCCTGCAGTGTCAAAAAGGCCATTCAGTTGATTGAGTTTCCACTGCCCACATTCCCAGCCAGGTCCTACCCCTGTAACCCCATGTATTTACCCTGCAAGTCTGCCTGACACTTAAGGGACAATTTATTGTGGCCAATCCACCTAACCCGCTCATCTCTGGACTGCGAGAGGAAACCGGAGCACCCAGGGGAAAGCCACACAGACACGGGGAGAACGTGAAGACTCTGCATAGACAGTGACCCAAGCGGGGAATCGAACCCTGGTCCCTGGCATTGTAAGGCAGCAGTGTCAACGTAACGCCCCTGGCTTTGGCTTCAACTACTTTCTGTGGTAGTAAATTCCACATATTCATCACTCTCTGGGTGAAGAGATTTTTCCTTGCATCAATTCTAAAAGATTTATCCCTTATCCTCAAACTATGACCCCCTTAGTCTGGACTCCCCCAAGTAAGGAGATGGGTTAGGGCTTCCCCTGTGCACTCTGCACTCAATTAATGCTTGTCATACAATCACTGCAGTTATCACATATAGCAATCATATAGTGATTGAATTAACACGTATTAAAGGTTGCAGACTTAACAAGGCAAATAGACAACATTTGCAGAGCATTTAACTCAGGGAAAATGTATCTTAAATGTGGAAAAATGTCGAAATATGGAAAACAAGTCTACTAAAGTCTTTCGATTGTTATTTGATATGCTGCTAACCTGATTGGAAATGCTATTGATACCCTCCTTTCATATTAATGAGGTTTACCAAATTAAGAATGTGGAAGAGTGTGGAATGCCCTGCCTGCAACTTTAAGGGCATCTAAATGGTCATTGGATAAACATATGGATGATATTGGAATAGTGTAAGCTAGATGGGTTTTAGATTGGGTTTTCACAGGTCGGCGCAACATTGAGGGCTGAAGGGCTTGTACTGCACTGTAATGTTCTATGTTCTAAAGTAATTAGGGTGTTGAGATTTAACAAGGAAGCAGGTTAATTACTTTTCATTGGATGGGTCTGGGGTTGGAGGAACAAGCTGGTGGAAAGAGGCTGGGTGAGGGGTAATGGTAACAGGCTGGATGAGGGGTGATGGCAAGAGGGTGCTTGAAAGAGGCTAGGTGGGGGTAGTGGCAACAGACTGGGTGAGGGGTGGTGGCAACAGGCTGGTTGAGGGTGCTGGCAAGGATTGGTCAGCAAGTTTACTTTTAAGAACATTTTCTCATGCGATTTGTTCTTAAAAGTAAACTGGCTGAACAATCCTCATACCACCACCCTCCAAACAAAGGATAGTGGAGCTGATTGAATAACCTTTCTTTGTCATGTGCAAGTGACTATGATGATTTCTTGAGTGTGAAGGATGCTCGGTGTTTCACATTTGGAGGTGAGAGGCTGTACACACATGTTGACCGGGCTAACTGCCAGGCACAGTGAGATGGTACAATTGTGCCCATTGAATCAAGGCTTTTTCTTTTCAAGCAAGAGTATGGGAGGTTTCCTCAATGTTCTGGTCAATGTTTATGCATTAAGTACTGTGACACAGTGGTTAGCACTGTTGCCTCTCAGCACCAGGGTTCAATTCCAAACTCAAGTTACTGTCTGTGGGGTCTGCATGTTCTTTCTGTGTCCGTGTGGGTTTCTTCCGGGTGCTCTGGTTTCTCCCACAGTCTAAAAATGTGCAGGTTAGGTGAATTGGCCATGCTAAATTGCCCTTTTGTGTCCAAAGGTGTGTAGACTATGGGGATTAGCCATGTTAAACGTGTGAGGCTACGACAATAGGATGGAGGAGTGGGTTACTCTTTTGGTGTGTTGGTGCAGACTCAATGGGCCAAATGGTTTCTTTCTGCATTTGTGGGATTCTATGATTCTACAGTTCTCACCAACACATTAACTTGTAAACAGAGTTAATCTAAAGTAGCAAGGAGAAAGAATTTCAGATGAATGGTTTAGGAATTTATTGGTGTCTCATACTATAAGGACCTTAGATATTTCAATGCTTTTAAAGTTATTCTCTGGCCTAATCAAGTGTTAATACTTTGAGTGTTTGGTGAAGATTGTGCATCGTGATTCCAATAAAAGACCCAGTGTAAATAACAAATTTTTAATTACTTGCTAAATAACTTACAAATGCCTATTAAGCAGGAGAACAATGATAAATGTTTTTCATAAATTACAATTGTAAAAAGCTTTTTCATTTTGAAGTGTAGACTCAGCAGGTTGATTCTTCTTTTCTTTCCAGTACAAAGATTGAAAGAAGAAGGTTGCAAATAACAATAGATGATGCTCAAGATAAAAATAAATTACTTCCGATGCTGGAATCTGAAACAATCTTCACACAAGCCAGCCTCCCACCCGTTGACTCTGTCCATGCTTCCCACTGCCTCCGTAAAGCAGCCAGCATGATTAAGGACCCCACGCACCCTGGACATTCTCTCTTCCACCTTCTTCCTTCGGAAATACAAAAGTCTCAGATCACACACCAACCAACTCAAGGCAGCTTCTTCCCTGCTGCTGTCAGACTTTTGAATGGAGTCACCTCATTTTAAGTTGGTCTTTCTCTACACCCTAGCTATGACTGTCACACTACATTCTGCACCCTTTCGTTTCCTCCTCTATGAATGGTATGCGTGCAAGAAACAATACTTTTCACTGCTATGCTAATACATGTGACAATAATAAATCAAATCAAAATCAAAAACAGAAAACACTGGAAACTCTCAGCAGGTCGAACAGCATCTGTGGAGAGAGAATAGAGCCAACATTTTGAGTCTGGATGACCCTTCATCAGAGCTGAAAGCAAAGAAAATCGGGGTGGGGGAGTGCTGTAATTGGATAAAGGAAATGTAAATGGTGATGATGAAGTCTAGGAAAGGTGCTAAAAGCATTAGATGAGGCATTTCGGGAATTTGTAATAATCAACACCCACAAAGGCTGATATCAATATACCCAGAGTATCTTCAATGTGTGTGCCATATTCCAATGTACTATAGAAATCTTGTTACAGGATGTGCCGAAGATAAAGTTTAAAATTTATTTATTTGTCACAAGTAGGCTTACATTAACACTGCGATGAAGTTAGTGTGAAAATCCCCTAGTCACCTCACTCCAGCAGGTGTTCGGGTACACCGAGGGAAAATTTAGCATAATCAATGCATCTAACCAGACGTCTTTTGGACTGTGGGAGAGAACCAGAGCACCCGGAGGAAACCCATGCAGACATGGGGAGAACGTGCAAACTCCGCACAGACTGTGACTTAAGCTGGGAATCAAACCCAGGCCCCTGGTGCTGTGAGACAGCAGTGCTAACCACTGTGCCACCATTCTGCCCACGTTGTCTATTTAGATGACATATTAATTACTGGAGCTTCTGAAAAAGAACACTTAGCAAATTACAGGAGGAAGTGTTGAACAGATTTTAAAAAGCTGGGCAAGGGGCTCAAGAGAGAAAAATGTACGTTCCAAACCCACAAAGTAACATATTTGGGTTTCATGATCAATGCTCTGACTGCTTCCAATGGAGAAGGTTCAGGTGACCCAAGAGCACCAACCTCAGCAACATATCAGAACTGAAATCATTCTTAGGTTTGGTGAATTATTATGGACGCTTTATCCCCAACCTGTCCATGCTGCTGGCACCATTACATGTGCTTCTCAGGAAGTACCAAAGGAGACATTGGAGCGGGTTAAAATGATATTGCAGTCTTCAAGTCTTTTGATCCATTTTGATCCTGTGAAAGAAATAGTGTTGACCTGTGACCCAGGAGCAGCATTGTCCCCCAGCCTGGAGGCTGGTGTAAAGGGACCTATTGCTTTTGTTTCAAGAGCACTAACAGACACTGAGAGTGTCAATTCTCAGATCGAAAAGGAAGGTTTGGCTATTATCATAGAATCCTACAATGCAGAAGGAGGCCATTCAGCCCATTGAGTCTGCACCGACCACAATCCCACCTAGGCCCTATCCCCATAACCCCATGCATTTACCCTAGTGAGTCCCCCTGATACTAACGGACAACTTAACATGGCCAATCCACCTAACATGCACATCTTTGGACTATGGGAGGAAACCAGAGACCCTGGAGAAAACCCATGCAGACACTTCGGCCCATCGTGTTTGCACCGAACACAATCCCACCCAGGCCCTACCCCCATATCCCTACGTATTATCCCTCTAACCTACACATCCCTGGACACTAAGGGGCAAAGGGTACAATAGCAGCATTTAAGGGCCATCTAGACAAATACATAAATAGGATGAGAATGGGAGGGTACAGACTCCGTAAGTGCATGCGGTTTTAGTTTAGGCAGGCGTCATGATCAGCACAGGCTTGGAGGGCCGAAGGGCCTGTTCCTGAGCCGTACTGTTCTTAGTTCTTTGAAAAAGCAGTCCTCCGCACCTTTACAACTTTGACTGGCCCATTTTCTACAAATGTATGGTGCGGCTCAAACCTGCCAGGAGTTACCTACAATCCTGCCAGGAGTTACCTACAATCCTGCCAGGAGTTACCCACAATCCTGCCAGGAGCTATCCACAATCCTGTTGAATTGCTCATGGGACTTGTTGTTACTGTAACATATTAATTAAGAACTTAAAGGGGAAGGTATGTGGTAGTATGTCCCTTTAAGGGGGTGAATTATTGGAGGGTCACATGACTCATCTGGCCAATTGCGGCAAGACGAGTGAATTAAGAGTGGGAGCGCGGGATTTCTGGCACTTGGAGTCCAGGGTCAGGTTTTTCAGACCATCCTCACCCTGAAATCCCACCCGGGCTCAATGTACCTTTGATTTCTGAGGAGTGGTGGAGTTTGGAATCATTCTTATCTCTGTCTTGTATATAGTTACTTTTCCCCAGGTAAACCTCTGTTTATTTACCTGGCCTGTTGGTGATCAATTCCTCGCAGTTATTACAATGGTTTCGCTTTACAGCATGCAATGTACTCCCCAACTGAGGAATCGGGAGGATAGCAATCCGTCTTTCAGTTCAAGGAAATTTTATTTTGTTGCATTACAAATAACGTCGGCTGTTGTTAGCAGCGGATGATCTCGAATTACACAGACTTGGTTCCTTACTTTACCTGCCTTTTGACATCCTCCTCAAGGCTTCATCATGCAGAATTGTCACAGCTTCCATGCAATGTGGCTGTATGGGAAGCTTTTAAAATGTTCTTATTCTTAATGTCTGAAATCTTTGTATCCTTTCACTCTCGATATAGAAGGCGATGTGTTCCTTTGAAATGCTTTGCAATTTTTGCATTTCATAGAATCCCTGTAGTGCAGAAAGAAGTCATTCGACTCTGCACCAATAAAGTTTCTACCAGAGCCCCATCCCTGCAACCTCACATATTTATCCTTCAAATCCCCCTGGTATTAAGAGGCAATTTAGCGTGGCCAATTCACCTAACCTGCACATTTTTGAACTCCGGGAGGAAACAGGAGCACCCGGAAGAAACCCATGCAGACATGGGGAGAACTTGCAAATTCTGGAAAGACAGTGACCCAAGGCAGGGATTGAACCTGGGTCCATGGCACTGTGAGGCAGCAGTGCTAACCACTGTGCCACCGTGCCATATAGATGGTGTATAGAACGTGCTAGGGATGGAAGAAGAATAAATATCGACTGTAAGGTCATCAGTGCTGGTGCTTTAAGAAATTGACATCTTTCCTTACTTGCTTTACCACCAGGCTTTTGTAGTCAAATAGACCTAGTTCAAATCTGAAAACAATTGCTGATACACTATAGGGGAATGGAGTTTGTTAAAACTTGGATAATCACATCAGGAAGTCATCATCAGATCAGGAAATGCTACTGACAGCTGCCAGACCTGCTGAGACTTTCCAGCATTTTTTCTACTGATGGTAATTAGCTGAAACAATCGGAAAGGCAGAACTGGTAAACATACAAATTAGGAGCACAAGCAGGCCAATCAGCCCCTCGATCCTGCTGTGCTATTCAATAAGATCATAGACCATCAGATCATAACCTTATTAACCTGGGCTCAAATCCCATCACGGCAGATGGTGAAGTTCGAACTCAATATGTTATCACAAAGATTGGACGGGTGATTAACAATGAGAGGGAGTGTCTTGGGCTACAACATGATATAGACGGTCTGGTCAAATGGGCAGATATACATGGCAGATGGAATTTAACTCTGAGGTAATACACTTTGGAAGGAGTAATTTGACAAAAAAGTACTCAGTGGATGGTAGGACGCTAGGAGGTTCTGTGAGACAAATGGACCTTGGCGGGTTTGTCCACAGATCTTTGAAGGTGGAAGGGTACGTTGGTAGGGTGTGAAAAAGGCATATGGGACACTTGCCTTTATCAGTCGAGGCATTGATTAAAAAAGCAACGAAGTCATGTTAGAGTTATATAGAACTTTGATGAGGCCAGAGCTGGAGTGCTGTGTGCAGTTCTGGTGTCACATTATTGGAAGGATGTCTTTGCACTGGAAAGGGTACAGAAAAGATTTGCCAGATGCTGCCTGGGATGGAACATTTAAGTTATGAAGAGAGGTTGGATAGGCTTGGATAGTTTTTGTTGGAGCAGAGAAGACTGAGGGGAGACAAGGTTATGAGAGACGTGGACAGAGTGGATAAGGAGCAGCTGTCGAAGGCTCAGTCACGAGGGGACATCGGTTCAAGGTGAGGGACAGGAAGTTTGAGGGTAATGTGAGGGAAGCCTTTTTACCCAGAGAGTGGTGATGGTCTGGAATGCGCTGCCTGTGAGGGTGGTGGAGACGGGTTGCCTCACATCCTTTAAAAAATGTGTAGATGAGCACTTGGCACATCATAACACTCAGGGCTGTGGGCCAAGTGCTGGCAGATGGGATTAGATGGGTGTTCAGGTGTTTCTACTGTGTCGGTGTGGACTCGATGGGCTGAAGGACCTCTTCTGTGTCTTATTGTTCTATGATTCAATGACTCAGTTCAGTCGTGTTGGGACTTTGTACTTCCTAGCCACCAGCCATTTGGGGAACTGACAAGGATCTGGGTCTAGACTTCTTTCCTTAGCTTGGGAGAAAAAGGCACAAATCCAGATCCAAAAAGAAGGAGAAAAATAAACACACCTTATATAAATCACACAGAATTGTATCTATAAAATTACTGAGAGGGCCCCAATTGGGGAATTTGGCAAGTTCCACATGGTCTTAATACTCCACCTGTAAAATGCATTCTTCATTCTGTAATTTTCTCTGTGATTAGTGAATAGTTAGTAAAATGCTTTGTAATGCAAGCTGCAATTTGCCAAGCGATTCCAATCCCATCAATGCCACCAAGTAAAGGCTGCCTAATGATAATTGGACACCATTATGGTAATTTAATGAGTCACACTTTCATTTATTTCTAAATAGGCATTTACAGAAATGCAGATCCCTGGCATCTTCAATTCAGCACATTTACTGTAAATGATCTGGATGTCACGTCAGGACAGGTGGGCTTTGAAGCTCTGTAAAGATTAAAGCAAATTACCGCAGACGCTGGAATTTGAAACCAAAAGAGGAAACGCTGGAAAATCTCAGCAGGTCTGGCAGCATCTGTAAGGAGAGAAAAGAGCTGACGTTTCGGGTCCAGATGACCCTTTGTCAAAGCTAAAAGACATAGAAAGTGGGAGATACTTACACTGCAGGGGAAGGGAATGTTAGATGAGTCATAGCCACAAAAACAAGGGGAAAGGCTGCTAATGGCAGCCCATAGAGAGAATAGAAGATGTGAACGGCCAAACGGCAGAGAAGCTGAAATCAGAGGGTAAACTGTGACAGGTGGAGATGTGGGGGAAGAGGGGGGATGGCTGGGAGAGAGGTAAACTGCAGAAAAAGGGGAAAAGAGGAAGCAAAAGGAAAGAAAGGGAGATAAAATGGGGAAAGAGTAGGGGGAAGAAAAATAAAAGAAAGACAATAAAGAAATATAAGGTAGAGAATAATAAAAAAAATGGAAACAAAGGGACAGAGGTGGGGTAGAACTAATCTGAAGTTGTTGAATTCGATATTGAGTCCAGAAGGCTGTTAAGTGCCTAGCCGGAAGATGAGATGCTGTTCCTCCAGTTTCACTGGAACATTGCAGCAGGCCAAGGATAGACATGTGGGCATGGGAACAGCATCGTGTGTTAAAATTCTGTAGCTGCCTGCAAGCTGTTGAAGAACTGGTCTCTTTTCTTTCCTGTCCAACAACTCTCTTCACTGAAAACCCTCTCCCTTTGTCTCTCTGTAGATGCAGAACATGAAAGCCTCAGATTCAGAGATTTTCCAGCTCTTCCCACCAGTGGGATATTCTGGTCCTGCCAAAGACAACTCTCCCAGCAGCAGGTTCCCCAGTGGTGGGATGGGTGAACTACAGAATCCTTAGAACCCTTTACAGTGCAGAAGTGGGCCATTCGGCATTGCATCTGCACTAACGCTCCAACAGAGCATCTTATCCAGGCCCACCTCATCCCTGTAACCCTACACATTTCCCATGGCTAATTCCCCTAACCTGCTCACCTTGGGACACTAAGGAGCACTTCAGCATCACCAATGCACCCAATTTGCACTTCTTTGGACAGACATGGAGAGAACATACAGACTCCACACAGACAGTGACCCCCAAGCCGGGAATTGAACCCGGGTCCCTGATGCTGTGAGGCAGCAGTGCTAACCAATGGGCCACCGAGCCACCCAAAAATGCATTCTGTTGTTCAGCGGCTACACCAACATTGACGCCAGGTAATGCCAGGATTGATCTCACCTGCCATGCATTCTGCGCAGGTAAACAACCTGTTGATCCTTTCAGTAAAAGTTGACACTTCAACAAAGGCCACTTGAGTGAGCCCTTGAGGAGGCAGCAGACGTTGGTGGGATTGTACCCTAGAAAGGAATAAATATCATCAGGAAACAGCAGAGAATCGGTGAAAGAAATATACAGATTTGCAGCAATCACTTCAGCTATCGGATTGTCATTCCTGGTCACACATGGTGCGAGTGGGATATTTAAGCTCAGTGTGACTTTGGTGGGATTTGTTCCCATGCTGCTGACTGGTTGTTCACAGCGACAGTGATGTAATAGTAATGCCACTGGGATATTAATCCGGAGCCACCCACTAATGGTAGTGACTGTGGCATCTACTGAGGCCGTGACAAAAAGCCCTGCTGGCAAGAAGACAACCACCGAGGTCATCAGGGCCAACAAGACAGCAATTTTCCTTCAGCGCTGCTGCCACTGAGGGTCAGGGGGGTGCACCAAACACCACAATGAAGCACTCGCAGGCAGATGTTTAAATCACTGTGAACACTGGGTGGGTTTGCCACCGGTGAGGTTTTTGTTCATTTTCTCAAAGTGGTATTTTGTTTCTGTGTTACTGTCTCCAACCACTTCGTGTTCTGATTCTTGTTTGGAAGTAAATGTTCTGTTTTAATGGCCTGATGTCCTTCCATAGGTGCAGGCCTCAGCACGGCCTCAGATGGACAACAGGGGCAGCAGACTTTATTCCAGAGGCTGAGAGGTGACATTGGCTCATGGCATTGCCTTCTCAGAAATATGTGTGAAAGAGGCTTAGATTGAGATTGAAGCCAAGCCTTGGCAGCCAAGGTGAATGAGTTAATGCCTCCCTGATAATTCATCAAGGCTGCCTCCTAGTTCTCACCCTCTTTCTGTCCGTGCTCTTCATCAGATCCACCTATAGACTCTTACCCTGAGATGTGTGGAGCTGCCTTGGTGCCCTGATCCTTGAATGGGTCTCCCTTGCCAATGCCAGATTTTGCAGTGTGCAGTTAACCATGACAATAAGTGATGCTCGCTCTGGAGGGTATTGCATGGACCCCATGGGATAGACCAGGAAGTGAAATTTCATCATCAGTAGCCTTATTGTCCTCTTCTCTCTAATGGATGCATGACACAGATTGTATCTCTCCTTCTGTCTCCGAGGGTTCCAAGGTAGTGCCATGAACCATCTTTCCAGCGGAAAGCCATCAACCCACCACCATGCCGAGCTGGAGCCATGAACAGCCTTGGCATTTGGGAGTGTCGTGGTATGGACACACCATGGAAGCTGCCTCAGTACCTCGCGCAGGCTTGCTGTGTCTAGATCCTGTGGTTGTCTGCTGCCTGGACCTTCTTGGAGTGATATCCCTTGCTATTCACAAAGGTATCTGGGTGACCCTCTGGTGCCTTGGTGGCTACATAGGTGCGATCCAAAACTCCCTGGATACAGGGGAACCCTATGAAACCTCTGGCTCACTCAGCCAGGCTGGTTTGGTCCATCTGCTAATGGGCGAAAGTGCAGACACACCTGAACAGAGTGGCAGCTACCAGCTTGACACTGCTATGGACAACTGGTCAGAACACTCTGCTCAGATCCTCCACTGACCCCTGGAAAAAATTCAATGAATAAAAAGTGAGGGCAACTGTGATATTCAGAGCCAGTGGCATTGGGTGTCCAACCATTCAATTGGAAGCAACCTCCAGCTCAGTAACGTGGCATTGGATGTCAGACATGTTGAGGTAGCCTGTACATCTTAGCAGGATGGTGGAATGCTATGTGGGCCTGTCCTCCTTGCCCTCCCTGCTGGCCCTGAACCCAATATTCCCGTGCCTCTCCTCCCAAAGATCTCTGCCGCGGCGCTCTCTCTGGGCACCTGACCTCCTCTCTTTTTGGCCCCTCTTTTCCCCCTCAGAGGAGGTCCCATCAGTGGGGCACACAATCCCCATTTGTTGAAATGTGGATGGCAATGCTCTGTGTGCTGGATGTGACAAAGACAGAAATGGTCCAACAGAATTACCAGAACAAAAAGAGTCCCCAGAACACAATCAGCAATGCAAATAGATTGCAGCAAGCCAGAAGAAAAGGTTGGAATCTCAACACCACTGCAAAATCTCGCCTGAACTTCTAACAACTCACATAGCCAATGCGTCTTTCTCCTTTTTATCCCACCTTTGGATGAGAAAAGTGAAAAAATGGGATAGCCACATGTCTGTATTGTCCATGCACCAATCTGAAAACCATATGGACAATGGGTGAAATCTTACTAAAAAGTGGCAAAGTTTTTTTATCTTTTAATCTTTAGTGTCATAAGTAGGTTTAGATTAACACTGCAATGAAGTTACTGTGAAAATTCCCTAGTCGCCACACTCTGCCACCTGTTTTGGTACACTGAGGGAGAATTTAGCATGGCCAATGCGACTAACCAGCACATCTTTCGTATTAGAATATAACCAAAATTAACATTGGAGCTGTTGTAGTGTGACCAATGGTGTCATAAAGTTTATTTATTAGTCACAAGTAAGGCTTATATTAACACTGCAATGAAGTTACTGTGAAATTCCCCCAGTCGTCACAGTCCAGCACCTGTTTGGGCCTGTACCTAGCCAGCATGCATTTCAGAATGTGGGAGGAAACCAGAGCACCTGGAGGAAACCCACACAGACACGGGGAGAACATGCAAACTCCACACAGACAGTGGCCCAAGCCGGGAATCGAACCCGGGTCTCTGGTGCTGTGAGGCAGCAGTGCTAACCACTGTGCCACCCAACCTGTAAGAGTCAGCTGACCCAATAAATTATGTAACCAATGACAAAATGATGTGGTGATCAGCTGATTCAGAAGCTGCTGGGGTTTGTGGGAGCTTGGAATAACCAGGGTGAGGCCTCAAGTGTTGGAGTAATGAAGTTTCTTTATTAAGCCTTTTTCTTTGATTTATGAGTTTATTGTATTTCTGACAACTGAGGAGTTCCTTCTGATGCATCGGCATGTGGGAGGCATGGTAGCACAGTGCTGCTTCGCAGCTCCAGGGTCCTGGGTTCGATTCCCAGTTGGGGTCACTGTCTGTGTGGAATTTGCACATTCTCCTTATGTCTGCGTGGGTTTCCTCCGGGGGTGCTCCGGTTTCCTCCCACAGTCCAAAGATGTGCAGGTTAGGTTGATTGGCCATGCTAACATTGCCCCATAGTGTCCTGAGATGCGTAGGTTAAAGGCATATGGGGGTAGGGCCTGGGTGGGATTGTGGTCGGTGCAGACTTGATGGGCTGAAGGGCCTCTTTCTGCACTGTAGTGTTCTTCTATTCTATTTTGGACTGTGGGAGAAAACTAGAGTACCCTGAGGGAGCCCACGCAGACGCAGGGAGAATGTGCAGACTCTGCACAGACAGTGACTCAAGCTAGAAATTGAACCCAGGTCCCTCTGTGTCAGGGTCTGACTGAAAACTGGCGTGTTTGAGAAACACATCAGTTGTTTCTCTCCAGACCTTCTGACGCTTAGTCAAAAAAAAACAGACAAAGGAGGAAAATGTTTCATGCCATCACGTTGAGGGACAGAACCTAAACACGCTGATAAAACTCGGCTGCACCGAGTGGTGAGCTGGCAGTACCAACCTGTGCCAGGGGAATCCCAAGACAGGGTGACACCTGGGTGAACCTGCTGTAAATCTTATCAAGGTGACGTCACGTGTGCAGGTTTGAAAACATGGTGAAGGGTAAGTATCAGGCGGTGGGGGGAGTGAGTGTTTAATGATATTAAGCCTATTCATGCATTAAAATGAGATTCCTGACTTGTATGGGCGTGAACCTCACAATGGCACCAACAAAGGATGGGAAAAATCACAGAACGCAATCTCACCGGAGAGAATCATGTTTCCCAATTCTCTCCGAATCTTCTGCCCATGTTGCTGTTCTCTCTGATGAAGAAAGCGGGTTGAAAATCATCCCCAGAGTTAAATTCCAGTCAATTGGATTCTTAATTCCTTTAACTGGCTGTTTAGTCATTGGCAGACGTGCATCTGACTCCCGTTTGTACCCACCAGCTGAAATATCACACAATGATGTCGGGACGTGTGCCTAATGTCTTCTTGCATGATTTCTGTGTTACTGAACACCCGCCTGAGTAAGGTAATGTTCTCACTTATGTGCTTCAGTCTCGAGGCTTGAAAACACAGCCTTGCTTACTCGGAGGTGAAAGGGCTACCTACTGAGCCAAGGTAGACACATGATAAAACAAGAAATTAGCAAAAATAAGAAGCCAGCTAAGCACAACCTCCACATTTTAATTAGAGCTTGTGATAAATTATTCTCGTTAACTTCAATTACAGTAATGGTACAGTTCTCATCAGTAAGATTCTTCAATCTTTTAGTGCATCTTCAGCGAATCTAACTCTCAGGCTTTGCTTCATACTAGTAATTGTCTGGTTATTATCTGACCATCTGTGCAAGAGGTTGTAAAAGCAGCCCTCTGGCAAGCTTTGTTTATGGGAGAAGTTCCTAGAAGCACTCACAAGAACATTTGACTGCATAGTTATTCACAATTGTCAGTATTTTAAATAGCAAATTTATTTTTATTTTGTGCCCACGCGCAATGGATAAATCCACGTTTGTTCAGAGCTGCACAGGTTGACATAGTATTTATTTATTTTTGCCTCATCCCAATCTTGACATCGGGGCAGGGGGTGAGACCACATTTTGGGAGTCCCGCTCTTTTCTTTGCAAAGCATATTTTTTCTGAACCCCCTTTAGTTTCAATGCTTCCCACTGCTCTGATATTCATTTACTTTCAGGTGGCTGTTTCTAGATCACTTTTGCCAACCCACACGTCGGGCGAGATTTTATGGCCTCACTCAGGTAAGATTTTAAAATCCTGCCTGAGGCTAACGGAGATTATGGCCATCATCTCAGTAAAATTCTCCAGATTAAGATTTTTACTTTTGGTCCATCTTTATCCTTTTCTGTAACCATTTCAAATCTGATTGAATTATGATCACTGCTACCAAGAGGCTCCCCCTCTTTCATCTATCCAGCTTCATTCCCTAACTAAATCCAGAATTGTCCTTTTTTGTTGGGCTTGCTAAACCTTTTTTTATTTTCTTTCATAGGATGTGGGCTTCACTGGCAAGGCCAACATTTGTTACCTGTCTCTAATTGCCCCTTGAACTGAATGGCTTGCTCTACCATTTCAGAGGGCACTTAAAAGTCAATCACATTGCTGTAGGTCTGGAGTCACATGTAGGCCAGTCTGGGTAAGTACGGCAAATTTTCTTCCCTAAAAAACATTAATGAACCAGATGGGTTTTTATGACAAAGGTTTCACAGTCATCATGATTTTGATTTGTCATGGTAGAACTTGAACCTGGATCATTGAACCTGCAATGCAGATGGAGGCAATACAGCCCATTGAGTTTGCACTGACTTTCTGATAGAGCAGCTTATCCAGCCCCAACCCAATACCCTATCCCTTAACATCACATATTTGCCCTGCTAATCCCCCTAACCTATAAATTTTGAGACACTAAAGGACAATTTAGCATGGCCAATCCGCCTAATCTTTGGACTGTGGGAGGGAGGAAATACAGACAGGGGGAGGAAATACAAACTCCATACAGACAACTGTCCAAGGCTGGAATCAAACCCAGGTTCTGATGCTGTGAGGCAGCAGCGTTAACCATTGGTCCCCAGAGTGTTACCTAAGGCCTCTGGATTACTTGCCCAGTGAAATTGCCATGATGCCACCATCTCCCCTAGACTTTTACACTGGCAATGCATTACAGTCAAATTCAATTAAGAATGATAAGATGCAACTGCTGTCAGGATCAGTACAGACTGGGTGGAAAACAGTGGTGTGTTAGCTTGAAGGATGTGGAGAGTTTCAGTAGAAATTTCTGCAACTAAAAATGAAATTTTGGATCAATATTTTTAACATTCTACCTTTCACCACAGGCGGCATGGTGGAATACTGGTGAACACTGCTTGCCTCACAGCGCTAGGGACCTGGGTTTGATTCCTGGTTTGGGTGAGTATGCGGAGTCTGCACATTTTCCCCGTATCTGCGTGGGATTCCTTTGGGTGCTCTGGTTTCCTCTCACAGTCTGAAAGATGTGCTGGTTAGATGAATTGACCATGCCAAATTCTCCCTCAGTTGTACCAGAGTGTGGCGACAAGGCGATTTTCACAGCAACTTCATTGCAATGTTAATTTAAGCCTACCTGTGTCACTGATAAATAAGCAAAAACTTTGTGGACCTGAACATATAGCTGCCTCGGGGAATATAACATTCCTCAAGTTCCCCTGCTCTCCATACATCCACTTGCAATGAAGATTTCTCCCAATCTAGTGTGGCATTCCGCATATCCCATCATCATTGAGTCAGAGCATGATTACCACAGGATGGAGCAGAGAAAGTTAATCAAACAACATTTAAACCAACTGGACCTCTTCGTAAATCACCAACATGGGGGCAACATAACTGGCATAAGGATCACAGTGAGGTAGAAAAGGCTGTTTGATCAAAGAGGCAATAGGGGCACTCTCCCATTTACTGCATGAGGACTTAGTTACATAGAAATATAGAAACTAGAAGCAGGAGTCAGCGATTTGGCCCATCAAGCCTGCTCCACCATTCGTTTTGATCACAGCTGATCATCAAATTCAATATCCGGATCCTTCCTTTCCCTCCTATCCCATGATGCCTTCAGTCCCAAGAGCTATATCTCATTCTTTCTTGAAATCAGAACATGTTTTGGCCTCAACTACTCTCTGTGGCCGTGAATTCCACACATTCACCACCCTCTGGGTGATGAAATTTCTCCTCATCTCAGTTCTGAAAGCTTTACCCCGTATCCACAAGCTATGACCCCTAGTTCTGGACTCCCCCACCATTGGGAACATTCTCTCTGAATCTACCCTGTCTAACCCTGTTAGAATGTTATAAGTTTCTATGAGATTCCCTCTCACTCTTCTAAACTCCGGTGAATATAATCCTAACTGACTTAATCTTCCCTCATATGACAGACCTACCATCCCAGGATTCAGTCTGCTAAACCTTACTGCACTCCCTTATAGCAAGGACATCCTTTCTCAGATAAGAACACCAAAACTACACACAATATTTCAGGTGTGGCCTGACCAACGGCCTATATAATTACGCCAAAACAGTCCTATCTCTACACTCAAGATTGAGCAGAAGAATTTCAATGTAATTTATAGTGGAATGTGTCACAATGCAATCAAATTGCAAAATTTGGGTGCGCTGACCTCCTTAAATGGAATAAATCAGAGTAATCAGTGGGGACAAGTCACCAAGTTGATTTCCCCAAGGGTGACTCAAACAGCAGTTCGAGGGGCGCTAGGAAAGCGTATGGTATGTTAGCCTTCATAGGAAGAGGTATAGAATATAAGAGTAGGAGTCTGATGTTGCAGTTGTATAGAACGTTGGTTAGGCCTCACTTGGAGTACTGCATCCAGTTCTGGTCGCTGTACTACCGAAAGGATGTAGAGATCCTGGAGAGAGTGCAGAGGAGATTTACCAGGATGTTGCCTGGTATGGAAGGGCTGTCTTACGAGGAAAGATTGAATGAACTTGGGCTGTTTTCCCTTGAGAGACGTCGGCTGAGGGGGGATCTAATAGAGGTTTATAAGATTATGAAGGGGATAGATAGAGTAAATGGTGGTAAGCTTTTTCCGCTATTAGAAATGGATAGAACGAGGGGTCACGGGCTTAGGGTGAGGGGGGCTAGGTATAAGACAAATATTAGAGGGCAGTTTTTCACACAAAGGGTCGTGGGGGTGTGGAATGCACTGCCGAGTAAGGTGGTGGAAGCAGGCACGCTAGAGTTGTTTAAGAGTCACTTAGACAGCCATATGAGCGGGCTACATATAGGGGGATATAGTAGGCCTTACTTAACATTGTAGGCCTGGGAATACGTTTTGCCTCAGGGATGTTAGTCTTTGCCTGTTTAATAATGAATTTTTTTGTCTCCACAGGCATTTAAGTCCAGCAAGGGGCATGCATGCGGCAGGTTGTAGTGGGCTGCTCTTGGACGTTGCTTTGGGAGTTGCCTATTGCTTCATGTCGTTAGTGTGCTTAAACTGGACCATCTCGAGGGCAACATGACAGCTCAGAGACTATCTCTGTTGCTGTGCGGACACATGGATTTGGGCCTGTGTATGTGGGAGTTTGCACGTTCTCCCCGTGGTTGCGTGGGTTTCCTCCGGGTGCTCCGGTTTCCTCCCACATCCCCCAAAGATGTGCTTTTAGGCTGATTGATTGGGTACTAAATTGTCCCTAAATTGGACCTCCCTGATCCTCGCACGTTAGGTGTAGACTAAAATCATGAATAGGTCACTGAGACAGGGGGACGGCGGCGCGGGCTCGTTGGGCCGAAGGGCCTGTTTCCCGTGCTGTGTTGTTCTTTGTTCTTTGTTCTTTGTTCTACATCAAAGCACATATCTCAGAATGCTCATCAGGAAGAACAGTCAAATTCTTCAAGGCTAGTTTTTCTAGCTGGCTTGGCTTTTAGGAAAAGGCTTGACACTGTATTCTAGTTTGAGAATAAGAATTGTAGGCAACTTCAAAATAAGATGAGGCCAGCACCGGACCATCATGGGGAGGTGACTCCAACAGCGTTGGAGGTGAAAACGCACAAGAGGACGACATTGTGATGCTACTCTCAATGCTGCCTGCAACTTTCCTGTCTTAGACTTCAATCATTCTCTCCTTGATTACATGACATCCACATCAGACTCAGAGTAATTATGGCGCCTTTAGAGCAGCAGGGTGGCAGAGTGGTTAGCACTGCTGCCTCTCAGCACCAGGGACCCTGTGGAGTTTGCATATTCCCTCTGTGTCTTTCCTCTGGGTGCTCCAGTTTCCATACTCCAAAGATATGCAGGATAAGTTGATTGCTAAGTTGACCCTGGTGTCAGGCAGGGTAAACACATGGTGTTACGGAGATAGGGTCTGGATGGGATTGTCATCACTATAGGCTTGATGGGCTGAATAGCCTCCTTCAGCACTGTAGGGATTCTATAATTCTATGAATCCCTTTCGCTTCTGTTCCAGGTCCTGCTGCCTGCTTGGGTTACTTCTGCCATATCCCCCTTCATTTAAAAAGCCAGTTGAGCTTGTTTACTTCCTGGCCCAAGTGTTTTCCTTCTTACTTGCTGCTACGCCAGTAAGCCACTGCAACCCTCAGCCAGAACTATTTAAAGGCTGTGCAGACATTTCCATTACACTCCAACACATTATTTGCTGGTTGATCATCCAATAGCTATTGCAAGTGAACTGGCCCAAATCTGCCCTGTGTATTTCATTGCCATTATTACATATTTAACTGGCTGCTGGAGTGGCTCAATGGCTGGCTGATCTGACCCTTAGCTGGAAAGTCCTACGTTCAAGTCCCAGTCTAGAGGTTGTTGGCTTTGAAGGAACACAGACCCAAACTAGGGTGCATCAGTGCCAATCCCTGGCCCAGATAAATAGCAAGGGTTAGCAGCAAGAAAGGCATCTGACTCTAAAACCACTCACAGATTCCAGAAATGATTATTGATATCATATTACTGATTAGGGCCTCATGGCAATATTTTATGTGTTTAATGGACTCCTGGGACAAACTTACTCACTCTTACCTCTTTTTCAGTAAAATATTGTTTTAAAGAACTCAAACTCTGAATGGGGACATTACGGTTCAGAATGATGTGTGGCTGAAGTCATACAATCATAAAATCATAGAGTCCTACAGTGCAGAAAGAGGCCATTCGGCCCATCGAGTCTGCACTGCCCATAATCTCACCCAGGCACCACCCCCACATCCCTACATATTTTACCTGCTAATCCCTCTCACCTACGCATCTCAGGACTCTAAGGGGCAATATTAGCACGGCCAATCAACCTAACGTACACATCTTTGGACTGTGGGAGGAAACTGGAGCACCCGGAGGAAATCCACGCAGACACGAGGAGAATGTGCAAACTCCACACAGACAATGACCTAAACCGGGAATTGAACCCGGGTCCCTGGAGCTGTGAAGCAGCAATGTTAACCACTGTGCTACCTTGCTGCCCAAAATAGACAGCATAGACTGAGAAAAGCAAGTTTTCTTCTGTCTCAGGCATGAGTGAACCAGCTGAGTTTTTGCATCAGTCCAACAGGTTCATCGTAGAATCCCTACAGGGCAGAAGGAGGCCACTCAGCCCATTGAGCTTGCACAGCCAACAATCCCACCTAGGCCTTATCCCCATAATCCCACCCTATTTACCTTAGCTAGTCCCCCTGACACTAAGGGGCAATTTAGCTTGGCCAATGAGTCTAACCCGCACATCTTTGGACTATGGGAGGAAACCAGAGCACCTGGAGCAAACCCACGTAGACACGGGGAGAATATGCACACTCCCAGTGACCCAATCTGGAATTGAACCTGGGTCCTTGGTGTTGTGAAGCAGCAGTGCTAACCACTGTGCCGTCACTTTTTCTCCAGCCAACATTTCATTTCCAGTTTTTAAAAATAATTGATTGAAAATACCAAAGTGGAACGTGAATTTACATTCTCTGATTATTGATGAAAGGCTCTGGATAATATTACACTAGCCTAATCAATGATTTATGATTTTTAAAAAGCCCAATTGCTTTGTTTGAATTTTCCATTGCATTTATGGCAGATTGTGGGAAATTTAAGAGTTGAATGGCCATCACCTTGAGGAGGCCTACCACAACCTCGATTTAACCAAATAGGGTAGCACTGCTGCCTCACAGTGCCAGGAACCTGGATTCAATTCCAGCCATGGGTCACTGTCTGTGTGGAGTTTGCACATTCTGCTTGAGTTTCCTCCGGGTACTCCAGTTTCCTCCCAAAGATGTGAAGGTTAGGTTGCTTGGTCATGCTAAATTGATCCATAATGTCAAGGAGATTAGCTGGGTAAAAATGAGGGGTCACGGAGGTAGAGGCTGGGGGGTGATTGTTGACAATGCAGGCTCGATGGGCTGAATAGCCGCCTTCTGCGCTGTAGGGATTCAATGATTCAATGTTGAGTCTTTTGCTTTTCTAAAGGTTCGAATATACACTTTGTGTAGCATATTCCATGCCAAGAATAACACTACAATCAAATCAAAACTACAACAGCTAATTGCAATCACTAGGGCTTTGATATTTATGGGGAGTTGGGGAAAGAGTGGGACTGTCTGTCATTGGCCAATAGCCCTTCAAACTCAGAAGACTCAGAGGTCCATCTGAGCTTAGCACTGACCACAATCCCACCCAGGCCCTACTCCCATACACTTATCCTAGCTAGTCTCCCTGACACTAAGGGGCAATTTAGCATCGCCAATCCATCTAACCCGCACATCTTTGGACTGTGGGAGGCAACCGGAGCACCCGGAGGAAACCCAGACAGACATGGGGAGAATGTGCAAACTCCACACAGTGACCCACGCCAGGAATTGAACCCGGGCCCCTGGTGCTGTGAGGCAGCAGTGATAGCCACTGTGCCACTTTCCCATGACTGGAATGTCGTCCAGGTCTTGCTACATTCAGCCACTTACTGCTTCAGTGAATACTTTGTATCTGTCTTTACTAAAGAAGATGCTGTTGACAAAGTTATAATGAAAAAGGAATAAGTTGAGATATTGGTCGGGCTAAAAATTGATAAAGAGAGAGTATTAGAAAGGTTGGTTAAATTTAATAAGTCACCAGTAAAATATGGGAACTATTTCAGGATACCGAGGGAAAGAAGAATGGAAATTGCTGAGGCACTGACCTATCTTACATTCCTCCTCAAGTGTAGGCTCTGTGCCAAAGGACTGGAGAGTTCCAAATGTTACCCTTTTAGTTCATAAAAAAGGGTGTGAGTATAAACTCACCAATTTATGGCCAATCAGTTTAATCAGGAGAAGATATAAAATACAGTAATCCTAGCCCAAATTAACAGTAATTTGGACAATTATGAGTTAACTAAGGAAAGCCGCCATGTACTTGTCAAGGGTAAAATGTGGGCAGTTTTGGTCGCCGCACTTACGCAAGGATATTTTGGCCTTGGAGGGAGTGCAGAGGAGGTTTACTAGGCTGATACCGGAGTTGAGGGGGTTGAGCTATGAGGAGAGGCTGAATAAACTAGGCTTGTGCTCGTTAGAGTTTAGAAGAATGAGGGGAGATCTCATTGAGACGTATAAGATGACGAATGGGATGGATAGGATAGAGGTGGAGAGACTCTTCCCGCTCAAAAAGGACAGTAGGACTAGGGGGCACAGCCTCAAGATAAAGGGGGGGCGGTTTAGAACGGAGTTGAGGAGGAACTTCTTCACTCAAAGGGTGGTGAATCTCTGAAATTCTCTGCCCGTTGAAGTGGTGGAGGCTGCCTCGCTAAATATTTTTAAGATGCGGGTTGATGGGTTTTTGGTAAGCGAGGGGATTAAGGGTTATGAGGAGAGGGCGGGAATGTGGAACTGATCCACTTCAGATCAGCCATGATCTTATTGAATGGCGGGGCAGGCTCGAAGGGCTAGATGGCCTACTCCTGCTCCTATTTCTTATGTTCTTAAAATGTGTGGAAATAATCTGATTGAGTTTTTTGATGAAGTTACAGGAAAAGTTGAAAACCATTGCGTGGTTAATATTGGTGTTGCATGAATTTTCAAAAGGCCTTTGATTGACTTCAGGAAGTCAGACTAGTGGAGTGTGAAGTGAAATGTTTTGATAGAAAGAACAAGAAAAGGCAATAAAAGTTAAGGGATACAAATCTTAAACGGTTGCAGGGACAGAGGTGCCTGGGGTATATACAAATTATTGAAGACGACAAGTGGTTTGGAACAGGGAATTCTAAACTTTATAAACAAAAGCAAGTCTGACTTATATGTGACTCCAGACTCGCAGCAATGTGGTTGACTCTCAACTGCCCTCTGAAATGGTCTAGTGAGTCACTCAATGCGAAGGCAATCTGGAATGGGTGTTAAATGTTGACCTTGTCAGTGATATACACATCCTATGAGAGAATAAGTAAAGAAGTAAAATAAGGCTTTTACAAAACACTTTTACAAATTGGTAGGCAGGATTAGGGAGAGTCCCAAGATTTTTTATATATATATAAGCAGAAAGAGGTCACCTAAGGAAAAGATAGGTCTGCTCAGGGACAATGGAGGCAATTTGTGTGTGGAGCCAGATGAGGTGGGTGAGACCCTTAATGAGTACTTTGCACCAGTATTCACAAAGGAGAAGGATGTGGTGGATGGTGAGTGTAGAAAGGAGGAGTATTGTAGAATATGTTGAAATAAAAAGGGAGGAGGTTTTGGAGGTTTTGTAAAACATTAAAGTGAGGCAGGGCCAGATAGGGTCTATCCCAGAATACTGAGAGAGGGGAGGGAAGAAATTGCTAAAACCTTGGCCAAAAACTTTGCATCCTCCTTAGTCATGAGTGAGGTATCAGAGGACTGGAGAGTAGCTGACATTGTTCCTCTGTTTAAGAAGGGCAGAAGAGACCATTCGGGAAATTAGAGACCTGTGAGCCTTACATCAGTGCTGGGGGCATTGTTGGAGAAGGTTCTTAGGGACAGGATGTACTCACATCTGGAAGACAATAGGCTTATTAGCGATAGGCAGCATGGTTTTGTGAAGAGGATGTCATGTCTCACAAACATGATTGAGTTCTTTGTGGAAGTGCAAGAAAAATTGATCAGGGCAGGGCAGTGGATGTTGTATACATGGACTTTAGTAAAGCCTTCGATGGCAGGCTGATACAGAAGGCAAAGTGATATGGGATCCGAGGTGAGCTGGTAAGATAGATACAAAACTGGCTTGGGCATAGAAACAGAGAGCAGTAGTGGAAGGGTACTTTTCTAACCAGAGGTCTGTGACAAGCAGTGTTCCACAAGAATCAGTACTGGGGCCTCTGTTGCTTGTAATATATATAAATGATTTGGAGGAAAATGTAGGTGGTCTGATGAGTAAATTTGCAGACAATACAAAAATTGGGGGAGTAGGGATAGTGAAGAGGATTGTCAGAGGATATAGCAGGATATAAATCAGCTGGAGACCTAGCCGAAAGATGGCAGATGGAATTTAACCCAGACAACTGTGAGGTGATGCGATTTGGAACGTATATTGTAAATGGTAGAAGCATTTGCATACAGAGGGATCTAGATGTGCAGTTCCACAGTTCCCTGAAGGTGGCAACTCAGGTGAACAAGGTGGCCAAACATGGAAACATAAAAAATAGGAAGAGAAGGAGGCCATTGGTCTTTTGAGGCTGTTTTGTGCCATTCATTACGATCATAGTTGATCATTCAACTCAATAGTCTAAACCTGCTTTTTTCCCATAATCTTTGATCCCATTCACCCCAAGTGCTATATCCAGCCACCTTGTGAATACATTTGATGTTTTAGCATCATCTATTTCATGTGGTAATGAATTCCACAGGCTCACTACTCTTTGGGTGAAGAAATGTCTCCTCACCTCCATCCTGAATTGTCTACCTTTAATCCTCAGACTGTAACCCCTGGTTCTGGACTCTCCCACCACCGGAATGTCCTCCCTGCGTCCACCCAGTCTAAACCTGTTAGAATTTTCTAAGTCTTGGTGAGATTCCCCCCCATTTGCAGCCATTCAGGTGGTAATCTGCCTTCTTGTTTTTGCTTCCAAAGTGAATAACCTCACACTTATCCAAATCATACTGCATCTGCCAATGATTTGCCCATTCACCCAACCTGTCCAGATCATGCAGAAGGATCTCTGCATCTTTGTCACCGTTCACCCTCCCACCCAACTTGGTTGGGATGTTACATTTGAGATGTTACATTAGCTTTGAGATGTTACATTTTGTTCCCTCATCCAAATCATTAACATATATTGTGAATAACTGGGGTCCCAGCACTGATCCCTGTGGCACTCCCACTAGTTGCTGCCTGCCAATTTGAAAAGCACCCATTAATTCCCATTCTTTGTTTCCTCTCTGCCCAACCAGTTCTCTATCCATCTCAACACACTTCCTCCCATCCCATGTGCTTTAATCTTACACGTTAACCTCTTAAATGGGCCTGTCAAGAAGTCCAAATATACCACATTGGCTGGTGCACCTCCGCACCCCCCTCCCCACTTGTCAACTTTACAAGTCACAACTTCACAAGTTACATCTTCAAAGAATTCCAACTGATGTGTCAAGCATCATTTCCCCTTCATAACTCTGTGCTGGCTCTGTCTGGTCCTATCACTGCTTTCTACATGTTCTGTGATAAAGTCCTTGATAATGGATTTGAGAATTTTTCCCACTGCCGATGTTAAAGCTTTCTGGTCTATAATTCCCTGTCTTCTCTCTATCTCCCATTTTGAACATTTGCTACCCTCCAATCTGCAGCAACTGTTCCAGAGCCTATAGAATCTTGGAAGATGACCACAATATATCCACTACTTCTAGAGCCACTTAAGTACTCTGGGATGTGGATTATTAGGCCCTGCCTTCAATCCCATCAGTTTTTCCAGCACCATTTCTCTACTAATATTGATCTCCCTCAATTCTTTCCTCTCACTAATTCTTGCATTCTCCAACAATCCTGGCATCTGCTTTGTGCCCTGTTTTGTGAAGACAGAATCGGAGTATGTATTCAGTTGCTTGGCCACTTTTTTGTCCCCTATTAGACATTCACCCGTTTTCAGCCTATAGAGGAACTACTTCACCAACCTCTCTCTCTTCATATATCTACAGAAACTCTTATGCCCCAATTTTACTATCAAGTTACGCCTGTTTTCGGGCATGTAAACTGGGTAAAGTTGGGCGTGAGGTGAGTAGTATGATCAGCGAGCAGCCATTCCCCCTTTACCAAGGGCTAAAAATGGCTACAATTGGAACCATGCCCAAAATGGGTGCGACAGCAATTTAAATGTATTTGCATGCACTTAAATTGGCTTAATGGGCTGGATGCCCAAAATTACCGGCGCTTCCCCCTTTTACCACTGCATTTGTCCGTCCAGATTCGGCGCGAAACAGACATGGCCCCCAAAGGTTTGATACGGGCGCTCCAGCCTCTGAGGGGGTAATCCCAGAGCTTCCGGTGGCTCCCTGATACAGATCGGTGGTGCAGGGAGGCATGACAGATAATTCTCTGGTGGGGGGAAGGGAGGTGGTTCATGTGGCTTTCTGGTGGGAGGGCAGGGTGCCAGGGGAGGGAGGGGGTCCACTGCCATTCTGCATGTGATCGATGGGGGGAAAGGGGGCAGAGGCCTGCAGTCAGTCTGGGTAGCGAGGAGGCGGGGGGAGGGGTTGGGGGGAATAAAGGAGTCAGTTATGTTGTGGAGATGGGGAAATATCTGTGGGGTCAGGGAGAGGCATTATCCGACCTGGGAGCAATGTGACAGGGGAGCATTTGTCTATTTTTTTTCTGCACATGCGCAGTTGAAGGCTCCAATTGGAGTTGCAGAGTTTCGGGCGCGTTAAGCCCCTCCCACAGACTCCTATACTGTGATTCAGAACCGCTGCTATTTTTTCAGGCAGAGTGTGCACGGAGGCGCCTGAGGACGGGTCTGAGAATCGGATATGAAACACTCCCAGTTTCATGTCCGCCCAGCACTCAGAATCAAAATAGTAAAATAGGCCCTTAGTGTCAGTGTTATGTTCCCTGCAAGCTTATTTTTGTGCTGTATTTTCCCCTTCTTAATCAATCTCAGGTCCTTCTTTGCTGAATTCTGAACTGCTCCCAATCCTCAGACCTATTACTTTTCTTGGCCAATCTGTATGTTTCTTCCTTAAATCGGATACTCTCTCTAATTTCCTTTGTAAACCATGGATTGGCCCTCTTACCCATTTTGCTTTTGTACCAGACAGGAACAAACGGTTGCTGCAGTTCCTCCATGTGCTTCTTGAGTGTTTGCCATTGCCTATCTACTGTCACCCCTTTAAGTAACTCTCCCCAATCTATTAAGGCCAACTCACGCCTCATGTCCTCATAGTTTCCTTTATTAAGATTCAGCACCTTAGTCTCTGAGTCAACTACCTCACTCTTCATTTTGATAGAACATTCTGTTATGTTATGGTCATTCATCCCCAAGGGGGTCTTGTACAGCTAGATTGGCAATGATTCTCTTCTCATTACACAGTACCCAGTCTATGATGGCCTGCTGTCTAGTTGGTTCCTCCATATATTGGTCAAGAAAACCATCTCGTATAAACTCCAGGAATTCCTCCTGTATGGCATTGTGGCTAATTTGATTTGCCCAATCTCTGTGCAGATTAAAATCACCCATGATTACCAATATTCCCTTATCACATGCATCTCTAATTTCATGGTTAATGCCATTCCCAACATCACCTACTGCAGTTTGGGGTCGATATTTGACACCCACTAATGTTTTTTGCCCCTTGGTATTTCTCAACTCTACCCATACAGACCCCACATTGTCAGAGCCAATATCCTTTCTCACTATTGTATTAATTTCCTCTTTAACCGGCAGTGCCACTCCACCACCTTTTTCTTCATGCCTGTCCTTCCTAAATATTGAATACCCTGCAACATTCAAATCCCATGCCTGGTCACCTTGCAGCCTTGTCTCTGTAATCCCAATTATTTTGTACCCGTTTACATTTATCTGTGCAATTAGCTCATCCACTGAATTACAAATACTCCGCACATTAAGGCACAGAGTCTTTAAGCTTGGTCTTTTTAACATTGTTTGCCTTATTCCCAATATTTTTCCCTTCAACCTGTTTGAACTTTGTCCTTGATTTTTCTGCCTATCACTTTTCTTATTCCCTTTTCTATCTCTCATTTTTGTTCTTTCTCCCTCCTTCTCCTACTCCTTCCAGGAGCTGTAACTGGAGACACTTCCTGCATACATACTGACCCAGGGATTGGAACTGTCCCCAGCCTACCTCTGGCATATTAGTTTAAATCCTCCCTAACCACTCTAGCAAACGTTCCCCCAGGACATCAGTCCCAGTCCTGCCCAGGTATAACATGTCCAATTTGCACAGGTCCCACCCTCCCCCTGAAGCAGTTCCAATGCACCAGGAATCTGAAACCCTCCCCCGACACCATTCCTTCAGCCATGTATTTATCCAATATATGTGCTCATTTCTACTCTGACGAGCATGTGGCATTAGTAGTAATCCTGAGATCACTACTTTGAGGTCCGATTTCTTAACTTTCTTCCTAGCTCCCTGTATTCTGCTTTTAGGACCTCATCCCT
Source organism: Carcharhinus amblyrhynchos (assembly GCF_965287045.1). Classification (NCBI taxonomy): domain Eukaryota; kingdom Metazoa; phylum Chordata; class Chondrichthyes; order Carcharhiniformes; family Carcharhinidae; genus Carcharhinus; species Carcharhinus amblyrhynchos. The sequence goes on from NC_137327.1 coordinate 131,291,404, forward strand.
TTTTTTATCCATGTTGTTTGTACCAACGTGTACTATGACAACTGGCTGTTCACCCTTCAGAGTGTCCTGCAGCCATTCTGAGACATCCTTGACCCTGGCACTTGGGAGGCAATGCACCATCCTGGAGTCTCATTTGTGGCCATAGAAATTCCTGTCTATTCCCTTTACAATTGAATCCCCTATAACTGTCGCACTAACGCACTTTTTACCACTTCCCACCGCAGGAGAACCAATCGTCGCGCAACGAGCTTGGCTGCTGCCGCTTTCCCCAGAAAGGTCATTCCCCTCAACAGTATCCAAAACCACATATCTTTTTTACAGGGGAATGGTCAGTGGGGATTCCTGCACTACCTGCCTATCTCTCTTGTTCCGTCTGGTGGTCACCCATTGCCTTCCTGCCTGCGGAGTCTGAGCCTGCCCTGTGACTATCTCTCTCTATGTGCTATCCATGATACTCTCTGACTCATGGGTACTCCATAGTGTCTCCAGCCACAGCTCCAGCTCTGAAACTTGAGCTTCCAGGAGCTGTAGCTGGAGATACTTCGTGCACAGTTGCTGACATGGGACCTGGAACCGTCCCCAGCCTGCCACATGGAGCAAGAGGAGCAAACCATGGCTTGGAGATCTCCAGTCATGTCTTACCTCTTTAAATTAAACTTTTGTAAGATGTTTTGTTTCCGATTATATCCAATTTTCTAGGGCTCTTCTTTCCTGCTCCTTGTTACTAATATAACTTTTACAAACGATAAACCACAGAAGTTACGCAGAAACACTATTGTAGTGTAAACAAAAAGAACCACAATGTCAAAAGTAAAAAGAAAAGAAAAAATGACTTACAGTCACCAACCAATCACTTACCTGCTGGCTGTGATGACATGGTTCGATTTCCTTCTAGCTCTTACTTGCCCTCGAGTCTCCCTCGCAGTCCGCCTCTCCCAAAGATGAGGACCTCTTTCCCCTCAGCACTGAATTCCCACTCAGCTCCTAATTCCCGATACCCTCACTCTGGCTGAAGCTCACTCTGGCTACAGTCTCTCTCCCACTAGCGCGCGCAGGCTCACTGGTCATGCGCTTGCTAAAACCACTACCTTATATGCACCAGTCTAAAATTCCTAAGTGTTCTCACCTATTGAGGCCCTAATCAGGCTTCAGTTGATTGATAGATAACTGCCACTCAGCTAACTGGGACAGTTGTGTATTGAAATTTAGACTAGATTCCTGATTTTTAAAGAGAAAAAAAGAGAAACACTTACCAATGGTTACTCACTCAGCTCCAAATTCCCCATGCCCTCACTCCAGCTGCAGTCTCTCCAACTGACTTGCGCAGGTTCACTCAAGAAAGCGTATGACATGCTGGCCTTCATCGGTCAGGGCATTGAGTATAAGAATTGAAAAATCATGTCGCAGTTGTGTAGGGCTTTGGTTAGGCCGCATTTGGAGTATTGCGAATAATCCTAGTTGCCACACTACCAGAAGCATGTTGATGCATTGGAAAGGGTGCAGAAGATAGTTGCTGGGTTTGGAGAATATGGACTATGAAGAAAGGTTGAACAAACTTGGATTATTTTTATTGGAGTTTTGGAGGATGAGGGGAGATCTGATAGAGGTTTACAAGATTATGACAGGCTTGGATAGTATGGATAATCAGTCTTTTTCCCCAGGGTGAAAGGATCAATTACTCGGGAACATGGATTGAAAGTGAGAGGGGGAAAGTTTAAAAGAGATGTAAGGGGCAAGTTTTTCACACAGAGGGTGATGAATGCCTGGAAAGTGTTGCTGGAGGAGGTGGTGCAAGCAAATTCTATAACAATGTTCACATCGCATCTGTATAGATACATGAACAGGCAGGAATAGAGGGATATAGACCACATAGGGGATTTTCAAAGTAACTTCATTTGCAGTGTTAATGTAAGCCTACTTGTGACTAATAAATAAACTTTTCCTTTACTTCACATAGAGGCAAGAAAATATTAGATTAGAGAGATATCTGTGTCGACACAGACTTGGTGGGCTGAAGGGTCTCTTTCTATGCTGCACTGTACTTTATTCTTTGTTCCTTGGTTTGATCTCAGGTGGACCAATGTGTCAGTTCTGGGCACTGAACTTTGGAAAAGATGTGAAGGTATTAGAGAAATTTCAAAAAAGATTTACAAGAATGGTTCTGGAGCTGAGAGATTTTAGTAATGTGGACATATTAATGATGCTGGCACGATTCTTCTTGGAGAAGAAAAGATTCAGAGGAGACCAATGGATTTGTTCCACATCATGAGGGGTTCAGAGAGAATGGAGAGAAACTGTTCCAATTGGACAAAGGGTCAAGGAACAGAGGGCACAAATTTAAGTTGAATGGCAAAGGAATGGAATGCAACAGAAGGGTAACTGTTTTTCTATCACAATTGTCAGAATCTAGAATGCACTGTCTGTGAGTTTTATTATTGTCACTTCCTAAATACCCTTAAACAGTCAGGCCTCAATCAATGTCCTCCTGCAGCCAAGTCTCCATGATGGCTTACAAATCGTACTTATTGATTTCTAGGTGTGCTTTCAGTTCATCTATTATTTTTCAAATGCCCGTGGATTCAGATACAGAGCTTTTAGTTTTATCCTCACATTGTTTTTATAATCTATCGGGCGGTGTTTTCTAGCTGCGCTCACCCCAAGGCTGAAAAATCCCACCCAGAGTCAACAGTCCGTGTCCCGCCCATGATAATTTCTGTGGTGGGCGGGATGGGAAAATTCCACCTCAAGTCCCATCTGCTGATTTACTGTTACGCTTTCGACTTGATTTGATTTGATTTATTATTGCCACATGTATTAACATGCAGTGAAAAGTATTGTTTTTTGCACGCTATATGGACAGAGCAAAGAGAAAGAAACAAAAGCGTGTAGAATATCATGTTGCAGTTATAGCTAGGTAGAGAGAAAGATCAATTTAATGCAAGGGAAGTCCATTCAAATGTCTGACAGCTGTAGGAAAGATGTTCTTGAGTCATTTAGTACGCGAGCTCAGACTTTTGTATATTTTTCCCGAAGGAAGAAGATGGAAGAGAGAATATCGGGGTGCGTGGGACCCATAATTATGCAGACTGCTTTCCCGAGGCTGTGGGAAGTGTAGACAGAATCAATGGATGGGTGGCTGGTTTGGGTGATGGATTGGGCAACATTCATGACCTTTTGTTGTTCCTTGCGGTGCTCCCTAGCCCCTCCTGTCACAGTCTATTTTTCATTTCTCTTAATAATACCTTCCTCTCTTGCCTTGTCTCTTTGATTTTTATTACATCCTCCCAAATGTAATTCCTCTAGGTGGTAACGGTCATGATTTTGGAAGGTGCTGTCTATTCTTTCTCCCTTGAATGAAAATATTGCAATTAACAAGGTAGGACATAAATGTTTTGACTCAAACCTAAGATTTAAACATTTAAAGTCTGTGCATTTTTTTATTCACAAGCCCCATTTGAGATTTCCAAGAACCAATTACTGCATATCACACCAAATTACATATTCACAAATTAATTTATTTGAACATAATCACCCGAACTTACATTTAAATCATGTATTAATAGTCTGTAGGGAAGGTTACAATCACTGATTACAATACAGATTAATCCTGTTATAACCATATAGTGCAGAGATTCGGGGAATGCTGATGAGGTGCTAATAATAAATTAAGTAATGATGCATGAACATAATAATATTTAGAGTCATTTTGAAGCCAGAGATACATTGTGGTTTCAAGAATTACCAGGTTGCAAGACTGCAAATTGAATGAATTAAAAACATAATTGTACTGCAGTGAAGTGCTTCTTTATTAATGCGAGAACTATTTCACAATAGGGGCAGTAAAGGATGGCACTGCAAATAATCGGTTCAGACCAGTATTGGTTTCTCTACTGCCTTTTTAGCCTCTTGTACTGCAGGCTCTGGAACATCAAAAAAAAACTTGGAAGGTTTATTTTGGCAAATTATTCCATGCAGAGACAGGTAAACAAATACAATAATTTGCCTTTTATTCTTCAGCTGGAGGTGCATAATCCATCTCATCCTCCTCCTTACGTTCTCACTATTTTGTATATCAGTTTTCAGCCAATTCAATTTGCTGCACATGATATCGAGAGTGGCTGAAGGCACAGGGTAAGGGTGCTGACAATATCCCAGCTATAGTATTGAAAGCTTGTGTTCCAGGACCAGCTGCGTCCCTGGCCAAGCTCTTCCAATAAAGCTGTAGTACAGGTAACCAATCCGTACTATGGAAAGTTGTCCATTGTGCCTTGCCCACAAAAATCAGGTCAAATCTCATCAGGCCAGTTACAACACAATCAGTCTGCTCTTGATCATCGGTAATGTGTCATCATCATTGCTCGGTGGCACAGTGGTTAGCCCTGCTGCCTCACAGCGTCAGGGATTCAGGTTCGATTCCTGGCTTGGGCCACTGTCTGTATGGAGTTTACACATCCTCCCTGTGTCTGCGTGTGTTTCCACCGAATGCTCCAGTTCCCTCCCACTCTCTAGAAGATGTGCTGGTTAGATGCATTGGCTATGCTAAGTTCTCCCTTAGTGTATCTGAACAGATGCTAGAGTGTGGCGACTCGGGAATTTTCACAGTAACTTCATTGCAGTGTTAATGTAAGCCTACTTGTGACACTAGTAAATAAACTTAAAACTTAAGCCTTTGGAACTTTAACATCTGTGCACATTTGGGATTTTCAGTACACTTCCTAGAATCCCTACAGCGCAGAAGGAGGCCATTCAGCTAGTCGAGTCTGGCTGGCATCAATCCCACCCAGACACTATCCGCGTAATCCCACGTATTTACCCCACTCATCCCTCTAACCTATGCATCCTAGGACACTAAGGGGCAATTTAGCATGGCCAATCAACCTAACCCACACATCTTTGGGCTTAATTAAAGCAATGGCATTTTCCTGCTGTAGTAATTGAACTACCTAAGTTTCTGTTCAATCGTGTAACACCAATATAACAAACTACACTTGAACGTCATCATTGACAGTTTTAGCAAGAAGCACTTACTCAGCAAAAAACGTACTCTTTGTTGTGTGGGTTCCAACAGGGGTCACTCAGCTCCAGGTCTCACGATGGCCTTAGTCCAAACATTGACAAATAATTGAATTGCAGAGGTGAGGGGAGGGGAGAGTGGTTGCCCTTGACATTAAGGCAGCATTTGATCAAGTGTGGCATCGAGGAGCCCAGCAAAACTGTGGAGTGGCGGGAGTGTGGGAACTGGGGTGGTGGTTAAAGATGTCCATTGGCTGGAGCCATATCCGTCATAAAGGAAGATGGTCATGATTGATGGAGACAAATTATCACAGATCCTGGAAATTGCTGTAAGGTTCCTCGGAATAGTGTCCTAAGTCAAGTTGTCTTCACATGTTTCATCAATCACCTCTATCAGGAGATCAGAAATGGAGATGTCTGCTGAACATTGCGCAATATTTAATATCATTCATAGCTGCTGTGATAAAGGGTTATCCAGACACGAAATGTTGACTCTACTTTCTCTCCACAGATGCTCTCAGGCCAGCTGAGATTTTCCAGCATTTTTCTGTTTATGTGACTGCGCCACTATTGCCTGGCACGTGTCATTATTACTGTGCGTTTTACTGCAACTCCTTCCACCGTCCAACTCGCAAATTGAAGACACGGCCAGAAAAAATTGCCCGGGATTTTGCAACCTCACTGGGACGAGACTCATAAAATCCCACCTGAGGCCAGTGGAGAATTCAGTTTCGCAAGCCTCCCCCATAGGCGGGTGTGTGGGTAAAATTATGGCCAAGTGGAGTGAGCAGTAGCTCTGTACCAAGCTATCAAATAGACACTGGAAAATGGTGGACATGAAAATATCAGCTCCCTCACCCTACCGAGTCTTCGTCTTGTTCTCTGAACTTTAATTTCTCTCTGGGTGACCTTTCCTGGCCCAGAGCTGCCTCTTGTTTCCCTGGTGAGCTTCATTCTTCAATTTCCACCTTTCGAGGAGCTACCCTCTTTGTGGCCCATTGGGCTCTCAGGCTGCATGGTCCCAAACTTCAAAGGTTTGCGACATTTCTGTGTTGATTATTTTCAATGTCTGTACTTCACAATAATTGACTGCTCACATAAAAACTTCTGGCAGTCTCTTTAGTCTGAAAGATGTGTCTCTGTTCCTCTGCATCTTGTTTAAACTTCCAGCTTGTTTTCTTGCTGGTATTCCTGACTAGGTCTGATCTCTTCTGAATACTTGGAAAGGTGCCAAACAGCAGAATTGACGGACTTCTTCAACGCACTCGTCGATGATTAGTACGTCCATTCCTCCTGATTTGTTGCTGCGTATCAACACTTACTTCCCTGGAGTTCACTTGGGCTCCATATCAGTTACTTATTTTGCCAAAATGTCTATTAGTTCCTGTAGTTCTTTGTGCTTTTAACGATGAGTTCTTAAATATTTGGTGACAGGCCTAATTGTGGCGTACTTAAGTCGAAAAGAAATATTGTATTGCATTGGATTTATAACATGAAGTTGGTGCCATTGAAACTTTGTGAGTCATGCACAAACTAGGACGAGGAGCTCACTTACATAAATCTGTGTGAAGTAATGATATGAAAATCTGGCCATATCCAGAAGCAATTAGACTGGTCAGGCTCCATGTTTGATATCAGTGGCTGATCGCACATTTAAGATCACAATGGCAACTTTAATACCAAAAACAAGCAGGACATAGGTAGAGGGATTTTATTTCGCCAACAGCAACACAGCTAGTCCCAATCATTATCCCATAACCTTGATCTCATCAGATAATTATTCAATTCCTTTTTGAAAGCTATGACCGAGTCTGCCCGTCACAGTCTCGGCGGGCACAGTGACATGGTGGTTAGCATGGCTGGTCATAGCGTCAAGGGTCTGGGTTCGATTCCCAGCTTGGGTTCCTGTCTGTGTGTTCTCCCCACGTCTGCGTGAGTTTCCCCTGGGCGCTCCAGTTTCTCCCCACGGTCCAAACGACGTGCTGATTAGGTGCATTGGCCATGCTAAATTCTCCCTAAGTGAACAGGAATAGGCATCAGAGTGTGGTGACTAGGGGATTTTCACAGTAACTTCATTGCAGTGTTAATGCAAGGACAGGAAATGGGGAAAAGCTAGAAGGAAGTCTCTGGTAGTTAATGATGGTATGAATAAAATAGAAGGAGATGACCTAAATACAGGAAATCAGGATATGAAAATGGTTTGTGTGGAAGTGGTAAAGGCAAGAATTCACTTGTGGGAATGGTGTACTTGAGCAGTAATCACATAGTAGAGGGAGCATTAAGGAAGATATAATTGGAATTTGTCAGAAAGGCATAATGATAATCATGGGAGATTTTAATTTACATATAGACTGGAAAGGTTAGACAGGCAAATGGAGCTTAAATGAGTGGTGGAACCTTATCATAGAATTGTTGAACCCCTCCAGTGTAGAAGGAGGCTGTTTGGCCCTTTAAGCCTGCACAGACAACAATCCCACCCAGGCTCTATCCCCAGAATCCCATGTGTCTACCCTGCTAACCACTCTGAGGCTCGGATCACTTTATCGTTGCCATTCCACTTAACCTGCACATCTTTGGACTGTAGGAGGAAACCGGAACACCCAGAGGAAACCCATGCAGACGCGAGGAGAGTGTGCAAACTCTACAATAGCCACTGACCTGGTGCTGTGATATGTGGCGAGATTTTCTGGTTCTGCTACAATGAAAGGAGATTTAACTGAGCATCAAATTCTCCATCCTTCTTGCAGCTGCAATGGGGTGTAAACGGCCAGTAAGATCACGTCCAAGGAGTTCACAGACGTTTCCAGGATAGTTGCTTAGAACAGCATATTCTAGAGCCAACCACACAGGCTGTACAAACTTTGAGCAACTAGTGAAAGCCATCTTTGACATCTGTGGCCATAATGTGACCTAATTTTACATTTGGCTTGAGGCAAAGAAGATTGAGGTCAAGATTACGTTTTTAAAATTGAATAAGGGCAATGAGGGTAATGTGGGCAGCACGGTGGTACAGTGGTTAGCACTGCTACCTCACAGTGCCAGGGACCTGGGTTCAATTCCTGCTTTGGGTGATTGTCTGTGTAAAGTTTACACATTCTCTCTGTGCCTGCGTGGAGTTTGCATGTTCTCCCTGTGTCTGTATGGGTTTCCCCTGGGTGCTCCAGTTTCCTCCCACAATAATATTAGGTGGATTGGCCATGCTAAATTGCCCCTTAGTGTCAGGGGATTATCAGGGCTATTATGTGGAGTTACGAGGCTAGGGCCTGGGTGGAGTTGTTGTCGGTGCAGGGCTGAATGGCCTCCTTCTGCACTGTAGGAACTCTATGATTCCATGAAAACAAAGCTGGCTAGTGTGATATGGCAACTTAGGTCAAGGGACTGGTCAATAAAGATGTAATGGCAAATGTTTAAGGGGATATAACAGAATACACAGAAACTATACATTCCAGTGAGTAAGAAATAACGGCAGGGACAGACATCCATGGTTAACTATTAAAAAATGTGCTGCTGCCTCACAGTGCCAGGGACCTGGATTTAATTACCAGCTTGGGTCAGTATCTGTGTGGAGTTTGTACATTCTCACCGTGTCTGAGTGGGTTTCCTCCAAGTTCTCCAGCTTCCTCGCACAGTCCAAAAGATGTACTGGTTAGGTGTCATGCTAAATTCTCCCTCAGGGTACCCGAACAGGTGACTAGTTGGATTTTCATTGCAGTGTTAATGTAAGCCTACTTGTAAAGCCTAATAATAAATAAAGTTTAAAACAAGTCACTGGGAAGCAGCTGTAAATCTGGAAATGGAAGGGGAGGAGGAAAATTACAGTCACCAAAGAAATGATACTGAGTAAATTGTTGGACCTGTGGGTTGACAAGTGCCTGGGACCTGATGGACAACATCCTAAGGTCTTAAAGTGTCTAGTGAGATAGTTGATGCATAGTATTTAATTTTCCAAACTCTCTAGATATGGAGAAGGACGCATTCGATTGGAAGGTAGCAAGTGTAACTCATTTATTCAGAAAGGAAAGGAGACGGGACATAGGAAACTACTGGTCAGTTAGCTTAATATCTGTCATATGGAAAATGTTGGAAGCTATTATTGGAGATGTTATAGAAGAGCAGTTGGATAAGTTCACGGCCATCGGGCAGAGTCAACAGGATCTTGTGAAAGGAAAAATCATGTTTAACCAACCTTTTGGGGTTCCTTGAGGAAGTAACAGGTGTTGTGTATAAAAGGGAACCAATGGATGTGCTTAGATTTCCAGAAAAAAATTGACAAAGTGCCTTTTATTTCAGAAAATAAAAGCTCATGGTACAGGGGGTAACATATTGGCATGGATGGATGATTGACTGGCTAACAGGAAGAAGAGAGAAGGCATAAATCGGTCTTTTTCAGGTTTGCAAAATGTAATGAATATCCTGCCACAGGGATTAGTCCTGGGACCTCAATTATATAAATATTACATAGATGTTTGGATGAAAGAGAGGATGAGATGGCTGCCAAGTTCGTAGATAAAACAAAGATCAGCTGGAAAATAAGTTGTGAAGAGGACATAATAAGGCTACAAAAAGATATCGACAGGTTAAGTGAATGGGCAAATGGAATATAATGTGGGAAGACGTGAAATTGTTCATTTAAGCAGCAGGAATAAAAGTGAAGTATATAATTGAAATGGTAAAAGATTGCAGAGCTCTGGGATACAGAGGGATCTGGGTGTCATAATGCATGAATTGCTAACTGCAAGTATGCAGGTAAATTTATCGTTTATTGCAAGGGGAATTGAATACAAAAGTAGGGAGGTTCTGCTTCAGTTGTGCAGGGCACTAGTGAGATGACAACTCGAGATCCACAGCAGGATATACTGGCATTTAGAGAGACAAGGGCCTTTTGTTCATATGAAGGGTGGGCTGAGAGTGAGTGATGGTGGCACTGATAACACATGATAGCTTCAAAAAACAAACCTGCACAAAAGTGTGAAGGGGGTTCTGAAATCACAATATATTGTCAGCACCCAAATGACTGTTGTGGGCCAGTGCACACATAGAACTGGCACTGGTCCATTCAGTCACACTGCATTTTGGTGGGAAGCCTGTTTGGTAGGTGTTGTATATTGGGAAATGACACTAGGGAGCAGCGAGGATTTGAAACAATGAAACTTTCGTCATAGAGTTGCATTCATGGCTGCTTTTTCTCAGCCTGTTTCTCGTGCTAGTGCCCTGTGACCAAACTTCTGGTACATACATGAATACATTAATGCGACAGAGATCCAGAAAGCTAATAAGAATTAATACACAACAAAAGACACGTCAGGTCGCTGCATATCAAGTAGCAGATTCAATGCTTATTTTAAGTCTCCCTGGAGGTTTTACATTCTCAGAGCTGCGCTCCATCTCGCTTCTGCCCTGTCTGCTGTGAACGCTGTATTTATAAATAGGACACTGGTCACAGTTCCCTGCTGACGGGCTCTGGAGGTAAAAGGGCAGGATCAGAGGATATATAGAGTTAAGGGGCTGCAGGGTGGCACAGTAGTGGCACTGCTGTCTCACAGCGCCAGGGACCTTGGGTCACTGCCTGTGTGGACTTTGCACATTCTCCCCGTGTCTGCGTGGGTTTCCTCTGAGTGCTGTGGTTTCCTCCCTCAGTCTACAAGACGTGCTGGTCAGGTGCATTAGCAATGCTAAATTCTCTCTTCATGTACCCGAGAAGATGGCAGAGTGTGGCGACGAGGGGATTTTCACAGTAGCTTCATTGCAGTGTTAATGTAAGCCTATTTGTGACACTGGAAAATTAAAAACTGTGCCATTATTTGTTATGATGCTGCCATTGTCCATGTGGTTTACAGGCTGGTGCATGGGCACACAGGTAAGTGTTAGCGTAAGCCTACTTGTGACACTAATAAATAAACTTTAAGCTTAAACATTTGGAACTTCACCATCTGTACATATTTGAGATTTTCTGTATAGAAAGGTACTGCAAACAATGGACGCAGACTAGCAGGGTCATAAGATTTGTAATGGCAAACATAAACAAGTAACAGGAAAAAGAAACAGATTTAACAGAGAGATGGAGCGATGCAACAGTAGAGCTACGATCATTGAAGCAAAGGCATTTTCCTATTGCAGTAACTGAACTATCTCAGTTTCTGTTCAACAGTGTAACATGATTATGACAAAACTGCTTCTCATACCATTGGAATTCAGTGTGCGTACTATAATATAGATGGTAGCCATGATGCCGGCGTTGGACAGGGGTAAGCACAGTTAGAAGTCTCACAACACCAGGTTAAATGCCAACAGGTTTATTTGGCAGGACTAGCTTTCGGAGCGCTGCTCCTTCATCAGGTGAGTGAGAACTTGTGCTCACAAACAGGGCATATAAAGACACAAACTCAATTTACAAGATAATGGTTGGAATGCAAGTCTTTACAGGTGATCAAGTCTTAAAGGTACAGACAGTGTGAGTGGAGAGAGGGTTAAGCACAGGTTAAAGAGATGTGTACTGTCTCCAGCCAGAACAGTTAGTGAGATTTTGCAAACCCAGGCAAGTTGTGGGGGTTACAGATAGTGTGACATGAACCCAAGATCCCGGTTAAGGCCGTCCTCATGTGTGCGGAACTTGGCTATCAGTCTCTGTTCAGCGACTCTGCGCTGTCGTGTGTCGTGAAGGCCGCCTTGGAGAATGCTTACCCGAAGGTCAGAGACTGAATGCCTGTGACCGTTGAAGTGTCCACCAACTGGAAGGGAACACTCCTGCCTGGTGATTATCGAGCGGTGTTCATTCATTCGTTGTCATAGAGTCTACATGTTCTCCCCAATGTACCATGCCTCGGGACGTCCTTTCCTGCAGCGTATCAGGTAGACAATGTTGGCCGAGTCGCAAGAGTATGTACCGTGTATCTGGTGGATGGTGTTCTCACGTGAGATGATGGTATCCATTTCGATGATCCGGTACGTCTTGCAGAGGTTGCTGTGGCAGGGTTGTGTGCAAACTACCCAGCCTTCAGTGACCACAACACCACACAACCCTCTCTCCACTCACGTTGTCTGTACCTTTAAGACTTGATTACCTGTAAAGACTCGCATTCCAACCATTATCTTGTAAATTGAATGTGTGCCTTTATATGTCCCGTTTGTGAACACAAGTCCTCACCCACCTGATAAGGAGCTTGAAACTCTGAAACTTAGTGCTGCCAAATAAACCTGTTGGACTTTAACCTGGTGTTGTGAGACATCTTACCATAATATAGAGGCATTTATTTTCCCCAACTCAAATGTAGCTGGCTTTATTTCATGCATTCTAGACTTGGGGGTGTTGCTAATGTCCATAGGATAATGTGTGATCATCTTACACTCCCATTATGAAGGGAAGTAGAAGTTTGGTACCTTTCTCTTCAGTCCCACTTTTAAATACAACACACCACTGGTTAATAATGCAAACAGCTTTTTATTATAAAACCAAAGCCAAGCTTTTCACTGCAAAATGCTTGGTTTTGGTTTAACAATTTCAATGCCATGTGTGTGGAAGAGTGTGTGGAACACATCAAAGGGTAATGTCTAGGAGACACCAAGATTTACTTTTAAAAGCCTGGAATCTTGAGACCATTACATAATTTGAAATAAGATTGTGTTGTCGTGTTGTTAACTCAATCCCCGGGAGGTTTCGTTTCATTGTTTCTGGTGAAGGGGAGGCAATTTATTAACCTCGGTGAGGTCTTGGGTGATTTTTTTTAAACAGGATCTTTCCTTCTCTTTAAAATTACGACCAAGTTGTCTAGCCTGCCTGGAAGTAATTGATTCCTTGAACTGGTCTCCTTGCCCAATTAGCCATGATTCTGTGAGTCCTGAGAGTGAGTGGGCGAAGAATCCTGCTCAGATCAGATATTCTTGTCCGGTACAGTTAGAGACTGAGGTAGTTTGGAACAAAATACACTGAGCCTGTTCCAGTGCTGGGAGAAAGGGGTGGTTGTGACAATACTGCCCCCTCCTGATCGTAGCTGTACTGCTACATCCGCCCATCTCTGTTCAATCTGTTGTTTCTTTCTCCTGTCACATATTCATGTTTGCCCCATTACAAATTACATGACCCTGCGTCCATTGTTTGCAGCACTTTCCTATCCCCGATCTATTTTTAAAAGTTCCTACGGTGCAGAAGAAGCCATTCAGCCCATCGAATTTGCCCCGACTCCCTGACAGAATACCTTACCCGGCTTCCACATCCCTGCCCTATCTCTGCAACTCTACACCTTTACTATGGCTAATCCATCTAACCTTGGGATACCCAGGGACAATTTACCATGACCAATCCACCTAACCTGCTCACCTTTGGACTGTGGGAGGGAACCGGGTCGCCCGGAGGAAATCCAAGCAGACATGGGCAGAACGTGCAAACACCACACAGGCAGCCCCAAGGCTGGAATTGAACTCGTGTCCCTGAAGCTGTGAGGCAGCAGTGCCAGCCACTGTGCCATCATGTTGCCCATTTCTGCTCTTCATCATTGCCACTTGGGCAGCCCTGCTTACTTCTCCAATCTGGTGCTCAGTAACAACAACAATGACTTACATTCACGTAGCTCCTTTAATGGGATAAAGTATCACGAAACGCTTCAGTGAGGCAATATAAATATGACAGTGAGCCACTGAGGAGACAGTGGAACACACTCAAAGATGGTTGATATTCAGGTCCGAATGGATAGGGTGATCCTGTTGGATTTTGGTATGATGCTTGCTATGAGTTTCCTCTGTGAATCCTTCACGTTTAATATCCCCCAACTGCCTCCTTCCTCCGGCACCACTGGTACCACCACATACTTCAGTCACACTTGATCAAGGAGCTATGTTTTCGGAACGTTCCAACAGGGGGAAAGCAAGGTGGGGAGGGAGAGGGGCATTGCCATCTCCCTACCATCTCCCTACCATCAAAGGCAGAGTAATTAAAATCAAGGGCGCTCAAGAGACCCAAGTTAGAGGAGCGCAGATATCTCGGGGAATTTTGGGGTTGGAGCAGATTATAATGATAGGGAGGGGCAAGACCGTGGGAGGATTTTCAAACAAAGTTTGGGATTTTAATCAAAGCGCTACTTTAACTTTAATTTCGACCAGAAATAAAAGGATTGCCCCATAGGAAACACCCAATTGATGGTGCTACCATACGGTACGGTGTGTCTGAGACTCTAATCCCCTATAGTTATAGTCCCATTGCTCACAATATCCTGTGGAACTTAACAACAGCCACATTAACAGGGAGGCCCAAAGGTAAGTCTTTGTCCTCGCCGGCAGCTGGGATTCTCCAGGTAATCAGTGTAGCTGAATGAACAGAGAGGTCTTGAGTGAACAGAATGTGTTGCAAGTCAGTTCCTGGGTACCAGAGTTTTAGAAAGCTTCAAGTTTACTATTACTTACGTGGCGAAAAACTGCAGCAGGCGACGGTGCAGAGGGACCTCGGGGTCCTTGTGCATAAGTCGCAAAAACCCAGCCTGCAGGTGCAGCAGGTGGTCAGGAAGGCGAATGGGATGCTGGCCTTCATAGCGAGGGGGATTGAATATAGAAGTAGGGAGGTCTTGATGCAGCTGTATAGGGCATTGGTGAGGCCGCAGCTGGAGTACTGTGTGCAGTTTTGGTCGCCGTACTTACGCAAGGATATTTTGGCCTTGGAGGGAGTGCAGAGGAGGTTTACTAGGCTGATACCAGAGTTGAGGGGGTTGAGCTATGAGGAGAGGCTGAATAAACTTGGCTTGTACTCGTTAGAGTTTAGAAGAATGAGGGGAGATCTCATTGAGACGTATAAGATGATGAATGGGATGGATAGGATAGAGGTGGAGAGACTCTTACCACTCAGAAAGGACAGTAGGACTAGGGGGCACAGCCTCAAGATAAAGGGGGGGCGGTTTAGAACGGAGTTGAGGAGGAACTTCTTCACTCAAAGGGTGGTGAATCTCTGGAATTCTCTGCCTGTTGAGGTGGTGGAGGCTGCCTCGCTAAATATATTTAAGACGCAGGTTGATGGGTTTTTGATAAGAGAGGGGATTAAGGGTTATGGGGAGAGGGCGGGAATGTGGAACTGAGCAGCGACAGATCAGCCATGATCTTATTGAATGGCGGGGCAGGCTCAATGGGCTGGATGGCCTACTCCTGCTCCTATTTCTTATGTTCTTATGTTCTTATGTTTAGGAAGGATGAATTGTGTGAGGCTGGGCCAGGGCAGGTTAGAATAGCCAAGTCGAGCGATAACAAAAATTCAGCGGCAGGGGGGCTGTGACAGGGCGCAGTTGGGCGATGTTAAAAAGCAGCCTTACTCATCCAAACATAACCTGAGGGAAGCTCATCTCAGAGTCAAAGAGGAAAGCAAGATTGTGAAGGGTGCAACTGAGCCCCAGATAGTTGCTAAGGAGAGGGACGGAGTCAATGATGAGGGCACTGCATTTGTGGCAGGGCCTGAGGGAAGTAGCTTCAATCTTGCCAACTATTAATAAAAGGACATTGAATGTTGAAGAAAAAAATCTGACAGTTTAGAAAAGTGGGGAGGTGGGGGGATTGAGAGAGGTGCTGGTGAGGAAACTGGGGTGTTGTCAGTTCACACATGGAAGCTGATGCTGGCTTTGAAGGTGAGGTCACCAAGGGACATCACGTTGACCAGAAATAAGAGGGGACCAAGGATCGACCCGGGGGAAACACCCAGTTGATGGCGCTACCACACGGTACGACGTGTCTGAGACCCTAATTCTGCTGTAGTTATAGTCCCATCGCTCACAATATTCTGTGGAACTCAACAACAGCCACATTAACAGAGAGACCCAAAGTTGGATAGACAAACAACCAAATTCTCCATCCTTGCTGGCAGCTGGGGTTCTCCAGTGCCGCTGAAGGTGAATGGAATGACAAATCCCCCATTCTCGCCTGCAGCAGGCGGCTTTGGATGAGACTGGAGAATCCCACATAAAGTCTCAAAGCCAGTGATAAACTTGGTATAGTAATACTTTACTGTGAAAACGGGCGTGTTTTGAAGTTTATTTATTAGTGTCACAAGTAGGATTACATTGGCACTGCAATGAGGCTCCTGTGAAAATTCCCCGTTTGGGTACACTGAGTGAGAATTTAGCACGGCCAATGTACGAACCAGTACGACTTTCCGACTGTGGAATGAAACCGGAGCTCCCAGAGGAAACCCCACACAGATACGGGAAAGAACGTGCAAACTCCACACAGACAGTGACCCAAGTTGGGAATTGAACCCGGATCCCTGGCACTGATGAGGCAGCGGTTCTAACCACTGTGCCCCACTTCACTGAAGAAGAAATATTCACCTTAAGACTTCCTATTTCCTTTCAATTTTGAGTGGTTCCTTGTCCCTGTATAGCACAGAGTAACGCTGGGGCACCAATGCAAAGTTTAGCAGAAGTTAAATTCAGCCAGATTTTCATTTAGGTTAGCTTGTGATGCCCTCTGCTGGTGAACAATACATCGAGCATTGAGAGACCAAACTCGCAGCAACTGCTGTTCCAATGATTCAACCAAAAAAAAACCTAACGTTTTGTCGATCGAAAGAGCAAGAGAAAGGCAGAGTGTGAGAGGATGACGTGACTGGGTGGGAAATCAAAATGAAGCTTGAATGAGTTGTAATTCTGGGGCTGGGGTCGGAGGCTGCTTGGGGAGCTCAGTCTGGGTCTCGGGTGGTGTCTGGGAGCGGGTTCCATTACTTTCCATAATCCAATTTCTTTTGAAATACAAACCTGGGTGATATTTCTTGATGGAATGTCACCAGTATGACCCCTGCAGTAAGTGGATGTCGGTCTCCAGACAGCGGAGAAATTTGATATATATTAAAATGAGAGTACGCCGAACAAAAATACTCCCTGTAAATTAAATATATCGTTCCCCTTTCTTTTGCTATTTCTCCAACCTTCTCTCTCAAAGGCATTGACTCATATTGGCAAAGTTTTCTCATGTAGAATTTTACACTGCACCAAAGTCTCTCTTCAGTGTCAATAATGGAAGATAATAATAAGCCCCCCCACCACCTGCCTCCCACCCCCGTTCTGTGAGTTGCCTCACAGCATTTTGATGCCCAGTGAGCTGTTAAGTAGCTCAAGGAGCATCCTTCATCTCCATCGAGGTAGGAGGTGTCAGTGCCAGGAGGCAACCAAGTGCTACTGGGAGCAGTGGCTACTGTTGGTCCTCCCGTAGGCTCGGAGAATTCATAAAAGAAGCACTCTCTCTCTTCTCCCCTTTCCTGGCCAACAGCCTGAAGAGTGAAAGCTGCAGGCCTTCACATTCAGCGCCAGCCTCTGCCTGTCACAGGAGGGTGGTCAGGGGGAAAGGCCCTTAAGGAGCTGGTTGGGGTGCCCCAGGCCTTCCTGCTCATGTATAACATTTTGGCAAAGGAAGGGGGTGTGCAGCTATGTGCCCCATGGCTCTACACCCTACCTTACACATCCCGCTGACCTTTCAACCCAACCCCTCGGAAAACATACAATACAGTGCTAGAAGTCCGAGGGGAGGCAATGGTGTAGTGCTATTGTCGCTGGACTGGTACCAATACCCAGGGAAATGCTCTGGCTCGAAGCCCACCAGGGCAGATGGTGAAATGTGAATTGAGTAAAAATCTGGAATTAAAGGTCCAGTGATGACCATAAAACCGTTTTCAACTTTCATAAAAATTCATCTGGTTCACTAATACCCTTCAGGAAAGGAAATCATAGATCATAGAACTCTACAGTGCAGAAAGAGGCCCTTCGGCCCATCGAGTCTGCACCGACCACAATCCCACCCAGGCCCTATCCCATATCCCTGCACGTTTACCCGCTAATCCCTCTAACCTACACATCTCAGGACACTAAGGGGCAATTTTAGCACAGCCAATCAACCTAACCCACACATCTTTGGATTGTGGGAGGAAACCGGAGCACCCGGAAGAAACCCAAGCAGACACGAGGAGAATGTGCAATCTCCACACAGACAGTGACCCGAGCTGGGAATCGAACCCAGGTGCCTGGAACTGTGAAGCAGCAGTGCTAACCACTGTGCCACTGTGCCGCCCAAATCTGCTGACCTTACAAGGTCTGGCTTAGACTCCAAAGCCACAGCAATGTGGTTGACTCTTAAATGCCCTAAGGGATAGGCAATGAATGCTGGCCCAGCCAGCAACGTCCACAACTCATGAACAATTGGTTCTCGAGGGAATGTTATGGTGAGGTTGTATAAGACATTGGTGAGGCCGAACTTAGAGTATTGTGTGCAGTTTTGGTTGCCTAATTACAAGAAGGATATTAATAAGGTTGAAAGGGTGCAGGGAAGGTTTACAAGGATGTTGCCAGGGCTTGAGAAACTGAGTTACAGAGAAAGGTTGAATAGGTTAGGACTTTATTCCCTGGCGTGTAGAAGAATGAGGGGAGATTTGATAGAGGTGTATAAGATTATGATGGGTGTAGATAGAGTGAATGCAAGCTGGCTTTTTCCACTGAGGCTAGGGGAGAAAAAACTAGAGGGCATGGGTTAAGGATGAAGGGGGAAAAGTTTAAAGGGAATATTGGGGGGGTTCCTTCACACAGCGAGTGGTGGGAGTGTGGAATGAGCTGTCAGATGAGGTGGTGAATTCGGGCTCACTTTTAACATTCAAGAAAAACTTGGAGAGATACATGGATGAGAGGGGTGTGGAGGGATATGGTCCAGGTGCGGATCAGTGGCAGAAAAATGGTTGGGCACAGACCAGAAGGGCCAAAAGGCCTGTTTCTGTGCTGTAATGTTCTATGGTTCTAATTGTCTCATATTATATGGTGCTCAGAAATGTTAAAGTAGGGAGGTCTTGCTGCAGCTGTATAGGGCATTGGTGAGGCCGCAGCTGGAGTACTGTGTGCAGTTTTGGGCGCCGCACCTGCGCAAGGATATTTTGGCCCTGGAGGGAGTGCAGAGGAGGTTTACTAGGCTGATACCGGAGTTGAGGGGATTGAGCTATGAGGAGAGGCTGAATAAACTAGGCTTGTACTCGTTAGAGTTTAGAAGAATGAGGGGAGATCTCATTGAGACGTATAAGATGATGAATGGGATGGATAGGATAGAGGTGGAGAGACTCTTCCCGCTCAAAAAAGACAGTAGGACTAGGGGGCACAGCCTCAAGATAAAGGGGAGGCGGTTTAGAACGGAGTTGAGGAGGAACTTCTTCACTCAAAGGGTGGTGAATCTCTGGAATTCTCTGCCCGTTGAAGTGGTGGAGGCTGCCTCGCTAAATATTTTTAAGAAGCGGGTTGATGGGTTTTTGATAAGAGAAGGGATTAAGGGTTATGGGGAGAGGGCGGGAAAGTGGAACTGAGCCACGACAGATCAGCCATGATCTTATTGAATGGCGGGGCAGGCTCGAAGGGCTAGATGGCCTACTCCTGCTCCTATTTCTTATGTTCTTATGTTCTTATGTTCTTAATCCAGTATGCTTCCTGTATGGAAGAAGAGGGAAAGGCATGATTAATGGGAATTTAGCAAACCCTTCAAACACAGGGCAGTGTGAGAGCTGGGGTACGTACAGAAAACGTAAGAACTAGGAGCAGGAATAGGCTATCTGGCCCCTCGAGCCTGCTCCGTCATTCAATAAGATCACGGCTGATCTTTTTGTGGACTCAGCTTCACTTACCCACCCGCTCACCATAACCCTTAATTCCTTTACTGTTCAAAAATGTATCTATCCTTGCCTTAAACCATTCAATGAGGTAGCTTCAACTGCTTTACTGGGCAAGGAATTCCACAGATTCACATTCCTTTGTGTGAACAAGTTCCTCCTCAACTCAGTCCTAAATCTGCTTCCCCTTATTTTGAGGCCATGCCCCCTAGTTTTAGTTTCACCTGCCAGTGGAAATAACCTCCTTGCTTCTATCTTATTGATTCCCTTCATAATCTTATATGTTTCTATAAGATCTCCCCTCATTCTTCTGAATTCCAATGAGTATAGCCCCAGTCTACTCAGTCTCTCCTCATAAGCCAACCCTCTCAACTCTGGAATCAACCTAGTGAATCTCCTCTGCACCCCCTCCAGTGCCAGTATATCCTTTCTCAAGTAAGGAGACCAGTATTGTACACAGTACTCCAGGTGTGGCCTCAACGGCACCCTATACAGCTGCAACATAACCTCGCTGTTTTTAAACTCCATCCCTCCAGCAATGAAGGACAAAATTCCATTTGCCTTCTTAATTACCTGTTGCACCTGCAAACCAGCTCTTTGTGATTCTTGCACAAGGACACCCAGGTCCCTCTGCACAGCAGCATGCTGCAATTTTTTTAGCATTTAAATAATAGTCCGTTTTGCTGTTATTCCTACCAAAATGGATGACCTCACATTTACCAACATTGTACTCCATCTGCCAGACCCTCACCCACTCACTTAGACTATCTATATTCCTTTGCAGACTTTCAGCATCCTCTGCACACTTTGCTCTGTCACTCATCTTAGCATCATCTGCAAAATTTTGACACACTACACTTGGTCTCAAACTCCAAATCATTAATGTAAATCGCAAACAGTTAGAGGTCCCAACACTGATCCTTGAGGCACACCACTAGTCACTGACCCTCGATCAGAAAAACATCCATTTTCCCCCACTCTTTTCTTTCTGTTAGTTAACCAATCCTCTATCCATGCTAATACATTACCTGTAACACCATGCACCTTTATGTAAAGTAGCAGTCTTTGGTGCGGCACCTTGTCAAATGCCTTCTGGAAATCCAGATACACCCCATCCACAGGTTCCCCGTTGTTCACTGCACATGTAATGTTTTCAAAGAGTTCCACCAAATTAGTCAAACATGGCCGTCCCTTCATGAACCCGTGCAGTGTCTTACCAATGGGACAATTTATATCCAGATGTCTCGCTATTTCTTCCTTCATGATAGGTTCAAACATTTTCCCTACTACAGAAGTTAAGCTAACCGACCTATAGTTACCGGCCTTCTGTCTACCTCCTTTTTTTAATCTTGAACTGCCTCCCAGAATTGGAGCAGAATAAGCAAGCTGAAAACTAATCAAAGGAAAATCAAATGTGAATAAGAATTAAAGTTACTTAAACAAAAAAAAGTATATTTGTAAGAGAGAAATAAACAGAGCTTCTGGAACATCAAGGAGTGTAAAGTTAAGCCAAACAACTATAAGGCAGTCAGGTTAACCTCGGTGGTGAGGGATCTGCTCAAGATGACCATATAAGACAAAATTACAACACACAACAGTACAGCACAGGAATAGGCCCTTCGGCCCACAATGTTGTTCCGGACATGACGCCAAATTAAACAAATCCCTCTGCCTGCCTTAGGTCCATATCCTTCTGTTCCTTGAATATTCATTTGCTTATCTAAAATCCCCTTAAATATCCCTATCATATTTGCCTGTACCTTCACCCTTGGCAGCGTGTTCCAGGCACCTGCCGCTCTCTGTGTATAGAAGCTGCCCCTCACATCTCCTGTGAACTGTCCCCCCCCCCCCCCTCACCTTAACTGCATCAATTGTCACAAAAGCAGAAAATGCTGGACAATCTCAGGAGGGTTGACAGTATCTGCAGAGAGTGCGCAGAGCCAATTTTTGGAGCGTCGAAATGTTCAGCTCTCGCCCGCCACTGGGATTCTCCAGTCCCGCTGCAGTGAGTGGAGTTTTGACTGAGGGCCAAATTCTCTGTTCTCATTGGCAGCGGCAATGGGTTGTCCAACATTGGAGAATTCCAGCCCTTGCCTCTGTTCTCTCTTCACAGTTAACATCAGGTATGCTGTTCAAAGACATGTGAGTTAGGTTGGTAGGCCAAGCAAAATTTCCCCTTTGTGTCAGGGGGACCAGTAGGATAAATACTTGGGGTTATGACGATAGAGCCTGGGTGGGATCGTTGTCAGTGCAGACTCGATGGGCCGAATGACCTCCTTCTACACTGTAGGGATTGTACGCTGCAAATTTCCAGCATTTTCTGCTTTTTGCTTCCGATTCCAGCGCCCGCAGTATTTTGCTTTGAAATGAAAATTAATAGTCACTTGGGAAAATTCAGATTATTTCAGGAAAACCAGCATGGATTTTTTTTAAGAGAAGCAGGCCAAGGAAACAGATTAAAACGAGGCCGAGAGCAGATTGGAGGAGGCAAAGAGGTGAATAGACCCCATGGAGGGATCGAGAGGGAAAAGGAGATATTGAGGAGAAGTGAAAAATAACACAGGAAAAGAGAAACTGCCACAAAAAGAACAGAGGGAGAGACCTTAAATAAAATGTTCAGAGTCACGCAACACCCAATGCTCAAAGTGAAAGATTTGCTTGTAAATGCAAAAATGCCATGTATTCTGTTTCTCGCTCCTGATTCTGCCAGACCTGTTGAGTATTTTCAGCATTTTCCATTTGGATAATGGATGCCAGATGCATTTAAATTACTTCAACTGTGTTAGCATTTCAGTAAAAATGCGTACATTAAAATTTTTCAAAATAGGTCGTGTCCTGAGATTCGGCAGTGCTTCAGAGCAATTTTTGGAAAAGGTTGGATTTGCTGCTCCCCCAGTCAGTGTGCTTGAAGTTTGGAAGGCACTAAAATCCAATGTCCGCCCCCTACCTGTCAGAGGAGGCATTGAGTCAATTAATGGATAGATTAATGGCTGTTGTTAATCGTTAACTAGTGTTGGGGGGAAGGTCCAAACCAGCTTTATCTGAACAGGCTGGTGTGGGCAAGTGGGTGGACCTTCTCTGAACCCTCAAGCCCATCGTTCTGCACCAGTTCTGAGGACTAAACATGCCCGCAAGTCCAGCTTCACAGAAATCAGGCCATGTTTTTAAAGGGCACCCCATCCCAAAGTGAAATTGAAGACATCCTCTCGCCCTTCCCCCACCCCCAGCTGACTTTGAGAACCTCCCCCATCCCACCTGCCCAAGACAGATCGCTGGCATCGGAGCCCCTTTCATGCTCCACCATCCTGACCTTCTTCAGGTCCCATTCCTCCTCGGGGCCCATCCCTGACACTGTCCCTGGCAGCCTAGCATGGCACAGTGGTTAGCACTGTTGCCTCACAATGCCAGGAATCCAGATTCGATTCCTGGTTTGGGATGCTGTCTGTGTGGAGTTTGCACGTTCTCCTCGTGTCAGCTTGGGTTTCCTCTGGGTGCTCCGGTTTCCTCCCATAGTTTGAAAGATGTGCTGGTTAGATGCGTTAGTCACACTAAATCCTCCCTCAGTGTACCCCAACAGGCACTGGAGTGTGGCGACTAGGGAATTTCCACAGTAATTTTATTGCAGTGTTAATATAAGCCTGCTTGTGACACTACTAAATAAACTTTAAACCCAAGCAGTGTTGACCTGGGAATTCCCACCTGGCACTGCCAGGGTGCCAGGTTGGCATTGCCAAATGGGCCGAATGGCCTACTTCTGCTTCTAGTTTCTATGTTTCTCCATTTATGGAGACAAGTAGTGTTTCTCACCATGTTCTCACTGCACTCAAGGGTTGAGGAACATTGGAATCAGGGAAAATCCAGTTTGTAACTCACTAAGCGTATTGATATGCTTTTTAAACATAATAATCTGGTTTCTATCCCCAGTGAGGATGGGAACCAAGTTATGTCCAGGTGCAGTGGCTGGAGGTGCCCTAACAGGGGTTCATGCCGGTGTTAAACGCACCAAGCCCCTCGCCCATGATTCTCCAACTCCATGCCACCCCATCACGATCTGCTCCAGGCATGATGCAGCCACAGGGTCGGGACCATGGTCTTTTGTGTTAGGATTCCATTCTGGGAGCTCCCTACCCAGTTGTAACATCAACTGGAATCACAACAAAAGTGGGGGCTCTTGCTAAATTCAAAAAATGGATAAAGGGTTCCTGGATTCTTGTTAGTAATGGTCCATTGGGGATTTTTTGCAACGTAGCAAGCAATTTGATAGAAAAATTGATTTGGGATTTACTGTCAAATGGTGGGATCTGTGAATCCTTAAAAAAAAGAGTAAGTGAACTACTGAGGTACTGGACATGAAAATTGGAGTTGCTGTCAGGAATGTTGTATGGGTTTGAATCCAAAATGGCATTAGAAATTGCCAAGGCTTCCCTAATGATGGAAGATGTAACTTTGACTGGTTTACGGTAAATAAGAGTCAGTTAACTGAATTTGCAGATAAATTGCAGTTAGGATTATCTGTGCCTCACCTATCTGTCCTACTGCCTTCTGGGATCTTTGGATATGCACCCCCAGGTCCCTCTGATGCTCTGTACTTCCCAGCATCCTACTGTTCATTGTGTATTCCCTTGCCTTGTTATTCCTTCCAAATTCCTCACACTTTGCAGGGGTTAAATTTCATTTGTTTTCTTAAGTTTGAAGTTTATTTATTTGTGTCACAAGTAGGCTTACATTAACACTGCAATGAAGTTACTGTGAAAATCCCTCAGTCACCACATTCCAGTGCCTGTTCGTGTACACAGGGAGAATTTAGCATGGCCAATGCACCTAACCAGCACATCTTTTGGACTGTGGGAGGAAACCAGAGCACCCAGAGGAAAACCCATGCAGACTAGTGGAGAATACACAGACTGTGTGCAAATGGTCACCCAAGCCGGGAATCGAACCCCGGGTCTGTTACACTGTGAAGCAGCAGTGCTAATCACTGTGCCACCGTGCCACCCATGGGTGCTCTACCCAAATGACCAGCCTGTCGATATTGCCCCATAACCTGATATAACTGAAGTATAGTGAAACATTTAAAATTGCAAGGGGTGCCTGAGAGACTCCGTTCCCCAAAAGGTGAGAAATTTAAATCGGCAGAAAATTTAATCAAAAATGAAATAATTAGAAATGCATAGAGATACGTAAGTGAAGAAACCTGAATTGGAGGCTTTGGATACAGAAAAGAAACACAGAGAGAACTTTTCAAAAGGAAGTAGAAGTAAAGAATCTTGAAATGCCAGAGAAAGAAAGAAGACAGGATGGGGAAATAAAACAGAGAAAGTTAAAGAAAGGAGAATGAGGAAAGGACGGAGACAGAATTTCAGTTTCAAAAGCTGTTGGGTAAAATTCTGATTATGGATCTCTGACTGGTTTACTGTAAGTAACCAAGGGGAAAATTTTTCTGTTCCACCCACCATGAGAATTGAATTGGGTGAGGGGTGGACCATGGAAAGGTGTGTTGACCTTGGGTGGGATTTTCTGGTTTAAGGGTGAGCGTGGCTGGAAAATCCCACCTCAAGGGTGGGATTTTCCCATCCCACCCACCACGAGAATCGTAGCGGTCGAGAGCGCACCATGGAAAGGTCCATTGACCTCAGGCGGGAATTTCCAACCTTGGGGCGAGCGCATCCAGAAAATCCCACCCTACGAGTCAGTTACCTGAATCGGAAGATAAAGTGCATTGAGGGTTATCTGCATCTTATCTACCTGTCCTGCTGTCTTTGGGGATCTAGAGACACGCACCCCCAGCTCCCTCTGTACTGCCTTGTGTCCAACTGTTCATTGTGTATTTCCTTGTCCTGTTAAAACAGAAAGACTGGAGGTAGGTGAGGAAAGACGTATTTCTGGACAAGAACCGTAGAGGGGAAATGACTAAACTTACACAAACTCTTCCAAAAAAGGATGTGATAGCACTGCTTTATTTCTTTTGAAAAGAAAGCTAAACAAATGAAATGGCCAAAAGGAATTTGGGCATCACTCTTCCAAAGTAAACTGCTAGGGAGGTGTCAGAAGAGGTTTCTGTAGATTATGATTTAGTAAGGGAAGCTATCCCTGTCTTTATTCACCAGTTTCCACTTTGTTAAAGTGCGCGTTGAATGTGAAAAATGTTTCTGGGCATCTCAGCTGAAGTACATAGTTTTGAAAAAAAAGCTTTTGATTTTCGCCGTTTCAAATTATGGCCAACATAATTGTGAAGAAATGATGAGCATATCCATTTACACAGAGACTGGTACCAGTCACCCGGGCTGGGTAAGTGGGGAAGGTGAGCGACAGGAAGGATGTTACCTGGTCTCAAGGGCGTGGGCTATGAGGACAGATTGAATAACCTAGGATTGTTTTCACTGGAAAGGTAGAGTTGAGGGGAGACCTAGAACCATAGAACCATAGAAAATTACAGCTCAGAAACAGGCCTTTTGGCCCTTCTTGTCTGCGCCCAACCATTTTTTGCCTAGTCCCACTGACCTGCACTTGGACCATATCCCTCCACACCCCTCTCATCCATGAACCCGTCCAAGTTTTTCTTAAATGTTAAAAGTGACCCCGCACTTACCACTTGATCTGGCAGCTCATTCCACACTCCCACCACTCTGTGTGTGAAGAAGCCCCCCTAATAATCCCTTTAAACTTTTCCCCCTTCACCCTTAACCCGTGCCCTCTGGTTTTTTTCTCCCCTAGCCTCAGTGGAGAGAGCCTGCTTGCATTCACTCTATCTATACCCATCAAAATCTTATACACCTCTATCAAATCTCCCCTCGTTCTTCTACGCTCCAGGGAATAAAGTCCTCACCTATTCAATCTCTCTCTGTAACTCAGCTTCTCAATTCCCGGCAACATCCTTGTGACCTGATAGAGGTCTACAAAATAATGAGAGGCATAGACAGGGTGGATAGTCAGGGGCTTTTCCCGGGGTGGAAGTGTGAATTACAAGGGGGCACAGATTCAAGGTGAGAGGGGGAAAGTTTAAGGGAGATGTGTGGGGGAAGTTTTTCACGCAGGGAGTGGTGGGTACCTGGAACGTGCTGCCAGAGGAGGTGGTGGTAACTGACACATTGGCAACATTTAAGAGGCAGCTGGATAGGTACACAAATAGAGGGAGGGAATAGAGGGATACTGTCTGAGTAATGGCAGAAGGTCTCCTTTTAGTTTAATTAGGACATCATGATTGGCACGAGCTTGGAGAGCCGAAGGGCCTGTTTCAGTGCTGTACTTTTCTTTGGGTCTTTGTTCTTTGATATCCAGCAATTACACCACTTGCCAAATCCAAAAAAATGAAGGTTGATAGGAAGGGTAATTAACCAGCAATGTGGCAAGACCACGCAATGTGGGAAAAACCAAAAGAGGAACAAATGATAGGCACACTCATTGTTCAAAACTCAAAGCGCTAAAATACACCATGTTTTACTGTTGCATTTACAACCAGTGCTGGATAATCTCACACAGACCAGGCATGAAGCCACATAGATTAAGATTTGATCAATTAGTTATTTTTGGTCTTGTTACCCTTCTGCGGGAAATCCTTTAAGCATTTCATTGGTAATTTATCCGCAGAACTAGTCATTGGAAGCTGGGATCAAATGTTTTGTTGTTGCTCAGGAATAGAAAATTAATGAATGTTTTCATCTTTGCCGCAATTTTCTTTGCTGTAAGCCTCAAAGTAATTCACTCAATGTGGTAAACAACTAACTAAAGGATTTATTGATAAGAAAAACTATATGATACAAAAAGTTGAGCAGCATAACATATACAGGTCCACTCCTAACAATACCCTGATTCCAAATGAAGCCCCTCTAACCCTGGCAATGTTTGCCCTCCCTCCCAGTTGGCTCAGGTTCACACACTCACACTGAATTGGCTCCAGGGCTCAGGAAAGATCATCTCTTCAATGGGCTTGGCTACCACAAGCTCATTAACACTGTCACATTACACTGGCCATCAGGTATGCCAGGCAAACTGCCTTTGCACAAAGACACCCACTGTAAATGAGGAGGATGGATTGGAAAACAATATGATTGTGTAAAATCAATGGATCAGTAATCCACTGTAGAATAAATTTCTGTCATCTTTCATTGATAATGTTACAAATTGACTATCAAAGACTTTCGATGTTGAGGGGACGAATTTTCCCATATTGTTTCAAAAGTGTCAGGTTTTGTCTGAAAACCAGTGCGTAGCTTCTCAGCTGCACAGACCTATTCTTAGTCTGGATCTTGAGCCTCTTTGAGTGAAGAAAGTGAGTGGGTGAGGTTTACACCATCACTCTGGGTTGGCGGGACTCTTAGAGCCAACAAAGGCTCCACTGGGCTTGCGATGCCATCTTCAAAGAGTGCCCTGATCAGCACAGAAATTGAAGGGCCCTCAGCAACACCCCACTCATATGAACCTCACAAGCATAGGGGGCTCCCGCACACCTCTACCGCAGCAGAAGCGGCAGGGCCCTCTCTCCTTTCCACAATACCAACCTTGGTCCCACTCCTTCACAGACATTGGGTGGCCCTCCCCCTCACCAATGCACCTCATAGGCACTGGGACGACGGCGACCCACCCTCCACCCCGCACCCCCCCACCCCACCCCCCACCCCCCCGCCCCCCCCCCCACCCCCCCACTCCCCCCCACCATTGTAATCTCGGGGATACTGTCTGCTCTCACAAGTATCAGCCCTCCTGAACGCACTTAAGGGAGATCCTTTCATGGAACTGCCAGAGGGCCCACCCTGGCACTGCGTCCCGGGACAAGTTGGCACTGCTAGGTTGACAATTGCCAAATTGGCACTGCCAATTTGACACAGTGCCAACCTGGCAGTGCCCGCCAGGGAGCAGTGCTGGGAGCAGTGCCATGGGCGAGGGTCACTGAACTGCTTGGAAATATCCCTCTGCCCCCGGGGGGCTGTACTTACCTTTGAGCCCCTGGTGGGGGTGGGGGGGAGGTGGGGACAAAGCCCCTGGACTGAATTTCGCTTTTCAAAGCCTGTTGTAAACTTTGCCAGTCAGGCCATTAATTTTTTTTGATTAAAACTCCGCACAGTTGGTGTTGTTTTTGCTGTGACTTAACCGTCTTGTTATTTCTTGGACAGCTGCATTCATTCCATGAGGTGATGTCCATTGCGTTTCTGAGGAATTTCACCCTGTCGCACTCTGGATTGCATATTCCTGTATCTAAATTAGCAGGAAACAATTTTAAGATTGATTGATCTCAGGAACTCTGAGGCTGAACATTGTGACTGCGACTGCCCCTCTCTCCCTCAGGACCTAATGGGCAAGGTCGACCATAACTGTGAACGTTGGTCTCTTGTGATATGAAATGCATTCCAATAGCAATTTGAGGGCAGTGCTGAATAGGCAGTGCACTGCACACGTGAACCTAACTCAGAATCCAGTGAGGGGGCTACCAGGTAATCAATTTGGATTTATTTTTATGAGGCTAGGAGATAAAGAGGTGGGAATGCTTTCCATCAACAATGCTTATTTCATGATGTGAAGGATGCAAGGACATGATGGAAGAATAGCTCACTCGGACTTGTTTCTCAGAGTTATAACCTATCCACTAAATCAAAGTCTTTTTATGTTCTAATAATTTACAGAGCCATGGTGTGACTATGAGATGAAGACATTGTGACGGGCAAAGGCTGTAAACTCAGATACCATAGACCTGAGGCTGTGGCAGTGTGATACAGTTCACTCAGAAAATCCAGATTGCTATAGTTGCAGTTTTAAATGCATGCTGTTTTCTGGAGCTATGGGATTTGACAGTTTAAAGTTTAAGTTTATTTATTAGTGTCACAAGTAGTTTTACATTCACACTACAATGAAGTTACTGTGAAAATCTCCTAGCCATCACACTCTGGCACCTGTTCGGGTACACTGAGGGATAATTTAGCACAGACAACGCACATAACCAAGACGTCTTTCAGGGAGGAAACTGGAACACCCGGAGGAAACCCACGCAGACACGGGGAGAAAGTGCAAACTCCACTCAGACAGTGGCCCAAGCCAGGGATTGAACCCGGGTCCCTGGCGCTGTGAGGCAACAGTGCTAACCACTCCAACAGTCTTCCCATCATTTGGCTGGCCAGGAATCTCTCCTGCTCTTACCATCTGCCATTGTCATGTGTTGGAAGGATTTGCAGTGTGGTCCTCGGCCTGTGTGAAAGCACCTTCCTTGGCCATCAAGCCCCAGGGTAAGACTCAAAAACAGAAATTCTGGTTCAGAAGCAGGGATGCCACCCACTCCACTATCAGCTTGAGGCTGTACGGCACATGGTCAGTTGCACATTCATTGGCAACTGTTGCATATCATAGAATCATAGAATCCCTACAGTGCAGAAGAAAGCCCATTCAGCCTGCACCAATAAGAATCCCACCCAGGCCCTATCCTCATAACCCCATATCTTTTTTTTTGAAGTTTATTTATTATTGTCACAAGTAGGCTGACATTAATGCTGCAATGAAGTTACTGTGAAAATCCCCTAGTTGCCACAAGCAGGCACCTGTTTGGGTACACTGAGGGAGAATTTGGTTTGGCCAATACATCTAACCAGCGCATCTTTGAACTGTGGGAGGAAACTGGAGCACCAGGAGGAAATCCACTCAGACGTGGGCGGAACGTGCAAACTCCACACAGGCACTCCACCCAAGCCGGGAATCGAACCCAGGTCCCTGGCGATGTGAGGCGGTGGTGCTAACCACTGTGCCACCGTGCCGCCCCCATGAGTTCAGGTGGCATTCATGGAATAGTAACTGTGCAGAATGAGGCCATTCGGCCCTTGACGTCTGCACCAATAAATACTGGCCAGCCAGCGACACCCATGTCCTACGGATGAACTAAAAAAAACTTATTTACTTGGGATGAGTTGCTATGGTCCTGTGCCAGGTGATGGGTGGCGTGAACCAGCACCCCCCCCACCACACACACACACACACACACACACACACACACACACACACACACACACACACACACACACACACACACACACACACACACAGCAGTCATGGGCAGCATCCAGGTTGCCAGCACTGGTCATGTCAGCAATCGCTCTCAGCTTTTCTTGTTGATCATTTAGATTCAACTGCGTTGTTAAAATAAGAAGTAGGTCAAGAACATTTGTGCTAGACAATGAGGAATGATCAAAGCTGAGTACTTGGCAGGTTGTGAAAGAGCTGTTCCTGTTTAAGCTCTGGATTAACAGCAAACCAGTCTGAGGCTTGGGTGAAGTGTCCACGTGAATTAGCAGAGTGAAGAGTTAATGACAATTCAAGCAAACTGGCCAAAGAGAGACTGTTTTTCTTTGGGGGATTTGTTTCTTTAAAGGATTTGATCAGTCTTCATTCAGTTCAAATATCCCATGAACCAGAAGTGGATGGTTTTAATTCGTTTAAATGTGCTGCATGGCACATAAAAGTGTAATTTATTTTGGCTCAAGGTATTTTGTCCTAACCAAAGAAGAATTTAGACTTAATTTCCATGTTTATCAAGGTGATTGTGACAAGTAGTTGAGTTAACCATCCACTAATCACGAGGCCTCAATTGCTGACACATAACAAACCACCAGCACTCCCACAGAAATAATATTCCACCCTGTGAACCTGAGTCCCAGCAATGGAAACTGCTCCACCATAGGGTCATTCCAGTCAAAGAGCTGGTTAAATATGAGGTTGCAAATTGGATTGGGTTTAGCATTAAGAACAAAGAACAAAATCAGCCAGGGAAACAGGCCCTTCGGCCCAACGAGCCCGCGCCGCCATCTCAACACCACCAGTCCCCCTCTCCACCCACGACCCCTGTCTAATGTTTTATGGCCATCCAGATTGAGGGAATCCGATTTAGGGACAATTTATTCCTGCCAATCAGCCTAACAGCACATCTTTGGGGTATGGGAGGAAACCGGAGCACCCGGAGAAAACTCACGCAAGCACGGGGAGAATGCGCAAACTCCCACAGACACCGACCCAAATCCATGTGTCTGCACAGCAATCAGCGATAGTCACTGAGCTGTCGTCTTGCCCAGTACCTTGTCCAGTTTAGGCACACACTAACAACACGAAGCACTAGGCCAATCTCGAACAACCAAGAGCAGCCCCAGTACGATCCATCGCGTGTATGCCCCTCGTTGGACACGAGGTGGACCGACTTAAAACCTGTGAATGAAAAGAGAAAAAACATTGTTATCATACTATACCCATTTACATTACCAGGGACGCCCCAATGCTAATGGCCCTTATTTAAAACAATCTCCTATATCCACCCATCTCCAACCCAGTCATGTGCCTGTCTCAGTTACTCTTAAATGACACTAGCGTGTTTGCCTCCACCATTAAGATTAATGTTTATGTCAAAAGCCAAATTATCAGAGGCAGAAGCCATCACTGAGAGTGTTCTTGGCACCAGCTGCCCTATTTGAACAGAAATATTTAACATTGCGCAAATACTCAAGGAATGATCTTCCCAATTTCCAAGAATAATATATGTTGCAAAACCATTTTGCTCTAAACTTTTAAGCCTTTGTTTTTAAAATCCTTTTTTAATTCATTCAAAGGACATGAGTGTCGCTGGCTGGCCAGCATTCATTGCCCATCCTTAGTTGCTCTTGGAGAGTTGACTCTCAATGTGGTTGAAAGTCAACCACATTGCTGTGGCTCTGGAGTCACATGTAGACCAGACCAGGTAAGGACGGCAGATTTCCTTCCCTAAAGGACATTAGTGAACCAGAGGGTGTTTCTCCGACAATCGATAACGGTTTCATGGTCGTCAGTAGATTCCAAATTCCAGATTTTTTTTTATTGAATTCAAATTCTAACAGCTGCCGTCGCAAAATTCGAACCCAGGTCCCCAGGAACTGGGTCTTTCCCAAAGGCACTAGTTATAGGCACACAGGAAGCCCCGTTATTTCCACCATATGGTCAGTCTTCAACTATGGACCATTACAATGGTGACTGGTGGCTATTTGAGCACAAAAGGCATCGCGGCTGATCCAGGCCTACCTCCTCTTCCCCAGTATCATTATCTACCCAATCAGAGTTGCAGGAGGATCAGGGAGGATAGAATCAGGTCATTTTGATCAATATGAGTTGAGATGACCCAATATTTCCAGGTGACTTTCATGGAATAGTAGAATCTCTGCTGTGCTGAAGGAGGCCATTTAGCCCATGAAGTCTGCACCCACTATCCAATACAGCATCTTACCCAGGCCTTTCAGCCATAACCCCACACATTTACCATGGCCAATCCACCTAACCTACACATCCTGATACACAAAGGGGCAATTTAGCATGGCCAATCAACTAACCTGCACATCTTTGGACTGTGGGAGGAAACTGAAGCACCCAGAGGAAGCCCACACAGACATGGGGAGAATGTGCAAACTCCACACAGAAAGCGACCCGAGGCTGCAATTGAAACCGGGTCCCTGATGCTATGAAGCAGCAGTGCTAACCATTGTGCCACCGTGTCACCCATCACATAACTTACATTCATATCATGATGGCCTCTGAATCAAAAAGTTTAAGTTTAATTATTAGTGCCATGAGTAGGTTTACATTGACATTGCATTGAGGTTAATGTGAAAATCCCCGAGCTGCCACACTCTGCACCTGTTCGGGTACACTGAGGGAGAATTTAGCACGGCTGATGCTCCTAACCAGCACATCTTTCAAACTGTGGGAGGAAGCTGGAGATCTCAGAGGAAACCGACGCAGGCTCTAGATGGAAAGTGACCCAAGCAGGGAATTGAACCCAGCCCTCTGGTTATGTGGGGCAGCAGTGCTAACCACTGTGCCACCCATTCACCATGCCACCCATAAAAACATTTTGATTCAAGCCTCACACAAGAAGCTGAGTGTAATTGACCTATTAGTGCAGCACTGAGAGAATATTGGACTGTCAAGAGTTACAATCAGCCTGGGTAGGAAAGATCCCTCTGTATAACATGAAGAGTAGGGATTGATGATATTCCGTTCACCATTTTCCCTCAGTCAAAAAAGCAGATTAAACAGGCCTTCATTTAATTGTCGTTTGTGTGCTGACAATGACCGTTTTTAACATGTAACAACAGTGACTGTTCTTCACTGTATATATCAATATATGTGAAAAGATTTGACATGTCTCTCTGAATACAATTGGATGTAAGTTTTCTTTTTACAGGCTTAGCAAGGAAGGTTTCATTCTAAAATCTCTGGAATCATGTGAAGAGCACCAAGGAATTATAAATGGATGAGTAGAAGCTATTATTGATAACAATGCTCTATTGAAGAACTTTGATGGAGTGATTAGTTTTTCTTTTTTCAAGCTTTCTAATGTCCTCACTGCGCCGGGGTGATACTTACATTCCCCAAACCTTCCTGCACCCCTAAAATAAGATTGAGAATTTAGTTCCAATCTATATCAGACAATAAGGGGTGGGGGGGGAAGACTTTACCCGTGCCACCCACCATGAGAATCGGAACTGGTGGGGGGGGTGGGGAGTGGGGAAGATGGGTGTGTTTGTGGACCATGCAAAAGTCTGTTGACCTTGGGCAAGGGGTTTTCCGGTGTTGCGGTGAGTGCGGCTGGAAAATCCCACCCCAGAAATCTTCAGATTGGACTCTCACTTCTGCTTGGACTTTTCTAGCCACTGAGATGAACACTCTCCTGTCACTCTGGCCTTGAGTCGAACTCAAATTCCAAAAGCGAAATTATAGTCTGGCTGTTTCAAAGTAATTCAACAATAAACGTCAATTGCGAGAAGGAATTGCTTTGTTCACATTGACCAAACCCCTCTTGTAAAGCATGTCCAGATATTCTCCCCCCACCTCTTACTCATGACGAACCTTGATTTTAAAGCTTGATGCAGAAAATGGCTACGATGTGGGAATGCCGGCGTTGGACTGGCGTAAACACAGTAAAAAGTCTGACAACGCCAGGTTTTAGTCCAACCGATTTATTTGATAATACTCACAAGCTTTCGAGGGGACTGCCTCTTCGTCAGGTGAATGGAGAGTTCTGGCCTCAGACAGAGCATATAAAGCACAGACAGTTCAGAGATTACTGATTAGAATGCGGATCCTTACACCTAACCTGCTGTTCAAGACCTGAAGTGGCTGACAATGTGAGTGGAAGGAGCACTGATCACAGGTTACACTTCCACTCACGTTGTCAGCCACTTCAGGTCTTGAACAGCAGGTTAGGTGTAAGGATCCGCATTCTAATCAGTAATCTCTAAACTGTCTGTGCTTTATATGCTCTGTCTGAGGCCAGAACTCTCCATTCACCTGACGAAGAGGCTGTCCCCTCGAAAGCTTGTGAGAATTATCAAATAAATCGGTTGGACTAAAACCTGGTGTTGTCAGACTTTTTACTGTGAAAATGGCTACAACAGGGGAGGATACTTGGTTTTTCAATTATTCAAGGAATGTAGACTTCACTGGCTAGGTCAACATTGTTGTCCACCCCGAATTGTCCTTGTCTATATTGACCGTGACAGCTCATTGTAAGAGCAACTTAGCTAGTGCTACACCCTCCTCTCGTCCTCGCACCCCCTGCCACCCCATTCTTTTCCCATAGCCTAGTATTTTCTTTTCCTTTGGATATGCGTATCCAATTCTCGTTTGAAAGTCATGATTGTACCTGCCTTCCCCCGACTCTAAGGCAGCGCATTCCAGATCCTAACCACCTTCTGCATAAAAAAGCTTTTCCTCGCGTCCCCGTTGTTTCTTTTGCCAATGGCCTTACATTTTTATACATTCATTGAAAACACTTCAAAAGTAAAAGGAAACACATGGTTCCTGAAAGCTCACAAGTTCTCGGAGTTGGAGCCAGCTCTGCGCTCACTGATGGTCTGATTGTGGTTTCAGTGGGAAAGCAACTAATTAAGCCTAACCCCTGCAGGCACATCTCTGACATAAAGCAAGAACAACCCAAATCCCTTGGAACTCTCATCTTGCTTCCACTGATTCAATTCTTGTTAAATCTACAGAAAGAACAAAACTCCCTAGTCAGACTGTCGGCAAGCCATGAAACTAATCATTTCTTTCAAGTGAAAAGGAATGAACAATTGCAAAGAGAATTCAAGGATTTCTTCAGGTAAAGATTTAAAATTATTATTTTATTTATTAGTCACAAGTAAGGATTACATTAACACTGCAATGAAATTACTGTGAAATTCTCCTAGGCACTGCACTCCGGTGCCTGTTCGGGTCAATGCACCCTAACCAGCACATCTTTCCCACATTCCTCGATACAGTGCTTGAAAAGTTTCGGTGGTGTAATAATCATAGAATCCCTACAGTGCAGAAGAGGCCATTCGAACCATCATGTCTGCACCAAAGCTCTGACAGAGTATCTAACCCAGGCCCTCTCCCTCGCCCTATCCCTGTAACCCCTCACATTTACCATGGCAAATCCATTTAACCTACACATTTTGGGACACTAAGGGTCAATTTTGCATGGCCCATCTACCTAAGCAGCACATCTTTGGACTGTGGGAGGAACCCAGTGCACCTGGAGGAAACCCACACAGATATGGGGAGGACATGCAAGCTCCACACAGACAGTCACTCTTGGCCAGAATTGAATCAGTTCCCTGGAGCTGTGAGGCAGCAGTGCCAACCAGTGAGGAACCCCCCGCAAATGTAGTACTGCAGAGTTGTTCCAAAATGTTCCAGGCAGTGGAATTGTTTCAGCATACGAGAGCTAAAGCCAGAGCTCCACCCTACAGACAATGGTTTTGAAATCTAAGGAAAGAACCTGGTCAATCGTACATTGAATTTGAAAGGATCAGACAAAGTAATTTTGATAAGGGCTTTCAAAATAGACGAGCTGTATGGATGTTCTTAAAGAAACGATTATTTTGGAGAACTTTAATATTTCACTTCCCAAAGTAATGAGAATGCATGTGGAAGAGCAGAGGGTAAAACTGCAAGGTTAGCAGCAGAAGTGGCAGATGATTATGAATTAGTTCATGAATCAAAGTTTGGTCTTCAACATCAGCTTCTGTCTGTGAGGGATAGAGACTGGAGAAAAGAGAAATATTCAAGTAACGAAGGTAATATTCTAGGAACCCAGGTTTGAATCTCGCCATGGCAGATGTTATGTACGTTGTTACAGTAAAGCTTTTAAAAAAAAACTGACCTTTGTGTTCAAGAAGTTGAGTCTTCTTGGACCAGTGACAGTCAGCGAATCTGGCATTCTTGCCCTGGCTACGGTTAAGGACAGAGTCAAATTAATGGACGGCATGGTAGCACAGTGGTTAGCACTGCTGCTTCACAGCTCCAGGGTCCTGGGCTCGATTCCCAGCTCGGGTCACTGT
Source organism: Carcharhinus amblyrhynchos (assembly GCF_965287045.1). Lineage (NCBI taxonomy): Eukaryota > Metazoa > Chordata > Chondrichthyes > Carcharhiniformes > Carcharhinidae > Carcharhinus > Carcharhinus amblyrhynchos. The sequence continues at coordinate 131,328,331 of NC_137327.1, forward strand.
CTGGGTGGAGTTTGCACATTCTCCTCGTGTCTGCATGGGTTTCCTTCCACAGTCCAAAGATGTGCGGGTTAGGTTGATTGGCCATGCTAAGAAATTGCCTCTTAGTGTCCAGGGATGTGTAGGTTAGAGGGATTAGTGGGTATAATATGTAGGGATAGGGCCTGGGTGGGATTGTGTTCAGTGCAGACTCAATGGGCTGAAGGGCCTCGTTCTGCACTGTAGGGTTCTATGATTCTATGATATGATTCAATACTACATATCCCTCTACATATCTTTGTATCATCTGCAAACTTAGCACCAGTGCCTTCAGTCCCTTCTTCCAAATGGTTAATGTATATTGTGAAAATATACATTAACCATTTTATACATTAATCCCCATTCTCTGCCTTCTGCCAGTCAGCCAATCCTCTATTCATGCCAGGATCTTACAATTAACACCATGGGCTCTTAACTGATTTAACAGTCTCCTATGCAGCACCTTGTCAAAGGCCTTTTGGAAATCTAAATGAATCACGTCCACTGGTTCTCCTTTATCTAACTCCCTTGTTACCTCCTCAAAGAACTCTAATAGATTTGTCAGGCATGACCTCTCCACAGAACCAGAGAAAATTACAGCTCAGAAACAGGCCTTTTGGCCCTTCTTGTCTGTGCCAAACCATTTTTTGCCTAGTCTCACTGACCTGCACTTGGACCATATCCTTCCACACCCCTCTCATCCATGAACCCATCCAAGTTTTTCTTAAATGTTAAAAGTTTTTCTTAAATGTTAAATGCATTTACCACTTTATCTGGCAGCTCATTCCACACTCCCACCACTCTCTGCGTGAAGAATCCCTCCCTAATATTCCCAATCCCCCCCTAATATTCCCACTCTCCTTGACGAAGCCATGCTGACTCAGTCCTATCTTATCATGCACTTCCAAGTACCCCACGATCTCATCTTTAATAATGGACTCTAAAATCTTGCCAGTGACCAAAGTCAGGCTAACCGGCCTATAATTTCCCATCTGCTGCTTTACTCCCTTCTTAAATAGCGGTATTACATGAGCTGCTTTCCAGTTCTTTGGGGCTCTCCCTGCCTCCAGTGATTGCTGAAGTATCACCACCAATGCCTCCACAATTTCCTCAGCTTTCTCTTTAAAAACTCTGGGGTATATTCCATCCAGTGTCGGCAAACTTATCCACCTTCACACCTTTCAGTTTCCCCAGAACCTTCTCCTTAGTGATGGCCACCACATTCATCTGTGCCCCCTGATTCTCCTGGAGCTCCGGCATCCCACAGGTGTCTTCCACCGTGAAGACTGATTCAAACTAACTATTCAGTTCCTCTGCCATTTCTTTGTTTCCTATTATTATTTCTCCAGCTTCGTTTTCCAGTGGCCCAATGTCTACTTTTGCTTCTCTCTTATCTTTTATATATTGAAAAAAACTCTTCCTATCTTCTTTGATAAGCCATCTCGGTCTTCTGGCTAAGATGAAGCATTAGATAAAGAGCAAGAGGGGGTGTAATGCCTCATCCTGTCAGCTTGGATCTTGTTTGACCAAGCCCAAGATTAGATGCATATTTAAAGCGGATGCTGGAATCTGAAACAAAAACAGAAAATACAGGAAAACCTCAGGAGGTCTGACAGTATCTGTGGGGAGAGAATTTGGCTAATATTTCGAGTTTAGGTGACCCTTTGTTAGAATGGGAAGAGAGGTTGAATTGATTAGGCCCTCAGTCAGAGCTCTGACGAAGGGTTGTCTAGACTCGAAACATTGGCTCTAATTCTCTCCCCACAGATGCTGTCGGACTTACTCGCCAGCATTTTTTGTTTTCGTTATGGGATGCATATTCTTGTCTTGTCAGCTTGGATCTGGTTTGTCCCTCATTTGGGAATGCTGACTGGACTTAATTGGCTTTTTTGGTTAGGAATTAAGTACCAAAAGGTACAAAAGGAAGTTTAGAAGGATGATATATGATCTCATTGAAATATACAAACTTCTTAGAATATGTGACAGGATAAGTGTTGGGAGGTTGTCTCCTCAGCTGGACTCGAATCTCGAACCTGGGTGTAGCTTTAAGGGCCGGAATTTTACCCGATTCCGGGGCGGGCGAGGCTTGCAGAATGGCATTCTCCATCGGCCTTGGGCGGGATTTTATGAATGTTGAGGTGGATAACAAAGATCTCAATCATTTGAGACTGAGGCAAGGTGAAGTGTCTTCACTCGAGGCTGCTATATCTCTAGAATCTCTGCTTCAACCATCTGTAGATTCTTGTCTTTGCCACATGGTCCCTTGCTCTCTCTTCTTCAAAAATGTTTGATGGCCTAATGTTTGAAGTGGGATTTCCTTTGTCTCCCGGACTCTGCTCTGCAGAATAATCACTCAGGAAACAGCTTCTCCATGCTTTCATGCGTTGCATGGAGCACATTGCTAATGTTGACTAAAACCTCAGAATAATTAATCCTGATATCCCATGTGCATTTATTTTAATGCAAGTTACATTACAGACAAGTGAAACAATAATACGGTAGATTCAGGGTCATGCTTAACCACACTGCTAAGCTCAAACAATGATTGGTTTACCCTTGCTTAGTGCAAATATGTTTTTAGCACTAATTTCTTACAAACAATAAAACGACAATTATTATCACCTCCAGGTCTAAAACACTGGTTGGTTTTCTTCATTTGAGATGGACAAATAAAGCCCACCGCCCCCCCCGCTTTAGCTCCCAAAATTTAATTGTGGCTTGTGCGTTGGAAATAACTCTTGTAGTTGCAGAGATCCAGCCTCCCGGATCATTTTAAGGAAGTGATATTCCGAGATACTGGAGGACACAGCGTACCTGGACTTCCAGTTTCTCTTCCCACAATTCCCACCTTCCAGTATACCTTCCCAAGTCTATGGGTACCCTGGTTAATGATGTACTAAGCCCTATGGACTCAGGCCAGAGCCTTCATTCTTTGAAATCTACCCTAAAGGGCATCAATTCAAAAGCACAACATGAGTTGGTCAAACTTACAGCTTTGGGAAGACTAGCTATAGATTGCTATGACACGTTGGTAGGAAAGATTGAGAGGCGTAGGGCCAAATGTGTGATTGTTCAGACTGGTACATGGCTAGGAATGTTTAAAAGGGATATGGGTCAAATGCATGCAAATGGGACTAGTTCAGTTTAGAAAACCTGGTCGGCATGGACAAGTTGGGCCGAAGGGTCTGTTTCCGAGTTCTATATCGCTATGATTCAAGATGAGTTTAATGGGTTGAATGGCCTTCCTCGTTATTTTGTAGTATTCTGTCCTCAAAATCAACCAACGATGATGATTTTTGAAATCCAAATTTTGATCATTTGGTTGAACAGAAACAGAAGACTTAAATCCAAGATCCAGAGGTAAAACCGAAAATTATTCATAGGATTAAACAACCAGATACTGGTGTGCAGGTTATTAATTTGCATGCTTGCTGCCAGTTTGTACATGGATTCATGGAGGCAGGACACACTTTGCACTAAAATCATTTGATTAATGTGGCCACTCAGTCACGCAGTCTAATCTGAGCCAATAACTTCCATATATTTCTTCTGACCAAGAAAAACGACCACATCACAGAACATGATGCAAAATTTTATAAGACGACATTTGAACTATCTCTCTCTGAATGCTGTTTATATGATTTCTTGATGAAAACTGCAGTGGCTTAGTACAATAATAAATAAGCTTGCAACACCCAATATAGAATTCCAGCAAGACGCATGGGGTCCAATGAAAAAAAGACAAATTTTCACCAGATTTTGGTCATATTCTCTGAGCCCAGGTACAGTAGTTCAAGAATCTTTTCAACCTTTCGACCAGTTTCTCATATCTCCTGGGAAATTGGGTCATTCTTAAATGCCCTTTGGTCTTAAATGTCCATATTCCTCATTTGAGGGATAGAGCAGTGGTTACACTACCTCACTGCAGAGGCCAAGGTGAATAACGAGCTCAAATTTGAATTCAGTTTCTTAGGTAAATGGAAACACTGTAAAAAGCTGGTATCAGTAACAAGTGCACATGAAGTTGTTGGATCTTCCTAAAATCCCAACTGGTTCACCACGGTCGTTCAGGTAACCCGCTGTCTTGTACCAAGTCTGACCTCTGAAGAGGCCTAGCAAGCCATTGGGCGGATCACATTACTACAGTGATCCATCACCACCTTCTCAGGGCTAGCAAATGGCCAACAAATGCCAACCTGGCCAGTGGTGCATACATCCCAAGAAGGATTTTTGTTTTTAAGTGACAAAACTCTGGGCATATTCTGGTCTTAGACTTGCGGCAGTTAAAATGTCCTCCCTTTTTAGTTTAGTTCACAGTCACAATAGGTTCAACAATGGAGATATCGGTCCTTGCAGAGTTGGGGTTAAACCTCAAGTTTTGAACCTGGCTGATTCTCTTCTGGCTCCTGCCTTCAATCCACGCCTCCCTGTAGGGAGGGGGTGTGTAGGAAATGGGCTGTGCGTGGGTGGCGGCTCGCCTGCGTTTGCAGATATCCAACAAGGACTTGAGTTCAGCTCGGAAGTTTGCATTCAGCCAGCAGTAGATGAAGGGGTTGTAGCAAGTGCTGCTCATGGCCACCCAGTGGAAGGCAAAGTATATGGCGTTGTTGGTGTTGATGGCCTTGCTGGAGATGAGGACCACATAGCAGTTCAGAGGAAACCAGCAGACAGCAAACACCACTACCACCAGCATCAGCATCTTCAGTGTCATTATCTTCTTGCGCCGGTGAGCAAAGTACTGCTCCACGGTGATATCCCCGATGGCGTTCCGTAACCACAGCTTCTTTGCAACTGTTGTGTAGGCCACAGTTATAATTAAAAGTGGCAAAACGTAGAGGAGGATGAAGGTAGACAGGTCCATATACTTCCAGTACAGATCTGCCGGCTGCGGGAAACTATGGAGGCATAAACTTCGTACCTTTTCTTTCCTGGAACACATAGTAGATAAACGGGTGAGTACATGAGGAAGGAGATAACAATTCAACCTGGGTGGCATCACATGCACTACCCATTCTACACCTGAACCACTGTATGGTCCCACAGATCTGGAAAGAATATCTCATTGAAACTTACACAATGCTGAAAGGCCTGGATAGAGTGGACATGGGGAAGATGTTTCCATGAGCAAGAGAGACAAGGATCCAAGGGCACAGCCTCAGAGTAAAGGCACAAATATTTAGAACTTGCGGGTAGGTTGCCTCTATTTAATTTCTGGGTGCATGTGACCATCAGACATTACACTAGGATGTTGATCAAAACCTGCAAAGTAACCTCAATGACTTTTCCCTACAATAACATAATAGTCGTGATATATGGACCATTTAATGACTACATGGCTGGTTAATTGAGTCTTGACTCCTATTTCCCATTGTTAATTCCAGTGTTGCCACTGGAGCACCTTACTATTTCAGCTATCCCTGCGCCAATCTCAGTTCATGAAGAGTAGTATTTTGTGGATTGAAGGCCTAAGCAGTAATGTGATGGTACCATTGTGGTAGTGATCAGTTAATACACCTCCGCAGCAATGTGTGTGTACTGTTGTGTTAGTTAACACAGTTCAGGCAGTAACTGAAGCTAAAGGCATCCAAGATCTTATTTACGAATTTGATGAGGTAACATCAGACTGTTTTTTTAATCGATGCACCATAAGAAACATCCTTCCCCAATGTATCACACCTTGGTATGGCTCCTGCTCCAAACAAGGCTGCAAGAAACCACAAAGGATTGCGAATGTAGTCCAGTCCGTCACACAAACCATTCAATTACTCTGTCTACATTTCCCACTGCCTCAGGAATGCAGCCAGCATAATCAAGGATCCCACGCACCACAAACATTCTCTCTTCCATCTTCTTCCATCAGGAAAAAGATACAAAAGTCTGAGGTCACATTCCAACTGGCACAAAAACAGCTTCTTCCCTGCTGCCTCCAGACATTAGGATGATTTGACATGATTTGATACTGTCAGATGTGTTAGTATACAATGAAAAGTATTATTTCTTGCGTGCTGTATAAACAAAGCATACCGTTCATAGAGCAGGAAAGGAAAAGAGTGCAAAATGTAATGTTACAGTCATAGACAGGGTGTAGAGAAAAATCAACTTAATGCGAGGTAGATCCATTCAAACGTCTGATAGCAGCAGAGAAGAAGTGGTCTCTGAGTCGGTTGGGATGTGATCTCAGACTTTGTATCAGAATGTCCAAGATGCGTGGAATCCTTAATTATGCTGGCTGCTTTTTATTACGTTGATCTTTCTCTACACCCTAGCTATGGCTCTAACATTACATTCTATGCCCTCTCCTTTCCTTCTTCCCTATGTACTCTATGAACAGTACGCTTTGTTTGTAGAGTGCGCAAGAAACAATACTTTTCACTGTACCCAATATATGTGACAATAATAAATCCAATCAAAGATGTTACAGTTCAGTAGCGTAGCTGCTGTAACAATTACAAAGTCCTGCACATATTGGAAAGCTGAAACATAAACAGGAAACGCTGGAACACACAGCAAGTCTGACAGCATCTGTTTCAGGCTGAAATGTAAATTCTCTTTCTCTCCCCACAGTTGCTGCCAGATCAGTTGCATCAGTCCAAGATGTTCTTTTTTATTTTTATTTATTATTGCAAACTTTGAATATCTGAAAAACAGCAACAACCCACTGTGCTGGACTGTGTCCCGGTTATTAATAACTTGTTCTTGACATCTCACTTCCCACTGTTCCCATGTTTCTCCTCGGTGACTCTGAAGGATTTCTTCAACGGCTGATAACGTTCCGATTGTGATGGTTTCCACTTCTGTGGCAATGCTATTTCTTTCCAAGGAGAAAATGCAATCGAGAAAGGAAACTGGATGGAACTACTGCTGGCTTCACATGGCTGCCTGCATCGAGAACATTGCTTTCAAGTGAAGGTCCTTAGATGCTAGCATTAATGACTCCTTCCCAGATAACCACAAGTGACACTAACGTCAGGCAGAGGACATAATGATGTGGTGGGAAAAATAAGCCCCTGACATTTCTTAGGAAGATTAAAGTTAAAGATTAAAGATCAAATAGGTTGGCACAGTGGTTAGTACTGCTGCTTAACAGTGCCAGGCACCAGGTTCAATTCCTGGCTTGGGTCACTGTCTGTGTGGAGTTTGCACATTCTCCCCGTGTCTGTGTGGGTTTCCTTCAGGTGCTCCATTTCTTCCCACAGTCTGAAAGACGTACTGGTTCGGAGGATTAGCCATGTTAAATTCTCCCTCAGTGTACCCAAACAGGTGCCAAAGGGTGGCGACTCAGGGATTTTCCCAGTAAATCATTGCAGTGTTCATGTAAGCCTACTTGTGACACTAATAAATAAACTTAGAAAACTAAGCTCGCCAACTTTAAGGGCATTCAAATGGTCATTGGATGGGCATATGGATAATATTGGAATAGTTTAGGTTAGAGGGTCATTAGATTGGTTCCACTGGTCGGCTGAAGGGCCTGTACTGCGCTGTAATGTTCTAAACTTTACATTCACTCAATCATTTACACTGTAAAGGTACATCGGTAATAAGATGAGTTGAGCCTTCATTTAACATGACCAACTTCATGGGTATCAAGACTATTTAGCGTTCTGTGACAGTATGTGGGGTGATGTAGGTAGCATTCCTGCCTCTGTCACCTCCTACCATTGCACCTGCACAACTCATTTACGGGCTTCCTCCCTCAGTTCCTCTTTGACTTTATTTCTGATGCATCGGCGAAGCTGGGAGCCCTTCCTGCTGTTGGATTCAGCCCTCCTCCCTCACTAGCTTCATGTCAACTCTTGCAATCTTTTATCTGGCACCGTGTGTTCACAACATTCCAAAATGTGCAGCCTCCTCTGAGAGGTCAGCTGACACGCAGCCAGAATATGACTCTGGGTCTTCATTTGAATTGATAGAATCATAGAATCCCTACAGTGCAGGAGGAGGCCATTCAGCCCATCAGGTCTGCACCGACCACTGTCACACCCAGGCCCTATCCCCATAATCCCATGCATTTTCCCTGCTGGTTCCCCGGCACTAAGGGACAGTTTAGCAAAGCCAGTCCACCTCACCAGCACATCTTTGGAGTGTGGGAAGAACTGGAATACGTGGAGGAAACCCACGCAGATACGGGGAGAACGTGCAAACTCCATACAGACAGTCACCCAAGCTGGGAATCGAACCTGGGTCCCTGGCGCTGTGAGGTAGCAGTGCTAACCACTGTGCCACACGCCACTCAGTTACTATTGTGACACCATTTTCAACTTAAGACCACCAAGGCTATGATGTGACGCAGATACTTTGAAGATTTTATACTGATTTGATTGCTGCACACTTCCTACTCTTTGATCTTGCAATTGGATTTATGAAGAGAAACTGAAAGATGCATCCTCACTTGCCTGCTATTTTCTATGGAATTGTCCTCAGTGAAGTAACACTCCAGTCATACAGATTTTGCATAATTATTTGCAAGCTTGGCTCCCTGTGCTACACCTTCCCTTCCATACAATTCAGCTTCTCTACCATGGGAATAGTTGGCATTGGCTGACAGTGTCACTTATAGATTTCCCTTCCCCAGGTTTTGTCCCATCTCTCCTAAAGGTGCCAACATAAACAAAATTTGGCAGATGATGAAACACAATGCCAATAAGCAGCACAGTGTTTAGCACTGTTGTCTCAGTGCCAGGGACTTGGGTTTGAATCCAACCATGGGGACTGTGTGGAGTTTGCACATTCTCCCCGCGTCAGCATGAGTTTCCTCCGGGCATTTCTTCCCCGTGCCAAAGATGTTCAGGTTAGGTGGATTGGCCGTGCTGAATTGCCCCTTAGGTGTCCCAAGATGTGTAGATTAGGGGATTAAATATGTGGGGTTATGGGGATAGGGTCTGGTTGAGATACTGTGTCAGAGAGTTGGTGCAGACACGATGGGCCAAATGGCCTCCTTCTGCACTGTGGGAATACAATGAATACAAAGTAAAGGCTGTCATTGACCATTGGTGGGATCTTCTTGTCCCACTAAAGTCTGAGGCATTTTGCACAGATTGTCCATCCCACCACTGGGGAACCGAAGGCGAGGGTCAACTTCAGTGGGATGGCAAGATCTTGCTGGCAACACAGTGGCACAGTGGTTAGCACTACTGCCCCACTGCAGCAGGGGTCAGGTTCCACTCCTGTCTTGGGTGATTATGTTGAGTTTTCACATTCTCCTCCAGGTGCTCCGGTTTCCTCTCACAGTCCAGGCGTGTGTGGGTTATGTTGATTGGTCATGCTAAATTCTCTTAGCGTCAGGGAAACTATTGAGATAAATACATGGGATTATGGGGATAGGGCCTGGGTGGGATTCTGATCGGTGCAGATGTGATGGGCTGAATGGCCTCCTTCTGCACTGTTAGGGTTCTATGGGGAGGAAAAGCCCGCTCTTGGTGACTGGTATTGCGCTTTTTTATACTTCAAACCTCAGTGAGCTCTTTAAAACAAACATCTTTGATCTGGTTATCGCCATTCATTGATTGGTTGTGCATAAACAAAACTAAACATGGCCTGAATTTAGGGGTCATCAGTAAATCAATGGTGTTGACCACTGACCTTGAAGAACATTGGTCACAAAGACCTAGCGATCCCTGTACTTGACACTTTTATTTTTGGCACTTAGTTCAGGGGATTAGAGCAGGTGTAGTCACATGTAGGCCAGGCCAGGTAAGGATGGAGGATTTCCTTCCTTAAAGGGCATTAGCGAACCAGATGGGCACTCCCAACAATTGACAATGGTTTCAAGGTCAGCAGTAGATTACTAATTCCAGATATGTTTTATTGAAATCAAATTCCACCATCTGCCATGGCAGGATTCAAACCCGGGTCCCCAGGACATTAGCTGAGTTTCTGGATTAATAATTCAGCAAAAATACCATTAGGCCATCACCTCTCATAGGTTAATTTTTTTATTCGTTTACAGGAGTGAGCGTCACTGGCTGAGCCAGTATTTATTGCCCATTTCTAACTGCCCTCCATTTCAGAGGGTATTTGAGAGTCAACCACATTGTTGTGGGTCTGGAGTTCGATGGAGGCCAGTCCGGGTTAGGGTGATAGATTTCCTTCCCTCAAGGACATTAGTGAACCAGATGGGTTTTTAACTACCATTGCCAATGGTGTCACGGTCATCATTAGACTTTTAAATTCCAGATTTTTTTATTTAATTCAAATTTCACCATCTGCCGTGGTAGGATTTGAGTCCACTTCCCAAAGCATTAGCTTGGGTCTTTGGATTACTCATCCATCGACAATACCACTGTGCCATCACATCACTTCATTACAATCTCAAAATCTTGGGCAAATATTTCCAGTGCGCTAATGTGAAATGGGATATAATGAAAGGTAAACGTTCCCTGGCCGGCTTTGCTTTTTGCCTCACCTGTATTCAACTCTGAATAACTTCTGGAAGATTGCATGTGGGAGAGAGAAGCAGGTTGCCATGATCCAAATGACGATGATGCAGATGACTCCTTTAGCCGTAGACATTCTAGGTTTCAGTGGGTGCATGATAACCTGTGCAAAGCAAAGCACAAGGGAATCAAACCTCTACAATCAGTGACCCATGCGCCCTGGAACACACAGGCAATGTATGCCATATGTACAAAGCTTCCAGATGCAAATTAATTACCCTTCCTTCAATATTTTTCCACGATCTGCTAAAGGCATCACGGCTCGCTGGGGCACCGTTTCACAGATGCCAACTACCAATGGGAAACCTCAATCAGGAAACTACTTTTCGTATGTCTGGGAAGCAGCTGTGGATAATTCGACCAGATAGGACATCAGGGGCGATACAGCTGTTAACAAATGTTCACATGCAGGAACACACAGCTGTGGGGAACACTGAGATATGGCAGAGGTTTTCCCTCAATCAAAGCGCTCGGAAACCAATTACGTGCGACTTCCAAACAGCTGCTAAGTGGCAAGTGATTATGATATTGCGGTGCAGGGAGGTGTGAGATGGCACTTCAGCAGCTCTGCAAGGGAAAAACCTCATGCTGTATCGTCCACAGCTGCAATGCGAGGAGAAGCAGTCAGTTTTTGTTCTCATTGCTGAAACAGTAATAAATGAGATATTGTATTTCCAATCAGGCAGCTTTACTCCTCCTTTCAATCTGTAGAGGCTGCCAAATTTGTTCTGACTTCACGACTCAAGCACACATCCTGAAATGTATAACCTGCCTTAGAGGTTTAAGATCATCTCTAACACAGATTCACTGAGCTCTAGCTAAACTGTGCTACACTATTCAATTCCCACCTGAAGAATACTGAGTCACATTGATGTCAGTGTGGGCAGGGAAAGCAAAATTATGATCCAAACACTCAGAGGTTCCAGCAGCATTTGCAGAACAATAAAATTGCGGATATTGGATTGAGTTTTCCCGGTCCAATGCAAGTTGGGTTTGGAGTTGGATAGAGATCAGGGCAGTCGGCAGAAGCCAGGTCAGGATGGCTCACTGGGGCTATCCCACCTCCAGGGGATTTTCCCAGGGTGGACCGAGAGCATGATGACCACAGTGGTTAGTACTGCTGCCTCAAAGCGCCAGGGACCTGGGTTCAATTCCCAGCTTGGGTGACTGTCTGTGTGGATTCCGTACGTTCTCCCTGTGCCTGCATGGGTTTCCTCCAGGTGCTCCGGTTTCCTCCCACACTGCAAAAATATGCAGATTAGGTGGTTTGGATCATGTTAAAGTGCTCCTTAATGTTAGAACATTAGTGGGGTAAATACATGGGGTTACGGGGATATGGGCCTGGATAAGATGCTCTGTTGGAGAGTTGGTGCAGGCTCAATGAGCTGAATGGCCTTCTTCTGTACTGCAGGAATTCTATGATGAGCCTGCTTCAATTAGGACAATTCAGGTCCCAATTAGCCACCATTTTCCAAAAGCATTGGCTGAATGCAAAATCTGAAAGCTCCATCAAGGTGGTTCCTCAATGGCAGCCAAAGGAACCAGAGAATCTAAGCCACAAGGAAAGAGCTGCCAGGGTGAAAGCTCATTGACATAGTGAGAGAAACTTCTTAATTGGATAGGTTAGGGTATGGCAATGGCCCAACTTCATTCTCCAAATTGCAAAAGACATCCAAGGGTGTTGAAGCACCCTTAAGATTGCCTTTCTATTCAGCAGCGTCCAGCTTTCTTGGTGGGGCTGCTGGCCACTGTGCACTGAGGGCTCTCTAATTGGGTCTCCCATATCAGGAACTCTTGCAGACGGCCAACCAGGATACCAGCAGCAAGAGGTTGTGCTGACTGACTCAGTGACCCCAATCGAATCTCCAAATGACTCAACCCTTTGTTTCAATCAATGACCTCTCATCAGAACCATGCTTTTTCCTCAGGTGCGGGCTATACTTTAATATTTCACATTTCTATTATTCATTGCCTAAGCAAATTTCAAAAATTGAGTTGCATTGAAAATATAGCAGCAGGAACATCCATTTGATGTAAATTGGAATAGCAGAAGCAAAATACTGGGAATCTGAAACAAGAACAGAAAATGTTGGAAATACTCAGCTGGTCAGACAGTATCCATGTAGCAAGAAAGAGAGTTGGCCTTTCAGGTCTGTGACCACCCAGCAGCACTGAGCTCCATCCTGAGGACTTTACCAATCCAGTCTTTACCATGGGTGAGCATCAGAAAAGATACTATTAATTAGTCTCTGCTAAAGCTGTACATGGGTAGACATTAATGAAGATGCAATCAGGTTTTGTTTCAGTGCAAAACAACATTTAGCATGCCTGTCTTCACAGGAAACCACAATAGCTGCAAAATGTGGTGTTCAGCCAAGATGATAGAACACATACGTCCTATTTGTTGGTGATGTTGGATAATCTCAAGTCAATTCCAAGCACTTGCCAGTGTACAATCTTCTGGAGGGCAAGTAAATTTTCCAAAGGCGATGGCTGAATGCAGAATCTGGGAGCTCCATAGAGGTGGCTTCTCAATGGCAGTCAAAGGGCCAATGGAACCAGAGAATCTAAGCCCCAAGGAAAGAGCTGCCAGGGTGAAAGCTCATTGCCATACCCTAACCTAACCTATCCAATGGAGGAGTTCCTCTCACCATGTCAAGGGTGAGGGAAAATTTGTCAATGAAAATTTACAACAAAAACATTCTTTTTCCCCCCACTTGCGGCTCCCAGGTTTATTGGGGTGGTAAAAACTGGTCAAGGTGGAGACTCCCTTCCACTCCAAGCTGCTGCGAAGACTGTTAATGAATTCCATCCACAAAAATATCACACAAGACTAAATCAAACAAAACGTCCAGCCTAAAAAGCATGATTAGCAAGAACTCCCAATGGTGATTAATTCGGCCAAGGTGATCATTATTTTTTAATTCATTCGTGGGCAACAGGCATCGCTGGCTGGCCAGTATTTATTGCCCATCCCTAGTTGCCCTTGGCTGGGCCATTTCAGAGGGCAGATGAGAGTCAACCACATTGCTATGGCTCTGGAGTTACATGTAGGCCAGACCAGGTAAGGATGGCACATTTCCTTCCCTAAAAGGACATTAGTGAACCAGCTGGATTTTTCCAACAATGGTTTCATGATTCTTAAATCCAGATATTTTTTATTGAATTCAAATTCCACCCTCTGCTGGGGCAGGATTCAAACTCAGGTCCCCAGAACATCAACTGAGTTTTGGAATAACAGTCTAGTGACAATACCATTAGACCATCGCATAATGATATGGTCAGTTCACTTATACAGCAAAGGTAAAAGGATGAAAAGATTGCCTCACGGTGGATTACTTAACAGGTAATATGAATTAAACCTACTAGTTTAAATTGTCCTCATTAATCTTCATCGATCAAAGCTCAATTTAGTCTAGAGCACAAATTTGTTAGGTTTTTGACCCAGACTAATTGTCAATCCCATTTAATAAATCTGTAAGGAGACTATCAGAAAGAAAAAGTTACATAAACTACATGCTTTTCCAAAGGCTTTTGTTTTCAAGCGAGTGACACAACTCACAAGAGCTTTTGATGTTGACACTATGTCCAAATGTTAACACACCTTTGAAATATTTCACTTTGATGCAAGAAAAACTCAATGAGGTAGACTGAAAACAGAAGGAGATGTTGTAATACCCTAGCTTTACAATATCAGCTTTGACAAAGGGTCGTCTGGACTTGAAACTTCAGCTCTTTTCTCTCCTTACAGATGTTGCTAGACGTGCTGAGATTTTCCAGCATTTTCTCTTTTGGTATCAGATTCCAGCATTCACGGTAATTTGTTTTTTTAGCCTGACGATATGATTAGGGAATACAAGGAATAATATGAACTGAATTGTGTTGACAGTCGAGTGATTCCCTCAATCTGCTTCAGTTACAGATAACTGTCAAAACTTTTCACAACTCAGCTTTCTATCAAGCCCATGTCTATCCAATGGATGAGATATTAGCAGCTCGCTGCACCAATCAACTAGCACGGTGAGCTGATAAGATTACGTGCATTATCAAAAATCCGATTCACGCTGGGTGTGAACCAGTTTGCCAGCACATGCAAAGTTCCTGGCCCTGTTTTGCCATGGGATCGGCACAGGATTGAATATATTTAAATCCTATTAGTGCATCCGAGACGGTTGTTTCTGGCCTCCTGGATACCACCGCCCCCCATCACTGATGTGAAATCATGCTGGTGAGAATCATTATTGGTCTCCATCAGTGGAGACCAGGTGTGATGAACACTGATGGATGGGGGGGGCGGGGGTGGGGAATCATATAACATTAAAGCCCATGGGTGGTCAGAGCCATGGCCTGGTAATACTTACATGTCACTGCTCATCTGACACTTTGGCAGTGCCTCGATGGGTACCTAAGTGTGCCAGGGATGTGTGGACTAAGTGGGGAGTGGGGTTAGGTGGGAATGGGACCCATGGGAGCTATGACGGAGGGTGGCAAAGTTATGACGAATTTATTGGATTTCTATGAGGATGTGACTAGTGCGGTAGACAGAGGGGAACCAGTGGATGTACTGTTTCTCGATTTTCAAAAGCGTTTGATAAGGTGCCGCACAAAAGGTTGCTTCAGAAGGTTAGGGGGCATGGAGTTGGGGGTAAGGTGTTAGCATGGATAGAGGATTGGTTGTCAAATAGGAGGCAGAGATTTGGTATCAGTGGGTGCTATTCTGATTGGCAGTTGGTGACTAGTGGAGTGCCGCAGGGATCGGTGCTGGGGCCTCAGCTATTTACCATTTATATAGACAATCTGGAGGAGGGGGCTGAGTGTAGGGTGACAAAATTTGCTGATGACACAAAGATGAGTGGAAAAGCAAATTGTGCGGAGGGTGTGGAAAGTCTGCAGAGGGATCTGGGTAGGCGGAGCGAGTGGGCGAGGACCTGGCAGATGGAGTACAATGTTAGCAAGTGTGAGGTTATCTACTTTGGCAGGAACAATAGTAGGAGGGATTACTATTTAAAGGGTGAAAAGCTGCAGCATGCTACAGTGCAGAGGGACCTGGGGGTCCTTGTGCATGAGTCACAAAAACCCAGTCTGCAGATGCAGCAGGTGATGAAGAAGGCGAATGGGATGCTGGCCTTTGTAGCGAGGGGGATAGAATATAAAAGCAGGGAAGTCTTGCTGCAACTGTACAGGGCACTGGTGAGGCCACAGCTGGAGCACTGTGTGCAGTTTTGGTTGCTGCACTTGCGCAAGGATATTTTGGCCTTGGAGGGAGTGCAGAGGAGGTTCACTAGGCTGATACCGGAGATGACGGGGTTGGACTGTGAGGAGGGACTAAATAGACTGGGTCTGTACGCGTTGGAGTTTAGAAGGATGAGGGGGGGATCTTATAGAGACGTATAAGATAATGAAGGGGATGGATAGAGGTAGAGAGATTCTTCCCGCTTAGAAGGGACAGCAGGACTAGAGGGCAGAACCTCAAAATAAGGGGGGGGACAGTTTAGAACGGAGTTGAGGAGGAACTTCTTCACTCAAAGGGTGGTGAATCTCTGGAATTCTCTGCCCATTGATGTGGTGGAGGCTACCTCGCTGAATATATTTAAGTCACGGGTAGATAGGTTTTTGACAGACAAGGGAATTAAGGGTTATGGGGAGAAAGCAGGAAAGTGGAACTGATCCACTTCAGATCAGCCATGATCTTATTGAATGGCAGGGCAGGCTCGAAGGGCTAGATGGCCTACTATGTATTATGTTCTTATGTTCAATGATGGGGAGGCAGCATATGTGGGGGGGAATGCAATACAAGGGAATGGATCATATAGGGACATGTATATCATAATTCGTTATATTGTGAACTCACCATCTAGTGATTCATTTTTTGGAACATGCAACTTGGTTTAAATTCTTTTCAATATGTAAAGATTACTTCTGGTAATCTCAGTATTATTGGCCTTATCAGTCTAAGTCTTCCTCAGCTTTCAGCCTGCTGCTGGAAGATGACAACAGTAATGTGTGAATTGCTATTCTCTTTTGGTAGAAGTATTTTTGGTGTATATTCTTGACAATGTGCCTATGAAAAAAAGGATGAGCAGTTTCTCTCATGGCTGGCCTTTGATATAACATCAAATTCCACATCTGTACACTCTGAACAGAGAGCCAAGTTTGTGGAGAACACAGGGTCAGAGAATTGGAACAGGTTATAGCATCAAACCCACTCAATCCTCCCTACTGGCATTGCAAGAATAATCTTCAAAACTTTACATCTACATTTGGGAGTAAATTTTCAGAGATGTGATTCACCAACAGTAAGAAGTCTCAACACCAGCTTAAAGTCCAACAGGTTTTCTTGGAATCATGAGCTTTCGGAGTGCTGTTCCTTCAAGGAGTTCCTTGAAATTGCAGGAAATTGCGAGGCATCTTGAAGGGAATTGCTTGATAGAGCAGACGCAGCACGGTTTCATTAAAGGGAAGTCGTGTCTGACAAATTTACTGGAGTTCTATGAGGATGTGTCAAGGGCGGTGGATAGAGGAGAGCCGGTGGATGTGGTCTTTCTAGATTTTCAGAAGGCGTTTGACAAAGTACCTCACAAGAGGTTATTGCAGAAGGTCGAAGGACATGGATTTGGGGGTAGGGTGTTAGCGTGGATAGAGGATTGGTTGTCAAATAGGAGGCAGAGAGTGGGGGTCAACGGGTGCTATTCGGATTGGCGGATGGTGACTAGTGGAGTGCCCCAGGGGTCGGTGCTGGGGCCTCAGCTTTTTACCATTTATATAGATGATCTGGAGGAGGGAACCGAGTGTAGGGTGTCGAAATTTGCTGATGACACCAAGATTGGGGGAACGGCAAATTGTGCGGAGGGTGTGGAGAGTCTGCAGAAGGATCTAGATAGGCTGGGCGAATGGGCCAGGAAATGGCAAATGGAATTTAATGTTGGCAAGTGTGAGGTGGTCCACTTTGGTAGGAAGAATGGTAGGAAGGACTATTACTTACGGGGCGAAAAACTGCAGCAGGCGACGGTGCAGAGGGACCTCGGGGTCCTTGTGCATGAGTCGCAAAAACCCAGCTTGCAGGTGCAGCAGGTGGTCAGGAAGGCGAATGGGATGCTGGCCTTCATAGCGAGGGGGATTGAATATAAAAGTAGGGAGGTCTTGCTGCAGCTGTATAGGGCATTGGTGAGGCCGCAGCTGGAGTACTGTGTGCAGTTTTGGGCGCCGCACCTGCGCAAAGATATTTTGGCCTTGGAGGGAGTGCAGAGGAGGTTTACTAGGCTGATGCCGGAGTTGAGGGGGTTGAGCTATGAGGAGAGGCTGAATAAACTAGGCTTGTACTCGTTGGAGTTTAGAAGAATGAGGGGACATCTCATTGAGACGTATAAGATGATGAATGGGATGGATAGGATAGAGGTGGAGAGACTTTTCCCGCTTAAAAAAGACAGTAGGACTAGGGGGCACAGCCTCAAGATAAAAGGGGGGCGGTTTAGAACGGAGTTGAGGAGGAACTTCTTCACTCAAAGGGTGGTGAATCTCTGGAATTCTCTGCCCGTTGAAGTGGTGGAGGCTGCCTCGCTAAATATTTTTAAGACGCGGGTTGATGGGTTTTTGATAAGAGAGGGGATTAAGGGTTATGGGGAGAAAGCGGGAAAGTGGAACTGAGCAGCGACAGATCAGCCATGATCTTATTGAATGGCGGGGCAGGCTCGAAGGGCTAGATGGCCTACTCCTGCTCCTATTTCTTATGTTCTTATGTTGAAGGAGCTGCTCTCCAAGAGTTTGTGATTCTAAGTAAACCTGGTGGACTTTAACCTGGTGTTGAGAGATTCTTACTATGCCCACCCCAGTCCAATGCAGGTTTCTCCACATCATGTGGAGAACATCAGATATAGACAGGGTAAGGAAATCACTGACACTTGTGCATCCACAATTCTATCATTTCCAGTTGGTGCTGGAGACCCAGGAGTCTTTGAAATCTGTTTGCAGCCTGTACTTTTCACTGAATCTATCCTGCACAAGTAGATCTCAGGTTCTGTCAAGTAACTAAAATCAGTTGTACCGTGTATTAAATAATCCTTTTTGAAACAATACATCTGCATAAATGAAAATACATCACAGAATAACTTGTTTTTTACTTTATCAACAAACTACTAAGTTCTCCTCCTGATGACAACACTAAAGGTGTAAAGCAAAATAGTCTCACATTCAATCCTCTCCCTTCTGTGTTGAGATAACTGATGAAAGTTCACAGGCCTGAAACGGTCAATCTTTTTTCTCCCTTCACAGATGCTGCTGGTCCTGTTGAGTATTACCAGCATTTCCTGTTGTTTGAGATTAGACGGTGTTCACAGGGGAACTGCCAGGTATCATTTACCGATAGCGGGTTTGTGCAACTGGCGAAGGACAGACTGGCATTGGATATGATGGCACAATGGTGAAATACCGTGCAGCTTTCATTGGCAATGCTCATTCCTGAAGAATGATCATCTTGACAACAGGGGAATGGAGGCAGCATGACACCAGGATGTGGGACTGAGAGAGGAAAAGGCAGGGCACCAGGAAGTAGGTTATTAAGATGTCTCGTGGTGCCCTATGTCACATGTTATGTGACTTTACACTCTGGGAAAAGGAATTCTCAATGTTTTAAATTTTCCAATTTTTAAAAAGATGGCACATAGGCACAGTAGTTAGCACTGCTGCCTCACAGCAGCAGGGACTTGGGTTCAATTCTAGCCTCAAGTGATTGTCTGTGCGAAGTTTGCACAGTCTCCCCATGTCTGTGTGGGTTTCCTCCAGGTGCGCTGGTTTCCTCCTACGCTCCAAAGACGTGCAGGTTAGGTGGATTGCTAAATTGCCCCCTAGAAGATTAGCAAGGTAAATAGATACATGGGGTTGCGGCTGGGGTGGGATTGTTGTCGGTGCAGGCTCAATGGGCTGAATGGCCTCCTTCTGCTTTGTATCCTCCATCATAGTGGGAAAAGTCCCTGAATTCTTATCCAACAGTGGGAGGTTGCTTTATATTAATTTTGTGTCCTTTAGTGTGGATACTGTACCTGATGTCTGTCCAAGGCGATAGCAGTGAGGGTCAACACACTCACATGTACAGAGCAGTACTGGGCAAACCGACTGACGTGACACATCAACTTCCCAAATACCCAGTTACTATTTACGAACCGGACCTGCAAGAGAAACAGGAAATCAGCATTCTGTGATATTTATTAAATCTCAAAGGATATTCCATCCTTCAACACCAAGATTTTATAGAATCAAAGAGTCCCCAGTGCAGAAGGAGGCCATTCAGCCCATCGGGTATGCACTGACCACAATCCCATCCAGGCCCTATCCCCATAACCCTATACATTTACCCTAGCTAGTTCCTCTGACACTAAGGGACAATTTAGCATGGCCAATCCACCTAACCTACACATCTTTCAGACTGAGGGAGGAAACCGGAGCATCTGAAGGAGACCCACATAGACATGGGGAGAATGTGCAAACTCCACATGTATGTATATATTATACATATCAACCCTGTTCTCCCGCCTTTTCCCTGCAACCCTTACCAATCAAGAACCTACCTATCTCTGTCTTAAATGCATTCAATGACCTGGCCTCCACAGCATTCTGTGGCAACGAATTCCACAGATTCACCAACCTCTGGCTGAAGAAATTCATCCTCAGTTCTAAAGGGTCATCCTTTTTGAGTCTGTGCCCTCGGATCCTAGGCTCAAAGTGGTAGAGACACATTTTGGAATATATTGTATCTAGCATGTTGCTGTCTTATAAAGTATATACTCTGACTTACTGGGAGAACTGCCATAGGAGATTGCTTGGCAATTACATAAATGCAAGTCAAGGATAATAAACAGCCTAACTACCCACTGATACACCACCTTTTAAGAACATAAGAACATAAGAAATAGGAGCAGGAGTAGGCCATCTGGCCCTTCGAGCCTGCCCCGCCATTCAATAAGATCATGGCTGATCTGTCGTGGCTCAGTTCCACTTTCCCGCCCTCTCCCCATAACCCTTAATCCCCTCTCTTATCAAAAACCCATCAACCCGCTTCTTAAAAATATTTAGCGAGGCAGCCTCCACCACTTCAACGGGCAGAGAATTCCAGATATTCACCACCCTTTGAGTGAAGAAGTTCCTCCTCAACTCCGTTCTAAACCGCCCCCCCTTTATCTTGAGGCTGTGCCCCCTAGTCCTACTGTCTTTTTTTGATACTCAAGTTGACCTAGAATCCTGCTGCATTTCAGTGACTTTACCTCAAGCATTCCTGTCTCTTTGAATAAATAGGTTTCTTCTAATATCCAGTTTGAATTATCATTAATTTAATACCTCACCTCAACTTCACCTGGAGGCACAGACTTGGAATACAGCTCCACTCCAGAGAGGTCAGAAAGCCACTGGCATTTTACTCAAGTTGCTTTTGTCAACATGTGAACATCAGCAGTTTATTCAATCATGAGTCAAATTCTGGAATTCTCCAGCTGTTCACGCCAACAGGATTCTCCAGTCCCGCTGCAGTGAATGGAGATTTCAGGCTGAGTGCCAAATTCTCCATCTCCGCTGGCAGTGGCATCAGGGTGTGACCGGCCAGAGAATTCCGACCTCTATCCTTACTCAACATCCATACACATGCACTTCCAGCAGGAGATTCCGGTTAAAATTTAGGAGCAGGAACCCTGTCCTTCACTACAGCAGAAACACAATGGCAAAGAAAGAACTAAGGACATTATAGCACAGGAACAGGTCCTTCGGCCCACCAAGCCTGTGCTGACAGATGCTTTGAAATAGACAGTCAGAACCAAAAATAAAAGGCCAGACCTTTGGAATCTAAACTTCATTACCTCATTCAATGGTATATTTACCAGCTGTTCGAGAAGTCTTTAAAAAATTAATTTGCTTTAAAAAACAGAAAGCCACGCTGAGTTAATGCGGTGAAGTATGTTATTAGATCTGAAGGTCTATGTCTTATAGGATCGTAGATTGCAGACCCCAAGTGAAAGGAGGATTGCAGACAAGCAGTCTTAAGTAACATGCAGCTGGCAAAGTAATCTGATGTGCAGGTGCTGGCTTTAGACTGGGGTAAGCATAGTGAGAAGTCTCATAACATCAGGTTAAAGTCCAAAAAGGTTTATTTGGTAGCACAAGCTTTTGGAGTGTCATTCCTTCTTCAGGCTCACTCCTGAAGAAGGAGCGACACTCCAAAAGCTTGTGCTACCAGATAAACCTCTTGGACTTTAACCTGGTGTTCAGACACTTCTTACTAAGTGATCTGAAACAGTGCTTTAAGTATACTACAACACGACACTGAAGATCATTTAGGGTGGCATGGTTGCACAGTGGTTAGCACTGCTGCTTCACAGCTCCAGGGACCTGGGTTCGATTCCCGGCTTGGGTCACTGTCTGTGTGGAGTTTGCACATTCTCCTCGTGTCTGCGTGGGTTTGCTCTGGTTTCCTCCTACAGTCCAAAGATGTGTAGGTTAGGTGGATTGGCCATGCTAAATTGCCCTCACTGTCGGGGGGACTTGTAGGGTAAATGAATGGGGTTAGGGGAATAGGGCCTGAGTGGGATCGCAGTTGGTGCAGACTCAGTGGACCGAATGGCCTCCTTCTGCACTGTCAGGATTCCCCTTATTGGAGAGACTAGAACCAGGGATACTTTGAGATGGGGAAAGATTTTCTCAGAGGCTCTTCGTCTATGGAATTCTCTTCTCCAGATAATGGTGGAGGCTGGGTCATTGAATATTGTTAAGGCCAAATTAGATAGGTTCTTGACTGAGAAGGGAGTTAAAGGCTATTGGAGCAGAGAGGGAATCAGAATTGAGGCCACAATGAGATCAGCCATGATCTTATCAAGTGGTGGCATGGACTAGAGCGGCCAACAGGATGAGTCCTGCTCCTAATTTGTGTCCTTGCAAGTTTGTATGTAACATGGGTGGCACAGTGGTTAGCACTGTTGCCTCAAAGTACCAGGGACCTGGTTTCAATTCTGGCTTTGGGTCACTGTCTGTGTGGAGTTTGCACATTCACCCTGTGTCTGTGTGGGTTTTTTTTCAGGTGCTCCAGTTTCCTCCCACAGTCCAAAGGGGATTAACCGGGTAAATACATGGGGTTATAGAGATACGGCCTGGGTAAGGGTATTCTGTCAGAGAGTCTGTGCAGACTCAAATGGATCAAATGGCTTCCTTCTGCACTATAGGGATTCTATGAAGATGGACAGGTCAGATGAGCTCAATTGGTTGAAGTGCTGAAAATAATGTCAGACGCAGATTCAGTGCACAGCAGTGTATTACACGAGCTCCAAACCAAAATCAACCTTGCAAAGCCAGCCAGCAAATTTCTCCGACAAGCAGTGAAATCTCATGCATAATTGACAAAAATTCTGTCGCGAAATAAATCATTTAAAAAATGAATCAGTGTTTTCGGGTATAGTGAGCAATCTAAAAACTGCAGCACAGTTGTGATCTTGAACTGCTAAACTGGACTCATTAAAAATAGTACTGGACCATCCCAGTGAGGAGGCTGTTATGAAAGGTTAGTTATTAATTAGTGATATCAGTTAATTTAATAGGAAGTGGAAGCCTCAAATGCTTATTCCTGTCTTAATTTAAGACAATGTTAAAGACGGTCAGACCCAGCACATGGGAGCAGGCTGAGAAAAAAAACAGGGCTATTTTCAACAGCAATATACTCCTTAAAATCGAGAGAGCTTAGGCTGCAGGAAAATGCAATATTTGTTTGGCTTATTCTCTGGGTCACTGTTCACTCTAACCCTCAGGTTTTAATGTGCAAATTCTCACTGACAATGATGTCACATTTCACTGCCGCACTTCGTAATAAGGATGGCATGGTGCCACAATGGATAGCACTGCTGCCTCACATTGCCAGGGACCCGGGTCCAATTCTTGGCTTGAGTCACTGTTCTGTGCAGAGTCTGCACAGTCTCTCCGTTTCTGTGTGGATTTCCTCTGGGTGCTCCCATTTCCTCATAGTCCAAAACACGTGCTGGTTAGATGCGTTGGCTGTGCTAAATTCTCCCTCAGTGTACCTGAACCGGTGCCAGAGTGTGGCAACTTGGGGATTTTCACAGTAACTTCATTGCAGTGTTAATGTAAGCCTACTTGTGACGCTAAGGAATAAACAAAAATAAAACCCATATGCACAGATCAAGACTAATTCTTGGAGATTTGATTAGGCTCTGGAGGAAGATGAAGTAACATTAAGACAGACAATCAGAATCGTAGCATCCCTGCAGCATACAAGGAGACCATTCAGTCCATCACATCTGCACCGAATCTCCAAGAGCATTTTATCCTGGATATTCCCATAAACCCACAAGTTTACCCTGACAATCCACCCAACCTCCATAATATGTCCCTGAGGAGTTTGTGATTATAACAGCATTACATATCCAAAAGGATTTGGGAAGAGTTTTATCCTAAAATCTTGAGTGCTTGCCAGATGTACAACTGGCACTAGAATCAAGCACTCGTGGGTCCATCGATAATACCTTGCACCTAATGGGGAAATTCAACAAGCACTCAATCTAAGTGGGGTGTCACATTCAAAAAGAATGTGCTTCAGGGAATCAATGTTGCAGCCTGTCCCTATAACCCATCATCCCTTTGAGCATCACCGAATAATCCCCAAGTGTGCTAACACCCGACTTTCCATAATCTGAGAGCTGTGTTCACACACTCCCCAGCCTGGCAGCATTGATTGTTAAATATTTAAGGGTTCACTACTCCTCCCATCAAGCTTTCTAGCAGTTCACAGCAGGGATATGGCATTAATATGTGATAAACTGTCTACGTTCTCTCTTCTGAGAATTCAGAGACATCCCAAATGCACTGGGTGACTCATTTATCAATTCAAATAATTCCTCATTTGCATTTGCTTTTTGAAAAACCAATACCCCGCTGCCAAGATCTTAGAAGTGAGCAATGGATTTGTCAAAAAAAACCAAGACTAATTAGCGTTTTTTTAAAAAAACGATTAGAAAATATGGGGCAATTTAAAACACTTCTGTCTGTCAATGTACCAAGGGCAGCAGATCCATCAACTCTTCCCTAGCCCCCCTCCAAGTCCCCAAAAGGTTAGCTGAAATGCTTTGTTCTTAAGACTGTCTGCATGCAATCTTAGCTCCCATTAATTCTTAAGACTTCCAGAGTGTTTTTGGCGTTCAGGCTTACCAAAGTGAAGGGGGTATTAAGAAGGGTGATCATGATGTCTGCTACTGCCAGGTTGACAATGAACAGGCTGGTGGCAGTGTGCATCCTCTTGTTCTTGATCACCACTTGACAGACCAGGACATTCCCGAACAGGGAGATGACAATGATGACAGAGTAAGCCACGATCAGCAGAGCTTTGACGGTGGGGTTCTGGGACTCGGCTTCGTACTTGGTGTGGTTGCTGAAGATGCCCCAGTCCTCGATGGTCAGGTTGCGCCAGCTGAAGAAGGCAGAGGCGTTGGAGAGACCGTACAGCGCCGAGAGGAAGTCACTGGCATTGCCTTCCTCCGAGCTCTTTCGGAAGGAGCTGGTCACGTAAGGCAAGGGCAGCCACAGATAGCGACTCATTGCGACCGTGGAGGCAAGACTTTTAGCAACTTGGAGGCATCCCGGGGTCCTGTGCAGCCGTCAGATCCACAGCTTCGCAAAGTGACTGGGTCTACCTCTCCCTGGCTGGCTGTTAGCAGTGCAATAAATCTCTACAACAGCCCCTCGCACTGTGAAATCTCCCGCGAATGGGGGGGGGGGGGGGGGGTAAACCATGCCCCTGTCTTGTAGATCTTATCCTTTCTCTCTGGAGCATTGCGGCTTTCCAATCCTCACCTTCATTTATACAGAGGCTGAAATTGCAAATAAGAGGCGGGGCTTCGACAGCAACCAATCGGATCGCCTCCTGGCAACCAGTCAGCCAATCCGAGGGCTCCCCTCCGCCTCCAAAATGTATCACTTCAGCAGAGAGAGAAAAACTGGTCCAAGAACTTTCATCCTTTTCCCCCCATCCCAATGCAGCCAGACCGCTGCCGAATGAAAAGTAGCCTTCAATTAAACTTCCTGACTCAACCTCTCATTGTAGCCCTCAGCGGCACATGTGGAGCAGTCACATTTGTAAAAAGTTATGCCACGCAGGACTCACTTCAGACACGCTGTTTACAATGCAATGAATGTCCGATGCAAACGCTCTCTGTAAAGAGAACATTCAGAACACAGTCATTTCTGCCTCTTAACAGCTTCCCTCCCACCCAACCCCAGCCCAGCTCTCTGAGGTTTAGATGTAGCAAGCTGCCTGCAAGTAATCTCCGGAAAAACGCAAAGTTAACCCCTGATTTCAATTCAAAAAAAAAATGCCTTTTACTCAACCCCCCAGCCCCCACAATCATATCATCAGGGGATCTTAGAATGCCAACAGCACAGAAGGAGGTCATTTGGCCCATCGAGCCTGCACTGGCAACAATCCCATCCAGGTCCTATCCCCCTGACACTAAGGGGCAATTTAGCATGGCCTGGTCTGTATATCTTTGGACTGTGGGAGGAAACCGGAATACCCGGAGGAAACCCACACAGACGCGGGGAGAGCGCACAAGCTCCACATAGTCACCCGAGGCTTGAATTGAACACGGGTCGCTGGCACTGTGAGGTGGCAGCGCTAACCACCGTGCCACCAGGCTGCCCAGGCGGGGGTGTTGAGATGAGGTAACTAAAGACCTCACTTCACTCACCACCAATGTCACCCACTGAGATTAGCAAGGACATGAGGAGGCATTGGCATAATGGTATTGTCGCTGAATTAGTAATCCAGAGATCCAAGGTAATGCTCTGGGGATCCAGGTTCGAATCCCACCAGCTGATGGAATTTGAATTCAATAAAAAGCCTGACGACCATGAAACCATTGTTGATTGTTGTAAAAACCCATCTGATTCACTAAATCTGCTGTCCTTACCTGGCCTTGTCTACCTTTGACTCCAGGTCCATGGCAATATGGTTGAGTCTTAAAATGCCCTCAGGGATGAGCAATAAGTGCTGGCCCAGCCAGCAACGCCCACATCTTATGAACAAATAAAAAAAAAACTCATATCGAATAATGTCAAGATTTGTGCTATCTCTGCTGCCCTTTTTAACTGAGCAGCTCGGTTGATGGGAGGTTCCACTTTTGCACATCAGCTGATCAGGTGTGGGATGTAGCCAACGGGATAGGGGAACAGCTCTAAATATGCCTTCAGACGTACAGCTCAGAAGAAAATACATTACAATGAGTCAACTCTCATCAAAGGCAGGAAGATCATTGATAGAAATCGTGCGGCCCCACAAAGGAACAAAGAAACCCTTTCAAATTGTCCTTCTGATTCATTGGGCAACTCTTGCTTTTTAACTGGTCATAGACACTGGAAAATGCCACGTTTGGATGCTCGGTCTCTGTAGCATTAGTTGCTTTTAGCCAGCATGGAGACTGGAGGAACACTATCTGCTATTGCAGCCCAAGAGAAGGAAGTTTTCAAAAGGCATTGATAGGCCAGATGCAGAGAAACTATTTTCCCTCATGTTGAGATTAAGTACAAGGTGTCATGTAATTGATCTTTTAAGAGGGAAATGGGGACGCACCTTCGGACAAAAGGACTCACCAAAATCTCAGCCCCAAAAGGCTGTGGATGCTGGGAAACCTGGAGCTTGCAAAACTGACACCCAAGACTTTTGGCCAAGAAGCGATGTGAAGCTAGGACAGTAAATGGAGTTGAGGTACTGGCCAACCATTGGTCTAATTGACTGGAGGAGTAGGCTTGAGGGGCTGAATGGCCTACTCCTATTATTGCATGCTCAAACAGCCAAATGACCCAAAGCGCTCATTCCTAACTCCTGATAGGGAGTGGATTTCAAGTGAAGATAGATTGAGTTTTTTCCATACGTAAGAACATAAGGACTAGAAGGAGGAATCGGCAATTCAGCCCTTCGAGCCTGTTTCACCATTCAATACAATCGTGTCTGATCTCATCTCAGCCTCAACTCACTTACCTCCCACTCACCTCACCCCTTCAAACCCTTACTAACTAAAGATCTGTCCACCACTTCCTCAAATTGACTCAAAGTCCCAGCATCCACTGAGCTCTGGGACAGTGAATTCCATTGGCTCATGATTTTTTTGGAGAGGCAATTTCTCCTAATCTCTGTTTTAAATCTGCCTTCCCTTACCCTAAAACTATGATCTCTTGTTCTAGATTGTCCTACAAGACATCCTGTCCATGTCTACTCTGTCAATTCCCCTTATCATCTCGTACACCTCAATTGGATTTCCTCTCATTCTTCTAAACTCCAGAGAATATAGAGCAGATGCACCAAACCATGGTACTGGGGAGGCAACACAGCTTTCAAGGCTTTCTGGCTACAGACAATACGGTCTATTCTCCTGGCTGTACTATCCCCAGCTATGGCTACATTTGTCTTTTCTCTCCCAACTTGAATGGTTCCCTGAACCATGATGCCGTGGTCAGTTTGCTGATCCTCGTCCACACGAGCAAGAATTTTGAACCTGTTGCAAGGGTTGAGACTCCTGCAATGCTATCTATTGGATCTCTCTACCTGCTTCACTCGCAGTCACACCCTCCTGTCTCTGACCACTGGCAGAATTTAAGGCAGTTAATCTAAGGGGTATGACTGCTTTCTGAAACACAGCATCCAGGTAACTCTCCCCCTCTCTGATGTGTTGCAAAATCTGAAGCTCGGATTCCAGCTCACTAGCTCTGACTGAAGTTTCTCGAGCAACAAACATTTGTTGCAGAGGTAGTCGCTATGAACCACAATGGGGTCCATCAGCTCCCATATGTTGCAGCTGTAACACATCATCTGACCCTGCATCCATATTCTATTTAATTCGGATTTATTTAATTTAGAATTTTAATTTGTTTTTACTTATACCACTGATTATTACTTTTTGCAATTTTCCTAACCCTCGCTTCCAAAGAGAGAAAGACTCATCTAGCAGAGGCTTACTTGTGATATCACCCAGATGTGTCCACTCAGTACTGTAGTGCTACTGCAACTTATGCCCCAGCTCACCTGTCTTGGCCTGTACCTGTCCCCACTGATCTATGGACACAGTCAGGAAAAGAACACGGTGGCACAGTGGTTTCACTGCTGTCTCAGAGCATCAGGGACGCGGGTACAATTCCAGCCTTGGGTGACTGGTTGTGTGGTGTTTGCGCGTTCTCCCCGTGAATGCGTGGGTTTCCTCTGGGTGCTCCTGTTTCCTCCCACAGTGCAAAGATGTGCAGTTAGGTGGATTATCCACGCTAAATTGCCTCTTAGTGTCCAAAATGTGCAGGTTAGGGGAATTAGTCAGGCAAAGATGTGGGATTACAGGGATAGGGCCTGGGTGGGATGCTCTTTTCAAGAGTCAGTGCAGACTCGATGGACTAAATGATTTTCTTCTGCACTGTAGGCAGTCTATGAAGTCATAGCCCCCATTCCCTCCAAGTCTTCAGAGCAAAATGGCACTCTATATAAAGGCACTTGCAAGTCTCAACTGGGTTATTAACTTCCCCAATTTAATCCTCTGGCCCCAGTGAAAAGTTTCCAGTGCTCAGTCAGGTTAAGCCTGAATGATCGCTCACAACCTTAGGCTTCCTTTAGAACGTCACCACCAGCAGAAATCAGTGCGTTCAGGGAAAAAAAAAAGGAAAACACTCCGAGGAAAACTCCTGGAGCTTAATTATTGCAAGAGGAATAAAATAATTCCCCATGACTGATTTCTGTTTCTTCATGGTTGATGGGTGGAACGTGGCTGAGAGATTGAATTTATGTGCGTTCTGATAGTAACAGAACCGACAGGGGATTTGGAATACAGCGCTGCTCAGAGCAATATGCAGGAAGGAGGAGGATAACGGACAAGGAGCTATTGATCCGAAATCAGTCAGCCTGGAGGGAAATTGGAACACTATATTAATATTAAGTGGATTCATTTCCATGGTGTTAAAAATGTGACAATGTGCTGGCCATCTTTATAATTCTACCTTCTGTTAGTCATTTAATATTTAGCATTGCAATCCATCTGACAGCTCATGTTTTTGCATAGATATTTCCTGGTGTGCATATGGCTGGCCCATATGTACCCCGACAGTCACAGTGCTGTATAAGCATACGAAAACGAGGAATAGGATGAAGTCAAGCACACCATCAATCTAACTCAAACAATTTAATTACTTGCCGAAAGATCCTGCAAAGTAATTGCTGGCTGTCCGTAAGTATATCAAGTAGATGAGCAGAATACTAATGCAAACAGGTAGCCTACATTATATATGCTTGCTGAATTTCTTCCTTGCTGTATTGTGCCTTGGCCTTGACAGTTCAGGACTCAGCATTACTTGCATGTCATATTTTATATTCTACTGTCGCTGATGGTAGGGTCATTGAGCCAAATAGTAAGGAAACAAGCCTTTCAACCCAACCGGTCTATGCCTACCATAGTGCTAGTCCCAATTATCCATGTTTGGCCCATATCCCTCTAATCCTTTCCCATTCAAATGCTTTTTAAATGTTGCTATTGTACCCGTGTCAACCATTTTCTTTGGCAGCTCATTCTACATTCACACCACCCTCTGTGTGAGAGGGGATTTTTGCACCAACATCATTGCAGCGTTAATGTAAGTGCACGTGTAACACTAATAAATAAACTTAAACTTAAAAGTTGCCTCTTAGGTCCCTTTTAAATCTCTCCTTCCCCCCTCTTAGCCATATGCCTTTCAATCCCATTCCTAATCTCAAGTTTACCAAGCTTTTCTTCTTCATTCGTGGGACATGGGTGTCGCTGGCTGGCCAGCATTTATTGCCCATCCCTAGTTGCCCAAGAGCAGTTGAGAGTCAGCCACATTGCTGTGGCTCTGGAATCACATGTAGCCAGACCAGGTAAGGATGGCAGATTTCCCTCCCTGCAGGGCATTGGTGAACCAGATGGGTTTTTCCGACAATGGTTCATGGTCATCAGTAGATTCTTAATACCGGATTATTTTTGATTGGATTCACATTCCATCATCTGCCATGACTGGATTCGAACCTTGATTCCCAGAACACCAGATGAGTTTCTGGATTAATAGACTAGCAATGATATCAGGAGGTCATTGCCTCCTTTTACTTAGGTTGACACATCTGATCCTTTAATTTTATTGCTTATTTTCATTACTCTTCACCTGATCCTACAGCCTGATGTCATGAGGAAATGTTAGAATTTTAGCAAGAGGCAACCTCATGCTCAGAATGTATAAACAGCAAATTTGACCCAGAAAGCACTATGGGGAGCTTGTCATTACACCCCAGAAGAAATAAATTTTACATTCAACATGGATTCCCGGCCTTGGGTCACTGTCTGTATGAAGTCTGCACGTTCTCCTTGTGTCTGCATGGGTTTCCTCCGTGCGCTCCAGTTTTCTCCCTCCGTCCAAAGATGTGCAGGTTAGGTTGATAGGTCATACTAAATTGATCCTTTAACGTCTGGGGTTCAGCAAGGAAAATACATGGTAATAGGGGCCTCAGCTATTTACCATTTATATAGATGATCTGGAGGAGGGAACCGAGTGCAGGGTGTCGAAATTTGCTGATGACACCAAGATTGGGGGAACGGCAAATTGTGCGGAGGGTGTGGAGAGTCTGCAGAAGGATCTAGATAGGCTGGGCGAATGGGCCAGGAAATGGCAAATGGAATTTAATGTTGGCAAGTGTGAGGTGGTCCACTTTGGTAGGAAGAATGGTAGGAAGGACTATTACTTACGTGGCGAAAAACTGCAGCAGGCGACGGTGCAGAGGGACCTCGGGGTCCTTGTGCATGAATCGCAAAAACCCAGCTTGCAGGTGCAGCAGGTGGTCAGGAAGGCGAATGGGATGCTGGCCTTCATAGCGAGGGGGATTGAATATAAAAGTAGGGAGGTCTTGCTGCAGCTGTATAGGGCATTGGTGAGGCCGCAGCTGGAGTACTGTGTGCAGTTTTGGGCGCCGCACCTGCGCAAGGATATTTTGGCCCTGGAGGGAGTGCAGAGGAGGTTTACTAGGCTGATACCGGAGTTGAGGGGATTGAGCTATGAGGAGAGGCTGAATAAACTAGGCTTGTACTCGTTAGAGTTTAGAAGAATGAGGGGAGATCTCATTGAGACGTATAAGATGATGAATGGGATGGATAGGATAGAGGTGGAGAGACTCTTCCCGCTCAAAAAAGACAGTAGGACTAGGGGGCACAGCCTCAAGATAAAGGGGAGGCGGTTTAGAACGGAGTTGAGGAGGAACTTCTTCACTCAAAGGGTGGTGAATCTCTGGAATTCTCTGCCCGTTGAAGTGGTGGAGGCTGCCTCGCTAAATATTTTTAAGAAGCGGGTTGATGGGTTTTTGATAAGAGAAGGGATTAAGGGTTATGGGGAGAGGGCGGGAAAGTGGAACTGAGCCACGACAGATCAGCCATGATCTTATTGAATGGCGGGGCAGGCTCGAAGGGCTAGATGGCCTACTCCTGCTCCTATTTCTTATGTTCTTATGTTCTTATTATGTTCTTATGTTCTAATAGGGCCTGGATGGGATTACTGTCAGTGCAAGCTTGATGGGCCGAATGACCTTCTCCTGCACTGCTGGTCCTGTATTTATCGAGAAGCTCACCGAGTTCTTCTAGTCCTCTTGGAAGCAAGGATCCATTCCTCAGGAACTTAAAGGTGCTTCCATTGTACACCTCTGGAAGGGGAAGGGCAATCGGCAAGTACGTGACAGCCACCAAGGAATCTTGCTGTTCTCCATCGCAGGAAAAATCCTTGCAAGAGTCCTGCTAAATCATCTGGTCACTCTTCTGGAGCTGGGCCTGCTTCCGGAGTCACAGTGTGGCTTCTGCAAAGGTCGTGGGACTATGGACATGATTTATGCTGCGTGCCAACTGCAGGAAAAGCGTCAGGAGCAGAATCGTGAGCTCTACACAACCTTTGTTGACCTCACGAAAGCCTTCGACCCTGTAAGCTGACAAGGCCTGTGGAGGATCATGTCAAAGTTTGGCTGCCCTCCCAAATTCAGATGGTACGCCAGTTCCATGATGGCCAGAGTACTGGATGGCGGAGAATCCTCTGAGGCATTCCAAGTCACCAATGACATTAAACAGGGCTGTGTGCTCGCACCTACACTGTTCAGCATGATGTTTACTGCCATGCTGAATGATACCTTCCAGGACAGTGTTGTTGGAATCAGCCTCAAGTACTGAGTGGATGGGAAGCTCTACAACCTGAGGAGACTTCAAGCTATTACCAAAGTGAAAGAGACTGTTCTGAGAGATTTCCTCTTTGCCAATGACTGCGCCCTGTATACTGGCTCAGAGCCAGAGATGCAAGTCAGTATGGACAAATTTTCCACGGCTTGTGACAACTTTGGACTCACCATCAACATTAAAAAGACCAAAGTCATGCACCAGCCTGCTCTTCGTGCACTATACGTAGAACCCATAGTCACAATCAAAGGGCAGGAACTACAGGCAGTGGACCAGTTCAATTATATTGGCAGCACCCTCTCCCGAGCAGTGACTATTGATACAGAAGTTAACTGCAGAATAACAAAGGCAAGTTCTGCTTTCGGTAGACTGCGCTCCACTGTGTGGGAACATCGAAGAATCAGCCCAGCAACAAAACTAAAAGTCTACAGCACCATCTTTACTTGCAACTGGATAACATTGAATATTTTACCTGACAAATTCCAAGCAGCCAGAATGTTGCTGTGCAGGAAATTATTACCAATTATTACCAGGTGTTTCAATGCACCTCTGTTGAACTCTAATAAGCAGATGGAGCTGGGACTGACTCACAATTTCAACATTCTACATCAAGGAGCAGGTGTGAGAGCGAACACTTGGCAGATTAGACAGCTGACGGGGAATAAGAATCTTTTGTTTCCCCCTCTTCAAGTTTTCTCACCTCTCCTGAGCAAGATGACTCATGCTGGAAAGCAACTGCAAAGGTGCCTGAGAATACAATGCCTGCGTGGGCATTCTTCCTGCATGAGCCTTGACAATGAAGATTGGCAAGGCCATCAGACACTCACAGCCCGAACGCACTTTTAACCAGAACAAAGGACTTCTGATACACTCCTTCCAGCTGGCGTCAGTTATCAAGAGCAAAAGTGCCGGTGGGGTTTTTTTTTGATGTATTGCATGAAGAATGTTAGTGTGGGGCAATACAACAATTTCCATTTCTGGTCTTTGGCGCTGGATTTTTTTTTTAAAAATCCCAGGTGGGGAATGAACGCAGAGGCGGGTGGGCGTAGCATTCTGCACCGCCAGCCCACATATGGGTTTGCCCAAGGCGGCACTGGGGGGGGGGTTGGCAGGGTTACCTGCCCACAAACCGTGTCGTTCCTCACGTGGCACTTGCTGAAGGCCAGTTAAGGTCTATGGTCAGAAGGCAAACTGGAATTTGCTGGGACTAAACCAGTTGCCTAGAGGCAGTCTCCCAGTGGCAGACCAGGGCCCCAGGACGCCAAGCAGGCTTTCAGGCCCTTCTGAAGTGCTTGTCCTCAGCTGCAGCCGCAGACTTCACTGTAGATGGTGCGCTCCTTCACAATAGTGGCGGCCCAGTGTTGTGGGGAAGTTCTAACACAAAGATTAAAGTAGTTGGAGAGAGGACACCTCCACTTTCAGGTACTCCCTTTCTCTTCAATATTGTGGGGGGGGTGGGGGGGGATTCCCCCAAAATATTTCTGTGTCGAATTTGTGTAAAACCGGAAGTAAATCGCGCTGGTTATTTACTTTCATTCACTCATGAGGTGACACTAGTTAGAGGTGAGGGGTGGGAGATTTCGGGGGATTTGAGGAAAAACATTTCAACTCGGAGGGCGTTGACGGTCTGAAATGTGCTGCCTCGGAGGATGGTGGAGGCAGGATGCCTCGCATCCTTTAAAAAGTATCTGGATGAGCACTTGGCACGCCATAACATTCAAAGCTCCAAGCGCTGTCAAGTGGGGTTAGGTGGACAGGTCAGGGCTTCTCATGTGTTCGTGCGGACTCGATGGGCCGAAGGGTTTCTTCTACATTATAGTATTCTGTGATTCTCAGATGCCTGCATGCAAGTTTGGCTGTCTGTGATGACACAAGGACAGTGCTTGGACTGCAGGGTATAGAAACTGTGGTGGGTACAGCTTCAAGGTCACAGCCAACCAGGTGGGTTGATGACCACACAGTTTGGCACTGAAAAACCAGCTCGTCTGAGGCTGTTGCCAGAAGTCACGTACAGGGTGGACGCAATGACATGTCTCATAATCGTGCTGAATGTGAAAACTCAGAGCTGATCAGGTGGACGGGGGAAGGGAAACGGTTTTAAGTGGATGAAAAATCAGGTTGTACCAACTGAAAGCTTGGTTATCCATCTGCTCAGTCCTATTGCTGCACAGAGCTGCTGAGCAGAAACTGATAGCCAAGTTCCGCACACATGAGGACGGCCTCAACCGGGATCTTGGGTTCATGTCACACTATCTGTAACCCCCATGACTTGCCTGGACTTGCAACATCTCACTAACTTTCCTGTCTGGAGACAATACACATATCTTTAACCTGTGCTTAAAGCTGTTTCCACTCACATTGTCTGTACCTTTAAGAATTGATTAGCTGTGAAGACTCACATTCCAATCATTATGCATGCAAATTGAGTTTGTGTCTTTGTGTCCTTTTTACGATCAGGATTCCCAGCCACCTGACGAAGGGACAGGCTGTCCCGAAAGCTTGCGGCTTTCGCTACAAATAAACCTGTTTGGACTTTAAACCGGTGTTGTAGGATTTCTTTCTGTTTTACCCCAGTCCAACGCTGGCATCTCCACATCAGGAATGAACAATATCAGAGAGACCAGCGCCTGTACAAAATTCTTCCTTTCAAACACCTGACAGCATGAGAAATTCAAGTCAGGATCCGTCTACCTCCAAATGAGAAGATTTCGCGTATTCAGTTCCCTTTATCTTCATGCGCTCAACTGTTTAATGCAGCCTAATTATTATTTAGAAACCAGTTCTTCTTCATGCACCCAAAGATGTTTTAAAGATGAAGATTGATTTCTCATGAAAGACTTCAATATCTTTTGAAGATATTTATTTTGAAACATGAGGGCACAATGGAGGTTACCTTTGTGAGTTTCAGAATGCAGATCCTTTGATATGATCTTCTAAACTATGCTTCATAGTTCCTTGATAAATGGTTTTTAGGAGAACAACATGCTGTATCTCCAACTGGAAGGCAAAACCATACACTGTACATGATGAAAATGATGACTGCAGTATTGTGATTGTTTGAAATATATTTGTGGCTGAACTCTGCCTAAGTAGGTTTACTTAATAAGACTGTTATCAACAGTTAGGCTGGTATGGTAGCGCAGTGGTTATTACCGCTGCCTCACAAGGCCAGGGACCGGGGTTCAATTCTGGCCTCAGGTCACTGTCTGTGCAGAGTTTACACATTCTCCCTGTGTCTGCGTGGGTTTCCTCCAGGTGCTCCGGTTTCCTCCCACAGTCCAAAGATATATGGGACAGATGGATTGGCTATACTAAATGGCCTCATAATGGCAGGGGGACTAGTTAAGATAAATGCCTGTGGCTATGAGGATAGGCCTGGTTGGGATAGTGATCAATGCAGACTCGATGGGCTGAATTCTGCACTGTAGGATGCTATGCTATGACTCCAGTTCTGGGCATTCTGCTAGATGTTAAAAGGCTGCTTTGCATGTCTAGCATGTAAAACGGTTTCCGGCTTACACTTTGGCTTGCAAGTGGGAAGCTTCCAAAGCTTGGACCCCGTTCATGAGCAGTGTGTGGTTTTGACTTTGCATAGACATTGTAAACATGGGCAATATCATCAAGCTGTCCATTATATCCTCCAGTTTCAGGTACCATGTCGAAAGGGGGCAGTGCCAACCATAGATTTCAATTGGATTGGTCCATGATTATCCTTGGCAACATATTGCAATGGTTTGTGATTGCCTTCTGCAATGTGGCTGACCAGGAATCTCTCCCACTCTTAATGCCCGCCATCAGGTGAATTGGAGGGAATTACAGGCTAGTAATTATTTGGCCGCGTTATGAAAACACCTCCCGTGGCCATCAAATCCTAAAGGGACTCAAACCCAGTTCTCCTGGCACAGAGTTAGGGCGACTTATCACTGCACCTCAAGATCTCCCTATGGTTATTATATATGCCACCCACAACTAAAATCTGCAGAAATGTATAATGATGAATTGACTTGACATTGTCCATTGGACAGAACTGTCCAAAGCCAAAATTACCCCCACAGAAGACACATCAAGTGGAAAGTTTAACGGAATTTGGACTTGAAATTTACATTTTGAAAGAATACTGTAAAGTAAGGTAAAATTTATTTATTCGTCACAAGTAAGGCTAACATTAACACTGCAATGAAGTTACTGTGAAATTCCTCTCGTCGCTACAGTCAGGTACCTGTTCGGGTCAATGCACCTAACCAGCACGTCTTTCAGACTGTGGGAGGAAACTGGAGCACCCAGAGGAAACCTTACTTGAGAAAGAATATACTGGCACTGGAGTGGGTGCAGAGGAGATTCACTTGGTTGATGCCAGAGTTGAGAGGGTTGGCTTATGAGGAGAGACCGAGTAGATTGGGAATATACTTATTGGAATTCAGAAGAATGAGGGGAGATTTTATAGAAACATATAAGGTTATGAAGAGAATAGACAAGTTGGAAGCAGGGAAGTTGTTTCCACTGGCAGCTGAAATTAGAACTAGGGGGCATGGCCTCAAAATAAGGGGGAGCAGACTTAGGACTGAGTTGAGGAGGAACTTCTTCACTCAGAGGGTTGTGAATCTGTGGAATCCCCTGCTCAGTGAAGGAGTTGAGGCTACCTCATTGAATGTTTTTATGGCAAAGATAGGTACATTTTTGAACGGTAAAGGAATTAAGGGTTATGGTGAATGGGCGGGTAAGTGGAGCCGAGTCAACAAAAAGATCAGCCATGATCTTATTAAATAGCGGAGCAGGCTCAAGGGGCCTGATGGTCCACTCCTGCTCCTAGTTCTTATGTTCTTACAACCCACGCAGACACGGGGAGAAGGCGCAAACTGCACACAGACAATAGCACAAGCTGGGAATCTGAAGCAAATATCCACTGCGTAATCATCAGCAAAATTAATTTGGTTTCTGAATTTATGTGGAGGGCAGGATTTTCTGGCTGCACTCACCCCAAAAAGGAAAATCCCACCCGAGGTCAACGGACATTGGCACGGTCTGCCCCTGTCCACTATGATTCCCGTGGAGGGGATGGGAAAACTCCCCCTGAGATATTTAATAATCTGCTTCAATTATTTCACTGCATGAAACATCAACTCAAGCGTGAACTTTCTAAGAACATTTGAGGTAGGTTTGCAACTTTCGAGTAAACAGGCCAGGATTGACATGTATAAATACTAATAGTGACGTATTTTCTATTTTCACACTTTGCCTTATTATATCTCTGCTGATTCATCAACTAAATAATTACAAGTTACAGTCAATCATTGACTTGAAACATATTATTAAATAGTCTAGGAAGTACATTGACTGCAGCATTTCACTTTTGTTTTGCTATTATTATCTTCAGTAAACAAAAGATTTAATTAACTGAATTTTATGTACTTGTTATGACTGTATTCAATTTTCTCAGGCAGGATGACTCATTTCACCACCAGTTTTCCTCTGCCACTTTATGGTAAACATCTAAAACTTCCAGTGGCATTTGAAATTGAAGATTCTTTATCAAATCAATACAAAACGCATTCCAAAACAAGAATATTAAATGACAACCTCCACCTCCATTACCTTCCTTACTGCAGTCTAACACCTTATGATTGCTGCTATGGAATGTTACTTCAGCACTCAAAAAGGAAACATGTGTGACCTATGGGGGAGAGCAGGGCAATAAGTGGGTAGTTCTCACAAACATATGAAGTTGAATCAGGAGTAGGCCACTTGGCCTCTCAGGCCTGTGCCACCTTTCAGTAAGGTCATGGCTAATTTGATTGTAACCTCAACCCTACTTTCCCACCTAAATGTCACCCCCTTGTTGGGGCAGCAGCACCATGGTTAGCATTGCTGTCCCACAGTGCCAAGGACCCAAGTTCGATTCCCAGCTTGGGTCTGTGCGGAGCCTGCACGTTCTCCCTGAGTCTACGTGGGTTTTCTCCCACAGTCCAAAAGACGTGCTAGTTAGATGCATTGGCCATGCTAAATTCTCCCTCAGTGTACCTGAACAGGCGCCAGAGTGTGGCGACTCAGGGATTTTCACAGTAACTTCATTGCAGTGTTAATGTAAGCCTACTTGCGATACTAACAAATAATCTTTTAAACTTTTGATCAAGAATCGATCTGTGCCTTAAAAATATTCAGATTCTGCTTCCACTGTGACTTGAGGAAGAGAGTTCCAGGGACTAATGATCATTGTTCGAAAGAGCTTGTATATGTACAATGGGTTGAGGGGCTACCTATGGTGCTGTTTAAGTTTATTTATTAGTGCCAAAGGTAGGTTTGCATTAAGACTTCAATGAAGTTACATGAAAATACCCTAGTGGCTACACGCCGGTGCCTGTTCAGGTACACTGAAGGAAAATTTAGTGTGACCAGTGTAACTAACCTGTACATCTTTGGACTGTGGGAGAAAACCAGAGCACTGGAGGAAACTCATGCAGACACGGGAAAAATGTGCAGACTTCACGTAGACGGTGACCCATGCTGGGAATTGAATCCATGTCCCTGACACTGTGAAGCCCCTGTTCCATCCTGATAAGCTTTCATCTCTCAGGAATAACTCCCCTTTTATCCACCTCTTGACTGGCCAAAGATAGCGTGATTTAAAAATATGAGTTTTAACTCCTAATTGCTGTATGATGTATGATTGGAGACAGGAGCCTATGATTGGTGATACTGTGAAAAATACTGAAAGGTATGCCCCCTGCTGTTTAATTCCAATAGTCAGCACTGGAGTGAGAGCAAAGGAAAATGGACCAGGGATGTTCCAGGAGTTCCCTGAACTCATTGATTTTCCCCAGGGTGGGTGCTATTACTGGCCACCTCTTGACTGCCAAAGACAGCATGACCTAAAAAAAATGTTTTAACCCCTGATTGCTGTAACTGAAAAGAATGATGGGTTTTCTCAAACATTCTCAAAAATTTTAAGTAATAGATTAAAGATTATTATTCAACACCCAAAGATGTACACAACAACACCCACTCATACAATCACACACATATACACACACACATAAAACAGGAAATTGCAATTACAAAAGCAGCATGTAATCAGACCTTAAGAGTATTTTGTCACATTTATTTTTCTTCCAGCTCTTTTTTATTCATTTTTGGAACAGGGGCATTGTGGCTGGCCAGAATTATTGCCCATTGCCTTTGAACTGAGTGGTTTGCTTGGCCATTTCTGAGGGCAGTTGAGAGTCAACCACATTACTGTGACTCTGGAGTCAGATATAGGCCTGACCGGGTAATGACAGCAGATTTCCTTCCCTTAAGGACATTAGTGAATCAGATAGGTTTTTCCAACAATGACTTTCATGGTCATCAGTAGATTCTTAATTCTAGCTTTTCTTATTGAATTCAAGTTTCAATATCTGCCGTGCCGGGATTCGAAGTCGGGTCCTCAGATCAGTAGTTGAGTTTTGGGATTAATAGCTTAATGACGATGCCACCAGACCATTGTCTCCCTGAGGCTGAAGACTTGTAGTGATGCAGGCTCCTAATCCTTTTTGTTGGTCCACTGAGGAAGAGTCTGGAACTTTTAGCAAGATGGATTTGCTGTTGTTTGTTGTTAGCAGTAGCAAATTTTGCTTCTTCTACTCCAGACAAGTTGCAATACTGAAGCCCCATTGTGAACATAAGAACATAAGAACATAAGAAATAGGAGCAGGAGTAGGCCATCTAGCCCTTCGAGCCTGCCCCGCCATTCAATAAGATCATGGCTGATCTGTCGTGGCTCAGTTCCACTTTCCCGCCCTCTCCCCATAACCCTTAATCCCTTCTCTTATCAAAAACCCATCAACCCGCTTCTTAAAAATATTTAGCGAGGCAGCCTCCACCACTTCAACGGGCAGGGAATTCCAGAGATTCACCACCCTTTGAGTGAAGAAGTTCCTCCTCAACTCCGTTCTAAACCGCCTCCCCTTTATCTTGAGGCTGTGCCCCCTAGTCCTACTGTCTTTTTTGAGCGGGAAGAGTCTCTCCACCTCTATCCTATCCATCCCATTCATCATCTTATACGTCTCAATGAGATCTCCCCTCATTCTTCTAAACTCTAACGAGTACCAGCCTAGTTTATTCAGCCTCTCCTCATAGTTCAACCCCCTCAACTCTGGTATCAGCCTAGTAAACCTCCTCTGCACTCCCTCCAAGGCCAAAATATCTTTGCGCAGGTGCGGCGCCCAAAACTGCACACAGTACTCCAGTTGCGGCCTCACCAATGCCCTATACAGCTGCAGCAAGACCTCCCTACTTTTATATTCAATCCCCCTCGCTATGAAGGCCAGCATCCCATTCGCCTTCCTGACCACCTGCTGCACCTGCAAGCTGGGTTTTTGCGACTCATGCACAAGGACCCCGAGGTCCCTCTGCACCGTCGCCTGCTGCAGTTTTTCGCCCTGTAAGTAATAGTCCTTCCTACCATTCTTCCTACCAAAGTGGACCACCTCACACTTGCCAACATTAAATTCCATTTGCCATTTCCTGGCCCATTCGCCCAGCCTATCTAGATCCTTCTGCAGACTCTCCACACCCTCCGCACAATTTGCCGTACCCCCAATCTTGGTGTCATCAGCAAATTTCGACACCCTACACTCGGTTCCCTCCTCCAGATCATCTATATAAATGGTAAATAGCTGAGGTCCCAACACCGACCCCTGGGGCACCCCACTAGTCACCAACCGCCAATCTGAATAGCACCCATTGACCCCCACTCTCTGTCTCCTATTTGAGAACCAATCCTCTATCCACGCTAACATCCTACTCCCAACTCCATGTCCCCTGACCTTCTGCAATAACCTCTTGTGAGGTACCTTGTCAAACGCCTTCTGAAAATCCAGAAAGACCACATCCACCGGCTCTCCTCTATCCACTGCCCTAGACACATCCTCATAGAACTCCAGTAAATTTGTCAGACACGACTTCCGTGAAATCCTGGTCAGGTAGAGAGGGCAAGGCCAACCTGATTCCTTGCTGACTGCTGGTTGTTGGGCAAAGTCTTGTTCCTACATTGGTTGGTGTAAGAGGGAAATAATGAATATGGTTTACCACAACAGTTTATTCAGGCACACAGCGAGCGTGCTTTATTCAGGGATCTTCATAAGGGTTAGGTGTCTCAGCAAAAGGGAATCAATGTGCATAGGAACATAGGAATTAGATGTGAGAGTTGGCAATTCAGCCCTTTGAGTCCGCTCCGTCATTCTACATGATCATGAGCAGACTTTCAGCCAGTGACATTCAGAAACCATGGACAATGAAAGAGAGAGTGCAGGAGAGAGAGGGATAGGGAGAGAGAGAATCAAACAGTAAGGGTTGTGAAGGCAAAAAAGGCCATCCGATAGAATGTGAGTGGGACCTCATGTTCTGTTGAATACGCAGAACCATTGAAAATTTAACACTGGAAGATTCACCCTAGCATGGATGAGAGGAGGAGTCTTTAGAGTGGACCTTATTGCTGAAACTTCTCAAAATATTGGCATTTGACCGAGTAGTACAGTAGTTTATTGTCCTACTTAAATGAACTTTTCAAAACTTAAACCTCCATGAACATGTGTTATTTTTTATTTTATCTAAAAATAAATCGCTTCTTGAACCTGTTCTTTAGCCCAGAGACTGTTAAATTATAAGTCTCACCATTAACGTCACTCAATATTGTAATGTAATTGTGTTGCAAGCTTTGAATCTTGTTGGAAGCTGGGAATAACTCTGAACTGGTCTCTGTAACAGTTACAGTTTGAGTTCTCTGGCCATTCATGCCAGTGGGATTCCTTGGTTCTGCTGCAGTGACCAGAGATTTGGCTGAGCGCCAAATTCTCTATCCTCGCTTGCGGAGGAAGCAGAGCATGAACAGCTGGAGAATTCCAACATACAAATCTGTGGAGAGTGAGATGTAAAATGAAAATGTGGCATGGGTTTTTGGACCATAAGATCATAAGAAATAGGAACAGGCGTGGGCCATTCAGCCCACCGACCTGATCAGATTATGGCTGATCTAACAAAGTCCACTTTCCTGCCTTATCTCCGTAACGCTAAATTTCCCTAAAAACCTATCAGTCTCAGCCTTGAAGATGTTCAAGGATCCGGCCTCCACAGCTTTCTGGGATGATGAGAGAAGAAATTCTTCCATAAATCCATCATAAATGAGCATCCCTATATTCTGTGCCAATGTCTTTTGGTCTGACACTCCCCCATGGGCAGAAATATTCTCTGAACATTTATCCTGTCCAACCCCCATATGTTTCAACCATATCACCCTTCATCCTTCTGAACTCCAAGGAATGGAGACCCAACCTGTTTAACCTTTCTTTATATGGCAGTCCCTCCACACCTATATGATCATCCTAATAAATCTCTGCTGTACTGCCTCCAATGACAATACATCTTCCATTCAATAAGAGGACCAAAACTGTGCAAAGCATTCTACATGTCCCATCCATTGACTCTGTCTACACTTCCCGCTGCCTCAGCAAAGCATCCAGCATAATTAAGGACCCCACGCACCCTGGACATTCTCTCTTCCACATTTTTCCGTAGGGAAAAGAATACAAAGGTCTGAGATCATGTACCAACTGACTCAACAACAGTTCTTCCCTGCTGCTGTCAGACTTTTGAATGGACTTACCTTGCATTAAGTTGATCTTTCTCTACACCCTAGCTATGACTACATTTGTAACACTACTTTTCACACTCTCTCCTTTCCTTCTTTATGAATAGTATGCTTTGTCTTTATAGTGCACAAGAAACAATACTTTTCACTGTATGTTAATCCATGTGACAATAATAAATCAAATCAAAATGTGTCCTCACCTTGAGTTACAGCAACACCTCTTTACTTTTATACTCTAGCCCTGTTGAAATAAAAGCCAGCATTCCATTTGCCTTTTCTATTAACTTCTGCTCCCATATACTAGTATTCCAGGATCCATGAACAAGGACCCTCAAGTCCTCTCCCAAACTCCCACAAGCTTTCTGCAGTCTCTCTCCATTTAAATAATAATCCCCCAACCTCGTGACTTCTTCCAAAATGAACAATCTCACATTTTCCCACATTGAATTTCATTTGTCAATTTTCTGCCCACTGGCTTAACCTAAATATCTGAACCCAGGCAGATAGAGAGAGAGAGAAGGCCTCTGATCCTACCTGGAGCGTCAACACCACCGCTCCCTCCACCCCCCCCCTTCCCCATCCTTGCCCCGCTGTTGGAAGACTAATTCCAGGCAGGTTCATTGCCCCTGCCACCCGTAGGGAATTGGAGGCCAATTTGACTTAACCATTTGCCGTTCAGTTGGGCCCCGCCACTTGTGGACAGGTAGCCCAGCCACAGCTCACTGCCTCACCTTCTCCGAGTCCTGCCTCCAGAAGGGCCTGGGATACAGCCTGGGTATCAGCACACCAGCTGACGGTGCTACTTTTGGCCTGTGCCCATGTCTAATCCCAGAGGGTCCTCAAAATCCACCTCACAGTTTACTTCCATAGAACATCAAACAGTATAATACAGCAACGTTGTGCTGAACATGATGTCAAATTAAACTAATGTATTAAACCCTCGGAGGCAGAAGTCCGTTCACCAAAATCCCTTTAATTACAAATCTGACAACAGCATACAGAGTGATTTCAGTTAGCAGTCTACACTAGGTGTCTTAGAGGAACTGACATGCCTGGTTAAGTACAAAGCAATTTGGCCCTTAATCAGGGAGTTTATATTCTAACAGGCCCATTTCAATTGCCTGATTAATGTCGTTACAACTAATCCCCTCTGCCTGCCCTTGTTCCATATCCCTCTACTCCCTGCATAGTTATGTGCTTACCTAAAAACCCCTTAAATGCTCCGATTGTACCTACCTCCTCATCTCTTGTTGTACCTTCAAGTTAACTTGCTGTGATTCACGCTGAAGGACACCCAGTTTCCTCTCAATGTCAATAACTGGGCTTTGCCTGGCTCTTGTTATTTCCAATGTTATCAAACTAATAATTCCTTTGGTGTGACTAATTCACAATCCTGGCGAAGTGCACAAATTTCAATAGGGAATTACGGATGTTTCTGCAAAAGATTCAGCTTGTTTCTCTATGT
Organism: Carcharhinus amblyrhynchos; assembly: GCF_965287045.1. NCBI lineage: Eukaryota > Metazoa > Chordata > Chondrichthyes > Carcharhiniformes > Carcharhinidae > Carcharhinus > Carcharhinus amblyrhynchos. Next base: position 131,373,082 of record NC_137327.1, read on the forward strand.
CAGATTGTGAAAGGGAACGTCGCAGGTAGTTCAACTCAAATGCTTGTCATTTGACTCTTGTTAAAAATGAAAGACGGTTGGTACATTTCAGTAGATTGCAGTCTGACTCACTCCTGTACTTTCAATCTGAGCAATGGTCTGGCCTTGGTAATTGTGGCTTTGTACTTTTTTACCCAACAATGAGAGAGAATTGTCCTGAGAAGCCCTCCCTGACAGCGCTTATAGTGCACCTACACCACATGGACTGCAGCACCTCAATAACACAGCTCACCACCACCTTCTCAAGGGCAATAAGGGATGAATAATAAATGCCGGCCTAGTCATCGATGTCCAGAGCAGCCTTCTCGAAGGTCAACCCACGGAAAGCGACCGGCCTGGATGGGATACCCAGACGTGCACTCAGATCCTGCATGGATCAGTTGGTTGGAGTATTTACAGACATCTTCAACCTCTCTTTACAACAATCTGAGGTCCCTATCTGCTTCAAGAAGATGACCATCAACCCAGTATTTAAGAAAAACTAAGCAGCGTGCCTTAATGGCAATCGGCAGTGGCTCTGACACCCATCATTATGAAGTGCTTTGAAAGGTTAGTCATGGCACAAGTAAATTCCAGCCTCCCAGACTACCTGGATCCACTACAGTTTGCCTACTGCCTCAAAGGTTCACAGCAGACGCCATTTCCCTGGCCCTGCACTCAACCCTGGAACACCTAGATAACAAGGACACCTATTTCAGACTCCTATTTATTGACTACAGCTCAGCCTTCAACACTATTATTCCACAAAACCCATCTCTGTGGCCTGGGCCTCAGCGCCTCCCTCTGCGACTGGATCCTGAACTTCCTAACTGACAATCAGTAAGGATAGGCAACAACACCTTTTCCACGATCATCCTCAACACCTGGTGCCCCACAAGGCTGTGTTCTCAGCCCCCTACTGTACACTTTGTACACCTATGACTGTGCGGTCAAATTCCCCTCCAATTCGATTTTTATGCTTGCTGATGACACCACTGTAGTGGGTCGGATTTCAAGCAATGACAAGACAGAGTGCAGGAATGAGATAGAGAATCTGGTGAACTGGTGCAGCAACAATAATCTCTCCCTCAATGTTAACAAAATGAAGGAGATTGTCATCAACTTCAGGAAGCATAAAGAAGGACATGAGCACCTCCCCCCCACCTCCCCCCCCCATCTACATCAATGATCAATGGGGACAGAGTAGAAAGGGTTGAGATCTTCAAGTTTTTAGGTGTCCAGATCACCAACAACCTGTCCTGGTCCCTATGCTGACACTATAGTTAAGAAAGCCCACCAATACCTCCACTTTCTCAAAAGACTAAGGAAATTTGGCACATCAGCTACAATTCTTACCAACTTTTACGGATGCATCATAGAAAGCATTCTTTCTGGTTATATCACAGCTCCTGCCCAGCCCAAGGAACTACAAAAGGTCATGAATGTAGCCCAATCCATCATGCAAACCAGCCTCCCGTTGCCTTGGCAAAGCAGCCAGGATAACTAAGGACGCCGCACACCCCAGACACTCTCTCTTCCACCCTCTTCCATCAGGAAAAAGATACAAAAGTCTGGGGTCACATAGCAACTGACTCAAGAACAGCTTCTTCCCTGGTGCTGTCAGGCTTTTGAATGGACTTACCTTGCATTAAGTTGATCATTCTCTACATCCTACCTATGACTGTAACACTACATTCTGCACTCTCTCATTTTCTTTTCTATGAACAGTATGCTTTGTCTGTATATTGCGCAAGAAACAATATTTTTCACCGTATGTTAATACATGTGACAACAATAAATCAAATCATTATAAGGGTTAAATGTCTTATTAAAAAGGAATCAATATATAGGAACATAAGAACATAGGAATTAGGAGTTAGAGTAGCGAGTTCAGCCTTTTGAGCCTGCTCTGCCATTTTACACGATCTTGGCTAATCCATCTCATCCTGGGCTTTGTTCACAACACTTCGTAGTTTCTTGCAGTCTTGCACAGAGCAGGAGCCATACCAAGCTGTGATACAGCTGGATAAGATGCTTTCTGTTGTGCAACTGTAAAAATTGGTGCGAGTTGTAGCGTACATGCTGAATTTCCTCAGCCTCTTGAGAAGGGGTATGCTGACAGAGTGGGGCGATGAGATTGGGACTATTTGGTAGGGAAACCTAACTGCGTTGCAACCTTAATGTATATTTTTCTACCTGTATGTTCAATATTTCTGTCCACCCCCCATGTCCTCACCCCTCCCCCAAACAAACAAACAAACAAACAAAAAACAAATGAGGTTGGCTTTGTTTTATTGCATTGGCTGTGTTGCAATACGCAATAAATCTATTTAAAGAAAATGCATTAGACATTTAATGATAGACTACTGGAACAACAAGCCTAAAGACAAAGGCAATGGGTTGCTGAGTAATTTGTGAACAATTGTTCCTTTCTTGCAAAGCTTTTTGAACTTCTCAGCCATTAATCTGTACAAACATCATATTTAACTGGTTACTCAAAATAACTAGGTCCTTTTAATTGCATCATTGCAGCTGTTATCTGCAAAAAAAACTGATCACAATGTAGATTTGGATCAAATGTCGCTCGGAAATTGGCCTCCCAGCATTCGACCACAGCTGGCCAGACAGATAGAGTGCCGTGCATCCAAACTCGGGAGGACAGATTAATTATTGAGCTGCCAATCAGGAGACGTTTAAACCTGATCCCCAAATTTGTTGCGTTTTGTGGCAAATGGAAAACAACACAAACCTGGTCCGCTTAAATACTGAATGCTCAGACAATTGTTCTTTTTTGTTCATTCATGGGACGTGGGCGTTGCTGGCTGGCCAGTATTTATTGCCCATTCCCAGTTGCCCGTAGAAGGCAGTTGAAAGTCAACCACATTGCTGTGGCCTGGAGTCACTTGTAGGCCAGATGTAACATGTAACAGTCACATGTAAGGACAGCAGATTTCTTTCCCTCAATGACATTAGTGAACCAGTTGAGTTTTTCTAGTTGTTTCGTGGTCATCAGTGGATTCTTAATTCCAGATTTTTTTTAATATTGAATTCAAATTCTACCATCTGCCATGGCGGGATTTGAATCCCTGTCCCCAGAACATTAGCTGAGTTTCTAGATTAATAGTCTAATGATAATACCACTTGGCTATTGCCTTCCCTAATTTTCTTTCATTGCTTTGTCTAATCACAAAGGAGATTTGGTAATTTAGGAAGTAATTTTTGGTAGAGTAAATGAGGAGAAATTGTTTTCATTGACCCAGAGTTAAGGAAATTGGTAAAAGAATCAGAGGGGATATGGGGGGAATTTTTTAACACGCCAGGTTCTGATGATGTGGAATGAACTGGCTGTAAGGACGGTGGAACCAAGTTCAGCTGTTACCTTTCGGGGGGAATTTGGATAGACGCTAATCGGGAAGAAAACTGCACGTCTGTGAGGAAAGTGCCGGGAGAGCATGAGAACTTGGATAGTTCCTTCAAAGAGCCAACACCGACACAATGGGCCAAATGGTCTCCATCTGTGCTGTAAGATTCTATGATTTTGGTGGAAACAAATGTAATGACCCTAATGAGGCCCATTAGCTTGACCTCTCTGAGTATGAGCTCCCTGATTGAGGTGATGACTGCCTGCCCAATCAGGGAGTTCCCACTCTGTATATTGTAAGGATTGTCAGGATACGAAGTTGGGAGTTGAGGTGAAAAGGCAGCCAGAAGTCTAATGCAGAGACCATAAAAACAATGGCTGGAAGAAACAATTGGAGGCTGGTGAAAAAGTACTGGTAAAAAATTACAGCAATGGTCCTCCCGCATGACTACCAGGAATGGTTGACTCTAGAACGGGACCAGCATCCTACAAAATACGCATAGGTGAGGCCATCTAGAAAAAAACATCTGGACCACTTGTAGGCCTTGAAATCATAGTTAGGATTTGCACCAATGCTGACAAGCGGGCCAAGAACCAAGGACTGTCCTCCCTGACTAGTCAGCTCATATTTAGGACTTCGAAGTCCAAATGGACACTCCAAAGAAAGCTTCAGCTACTCCTTTGCCTCCCGAAGAATGGAACCAGAACTCCAGTGCTCACTTGTAAGAGATGAGCACCTGTTCAATACAACCCTCCCATGTTAGATGCCGAGGTGGAGAAACCGGACCCAGCGCTGAAACGCTGCGAGAAATCGCTGAGGTGTGCGAAACACCGAGGTTCCACTGACTTGGGAGGAGGGGTGTAATGACCTCAACGAGGCCCATGAGGTTGGCCTTTTGGAGTCCGAGCTCCCCGATTGAGGTAACGATTGCCTGCCCAATCAAGGAGTCTCTTTATACGATGAGCAGTATCAGGGCTACTGACATTCTAGATTCTGACTTAGTTCCTGAAGCACTGTTAGGAGTGGAGGTGGGTTTGTAAATAAAGGAAATCTGATGAAGGGCACCAGCCTCTGACTCTGGTTGGTGACTGCCAAAAGGCAGTCAATATCCCAGCATTCTCCATTGGAACCTGCTTCATTGAGAAGGTCTCCTATCTAGAATTGTCCTACTTCTCATATACATGATGGGCATCACTTGCAAAGCTGGCAACTATTGCCTATCCCTAGTTGTCTTTCCAAAGATGCATTCTATTTGGCGAAGGATACTCCCAATAGTTTGGTCGATATTGTGGAATAAAGCGAACTACGCGAATTCTTCTGGGCTCAACAAGGAAATATTAGGCCTACCTGGCCCCAGGAACCATCCCCTTTATGAAAAGGGAAGCCCTCACGGGAGACACCCAGAAGCCAATCCCATTGCACTCCATGTGTAGCTGGCTGGTTTCCAGGCAATGCAATTTTATGCTCCTCCCTGCCTGTTTCAGGTTGGAGTCAGGCGCAGGAATTAAATGTTGGCTCACATTGCTCTCATCTACCCATAGTTAGAGACCAGTATTCTCCAGCCTTGCACGCCCCGCTACAGCTGCCAATGAGGACAGAGAATTTGACACTCAGCCAAATCACCACTCACAGCAGCGGGAATGGAGAATGCCAGCCACAGGTAAGGTTGGAGAAATCCATCTAGAGCCTAAACCTGTGACTGTGATTCACTCTACCTCGATCGATATTCACTGCCCATGTTCTCAAGTTCATTAACCTGATAGCGGGAAGAGAAGGGTTGACCATGTTTCTGTTGTAGGAAGAATATATTAGCCTTTAAACAGTTGCAGAGCTGGTGCACCAGAACAATACCACGGCAAAGAGGTTTAAGTTAAGGTGGCAGGTTGCATTGAAATGGCTGGAATTTTTTGAGTAAAGAATATCACAAAGTGAATTAACTGAAATGACTAAAGCATTCAAAGGCCAGAATTTTACATTGATCAGGAATCGCTTGGAATTCATCACTTCCTGACATCTTCACGATTGCATGCAATATTATGGTTGGTGGGCACACGTGAGGGTCAGAAGCAGGTCAGATGATAATTAAGCTGCTAACTAATCCCATTACGGAACCAATTGTCAACAACTTAATGCGACTTGTCCACTTCAATGGTGAGCGGATGGGTTAATTGGGCCAAGCAGCCTTCACATCTTTGCTACAGGCTCCATCTGTAGAATCATCGAACCCCTACAGTGCAGGAGGAGACCATTCAGCCCAGCAAGTCAGCAGTTTATGTGAAATTGTGTGCGAGGTCCAATCGCGGCAGGAAGGAATATCCACGTGCGCTACCACGCCCACTGATCATGCATGCTCAATCGGCACAAGATGCAGGTCATTGGACCGATAGAGGCCATTCGGCCTGTCGAGTCTGTAGTGACCACAATCCCACCTAGGCTCTGTCCCCACAAACCTATAAATTCCTGTAAACCCGTGCATTTCCGATAAACCTACAGATTTATTCTGTTAATCCCCCTCACTCTGAGGGTCAATTTAGCATGGCCAATCCACCTAATCTGCGCATCTTTGGACTGTAGGAGGAAACCAGAGCACCCAGAGGAAACCCATGGAGAGAATGTGCAAGCTCCACGCAGACAGTGACCCAAGCCGGGAATCAAACCCGAGTCCCTGGCACTGTGAGGCAGCAGTGTTAATCACCGTGCCACCACGCTGCCGTGTCAGGAAGCACTTCATCACACAAGAGGTGGAGCAAATCTCCCCCAAAAAGCTTAGGGGGTTTGGTCAGTTGGAAGTGATTTGTCATGAAGGGGACTGAGGGTAAGGGAGCCATGGTGAATAGATGGAGTTAAGGTACAGATCAGCCATGATCTAGTTGAATGGGGAAGAGTGTGGATGGCCTACTCACCTTTCTATGTTTACACTTACATGTTTACAATGTTTTCATTATGTTTCTATGATCTATAAGGCTGTTGGGTGAGGATAAAATTGGTCCTGAGTCTGGTGTTCCAAGCGATTTGCTCAACCCTAAAGAACAATGATCTGGAGGAATTATCAGACAACAGCAGTGCAGTGCAGGTCATGACATTATCAAGAGAAGCATAGAAAATCAGAAGGAAAATGATTTTTAACCATTCTCCCCTTCCTTTTCCCCAAACTTGCCTTCTGTTCACACTCACATCTGACAATAATCTCTCCCTCAATGTCAACAAAATGAAGGAGACAGCCATTGACTTCAAGAAGCATAGAGGAGAACATGCCCCTGTCTACGTCAATGGGGGCAAAGTAAAAAGGACTGAAAGATTCAAGTTTTTAGGTCTCCAGATCACCACAACCTGTCCTGGTACGCCAATGCTGACACTATAATTAAGAAACCTCACCAATGCATCTACTTTCTCAGAAGACTGAGGAAATTTGGCATGTCAGCTATGACTCTCACCAACTTTTACAGATGCACTATAGAAAGCATTCTTTCTGGTTGTATCACAGCTTGGTATGGCTCCTGCTCTGCCCAAGACCACAGGAAACTACAAAATGTCATGAATGTATCTCATTCCATCACTCAATCTAGCCTCCCATCCATTGACACTGTCTACACTTCCTGCTGCCTTGGCAAAGCAGCTACCAGAATTAAGGACCCCACGCACCGTGGACATTTTCTCTTCCACCTTTTTCTGTCAAGAAAAAGATACAAAAGTCTGAGGTCACGTACCAACCGATTCAAGAACAGCTTCTTCCCTGCTGCTGTCAGACTTTTGAATGGACCTAACTTGCATTAAGTTGATCTTTCTCTACACCCTAGCTGTGGGTGTAACACTACATTCTGCACTGTCTCCTTTCCTTCTCAATGAAGTACATTTTGTCTGTATAGCGTGCAAGAAACAATACTTTTCACTGCATTCTAATACACGTGACAATAATAAATCAAATCAAGATCAAATCAAATGGGCAGTCCTCCCCAAAAACTATCAGGTGGTCATCTGAAAGCTTGTCTCATGCTGTTCGATCTGGCCTGGGGTGTTTTATAGTGAGTTGGAGAGCCGTGAATGATCTGAGGCAAGATACGTAGCAACTGCTCTGCTGAGGAATGGGACGTTGTTTCGAATTGTTATTCCGAGCACATGATGCCCATGTGCCAAAGTGTCTTAATGTCAAGAGCATTTGAAATGCGTTTTCTGAATATCCTGTGCTTACAGAATGAGGAAAATCAATCGGATGTTCGACTATTTAGTCAGTCACTGAGTGTGTTTGCTAACCTGCAGCTGCCCCACTCAAAACAAAAATCAGGATTTCAGTGGCATCTTTCAAATCATCAGCAATGTCTCTGGAACAGCTTTGGATGTTCTATGCTAATTCTGCCGTGCGTGGACTGATGTGCTAAGTGTTGTGAAACCTACAATTTAATTGGTAAATGTTGTTGATCGTCAGCTCCAGATAAACAAATAAACAGCACTGTTTATTTACGAGTATTGAAATCTCTTCTGACTAAATTTTACTTCCCTGTAGCCTCTCTCACTTAAAGTGGGAAGTACTGCAGGCACCAGTTAGCCTCTTATCCTGGTTCCAGGATAAGAAAGTGCCACAAAACAGTGAAATGCCAGCTCACAGAATCCCACCTCCAAAGTTTAAAGTTTATTTATTGATGTCACAAGTAGGCTTATATTAACACTGCAGTGAAGTTACTGTGAAAATCCCCTAGTTGCCACATTCTGGGTACATTGGGGGAGAATTTAGCATGGCCAATGCACCTAACCCGCACATCTTTCAGACTGTGGGAGGAAACTAGAGTACCTGGAGGAAACCCGTGCAGACAACATGCAAACTCTGCACAGGCAGGAATTGAACCCAGACTTCTCACGCTGTGAGGCAACGGTGCTAACTATTGTGCCACCAGGAACCTGAACTAAAGCCAAGCTAATTTGAAACTATCTGTAGACTGTAGACCCAAACTCATCAATCCAGTAACTCAAAATGCAGACAAAAGCACTTACAGCTCTTAATTACTCGATCAGGAACCACAGCTATTCAATCTCAGTCACTACCCATCCTGTTGCCCTGCACATGGGAAGTGAAAGGCATCTTCGGATAAACTGGGGTGTAACTTAAACAAAGCATGGAGAGATAAATTAGTTCCCATTTGAAGTGGGAAAGATAGCTGATATTTTCCCACACAATTAATCGTTACAAAGTAAAATCAACGTCAGGAGCAGAGAAGTAGAGTTGCTCAGAGCACAGACGTTTCTTTGCAGGGAATTCAGATTTGATGGAATTGACTAGTGGATTCCTACCAGGATCTCAGCTGGGACTCCAAATTCTCAGTGTATTTATGATTGATTCAGATCACTCAATGGAGCAACATCATGGGATGTGAGCATCGCTGGTAAGGCCTACATTTCTTGGCTGTCCCTATTTACACTACCGTCTTCTTGAATTAATGGGAATCATCTTGTATATTTAAACAGCCTTGTTCGACAAGGAGCTCGAGGATATTGAACCAGTGACGATGGAGCAACAATGATGTATTCCCAAATCAAGATGATGTGTGACTTGGAGAGAAACTTGCAGCTTGTGGCGTTATCCTTGTCCTTCAAGTTGGTTGATGTCGCGGAAGAAAGTGAGATATGCTCATGTGTTGGGAAAGTCTCGGAGAAAGCAGCAAGTGGAAAGAAGCAAGTGTGAGGGAATGTTCTCATAATAGGGCGGAATGGTCTCCCATGCATTGTACAGATTCTATGAGTTATTAAAGCCACTCCAACCCAACAGCACAATGATAAATGATGGCCAGCAGTGAAAAGATGGTGATAGGAAAATCTTTGCCTCTGCTGGAGATAATCAAGAAATTTGCATGTCCAAATTAGGCTGAAGCATTGTGGTACAGGAAACTCACATGACTTTGCATCGCATTGGATCTCACAACAAAGCCAGACACTGAGCAGGTCTGTACACTTGTGTACGTGATGGGCTGGCAGAATGTCATATCAGATCAGTCATGATCTCATTGAATCATGGAGTAGATTCGATGGGCTGAATAACCTACTTCTGCTCCTAAGTATTATGATCTTCTGATAGTGGAGATAATGTCCTAGTTACCCGGTGGGGGTGGTGGGGGTGGGGGGAGGGCAGCGGTCAATGAAGGTAAAGCCACATATGCCAAAGTTATTGAAGCATTAGAGACATACTTCAATCTTGGCAGGAACAGGACAGTGGAATGCGCAAAATTCAATAAACATACCCAGGCACACAGGGAAGCTTTTGACTCATTTATTAATGGAACCTCAACACCTGGGAATTCCCCTCCAAGTCTGGGTCCTAGAGCTTCCTAATAGCGTTGTGGGTGTACTTACAACACATGAACTGCAGCAGTTCAAGAACACAGCTCACCACCGTCTTCTCAAGGAGAAATAAGGATAGGCAATAAATGCTGGCCTAGTTAGTGACAACCACATCCTGCAAGGGAATTGAAGAAAAATAATGATTTGCATTGATTGGCAGAAGACTGAGATTGACAACCTAAAACAGGAGCTAATTTACAATAGAACAGGTGTTGGAATGGGAAATGATGCATTTTCAGGTAATTTGCAGTCCTGAGATGGCTTGACACTGTTGGAGCACATTCAATTAAACAGACATGCCAAGATCAGGAGACAAATCCAGCCAGAAGCCAGAAAGGAGAGACAGCCGACATCCCAAATTGACAGGAACAGGTGAAGTTGTTGGAGATAAACAAGGGAAAATGGAGAGGAGATGTTTGGCATGAAAAGCAGTTGGTGGTGACCAGTGCTGATAAACTGCCAATATTGTAGAAGAGAAAGACATGGGAATTGCCTAAACATGGGACAGATCCTGCTTCTATTTTCTATGCTTCTAAATAATATCACCGGGGAAGATTTTCTGCCCTTGTTTTTGGCAGGTGGGGAAGCCGGACAGGGCGGAGAATCCAACGAGAGTCGCAAAATGTCATTTATGCCTGCATGAAAGTTGGAAACCCAATTACCGTACATTTAAATGTCATTACCGTGTCTTACCCCCAACTGCATCATCCCTGATGTATGGAAACCTCCTCCCCTTGCCGATGTGGCATCACGTAGGCAGGGTTAATAACAGGTCAGGATGAATGGGGACTTGTGAAGGGAACCTACCAGGAGCATTGAGAGATCCTATGTATGCTTAGCCCTGTTTGTTTCAGTCTGCGCAAAACCTTCAGCCACGCCAAGACTTCATTTTAAGACATTTCTGCCTATGCAACTAACTCTGCTAATCTTAAGAAATCGGCTGCTAACTTGAGTATATTTTAAAACTCAGAAGGCTTGCTGGGTCAGCTAAAATTGCCTGCACTCCTAAAGGGTACACAGCAGGCATACAAGTTTTTCATAACAACAGCTGCAAGACTTGTTTTCCGAGCCAGAGACAGCCTGCAAAGGACACTTACAATAACAAGCTAACGGTTAAAATACAGTTTGGATTTTAGCGTGTGTTTGTTCAGTTTAGTTTTCAGTTCCCTGTTCAAGCCCAGTTACAGTGTGACCAGTACAGGGATTGACTGGCTTTGAAGCGAATCTCCAAGCTTTGCTTTTCCTTTTCGCTTTTGTCATAAATTAATTTTCCTTCAAGGTCTGTTCAATAAATGAAAACCATTTTAAAAACCCATTCCAAGTGTTGTCTCCTCATCTGTTCAAAGAAATTAATAGACCCAACAAACACACAGATAAATACAGGCCACCGGGGGGGAGGGTTTATAGGATTGGTGTGGATTGGGAAGGCACACTTGTGCCAAACGGCCTTTCGCGTTCCAATTTATTTTAAGTGCTAAAATGTGATTGACTTCACATTGCATTTGTGGGAATCTAATAAGTTAAATGCTATTAGTTATGGTTTGATTCTCTTCTACCTCTTTTCCCTTGTATCAGTTTTGCTCTGGTCTTTCTGTGTGTAATGTACCTACCTATTCTGCATATAAGAGCATAAGAACTAGGAGCAGGAGTAGGCCATCTGGCCCCTTGAGCCTGCTCCGCCAGTCACCAAGAATCTCTCTATACGTGCTGTCCACAATACTCTCATGGATGCTCCATAGCGTCTCCAGCCACGGCTCCAGTTCTGAAACTCGAGCTTCCAGGAGCTGTAGCTGGAGACACTTCCTGCACACATGTTGACCCAGGGGACTGGAACTGGCCCCAACCTGACACATGGAGCAAGAGGAACAAACCACGGCTTGGAGCTCTCCTGTCATGTCTTACCCCTTTATATTAAACTGTTGTAAGATGTTTTGTTTTCGATTATATCTAATTCTCTAGGGTCCTTCTTTCCTGCTCCTTTCTATTTCTGAGAATAACCTTTTCAAATCTAAACCACAGGAGTTACACAGAAACACTATAATAGTGTACAACAACTACAATGCCAAGGGCAATTAGAAAAACCACTTACCAATCAAAACTCTTGCTTGTAGCCTCTGCTGCCTGATTTACCTAACTCCCTGCGTTTGTCCAATTCCAGAAATACTCCTCTCAGTCAGACAGCACTCACCGCGCAGACCATCTGTGAGGAGATGGTCACATCATGACAATGAATTAGTAATCCTAATTCACAGACTAATATCCTGGGGACGTGGGTTCAAATCCCAACATAGCGGCTGGTGGATTTTAAAATCAATTAATAAATCTGGAATTGAAAATTATTCTTGGCAATGATGACCATGAAACTATCATCGATTGTTGTAAAAATTCAGCTGGTACACCAATGTCCTTTAGGGAAGGAAATCTGCCGTCCTGACCTGGTCTGACCTCCATGTGACCCCAGAGCCACAGCAATGTGTTTGACTCTTAACAGCCCTCTGAAATGGCCTAGCAAGGCATGAGGGACGGGCAACAAATGCCGGTATTGTCAGTGATGTCACATCCCATGAACAAACATGTTTGGAACAAACATCAGGACATTGAATTCGATTGTCAGTCATGATCAAAATGAATGGCGGAGCTGGCTCGAAGAGCCAAATGGCCTACTCCTGCTTCTAGTTTCTTAAATGTTCTCTGCTTCTCTCATCACAGATGCTACCAGACCTGCTGAGCATTTTACTTTCAGATTTCCAGCATCCAATGTTTTCCTTTCTATAACTAAATTCAATGGAGCCATCTAAGAAAAGGTGCAGAGTTTCCCCTTGAGGTAGTTTGGCCAGCTTTGGGGTCAGGAGTTTTTTGGCCCTGCCAGCAATGCAAACTGATTCGTGTACCATTAATAAAGTTGGGCAGCACGGTGTCACAGTGGCTAGCACTGCTGCCTCACAGCACCAGGGACCACGGTTCGATTCCCAGCTTGGGTCACTTGCCTGTGTGGAATTTGCACATTCTCCCCATGCCTGTGTGGGTTTCCTCCGGGTGCTCCGGTTTCTTCCCATAGTCCAAAGATGTGCTGGTTAGGTGAATTGGTCATGCTAAATTGCCCCTTAATGTCAGGGGGACCAGCTAGGAAAAATGCATGGGGCTATGGGCCTGGCTGGGATTGTGTTGGTACAGACTTGATGGGCCGAATGGCCTACATCCACTCTGTAGGATTCAATGATGCTATACTTTGCAATAGGAACTGTCCTGTCTGGGAAGGATCTGTCAATAACCAGGCAATGTTTGGTAAAATAATGTGGTTGAGAGTTGGTGAGAAGGAATATTTCCCCATGTTGGTTCTGACTTGTTGCCATAAATCTGATGGAAGATTGGTCTAAATATTGGAATAATGGTATAAATGGCTCAAAGCACAAAGCTTCTTTATCGAGTCTGCCAAACACACACCAGGAGGCATTGCCAAATTTCCAGGCAAGGGTATTTTTCTCGCCTGTACGAATTGTTTCTGAAAAATATTTGCAGTAAGAGTGCACAGAAATGGTGAGCTGGACTTCTGTCTTGGAGTCGGATAGCCTGAGTCAGGAAATTTCCTGGCTGGGCACACCTGACTCAGGAGAAAGTTCCAGCAAGAAAGGGATCTTTGCTCTGGCATGGGGCAGGGAAATGGGGTGATAGCAGGGGTCAGGCCTGCCATAAAGAGTTCAGTGGCAGCACGGGCATTGCCAAGTGCCAAGATGGTCTGTTTAAAAGGCTTGCCTCTGGGCTGTGGGACTTTGTAATAAGGACAACAAAATAATGAACAACCCTCTTGCCCTCATCCACCACCCCCCCCCCACACACTCCCCATACCCAATCCATACCACCTTCAACCTCTCAATTGCCCCTGCTCCCCAATGGTCCTTCATACCCCCCTATGCCAGGCTATTCCCCTCACCCAGCTCCCATTTCCACTCATAGCTCCATGCCAAGCCTGCCCACCCATCTCTCAAGGCCTCTCTAACCCCTCTGGCAAACTCGCCCACCACACATCCCCATTGCCCCTCATGCTCCTTATGCACAATGGCACTTTCATGTTCATTCACCCACTGTACACTCCTTACAAAAATAATGAATCCTATAGTGACTATTTGATATGTTTACAACATTTTTAAAAAGTAATTCATTCATAACTTTCCGCTTTCTTAAAAAGAAAACGCTTTTCACCAGAGTCCAGTAAAGATGATTTTTCAGACCCTTTAACATATCAACAGCTGAATCTGTAAGCGTTTGAAAACTGTATATTTTGTGCAAACGTTACGTAGGCGACAGAACAGATCAGACAGAAAGGGCTTTCAATCAAGCAATGCTTTCCCTGCGGCATAGCTGTTTAACAGATTAATGAATGTCTGAGTTCCTAATGATGAATGCAAAGTGAGGTTTGGCTGACAGCACCCTTAACCCAGACAGGGTGGAAATTACAGCTTCCAGGATTAGGGTCACAAATCCTGGAATCAGTACCTGGCTACACTGTTACATCTTCACAGAATCTCTCTGACTCCATAAGACCATAAGGTATAGGAGCAGAATTAGGCCATTCAGCCCATTGAGTCTACTCTGTCATTCAATCATGGCTGATAAATTTCTCAACCCCATTCTCCCGCCCTTTCCACGTAATCTTTGATCCCCTTATCAGTCAAGAACCTATCTATCTCTGCCTTAAATACACTCAACAACCTGGCTTCCACAGCCTTCTGTGGTAATGAATTCCACAGATTCACCACTCTCTGGCTGAAGAAATTCCTCCTCACCTAATGCCTAAAGGGTCATCCCTATACTCTGAAGCTATGCCCTCTGATCCTAATTTTGCCAACTAATGGAAACATCTTCCCGAGGCCCACTCTATCCAGGCCTTTCACGATTCTGTACATTTCAATGAGATCCCTCCCCTCATCCTTCTAAACTCCATCGAGTACTGACCCAGAGCCCTCAAACGCTCCGCATACATCAAACTTTTCATTCCTGAGATCATTCCCATCTCCACAAAAATTCGGGCCGAAACTTTTAAACTGACGCTGTTACGTTTGGTAGCTGGTGCTCAGATAAATGAAGAGGGCCAGTGTTGGGGAAATAGACATCTTCTCAAGCACAATGTGTCAGCGTCAAGCAGCTGCGGAGAAAGAGCAAGCACGCACCAGAAACGGAGTGAAGCTCAATCAACGATACCTTATCTTACCCTCAGAACAGCACATCCACTGCACTCATATGACACCTCCGTGCTCTGCACTAGTGCTCAGAGCCTGCTAAACGGGTCTGGCAGTGTCAATGAGTAAAGAACAATGAGTATTTTTGAGTTGTTACAGTAATTAGTTGAGCTCCGACATACATTTCACACCAGACTCTTCAATCTACCAGAGAATGAAGATTTTTAACGGAATAATTTGGACTTAACTAAAATCCAGGAGCAGAAGTCAACATAATAACTTGTGTGAGCTTTGCAGTGCTTCTAGAAGTTTCTAGTTTAATGTCAAATTTCCAGCATCCCTGGTATTTTACTTTGTTTAAAGTAATAATGATCTCTGTGTCAAAATGTGAACGTTTGCCAAAATGAGCAGGGATTGATTTTTAGAAACCTTTCTACTCTCACAGCAAAAACATTTCCACAAATTGCTCCCTGCAGTTGATTTGTTGACAGATATGCTTTTGCAGATCTGCTGTGCAGTGAAAGTAATGTCTTGATTTTCAGGTGAGCTCCAATTCCCCGCAGGGCTCCTGACATCTAAGTGTTATTCAGAAACTCCTTCTGAACTTCAAGTTGTTTATTGGAAGATTTATTTTTGGAATGACAATGGCTGGGAACTGAAACAGGTCCGAATACTTAATTTATTACCTGTTCCTTATGTGTCCCAAGCAAAGGGGTACATAACTAATTCCAATTTGGAGGCTTATAGTTTAACAATAATAACATTCTATATTTTTATGGTTACAGAAGAAAAGCACGTTGAAGTGAGACAATGAAGCAGCAATGGATATTGAGGCAAAGAAGGATATTAGGAAGGGATGTCATCAAAGATGTGTGTTTCAAAGGTGGTTGTAGATGAGGAGAGGCAGATTTATTCATTCCGTTTTAAAAATGTATTCATTCATGGGTCATGGGCATCACTGGCTGGCCAGCATTTACTGCCCATCCCTAGTTGTCCTTGAGAAGGTGGCGGTGAGCTGCCTTCTTGACAGAAGTCTCACAACACTCGGTTAAAGTCCAACAGGTTTATTTGGAATCACCAGCTTTCGGAGCGCTGCTCCTTCATCAGCTAAGTGGAACAGCACTCCAAAAGCTCGTGATTCCAAACAAACCTGTTGGACTTTAAGGCCTAGTGTTGTGTGACTTCTTACTGTGCCCACCCCAGTCCAGTACAGGCATCTTCACTACTTGAAATGCCACAGTCCACAATCTGTGGGTTGACCCCACAATGCCATGAGGGAGGGAATTCCGGGATTTTGACCCAGTGACTGCGAAGGAACAGCAATATATTTCCAAGTCCAAATGGTAAGTGGCTTGGAGGGGAACTTGCAAGTGGTGGTGTTCCCATGTACCTGCTGCCCTTGTCCTTCTAGATGGAAGTGGTCATGGATTTGGAAGGTGCTGTCTAAGGATCTTTGGTGAATTGCTGCAATGCATCTTGTAGATAGTACACACTGCTGCTACTGAGCATTGGTGGTGGAGGGAATGGATGTTTGTGGATCTGG
This sequence comes from Carcharhinus amblyrhynchos, assembly GCF_965287045.1. Lineage (NCBI taxonomy): Eukaryota > Metazoa > Chordata > Chondrichthyes > Carcharhiniformes > Carcharhinidae > Carcharhinus > Carcharhinus amblyrhynchos. The sequence goes on from NC_137327.1 coordinate 131,389,509, forward strand.
TGCCAGTCAAGTGAACTGCTTTGCCCTGGATTGTCCCAAGCTTCTTGAGTGTTGTTGGAGCTGCACCCATCCAGGTAAGTGGGGAGTATTCCATCACCTAACCCTGACTTGTGCCTTGTAGATGGTGGACAGGCTTTGGAGAGTCAGGAGGTGAGTTACTCACTGCAGTATTCCTACCTCTGACCTACTCTTGCAGCCACTGTGTTTATGTGGTGAGTCCAGCTGAGTGTCTGCTCAATGGTAACGCCAAGGATGTTGACAGTGGGGGGATTCTCTGATTGTAACATCATTGAATGAACCAGATGACGAGGTGGAGGGTCTTAAGGAGAAACTCCAAATTGTTGGGCCAACCTGGCAGGTTTCCTTCAGTGGGCTGGTCACAGGTAGGGGAAGCCCCTCCTTAATGAGCTCCCTCAGCCCATTGTAGAGACCTCTTCAAGGTGCAACCCCCGCAGATGCCCTTTCCCCAATGGCCTCTCACAACCCTCACCCTGCTCACTGTCCCCAGATACCTGCAAAGACGCAATCCAGTGCGAGATCACTTCCCCAAGCTCTGGGTGTAGTACTGACAGTAGCCACTGCTGCCAGTGGCACTGCAGGTATTGGAGAGCTGGGCAGACCTCTGAGGCAGAACCACCTGGGCATCGAGATGGAATTTCCACTTCCATTCCATTTGCTGTCTGTTAACCATTAAATGGCTGTGGGGTAGCCTTTCTTCTGCTTAGCAGGCACCCTACAGACCTTTTCACCAGAGCAGGGAGCACAGAGATTTCTCAGAAGGAGAAAAGAGTAAAAACTGGGAAATAAGAATACTGGTCCGAACTGATTTTTCCAATTGGTCTGTAAAATCCAGCCCATTATCCTCCCCATTTCTCTCAAATTGTTCCTTTAGGTGGGAAATTGGCATGTTCGTCTGCTATTTAAGACAAATAAGAGAAGAAAATATCGGGGATTATAATACCTGTGTTTGGGAAATTGCTAATTAATAATAATCAAGGATAGAGTGATGGAACACCATGAACACACTCCTGACTTGTGCCTTGTAGGTGGTGGACAGACTTTGGTGATCCATGAGTTACTCATGGCAGAATAGCCAGCCTCTGACCTGCTCTTGCAAGCACAGTGTTTATATGGCTGGTCCAGTTCAGGTTGGGGGTCAAAGAGAAGTGCCCAAGTTGATGATCATGGGGGGGTTTCAATGTGGGTAGTTCTGTTGAAAGTAAAGCAGAGATAGTTAGACACTTCCTTGTTGGAGATGTTATTACCTCGCATTTAAGGTTCAGATGTTATCAGCCCAAGCCTGAACTTGGGTCAGACCTTGCTGCAAGTGGGCGCACAATGGTCCAGTATCAGAGAAGCTGAAAGTTAAGCTTTAAAGTTTTTATTTATTCATCACGATTCGGCTTACATTAACACTGCAATGAAGTTACAGTGAAAATTTCAAGGCTTGACAGTCTGGTGCATGTTCGGGTTCATTGAGGGAGAACTTAACATGGCCAATGCACCTAACCGGCAGAAGGAAACCGCAGCGCCCGGAGGGAACTCATGCAGACGTGGGGAGAATGTGCAGCCAGAATTGATCCCTGGTGCTGTGAGGCAGTAGTGCTAACCACCACGCTCCCCAATAGACTAGAACATTGTGCAACCATCAGTGAACAGCCCTACTTCTGACCATCTAATGGCAGGTAATCAATGAAGTTACTGAAGGTGATTGGACCTTGGTCACAATCCTGAGGCACTCCTGCAGTGATATATACTGGAGCTGAGATAATTGGCCACTAACAACCACAACCATCTTCCTGAGGAGCTCCTGAGGAATTCCTGCAGTGATATATACTGGAGCTGAGATAATTGGCCACTAACAACCACAACCATCTTCCTGTGTGGTAAGTATGATTCCAATCAGTGTAGTTTATCCACTGATTACTATTGACTTCAGTTTTGCTAGGGCTCCGTGATGCCACCATCTGTTAAATGTTGCCATTTCAAGGGCAGTCATATTAATTTCACATTTAAAGCTGAGTTTTGAACCAAGGCTGCAATGGGATCTGGAACTGAGTGAGCCTGGTGGAACCCAGACTAAGCATTGATTAGCAGGTTACTGTGGTGTGACTGCCACTTGGCAGCACTGTCGATGACACTTTTCATCACAGCTAACAATTGAGAAGTGACAAATGGGGTTGTAAATAGTTAGGTTGGATTTGTCTTTTTTGTGGCAAGGACATTTCTCGTGGGGTAGATGCCTGTGCTGTCATTGTACTGGAACAGCTTGGATAGGGGAAAAACTAATTTTGGATCGCGAGGCTTCTCACTTGTGATAGGATGTTGCTTTATCGAATACATTCAGAAGTTTCTTGATAACTCATGGAGTGAACCAGATTGGCTGAAGTATGACAGTAGTGATGTTGGGGACCTCAGACGGAGGCTAAGATGGATCTTCCACTTCTGGTTCAAGGTAGTTACAAATGATTCAGCTTTGCCTTTTACACTGACACGCTGTATTTCCCCATTTTTGAGGATGATGATGTTTGTAAGGTCTCTTCCCCATCATTCATAACTGATATGGCAGGACGACGAACTTTGATCGGATCCATTGATTGCAGGATTTCTTTGAGCTGCCTATGTGCAGCTTCTGTTTTTCATTATCAGTCCTGGGTTGCGTTTTCAACAAGTTGGCACCTTAATTTTGGGTATGATGAGTGCTGCTCCTGGCTTTCCTACACTCCTCATTGAACTAGGGTTGGTCCCCTGGCTGATGGTAATGATAGATTGAGGGGTATACTGGGCCATGAGGTTGCAGATTGTGTTCGAGTGCAGTTCTGCTGCTGCTGATGCTCCACAATGCCTCATAAATGTCCAGTTTTTGACCTGCTGGAACTGTTCTGCATCTCAGTGCGGTGTTAATACGACAGAATATATTGGAAGGTATCCTCAATGTGAAAATGGGATATCTCCACAAAGATTGTGTTGTGGTCAATCCTCTCAATACCATTATGGACAGTTGCCTCTGTGATGGGTAGATTGGTAAGTATGAGGTTAAGTAAACTTTTCTGGCTTAGTTCTCTCTCCAGCTGTCGCAGACCCAATCTAGCAATCATGCCCTATAGAACTTGTCTGGCTCATTCAGTATTGGTGTCATTGAGTCACTTTTGCTGAATGACACTTAGATACCCCACCCGGAGCAGGTGCCGTACCTTGGTGTTTCTTCCAAGTGGTATTCAACACGATAGAATACTTTGAGCAGGTAAATGATCATCTTCTGTTTCGGATGTTCCCATGCGTAACTCCTGCAATATGGTGGAATGACAATGACCATGCGCTCAGACTGCGAGTTGCAACGCACCTCAATCTTCAACATTTCACACTAGATATTAACCATGGATCAGAAGGCTAGAATCCAGGTCAAATCTTTCTCATGACATACATCACTGCGAGTGTATTTTAATATTTACAGAGAGAGATGTTTTGAATTATAATTCATTTGCGATCATTTTAGCCAGTTTCATCTAATGTGCCTTGGTTGCTAAATTCAAATGGTGAACCTGGTCCTTATAAAGAGAGCATGAACACAAAGAGTTTGCACTGTCTACTCATGCTTTTCAAAGAGCAGACACTTCCAAGTAGTATCCCAAGGCTCCAATGGAAGGTCATCCAGACTCAAAATGTTGGCTCTATCCTCACCCCACAGATGCTGTCAGACCTGCTGAGATTTTCCAGCGCTTTCTGTTTTTGTTCCACATTCCAGCATCCGCAGTGTTTTGCCTTTATTTTTGTATCTCATATCTGTCCACTTGCTCCTGTCATACTGATTTTTAGGCATATTTGAAATTGGGAACACAAAATAATTGAAATTCTCTGGCCACCCAACCACATGCTTCTCAGTAACGGGAGGTCACTTGCCATTCATTGGGATTTTCTGATCCTGCTGTTGTCGATGGGAATTCCCATTAAAGCCACCCGACGCCACTGGAAACCCACGGCAGGTGAGGTGGGACCAGGGAATCCTTCCTGTGTTAACCACTGGAAAATTCTGGACAATAGGTTGACATAAATGACGGGAGACATGGTGGCAGTGGTTAGCACTGCTGCCTCTGCCTCACAGTGCCACGGACCCGAGTTCACAGCCTTGGATGAACATCTGTGTGGAGTTTGTACATTCTCCCCATATCTGCGTGGGTTTCCTCCGGGTGCTCCAGTTTCCTCCCACAATCCAAAGAAGTGCAGGTGGATTGGTAAATTGTCCCTTAGTATCACAAGATCAGTAGGGTAGGGGGATTAGCCAAGGTAAATGCATGGGGTTACAGGGATTGGGCTGGGGGTAGGTTGTTGAGTCAGAGGGTCAGTGGAGACTCAATGGGTCGAATGGCCTCTTCTGCTCTGTAGGGATTCTATAATCCTATAAAAAGAACGCGACACACTCTATGGCTATACCAAATCATTATGCCATTAGACTCTCAACAAATCTCCATTAGTATTTCCCACAGTATTTCAACTAATTTGCAATGTTGAAGTTTGGTTGAAATTCAGATAAACTTTGCAGTTTGTCACCCTATCTGAATATGCATGCAGTCTCATATAACTACTGTGCCAAAACACTGCCCACGCATGTACCTGTTAGCTGAAAGCATTCACTGCAGAAGCATTCTAATTGTGACAATTGTTAATGGCTTGGGAGAATAGAGGAACTAATGATTGTAAAGGCATTTTCCTCAACCATTTTATAGCTACAATTTTTTAGCACATTAGCTTGGATCTTGTGGTTGTAATAACTGCCAGCATTCTCCATCATTACTGTGCGAAGCTGACAGTAATTCCTGGCATCTGCCAAAGGACAGTTAGGTGCAGAAATCCAGATGTTGTAGTCACTGATTTCCAGCACTTCCACAGGGTGTGCTGTTAAAGTGTTCACAGGCAGCGTTCTTTAGAAAGCAATTCATTGATTTTCCGCTGTCATCACAGGGTAACTCATCTCCTGAAATATTGCTGTGTTCCGAACGGCGTGCTAAGTCTTATCTACTGCTGAGTAAAACGACGGGTGGGAATTTACGGCCTCGCTCATCCCAGAACCGTAAAATCCCACCCGAGGTCAGCGGACCTTTCCATGGTCCGTCCCCCTCATCCACTCCGATCCCTCCGGTGGCACGGCAGTAAAGTTCCAGGCAACCATCGCAGGCTCTGGAGAATTATTTTAAATCTGTGTAAAGTGATTTGTTCCCATTGTTAAAAATTCTATCGTGTTTAAAAAAATATAGATAGGCTGGGCGAATGGGCCAGGAACTGGCAAATGGAATTTAATGTCGGCAAATGTGAGGTGGTCCACTTTGGTAGGGATAATGGTAGGAAGGATTATTACTTATGTGGCGAAAAACTGCAGCAGGCGACGGTGCAGAGGGACCTCGGGGCCCTTGTGCATGAGTCGCAAAAACCCAGCCTGCAGGTGCAGCAGGTGGTCAGGAAGGCGAATGGGATGCTGGCCTTCATAGCGAGGGGGATTGAATATAAAAGTAGGGAGGTCTTGCTGCGGCTGTATAGGGCACTGGTGAGGCTGCAGCTGGAGTACTGTGTGCAGTTTTGGTCGCCACACTTACGCAAGGATGTTTTGGCCTTGGAGGGAGTGCAGAGGAGGTTTACTAGGCTGATACCGGAGTTGAGGGGGTTGAGCTATGAGGAGAGGCTGAATAAACTGGGCTTGTACGCGTTAGAGTTTAGAAGAATGAGGGGAGATCTCATTGAGACATATAAGATGATGAACGGCGTGGATAGGATAGAGGTGGAGAAGCTCTTCCTGCTCAGAAAGGACAGTAGGACTAGAGGGCACAGCCTCAAGATAAAGGGGGGGGTGGTTTAGAATGGAGTTGAGGAGGAACTTCTTCACTCAAAGGGTGGTGAATCTCTGGAATTCTCTGCCCGTTGAAGTGGTGGAGGCTGCCTCGCTAAATATATTTCAGACGCGGGTTGATGGGTTTTTGATAGGCAAGAGGATTAAGGGTTATGGGGAGAGGGCGGGAATGTGGCACTGAGCCACGACAGATCAGCCATGATCTCATTGAATGGCAGGGCAGGCTCGAGGGGCTAGATGGCCTACTCCTGCTCCTATTTCTTATGTTCTTATTTAAAAAAAACAGAAGCCGGAACTTCACTGCCCCATCAAGCGAGGCTGTAAAATCCTGCCCAAAATACCTATGCTTTTTAAAGTTTGTTGATTTGATTTCAGCTCCTAATGTGTGTGTCCCAATTGTCATTTCACTCTCAGCAAAATGCATCAAAAATGAAGAATACTCAGGCCCTTGTTTTTGTCATTGGGAACATTTCAATCTATTTGGCTCTTCACCATGTTTAATCACTGTGGTTGGCCATCTGGAGAGCTCTTTAATTTACAGTCTGATTCAGACTAACATTGAGAAAAACAGAATCCATTCTACAAGGATCACTAGATCTTTGCAACCAGCTTTCTTCAAGATCAGTTGCAAGCATCGACATCTCACCACTGAGCACAAGATCCAGGGATTCATTTGCCATATCATTGTTAAAAGTATAAAGCTAAAAATTAATGGATTCATTTCACAAGTCAGCTTTCGCTAACACTGCAACGAAGTTAGTGTGAAAATACTCTAGTCGCCACACTCCTGTTCGGGTACATTGAGGGAGAATTCAGTATAGCCAGCACGTCTTTCAGATTGTGGGAGAAAACGTGAGGACCCAAAGGAAACCCACTCAGACACGGGGAGAATGTGCAGACCCTGCACAGTTAGTGATCCAAGCTGGGAATCGAACCCAGGTTCCTAGTGCTGTGAGGCAGCAGTGCTGACCACTGTGCCACCTAGTGAGCATCAGGATCAAAAGTCTGGATATGATAAGTACCTGGAAAGATAGTGGAGGCCAGAAACATTACAACCTTTAAAATGTATTTGAATGAGCGCTTGACACATCACAACATTCAAGGATATGGGACACGTGCTGGAAAATGGGATTATCACGTGTCTAGTGGTAGTTATTTTTCAGTGCAGTCTCGATGTGCTGAAGGGCCTTTTCTGTGTTGTATGACTCTAGGGGGCAGGATTTTCCATCCAAGGTCAACAAACTTTCGCGTGGTCTGCCTGTTGCCATTCCTGTCGTGAGTGCAGTGGGAAAATTCTGCCCTATGACTGCGTGACAGGCCGTAAACATAAGAACATAAGAACATAAGAAATAGGAGCATGAGTAGGCCAACTAGCCCTTCGAGCCTGCCCCGCCATTCAATAAGATCATGGCTGATCTGTCTTGGCTCAGTTCCACATTCCCGCCCTCCCCCCATAACCCTTAATCCCCTCGCTTATCAAAAACCCATCAACCCCCGTCTTAAAAATATTTAGCGAGGCAGCCTCCACCACTTCAACGGGCAGAGAATTCCAGAGATTCACCACCCTTTGAGTGAAGAAGTTCCTCCTCAACTCCGTTCTAAACCGCCCCCCCTTTATCTTGAGGCTGTGCCCCCTAGTCCTACTGGGGTGTTGGAGGAGAGAGGATGGAGGGAGGTTGGTGCAGGTATGGAGGTCCAGCAAGATGTACTCCGCCAGATAGATCTGTCAGTTTACATCTTATGCTTAGAATTCCAGGGCCAATGTGTTTGGACTTCTAGCTGAAGAACAACATCTGGGGTAATGTACAGAGACGCTGCTTTAACTTAGCTAAGAGGGAAAGATGAAGCAACACGCTGCTCTGAGTTGTGTGTCTAAACTTCAGCAAGCCTCCTTTCTCTTACTGAGTTTCTCGTTGAGTTATATAATTACATTCTTTTGCCAATTAATTGTAAAAATGTTCAGGTTTTCTGCGTAGCTGGAAAAAGCACATATCAGCTACAAGTTTCTCATCATTATGTGGTTAGAGTTTCCAGTGATCACTGACATTTTGTCAGCCATATACTCACACAGTTCCATGGTTAACACTTTAATGGGTTCATTAAAAGATGACAGAGAGCGTAATGGTGTTGACTCAGAATGAGGTGAACACAGGAGAATAAATATCAGCAAGCTTGGAAAAGAACATCTACATCCATCACAGAAGAAAAGGCGCTGCTGTATATTTCCCTGCGGTGTAAGAGATTACTTTTATTTTTTAAATCACCTTGAACTGAATTATATTTATTTGCTAAAGCCATTTGAAATTCTGCGGAATGCCACAGTGGGGAAGAAATTTCACCTTGACTGGGTACTAATGAGAGCAGTAATTAAACTCCCTGTTATATACCTCAGCCACTTTTCCTTTCCAATGAAATGGGATCGGTTGCAATCTGTTTTTTACCCCCCTTATACCTCAAAGAAGTTGCAATTTGCCCTCCTTCACCTTCAGACTCTCAGTTTTCCTGCAGGTTAATGTCCTCTGGCCGAGTTTTAATCAAAGTAAGCATGGGGCCGGTTGTAGTTTCCTTGCTGCTGCCTTGTCAACCAACACGGGTTTGGGGATTGTTCTTGAATACTCCTCTGGACCCCATGTTTAAAACCATGGGCCATTGCCAACACCTCCTCTTGATTGCCTCACCATTCTACATTTACGAGGTTGATTCCGGAGAATTACTAGGCTGATTCCAGAGTTGAGAGAGTTGCCTTTTGAGGAGTGATTGAGTAGACTGGGATTGTACTCGTTGGGGTTCAGAAAAATGACGAGAGATCTTAGATTATTATAAGATTATGAAGGAAGTAGATAGGATAGAAACAGGGAGGTTGTCTCCACTGACAGGTGAAACAAGAACTAGGGGGCATGGCCTCACAATAAGGGGGAGCTGATACAGGACTGAATTGAGGAGGAACTTCTTCACACAAAGGGTTGTGGATCTGTGGAATTTCCTGTCCAGTGAAGCAGGTGAGGCCACTTCATTGAATGTTTTTAAGGCAAGGATAAATACATTTTTGAACTGTAAAGGAATTAGGGGCCAAGGTGAGCAGGTGGGGAAGTAAAGCTGAGACCACGAAAAGATCAGCCATGATCTTATTGAATGGCGGAGCAAGTTCGAAAGGTCAGATGGCCTACTCCTGCTCCTAGTTCTTATGTCAGCTCCTGAGATTACCTGCTACCCTCGGCTGGTGCCAATCTGTACCCCTCCGGAACCTCTCATCCTCTGACCAATGAGTAAAGTTCATTTACATTGCACAATATCCCTGCCACCATAATCATTAGGCAACCCTGCATTCAGATGCGACTTTTACTTTAAATGTGTTTCCAGATCTTTGAGCTTTGTTCAAAATCCAGGAAAAAACAATCTTCCAGTAGCTGACGGCAGAAAACTAACTCTCGGCAGAGCAGAAAGTAAAAGTATCCCTGATAACCACGAAGGAAAAAGCAGTAAAAATGGAGAAATAAGAACACTGGTCCCAAATGTGTTTTTTCTTAGAGTCATTGGGAAATACAGCATGGAAACAGGCCTTTTGGCCCAACATGTCTATGCTGGCCATGGTGTCCTCCCAGGTAGTCTCAATTGCCCGTGTTTGGCAATTCCTGTGGCTCCTCGCATCACTTTCCTTCATTGTCCTTGAGTGGGTCTACTCTTTCTCTTGCTACTCATTTGCTCCTAATACGAATAAAAAGCCTTGGGATTCTCCTTGACCCTGTTTGCTAAAGATATTTCGTAGCCTCTTTTAGCCCTCCTAATTCCATGTTTAAGTGCCTTCCTACTTTCACTATATTCTCAAGGGTTCATCAGTTTTTAGATGCCTCGATCTCTGTATGCATCCTCATTTCTTTTGAATAAGCTTACAATTCATCCATGGTTCCCAAATCGCGCCATTTCTATCCTTCATTTTTGTGGGAACATGCCTGTCCTGCATTTCAATCAATTGGCCTCTAAAAGTCTCCCACGTGCCAGACGTGGATTTGCTCTCAAATAGTTGCTCCCAATCCACATTCCTCCTCCGTTCCTGTCTAATTTGGATGTTAAGATCTATGCCCTCTTGTTTTCAATACACCTTCCCTGGGAAAAAGCCTATGGGTGGAATTTTATGACCTCGCTTGCTCACCTGAGACCGAAAACTCCCACCCAAGGCCAATGGGCATTTCCGTTTCTCGCCCGGTCCAATTCCTTGGCGGGTGATTAACACTCCAGTGTATGTGCATTCACCCTATCAATGCCCTACATGAGTTTATACACCTCAACGAGATCGCCCCCTCATTCTCCTACATTCCAAGGAATAAAGTCCTGATCTGGCCAACCTCTCCCTGTATCTCAGGCCCACTAGTCATAGAATCATAGACGCTATAGTCATGGCAACATCTTGCAAATCTTCTTTGCACTCTTTCTAGTTTTTTTCTTATTGAATAGCAACTTGTAGATAAATATAGGAGGTGGTTTTAATTGTACTGCTCAACACAAATTGAGTAAATGTTTGCTGACTAATACAGCAAAAGATGTATGATCCACTTGTCACTTACAGTCAGAAGATTCTTTGTTAATTATGTAAGGGTTATGTTTAACCAACCGTTCCTGAATTGCTTGAATACAGATTGCCAATTATAATGGCCTTCCAGAGAAACTTGCCATGAAACCAGAAAATTGCAAGGCTATCATATTTAATTGTTAGGCACTGAGATACTATCACTCAAGCTAATGATGAACGAATAGAACCATGGAATCCCTACAGTGCAGAAAGAAGCCATTCGGCCCATCAAGTCTGCACCAACCCTTTGAAAGAACATCCCACCCAGGCCCTCCACCCCACCCTGTCCCTGTAACCCCATACACTTACCATGCATAATCCTCCTAACTTCGGGACACCAAGAGGCAAATTTGTATGACCAATCCACCTAACCTGCTCATCTTTGGAATGTGGGAGGAAACCGGATCCTGTGGAGGGAACCCACGCAGACTCGGGGAAAATGTGCAAACTCCACACAGATGGACACCTAAGGCTGGAATTGAACCTGGGTTCCCAGCGCTGTGAGGCAGCAACGCTAACCACCATGTCACAGATATACAGTGATACATCCGAATGACGTTGGCCAGAATTCAGACTAGCGTGCTTCTCCATTCCAGACAGCAGTGAACTCCTGCCCGTAAGTTTCCTGCCAGTGTGGGGTGGCATCAATTGAGATTCCCTTTGACAGCGGCAGGACCAGGGAATCCTGCCACTGGCAAATTGTGCATCAGGGTTGTCAAATAGGAGGCAGAGAGTGGGGGTCAATGGGTGCTATTCGGATTGGCGGTTGGTGACTAGTGGGGTGCCCCAGGGGTCGGTGCTGGGGCCTCAGCTATTTACCATTTATATAGATGATCTGGAGGAGGGAACCGAGTGTATGGTGTCGAAATTTGCTGATGACACCAAGATTGGGGGAACGGCAAATTGCGCGGAGGGTGTGGAGAGACTGCAGAAGGATCTAGATAGGCTGGGCGAATGGGCCAGGAAATGGCAAATGGAATTTAATGTTGGCAAGTGCGAGGTGGTCCACTTTGGTAGGAATAATGGTAGGAAAGACTATTACTTACGTGGCGAAAAACTGCAGCAGGCGACGGTGCAGAGGGACCTCGGGGTCCTTGTGCATGAGTCGCAAAAACCCAGCCTGCAGGTGCAGTAGGTGGTCAGGAAGGCGAATGGGATTCTGGCCTTCATAGCGAGGGGGATTAAATATAAAAGTAGGGAGGTCTTGCTGCGGCTGTATAGGGCACTGGTGAGGCCGCAGCTGGAGTACTGTGTGCAGTTTTGGGTGCCGTACTTACGCAAGGATATTTTGGCCTTGGAGGGAGTGCAGAGGAGGTTTACTAGGCTGATACCGGAGTTGAGGGGGTTGAGCTATGAGGAGAGGCTGAATAAACTAGGCTTGTACTCGTTAGAGTTTAGAAGAATGAGGGGAGATCTCATTGAGACGTATAAGATGATGAATGGGATGGATAGGATAGAGGTGGAGAGACTCTTCCCGCTCAGAAAGGACAGTAGGACTAGGGGGCACAGCCTCAAGATAAAAGGGGGCGCGGTTTAGAACGGAGTTGAGGAGGAACTTCTTCACTCAAAGGGTGGTGAATCTCTGGAATTCTCTGCCCGTTGAAGTGGTGGAGGCTGCCTCGCTAAATATTTTTAAGACGCGGGTTGATGGGCTTTTGATAAGAGAGGGGATTAAGGGTTATGGGGAGAGGGCGGGAAAGTGGAACTGAGCCACAACAGATCAGCCATGATCTTATTGAATGGCGGGGCAGGCTCGAAGGGCTGGACGGCCTACTCCTGCTCCTATTTCTTATGTTCTTATGTTCTTATGTCTCCGGCCAACAGGAAACATGCAGCTGGGAGGCGGGAGAAAGTCTGCCCATTACGTTTTTTTGGTGATTTTCCCCCAAAATCCCACTAGATGCACTTGAGTTTATGGTTGAAGGATAAATATTGTCGAGGACATATCCATATTCCTTTACCTAATAGCGCACGGGATATTTTACATCCACACAAAGGAGCTGGAGACTCAGTCTCACATCTCATCCAAAGTTCAGCACTTCCATCAGTACAGTAGCCCCACAGTGAGACACTGAGTTGTCGGACTAGTTTATGAGTTTAACTCTCCAGAGTGGACCTGTAATCTTCTGACTCAGACACAGGAGATATCAGTCAAGGCAAAAGTTAGCAATGGATAAAAGGGAGAAAGATAGAAACAGAGCATCCAATTAAAATGACCAATGGCAGCAGAGCTGAAAACCCGTGGAGGAATGTTCAGATATGTACAAGCTCTGCCAAAAGAAGCCAAGACTTTCTTTTGCACTTTTGAAAAGACAATTAGACAGATGGGATGGCCACAAGGCATTCGGATCCTGATAAATAGACAAAGTTTGCAGGAAGGGTTGGTGAAATATATGTGTCTCTGCCTGAGGAAAGGTCTGGGGATTACGAGGCACTGAGAAAGCTATATTGAATGCATATAACCTGGGACCAGAGGCTTACACACAATAGTTCAGAGTTGTAAGAAAATGGTTTGATTTGATTTATTATTGTCACATGTATTAGTACACAGTGAAAAGTATCGTTTCTTGCATGCTATACAGCACACTGTTCATAGAGAAGGGAACGAGAGACTGCAGAGTGTAGTGTTACGGTCATAGCTAGGATGTAGAGAAAGATCAACTTAATGTGAGGTAGGTCCCTTCAAAAGAACAGCAGGGAAGAAACTGTTTTTGAGTTGATCAGTATGTGATCTCAGACTTCTGTTTTTTTTTTCCCTGATGGAAGAAAGTGGAAGAGAGAATGCCTGGGGTGTATGGGGTACTTGATTTTGCTCACTGCTTTCCCAAGGCAGCGGGAAGTGTAGTCAGAGTATATGGATGGGAGACTGGTTTGCGTGATGGTCTGGGCTTCATTCATGACGCTTTTTAATTTCTTGCAGCCTTAGACAGAGCAGGAGCCATACCAAGCTGTGATACAATCAGAAAGTTTGCTTTCTATGACGCATCTGTAAACGTTGTTGAGAATTGCAGTGGACATACCAAATTTCCTGAGAAAGTAAAGGCGTGGGTGGGTTTTCTTAACGATAGCTTCCACACGTAGGGACCATGACAGGTTGTTGGTGATCTGGACACCTAAAAATTTGAAGCTCTCGACCATTTCTACTTAAGTCCCCATTGATGTAGACAGGGACATGTCTTCCACCGCGCTTCTTGAAGTTGATGACTGTCTCCTTCATTATGTTGACATTGAGGGAGAGATTATTGTCATTGCACCAGTTCACCAGCTTCTCTATCTCTTTCCCAAACTCTGCCTCGTCACTGTTTGAGATCCGACCCACTACGGGGTTTGTCATCAGCGTTGGACAGACATACCTTGAAGCTGAAAGCATCAAACAAAGTCAGTTTGATGAATGGATACGGTCACTAAAAATTACCAAAATCTATGAGGCATTCTGAGAGATAATTCTGCTGAGGGATTGAAAGACTCGTTGCCAATCATGATTGGAATGCGTGTATTGGAACAAAAAGTTAGAATGCTCAGACAAGCTGCAGAACTGGGGGATGATTACAAATTGGGTTCATAGATCAAAGCTTTTCTGCCAACGTTAAATCAAAGAAAGATAGAAATTGGGAAGGTGCGAGAGAGGACAGACCAGCGAAAGAGGGATGGTAGGAAGTTCTGAGCAGAATTCCCTCAGAATAAACCCTGTTCTGTTGGAGGGGTGAGAAATATAAAGAGTTTTATCTTGGCATTGCAATGAACCACACTAGAACAGTGCTGGAGATTACCAATCATAGACAAGACCAAGGAAACTTCAAAACTGGGGAAGGAGAAAAGCCAGTTGCACTGATACACCCAGTGCAAGGACGGACAAAGGGTGTGTACCACCTGCATAGGGGTAGAATGAATAGCAGATGGCAGAAGTGTGCGTAATGGTAAAATATTCCACATGGGCAGGATGGAATGAGAAAAGATATTAAAAATATAACAAGATGCCAGTGCAAGTCAATTCCCAATGGTGTGGGATTAAAGATGTTATCCAGAGGGGATGTTGCAGGAGAAGGTATTAATTCACAGCATCCTTGGAGAAATGAAAGAAATAAGTTTAATAAAAGTAATCTTAGAGAGTAGCTTGAAGATGGCAGAAGTAGTGATAGGTGTGTTAAATTCCTACCCATTGCAGGCATTCAATTCATTCTAAGGAATGAAGCAGCATATAGCAGCATCACAGATGCCTTCTGTAATCGAGCAGCCAGTAAAAAATTTAGCCATGGAGAGAATATCAACAGAGCATCCTAGGGATTTTTTCTGGATTGTGTAGTGATCACAGGATCAACAGCTAACACAAAAGAGGGAGGAATGGTGATCACAGGGTGAGGGCAGTGAGATCAGGTTAACTGATACCATCTTTGGCAGGTTAACTGAAGATGAGGCAGACGTTGAGTTTAAATTTTAAGTTTCAGCTTATTTTTGTCAGAAGTAGGCTTACATTAACACTGCAGTGAAGTTACTGTGAAAATCCCCGAGTTGCCACACTCTGGCGTCTGTTCGGGTACACTGAGGGAGAATTTAGCACTGCCAATCCACTTAACCAGCACGTCTTTCGGACTGTGGGAGGAAACCCATGCAGACACAAGGAGGACGTGCAGACTCTGCACAGACAGCGATCTAAGCTAGGAATTGAACCCGGGTCCCTGTGAGGTAGCAGTGCCAACCACTGTGCCATGAGAATGATGGATTCATCTCAAAGAGGTTAATTAGGGTGACTAAAATTAAAACAACTCTATCAGATTGCGGACTCAGTTCGAGGAACGCAACACAAGAGAACAAGTGTGCGGTCTTGTGAGGGACAAGGAAAGACAAGGGTGGAAATTGTGACAGTGACTGCCCCAAAATTCAATTGAGAAATGAGGGAACAGTGGTTTAGTCATCTCCCAGATAACAGCTGGAGCGAACTGACAGAGTTACTCCAGGTCAAAAATGTATTTCTGATGATAAGCTAGATAAAACGGGGTTAGCATGGATTAGACCAGGAGACGCTGCTCTAATCAAAGGACGTCCCTGTAGGTTAAGTCCAGCTAAGTTATTACAGGTAAAAAATGAAATTGAGTATACGCTCTGAAATGATCTTACTGAATTACGTTCTAGTGACTGAAGCTCCCCTATTGTCCTGGTGCCTAAGTTAGATGGAATCCAAAGACTGTTGGGCTGTCTGATACGAGTTGGGTCAGGATGTGCCTGAATCACCAGAATCATTCTAGAGAGTGATGTGTATTCAACAGTGGAGCCCTGGTTTCCCAGCAGTTGTGGCATTTGACTTTTGTATAACAAGCAAGGCTTGGATTCTGATTGTTTTTACTGTCTCCTCCAAGGTATTGAGTGGCTATTCACTCTCGAGCTGTGATTTTTTTGATCTGTAACACACTAGGAAGGCTGGCCTCAATATTATGAGGCTATTTTTCCATTGTCACATCAATTACATTTTGATCAATCCCCATGTTCTAGTCCTCTTGCTGTGCGCGTGGTTGCTATGTTGTGACTGTTATGATATTGTCGACAGATTTCAAATTTGTTAGGAATAAGAATGATATGTGTTGATAAAAAGGAGCCATAGTACAGGAGGGTATTGCAGCACTATGGCTGTCTGGAGCCAAGCTCCATTTCTTACATGTTCCAGGAGTAACACCGCCTGGGAGAGAACGCTCTCTCTCTCTCTACTGTAATCACTCACTCGCAATTTCCATTGGTCCCTCAAGTCGAGTGACTCACTTCTGCTGTAATCTTAAACAAACAGACACCATCTACACAACAGTGGCGATTGTCCCTTTAAGAGCATCACAACAGAAGAGGATCCCCAGCTAGGACCGAGAGTTGGTAATCACCCCAGGGGGTGGAGTCCTTTCTTAGGCAGAAGACATGTAGAAGACATGTAGGGATGGGGCAGCTGGCGGGCTGATCCAGGGCAGACAAGAAGCTGCCCACCTCTGTGTATTTTTTTCCTTATTGATAAAGGGGAGGCGAAGATCTTAGGAGCATTATTGCTGGCCTATTATTCCAGAAACTCAGCTGGCTTTTTCAGGACCCAGATTCGAATCTCGCCACAGCAGATGGTGGAAGCTGAATTCAATAAAAAAAATCTGAAAATAAAATCTACTGATGACCATGAAACCATTGTCAATTGTCATTGTCATAAAAACACATTTGGTTCACTAATGTCATTTAGGGAAGAAAAAAATCTACTTTCCTTACCTAGTCTGGTCTACATGTGACTCCAGAGCCACAGCAATGTGGTTGACTCACAGCTGCCCTCTGAACAAGGGCAACTAGGGATGAGCAATAAGAGAATTTTAAAGGACATGTGTGTTTAACAAACATCTCCAAAGCTATGAGAATAGCACAGTAATGGTATAGAAACCCTCCAGTGCAGAAAGAGGCCATTTGGCCCATCGATTCTGCACTGACCATAATCCCACCTAGGCCCTACCCCCATATCCCTACACATTTACCCGCTAATCCCTCTAACCTATTATTCCCTGTACTCTAACCTACCTTGTACACTAACCTACCTGTTCCCTGTCTTTTCATGCGTCTATCCAGATAAGTCTTAAAATGTCATTGATGTAACTGCCTCAAACAACCCCACTCAGTAATGCATTCCAGACCCTCATCACCCAAAAAACGTCCCCCGCACATCTCCTCCTAACCTTTTCCCCCACTTATCTTGAACTTGTGGCCCCCATGTAATTGTCTTTTCTGTCCTGGGAAAAGGCTTCTAACTGTTCATCCTATCAATGCCCCTCATAATTTAATAAACTTCTATCAGGTTGCCCCTCAACCTCTGTTTTTCCAGGGAGAACAATCCCAGTTTATTCCAGATGTTGAATCATGCAGTGTTACGGCTGGTGCTTTGAGGCCACAGCTGTGTCAAACATGAAGCAAATTCATTTTGTGTAAGACCTCACACAACCAGTAGATCAGGAGACATTTAACGTATTTATCCAGGTTATGCCCAAATCCACGGTGCCTCAATGCAGATGTTCAATATGAATAAACACCCCGGGGAAATATGCAAAGGCATTAGAGAGAATGCAGGAAAGATTTATGAGAGTGGTTCCAGGGATGAGGGCTTCAGTTACAAAATAGAGAGGTTAGGGCTGTTCTCTATCAAGATGTGAAGATCATTTGAAGACTGATAGAGGTATTCAAACAAATGAGGGAATTAACATTGCACAAGGAGGCCATTCGGCCCGCATCGACAACAGTCCCACCCAGTTCCTATCCCCCTAACCCCATGCATTTACCAAGCTAACCTCCCTGATACTAAGGGACAATTTAGCATGGCCAATCAACCTAACTCATACATCTTTGGCGTGTGGGAGGAAAGCGAATCGCCTGGAGGAAATCCGCACAGACACGGGTAGAACATGCAAACCCCACACAGGCAGTGATCCAAGGACGGGATTGAACCCAAATCCCTGGCTCTGCGGGACAGCAGTGCTAACCACTGTGCCACCGTGCCACAGGGTCTGTAGAATCTAATCATATGGAAGGGTGAAAATTAAATAGTAGATTGCTACATTGCTCCCAGCGAATGCAGTGCAGGTATCATGTGGCAAGCTGACCTCTCCAGATTCAGCAAGGTCAGGTTATTTAAATATTGTTATATCTTCACCGAACATTTCCATTTTGTCAGGAAATTCTTAGCCAGTTATTTCTCCCACAGAAATAGCCCTGAGGAGATACACTCCCAGCCGCATGTGGTCAGTACAAAGGACCTATATAGTGAACTAAAAGTGAAAACTTGAAGAGGGAATGTAACTCCAGTGAGGAGCGGCAATGGCCCAGTGCATTTATGATTCGACTATTAATCCAGAAACTCAGCTAATGTTCTGGAGTCCCAGGTTCAAATCCTGCCACAGCAGATAGTGGAATTTATATTCAATAAAAATTATCTGGAATTAAGAATCTACTGATGACCATCAAACCATTGTCGATTGTCGGAAAAACCCATCTGGCTCATTAATGTCCTGTAGGGAAGGAAATCTGGCCTCCATGTGACTCCAGAGCCACAGCAATGTGATTGATTCTCAACTGCCCTTGGGCAACTAGAGATCATAAATTTTAGAACCCCTATAGTGCAAAAGAAGGCTATTTGGCTCATTGAGTCTGCACTGACAATCAGACAGTCACTCGAGCCGGGATCGAACCCGGGAACCCAGGTTCCTGGCTCTGTAAGGCAGCAGTGCTAACTGCTGCGCTCAGGTATCATCCTGTTAAATCTTTGATTCACCTTTTTAGGGTCAGTATACCCTTCTAGACGGGCAAGTGGCAAGTAAGACAAGGTGAGCTCTGTATCTTCTGGCTCCAGTTGCCTAAGGCATTCCTCGCCTACTCCTAGTGTACGTCATCGAAACTACGGCCGAGTATTGAGAAATCAAAAACAAGAGAACAGGTCCCCACTGGCAAGAGAGTTGGTAAGCCGAGGACACAAATGGAAAATAATTGGTGAGAGAAGCAGAGCGATACGAGGAGGATTTTTTTTTAATGTAATGAGTTGTTGAATGCACGGCCTGAAGGAAGTATACTCAGTAACACCTTTCAAAAGAGAATTGTATATGTAAATGAAAAGGAAAGAAAATGCAGCTTTCTGAGAAAAGAGCAGAGGAGTGAGACTACTTGGGCAGCTCTTATAAAGAGCTATCGCAGACACAATGAGCTTGATGGCCTCCTCCTGCGATAATGATGATATTCCAATTACTTAGCAAGGTGATTAAATATTTTGACAAAAGCTGAACGTGAAATCATGCCACACACCTGTTGCGCTTCTGAGAATCTGCGGTCAGTCAATTAAAGGCCATAGTCCTAACTTTCTCCCCATTCAGCAACTCACCTCTCTGCTGCTCAGTGATTATTTTGAAAGGTTTGCTGGCGTGATGTCCAGCGAGACCAATGGCACCGCTCAGTGTTGGCCAGAAATTCTAACTTGTTGGAAATACTGTCGCAGAGATTTTTTTAAAGTCCCAAGTAGGCGTACATTAACACTGCAGTGAAGTTACTGCGAAAATTCCCCCAGTCGCCACACTTCAGCGCCTGTTTGGAGACACTGAGGGAGAATTTAGCTTGGCCAATGCACCTAACCAGCACGTCTTTCGGACGGCGGGAGGAAACCGGAGCATCCGGAGGAAACCCACGTAGACATGGGGAGGACGGAGGCACAGTGGTTAGCACTGCTGCCTCACAGCGCCAGGGATCCTGTCTGTGTGGAGTTTGCACGTTTTTCCTATGTCTGTGTGGGTTCCCTTCGGATGCTCCTGTTTTCCCCCACAGCCCAAAGGTGTGCAGGTTAGGTTGATTGTCCACGCTAAATTGCTTCTTAGTGTCAGGGAACTAGCTATTGTGAATCCATGGTGTTATGGAGATTGGGCCTAGGTGGGATTGTGGTCGGTGCAGACTTGATGGACCAAATGGCCTCCTTCTGCACTGTGGGAATTGAACCCGGGTCCCTGATGCTGTGAGGCTACAGTGCTAAGCACTGTGCCACCGTCTTGAAAGTAATTCATTTCTAACACATGATATGAGGGCTTATTTTGGGAGTTTGAATTGACGTCATGAATCTCCAATGGAATTCTGCGTCAGTATTTTACTCGAATCAAATCGGTGAAAAAAATCTAGAAAGCATCCTCCATCCGCAGATGATACTAAGATGGGTGGCAGAGCAAAGTGTGTAGAGGACACTGATAGCCTGCAAAGGGGTATAGATAGCCTAAGTGAGTGGACGAGGGTCTGGCAGATGGAATACAATGTTGGTAAATGTGAGGTCATCCATTTTGGGTGGAATAACAGCAAAGCGGACTATTATTTAAATAGTAAAAAAATTGCAGCATGCTGCTGTGCAGAGGGACCTGGGTGTCCTTGTGCAAGAATCACAAGGAGTTAGTTTGTAGGTGCAGCAGATAATTAAGAAGGCAAATGGAATTTTGTCCTTCATTGCTAGAGGGATGGAGTTTAAAAACAGTGAGGTTATGTTGCAGCTGTATAAGGTGCTGGTGAGGCCACTCCTGGAGTACTGCGTACAGTTTTGGTCTCCTTACTTGAGAAGGGATATACTGGCGCGAGAAGGGGTGCAGAGGAGATTCACTAGGTTGATTCCAGAGTTGAGAGGGTTGGCTTATGAGGAGAGACAGTGGATTGGGGCTATACTCACTGGGTTTCAGAAGAATGAGGGGAGATTATATAGAAACATGTAAGATTGTGAAGGGAATAGATAAGATAGAAGCAGGGAAGTTGTTTCCACTGGAAACAACTAGATCTAGGGATCATGGCCTCAAAATAAGGGGAAGCAGATTGAGGACAGGGTTATGGAGGAACTTCTTCACACAAAGGGTTGTGAATCTGTGGAATTCCCTGCCCAATGAAGTAGTTGAGGTTACCTCATTGAATGTTTTTAAGGCAAGGATAGATACATTTTTGAACAGTAAAGGAATTAAGAGTTATGGTGAGCGGGCGGGTGAGTGGAGCTGAGTCCACAAAAAGATCAGCCATGATCTTATTGAATGGCAGAGCAGGCTTGAGGGGTGAGATGGCCTATTCCTGCTCCTAGTTCTTATGCTCTTATAGGCTGACAAGGCCAACTGTTGTGCTAAATGCACAATGACCTGATGGAATGGCCGATGTAGAATGGCGCAGGGTACAGAGAAAGGGGAAAGAACAGGGCTGGAATTCTTCAAGCTCACCCGGGCTGGGATTCTCAAGTCCCGCTGCTGTGAACGGAATTTTGGCTGAGTGCCAAATTCTCCATTCCTACTGGCGGTGAGAGGGCACATGCAGGAGGGTGGAAATCGGGCCTGGGTCACGAGAAGGATATGGATTAGAACAAGATATCATATTAACCGGAGACAAACAGAGAATTTTAAAGAACCTGTGTGTTCAACAAATATCTCCAAAGCTATGAGAATAGCACAGTAATGGTATAGAAACCCTACAGTGCAGAAAGAGGCCATTTGGCCCATCGATTTTGCACCAACCACAATCCCACCCAGGCCCTACCCCCATATCTCTACATATTTACCCACTAAACCCTCTAACATATGCAGCTCAGAACACTAAGGGGCAATTTTAGCTTGGCCAATCAAACTAACCTGCACATCTTTGGACTGTGGGAGGAAACCGGAGCACCCGGAGGAACCCACGCAGACACGAGTATGTCCAAGCTCCACACTGACAGTGACTCAAGCTGGGAATCGAACCAAGGTCCCTGGAGCTGTGAAGCAGCAGTGCTAACCACTGTGCTACCATGCTGTGCTACTGTAACAGATAGATTGTAGATTTGAGGCATGTTTCTTCATTTTTTTATATTCTTTCATGGGACGTGGGTGTCGCTGGCTGGCCAGTTTTTATTGCCCATCCCTAATTGCCCTTGAGGAGGCGATGGTGAGCTGTCTTCTTGAATCACTGCAGTCCACGTGCTGTGGGTTGACCCAAAATGCCGTTAGGAGAGAATTCCAGGATTTTGACCCAGTGACTACGAAGGATCAGTGATATATTTCCAAGTCAGGATGGAGACTGGCTTGGAGGGGAACTTACAGGTTCTTGAGTGTTGTTGGAGCTGCACTCATCTAGGCAAGTGCGGAGTATTCCATCACACTCCTGACTTGTGTCTTGACGATAATGGGTAAGCTTTGGAGGATGAGTGAGGAGGTGATCGCCACAGTATTCCTAGCCTCTGACCTGCTCTTATGGCCACTGTGTTTATGTGGTGAGTCCAGTTGAGTTTCTGGTCAATGGTAACCCCAAGGATGTTGACAGTGGGGGATTTCCATGTCTCACATCCACACTGGGCCTCAACTGGACATAAAATGAGTAGTAGTTGGTCTACTAAAGAAATGATTGTGATAAACATGTTAGACAAAACAGCAAAATAATCCTTAACATTCATTAAACAGATTAAATTTATATTTATTCATTTGATAAAGCTTGGCAGTGACGATTATAATAGAAACAAATTACTGCTGTCAATTGATGAATAAACTCAGTGTGAAGGTTTACAGACCATGTGTGAACGCATTGTGAAACTACATTACTGTGACTCTCACCATAAAGTAGCTTAATGTTTCCGTTGTTAAAACAATACCTTTCTCTCAAGTGGCTTCTCTTGCAATCCCTGATGAGCATTGCCTCCATACCCCCAAATTCCTGGGGGATTCAATGGCCTCTGATCCCCCCAGCATGGTTATGGTGCCTGGACCCTGCTGGTGGGGACAATGAGTGATTGTGGTTGGTGAGATCTCTCGCCAACAAGAGGGCAAGTATCTATGCAAGCGTGACAATGCTGCTGGCAAAATAGAGCCCAGAAGATGGCGCTTGGTGCCAAACTGGTTTGCACCCGGTGTGAGCCGAATTTTTGGCATCTTCCCGACTTGCCACACCAATCGATTAGTGCAGCAGGCTAGTAATACTGTACTCAAAGTCTTAGGTTATAAATTCTTGCATTTTGCTGTCTAACTTTGATTTGATTTATTATTGTCACATGTGTTGGTATACAGTGAAAAGTATTGTTTCTTGCACGCTATGCAGACAAAAGCATACCGTTCATAAAGAAGGAAAGGAGAGAGTGCAGAATGTAATGTTACAGCCATAACTAGGGTGTGGAGGAAGATCAACTTAGTGCAAGGTAGGCCCATTCAAAAGTCTTATGGCAGCAGGGAAGAAGCTCTTCTTGAGTCGGTTGGTACATAACCTTAAACTTTTGTATCATTTTCCCGACAGACAAAGTTGGAAGAGAGAATGTCCGGGGCACGTGGGGTCCTTGATTATGCTGGCTGTTTTGCCGAGGCAGCGGGAAGTATAGACAGATTCCATGGATAGGAGGCTGGTTTGTGTGATAGACTGGGCTTCATTCACGGTCCTTTGTAGTTTCTTACGGTTTTGGGCAGAACAGGAGCCCATACCAAGCTGTGATACAACCAGAAAGAATGCCTTCTATGGTGCATCTGTAAAAGTTGGTGAGAGGCATAGCCGACATGCCAAATTTCCTTAGTCTTCTGAGAAAGCAGAGGTTTGAAAGGTTAGGTTTGGATCTGGGTTGGAGAGGGGGTGAAAGCTTTATCCTGTTACCTGCTCTAACACTGTGTGAGAAAATGCTCCTTGATTTTACTCTAGTTTTAAGATAATGATCCCTTGTTCTGGATTTCCCACCAGAGGAAACTAATTCTCTAGCACAAGTTCAAGGTGAGGGGGGGCAAGGTTCAACACAGATGTCAGGCGAACATATTTTACACAGAGGGTGGTGGGGGCCTGGAAAGCACTGCCAGGCAAGGTGGTTGAGGCGGACACGCTGGGGTCGTTTAAGACTTACCTAGATAGCCACATGAACAGACTGCGAACAGAGGGATACAAACGAAAGGTCTAGTTGGGCTCACGTGCGGCGCAGGCTTGGAGGGCTGAAGGGCCTGTTCCTGTGCTGTATTGTTGTTTGTTTGTTCTTTGTTCAAATCATTTCATCATTTAAACACCTTGATTAAATCACCAATGAGCCTTCTAAGCTCAAGGAAGTCTGTTTTTTGCAACCTGTGTCCTTTATAATGTAACTGGTAGCCATGACGTGGAGATGCTGGTGTTGGACTGGGGTGGACACTGTAAGAAGTCTCACAACACCAGGTTAAACTCCAACAGCTTTATTTGGAATCGCAAGCTTTCGGAATACTGTGTCTCACCTGATGAAGGAGCAGCGCAACGCAAACTCATGATTCCAAATAAACTGATGGACTTTAAGAAGTATGAGGTTTCTTACTTATAGTATAACCCTTTAAACCTGATATTATTCTGGTGAATTTGAAAAGCAGCCCTTTCAAACGCCAACACATCTTTCCTGAGATTAGGGCCAGGATTTTCCAAGTGTTCACACTCCACTGCCGCTGCAAGCGAGGACAGAGAACAGCCTATTAACTGGCGCGAACAGCCGGAAAACTCTGGCATTGGTGCTCAGAAGTGACTTCACCGCTCCAGACGGGATACGACTGAGGGGAGGGTTTTATCAACACTGTGTTGTTCACAGTCGCACAATCGGATGTCTGCACCACTTCCACCCCTGGTTTTTCCCACTGCCACACGATTAAAATGAAAGTTTAAAGATGCAGGAGCTCTGTGCGATCACATGATTGGGAAAAGTGGTGAAACCCACCATCAGGCTGACATTGAACAAAGGACAAGAAAATTACAGAACAGGCCCTTCGGCCCTCCAAGCCTGCACCGGCCATGCTGCCTGACTTAACTAAAACCCCCCCTATCCTTACGGGATACTACTTATGTATTTGTTCAGACTCCCTTTAAAAGTCACTATCGTATCTGCTTCCACTACCTTCCCCGGCAGCGAGTTCCAGGCACCCACCACCCTCTGCAAAACGCTTGCCTCGTACAACTCCTTTAAACCTTGCCCCTCGCACCTTAAATCTGTGCCCCCTAGTAATTGACTCTTCCACTCTGGGAAAAAGCTTCTGACTATCCACTCTGTCCACGCCTCTCATAATCTTGTAGACTTCTATCTGCTCTCCCCTCAACCTCCGTCACTCCAGTGAGAACAACCCAAGTTTCTCCAACCTCTCCTCATAGCTAATGCCCTCCATCCTGGTGTGGAGGGCATTAGGCTGGCAGACCAGCAAGGTTGAGAAAATGCAACAACAATTCCATTACAAGTGAATAAGTAGATTTGATCAGATGTTGCTAAGCTTGGCTCTTAAAAGGCTGTGGATCAAAGCACAAAGGTAATTAGTTTGACAGTGTTGTGAGGGTGGGGAATGAATGAGTTAAAACAAGAATCGTGGTGCTGTTAAGGTGTAATTTTAAAGTTCACAACCTGTAAGAATGAGGTGGGTGGCTGATTCAACGGGTGATTGCTTGTTTTGTTTTGTGTAGCATTCCACCTTCACATCCTTCACGATTTTTATCATGCCATTTAGAGTCTCAAGAAATGCGCCCACCACAGGTGGACTAGGATCGTATTAATATTTAACAGTCCATGTTCGATGCCGCAATTAGGCTCCAAACATTGATTGAACAACCTGTCCTGGTCCCCCCATGCTGACACTAACACTGATGGCACGGTGACATGACGGTTAGCACTGCTGGTTCACAGCGCCAGGGACTTGGGTTCAATTCCCGGCTTGGGTCACTGTCTGGTTGGACGTTCTCTCCATATCTGCATGGGTTTCCTCTGGGTACTCCGGTTTCCTCCCACATTCTGCTAGTTAGGTGCATTGGCCATGCTGAATTCTCCCTCAGTGTACCAACAGGCTCCAGAGTCTGGCGACTAGGGGATTTTCACAGTAACTTCATTGCAGTGTTAATGTAAGCCTTACTTGTGCCTCATAAATAAACTTTAGTTTATAGTTAAGAAAGCCCATCAATGCCTCTACTTTCTCAGAAGACTAAGGAAATTGAGCACGTCAGCTACAACTGTCACCAACATGTGACCATGTTAGTGAGAGTTACGATATGACCAGAAAGCATTTGTATGGCTCCTGCTCTGCCCAAGACCGCAAGAAACTACAAAAGTTCATGAATGTAGCCCAATCCATCATGCAAACTAGCCTCTCATCCATTGACTCTGCCTACACTTCCTGCTGTCTCATCAAAGCAGTCAGCATAATTAAGGACTCCACGCACCCCGGACATTCTCTCTTCCACATTTTTCCATTGGGAAAAGGATACAAAAATCTGAGTTTATGTACCACTGACTCAAGAACGGCTTCTTCCTGCTGCTGTCAGACTTTTGAATGGACATACCTTGCATTAAGTTGTCTTTCTCTACACCCTAGCTATGACTGTAACACCACATTCTGCACTGTCTTGCTTCCTTCTCTAAGAACGTTATGCTTTGTCTGTATAGCACGCAAGAAACAATACTTTTCATTATAAATTAATTCATGTGACAACAATAAATCAAATCAAATGAAGTGGTGACTGTGGTAGGTGCACATTGCGACGGACCTGCAAATGGAACCCGACGGTAAACTGGATCAGGGCTAGAAGAGACCCAAGAATCATAGAACCCTACAGTGCAGAAAGAGGCCCTTTGGCCCATCGTGTCTGCACCGAACACAATCCCACCCAGGCCCTATCTCCATATCCCTATATATTATACATACCTATCCCTCTAACTATGCATCCCTGGGCATTAAGGGGCAATTTCTTAGCATGGCCAATCAACCTAACCTGCACATCTTTGGACTGTGGGAGGAAACCAGAGTACCCAGAGGAAACCCACGCAGACACGAGGAGAATGTGCAAACTCCACACTGACAGTGGCACGAGCCAGGAATCGAACCCAGGACCCTGGAGCTGCAAAGCAGCAGTGCTAACCACTGTGCTACCGTGCCGCCCATACACCTAATTTCCTTTAAGGACAAAAGGAGCTACAGAACTCCTTTGGCCTCCCACTAGGGAATCCCAGACCTCCCTTACCCCTTCCATAACTGTGATCCCTCACCACTTTTGTACCCTAGAACAGTCCTTACCCAGAAGGAAGAAACAGTGAAACGGGGAGGTAATAATATTGGTCCAGTCTGGTTTTCTCCTTCTGAGTCTGCCCAGGGCAGAAACTGTGCAAGAAGTAATTACTGTGGGTCCATTGTGGTATTCATTTCACACGAGAAAAATAACATCAGCTTCAGTGAGTTTGAGCTTGCCACTTGCTGCTTTTCACTGCAAACCTGAATGTGTTTCATTTCTGATGTGTTCACATGCTGCTTCAGTCTTCTAGCCCTCATTAATAATCCTACAGTATGAACGCAAACATTTCTGGAGCATGGTTGCTGTTGTTGTTAACATTCAAACATTTTGTGGCACTCATTATTAATTTCAATTAGTGATAAATTCTATGAAAAAGGTTCCAGAGCTTCAGAGGGTGATTACTATTCAGCAGCCATTTTGGTACACCGCATGTAATTGTCAGTATTTGAAACCGGAACAGGAGTGCATGCCATACAGCTCATAGAGCCTGCTCCGCCATTCGATAGCTGACTAAGAATTAAGAATCTATTGATGACCATGAAACTATTGTTGATTGTCAGAAAAACCCAACACTAATGTCCTTTAGGGGAGGAAATCTGCTGTCCCTACTTGGTCTGGCCTACAACTGAAAGTTGGCACCCAGGTTGATAAGGTTGTTAAGATGGCATACAGTGTGTTAGCTTTTATTGGTAGAGGGATTGAATTTCGGAGCTGTGAGCTCACGTTGCAACTGTACAAAACTCTGATGCGGCCGCACTTGGAGTATTACGTACAGTCCTGGTCGCCGCATTATAAGAAAGATGTGGAGGCATTGGAAAGGGTGCAGAGGAGGTTTACCAGGATGTTGCCTGGTATGGTGGGAAGGTCTTATGAGGAAAGGCTGAGGGACTTGAAGTTATTTTCGTTAGAAAGAAAAAGGTTAAGAGGTGACCTAATTGAGGCATACAAGATGATCAGAGGGTTAGATAGGGTGGACAGTGAGAGCCTTTTTCCTTGGATGGTGACGGCTAACACGAGGGGACATAGCTTTAAATTGAGGGGTGATAATTATAGGACGGATGTCAGAGGTAGGTTCTTTACTCAGAGGGTAGTAAGGGCGTGGAATGTCCTGCCTGCAGCAGTTGTGGACTCGCCAACTTTAAGGCTGTTCAAATGGTCAGTGGATAGGCATATGGATAACATTGGAATAGTTTAGGTTAGAGGGTCATTAGCTTGGTTCCACTGGTCGGCGCAACATCGAGGGCCGAAGGGCCTGTACTGCGCTGTAATGTTCTATGTTCTATGTTCTATACATGTGACTCCAGAGCCACAGCAATGTGGTTGACTCTCAACTGCCCTTGGACAATTAGAGATGGGCAATAAAAGCTGGCCAGCCAGTGGTGTCCATGTCCCATGAATGAATAAAAAAAAGCTTACATTAACACTGCAATTAAGTTACTGTGAAAATCCCCTAGTCGCCATACTCCAGCACCTGTTTGGGCACACTGAGGGAGAATGTTGCATGGCAAGTAAACCTAACCAGCATGTTTTTCTGAATATGGGGGGGAAACCAGAGGAAACCCACACAGACACACGGTGAACATGCAGACTCCACACAGACAATGAGCCAACCTGGGGATTGAACCCAGATCCCTGGTGCTGTGAGGCAGCAGTGGTGTTCTCAAATGCAGCTTTCTGGAGATGTTGGGGATTGAACCTGGAACTTCACATGTGCAAAGCGCACACTGTACCACTGAACTACATCTCCAAGCCCATGTGTGTTATAGCCTGAGCGTGGCATAATATCAATGCCATGTATACTAAGACATTCCTTTGAAAACATCAAAGGAATCAGGCAGTTGGCAATTGCATTTGGTGGGATTTATTTTATTCATGTATGGTGTTGCTGGCTAAGTCAGCATTGATTGCCCATCCCTAGTTGCTCTTCAACTGAATGGCTCACTAGATCATTTCTGAGGGCATTTAGACAGCAACCCACGTTGCTGTGAGTCTGGAGGCCAGACCAAGTAAAGGACAGCAGATTTCCTTCCTTAAAGGGAACTAGTGAACAAGTCGGGTTTTTATGACAATTATTGCCATCATTAGACTCGTAATTCCAGATTTTGTTTTTGACTGAGTTTTTTTTTAACTCCACCATCTGCCATGGTGGTATTTGAACCCAGGTCCCCAGATTACTCATCCAGCGACAGTATCACTGCACTGCTGCCTGAATACGATATGTGCACTTTACAGACTCTGTATGAATCGGCTGCAAGATAAAAACATAATTAAATAAGTGAAAGTACCGCAAATGTTCCCATAATAGAGACTCATACACAGGGAACAGAATGTGACTGAGAGCCAGACAACCCACGGTTCAGACTTTGTCATAAGGAGCACGTAATTACATATTTTCATGGGTTATTAGCATATCACAAAAGCAATTTCTTTGTATTTGTTGACACATGAATTGAATAAGTTGCGAATTGTTTTTTGTTAGTTTCTCTTCTAATTATTTTAAAGTGGTATTATCATCTCTAACATGGTGGGGGGGCTGTTTCCAACTTGTTTTCAGAAATATAACATGGTCTGGAGTCACGCGTTGGCTGAACCTGGCGAGGACAACAGATTTCCTTGCCTAAAATACATTAATGAACCAGATGGGTTTTTGTGACAGTCGACATTATCAGACTTTTAATTCCAGATTTCCGCTGAATTCAAATGTCACCGTCTGCTGTGGTGTGACTCAAATCTGGTGAGGGTCCCACCATACCATTCATCAACTATCTGACAAATTATCTGCCCAACTATTTCTCTCTGTCTCTCTGTTCATCGTTCTCTCTTTCCATCTCTCTATCTGCCCCTCTCTCTCTCCATCCCTCCCTGCCTGTCCCTCTCTCTGTCATCTCTGCTGTCTCTGTCCTTCTCTTTCTGCTTTCTCTCTGTCTTACTCTCCATCTCTCTCTCTGTCTCTCTCCCAGCCTTTCTCTCTGCCTCATTCTGCCTCTCACCCTCCTTCTGCATTCCTTCTGTGCCTCTCCATCTCTTTCCCTTTCTCTTTGTCTCTCCCTTTGTTTCTGTCTTTGTCTCTCTCTCTCTCTCTCTCTCTCTCCCTCCTTCTCCACCTAACTCCATCCCTCTCCATTGCCCTCCTTCTCTCTCCACCTCTCTGTCTCACTCTCTCTCTTCCATCACCCACAAGACCTAACTGTGAACTAAGCTTTTGATCATCTGTCGTATCATTTATTGTGTAACTACTTATTCAGCTGACTGACATTCAATCCCACTGTGAAAGTATTGGATATTATAAGATTTCCACTGGCATTATCCACACTAAGTAGTATTATGGAATACCGATTTTTCAGAGTTATGCTGTCTCTAGGGTCTGGAGGCAATGGGAAAGGTAAGGGATGTATGGGGGATGAATGGTTTGGCTACACTGAGATATGGAGCTAGATTATCAGCAGGGGTTGGGGTTATTAGAAATCATAGAGCCCTACAGTGCAGAAAGAGGCCATTTGGCCCATCGAGTCTGCACCAACCACAATCCCACCCAGGTCCTACCCCATATCCCTACATATTTTACCTACTAATCCCTCTAACCTAAGCATCTCAGAACACTAAGGGACAATTTTAACATGGCCAATCAACCTAACCCACACATCTTTGGACTGTGGGAGGAAACCGGAGCACCCGGAGGAAACCCACTCAGACACGAGGAGAATGTGCAAACTCCACACAGACAGTGACCCGAGCCAGGAATCGAACCCAGGCCCCTGGAGCTGTGAAGCAGCAGTGCTAAACACTGTGCTACCGTGCCGCCCAGCATTGTACTGATCGGTGCCCACCAGCGTTACGTAACTTCTTAAGTGCATTTAAAAGTCAGTCAGAAACCAGCTGACAAAAAGAAAATCTGGCCCACAGCAGTAACACACAAAGAAAGCGTGGGGCTTCTACCCTTCATTGGCAGGGAGTGGTTGGCCGGCTAGCTCTTGGAGTCCCAACAGTGCCTGAGCTCAGTTGTGGGCAGAGCTGGAACTGCAAGCGGGCTTCGGGTGAAGGTCCCAGTGGAGCCCAGACTCGGGTTAAATCAGGGTTATTGGGTAGGGAGGGATTGGTACCTTAGGGAAGGGGGCGGGGATGGGGGCGGGGGTGTGGTTTTGCAGTGTAGGCAGGGAGGGAAGGAAGCAGCACACTATCTACAGTATCTTTGGGCACTCCCAAAGTTTGTACCTTTGCCCTTTTCAAAACATTTTTGGAAGAACATCCCCACACCAACGGTATTAAGAAATTAACAACAATCCCCAGCCCCCCCCCACACCATCTCACTATTATAGGAATCGGCTCAGGGTGGGGGAGAAGGTTCTGGGCTAGCCACACTCATATTTTACGGAGCCCCCCCTGACAAAAACACACCTGGCGAGTGTGGAGGTTCCTTAAATCCAGCCCGTAGTCTCAAAAGCTGGCTATATTTCAATGGACCTCTCTGATGCCCCCGAGTTAAAGATTCATGCAGATACTCGTGGGTTAAACTCACAACTAAAGAACGGACAAAATGTCAGAGGGTCATAGAGTTTTACAGCACAAATAGAGGTCCTTTGGCCCATCGTGTCTGCACAGTCATCAAGCACCTAACTTGTTTCCAACATTTGGTCTGTAGCTGTGGTGATTGTCCCTTTAAGGACAACACAGCAGAGTAAGGGTTACCTTGCTTGGGGGACCAATTGGGACTCTGAGTGGGTAATCACCCCCGGGGGGGGGTGTAGAGTCCTCTTAGCTAAGAGACATGTAAGGAGCTAGGATCAGCCATATGCTGCTCTGATCTGTTGAACAGTCCTTAAAAATAAATCCTTTTTGTTTTCATGAATGGGATCTCTGAACGTACATCCTCCTGAACTTCAAATGCTCTTCTAAAGGACGGTACGGTGGCACAGTGGTTATCACTGCCGCCTCATAGCACCAGGGGCCCGAGTTCAATTCCGACCTCGGGTCACTGTCTGTGTGGAGTTTGCACATTCTCCCCACGTGTCTGTGGCTTTCCTCTGGGTGGTCTGGTTTCCTCCCACAGTTCAAAGATGTGCAGATCTGGTTGATTGGCCAACTCAGCGGATTAGCAGGATAAATATGTGAGGATACGGGGATAGGGCCTGGGATGGGATTGTGGTCGGTACAAATTCAATGAGCCAAATGGACTCCTTTTGCACTGTACAAATTCTATGATGCTAAATGCCTCTTAAATGTTGTGAGGGTTCCCACGTCCACCATACTGTCAGGTGGTGAGTTCCAGATTCCCACCACCCTCCTCAAATCCCCTCCTGCCTGGTACATTAATGATGTGTCCCAAATTATTGACCCATTGCCTAAGGGGAAAAGTTCCTTAGGGAGTACAGCAAAGGTTTACCAGCCTGATGTCTGGGAAGGCAGAAAAAAATCAAAGCTTTGTCAGCTTCGACTAAGAATCTGGACTCAAAATGTCAGCTCTTTGCTCTCCTTCCAGATGCTGCCGGACCTGCTGAGATTTTCCAGCATTTTCTCCATGGTTTCTGGAATGGCAGGTTTATCATACGAGGAACGATTGTGTAGGCTGGGATTGTATTCATTGGAGCTTAGAAGGCTGAGAGGGGATCTCATTGAAACTTATAAAATTCTAACAGGGATAGACAGGGTAGATTCAGAAAGGATGTTCCCAGTGGTGGGGAAGTCCAAAACTAGTTTGATGATAAAGGCCTGGGTGGGATTGCGTTAATACTTGTTGAGGCCAAAACACTGTGTGATTTCAAGAAGAAATTTGTTATACCTCTTGGGGCTAAAGGGATCAAGGGATATAGGAGGATGGGGGGATCGGGATACTGAGTTCGATGATCAGCCATTATCATGATGTATGGCAGAGTGGGCTCGAAGGGCCAAATGGCCTACTCCTGCTTCGAGTTTCTATGCATCAATGTCCCTTAAAATTTTATACACAGAACTGTCGGAGTGCTAGAGACCTGAAGCAATGTTCAGAAAACAAGTGGGAAAATGTGAGTTTGTGCAATCTGTGATTGTCTTAACACCCCAAGAGGCACTGGATCGTGGTGACTTCTTGCAAGCTGTGCCCAGCATATCTCCTAATTCTATCTTTTGCTCTCGTTCTGTGTTTCTAAAACTTTAACTCTTTTAAACTGTCTAACAACGCCAAATTACAATCTCTTAAAAAGCAGCCAGCTTAATGAAGGACCCCACACATCTCGGACATACTCTCTTCCGTAGAATCATAGAATCCCTACAGTGCAGAAGGAGGCCATTTGGCCCACCAACCACGATTCTACCCCAGCCCCCTTGCTGCAATCCTTCATATTTACCCTGCTAATTCTTCTGACACCAGGTCTAAGTTAGCACGGCCAATTCAAATTAACCTGCACATCTTTGGAGTGTGGGAGGAAAGCGGAGCACCCGGAGGAAACGCATACAGGCACAGGGAGAATGTGTAAACCCCGCACAGACAGTGACCCGAGGCCAGAATTGAACCCGGATCCCTGCTGCTGTGAGGCAGCAGTGCGAACACTGGGCTACCGTGCCGCCCCACTTCCTTCTGCCAGGAAAAAGATGCAAAAGTCTGAGGTCACGCACTAACCAACTCAAAAACAGCTTCTTCCCGGCTACCATCAGATTTTTGAATGGACCTATTTTGCAATAAGTTGATTTTTCTCTACACCCTAGCTGTGTCTGCGACACCACATTCTGCACTCTCTCCTTTCCTTCTCTATGAACGGTATGCTTTGTCTGTACAGTGCGCAAGAAACAACACTTTTCACTTGGTACCAGTACAAGTGATAATAATAAATCAAATCAAAATAAAAAAAAACATAAGAAATAAATCAGCTGCAGGTTATACGACCTCTCTAGCCTGCTCCAAATTTCACTAACATCATGACTGATCGACCTCAACACCAGCTCTGTCGTCATGTCCCTGTTGAACTCCGGCTTGAAGATATTAGAGACTTTGTACAGATAACATTCTCTTCTAACTAATATTGCTGCATAATACTGCTGGACAAAATATTAATACAGGTCAACGCGAACATTGAAGAGGTTTGGGAAGGTTGGAATTTGAGAAATATCAAGAGGCCAACTACTCCTGCCTACTCTCTTTTTCACAGCTGGAGCAAACTTTACATCTTTCTGGGGACATCACAAAGCTCATTAACAAATCAGGGTAATTAATCATCTCACAATCATTGAGTGACACTTCATTATTCCAACACCATTGAAAAACATAACGAGGGAATGACAAAACTAACCCCGTTACGCTCTTGCTAATTGATTGTCTAATTTTTAATTGCATCCATTGTGCCAGTTTAAACAAAATCTCCCGCTGGAGCTACATGATTGACTTTGATTCTGGATAACATTAGTTTGTGCTCATCAGAGTCAGTAACGTTAGCAGTGCGGAATGGAACACCTCTCCATTTCAGCCATTCTGTGTTGGCAGATCAATTGATTTCCTGACAAATACTAGTTTTGAGACCATGAGCCAGTTGATGATATGGGCAGCGTGGTGGCACAGTGGTTAGCCCTGCTGCCTCACAGTGCCAGGGACCCGGGTTCAATTCTGACTTGGGTAATTGTGAGGAGTCTGCACATTCTCCCCATGTCTACGTGGGTTTCCTCTGGGTGCTCCGGTTTTCTCCTGCATTCCAAAGGTTAGGTGGATTGGCCACAGTAAATTGTCCCTTAATGTCCCAAATTGCAAGGGTAAGGCAGATTACAGATAATTGGGATCAGGTGGGCCTAGGTAAGATGCTGAGATGGAGCAGACTCGATGGGCTGAATGGCCTCTTTCTGCCTGTAGGGATTCTATTCTATGTTACTTTGTCCTGCCAGTTAAAAGCAGCCAGGGGTGTAAATATTTTCATCTCTCTCTTAACTTCTACAGTTAGACTTTCACTTACTTTCTGCTAGTTTTCACTTCATTTTCTCGGGCTTTATTTTCTGCAGCGCTTTATCTCTTCACAGCTCATCCAGCTGTGGCATTTTTGCAAGTTTCCTCTTTCAGTTTGCTTGCTCGAAAATGAGGGAAGAAAAAGAACACGGAGGAAGTAGGCCTTTCCTTCTAATCTCCCCGACCAAGACATTACTGTTCGTGGGGGTTACAAGAGGGAGTGGATAGAGCATTGTTTTTACAGAGGCTTTCGAACAATGGGCCCACTGGTGGTGGTGGTGGTGGGGGGTGCGGGGGTGGGGGGGTGGGGGGGAGCGGTACTGGGGGAAGGTGAAGGGGATTCGGGGTTGGAGTTAGTGGGGCTGAGTGTGTGTGTAAGGGGGTGACTGTTGGAATGAGCTGGGGGCCATTTGGGAAGAGATTCAATAAGGTTCTAAAAGCCAACAAAGTTCTACTATTTGGGAATACGGGTCAAGGAATGCCCGGGAATGTGTCAATATTGACAGGGAGTCTCCTTCGCGCAAACCAGCCTCCCAACCATTGACTCTGTCTACACTTCCCGCTACCTCAGAAGGGTGGGCAGCATAATCAAGGACCTCACGCGCACCGGACATTCTCTCTTATACCTTCTTCTGTTGGAAAAAAGATACAAAAGTCTGAGGTCACATACCGATCGGTGCAAGAACAACTTCTTCCCTGCTGCCATCAAGTTTTTGAATGAACCTGTCTCATATTAAGTTGATCTTTCTCTATGCCCTAGCTATGACTGTAACGCTACATTCTGCACTTTCACTTTTCCTTCTCCCCTATGTACTCGATGAATGGTATGTTTTGTCTGTATAGTGTGCGGGAAACAATACTTTACACTGTGTATTAATACATGTGACAATAATAAATCAAATCAAATCAAGGATTGTGCAAGTATTGGCAGGAAGAATCTGTATTTACATTGAGCGCTTCACAAACAATAGTTTAAATATCTTTGAGTTTGTACGGTCACCTTGTGAATCCATTCTGATCTGGAAACCATCTTAAAGTGAAAGGTGCTCTTTCAGGTTCATTATTTTTTTTTACCCCACTTTGTAACATTTGACCAACTCATCAGCATAATTTAAACAGATATGTAAATGTCAGTGAATAAAATAAGGCTTAAATGAGTTACTCGTGACTGAATATATTCCCCACAGTTCCAGTCACCAAGAGCAAGGGAGGAGTGTGACAAAATGTATTTTGCAGTGTGTCTGGCTGTAATGAACAACATTGATTCATTTAAAGTAGCAAAGAACAAAGAAGTGAAAAAAGGGAGAGACAAAGTGAGAAAGAGAGAATTGTTTAGCTCCGCAAGACAAGACAGAACAAGAAAACAGGTGAATGCAGCTCATTTATATTTGTAATGTGTTTACTGTCTCCATGCACTGCAGCTAGGCAGTGCGAGAGGTGCAGCCTAATGACCTGCTCACAACCACACTACATCACCAGTTACAACTCAAAGGATTCCGCAATGTTTCCTTATCTTCACAGTTGACCTCCACTTTCTGGATTCCAGCCTCACACATCGTCCAGATTTCCAAACCCACCGAAAGTCAATGGATTTTTGCCGGGGCTGTTGAATCTCTCGTGGTGGATCCCACCATGACGGGCCTGGAAAATCCCAGCCTCTCTGCCCAAATCCGACTCCATTCAGCATGACCCAGGTGAGTTTTCAGAGCACCAACAGCTGGTCTGCAGATACCTCCCGCTTCTACTTAAAGCAGTGCATTTCTTCTCGTGGACTTAATTCTCTAGTTTTAACCCTGCAATTAAACGCTTGCTTCCTCCCCACATCATAAGTTTGGTGATCTCTTACTCTAGCACGTGGAGATGTTAGAAACTTCTGTTTCGTTTTTTGATAAAGGAATTTATTCAGCCCCAAGCAGCTCATGCTCCATCAGCAGAACCTCTTTCTTAACTCGACCTGTGTTCCTGGTACCTATGTGGACTATGATCACCGGATCCTCTGTCGTTGGCTTTGGGTACAGACAACATTTAAACTGCAGTCGATTTGGATACAGCCAAACCCAGAGTACTCAATTTCCCAGCTTTAATAACTTGTGCACAAGCGAGAACTGTAAAGCCGCGCAAAGCATTGCAGGGTGTTCTACTGATTCATACGGAAAATGCAAGTTATAGTTCATTACAGCAAATAAGAGATGAGCAACTTTCTAAGCCTTCATTTGCAGACGTGTCTACCAATCATAGCGTAACCTTTTGCCCTTTGTTATCCAATAGGAAACTGTCTCTTGTCAATCCTTCATTAGCGTAACATGTCCCCATATTTTGCTCTTTAGTATTTTGTGATGGAAGTGTCTTATTTTTGAGTCGCAAAAACCCAGCTTGCAGGTGCAGCAGGTGGTCAGGAAGGCGAATGGGATGCTGGCCTTCATAGCGAGGGGGATTGAATATAAAAGTAGGGCGGTATTGCTGCAGCTGTATAGGGCATTGGTGAGGCCGCAGCTGGAGTACTGTGTGCAGTTTTGGGCGCCGCACCTGCGCAAGGATATTTTGGCCCTGGAGGGAGTGCAGAGGAAGTTTACTAGGCTGATACCGGAGTTGAGGGGATTGAGCTATGAGGAGAGGCTGAATAAACTAGGCTTGTACTCGTTAGAGTTTAGAAGAATGAGGGGAGATCTCATTGAGACGTATAAGATGATGAATGGGATGGATAGGATAGAGGTGGAGAGACTCTTCCCGCTCAAAAAAGACAGTAGGACTAGGGGGCACAGCCTCAAGATAAAGGGGAGGCGGTTTAGAACGGAGTTGAGGAGGAACTTCTTCACTCAAAGGGTGGTGAATCTCTGGAATTCTCTGCCCGTTGAAGTGGTGGAGGCTGCCTCGCTAAATATTTTTAAGAAGCGGGTTGATGGGTTCTTGATAAGAGAGAGGATTAAGGGTTATGGGGAGAGGGCGGGAAAGTGGAACTGAGCCACGACAGATCAGCCATGATCTTTTGAATGGCGGGGCAGGCTCGAAGGGCTAGATGGCCTACTCCTGCTCCTATTTCTTATGTTCTTATGTTCTTATTTTCCATCCTCTGCTGAAGGTTGGGAACGGGATGTTTACAGGACTTACGCAAGATGTAGAAGATTGTATTATACACAATACAAATGAATTGTGTATTCATTTATCTTGAATATACAAACTCTAGCTTCACTGAAGGTTTCGTCTGCTGATAAGCATTTTCTGCTACTGGACAGAGTTTTTTGATAATTATGGAACTTTAATTTTCACAATTGTTTGCAATTTAACTTCCACACCTCCTACCCCCAGTCCTTATAACAGCAGCCCCTCTCCAGCTTAGAGGAGATGCCCTGATTCCAGGGGCAGACAGCAGAGTATGTGCCTATTGCCCTGACTATACTGTCTTCTACCATTGTTACATTCTGGTTAGCTTTGCCCGCTTGTGTCACTTCCTGTACAATGATCAGCCTGTTCATTGGTACAAGCTGCAAGAACAATTGTGAAGGCCGAGGCTCCTTCACTTCTACATTCTGGATCTGCACTACAGCCTCACTCGCAGGCATACTGTCCCAGGCATGACAATTGACAGAATCAAAAGACCTTATTTGAAAGGTATGACTGCCTCCTGGTGCAAACTTCCATTGCATCGCAGTGTCTGCAGCTTAGCCTCCCGCTCAGTGACTCTGAGCCGAGGCCCTCAAGCTGCAGACAGTTGCTGCAAATGCGTTTGCCTCGAATCACCCTAGTGTCTAGAAACACCGCATTCTGCAGTTGCAACATATCATCAGCCCAGCTGTCTTTATTATATGTTAATTAATTTATTTTTGATTGATTTATAATTGATAACACTGTGCCCCCAGTAACCTTTACTGCTACTAGTGTACAATACTGCATCGAAAAAAGCTTTACATTTAATTAATAAGTTGCGTAGATTTTGCCGATACATGAGGAAAATATTCACAAATCAATCCTTTATCTAATTTCACATTTTGATCTCTCTCAGAACGGGTTCACTCTGCTTTGGAGCCATGGACTAGACTGGATTAGATAGAGGCCTTCATGGTCGGGACAGGCTTGGAAGGTCGAAGGGGTTGTTCCTGTGCTGTACTTTTCTTTGGTCTTTAATCTTCTGTATTGTGGTCACTGCCCCAGATCCTCTTTTTGCCTGCTCCTAACTAGCACATCAAAGGTGAAGGTGAGGGTTTGTTTGTGTGGATCAGTCGCTGTAGAAACGTGATGGTGAGAGAAGGGCTAAAGACTAAACAGTTGGGATTTTCCAAGTGCTATTGTAAGAAATTGGGAGGAGAATTTTTCCCAGCGATGAGTACAGAAAGGAAATAGAGTTGGGAGGGAGAAGAGAGAGTGATACACAGGTCAAGAGCTCTTCAGGTAAGTGACCAGAGAAAGTCTTATTTGTGACTGACAAGATGGGAGTAGTGAGGTCAAGTGAATGGCCATTGATAGCAGATAAAGGAGTTTATATTGAAGGAGAGATTTGGGAGGATAAAGTTTAATGTTTATTTGTTAGTGTCACAAGTACGCTTACATTAACAGGGCAATGAAGTTATTGTGAAAATCTCCCAGTCGCCACACTACGGCACCTGTTCGGGTACACTGAAGGTGAATTTAGCACAGCCAATGCATCTAACCAACACGTCTTTCAGACTGTGGGAAGAAAGATGTGCAAACATAGGGAGAACATGCAGACTCTGCACAGACAGCGTCCCAAGCCAGGGATCAAACTTGGGTCCCTGACACTATGAGGCAGCGGTGCTAATCACTATGCCATCATGCTGCCCTAGGATAGGCAGGTTATGTATTCAGAGAAAGAGGGATAATACATTTCTGACTTTATAAAAAAAGCTTGTTAAAATGTACTTTTCCTATTTGCCTTGACAGGTGGCTGAATTCAGTCCTGTTTAGGCCTGACAGGGGGAACATTGCCAACGGCCCATCAGCCACGATGATTGGGTGGAAGGCGATGACAGTGGGGAAGTTTACTTTTTGCAGTGCTACCATCCCCATTCTGTCAGGCAGGAAAATTCAGTGTCTGATGTTCTGTAATGATGGGGGTTGATATTTGTTGTCTTGGGAAGTGGTGCATAACAGCATGTTTTACACCCAGTCCAATTTTCCTTCCCATTGAAGCCATTTTCCACTTGATGGGAGCAGTTGAGATTGATTCCGTCATTACTGAGGAAGAAATTGAATGCCACCTCTCCATTGTTCATATCATTTGAGATGCGCAAGTGAACTTTCACAGATTGAATAATTACCATCCATGAAAGGGACAGAATTAGTTATTGTGCTTTCATTGTGTCAGCAGCTAGCTGAAACCCAGTCTACTTTATGACAGTATCCTGAGCTTCACATTACTTTGATAATTGTTTGTCTCTTCTGAATATTAAGTTGCTAAGTATAATGCTCTTGAACGTTAATCATCTGCTGCTATTTGTGACAAATTAGTTCACAACAAATCTATGGTGGGATTTTATGGCCTCATTTGTCCTAAAACCATAAAATCCCGCCCAAGGTCAAGGACCTTCCCGTTGTCTGCCCTTCGTGTGTTCCAATTCCCATGGCAGGTGGGGTGGTAAAATTCCAGCCCTAATTTCTGATACAATTTAGGGCTCATAAAACAAAATTACACTCGTTTATCTATTTATTATTTATTAATCGCAAGTCAACTTACATTAACACTGCAATGAAGTTACTGTGAAAATCCCCCAGCTGCCAGACTCCATCGGCCTGTTCGGGTACACTGAGGAAGAATTTAGCACGGCCAATGCACCTAACCAGCAAGTCTTTCGGGCTGTGAGAGGAAACCGGAGCACCAGAGGAAACCCACGCAGACGTGGGGAGAACATGCAAACTCTGCACACAGCGACCCAAGCAGGGAGTGGAACCCAGGTCCCTGGCACTGTGAGGCAGCAGTGCTAACCATTGTGCTGCGATGCTGCCGCCATGGGTTCATTGGCACAAATCTGAAGAGATATGTCCTAGACAAGAAAATCTCCTTCTGGAAATTGCATCAATTAATGATGTGAACCTAATCGTGGACTACTGTGTGAAGTCATATCTTCAACCAAGGACCAAAAAGGCTATCTCCTGCATCTTGCACTGCGAGTTCCTCTTATGAATACATGGCTCAGCCAACTTCTGTGGCATGATGCCCACTTGATCTGCTTGGGCACCACCCTTGACCAATCAGTGACTTACAAACCCATTGAATGAAAACTGTTGAGATTGTCAAAACCCTGGATAACTTAGTTTCCAAACTTTTTAGCTGAAAGTGGGGAGCAGACAGCTGCACTTTATACTGATCGTAGAATCCCTACAGTACAGAAGGAGGTCATTTGGCCCATTGAGCCTGCGCTAATAACAATTCCATCCAGGCCATATCCCTGTAATCCCAGATATTTACCCTGCCAGTGCCCCTAGGGGCAATGTAGCATGGCCAATCGACATAACCCTCACATCTTTGGAAGGAAACCGGAGCACCCAGAGAAAACCCATGCAGACATGGGGAGAACGTGCAATCTCCATACAGTTTCTCCATACCGTTTCTTGATTTTCAGAAGGCGTTTGATAAGGTGCCGCACAAGAGGTTATTACAGAAGGTTAGAGGGCATGGAGTTGGGGGTAGGGTGTTAGCGTGGATATGGGATTGGCTGTCAGATAGGAGGCAGAGAGTGGGGGTCAATGGGTGCTATTCGGATTGGCAGTTGGTGACTAGTGGAGTGCCCCAGGGGCCGGTGCTGGGGCCTCAGCTATTCACCATTTATATAGGTGATCTGGAGGAGGGAACTGAGTGTACGTTGTCGAAATTTGCTGCTGACACCAAGATTGGTGGAACGGCAAATTGTGTGGAGGGTGTGGAAAGTCTGCAGAAGGATCTAGATAGGCTGGGCAAATGGGCCAGGTACTGGCAAATGGAATTTAATGTTGGCAAGTGTGAAGTTGTCCACTTTGGTAGGAATAATGGTAGGAAGGACTATTACTTACGTGGCGAGAAACTGCAGCATGCAACAGTGCAGAGGGACCTCGGGGTCCTCGTGCATGAGTCGCAAAAACCCAGCCTGCAGGTGCAGCAGGTGGTCAGGAAGGCGAATGGGATGCTGGCCTTCATAGCGAGGGGGATTGAATATAAAAGTAGGGAGGTCTTGCTGCAGCTGTATAGGGCATTGGTGAGGCCGCAGCTGGAGTACTGTGTGCAGTTTTGGTCGCCACACTTACGTAAGGATATTTTGGCCTTGGAGGGAGTGCAGAGGAGGTTTACTAGGCTGATTCCGGAGTTGAGGGGGTTGAACTATGAGGAGAGGCTGAATAAACTAGGCTTGTACTCGTTAGAGTTTAGAAGAATGAGGGGAGGTCTCATTGAGACATATAAGATGATGAATGGGATGGATAGGATAGAGGTGGAGAGGCTCTTCCCACTCAGAAAGGACAGTAGGACTAGAGGGCACAGCCTCAAGATAAAGGGGGGGCGGTTTAGAACGGAGTTGAGGAGGAACTTCTTCACTCAAAGGGTGGTGAATCTCTGGAATTCTCTGTCCGTTGAAGTGGTGGAAGCTACCTCGCTAAATATATTTAAGACGCGGGTTGATGGGTTTTTGATAAGCGAGGGGGTTAAGGGTTTAGGGGAGAGGGCGGGAAAGTGGAACTGAGTCACGACAGATCAGCCATGATCTTATTGAATGGCGGGGCAGGCTCGAGGGACTAGATGGCCTACTTCTGCTCCTATTTCTTATGTAGACAGTCATCCGAGGCTGGAATTGAACCCGATCCTAGGCACTGTGAGACATCAGTGCTAACCACTGTGCCGCCATGTCTCCCTGATCTGCTTTTGCGCTTTGTTACTTAATTACAGAGCATTACTGTCCAGACTGGGCTCCCTCATCGCACACTAAGCTGGTGGAGGTTGCGTGAGTGGGTCTTGAAGCAGGAACATTGTGCCATACTTTCTCACATGAAGCCACTGGATAAACTCTGCAGCAGCAAAGTTTTGAGGGTGGAAAAAAAAGTGAATGAAGCATTCATGAAACTAGGTAAACAAACAGACTTTGGCAGTGGGAATCAAAGAACAAAGAACAAAAACAGCCCAGGAAACAGGCCCTTCGGCCCAACAAGCCCGCACCGCCATTTTAACACTACCAGTCCCCCCTCCACCCATGACCCTTATCTATGCTTATGGCATTCCACATTGAGGGAATCTAATTTAGGGACAATTTATCACCTCCAATCAGCCGAATAGCACATCTTTGGGGTGTGGGAGGAAACCGGAGCACCCGGAGAAAACCCACGCAAGCACGGGGAGAATGTGCAAACTCCCACAGACACCGGCCCAAATCCATGCGTCTGCACAGCAAACAGTGATAGTCACTGAGCTGTCATGTTGCCCAGTGTCTGGTCCAGTTTAAGCGTACACTAACGACATGAAGCACGAGGCTATTCTTGAACATCCAAGAGCAGCCCTAGTACGACCCATCGCGTGTATGCCCCTCGTTGGACAAGAAGGCAGACCGACTTAAAACCTGTGGATTAAAAGAGAAAAAGAAAGGATAGATCCAGTGATGGACATCTGTAAGTTTCCATGTATTTACACTGCAGTCTTTCCCAAAACTTCACATTATATTCCTCATTCTATTTATGTCACAATTTTACAAATTTGTACCTTTGCGTGACTATTCCAAAACCATGATCCAGTAAAATAACAAACATAATTTAATCCAGCCCGCTGTATCATAATGATGATTAAGCATGCATGAAATCATTTAGTAACAGCTGCAAGGATACATTTTATTATCTCATGTGAACCATATTGTACAATATAATGTGCATTTCTTCTAATACACATCCTGTGTGGAGCATTGAGAATGTGCAA
The DNA here is from genome assembly GCF_965287045.1 of Carcharhinus amblyrhynchos. Classification (NCBI taxonomy): domain Eukaryota; kingdom Metazoa; phylum Chordata; class Chondrichthyes; order Carcharhiniformes; family Carcharhinidae; genus Carcharhinus; species Carcharhinus amblyrhynchos. The sequence goes on from NC_137327.1 coordinate 131,433,184, forward strand.
TCAAGATCATAACATTCTCCTTTCTTGTGTAAAATAAATTATAAAGGCTGAATTTTTATTCAAACCGAAGCACACTATTCATGCTTGAAAGTTAGTTGTTGGCGAGGAGGCTACAAGGCTGTAGGTTTCTCCAGGATGAATTATACACCTGCACTGCCACCCCTGCCACTGCAACACAGCCCCTCTTCATATTTATAAGTCGTGAGTAGTAGCAAAAAGTAGATGAATAGATTTTACATCAAAATCCATTTCCATTTCACTCTGACCAGTTCTATTTATCAACTGTGCAAACACTCTTCAACAGAATGAATCTGCTTAAGCTTCTTGACTTGCCTTCGAGAATAGCTTGCGTGAAGTGTCCAATCGGTATTTCATCTTTGACTCTGCCAGACTATCAAACAGGGATTAACTTTCCCACATCGTAATTGGGTGTTTCTTAATGATTTCACTCAGAAAGGATAATAGGACTAGGGGGCACAGCCTCAAGATAAAGGGGGGGCGGTTTAGAACGGAGTTGAGGAGGAACTTCTTCACTCAAAGGGTGGTGAATCTCTGGAATTCTCTGCCCATTGAAGTGGTGGAGGCTACCTCGCTAAATATTTTTAAGACGCGGGTCGATGGGTTTTTGATAAGAGAGGGGATTAAGGGTTATGGGGAGAGGGCGGGAAAGTGGAACTGAGCCACGACAGATCAGCCATGATCTTATTGAATGGCGGGGCAGGCTCGAAGGGCTAGATGGCCTACTCCTGCTCCTATTTCTTATTATGTTCTTATCGCACCCAAAATGCTGCAGCTCTGACTGGATCTTTGAACATGCGCAGTGAGAAAAAAAATTGAGAAAAAGTACCCCTGTTACCGGGCTGCAAAAAGCAGATAAAGTGGCCTGGGAGCGATAAGCAGGAGCAATGGCCCCTACAAACATCACCCCACCCTCACAACATAAGTTCCGCCTTATCCATCCATCCCCCTCCCCAACCAACCAGGTTGATTGCGACCCTCTGCCCCACTTCCCCCCCACCCACCGATCACCTGCAGAGTGGTAGCGGTCCCTCACCTGCCCACCCTCCCACCAGAGATTCATCTGGCCTCCCTCTCCCCCCATCAGACGATGACCTGACCTCCCTCCTCCTCACCCCCCCACCAACCAGAGAATGAATTGGCCTCCCTCCCTACCAACACCCCCACCAGAGATTGATCTGGTCTCCCTCCATCACCGACCCCCACCCCCCCCCCCTCCCCACCAGAGATACGTCTGACCCGCCTCCCTCCTTCCCCCCACCTCACCAGAGAATGATCTGGCCTGCTCCCCTCCCCCCCCACCACACCCACCCCAAACCCCCCCCAACACCCCACCTCCCTCAACACTGATCTGAGTCAGAGAGCCATTGGAAGCTCTGAAATTACCTCTTCAGAAGCCGGAGCGCCCAAAACAGACCTTTGCCGAGCAGGTCTGTTCCGCACCGAATCTGGACAGGCGGACGCGATGGTAAAGGGGGAAATGCTGGGTAAAGTTGGACGGGCGTGCAAATGCATTTAAATCGCCATTGCACCCGTTTCAGGCACGATTTGGATTGTGGCCATTTTCGGGCCTTGGTGAAGTGGGCATCTGCGCGGGCGTGGGCGCGGATTGTTTTAATGGCCTCACGCCCGATTTTACCAAGTGTTCGTGCCTGTTTGCGGGTGCAAAAACTTGGTAAAATTGGGTCCAAAGGGAAAGCGTGCAAATTCTGCACAGACCCTGACCCAAGTTTGGAAGCGAATCCAGGTCCCTGGCGCCGTGAAGCAGCAGTGCTAATCACTGCCCCACTTTGGGATTGGTGTTGGTGCAGACTGGATGGGGCAAATGGCCTCCTTTTCCACTGTAGGGATTCCATGTTTCTATGAAGTATGTTACATTGGGACATCCAATTGACGGACGAATCAAAACGAACTGAATGGCCTTCCTCGTCCGTAATTGTTTGGTGTTATTGTTTTGGATTAGGCAAGAAATGGTGACCCTAAGCACCTTAACATAGCATTGAAGCTTCATTAAATTTAGCCAAAGCCACGGGGAAAAAGAAGGAGCATTAAACTGGTTCTGAAAATTCACCTCAGTGTTATTGTGATAGGAACTTCACGAGGATGGGTTCTATGAATGATAATCTGTTATTAGTCTGAGGCAGTGGTTCCCAAACACGCACAGAGATGTTGTCACAAAACATTTTCATTTCTCTTTTACAATTATTTGTAAGAAAATAGGAATTGCTTTGATGAAAGAGTAAACTTTGAACCCTCTACATTGTGGATGTTCTCATTGCAAGTATTCAGCTGCAGATTAATCGTGTTGGGCGGTGAATGATAAGCTGGAATCAGCAAGTTTATTGTGGAAATGCTAAACTGCAGCATTTCAGAAAAATGGTTCAATGGATTAGAATATTTATGATTGTTGCAATTTTACTACCTGTTTCCTGGCTTCAGGCTGTACGATTCCCTCTCTACATCCTCCACCTTGAGTGAATTCTGACACTGGTTTCAGGACTCAAGCCTCCATCCAGCTTCCACAGACAAAAATGTAATGACCTCTGTGTGGCCCATGACGTTGACCTCTTGGAGTATGAGCTCCCTGATTGAAGTAACGATTGCCTGTCCAATCAGGGAGCCTCACCTATACATATATATGAGAGGTGTCAGGGCTACTGACACTCTGGATTCTGACTTTGTATCTGAAGAACTGTTAGGAGTGGACTTCAGTTTGTAAATGAAGAGAATCTGCTGAAGGGGCACTGGCCTCTGAGGAGTTATTTTACCAACCCTGATTTTGCATGGAGCCCTCTGACGATTGCCCTTTTAAGGATCTATCCACAGTGTAAGAATCACATGGCACTAGTTGTTCCAGAACTGTTGTTCCAGAACTTTCTCAGAAGCTGACTGGCAGCCGTGAGGCTGCAAACCTCTGGATTCTAATGTAAATGAACGTTGCAATTGTTATTTACCTAACTGATGAACGGGAATTATTACAAGCCACTTAACATAAGAACATAAGAACATAAGAAATAGGAGCAGGAGTAGGCCATCTAGCCCTTCGAGCCTGCCCCGCCATTCAATAAGATCATGGCTGATCTGTCGTGGATCAGTTCCACATTCCCGCCCTCTCCCCACAACCCTTAATCCCCTCTCTTATCAAAAACCCATCAACCCGCGTCTTAAAAATATTTAGCGAGGTAGCCTCCACCACTTCAACGGGCAGAGAATTCCAGAGATTCACCACCCTTTGAGTGAAGAAGTTCCTCCTCAACTCCGTTCTAAACCGCCCCCCCCCATCTTGAGGCTGTGCCCCCTAGTCCTATTATCCTTTCTGAGCGGGAAGACTCTCTCCACCTCTATCCTATCCATCCCATTCATCATCTTATACGTCTCAATGAGATCTCCCCTCATTCTTCTAAACTCTAACGAGTACAAGCCTAGTTTATTCAGCCTCTCCTTATAGCTCAACGCCCTCAACTCCGGCATCAGCCTAGTAAACCTCCTCTGCACTCCCTCCAAGGCCAAAATATCCTTGCGTAAGTACGGCGCCCAAAACTGCACACAGTACTCCAGCTGCGGCCTCACCAATGCCCTATACAGCCGCAGCAAGACCTCCCTACTTTTATATTCAATCCCCCTTGCTATGAAGGCCAGCGTCCCATTAGCCTTCCTGACCACCTGCTGCACCTGCAAGCTGGGTTTTTGCGACTCATGCACGAGGACCCCGAGGTCCCTCCGCACCATCACCTGCTGCAGTTTTTCGCCACATAAGTGATAATCCTTCCTACCATTATTCCTACCAAAGTGGACCACCTCACACTTGCCAACATTAAATTCCATTTGCCATTTCCTGGCCCATTCACCCAGCCTATCTAGATCCTTCTGTAGACTTTCCACACCCTCCGCACAATTTGCCTTTCCTCCAATCTTGGTGTCGTCAGCAAATTTTGACAACCTACACTGGGTTCCCTCCTCCAGATCATCTATATAAATGGTAAATAGCTGAGGCCCCAGCACCGACCCCTGAGGCACTCCACTAGTCACCATCCGCCAATCCGAATAGCACCCATTGACCCCCACTCTCTGCCTCCTATTTGACAACCAATCCTCTATCCACGCTAACACCCTACCCCCAACTCCCTGTCCCCTGACCTTCTGCAATAACTTCCTGTGAGGTACCTTGTCAAACACCTTCTGAAAACCCAGAAAGACCACATCCACCGGCTCTCCTCTATCCACCGCCCTAGACACATCCTCACAGAACTCCAGTAAATTTGTCAGACACGACTTCCCTTTAACAAAACCGTGCTGCGTCTGCTTTATCAAACAATTCCCCTCAAGATGCCTCGCTATTTCCTCCTTGATGACGGATTCTAACATTTTACCTACAACAGACGTTAAACTAACCGGCCTATAATTCCCCGCCTTTTGCCTGGCACCCTTCTTAAACAACAGCGTTACATTAGCCGCTTTCCAATCTTCCGGCACTTCCCCGGAATCCAGCGACGTCTGGAAAATAACCACCAAGGCATCCACTATCACCTCCGCCATTTCTTTCAGAACCCTCGGATGCATTCCATCCGGTCCTGGCGACTTGTCCACAATCAGTCCTCCCAGTCTGTCGAGCACCGCCTCTCTAGTAACAGTAATGTCATTAAGACCCTCCAGTCCTACCACCTTTCCATCTCTAACACTTCTTGGATCAAGGTTCACCCAAAAATCAGGATGCACAGGAAGTTAGCCACAAGCTGTCACTTGCGTCTCTGCGCACTGCTTTCTACCCAGTCCAGCACAAAGCAGTGGCCTAGTGTTATTATTGTTGGACTATTAATCCAGAAACTCACCTAATGTTCTGGGGACCCAGGTTCGAATCCTACCACAGCAGCTGGTGGAATTTGAGTTCAATAAACAAAATTCTGGAATTAAGAATCTTCTGATGACTATTAAACTATTGTCGAGAAACCTCATTTGGTTGTCTAATGTCCTTTAGGGGAGGAAATCTGCTGCCCTTATCCGGTCTGGCCTTCATGAGAGTCCAGAGTCACACAAATGTGTGTTGACTCTCTGAACTGGGGCTATTAGGGATAGACAATAAATGCTGGCCAGCCAGTGAATGAATAACAAACTGAATCTAAAAAAGCCCATGACAATCAATCACATCGATTAATTCCAGTCTGCCATGCGGTAGCTATTAAAAATGACCAATTATTATGTGTCAATCCAGAAAATGAGGGGATTTGCTTCAGGTAGCACCAGAAACCAACTCAGAATCAGCTTGCTGCTGTCTTGTTATTGTGACTAGACACAGTTCTTCTCTTTGTAGTCATCACACTTTGAGTTTACCCCACACTGTTCCGAAATGACTCCACTAAAATATTCCTTCGACATATTGCAAATGGCCAGCTAGGGCTGCTGCACGCAAAAGTGTTGTGTGAGCCTGTTGCCAAATTTGGGTGGTCAAAAATAAGAGCAAAGAGGCAAGGGGTTGCAAAAAAAACTAACGAGCGAGGATGGAAACGCCGAGGAGATGTGAAGGGAACTGGACTGCCTGAGGTAGCCGTATTCTGCCCCTGACTGCGCAGTGACAATGCCTCTTACATCTTAAACAATAAGGAGATGTTGGAAATGAGCACAGGGTTGTCAGGAATAAATGAAGTGTTTCGGGGCAACCAACTGGAAAGCACATCACTAAAACTTACTGCATTACTTATAGCCCACGCATGTGGCAAAAAAAAAGACCTCTAAATCCGTAAAAACAAATGCTGCCTTCCATGCAGAAAACAATTACTTTGGGAACAAATAGGCTGTGATTTTTATTGCTGAGCTGGGTCAAAGAATGAACTCTCTTCCATTTCACACCCACTCTTTGTCCTCCTCCATCATCCCCCACATATGCCAAATTATTAAACTGGCTCATTCATTCTAACTGTTGATGAAGGATGCTGAGATTTTTTAAATTAAAAAGAGCTACATAGTTTTATTTCCATTTGGTAGCCTGTGAATGTGGAGTCTGAACTGTGCTGAGGAGATCTGCTAAGGACAGGTCTGAATTTGGTGCATTTGTTTGGAGAATCCTTGGGGAGGTAACGTATCCTGTCGAATTTGCTTTAAGCTTTTATTTACAACCCCAGAAGTGGCACAAAATCAGTTTCTACTGTCTTCCCTCAACCCAAGGAAGCTGGAAGGTGGAGCTCCCGGTCTCCCAGGCCAATTATTGTTGCCCCCACTGACTCATGCACCCAGGTTGCAGGAGGAACAGTGTGCTGGAGAAGGATACAAAGTACAATGTACTTTGAATGAAGGAACATAGAAAATGGGCAGGGCATCCTCTCGCATGGAAACCATAGGAGACAGTGACCATCAGGCTGGAGGTCAGGAGGGAGATATTGTTGCATGTGCCATCCTGTGGGAAGAGTGTGCAGACCCAAGACATTCTAGTGCAATGTGATAGAAAACCAGTGCCCAAGCTAATAGAGTGGTTAGTACTGCTGCCTCGCAGTGCCAGGGACCTGGGCTTGATTCCCGGCTTGGGTCACTGCCTGTCTGGAGTTTCTCCTCATGTCTACGTGGGTTCCCTCCGGATGCTCCAGTTTTCTCCCACAGTCCTAAAGACGTGCTGGTTAAGTGCGTTGGCCATGCTAAATTCTCCCTCAGTGTACCCGAACAGGCGGCGGTGTGCGGGGCAACTAGGGGATTCTCACAGTAACTTCATTGCAGTGTTAATGTATGTGTACTTGTGACACGGATAAATAAACTTTAAAAAGCGACTGAGATTAAGCCGTACGGTGGTGCCAAATGGATGTTGCATTTTCCAGCAGCAACTCGAGTCACAATGCGTTGACCCATCATTGCCAGTGAGGTTCGCCATCACTCTCAACTTCTATCCCTCAAGATCTCTCTGGGATTCATCCACAGACCTGTCTGGGAAATCCCAGTCAGCAGCACACAGCTGCATTAAGGCTGTAACTAATGCCCTGTTTGCCCACGTCAGGGGTCACATTTATTTCCCTACAGATTTGGTCTCGCAGAGAGCCACAACCTTTCCTCAATTCACTGCCCATCCTCTTACTGATTGCACTCATGTAGCCATAAAGGTCCCAACCTTTTGTCAACTGAAAGCCTTTTCACTCATTCAAGGCACAGGTGGCCAACGTTCTAGGTGAGGACAAAACGGATGCTTCAAAGACTATCTCCTTGAAGCACAGCGGCAGTGATATTAATTACTGGAAGGTGCTGGCTACCAGTCGTTCAAAATAGTGGCAATCTGTCCCTCGAGGTGCATCACGCTTTGAGTCTCAACATCGGAGGCAGGGAAGGAAAGGGAAGGAGGTGGATCTTGCAATCCAAGTCATTGCTCATTCTTCGATAAAACAGTGACAGCCGCAATTAGAAGCTGCATTAAGCCTTTCATCGAGTTCCGTGCTTAATGAAGGAACATTTGCTGCAATGTGAAACTTAATTATCGCACAGGCTTTAGTGAAACATTAGTAAAACCAGAATGGCAAGATCGGATAAGCATTACGAATGGTTCTGAACATCCAAATTTATAAAATTAGCGATGGGAGACAGAACAGGATGAGAATTTGATGTACAACTGAGCATTTAACATTCATAAGGAAGGGCTTGCATTTTTAATGATCTGTCTCATGGCCCCCAACCTTTCAAAGCGCTTTGCAGCTGATTAACTACTTTTGAAGTGTAGGATCTACCGCAGCGAATTAGCATACAGCAATCTCTGACAAATAATTGATAATGACCAGATAATCTACGCGTTAAATGATGTTGACTGAGAGATAAATATTAGTCAGGACAACGGGTGCTATGGGATCTTATGCATCCCCCTGAGAATAGTCAGAAGCTTTTTGGAAAGTCAGAAGCTTTTTCCCAGGATGGAAGAGTTAATTACTAGGGGGCATGGGTTTAAGGTGCGAGGGGCAAGTTTTGAAAGAAACGTACGAGGCAGATTTTTTACACAGAGAGTGGTGGGTGCCTGGAGCTTATTGCTGGGGGAGGCAGTGGAAGTGGATACGGTAATGAGTTTTGGGCCTGTTCCTGTGCTGTAATTTTCTTTGATCTTTGTTTTTGTTCTTTGAGAAGACAGAAGGTTTCGCTTCCCATCCAATAAAACAGACCCACCAATGGTGCAGCACTCCCTCAGAGGTGCATTGAGGCAACCCTGTTGATTTTTTATTCTAGAGTCATCGAACCCCTACAATGCAGAAGGAGGCCATTTGGCCCATCGAGCCTGCACCGACAACAATCCCACCCAGGCCCTAACCCCACGTACTTACCCTGTTAATCCCTCTGACACTAAGGGACAATTTAGCACGGCCAGTCCGCCTAACCTGCACACCTTTGGAGTGTGGGAGGAAACCAGAGCACTCGGAGAAAACACACCAAGACACGGGGGGAATGGGCAGACTCCACACAGACAATGATCTAAGTTGGGAATTGAGCCCGGGTCCCGGGTGCTGTGAGGCAGCAGTGTTAACTAGTGTGCCACTGTGCTACGTACTCAAGTTCTGAAGTTGGACTTAAACACAGAACCTTGTAACTCAGAGGCAAGGGTATGACCAACTGCATGACAGCTGGCATACATTAAGAAGGGCTTTATGGAACTATAAGGCCCTGTCAGCATAACAACTCCAGTCCATGCTTAAAAAAAATAGAAAAGTTACATGAGGAATAATAGAAACATAGAGACTAGAAGCAGGTGTAGGCCATTCAGCCCTTTAAGCCTGCTCTGCCATCCATCTTGACCATGGCTGATCATCAAATTCAATGTCCTGATCCATCTTCCCCCATACCCATTCACCCCTTTAGCTCCATTTCTTCTTGAAATCAGGCGTTTTGGCCTCAGTTACTTTCTGTAGGAGTGAATTCCACACACCCACCACCCTCTGGGTGAAGAAATTTCTCCTCACCTCAGTTCTAAAAGGTTTACCCCTTATCCTCAAACTGTGACCCCCAGTTCTGGACTCCCCCACCAACAGGAACATTCTAGCTGAAACTTAGAATTTGATAAGTTTCTATGAGGCCCCCTCTCACTCTTCCCCAGTGAATATAATCCTAACCGATTTAATCTCTCCTCATATGACAGACCTGCAATCCGAGGAATTAGTCTGGTAAACCTTCGCTGTACTCCCTCCACAGCAAGGATATCCTTCCTCAGATAAGGACGCAAAAACTGCACAGAATACTCCAAGTATTGATACGAGAACTGCACACAATACTCCAGATTCTCATCAATGCCCTAGGCAATTGTAATAAAACATCCCTATTCCTATACTCTCGCTCTGAAGGTCAACATACTATTTGCTTTCTTTATTGCCTGTTGTACCTGCACGCTTTCAGTAACTAATGCACAAGGACACCAAGATCTCACTGAATATCATCTCTTTCAACTTTTGCTCATTCAAGTAATAATCTGTTTTCCTGGCGGCTGGTTATTTATAAAGAGTGATGCCAACTGCATGGCTTCAATTCCTGTACTGACTGAGGTTATGAAGTGGAGATGCTAGCGTTGGACTGGGGCAAACACAGTAAGAAGTCTGACAACGCCAGGTTTAAGTCCAGCCAATTTGTTTGATAGTAAACTCACAAGCTTTCAGGGTTTGCCCCTTCGTCAGGTGAATGGAGAATTCTGGCCTCAGACAGAGCATATAACAGCACAGACAGTTTACAGATCACTGATTGGAATGCGATCTTGGGTTCATGTCGCACGATCTGTAACCCCCATGATTTGCCTGGGTTTGCAAAACCTCACTTACTGTACTGTCTGGAGACAATACACATCTCTTTAAACTGTGCCTAGTGCTCTTTCCAATCACATTGTCAGCATCTTTAAGACTTGAATAGCAGGTTAGTTGTAAAGACTCGCATTCTAATCAGTAATCTGTAAACTGTCCGTGCTGTTATACGCTCTGTCTGAGGCCAGAACTCTCCATTCACCTGATGAAGGGGCAAACCCCGAAAGCTTGTGAGTTTACTATCAAATAAATTGTTTGGACTTAAACCTGATGTTGTCAGACTTCTTACTGACTGAAGTTATTCATGAAGGCCCTGCCTCTTACCCCTCACTTGAAGTGTGGTGATCCTCAGGTTTAAATCACCATCATGCAGTCCTCCCTCTTAGATGGGAAAGCAGCCTGTGGTTGTCTGGGACGATGGCAATTTCATAAGAACATAAGAAATAGAAGCATCTCGCCCTTCAAGCCTGCCTCGCCATTCAATAAGATCATGGCTGATCTGAAGTGGATCAGTTCCACTTTCCCGCTTTCTCCCCATAACCCTTAATTCCCCTGTCTATCAAAAACCTATCTACCCGTGACTTAAATATATTTAGCGAGGTGGCCTCCGGCACTTCAACGGGCAGAGAATTCCAGAGATTCACCACCCTTTGAGTGAAGAAGTTCCTCCTCAACTCTGCACCCCCCCCCCTTATCTTGAGGCTGTGCCCTCTAGTCTTGCTATCCTTTCTGGGGAGGTACAATGAACAAGGACTGATCATCCATTGGTTGTTGTATTTATGGCGACCTTTTGTAACATTATTAGTTTTGAACCCACACACATTAAAGTGAATCATTAAGTGGAGATCATGCGTTATTTTTCACAAATCTCAGTGAGAGGAATCTTAAATCGGAAGTGTGCATGTACACCTCACAGGTGTAGACCTATCAAAATAAAACACCAACTTGTTTACTTGACTTATGCAAAGTAATAGTCAGGAAATACCAAATTTAAGGCTGATTTTGAAATGGAAAGAACAACAATTCCTCCAGACTTGAATGATAATATATCGTTCACAACTCTTGAAGTCAGTGTGTCATGGGGGACGGCAGCAAAATAGTAAATGGACAGAGGACAACCTCTTGATTCATTTTGATGGAGGGTATAGCGCTGGTTAGCTAGATTGGCTCAGTGGCCTAGGGCTGTGGTTCAGAGTAATACCAGCAAGATGGGTTCAAATTCCATTCCTGCGAATGTAGACGTATCTCCTTGCCTGTCCTATGCTCGAGGTGGAGTGGTGCCACCCACAAACTATCTGACCAATTGTCTCTTTCCGATAGTGAGAGATGTCAAGTGTCCCTGTGAACCATGGGCACCAAGCCTATCTTCTGGTCAAATTAAGGCATTTGAATTAATAAATAGCATCATACAGAGCAACACAGATCAGTTGCAGAGTCAAAGCTTTGGTTTCTGCTGGATATCAGGGCCCCAATCCCTTAATGAAATTCCAACTCGCGCTTTCAGGTCTAGTAACTTTTCCCACATTTAGTTTTAATCTCGTGTGATGTTTATTGCCCTGTAGCTTGTTAGATTCAGAGGGAAAGGAAGACTTGAGATTGGATGAAAATAGAATCACGTGTACTTGGACCAGGCCATCGACTTTGTATGATCCTAATCTTCATTAAAGACCTAGAGGAAAAGCTGGTAAGGAATGGAATTTTTCAGGACACTGGCTATTCTGCCTTCGAGGATTAGATGCCAAATTGGAGAATCATAAAATCCTAGGGCAGCACAGTAGCACAGTGGTTAGCACTGCTGCTTCATAGCTCCAGGGTTCTGGGTTCGATTCCTGGCTCAGGTTACTATCTGTGTGGAGTTTGCACATTCTCCTTATGTCTGCGTGTGTTCCCTCCGGGCACTCTGGTTTCCTCCCACAGTCCAAAGATGTGTGGTTTAGGTTGATTGACTGTGCTAAGAAATTGCCCCTTAGTGTCCAGGGATGCATAGGTTAGAGGGACTCGTACGTGTAATATGTAGGGATATGGGGGTAGGGCCTGGGTAGGATTTTGTTTGGTGCAGACTCGATGGGCCGAAGGGCCTCTTTCTGTACTGTAGGATTCTATGATTCTATAGTCAGAAGAAGGACCATTGAGTCTGCACTAACCACAATCCCACCCAGGCCCTTTCCCCATAACTTTATCATTTACCCTCGCTAGTCACCCTGCTACTAAGGGGCAATTTAGCATGGCCAATCTACCTAACTAGCATGCCTTTTGGACTTTGGGAGGAAATCAGAGCACCCGGAGGAAACCCACACAGACACAGAGAGAACACGCAGACTCCCCACAGACTGTGACCCAATCTGGGAACCGAACCCGGGTTCCCTGGCGTTGTGAGGCAGCAGTGCTAACCATCCTGCCACCGTGCCACCCTGTTCACGTCCGCAGCAGAAGCAGGACATGAACAGCCGGAGAATTCTGGCCAATTGTCAATTGGATTTCACGAACGGTTTATTTTGTTTCAGATGTGGCTTATTTAGATCCAAGAAAAACTTGGACGGGTTCATGGATGAGGGGGGTGTGGAGGGATATGGTTCAAGTGCAGGTCAGTGGGACTAGGCAAAAAATGGTTTTGCACAGACAAGAAGGGCCAAAAGGCCTGTTTCCGAGCTGTAATTTTCTATGGTTTTATGGCAAAACTTTGCTCATATTTGAGACAGCTTGACACATTCAAAAGCAATTTATGTTGCCATGCTTAAAATTTCCAAGCGGGCAAAAAGACTTTGGGCTGGGTTCTCCGGCCTTGTCTGCAGATGGGATTCTCCAGTCCCGCTGTAGTGAACGGAGATTTGGCTGAGCTCCGTACTCGCTGGCAGTGGCGGCCAGGCGTGATTGACCGGAGAATTCTGACCCATTATCACAGCAACAGTATTCTTATTAATTCTTGCTACTCAAAGCGGAAATGACCATTTTGTCGCCACCGTGGCCAAATTTCCAAGCCTCCGTTAGAACTGTTGTGTGTAAGTGGGTCACGCTGTTCTCAAATTACTGACTCTGATGGGATGCTCAGTGAAAGCTGGAATAGAATTTAAATTAGGTTACAATCCAAAGCAGGAAATTGAATGCAGAAATAAGATATATCCCACATACAAGTACAGGTGACGTCTGCTCAATTCGAGCCTTTCATAAATTCAAAGTCATTTAATAGTATTCCGATGTGACATGAACAGCTTTGCAGTGGCATCAATAACATCTCCAAACTTTGCTGTGTCTCGAAGGCTGGGAATAAGAGCTTGTCAGAAAGCGGTGATAATTAAATTGCATACTGAATCAACCCACATCACTCTTGTGCACTTTCTGGCGATCGACTTGGGGAAGTGGGCATGTCCCCAAATGCCCACAGCTGTGGGCATTTTTGGGGACATAATGAAGCATAATATGAACAATTAGTTCATAGAATCCCTACTGTGTAGAAGGAGACCATTCAGCCCATCGGGTTTGAACTGACCGCAATCCCACCCAAGCCCCCATCCCCAATAACCCATGCATTTACCCTAACCTGTCCCCATGACACAAGGGGAAATTTAGCATGGCCCATCCACCAGTTCTTCTGGTAACCCTGTGCTTCATTAGCTGTTGTTCTTTCAAAAAAAAATTATTCCATCCAAAAACAAATTCAAATTGAATCCAGTTCATGGGATCCCCACGAGAGACAAACTAGATCGAAGTTGACAAGAGGCAATGCACCCCCTCCTGGGCTGGATCTGAATCATAGAATTCCTACAGTGCAGAAAGAGGCCATTCAGCCCATCGAGTCTACGCCAACAACAATCTCACCCCAGGCCTTATCCCCAAAATCCACACATTTACCCCGCTAATCCCTCTGATCTACATATCCTGGGCAATTTAGCTTGGCCGATTAACCTAAACTGCATGTCTTTGGACCGTCAGAGGAAACCAGAGCACCTGGAGGAAACCCATGCAGACGTGCAGACATGCTGAATAAACTAGGCTTGTACTCGTTAGAGTTTTGAAGAATGAGGGGAGATCTCATTGAGACATATAAGATGATGAATGGGATGGATAGGATAGAGGTGGAGAGACTCTTCCCTCTCAGAAAAGACAGTAGGACTAGGGGGCACAGCCTCAAGATAAAGGGGGGGCGGTTTAGAACGGAGTTGAGGAGGAACTTCTTCACTCAGAGGGTGGTGAATCTCTGGAATTCTCTGCCCGTTGAAGTGGTGGAGGCTGCCTCACTAAATATTTTTAAGACGCGGGTTGATGGGTTTTTGATAAGAGAGGGGATTAAGGGTTATGGGGAAAGGGCGGGAATGTGGAACTGAGCCATGACAGATCAGCCATGATCTTATTGAATGGCGGGGCAGGCTCGAAGGGCTGGATGGCCTACTCCTGCTCCTATTTGTTCTTATGTTCTTATGAGGAAAATGTGCAGACTCCACATAAACAGTGACCCAAACCGGGAATCGAACCCGGATCCCTGGCGCTGTGAGACAGCAGTGCTAACCACTGTGCCACCGTGCTTCCCCTGAGCCAAATGGCCAAGATGACTTTGAAAAATTGCATCAGGCGAGACCTCGGTTTAACCTCATCAGCCACCCTGATCTATGCTAGGCAGGGAAATCAACCTGTCTGCTCACTGAACCTGCTCCGCCATTCAGTTAAACTATGGCTAACCTTCCACACTCTTTCCCCTTGTCCTTTGCTGTCACTAGTTTACAGAAACCTCTTCATTTTTTCTTGCGCATGCTCAGTGATTGAACTTTGACAGCCCCCTGAAGTAGAAAGCTCCACAGGTTTACTACCCACTGAGTGAAGAAGTTCCTACCCATCACTGTCTTAAATATCCTGGCTCATAGAAATTATCCCTGGGAAATCCAACCCTCGAAACTTTAATCATGTTTCCCACTGCAGAAGTATTGCCGATACAAGTCGTGGGGAAAGAAAAATACACATGAGCGATTTTCTGGCCCTTCCCACCAATGGGACCTTCTTTAAGCAGATTGTGGTTCTTAAGGAAGATAAATTATAGAATCCTACAGTGCAGAAGAAGGCCATTTGGCCCATTGATTCAGCACCAACCTCAATCCCACAATGGCCCTATCACCATAACCCCATGCATTTACCTGAGCTACACCCCCTGACACCAGGGTCAATTTAGCATGGCCCATCCATCTAACCCGTACATCTTAAGACTTGGGAGGAAACCAAAACACCGGAAGAAACCCAGAGAGACATGGGGACAAAATGCAAACTCCATGCAGACTGTGACACAAGCCAGGAATCGATCCCAGGTCCTTGATGCTGTGAAGCAGCAATGGTAACTATTGTGCCACCGTGCCGATAGTTTGGATTCAGCTTTTTAAAAAAGCATAGGCTTTTTGAGTCAAATCGCATTTTCTTGTGCTGAAAATTCAGTTTTATATTTTGAATACCTTTACAAAATGCCCCCTCGTAGCTTCTTCTGAGGTCTCACTGTAAATAATGAGAGAAATAAAGACTGGAGGATTTCCCTAACTTGGGCAACAGAGAGAGACTGAGCAGGATACTCCTCACAAAGTGAAATCTGCATCAGATGGACTTTCCAGGCTTCAAAACGAACCGTATAAAAGCTCATAGCTATCCCAACTGCACCCCCCACCCCCAGTAATGCAACATCCCCCTGACCCCCATCCTAATGTGCCCCCTTCAATTACTACACCAGCTATTCTTCCACTATAGTGAGACTGACCATCATGTACTAACTGATGCCAAATTAGCAGCTCTTTCATATTCAAAACCATGCTGACAATGGGCAGACAATGCTCAAATCCAGTTCATGTAGGGTTCTTGCAGCCAGCAAAAAGAACAGATATTCACCCGACTGGCATTATTTCAATTTACAACCAGATTCCTGTGGTGAAGAAATGGCATATTGAATGTTATCCAGTTTCTTTGCACTTTCAAAGTTTGGCCATTTATCATAGAATCCCGACAGTGCAGAAGGAGGCCATTCAGCCCATCGAGCCTGAACCGATGGCAATCCCGCCCAGGCCTGTCCTTATAATTCCATATATTTAATCCAGCTAGTCCTCTTGACACCAAGGTGCAGTTTACCATGGCCAATCGATGTAACCCGCACATCTTTGGACTGTGGGAGTAAAGCGAAGGCCCCGGAGGAAACCCACGCAGACATGGGTAGAACATGCAGACTCCCACACAACCAGCCATCTGAAGCCGGAATTGAACCCGGGTCCCTAGCACTGTGAGACAACAGTGTTAACCGCTGTGCCACCGTGCCACCACTTTGCAGCAAGTAAAGCTTGAGGCAACAAAATTATCGTGTGTCAACTGGCATATTTACTAATTGTAACAAGTTCGAAGAGACCCAGTTCGCCCACAGCACGATTCACCCTCGGCACGGTGGCACAGTGGTTAGCATTGCTGCCTCACAGCACTAGGGACCTGGGTTCAATCCTGGCCTCGGGTGACTGTCTGTGCGGAGTTTGCACATTATCCCCGTGTTGCGTGGGTTTCCTCTGGATATCCTGGTTTCCTCCCACAATCCAAAGATGTGCGGCCTAGGTCGATTGGCCATGATAAATTGTCCCTTAGTGTCTGGGGAATTAGCAGGGTAAATGTGTGGGGTTACAGGGATAGGGTCAGGTTGGGATTTGGTTGATGCAGGCTCAGTGGGCTGAATGGCCTCTTTCTGCACTGTAGAGATCGTATGATTTTAGGCACATTGACCGGGATTTTCTGGATCCGTCCGCCCATGGCAGGAATATTCATGGGTAGCCTGTTGACCAGAAAAACAATCTGCCGACAGTAACCATTCAGGCCTTTGGTTCTTCATTTAAATTGTGGCTCATCCCCATTGCTGACCTCTTCAAGTTACACTCGTGTCACTGCAAAGAGTAGAGAATGTGTAGGGGATATGGGGAAAAGGCAGGAAAATAGCACTAAATCATGATGCTTGTTTGGTGAACTGCTGTAGATACGATGGACCAAATGGCCTTCTCCTGCACCGTAACAATTCTGTAATTCAGCAAAATTTTAGCATTGACCGTTTATAGCATTGAAAAAGTGATGCAATTTCTTGTGCAGATAAATTCATAAAAACAATGTAATTGCCTTAATTTTAATATCCTGGTGGTCATAGAAGTGTAAGACAAAAAAAACTATCTTCCATTCATCAGATGAGTCTAATGTCCTTCAGAATGTGTTTCAACCACGATAATAGATTAAATTAGATAATGAGGAAATTACCATAAGCCCATCTTCCTTGTATCAAAATGTTTCACACGTTTCTTAATTAGAATGTTTTACAGACTGCAATATGGGATAGATTAGAATCACTCTGACAATAAAACACCCACTCAGTTTTTGTTCTGCTATATTGAACTTTAAGTCAATTCTTTTGCTTCCATTCCTCTCAATTTTCTCTCCTTTCCATTCCAAACATCTTCTCCAAAGATCCCAATGCATTGCAGAATTGAGTTTCAGCCATGCCTCACCTTACTGCTATGCTCCATGAGAGCCCAGCTGAGGTGCACAAGACTATGAGGGACATAGAATCATAAAATCTTACAGCGCAGAAGAAGCCATTTAGCCTAAGTCAGCACTGACCACAAACCCACCCAGGCCTGATCCCCGTAACCCATGCATTTCCCCTAGTTAACTCCCCTGGCACCAAGGGGCAATTTAGCATGGCCAAACCACCTATTATGTACATTTTTGGACTGTGGGAGGAAACCAGAGCACCTGGAGGAAACTCATGCAGACACAGGGAGAACATGCAAACTCCTCACACACAGTGACCCAAGCTGGGAATCGAACCCGGGTCCTTGGTGCTGTGAGGCAGCAGTGCTAGCCACTGTGCCACACACACATCACCCCTTCTCTCTTCCCCAACCTCAAAGCCTAATTTTTCAGTTTACCCGCCATTCACTTCGCCAAAGAGTAAACAATGTGCAGGGGTACGAGGAAAAGGCAGGAGACATGGTGAGGAGGCAGGAGGTTCAGGGAGGAGATGAGGAAAAATGTTTTTACCCAGAGGGTGGTGACGGTCTGGGTTGTGCTGCCTGGGAGGGTGGTAGAGGAGAGTTGTCTCACATGTTTTAAAAAATATTTGGATGAGCACTTGGCACGTCATAACATTCAAGGCTGTGGGGCAAGTGCTGGTAAATGGGATTAGTTTAGGTGTTTCTGATGTGTTGGTGAAGACTCGATGGGCTGAAGGGCCTCTTCTACACTGTTCAACTCTATGATTCTAGTTGACCAGTTTTGGCAAATCGCTCGGATAATGGGAGATGCAGGAGTAATACCCATTCTCCCACTCAGCTAAGTCCATGTGCACTTTTCACTAACAGTCACTGGAGAATAAGCATGGGTGTTGATTTTTGTCCTCTAATCCACAGAAGTTGAGGCTCGTTGCTGTTGTCAAAATGCTCATCCTTGTGTTCAAGTTGCTTCATGGTTTGGTCCCTGCTTTCCCACTATCCCTGGTCAATCCAGCAACCTCACATCCAAAGAACAAAGAACAGTACAGTATAGGAACAGGCCCTTTGGCCCACCAAGTCTGTACTGACACTGATGTCTGTCTAATCTAATATTTTCTTGCCTCTACATGGTCCATATCCCTCTCTTCCCTGCCTGTTCACATATCTATCCAGATGCCTCTTGAACGTTGTTACAGAATCTGCTTCCACCACCGCCTCTGGCAGCGCGTTCCAGGCATTCCCCACCCTCTATGTGAAGAACTTACCCTTGTATCTTTTTTAAACTTTCCCCCTCTCACTTTTAACCTGTGTCCCCGGGTAATTGACCCTTCGACCCTGGGGAAAAAATCTCTGACTATCCACTTTATCCAAGCCTGTTGTAATCTTGTAAACCTCTATCAGATCCCCCTCATCCTCCGATGCTCCAACGAAAACAATCCAAGTTTGTTCAACCTTTCTTCATAGTCCATATTCTCCAAACCAGGCTATATCCTGGTAAATCTCTTCTGCACCCTTTCATAAGAACATAGGAACATAAGAAATAGGAGCAGGAGTAGGCCATCTAGCCCTTCGAGCCTGCCCCGCCATTCAGTAAGATCATGGCTGATCTGAAGTGGATCAGTTCCACTTTCCCGCTTTCTCCCAATAAGCCTTAATTCCCTTGTCTGTCAAAAACCTATCTACCCGTGACTTAAATATATTTAGCGAGGTAGCCTCCACCACTTCAATGGGTAGAGTATTCCAGAGATTCACCACCCTTTGAGTGAAGAAGTTGCTCCTCAACTCCTTTCTAAACTGCGACCCCCACCCCCCCTTATCTTGAGGCTGTGCCCTCTAGTCCTGCTGTCCTTTCTGAGCGGGAAGAATCTCTCTACCTCTACTCTATCCATCCCTTTCATTATCTTATATGTCTCTATAAGATCCCCCCTCATCCTTCTAAACTCCAACGAGTACAGACCCAGTCTATTCAGTGTCTCTTCATAGTCTAACACCCTCATCTCCGGTATCAGCCTAGTGAACCTCCTCTGCACTCCCTCCAAAGCCAAATGCACCAACATCCTTCCGGTAGAGCAGTGACCAGGATTGTACACAATACTCCAAATGCGGCCTAACCAAAGTCTTATACAGCTGCAACATGATTTTCCAATTCCTACACTCAACACCCTGACCAACGAAGGCCAGCATGCCATATGCCTTCTTGACTGCCTTGTCCACCTGAGTTGTCACTTTCAGGAAACTGTGGATCTACATACCTAGATCCTCTGTAAGCTAGTATTTCGAAGGGCTCTACCGTTTACTGTATACTTTCCTTCTGCAGTATCCAGCACGATGGCACATCTCTGGTCCCTCACAGCGTCAGGGATCTGGCTTCAAGTCCCAGCTTCAACTGACTCAAGAACAGCTTTTTCCCTGTTGCCATCAGACTTTTGAATAGACTCAGTTGATCTTTCTCTACACCCGAGCTATGACTGCAACATTACATTCTGCACTCTCTTGTTTCCTTTTATATGAACTGTATGTTTTGTCTGTATAGCACGCAAGAAACAATACTTTTCACTTTATACAAATACACATGACAATAATAAATCAAATCAAATCAGATCAAATCAAAAAGTCTTTGTGAAGTTTGCACGTTCTCCTCGTGTCTGCGTGGCTTTCCTCCGGTTTCCTCCCACAATCCAAAAGACGTGCCGATTAGGTGTATTTGTCATGCTAGATTCTCCCTCAATGTAACTGAACAGGCGCCGGAGTGTGGTGACAAGGGGATTTTCACCGTAACTTCATTGCATTGTTAATGTAAGCCTATTTGTGACACTAATAAATAAATTTCAAGACATAAATTAGCCTGTAAACGTATAAAAAGAAATCTCCATGATCTTCCAATTCTGGCCTCTTCAGACTCCCTGATTTTGATTTAAAGCACGGCACAGTTGATTTGGTGGGGAGCTTTAGAATTTTCTCTCTAACCCTCTATCCCTTGCTTTCTCTCTCTCCTCCTCCAAGGCCTCCCTTGAAACCTACCTCTTTGACTAAGCTTTTGTGTCACCTGTCCTAATATCTCTTTTTTGGATCAGTGTTGGTTTTTGTTCGATGCCTCTTGTGTTTGTTGAAGTTAAAGGCACGATATAAACGTTAGCATCCCCTGTGTCGCTGCGGTGTTATTGATCACTTTGCTTAGAGAGCTGACAAGTGATTCAGTCTTTGCGAGGAACATTTTGTGGTGAGCGTGCTTCAGTGCCTAAAGCCACGTGCATTTATTCAGCTGTTGAGCATGAGAGCTAAAAATATTCTTAAGCGATTAGCTTAATAAAACAAAACAAATTTCAGTCAAAATGAGCCAAGCTTCTATAGGTTTGTTGTAATTAATTCACATTAAAATTCAGTTCAATTCAATTCAACTTCATTGTCATTGTACAGTGCACACAATACAAACGCAATGAAAAGTGAGCTTGCTGGCTCCCAAGATACCAAGAGGAAAGCAAATGCAAGTCGTCATTATAAAATTGAGTGTGTACGTGCGTATTGCTCAATACCCGTCGCCTGGCAATATGTTAAGTGAACTGGCTAACGGCTCTGGGGAAGAAGCTGTTCCTTAGCCAGATTGCATGTGCTTGAATGCATCTGTGGTGCCTCCCAGATGACTGGGGGGATGGCGTGGATGGGGGGGATAGAGGCAAACAGCCTGTGGCTGGGATGGCTGGGATCCCTCGTAATGCTGAGAGAGTTTTAAGTGCTTCTGAAGTAAAAATTCATTTATTGTTGATGTGGGGATGCTGTAAACTTGGAAATAAATGCCAAATGTTAGAAGGCACACAGTAGGTTAATGGAAGAGTATCGATGAACATTGTTTGTATTTCTCTTCGTCAGAACTTGTCGAATCTGTTAACAGGAATAAATAAGGTTTTTTTGATTATCCCCATGACTGGGAAATCACTGATTGGCCTCTTTGTACGACCCATTGAATACGATTAACTCACCAGGCGGAGCTTGTATACTGAGCCCTTTATAAAGTAGGACCTTGAGTGGGTCCATTATGGCATTGTCCCGATTGGGACCTGTTTGTGTTCATCACAGGCTTGTGGTTTTTGCTTTCCTTTATTTGTTGCAATGAAGCTCCATTCCTTTATATCAGACTCCTGGAATTATTATCATTTTCCAAACCTGTCAATCCTAGTTTAAGCTGAATTATTTTCTAAGGTTTGTCTCTGTCCACATAGTTAGCACAGTGGAGGCTCCACTGGCACCTTGCCACCTCTCAATCATAGTAGCTCTAAGCAACCAGCGTTTATGTCATGTATGGAGATCAGGCAAAGATTGGCTGTGAATTGTTTAAGGTTCCTTTCTTTGGCTTAACTTGGACAATAGATCTGCCGATTTATTAGAAATGAAGAACAAATAAGTTGAATTCAAATTTCAGCAGCAGCTATTCAAGAAAAAAATCTTCACAATCTGTGTATTTTGGGGCAATATGTTGTTTATAGCAGAGAAATCAGTGTTGGTAGATGGAATTTATGACTCAGCAAGTGTTAACATTTTGCCATGCAATTTCACGAACTGTGGCACCAAGATTTAACCGACTGACTGATATGGGAATATATTACATCTACATGACGCAATGAAACAGGAGGATTTAACAGCATTTAGTGTTGTCGCTAGTTCCTAACGCACAGACTGCAATCAGTAAGGGTAGGCAACAACACCTCCTCCACGATCATCCTCAACACCAGTGCCCCACAAGGCTGTGTCTCAGTCCTTTACTATACTCCTTATATATCTGAGACTGTGTGGCCAAATTCCCCTCCAACTCTATTTCCAAGTTTGCTGATAATACCATCATAGTGCATCAAGATAGAAATCTGGTGAACTGGTGCAATGACCATAATTTTTCCCTCAGTGTCGACAATATGAAGGAGATAGTCACCGACTTCAGGAAGCATGGTGGAGAAAATGCCCTCGTCTACATCAATGGGGATGAAGTACAAATAGTCGAAAACTTCAAGTTTTCGGTGTCCAGATTACCAACAACTTGTCCTGGTCCCTCCATGCTGACACTGTAGTTAGGAAAGCCCACTAATGCCTTTACTTTCTCAGAAGACCAAGGAAATCTGGTACATCCAGACCATAGAAAGCATTCCTTCTGGTTGTATCACAGCTCAGTATGGCTCCTGCTCTACCCAAGACACTACAAAACTACAAAGAGTCATTAATGAAGTCCAGTCTATCACTCAAACCAGCCTCCCATCCATTGACTCCGCCTACACTTCCCACTGCCTCAGTAAGGCAGTCAACATAATTAAGGACTCCACGCACCCCAGACATAGTCTCTTCCACCTTCTCCGTTGGGAAAAAGATACAAAAGTTTGAAGACATGTACCAACCAACTCAAGAACAGCTTCTTTCCTGCAGCCATCCGATGTTTGAATGGACCTACTTCAAAAAAAGTTGACCCTTCTCTTAAGTAAGAATAAGAAATAGGAGCAGGAGTAGGCCATCTAGCCCTTCGAGCCTGCCCCGCCATTCAATAAGATCATGGCTGATCTGTTGTGGCTCAGTTCCACATTCCCGCCCTCTCCCCATAACCCTTAATCCCATCTTCACCCTAACAATGACTGGACTCTGAATTCTGTACTCTCTCATTTCCTTTTCTGTGAATGGTATGCTTTGTCTGTATATACAAATAATACCTTTCACCTTATATTAATACATGTGATAATAATAAATCAAATCATATCAAATAGCACTTCATGAAATGTAATGATGATACATTACCACACTGGCCAAATTTGCACAAGTTATTCAGGTCTGAAATCATGCCAGTTGTCAACCGTTCATCAAAATTGAAAATTTCATGTTAAACAAGCCTCATTGGAAAGGTGGACAGAAATGTTGCTATCCAACCCTGAACTTGCCCTTTTCTGACTGAAGAACATTCAAATATCACAGCAGCAAGTGTGTTCTTTTATGAGGAATCCAGCTACATGTTGTGATGGATGAGTCAAAGTTTTCATACTCAACCCACTTAAGCTGTGATAAATACCTAGCCGTATAATGAAATATATCGTACTTCCAAACTTGGAGAAAACATTTGAACTGCACAACACTTTGATGGAGGATTGATTTTTTTGAAAAGCTGTAAGTGATGGAAATCTAGCATTGGACAGAAAATGCAGGAGATATACAACAGGAGGGTCGCTAACTTTTTCAATTGCATAACGTGGGCAATATCAACTCATTGCCTGGTATAGACCTCTCCCAATTCAGATTAAACAAAAATGGAGAGAACGATGTAATGACAGCCAATCCTATCTCCGAGGTAAGCTATTGAACTCAGTGTGGTGGTTATAGGGCACTACATTTGGTTAGAGGAAAGAAGAAAGCTTTAAAAATAATCCTATCAACATCAACTAAGGCTAGTTGGAAGTTTCAGTGCATGGGCTAAACGATCAATTCTAATAACTTTCCACAACTGACTGTTGAGTCTCATAAATATATATACTATATATATGTTCAACAGATCATAGAATTATAGAAGGACAGTGCAGAATGAGGCCACTCACTCCATCAAGCCTGAGGCAACAACATTCCCACCCAGGCCCATCCCTGCAAACCCATACATTCACTATCCTCCCTGACACTTACGGGCAATCAAGCACCTACCTTGCACATCTTTGGACTGTGGGAGGAAACTGGAGCACCCAGAGGAAACCAACGCAGTCCCAGGGACAACGTGCAAACTCCGCACAGTCAACCAAGGCCGGAATTGAATTCTGGTCTCTGGCAATGTGAGAGAGAAGTGTTAATCATTGTGCCACTGTGATGTCCGTAGATGCCAGAACAAGGTTGTGGCAGGCATCTGGCTATTAATGGCATCATGCCCTCAGCAACCACAAGAGCTTCTAGAGAGCAAGGAAGAAATTGAGAGGATTACTTAACACAGAATCACTCAGGAATGCATTTGAGCACTAATTATGAGATGTTTGTGTACTGTTTTTTATTTTTCGCTCCAATAAGTACAGAAACCAAGGTCCAGACTTTTTGCTCCAGGTTCAAGTGCATAGAGGCAGGATTTCTTGTCTTAGGAACCCAACCTTCAAAAATGCCTGCCTGGACATCGGATTTTCGTTTGAACAGCGATGTTGGTGGGGGGATGCAGGGCGGCAGAGGGTGGGTGGTTGATGGGCTGGATTAAAAGTTGAGGCAGGTGATCTCAGAAGATCTGAGGAGGCTGTGGGTGCAGAGATGGGCTGTGCAGTAGGCCTCCCAATGGCGCTGTTTCCAAAAGCAAAACAAAATGAAATAAATGCAACACATCCATCACCCCCTCACGCCAAGCAAACTCTCCACACCCCACCCATGCCACCTCCTGCACCCACCCATACCTATAAACTTTTACAGCCTGTATTCCAACCACTGCTCCTTTACCCATCTCCCATGGTTCTTTATAGCCCCAATGCCAACTTAGTGCCAATTCATGTCAACCCATGCCCCACCAGTGCCCCCTTTGCCCTTGTACCTACCATATCAACTTACCCATTCTCCACTATGGGCAGACCTCAAAACCCACACAGAGATGGGATAATGAAGTTCCATAAAATAAAATTCTAAGTGTCCATTGCAGACTTCAACATAATGAGAAAACATATTCATTCATAAAAAAACACTCCATTAACAATTCTTTAATGAAACAAAGCCTTTTAACAACAAACATTTTATTCATTGAAAATCTCTTGTAACAACAAGCACTGTCATGAACAGTTCCACATCAATGAGTCTATATTCACCTGTAACTATGAATCAAACTGGAATGGCACCCTACTGTGATAATGGGTGGTCATGAAATCAGTCATGCAGTACTAATCCAGTAATGGAAGCATTCAGATGTCTGTCACTCAACAGCATGAAGTAGCAAGCAATCCTTCTTCATACCACTCCACATATTTTATTTTAAAGACTTAATGGTCAGGATTTTGAAATGTTTTGACAGCTTCCTTGGATAGGTCATCTTATCACTTTTGATGTTTCTCTTTGAATGTCCTATAGATAAGTGCTTCTGACAGTTTTGAAATCTGTTTTTGACAGATCCTTTAATAGTTCCAATGAGCATGACAATAATGAGTTTATGCAGTTTTCTGCACATTTATGCCTACATTTAACAATTCCAAAAGGCTACTTAACTCCGTTAAAGAATGCCTGACCTCCATCAAAGGACAGCTAATCTCTGCAAAAGGCAGCTTGCCTCCACAAAGGGGTATCTTAAATCACTATCCAAATTAATCCACCAAGTTAGTTCAGGTGGCTGGGTAGCTGATGTGGATCCAATTGGTGTAAATATCACAGAGTTTCATTCCCATTCTGGCTGGGATGATTTTAGGACCTGTCTCCTTACCCTGCTGATAGTGGGAATTGTAATACTATAGCCGGACCTGCCTTTGGGCAGAAAACTGAAGAAGAATATTGGGATAATACTACCTTTCTGCCAAACTCCAGGGAAATCCTAGTGACACAGTGGTTAACACTGCGGCCTCACGGCACTAGGGACCCGTGATTCCCTGCTTGGGTTACTGTCTGAGCGGAATCTGCACATTCTCCCCGTGTCTGCATGGGTTTCCAGGTGCTCCAGTTTCTTCCCACAGTCGAAAAGACATGCCGGTTAGGTTCATTGGCCGTGCTAAATTTTCGCTCACTGTACCCGAACGGGCACCAGAGTTTAGCAGCTGGGGGATTTTCACAGTAACTTCATTGCAGTGTTAATGTAAGCATCTCTCGTGACACTAATAATTAATTTTGCACATTTTATGAATGAATCATTTTTTCTCAAGTTATTGGATCTTAGGTACTACCCCCTAACTATGTTTTGGACTGGCTTACTGCTAACAGATCAGTGTTGTATAATTTACACAAGAGGTTATTGCAGAAGGTCGAGGGACATGGAGTTGGGGGTAGGGTGTTAGCGTGGATAGAGGATTGGTTGTCAAATAGGAGGCAGAGAGTGGGGGTCAACGGGTGCTATTCGGATTGGCGGATGGTGACTAGTGGAGTGCCCCAGGGGTCGGTGCTGGGGCCTCAGCTTTTTACCATTTATATAGATGATCTGGAGGAGGGAACTGAGTGTAGAGTGTCGAAATTTGCTGATGACACCAAGATTGGGGGAACGGCAAATTGTGCGGAGGGTGTGGAGAGTCTACAGAAAGATCTAGATAGGCTCGGCGAATGGGCCAGAAAATGGCAAATGGAATTTAATGTTGGCAAGTGTGAGGTGGTCCACTTTGGTAGGAAGAATGGTAGGAAGGACTATTACTTACGGAGCGAAAAACTGCAGCAGGCGACGGTGCAGAGGGACCTCGGGGTCCTTGTGCATGAGTCGCAAAAACCCAGCTTGCAGGTGCAGCAGGTGGTCAGGAAGGCAAATGGAATGCTGGCCTTCATAGCGAGGGGGATTGAATATAAAAGTAGGGAGGTCTTGCTGCAGCTGTATAGGGCATTGGTGAGGCCGCAGCTGGAGTACTGTGTGCAGTTTTGGGCGCCGCACCTGCACAAAGATATTTTGGCCTTGGAGGGAGTGCAGAGGAGGTTTACTAGGCTGATACCGGAGTTGAGGGGGTTGAGCTATGAGGAGAGGCTGAATAAACTGGGCTTGTACTCGTTAGAGTTTAGAAGAATGAGGGGAGATCTCATTGAGACGTATAAGATGATGAATGGGATGGATAGGATAGAGGTGGAAAGATTCTTCCCGCTCAAAAAAGACAGTAGGACTAGGGGGCACAGCCTCAAGATAAAAGGGGGGCGGTTTAGAACGGAGTTGAGGAGGAACTTCTTCACTCAAAGGGTGGTGAATCTCTGGAATTCTCTGCCCGTTGAAGTGGTGGAGGCTGCCTCGCTAAATATTTTTAAGACACGGGTTGATGGGTTTTTGATAGGCAAGGGGATTAAGGGTTATGGGGAGAGGGCGGGAAAGTGGAACTGAGCAGCGACAGATCAGCCATGATCTTATTGAATGGCGGGGCAGGCTCGAAGGGCTGGATGGCCTACTCCTGCTCCTATTTCTTATGTTCTTATGTTCTTAATACCTCAAAAAAGTGCAAACAAAGGTGTAATAGCCTGTGCCATCTGAATGGTCAGACAAAATCAGGAAATAGTGAAATTCTGAAAGGTGTTTATCAGAAATTTTAAGGAGAGAAATAGTTAGCATGTAGCGTGTGGAAAACTTCTGAGAGTTTGTCTGTGGCAAGTTCTGCTGACAGAAAGTAGGCAGGAGAAAATGATAACAATAAATTTAAGCTTATTTATTACTGTCACAAATAGGCTTACATTAACACTGCAATGAAGTTATTGTGAAGATCCCCTAGTCGCCACATTCCGGCACCTGTTTAGGTACACTGAGGGAGAATTTAGCACAGCCAATGCATCTAACCAGCACACCTTTCAGAAGGTGGGAGGAAACTGGAGCCCCCAGGTGGAACCTACGCAGACAGAAGGAGAACGTGCAGACCCCACACAGTCACAGTCATGTTCATCGGATAAACATATGGATGATATTGGAATAGTGTAGGTTAGATGGGCTTTAGGTTGGTTTCACAGGCCGGCGCAACATCGAGGGCTGAAGGGCCTGTACTGCGCTGTAATGTTCCATGCTCTGTGACAGTGACTTAAGCCAGGAATCGAACCCTGGTCCTTGGCACTGTGAGAGAGCAATGCTAACCACTGTGCCAACACCCTTCCAATTTTTCAGTTTACACTCCTGTCACTGCACCAAAGAGTAAATAATGAACAGGGGTATGGGGAAAAGGCAGGAGCCATGGCGCCATTGTGACATTAAGTCAGTTAAGGTCACTTCAAATTTTTTTAAAGTGGCCGCTAAGAAATGTAATGGCCTACACAGATTTTAAACTAAATTTAAAAGAAGTGCCAAGAATACTTAGTTTATCATTTATATGCTTTAGAATGTGACTACTAGTTTAGGAATATAACTTTTAGGTTAAAAGTTTAAAAGATTAACAGTACAGAAATAGAAACCTCTGATTGAGAAACTAAGAAATTAATGCAGCTCAAACAAGTTTGGAGTGAATGACACTTAAAAGGTTGGGGCCATGTTGACT
The DNA here is from genome assembly GCF_965287045.1 of Carcharhinus amblyrhynchos. Lineage (NCBI taxonomy): Eukaryota > Metazoa > Chordata > Chondrichthyes > Carcharhiniformes > Carcharhinidae > Carcharhinus > Carcharhinus amblyrhynchos. Next base: position 131,461,510 of record NC_137327.1, read on the forward strand.
TAAAAGGTTAACAGCTAGAACGATAAGATCATCAGGAGGCCACATGCCAATGTAGCTGAAGAATTGGAGACGTGATATTTCCTGTTACTCCGGTAAAAGGTTGAAGTAATTCACGTGGTTTCCCAGAACTAAAGGAAAATTTAGAATTAGAAGGTAACTGATTTGCCTTCCTGATTGAGAACAGGCCTTTTGCCCCAGATTGCAATAGAGGTGGCTGCGGCTCAGTGAGGTCATTTGTTTGTGAGTTTATCTTTTGTGAATTCAGTTAGGGCACAGCCAGCATGTAGGGGTTGGTTAATACTCGGAAAAGCAGCTAAAAGGCTGAGGGGGGAGTTTGACTGCTCCAATGCAGGGGAGGGGGTGTTGGGGGAGCTGGGGGGAACAGGGGAAGGGGACATAAAATTCAGCAAGCCATTCAAAAGCCCATTGACTTCAGCGGGACTGGAAAATCCTACCAGTTGGAGGGGCCATATATGTTAACCTTGTGTCAACTTGGAGTCCTATGTAGTCCATTGGAAATTGAGAAATAAAAGCAGATCTATACATGATGCAGAGCAAATATTGTCCATGATGCAGCCTACAGTGGTATTCATTGTAGGACAAGTGGCTGTTCACACCATGCTCCCTCTGTAGTGAGGTCAGAGACTTTAGTGCCCAGTCAGATCTCCGTTCACTGCAGCGGGATGGGAAAATCCCACCGGCATGATCGGCCGTAACATTCCAGCCAAAATTAGAAAGGAAAAGGTTGACGGGAAACTTTGTTTCATTGGAAGCTAAAGGAAGAAATCTGTGGTCATCCTCAATACAGATTAGTTAACTTCATGGCAGTTGGAGTTCTGGAAATAATCAGCCGAGGTGCACTTGTAGCCATGGCATTGGGTTACTGGAAATGAAGGATGTTTCCTGATGTTTTAAACCACTGAGCAGGAGTTGAATGAAAGCCCGTTTTTGTGAAATCTACAGCCATAAATTTGATAAAGAAGTTGGAGGGTTGCTTTGCCAAAAGCCAATGGAGGGACCACCATAAAATCTTGTACCTTTGTGAATACCTGAAACGTAGAAGAGAAATCAGATTGAAATTTGGAGAGTAGTGATGGTGGCACAGTGGTTAGCATTGCTGCCTCACAGGGACCCGGGTTCAATTCCTAGCTTGGGTGACGGTCTGTGTGCAGTTTGCACGTTACCCTCATGCCTGTGTGATTTTCCTCCACGTATTCCAGTTTCCTCTCAGAGTCCAAGTATGTGCAGGTTAGATGGATTGGCCATGTTAAGTTGCTCCTCAGTGTCAAGGAGACTAGCAAGGATGTTATGGGGATAGGGACTGGGTGGGATTGTCGGTGGAGGCTCGATGGGTCAAATGGCCTCTTTTTGCACTGTAGGGATTCTATGTAACTATGTAACACCTGATTCTAGCATCAGGGAAAGCGAATGAACATTAATGAACACCTACACCCAAGCTATGACTGTAACACTACATTTTGCAGTCTCTTGTTTCCTTCTCTATGAACGGTATGTTTTGTCTGTATAGCGCGCAAGAAACAATACTTTTCACTGTATGTTAATACATGTGACAATAATAAATCAAATCAAATCAAAAAGATTGCAAACAATAGTTAAACTCCTGGGGCAGCCGGAGGGGAGGTACAGGGAATAGAAAGTAAAACTCAGTTGCTAGCATAAGCTTTATAAGTCAGACTGTTAATAGAACTTACTCTATTTAATTCTTTTTGACAGACAAATGGGCCAATTCTACCATTTTTATTCTAAGCGCTGGGCGGACTTGAAATGGGGGAGGGTTTTGGATTCGGCTTTTAGGCCAGTTTTCAGTCCCAGCCATACACACTCTGCCTGCAATGTTTTGAACACTGCAGGAGCCAGTGGGCGGGCTTGCCATGCCCAAAAGCCTTCCGAGGGAGGTAGTGCGCATGTGCAGGTCTCTGATGCTGCACATGCACTTAAGCAGTAGCAGGGGTCTGGCAGACAAAGAGAGAGGTGTCAGGCCCCTGCTGCTGCAGCCTGCCTAAAGCAGCCCCTCCCCCCTGCAATCAGGGGGACCCATGGCCCAAGATGCAGCTCCCGCCGACAACCCTCCCCCACTGATTGTAGACCTGCTACCCTCCTCCAACCAATAGCAGACCCACCTCCCTCCCCCCACCGATTGGTGCAGAGTGACAGTGGGCCTCTTCTCCCTCCCTCTCCCCAACAATCCCTGCAAAGTGTCACTGGGCCCCTCTCCCCATTACCCCTCCCCATTAGTCTCTCCCCATTGGTCCTACCCAGACTGGCCCCACCCACATTGACCCCATCTCCACTGGCCCCTCCCCTGCTTGCCCTTCCCCCATTATCCCCGTCCCCTGGCAGTGCCCGGTGGATATTGTTCAGGTGCCCTGGAGGCATTGCTCAGGTGCCAAATTGGCATTGCCCAAGTGCCAGTGTGGCACTGCCAGTCCAGCACTGCCCAAAAGGGCACCCCCCTCCCACTTGCCCGCAGCCTCCCTAGGGGACCTCAGTGGCCTCTGGTTCCACCGGAAAGCCCAAGTCGACTGCCTCCCCCCCCCACTTCATGGCGAGCATGTCTATTCCTCGCTGATGAGAACCTTCCCTGGAGAGGTCACATAGAGGATCGGACCTGGATGATTGAGCTCTGGGCTCACTAAGCAGATGCAAATATAAATTTTGATAAATTAATATTTATATTAATTTAAATATATTAACCTGCCTCTTGGCCATTTGTGGCGAGAGGCTAACGGCGCTGGTATAATGGTGACAGTTGCGAAACCGGCATCCATCGCGCTCAACGCTTTATGGACCATTTTATTACTGCGTCATGCCTGAAAATGGATGCAATGTGATGGTAAAATTGTCCTGAATAAAGGTTTTTTTGTTTACAAATGTGAAATATTGTGGTCTCGTTCTGTCGGTTAATTGTTGGGCGTTCAGATTTCTTCTTTAATGATAACAGACCATAACTGGATTGTAACGTGAACATTACCTGAAAGATGGTGACTCCTATTGTCCAGCATTCCTTCAATACTACATTGGAGAGTCACAGAATCATAGAACTCTACAGTGCAGAAAGAGGCCCTTCGGTCCATCGAGTCTGCACTGAAAACAATCCCACCCCAGGCCCTATCCCCATATCCCTACATATTATACCCACTAATCCCTCTAACCTACGCATCCCTGGACACACTAAGGGGCAATTACTTAGCATGGCCAATCAACCTAACCCGCACATCTTTGGACTGTGGGAGGAAACCGGAGTACCCAGAGGAAACCCACGCAGACACGAGGAGAATGTGCAAACTCCACACAGACCTAGTTCTTGTGTGCAATCTCCTGGGGTGTAGGTGATCCCACAACCTATTGGCAGTGAGCGGGTGGTAAGCTGCCCTTTATTACATATACATGTTGGCCCCAATTACATTATTGGAACTTGACTGTGTCTGTGAATAAAAGTTAGAAACAAGAATTTTGGTAAGAGTACTTTGGAATGATATTTCTTCGGAGTTGCAAGAAATTTGACACTGAACGCCCACATAAATTTCTGATCTCTGTCATATTAAGGGAGAAGAGTGCAAGCATCCAAACAACTTTCATCCATATCCTTGTCAAAATGAGATGCTGGGGAATCATTTATAGTTTTACTGACAATGGGTTGAAGTATACAGTAATGTTACTTGCACACAAAAAATAGAAAATGCTGGAAAATCTCAGCAGACCTGACAAAATCTGTGGCGAGAGAATAGGGCCAACATTTCGAGTCTGGATAACCCTTCATCAGCGCTGTTACTTGCACACTAGGTTATGTGGGAGATATCATAATGAAAAGCCAAAATTGAGGAGCAAATGTGTACAATAATTTGAGGCAGTTATTTTGACATCTCTCTTTATGACATTTCAGACAGTACGTGGTCTCTAAGGAAGCAGTTGGAATGCGAGGATGGTTCAGAGCCACACTTATTAATCAAACAGAAGAATATAAAAGTCAGAAATCATTATGGTTCACTGAGAGAGTTCTTCAACATTCTAAATGTTAACCAGACAGATCAACCTGTCACTGAAATAAGGGGAGACAGATTGTTTTGCATATTCCTGATTTCTTTCAGCTCTTTTCAAGTGTGAATTCACTTACAGTCCAAGCTCGTTCTTGCTGGAGCTCTTAATTAATGTCAGAAGAAATGGAATAAGCGGACTAGCTATCATTAGATTTTATCTGAATAAACTTGAATTCGAGAGCTCAAGAAACAAACTTCATTAGATTTTTGGGTCAGGAGGGGGCAATCCCACAACATTTCCTGCCCTTCACTGTGTGGCAATGGAAATACTTTGCCTTATGCTTTCATGGGGTCAATCCAGATGTGCACCCATCAACAGGTCAACATCTTCAGGACTCCAGCTGAAATATGTTCAACAACTTTCTAATCATTTGATTTTGATTTGATTTATTATTGTCACATGCATTAACATGTAGCAAAAAGTATTGTTTTCTTGTGCACTATACAGACAAAGCATATCCTTCATAGAGAAGGAAAGGAGAGAGTGCAGGATGTAGTGTTACAGTTATAGCTAGGGTGTAGAGAAAGATCAACTTAATGGCAAGGTAAGTCCATTCAAAAGTCTGACAGCAGCAGGGAAGAAGCTGTTCTTGAGTCAGTTGGAACGTGACCTCAGAGTTTTGTATCTTTTCCCGAAGAAAGAAGGTGACGAGAGAACTCCAGGGCATGTGGGATCCTTAATTATGTTGGCTGCTTTGCAGAGGCAGTGGGGAGTGTAAACAGAGTCATTGGATGGGAGGCTGGTTTGCATGATGGATTGGGTTACATTCATGACCTTCTGTAGCTCCTTGCGTTCTTGGGCAGAGCAGGAGCCACACCAAGCTGTGATACGATCAGAAAGAATGCTTTCTATGGTGCATCTGTAAAAGTTGGTGAGAGTCATAGCTGACATGCCAAATTTCCTGGGTCTTCTGAGAAAGTAGAGGCATTGGTGGGCTTTCGTAACTATAGTGTTGGCATGTGGGGGCGGGGGGGGGGGGGGGGGAGCGGGGGGGGGGGGGGGGGGGTAAGCGTTGGCGAGGACAGGTTGTTGGTGACCTGGACACCTAAAACTTGAAGCTCCTGACCTTTTCTACTTTTGTCAGCACAGGCCAGAAAGGTAGGTGCAAAAGTATGTGTCAATGTGCAACATTCTCTTGTGACATTGCTGAGTTTTAGAAACCTTTTTTTTGTTCCTGGAAAAGCAGGATCTGAAATTCCACTGGGACCTATGAATTCTCTCCATGACAATACTGCAACTCTAAAGGGAAAGATAAAATCCATTATCCCCATTCCATAGGGGTTCTGGTGGTCACCGCTGGAGTTACCAATGGGAAACCAGTGGAATTCCGTAGAATGTTAGACCAGTTGCAAGACAGTGCAGTATAACCCAGAATAGTGCTGTCACTGTAAGTAATTCAGTACTTCCCTGCTCACTCAACTTAAAACAAAATTAAGGTGTGATTAAAAAGGCACAGAGTAAATAAACAACCACAGATTACTATTGATTCATTCATGACATCATTGATTTTTGCCAAGGTTTTTGTCCTTAGCTACTCTACCCCAATGATAACGGTACAGTGTCACAGTGGTTAGCACTGCTGCCTCATAGCGCCAGGGACCCAGGTTCGATTCCTGGCTTGGGTCACTGTCTGTGTGGAGTTTGCACATTCTCCCCGTGTCTGCGTGGATTTCCTCCGGGTGCTCCGATTTCCTCCGATGAAGTCCAAAGATGCGCATGTTAGGTGGACTGGCCATGCTATATTGCCCGTTAGTGTCAGGGGAGAGTAGCTAGGGTAATTGCAGGGGATTATGGGGATAGAGCCTCGGTGAGATGGTGGTTGGTTCAGAGTTGGTAGACCAAATGGCCTCCTTCTGCACTGTGGGATTCTATGGCTCTATGATACGCTGGACAGACCTGTTGCTAACCAATCAGTGCCAGTTTTGTTGTGTAATTTGCAACCCAGAGAAGTGCAGCAAATGTCACACTGAATTTGATGTGGTCATATGGCATATATCCTCTCTGATTTCTTGTGTTTTTGATCTGATTTTCCTTAAACCATACAATACCATCCAGTCTCTGCTCAGAGAGTTTGCCCTCAATAATTGAACAGCAGATACCGGATCTAAGCCATTTCCATTTGTGGAAATCAAACTCTTTCGCTACAGTTATAAATAACCGAACCCTAACAGGGAATATTTATCTTGGATCCTCAACTGGAAGTCAACCTAATTTACAGGCATGGCTTCCAATTGACCAGAAGCAGGTTAGAATCCTTACTGTGCAGAAGGAGGCTGTTCGGCCCATCAAGTCTGCACCGACCACAATCCCTCCCAGGCCCTATCCCAGTAACCCTACCTACTTATCCTGTTAATACCCTGACACTAGTGTCAATTTAGCATGGCCAATTAACCTAACCCACACATCTTTGGACTGCAGGCTAGATACTATTTCCAGTGGGAGCATGGGAATGGAGGGGTGGAGGGGGGAGGGCTGATCTAATTCCTTGACTTGAGCTTTTAAAGAATTTACACAACACGTGACTGCAATCCACCTGGTTTTGTGGTTAAAATTCACCCTGAGTACAACAGCCCAGGCCAACACTCCAATGTACTCCAATCCAATCGACTGTGGGAGCCCTGTAATGTTGGAGCTACAGTTTTCAAATGAGAGTTTCCATCTAAGGAGCTGAACTTGATGTGGGTGCCAGAGGCCCTGATGGAGGGCTGGAGAGATAGATCCTTGAGGCTTTTGCAATTTACCTTTTTGGCCAAACATTTGGTTAGATTTATCTTTAAGGCACCCCTATGAAATACCTTGGAGAGTTAACAGTGTTATACAAATGTGTGTGTTGTCGTTGCTATATTTTGTGGGCTAAACATGAGGGGATGATTGTCACGCGGTCAATGCAAATCTCAGTAATCCAAAGCTTTGGGGCTTCTCGGTATTTTTCAAGTCTAGTTATGAAATTAGGTTGTTAGTCATTCAAGGATACAGCTACTCTGTCTTGGTCTTTGCTGGGAGATTGATTCTGAGCCCATCCTGTATCATTGAGACTGGAGATCCTGCCTTGGAAAGTTTCAGTAGTTCACCACCAGTGCCGGCTGCCCAGCAGATGTTTAATGCGCCGAGGAGTGTTGGAGGTGGGATTTCTGCTCCTCACTTGGGGGAAGGCCAGCTTCAGAGAGCTGTTGGGCTGGGGTACATAAGAACATAAGAACATAAGAAATAGGAGCAGGAGTAGGCCATCCAGCCCTTCGAGCCTGCCCCGCCATTCAATAAGATCATGGCTGATCTGTCGCTGCTCAGTTCCACTTTCCCGCCCTCTCCCCATAACCCTTAATCCCCTCTCCTATCAAAAACCCATCAACCCGCGTCTTAAAAATATTTAGCGAGGCAGCCTCCACCACTTCAACGGGCAGAGAATTCCAGAGATTCACCACCCTTTGAGTGAAGAAGTTCCTCCTCAACTCCGTTCTAAACCGCCCCCCTTTTATCTTGAGGCTGTGCCCCCTAGTCCTATTGTCTTTTTTGAGCGGGAAGAGTCTTTCCACCTCTATCCTATCCATCCCATTCATCATCTTATACGTCTCAATGAGATCTCCTCTCATTCTTCTAAACTCTAATGAGTACAAGCCCAGTTTATTCAGCCTCTCCTCATAGCTCAACCCCCTCAACTCCGGTATCAGCCTAGTAAACCTCCTCTGCACTCCCTCCAAGGCCAAAATATCTTTGCGCAGGTGCGGCGCCCAAAAATGCACACAGTACTCCAGTTGCGGTACCCAATCTCAAAAGGGGACCGGTAAGGGAGGCAAACTTTTGGGTCTGAGGCTCAAGCAGGGTGGTCTGCCGGGTGACACCCGCTCCCTGAACAAATCCTGCTAGCTCAAAAATCGGAGCCACGTGGGAAATGCCCATACATGGTCAATAATGGCCTCTTAAGGGTTACAATTTATATAGAAACATAGAAGATAGGAGCAGGAGGAGGCCACTCGGCCCTTCGAGTCTGTTCTGCCATTCATTATGATCACGGCTGATCATCTAACTCAATAGCCTAACTCTGTTTTCTCCCCATAACCTTTGATCCCATTCACCCTAAGTGCTACATCCAGCTGCCTCTTGAATACATTCAATGTTCTGGCATCAACTACTTCCTGTGGTAATGAATTCCACAGGCTCACCACTCTTTGGGTGAAGAAATGTCTCCTCACCTCCATCCTAAATGGTCTACCCTGAATCCTCAGGCTGTGACTCCCCCACCATCGGGAACATCCTCCCTGCGTCTACCCTGGCTAGTCCATAGAACCATAGAAACTCAACAGTGCAGAAAGATTTGGCCCATCAAGTCTGAACCAACCACAATTCCACACGGGCCCCACCCCCATATCCCTACATATTTACCCAATAATCTCTCTAACCTATGCATCTCCGGACATTAAGGAGGAACTTTAGCCTGGCCAAACGAACCTAACTTGCCCATCTTCGGACTGTGGGAGGAAACAGGAGCGCCCAGAGGAAACCCACGCAGACACGAGGAGAACGTGCAAACTCCACACAGACAGTGACCCGAGCCAGGAATCAAACCCAGGTCCCTGGAGCTGTGGAGCAGCAGTGCTAACCATTATGCTACCGTGCCGCCCTGTTAGAATTTTAGTCCTGTTAGAATTTTATAAGTCTCTATGAGATGCCTCTCTCATTCATCTGAGTTCCAGTGAAAACAACCTAACCTCATTAATCTCTCCTCGTACATCACTCCACCATTCCTGGAATCAGCCTGGCAAAACTTTGCTGCACTCCCTCGAGAGCAAGGATATCCATCTTCAGAAAGGGAGACCAAAACTGCCCACAGTACTCTAGATGGGGCCTCACCCAGGCCTTGTATAATTGCAACAACACACCCCTGAACTCGAAACCTCTACATTTTCTGCACAGAAAATGGCAAGATAATAAAAATAAAAGAAAGGAACGGTTATAAAAAAGAATGGATTCCCAGAGTGAATTTGCTCTTCCTGAAATCAGATAAGTGAAGTCACTGTGAAAGTTTTCACCCCTTTCCAAAGCAAATTGTACAGTCAAGAACGGAAATATTAATGGGCCCCTTATCACTGGGAGGTGGGTGTGGAGAGGCCGGGTGAAGCTTATGTGTCTAGCCCCTGCGCTCCATCGGCCGTGCTAATATCGTATTTATCTGCCTGTTATTGAAAATATTGTACAAATACCAACCCAATTGTTGCAAAAAGAAAATGTTCTGGAACTCGTGGCTAGTGCAGGTGGTGGAGGCAGCCATGTTACCAACATTCAAGGTGTATCTCGACAGACACATGAAGGGGAGGTGAACAGAAGGATAGAAACCGTATATCGGCGTGGGCTTGATGGGCTGAAGGGCCTGTTCCTGTGCTATATTGTTCTTTGTATAGAAAATAAGAAGGTGGCACTGTGGTTAGCACTGCTGCCTCACAGTGCCAGGAACCTGGGTTCAATTCCCAGCTCGGGTCACTGTCTGTGTGGAGCTGGCATGTTCCCCCCATGTCTGCGTGGGTTTCCCCTGAATGCTCCAGTTTCCTCCCACAGTCCGAAAGACTCGCTGGTTAGGTGCATTGACCCAATAGGTGCTGGAGGGTGGCGGCTAGGGGAATTTCACAGTGTTATTGCAGTTTCATTGCAGTGTTAATGTAAACCTTGTTTGTGACTAATAAATAAACTTTAACTTTAAGAAGTTGGATGTCCTAGGCTTTGCCCAATGGACAGGACAGGTGGGAGAGGGATTGGCAGGACATCCAAAGAATATTACGGGCACCCCCGCTGAAAACCGGTACCTTAAAGTGCTGCCTTTTACTTGTGTAGCATTTTTGTTTTGTCATGGTTGCTGTTCACTGCATCTCCTTTCTTGACATTGCAAAAATTTCATGTGTGTTACGCTGCCTTTAACAATACTAATTGCCAAGCATCTTCCACCGTCTCGGCCTGTGATCTGTCACTCTTGTGACTGCCTCTTGCTCACCCTGTCCCACACCAATTGTTGGTTGCCTTGCTTGGTAACAGAAGGAGAATTTTAATTTCCTCTGCCTATTTAAATGAACATTTCTGAGGCTTGCTTGGCATTCTGTCAAGGTTCCTGATGTGACTCATGTTGAAGAATAAGACAACATAACGTCAGCATATCTTTACATAGGAGGAATATCCAAATCTAAGTGCTAAGAGCTTATTGATGTGCATGAAGACCTTAGGATCAGGCAGAGCCCAGAGTATGTTTAAGTCGTAGCAAATGATAGACTGAATAAGGAGAAAGCGTTTCAACTGACAGGAAGGTGAGTAACCAAGATAATTGGAAAAGTTGCACATGTGGAAACTATTTTTTAAACTAGTGAGTTGGAATGGAACTCTTTAAACTTTATTTATTAGTGTCACAAGAGGGCTAACATGATGGCTGTGAAACGTGGACTGTGTATCGAAGGCACGCAAGACAGCTCAATCATTTCCACGTGACTTGTCTTCGCAGAATATTACGCATCCATTGGCAAGGCAAAGTACCAGACACTGAAGTTCTCTCTTGAGCAAGTCTACCATCATTCCACACACTGCTGATGAGAGCGCAGACCCGGTGGGCAGGTCATGTCATCCATATGCCAGACAAACGCATACCCAAGCAGTTCCTTTTTGGGGAATTCTCTGCTGGAAGATGCTCACATGGAGGGCAGAAGAAACATTTCAAAGACACACTCAAGGCCTCCCTGAAGTTGTTTGACATTGACACGACCACCTGGGAAACGCTGGCACAAAACCGCCCTACCTGGCGCTGCCTCATCTACAGAGGCTGTCAAGCTCACGAAGCAAGGTGTATTGCTGAAGCACAACTTAAGCACGAGCTGTGCAAGTCCAGAGTCACCAGCGCAACAACTACAGTGTTTAGACAAGTCTGTCCAATGTGTGCCAGGACATTCCGTGCCCGAATTGGCCCTGATCAGCCATCTTCGGACACACTGCAACCAGCCTCAAAGTGACTAGTGGTGTCGAGGTCCTCATCGATGATGATGGACGAACAACAACATGAGGTTACTGTGAAAATCCCCAAGTCGCCACTCTCTGGCACCTGTTTGGGTACACTGAGGTAGAATTTAGTATGGTCAATTCACCTAACTAGCACATATTTCAGAAGGAAACCGGAGCACCCGGAGGAAACCCATGCAGACACAAGGAGAGTGTACAGATTCTGCACAGACAGTGGCCCAAGCTGGGAATCGAACCCCAGTCCCTGGTGCCGTGAGGCAGCAGTGCTAACCACTGTGCCACCATGCCGCCAGCTTGGGGAAAACAAAGAACAATACAGCACAAGAACAGGCCCTTCAGCCCACCAAGTCTGCACTGATCACATTGTCCTATCTAACCCAAAGCTTGTAACCCTCTCTTCCCCACCTGTTCATGTGTCAATCCAGATGAGTTTTAAATGTCACTAACATATCTGCCTCAATCGCTGCACTTGCCAGTGCATTCCAGACCACCATCGCCATCTGTGTAAAAAAACTTCCCCGCACATCGCCACTGAACCTTTTCCCTCTTACCTTGAACTTGTACCCCCTTCTAATTGTCATTTCTGCCCTGGGAAAAAGCTTCCAACTGTTCACCTTATCTATGCTCCTCATAACTTTATAAACTTCTATCAAGTCGCCCCCTCAGCCTCCGTCTTTTCAGGATAACAATCCCAGTTTATTCAATCTCTCCTCATAGCTAACACCCTCCATAACGGGCACCATCCCAGTAAACCTTTTCTGTAACCTCTGCAAAGCCTCCGCATCCTTCTGGTAGTGTAGAATTGGACACAATATTCCAAATGTGGCCATAACATAACATAATTTGCCAAGTTGTATACTCGATGCCCCGGCTAATAAAGGTAAGCGTGCCATATGCTCTCTTCACCACCTTTTCCACTTGTGCTGCCACTTTTAAGGATCTGTGGCCCTGTACTCCCAGGTCTCTCTTTGTGTCTATGCTCCTGATGGTTCTATCATTTATTGTATAGCTCCCAGCTAAGTGGATCTACCAAAATGCATCACCCCTCACATTTGTCTGGATTAAATTCCATCTGCCATTTCTCCGCCCAATTTTCCAGCCTATCTACATCCTGCTATATTCTCTGACAGCCGTCATCACTGTCTGCAAATCCAGCAAACATGCTAATCAGACCAGCTACATTTTTTTTCTAAGTCATTTACATATATTACAAACAACAGATGTCCCAGCACTGATCCCTGTAAAACGCCACTAGTTACAGACCTCCATTCAGAAGAAAACACCCTTCCCACCACCACCGTCTATTTTCTACGGCCAAGCTGTAGAGATGTCGGCATTGGACTGGGATAAACACAGTAAGAAGTCTCACCTGGTGAGACTTTAACCTGGGGTTGTGAGACTTCTTTCTATGGCCAAGCCAGTTCTGAATCCATTTAGCTAGTTCACCCTTGATCCATGCGAGTTAATCTTCTGCACCAGCCTGCCATCATTTGCTTTACTGAAGTCCATGTAGACAACATCAGCAGCCCTTCCCTTGTCAATCATTTTTGTCACCTGCTCAAAAACTCAATAAAATTAGTGCGACATGACCTCCCTTGTGCAAAATCATGCTGTCGCTAATAACACTATTCAGTTCCAAATGTGTATAGATCCAATCCCTAAGAATCTTCTCCAACAATTCCACTACCGCTGATATCAAGCTTACTGGCCTATAATTATCCTTGTTATCCTTCTTAAATAATGGACAACATTGGCTTTCCTCCAATCCTCTGGGACCTCATCTGTGGCCAATGAGGAAATGAACATTTCTGTTTGAAGCCCAGCAATTTACTCTCTTGTCTCCTTCAGTAATCTTGTATAGATGCCATCTGGCCGTGGTTATTTATCTACTTTAATGCTTCTAAATACACCTAACACTTCTTCCTTTATAATGATGACTTGTTCTAAAGGGTTTACATACCCTTCTGTGAAACCATTAATCAACATGTCCCTCTCCTTTGTGAATACCGATGCAAAGTACTCATTAAGGATCTCACCCACTTCCTTTGGTCCTACACATTTCCTTCTTTTGTCCTCGGGTGGACCAACCCTTTCTCTAGCTACCCTCTTATTCCTAATATATGTACAAAATACCTTAGGATTCTCCTTAATCCTACCTGCCAAGGATATCTTGTGACCCATTTTTCTCTCTGAACTCCCTGTTTGAATTCTTTTCTACTCTCTCTATATTCTTCAAGTGCTTCAAGGGGCGACATGGTAGCACAATGGTTAGCACTGCTGCCTCACAGAGCCGGGTTCGATTTCCGGCTCGGGTCACTGTCTGTGTGGAGTCTGCATGATCTACCTGTGTCCGTGTGGGTTTCCTTCAGGTGCTCCGGTTCCCTCCCACAGTCCAAAGATGTGCGGGTTTAAGTGGATTGGCCATGCTAAATTGCCCCTTAGAGTCAGGGGGAACTAGCACGGTAAAAGTTTGGGGATAGGGTCTGGGTGGGATTGTGGTCAGTGCAGATTTGATGGGCCGAATGGCCTCCTTCTGCACTGTATGATTCTATGAAGTGCTTCATCCATTTTTAGTTGGCTGATCTTACGGATGCATCCTTGTTGTTTTTGACTAGGCTCACAATTTCCCTGGTTTTTCCACGGTTCCTGAACCCTACCTTTCCTGTCAGATACCTTCTCACAGACACATGTCTGCCCTGCACGCCAATCAACTGCTCCTTAAGAGATTCCCACGTGCCAGGTGTGGATTTACCCTCAAATAGCCTCTCCCAAACCAAGCCTCCAAATCCTGCCTCATCCTGTTATAGATAGCCTTCCCCCAAATTAGCACCTCAACCCTGGGGCAACATTTGTCCTTTTCCATGGATATGTGAAAACTTATGGAATTGTGGTCACTGTTGCCACACGCTCCCCCAGTGCAACTTTGATGCCTTGGCCGGGCTCATTCCCTAGTACCGGGTCCAGTTAGCTCCCGTGACCCCTGCCCCCACTCCCCCCTCCGGGTGCTCTGGTTTCCTCCCACGGTCCAGAAGGGAGGGTATCCATAAAGTTTAACATCATCATGGTCTCCTCCATTCTAGGTGCCAGTGGTGGGGTTCTACATATTGTTCCAACAAATACCTTTCTGGACTCACTTAACAAATTCCTCACCATTTGGGCCCCTAGCCAGTATGAGGAAAATTAAACTCTCCCACTGCAATGGCCCTATTAATTCTACATCTGTCCAGAATCTGTTCACATATCCTTCCTTTAACTTCCCAGGGGCTGTTGGGAGGCCTGTAGTACCCAATCCCCTCATTATGACTGCCCACTTCCTGTTTCTGAGCTCTATCCACAGAGTCTCATTACAGATTCTTTCAAAGTGTCCTCCCTCTGTACATTCGTTCCCTAAACAATATTGCAACTTCCTCACCTCTTGTGCCTTCCCCAACTTACATCACGGAATAATTGCCAGTCCTGTTCCTCTTTTAACCGAGCCTATTACCGCAATCACATCCAAGTTCCATGAATGAATCACAGCTCTAAGTTCATCTGTCTTGCTTGTTATATACTGCTTGCATTGAAGCAGATGCACTCCAGACCTCCAGGCCCCCTGAGTTTGATCTCCCCCAGTGTGCTCTTTCCCTTAGCTAGCCTGGCCTTGGTCACATGCCTATCCCCAGTTTCTATGCTTGCTGATCTACTGCTCTGATCCCCACACCCCCCCATTACACTGGTTTAAACCCACCCAAATCATATTTGCAAACCTCCCAGCCCCTCTAGTTCAGATGTAACCCATCCTTCTTGTATAGGCCCCACCTTCCCTGAAAGACATCCCAATGATCCACAAATCTGGAGCCCTCCCTCCTGCACCAGTTCTTTATCCAGCTGCACTATCTCCCTGTTCCCAGCCGTACTTGTGCATGGGGAGTGATCCTGCGATTACTACCCTAGAGGTCCTGCTTTTTAATCTTTTACCTAACTCCCTAAATTGCCATTGCAGGGCCTCGCTACTCTTTCTACCTAAGTCATTTGTGTCAACGTAGGCAGTGACATCTGTCTGATATCCCTCCCATTTTATGATGCTTTGTATCTGCTCTGAGAGAGCAAGGAATAAGTAGGCTTACATTAACATTGCAATGTGAAAATCCCCCAGCTGCCACACTCTGTTCGGGTATGCTGAGGGAGAATTTAGCATGGCCAACTCAAGGAAGACAAAGCAGTGCCGCTGGTAGTATCAGCCCGGATCCAGCATTGGGCACTTTTGCTGGTGGCATGTTAGTATTGATTGAAACACCAACCAAGGACTTGAGTGGCAAATGCCAATGCCTTAAGCTGGCGACCATCACCAGACACCCCACCACTGGCACCCAGAATGGAGGAGGCCGTGATGATGTTAAACTTTATGGATACCCTCCCTTCCGGACCGTGGGAGGAAACCGGAGCACCCGGAGGAAACCCACGCAGTCACAGGGAGAACATGCAAACTCCACGCAGACAGTGACCCAAGCCGGGAATTGAACCCGGGTCCCTGGCGCTGTGAGGCAGCAGTGCTAACCACTGTGCCACCATGTCTCAATGTCTAAATGAGGCTTTTGAAAGCCCCGGGGCATCATAAAGCAGGTATTTCTCTCTCCTTCTCTCCAGTTCACCTTGTTAACTGGCTGATCACAAACAGCAACTTCATAAATAAATAGGGAATTGGTTGATTTGTGTTTCATAAACCCATCCAATAGAAACAGCCACCGACTTTAAATGACAGGAACTAAAATCTAGGAAACGAATCGGAAGAAAAATATATTTTCAGGTGAGGAGTGGAAGAATGTAGGAGGTCCTGAGCTGTAGTGATAGTGTCCCAACAGCTGGACCAGAAGGCCAAGGTTCGCATCCAACACCAGAGCTTGTTGGCCACAAACTAACATGTTTAACAAAGTTCAACTGGCTGATAATCAGCTCAGAAATCCTTCCACCACATCCCCCCATCCATCATTCCCCAAAGGGTAGAAAAAATGGGGTAAGTCCCCTGTTTATCTAGACAGAAAATTATCTAGTTTCTTTACAGAAAAGAAGCAATAGCGATAATACCCAGACTATTTGAACCTAAATATAATTTCAAATATAAGAATTAATACTTTTATGCAAAATGCAATTGACATCACAAGGCATGTCTGTTACAGTTATCTATCCAGGATGGCACAGTGGCAGTGCCAGGGACCCAGATTTGAGGGTCATTGTGGTCATTGGGTCATTGTGCCTAGTCTGCACATTCTCCCCGTGTCCGCGTGGATTTCCTCCAGCTGCTCCGGTTTCCTCCCACAGCCCAAAAGACCAGCTGGGTTAGGGTGCATTGACCATGCTAAATTCTCCTTCAGTGTACCCAAACAGGAGTGTGGCGACTAGGGGGTTTTCACTGTAACTTCATTGCAGTGTTCATGTAAGCCTACTTGTGCCGCTGATAAATAAATTTTAAACTAAGAACTTTCCAGAAATCGTCATGAGCGAGACAGAAAATTTGGTAGACAATTTAGAATCCTAGATTGCCTACAGTGCAGGAGGAAGCTATTTGGCCCATTGAGCCTGCACCAACCACAATCCCATCCAACCCCTATCCCTGTAGTGTTAATATTGCAGTGTCACTGTAAGCTTACCTGTGACATTAATAAATAAACTTTAAACACTATTCTGACCTGCCACTCACCTTTGTGGAATCGTATGCTTTTTCTTCAATACTTCCATTTCTTAATCTTTGCTCTCATTGTGTGATAGATCTGCATTTCTTCTTTAAAATTTTGGTGTCTGGGTTTTTCAAATGACTTCCAATTTAACACTATGATTATGTTGACAGCAGGAAACCGTCACAAATAACACTTCCAGAGGCAAAACTGAGAGCCAGGGATGCAGTGCAACAACATTACAATTACTTTTAGTGCATTGGGCCAAACCACTGATGGAATTGCTGTGATGGCAGGCAATGTGAGGCTGTCTGTACTTTTGATGTAGTTATAAATGATACATGAAAAACTCAATTGTTTTCTGCCCTTGTGTTTTGTCAGAGCCTGCATTCATCCATGAGTCATTTATTGCAGATTCACTCATTATTCTATTCTGCAGTGTACCTTCCTGCGTTGTCCTCCTGTTTTCAGATGGCCAAGATTAATTTTTTGGAACTGTCTTCTCCAGAGCAGGAGAGGTGCGTGGCTACTTTGATCATTAACATAAAGGCAATGGTTAATTGCCAAGAATCTTGAGTTCCGCAGTGTGAACACTGTAGTTGTTTCGAGTGGACAGGAGAGGGAAAAACTGGCCACTATTCCATCTCATGAAGGATATGATTAAACTAGAAAGAGTGCAGAAAAGATTTACTAGGATGCAACTGGGACTTGATTGAGTTATAAGGAGAGGCTGGATAGACTGGGTAAAACCAAATTACTGTGGATGCAGGAACCTGAAACCAAAAAAGAAAATGCTGGAAAATCTCAGCAAGCCTAGCAGCATCTGTAAGGAGGGAAAAAGAGCTGATGTTTCGATACAAATGAGCAGGAGCCATACCAAGATGTGATACAACCAGAAAGGATGCTTTCTGTGGCGTATCTGTAGAAATTGGTGAGAACCGTTGTGGACATGCCAAATTTCCTTAGCCTTCTGAGAAAGTAGATGTGTTGTTGGGCTTTTTTATCAATAGTGTCAACAGAGAGTCTATGAAGTTATGTTGAAGATTTCACTTTTACAACCTGAACAGACATCATGTATTTGGAAGCAATTAATTCATCTCAGGATTGCCCAAAATATAAGAACATAAGAACATAAGAAATAGGAGCAGGAGTAGGCCATCCAGCCCTTCGAGCCTGCCCCGCCATTCAATAAGATCACGGCTGATCTGTCGTGGCTCAGTTCCACATTCCCGCCCTCTCCCCATAACCCTTAATCCCCTCTCTTATCAAAAACCCATCAACCCGCGTCTTAAAAATATTAGCGAGGTAGCCTCCACCACTTCAACGGGCAGAGAATTCCAGAGATTCACCACCCTTTGAGTGAAGAAGTTCCTTCCACCGTCTGCAAGGCTGAAGTCAGTGGTGTGATTGTATACTTCCCCATTAGCTGGGATAAGTGCAGTTCCAACAAACCTCAGAAAATCAACACCATCCAGGACAAAGCAGCCTGATTGATTGGCCAACTCATCTGTCACCTTAAATATCCATTTGGCTGCATATATACAATCTACAGGACGTACTGCAGCAACCTTTCATGGTTTCTGTGATAGCATTTCCCAAACCTGCCATCTCTACTACTGAGAAGAAGGTCAGCAGGTCCATGGGGAGACGTTCATCTCCAAATCACTCACCTTCCTGGGTTGGAGCAATATCACCGTTCCTTCAGTTCAAAAGCTGGAATTCTCTCCTGAACAGCACTGTGGATGTACTGTGCCAAACGGACTGAACACTCATCACCATCTTCTTAAGAACAATTAGAGATGGACAATAAATCTGGCCTAGCCAATGACGTCCAAACCGTTTGGTCGCTCAAACAGAAAACAAGCACATCACACATAACCTTTCCTTATAATATAGATGAACAAGCCTCAGAATGCTGCAAGTTATATATCTCTCCTCATTTCATTCCCAGTGGCAAATGGGATAATTTACCACACGGACAGCACGGTGGCACAGTGGTCAGCACTACCACCTCACAGCGCCAGGGACCTGGGTTTGATTCCCAGCTTGGGTCACTGACTCTGCGGGGTTTGCACATTCTACTCGTGTCTCCGTGTGTTTCCTCTGGGTGCTCTGATTTCCTCCCACAGTCCAGAAGATGTGCTAGTTGGGTGCAGTGGCCATGTTAAGTTCTCTCTCAGTGTTCTGGACCAAGGGATTTCATTCTTCATTGTCATTTTTAATTGCTCACTAACTTATACCATTACAGCAATCCTAATTTTTAAATAAAATTGCATTAAAAAAATTAAAATGGATTTATCATTGCAAAGTGCATGGGAAGATTCTCGTAACAATTTAATCTGCTTGCATGTAACAAGTATTATGCATATTAAATTACTGCTGCTGGATATTATAATATTAAATTCCGTGTTTAATAATGACAAGAATGGAGAGAGGCTATTAATTTATTGCGAAGGCTAAGTACCATCCATAACATATAAATGATTACAGTAATTAGCAAAGGTTAAAGTAATGAATGGAATGGTATGATGCATATTCTGTAGCCACATCAAAAAGAGATACAATAAAATGTGATAATTACTTGGAGGAATGGCCAACCACTTGCGCGTGACTAGTTGTGACTATTTCCTATTCTACAGCTAGTTTTGACAGTGCCCTGTTTGCCCACAGACCATTATGCTTCTTAATTATCTCAGCACAGCTGTTAGGTCATAGTGTGGCTGTACTGTTGAAACACGCTTATGCAAAACAACATGTTATGTTTCTTACAGAAACCTTGCGGACAGAACTAGCTGTTTCTGCTCCACCACAACTCATTTGTTCTCTACCAATCCCAATGTCTCGTAGCCAAGGGCTTTCCTCACAGTAGTGTGAACAAACAACGAAACACAAAACACAGAATGAACCGACAGGGAATAATATACTGGGGATACTGGAAACTGAAATAACAACAGAAAGTGTTGGAAAACCCCAGCTGGTCTGACAGCATCTGTGGACAGAGAATAGAGCTTCACGGCGCCAGGGGCCTGATTTCAATTCTGGCCTCAGGTGACTGTCTGTGTGAAGTTTGCATGTTCTCCCTGTGTCTGTGTGGGTTTCCTCCGGGTGCTCTGGTTTCCTCCCACACTCCAAAGACGGGTAGGTTAGGTGGATTGGCCATGCTAAATTGCCCCTTAGTGTCAGAGGCACTAGTAGGGTAAATATGTGGAGTTACGAGGGTAGGGCCTGAGTGGGATTGTTGTTGGTGTAGACTGGATGGGCCAAATGGCATCCTTCTGATCTATGGGGATTCTATGATTCTATGATAATAGACTCCAGCATTTTCCCAATTGATGTTAGGCGAACCAATCTAAGGGGGAGGCAAAGGCCTAGTGGTACTTTCGTTAGACTATTAATCAAAAAACTCAGCTGATGTTCTGAGGACCCAGGTTCAAATCCTGCCAATGGCAGATGGTGCAATTTGAAATCAATAAAAACAAAAAAAATCTGGAATTCAGAATTTAGTGATGACCGTGAAACCATTGTCGGAAAATCCATCTGGTTCACTAATGCCCTTTAGGGAAGGAATTTGGCCAACCTTACCTGGCCTGGCCTACATGTGACTCCAGAGCCACAGCATTGTGATTGATTCTCAACTGCCCTCGGGCAACGAGAGATGGACAATAACATTTCCTGTTTTCTCCCTCTTTTTTTTGAATAACGGGACTATAATTGCCATGTTCCAATCTGTCAGGGCTGTTGCAGAATCTGCAGAATTTTGGATGATGATCACTAACGTATCCATTATTCCCTTTAGTCCTAGGACTGTAGACTATCTGATCCTGGGGACATCCAGCTTTCAGTCCCATTAACTTCTCCTGAACTATTTTTTAGTAATATTCATTTCCTTCAATTCCTCCTTCTCACGAAACATCTGGTTCCCTATTATTTCTGGCCAGTTATTTGTATCTTCCACTTTAATTGTTCTGCCATTTCCTTGTTCATTCTGCAGACATGTCCTTGTCATCGTGAACAAATGATATCTGTTTGTATGTTTTGGGCTGTTGACTCATCTATTATTGTGAATTTTCCAAGGCATTCAGAATAGTCCCTTTAAAGTTGTCCTTTTAAGATTTTTACTTCTTTTTTCACAATGGCCATGCTGCTAGCTCTTGTTTCCTCTACCCTCCACTTTGCTTTCTACTTTCTTGTCTTCCATTTCTATCTTTTATTTTCTCTATCTTAAGTCTCTCCACTCCTTTTCCCATCTCTCTGCCACTCTAGCTTAAACTCTCCCCGACAGCACTACCAAAACCCCTGTGAGGATCTTAGTCCAGGTCCTGCTGATGTGCAATCAATCCAGCTTTTGCAGGTCCCAGCTTCTCCAGAATTGGTCCCAGTTTCTCCAGAATTTAAATCCCTCCCTCCTATATCATCATTCCAGCCACACATTCGTCTGATCTATTCTCGTTTTCCTGATCTCATCATTACATGGTGCTGGGAGTAATCCTGAGATTATTACCTTTGAGGCCCTGCTTTTTAATTTATTTCCTTGGTCTCTATACTCTGCTTGCAGGTCCTCATTCCTTTTTCTTTCACTTATTTCATTGATGCCGATATGGATCATGACCTCTGGCTGTTCACCCTCCCCATTCTGCATGTCCTGTGATGTCAGAATGTCAGTGATATCCTTGATCACAGCACTGGGAAGGGAACATACCATCCTGGTGTCATGTCTGCACTGTAGAAATGTCTGTTCTCCTCACAATAGAATCACCCATCATTATGTTCTTCCATTCTTACTTCTCACTACCCCCCACCCCCAAAATACCTCCAGGCAGCTGATGGTGCCACTCATGGTGCCACAGATCTGGCTCTTGCTGCAGTCCCTTGAGAAACTATCTCCCTCAAAAGTATCCAAAATGGAAAATCTGTCAGAGAAGGGAGATGCACCCAGGGGACTCCTGCACTACATGCTAGTGCTTTTGCTCTGTCTGGTACTCACCTATTCCCTTTGCTCCTGTGCATATTACCCGCGGTGTAATTACCTCACTGTACATGTTGACCATAAGACATAGGAGCAGATCTAGGCAACTCGGCCCATCGAGTCTGCTCTGCCATTCAATCATGGCTGATATTTTTCTCATCCCCATTCTCCTGCCTTTTCCCCATAACCCCTGATCCCCTTATTAATCAAGAACCTATCTATGTGCTGTAGTGTTCTATGTTCTATCTCTGTCTTAAAGATACTCAGTGACCTCCCTCCACAGCCTTCTGTGGCAAAGAATTCCACAGATTCTGGCTGAAGAAATTCCTGCTCATCTTTGTCTTGGAGGATTGTCCTTTTAGCCTAAGGTTGTTCCCTCTGATGTTAGTTTTGCCTACTAGTGGAAACATCTTCTCCACGGTTTACTTTGTCTGGGCCTCGCAGCATACTGTAAGTTTCAACAAAATCCCCCACTCATCTTTTTAAACCCCAACGAGTACAGACCCAGAGTCTTCAATTGTTCCTCATACGACAAGCTCTTCACTCCAGGGATCATTCTTGTGAACCCCCACACTCTCCACCACCCTCTGAAACGACCTAGCAAGCCACTCAGTTCAAGGTAAATCAGGGATAGGCAAAAATTGGTAGCCTTGCCAGCAATGTTCATACCCTAAAACTAGATGAGAATCCACAGTCGAACAATTGTGAGAATCTTATTTTGCATCAGAGGGCCCTCTTGTGGTCCAACAATATTATTTCCTGTTTTTTATCATTGTCAGAACTTGTACTGACAGTGAACTGGATTGCCCTTGTTGGATTAACTTCAATTGAAATTTGCACGGCAAATTTTGAGTGAGGAATGGTATTTATTTTACAATTAGCTGGTCAGAAATGTTGCCTCATATACAATGTGAAATGGAGGCCTGACACTCTTCGAGGCAATTACTGTTTTAAATTTCCATTCTGTAGCTGATGGTGATGCTTGGTCCAAGATGTAAGTGTAGGCCTCAGCCCTGGTTCAGACAAGTGGAGCACACAGGAACATCTGCTGTTTATAATATATAAATGATTTGGAAGAAAACGTAGCTGGTCTAATTAACAAGTTTGCGGATGATACTGTGATTGGCGGAATTACGGATAGTGATGAAAATTGTCAAAGAATACAGCAGGATGTAGATAGACTGGAAAATTGGGTGGAGAAATTGCAGATGGAATTTAATCTGGACAAATGCAAGGTGATGCATTTTGTTAGATCCAATTCGGATGGGAACTATAAACAGAGTTGAGGAGGAACTTCTTCACTCAAAGAGTTGTGAATCTCTGGAATTCTCTGCCCGTTGAAGTGGTGGAGGCTACCTCGCTAAATATATTTAAGTCACGGGTAGATAGGTTTTTGGTAGGCAAGGGGATTAAGGGTTATGGGGAGAAAGCGGGAAAGTGGAACTGATCCACTTCAGATCAGCCATGATCTTGTTGAATGGCGGGGCAGGCTCGAAGGGCTAGATGGCCTACTCCTGCTCCTATTTCTTATGTTCTTATGTTCTTATAAATCAAATGGCAGAACCATCAGGAGCGTAGACACACACAGGGAGCTCTGGGAGTACAGGTCCACAGATCCTTAAAAGTGGCAGCACAGATGGAAAAGAGTACGTGGCATGCTTGCCTTCATCGGATGGGGCATTGAGTAAAAAAGTTGGCAAATTATGTTACACTTGTACAAAACATCGGTTAGGCCACATTTGGAACTGTGTCCAATTCTGCTCACCACCCTACCAGAAGGATGTGGAGGCTTTGGAGAGAGTGCAGAAAAAGTTTACCAGGATGTTGCCTGGTATGGCGGGTATTAGCTGAGAGGAGAGATTGAATAAACTGGGATTGTTCTCCCTGGAAAGCCAGAGGCTGAGGGAGCAAGCTGATAGAAGTTTATAAAATTATGGAGGCATTGAAAGGGTGAACAATTGGAAGCTTTCTCCCAGGGCAGAAATGACAATTATAAGAGGACACAAGTTCAAGATAAGGGGGAAAAGGTTCAGCGGAGATGTGCGAGGGTTGTTTTTTAACACAGTTGGTGGTGGGGGCCTGGAATGCACTACCAAGTGAGATGGCTGAGGCAGATATGTTAACTACATTTAAGATTTATCTTGATAGGCATGTGAGCAAACGGGGAATAGAGGAATATAAGCAGTTGGTTAGATAGTTAAACATGATCGGAGCATGTTTGGAGGGCCGAAGGGCCTGTCCCTGTGCTATACTGTTCTTTGTTTTTTTGTTCTTTGTACAGGAACATAGGAATTAGGATCAGAAGTAGGTAAATTCAGCCCATAGATTCAATCAGATCATGGCTGATTTCTCCCTGGTCTCAAATCCACCTCCCTACCTGTTCCCCATGTCTCCTTAACCCATTCTTATTAGAAATATATCTAACTCCATCTTGAAACCATTCAATGATTCAGACTCCACCGCCTTATGGGGCAGCGAGTTCCACAAATTCACCCCCCTCTGTGAGAAGTAGTTCCTCCTCATCTCAGTTTTAAATCTACCGCCTCGCAACCTCTACCTGTGACCTCTTGTTCTAGATTGCCCCACAAGGGGAAACATTTGGGCCCTGGTTTTACCGGCGTGCCCTCCCCGGAATTGGGGCAAGCGAGGCACGCAGAACGGCACTCTCTGTTGGCCTCGGGCACGATCTTACGAGCCTCAGGCGGACATGCGGTAAAATTTCAGCCTATGTTTACTTCATCAATCTCTTTTAGTATTTGATATAAGTCGATCTGATCCCCTCTCATCCTTCTAAACTCCGGCAAGTACAAGCCCAAACTGTTTAATCTCTCTTCATGCGTCAGCCCCTTCATCCCTGGAATCAACCTGGTGAACCTCCTCTGAACTGCCTCCAAATCCTTCCTCAAATAAGAAGCACAACTTAAAACTCTTTACGTTGGGTTCTATGTATTCGGTTGCTGACCAGATTCATTATGCAGTAGTTCTGAGTGGAGTTTATCACCCTGACTGTGGAAAATAGGCAGTGAAGAATAAAGATGAAAGTTGCTGAGTTGCAGTTTATTAGTGTGAGCCAATTCTCCGTGAGGTTCTCTGCAATGTGATGGCCATTTAACCACTGCAGGACCCAAATGTCCTCGGGATCCAGGACACATGGTCGTCATATTTGGGATGAGCTGAGAAAACTGAAGGTAAAATTCCCTGTGGGGAAAGGGATCAGCGATAGCTGCATTGACCTTGTAGCTTGATCTAGCTGAAGGGAGTGCCGTCAATGAAATTGAGTCATCAACTGGATTTGCCACTTATTTCACCTTGTGTACCCAATGTTGAGAAATTTGCAGCCTCACAGTACATTAGTATGGAGGATGCAGGATCCAAGAGGATGCTCTTGACCGAGTTCATGACCTGTCATGCATTAAAACTGAACTGTTGACTCCAGTGAAATTTACTTTCTGAGAAAGAGACCAATTTCAAATCTTTGGGGCTTTTGTGCGTGGCCTCACACTTAATATTGTGCTTATGTGCCCTCCCCTTGACCATCCACCCGTTCTGCTCAGATCCAGGCCAGTATTGATACCAAAGGACACATAAATTGCCCAAAATCAGCTTGCAAAGTCATGATAGGTTGGGACTGTCCAGTCCATTGTTATAGCAGGACAGCCAGGATTATCAGAGGCACTGTTTTGACTGAACTAGCATTTGGGGTCTAATTTTCCATTGCTGATACTGGGATATTGATATCAAAAACTTCCATCTCAGTTTCATATCCTCTTAACCCAGTTTAATTTTCCATCTGTAAAAGGTTGGACTTCCATAAATTGCCAACAACAGGGACTTCCAACTAAAGTAGTGTGTTCCTGAGCTCAACAGTTACATGCAACACTTATATTCTGCCTGTGCTCCCAGGGATAGCTCCTGCATACCCGCCACATGGCCTCAATTGTAGCCGCTTTTTTAAAATTCAATTGTGGGGCATGGGCATCGCTGCCTGGACAGCATTTATTGCCCATCCCTAGTTGCCCTTGAGAAGGTGGCTTCTTGAATCGCTGCAGTCCACGTGCTGTGGGTTGACCCACAGTGCCATTGGGAGGGAATTCCAAGATTTTGACCTCGTAACTGTGAAAGAATGGTGATATATTTCCAAATCAGGATGGTGAGTGGCTTGGAGGGGAACTTGCAGGTGGTGGTATTCCCATGTATCTGTCTTTCTAGATAGGAATAGTCATAGGTTTAGTCAAGGTGCTGTCTAAGATTCTTTGTTGGATTGCTGCAGTGCACCTTGTAGATAGTATACACTCCTACTACTGAGCATCGGTGGCAGAGGGAGTGGATGTTTGTAGGTGTGGTGACAATCGAGCGAGCTGTTTTGTCCTGGATGTGTCAAGCTTCTTGAAACTGCACCCATCCAGGCACATGGGGAGTATTCCATCACACTTCTGCCTTGTGTGTTGCAGATGGTGGACAGGCTTTGGAGAGTCAAGAGGTGAGTTACTCGCCACAGTATCCTCTGACCTACTCTTGTAGCTATTGTGTTTATGTGGCGACTCCAGTTGCACTTCTGGTCAATGGTAACTCCAAGGATGTTCACGCTTGACCACTCGGTCTACACTATCTAAGTACTCGCAATTCCTCATAATGACCTCAGCTGAACAGGAGCACCAGCTAAGAGGATTTGTAACAAGTAGAAATGAGGATTTACTTTCAAAATAGCCACACTTACCCTCTGACTGATGAATGATGTGACCATTTCTAATGCATCAACTGTAGGTGATGGGAGAATTCCTTACAGGAAAGCCCTTCAAATGCATTGTCATCAGCCAGCGAGAGATGGGGAAAATCTCAGAACAAGACCTCACCGCCAAGATTCTCATTCCTGTGGTCTCGCAACATTTTCCACTAGAGTCTCCATTTTCAACTGAAGGTCGGCAGAGGTAACACTTTCACGAATAACAATATACGTCAAATCTAACAGACAGCTTTCCACAAACATTGGTACACAGGTAAGGTATGGCCCAAGAAAGAATTGATTAGTTCTTGGCCAAAATATGGCAGTGCCGGTGGGGGTGGGGGAGATGTGGAGAGGCAGGGAGCACTCCAGTGTACTGCCCATGCATGACCCTTTCTTCTCCCTGGGGGCTGTGCTTAGCTGTGTGCCCGGTGGGTTCTGTTTGCCGGGCACATGTCATGGGGAACCTGTCATGATTAACGTTGGTGTGGTCTTGTGCAAATGAACAAGCCAAAGTCGGGGGGGAGAATCAGGCTTAAACACCTGATCGGCATTATAACTTAGATGTAAATGGAGATCGCAACTTTAAAATCTGGGATTTGCATTACCTCATTGATGGGAGCGGGGATATTCAGGGGATATTCATATGGGGAAATCTGCCCCCCCACCCCCCACCACCACCACCCCCGCACTCCCCCCCACCCCACCACTCCATTATCAAAACTTTTTTGGGTCGCTCCCTGCCTCCTGTTGTGATATGTGGTAATTGTTCCTTTAAGGACAACACAGCACTGTAAGGGTCTCCTGGTTTGGAAGACCACTTGGGACTCAGAGTGGGTAATTACCCTATGAGGCAGCTGTTATCTGGTTAATAAATCCTTTTTGTGTTCACAGATTAAATTTAAAGTTTATTTATTAGTCACAAGTAGGCTTACATTAACATTGCAACAAAGCTACTGTGAAAATACCCCAGTTGCTACACTCTGGCACCTGTCTGGGTACACAGAGGGAGAATTTAACATGGACAATGCATCTCACCAGTATGTCTTTTGGACTGTGGGAGAAAACTGGAGCACCCGGAGGAAACCCACGCAGGCACAGGGAGAACATGCAAACTCCACACAGACTGTAAACAAGGCCAGGAATTGAACCCAGATATCGGGTGCTGTGAGGCAACAGTGCTAACCCCCGTGCCAACTTATCTGTGAAAGTGCATCACTACATCCCTGAAAACAGTGTCTAAAAGCTCCTCACAGTCAGACAAATTCCAATTGTGTCATTAAGAGGATGCTTGTGGTGAAAGAGTATCAGTTTAGTTCCAATGGATTTCAAATTTGATTTTATTGCTGTATTCAACCAGACAAACATAAGAAACATTTTCTCAAAAAATATTTTTTTTTAATTCTGAATATATTTATGTGCACTTCAGAACTCCAAGCAACACATTAATCAAAAAGCTTTAGAAATTACAAGGTTGAACTTAACAGTGGACTGCTTTTAATAACAATTCTTTAGAAAGCTTTCGATATTTATAATACATATATATCAAAATCAACATTCAACCAAACCCATGCAATATGCAACAATCTGCAATAGGCTTCTTTTACATTGGACTATTACCCTGATTTAAAAGGAATCAACATTGAAGTACATTATGTGCACAATGGCATTGTATTAAATACCAAAGAAAATTCACAATTTGTACCATGGAGTTGCCATCTCTAAAGGTTCGTGCCAAGTGCCCATTCCTCCATCTGATTCATTGCCTTCTGATTCATTGTTCAGTGTAGGTCTTACAGGACAAAGGGGGTTTGGGACAAAGGGAGCCTGACTACCATCATGTATTTTGATTTCCCTAATGCATAGAACCTGGGTGTAACTTCTGTTCATTCTCAGATCAGAATGTGTGTTCATGGCAACAATGTCAATCATTGGGATTCCTATCGCAGATGCCGGTACAATTGTGCAAATGCCTCACAGGCCCATCTTCTCAGAAATTCAATAATCAACGTTGTTTTGCTCAAATGAAGTATCAGTAGAGACTAAGTTCAAGATTTTAAGTGTGTCAGGGCAGCAATGTCATTCTGTTCTGGAACATAGCAGAATTTTACTCTATTGATTTCAGGGCAGGATCTATAGGGGAGTGTGAAACTCACTCTCCCAGGCTACGGCACAGGTGAGAAAGATGAAATCTATCACAACTGTTCATGATCCTGACAGTGTTTTTGAGGAATTGGCCAGCTTTAAACCAACCATGTCCATGTTCAGAGAGGACAGATCACTGGACAGGATCACTTGGTAGTCCTGGCAGAGACCTCGGAGCAGTCTGTTTGCCTGATCTATTAATCACAGAAATGTTGGGAAAGCTAGAGGATAGTCAGGAAAAACAAAATGAATCCTGAGAATTAAAAAAATGGGTGTGTATTAAATTGAGCATGGACAGATAGGGCTAAGGCCGAGATTTATGCCAATCTCACGTTGAGTAGTAGATTCCTGTAAATCACAATTAGGGTAAAACATAAAAACAGGTGTTACACGAGAAACGGGAGCAGGTTTAGGCCATACAGTCTCTAGAACCTAATCTACCATTCAGTAGATAATGGCTGATCATCTCCCACCCCTCTCCCTTAATGTCCCGAAGTCTATCAATCTCAGCCTTGAATATACTTAAGTACTAAGAATCCAGAGTGCTTTGCGGTAGAAAGTTCCAAACTCTCACGACCAACTAAGTGGAGAAATTTCACCTCATCTCAGTCCTAATAGGTGAAGTCCTTAGCCAAAGTCATGGGCCAGAACTCTCTGGCCATTCACGCCAACAGGATTCTCTGATACCACTGGCAGTGCACTTCTACCCATGGGGTGACGGCAATGGGAATTCCCCTTGATAGCAGCGGGACCTGAGAATCCCTGGTGTTCCTAGGTGTCTACTACCCTTGTCCTTCAAGATGGTCGTGGGTTTGAGAGCTGCTGCCTAAAGAGCCTTGATGAATTCCTGCAGTGCCTCTTGTGGAGGGTACACACTGCTGCTACTGGTTGTCGGTGATGGAGAGAATGAACCTTTGTGGAAGGTGCTTTGTGCTTTGTCCTGGATGGTGTTGAGCTTCTACAGTGTCGTTGGAGCTGCACACATCCAGGCAAGTGGAGAGTATTCCATCTGACTCCTGACTTGTGCCTTGCAGATGATGGATACGCTTTGGGGAGTCAGGAGATGAGTTATTTGATGCAAGATTTGTTGGGTGGAATTTTCCTGTCCCGCCCACTATGATTCCTGTGGGATGCAAAAGCCTGTTGATCTCGAGCAGGATTTCCCAGTTTTGGGGTGACCATGGCCTGAAAATTCTGCTTTCAGCCTCTGAGCTGCCCAATGTAGCCACAATAATCATATGACTAACCAAGCCTATATGTTTCATTGAAAGCAATTAACTCTTTCAGAGAATGTAGGCCTATTCTATTCAATTATTCCTCACCGGACAACCCTCTCATCTCAGGAAGTCATCTCATGAACCTTGTTCCACCTTCTCTCAGTCAAGAATATCCTTCCTTCAGTAAGATGATGAAAACTTTACAATTTCTTTGAGTGTAGTCTGACTTAAACACTCAAGGGGATGCCATATTCCTTCAGATGGTCCTTTGTATGGATAAAACTTAATATTTGAAGCTACTAAAATAATCTTTGATGCACATTCAAGACAACACGTTCAGGAAAATGCAATCACAGAAGCTTTCCAAGTGTTCTACAACTCAAATACCTCAATCTGATGCTATCAAAATACTTTCAAAGATAAACATGCAGGTCTTTATGAGGAGAATTTTTTTCTTAAATCTTTATAAAATGCCAGAAATTTGCTTCCTGCTGTGCCTAAATTTTCAGGCATAAAGACAGGATGTGGAATACAGGAAAATCACCTGAGCTTCTCTTTTACATGTGGGGTTGTGAAAAGTTCATAAGTAACAGAGTACGTTGGTGGAGTTGTTGTGAAATTGGCACAGAAGATCAAGAACATTTGGACATATCACAATGAAATGATTTTCCGATGCTATAGTTAGGAAAGCCCATCAATGTCTCTACTTCTTAAGGAGGCTAAGGAAATTTGGCATGTCCACAAAGACTCCCACCAACTTTTACTGATGCACCATAGAAAGCATCCTTTCCAGATGTATCACAGCTTGGTACGGCTTCTACTCTGACCAAGACCGCAAGAAACTATGAAGGGCTGTGAACGAAGCCCAGTCCATCGCGCAAACCGACCCCCCATCCATTACTCCATCTACACTTCCTACTGCCTTGAGAAAGCAGCCAGCACAATCATGGACCCTACGCAATCAGAACACACTCTCTTTCACCTTCTTCTGTCAGGCAAAAGATACAAAAGTCTGAGGTCATGTACCAACTGACAAGGGGTAACAGTGGTTAGCACTGCTGCTTCTCAGCGCCAGGGACCTGGGTTCGATTCCCAGCTTGGGTCACTGTCTATGTGGAATTTGCACATTCTCCTCGTGGGTTTCCTCCAGATGCTCAGGTTTCCTCCCACAGTCTAAAGGTATGCGGGTTAGGTTGATTGGCTGTGCTAAAATTGCCCCTTAGTGTCCTGAGATGTGTAGGTTAGACGGATTAGTGGGTAAATATGTAGGGATATGGGGTAGGACCTGGGTGAGATTGTGGTCAGTGCAGACAAATGGCACTGTACTGTAGGGTTTCTATGGTTCTATGACTCAAGAGCAGCTTCTTTCCGACTGCCACCAAACTTTTGAATGACTCTATTAAGTTGATCTTTCTCTCCACCCTAGCTATGACAATAACGTTACATTCTGCACTCTCTTCTTTCCTCTGCAAGTGCTATATAAACAGTATGTTTTTGTCTGTATAGCACAAGAAATAATACTTCTCACTGTATCCCAAAACATCTGACGATAATAAATCAAATCGAAAATGTGTGATTTTTCTCACTCCTGCACATCCTGGTTTGACATTCAGAGAGTGCATTTTAAAACCTTCTCTCTTGGAAAGCAGTCCACAGATGTTTCTTTTCAGTCCTGCTGGTCCGGCTGTGTGGAAAAACTGATTTTCTGGAACCCGGGCAGGTACAAAACAGAAAAATGTTGGGAATTTTCAGCAGGTCTGAGGGCACCTGTGGAGAGAGAGTAGAGCCAACGTTTCGCGTCTACATGACCCTTCGTCAGAGCTGTGTTCAGGGTAACCCACCTTTCCACAGGAAGACTCAATAGGTAGTAAACTTCTCATTTTCTTACACAAGAGGCCTGTTTCAGATCTGGGCCCTTGGCTCCCATTTTCATACGCCTTTGCCAATATGAGTGCCAACCCTTGATGCCAAAGCATCTATCTTGAGCTGGAGAAATGCGTGCAGATCCAGGCCATGAAGTCCGCCACCATGACCAAACTGGGTCCCCTTCCAGGCTCAGGATCATTGACTCCCGGCTTAGGGAACTCCTGTCCCTGGGTCTGGCCCCCTAGCTATCATTTCTCTTGTAAAGAGTGAACAGATCTGATGGAAAGGATAGCTTTGGACACATAGGAGTCCAACGGCGGGGCCTCTGCTCTTTTCCCCAAGACTGGTCTTGTCCCAGGGCTATGCTGGATCCTCCATCGAATTTTATCCCCACAGTTTCTTCCAAACGTGTCAGAGGACTGTCAAGGTATGTTCTGATTAGACGCTTCACACAATGCTCTATTGTTTAGTCCAGAATTGTTTTCAAAATGAAATTAGAAAAAAGGCTGGTGTTACGTTAGCCTGTGGTCCTTTTGCCATTGACGGGAGGGGTGGAGGGGAGGGCAGGGTGGTTCGTCAAGGTTTACTTGAAGTCCTTATTTCCAGAAGCAACTTCCTGTGAGTGGGATCGTTGACACCAGCTTCCTTCAAGTCCTCTTCTGTGATGTCACTGAAACAGAGGGGGAGAAAGAGACATTGTCAGAATCTACTGGAAGCTACTTCCTGCACAATTGCTATCATTCTATCAACCATGGGTGGAATTCTCTAGCCGCGTGATCTAAAATCCGGAAATTCCTGCCCGACCATCAATGGCGCTTCACATTCTCCGTAACCCGCTCGCTAAATTCTACTGCCGGGTGGGATGGGAGAATTCCGGCCCGTTATTGTGACCTAGTGGCCCTGTTAGCCTCGGGTGTAGACCCTGTAACGGCCACTAAATCACCTGGGCAGCCAAAAACAGGTTGGCAAGATTGAAATCTTTCCCGCAGCCCCCACTCACTGCCAGTGACACGATCAGGTTCATGTCCTTTCTGATTTCGGGGGGAGGCAATGGTCTTGTGGTATTATCGCAAGGCTATTAATCCAGAAAGCTCAGCCCATGTTTCGGGGTCCCGGGTTCAAATCCCATCATGGCACGGTGAATTTGAATTCAATAAAAATATCTGGAATTAAGGATCTAATGATGACCATGAAACCATTGTCGATTGTCGGAAAAACCTATCTGGTTCACTAATGTCCTTTAGGGAAGGAAATCTGCCGTCCCTTACTTGGTCTGACCTACATGTGACTCCAGAGCCACAGCAATGTGGTTGACTCTTCACTGTTGTCCAAGGGCAACTAGGGATGGGCAATAAATGCTGGGCAGCCAGCGATGCCCAGCTCTCACAAATGAATAAACAACTTTCCAGACATGACAATGCATTGACATATCATTAAGGGTTGGGTGCCATGAAATATCCTACCCCCCACCCCACTATCAGAGAAAACAACTCATGATGGCCATGCCAGGGTGCAGAGATGCCATCAGGCTCCCAGGCTTTGAGGGACATGGCTGGGAATTGCAGGAAGCACACGCAGGGGGAGTTACTCTCCACCAAGGCGGGGCAGGGGGAGGATTTACGTTTTTCCAGGTAGGGCTGGGGTGTTCCCCTTGTCTGCCAGAGGTCTCGATCTCCATGGGAAGGGGGAGTCCCAACTATCTCTGCAATGGATGAATCCTAATCTCCGTGGAGGGTCCCAATTTCCAAGGGCTTGGGGGAGGGAGTCTCGATGCCCGTTATAGGAGGGGATGGGGACTTAAACTAAACTCTGAGGTCGAGGGGCTGGCTGTGTGACCCTCGGCAGCACTCTGACATTGCACAGAGCACTGTTAAATCAGGTGAGAGACGGCCGCAGTGAAGCAAGCGAGTTTCACACAGCTTTTCCTCACTTGCTTCAACAAACAATCTGCGCAAGTTTGGGAAAATTGAGCCCCATGTTCCTTAGCCAAATGAATCAAATCAACCTGTGCAAAAGCCATGACTTATCACACAGCATTTTGCAGACCTCGTGCTGATTGTGTCTGCATTATCAACCTTTGACAAGCCCAAGCGAGGCACAGCTTTACTGTGTAAAAGCATTATACTTGACTAGATGACTGGTCTGCATATAGATGTAAAATAATGATTTAATGTGCCTGACTCAGTGCAGTTTATAATTTTGTGGAGGAACGGTGGAAGTTTAAAAAAGGTATGACCACAGAGGCAGGAACGCTGGACTTGTTTAAGGTTTACTTAGATAGAGCGAAATAGGGATGGAGGGTTATAGGAGACGGTTTTAAATAAGGGTCAGAGCCTCGGGACGTTCCTGGAAATCTAATGTTACGTGTTGATGTTTTTCTCTTTTACTCCGCAAGTGCATCAGTCCACCTTGTTGTCTAACGAGGGGTATACACGTGGTGGGTCGTGCGTGGGTTGCTCTCGGATGTTTCGAGAGTAGCCTAGTACTTTGCGTCGTTTGTGTACGCTTAAACTGGACCAGCAGATGGGCACCACAACAGCTCAGTGACTATCACTGTTAGCTGTGCAGATACATGGATTCGGGCCACTGTCTGTGGGAGTTTGCACATTCTCCCTGTGGCTGTGTGGGTTTCCTCCGGGTGCCCCGGTTTCCTCCCACACCCCAAAGATGTGCTGTTAGGCTGATTGGTGTAGCAAATTGTCCCTAAATTACTCTCCCCTTAATCTGGTTTCCAATGGGGGTACCATAAGCATAGACATGGGTCAAGGGTGGAGGAGGGAAAACACATTGTTAAGATGGCAGCGCTGGCTCGTTGGGCCGAAGGGCCTGTTTCCCATGCTGTGTTGTTCTTTGTTCTTTGACCCACTGCCATGTTGATCACTTAGAGCAGAATTCCCTACTCCGATGAGCTGTGAGTGGAGGACAGCGTGGGATGCTACTGGGTTTGTCAGAGGGAAAAGAGAGGGATATGATCCCTGGAAGGATAGGGGCAGCATGGTTGGTGCAGGATTGGAGGGCCGAAAGGCCTGTTCCTGTGCTGTAATATCCTTTGCTCTTTAGAGAACTCTGGCCTGATTGGGTTGAACATGACCTGCCAGAAACTTCTGATCAACAGTAGGAAGATATTTGCCCAGACGCCCCTTAAAAAAAGAACAAAGAACATATTTGGCCTTTTCGAAGATCTACACCTTTAGGTCTATGTTGGGCCCAAACTGAGATCCTTTGCTCTCAGTGGGTGTGGAAGCTGTTGGGAATATAGGAGCTGTATTATGGTAGCTTGGGAATGCCCAGGAACTGTGGCAGTCATTGGGGTAAGCACACACAGGACAGGGGACCCAGAGGGAGGGTTGGAGACAAGTCGATAAGGTGCCTGCATTTCTGGTGGGAGAGCTAAGGCTGGAGTGGATTTGAACTCATTGGTGAAAGGAAAGTAAGTTAACCATTTTTCTAATTCAGCGCTAACTTCTGTTACATTATCTGCAGCTTGGATGCCCACTGAGCTAGTTCCAATGGCTTCACGTCACAGATCAAAGAGAGTTTTAGACCACCAATCTCTATTGGTATGTTACATAGCTTACATAGAAACATAGAAGGTTGTAGTAGGAGGAGGCCATTCGGCCCTTTGGTTGCTGAATTACAGGGCAGCAACAGTCTGAATAAGACACAAGCTAAGCTTCATCCACCATCTCCCGCACTCCATCACACACCCTCCCTTCTTCAGCTTGACAACGCTCACCAAGATAATAAACAATTGGCTTCGTGTGTGTAAATACTGATAAAGAAATAGCCGGAATTCTCCCACCCTGCCCGCCACTGCAATTGTAGCGGGCAGGTTGTGGACAACATGAAGACCCTTTGATAGTCGGGTGGGAACTGCTGGTTTTTGGACCAGCGCTGCCGGAGAATTCCGTCCAGCTGTCAGCATCAATTGAGCGCTTTCGCTGCCGTTACCTCCAATATTCCAAGTTATCCCATCCGTTCTCGATCAAACCCGCTTCGTACTTATCCAGGCCAAAGTGCTTCAGAAACTCGGAGAGAATGCCAGTGCTGCTGCGATTGTCAAAGGTCTGAGGAGACAGAGAAGAACATTTTAATCATTCGGAGACGAAGGAGAATTTCCATTTTCACTTGCATGTATTGCTTTGCTTTTTTGTTTTGTATTTATGAATAACTGGGACAGCTTTTGGTGTATACTCACAGCAGTTAGGCTGAGGCTGTCTAATGCAGTGCCAGTTTTTGGTTGGTGCATTTCACATAAATTCTGAAGGGGAGAAGGCAACACGAACGTTGTCCAATCCACGGTGAGTGAGTTTTAGTGGGAGGTCAGGGAAGCTTACTATTTTTATTCAGGAGCGAACATTCACCATCATCTATAGAATCATTGGGTGGGATTCTCCTCCCCACCCACCCCCCCCCAACAGCATGTGCTGCGGTGGTGGAGATGGCCTGCCATCGGTTGGCAGTGGGATCTTCCAGTCCCTCCGGAGTTTCCCATTGTTAGCACCCTCTGCTGCCGGGGAATCCGCGGTGGGGGTGATGCCATTGGCGGTACCGAGAGGTCCCACAGGCAGGATTGGCCAGAAAACCTCACTCACAGAAAACGACTTACATTTTTAAAGTATCTTTTATGAGATTAACAAACGAAAAAGATGCGCAGATTAGGTTAACTGGCCATGCTAAAGTTGTCCCTTAGTATCCTGAGATGTGTAAGTTAGAGGGATTAGCGCATTAAATATGTAGGGATAAGAGGGTAGGGCCTGGGTGGGATTGTGGTCAGTGCCAACTGGATGGGCCAAATGGCCTCTTTCTGCACTGCAGGGTTTCTATGATTAACTAACTCATCATAAATTAGGAATTTAGATTATTTCGTCTGTTTATCTCAATACCAGACTGTCCAACACATTTGTCCAATAAGGTGTTTGGGAAGCTGGTTTATGTTGGCATTATAGAAATAAATTCTTAACACCGAGTGAAAATAAGAATTGCTTATTCCCTGGATTACATCAAAATGATCTGTTTTATTTTTTATTTCCATACCCCAGCCTCGATGGTCCTGCTCTTGACTGGTAATGGTGGAGGTACATCCATCCGTGTTGGTCGTGGCTGAACGTCTGGGCCTTTGTTTCTAGCTGGCAACCGGGGACTCACCGTTGGCCGTTCTCGAACAGGAAGGGGGAGCTCAGACCGGTTGGACTGGCGGTCCTTACCGCTCAAAGACTTTGCCATGTGGGGATCATCTGGCTTTCTTTCGGAGATTTTGTCTTTGACCTCGTTGATCAGTGAAGCCTGGGGCCCACCTTTGCCCGCCACCTGGGGCCTGGGGAAGCGACTGGGCGCTGCAACGGGGGCTTTGAATTCTTGGGAGTCTCTGGGTGACGTGGCACTCTTGTGCCGCTCTTGGTTGCCTTTGGCTGCTGCGGCCTGGTGACCTTTGCCCCATACGTCTGCGGAACTGGCATAAAGCGGGTTGTTCTGCATTTCAACTTCCATCACTTTGGAGAAGTTGTGCTGGGACTGATCATAAGAACTGCGTGGACTTTCGTGCTCTGAAGAACCGCCTTCACTGTTTAAGTGGCGGAAGGATGGGTCCCTTGGTTTCTCCATCAACGTCGGAGGCAGAGGTTGTGGCCTGTTCCTGGGGATAGTTTTTGACGCTGGAATTCCTGCATTTTCCTGACCGCCTGCCCCAGACTGGGGGTATGGGAGTCCTTCCAATACAAAGTAGGCTGGGTTGTTGTAACTGTTCAAATGGCTGTCATCTTCTGCTGCATTGCTTTGTTTCATCCTGAAAACAAAATAATAAAGGTCAGATTGAGATTGAACGTGCCGTCAACTACCCTCAGTTCGAGACAGTTTAAAGTGAAAGAGGATGTATGTCTACTAAAGTTCTCTGAAAAGGGATTCTTGCCAACAAAACCCGTTTCCAATACACGGAAATGTTCAATTCATAGCAATCCAAAAATACCAGCCCTGAGTAACCCTTCCTGTGCCCCATAACCAGTGTGTCATTGTGCCACCCCAGGAAATTCAAGACAACAGCATTCACTTCATGCCTCTGTAGATTCTGAACGCCTTCTCAATCTATCTTACATCCATAGCCACTTTTGGAGCTAGTGCCACATTCTGGGCATAGTTTCACAGCATTTTCAGGCAATCTGGATAACACATGGAAAAACAGCTCTTGCTCATGTAACGAGGCTACATGCTGAGGGCACACGTACTTACAGTGCGAATGGCCTAGTGGTATTATCACTAGATCTTTAATCCAGAAAATCAGCTAATGTTCTGGGGACCTGGGTTCGAATCCATGGTGGAATTTGAATTCAATTAAAAAAACATTCTGTAATTAACAATCTATTGATGATCATGAAACCATTGTCAAAAAAACCCATTCGGTCCACTAATGTCCTTTAGCGAAGGAAATCTGCCTTTCTTACCTGGTCTGGCCTACATGTGATTCCAGAGCCACTGCAATGTGGTTGACTCTCAACTGCCCTTCAGAGGCAATTAGTGATGGGCAATAAATGCTGGCCAACCAGGGATGCCCATGTCCACAAATGAATGCACAATATGGATAAAGATTTGCAGTTGTACCTATTGCCACATCTCAACTTCTCCCCAAAAGACCAAGGATGGTGCGGGCACTGCCCCAAGCCTTGGAGGCAAGTGCAGTGTGCATTTATTCATCATGAAACCAGTTCTGGACACGGTGAAATCTCTTTGCTCATGGAGAAAATAAAGCTTTTTTTGTTGCTGGCACAATTGTCAAATTGCTCTGTTTGATTTGGCGGCACAGTGGTTAGCACAGCTGCCCCACAACGCCAGGAACCTGGGTTCAATTCCCGGCTTGGGTCACTGGCTGTGTGGCGCCTACATGTTCTCTCTGTGTCTGTGTGGCTTTCCTCCAAGTACTCTGATTTCCTCCCAGAGTCTGAAAGACATGCTGATTAGGGTGAATTGACCATGTTAAATTCTCCCTCAGTGTCCCCAGACAGGCACCGGGGTGTGGCGACTAGGGGATTTTCACAGTAACTTCATTGCAGTATTAATATAAGCCTACTTATGACACTGATAAATAAACAATACATTTGAGGAACTTTTCACAGCCTGACCTTAGTCTCTGTTGGGTTAACCCAACATGGCCAGTTACCTGTCACCTTTCTTGATGACTGTGTTCACCCTGGGCTCGGAGGGGGAAATAACATCGGCCGGACTTTCCATCTTTGATTGACAGGCAGCTGGTGTGAATGCCATGAGCGTGTGACATGGTCGGACAGCCTGCTAACTGGGCTAGGCTGCTTCATGAGGAATGGGTGCTGAATGGCACCAACGTACATCAAAGCTGCACGTGTGCACAACCATGAAGGTACCGTTCAGGGCTTTCACGAGCTGAACCCTCTGGACACTGCGGCTACACAAGGTAAATCAGACAGGTGCTATGCATCGAACTAAATTACAAAGAAAAGTTAAAGGGATAATTAAATGGCACTATGTCCAGTATGACTCAGTGCCTTGAGAGAAGAAGGAAGAAAAATGAACGGATTAATAGAAGTCATTTGTAAAGCTTTGTTAAAATAAGTGATTTATGGATCTGGAACGGGCTTGGTGTACTGGCCCCAGAACGGATGAATATTTCTAATCGCTGTGTATAGCAAAAGGATATGCCAATGCAGCAAAGCCTCCTGTGGTTTTGTTTTAATGAAACTGTAATTACTTTCAGAGGCCTGTTTGTCTAGGTCACGGGTGTTCCATGTAATGATCTTTCAGCCACTACTGGTTCTGTGGTTCAATAATCAGTACAATAAAAGATGAGGACACTGAGCTCTCCTGGCTACAGTCTGAGCAGTTTATTACACAGGACAAGCCGAAAACAGAAACAGCTCCAGGATTGTTAGACGTTTGCAGAATGCCTTTGCCACATCCCTCCCACCCCGCAACTATTCTCCCCGTTACATCCATTCTGCTCCCTCCATCAATCAGCACAGGGCTCATTGGAAGAATGCTAAAACCAATACCTAAGCAGTCATTTTAGATCATTGTGCCACCTTTTAACCTTTTTTTTAAATTACAGTTTTATTCTCACTGAATTGTACGGTGGTGGTATTGGATAATGAAAGGCTTCTCACTTCAAACACCAAGCAAGCACTCTCAAATCAGACAGAGCAAAGTAGAGGTCACTTCCAACTGTGTACCTTAATCCTGATCTCATAAACATAATCATATTTCCAGTTCCCCATCGCTAGTCAGGAGAATGAAAGTACATAGAACATAGAACATTACAGCGCAGAACAGGCCCTTCAGCCCTCGATGTTGCACCGACCAATTAAGAAAAAAGCCAAGACCCTCTAACCTAAAACAATCCCTTTCCATCCGTAAACCTATCCACGGACCTCTTAAACACCCCCAAACTTGGCGCATCTACACCTGCAGCAGGCAGGGCATTCCATTCCCTCACCACCCTCTGGGTAAAGAACCTACATCTGACATCCGTCCTATAATACGGTTAATTTTATTGCCAAATATTCTCCAGCATGTCCCTATGAATTCAAGATGGCGAGGAACTGAGCTGGGACAGCCCAAAAACATTCGCAAAGAGTGCCACAGAGAAGGTAATGATTCCTTATTTGATGTTGGATTTGGTCTCGGCCGACAAACAAGGCGTGAATCCCCCGCACCATCCATTCCACCAGGGCCCCAGCTGACAATGTGCAAGGAAAGAGGTGAGGGCTCCCTTTCAACCCAATCTCCAATCTGATGGTGATCGACGTACCTTGACGGAATGGCCTCTTCGCTTGCCTTCCCTTTCATTCCCGTGGCGGCACTCCCAGGATAAGTGCCATCATCAGGCCAATTGGAAAACATCGAGCTGAGGACTTCGGACAAAGTAGAACTCTGGCCAAATTTTTTTCCGCTGCCTCTGTGAAATAACAGACCAATGTTCAAACGCCACGAAAATACCTCAACAGTTTCAGACATGGTCAGATTGTCAGCCACTCCCTGGCTGTCCCTCACGTGGGCTCAAATCACAAGTGCCATCCCAGTTTCCTACTGACTTGTCTGTAATTCTTTACAGTCAAAAAACAAAATTACTTTCCAGAGCATTCTTTTTCCCATGCAAACTATTTTAACTTTGAGCCAAAACCTTCTCACAAGATCTCCCAGGATTCTCTCATACGCTCTTATATTCTTCAGTGTGACAAAATAAGAGAGCTCAATTTAATTCCTGGCTTCTACAAAGCCGTTTGATGTTGGCAGAGCAGGATAAACCCTACTGCAAATAGCCTGGATGCCTCTGTGGTGGGGAAGGGACTGAGACATGACGGTTGGGGTTCCTACGCCTAACCCCTACTGGAGAGCGCCCACGTGGGAATATTGTAGTATTTTCAACCCTCCAGGATTTGCCAGGAGTCTGCAGGAATTGAAGAGCAATGTGTGTGCAACCCTCAATAAAAACCATTAAAAATAATCCTTTTGTCATTTTCTTCGAATCATATATATTGAAAATTTTGGAGCGGGGGGGGCGGGGTGGTGGAAAAGTCCTTTTGGCCCAATCCATCATGCAAACCAGCTTCCCATCCATTGACTCTGTCTACACTTCCCCTGCCTCAGCAAAGCAGGTAGCATAATTAAGGACCGCACGCACCCTGGACATTCTTTCTTCTTCCTTCGGAAAAAAGATACAAAAGTCTGAGGTCATGTACTAACCGACTCAAGAACCACTTCTTCCCTGCTGCTGTCAGGATTTTGAGTGGACTTACCTTGCATTAAGTTGATCTTTCTCTACACCCTCGCTATGACCGTTACACTACATTCTGCACTCTCTTGTTTCCCTCTGTCTGAACAGTATGCTTTGTCTGCATTGCGGTCAAGTAACAATACTTTTGCTGTATGTTAATACATGTGACAAGAATAAATCAAATCAAATCAAAATCAAGTCAACCATCACCCAGTTGGCTCATGGGTCCTTTTACTTTCCTATTGATGTAGGAGGGCAGCATGTCACAAGGATGGATGTGTTAGCAGGAACCTGAGAGTGACTCATGGGATGAAACAGGGTGGTACAGTGGCGCAGTGGTTAGCGCTGCTGCCTCACAGCACCAGGGACCCGGGTTCGATTCCTGGCTTGGGTCACTGTCTATGTGAAGTTTGCACATTCTCCCCATGTCTGCATGGGTTTCCTCCAGGTGCTCTGGTTTCCTCCCACAGTTCAAAGATGTGTGAGTTAGGTTGATTGGCTGTGCTAAATTGACCCTTTGTGACAGGGGACCTAGCTAGGGTAAATACAGGGGGTTGTGGGGATAGGGCCTGGGTGGGATTGTGGTTG
This sequence comes from Carcharhinus amblyrhynchos, assembly GCF_965287045.1. Taxonomy (NCBI): domain Eukaryota; kingdom Metazoa; phylum Chordata; class Chondrichthyes; order Carcharhiniformes; family Carcharhinidae; genus Carcharhinus; species Carcharhinus amblyrhynchos. Next base: position 131,503,448 of record NC_137327.1, read on the forward strand.
GTGCAGAATGGCTTCCTTCTGCACTGTGGGGATTCTATGAAACTTCCAGGAATACATTTAATCACAGTTGGCAACTTTAGAATACTGGGTAAGGACAGAATTGGGCTTTGCTGATGTTGGCGCTGTCACCAAGTAGCCTGCAGATGCTCAGCACCTGGGCGTTACATAAGCAATAGCTGTTTTCCCATGTGTTGTCCAGATGGCACAAAAATGGTCTGAAACTATGCCCAGAATGAGGCACCAGCTGCAAAACTGGCTATGGATATATAAGATAGACTGAGAAGGCTTTCAGCATCTAGAGGGGCATGAAGAAGATGAAGTGGATGCTCACGTCTTGAATTTCCCGGGACGGCATGGTGGCACAGTGGTTAGCACTGCTGCCCACAACGTCAGGGCCTTGGGTTCGATTCCTGCCTTGGATCACTGTCTGTGTGAAATTTGCACGTTCTCCCTGTGTCTGCATGGGTTTTTCCTCTGGTCGCTCTGGTTTCCTCCCACATTCTGAAAGATGTGCTGTTCAGGTGCATTAACCCGAATGGGCGCCGGGCTGTGGTGACTAGGGGCATTTCACAGTAACTTCATTGCAGTGTTAATGTAAGCCTTACTTTTGACTAATAAATCAACTTTAATTTTTAATTTACTCCCCATGCCTGTGTGGGTTTCCTCCGCATGCTCCGGTTTCCTCTCACAATCCAAAGATATGCGGGTTAGGTGGGTTAGGTAGGGTAAGTGCATGGGGTTATGGGAATAGGGCCTGGCTGGGATTATGGTCAGTACAGACTCGATGAGCCAAATGGCCTCCTTCTGCATGGCAGGATTCTATGATTCTTGGTCACCACCCTGAAGCCAGAGAATACAATTTGAGGGGTAGGGGAGGGTGGGGGTGCTACTTCACATCAAGATTGGCTGATCGGGAGATTCTCCCACTCTTACTGACCATCGTGGGTACATTGGAAGGATTTATAGCTTGATAGTCAACCTACATGGCCACATTATGAACATACCTTCCTTGGCCATCAGGACCTGCAGTGATGTCCAAACCTGATACTCTGGTTGAGGCAGGGTCATGACCCAATGTGCCACATGAACTCCATTAAAAGAAGAGAAAAAAATCATATTTTCCTTCAAAATTTGCAGTATTTCGCAAATCGCGTGGCCCTTATCCATACCAGGCCCCTGCCACGTTTAGTTTTGAACTGAAAAGAACATGCAAGTCACTATAAATTTCTCTTCCAAGACTGACCCCGCAAAGCAAGCAGCTTACCCAGCATTCTCCTGCATTGGTTTGGAAGATACGGATTTATCCTTTTGGAATCGGTTTCCATCTCTTTCTGAACTGATCCATTCTATTACAAATTATGAGAAAAAGTATCAATAGGTTGTGAAGACAGTACTAAGTCTTCTGTCAAGCAGTGGAAAAACTGTTGGAATAACCTATCCCTGTTCTCAATCTATGAAAATTTACAGAAACAAACCTTTGCCGATGTTTTGTGGCTGGATGTTATGTGGGCAGCATGGTGGTACAGTGGTTAGCATTGCTGCCTCTCAGTGCCAGGGACCTGGTTTAATTCCAGCCGTGATGTAGAAATGTCGGTGTTGGACTGTAAGAAGTCTCACAACACCAGGTTTAAGTCCAACCAGTTTATTTGATAGTAAACCCACAAGCTTTCTGAAACGGTGTCTCTTCGTCAGGTGTGTGGAAGGTTCAACCTTCCAACGGGACACCATCTCCGAAAGCTTGTGGGATTGCTATCAAATAAACTGGTTGGACTCTAACCTGGTGTTGTGAGACTTCTTACTGTACCTACTTTAATTCCAGCCTCAGGTGACTGTGTGGAGTTTTGCACGTTCTCTCGTTGTCTGTGTGGGTTTTCTCTGGGTGCTCCGGTTTCCTCCCACTTTCCAATGATGTATGGATTAGGTGGATTGGCCATTATAAATTGCTCCTTAGTGTCAGGGGATTTAGTAGGGTAAAGGCATGGGATTACGAGGAAAGGGCCTGGGTGAGATTGTTGTTGGTGCAGGCTTGATGGGCTGAATGGCCTCCTTCTGCACTGTAGGGATTCTTTGATTATCTGTCTGCTCAAATCCAAATTGGGAACAAGAGGATCCAAGATGACTATGTTGGAAGGAAGGATTTGAGGATGACATTACTGGGATAACGACTAGCAGCATTACTGTGTTCACACTTGTAATTGTCCACCATGGGCTGATAGGCCATTCTTAGCATGAATATAAGGGGGCAGAGATAATTCGGAACATCACCTCCAGGGCAAATTGGTGGATCTTTTTTTAAAACAAAATTGCAAACAGGTCAGCTATCTAATTATTGTTCACTGTGTAGATGATTCATTGGATTTTGAGACATTAACAGAAAGAAATGAATGTATGGATGACAATTGCTATCATTTCACTGAAATAGTCCAAAATCTCAGTGATGGAATATACTGAGGAACTCACCGTAAAGACGTTCCCGAGTTCGCTTACGTTCAGCAGGAACAACAACCCTCATCGTTACACGGATAGATCCAGACTCATCACCCAGGTGGGACAGACCCGTCTCAAATCTTTGTGGTGTGTTACCAATCAGGGGCTTCAGAGCAACACAGCACTCTCCTGCAAATAAGGAACAGGAATGCACAGAGGTCAGATTGTAAGCCTCCTGAAAAGTATGAGCTGTTGGATTCTCCCGAGGAGGTTCACAAGAATGATCCCTGGAATGAAGAGTATGTCGTACAAGGAACGGTTGAGGACTTTGGGTATATACTCATTGGAGTTTAGAAGGATGAGGGGGGATCTTATTGAAATTTACAGGATCCTGCGAGGTCTGGGTAGAGTGGATGTGGAGAGGGTGTTTCCACTAGTAGGAAAAACTAGAACCAGAGGGCACAACCTCAGGCTAAAGGGACAATCCTTTAAAACAGAGATGAGATATTTCTTCAGCCAGAGAGTGGTGAATCTGTGTAACTCTTTGTCTCAGAAAGCTGTGGATGCTAGGTCATTAAGTGTCTTTAAGACAGAGATAGATAGGTTCTTGATTAATAAGGGGATCAGGGGTTATGGGGAAAAGCTGAAGGATGGGGATGAGAAAAATATCAGCCATGATTGAATGGCAGAGCAGACTCAATGGTCCGAGTGGCCAAATTCTGCTCCTTTGTCTTATGGAATAATACATGCTCTTACGTAGCATTATAAGAGATTTATGTACAGTTATCAGATCTTTCGTTGAGTCAATGTTTTGATTGAGACCTACTGGTTAGAGGTATCTCTGCAGCAGGTACTTTGGCCTGGATTTTAAAGTGGAGGCATAGATTTCATAAGATGTATCTGAAATGGTCAATGTGCAGAATGTGGACCCTAATTCCCGCTTGTACAGCTCGGGCCAACTGAATTTCCCACGCGACTCCAAGGACAGAGTCTAGGCTCCTTATCAGTCTTTACAAGGAGCCCAATGCTTGTTTTAGATGCCTGAAGAATGCCACAATTCAATATTGAGTCAGATGTCTTTCAAGCTGCTGTGATATGCATAACTTCGGTCCTTGGGATGCACCTCTGTTTTATCCATCTTACCCCCACAAGAGGGAGCAACAGAGCTCAGTTTCTACTCCGAGGACCTTTGTTGAGCAGAGCTCCCCGTGAGCAATGCAGATTTGTAAAATTGCTCTGAAGAACCAAGACATATACAGAGACCAAGAGGTAGAGAGCGGCTGGGTCACAGGACTGGAAGCTCTTCTTGCAGGATAGAATGTCACAGCGAGAGTGGGGCTGGAGGTGACAGTGTGGAATATCTTTTCTCTAGGACAGCATGAGGGCACAGTGGTGATAGAAACAGAACGTTCACAGAGCACGTAGAAACCACAGTGCTCCAATTTCCTCCCACAGTCTAAAGATGTGCAGGTTAGGTTGACTGGCCATGCTAAATTGACTCTAACGTCAGGGGGATTAACAGGGTGAAAGTGTGGGGTTACGAGAATAGGGCCTGGGTGAGGTTGTGGTCAGTATAGGCTCAATGGACCAAATGGCCTTCTGCACTGTAGGCATTCTATTCATCACCGACAAAATATCAGTTGAATCTCAAGTGTAACTTCAATATAGTAGAGCATGGGACATAATGTTGGTGTTGTTGTTGCTGCTTTCACTTTAAGGAGAAAGGACACTAGTGGATGAATAATGTAGCAACAAGCTCCCAATTTCTATTGATTATTGTGCCTGAACCCAGTTAGATATATGGCCCCTAATGCAAACAGATGAGAAATTCATGACAATTAGAGTCCAATGGGTCAATTAAGAATTTAGTTTAAGGTTTCTGGATGAGTATATGGGATCTAATGGGATTGGGAGTTACAGATAGTTCGATGGCTTGATAGGTATAGATGTGATCGGCGCAACTTGTGGGCCAAAGGGCCTGTTTGTGCTGTAGTGTTCTATGTTCTATGTTATTTATTTATTAGCACCACAAGAAGGCTTACATTAACACTTCAGTGAAGTCATTGTGAAAATCCCCTAGCCACCACACTCTAGAGCCTGTCCGTGTATGCTGAGGGAGAATTTATCATGGCCCAATGAACCTAACTGGCACATCTTCCAGACTTTCTGGTCAAGGGCACTTTCCACCTCATTTTACCTGAAAGTTACTGCCTGTCCATGATTGGCCCCTTGTTGTGTTGCCTGACCTGCCACTGTCTCCTGCCCCACCTTCTCCACCACCACAACCACTAGAGCTGTTGCTGACCACAAATTGAAAACCTTGCAATGGGTGAGCGAGGTACAATAGCAGTTCAGTCAGTTATTACAATAGTGCCTAAGGCCTCATTTCAGGCAAGCCTCGGGCCTACCAGTTCCACTGTTTGTGCGCCTTACTGCCCCTGCAAACAGACCGTAAACAATTTCATCCTGTGAAAACTCACATGATCTGCATGGGGAATCATTAATTGACCTCCCAGTTGACCTTACTGAATATGAATTCCCTGGGGATTGGTAATGAGTCAATCAAATGGAGCTTGTATTCTAAACCCTAAATAAAGCAAGACTCTGAGAGGGCCCATTAACCTTTTAGTCCCAGCTGGGACCTGTTGAGTTGAATGCAGGCTCCTGGTTATTCATTTGTGCAATAAAAACATGGTTCCTTCACAGCCAACTCTTGGAGTTATTAAACACACTTTTATGATTTGCTACCTTTCCATTTTTTGTGTTTTCCCAAATATCTTTGTGATATTTAACTTTTCTGCTTTTGGAAAGATAACTTGTCTTTAACTTACCATAGGATTCATATCCATCTGTGGATTTGATGGTTAGCAGGAGGTGTTGGTCTTGCAAGTATTCAATATCAGACAGAATTGGAGAGAGCTATTAAAAATATCAACACTGAACAGTAAGACATGGCAAAGAGTTCAATAAGGTTAAAATAGTCATGACAGATTATCTGGGAATTAGACTGGCTTTGCTTTGAGTCAGTGTCTAAATCCCTGTCTCTATCAGCCTTTCATTATAAGTCGAAAAGTGGAATCAGAATTTAAATAACATCCGTGGTTTTGCATTCTATAATTTCTAAAGGGCTCTGATGAATTGGAAAGATTTTGAATTCTATTGATGTTAAGTTAACAGAAATAGACTTGTCCCAATAAAGGGAATTCTATTCTGTATCTAACCCACATCTCATCCATATGTATCTGACAGAACAATTTTACTCTGCATCAAGTATGTGCTATACTTAATTTGAGTTGTCCTCAATGAAATACCTTACCATATACTCCAGCACAAATTTATCTTACGTTTAATCAAACCTGTCCATCCCCTAATCCCTGAGTCTTTGACTGACCGCTGCTGTAGACATTTTGGTCGCATTAGCCAGAAAATTATCATTCAGCAAGACCTCCTGGCCAAAAAAAATAGCTTCGGTAGCTGGTTTCAAAAAGACTAATAACAATGGAATTTTCCCACGCCCTGCTTTAACCCACCCCCCTCCTCCTCTGGCCATGCACCCCCAACCCCTCCCAAACCCCCCACCCCCACAATTCCATGTCTGTCCACCAAATAGTGGGACTTAGCTAAATTGCCAGGTAATTTAAGGCAATTGGAGCCATAATGCGTTTCAAACACAATGAAAGGCTTCCTTGAATCTCCTGTGCACCAGCAGGATCAAGTGCAAAGTGTGCGCTGGTCATTCTATGTGCCTGACATTTCATTGCCCCATCTCGTCGGCTGCGCATTGTCAGCCCCCATGTTGTAAGAAATGACCACCAGTCGATGACTAAATCCATTAAGCCGCAAAGTGCAGCAACTGTGATACAACGTGACAATTCTAGGTTCACTCCAATCAAGCCAATATTCTGCTTACCTCAGGTTCTGACACGCCTCCCAGGTCACAATTAAATGGAGTGAACTATTCTTAAAAAGGTTAATGCACGGCTGGGCAAAGTTAAATCCGAGATCAGTTTGTGCTGGAGTATATGAATGCAAAGTATGTTCGCTTTTGCACGAGCCCAGCTTATTATTAAACATAGCAGTCTCCCCAGTCTCGCTTTTGCAAATTAAAATTCCCAGGTGACCAGCCCGAAACTGGGCTAAGTCGGGTCAGAAAATGGAAGAGTGGTTTTCCTATCTTAATTCTTCTGGTCGAAGCCGCTGTTGATGAATCAGGAGAAACAGTCAGGTTGATTTTCTCCAGATTACAACAGAAAGCCATGTGTGGTTCCTCTAGCAAGCTCTGGCTCTGGTCAGTAAACTCCACACAGACCAAGGAATTGAAACTTGTCCAAGTGACTCAGCGGCAATCTATTGCATTCACCGCACCACATTCACAGCTTCCACGTGTGGTCTCCCCTGTGCTGAAGAGAGCTACATGCAGACTGGGTGACTGCTTTGCTGGACACCTTCACTCCGTCCACAAACATGACCCCCGACCTTCCTGTTGCTTGCCATTCCAACTCAGCACCTCGCTCCCATGCCCATGTGTCCGTCCTTGGCCTGCTGTAATGCTCCAGTGAAGCCCAACGCAAACTGGAGAAGTAGCACCTCATCTTCCGATTAGCATTTTACAGCCCTCAGCATTCATACTGAGTTCAGCAACTTTAGACCGTGACCTTTCTTCTCCACCTAATCTTGTTTTTATATATCCCAAACGTTTTTGTTGTAACCCTCCCCCACTGGGCCATCTGTCACTTGTCCTTAAGTTTTGCTCCCTCTTTATCACTAGTTCCCATTAATCATTGACCTTCTACTCTGTTTCAGCTAACCCCCAATACTCCCCTAACCCCACCTCTTACACAGCATATTATCCACAATATTTTTCCCACACTTCAGCTCTAAACACGAGTCACGCAGACTCGAAACATTAACTCTGTTTTCTCTCTCTATAGGTGCTGCCAGCCCTGCAGAGTTTTTCGAACATTCTCTGCTCTCAAACCCTGTCGAGTTTACCATAACTGACTGTTTTGTTGCATTTCCGGTTCATTATAATTTCAGTGAGACAAATGCCATCACCTACCATTGGCAACTGATGCGCAGCCCATTCAACTCGCAGGAATCCATGTTTAATGCAGTACTGGGTACCATTATCCAAACTTTTCTTAAATTCTGCAGAGACAAAGTCACATTTTGGAAAAGTGCACATTACTAAAAGACTTTGCATGTTCTTTCTGTTAGGCTAATTGGCTGTGTAAGAGCTTTGTCATGAAGCTGCAAAAAGGGATTTTGCACATGCACATAATACGCTAATTACTCATGTGTGCATCTCTTTGCTGCATTCACTTCAGGTGCATTTAAACGGCAGAGTCAGGTTTTTAAAGATCTTGGGACAAGATTTTGCCCAATGAGAACTGTCACTGTTACAAAGGAATAAACGCACTGAGACAAACAGACACAGTGCAGAAGAGGCCCTTCGGCCCATCGAGCCTGCACCGACGAATGAAATGCCCTGATCTGCCCACCTAATCCCATTTGCCAGCACTTGACCCTTGACCTTGAACGCTATGATGTGCCAAGTACTCATCCAGGCACTTCTTAAAGGATGTGAGGCATCCCGCCTCCTCCCAGGCAGCGCATTCCAGACTGTCAACACTCTCTGAATAAAAAAACTTTGCCACTATAATGATTCTAAACCTGATACAGAACAAATTCCTCTTTCATATGACTGTATGGATTCTTTTCTGGTTGCCTCAATTTGTGTTAAATCCAGAACTCAATGATGCTGTTACAACACCCAAAGATGTGTGGGTTAGGTTGATTGGCCACGCTAAAAAATTGCCCCTTAGTGTCCTGAGATACATAGGTTAGAGGGATTAATGGATAGATATGTAGGGATAAAGGGGTAGGGCCTGGGTGGGATTGTGGTCGGTGCAGACTCGATGGGCCAAATGGCCTCTTTCTGCACTGTAGGGATTCTATTTCTATGATTCTAACAACACAAGAGATGGACAGAAACGTGCTAACACCTACTGTATGGAAAGGGTTAACCAAACTACCCCCTGATCTTACACTGCCATTGATTTTTTTATATAAGTCAATTTAGATGCAGTTGTCCACTGAACAGTTGAATTGAGACTGACTTTAAAGCAAGAATCAATTTAGACAAGAGGCTTAATTAAAAGACATTCTAATTTGTTATGCAGGGAACTTTAATTAATTGGTAACGAGTCGTGCACAACATGCAGCAGCACTCATTACATGTTCCTTGTGGTCTACACTAATCTTTCCTGCGGCCTACTCACTAACCCCTCCTGCCACACCTCCCCTATGCCCGCTTCTTCTCCCCCCCTCACCCCCACCCACCTCTTCCCCCTTCACTTTCTCTCTTGCTCACCAAGGGCAGCATTTAATTGAGACCTTGGAGTTCTGGAAAACTAGCAAGCAGCCTACAGGGTCTCTTTCCGGGAAGGCACTTAACTGGACAGCAGTTGGCCTTCCCCAGATGAATGACCCTGGGAGTTGGGTGAGGGGAGGGGGGTACATATCCCACCCAATGAGCGCTACTAGCCAGAGGACTATATCTTTATTGAGTGTCACCAGCGAGGCTGTAGCTTCTGCAGTTTGACGCCCATCCAAAGCCTATCATCATTGCTGGATTCCCTGTCAAAGGTAAGTGATGGCAGGTGGGAATGGAGTCTCATGGTAGTTGTTGTGGAGAAGGGATGAGGGGGTGCCATTTGTAAGGGGAGGGGATGGCTCTGAGCAGCTTCCCAGTCCCTCGATCAGGCACTGGATGTCTTTCAGTGAGAAACCCATCCATGACTCTTCTTCAAACCCTGCTCCCTGGCACCCTCTCCTTTGCAAAGAGCAAAGAAAATTACAGCAAAGGAACAGGCCCTTCAACCACCACCCCCCCCAACTCAATCCCTTTCCTCTCCGCAAAGCCTGCACTGTAAAACCCCCTAACATTCCAGGGACCATATCCTTCTATTCCCATCCTATTCATGTAACTATCAAGATGCTCCTTAAAACTCACTATTATATCTGCTTCCACTACCTCCCCCGGCAGAGAGTTCCAGGCACCCACCACTCTCTGTGTAAAAAACTTGCCTCGTACATTTCCTTTAATCCTTACCCCTCGCACCTTATACCTGTGCCCCCGGCGATTGATTCTTCCACCCTAGGGAAAAGCTTCTGACTATCCACTCTTTCCCACCTTTCACTTTGTTACACCTTTCACCAACACACTTCATTGGGTAGCAAACAGTGGTGAAAAGTGATCAACTGGGGAAAAAAAACTGATAGAAAATTTTCCCTCTGCCCAGAGGCATTGAGGCCAATTGTAGTGACTCTGGACGCAGATAGTTTACCATAAACGAAGCATGAATCATATGTCTTTGAGGACAGCGCAGTGTCACGGTGAGGACAGCATGATGACACAGTGGTTAAAACTGCTGCTTCACAGCACCAGGGACCCAGGTTTGATTCCCGGCTTGGGTCACTGTCTGTGTGGAGTTTGCATGTTCTCCCTGTGTCTGCATGGGTTTCCTCCAGGCGCTCCAGTTTTCTCCCACAGTCCAAAGACGTGCAGGTTAGATGGATTGGCCATGTTAAATTGACCCTTAGTGTCAGGGGGCTAGCTAAGGTAAATGCATGGGGTTATGGAGATAGGGGACAGGGGATGGGATGGGATTGTGGTCAGTGCAGACTCGATGGGCTGAACGGCCTCCTTCTGCACTATAGGCATTCTATGATCTATGATTCTGTGCGTGGGGGGTTCTGTATCAGAGTGGTTGCTGAAGTCACTGAGCCACTAGGGACGCTTAAATGGATAACATTGTCCTGTAAATTGGCTGAAATGTAAGTATTAAATGCATGCAAACCTTCCAAACAGCTGGAATGAAATTCAATGAAAAACTTGGTTTTGCATGTTGTCTTCACGATGGCTTCGATCATTTCAAACTCAATGCATGCCTGTCCATAGCTGTTACAGGGGCCTGCACACAAAAAGAATATATAAAATTCACTAAACATGAAAAAATCTCAGTAGCAGCAATTACTTGCTCTAACTCATCAGTACACAAGCTTATACCATTTCATATACATACTAGCCTTAAAAAATAGGCATCATGGAGTGTGTGTGTGTGTGTGTGTGTGTGTGTGTGTGTGTGTGTGTGTGTGTGTGTGTGTGTGTGTGTGTGTGTGTGTGTGTGTAATATGCCCACCAAGTCGATGCATGTCATTACTGGAAAATGCTGGAAAATGAAACAATGGGTGGGATTTTCTGCACAGTCCTGCAGTGTGTCTTACAGGGGGCAGAGGTGATCCGCTGTTTGCCAGTGGTGGAATCTTCCAGTCCCGCCGCTGTCAATGGGTTTTCCCAGTGATCACACCCTATGCAGCTGGGATCAGTGGGATTGGAAATACCAGCCAGTGGAAAAATCTTGGCCAATACCAGCATTATGTAATTCTGGACCAAGATTACGATGGTCAGATATAGAATTAAAAAGTAAGTGAGAGGTTTCAGCAACATTAACTTTTCTCATGGATCGTTAATGGCCGTATACTCTTCATATTACTCATTTCTCTGTTTCTGCAGAACCAAATCTAATAGTCACTTCATCATTTTTGTCTTGAGTAATTCTCAGTAATTCGAGACCTCTCTGATTTCCATTATAATTTCCTAATTTTAACTAGTGCTTCTTTAAAATCATTCCTATCTTCGTAAATTCCATTGCAATCTTGAAAGTAATCAATTATGGGGCCAAGGAAGACAAACCTAATATCCTTTAATACTTTCTCATTACTTGATGTCTAATACCTGCAACCACCCTTGTTGCTCACCTCTGTATTGTTGGGGATCAGGTCAGAAACTCCCAAGCTATACTATGAAATTAGCCTAATGTTTTCTTAATTTTGGCATTATGATGAACATGCAATACTTCACTCCAGGTATGATTTGATTGACCCACTTGGAAGCTTTTATCGAAACAAACATTATTTAAGAACACAGTTGAATAGAACAAAAAGAATTAACATTTCTTAGCAATTAAAATATTTAAACATGACAAAATATAATTCTTAACAGCTATCCAACTATTCTAATGTAAACAGTACTCTCATAGACATACATTCCTCTTGAGAATCAGCACAAAACAGATATAAGAACATAAGAACATAAGAAATAGGAGCAGGAGTAGGCCATCTAGCCCTTCGAGCCTGCCCCGCCATTCAATAAGATCATGGCTGATCTGTCGTGGCTCAGTTCCAGAATGCTGCCAGGATAGTTTCCTGGAACAGTGTGTGTTGGAGCCGACGAGGGAGCGAGCTATCTTGGATCTGGTGCTATGTAATGAGGCGGGTAGAATTAGGAACCTTGCGGCGAAGGAACCTCTTGGGGAGAGTGATCATTGTATGGTGGAGTTTCTGGTGCAGATGGAGGAGGAGAAAGTGGGTTCCCGGACGCGCATCCTTTGTTTGAACAGAGGGGAGTACGGTAGGATGAGAGAAGAATTGGCGAATGTGGACTGGGGGAGCGCGTTGGAAGGTAGGTCTGCTGAGGAGCAGTGGAGGATCTTTAAGGAGATCTTTCTTGGTGCTCAGCAGAAATTTATTCCGATGGTCAAAAAGGACCGTAGGAGGAGAGGTAATAAGCCGTGGATAACGAAGGAGGTGAAGGAAAGTGTTAAATTAAAAGCGGAGGCATTTAGAGTAGCTAAGAGTAGTGGGCGAGAAGAGGATTGGGAGAGGTTTAAATGTCAACAAAGATTGACAAAGAAGATGATAAAGAAGGGTAGGAGAAACTATGAAGCTGGGCTAGCGCTTAATATAAAAAAGGATAGCAAGAGTTTTTATAAATATATAAAAAGGAAGAGGCTGGCTAGGGTGAACATTGGTCCCTTAGAGGATGAGAAGGGGGACTTAGTGGTAGGGGATGGGGATATGGCTGAGGTCCTGAATAACTTTTTTGTTTCTGTCTTCACGGAGGAGGACGTGAATAATTTGCCGGGTGTTAGAGATGGAAAGGTGGTAGGACTGGAGGGTCTTAATGACATTACTGTTACTAGAGAGGAGGTGCTCGACAGACTGGAGGGATTGATTGTGGACAAGTCGCCAGGACCGGATGGAATGCATCCGAGGGTTCTGAAAGAAATGGCGGAGGTAATAGTGGATGCCTTGGTGGTTATTTTCCAGACGTCGCTGGATTCCGGGGAAGTGCCGGAAGATTGGAAAGCAGTTAATGTTACGCCGTTGTTTAAGAAGGGTGCCAGGCAAAAGGCAGGGAATTATAGGCCGGTTAGTTTAACGTCTGTTGTAGGTAAAATGTTAGAATCCATCATCAAGGAGGAAATAGCGAGGCATCTTGAGAGGAATTGCTTGATAGAGCAGACGCAGCAGTAGTTATCTCTGGGCTACTGCCTGAACCGAGTGCAGACGGGCGTAGGGTAGATAGGATTAAGGAAGTGAATGGGTGGCTCAGGGATTGGTGTGGGAGGAATGGGTTTGAATTTATGGGGCATTGGCATCAGTATTGGGGTAGGTGGGACCTGTTCGGGCGGGATGGGGTGGGCCTGAACCGTGCTGGGACCAGAGTGCTGGCGAATAAAGAGGACTGTAGACAGGGCTTTAAACTAATTGGGGGGGGAGGGTGCGAGGGTAGGTGACATTACGGGGTCTAAAGTTGAGGAGAGGGTACAGGTAAGGGAAGAGGCCGAGGATGTCCCAATAATAGAGGGAGTAGGGGGCATGAGTATGGTTGGTGGCGTTACGGCAAATAGGGTCCAGGTGAAGGCTGGGAAGAAGGCACTTTACCTGAATGCACGAAGCATTCGGAATAAAGTGGATGAGCTGGTGGCGCAGATCAGCACAAATGGATATGATCTGGTGGCCATTACAGAGACATGGCTGCAAGGTGACAGGGACTGGGAGCTGAATGTCCAGGGGTATCAAGTGTTTAGGAAGGATAGGCGGGAGGGAAAAGGGGGGGGGTGTAGCTCTGCTGATTAAGGATAGCATCAGGGTGGTAGCAAGGGATGATATTGGAGCCAAGGAGCAGAAAGCGGAATCGTTGTGGGTAGAGATTAGGAACAGCAAAGGGAGGAAGACGCTGGTGGGTGTCGTCTATAGGCCCCCGCATAATGATCTGGAGGTGGGGCGGGCTGTTAACGTGCAAATAAGTGCAGCGTGCAGGAATGGGACAGCCGTAGTTATGGGGGATTTCAATCTACATATAGATTGGTCGACCCATATGCTCACATAGGCGCTACATTTCCAGATTTTTAACCCCTCTGGACAAATACAGAGAGACACCTGTTTTCTGACTCTCATACAGCAGTCTCCTGAGAAAGAACCACCCCCAAACAGCAGAATTTCAAAAGAGACTCATTTCCTGGTAGATCCCAGTCTCAAAATCCAAAGCAAGATAAAAGTCAGTGGTCAGTAGCCCACCATCTCACTTGCCATGGAATCGGCATGGGCAGAGGCCCAATAGCGGAAATCTCCTTTGACCTAGGGCAAGAATTTCTGGTCTTGCCTCAGCGAGCCTATAAAATCCCGCCCAATGACTCTCGAAAGATCCTAAGAAGCAAACTGAGTTTGATTTCTCTGCGTAAGCTAGCTTCTCCAGTCACATGATTTTACAGTCACTCAATCTAATCAAGTTCCAGTCTGCAAAACCCCAGGAGAAAACACTAATATAAAAGAGTAGCATTTGTCTCGATTAAAACAAACACTCGAGCAATTAAGGCCAATTACACTGCTGCAGTAACAACAGAGGCTGTGGGTTACAGACTAAAAGGCAACGATGTGAGAACAAACTGTTAAAAAAATCCTGCACAGAAACATGACTCAAATACATTTCATAAAGGCACTGTATCATCACAGTATTGTCCAAGCATGATAATACCTTCCCTCAATTTCATACTAACTGCACAGAGTATTCAGTAATATAATCTCTCCTGACCTGTGCTCAATGGGAGGCCATGGAGGAGGATCCTGTTAAAAAATGATGAAAGGACAGGATGGAGTGTGAGCCACCTTCCTGTCATCATTTTACCAGCAGTATGGAAGGTGGAGAACAGCCCTTCCCCCTCCCCACTGCCCACCACTCCCCGCACCCCACCATTGCACCGCAATAAAACTGAATCATTTATGTGATAAGCTAAGGGCTGCTTCCCACTGCCAAGCATATTTTACCAGAGTCACTGAGCCATCAGTCACACTCCAGTTTGGGAGGGGCAGAAAGGGCCTAACAATGAGAATGGCTGCTCTTGTGGCAACAACCCCACTTGGCACTTCACGACAACACCCCCCCCCCTCCTCCCAGGGTCTGGCTGACTGGCTGCAGTGATCCCATACCCCACTTAATACTAATCGGACAAGGGTGATATATATAGTGGTTTTATAATGAATGAAGGCACCAAATCATCCGAAGGGATTAGGTAAACGTGTGTGTTCATTTAAATGAAAGCAAAATACTGTGGATGCTGGAAACCTGAAATACACACATAAAATACTGGAAAATCTCAGTACGTCTGGCAGCATCTGTGGAGATAATTGTCTCCAGCAGTTTCTGCTTTTGTTTCGGGGGAGATTCATCAGCCCCATTTGCCACTGGAGGGAATCACGATCACCCGCTGAATGGGACATCGGGCAGTTGAGGCTACCTCAACTGGCTACCTTGTTTTTAAGGCAAGGATAGATAGATGAACGGGCAGATAAGTGGAGCTGAGTTCATGGACTTGTGCTAAGCTACCTCAGGCTGAAGAATCTTTCATCCCATTACTCTGATTTCAATTTGTATCCAGATGAAAGACCAAAGTATAACCCACAACAATGTGACCCAGACGCCCCCCCCACAACTAATTCTGTCATACTCCACTTGTAGAGGTATTCAGGAAGCCCCCACTGGTGAACATGTTCTCTGTATCACTTGGCACTTTTTACCTTTTTTAGACACAAACTGGGAAGTTACCCCAATTTCAAATGTGGAAAAGATGGGTGAGTGGTCACTTGTCATGATATCATCCGTGCAACCTGCAGAAAAGTAAAAGAGAATCAAGATGTGGAAATGAATTATTAAGTCATTTGGTAGTACAGAAACTTGAGTAATCCTGAAAAAAAAATTCTGTCAAAGTTTTGCATCTTGCACTCATCAGGACATTTGCAAGAATACAAAGTAAGGGAAATCAATAAGTTTACACTGTATGAAAAGGGAATGTTGTTTGGTTGGCAAGTGGACTCTGATTGGGGAGGCATTGCCATGAAGAATGCACTAGTTGACTGACAGTTAGCTGCCAAGCATTGTTGGAATTTAAACCAAGCAGCTTGACTCTGATTGGTCAAGGAATTGCTCTGAGGAATGAACCAGTGAATAGCTGTCCCTTATTTTGTTTCACTGAAACAGGTGCAATGTGTATACTTGTTCTTTCTGTCTGCAAAGAACAGGGCCCTATGTATTATTGTATGTAGTTTCCAATAAATGCAAATGCACCAAATTGCAAATGCGATTGACAATATTAAATTGGTTATCAGCATAATTTTTAACGCATTAAGGATTATTTAGAAAACATTATCCAATTTTGGAGTCACATCAAATGTCAGATACAGGGCGGTAATGTGATGCAACAGTTATGACCAGGAAATCGGTCATCCTTACATGGTCTGGTCCACGTGTGATTCCAGACCCACAGCAATGTGGTTGACTTTTAACTGCCTTCAGGGATAAGCAATAAATGTTTAAAGTTTATTCATTAGTGTCACAAGTAGGCTTACATTAACACTGCAATGATGTTACTGTGAAAATCCCCTGTGAAAACACTGGCCCAGCCAGTGAAGCCTACCTCCTGTGAATGAATAAAAAACAAAATTTTAACAGTGTTCACTTCTCAGTCGGCCCTAGTTCCCACTCAAAGCTGGATGGAAATCCACAATTATTTAAACAACTCACCTCATAATTGACCTCAGCGCCCACTGTAAAAGTTCTGACAAGCTGCAACCACATTCAATGAGTAGGTTTATTTGTAATAAAAAATGGATGGAGGGAAGCTTGTGGACTATTTTCTCAGTGTCAGCTGATTTGGGAGAGAGAAGCAGCACTATTCAAATTTGGAACACCAACGTAATACATTTTCCAAATGAGATGAATTTTCTGCCTTATCCCGCCTGCGAGGTCTTCCAGTTCCATCTGAGGTGACCCCCCTGCAGGTTGGCAAAGCAAGTAAAACGCTGTGGACAGTGGCAGGGCTGGAAGGTCCCACCACCTCTGCTGTCAGAAAACACAGTGACGGTGGGAATGGATGCTGGAAAATCCTCCCCAACAGATGACGCAACTTTGTTCACCAATACCTGACCAGGATAGGAATTACCTTCTAGCTTTGCTTTGTTGCCCTAAGCTGCAAAGGCACCATTTGTATCATTGATAAAAAAAAATGGATATACCCACCATATGAAGTACACCGATTATAGGTTGCCGGGTAAGATTTCCACAGGACCCTATCACACCAAGAAGGAACATTTATTCTTACCTATAATAAACGACAAAGAACAAAGGTATGAATAATAATAAACCTGATGATCTCGTCAACTGATGTTAAACTGATGGGTCGTTAGTTATTTGGCTCTCCCACCCTCCCTTCTTCATTTACAAAGTGATGCTTGCAAGCTTCTAATTAAAAAGCACAATTCCTGAATATAGTGAGATTTGTAATAATTAAGATTGCAGCTGTGTTTCTCTTAACCTATTCTAAAATTCTGGATGCAAACCATCAGGTGCTCAAGTTTTTCTCGTCTTAAGTCCCATTATTTTCTCCATTGTCGCCTGTTTTACTCATATTATTGTGTGCAGTTCTGGTCACCTCACTATAAGAAGGATGTGGAAGCATTGGAGAGGGTGCAGAGGAGATTTACCAGAATGCTGCCTGGTTTGGAGGGTAGGTCTTATGAGAAAAGGTTGAGGGAGCTAGGGCTTTTCTCTTTAGAGTGGAGGAGGATGACAGGTGACTTAATAGAGGTTTATAAGATGATGAGGGGGATAGATAGAGCGGACATGCAGAGATTATTTCCTCGGGTGGATGTAGCTGTTACTAGGGGGCATAAGTACAAAGTTCATGGTGGGAGATATAGAAGGGATATCCGAGGTAGATTTTTTACTCAGAGTGTGGTTGGGGTGTGGAATACACTGCCTGCTGTGATAGTGGAGTCAGAAACTTTAGGAACTTTCAAGCTGTTATTGGATAGGCACGTGGAACACACCAGAATGTTAGGGAGTGGGATAGCTTGATCTTGGCTTTGGACATAGCTCGGCACCACATTGAGGGCCAAAGGGCCTGTACTGTGCTGTACTATTCTATGTTCTATGTTAATTATACATCACCCCTCCCTTTGAATTTTCTTTTGGTTCCCTTCTATTTCTGGTGGTTTTCCCAATTCTAGCACTGTGAGAGCAAAACCCAGACATTCCTGTTAACAGGTCTGACATTTCCTATTCCTTTTAAATAACATTGCTGTCAGCTTTGATATCCTACGCAAGATGATTTTCACCCATCATTTCAATTCTTAGGTAATTTTTTTTCTCTGTAAGTATCACAGTTTGCTGGATATGTTTTTTCTTGAGTTTGTATAAACCTTTTATCTTTATACTCTTCCAGTTTTTGTTTATTGACCGTAGTAGCTCAACCACACAAGTGGAGCCTTTGACCAGGATTTTCCAGCCTCATCACAGACAGACCCATTATGGGAGATTTGGCAGCCCAACCAACAGCCCATTAACATTTGGCAGGACTGGATGATCCTCGTGGCAGGCGGGACTGGAAAATCCCATGTTTTGCCTTTTAGGGGTACATACTGCTTGTCTGCAGGTTTGTCCACTGTCAACCTACTGTGGATAAATCATTCCTTATTCTGCCAAATTTTGCCTTCCTTCATATTTAAAACCTGTTTGTGACTTTCTACCTTCCCTTTGAAACTAGTACAAATTTTAATTATATTATGGGCACTAAATGCAAGATGTTTCCCTCCTAACAGACTGTAACTAATTCTGATTTATTGCTTATCATTGAATCTAATAACATTTCTTCTGTTTTCAGTTCAGAAACAATATTGATTCGAATGCAAAGTAAAATCAGATTGGGTGGAAGTGTCAATTGTGAACCTGTGCCCGTCAGGTTCCTAACAGTTTGGCAGGAGGGGGAGCGAGGGGCATGAGGAAACTGCCCCAAATGCATGTTCAGGAATCCATTGCCCTCGCTAATTGAGTGATCGTAACACAACGGTCAAGGTGAAAGCTACAATCCCATTAGCTGCACATGATGACCTTCACATGCTTATCAGATCTCCACCAGTACACATTCCCCACTGCATCATTACAGTCAAGAGGTGTGTGGACAACCACTAGAGCTCTTCACCTTCGCAGTTCCTTCACTCTAACCAATTGTGATCACCACTGCATGAATCACTTCCTATTACTGCTGTCATTAAGCGCTTTATCAATACTGCTACTTCCCATTCTCATGTCCCTTCTAATCTCTCTGCGCTTTCCAAGGATTTGATAGCCCATAATGTTTAGCATTCACCACATAAACACAGTGGCTATGAGAGCAGGTCAGAGGCTCAGAATACTGTGGCAAGTAACCTACCTCCTGACTTCCCAAATCCTGTCCACCATCTACAAGGTACATGTCAGGAGTGTGATGCAATACTCTTCACTCCTCTGGATGTGTGCAGCTCCCAACAACATTCAACAAACTCAACACTGTTCAGGGCACAGCACCCCACTTAATTGCCACCACATCCACAAACATTCACTCCCTCCACCACCGACCCTCAGTAGCAGCACTGTGTACTATCTGCAAGATACACTTCAGAAATTCACCAAAGGTCCTTAGACAACACATTCAAAACCCATGTCCGCTTCCATCTAGAAGGACATAGGCAGCAGATACACAGGGATGCAATCACCTGCAAGTTCCCCTCCAAGCCACGCATTGTCCTGACTTGGAAATATATCACCGTTCCTTCACAGTCGGTGGGTCAAAATCCTGGAATTCCCTCCCCAACAGCAGAATGGGCCAACCCACAGCCCATGGACTGCAGTGTTCAAGAAAGCAGCTCATCACCACCTTCTCAAGGGCAACAAAGGATGGGCAATAAATGCTGGCCAGCCAGCGATGCCCATGTCCCACAAATGAATAAATAAATAAATAAATGAACCATACTGAATTTGCAGCCAATTCTCCGCAATGCCAACGACATCCTGCCCCTGAGGCTAAATTTGTTCCTCAAATTTAAGTGCTTACTTTCTTACACTATGTGATATTCCTCGTTGTGTGGCTGTCCTCTGGCTGCTTCTATCTTTGTCTGTCTTTTCCTCACAGTTTTAGATTACCACGTGAATGAATGGCAGGAAGAAGAAAATGAGGGAGGAAATTAGGAAAATAATCGACCTGATATGACTTACCCCAGTGGTTTTGTGCTTCTGCCACGAGTAAATGTCTCTGGTGTTTCGCTCATATCGATAGGTTGGAGGGAATGTGATTTCTTCCTCATCTGTCAGACGTGGGAAAGAAGATTGGGAACACAGTGTCACAGGTGCCTTTGTCCAGTACGTGGGCATGAGAGGGTTAATGTTTCAGTTCCAAGACCCTTCATCACAGGCTAGCTTTTCCCTACCATAATTCGGAAGAAAGATCGCTGACCTTCAACATTAAGCCTACTCACTTCAAAAATGCTGCTTATCCTGAGAGTGTTTCTAATCCTTTCTTTATTTCAGATTTCCAGCATCTGTGGTAATTATGTTTCAGTCATTATCATGTCCAGTATTTAGATCATCAGTGCCCAAAGCATACAATGCAAGGTAAGATATACCGCAAGGTTAAGTAACATACATCATAAGAACATAATAAGAACATAAGAAATAGGAGCAGGAGTAGGCCATCTAGCCCTTCGAGCCTGCCCCGCCATTCAATAAGATCATGGCTGATCTGAAGTGGATCAGTTCCACTTTCCCACCAATCTTCCCACTTATATAATGATCAATATAAGATCATAGAATCCCCACAGTACAGGAGGAGGCCATTCAGCCCTTCAAACCTGCACAGGCAACAATCCCACTCAGGCCCTATCCCCCATAACCCTATGTATTTACCACGCTTGTCCCCTTGACACAAAGGGGCAGTTTAGCATGGCCAGTCAAACTAACCTGCACATCTTTGGAGTGTGGGAGGAAACCAGTGCACCCAGAGTAGACCCACATAGATACAGGGAAAAATTTACTAACTCCACAAAGGCAGTGTCCCAAGGCTGGAATTGAACCCGGGTCCCTGGTGCTGTGAGGCAGCAGTGCTAACTACTGTGCCAATATAATGCATGCCCTAAGTTAACATAAAAGTCCCATGTTATACAATATTGCATCCAGATCTGATCACCACATTACAGGGAGAATGTGATCAAATTAGACAGGATACAGAGGAGATTTAAAAGGATTTTGCCAGAATTATAGCTGTGGAGAAAGATCGGATAAGCTGGGATTGTTTCTTTCAGAACAGGGGAGACTTAATTAAGGTATAAAAAATTATGAGGAGCCAAAAGATTGCATGGGGAGCACCTCTTTCCCTATACAAAGAGATCAGTGACCAAGTGACATATAGACAAATATTTAAAGTAATTGATAGCAGGATTAGAGTTAGCAGTAATGTTTGCACCAGAGGGTTGGGGAGTGGGGTAGGGTGGAGTGGGGGTGTGGAGAGGGGCGGGGGGGTGGGGGGAGGCAGGAGCTGTCTGCAACTCACTGCTTGAAAGGCAAAAACCCTTATTGCATTTAAAAGGAGTACTTGGAAGTACAACATTTGGAAGTGTTGTAAGCCACGAGGCTACCCACTAAGAGCTTGGAACTGGGATAAGGCTGGGTACTCTCCTTTGGTCAGTGCAGATGCATCGGGCTGAATGGCCTCCTTGTAAAGTTTTCTATGGAGTGAATTTTACCGGGGGCAAGTGGTGGTGTGATTTTTCCTCACCCGCATCACCTCCAACCCCCCACCCCCCATCTCCCCCACCTCCCCCCACCTCCCCCCGCCCCCCGCCCCCCCATTCCTCCAGTTGAAAAGTTGGTCAGTTTATGGCTGAGTTTAAACCAGGTCGCCTCAAGGTAATAATACACTGGGAGCAGTCTCCAGGAACAGGAGATGCCAATCAGATTGACCAGCAGCTGAGTTATTCCAGCAGCACCAGAACACAGTAGTGACCACTGCTGGAACAACAAGGAGTCCCCAGAAGGAGGACATTGGAAACCAAACAGGGAGGAACCCTGGACCCCAATGAGGGGAGGGGGTGGTGGGGCGAGGTTGGGATTCAGAGATCAGGTAGAGAGGCACAAAGGGAAGATAGATCCCACCTATTGAGGGAGGGGGGGATCTGCCCTCGATGGCCACAGAAAGGGATAATCCATTTCCTTTAGCTCCCACCTCAAAGCTGTTCTGTTTTCCCCACTATAAAACTTCAATCAGGCCACTGCGGTTGGCCTCCACAGGACAATGGAAACCAGACAGGGAGTATGTGCTCCCTGATTAAGGATCCAATTGATGGGCCAAGCAGGGAGTCTTTGCCTTGTATTTAACCGGGATAACCGGCTCCTTTGACACAGCCGGAGTTAGACTGCTAGCACTCTGTGTATTGTTGTTAGAGTTTGTAAATAAAGGGATTTTGGTGAGGGACTTCTGCCTCCGAAGACTTACTGCATCCACCCAATGTATTATAAGGTGGAATGATGTTCTCTAGTGGTCTGTAATTGGCAAATTAAGTGCTACAAGAGGCTGAAGGGTGGGTGGCTGCCTGATGCCTCACTCACACATGCTCTCCCACTCACCCCCCCAACCCCAGTAATATGGGGAGGGCAGCTTGGGGTAGAGGTGGGAAGGTGGTGCGCTTGCCACCCATTTCATAGTACATGCGTCTCACCTTCAAATATGCTGCTGTGTGAGAGGCAGAGGTGTTGGGGTTGGGTGGGAGTCCAGGGGAACATGTTCCTATTGCACAAGAGGTTGAATGAAAATTGCACGGGTAAAATTTGCCCTTTTGTCGCAGTTGAAACCACTAAAGTCAATTAAAGTCGCCATAATCCCAGATGACCATAGGCTGCTCTCACCTTTGAGGGGAGAGAGCTGATTGGTGGTGATGTAACCCAAGGATCGCCACACATCAGGCAAGAGGCAAGGTTGAGAAAGCAGGTCCTTGTGAATAATCTGAGCTAGTATGGGGATTGAACCAGTGCTGTTGGCATTGCTCTGCATCACGAACCAGCCATCCAGCCAACTGAGCTAACTGACCCCAGAACCAATAAACATATGAGACAATTTAACATGGGGGGGTGGGAGGTTCATTGGGGAGGTTGGCATTGGAGACTTCTAATGTGACATTGGTGGGAGATCGGCAGAAAGCCCAAAGAAACAGCATAAATGCCACTTAAAATATAACCTTAAACAGTACGTGGCAATGAACACTTTTAAGTTATCAGGAATGTACTTACAGAATTTCAGGAAAACCTTTCTTTTCTCTTGCTCCAGGTTGAGTTGGTCAACACTCAGTAATGGCTCAAACTCCTTCTTGCTGATATGGCTTAGAATATCCTGAATGATAAAGTATTGGATTTAGGAGTTTCTCTTCATCTGCAACCCCCCACCCCACCACCCCCCACCCCCCCAACCCCACACCCCCCCTCAAAAAATGAAGTTATCTGCTATTGCTATCCCAATCTTTATCATCATTTTATCTCCTATCAAAATCATCCAGCCAATACTATTTTTCACCAACAGTGACAGACAAGTCCTAAATATGTTGGGGTCTGTGGGTTTTAACAGAAAAAGAACATGCTTGCAAGCATGGGTTCGAAAGTGTAAGCGACACCCAAACAATTGTCAAATCATGTGATCAGCCCTTAAAGCAACCTGCACTCTCCTGAAAACATTTAACACAAATGGGGCCAAGTTTTCTTTCAGCTGGAGTCAGTATCAGAGGCTGGAGAGCTGGCAATTTCCCATGACCAGTTGGCGTGTGGGTCTCAGGGTATATTCCTGCCTCCAGGCCATTATGGCACAGCTGCTTCAGGGTTGTTGGCAACTGCCCACCTACAAGTCAATTTCATTGGTCATTTAAGCCAATTAGAGGGCCTATTGAAGCCATCTTCACACGTCAACTAAATTTTTTCCAGTCCCCTCCACCCAACTGAAGACCTAACCCGACAGGTGCTTGAAGGCATCTTCCAAGCAACAGACCAAAGAGGGTCAATGCTCAATCATTAAGGATAAACTCACCTCTTTGTCACAATAACCATAAGGTCTCAGCTGCATCCTGTGGAGGGGATTTCCCTCCACACTGACAGTTTGGCAATCGTGATTCCTTTTTAATTTAATGTGCGCAGAGAGACTAGGAAATGTGCAAAGCCCCTCGGACAGTTGTTTAGTTCTAACTGTATGTAACTTCATTGAAGCACTGCAGAGTGTAACATGACCGATGTATACAGTTTGAAAAGATTTCTACTCTCCGTAAAGAAAATATTGAGATGCTTGTAATGTTCTCATTACTGAACTGAAGTATCTCAGATTGCATCTTAATCCCTGAAGAAAATGTAAATGGCATTGCCGTCGACTGTATAACAATTGGAATTTTTTGTAATGTGTCTTTCAGATTACATATGAATAAAGTATAATTCTGAAAAAAAAAATTCTGAAGATGTTTTTCGAGGGTGCCTCATTCTCCAGGTATCCTTTTTTCTTCCTACTACATTGATAGGACATATTTCTGACCTCCAATCTTTCAGTGCTGGGGTCTTCCTCTTGGCCTTCCCATGTTGGAAGCCCACCTACCATCCTACATTAGGGGGTTTTCACAGTTACTTCATTGCAGTGTTAATGTAAGCAACATTACCTTAACAGTGTTAATGTGACACTAATAAATAAACTTATCAGCTGATGAATGCACTGTCTAGTCACTAATTTGCCATCTTATTGAAATTGTGATGGGTGTCAGGTGCCAACACAATGCAAGGTTAGGTGCTGGAAATGCTCCCAACATCACATTCAAAAATGGAATGCAAAATTTCCATCAGACCCCAAGAGAAGTCTAGGAGACGTCCAGCTTGGGTGATTAAAAAAAAGTGGGCGGCACAGTAGCACAGTGGTTAGCACTGTTGCCTCACAAGCCAGAGACCTGGGTTCGATTCCGGCCTCAGGTGACTGTCTATGCAGAGTTTGCACATTCTCCCTGTGTCCGCGTGGGTTTTCTTTGGTGCTCCAGTTTCCTCTCACACCCTAAAAGATGCGCACGTTAGGGGGATCAGCCATGCGAACTTGCCACTTTGTGTCAGGGAGACGAGGAAGGTAAATATGTGGGGTTACAGGGCTGGGGCTTGGGTGTGATTGTTGTCGGTGAAGGCTCAATGGACTGAATGGCCTCCCTTCTGCATGGTAGAGATTCTACGATAAACCAATTTCACCAGGTTTTTGTCCCCTAATTTACATTCCGCCATGTTCTGGACGTCATGGATGGATCTTCTGTTTTGCTGTCAAAGGGGACGGGGAAGGAATTCCACCCTTCCGATACACAGTGACCTCAGCAGAATTCACACCAGCTGCCAACTGGCATGACTTTCATCCAAGTCTGCAAGAAGGCCTCAAGCCTGTGCAGCAATGAGGAAGTGGCAAGCTTAAAAAAGGGCAGTTCTGAGAATATTGCAGAAATGCTAAAATTAGTCGCTTTAAAAGAAATGGTGAGCCTGCGTTTTCCTAGCAATGAGGTTTTTCTTCGTCTGCATGAAAATCAAGGAACTCTGCAGCCCTCACAGGAGGCAGCAGAGGCACAGCGCACTCAATTGCCTATGGTTGTCCAGGACAGTGTCACAGATCTCCTTCAGGCACGAGCCTTCACAGGCCTGACAAGTTCTTTCTTTGTGCTCATTAAATAAACACTGGCTGGAATTCTCCCACCCCATCTGCCACTGGAATTCTAGCGGGCGGGGTGGGGGGTGGGCATGTAAGGGTCCATTGAAGTAGGGTGGGAATCTCCAGTTTTCAGACGAGGAATCCACCCAATTATGTTCTTACAAGAAATAAGCAATAAGGCGATCTCAGCCGGGGGCAAGAGACCTTGGAGGTCTGTAGTTGGACAATTGAACCAGAAGATTGAATCATTGATTGGCATGAGACAGCTCCCCTGAGGAAGATCAGGATTAATTTGGCAGGTAAAGACATTTGGGGAATAGGCATAAGAGAAAAGTAAAGACATTATCTGGAGGAAAAGAAAATTGAGGGATATAGTGAGGAATCAGGAAGTTCCCCTTAAAAGTAATTAGATTTGATATGATTTATTATTGTCACATGTATTGGAATACAGGGAGAAGTATTGCCTCTTGCGCGCTATACTGGCATAGGGAAGGAAGGAGAATGTAGTGTGAGAGCCATAGCTAGGGTGTAGAGAAAGATCAACTTAGTGTGAGGGCGGTCCATTCAAAAGTCTGATGGGAGCAGGGAAGAAGCTGCTTTTGAGTCGGTTGGTACATGACCTCAGACTTCTGTATCTTTTCCCGACGGAAGAAGGTGGAAGAAAGAGTGTCCGGGGTGCGTGTCCTTAATTATGCTAGCTGTCTTTCTGAGACAGCAGGAATTATAGAGACAGTCAATGGATGGGACGCTGATTTGCGTGACGGATTGGGCTACATTCACAACCTTTTGTGGTTTTTTGCTGTCTTGGGCAGAGCAGGAGCCATACCAAACTGTGAAACAACCAGAAAGAATGCTTTCTGCGGTGCATCTGTAAAAGTTGGTGAAAGTTGTAGTTGACATGCCAAATTTCCTTAGTCTTCTGAGAAAGTAGAGGCATTGGTGGGCTTTCTTAACTATAATGTCGGCGTGGGGGGGACCAGGACAGGTTCTTGGTGATCTGGACACCTAAAAACTTGAAGCTGTCCATCATAAAAAGAAAAGGGAAGAATTAGTCTTTTCTAGTTGCCCCTACAAAATCCTATTTTCCTAGATCAAGGATTCCAATAAAGCAGGAAGAAAATGATACTTACCTGGATATCCATATCTAACCGATAGTTAAGGTCTCCAAACCAAAAAATATGGGTAAAGCGCAGAGCAATGTCAAAAGAACTGAGCTGTTTGTCTCCCAGTGATAACAAACGGAGTATATCTAAGTAATTCTGGTTTCGCCTAAAACAAAATCAGAAATGGAAAGTTACAGCTAATGAAAAGCAAAGCAGTTGCATTTAAAGTTACAGGTTCCATCTGTTGTAGCAGCTCAGGATGAAGCTTCGGAATCATAGGACAGAATCTTACCTTCCCCCTCAAGCAAGTTCAAAGGCAGATAGGAGAGTGTGATTGCATGGACATGATTCCCTACATGTTCCTGCCATGACCTAGTAACGATCTTACCCAGGGGTGGCCAGGGCCTTGGGAGAAAGCCCACCCTTCTCCCACTTAAGGCTCTTAAGTGACCACTTAATGGCCACTTAGGAAACTTTTTTCTTTTTTTGGGCTGATGGGCAGTACACATCTCAGGGGGGAGAAAGGTAGAAAGATGGTGAATTCAATCTTCGGCAAGAAGTGGTGGAGGGCACCTCCATCAGAAGTCCCCTTTTGACTGGAGGGGCCATCCCCTTAAGGCTTGGTGGCCTCCAGACTTCACTCCCTCCACCTTGTCCTATCACCGAGACCCCAATCACCAACGCACCCCCCCACCCCCCGCCCCCACCCCCAGCCCCCAACTTCATGACGCTCCCAGTTGTTCCCCGCCCTCCCTCTGGGCTCTGGGGCTTAGTGCCAGGTAGCCCTGTGCCGTGCCCTTTCCAGCTACTGCAGCACCTTGCCTGGAGAGACTGGAGAGCCAGCGGCCGATCAGGTCTGGCAGTGGGGGACAGGAATATTCCTGATCCAGCCTGCCTGCCTCCGGAGAAAGTGTCCACAATGGCCGGCCCTTCATTGCAGGGGGGACAAGTGGTGCAAGCTGGAGTGGGGCCAACTGAGCTGGGAAATAGTTCAGGAGAGCCACAATTCCTGAGGTAGGCTAATATTGAGGCCCACCTAGGTGCAATGGGACTGTATGCCAGTTAAAATAATAACATGAAATCCTTCTAGCCGTCATCCCACCTCACAACCAACATATTCTCCGTGTCCTATCCATCCAGTTTCCCTCCACCCAACCCTCTGAGCCCCCTTGTGGCTCTTTTGCCTCCTATGTCCTTCCATTCAACCCCTGTGTCTTTAGTCTGACTTTGTTTAGTTGCTTAAAAAAAAATGAATACACGTACCTGAGGACTTTTTCGCTACCAGATGTTAGGTGGCAGTTGACAAAACCCAGGGAGGTCCCATTAAATAGGAATGAAACACCAACTGCCCCTTTATTACCTGCAAAGAAAATGTGCACCAGGTAAGCTAAGCAATGAATCAGATTTTGACTAGACAGACATAAAGCTTTAAGTCTACAGGGATGAAGTTGTTCTGCATTGAAAGTGCAAAACAGCTGTATTAGCAAATTGGCATCCTATTGTTACATTTCAATTAATTTCCTTTTTCAAGATAAAATCCATTACAGTGTAATACAGTTCACTTCCAAGGACCTAAGGCCCAGGCTGTCTGTTGGGCCTGACAGCTCACCAAGAATATTTTTGTGGTCCAAGGCCCAATTTTGGGCTGGACTTGGGGCTCCTGATTTAGACATGTGCTGCTCTCACAGAGCAACTCAGGACCCAGATTACTTGCTATCTCAGTGAGTTTTATCTTGATTCTTTGAAAACAGTTTGAGAATTTTGAAGCACACAAGTTAAGAATTAGTACTTGTTAAGGGTGATGCGGTGGCACAGTGGTTAACACTGCTGACTCACAGCACCAGAGACCCGGGTTCAATTCCGACCTTGAGTGACTGTCTGTGGGGAGTTTGCACGTTCTCCCTGTGCCTGCGTGCGTTTCCTCCAGGTGCTCTGGTTCTCTTCCACAGTCCAAAGCCGCATGGGTTAGGTGGATTGACCAGAGTCAAATTGCCTCTGAGTGTCAGGGGGTTTAGCAGGGTAAATATGTGGGGTTACGGTGGACCTGGGTGGGTTTGTTGTCAGTGCAGGCTTGATGGGCTGAATGGCCTCCTTCTATGCTGTAGGGATTCTATGATTCTTCAATGAAGAAAGATAGTTGATGGTTTTGACTTGCTTCAATTATTTTGTTGTTTCCTGTCTCCCGTACACCCCATTGCTCTGTATCATGCACCCTCCATTGCCTGAAATCTCTCCTATCACCCTGACAACCATAGAACCCTACAGTGCAGAAAGAGGCTCTTCGGCCCATCGAATCTGTACTGACCACAATCTCAACCAGGCCCTACCTCCATACCCCTACATATTATTACCTGCTAATCCCTCTAACCTTAGCATTTTAGGACACTAAGGAGCAATTTTAGCATGGCCAATCAACGTAACCTGCACATCTTTGGACTGTGGGAGGAAACCCACGCAGACACGAGGAGAACGTGCAAACTCCATACAGACAGTCACCCGAGCCGGGAATCGAACCCAGGTCCCTGGAGCTGTGAAGCCATGGTGCTAACCACTGTGCTACCGTGCCACCCTGCTTTGCCTTTAATGGAGAACTGGCAGCAACACCAGTGAAATGATGTCACAGGCAGTTTTCTTTGTGTTTTTGCTATGAAACTTCCATTTAGTTACAGTGGGAACCGAGAGGAACAGTCGCAGAAAATCCAGGCCTGGTTATCTAACGTTAGATTGATATACATTTTGATTTTTTTTAAATTTGGTTGAATATATGTACCCAACAAGGTGTAGATCATCAGCCCTGGGCCATTTCACATTTCAACCTTCTTCACTTCTAATTCTAGTCCCTGATAGGTTCCTAATTCCCACATCCCATTTCAGCTCTGGGCATCTCCTACATCATGGTGGCGATAGGGCAATGGCATTGTCACTGGACTAGCAAACTTGAGACCAAGGCTGGGATTTTGCAACCTCGTTCAGGCGAGGCTTATAAAATCCTGCCTGAGGCCAATGGGGAATTCCATTCTGTGAGTCTCGCTTGCCTCGTTTCCAGGACAGGCGTGCCAGTAAAATTCCAGCCCAAAAGAGAAAATGCTGGAAAATCTCGAATGGTCTGGTAGCATCTGTAAGGAGAGGAAAGACCTGATGTTTCGACCCTTTGGGTCATCCGGACTCAGCTGTCTTCTCTCCTTACAGATTCTGCCAGACCTGCTGAGATTTTCCAGCATTCGCAGTAATCTGCTTTTATCCAGTAGCAAACATGAGACCCAGGGTAACGCTCTCAGTACTGGTGTTCAAATCTCACCATTGCAGATGGTGAAATTTGAATTCAATAAAAATATGGAACTAAAACGTCTAATAATGATCATGAATTGTTGGAAGAACTCATCTGGTTCATTCATGTCCTTTAGGGAAGGAAATCTGCCGTCCTTACCTGGTCTGGCCTACATGTGACACCAGAGCCACAGCAATGTGGTTGAGTCTAAAATGGCCATAATCAGCCTTTTAGTTCAATGGGCAATAAATGCAGCCCAGACACCTATGAAAGAATATTCTTTAAAAATCACTTACCGAATGTGTTTGCTATTCCAGTTTTTACACTGGACACGTTGACATGACTGACGCGGTTCTCATGTTCTGGTTTAATCAACACTGCAATTTTAATACTCCACAGTGAGTGTGTGGCAACCTAAAATACAGGCACATGAATGAGTGAGGCCGAAATATGCTAGAAAATCCAAAGTACACAAAGACAACTGGATAACCCATTTCAACTTCTCACATCAGGAAAATTCCTGCCTCCTTTCAAGGACTGTTTTTCAAGTTGATTGTGTGACAGTAAAATATCAACAATATTCCAGCTGTTCAAACATCAGAAATACAATCTTTGCCATAAGAATGCAACTAAAGTGTGGGCAATCTCAGAAAATGTTCTTGAGGGTGTTTCTAATCAGCAGGACCACTTCACACTAATGAGTGTCTTTTTTGATTCTGGCAGACAGGTTCACCAGGGTAACTACGAGAAGCCAGTCATTTACAGAGCGGTGAAAATTCACAGGCCTATGAAAGCAGTCACCTCTTACTAAATATAATC
Organism: Carcharhinus amblyrhynchos; assembly: GCF_965287045.1. Lineage (NCBI taxonomy): Eukaryota > Metazoa > Chordata > Chondrichthyes > Carcharhiniformes > Carcharhinidae > Carcharhinus > Carcharhinus amblyrhynchos. The sequence continues at coordinate 131,533,972 of NC_137327.1, forward strand.
AAAATAAATTGGTACAATTTTTTGCTGATTTGAATTTCAGATTACAAGCGGGATTCTCTGGCCTCCCCGTGGCATGTTTCTCGCACTGGGAAGGTGGCATCCCAGTAGCCACCGGCGAGGTCTTCTGGTCCCGCTGCTGTCAATGGGATTCCTCATTGACTCCACTCCACCCATGTTGGGGGTGTGCCATCAGCAGCACCAGAGGTTCCAGCTGGCATGAACAGCTGGAAACTTCCAGCCAGCATTGTTGTTGACTTTTGGCCTCGCCAAGATGGGCAAAATGTCAGAAGTGGCGGGCAGAACATTTTCCAGTTTTGGATTCATCTCGCCTTTTGCAGACTAGGTATCGCATTGTCAGCCTATCAGCAATGCATCTCAATCTCAATGTGCCACTGTTGTTAACACAGCACAAATACCTCTGCTTCTGCCGTCCACTGGCATCTCTGGATGAGGATCATAGAATCCCTACGGTGCAGAAGGAGGCCATTCAGTCCATTGAGTCTATATCAATTCCATCCAGGCCCTATCCCCGTAACTCCAAATATTTACCCTGCTAGTCCCTCTGAATCTAAGGGGCAATTCAACATGGTCAATCAACCTAACCTCCAAATCCTTGGAGTGTGGGAGGAAACTGGAGAACCACAATCCCACGCAAACACGGGGAGAACATGCAATCTCCTCACAGACAGTGACCCAAGGCTGGGATTGAACTCGGGTCCCTGGCACTGTGAGGCAGCAGTGCTAACTATTGTGCCACCGTGCCAGCCTTTGATTGGTACTTCAATTCTATCTCACTGCGTTTATTGTAAATTTGCTTTTGTTTTTAGTACTAAAATAGCCAAGGAAACACACTAATCTAATTTTACAATCTCATACTCTGTTAGCCATTACTTGTTTGCATTTCACAGCCTGTTATCCTTTTTCCATCTCGATTCCCAATCCAAACAGGCGAGAGTACAGAATGTTTTATTACTCATAGCTCCTCATTAGATAAACAGCACATTTCTGTTCTGCTATCAAAGCGATAGTTTCCCTGGAGCTTAGATTCCTACCACTTTGAAATCCAGTTCTGTTATATCTTTTATCCCAGCTCGCAGGAAATCCACCCACTCCTTGTCACCCAAGGAATTCTCCTGTGTCCCAACCACATAGATATCATGAGGTATGTTGGCTGTCGTCTCATCTCTTGTACGCCCAAGGCCCTTTGACATAAGCCAGGAAGCGATGCTTTTTGGAGGATTAGCAGCACCTGTTAAAAGTTTCAAAAGTTCCTCCATTAGTTAATTCATTGCTCATCAGTTTCCTCGCCTTAATTTGCCAGCCCACTCCCATGAATTTTGAACATTTCTGGTTGATTTATGCCAGCACCACGACTCTTAATTTTTACCTGTAATTTCTTAATCGCTTTTGCCTTGGGAAAACTTAACAATGGATTGAAATGGTGTGTCAGGATTCTTTTATTAGCAAATTGCAACACTCCTCTTTAATTAGAAGCATAGAACCCCTATAGTGCAGGAAGAGGCCATCCAGCTCCATCAAGTCTACAACGGCTTCCCAAAATAACAACCCATCAGGACTTTCCTCTGCTCTATCCGCATAATCCCATACATTTACCATGGCCAATCCACCTAACCTGCCACATCTTTGGACACTAAGGGACAATTTACCATGGCCAAACCACCTAACCTGCACACCTTTGGACACAAAGGGGAAATTTAGCATGGCCAATCCACCCAACCTGCATATCTTTGGATGCCCTGGAGAAATTTACCATGGCCAATCCAATTTATTTGCACATTTTTTGGACACTAAGGGGCAATTTACCATGGCCAATCTACATAAACTGCATATCTTTGGACGCTAAGGAGTAATTTTACATGGCCAATCCACCTAACCTGGGAAATTTACCATGGCCAATCCACCTAAGCTGCATATCTTTGGTCTGTGGGAGGAAACCAGGACACCTGGAGGAAACACAAACAGAAACAGGGAGAAGGTGCAAAACTCCACACAGACAGTGACCCGAGGTTGGAATCATACCCAGGTCTTTGGCGCAGTGAGGCAGCAGAGCTAACCACTGGCCAGTCCGAATTGTTTCCATTTCTTTAAAAATTGCTTGCAATTTTCCAGCTTCTTTGATAGTGTTTTCCTAAAACCCATCCAAGCATGGATCAATGAGTAATTATACAAATGTGTCACTATTGAAATTTGAGCTCTGCTAGCAGGTTGCCATTTTCTTTGCATTTAGAGCTGACTCAAACCAACAGCTGAAAATCATTACGAGAGGCGTAGCTTTTGCTCCTGATTTCCTGCCCCACTAGCTCCTTTTCCCTCCAGCGCACAATGGTGATCTCACTGGCAAGAGATATTCACCTTCGTACCTCAACAGCTTTGCTCTTGGTCACAGATTAGGACTCGCCTGGGAGGCATTCCAGAAAGAACACAATCCCAAGGATATCTGCCATTCACTACATATGCAGCATCATTTTCCGGGACCAGGTTTTTCTAGTTGGACACAAATCCTTCAGTAACTTACCCATGTTCCAGCTTCCAATGAAGATGGATATCATGTCTGGTTCATCCTGCTGAGAGTGTATGTTCTTCATAAGCTGGAGAAGTTGGCAGAAAGCTTCTCGCTTCTGTCGGGATAAAGATCAGGAGCTGTCAATATGAGTCCTAACGTAGAGAATAATTTGGATATAATCCCAATAGGGAAAAAAAAGTTCGGAGCAGTATTCTTAATTCCCCATTTTTAGTGTTCTTTTCCTTCTGGGATGTAAAACTTCAACAACAAAGGTTACCATTGTCATGTAATGCAGAAGATACTTGGGTAGAATTTTCCCATCCCGGCCGCTACGATTCCCATGGTGAGTGGAGTCAGATCATGCAAAGGTCCATAGACCTCAGGCAGGATTTTCTGGTCTTGGGGCAAGGGGAGATGGAAAATCCAGCCCTTACTGTGGAAAATAATAAAGGCTGCAACATATTCAAGAGATCCAGAAGATCGAATAAACAGTCATGCACAGATGGTTTGCGCAGGGGCGAGCTTCCCAGAAATTGGCAGAGTGTTGGTTCTAGCATGTGTTTCTCTTCAGAGCCTGACTGCACTGAGGTGAGGCGCCATGTTTAAAGGCTATCCCAATCAGAACATCAATGATCCTCCCCCACAGCCCACCACGGAAGTCTCAGGGACTACCCCCAGTCCCCATTCTGAGCAAATTTAGCATTCCCCAACACTGCCCCACCTCGCCCACCCCAACCCCTGTGATCAGAGTCAGCACCTCTTTCCACCCTCCCCCCCCACTCTGATCGAGGTCAGCTTTCTCCTTCCCCCAGCCCCTGATTAGGGTGGGTTCTCTATCTCCTACTCCTCCCAAATCAGAGTAATCAATCATCATCACCTACCCCACCCCCACCCCGATCAGAGTCAGCACTTCCTCACACACCCTCCCCCCTCAACAGTCAGCGTCTGCATCTCCCCCATCCCCCAAACATCAGTCCCTCCCCGCCCCCCCCCCCCCCCCCCCCCGACTATCGACTCTCACAGTCAGTGCCCGCACCCTCCCATTCCCCTGAACATTGGACCCTTCCAACCAGACAATCCACTCGCAAGATATGTTCTGATTAGGCACTTCACACAATGTTCTATTGTTTAATCTCGAATTGTTTTCAAAATGAAATTAGAAAAAAGGCCTGTATTGCGTTGGCCTGTGGTCCTTTTGCCATTGACAGGAGAGGTGGGGGATTGGGGCTTGCAGGAAGCTGGTGTCAGTGACCCTATTCATAGGAAGATGCTTCTGGAAAGAAGGACTCCAAGTAAACTTTGACGAATATTGGACCCTTCCCCCCCCCCCAAGACTATCCACCCACACAGTCAGTGCCTGCACCTTCCCATTCCCCCGAACATCGGACCCTCCCCCCCCAGACAATCCATTTGCACTGCCAGTGTTGGCAATTTCCACCCCCAAACATTAGACCCCCTCCACCACCGCCCCCACCCCCCCCCACCCCCCTTCCCTCCCCTCCTGTCATTGCCTTACCCCCATTCAGGATCTGCCCCCCCCCCCCAATCAGGACCCAAACCATTGGCATAGCCCCTGGCACCATTAAGAGGCCCATTGAGCAGCGCCAAGGTGCCCAACAGGCAGTGCCAGGATGCCTGATAGGCACTGCCCCATGGGCAGCGCTAGGCCTTGGCCTGGATCAATGGCTTCCAATTCACCCCTCCCCCCGGGAGGCCATCACATCTGGTCTCCACCGATGGAGACCAGCTGTGAATCTCGCTCGAGCGAGCGAGCGCTAAGTTGAATGACCCTGGACGATATGGCATGTTAATATTGTCATTACAGTGTAATAAGCTTCATGCCCAGAAAGGAAGTCACTTTCGCCAGCAAAACAGGACCAGCAGAATCGAGTGAGGCGAGAAACTGGGAGTGTTCCTCATTTTTCACTTCCCACCCGATCTTACCATCTCGCCAAAAGATGGGTAAACAAGATTGTAAGATCATGCCCTGGATGCCTCAAAATGTTTTACAGCCAGCGAGAAATACTTTTGAAATGCAGTCACTGCCATAACGCAGGACACACAGCAAATTCCTTGCAAAAAGCAACTTGATCTCTTTTAGTGATCTTGGCTGAGAGATAAGTATTAACCAGCAGGTGGTGGTATGCTGGTATTGTCAGCAATTGTCCGCATTATGAGGTGGCGCAGTGGTTAGCACTGCTGCCTCACAGCACCGGGGACCCAGGTTCAATTCCAGCCTCGGGTCGCTGTCTGTGTGGAGTTTGCATCTTCCCCTTGTCTCGACATGAGTTTCCTCCAGGTTTCTTCCCACAATCCAAGGATGTGCAGGTTTGGTTGATTGACCATGCTAAACTGCCCCTTAGTGTCAGGGGGATTAGCAGGGTAAATATGTGGCGTTAGGGGTAGGATTGTGGTCGGTGAAGACCTGGTGGGCTGAATGGCCTCCTTCTGTACTGTAGGGATTCTATTATTAGACTAATATTCTAGACATCCAGCGTAGTGTTCTAGGGGAGGGGAGGGGAGGGGAGGGGGGGCGGTGCTGGGGGATTCCAATCCCATCACAACAGATGGTGAAATCTGGATTTCCTAAAAACCTGGAATTAAAATCTAATGATGACCATGAAACCATTATTCATTATCACAAAAAGTCATTTGGTATCTGCTCAACCCATATGTGACTCCAGACCCACAGAAATGTGGTTGACTCTGAAAGAACCTAGCCAGCCACTCATTTCAAAGGCAATTAAGGATGGAGAATAAATGAATACAAAAGGGATACTTGGGGATAACACCCTTGCTTTCAAAGTAAGTGCTGTGGCAGGCACTTCACCCGAACAGGCAAATAAGGCATTTCACGTCTCATCGCCCTGCCAACTGTGCAGTGCTCCCTCAGTACTGCACTGGAATATCAGCATTGATTTTTACACTCAATCCCTGGATTGACTTGAATCTGGAATCTCAGCTTACCCGTGCATTTTCAAAAATGAAGTCCCTCTGCTGATTTTTCTGATTCTCTTTGTCAGTCACAATCTGTAGTGTGTTTGGTGTGCTCTGATATTTAACCAATTGCAAAACTGTAAAGCAAGGGGATAAAACAAGTCAGTAATCTATAATTATCAGCATCTTGCAAGTCTGAATTTCAGGTAAAGTCTAAATGAGTTCCCTCTCTTCAGAGGGGAGGTCTTATAAAGGCAAATGAGTTCAAAGTTTATTGATTAGTGTCACAAGTAGACTTACATGAAGTTACTGTGAGAATCCCCTAGTCACCACACTCCGGCGCCTGTTTGGATACACTGAGAGAGAATTCAGTGTGGCCAATGCATCTAACCAACACTTCTTTAGGACTGTGGGAGGAAACCAGAGTGCCCAGAGGAAACCCATACCGACATGGAGAGAATGTGCAAACTCCACACAAGATAGTGACCCAGCTAGGAGTTGAACCTGGATCCCTGGCGCTTTGAGGCAGCAGTGCTAACCACTGTGCTACTATGCTGCCCAGAGTTAAAGATTTGTTACTGTGGCCAAATGGGCCACCTAAAATGGTGACTTATAAAGCACTCTGGGACAATTGGGCAAGAACTAAAACAGCAGGAAGACCAGAGCCAGACTATGGAGAGAACTACAGGGACCAGCGGACAGATAAAGGCCAATGTCTGCCTGGGTACCTGCCTGTCACGCAAAGTTAAGTCAAGTATTGGACTTGAACTTTAGTATTTCTGTAGGATTGTTGTTTGGGTACATAATTATAGGCTGTGTTTTTAAATAAATATTATTGTACTGACAAGTCTACTGATTCTTTGTTCACCATATAAGGGTTAAAAGAAACTGTGCAGCAGGCACAACATTAAGGAGTTAAAGAAAGTCCACTCATGAATATTACTTCAAAGTAAATTGTGGGAGCAGAATAAGAAATCATAGTTTCAAATCAGTAAAAGATCATTTCAAAACTGATATTGGGAAACATTGCTTCCCAGAGAGAGATCACTGTGTGGATATTTCTGGGTGCTGGAATGAATCACTTCAGAAAAATGTAACTCAACACAGGGGGAATATCTGAATTAATACGTTTAGAAAATTTCTTTATTAATAATCATCTTGCAAACTTGTTCCTTTTTCTTTTCTCTTCAGATTTTTTAATATGATGAAATCCTAAATGAGAAGTGTAAGGAATGCTGTCAACAATGTACCCAGAGCAGAAGGGTGGGTGCTGGTCTGGACTAACCACCAATTCTCCTTACTTTTATCATATGAGATGGATTCTTCTGGTGAGCCACTGGTTTTCTTGGAGATTTGAAGCTTTCCCCCCTCCACATCAACAATCAATGTATATTTCTGAGTCTTTCCAAGCTTTACCTAAAGGTAAGAAAAATTAGAAATCTTTACCTGAGTAAGATTGTTTCATATAATAGCATACACACACAAACAGACATAAATGCACATACACACCAATGTAAACAGTATGTGCTGTATCTGCCTTCATAATATCTGCCATGTTACAATAAGGATCTATCAAGGAACTATTGTGCCTCTTCCCAAGGATAACATCAGGAAGCATCTTTGCAGATAACAGTTTGGAAGATTAATATTTGGTTTGATTTAATTTATTATTGTTACATGTATTGGTGCACAGTGAAAAATATTGCTTCTTGCACACTCTACAGACACAGCATACTGTTCATAGAGGAGAAAAAAAAAGAGATTTTACTTATTGGTGTCACAAATAGGCTTGCATTAACATTGCAATGAAGTTACTGCGAAAATCCCCTAGTTGCTACCCTCTGGCGCCAGTTTGCGCACACTGAGGGAGAATTCAGCATGGCCAATAATGCATCAGCACATCTTTTAGTCTATGGGAGGAAACCCACGCAGACATGGGGAGAATATGCAGACTCCACACAGACAGTGACCTAAGCCAGGAATCAAACCCAGGTCCCTGGCACTGTGAGGCAGCAATGCTAACCAGAGTGCCACCATGCCACCGTAGAGCATGCATAGTGTCGTGTTACAGTCATAGCGAGGTGATAGAGAAAGATCAACTCGTGATAAGGCAGGAAAGAGGCTGTTCTTGAGTCAGTCAGTACATTTTCTCAGGCTTGTGTATCGTTTTCATTAAGGAATGTGAGACATGGCTTGTCTACACTATCGCCTCTTAGCCAAAGACAATGGTCAAAATTTTCCATCCGTTCATGTCAACAAGATTTTCCAGTCCTGCTGACAGCAAATCCCTGTCGCAGGTATTCCAGCAGCAGAGGTTAAAAACTACAGAAAAACCTGTTGCCAGTGGTCAGACTGGAAGAACCTGCCACCAAGCTAATGGCAGGTCACCTCTGCTACCGCAAAGCACACCACAGAGAGCATGGAGAATCCCATCCAATGAATAAAATGAGCGGCGAGGTTAGAGAATAATAAGCAATAACTTCCAAGCTACTTTTACATTAAGAAACTCTTTTCCAAATAGCATTACTGCACATTTAATTGCAAAGCTTGGTGTTACTGGACATGAATGTTCCATACTCAACGCCGTCAATGCCTGTCCATGAAGAAAGCTTATTCGCCAATTTTTTTTTTAAGTAAGAAAAGCTTTCTCTTTTACCTCAAAGGTCTGAATTGGGATGGATTTGGATGAATTCCTTGTGCTGTTCTCAGGCGATGCTAAATGAATAGGTAATTCCACCCCATGTGTGGCTGCCACATGTTGTAATCCCCTCAGAACCTGTCAACAAATCACAATGGATAATATTAGTTCATTCCCAGAATACAAGCATTCAATCCCATCCTTTTATTTTTGATTTTAGCATTGATGGCATAAGCTGTGGCCTTGTGCTAACATTAGAAAGGAAGGAAAGTCTTTGTGGAGGACATTTTGAAGGGTCCTAGATTAGCAAGGGTTCCAGTTCCCATGTATTTGCTGCTCCTATCCTTTTGATTTCCATCTAGAAGACCAGGGCAGCAGATATATGGGAACGACCACCTGCAAATTCTCCTCCAAACAACTCACCGTCCTGACTTGGAAATATACCTCCGTTCCTTTGCAGTCGCTGAGTCAAAATCTCGGAATTCCCTCCCTAAAACATTGTGGGTCAACCCACAGACTGCAGAGATTCAAGAGGGTAGCTCACCACCACCTTCTCAGGGGCAACTAGGGATGGGCAATAAATGCTGGCCAGCCAGCGACGCCCATGTCCCACAAATTAATTTTTTAAAAAACTGAAATTTGTAAATGGCGCAGGTAATGAGCGCGGCTTCAAAAACACCTCCAGAATCAATCCATTGGGTCCATACAAATCTGTTCCACTCTTGACTCTTTCCTATTCGTTCTTTACATACTCTCCCTTAGTGGCGAGGTGCAAAACTGAATGATTATGGCACTGCAGTAGTAACTCGTAGATTGCAAGTTCAAATTCCACTCTGGCTCACATATGTCCTTGGGGAAGGGAATATGCCAGTCCTTAGCCTGTCTGGTCAGAAACCCAGAACCTGCATATTCTCCCCGGATCTGCGTGGGTTTCCTCCGGGTGCTCCGGTTTTCTGCCACAGTCCAAATATGTGCAGGTTAGGTTGATTGGCCATGATAAATTGTCCATTAATGTCCGCGGGATTAGCATGGTAAATATGTGGGGCTACGGGGCTAGGACAGGACCTGGGTGGGTTTGTTGTTGGTGCAGGCTCGTTGAACCAAATGGCCTCGCTCTGCACTGTAAATTCCATCATACATGTGACCCAAGTCCTCTAATGCCCTCAGGGTAAACCATAATTAGTGCCTGAGCAGTATTGCCCAAGAGCAGATAAAAATTTCACCATATTTTTCTTCATGAATGTATTCTCCCGCAAGCTGGGTTAAACCCAACTTAAATAAAACGTAACTGTTTGCATATCTCACACTGAGGCTGGAGGTTTGCCGGCATAACAGGGGCTCAGGTGACAGGCCAAAGGTGTGCAGGTTAGGTTGATTGGCCATGCTAAAAAATTTCCCCTAGTGTTCTGAGGTGCGTAGGTTAGAAGGATTAGTGGGTAAAATATGTAGGGATATGGGGGTGGGGCCTGGTTGGGATTGTGGTCAGTGCAGACTCGATGGGCCGAAGGGCCTCTTTCTGCACTGTAGGCTCCTATGATTCTATCTAGGCTGAAAGCTGACGGCAACCCTGCCCCAGCCGTTTTAGAAACCCCAGTCACATTTCTCAGCCGCCAGTAGCTAATTAATTGTCATTGTGCTATGGTGGGACATCAGCCCAATAAATTATTCATCAGCTCTAACATAAGCCAATTCAAAAACAGGCAGAGAAACTCTACCCTCTCCTCCATATTTGGCAGCATATTGCCCAGATTTTTAATTTTGTTGATGAGGACTTCAAGTTCTCGAGAGCCACTTGGGCTGAGAGGCTCCTGTGAAAATAAAACAACAATAATCAAACATTAGACATGAGAAAAATAAACATTGGTTCCCAAGATTTCCTTTCTAATTCAATAAACCACATGGCATGGCTTCATAATGGATAATAAAACAGAGGTTGTTGTGAAAAACTACCACTTCTTTATTACTTTTCAGGATAAAGTCAAGAACATTGGAATATGAACAGACCATGGCTGGAATTTTACCTCCTCAGATGCCCCAGAATCAGGGCAGGTGAGCCTTGCAGAACGGCATTCTGTGCTGGCCTCAGGTGGGATCTTATGAGCCTTGGGAAGCAGGGGGGTAAAGTTCCGGCACATGAATCTGTTCCGCCATACACTTAGATTATGGTGGCTCGCATCGCAACCCGTATACCTCACCATTAATCCATATCTTTCAAGACTATTAAATCTATCAATCTCAGTCGTGACAATATCAGTTGATCTAGCACCCACAGGCTTTTGGAGGTGAGGTTTCCAGGTTCCCACCAAGCTTTGTATGAAAAAGTGTTTCTTAATTTTATTCCTCAATGGCTTAGCTGCAATTTTAAAATCATAACCCTTGGATGGCACAGTGGTTAGCACTACTGCCTCACAATACCAGGGATTCAGGTTCAATTCCAGCCTTGGGTCACTGTCTGTACGGAGTTTGCACTGTCTCCCCGTGTCCACGTGCGTTTCCTCTGGGTGCTCTGGTTTCCTCCCACAGTCCAAAGATGTGTGGCTTAGGTGGATTGGCCATGCTAAATTAACCCTAGTGTCAGAGAGATTAGCAGGGTAAATATGAGGGGTTAGGGGTATAGGGCCTGGGTGGGATTGTGGTCAGTGCAAACTCAATGGGCTGAATGGCCTCTTTCTGCGGTATAGTGATTCTATGAGAGACCTCTCAGAAGAAGAGCAGCACGATGATACAGTGGTTAGCACTGCAGCCTCACCACGCCAGGGACCCAAGTTCGATTCCCAGCTTGGGTCATTGTCTGTGTGGAGTTTACACATTGTCCCTGTGTCTACATGGGTTTCCTCCAGGTGCTCCAGTTTCCTCCCACAGTCCGAAGGACGCGCTGATTAGGTGCATTGGCTGTGATAAATTGTCCCGCAGTGTATCCGAACAGGCGCCGGAACATGGCAACACTAGGGGATTTTCACAGTAACTTTGTTGTAGCCTTAACGTAAGCCTACTTGTGACACTAATAAATAACCTTACACCCCTTCTTTGAATCTACCCCATGTAAGATAAAGAAAATAGGTTTCTAGATCAGTACACCAATGAACCAACTAGGGGATAGGCTATTATAGATCTAGTATTGTACAATGAGAAATGGTTAATTAATAACCTTGTAATAAACAGGCCTCAAGAACAGAGTGATCATAATATGATAGAATTTCATGTCCAGTTTGAACATGATTTAATTAAACCCAAAACTAGAGTCATAGGGCCAAATATTTGCTCCTGAGTCAGGAACATGGAGTTGGGAAAATTCCCAACTTCAACTTGGGAGATAGTACCAAGATATTCTATTTTTGTTCTGGGATTGGGGGGTTGGGGGTGGGGAAGGTATTAACTGCAGTTGTGCCTGCTGCCCCAAGCGAAAATGATGAACACAGTAAGAAGTCTCATAACACCAAGAACTCTCCACTCACCTGACGAAGGAACAGCGTTTCCGAAAGCTTGTGGTGTTTACTATCAAATAAACCTGTTGGACTTTAACCTGGTGTTGTGAGACTTCTTACTGTGTTTGCCCCGGGTGAAAATATAGAGGTGACCACAGGGTCTGCCAAGTGTGGAGCCGGGCTGTGCAAAAGACCATAACCCAGCTGTGAAAACAGACATTAAACACAATAAAGCCCATTATACCCCTCATCCCCCTCCCATGCCCTTCCCATGCCCCTCACTGCTGGCTCACTTTGGCCCTGAAATGTAATTCATTTCTCACCTCTCTTTTGAGTGCGTTGCAGTGGGCATTCCCACCAAATACTTGTGTTATTGCCTCAAGGTTGGTGACCACCAGGTCTATCTCCCTGTATAAAGCAGAAAGTGAATTGAAGCAGAGAGGTAAAAGGAATAGACCATAAGACCATAAGACATAGGAACAGAATTAGGCCACTCGGCCCATCAAGTCTGCTCTGCCATTCGATCACGGTTGATACTTTTCTCATTCCCATTCTCCTGCCTTTTCCCCATAACCCCTCATCCCCTTATTAATCAGGAACCTATCTATCTCTGTCTTAAAGACACTCAATGACCTGATCTCCACAGCCTTCTGCTATTTTATATTAGTTCACAATGAATGCGGGCTAATATATAATAGCTTCATTCTAAAAGGTTAATCCTGAATTTGAGTCCCTGAACCTTTTAATGAGCCAGTGCCTTTCTAACCAGAAAATTGCAAAGATGTTGCTTCATCACTCTCTGACTAATTTAAATGTGCAAAATGCAGAATAAATCAACATATGAAGATAGGGACACAGCAATTAGGAGCAGGGGTAGACTACCTATTCCCTCGGATTTGCTCCGCCATTCAATAAGATCATGGCTGATCTGATTGTAACATCAATCCCACATTCCTGCTGACCCTGCAGTAACCTTTCACCCCCTTGCTTATTCCAAGTAAAGAACTCACAGGTCAGAAAGCATAGGAAATGCACAGCAAGCTGGATAGGCCAAATGGCCTCTTTTGTGCCACTATGACTCTCTGACCTTGTGGCTATTAGAATCTGAACTAAACTAAACGGCTGGCTATTGTTTCATTAAGGACTGAATTCTGATCAAAGGCAGAAACCAAAATCTATATTCCCTACTTTCTAGGCGCTGATGCGCAGTGTATTTCTAGCTTTATTTTAAGATATCGGTATTTCCTGCTTTTCAGATTCATCCATTGAACAATTAAACATTTTTTTCACATTTAGATCCGTCTCATTAACCCAAGCCCATTCTGTTTTACTGCTTATTACTCCAGTAATAAACTCCAGTAGCACAGCACGGTGGCACAATGGTTAGCACTGTGCCTCATAATTCCGGGGAACTGGGTTCAATTCCAGCCTTGGGTCACTGTCTGTGTGGAGTCTGCATGTTCTCCCTGTGTCTGTGCGGGTTTCCTCCAGGTGCTCTGGTTTCTTCCCACATTCCAAAGATGTGCAAGTAGGTTGAGTAGCCATGCAAAGTTGTCCCTTAGTGTCCCAAAATGTGTAAATTAGTTGGATTAGACATGGTAAATGTGTGGGGTTACAGGGATAGGAAGCTGGAGAGGGCCTGGGTGCACTTTCGATGGGCTGAGTGGCCTCTTCTGCACTGTCGGCATTCGTTCATTCAAACATTAAAGGATATAAGTGCCTGGTCTTGTTGCTATACTTTACCTGTCTAGGTCTTTGCACAACCTCACAATGGCCTTGTTGAAATGTAAGAGACTTGTAGTTCCCATACTCATGGCATCAAGGTCCTTTTGAAGGCTCATCTTCAAGTAGTCATTCACCAATGTAGCATACTCACTGAATAGGTTGTAAAGAAGGAGGTGCTATTACTGTACATGTACTCAGAAGGTTGAATTGGTTAATAATTATTTTAAATATCGTCACTTTCCATCTGTTATTCAAGCAATTATAATCAGTAGGTGTTCAAATACATTCCTGTCCACGAGCTGTTCCATGTGTGAGTCATTTCAAAACACTTTGATGACATAACTGCAGAAATATGTTCGTTTCAGCTTACTAAGATTTTTCACTCACAACCGTGAGGTATTCAGGGCACTTACACATCAGAAGGATCAAAGCCCATGTTTCTTCCTCACACCATAAACTCCACTTCCTTGCTATTAGCTCGAAACCACAGTCTAATTTCTTGTTCAAATTGAGTCAGACCATGACATATTGACCCTCCTCAGATCTGCCGTTACCTCCAACTGGGCAAGAATATAGATCCATAGAACTGTAGGAAAGCTGTGGTGCAGAAAGTGGCCATTCAGCCCATTGTATCTGAACCGGACAAGAAGAGAAAAAGAAACTCGCCACTCATTTCAATCCCACTTTCCAGCATCTGGCCCCTGGCCTTGCAGGTTCCAGCACTTCAGGAGTCTTTCAAATGAGTTGGGCGTTTCAGCCTCCATCGCCAACTTGGGCAGTGAATTCCAAACACCCAACAACCTCTGGGCGGAAAGGCTTTTCCCCATGTCTCCTGTAACCCTTTTACCAATCACCATGCAGCTCTGTTCACTGGTCACTGACCTCACAGCTAGGTGAAACAAGTCTTTTCTGTCTAACCTACCTAGGCCCCACATAATTTTGTAAACCTCAATTAGGTCACCCTGTTCTAAAGAAAACAACATGTTCTATCCAATTTCTCCACATGGCTGCAATTTGCAAGCCAGGCAACATTCTTGTAAATCTTCTCTGGACTTTCTCAGATCAGTTATGCCCTTCATGTAATGCAGTGACCAGAACTGTACAGAAAGTTCCAGCTGTGGGCCTAAACCAGCATTTTATACAGCTCCATCATTACACCCCTGCTACTGTATTCAATATGTGCCCAATAAACAAAAGCATTTCATATGCTTTCTTAACTATCTTTTCCACTGTCCTGACTTCAAGGACAGGCAAACGAATGAATTAGGAGCAGGAGCAGGCCACTCAGCCCCTTGAGTCTACTTCCCCAGTCAATAAGATCATAGTTGATCTGATTGTAACCTCAACCTCACATTCCTGTCTATTCCCCGATAAGCTTCACTCCCTTGTTAAGTAAAAATCTATCCAGCTATGGTTTCAATATATTCAAAGCCCCTGGGTGGGATTTTACAGGCTTGTTCGACCCGTGACCACAAGATCCCGCCTGAGGTCAATGGACAGCAGGGTGGCACAGTGAGGCAGCAGAGTGGTTAGCACTGCTGCCTCACTGCACCAGGTACCCGGGTTCAATTCCAGCCTCGGGTCACTTTCTGCGTGGAGTTTGCACATTCTCCCCATGTCTGCGTGGGTTTCCTCCGGGTGCTCCAGTTTCCTCCCACAGTCCAAAGACGTGTGGGTTAGGTTGATTGGGGCCATGCTAAATTGACCCTAGGGTCAGGGGGATTAGCTGGGTAAACGTGTGGGGTTACGGGAATAGGGCCTGGGTGGGGTTGTGGTCAGTACAGACTCGATGGGCCAGATGGCCTCCTTCCGTACTGTAGGGATTCGATGGACCTTCCCATTTTCCGCATGTTAACCTTTCCCCCTGTCCAGCGGCAATAACCTCCCCAGAGCAATGGCTCCCCCACCTGCCACCCCATTTCTCTCACTGCGTAGGGCCTGTCTGACTGGTCCCGGCAGCTATTTATCCGACTCACCTTGCCATAAGGGTGGCTTCCTTTACTGCATCCTCTCAGCTGGAGCCCAACAGCGGCTCCAACAGTCAAGGCAGCGTTGCCCCAGCATTCATGCCTGCCGTCGGGGCTCCCAACACTCTAACTAAATTCAGCTCCTGGAATACCCTCCATAAATATGAGGTCATCCAAATCTCTGCTGCCCCCATCCTAGTTCTCACCAAACCCAATTTACCCATCACCCTTGTGCTCGCTAACCTATATTGGCTCCCAGATAAGCGATGCCTCAAATATAAAGTGATCACCCTTGTTTACAAGTCCTTCCAGGACCTCACCCCCTATAACTCCTTGAGTTCAACAACCCTTTGAGATGTCTACACTCCAATTCTGGGATCTTGATTTGAACAATTCCACCATTCGTGGCTATTCTGTCAGCTGCCAAGACCTCATGCTCTGGAATTCCCTTTCTAAACCACCCTGATTCTCCACATCCTTTCGTCCTTTAAGATTCTTTTTAAAGCCTAAGACTTTGACCAAATATTTGGTCATTTGCCTCAATGTGTTCTGATGGGGCTCGGTGTTTGATAATGCTCCTCTGAGCTCCTTGGAGTGTTTCACTGCCTTAAAGATTTTATGTGAATAGAACTGCTGTACTTGCCATTGGTTTTTTTTCATTGCTATTTATCATATAGAAAACTTTAATGAATTTCTGAGCATTATATTTGTGATTCATGTGCACAATATAACTCAATACCTGATCTATTTTGTTACAATGCCAGAGACATGGGTTCAATTCCCATCTTGGGTGACTGCGCAGAGTCTGCGCGTTCTCCCCATGTCTGCGTGGGTTTCCTCAGGTGCTCCAGTTTCCTCCCACAGTCCGAAACCCGTGCTGGTTTAGTGATATTGGCTGTGCTAAATTTTCTCTCAGTGTACCCAAAGTGTGGCGACTAGGGGAGTTTCACAGTACCTTCATTGCAGTGTTAACGTGAGCTTACTTGTGACACTAATAAGTAAACTTAACTTAAAAATTTACTCAAGATTGAATTTAGCAATTGGTCTGCCATTCTAGACGTACAAACCCCAAGGAGCTCATCACACATTTTAGATATTCCATCGCCTTTTCTTCATTCACTCTATCTCTGTCCCAATCAGCGAGCGGAAATTTAATAGTACTTCAAACAATACACTTTGCAGTGCTACCTTTTCAGAGATCCCTCCTGCAAACGTTCCTGCAGCTGTTGTATTAAGGTATTCTTTGCTTCTGAAGTAATGGTGGAGATACTAGATGGTCGAGGAGGCAAAGCTGGTTTCTCATCTTCTCCATCTAAGAACAAGAAGAAAACTGTAAAACCTCTGGGAATCCTGATCTACATGAACAGAAGAATTCTTAGAAACGGACACAAGTTACTAAGCCTCCAAGAGCCTGAACGTACATGACTCTTTCTCACAATTATGTATTCTGATCAAAAACTGACTTGCCTTTTTAATACCCTTGTGGTCTTTACCTCATTTCAAGTTGAAAGATTAAGGGAAATTATTTCACAAAAAAAGATGAACAGTCAAATAAGTAACAGTTCCTCCTTGTCATTATATATTTCGAATCAAAGAGACCAGTCCGATATTGTCACTGTACATTTACCCTCCACCAAAGTCACAGTTCTCAGAAGTACGCTAATTCTTTAAAAATAGTTTTCAAATTCATCTTGACTTTCTTCTTTCTTTCAGCAATTTCAAAGCACCGGTCCATTTCAAGCTTTCTGGTTGTAGCCTCTACGAGATTTCAGAACTGTTTTTTAAAGTTTATAGTTTATTTGTTAGTGTCATAAGTTGGCTAATGTTAACACTGCAATGAAGTTACTGTGAAAATTCCCAAGTTGCCACACTCTGGCGCCTGTTCGGGTACACTGAGGAAGAATATAGCATGGCCAATGAACCCTAACCAGCACGCCTTTCGGAAACCGGAGCACCCGGAGGAAACCCATGCAGACACGGGGAGAATGTGCAGACTCTGCACAGGCAGTGACCCAAAAGCCGGAATTGAATCCGAGTCCGTGGCGCTGTGAGACAACAGTGCTAACCACTGTGCTACTGTACCTCTCTCGATTGAGATTTGCCCTGGGTCTGGACAACTTCAAAATTAAAATGACGGCAGGGCAGCAAAGTCTCACAAAGTGTTCAATACAGAGACTGCTCGGTATCTTGTGGATATAGCACTTGAATTAATGCTCTCTCCAAACAGCGATCAGAGGATTGGGAGTAACCTCACATTAACTCCAAGCACTTCCTTTCATCTTCACTTTCTGCTGTGAAGAGGACCTCAAAAATACATTTGGAATACCTTATCAAGACGTAGCCAATACTCCAGCAATACCTAATTTGGAAATTCTCTCAAGAGATTAGGTACTGTGCTACACCACCTTGTTGGGTACATTTAAGGAGTTATTGTGGTTATGGACATCATGCTCAGGGTCCCATGTGGTCTGTACAGACAGCGGGAAATCAGCTCAAGACTGAGTATCCACTTGCACCATAGATGTGGAGGGCTCTGGCTGACACACTGCAGCAGGTAACAGGGACTGGGAGAGAGGGCTCACAGGTTCTTAAACTGAACACATAGAGAATGGGAAATCAACTCAAGGCAGAATGATGCCAGCGGCTGGAGGAAGCATGGGGCAGGAAGCAGAGGAGAGTCTCCTTGCAGGTGTAGGACATCCCTCCAGGTCTGGACCACCTCCACGGTGGACTCCGTGTGCCCAGTTTAAGAACTAGTGAGCCCTCCCTCCCAGTCCCTGAACCATCCTGTTTCTTGCTGCAATGGGTCAGCCTCCACATCAATGGTGCAAGTAGGTATATCAAGCCTATGTACACCATTCTATGAAAATTACAGAATCCCACAGCACCCCTATAGAAGCTCCATCTCCCTACAGGAGGATCATCTTACCCAGGCCTTATTCCTGTAACTCCATATATTTGCACCACTAATCCTCCTAACCTGCACATCTTGGGACACTAAGGGGCAATTTACCATGGCCAACCCAACTAACCTGCACATCTTTGGACTGCAGGAGGAAACCAGAGGACCCAGAGGAAACTCACGCAGACACAGGGAGAATGTGCAAACTCTGCACAGACTGTCACCCAAGGCTGGAATCGAACCCGGGTCCCTGGCACTGTGAGGCAGCAGTACTAACAACGGTGCTACAGTACTACCCATCTGCCAGCAAGTAGCACTTGCTGGACATGCATGTCTGGTTTAACACTGTGAGGCCAGTTCAAATTATGGTAAAGAGCAACTCTGACCTAAATAGCTAGACTTTCAAACAGATGTATTTTCTAAGCATCTGTTTTCACTCTTTGGTTAAAACGATCCCTCATGTACCTGGTAGTTTTATCCTGTAACAAATCCATGCCAAGAATTACTGGGCAGCATGGTGACACAATGGTCAGTGGTGCTGCCTCACAGCACCTGGGACCCGGATTCAATTCCAACCTCAGGCTACTGTGTGGAGTTTGCATGTTCTCCCCGTATCTGCATGGGTTTCCTCCAGGTGTTTTGGTTTCCTCCCACAGTCCAAAGATGTGCAACTTAAGCCGTTTGGCCATGCTAAATTGCCCCTTAGCATCAGGGGAATTAGCTAGGGTAGATACATGGGGTTACGAGGATAGAGCTTGGGTGAGATTGCTGTCAGTGCAGGCTCGATGGGAACCTGAGGAGCTACTTTCTTACACAGAGGGTGGTACATATTTGGAATGAGCTGTCAGAGGAAATGGTTGAGACAGGGACATTGACAATATTTAAAAGGTATTTGGACAGCTACAGGGATTGGAAAAGTTTGGAGGGATATGAGCCACATGGAGGAAAAGTGGGTTAGCTTTGATGGGCATTTTATTCAGCATGGACCAATTTGGGCTGAAGGGCCTGACTCTATGCATAGATTCTATCATTCTATGAATGGTCTCATTCGGGACTATAGGAAGTCTATGATACTATGATGGCCGCTTTATTAAGATATATATGGAAGGTATTTGGTACTGAACTCACTGCAAAATAAGTGAAACAACATTACATTTGCCTGTACTATCAGTCCTCACGCGAGCAGATCAAACCAAAGCCATTCATCAATGATATTTAATCACCTGACAGATCATCCAAGATCTCCTTCTCATTTTCTCTCTCCACGGGATACTGTAGCGGTGTTACCAGCCCCTGGTATGGCTGCTGATAATTAACCATCAGGTCATTGAGACATGAGAATCGCTTCACTGGGACACCTTTTTCAGTCTGTAACACATCACAAACACAACGTTTCATTAAGGATGTTTAAGTTCACTGATTTATTAATAAAAGAGAATCGCTGAGCAGCTTTGCAAAAACAAAAGTTATATTATTTCCCGTGGGATTTTTTCAAAAGTTAAAGTTTATTTATTAGTCACAAGTAGGCTTACATTCACATTGTAATGAAGTGACTGTGAAAATATAATCGTCGTATTTTTTTCCCAGGGGATTTTTAAAAAAAATTCTTTCATGGGATGTGAGAGTTACTGGCAAGATCAGCACTTGCTGCCCATCCCTTGAGAAGGTGATGGAGAGCTTCCTTTTTGAATCGTTTGAGTCTGTGCAGTGTAGGTACACCCACTGCCATGTTAGGGAAGGAATTTCCAGGATTTTGACTCAACCACAGTGAAGGGACAAAGGTATAGTTCCAAATCAGGAGAGTGTGCAGCTGGAGAGGAGTTTGCGGTTGGTGATGTCCCCATGCAGCCTTGTTCTTCTAGATGTAAAGGTTGTAGGTTGAAAGGCGCTACCAAAGGAAGCTTGGTTAGATGCTGCCGTGCATCTTGCTGGACTTTGCTTCCACTGTCGGCGATGGGAGAAAGTGACATTTCCAGACAGTGGCTGGAGTGCCAATGAAGTAGGCTGCTCTGTCTGAGATTGTGTCCTCATCCTGAGTGCTCTTGGAATTGTATCATCCAAGTGGAGAGTATTCCATCACATTCCTTGACTTGTAGTCTTTGGGAACTTAAGAGGTGAACGATTCACTACAGAATGCCCAGCCCCTGACCTGCTCTCGAATTATAGCATCCCCACAGTGCACAAAGAGACCATTCAGCCCTTTGAGACTGCGCTGACAATGCCCCCACTGAGGCCCTATCCCTGTAACCCTATATATTTACCCCGCTAATCCCCCTGATACTAATTTAGAATGGCTAATCCACCTAACCCGCACATCTTTGGACTCTGGGAGGAAACCAGAACACCCGGAGGAAACCCGTGTAGACAAAGCGAGAACGTGCAAACTCTATACTGACAGTCACCCAAGCTGCGAATCGACCTCAGGTCTCTGGTGCTGTGAGGCAGCAGTGCTAACCACTGTGCGGTCCTCTAACGTTAAAGTTTATTTATTAGTCACAAGTAAGGCATACGTTAACACTACAATGAAGTTACTGTGGAATTCCCCTACTTGTCACAGTCCAGCGCCTGTTCAGGTCAATGCACTGTTTGGGTCAATGCATCTAAGCAGCATGTCTTTCAGAATGCGGGAGGAAACCAGGGC
Source organism: Carcharhinus amblyrhynchos (assembly GCF_965287045.1). NCBI lineage: Eukaryota > Metazoa > Chordata > Chondrichthyes > Carcharhiniformes > Carcharhinidae > Carcharhinus > Carcharhinus amblyrhynchos. The sequence continues at coordinate 131,554,731 of NC_137327.1, forward strand.
AAACCCACACAGACATGGGGAGAATGTACAAACTGCACACAGACAGTGATCCAAGCTGGGAATTGAACCCAGTTCCCTGGTGCTGTGAGGCAGCAGTGCTAACTATTGTGCTATCATCTTGTAGCAGTATTTATATTGCTGGTTTCTCATCAATAGTAACGCCTAGCATGCTGATCATGTGGGATTCAGGAATGGTAGTGCCGTTGATTGGTTAGACTATTTTCTTGGAGATGTTTATTTGCCACTTATCAGCCCAAGCTTGAATATGGTCCAGATCTTGCTTCATATGGACATGGACTGCTCCAATAACTGAGGAGTTTTGAATGGCAAGCTTTGGGTGGGATTGGAGTCCTACAGCACTGAGGATTGCAGAGCAGCACTCGCCCATTCACACCAACATCCAGTCCATGGTGGATTTTCTGGCGAGCTACAAAAACCGGTGAGCCCAGCCTCGGCACAAACCAGATGGGCAGTGTGTAGGGCTCTGGTGCTAGTTCCACTGTGGGGAACTCTCCTCCCTTTGGTCAGTGGGTCTGAATGTTCCTCCTGATTCCAAAGAAACATCCAACACTCAGTAGGGGTGGCACGGTGGCACAGCGGTTAGCACTGCTGCCTCACAGCATTAGGGACCCGGGTTCGATTCCCGGTTTGGGTCACTGTCTGTGTGGAATCTGCATGTTCTCCCCACGTCTGCGTGGATTTCCTCCGGGTGCTTTGGTTTCCTCCCACCGTCCAAAGACATGCTGGTCAGGTGCATTGGCTACGCTAAATTCTCCTTCAGTGTACCCGAGAAGGCGCCAGGGCGTGGCGACTGGGGGGGTTTTTACAGTAACTTCATTGCAGTGTTAATGTAAGCTGGCTTGTGACTTTAATTCTTACTCCCAGCTTTGGTCTGTCCAGGGTTGCCTCTCCCACTTCCACATTGTACTCTCAGTTCATTCCCACACTTGGAACCATTGGGTTTCTTGTACATCTCCCATTGTTGGCGACTCCCAGCTAACTCTCAACATTAACTACCACCATTACTGGAATTATTTGAACGCGACTCGACTGGTCAGGCCTCTCACTGATTCCATTAGGCAGCCAACGGACTCTCACCCTCCCCCCTCACCACCACTGCTTGCATATGACAAAAGGGTGGTTAGAGGGAAAATCGGTCCTCTTGGGGACAGAGGAGGGGAACTGTGCATCGAGTCTGAGGGAATGGGGGAGATCCTGAATGAATACTTTGCGTCGGTATTCACAAAGGAGAGGGGCTTGGTGTCTTGTAATGTATTGGAGGGAGCTGCAGACCAGTTGAAGGAAATATCCATTACGAGGGAGGAAGTGTTGGGGTTTTTAGGCAGCATAAAAACGGATAAAGCTCCGGGGCCTGATGGCATTTATCCCAGGCTGCTGAGGGAGGTGAGAGATGAAATTGCTGGGCCTCTGACGCAAATCTTTGTCTCTTCTTTGGACACAGGTGAGATCCCAGAGGACTGGAGGATAGCTAATGTGGTACCACTGTTTAAAAAGGGCAGTAGGGATAACCCTGGTAATTATAGGCCGGTGAGTTTGATGTCAGTGGTAGGAAAGTTGTTGGAAAAAATTCTTAGGGATAGGATGCACAAGCATTTGGAGCGTTGCGACCTGATTAGGGATACACAGCACGGCTTTGTTCAGGGGAGGTCTTGCCTTACGAATCTGGTAGAACTTTTTGAGGAGGTAACAAAAACGGTTGACGATGGACGAGCCGTTGATGTCATCTATATGGATTTCAGTAAGGCGTTTGACAAAGTCCCTCACGGTAGGCTGGTAGAAAAGGTTAAGGCGCATGGGATGCAGGGACAGGTATCTAGATGGATCGAAAACTGGCTAGGCAACAGGAGACAGAGAGTAGTAGTGGAAGGGTCCCTTTACAGCTGGAGGTCTGTCACCAGTGGTGTGCCGCAGGGCTCAGTACTGGGACCTCTTCTCTTCGTAATATATATAAATGACTTGGAAGAGGGCGTACGTGGTGTGATCAGCAAGTTTGCAGAAGACACCAGGATGGCAGGATTGGCGGATAGTGAGGAAGATTGTCAGGTGACACAGCAGGATATAGATAAGTTGGTATGCTGGGCAGATAGATGGCAGATGGAATTTAATCCTGACAAATGCGAGGTGATGCATTTTGAAAGGAATAATGCAGGGAGGAGTTACGTGATAAAAGGTAGACCAATTAAGAGTATAGAAATGCAAAGGGACCTGGGAGTGCAAGTGCACAAGTCTCTGAAGGTGGCAACCCAGGTGGAGAAGGTTGCGAAGAAAGCTTATGGAATGCTAGCCTTTATGGGAAGGGATATAGAGTATAAGAGCTGGCGTCTAATGCTTCAGTTATACAGAACGTTGGTTAGTCCGCATTTGGAGTACTGCATCCAGTTCTGGTCACCTTACTACCGGAAGGATGTGGAGACCCTGGAGAGAGTGCAGAGGAGGTTTACCAGTATGCTGCCTGGTATGGAAGGACTGGGTTATGAGGAAAGATTGGGTAATTTGGGGCTCTTTTCCTTAGAAAGAAGGAGATTAAGGGGCGATCTTATAGAGGTGTATAAAATACTGAAGGATATAGATAGAGTAAACAGTGGCAGGCTTTTTCCTAGATTGGAGATAAATATCATGAGAGGCCACGAGCATAGGGTAAGGGGGAGAAGTATAAATTGGATACTAGAGGGAGGTTTTTCACACAGAGGGTCGTGGGGGTATGGAATGCACCACCAAGTAAGGCGGTGGAGGCAGGCGCGCTGGACTTGTTTAAGGTTTACTTAGATAGACACATGAACGAAACAGGGATGGAGGGTTATGGGAAACAGTTTTAAATAAGGGTCAGAGCCTTGGGACGTTCCTGGAAATCTAATGCTACATGTGTTGATGTTTTGTCTCGTTTACTCCACAGGCATGTCAGACCACCTTGTTGTCTAGCGAGGGGCATGCACACGGTGGGTCGTGCGTGGGTTACTCTTGAAAGTTCGAGAGTAGCCTAGTAGTTTGCATCGTTTGTGTGTGCTTAAAACTGGACCAGCAGATGGGCACCACAACAGCTCAGTGACTATCACTGTTACCTGTGCAGATACATGGATTTGGGCCAGTGTCTGTGGGAGTCTGTGCATTCTCCCCGTGCTTGCGTGGGTTTCCTCCGGGTGCTCCGGTTTCCTCCCACACCCCAAAGATGTGCTGTTAGGCTGATTGGTGTAACAAATTGTCCCTAAATTATTCTCCCCTGAATCTGGTTTCCAATGGGGGCACCATAAGCATAGACACGGGTCAAGGGAGGAGTAGGAAAAATACATTGTCAAGATGGTGGCATGGGCTCGTTGGGCTGAAGGGCCTGTTTCCCATGCTGTGTTGTTCTTTGTTCTTTGTACGACAGAACTAGTTGCAACAGAATCTCCCCACAGTTCCTAAACTCACGTCTTTAGCCCATTTCAGTCTATTTAATTTCTACTTGAGGTCTCCCTACGCAACAAGATCACCAGGATGTGGTAACCATTGACAGGTGAGCTTTACTCTGAAATCTTTCGAGCTGGCGAGAGTGTGTGTGGTCTTTGTAATATCACACAGGCAGTTACTATAAAAAGCAACCCTGGAACTCACATGAAACAACTGACAAGTGAATCACAGACGTGTGGAGCAGAAAGAAATTTCACTTCAAGTGAGATGATAAATGTAAATGCTATTAAGTGATGCTAAATTTCGTAGAATCCCTACAGTGCTGAAGGAGGCCATTCAGCCCATCGTGTCTACACCGACCAGAATCCTACCCAGGCCCTATCCCCATGACGCCAAACATTTACCTTAGCTAGTCCCCCTGACACTAGGGGACAATTTAGCATCCACCTGATCCGCACATCTTTGGACTGTGGGGGGAAACTGGAGCACCCGGAGGAAACCCACTCAGACACGGGGGGAATGTGCAGACTCCACACAGACAGTGACTCGAGCCCGGAATCAAACCCGGGTCCCTGACGTTGTGAGGCAGCAGTGCTAACCACTGTGCCACTCTCGGCAAAAGTTTCCACTAAGTAGTGCAAGGATATCATCCAAATTCATTTCCCGCTGCTGAATCTTTACCTTAGCAGCACATTTAAATTCACCACGTCTCATTGTGGTAAAAAACCGTCCATCATAATGACTCCTGGTTTGACAAGGTCTGTGTTGTCCAGGATTACAGAGGGAATGGGGCAAAAAACAGAGAGACTCACAGGCCAAGATTTTACTGTCTTGCTCAGGTGAGACCACAAAATCCCGCCTGAGATCAACAGGGATTTCCGTTGTCGGACCCTGGCCTGCTCCGATTCTACCAAGATGGTAGAGTTTGGCGAGATTCTCTTCCACCCATCTTCTCCATGCTTTTTACACACTAGTTCAACATGTCAAGCTATACATGAGAGAATTTTTATTCATTCATGGGATCTGAGCATCACCGGCTGGGCCAGCATCTATTGCCCATCCCTAATTGCCCTTGAAATGAATGGTTTGTTTGGCCAGTTACCAGTCAACCGCACTGCTGTGGATCAGGAGTCACATGTAGGCCAGACCAGGTGGGGACGGCAGATTTCCTTCCCCAGTGGACATGAGTGAACCAGATGGCTTTTTATGACGGTTGACAATGGTTTCATGGTCATCATTTGACTTTTTAATTCCGGATATTTTCAAATTCAATTTTCACTACCCGCCATGGTGAGATTCGAACCTGGGTCCCCAGAGCATTACCCTGGCTCACTGGATATCAGCCCGGTGACAACATAACTGCGTAAGTGCCTCTCCAAAGTTAAGGGTGGTGGGAGGCAGACAGCAAAAAGGAAGCACGGTAGAAGTGGTTAGCACTGCTGCTTCACAGCACCAGGAACCTGGGTTCGATTCCTGGTTTGGGGTCACCGTCTTTGTGGAGTTTACACATTCTCCCCGAGCCTGTGTGGGTTTACTCTGGGTGCTGTGGTTTCCCCCCACATTGTGAAAGACGTGCTGGTTAGGTGCGTTGACCTGAACAAGTGCCAGACTCGGGCAACTCCACTTACAAAGTGGAGTTGCAGCCAAATCAGCCAAGGTCTTATGGAATGACTGAGCAGACTCGTTAGTGTGAATGGCCTGCTCCTGCTCCTAAGTCTTATGCTCCTATGTTCTTACTTAATTGGGACCGGCTCCAGAATACTCCAGGAGAGTTGGATAATCATGTCTGATCTCAGCCCATTCTCTAGCTGTGAACTAATTGGCCCCTTGTAGTTCTCACCAGCTACAGGCAAGTCCTTGATTGTAAGGTTCAGACTGGGAACCTCAGGTCTAACTGTCACCATAAGGCCAACTTCTCCTGATTCCTATTGACAATGGGCTTGTGCCGGAAGATTGGAAAACGGCTAATGTTACGCCATTGTTTAAGAAGGGTGCCAGGCAAAAGGCAGGGAATTATAGGCCCGGTTAGTTTAACGTCTGTTGTAGGTAAAATGCTAGAATCCGTAATCAAGGAGAAAATAGCAAGGCATCTTGAGGAGAATTGCTTGATAGAGCAGACGCAGCACGGTTTCGTTAAGGGGAAGTCGTGTCTGACGAATTTATTGGAGTTCTATGAGGGTGTGTCTAGGGCAGTGGATAGAGGAGAGCCGGTGGATGTGGTCTTTCTTGATTTTCAGAAGGCGTTTGATAAGGTGCCTCACAACAGGTTATTACAGAAGGTCAGAGGGCATGGAGTTGGGGGTAGGGTGTTAGCATGGATAGGGGATTGGCTGTCAAATAGGAGGCAGAGAGTGGGGGTCAATGGGTGCTATTCGGATTGGCGGTTGTGACTAGTGGAGTGCCCCAGGGGTCGGTGCTGGGGCCTCAGCCATTTACCATTTATATAGATGATCTGGCGGAGAGAACCGAGTGTATGGTGTCAAAATTTGCTGATGACACCAAGATTGGTGGAACGGCAAATTGTGCGGAGGGTGTGGAGAGTCTGCAGAAGGATCTAGATAGGCTGGGCGAATGGGCCAGGAAATGGCAAATGGAATTTAATGTTGGCAAATGTGAAGTTGTCCACTTTGGTAGGAATAATGGTAGGAAGGACTATTACTTACGTGGCGAGAAACTGCAGCATGCGACGGTGCAGAGGGACCTCGGGGTCCTTGTGCATGAGTCGCAAAAACCCAGCCTGCAGGTGCAGCAGGTGGTCAGGAAGGCGAATGGGATGCTGGCCTTCATAGCGAGGGGGATTGAATATAAAAGTAGGGAGATCTTGCTGCGGCTGTATAGGGCACCGGTGAGGCTGCAGCTGGAGTACTGTGTGCAGTTTTGGTCGCCGCACTTACGCAAGGATATTTTGGCCTTGGAGGGAGTGCAGAGGAGGTTTACTAGGCTGGTACCGGAGTTGAGGGGGCTGAATTATGAGGAGAGGCTGAATAAACTAGGCTTGCTTAGAATGAGGGGAGATCTCATTGAGACATATAAGATGATGAATGGGATGGATAGGATAGAGGTGGAGAGGCTCTTCCTGCTCAGAAAGGACAGTAGGACTAGAGGGCACAGCCTCAAGATAAAGGGGGGCGGTTTAGAATGGAGTTGAGGAGGAACTTCTTCACTCAAAGGGTGGTGAATCTCTGGAATTCTCTACCCATTGAAGTGGTGGAGGCTGCCTCGCTAAATATATTTAAGACGTGGGTTCATAGGTTTTTGATAGGCAAGGGGATTAAGGGTTATGGGAAGAAAGCGGGAACGTGGAACTGAGACACGACAGATCAGCCATGATCTTATTGAATGGCGGGGCAGGCTCGAGGGGCTAGATGGCCTACTCCTGCTCCTATTTCTTATGTTCTTGTGCCTTGAACATGTAGAAAATTATGCCCAGGAGCAGGCAAGTTCTCAACTGACAGGAAGCCACCACTTAAAGGGAAGCCTCTATTATGCAAAAAAAGTATGAGCTGAAAGCATGATTGTTATCAGGTAATTGCTCAACTGTTTCAACACTGCAAGAAACGTGTTTGCGATAATAATAATGTTAGAATCCAGACTGGAGTCTTCTTTTTTCTGTGAGGAAGAGAATAAAATGAGTGGCGCAGTGGTTAGCACTGCTGCCTCCCAGCTCCAGGGACCTGGGTTCAATTCCCAGCTAGGGTCACTATCTGTGTCGAGTTTGCACATTGTCCCTGTATCTGCACAGGTTTCGTCCCCCACTCCAAAGATATGCAGGTTTGGTTGATTGGCCATGCGAAATTGCCCCTTAGTGTCCCTGGACGTGTAGGTTAGCCGGGTTAGCGGGATAAATGTGTGGGGCTGTGGGGATAGGGCCTGGGCTGGGATTGTTGTCGGTGCAGACTCGATGGGCTGAACGGCCTCTTTCTGCACTGTGGGAATTCTATGATGAAAAGAGAGGATCTAAGGAAGGTCCATTAGTTTGAGAAGAGGGCTACTCTTAAAATTTAAAACAGGAAAATAGGGCAAAATTTATGTAGAATATGAATGGACTTAAACCATAATAGATTCAGCTGAAAATAGAAGACAGCAAGCCAAAGGTGGAGAGTTTAAAGGGTGACAAAAACTTAGCAAAATAAGATTAAGAATTGCCTTGGAGAAGGAGAGCACGGTGGAGATTTTTTTTATTCATTCATGAAACATGGCTGTTGCTGGCTGGCCAGCATTTATTGCCCATTTCTCGTTGTCCCTGGAGGGCGTTGAGAGTCAACCACATTGCTGGGGATCTGGAATCATATGTAGGCCAGAGCAGGTAAGGATGGTCTTACCTAAAGGACATCAGTGAACCAGCTGGGTCTTTGCGACAACGGTTTCATGCTCATCAATAGATTCTTCATTCCAGATCTTTTTAAACTGGATTCGCATTCCACCATCCGCCCTGGTGGGATTTGAACCCGGGCCCCCCAGAACATTAGCTGAGCTTTTGGATTAATAGTCTAATATCACTAGACCATTGCCTTCCATAAAGGGTGAGAATTGCAGAAAATGATGCCAAGCGAGCTAAAGGTACAGGCTCCATATGGTAGGATAAAAGATACAAGATGAGAGGATCAGGAATCAAGGTTATTGATATGAGGGACGTTTTAAGGCTGGAACAATTGACAGAGACAAGGTTGGAAGGGCCATTGAATCAGATCATAAATATTTACACTTCTACAGAAATTATACAGAAGAGACCTTGAGCGTAACTGAGAGATAAGGGCAGAATTTTCCAGCCAACTCAACCCGGAACCAGAAGATCCAGCTTGAGGTCAACAGAGGCGGACGGCAGGGTGGCACAGTGGTTAGAGCCGCTGGGTTTGATTTCCAGCTTCAGTCACTGCTTGTGTGGAGTTGCACATTCTCCCTGTATCGGCGTGGGTTTCTTCCAGATACTCCTGTTTCATCCCACAGTCCAAAGATGTGCAAGTTAGGTGAACTGGCCATGCTAAATTCTCCCTCAGTGTACCCGAACAGGCACCAGAGTGCAGCGACTAGGGGATTTTCACAATAACTTCATTGCAGTGTTAATGTAAGCCTACTTGTGACTAATAAATAAACTTTAACTTTAACGGACATGTTAAGGTTGCATGATCCGTCCCCGCCTGCTATGATTCCCATGGAGGACGGGACTGGCAAACTCCCTCTAAAAGAGGGGACAAAGGATTTGGTCAGTAAGTTGTGTTTTCAAGGAAGGCTTGGAGAGAGGTGGAGTGAGTGGGGAAACTTGGACACTAAAGGGCTGCCAATGCAGGAGGATGAACAAGAGGCCTAACTTTGAGATGAATGTTGGCAACATTAACGTCCTAAAATCATGCATGAGGAATGAACAGGTGAAATACCAATGGTATTTGTAGCTTATAGCAAGCAGGCGACAACATTTTGAGAGGAGAAAATTAGAGGAAGAAACAGATTTTAAAAATATAATGACATAGTTCATAAAGCAATAAAGTTTTAATCCTTCACCTTCCGGTCAGTCTCAGATTTAATGCAAAAATCTTGGCAAAATTAGACAGTCCTTCAATAAAAAGATGCAAAGGATTGACTAGAAAACTATAGGCTGAATCAGTCTGACTTCAGAGGTGGGCAAATTATTGGAAGCAATTCTGAGGAGCAGGATAAACAGGGAATTTCAATGAGAGCAGGGCAGTGGATGTTGTCCACTTGGATTTCAGTGAAGCGGTTGAAAAGGTCTTGCTTGGCAGGCTGGACAGTAAGGTGAGATGTCATGGGATACCAGGGGAAAGTGGCAGGTTGGATCCAAAATTGGCTCAGTGACAGGAAACAAAGGGTAATGGGCGATGGATAAGAACATAAGGACATAAGAAATAGGAGCAGGAGTAGGCCATCTAGCCCTTCGAGCCTACCCCGCCATTCAATAAGATCATGGCTGATCTGAAGTGGCTCAGTTCCACTCTCCCGCTTTCTCCCCATAACCCTTAATTCCCTTGTCTACCAAAAACCTATCTACCCGTGTCTTAAATATATTTAGCAAGGTAGCCTCCACCACTTCAACTGGCAGAGAATTCCAAGGATTCACCACCCTTTGAGAGAAGAAGTTCCTCCTCAACTCTGTTCTAAACTGCCTCCCCTTATCTTGAGGCTGTGCCCTCTAGTCCTACTGTCCTTTCTGAGTGGGAAGAATCTACCCTACCTCTACCCTATCCATTCCCTTCATTATCTTATACATCTCTATAAGATCCCCCCTCACCTTTCTAAACTCCAACGAGTACAGACACAGTCTATTCAGCCTCTCTTCATAGTCCAACCCCCTCATCTCCGGTATCAGCCTAGTGAACCTCCTCTGCACTCCCTCCAAGGCCAAAATATCCTTGCGCAAGTACGGCGACCAAAACTGCACACAGTACTCCAACTGCGACCTCACCAGTGCCCTGTACAGTTGAAGCAAGACCTCCCTGCTTTTATATTCTATCTCCCTCGCTATAAAGGCCAGCATCCCATTCGTCTTCTTGATCACCTGCTGCACCTGCAGACTGGGTTTTTGCGACTCATGCACAAGGACCCCCAGGTCCCTCTGCACTGTAGCATGCTGCAGCTTTTTGCCCTTTAAATAGTAATCCCTCCTACTATTATTCTTGCCAAAGTGGATAACCTCACACTTGCTAACATTGTACTCCATCTGCCAGGTCCTCGCCCACTCGTTCAGCCTATCTAGATCCCTCTACTGATTTTCCACTTATCTTCATGTTATCAGCAAATTTCAACACCCTACACTCAGCCCCCTCCTCCAGATCATCTATATAAATGGTAAATAGCTGAGGCCCCAGCACCGATCCCTGCAGCACTCCACTAGTCACCAACCGCCAATCCGAATAGCACCTATTGATACCAACTCTCTGCCTCCTATTAGACAACCAATCCTCTATCCACGCTAACACCTTACCCCCAACTCAATGCCCCCTAACCTTCTGGAGCAACATTTTGTGCGGAACTTTATCAAACGCCTTCTGAAAATCAAGAAACACCACATCCACCGGTTCCCCTCTGTCTACCGCACTAGTCACATCCTCATAGAATTCCAATAAATTTGTCAGACACAACTTCCCCTTAACGAATCTGTGCTGTGTCTGCCCTATCAAACAATTCTTCTCAAGGTGCCTCGCTATTTCTTCTTTGATGCCAGATTCAAGCATTTTTCCAACAACAGACATTAAACTAACCGGCCTATTGCCTGCTACCTTTTTTAAACAGCGGCGTAACATTAGCCGTTTTCCAATCTTCTGGCACTTCCCCGGAATCCAGCAAATTTTGGTAAATACTCACTAAGGCATCCACTATCACCTCTGCCATTTCCTTCAGAACCCTGGGATGCATTCCATCTGGTCCTGGGGACTTGTCCACCATCAGTCCCACTAGTCGATCAAGCACTACCTCACTAGTGACGGTAAAGTCACAAAAAATGGCCGTATAGTTGATAGTGAAGAGGATAGTTGTCAACTCCAGAATGATATCAGTGGTTGGGTTGAGTGGACTAAGAAGTGGCAAATGGAATTCAATCAGGTAAAGTGTGAGGTGATGCATTTGGGGAGGGCAAACTAAGCTAGGGAGTACCCATTATATGGGAAGATATTGTGCGGGGTTGACGAAGTGAGGGGCCTTGGAGTGCATGACTACAGACCCTTGAAGATGGCAGGACAGGTGGGTAAGATGGTCAGGAAAACAAGTGGAATGCTTTCCATTATATATTGAATACAAAAGCAGGGATGTAATGATGGGACTGTAAAAAAGGTTGGTTAGGCCCATGGCTGGAATTTTCTGCACAGTTCTGGTCATCACATTACAGGAATGCATAAGTGTTCCTGAGAGAGTGCAGAGGAGATTTACAGGAATGTTGCCGGGGCGTGAAAATTGCAGCTATGAAGAGAGATTGGATAGGCTAGGATTGGTGTTCTTAGAACAGAGGAGGTTAAGAGATGACCAAATTGAGGTGTACACAATTACGAGGGTAAACAGGAAAGACTTTGTTTCCTCCTAGTTCAGGGGTTAATTACCCAGGGACATAGATTTAAGGTGATTGGTAGAAGGGCTAAAAGGGACATGAGGAAAAACCTTTTTCACTCAGAAGGAGTTGGGCATCTGGAGTTGGTGGCTGAGACTGAAACATTCAAATCCTTTCAGAAGTACCTGGATCTGCATCTGAAGTGCTGGAACCTGCAAGACTATGGACCACGTGCTGAAAAGTGAGATTAAAAGGAGTGGCTGGTCTCTTAGTTTCTTTTTTTGACTGGCTCAGATACTATGGGCCAAATGGCCTCTTCCTGCACTAGACCCTAGAATCATACAATCCTACAGCGCAGAAGAAGGCCATTCAGCCCATCGAGTCTGCATCGGCCACCATCTCACCCAGGCCTCTTCCCCAAAACCCCATGCTAGTGCCCCTGATAGTAATGGGCAATTGTAGCATGGCCAATCCACCTAACCCGCACATCTTTGGAGTGTGGGAGGAAACCAGAACAGCCAGAGGGAACCCACACAGACACAGGGAGAACATGCAAAGCCCACACTGACAAGCCGGGAATTGAACCCGGGTCCCTGGAGCAGTGAGGCAGCCGTGCTAACTATTGTGTCACCTTGCCACCTGTCTATGGTTATGCAAATTGGCTTCATCGCAGAGGCCCTGTTCACTTTAAACAAGACCCACGTTGGTTTTATTCCTGACTAATTGCTCTTTGTGCTCTCAATTTCTGGTAGAAAACAGACACAGCTCACTGACAAACTTCTAAACCCAATGTGCAGCAACTTTAGTGAAATGCAAATGTGCACAACTGAAATATCACTTCAACAAAATGCTGCAACCCAACCCAAAAATAGAATGAAGGTCTTGACCATGTTTCAGTAAGATAGCTAGGAGAAGGTTCACATTGTACAACCACAGTCAGTTAGCTTTGATGCTGCATTGTGGTGGAAAATGACTTGAGCTCGTTACATGCTTTTGCAACGCTCAGAAACAATTGAGTGCAGCCATGCTGCAGACTAAAACTATACTGGAGAGAATCCCTACAGTGCAGCAGATAGCTGTTTGTCCCATCCAATCTGCACCAACTCTCTGAAAGTGTACCTTACCCAGGTCTACCCCAGTCCCCGCCCTATCCCCTTAACCCCACACATTTACCATAGCTAATCTCCCTAATCTACACATCTTGGGACAGTAAGGAGCAATTTACCCTGGCCAATCCACCTAACCCGCACATCTTTGGACTGTGGGAGAAAACTGGAGCACCCGGTGGAAACCCATGCAGACACAGGGAGGATTTGGAAACTCCACTTAAACAATGACCCAAGGCTGGAATCGAACCTGGGTCCCTGGTGTTGTGTCACTTACTGTACTGTCTGGAGACAATACACATCTCTGTAACCTGTGATCAGTGCTCCTTCCACTCACATTGTCAGCCACTTCAGGTCTTGAACAGCAGGTTAGGTGTAAGGATTCGCATTCTAATCAGTAATCTCTAAACTGTCTGTGCTTTATATGCTCTGTCTGAGGCCAGAACTCTCCATTCACCTGACAAAGAGGGAAACCTCGAAAGCTTGTGGGTATTATCAAATAAATCGATTGGACTAAAACCTGGTGTTGTCAGACTTTTTACTGTGTTGTGAGGCAGCAGTGAGATGCTGTGAAGCCAGGGGAACAAAATAAATCACAACATTCCTCTGTTTGTCATTTGCTTTCCTTTTTGTTTCCTGTCCAAAGGTGGGGTTTTCAGCCCCTTCTGATTTGTGATGGTGGAGGCAGCCCACCGTTGGCTGGCAGTGGGATCTTCCTGTACCAACACCAGTAGCTGTGTTTCCCTGCTGTTCACACCCTCTGCAGCCGGGGAGACGGGGTGCAGGGGGGAGAGTGGGTGCCGGGGGGTCCGTCGCCAGAGGATACCACAGCAGGGAAAACCGGAAAGCCCCACCTCCTAGTGTGTGGACATCACTGGCATTTATTGCTCATCAGCCTTGAGTAGGTGGTAGTGAGCTACTCTCTTGACAAGTTTGTTGGTCCATTTCAGAGGACACTGCTGCAATTTACATAAAAAGCTGACGTGAGCAAGATGGCAAACCTCCTTTCCTGAAGGACAGGATGGGGCTTTAAGGGAGTCCAGTAACACCATGGTGACCGTGGACGAAGCTACCATCCACTGAGATTATTCAATTCTTTGCAGACTCTGTACAGTAAGTGATCCAAGCCGGGAATCAAACTGGATCCCCGGCGCTACGAGGCAGCACTGCTAACAATTTTTCAAAGAACCTGGCATTTCTTAACTTGTCGCCATCGCAATTAATCAGCCCTTCCTAGATAAGATTTCCCCAAGAAATCTGAATGGCAGTTTCATTGGGTTAGGATATTTGAAATTCTTCTTGAAACAGTGACAAATATTTATGCAATTACACCTGTCTTTTCCAGCGGAATGCTGGGTGACATTGCTTCAGGAGTACTCATTCCCCTCAGCTATGAATCTTAGTTAAAGCCAACAAACAACACAGCTACCCTGTCTGATCTTAGAGGAAATAGATCTGAGACTGTGGGCTTCGTTCAGTCTCTTCAGTTTTGCTCATCAGCACTTGCTTGTGCAAAAACAACTCTTGATATTTGGTGAGGAAATGCGTCACTCAAGTGGCTGCAATGTTATCACCAAAAAGAAAGAATGACTGCTCCAGAAAGCCTGCAACAAAGGCGGACAATGGAGATTAAGTGCTTTGAAAAAAAAAATGATTGCATGCATATTTCTAACGAACAAGAGGAGTTAGAGTTTCATTCTTTCATACTTCCGGGAGCAGGGTTGAATAAGAGCGACAGTGATGAGGTGAATCTGTCTCCTCCGCACTGTCTGTAAAAGTTCTAATCAGTAGTAGCCATGGGTAGAGGCAGTAAGCAGCCCACACTTTGGTCTTAAATTGGCAGTATCTTTCAGATAAGCAACAAGTGTAACCGAGGCAGACAGGGGTAGGAGTGGGGGACAGATAGAAACCTGAGCCTGAATCAGTGGAGAATGTTTTACTGAACGTTGGAGTCAAGATGCATTTACGTAGAATCCCTACAGTGCAGAAGGAGGCCATTCAGCCCATCGAATTTGCACCGACCCTCCGACAGATCATCTTGCCCAGGTCCTGCCCCTCCTCTTCCCCCCTAACCCTGTGCGTCTACCCCACTAACTCCTTTACATTAAGGGGCAACTTAGCATGGCCAATCCACCCAACCTGCACATCTTGGGAAACCCACGCAGACATGGGGAGAATATGTAAACTCCACATAGACAGTCACCCAAGGCTGGAATTGAACCTGGGTCACTGGCGCTGCGAGGCGTCAGTGCTAACCATTGTGCCACTGTGCCACCTTATTGAAGGAGCAGAATACAGGGAGATTTACTATAATTTAAGTTATATTATACCAGGGAGTGCTTGGCAGAAGGAGATGTAGAGAGAGAATTACTCTGCTTACGGGCAACACGATAGCACAGTGATCAGATCCAGCCTCAGATCACAGTCTGTGTGGAGTTTGCATGTTCTCCTCATGTCTGTATGGGTTTCCTCCAGGTGCTCCAGTTCCCCCCCATAGTCCAAAGACGAGCGGGTTAGGTTGATTGGCCATGTTAAAATTGACCCTAGTGTCAGAGGATTAACAGGGTAATTATGTGGGGTTACAAGAATAGGGCCTGAGTGGGATTGTGGTCGGTGCAGACTCAATAGGCCGAATGGTCTCCTTCTGCACTATAGGGATTCTGTGATTCTACGCTTCTAAATAATGCTACATTTGAGATGAAATTGCTTGATGCATGATACAGAAAATTTAGTCATTATGCAGCCTTTATTACACTTGATGTCAGGTGCTTCAAGCTAATATTAAGTGCAATAGTTAAAGCATGGAGGCACAGAAGTTAGCACAGCACCAGGGACCCAGGTACAATTCCCGGATTGAGTCACTGTCTGTGTGGTGTTTGCACATTTTCTGTGTGTCTGCGTGAGTTTCCGCCAGTTGCTCCAGTTTCCTCCCACAGTCCAAAAAACGCGCTGGTTAGCTGCATTGGCCATGCTAAATTCTCCCTCAGCGTACCCGAACAGGTGCTGGAGTGTGGTGACTAGGGGATTTTCACAGTAACTTCACTGCAGTGTTAATGTAAGCCTACTTGTGATACTAACAAATCAACTTTAGACTTTAGATAAATAATAGTATAATACACACCAAATTTGAGCAAAATCGAGAATTAAGAAGCAAAAGAAAGGTTCCTTGTCTAAATAAACGCAACACATGGTCATAAGTTTTCTGGAGACAGAGACGACGATAATTAAAGTCAAATGAGTCTTACAGGATAAGTGCAGTGTGGTTAATTTGCTCACTGCATGGTTCCACTCAGCTGTAACATAAGGTTTGAACTCAGCACAGCTGTGTTCCAGATGCCACCTGGCATCTATCCCAAAGGTGAAGCACAGTGCAGATAGAAAGTACCACAATGGTTTGGGTGGAAGTGGATTGCAGCTGTGATGATTAAGTATGTTTTTAGTTTAAAAATTTTGAACTAAAACAAAGCTACAAATTCCAAATGGGTTGGAGGGGGAGGGGGGGATGCAGAGTGTGCCATGTTCGCAAGTTGCAGATGTTGTGCCAAGCTGAAAAAAGAATTTGAGAAGGATGTGTGCAGTGGAGAGGATTTGCCAATTTGGCTCTCAAACAGAAGGAAACAATTAACAATTAAGGGTCATCCAGATTTGAAACGTTGGCTCTATTCTCTCTCCACAGATACTGTCAGACCTGCTGAAATTTTGCAGCATTTTCCGTTTTTGGAACAATTAACTAATTCTCTTCTCCATGTAAACGGCACAGTGACACAATGGTTAACATTGCTGCCTCACGGCGCCAGAGAACCGGGTTCAATTATAGCTTTGGGTAACTGTGTGAAGTTTGCACATTCTCCCTGAGTCTGTGTGGGTTTCCACCGGATGCTCCAGTTTCCTCCCACACTCCAAAGATGAGTGAGTTAGCTGGATTGGCCAAGCTAAATTGTACCTTAGTGTCCGGGGGATTAGCAGGATAACTATATGGGGGCTTATGGGGATAGGACCTAGGTGGGATTGTTGTTGGTAGAGGCTCAATGGACTGAATGGCCTCCTTCTGCACTGTAGGATTCCATGATTCTAGTCCCTCTGACTCTAAGGGGCAATTTGTACTCTAAGGGACAATTTTTAGCATGGCCAATCCACCTAATATGCACATTTTTGGACTGTGGGGGGAAACCAGAGCACCCAGAGGAAACCCGCACAGACACAGCAAGAATGTACAGACTCCACACAGATAGTGACCCAAGTCAGGAATTGAACCCAGGTCCCTAGCACTGTGAGGCATCAGTGCTAACCACTGTGCCACCATGCCACCCTAAAGCATACATCAAATTCAAAATCGTTATCCAAGATGATGTCCTAGAACATCGAGGTGAAAAACTTCCGCCCTTGTTTGCGGCTGGGATTGTCCAGTGCCATTGAAAGTGAATGGAGTATTGACTGGAACTCGAAATTCTCCATTCTCACGTGCAGCAGGGCGGGCGTGGACAAGATCAGAGAATCTTGTCCCTAGTATCAACTTACAGTCTCCGTTTGTTCAAATATTTGACATTGATTTTGTTTGAACATTGCAACTCTCGGCAAAACTTTTGCAAGAGTTAATTTGAGGCATTTTAATCAACATGACTTGTATTAACGGGTATTGGTGGGAAGATTGCCAATTTCCTTGCTTGGCCATGATAGACTGGACAATGGGACCAAAAGCATACACACTGGTGATTTGTTCTATCTCAACTTTATCAAGTAAACAGCACCTCAGTAAGTTTAGCTACTGCAACAAGGACAACAGAGACACTGGCACCAGAATCCCACTGCCCCACCCACCAAGGGAATCGAAGCGAGCGAGGGGCCGGAGAATGGGAAGATCAGCTGATCTCGGGCAGGATTTTCCGGTCTCGGGTCGAGTGAGGCCGTAAATTCCCACCCAGGATGTATTTTAAGGTGAGCAAAATGTCTCGATTCATTTTGCAAATGAGCAGACAGCTTTCAAAATGGAAGTGGGTATAAATCTTAAAAAGAAACTTTTGCAAGGCTGTGGATAGAGAGCAGTGGAGTGGGATGAATTGAAAGAGTCAGCTCCCTTTCAAAGAGCCAACACTGGTATGATGGGCTGAATGGCCTCATTCTCTGTCGAGTTCTTCTATATCTTGGATTAAATGTAATGCTGATTAACACAATACCCTGAGTTTTACACTCTGGTGAAACCTCAGCGTGTGGTTGGTGGGGAAGACTTGTAAAGGTTCTACGTAAATGCAAATATTTATTAACCTGAATGTGAATTAGAGGCTGGAAGCAAATCATTATGTCCATTCTGTTTTTATTTCTAATTTATTAATCACAAGTAGGCTTACATTAACACTGCAATGAAGTAACCGTGAAAATCCCCCAGCTGCCACACTCCGGCATCTGCTCAGGTAAACTGAGGGAGAATTTAGCACAGCCAATGCATCCTAACCAGCACATCTTTCAGACTGTGGGAGGAAACCAGAACACCCGGAGGAAACCCACACAGACACGGGGAGGATGTGTAGACTCCACTTAGACAGTGACCAAAGCCAAGGATTGAACTCAGGTCACTGGCACTGTGAGGCAGCAGTGCCAACCACTGTGCCACAGGAATGTTCAAACAATGCACATCCCGTATTTGCAGGATACAAGTCTGTTGGCATCCAGGTATATCCAGTGCTGTCGGGCTATGTAATGGGAAAAGATGTGCTCTGAATTTCCCCTCCCTCTACAGAAATTAATACACTTCATATACATTCACATTTTTATATGTATGTGTACAAATGGAGAGATGGTGGCATAACGTCACTGCATTTGTAACCTAGAGGCCAATATGAATGACCTGGGAACATAGGTTCAAATCCCACCATAGCAGCTGATGGAATTTAAATTCAATGAATAAATGTGGAGCCTCATTACTGGTGAAAATTAAACCATCATCAATTCTTGTAAAAATCCTTCTGGTTCACTGACATCCTTGAGAGAAGGAAATCTGCCATTCTTACCAACTCCAACCAACATGACTGAAGATCCATAGTGATGTGGTTATCTTTTAACTGCTTTCTGAAATAGGCTGTAAGGCCACCCAGCTCAAAGGGCAGTTAGAAATGGGCAACAAATGCTGCCCTTGCCAATGGTACCCACATCCCATTAAATGAAAAAATGCCCACTCGCAGCAAGACCTACACTATTTCTGCTTGGGTGATAAGTGGTAAGTAACAATCATGTTGCACAAGTCCCAGGTAATAACCATCTCCACTAAGAGAGGGTCCAATCACCTCATTTCAACTTTCAACAGGGAATCATCCATTGACCAGAAACTTCCCTCCCAAACAGCACTGAGAAGTACACTTACACCACAGTTCAGGAGGATGGCTCACCACCATCTTCTCATGGTCAATACATACTGGTCTTGTGAATGAGGCCCACGTTCCATGATTATACAAGAAGTTACAAACAAGAATGTACTGAAGACTAAATACAGAACAATAAAAAACACAAGTTATTTTGAATGTGCAATGAAATCTTGCTTACCTGGACAGCCAGAAACCCTTCCTCATCTTGCAGGATTCTGTATGTATAAACTTGTTTGAAATACCTGCATGGAAATGAGAGACATTACAGTCTTCAGTTGATTAGTCTTGATTAGAGAAGACTACAATCTACTGATGAAGATCAGCTTGCCAATGAGACAGAAGATGCAATGTACTATCCCTTCATCTCTGGTATACAAAATTGATTCCAACTGTGATGAATCAAGTACATTGTCACTGACTCTCTTCTCAATCTTCCTTGCTGCAATACTCCATCTCACCCTCAGCAATCTCCTTGCTGGAGTAGAGCTAAACTACAGAACATCTGAAATCTATTTACCTTCCGCCATTTGCAGGAGAAGCCCAAGGTTGTCCCACCCATTGTGCAAGCTCCGAGTCATCGTTAACCCCTTCACCCAGGAATGCAAGAGCATTGACCTTACACTAAATATCCATGAGATAAAGATCCTCTACCAACCTGCCCCCACCACACAGTTCTGCCCCACTGTTATCAAAATCCATGATGAGGCCTTGGACAACATGGACCACTTTCCATATGGAAGCTAATCATTGAATTCCTACAGTGCAGAAGGAGGTCATTTGGCCGATCGAGTCTGTAGCAACCACAATCCCACCCAGGCCCGATTCCCACAACCCCACACATTTACCCTGCCAGTCCCCCTGAAATTAGGGTCAATTTTCACATGGCCAAGCAACCAAACCAGGACATCTTTGGACTGTGAGAGGAAACCAGAGCACCCAGAGAAAACCCACTCAGGCACAGGGAGAAAGTGCAAACTTCACACAGACAGTGGCCAATTCCGGAATCGAACTTGGGTCCGTGGCACTGTGAGGCAGCAGTGCTAACCATTGTGCCACTGTGCCCCTAAGCCTGAGAGCCTACTGTCAATAAGGGCAGACATTGATACTGTTCAACACCACCTTCACTGTACATTCAGCACCCAAGTCACCTGTAGAAGAGGGCGTTTGAAGACTAGGAGCTCAGAGCTGGCACCAAAGTCATACTCTGCATAATATCCACCCTGCTATATGTTTCAGAGACATGGATTATGTACAATAGGCACCTAAAACTCTGAAGTATAACCAGTCTCTGCAAGACCCTGCAAACTCCTGCAAACACACTACCATCAGTGTTCTTGCTCAGGCCGACATCTCCAGAATCAAAGCATTGAACACGTCCGATCAACATTTCCTCCTTTGCCCACTGTGTCTCTGGTTGCTGCAGAGGTGGGGTGGACTTTCCAGCAATTAGATTGACCAGCAGCTCTCTATGCTGGGTCTTCCTCAAGAATGAGGGGCAGAAGCCCTGCCTGCAGACAACTGATGCTCAATCAAGTGGGAAATAGCTGCGGGACAGTGAGAGTTGGTGGGGATGTATTCCCACTGACTCTTTGGATGGCAGGACCAGAAAACCCCACCATCAAAACATTCAAGCCAGGATTTGAATGGTGTCCTCATGCGTTTTCCGTAACTCTGATTATATAAATGCCTCCATCATTAAACGTAAGACTTAAGGTTAACCAATAACCCACCTAGTTTCAGAGCAGCCTCAGACTCCAAAAGCGCAATGGCTGGGATTCTCCAGCTCTACAATTACCGTGTAGTATTGGCAGTTCCAGGGTGGTACAGACAAGGGGCAGAACCTGACGGGGGTGTCTGAAGGAGGTTCCTGAAGGGGGCAAAGCCTTAGGTGACCCCATAGTAGAGTTTCAATCACTGGTTGGGTAGGGTATGGGGTTTGAGTGGACAATGCCATCGAAGCTGAATGCAGGGGCGGGCAGGTCACCCTCATGCCTGTGTGGTGTGATGGGGGTGGTGAAGAGACACATTTAGTTATGGGAGGGAAGGATGTCCCTCTGGGCTCGAGGATTAGGAGTGTTCCCCATGATTGCGGGGGCGTCACAATGTCCAGAGGGGTGGGGGTTGGGTGACATCGGGCGACCTTCAATCTAACTTTGAGATTGGGGTGCCCTTGCTGGTCTTGCCTGCATCTTAAAGTCCCCACTCCAAAACAATTCTAAGTGTGGACGGAGGGCAAACTGAACCACGCTGATCCGCCCAGTGGGAATCTCATCAGTTTTTCCACTAGGGGGCAACACTTAGAAATTTTTTTGAAGAATTGCACGCATACTTTTGTCTCAAGGAAGTTAATCACACGAGGAAGCCAATGGTTGCCTTTGAATTTTAGCTCCTTGACCAGAATCAAGCTTCCAAAACTTTGATGCAACTGTAAACTTTGTTATTTTTATTATTTCTTATTTATTAAAATATTTTATGAACCTCATTTTAATTACATTGACAAGGAAGCCTTTGAGCTAGGGGCATACTCACCCACCCTCACTCAAGAGCTGTCTAGACAGCCACAAAAAGTTCAAAGAATTTTGCAATGTGGTTCACAGCATTTCAAAATGTCATGACATAAAGAATTTGCATCATTTTCTCACTAAAATGTGTCATTCCTACATTTTATAAGACTGATTTCCAATCTTTCTGAAGCAAAACGGAAAATCAACCTGAGACATTACTAACTCAGTTTCATCCTTCACAGATGCTGTCAAACCTCCTGAGTATTTACAGCACTTCCTGTCAAACCTCCTGAGCATTTACAGCACTTCCTGTTTTCATTTCAGATTTTCAGCATCTAATCTTAATCGCTCTGAACTCAGGAAGTGACCAGGATGGCAACTAATCATGATGTACAACACTACTATTGTTGGAACCATTAATGAACCCATTTAATTAAGTTAAAAGGCATTTAATGCACTTGTTAAATAGTCATCCAGCTCTTCATTGTCCACCAGCTCTATGTTAGCTGTAACTCTTCTGCTTTGAGGTCTACTGGGAAATCCCAATTGCAGTCAACATTCCCTGTTAATGAATGTATTTATTAGTCATTTGGAATTATAGAATCCCTACAGTGCAGAAAGAAGCTCTTCGAGCCTGCACTGACAGCAATCCCACCTAGCCCTATCTGCGTAACTCCACATATTTACCCTAGTTCTCCTGACGCTAAGGGGCAATTTAACATGGCCAATCCCATCTAACCTGCACATCTTTTGAGTGTGGGAAGAAACCGGAGCACCCGGAGGAAACCCACGCAGACACGTGGAGAATGTGTAAACTCCACACAGACTGTCACCCAAACCTGGAACCCCTGGTCCCTGACGCTGCGAGGCAGCAGTGCTAACCACTAAGCTACCATGCTGCCCTGACATTGTTTCCTGTTTCTCATTGAAAACTGTAACTCTCTTCTGAAATGAAACCGCCGTTATCTTGGAGAACTTTCAGTAGTAAAGACCCCAAGTCCCAACCACATGAAAAAAACAATGTCAAGCTCTCAGACCATCAGAGCAAAAGCATCAATATGTAAACAAAATACTGCAGATGCTGGAATCTGGAACAAAAACAGCAGATGCTAGAAAATCTCTGAGGGCATATGTGGTGAGTGAATAGAGTTAATGTTTTGAGCCTGAATGGGCCTTCATCAAAGCTGAAGTCAAAGAAAATAGGACGGGAGCAAGAGAACTTTTTGGTTAAAAAAACGTTACAGTTAATGTAACTGAAAGACTTCCATTCCATTTTGTTTTATTTTTTATTGATGATAGGGTATCCTACTTTTTAAAATTTACTTTTAGTCTTTTTTTCCAAAGATATATTGTATATTGATATATTGTATACTGTACATTGTCTCTCCACAATATACAGGCTCCTATTTTACCATTTTGATTCCAAGTGCTGGGTGGACATGAAACTGGGAGGGTTTGAGATCCGGCTTTTAGACCCCATTCTGAGGCACCCCCACATGCACTCTGTCTGCAAAAATATCAGCGATTCCAGATCGCACCGCACAAGCCTGTGGGTGGGGCTTAATGTGCCCGAAATCCAGCAGCTCCAATCAGAGCCTCCAAACTGCACAAGCGCAGAAAAAAGAAATACAATGTCACTCTCCTGCCTCATCCCTCCCAGGCCAGATAATACCTCCACCCTTAGCCCCCACAGACATTACCCCACCCCCCACAACATTACTGGCCTTCTTATTGCCCCACACCCCTCCACCCAGGCTGATCACGGCCTCCTTTCCCGCACTGATCTCAGGCAGAGTGACAGCAGACACCCCCTTTACTCCCCACTGATCTCAGGCAGAGTGACAGCAGACACCCCCTTTATTCCTCACTGATCTCAGGCAGAGTGGCAGCAGACACCCCCTTTACTCCCCACTGATCTCAGGCAGAGTGACAGCAGATCCCCCCCACTTTACTCCCCACTGATCTCAGGCAGAGTGACAGCAGATCCCCCCCACTTTACTCCTCACTGATCTCAGGCAGAGTGACAGCAGACACCCCCTTTACTCCCCACTGACCTCAGGCAGAGTGACAGCAGACACCCCCTTACTCCCCATTGATCTCAGGCAGAGTGACAGCAGATCCCCCCCACTTTACTCCCCACTGATCTCAGGCAGAGTGACAGCAGATCCCCCCCACTTTACTCCCCACTGATCTCAGGCAGAGTGACAGCAGATCCCCCCCACTTTACTCCTCACTGATCTCAGGCAGAGTGGCAGCAGACACCCCCTTTACTCCCCACTGACCTCAGGCAGAGTGACAGCAGACACCCCCTTACTCCCCATTGATCTCAGGCAGAGTGGCAGCAGACACCCCCTTACTCCCCATTGATCTCAGGCAGAGTGGCAGCAGACACCCCCTTTACTCCCCACTGATCTCTGGTAGAGTGGCAGCAGACCACCCCTTTACTCCTCACTGATCTCAGGCAGAGTGGCAGCAGACTGCCCTTCCCCTCAACTGATCTCAGGCAGAGAGCCATTGGGTGATTAGCACTTACCTCCTCACTAACTGGAGCGCCCGAAACGGATTTATATAGAGTATGTCTGTTCTGGATGGGTGAATGCGGTGGTAAATGGGGAACTGCCTGTAAGTTTGGGCGTGCAGCCCATTAAGTCAACTTAAATATACGCAAATACATTTAAATGGCCATTGCACCCATTTCGGGTGTGGTCCCGATTGCAGCCATTTTCGGGCCTTGGTAAAGGGGGAACTGGCTCGGAGGTGGGCACAGATCACATTACTCGCCTCATGTCCAGCTTTACCAAGTTTTCACACCTGTTTAATCCAGCCCATAATATTTGACTGAGCCACTGTGCAATTTAGCTCTGAATTCCGAGCTAGGTTTGAGAAACAAAGGCAGATTTGCATTTGTATAGCTTCTTTTGAATCTCATGAAACATTTTTGTAGTAAAGATACCATTGATACTGCAAAGGCAGAACAGCATTTGTTGGAAACCAAACATGGGTCCATAACGCCTGGTTCCCCAGCATCGGATTTGTGGAGTGCCCCAGTGATGCACTGGGAAATCGTTCCAGGAAGTTCTCACAACAGTGTGTGCCTGCCAATTGTCCGGAAGAGCTAACTTCCCTTGGACAATTGCGCTGGGCTGGGAACCGTCCGACAGAAGCCATTTCAATCATTAACTTCGGATGGCATACAAGATGATCAGAGGGTTAGATAGGGTGGACAGTGAGAGCCTTTTTCCTCAGATGGTGATGGCTAACACGAGGGGACATAGCTTTAAATTAAGGGGTGATAATTATAGGACGGATGTCAGAGGTAGGTTCTTTACTCAGAGGGCAGTAAGGGCGTGGAATGCCCTGCCTGTAGCAGTTCTGGACTCGCCAACTTTAAGGGTGTTCAAATGGTCAGTGGATAGGAATATGGAAAACGTGGGAATAGTTTAAGTTAGAGGGTCATTAGATTGGTTCCACTCATCGGCGCAACATCGAGGGCCGAAGGGCCTGTACTGCGATGCATGTTCTATGTTCTATGTTTTTTTCCTGATGGTTGCTCCGAAAGAGCTGGAAGGAAATAAATACTCATCGCTTCAGAGAAACTAATTAAACACCCAAACTACCCTCACATGGCAACCCGATCCCCCCGGGGGTTGACTTATCTCGCTGCACATCAGTTGCTCCACACTGATGCTAAGGGAGCATGCTTCGCTGCTCATGTTTCACCCAGTCCGAGTGAGGAGGACTAAGCAAAACAGGGACTGTGCAATTACAGTGAGGGTAAATTCACTCTGAGCGGCAATCCAATGAGGTTTGCCGCTCTGGGCCATGATTTCATATGCAAAATAAATTGGGAGGCGGTGCGACCATTTGCCATCAATAAAGTTTGTATATTTTATTTATTAGTGTCATAAATAGGCTGACATTAATGCTTCAATGAAAATTCCCTAGTTGCCACACTAAGGCGCCTGTTTGCACTGAGGGAGGATTTAGCATGGCCAATGCACCTAACCAGCATGTCTTTCCGACTGTGTGGCGGGTGTGGGGGGAAACCAAAGCACCCAGAGGGAAACCCACGGAGACACGGGGAGAATGTGCAAACACTGCATAGACAGTGATCCAAGCCGGGAATCGAACCTGGGTCGCTGGTGTCGTGAGGCAGTAGCACTAACCACTGTGCCACCATGCCTCTCCAGTGCCACCCAGGTGTACCAGGGTGGCACGGTGGCACAGTGGTTAGCATTGCTGCCTCACAATGCCAGGGACCCAGGTTCCATTCTAGCCTCGGGTGATTGACCGCGTGGAGGTTAAACTTTCTCCCCATTTCTGAGTGGATTTCCTTCGGGTGCCTCTTTGACCCTCCCACAGGCCAATGATATGCAGGCCGAGTTGATTGGCCCTGCTAAATTGCCCCTAGTGTTAGGGGGGTAGGAGTGTAAATATGTGGAGTTATGGGGATAGAGCCTGGGTGGGATTGCTGTCAGTACAGACTTGATGGGCCGAATGGCCTCCTTCTGCACTGTAGGGACTCGAAGATTCTAATATGTACACTAAAATAATATATTTACTAAAGTACGGCCTTGATACATTAAATGTAGAAGGTCAATTCTGTACTTGCAGAAGGTTTATTGCAGGAATTTGCAGTCACACAGTCAATTAAAATTAATGGGTGGTTAAAAGTGCACCGTGCTTCCCATACGCACTGCTCCTTACTAATCCCTAACACTTCGAATTAGGTTTCTGAACTAATACAAAATAATATTAAAAAACCAACTGAATGGATTCCATCAGTAACTACAAAAGGATATTTGCATTTTCCAACAGCAATTTGCACTTAATTCACAATTATAAACATCCTGAAACTTTGTTGATTCTCATAACTTGATCAACAAAGCCGCATTTGAAACTGAATTTTCATGAAACCTTTCAACAACCACAAATAGAATTTCATGAAAAACATCACAGGTACGTGATTCCGAAAAACACACTTGTTACTTTGAAGTCCAAACTGGGACGAAGGGTGACAAGAGGGTGTGTCTCAGGATCTGACATAACCGTGTTTCTGAGACACACAATCTCCCCCCTGTGGTTCCGAGCTCAGGGAGAATCACTCCTTTACCAAAATGCGATTGTCTCCTTTGCCCATCAGCGCAATATATGAACGGGGAACTGTGTATTCCCGACTGGCAGCCACAATCAGTGTTTATTCTGCTCCAAGACCAATGTGCCAGCTAGTTGGTTCAACAGCACAAGAGATAAGGATGGGATGGAGTCCAGAGTGGAAAATGCTGGCAGCATGGGTCTGCTCCCTTTATCTGATTTGCAATAATGCAAAATCATTTATGTATTATTACTGAACTTGCCATCCTCAAAGCTTTTGACAAGATTTTAAAAGGACTTTGGAGATTAGTGCATGAAATCGCAAGCATTTGCAGGAATTCTGGGTTTCGTATGGAAGCCAAGAATATTCTGCTGGTGAATAAGCTCAATTCTTCATCCTGGAATTACCATTTCCATCACTACATTTCCTTAAAGAGACTGCCAGGTCATTTTTTTTTGGCAAAGCAGTAGTTTGCTGTGTGGCCACTTAACGTCACAGTTAGCCATGTTTCTCTCTGTCTGATATGGTGTGTAGTGTGCACACTCATATCTCTTTGGCATAATGATGACTTTACCCAGCCTTGACATGGAATCAGATTGTCCAATCTCCTAACTTTACACAGACACCCCACTGGAGTGTAAGCAGCAAGAATTGCACCAATACCAGTAAGAGCACCCCATCCATGAAACCAATTAGGGAGTTCCAACCTCAATGACAAATCTGCCCTTCCAAATTTCATTGCCAAACCATCCTGTCAATCATCAGCAGTGCTCTGGGCTATTGCAGAGTTTCCTGATCAGTTAGCGGACTCCTGACTGTGATACAGAGGCTCATTTAGTTCCTCCTACGACACTGTCCAAGACTCAAACACCATCAAAATTTACATCAACTCCCTGCAGTCTGGTATACTGTCTTTGCTGCGTGTATAGTGCAGTCTCCATTACCTTGACAGACCAAATGTAAATGGGGTGACTCCTTTGCCAAGCACTTTTGTTTCGCGTGTGAGTGTGATCCCAGACTCCATATCACATTTCATTGTGGGTGGCACGGTGGTTAGCACTGCTGCCTCACAGTGTCAGGGTTCAATTCCCGGCTTGGGTCATTGTGTAGAGTTTGCATGTTCTCCCCATGGTTTAAAGTTTATTTATTAGTGTCATAAGTAGGTTTACATTAACACTGCTGTGGAAATCCCCTAGTCGCCACACTCTGGGTACACTGAGGAGAACTTAGCGCAGCCAATGCACCTAACCAGCACGTCTTTCTGACTGTGGGAAGAAACCGGAGCTCCTGGTGGAAACCCATTCAGACACGTGGAGAATGTGCAGACACCGTGTAGACAGTGACCCGAGTCAGGAATCGAACCCAGGTCCCTGGCGCTGTGAGGCAGCAGTGCTAACCACTGTGTCATTGTGCCGCTCAAGTGGGTTTCCTCCAGATGCTCCAGTTTCATCCCAAATCCTGGTCAGGTGAATTGACCAGGCCAAATTCTCACTCAGTGTACCCGAACAGGTACCAGAGTGTGGCAGCTGAGGAATTTTCACTGTAATTTCATTTCAGTGTCAAGGTAAGCCTATTTGTGATACTAACAAATAAATAAACTTCAATTCCTTGTCCCATTTTAACCCACTGCCACAGAATTATGGCCAGGACAAACAAGAAACGTTCAGGGATAGTTTACTACTTTACTAATCTCACCTACTGGGGTGAGATTCCACAGTCCTTGTGCCCTTTCTGGGTCTCCAAGTGTTGTGGTAGGATCACGAACCATATCATTAATAGCTGCCTTGTGGAATAAGTTAACAGTTCTGAAGTAACTCCTCAGAAGTCGGTGTCCCTTCGCCAGATTCTCTTTAATTACAAACTTGTCTAAGAGTGCTTCAGATACAAAGTCAGAATCCGCAGTGTCAGTAGCCCTGACACTCCTGAATATATGTACAGGCGAAGCTCCCAGATTGGCAGTCATTGCTTCAGTCAGGGAGTTCATTCTCCAAGAGGCCAACCTCATGGGCTTTGTTTTGTTGAGAGTAACAGGAAGTGGCACAAATCATCCAACAACTCATCAAGAATCAGAACTCTATTCATAGAATCATAGATCCCCACAGTGCAGGAAGAGGCCATTTGGCCCATTGAGCCTGCACTGACAACCATCCCAACCTACTCCTGTAACCCCACATGTTTAGCCTCTAATCCTCCCAACACAAGGGTCAATTTAGCATGGCCAATCCACTTAACCTGTGTATGTCTGGACTGTGGGAGGAAAGCGGACCATCTGGAGGAAACCCATGTAGACACAGGGAGAACGTGCAAATGCCACACAGACAGTGACCCAGGACTAGAATTGAACCTGGATCCTTGGTGCTGTGAGGCAGCAGTGCTGACCACGGTGCCGCCAGAGCCGCTCGAGGTATATCTGTTCCTTATTACAAATGTCTGGATTTGCTGTGAACTCCTAACGGTGAGTGCCATCAATCCATCATTATTTTCCCAATGTTTCTGTCTCTTTGTCTGTAAAAACTTAAGGCCTGTGCCCGCTGTCAGAAATATTGCGCAAGTGTGTGGTGATGTTGGGATAAGTGCCAGATATTATTACGTGCCATTTTACACATTTTCAAGCGCGTGCCCGCCCAGGATACATCAAATTCAGCCCCGTGCCCGGGGGACAAGTGGTTTGCCCAAAATTCTTATAAGCACAACTAAAGCCTTCTCCACGGCTAGCAACGACTTCCGCGAACTTCACCAGCCTAACTTCTCAAGTCACCAAGTGTTTTCACCAACCTTGCTGGAGGCTGAGGGGAGACCCGATAGAGATCTACAAAATTATCAGAGTCATAGACAGGGTGGATAGTCAGAGGCTTTTTCCCAGAGTGGAAGTCTCAATTAGAAGGGGGCGCAGGTTCAAGGTGAGAGGGGGCAAGTTTAAGGGAATTGTGCGAGGGAAGCTTTTCACACAGACAGTGGTGGGTGCCTGGAACGTGCTACCAGAGGAGGTGGTGGAAGCAGGCAGATTGGCAACATTTAAGAGGAATCTGGATGGGTGCGTGAATAGGGGAGGAAGAGAGGGATACGGACCGAGGTAGGGCAAAAGGTTTTTTTCAGTTGAGTTAGGGCCTCGTGATTGACACAGGCTTGGAGGGCCGAAGGGCCTGTTCCTGTGCTGTACTTTTCTTTGTTCTTTTAGCCTCAATTAGCCTATCATTACCATTAATCCAATTTTAGAACCCTTAGACCTTATCTACAGTTCCTACTTTCACCTTCGCTAGAACTATTGTCAGAAAAGCCACATTTCAGGTGGGAAAGTGATGTTTGCATTTGAACAGTGCAGGGCAACTCACACTCTTGGTGTCAACTTTTTCGTCTTCTCACAGGCTAATCGGCCACTTTGCAGTTATTGTGCTTATATTTCAAACGGCCTCACCTCCCTCACACATTCTTTTCATCACTCAGTATCATTATGAACTTTGATTCCTCTCATTTAGCCTCTATTTGCTTCATGTTTACATCAGTTCAGCTATTTACTCTTCCCCTTTTCCCCGCTTAAGGACTACGTAGTTTCTTTCTGAGTCTTTGCATATTTCTCTCTCCTTTGCCCCTTTTGTTCTGTTGAAATGCTCTGATGTCTTTCAGTTCTGTTGAAGGAGCTGCGCCTTACATAGTAACGTGTCTGCTCTTTGGGTGGTGGCACAGTGGTAGGGTGGCATGGTGGCAGAGTGGTTAGCACTGCTGCTCCACAGCGCCAAGGACCCAGGTTCAATTCCAACCTCGGGTCACTATCTGTGTGGACTTTGCACATTCTCCTTGTGTCAGCATGGGTTTCCTCCGGGTGTTCCGGTTGCCTCCCACAGTCCAAAGATGTGCCAGCTAGGTTGATTGCCAATGCTAAATTGACCCTAGTGTCAGGGGGATTAGAGCATAAATATGTGGGCTTGTGGGAAAAGGCCTGACTGGGTTTGTGTTTGGTGCAGACTCAATGGGCCATATGGCCTCCTTCTACATGTAGGAATTCGATAATGATTCAATATTGAGTGCTTCCAGTACCTTCTATATTGGAATCATAGAGTCATACAGTGCAGAAGAGACCCTTCAGCCCTTCAAGTCTGCACTAACATGCAAGAGGCACCTGACCTGAATCCCACCCAGAGTTAATGGTTCCTTCTTTGGAACTGAAGTGAGGTAGAAATATATTGCGGTTTATGAGCATCTGGGGTCGGATAGAAGGTGGGAGGGATTGAATAACAAAATTATAATAGAACAAAAGGCAAAGGAAGTGGTAGTGGCTGTAGTAAAGAGACATAACACTGATGCAGAATAAGTGTTAATGACAGAATATTGAACAGTTCTCTCTGAAAGCTAACACATGAAAAACAAAGATATTGACTATCTTTTGGGGAAGGGGAAAATCAAAATGGAGGACAGAGTTCATGGTCTGAAATTTGCTGAATTCAACATTGAGACCAAAGGACTATGAAGTGACTAAACAGAAGTTGAGGTGTTGTTCCCCCAGTTTGTGTTGGGCATCACTGGGGGAACAACACAAGTGACACCCAATTTGTCACTTGTTCGGTGTCACTTGTGTTGTTCCCCCAGTGAGGCCCATTGCAACAGGCCGAGGACTGAACTGTGAGCACGAGAGCAAGATGGTGGATTAGAAAGGCAAGTTCGTATTCACCTTGAAATGGTAAATCTGTTTCTCTGTCCCCGGATGGTTGAGCTTATCCAGCACTTTCTGTTCCCATGTCTTCTCCCTTTGGGCGATCAAGGGCATACGTGTTTCAAGTAGAATACTCCTTGAAACATGGTTCCGAGGTCAGTCCATGGGGAACTCAGTGCCCTTTTGGGAGCTGAGTTGAAATCCTGCCCAAATTTGTAAGCGGTGAAAACTTGGTGGGGGGCAGGGAGGAGGAGGGTTGGCGGGGTGGGGGGAGGTGAAGTTTTCCAGCCATTCGCGGCAATAGGATCCTCCAATCCCACTGGATTAGAGGTTGTGTTTTGTGAGAGCATTGTGTGACATCAATGGGGAAATCCCATTGACAGCGACAGGATCAGAAATCCTCGTCGCTGGAGAAGAGCGTATCACCTCCCACCACTAAGGAACACACGGCTGGGAGGCAGGGGAATTACCTCTCAATCTCTCATGGACTGAGACAACCTGAAAACACTTTCTGTTGAACATAGGCCAATGATACATAATACCCTTACTTCAGATCAGCAGACGTTACGATTGGCAGCCTTACTCAGGATGCAGTAAGAAATAAAACATTCAACATTGAGGTCTGGGGTTTGTTACATTGTTGAAAAAGGATAGATGGGATTTTCCTCTCTGCATTTCCTTGGTTTTGGATTTCACCCAAATTGCTAAATTGGATTCTTTTCCCATTTAAATCTGTGTCTTTAGTTAGTGATCCGCTTGCCAGTGGGTTCTCTCCCTCAGTGCTACCATAATCTATCGTATTTTTCACCAAAGCCAGTAAATTGTCTCCAAAAACATCTTTGTTCCAATCTGTCCCCCCAGCTGAAATCCATGAGACACAGGAGCAAAAGTAGGCCATTCAGCCCATCAAGTCTGCTCTTTTACAAACAGGGCGGCGCAGTGGCACATTGGTTAGCACCTCACAACGCCAGGGACCCGGGTCTAATTCCAGCCTTGGGTCACTGCCTGTGTGGAGTTTGCACATTCTCCTCATGTCTGCATGGGTTTCCTCCAGGTGCTCTGGTTTCCTCCCACAGCCCAAATATGTGGGGGTTAGGGTGCATTGGCTGTGTAAAATTGACTCTAGTTTCAGGGGGATTAGCTAGGGTAAAAATGTGGTGTTACGGGAATAGGGCCAGGATGGGATTGTGGTCGGTACAGACTCGATAGGCCAAATGGCCTCTTTCTGTACTGTAGGGATTCTATGATTCTATGAATGAGTTTGTGACTGATCTGATATAATGATCCTCAACTCCACTTTCTTATCTTATCCCCATGACCCTTGACTCCCTTACTGATTAAAAATCTGTCCATCTGAGCCTCGGAAGTCCCTCCACCCTGGTAAATCTCCTCTATCCATTCTTACAATGTCCCTCCCAAACAAACTAGAAGACTATGTGGAGTTTGCACATTCTCCCCATGTCTGCATGGGTTTCCTCCGGATGCTCTGGTTTCCTCCCACAGTCTAAAGATGTGCGTGTTAGGTGGATTGGCCATGCTAAATTGCCACTTAGTGTTGGGGTGGGGGCTGGCTATGGAAGTGCAAGGGGCTATGGGGATACGGCCTAGGTGGGATTGTGGTTGGTGCAGACTCGATGGGCTTAATGGCCTCCTTCTGCACTGTAGGATTCTTTGATATGACTCTAAGCAGAGGCCAAAGTACAGCTTACTCAATGACCACATTCCTGTCACAGTCTCAGTTGATTGAGCAGTTCTTGCAGTAGTGTCTCCTTAGGAACTGTACAGTGTGGAATGTTCTTCCACAACAGATCGAGTAATGATAAAAATCACGTTGATTCAACTATGCCGTTTAGCCTAGTCCTTGAGGCTAGCTGAAGTCCATCTTATCCAAGATCGGCTATGTGTCTGGGCTAATTCGGTGCCCTTTTAACATTACTAACTGGGCAATCATTTTCAGAATGCATCTAAAGAATATTGAGCAAGTGCCAAAAATTTCAAATGTGAAGATGCCAGTTATAACTTGTTTATCTTTCACTGTCCCCCCTCTGAAACCAAAAATTATTTAATAGTTGCTAACAAATGGGTGGCATGGTGGCACACTGCTTAGCACTGCTGCATCCCTGTACCAGACACCCAGGTTCAATTCCTGGCCTTGGGTGACTGTGTGGAGTTTGCACGTTCTCCATGAGTTTCCTTCGGGTGCTCCGGTTTCCTCCCACAATCCAAAGATGTGTAGGTTAGGTGGGTTGGTCATGCTTAATTGCCCTTCAGTGTCTGGGGGAATTAGCAAGGTAAATACGTGGGATTACAGGGATAGGGCCGGGTGGGATTGTTGTTGGTGCAGGCTCAAAGGGCCAAATGACCTCCTTCTTCACTGTAAGGATTCTATTCTATTTTTTCTATTCTATTCAAAGTAAGAAGTCTCACAACACCAGGTTAAAATCCAACAGGATTATTTGGTAGCACAAGCTTTTGGAGCATTGCCCCCTTCATCAGGTGACCTGGTGTTATGAGACTTCTTACTGTCCAATGCCGGCACCTCCACATCATTCTATTCAAACACAGGCTCATATTCATTGTTGTTTGGTCAGGAAACTTTACAGATAGGAAGGTGCTTGCAAGTTTCAGGCTGTGGACCACAAAATGATTATCTTTTCAAATACAGTTTTTGAAATGTAACACAAAAATAAATTTGCCCTCAACACCCCACCTCCCCAAAAAAGTCCCCATATCTCTGCTTCTGGCAATTCGGATAAGATTCTGTTCCACATGAGGAAATGGGGATTTAGTGGTAATGCCAGTGGATTAGGAATCCAGAGTCCCAGTATGGTGACATGGGTTCAAATCCCACCACAGTAACTAGAGGAATTTAAATTCAATGAATAACATTGGGAATTGGATAATGGTGGCCATTGCAACCATTATTGAATGTGGTTGAAAACTAACTAGTTCACTGATGTCCTGTAGGGAAGGAAATCTGCCGTCCTTACTTAGTCTGGCCTACATGTGACTCCAGAGCCACAGCAATGTGGTTGACTCTCAACTGCCCTCTTAAATGACTTAGCAAGGCACTCACTTCAAGACCAACTGGGGATGGCAACAATTTCTGGCCTTGTATACGATGCCCATATCCCATGAGAGAATAAAGGAACAAAACCATATCTTCCCATTCCAATTCACAGCATCATATGCCTAAATATTTTTAAAAAGGCACTTGAACCAAAGGATTGATTTTCCACAACCATGATAATGGGATATTCCAAATTTGTTACAATTTTCAATAAAGTGATATAAAAGTTCACCACGTGAAGCCATTTTAACTCAGCCAAATCTTTTTTTATTCATTCGTGGGACATGGGCATCGCTGGCTGGCCAGCATTTACTGCCCATCCCGAGTTACCCGAGGGCAGTTAAGAGCCAACCGCATTGTGGAGTCACATTAGGCCAGACCAGGTAAGGATGGCAGATTTCCTTCCCCAAAGGACATTAGCGAATCAGATAAGTTTTTACGTGAATCAACAATGGTTTTGTGGTCATCAGTAGATTCTTAATTCCCGGTATTTTTGCGATTGAATTCAAATTTCACCGTCTGTGACTTGAACCCTAGTCCCCAGAACATTAGCTGAGTTTCTGGATTAATAGTCTAGTGGTAATACCACTAGGCCATCGCCTCTCTGCAAATAACACCCTGGTCACTTAGCTCCCTTTCATCCACAGACTCTTTAATTTACCTTATTGGGGACTGTCCCCTAAGTATTGAAACTGCTGCAACCCAGCCAGGGGGATAAGGCATCAAAGTATCTATCTCGCCCAAATTATTTATTATCTGATGTCAGCTGATTGATATTTTCCACAGAAACCACTCTATTCCATGGCTTTCTCTATCCTCCGCCGATGAGAGGTCACACAACAGCAGGTTATAGTCCAGCAGGATTACTTGAAATCACAAGCTTTCGGAGCACTGTGAAGGAATGGAGTGGAGAGAGGGAGTGGGTAAGACAGTCTGTCAGAGAGTTGGTGCAGACTCAGTGGGCTTCTTCTGCAGCAGAGGGATTCTATGATTTAATACCTGAAGACGGGGAGTGAGGGAAAGCACAGGGAGCCACAACACCGGACCAAAAGGGCACCTGTTAAGGTTGATGGTTACTGTGCCAAGGTGCAGCATGGCTGTGAAAAGATTTGTAAGCATACAGCTTGGAATGGGGAGAAGTGGACGGTGGAAAACTGAAGCATAGAGGTAACGGACACTACTAATCCCCCTGACATCGCTCTAACACAAAGGAGCAATCCAGCAAGGCCATTCAACCTCACCCACATATTTTTGGACTGTAGGAGGGAAACAAAGCACTCGGAAGAAACTCACGCAGACACAGGGAGAATGTACAAACTCCACAGGCAGCTGAGAATCAAACCCGGGTCCATGGCACTGTGAGGCAGCAGTGCTAACCACTGTGCCATCGTACCACTCACTTGAGGCCAAGTCTGTCCCAGACTTTGCACCTTGTCAGGTTTTGGTAAGGTTCTTTGGGCAGTGAGCAGTTTGGGGCAATCTGGGTTGGGTGCAGTCAAAGGTTGCCCGGAGCCCAGGAATAGACCACATGCAAGCAGCCAAGTAGATAACAAGTTAGTGCTCTGCAGTACCACGGAACATTGTGCGGGTAGGTTAATTACAAATTGCACTGCAGCCACTCACCAATGTGCCTTCACATACCACCAAGAAGGACAAATTCAGCAAAAGCATGGAAATAGTACCACCTGCAAGTTCTGTTCTCAGCTACACACCATTCTGATTTGGGACTGTTCCTTCGCTGTCGCTGGGTTAAATTCTTAAAACTCTCACCCTAACAGCACTGTGGCTGTGCATGCACCCTATAAACTGCAGTAATTAAAGAAGACCACCATCTTCTCAGGGGCACTTTGGGACAAGTAACAAAATTGCCGGCCTAAACAGTGACACTCACTGTGAAGGGATTAAAAAAACATAATAAGCCACAAAACTGCTTTGCTAAACCTCTCAGTTCATTGCCTTTCATTTAAGGTACTCCATAAAATCTACTTCTTCCCCTTAATTGGCTTAATTACAAAGATCGTTTGATAATACTCCAATTATGTGCTTTGTTACACATAGTTGTTTGGAATCACAGAATTTGAGTATTGCAGGAAAGAAAAGGCATTATTGTCAGTTTTTCATCTTGCACTCATCAAAACATTCGCAAGAATTCAATAAATGGAAAATCAACAACTTCATACTCTATTTAAAGAAATTGCTGATTGTCGGAAAATGGTCTCTGATTAATAGGTGCAGTGTCATGGAGAATGCATCAGGCATTAGATGTGATTCTTCAATTGAACAACATTTGCAAAAATATTCCTCATTGAATTATGCTGATAACTAATTTATTATTATTGTCAGTCGGGCTCACAGTGTGGCACATTTAGGCGTACTGGAAGCTAAATATATCAATTCACAGGAACATGTTCTTTGCAAACAGAAAGAGCAGATATACACATTGCCCCTATTTCAGCCAAACAAAGTAGATGACAACCATTCGCTGGTTCATTCCTCAGCACAATGTCTTGACGAATTAGAATCAAGCTGCCTGGTTTACGTTTGAAGCAATGTTTGGCTGTTCACTTTCAGTCACCATCAACTAGTGGTATTTCCACAGCAACACCTCTACCAATCAGAATTCACTTGCCAACATATCACCTCGTACAGTATAAAATTGTTGACTTCCCTTGCATTGTATTTTGTGAGTGTTCTGTTGAATGCTGGATGAAAAGGTTTGACAAAATAGTCTTGTTTTCAGCGATACACATTTAGTTACATGAAAGACAATATATAACTGTAAATTGCTGTTTAATAAACCCCAAATTGAGTGGGGAAAAGAAAAATGTAAGCCTTAAAGGATCATTATCCTGCTTGGGAAGATAGAGCAGTTCAACTGCCATGTCATCAGATTTATGGCCAGTACACTTGATTTGATTTGATTTATTATTGTCATAGTATACAGTGAAAAGTATTGTTTCTTTCACACTATACAGAGAAAGCATAACGTATATTGAGAAGGAAAGGGGAGGATGCAGAATTTAGTGTTGCAGTCATAGCTAGGGTGTTGAGAAAAAATAAATTTAATATAAGAGGGGTCCATTCAAAAGTCTGATGGCGGTGGGGAAGAACATAAGAAATAGGAGCAGGAGTAGGCCACCTAACCCTTCGAGCCTGCCCTGCCATTCAATAAGATCATCGCTGATCTGAAGTGGATCAGTTCCACTTTCCCGCTTTCTCCCCATAACCCTTAATTCCCCTGTCTTAATTCCTCTTCTTGAGTCGGTTGGTACTTGCCCTTAGACTTCTGTATCTTTACCCTATAGAAGAAAGTGGAAGAGGGTATGTCTGGGTGCGTGGAGTCCTTGATTATGCTGGCTGCTCTTCCGAGGCAGCGGGAAGTGTAGACAGAGTCAATAGATGGGAGGCTGATTTGAGTAATGGACTTCATTCATGATGCTTTGTAGTTTCCTGTGATGTTAGACAGAGCAGGAGCCTTATCAAACCTTGATCCAACCAGAAAGAATGCTTTCTATCGTACATCTGCAAAAGTTGATGAGAGTCGTAGTGGACATGCCAAATGTCCTTTGCCTCCTGAGAAAGTAGAGGCATTGATGGGCTTTCTTAATTATAGTGTCGGCATGGAGGGACCAGGGCAGGTTGTTGGTGATCTGGACACCTAAAAGCTTGAAGCTCTTGACCATTCCTACTTCATCCCTGTTGATGTAGACAGGGGCATGTCCTA
The DNA here is from genome assembly GCF_965287045.1 of Carcharhinus amblyrhynchos. Lineage (NCBI taxonomy): Eukaryota > Metazoa > Chordata > Chondrichthyes > Carcharhiniformes > Carcharhinidae > Carcharhinus > Carcharhinus amblyrhynchos. The sequence goes on from NC_137327.1 coordinate 131,592,635, forward strand.
CACTATGCTTCCTGAAATCGATGACTATCTTCTTCATTTTGTTGACATTGAGAGAGAGATTATTGTCATCACACCAGTTCACCAGGTTCTCTATCTCTTTCTTATACTTGTCTCATTGTTTGAGATCCGACCCACACAGTGGTGTCATCAGCAAACTTGAAAGTCAAGTTAGTGGGGAATTTGGCCACTTAGCCATAGTCTATAAGGAGGATAGTAAGGGGCTGAGAACACAGGCTTGTGGAGCACCGGTGTTGTGGATGATTGTGGAGGAGGTGCTGTGAATGATTGTGGAGGAGGTGTTGTTGACCATCCTTACTGATTGAGGTCTGTAGGTTTGGAAGTCTCGGATCCAGTCACACAGGGTGGAGCAAGCCCCAGGCCACTGAGTTTGGAGGTAAATTTTGTCAGAATAAAGATGTTGAAGGCTGAGCTTTAGTCAATAAACAGGAGTCTGACATAGATGTCCTTGTTATCCAAGTGTCCCAGGGTTGGGTGCAGGGCCAGGGAGATGGCACCTGCTGTGGACCTGTTGCAGCGATTGGTGAACTGTAGCGGTTCAGGCTGGAATTGATTCGTGCCAAGATAAACCTTTCAAAGCACTTCATAATGATATTTGTTGAACTGTTGCAGCCACCATTGCCACAGAGGAACAAGAGTTTTTAATTATTCTTATTTATATATTTACTGATCAGTGGCAACAATCAGGTGGCACAGTGGTTAGCACTGCTGCCTCACAGCTTCAGGGACCTGGGTTCAATTCCAGCATCGGGTGACTGTGTGGAGTTTGCACATTCTCCCATTGTCTGCGTGGGTTTTTCTGGATTTCCGGGTCTCCTTCCACAGTCCAAAGATATGTTGGTTTGGTGAATTGGCCTTGGTAAATTGCCCCTTAGTGTCCCAGATGTGTAGGTTAGATAGGTTAGCCAAGGAAATGTGGGGGTTACAGGGGTAGAGCGGAGAAGACAGTTTTGGTAAGATATTCTGTCAGTAAGTCAGTGCAGTCTCGATGGGTTGAATGTTCTCTTCTGCACTGTAAGGAATCAATGTTTAAATATCTTTTGTTGCTAATCACACCCGCCACTGATAAAACCCAGTCTGGCCCACTGCCTGTCAGTTGTGGCTTTGCAATATTTTGTGGATCGCACACAGCCACCCTCTGATTCTGCTCAGAGCTCCAATCAGTAAGGTTAACCTACAAGGGGGTTAGCTGAGGCCTATACCATGCGTGCAAGAGACTAATTTCATCAGATGCTTCTGATCCAATTACCAGCCAGTTTGGTACAAGTTACTGTTCGTTTTCTTCCAACAGAATATGATTGTGGTTTTAGTAAGTGAGTTCAACTGTAATTTAAACCAAATGCACTCTGCAAAAAGCATGCAAAGAGAGAGGTGAGATATGTCTGTAAAACACAATGTGGAAGTCACTTTAGCTAATGCACTTCACTCTTATTTGGCATTGCTCTCATCAGTTAAGAAATAAAACATCACGTGTATGTTGAAAAGCTAGAATATTTACTAGAATGCAATTTAGATACTACTCCGTGAATATTTAATTATGAAAAGGAGTGGTTTTGTTTCTCTTGCTCGCTTTTCATTAAGTTCACATCCAAAATGATTGCAAAGTAAAAGATTTTATGACTCTGTTAACCAATAGCTTGAGTCATGGAAACTTTTAGCCAAAATATCACAACTTGGATAGCCAGCGTGGAAACAGTTAAGTGGAAGCAACATTCAACACATTTTAAAATGACCACATCCTTTCCATTCAAGAGTGAGTGAAACATTTGCAGTCACTTGATTTGCTTTTCACTTCAGAGTACCCGTACAGTGCAGAGAAGAGCTATTTCACCTCTAGAGACTGTAGATGTATAGGAATATGGGCCAGAATTCTCCGGCCGTTCAGTCCCTGCTGCCACTGCCAGCGAGAATGGAGAATTTGGCAGACCTCCGCTCATTGCAGCGGGGCTGGAGAATCTCAGCCAAGGAGAATTCCGGCCGTGGGATATTGAAAATTGTTAGAGGTGCTGGCTGGAATTTTACTGTGCCGCACGCCATGAAAATTGGAGCAGACAAGGGGTAGCAGAAAGATCCATTGACCTCGGGGCTTGTACCCGTTAGAGTTTAGAAGAATGAGGGGAGATCTCATTGAGACGTATAAGATGATGAATGGGATGGATAGGATAGAGGTGGAGAGACTCTTCCCGCTCAAAAAAGACAGTAGGACTAGGGGGCACAGCCTCAAGATAAAAGGGGGGCGGTTTAGAACGGAGTTGAGGAGGAACTTCTTCACTCAAAGGGTGGTGAATCTCTGGAATTCTCTGCCCGTTGAATTGGTGGAGGCTGCCTCGCTAAATATTTTTAAGACGCGGGTTGATGGGTTTTTGATAAGAGAGGGGATTAAGGGTTATGGGGAGAGGGCGGGAATGTGGAACTGAGCAGCAACAGATCAGCCATGATCTTATTGAATGGCGGGGCAGGCTCGAAGGGCTAGATGGCCTACTCCTGCTCCTATTTCTTATGTTCTTATGTTCTTATGAGACAGTTTTGGTAAGATATTCTGTCAGAAAGTCAGTGCAGTCTCGATGGGTTGAATGGCCTCTTCTGCACTGTAAGGATTCTAAGTTTAAATATCTTTTGTTGCTGATCACACCCGCCACTGATAAAACCAGGCCTGGCCCACTGCCTGTCAGTTGTGGCTCTGCTCTGTTCTGTGGATCGTACACACTACCCTCTGATTCTGCTCAGAGCTCCAGTCAGTAAGGTTAACCTACAAGAGGGTTAGCTGAGGCCTGGTTTTCAGGTGTAAAAGATCCAAAGACAGCATTCCAGAAGAGTGAAGAGTTCTCTCAGCAGATCAGTTAATATTTCTACCTCACCTCAGTTCCATCTATTCGCTCACTCTCTACTGAATTTCCCTGAGGAGAAATTGGCTGCTTTGTTTGCCCACGCAACAAGGTGGATTGCAAATCCAAAGTCAGACACTAGCTATAAAGCAAGTTGGGCTGTGACGAGGCTAAATTGCTTATTTATTTTGCAGAGAGTAAAGAAAATGGGCCTACTTATGGACTATTCAAAATGGGAACGAGAAAACAATCAACAAATGGGGAGTTGCTTCTCATGATTGTTTGAGGAAATGCAAAGTGTTATCAGCGCTGGCAATCTTTGTTTTATGTACAGGAAGTATTGGGTTCAAAAAAGAATTGATGGTAAATGTCATATATAACTAGGTCACAAAAGTATCTCCCTTGTAGAGCAATCATGACAATACTCTGCTTAGACAGTGGAAGTTTCAGTTTACAATTCTCCAGAGAAAATATTTCAGTGGTGCAGTGAGATTGAAATGAGGAGCTTGTCATATGAAGAACAGTTGAGGACTATGGATCTATACTCATTGGAATTTAGAAGGATGACTGGGGATCTTATTGAAACTTACAAGTAAAACTGGCAGAACCACCCAGAGTTACCAATTTAAGTTGCTTCTGTCAGATGGTTCCCAGCCCAGCGCAATTATCCAGAGGAAATTAGAACGTCTGGACAATTGCCAAGTACACAAGATACCTCAGCGCACCATTGGGTTACCTCCAAAATGTGTCGCTTACATCTCACAAATGAGATGGAGGGAAAAGTTCATGTCTGGAGCCGTTAGATGTTTTCAAAGAGAGTTTGCACAGGAACCTCATTGAGTCACTAGTGAGGTTGGGGTGGAGGAGGTGGAAGGGTGAGATGCCACCAGCGAGATACTCTTTCCCCTGGTCTTGCGGGAGTTTCCACCAGTATTACCATTTCGCCCGTGGTGAAACACCAGCTGAAAATCCGCCCCCCTCCCCCTAGAGAACATTGACTGGGGATCTGATAGAAGGTTTTCAAACTGATGAAGGGTTTTGAAGATGTGAGTCATGCTCATTTAACTTTATCAGCAAGATGGGGAGCAGGAGAAATCAAAATTAAAACCATCATAAAAAGACTTTTAAAGGGGATTAAATTAAATTTCTTGACACAGTGGATGGTTAGAAGTTGAAATTTATGCTGCAAATGTAGCACAGTGGTTAACATTGTTGCCTCACAATATCAGGGACCTGGGTTCGATTCCAGCCTTGGGTGCAGTCTATGTGGAGTTTGCACATTTTCCCCGTGTCTGCATGGGTTTCCTCTGGGTGTACCGGTTTCCTCCCACAGTCCAAAGATATATGAATTAGGTTAATTGGCCATGTTAAATTGACCCTAGTTTCGGGGGGATTAACAGGGTAAATATGTGGGGCTACGGGGATAGGGCCTGGGTGGGATTGTGGTCGGCGCAAGCTCGATGGGCTGAATGGCCTCCTTCTGCACTGTAGAGATTCTTTGAAATTGTTTTAAAAACAGAGCGCTTATCTTAAAAGGGAACTAGAAACTTGCTGGAGGAAAGGAATATCAAAAGATGGACAATGAGAGGCAGAGTTAGACAAAGTGAATTGGGTACTCCTCCAGTGTCCTTCCACACAACATTTCCTTTGTTGGCACAGTGGAATTCTGCCCTTGTAGGAACATTAAACCAAGTGAATGATCTGGGATTAGGGCATTGTGCCACAAATCCTGTCTTCTGTGGGAATGAATCCACGCTTGCAGGAAAATCCTGGAGACAGAGTCTCAAGCCTTTCTTACCAATTGTAATTCTTGAATTCTGTTAATATCCCAGTGAATCAAATTTAAACTTTTCCATTATTTCATTATTCCCAAAATTTAATGACAATTTGCTCACAGTATTCCAAAATTTGGGGCGGCATGGTGGCGCGTTGGTTAGCACTGCTGCTTCACAGCTCCAGGGACTCAGGTTCGATTCCCGGCTCGGGTTGCCGTCTATGTGCAGTTTGCACATTCTCCCCGTGTCTGCATGGGTTTCCTCCGGGTGGTCTGGTTTCCTCCCACAGTCCAAAGATGTGCGGGTTAGGTTGATTGGCCATGCTAAGTTGCCCTTTAGTGTCCTGAGATGCGTAGGTTAGAGGGATTAGCAGGTAAAATATAGAGGGCCATGGGGATAGGGCCTGAGTCGGATTGTGGTCAGTGCAGACTCGATGGGCCGAAGGGCCTCTTTCTGCACTGTAGGGTTCTATGAATCTATGAATCAAAGCCTTCTGTAAATACAGCAATATAATTTTGTTTTCCTACCCTATGCTTCTGGATATAAAACCAAACTTTTCTTTGTCTTTTTTTGTGGACCTGAACTTTCAACTTTGGCAGGAGACATTAAGCAGGCCCTAGAGAATTTTCTGCCTCTTATATACTCGCTCCACCTCTTGAGTTTCCTTTCCAATGAACTTCACAGCTTAACATTGATAGAGGCCTAAAATTTGCCCTCAGCTGAGAAAGGTTAGGCGAGCATATAAGAAGATATCAAATAGTAACTGGAGTAGGCCACTTATAGCAAACCAAAAAAAAGGTTGCTACAACTCACATGACCACAGAATTGCACTTTGTTCTGAAGCGACAAACAGCAGTTACAGACTGCAAAATCTCACACATTATTGTACAAATTCCATATAATCACAAAATCAAGGGAGTTGCAGATCGAAACTTGTTAAACCCATAGGGCTGCTAACAGACACATCTTATACCTGACACTCTCCAGATAAATTTCAAAAGGCTTGGATTGAGTGGACGTGGAGAAGATGCTTCCATTAGTAGGTGAGACTGAGATCTGAGGGCACAGCCTCTGAGTAAAGAACTGAGATGTGGAGGAATTTCTTTCGCCAGAGAGTGGTGAATCGATGGGACTCATTTCCACAGAAGGATGTGGAGGCCAGATCATAGAGTATATTTAAGACAGGGATAGATAGGTTCATGATTGGTAAGGGAAGCAAAGATTTTGGGGAAAAGGTAGGAGAATGGAGTTGAGAAACTTTTCAGCTATGATTGAATGGTGGAGCAGAGTCGATGGACCAAATGGTCTAGTTCTTCTCCTATACGTTATGGTCTTAAAAATGGACCATTAAGGGGATAAAGCAACATCTTTTACATATGCTAAGCTTAACCTTCTAGCAGGGAGAGTCTGCCAAGACAATGGCTTCCCAAGACCAAACCCTCAATACGAATGGTAACTCTTACAACAGCTAGTGATGAGGACATTATCAGTGCCGAAATCAAAGCCAGTTCCAGACACTGAGTAAACATCCCTCTTGAAATCACCACAAAGAAAGCAGGTCATGTGACTTGAGTGACCATTTTGAAATCCTTCTCCACCAATGGGAACGGGGAAATGCTCGGTCTGGGAGAGTCTGCAGCAACTTGGCTCCGTAAGCAGCAGGTTAGCATCCCTGAACTCCTTCAATGCTGCTTGATTTTCAAAGCCTCTGATCAACACCTGCTGAAAAGCCTAAGCACAGAAAGCCCATTGTGCTACATTCATTTCAGCAAGTTTTGTGTTCCCATCTCCTGTCCCAATACATTTTCCCGATATGGATTCTTGATTTGGTTTGATTGATTATTGTCACATATATTGCGTTCTTGCGAGCTACATGGACAAAACATACTGTTCATAGAGTGCATAGGGCAGAACGAGAGAAGATGGTGCAGAATTTAATGGAAATCATGGGAACTAATGTTCATTCCTGTGGGTCTTGTACTATTAGAACATAGAACATAGAACACTACAGCACAAACAGGCCCTTGGGCCCACTAGTTGCGCCGATCACTTCTATACCTACTAAGCCACAGACCTATCTATAACCCCCAATCCCATTAGATCCCACGTACTCATCCAGAAGTCTTTTAAAAGACCACAGCGAGTTCGCCTCCACCACCACCGACAGCAGCTGATTCCATTCACTCACCACCCTCTGAGTGAAAAACTTAACCTTAACATCTCCTCTGTACTTGCTTCCCAGCACTTTAAATCTGTGTCCTCTCGTAGTGAGCATTTCAGCCCTGGGAAATAGCCTCCGAGAATCCACCCTATCTATTCCTCTCAACATCTTATAAACCTCTATCAGGTCGCCTCTCAACCTTCGTCTCTCCAGGGAGAAGAGTCCCAGCTCCCTCAACCTATCTTCATAAGGCATGCCTCCCAGTCCAGGCAACATCCTTGTAAATCTCCTCTGCACCCTTTCAATAGCTTCCACTTCCTTCCTATAGTGAGGCGACCAGAACTGCGCACGATACTCCAAGTGGGGTCTGACAAGGGTCTTATAAAGTTGCAGCATTACCTCCCGACTCCTATTGTGAAATTCTTATTTCTATCAGAGTTGAGGAGGAACTTCTTCACTCAAAGGGTGGTGAATCTCTGAAACTCTCTGCCCGTTGAAGTGGTGGAGTCTACCTCGCTAAATATATTTAAGTCATGGGTAGATAGGTTTTTGATAAACAGGGGAATTAAGGGTTATGGGGAGAAAGTGGGGAAGTGGAAACTGATCCACTTCAGATCAGCCATGATCTTATTGAATGGCGGGGCAGGCTCGAAGGGCTAGATGGCCTACTCCTGCTCCTAGTTCTTATGTTCTTATCCCCTCCTTTGTGTGTGTGTGTGTGTGTGTGTGTGTGTGTGTGTGTGTGTGTGTGTGTGTGTGTGTGTGTGTGTGTGTGTGTGTGTGTGTGTGTGTGTGTGTGTGTGTGTGAATATATGTGCGTGCACGTGTGTGTGCGTACAAGAACTCAAATTGGCTATAGATTATTGGTAATCTGAATCTCACAAATCAAATGTTTGAGAAAATGCAGCATGCTTCAAAACTAATTGAAACCATCTTCTGCTCACAGACGGTTGGTGAGGGGAAAGAAGTATGGTTTGCCAAGCTCTCTCCCGTCCGTAACAGAACAAAATAACATTCATCAAAACTGATAAGGCCCACTCTCACTACAATTCTGAATGTCTTCTCTTTCCGCTAACAGCAACCAGAAACCCCAAACTGGAGGCCAAGATATCAGAATATTTGCTTTGAAAGTTTCCGCTCCCACCCTTGATCCTCCCACCAGCGTTACCGGGTACTTACAGCAGACAAAGTGCGTATGCTCCTGCCACCGACTCACTGCCCCTGACCAGGAAACTCCCATCCATTCCAGCTTTGGCGAGCAGCTCCTCAGCTTGCGCTCGGCTGATGTCCAGATGGTACCAGGGCGGACTTGCCGCAGACATTTTGACCACGCCCAACGCAAACTGATCAGTGAAGCCCTGGAAAAGGAAAAGGAAGAGAGCCATCAGCAAGAGGAAGAAAATGGTGAGGGCGTGAGTGCTGCCATTGTGCCAGCCGTCACTCGGTTGGAAATACTTCCGCCTCGGAGTCAGAAAGTTGTGAGTTTAAGCTGCATCCACAGCACAAAACCTGGTTTGCTGAAAGAGTGTGGCATGTCGCAGGTGCTGTCTTTTGGGTGATTTCTTCTCTGTTAGGTAAACATAAAAAACCATGTGTCCAGTCAATATCTATTCATCAACCAACAACATCACCATGATAGATTATCTGGTCATTTTTTTTAAATTAATCTTAAAGTTACAAAGACAATGCTCAGAATGGACTGGGCAAACCCAAATACATTCCTTGCTTCAAAAAGTTCAAATCCCAATTGAATCCAATTCATGGTCATCACAAGGGAGACAAACAAGATCCAAACTCTCAGTGTAGGACATTGCATCCCATCTTACGCTTGACCTTAGCTAAAAGGTCACTATCATATTGCTATTTATGCTCAAATTGGCTGCTGATTTTCTTAATTGGACAATAGTGACTACCTCAGCACTAAAACAGCTACCCCACATGGATTGTAGCAGTTTGAGAAGGCAGCTCTCCACCACCTTCTCAAGGGTAACTCAGAGTGGACAACAAGTGCCTAGTCAGCAATGCCCACATCCCATGAAAGATTTTTTTGATATATTTCATTGTTCTGCAAAATATTTTGGATCATTCAAGATCATAGAATCATAGAATCCCTAGGGTACAGAAGGAGGCCATTTGGCCCATCAAGCCTGTGCCAACAGCAATCCCACTCAGGCCCTATTCCCATAACATAAGAACATAAGAAAATAAGAACATAAGAAATAGAAGCAGGAGTAGGCCATCTAAGCCCTTCGAGCCTGCCCCGCCATTCAATAAGATCATGGCTGCCCTACATATTTACCCTGCTAATCCCCCTTGACACAAAGGACAATTTAGCATGGCCAATCCACTAACCCACACATCTTTGGGCACGAACATATGGACATTCAAACATACGGATTAGGAGCAGGAAGTAGGCCAATCTGCCCATTCGCAGCCTCCTTCATCATTTGATAAGATCACAGCTGATCTGAATGTGACTTCAACTCCAGTTTCCTACCCACTTCCCCTTCATCTCCTTCGATGGTCAAGAAAAGGGCACGAAATAAGTGCAAACCTTTCTCACTTAAATCAGCTTTCCTCTGAATTGCATTTGTTTTGCCACTTGCCAGCTGATAATAAAGTTTGTGTTGTAGCCAAACAGGCCATCTAAAATGTTTTGTAAAGCACTCTGGGGCAACTGGGCAAGAAACTAAACTGACAGGTTGCAGTTTAAAGACAGATAAACAGGCTGCAACCTTGATGGGTGAATACACAGGATATGGGCCATCTCCAGGATGAAAGAGACTTTCTGATCACACTGGGTTGTGTGCCAGATGTAAAGGCACCGTGAATCCTTATTTAGGAGGAAGGTATGTGACCTATGTGCCTACAACACCTACGGGCATGGCCGCTGGGGGCACACCCAGAGATCGGTGTGGTAGCACCTGATTGGACTCTTATCGATCAGGGTGATCAAGTCCTGATCAATTGATTGGCAACGGCCAAAAAGGGGGGCGTGAAACCAAACGGGGTATAAAGGATACTGCACAACCAGGAATCTCTCTCCCTGACCCCACGAGCGAGCTACAATGACGGAGAGCCACCACACCTGAGAAGGAAGGAAAGAAAGGAGATCAGAGCCAGAGTGCCACACCAGACCAAAGGACCAGACTACGCAGACAACTACCAAGACCAGATAAAGGCTAGTATCTGTTTGGGGACTTGTCAGTCATGCAAAGTTAAGTCGAAGTCTTGTATTGTACTTGAACTCTAGTATTTTCTGTAAGATAACTTATTGTTGGTCGGGTGGGTGATTATTGATTGTGTGGGTTTAAATAAATATTGTTTGTACTAGTAAGACGTCTACTCAAAGTTATTTGTCCACCGTATAAGGGTTAAAACAGACTGATTTTTACAATAGTGTATTTGACAAGGGGCAACCTCATGAAGTCTTTGGCGTACAATTTTTAATTTGCTACAAACACTTGGTTGCTTAAGGACCTCATTCTGCCCCCGCTGATATTTTGCCTATTGTGGGGAGATGCCCACACCATAGTGGAAGATCAGCAGCTACAGCTGTGTGGGTTGGTTTCAGGAAAGAGAGGAGATCTTCCTTTGCTGGTCCCTGCATGGCCCATTAGGGGCAACCGCCACCTCTCGAGGTCATTGCCACCGGCAACTCTTGAACCTTAACCCGCGCCCCCCCCCCCCCCCCCCCCCCCCCCCCCGCCCCCCCAACCCCCCCACCCTCCCCCCACCCAGAGCCAGTGAGCGATATCATGGGCCCAGGGATGGTTTTCCTGTTACAGGGTCCTTTATTAGCCCTTTCTGCTAACCTCTTCCCTCTTTCGGTCTGTCTCCTGAGCCCTTAGAAGTGAACCCTCCAGAGAGGGGAGAATATTGGATATAGGCTTGGGAAAGGGCCACCATCAGTGAGTAGGAGGAAGTCACCAGGGAATGGCCAACTTAGAGGGAGGAGGTTGGGAAGGACCACACCATTGGATGAGGAGATCAGAGAGTTTGGCCGAAGGGCGTGAAATATGGACATTTGTGATACAGTGCCAGTTGTGGCAAATTGCAGTATCCAAAACAGCTAATGTGGTGTGTAGACCATCTCGACTGCGGGGCTACTTGACAAATGATTGTTGTTCTGTCAGTAAGTCACAGGCCCCACGACCGCTTAAGCCCCTTGCAACTTGTACACATTTCTCTCCCTGACCCCAACTCTGCCATCACTGCCAACCGATTGAGACCACCACCTCCCCCCCCCACCCACCCCCAAACCCAACCCCCACCCCACCACCAGCCCCAGACTTACCCAGGCTTCTCGGCCTGGTATGATTGTCTGTAGTCCTAGCAGTGGCTGCCCCGTGCTGGCACTACCATGCTGCCAGCATGTAATTATCTCGCAGATCTCTGAGGCTGGATTTCTTCCCTATTCGGGGGCAGAAGCCTCAACTCAAAGCATTTAACAGTGTTTCCAGATTGCTATGAGGCATCCATCAGGATTGTAAATGTGTTTCCCCCCCCCATTAGACATTTTAGCTGTGGTGCAGGAATCACATTCACTCAGGCTACTCAATATTTTGAAAATACATACTGCTGAAATAGGCTGGTGGCCATCGATGAAATTTAGCACAGTGAAGTGTGCTTCTGGAAATGAAGAGCGAGGGGATAAAATGAACTAATTTGTAGAAGTTTGTTAAAACAGGGCTATATAAATAGCTTGACAGCATCCAGGACGAAGCAGCCCCGCTTGATTGTCACCACATCTACAAACATTCAATCCCTCCACCACCAACACTCAGTAGCAGCAGTGTGCGTTAGCTACAAGATACACTGCGGCAATTCATCAAAATCCTTAGACAGCACCTTCCAAATCCATGACCACTGCCATTGAGAAGGACAAGGGCATCGGATACATGGGAACACCTCCACTTGCAAGTTCCCCTCCAAGCCACTCACCGTCCTGACTTGGAAATATATCGCTGTGCCCTCACAATCACTGGATCAAAATCCTGGAATTCCCTCCCTATCAGCATTGTGGGTCAACCCACAGAACAGGGACTGCAGCGATTCAAGATGGCAGCTCACCACCACCTTCTCAAGGGCAACTAGGGATGGGCAATAAATGCTGGCCAGCCAGCGATGCCCCACGAATAAATTAAAAAAATACAGAGAGAGAGAGAGAACAAAAACAAGGAAGTTACGCAAAAATTTTATAAAACACTGATTACTAATTCTTTACTCAGAGGGTAGTAAGGGCGTGGAATGCCCTGTCTGCAGCAGTTGTGGACTCACCAACATTAAGGGCATTCAAATAGTCAGTGGATAGGCATATGGATAACATTGGAGTAGTTTAGGTTAGGGGGTCATTAGATTCGTTCCACTGGTCGGCGCAACATCGAGGGCTGAAGGGCCTGTACTGAGCTGTAATGTTCTATGTTCTATGATTAGGCCTCAGCTGGGATTGTGCGTTCATTTCTGGGCATCACATTTTAGGAAGGATGTCAAGGCCTTGGAGACGGTGTTCAAGAGATTTGCCAGACTAATGCAGGGATGAGGGCCTTCAGTATTAGGAGTTGGAGAAACCAGGGGTTACTCCCCTAAGCGTGATGAGGGCTAACAGAGGATTTAATGGAGGGGTTGAGAATTAGGGCAAAGTTTGAAAATGTAAAGGAGGAGCAATTGTTTCCACTGACAAAAAAAATTGTGGCTAGCCACAGGACATCAGTCTGAGATAACTGGCAAAAGAACAAAAGAGCAATTTTCGAAGCACAATTTGTTTCACGATGAGTTCTGACCTCAAAGGCCAATGGAACAGATTAAACAGTGACTTCCAAAAGAGAATTAGATGTAATCGGAAACATTTCCAAGGCTCTGGAATGGGACCAAGTAATTGTTCTTTCAAAGAACCAACAAAGACATAAAGGGGTAAATTTTCTCATTCCACTCACCACGGGAATCGGAGCAGAAAAGGGGGGGTCGCTATGGAAAAGTCCATTGACCTTGGGCAAGATTTTCCTGTTTCAGGGCAAACACGGCTGGAAAATCGATATCTTCCATGCTGAATCGTTCCACAATTCTGTGACTATTGTGTCCCTTGTTTTTGTAATATGCTATTGACAATGTGTTATACATATTTTGATACTTAAAAACTAATTCAGCCTGGAGTTTGTCACATGTACATTACCCGGTCAACTGATCCCAGGGTCTGATTCTGTGCCGTAAACATTTATGGCTCTATGACTTTGGGTACATATCCCGTTTTGCTGCCAGACCAAATGGGTGGGATTTTACAGCCTCGCTCGGGCGAGACTGGAAATTCCCACCCGCGGTCAACAGAGGTTTTTCTTGTCGGACCCTTGCCCGCTCCGTATCCGTGAGGAGGTCGTAGAGTTCTGGCAAATGGGTGGGATTTTCAGGTAGTGACGGTGCTCACTATTGGATCGCCAGTGGGATCTTCCAGTCCCGCTGGTGTCTACAGCATTTTGCGTGGCTTGCCCGTCCAGCTGCCGGACAGCCCGCCATGATGGGTAATCTTCTGGAATGAACGGTCCCCCTGGGGAGACAGGAGCCCCAGGAGAAATGACTTCCTCAGAATGGGAGTACCGGAAGGATTGGGGGTGTGGGGGCGAGGGGGGCGGTGGTGAGTGCAGGGATGAAGTCCTGGGATGAGATATCTCCCACGGGGGGAAAAGGAGCCCCACCAGCAGGGTTCCTTTTAGGGGCTTAATTCTCCAGGGGCTGAAGATCGGGGTCTGCTGGGGTGCCACAAGTTTTGGTGGTGGACGTTAGCCTCCTGATGCCCTTATTAAATTCTGCCCACAGGCTCACAAAGCCTAATTGCTTCCGCTGCCATAACAAAATCCATTTTATCGTATCCCTCTGGACCTGAATTAAGCACAGGCAACATAGGATAGAATGTCTCCAGTGCAGAAGGAGGCCCATCGAGTCTGCACCTATTCCCTGACAGAACATCTTACCCAGGCCCTTTCTCCACTTTTTTGCCCCACTAATCCCCCTAACCTACACTGCTTGGGACACTAAGGGATAATTTAGTATGGCCCATCCACCAAACCTGCACATGTTTGGAACATGGGAGGAAACCAGAGCACCCAGAGGAAACACATGCAGACATGGGGAGAACACACATGGACGCAAGCCGGGAATCGAACCCGTGGTCTTGGCGTTGTGAGGCAGCAGTGCCAACCTTTGTGCCACCAACTGCATTGAGGATTCTCACAACCAGAGCAAGGAGGCTTCCTATTCATCCGATCTGGATTTGAACCCTGCTCCCTGAATTTTAAGACCAACACTGTGCAGTACATGGCAGAGAAAATTATGTCCGAAACTGTGTCGTTCTCTAGTCAGATCTGATCTTGAGTGCTATGGTCACAAACACACAAGGGAAATCTTCTAATGCTTGAAGCAGTTCATGAAAAAGCCACAAGAGATGTCTAAGTGTTGGAGAATCAAGTAATGAGAAGGAAATGTGGGTTCTTCAGTCAGTAGGTTTCTGAGGGTTAAATTTACAGAAGTACTTAACATGGCAAATGGATAACAAAGGTCAGTCTGGAAAACGACTTGAAAGTAGTGAAAAACAAACTTAGAATTTATATTAATAAGTTCCTCCTTCATACGAAGAGCGTCTGCAATGCAGAAAGGAGGCCATTCAGCCCATCAATTCTGCACTGGCAACAATCCCATTCAGGCCCTAATTTTGTATAATCCCCCTGACACTAAGGGGCAACTTTACATGGCCAATCCACCTAACCTGCACACCGTTAGACTGTGGGAGGAAACCAGAGCACCCGGAAGAAACCCACGCAGACACAAAGAGAACATGCGGACTCAATGACCCAAACCAGGGATTGAACCCGGTTTCCTGGTGCTGTGAGGCGGTAGTGCTAACCACTGTGCCACCGTGCCACCCATAGTTTGAGATAGAGAATAGAGATTAAAAGCCTGGAACAATTTAATAAGCAAAGATATGCTGCATCTTTTTCATCTTTTGGACACATAAATGTAGGTTGGCCAAATAATATTCTTCATATTTATGTTATTTTGCAACCTTACGGAACATTCATCCAGAACTGTGCAAACAACATTCTGGCAAAGAGCACACATCGGAAGGCTTCAAGCTTTGCACAGTGGAAAAATAATCAATCACACACTGTGATGTTGATCAAACCATTCCCTTTCTTTTCCATGGTCAGCGACACAACAACTGAAATTTAGTTTCTTTCTATGAGAACAAAAGCTATTCACAGTACTGATGAAAATAATGATGTAAAACTGTTGCAATAATCATTGAGATCCATGGTGCAGGAGGCTATTCGACCCATCGAGTGTGTGCCACCCTAAGTCCAGCAGACCACATACCATTCACTTTCCCCTCAAGGCAGGTCACTTCAGATGTCACCCTCCCATTCCAATGGGAAACTCAGCAAAATTTCTGATCATCCCTCTTACCTCTCAATCCTCACAGGATCCATCCTTGACAGACTGCCTTCAATGACATGACCACTCAGTCATCCCTAGAGCCCTAAAACTAAATTTTGCAGTCACTTACCATAAGAACATAAGAACATAAGAAATAGGAGCAGGAGTAGGCCATCCAGCCCTTCGAGCCTGCCCCGCCATTCAATAAGATCATGGCTGATCTGTCGCTGCTCAGTTCCACTTTCCCGCCCTCTCCCCATAACCCTTAATCCCCTCTCCTATCAAAAACCCATCAACCCGCGTCTTAAAAATATTTAGCGAGGCAGCCTCCACCACTTCAACGGGCAGAGAATTCCAGAGATTCACCACCCTTTGAGTGAAGAAGTTCCTCCTCAACTCCGTTCTAAACCGCCCCCCTTTTATCTTGAGGCTGTGCCCCCGAGTCCTACTGTCTTTTTTGAGCGGGAAGAGTCTTTCCACCTCTATCCTATCCATCCCATTCATCATCTTATACGTCTCAATGAGATCTCCCCTCATTCTTCTAAACTCTAACGAGTACAAGCCCAGTTTATTCAGCCTCTCCTCATAGCTCAACCCCCTCAACTCTGGTATCAGCCTAGTAAACCTCCTCCGCACTCCCTCCAAGGCCAAAATATTTTTGCGCAGGTGCGGCGCCCAAAAATGCACACAGTACTCCAGCTGCGGCCTCACCAATGCCCTATACAGCTGCAGCAAGACCTCCCTACTTTTATATTCAATCCCCCTCGCTATGAAGGCCAGCATCCCATTCGCCTTCCTGACCACCTGTTGCACCTGCAAGCTGGGTTTTTGCGACTCATGCACAAGGACCCCGAGGTCCCTCTGCACCGTCGCCTGCTGCAGTTACCATTCAGCCCATCAACCATGGCTGATATGACTCTCATCCCCATTGTCCTGCCTCTCTCCATAACTCCCTTAATTGATCAATAACCTATCTATCTCTGACTTAAAGACACTCAATGACCTGGCCCTCTGTGGCAATAAGTTCACCCTCTGGCTGAAGAAATTCTTCCTCATCTCTGTTTTAAAGGAGTATTCCTTCACTCTAGTCTCTCTCACTAGTGGAAACATCTGATGAGACCAATTTGTGCAGGTCATCATAACACGAAGCCCCACCCCAAAAGCACAAATTCATCCAATTCCTTTATAAATATCAAAGCGAGATGCTGCAGAGGCTGAAAATGTGAAATAAAAGTGGAAAATGCTGGAAAAGTTCAGCAAGTCCAGCAGCGTCTGTGGAAAGACAAACAGAATTAACGGGTGAGATTTTACAGCCTTGCTCGAGCGTCTTCCATTGTCCGCCCCTCGCCCACTCTGACTCTGTGGCATGTGGGGTGGCAAAATTCCTGCAAACGTTTTCCAGTCCCCATGACTCTCCTTTAGTGTGTTTTTTTTTGGATGTCCACAGTGAAGAGGAGGCAGGAAACTGGAAATTGTTGACGTGAGTGCTCAGTGGAATCGTGAGTGTAGATGGGAAGAGACTGAAGAAGGGGAGGGAGACGAGAGGATGGGAAGGAATGAATTCGGAAGAAATGAGACTCTGACGAAGGGTCATAGAATCATAGAGGTTTACAGCATGGAAATAGGCCCTCGGCCCAACTTGTCCATGCTGCTTTTTTTTAATGACTAAGTCAGTCCCAATTGCCCGTGTTTGGCCCATATCTCTCAATAACAATCTTACTCATATCACTGTCTAAATGCTTTTTAAAGGACAAAATTGTACCCACTTCAACTACTACCTCTGGCAACCTGTTCCAGGCACTCACCCCCCCTCTGTGTGAAAGAATTGCCCCTCTAGACCCTCTTGTATCGCACCCCTCACTTTAGACCGATGCCCTCCAGTTTTAGACTCCCCGACGTTTGGTCATCCAGACCCGAAACGTCAACTCTGTTTTGCTAACGTCAGACGCCGCCAGACCTGCTGAGATTTTCCAGCATTTTTTGTTTTGTCTTTGTTCCTTTATCAATGCGGTGGCCTGTTTCAAATAGGCAAGGACACACTGTAACATGGACTGCTCGTGAATACACAGAACAAGTCAATCAATGAAACAGCAACTATGTAGTATCAAAATCCAACATGTTCTCTCCTGTTTCTGCAGTTGATAGTAGCAAAGACAAGGGAAGGAACAAGTTGTATGAAAACAGGACAGGCAATATAATGCCGCACTAAAAGCATATTAGGATAATATGCTGGGAGTTTGACTGCAAAAAGGCCATCAAAGCAATTCCAAGTGAGCAGAGCAATTAAGTAAATTTATATGAAAGAACCATTTCAAAAGACATTAAAGAGAAACAGGGTGTACAAGCAGACTCGGAATGGTAAATAATTACAGTTTCAGTAATTTGATATTTGATTATTGTCAAGGTTAAGTAGATTGCCTAAGACAAGGCAGCACCAGATTTTCTGCAGTAGATTGAATTCATTTGAAACATTAATAACAATTTATGTATCATAAAACGCTGATAGAGATAGAAAAAATGGACATTGTTCTCAACCGCAGAGCCTCAAAGACTGGGGCTGAGTTTTCCTGTCCCACCCTCCACCAGAACCAGGCGGAGACGGACTATGCAAAGGTCCGTTGATCTCTGGTGGGATTTTCCAGTCTAGAGGTGAGCGCGGCTGGAAAATCCATCCTGGATATTTCTCTAGTTTCATCACCACGGCTATAAAGGGCGAAAGGCCTCAGCCCCTCGTCTCCTGTCCATTCACCCTGCCCACCCGAAACTCCATCACTGGACTCCTTAATGCATCCTTCTTCCGCTTCTAGTTTTGCATTTTGCCAGGTGTTCTTCCTCCCACTGTATCAGCAAGTAAAAATGCACCAAGGAGGGTTACGAATGGTATCATTGCTGTGACGATATTTTTGCAACACCAGGTTAAAGTCCAACCAGTTTCCTTGACAGTAATCCCACAAGCTTTCAGAAACGCTGCTCCTTCCACACACCTGATGAAGGAACAGTGTTTCCGAAAGCTTGTGGGTTTACTATCAAATAAGCTGGTTGGATTTTAACCTGGTGTTGTGAGACTTCTTACTATGTTTACCCCAGTCCAATGCCGGCATCTCCACATCACAATATTTTTACCACATTGAATATAAGAACATAAGAACTAGAAGCAGGAGTATGCCATCTGGTCCCTTGAGCCTGTTCCGCTATTCAATAAGATTGTGGTTGATCTTTTTGTGCGCTGAACTCCACTTACCCACCCACTCACCATAACCCTTAATTCCTTTACTATTCAAAAATCTACCTACCTTTGCCTTAAATACATTCAATGAGGTAGCCTCAACTGCTTCACTGGGCAGGGAATTCTACAGACTCACGACTCTTGAGTGAAGACGTTCCTCCTCAACTCAGTCCTAAATCTGCTTCCCCTTATTTTAAGGCCATGCCCCCCAGTTCTAGTTTCACCAACCAGTGGAAACAACTTCCCTGCTTCTATCTTATCTATTCCTTTCGTAATCTTGTATGTTTCTATAAGATCTCCCCTCTTTCTCCTGAATTCCAATGCGTATAGCCCCAGTCTACTCAGACTCTCCTCATAAGCCAACCTTCTCAATTCTGGAGTCAACCTAGTGAATCTCCTCAGCAGCCCACCACCCCTCCCCACACACAACACCCCTCCCTACACACTGCACCCCTCCCCCCCTCCAGTGCCAGTATATCAATTCTCAAATAAAGAGACCAAAACTATACACAGTACTCCAGGAGTGGCCTCACCAGCGCCTAATATAGCTACAACATAACCTCTCTGTTTTTAAACTCTGTCCCACTAGCAATGAAAGACAGAATTCCATCTGCCTTCTTAATACCTACTGCTGAAAACCTATGATAATAAGCTGCTGTGAGTGGATCTCAAACAGGGTTTCTTGATTTACTGTCGGCTCCCTGGGCTCCAATTCTTTCACCATGATGGGCAGAAATGCTCAACGCCAACCAGGGCAGCACTGCAGCACAGTGGTTAACACTGCTGCTTCACAGGTCCAGGGTCCTGTGTTCGATTCTCAGCTCGGTCACAGTCTGTGTGGAGTTTGCACATTCTCCTTGTGGCTATGTGGGTTTCTTCCGGGCACTCTGGTTTCCTCCCACAGTCCAAAGATGTGTGGGTTAGGTTGATTGGCCATGCTAAGAAATTGCCCCTTAGTGTCCAGGGATGTGTAAGTTAGAGGGGTTAGTGGGTATAATATGTAGGGATATGGGGGTAGGGCCTGGGTGGGATTGTGTTTGGTGCAGAATTGAAGGGCATCTTTCTGCACTGTAGAGTTCTATGGTTCCTCATGACACTAATCACATGGAATTCACAATGCAGGCTGATACTAACCATGCTGGAATTTGAGAAGCTCAACAATCTCTCTGAGACCACATCTTTTAGACTTGGACATTTTGCTGTTGTGTTTGTCAGGTACACATTTCTGATTGTTGGTACTCAACATTCAGTCGTGTTTCGTGTAGGGTATATTGGTCTGTTTTTCCTATCCATTCATGGGAAATGAGCGTCACTGGCTGGGCCAGAATTTGTTGCCCATCTCTAATTGCCCTGGAACTGAGTGGCTTGCAAAGTCACTAAAGACACATGGAGGCCAGACCTGGTAAGGAGAGCAGGTTTCTGTGGAATAAGGGCATTAATGAACCAAATTGGTTTTTAATGACAATTAGCAACGGCCAATAGAGTCATTGAGGTTTACAGCATGGAAACAGGCCCTTTGGCCCAACTTGTTAATGCTACCTTTTTTACTAACCATTAAGCTGGTCCCAATTGCCCGCATTTGGCCTACATCCCTCTATACCTATCTTGCCCATGTAACCGTCTAAATGGTTTTTAAAAGACAAAATTGTACCCGCCGCTACTACTACCTCTGGCAGTTCGTTCTAGACACTCACCACCTGCTGTGTGAAAAATTGCCCCTCTGGTGCAATCTTCCCCTCTCACCTTAAACCTATGCCCTCTAATTTTAGACTCCCCTACCTTTGGGAAAAGATGTTGACTTTACAGCTGACCTATGCCCTTATTATTTTATAGACCTGTATAGGATCACCCCTCAGCCTCCTACGTTCCAGAGAAAGAAATCCCAGTATATCCATTAGGCCATCATTAGGCTTTTCATTCCAGTTGTTTAACCTGGTCATGCATTCGAACCTGGGTCCTCAGACCATTACCCTGAATCTCTGGATTACAAGTTCAGGGACAGTACGAGTATGCCTCTGCCTCTCCATATATTAGTACTCATTAGATAAAAGGTGTTGCATTCCTGGTATGACTCTTAACAGGTGGTCCTCAATGGATTGTTACTTTATCCTTTCCTTCGCTCCATCAAGGCCCAACTTGAGCGTGTTTATTTGCTCACATATCCAAGTAACCAACACAGGTAATTGAGTTTCAGCACACCACAGAGCGCAACATAAAATCCTCCCATGCGTAAGTATCCTCAGGCTGGTCGAGGGTGGGATCACTGCATAACAAATATGGATCGTACAATGATATAGCACAGTGGGAGGCAACTCAGCACAGTAGAGTGGGCCAAATCTTGGAAGACTTGTGTTTTTACTACCTCAACAACCCTAGGCCAATTATCATACAAGTGTTACTTCTCCGATTGTGATTAGCTAACTCAGTAAGAAGTCTCACAACACCAGGTTAAAGTCCAACAGGTTTATTTGGTATCACGAGCTTTCGGAGTGCTGCTCCTTCATCAGATGATGAAGATCACCCATCACTCACCTGATGAAGGAGCAGTGCTCCGAAAACTCGTGATACCAAATCAATCTGCTGGACTATAATCTGGTGTTGTGAGACTTCTTCTTGTGCCCTCCTCAGTCCAATGCCAGCGTCTCCACATCATAACTACCACCAATTCAGCTAACTCAATATGGAGCGGGGGTGGGATCCGGGACTTTCTGGTTTGCGTATCTCAGTTCAAACTTGCAGAATCATTGATGAAACCCAATAAGACATATCTTGACTCTGTGCAATAGTGTCAATAGAATCCGACAGTGCAGAAGAAGGCCATTTGGCCCATCGAGTCTGCGCTGGCCACAATTCCACCCAGGACCTATCTCCATAACCCCATGCATTTACCCTAGCTAGTTCCCCCAGACACAAAATTTAGCATGGCCAATCCACCGAACCCACACATCTTTGGAGTATGGGAGGGAACCGGAGCACGCAAAGGAAACCCGCACAGACATGGGCAGAATGTGCAAACTCCACACGGACAGTTACCCAAGCCAGGAATCGAACCCGGGTCCTTGGTGCTGTGAGGCAGTGGTGTGAACCACTGTGCTGTCAATATCAATCCGTTTGATGGAGAATCAACAGCCTGTTCCTGCACCTCTCTCGATTTTTATTTCCGCTGAAACTAATGAAGGCTCACCACTACCCGTTTTACACACGGTGAAGATTCACCCCAGCTAATTTTCACTGGGTCATTTACCCATCGCTCTGTGGCGCAATTAGCACTAAAGCTGATGGCACCATTTTTACTACCATTACCATTTAAAAAATAACGTTCTCACCTCAATATCCATCACAAAAAAAATCTGAATTACTTCTTTAAAAATGAAATTAACGCCAATTTGATGAGTATTATAGAACCACATCATCGAATCGTAGAATCCCTGCGGTGCAGAAGGAGGCCACTCGGCCCATCAAGTCTGCACCGACAAAGGTCCCACCCTGGCCGTGTCCCTATATCTCCATTTATTTAACCTAACTAGATACTAAAGGGCAATTTACTAGCATGGAATTTGATCAACCTGAATTAAAATGCTCCTTTACCACAATTGGCACACTCGGCTGGGACACCAAAGAGTTGAACACTGACCGTCAAACCATTCTCAACTTAAAGCCGGCACTTGGTGAGAAAGATGAGAAGCGAGTGTCGAAAGCTGACACTGATCCTCCAAAAGCAAGTGTTTCACATACTTGATGCAGAGAACCCGTTGTTATTGATCAACATGGTGGGCGAGCGGGGAGGGGAGAATCATAGTGCAGTTACTTTGAGAAGGCAAAGTATCTGATATTTATCTCTGCAATGTCATCAACTTAAAACAGCGACTGCTTTTCTTTCCTCTGAGAACCCAACCAAACAGGAACGCGGGAGTGAATCTTACACCCGTCAGATGTTAAAAGTCTGAGCAAATGTTCTTCATTACACCGAGTCTGAACTTAAATAGCACTTTCCATTCTTTCATCTCCCCTTATCTGAAAGTAAGTACAAGTGCCGCGAGTTTCGCAGAAAGCCACTCTTGTCGATGAACGGAACCTACCCTTTCGACCTGCTGCCCGGCGTTGAGTGTCTGGACAACTCCACTGTTGCTGCAGCTTCTGAGAAGCTAGCCTTGCCTCTCTGCCTGCCCCGTGGCTTCACTCATGAGTCTTTCTGCATGTCTGCAGTTTGTGCAGTTTACTGGCTTGCTCCACTGACATCCGTGTGTGTCGCACAGGCCCTCTGGTGGCAGCTCTCCTCACTGACACCGATCAACGATCACCAACAGGCTGTGATGAAGCCAATAGCAGCAGGTTGGTCGATTCTCAGAGAATACGGCGCACCCCTTGCCTCTCCTATAATTAAGAATTTTGAACGTGCAATGACTGCCTTCCCGAATCATCTTTGCAAATAAGCTATATGATGAGTTAGGCATTTTTCAAATTCCTTATTGGAAAGTAGAATCATAGAATCCTACAGTGCAGAAAGAGGCCCTTTGGCCCGTCAAGTCTGCACCGAATACAATCCCACCCAGGCCCTATCCCTACATATTATACCCACTAATCTCTCTAACCTATGCACCCCTGGACACTAAGGGGCAATTTCTTAGCATGGCCAATCAACCTAACCCGCACATCTTTGGACGGTGGGAGGAAACCGGAGTACCCGGAGGAAACCCACGCAGACACGAGGAGAACATGCAAACCCCACACAGACAGTGACCCGAGCCGGGAATCGAACCCAGGACCCTGGAGCTGTGAAGCAGCAGTGCTAACCACTGTGCTACCGTGTGAGTACAAATGCCTAGAATTTAGTGCTTTTTGTGGTTGGCTGGGCTCTTGAAATGGACGGCACAGTGGCACAGTGGTTAGCACCGCTGCCTCACAGCGCCAGGGACCCGAGTTCGATACCCGCCTCGGGTCACTGTCTGTGTGGAGTTTGCACCTTATTCCTGTGCCTGCGTAAGTTTCCTTCGGATGCTCCGGTTTCCTCCCACATTCCAAAGATGCGCGGCTTAGGTTGATTGGTCATGCTAAATTGACCCGAGTGTGAGGGGGATTAGCAGGGTAAGTATGTGGGGTTATGGGAACAGGGCCTTGGGTGGCATTGTTGTTGGGTACAGGCGCGATGGGCTCAATGGCCTCCTTCTGTACTGTGAGGGTTCAATGATTAATAGCCCTAGAGAGGGATTTTGAGATTAGACAATAACAGGAGACATTGTTGAGGCACATCAAAGGATCTTGCAGGGGAGAGAATGTGCAGACTGGGGAATAGGCTGGGCTAGAGCTAACAAGAAGACAGTGGTAGCATGGCCCCTTTAAGGGGTCGTTCACTGAGGGCCAGGCGATGGGGTTGAACCCTATGGAGCGTCGAGGTGGGAAACCAGGCCAATTGGGGTCAGGGGTCCGTATCCCAGGTTGAGCAGGTCCTGCAGTTCGAGGCTGAGAGGAGTGTTCTACTGAGACATAGTTGATTTTGTCTGACCCTTTGTTTAAATGCTTATTCTGGGGCGGCATTGTGGTTAGCACTGCTGCTTCACAGCGCCAGGGAGCCGGGTTCGATTCCTAGCTTGGGACACTGTTTGTGCAGAGTCTGCACATTCTCCCCATGTCTGCATGGATTTCTTCCGGGTGCTCCGGTTTCCTCCCACAGTCGGAAAGACATGCTGGTTAGGTGCATTGGCCGTGCTAAATTCTTCCTCAGTGTCCCTGAACAGGTGGCGGGGGGGTGGCAACTCAGGGATTTTCACAGTAACTTCACTGCAGTATTAATGTAAGCCTACTTGCGACTAATAAATAATAAACTTTATCATGGTTATAAATTGGAAACATGGCTTTGGGCCAGATTTTGAAGTGGGGTGGATACATTCCTTGATCCTCCTCTCTTAATCTCCATCTCCGTCCCATGTGCCAACTCAAGCTCCAGTTTGGTTCCAGGGAATTGTGTGCAGCCATTTTTCACATAATACAGACAGTGAATGTCAGGAAGCAATTCAACCATGAGGGCATCACATTCCCAGCTTGTTCAGCCCCAAAAATCTACGCACTCACACTTCACAACACCTGGAAACCAGATTGGAGTTTGAAGAGATCCGAGAAGGTAAGATTTACTTTGCTTTTTCTTTGTGAGGTCAGGGAGAGGATTAGACTCCCTCTGACATACCCCCCACCACCACCACCCCCCCACCACCCTCTCGCCTGCTCCCACGCCAAGAGGACATATTAAAGCTTACCCCTCTGCCCATCCACCCAACCTTCCTATGGGGATTGTCCTTTTAAGAGCAACACAGTAGATTAAGGATCACCTGGCCTGGGGGACCAAATGGGACCCAAGGGTGGGTAATCATCCCAGGGGTGGAATCCTCTTCGGCAAGAAGACACGTTGGGAAGTAGCTACAACAACGCGGCTGCTGAACAATTCTTGTTAATAAATCCTTTTTGTTTTCATTAATGGAAGCTAAAATTCTCTGGCCATTCACGCCAGCTGGATTCTCCAGTCCCGCTGCAGCCGAATGGAGATTTGGCTAAGCTCCAAATTCTCCAGTCCCGCTGCAGCGAACGGAGGTTTGGCTGAGCACCAAATTCTCCAGTCCCGCTGCAGCGAGTGGAGATTTGGCTGAGCATCAAATTCTCCGTCCTCTCTGACAGCGCCTGCGGGATGTGAATGGCTGGAGATTTCCAGCCTTGGATGGGATTTTCCAGCCATGCTGGCCCCAAGGATGGAAAATCCCGCCCGAGGCCATCAGGCCTTTGCACCCCATGGCAGGCGGGGTGAGAAAATTCCACCCTTCGTCTCTGAAAATACTTCACTATATCTGGCGACAAGGATAAATGGCCATGAGAGCGCTTTTGGCCTGACATCTGTGAGTATCCTGTTTTAATGGAAGCCTGAAAGAAAAATACTTACCAGAACGCTTCTCCGTGGGCGGTCAGACACATTTGAGATATTGCCAGACCTGGAGTAATGTGGAACCTGAAAATGGCGAGTGACCGAGAGAACGTGGCAAGACCCCGGTTCGGAATCTACAAGAAGGGTGAGTGAAACTCAGAACCTCCACTCACGTTATAGACTAAGTGGTGGAACCTGGGGCTCAGTGAAATGGAACGGCTGAGGGTCAGACGCAGGGACAGAAATTTAGAAAGAAATGCATGGGGGAGAAAGAAAACAAGAGAAGATGGCCGTGTGAAGCTGCCAGCTCGGAGGCCTGTGGTTTCAAATTTAAAACAAAGGAATTTGGATAAAAGGCAAAGAATTACTGTGGTTAAAAATAAAGTTCAAAAGCTTAAGAAAAACTGGCTGGCAGTGCTACAGATTCAAGAG
Source organism: Carcharhinus amblyrhynchos (assembly GCF_965287045.1). NCBI lineage: Eukaryota > Metazoa > Chordata > Chondrichthyes > Carcharhiniformes > Carcharhinidae > Carcharhinus > Carcharhinus amblyrhynchos. The sequence continues at coordinate 131,618,403 of NC_137327.1, forward strand.
TAAAAAAATCAGGCAAAGATATTCCATACCTGCATTGACACATTTGTTGAAAAGGGAAGCTAACTGTATCTGGGTGTCACAGTGGCACAGTGGTTAGCACTGCTGCCTCACAGCATCAGGAACTCGGGTTCAATTCCGGCCTTGGGTTGCTGTCTGTGTGGAGTTTGTACATTCTCCCCATGTCTGCATGGGTTTCCTCGGGTCCTCTGCCACCACATTGGCAGCATGGTAGCACAGTGGTTAGCACTGCTGCCTCACAGCATCAGGAACCTGGGTTCAATTCCGGCTTACAGGTCGCTGTCTGTGTGGAGTTTGCACTTTCTCCCCACGTCTGCATGGGTTTCCTCGGGTCCTCTGCCACCACATTGGCAGCATGGTAGCACAGTGGTTAGCACTGCTGTCTCACAGCTCCAGGGAACTGGGTTCAATTCCCAGCTTGGGTCACTGTCTGTATGGAGTTTGCACATTCTCCTCGTGTCTGCATGGGTTTCCTCCAGGGGCTCCGGTTTCCTCCCCTAGTCCAAAGATGTGTGGGTTAGGTTGATTGGTCAGGCTAAATTAACCCTGGTGTCAGGGAATTAGCATGGTAAGTGGGTGGGGTTGGGGGGAATAGGGCCTGGGTGGGATTGCAGTTGGTGCAGACTTGATGGGCCAAATGGCCTCCTTCTGCACTGTAGGATTCTATGATTCTAGCAAATGCAGCCTCTGTGGGGAAAAAAAATGACTATATAGTCTATAAATAACAATACTCTGAAAGAGCTGACACATTTAAACTTGCAAAGGAAGAACGTGATGGATTCCCCTTGGAAGAAAGACAAAAATTAGATACTTCAAAAGAAACTAAGAACTACTGAACATGAAAAGGAATACATTACAACCGCAAGACAGCAAACTTAGAGAATAAAGAAATTGCAAAAAAAAATACAAAACAAAGTTAAGGGGGAATTAATGAGACAACGTAGACTAAGCAACTAGAAACTAAGAACAAGTTCGGTGAAGAACTGAATCAGGAGAATAAGGGTTTGAAGAAGGAAGCTTGGCAATGAGAAATTAGCTGAATATTGAAACTGACAGCAGAATCAACAGTTCAGACATGGAAAAAAAAACTTGAGATCGCGTGCCAGAACGGGGTTGCTGAATCAGACACACCAATAGCAAAGCTCAGCAACCAAACTAGCAAAATGATTGGTGAGAGAGATGCTGAATGCTGGGAAGAGAATAAACTTTATCACACAAGCGAAACAGAGCAGAAACAGAGTCCCGCAACCATTCCTTCACATGAGGTTAGATTGGCTGGCCTGTAATTTATCCCTTCCTCCCTTATTGAAAAATGGCACCACATTGCCTGTCCTCCAGCCCTCCAGGACCTCTCTCCTGTGGCCAGAGAAGAATTGAAAATTAATATCAGCACGCCTGCTATTTCCTCCCTTGCCTCACTCAACAGCCGGGGGGGTGCATTTCATCTGATCCTGGAGATCTATCTAATTTTAAGCCTGCCAAACCACTCAGAACCTCCTCCCTGTCTACGTTAATTCCTTTAATTGCATCACAGTTCTTCTCTCTGATTTCTCTATGCACATCATCTCTCTCACTGGTGAACAAAGGTTTCTTTAGAACCCAACCTATGTCTCCAAATACAAATGACAACTAAGGTCCGTAATAGAGCTTACTCTTGCCCTAGTTATCATTTTATTCCCAACGTACTTGTAAAACAATTTAGGATTTTTCATGTCCCCTTTTTTTGATTCATTCATGGGACGTGGCTGGGCAGTATGCCTGACCCATTACTACTTGCCCTTGAACTGAGTGACTTGCTCAGCCACTTCAGAGGGCCATTCAGAGTCAACCACGTTGCTACGGGTCTGGAGTCATATTGGGCCAGATCAAGTAAGGACAGATGTCTTACGTCCAGGTGTCAGATTAGATAGATTAAGCAAATTAGATTAAAATCTAATTATAAAAGTGAAAAACATGGACAAAATACTCCAGGCAATGTTAAAGAAATGCAAACAATTTGAATCATATTATTAATCCACTTGAAGAGTGGAGGAATGAATCAAACATGATTTATTCTGTAAGAAAGGGGGCTAATTGACTCCTTCGACCTAGAAATGTGTCATGTTAGAAACTGAGCATTAAATATGAATGTACAAAAGTCCTTTTGTCTGCTAAATTGTTTTAGTTTAATTATATTATTTGACATATGGTACTCCTGTAGTACGTATAATGGGCATCACAAAGCTGGAGGAAGGTTCATCGAACAACTCATTACCTCACCAATCTCACTGCGACTGACTCGAACAATTACAGAAGTGTCAAGCATTGAGTCAGGATACCACTGGAAAAGCTTGGGAAGATGTACTAAGAGGATTAAGAAAAATCAACGCTAATTGGAGATAGAAAAAGGACCATCTGCCTATGTTCAAGCTGCATTCGGCTAATGCTCGAGATTTGATAACACCTCGAACAAGAAGCTTAGCTAGACGAGCTGCATCAATCTGAGCAAATAGATAAAATGCTTTAGCCACCGAGCTCACATGGGGGAAAATATTTATAATCCAATCCTTGATTAAGGCTAATTTATGCCAGGATATTAAGTGTAAAAGTTATTCCTATTGGATAGCTCAAAATTGGACGGCATGGTGGCACAGTGGTTAGTACTGCTGCCTCACAGAGCCAGGGACCCAGGTTCAAGTCCCAGCTTGGGTCACTGTCTGTGTGGAGTCTGCATGTCCTCCCCGTGCCTGCGTGGGTTTCCTCTGGGTGCTGCAGTTTCCTCCCACAGTGGTTAGGTGCATTAGCCATGCTAAATTTTCCCTCAGTGTATCCAAACAGGTGCTGGAGTGTGGCAACCAACAGTTTTCACAGTAACGTCATTTCACTGCCTATGTAAGCCTACTTGTGACACAAATAAATAAATAAAAATATTCCAAAGTCTTTTTTAAAAAATCTTCCCGTTGCAATTTTCCTTCCTTTTTTACTCATCCGTGGGATGTCGGCATTGCTGGCTAAGCCAGAATTTATTGCCCATTCTTAATTGCCCTTGAACTGAGTGGTAGTTCAGAGTCAACCACATTGCTATGGATCTGGAGCCATATGTAGGCCAGAACAGGTAAGGACATCAGATTTCCCTCCCTAAAAGACATTTGTGAACCAGATGGGTTTTTTATTACAATAATTAACAATGGTTTCATGTTCATCATTTGACTTATAATTCCAAATTTCTCTTGAATTCAAAAATCACCATCTGCCATGAAGAGAATCGAACCTGAGTGTGCGCAGATATTGATCTCGGTCTCTGGATGTTACGGGCGCGAGCTTACTGGCTGTTCATGCCACAGTCCTGCTGCAGCGAAGTCGGAGAATTTGACTCCCAGTCAGATCTCTATTCACTGTAGTGGGATGGGAAAGTCCCAGCTGCATGTGAGATCAGAGAATCTGGTCTGGTCCTTCGGCCCTCCAAGCCTGTGTCGCTCATGCGCCCAGCTAGACCATTCATTTGTATTCCTCTATTCCCAGTCTGTTCATGTGGCTGTCTAAATAAGTCTTAAACGACCCCAGTGTGTCCGCCTCAACCACCTAGCTTGGCAGTGCATTCCAGGCCCCCACCACCCTCTCTGTAAAATACGTCCCCCTGACATCTGTCCAGATCACCAACAACCTGTCCTGGTCACCCTTGCTGACACTATAGTTAAGAAAGCCCACCAGCGCCTCTACTTTATCAGAAGACTGAGAAAATTTGGCATGTCTGCTACGACTCTCACCAATTTTTATAGATGCACCATAGGAAGCATTCTTCCTGGTTCTATCGCAGCTTGAAATGGTTCCTTCTCTGTCCAAGACTGCAAGAAACTATAAAGGGTTGTGAACAAAGCCCAGACCATCACTTAAACCAACCTCCCACTGCCTCAGAAAAGCAGCCAGCAGAATTAAAGACCCCACTCAGTCTCGACATACTCTCTTCCACTTTCTTCCGTCAGGAAAAAAATACAAAAGCTTGAGGACATGTACCAACCAACTCAAGAAAAGCTTGTTCCCTGCCATCAGACTTTTGAAAGGACCTCCCTTGCATAAAGGCTCTACACTCTACCTATGACTGTAATACTATGTTCAGCACTCTGTCCTTTCCTTCTCCCTGTACAATGTACTTTGTCTGTATAGCATGCAAGAAACAATACATTTCTCTGTACACTGATACATATGACAATAATAAATACATTATGAGGAAAGATTGAACAAAGTGGGGCTGTTTTCCCTTGAAAGACGTCGACTGAGGGGGGGTCTAATAGAGGTATATAAGATTATGAAGGGTATAGATAGAGTAAACAGAGGTAAGCTATTTCCTATGTTAGAGACACACAGTATGAGGGGCCATGGGCTTAAGGTGAGGGGGGAGAGGTAGAACACAGATATTAGAGGGAGGTTTTTCACACAAAGGGTAGTGGGGGTATGGAATGCTCTGCCAAGTAAGGTGGTGGAGGCAAACACGCTAGAGTTGTTTAAGAGTAACTTAGACAGGCACATGAGTGGGTTGGAGATGGGTGGATATAGGAGATTGTTTTAAATAAGGTTCATTAGCATTGGGGCGTCCCTGGTAAGGTAAATGGATATGAAATGATAATAATTTTTTTTCTCTTTTCATTCACAGGTTTTAAGTAGGTCTGCCTTGTGTCCAACGAGGGGCATACACGCGATGGGTCGTACTTGGGCTGCTCTTGATTGTTCGAGATTGGCCTAGTGCTTCATGTCATTAGTGTGTGCTTAAACTGGATCAGATGCTGGGCAACATGACAGCTCAGTGAATATCACTGTTTGCTGTACAGACGCATGGATTTGGGCCAGTGCCTGTGGGAGTTTGCGCATTCTCCCCGTGCTTGCGTGGGTTTTCTCCGGGTGCTCCGGTTTCCTCCCACACCCCAAAGATGTGCTATTAGGCTGATTGGAAGTAATAAATTGTCCCTAAATTAGTTTCCCTCAATGTGGATGGCCATAAAACAATAGATAAGGGTCATGGGTGGAGGGGGGCACTGGTAATGTTAAAATGGTGGCGCGGGCTCGTTGGGCCAAAGGGCCTGTTTCCCGGGCTGTTTTTGTTCTTTGTCCTTTGTTCAAATCAAATCAAAAATGCATGGTAGAACAAAGTGTGCAGAGGACACTGAACATCTGCAAAGAGGTATAGATAGTTTCAGTGTGTGGGCCAGGGTCTGGCAGATGGAGTACAATGTTAAATGTGAGGCCATCCATTTTGGGAGGAGAAACAGTAAAATGGACTATTTTTTAAATGGTAAAAAATTGCAACATGCTGCTCTGCAGAGCGACCTGGGTATCCTTGTGCATGAATCACAAAAAGTTACTTTGTAGGTGTAGCAGGTAATTAAGAAGGCAAATGGAATTTTATCCTTCATTGCTAGAGAGGTGGAGTTTAAAAAGAGAGCGGTTATGTTGCAGCTGTATAAGGCACTGGTGAGGCCTCACCTGGAGTACTGTGTACAGTTTTGGTCTCCTTACTTAAGAACAAATATACTGACACTGGAGGGGGGTGCAGAGGAAATTCACTAGATTGATTCCAGAGTTGAGAGGGTTGACTTATGAGGAGAGACTGAGTAGACTGAGATTAGACTCATTGGAATTTAGAAGGAGGAGGGGGGATCTTATAGAAACATATAAAATTATGAAGGGAATAGATAAGATAGAAGCAGGGAGGTTACTTCCACTGGCAGCTGAAACTAGAACTAGGGGGCATGGCCTCAAAGTAAGAGAGAGTAGCTTTAGGACTGAGTTGAGGAAGAACTTCTTCATCCAAAGGGTTGCGAATCTGCGGAATTTCCTGTCCATTAAAACAGTCGAGGCTACCCTGTTCAATGTTTTTAAGGCTAAAATAGATATATTTTTGATCAGTAATGGAATTAAGGATTATAGTGAACAGGCGGGTAAGTGGAGCTGAGTCCACGAAAAGATCAACCATGATCTTATTGAATGATGGCCTCAGTAAGGCCTTAGACAAGGTCCCGCATGGAAGGTTAGTTCGGAAGGTTCAGTCGCTAGGTATGCATGGAGAGGTGGTAAATTGGATTAGACATTGACTCAATGGAAGATGCCAGAGAGTGGTAGTGGAGGATTGCTTCTCTGAGTGGAGGCCTGTGACTAGTGGCGTGCCAGAGGGATCAGTGCTGGGTCCATTGTTGTTTGCCTTCTATATCAATATCTGGATGATAATGTGGTAAATTGGATCAGCAAATTTACTGATGATACAAAGATTGGAGGTGTAGTGGACAATGAGGAAGGTTTTCAAAGCTTGCAGAGGGATTTGGACCAGCTAGAAAAATGGGCTGAAAAATGGCAGATGGAGTTTAATGCAGACAAGTGTGAGGTATTGCACTTTGGAAGGACAAACCAAGGTGGAACATACAAGGTAAATGGTAGGACACTGAAGAGTGCAGTAGAACAGAGGGATCTGGGAATACACATACATAATTCCCTAAAAGTGGCGTCACAGGTAGATAGGGTTGTAAAGAGTTCTTTTAGTACATTGGCCTTTATAAATCAAAGTGTTGAGTACAAGAGTTGGAATGTTATGGTGAGGTTGTTTAAGACATTGGTGAGATCAAATGTGGAGTATTGTGTGCAGTTTTGGTCACCTAATTACAGGAAGGATATTAATAAGGTTGAAAGAGTGCAGAGAAGTTTTGCAAGCATATTGCTGGGACTTGAGAAACTGAGTTACAGAGAAAGGTTGAATAGGTTAGGACTTTATTCCCTGGAGCATAGAAGAATGAGGGGAGATTTTGATAGAGGTGTATAAAATTATGATGAGTATAGATAGAGTGAATGCACGCAGGCTTTTTCCACTGAGGCTAGGGGAGAAAAAACTAGAGGACATGGGTTAAGGGTGAAGGGGGAAAAGTTTAAAGGGAATATTAGGGGAGGCTTCTTCACTCAAAGAGTGGTGAGAGTGTGGAATGAGCTGCCAGATGAAGTGGTGAATGCGGGCCCACTTTTAACATTTAAGAAAAACTTGGACAGGCACATGGGTCAGAGAGGTGTGGAGGGATATGGTCCAGGTGCAGATCAGTGGGACTAGGCAGAAAAATGGTTCGGCACAGCCAAGAAGGGCCAAAAGGCCTGTTTCTGTGCTGTAATATTCTATGGTTCAATGGTTTTATGGATGGAGGAGGCTTGAGGGGCCAAATGGCCTACACCTGCTCCATGTTCTTATATATCACAGGTCAACAATAAAATCAGGTATATGGGGAGGAAGCATCACATTTAATAGCACCTATCACATCATTAAGTACAGATAGATCAACAATCACAGACCCATAAATGGTGCAGGCCAATATTTAGACCTAAACTTGCTATATATTATAAAATGTATTAATTTTCTAGTATTTTCTGTTCTTTCAGAAACCTATTATTTATGATTTAGTTAACTAGAGTCTTTGTAGCTGCAATATTTCTTCTTGATACTAGCCTATTCCTTTTCTTTGCTGTCCTAACTTTTGAGTTTTCTTGAAAAAGACATAAATTGTCCAGATTTTGTTCTTAAAACTGTAGTGTCGTTAGGAATAAAACCACATATCAAAGCCCCTAAGCACACGTTGTACTGCATGACTGAATTGGCCAATGCTAATTTAGCAATCCATCTCACAAATGTCAAAGACTGTCTAACCTCGCATGTGACAGTGGAAGGCCTGCTAGAACCTGCCTATAAATAGGTGAAACATTAGCTTGCCAAAGCCCCATTGTCACATCACTGAAGCTACCACGCACACATCACCCAAACATCCAGCCAGGGGTCTCCAGTCCTTCAGTTACGTCAGTCAAAGTGGAACCACTTTTTTGAATGTTTGAGGCGGGGATAAAAAGCAAAGTAATTTGAACCTGTCCTTAATTTACAGATGTCATCTTCAAAGAAATGTTTACAGAGATGGGAGAGTGCGCATTTCCTGCACTGGTAGTTGGTACACATGTGAATCATAAACACAAACTAGATTAAATGAGTAATATATTGGGGCGACACGGTGGCACAGTGGTTAGGATTGCTGCCTCACAGTGCCAGGGAACCGGGTTCGATTCCCGGCTTGGGTCACTGTCTGTGAGGAGTCTGCACATTCTCCCGTGTCTTCATGGGCTTCCTCTGGGTGCTCCGGTTTCCTCCCACAGTCCCTGGATGTGTGGATTGACTATGCTAGTGTGACCCTAGTGTCAGGGGGATTAGCTAGGGTAAATGCATAGGGTTGTAGGGATGGGGCCAAGGTGGGATTATGGTCAGTGCAGACTCAAACGGCCAGATGGCCTCTTTCTGCACTGTAGAGATTCTGTGAATATTCTGTTTCCCCATGTAACTTATCCATAGGTAAGAATCCCTATCTAAGGTATTTTTGTTCATCCGCATCTCTTGCGACCAGCAGTGTAGATATCTGCTCCTTGAATTCCATCAGTGATTCTCTCAAACCAGTTACTGGAACATGTATAGGAGCGAACCTGGCTTTGTCCTCTCTTTCTCTACTTGAGACGGGAGGCAATGGCCGAGTGGTATTATTGCCTGATTATTAATCCAGTTAATCATTTGGGAACCCGGGTTCTAATCCCACCACGGCAGATGGTAGAATTTAAATTCAATTTTAAAAAAATCTGAAATTAAGAATCTACTGATGACCATTAAACCATTGTCAGAAAAACTAATTTACATAGAACATAGAACACTACAGCACAAACAGGCCCTTCAGCCCACAAGTTGCGCCAATCATATCCCTACCTACCAGGCCTATCTATAACCCTCAATCCCGTTAAATCCCATGTACTCATCCAGAAGTCTCTTAATAGACCCCAACGAGTTCGCCTCCACCACCACCGACGGCAGCCGATTCCACTCACCCACCACCCTCTGAATGAAAAACTTACACCTGACGTCTCCTCTATACCTGCTCCCCAGCACCTTAAACCTGTGTCCTCTCGTGGCGGCCACTTCAGCCCTGGAAGATAGCCTCTGAGAATCCACCCGATCCATACCCGATAATTTGTTTCACTAATTGATATCCTTTAGGGAAGGAAATGCGCCATCCTGGTTAGACCTACATGTGACTCCAGATTCATAGCAATGTGGTTGACCCTGAAATGGTTTAGCCAGTCACTCAGTTCAAGGGCATTTCAGGACAGGTAATAAATGCTGGCTAGCCGGCAACACCCATGTCCCACAAATGAATAAAAACAAATTTCCTAAGTCAGCAAAGCTGAGAATGGTAGCTCAGTGAGCGGTTATATCATGGGTATATACGCTGCCTCTTCAATACTCGCCACTTGCTCTGAAACAGGCAGTTATTTATAACACAAACTTTATACAATTAATAAACTAATAGGATTCAAACAAAAGATTGTAGACACACAACACATTGGGATTGTTACTATCAGAATAAATCAACATGGTATTACCTACACTGAAATCTATTATTCAAGGTAAAGCTGCATGAATCATAATATATATTCTCTGTAAGAATCAATTTAGCAGCAATTCTTTCTTTACAAAGATGTCTATTGATGATCCAAAGCCTTATTCTCAGTCTTAATTAAATAGTTTAAAGTTTATTTATTCATGTCACAAATAGGCTTACACTAACGCTGCAATGAAGTCACTGTGAAAATCCCCTAGTCGCCTCACTCCGGCGCCTGTTCAGCTATACGGAGGGAGAATTTAGCACCTAATTAATCCACCTAGCCAGCACATCTTTCAGATTGTGGGAGGAAACCGTAGCACTCAGAGGAAACCCATGCAGACATGGGGAGAACATGCAAACTCCACACAGACAGTGACCCAAGCCGGGAATCGAACCTGGGTCCCTGGCGCTGTGAGGCAGCAGCGTGTGCCAGCGTGCCAACCCAGATTGTGAACATGGAATTATCTATCCCTGGCATGAGCTCAATGGGTGGAATGTGTCATAGATTGTGAAGAAATGCCCTTATGGTTTAAGCACAGGTAAACTTTGGCCTGATACTGATTCAAACTTTTGGTAAAGAAATGTTGCCCAAGAGGAGAGATTTATTTTTAAAATACATCAACATCTACACTCAGCTGGTGAATCTAGATTTGTTTATTTGTCAAATAAAATTGCAGAATTCAATGGTCCATACCCAGGTACATCATTCCCCCAATTACAACTTACATTGCTCCTCTGAGGGCTGTCAAACAGTGTTGCGTATGTATTATTGCAATCCATCTGCTTCAGCATGCCTACTCAAGGCTAGAGCATATGGCGTTGACGATGGAGCAGCCAGTATTACTCGTCCCTGTATCACACATGGGCAACTTGACCAGTGACAGAAAGGGCTTGCATTTACCTAATGCATTTTGTGGCCTCAGAATATCCCAAAACACCTTACAGCTAATTAGAACTTTTGAAATGCTGTCATATAAGGAAGGCAGCAACCAATTCAGGAACAATGATGTGATCATGAACAGATAATCCGTTTTTATTTAGTAATGTTGATTCAGGGATAAATAATTACCAAGACACAGAGGAGAACTCCCCCGCTCTCTGTTAAAACACTATCATGGAATCTTTCACCATCACTTCATGTTGCCTTGGTTTAACGTCTCATTGGGTTTAATGCATCATCTGGAAGAGCAAACTCTAACAGTGCAGGCCAATAAATGGAACACATGTTCAATATGAAAGATGCAAGATCTTAAAGTGATTTATCCGCCCAGTAAAAATTTAACATGTGTTTTTAAATATATGTCCTTGTCCAGTTCAGGCAAAGGGCAATGTGTTCTCGATATTAATCTCTCTTTCTGCACTGTTACTGAAACCTTTCCAGGTTTCTCACACTTGTGTGACATAACTTTGCAATAGGGTAATGTGCTTGATTAACACCGGGGGATTGTCCTCAGTCATTTCGCAAAGTGCCAGGATAATCTCTGTATCTCCTCAGCCAGTTCAAAACTCGCCAGTGGCTCTGAAATAGGCAGTTATTTATAACACAAACTTTATCCAGTTAATAGATTAATCGGATTCGAACAAAAGAACTGTCGAGGCAAACTGTGCTGCTGAGTGGGAGGTCAAGAATATAAAGATGAGACTAAACGTGACAGTTGCGGACACACAAACGTTGGAATCATTACAGTCAGAATAAATCGACACGGCATTATCCACACCTGAAGTCAAATACGAGACAAGGTAATTCTGTATGATTTATATATGTATTTATTGAAACTGCATGTTGTTCTCCATACGAATCACTTTAGCAGCAAGTGGACCCATTACCTGTGGCTAATAGTGCTGCCTCAAAGCGCCGGGGACCCAGGTTCAATTCTGGCTTGGGTCACCATCTATGTGGAGTCTGCACATTCCTCCCGTGTCTGCACAGGTTTCCTCCAGCTGCTCCAGTTTCCTCCCACAGTCTGAAATTCTTGCTGGTTAGGTGCATTAGCCATGCTAAATTCTCCTTCGGTGTATCCAAACAGGCGCCAGAGCGTGGTGAATTGGGGATTTTCATAGTAACGTCATTGCGGTGTGAATGTAAGCCGACTTGTGATCCTAATAAGTAAATGTAAACCCTCCATGGAAGTAACAATTATGCTTGAACTCATCCCCTGCCTGTTATTTTCCCTCCTTGTTCTGGTCGGTCTCACAAAATCCTAGCTAACCATTTCAGCTCTGATAATAAGTCCCACTAAAATGATTAGCAGGGTATAAATTACAAAACCACAAAAGGTCATGAACGAAGCCCAGTTCATCATGCAAATCCACCTCCCATCCATTGACTCTGTCTACACTTACCGCTGCCTTGGAAAAGCAGCCAGTAAAATTAAGGACCCCACGCACCCCGGACCTTCTCTCTTCCATCGGGAAAAAGATACTGAAGTCTGTGGTCACATACCATAGGACTCAAGAACAGCTTCTTTCCTGCTGATGTCAAACTTTTGAATAAACCTAGTGTGCACTAAGTTGATCTTTCCCTACGCCGTAGCTATGACTGTAACACTGCATTCTGCACTCTCTCTTTTCCTTCTCTATGAACGGTGTGCTTTATCCATGTGGTGTGCGAGAAACATTACTTTTCACTGTTTGCTAATACATATGACAATAAGAAATCAAATCAAATTAGGTTTTGCTATGCCCATCATTGGCATAAATTGAAATTGGCAATGGGCAAATCTCTCTGCCAGCAGTTCACCCAAATAATTGAAAGGAGATCCGGGGCTCAATGGCGGGTAAGCTTCAAATCCTTGATGAGGACCATGCTCTGTGGACACTGCTGAGTAATGTACTCCAAATATGTTCATAATTTATTTCTTTATCCTGCCTTATTCTTTCCTTTAAGTGAAGGCTGATTTCCTTTATGTTTCCGAACCTTTTCAAATCAGATCTTGTGGTTTGTAATTTATTTCCAACATTGCCAACTGCTTCCATTTTCTGACAAAGACAGGATTCAAGTGTATGAGGCATGTATTCTTGTTACAGTTATCTGAGGCTGCTTCTTGTTGCCATAATGATTAGTGTGTATATATATATATATATTCTGCACAAGTACCAAACTTGGGTAACATCCAATTATGAAACTAACTCAAGACCATGGGGATAAACATAGGCAGATGATCAAAAACACTTGTGGTATACGATAGCTCCAGTCTGAATGGGACTAAAGGGAGAGATGGAGTGTGAAATCTAATCAGTCAACGTTCAATCATGTGAGCTGTAATATTGGATTGATATCTAAGGGGCTTTCATCCCAGATGACTTAAAAAAGCTCTCTAATGGAAAGTTGTACCCACCATAATCACTTCTTTCCAGAAGAAAGAAATTGTGAAATGATCACAATTACAGTCACAATTAATATATGAAAACAATACTACAGAAAAAAGGCCAGTTACAGATGTTCACTCATTATTTTATTGTAGTCTCAAATCAACTGCTCAATTCTAAATTAAAAATATGCTATTAGCATATATTAGGTAAAGTTATAAATCAAGTAGGTCAAACGCTTGGACACATTTCAAAGGCATTTGACTGCGCAAGTTAAAACATATAATTCAATCGTGACGTGGATCACTAAATAAGGATTAATTAATTCAGGTGCAATTCTGAGCTTCCAACTTGAAAAGAGCTTTATGCATTGGGGATAATTTTGAGAAAAACTGCAAAGATGGATTCCAGGATATTCGTTCGTGGGTGTCATTGGCTGACCAGTGTTTATTGCCCATCCCTAGTTGCCCTTTAACTGAGTGTCTTGCTAGACCACCTCAGAGAGCAGTTGAGAATCAACCACATTGCTGTGGTTCTGGGGTCACATGTAGGTCAGACCAGGTAAGGATGACCTTTTCCTAAAGGACATGAGTGAACCAGATGGGTTCTTCCTGAAGCTCAACAATGGTTTCATGGTCATCAGCAGATTTTTTGGTTCCAGATTGTTTTTTTCTTATTGAATTCAAATTCCACCATCTGCTGTGGTGGGATTCGAACTCAGGTCTCCAGAACATTAGCAGAGTTTCTGGATTAATAGTCAAGTGATAATACCACTACGCTATTGCCTCCCCATTATAATGGAAGACTCCTTGAATTGAACAAAGATCAGTACAGCATAGGAACAGGCTTCCGGCCCTGAAAGCCTGCGCCAATCATGATACCTGCTTAAGCTAAAACAGTATGCACTTACGGAGTCCATGTCCTTCCATTCCCATCCTATTCATGTATTTATCTAGTTGCCCCTTAAATGTTGTAACCTTCCATGCTCCCACCACCTCCCCGGGCACCGCGTTCCAGGCATTCACGACCCTCTATGTAAAAAACTTGCCTCGCCCATCTTCTCTGAACTTTTCTGCATGTACCTGAAACCCATGTCCCCTAGTACTTCACTTTTCTACCCTGAGAAAGAAAATCTGACTATCCACTCTGTCCATACTATTCATAATCTTGTAAACCTCCATCAGGTCACCCCTCAACCTCCATCATTCCAGTGAGAACAAACCGAGTTTATCCAATCTCTCCTCATAGTTAATACCCTCCAGACCAGGCAACATCCTGGTAAACCTCTTCTGTACCCTCTCTAAAGCATCCACATCCTACTTTTCTTTGCTCTTTGTTCGGTTCAAGGAGTCTTTCATCATAATAGGAAGGCGATAGTCTAGTGGTATGTTAGAGGCATAGAGGTTTACAAGATTATGAGTGGCATGGACAGAGTGGATAGTCAGATTTCCACCTAGTGCGGTGACCAGAATTTACACAATGAAGCCAATTTTACCATAAAGTTGCAGGCTCAAAAACTTGGTAAAGTCATATGCATGCATTTAAATTGACTTAATGAGCTGCACAACCTGCCTTATTGGCACTTTCCCCTTTATCACCGTGTTCGCTCATCCAGAATCAGTGCAAAACAGACATGCTCCACAAAAATCTGATTCAAGCGAACCAATTTTTGAAGAGATAAGCGCCAAGCGTCCGACAGCTCGGGGAGCGGAGGGGGTTCTGCTGCTACTCTGCCTGAGATTGGTTGGGGGAGGGGGGGGGGGGGTGGTGGTGGTGGTGGTGGTGGTGGGAGGGGCCCACAATCAGTCTAGGTAATGGCGAGATGGGACGTAAAGGGGGGGGTCAGTAATGTTGTGGGGGTGGGGCAATCTGTGTGGGGGCCAGGGGGAGGCATTATACTGCCCGGATGGATGTGGCAGGGGAGTTGCATTCTATTATCTTTTTTTCTGCGCATGAGCAGTTGGAAGCGCCAATCAGAGCTGCAGGGTTTCGGGCGTGTTAAGCCCCGCTCAAGGGTTGTGCAGCGTAATTCAGAATCGCTGATATTTTTGAAGGCAGAGTGTGTATGAGGTGCCTGAGTCAGATCTGAAACACTCCCAGTTTCAAGTCCGCCCAGCACTTAGAACCAAAGTGGTAAAATCGGGCCCAATATTCCAAATGATGCCTAACTAAGGTTTTGTACAGCTGCAGTATGACCTAAGAATTTTTATATTCAACAGCCTGACCAATGAAGGTAAGCATGCCATATGCCATACTTTTATCTACTTGTGTTGTCACTTTCAGTGATTGGTGGGCATGTACACCCAGATCTCCCTGCATGTCAATATTCCTAAAGATTCTACTACTTACTGTATAATTCCTACATGTAATGGATCTTCCAAATTGGGTCACCTCATACTTGTCCGGATTAAACTTCACCTGTCATTTCTCCACCCAAGTCTCCAACTGGTTTATGTCTTGTTGTATCCTTTGACAATTCTCTTCTCTATTCCGACTCTACCAATTTTTCTGTCATCTGTGAACTTACTAATCAGATCAGCCACATTTTCCTCCAAGTCATCTATATGTATTACAAACAACAAAGGTCCCAAAACTGATCCCTGTGGAACACTGCCAGTCATGTAGTGGAGATGCCAATGTTGGACTGGGGTAAGCGCAGTAAGAAGTCTCAGAACACCAGTTTAAAGTCCAACAGGTTTAGGCCTGGGTTGTGATTACACCGGTAGTCACAGCCTTCCATTCAAAAAAACATCCCTTTACTGCTACCCTCTGTCTTCTATGGCCAAGCCAGCCCTGTATCCATCTTGCCAGTTCTCCTCTGATCCCGTGTGACTTCATCTTTCGCACCAGTCTACTTTGAGGTACCTTGTCAAAGACTTTACTGAAGTCCATATGTACAATATCCACTGCATTTCCCTCAACTATCGTCTTCGTCACTTCTTCAAAAAAACTTGATCAAGTTAGATAATAGATAATAGAATGCAACTCCCCTGCCACATCCATCCAAGTTAGATAAAAGATAATAGAATGCAACTCCCCTGCCACATCCATCCGGGCAGTATAATGCCTCCCCCTGGCCCCCACACAGATTGCCCCACCCCCACAACATTCCCTTTACAAAACCATGCTGTCTATCATCGTTAAGTCCATTTCTTTTCATGTATAATTCCTATCGCTAAGAACCTTTTCCAATAATTTTCCTACCACAGATGTAAGGCTCACCATCCTCTAATTTCATGGATTATCCCTGCTGCCCTTCTAAAACAATGGAACAACATTGGCTGTCCTCTAGTCCTCTGGAGCTTAACCTGTAACCAATTAGGATACAAAAATTTCTGTCAAGGCCCCAGCAATTTCCACCCTTGCCTCCCTCTCTCTACTGGGGTAAATACCATCAGGCCCTGAGGACTTTTCTACTTTAATGCTTTTGAAGATGCCCAATATCTCCTCCTTTTTGACAATGACATGATCCAGAATATCTCCACAGCCTACCCTAGCACCTCATCCATCAAGTCCCTCTCTTTGGTGAATACTGAGGCAAGGTATTCATTTAATATCTCGCCTATTTCCTCTGAGTTCCATGCAAAGATTCCCTCCACTATCCTTGAGTGGACTAACCCTTTCCCAGCTACCCTATTGCTCTTTGCATATGTATAAAATGCCTTAGAAATTTCCTTAATCCTCTTTGCCAAGGACTTTTCATGACCTCTTTTAGCCCTCCTAACCCCTTCCTTAAGTTCCTCCCTACGTTTTTTGTATTCTTTAAGGGCTTCATCTGTCCTAAGCCTTCTAGACCTTACAAATGAACTAGGGGAAAGCAAGGTTGAAGGGGAAGTCGGATTCAGATGTTTTAAATCTTGTTTATCTTGAATAGATAAACAAGCTACTTAGCATAAAGCTAAAGCCATGTGTTCAGATTTGACAGCTCTCAGGCTAAACAGGAATTACATTAGTTTGCTTTGTGGCACAATGCCACTGAAGCAACTGTGAAAAAGATTCCCAGGAAATGGATTCGTTTCAAAATAACTGGTTAAATATTTGGTTTGGTGCAGCCTATAGCAGGTTTAGACAGAGCAAACCAAATACTCTGTGGGAAACAAATGCTCCTGTGCTACTGGGGACCAGGGTGATGGTGGTGCAGTGGATGGGACAGGCAGAGGGAGAATGCTATTGAATGTCAAAGAGTGATGTTTGGACTCTGTTGTTGGAAATGGTTATTGCCTGGCACTTCTGTGGTGGAAATGTTATTTACCACTTTCATTGGACAGAACATTGAATATTGGATGTCTTGTTGAAGTTGTACAAGACATTAGTAAGTCCACACTTGGAATACTGTGTACAGTTCTGGTCACTCTATTATAGAAAGGATATTATTAAGCTAGAAAAAGTGCAAGTAACAGTTACTAGGATGCTACCGGGACTTGATGGTTTGAAATATAAGGAGAGACTGGGATTTTTTTTTCTAGAGAGTGGCTTAAGGGTGATCTTATAGAAGTCTATAAAATAATGAGGGGCGCAGATCAGCTAGATAGTCAATATCTTTTCTCAAAGATAGGGGAGTCTAAAACTAGGAGACAAAGGTTTAAGCTGAGAGGGGAGAAGATACAAAAGGGTCCAGAGGGGCATTTTTTCACACCGAGAGGGGTGAGTGTCTGGCACAAGCTGCCAGGGATAGTAGTAGAGGTGAGTACAATTTTATCTTTTAAAAAGCATTGAGGCAGTTACATGGGTAAAATGGGTATAGAGGGATTTGGGCCAAATGCAGGCAACTGGGATTAACTTAGGGGTTTAAAAGAAAGGATGGCATGGACAAGTTGGGCCGAAGAACCTGTTTCCATGCTGTAAATCTCTATGACTCTATGATGCGTATCAGTCCACAATTAAATTTTGTGAAGCTCTTGCTGCTTCTGGGTATGGACTGCTTCAAGGTTGGATGAGCCATGAATGATATTGAACATCATGCTATCATCAGCAAACATCCCTATCTCTAATCTTACAGTGGAAGGAAGGTCATTAATTGATTGCCCATTAATTGATGTTATGGTTGGGCCTAGGATACAACACTGAGGAACTCTTGCAGCAATGCCCTGGAGCTGATGTGATGGTCTCCAACAACTATAACCGTCTTCCTTCGTGCTAGGCATGACTTCAACCAATGGAAAATTTCACCTCTGATCCCCATTGGCTTCAAATATGTCAGAACGTCTCAAGGCCACGCTTGGTCCAATGCTGCCTCGGTGTTGAGGTTGCTCACTCTAACTTCACATCTGAAATTCAGCTCTTTAATCTGGAGGACAGATGGTGAATATCAAATAGTTGAGGTGGAAATGGAGATAAAATCAGGTGACTACTTAAATACCATTCAACTGAGGGATTTCTGATTCGGAACACTTTGTCAGCAGATTAGAGCAGATTAGATCACTAAATCAGAAGTCAATTTTAAAAATAATTTATTGGTATGCAAAGGCTTTTTATCATGTTTAGATTGGGGCACCCATGCACAGCCTACCCCAGCAGTGGGATCCACCTCCCAGATTATTTTCAACCAAGTGCCAAAATATATGGCTGGAAAAGCCGGCAATGGCTACACATTGCTTTTCCCACCTGAGTTGGCACTTAGTCAATAAAATGGAAGACTTTGTCCAACATTTCTAACAATGTAGCATTCCCTTCTTAGTATCCTATCCTTCTTCACATTCCCTTCTTCATGTCCTATGGTTTTTATAGGTCTTCAGTAGGGGGTGAACTCAAGTTTCCTTGATTAAGAAAAAGACAGCTATCATTGAGCTAAGCTGACAAAATAAATGGAAAGATTCATATTTTGGAAATGAAGAGTAGTCTTCTGGTGTTTTCATGAAGACACAGTCAGAACTGGAACCTTCATCATGCCCCTGATCTTCCAATACCTGACTTGGGAAGACTTGATGTTGACATCACACCTTTGAGAGAGGCATGGATAAAAGAGCTGAAGTTAGAGTGAGTAACCTCAACACCAAGGCAGCATTGGACCAAGCGTGGCCTCCAGAAGTCCAGACATACTTGAAACCAATGGGAATCAGAGGAGAAATTCTCCATTGGTTGAAGTCATGCCTATCACAAAGGAAGATGGTTATAGTTGTTGGAGACCATCAAATCAGCTCCAGAATGTTGCTGCAAGAGTTCCTTAGTGTTGTATCCTCGACCCAACCACATTCAACTATTTCATTAATGACCTTCCTTCCATCGTCGGCTTAGAAGTAGGGCCGTTTGATAATGATTGCACTAAATTGTCAATATTGGATGAGCCATGAATTCAATATCATTCACGGCTCATCCAATATTGAATTAGCCCATACCCACATGCAGCAAGAAGTTCACAAAATTTAATCATGGGCTGATAAGTGATAAGTAACATTTCCACCACACAAGTGTCAGGCAATGACCATCTCCAACAAGTGAGTCCAAACATCGCCCCTCGACATTCAATGGCATTATTATAATTGAATCCCCATCAGCAGCATCCTAGAAGTTGCCCTTGATCAGAAACCCAACTGACCAACCACATAAATACTGTGGCTACCAGAGAAGATCAGAGGCTGGGAGCTCTGTGGAAAGTAACTCAGTTCCTGATTTCCCAAAGTTTGCCCACCACCTACAAGGTGTAAATCAGAAGTGTGATGGAATACTTTCTACTTGCCTGGATGAGTGCAACTACAAAAGCACTTGGGGACCTCAAAACCATCCAGGGCAAAGCAGCCAGCTTGACTGAAACTCCATCTATCCCCTTCAACATTTACGCCCTCCACCACTGACACACAATGGCAGCAGAGTTCACTACCTACAACTCATCAAGCCTCCTACTTCCAAAGCTGCTACATCGACCACCGAGAAGAACGTGGACAGCTGATGTGTGGGAACACCACCCAAGTTCCCCTCCAAGTCACACACCATTCTAACTTGTAACTCTATCGGTGTTCTTCCCTAATGCTATGTCAAAGTTCTGGAACTCCTTCCCCAATAACACTGTGAGCGTGGTGTGCCTACAACACATGGACTGCAGCAGCTCAAGAAGGCAGCTCAACACCGCCCTCTAATGAGTGTTTAGTTAGCGCTGCTGCCTCACAGCACCAGGGGCCTGAGTTCAATTCCTGGCTTGAGTGACTGCCTGTGTGGAGTTTATATATTCGCACCATGTCTGTGTGGGTTCCCTCCAGATGCTTTGGATTCCTCCCACAGTCCAAAAGACATGCTGGTTAAGTGCATTGGCCAGGCTAAATTCTCTCTCAATGTATCCAAACAGGTGCTGAAGTATAGTAGCTAGGAGATTTCCACAGTAACTTCATTGCAGTATTAACGTAAGACTACTTATGACACTAATAAATAAATTTTAAATGCTAGCCTAGCCAATGTTCTTACATCCATGGAATAACTTTTTAAAAAGTTTCCATTCTGCAAAGATCGACGTTTACTTAAATTAATTCAAAAATTTACCAACAATACAAATTGTTCACATCACCAGAATGTAATCACTCAAATATAGTAGATCTATGACTGCAAAATAACATATTGCTGCGAGATTTCTGAGTGCATTATCCTGTAATTATATTTCTATTGTTCCATATTCTATGACATTGCATTGTTATTTACTCTCATCATAGTTCTGACTCATGCCATGTGTAAATTCAGCCAACCTGACCCCAAAGAAATGCATACTCTTTCTAAAGGTGGGAAGCAACAAGATAGAAGATAAGATGAATTAAGTATTGGTTAAGTGACACTTTGTTTGTTTGATAAAAGCCTGTTGGTTGTAAGAAGAATCTATCAGAAAAGAAGACATGGGTGTGGGGGCCACAGCACAGATTTAGTAAAAGACACTCATGATTTCAACACATGTAGGGAAAACCCGACAAATGGGGCAGTTTGCCCCTGTTCTGGTAACTGTAAGTGCAGTGCATTATCATCCATCTGAAGCCTTATCTAGAATCATCAAATAGAATCCCTACAGTGCAGAAGGAGGTCGTTTGGCCCATCAAGTTTGCACTGACTACAATCCCACCCAGGCCCAATCCCCTTAACTCCACTTATTTACCCTACTAGTCCCCCTGACAATAAGGAGCAATTTAACATGGCCAATCATCCTGACTCACAGATCATTGGACTGTGGGATGAAAGCAGAGCACCCCAGAGGCTACCCATACAGACACAGGGAAAATGTGCAAACTCCACACAGACAGCCACTGAGGCCAGAATTGAACCCAGGTTCCCTGACACTGAGAGGCAGCAGTGCTAACCACTGTGCCACTCCAACTCTCTCAGCATTCTACCTCTTTACTCTGGGAATCACGATGATTCCCTGATGACCTTTGCTTTGTAAAGTCAGTGGAACTTATACTGAACCCCAGATAGACATTAGTGAATTTAGTTCACAATTCTATGTGGTTCGTATCCCATGAACTAAGGAACAGGAATAGGCCATTCAGCCCCTCGAGCCCCCTCCGCCACTCAACAAGATCATGGCTGATCTGTGGCCTAATTCCATCTACCTTCCCTAGGCCCATATCCCTTGATACCCCCTGCTCAATGAAAACTTGTCGATCTCAGTCTTAGAACAATGAACCAGTATCCACCACTGTATGAGGAAGGAAGCCCCAAACCTCTGTGTCTAGAAGTGTTTTCTCACATCTTTCCTGAACAGCTTGGTCCCAGTTTTTTAGATAATAGCCCCTGGTTCTAGAGTCTTCAACTTATTTGTCCTTATCCACTATGTCTTTCCTGCCCTATCGCTAACCTGCATTGTGTAAGTCAATGTAAGACATTTCTTGATCAAGTCATTTCATTAGCTCAGATGTTAAATGCTGTTTTAGTGTGTTTACAATAATCAGCTTGAAGGGTTTATTTCCATTAGCTGCTTAACAATAAACCTTTCAATGTTTACATCTCACTGTGGGCTCTCGGATAGAAATGTGCTGTGAACAGATTTATTTTCTTTTTTAAGAAGATTAACAGAATGCATTAAAACTGTTAGATGCCAAATGTAGCCAGATTTGCGCCATTTCCAAAGGGTTAAATCTTCAGCTTTTATTTTTAAACCCAGTGCTGTTAAAGTGCTAACCTGCTGTTGAAAGCATTTCCCTTGGTTGGCACGGTGGAAAAATAGATTGAAAGAAGAAAAAAATGCTTGCACTTATATAGCCTCAGCAAGTCTCCAAGCGTTTCACGGATATTCAAGTACTTTTGAGGTGTAGTCGCTGCTGTAACGTTGGCAGCAATTGGTGGCAAGGTAGGGAAGATGTCCATGGATCTGCCCACCAAGGAATTAATTGGGGTGGAGGTGGGAATGTGGTGGTGTCTCTACTTGCTCCCCAACCAATGAAATGCCACCCCTCACCGCCACCACCCCCCCGCACCCCACCAAAATGCCACCAGAATCTAAGGGGGCATTGGTGGCATCGTGGTAAACACAATGGGCTACTAATCCAGAACCAGCAGCTTAATGCCCTGGGCACCGGGGTTCTAGCCCCACAATGGCAGTGGGAGGAATGTGAGTTTAAAATCAATTAATAATCTAGAATGAACAGCTTGTCTCAGTAATCGGACCATGAAGCAATTGTTGTAAAAACCACCTGGCTAACTAATGAGGAAAACTGGCACATTTCATCATTCAAGGTGGCAAAACAGGTGGAAGGAGCAGTTAATAGAGCGTATAGTATTCTGGGTTTTATTAATAGGGGCATAGAGTACCAGAGCAAGAATCTTATGTTGAACATATAGGGTGGGATATGATGGCTTTGTTCTTCCCAAAACCGTAAAATCCCACCTGAGGTTAACGGCCCCCCACCCTCTCCGATTCCTGTAGTGGGTGGGGCAGTAAAATTCCGGCCATAGTTTTAACTTTTTTTAAGTTTTTATTTATTAGTGTCACAAGTAAGGCGTACACTAACAATATAATAAGTTGCTGAGAAAATCCCCTAGTCACCATACTCCGGCACCTGTTCAGATCCACTGAGGGAGAATTTAGCATGGCCAATGCACCTAACCAGCACGTCTTTGGACTGTGGGAGGAAACTGGAGCACCCGGAGGAAACCCACGCAGGCACGGGGAGAATGTGCAAACTCCACACAGACAGTGACCCAAACCAGGAACTGAACCCAGGTGCCTGAAGCTGTGAGGGAGCAGTGCTAACCACTGTGCCGCAATGCCACCCTCATATACAAGACACTAATTAGACCTCAGATGGAATATAGGGTAGGGTCCTCAGCCCATAATCGCTGTCAGCGGGAATGCTGGTAGGGATTAAATATCCGGTGAAACCCAGAGCGAAATTCGCAATTCCTGATTTTCACCGTCCCTCACCAGCGAGCTTGTCATATTCACACTCATATCTGGTCACTCTTGGCATTGTTCAAACACTCTTCGGACTGTGGAATTTTCAAAATGATGGTTGAAAAAAATTTAATGAGAAATTTGAGCAATTTTATAAACCAGTAACCAAATTGAGCCATCTCAGTTGAATAAAGCCTCACCAGGAAATAGCAACCGTTATGACACATTTAGCATTGAAAATATTTTTTACAGCACCACCTATCGAAATAACAAGTACTGCCAGTACTTGTAATGAATGTTCAATCCCCCAAATACCAATATAGGGACTGAGGGCAGGGGATAATTGCAACACAGCTTACATATGGCACGGTGGCACTGTGGTTAATACTGCAGACTCAGAGCATGAGGGACTTGGGTTCGATTCCTGGCTTGGGTCACTGTCTGTGTGGAGATTGCATGTTCTACTTGTATCTGCATTGGTTTCCTCTGAGTGTTCTGGTTACCTCCCACAGTCCAAACGTGTGCAGGTTAGGTGCATTGACCATGCTAAGTTTTCCCTCAGAGTACCCAAACAGGCGCCGGAGTGTGGCGACTGGGGGATTTTCACAGTAACTTCATTGCAGTGTGAATGTAAACCAACTTGTGAGTAATAAATAAACTTACACAATTCGTTCCCCATTTCAAAGTCACAGAATATATTTTGATATAAGCAAAGTTTAATATTTAAATGCATATTCTGAAATCACACCATGTTTTTGGCACAGTGGTTAGCACTGCTGTCTCACAGCACCAGGGATCTGAGTTCAATTCCTGGCTTGGGGAACTGTCTGCATGGAGTCTGCAAGTTCTCCCCGTGTCAGCGTGGGTTTCCTCTGGGTGTTCAGGCTTCCTCCCACAGTACAAAGATGTGTTTGGTTCATTGGCCATGCTAAATTGACCCTAGTGTCAAGGGGATTGTCAGGGTAAATGTATGGGGTTACAGGAACAGGGCCTAGGTGGGATTGTGCTCAGTACAGACTCAATGGGCCGAATGGAATTCTTCATAGCATGGAATCCTTCTATAATTGCTCCAGGTGCTCCAGTTTCCTCCCATAGTCCAAAAATGTGCAGGTTAGGTGGATTGGCCATGCCAAATTGCCTCTTAGTGTCCCAAGGTGTAGATTCACGGGATTAGCGAGATAAGTATATGGACTATGGAGATACAACCCAGGAAAGGTGTTCTGTTGGAGAGTTGATGCAGCCTCAATGGGCTGAATGGCCTCTTTCTACACAGTCAGGATTCCATGATTCAACAGTTTCATCAACAAATAAATGGGTTAGATTACACACCGAGGGTTGGTCCTCTGCACCTCAGTGTAAATGTCGGGCATGAACCCTGTTCCACTCAGCTCGCTGTCCCTGCTTTGAGCTTTTAGCTAATTTTTGTGGCCTTTGGTTATTATGAGGAAACGTTTTTACCCTCCCCTGGAGGAAGTCCCATCCCATGGGGCTGTTGGCCAATCAGAAATACATTTGGGATCGGCCTTGGCAAGGGTGGTGTTGGGCGTGTTGGGAAGATGAGAGGTGGTGGGGGGGGGGAGGGAAGTGTGGGGGTGGGGGGAACGGCAGTAGACGCGGTGAGGGTTGTAGGTGGGGTTAGGTGTTGGGGGGGGGTGCTTCCAATTCATGGGGGACCCACAAAAGGCAGAAAATCACCCCTGACCCCAATTCCTCAGTGACCACAGGGACAAACCTGCCAGGCTGAATACTTAATCTAAGGGCTAGAGGGGGACCTCGAAGTGGGCATTAATTGCCCATTTAATGTCCTTATATGGACCATAGGTAAACAGCCCATCAATGCCTTTGCCACAACATGTAAAACCGAGGTGGTGCAGGGTAGGCAGGTTAGCAGCAAACACATCTCCAGTGCTACTGTGCCCTATTACAGTTTCACCCACCTGTCTCCCTGTTTTTGTGTGGCCTGTAAAATCTAGTCCAACATGTCTGTAACTAAAGCCTCAAATTTAATAATAGCGACATCTCACAACAAAGTGAGCACAACCCTATATATAACAAAGCTGGATCTCACAAGTACCTGTTGCAGCAAACACCAGTACACAGCTGATTACTGAAGAAGGAATTTAAAATTATTTATTAGTGTCACAAGCTGAAGCTTACATGAAGCTACTGTGAAAATCCCCTTGTCGCCACACTCCAGCAGCTGTTCGGATACACTGAGGGAGAACTTAGCATGGCCAATGCAATGGAACCAGTACATCTTTCGGAATGTGGGAGTACCTGGAGGAAATCCATGCAGACACGGAGAGGACCTGCAGACTCCGCACAGACAGTGACCCAAGTCGGGAATTGAACCCGGGTCCCTGGCGCTGTGAAGCAGCAGTGTTAACCACTGTGCCACTGTGTCATCCCGGAAGATGTCATTGGACTAGTTAGGTATGAAGAACATTGGCAAATGGAGTTCAATCCAGAGAAGTGTAATGTAACGCATTTGGGAAAGCTAACTGTCCAAGAAAATGCACAATAAATGTTCGGAGTGTGGAAGAACAGAGGGGCCTCGGAGTGCATGTCCACACTTTGTGAAGTGGATGAACAGACAGATAATGTGGTCAAGAAACATACAATTTATTTTCTTTGATAGGGAAACGTAAACTTAGGAGTAGGAGAGGATCATTCAGTCCATCAAGCCTGCTCTACTATTTAGTGAGATGAGGGTTGATGTCATTGTGCTCATAGCTTTATTTTCCTTACTGCCACCCCCTCTCTCCCCAGTAACCTTTGACTCCTTTGCCTAACAAAACTCTGTCTAACCCTGCCTGAAACAAGTTCAGTGATCTGGCCTCCACTACTTTCTGGGGAAGAGAATTCCACACACTGACAAACAGCCTTTTGATAAATAAAGTTTCTCCTCGCCATCTAGCTCACTAATGTCCTTTGAGGTAGGAAATTTACCTGGTCTGGCCTACATGTGACTCCAGGACCGCAACAATGTGGGTTGACTCTCAAATGACCCTCTGGAATGGTTGAGCAAGTCTTTCACCTCAAGGGCAATTGGGGATGGACAACAAATGTTGGCCCAGTCAGTGACACCCACATCCCCCGAAAAATCTTAAACAAGGGGAAAACATCCTCCGGTTATCCACCCTACCAAGTCTTATATGTTTCCAGGAGATCACCTCGCAGTAATTAGCCAAAACATAAGAACATTAAATTTTATGCTGCAAGTGTATAAAATACTAGCGTAGGAAAAAAGTGATTGCATGAAAGATGGTACAGAGGGATTTACGATGATATTACCTAGACTGAAGAATTTTGGTCACGATGAAAAGTTGGACAGGTTAAGTTTGTTTTCTTTGAAATGGAGGGGGCTAATTGAAGTGTAGAAACTTACGAGAGCCCAAGATTGAGCAGATTGGTGGTCCCCCCACCTCCCTCCGCACATCCGGTTGAAGAATCCCTAACTAGCGTACTTCGATTTAGGATAAGAAGCAGGAGGTTGAGAGAGGATTAAAAGAAGTGTTTTCACCAGGAAGGTTGTGGGACTCTGGAACTCACTGCCTGAAAGAGTGATAGAAGCAGAACCCTCCTATTTGGATATGCTGTAACCCACAAGGCTACATACCAGGAGCTGGAAAGTGGAATCAAACTGGATGGCTATTTGTCAATAGGTGGTAACATGTAGGGCTGAATGGCCTCCTTCTGTGCTGTAAAGTTCTATGATCCTACAAAAAAAATCAGAAAAGTCATGGCTCGTGGCATAGTGGTTGGCACTGCTGCCTCACAGTGGCACTGTTGTTAGCATTATTGCCTTATGGTGCTAGGGACCCAGGTTCAAATCTGCCATGGGTGACTGTCTGGATGAAGTCTGCATGTTCTCCCCATGTCTGCATGGGTTTCCCCCAGGAGCTCCACTTTCCTCCCACAGTCCAAAGATGTGCGGGTTAGGTTGATTGGCCATGCTAAAGTTGCCCCTTAGTGTTAAGGAGACTAGTAGGGTAAGTACGTGGAGTTACGGGATAGGGTCTGGGTAGGGTTGTTGGTTGGTGCAGACACAGTGGGCTCCTGCTGCACTGTCAGGATTTGATGATTCTACTCCACAAACACTAATCTCAAGGTAACTTCTCAATCAGTCCACTCAACAGCCATCACAGACCCAATGACCAGTACGGTCTGCTGTGGCATTCATTCAGAGCTCACCAGGTCCAAATTTAAAAGTTGATTGAATTCCCACGTAAGATGGAATAACCATCATATTCACACGCACCCAGCCTGCCGAAACCATTCACAAATGGAGCAATGAAATGATAATATAAGGGAAATGGGAAAAATGATTGCTCAAGGAGGAAAACCACCCACCACGTGCATGTATCAATGTAAAGCCACGCAAGTGACCTACTTCTGTCAAGTTAGATGCAGCCAGTTCCATTATTGAATCATAACAAAACGCCGTCCAGCTTGGAAACACTATGAATAGACACAGCAGCACAATCAATGCTGCACAGGAAAACATGTAACTCATTTTGCAAAACATGTCACCAAGAATAGTTTTAGAACCCATTTCCCCATCAAACAGTAATCGCCGGGCTCAACCTGCTGAACAGGATTAACTGTACCTGCCAGACACACCGTGCCAACCATAAACATAACTTTCCACAATATGTGTCCAACATAGTTCACTCACCCTGAATTAGCATACTAAGTTATCTCGTCAAAATAAATGTAGATGTTTACATTTTTACAAACGTATATAGAATACCTGCAGTACAGGAGGCCATTCAGCCCGTCGAGTCTGCACCAACCACATAACACCCTGACCCTATTCCTGTAATCCCACACATTTACCCTTCTAACCCCGCTGACACTAGGATCAATTTGCCATGGCCAATCAACCTAACCCGCACATCTTTGGACTGTGGGAGGAAACCAGAGCACCCGGAAGAAACCAGCACAGACACAGGAAGGAAGTGCAAACTTCACACAGACAGAGACCGGAATTGAACCTGGGTCCCTGGCCTGTGAGGAGTGGTGCTAACCACTGGACCACTGTGCTGCCCACACGAAAGGTAAAACGGTAAGTTCAAACACAAATAAAAACATTTTCTTTCAGCAGTCCCTTTATAGGGAAGTTTGTGGCACATTGGGTGGTTCTACTGCCTCTGAGCCACAATGTGTAGGTTTGAGTTCCACTGACCCTAACCCCTTTGGAGCCTTTCCACTCTCTTCACTTGAGTTTAAAAAAGCCACTTCCTGTGGACAGTTTTTTTTAATTTGATTTTTGATTTGATTTCATTTATTACTGTCACATGTATTAACATACAGTGAAAAGTATTGTTTCTTGCACACGATACAGGCAAAGCATACCGTTCATAGAGAAGGAAACTCACTTTAAAATGTCCAGCTCTCCAGCAGCCTGAGCAGTGTTAACCTAAAGATTTCTATTCAAACTCTTGGCTGACAAAAAGCTTCGATTTTATAGTCCATTGGATTAAACTGCATCATCTTGAGCAGTTGTGGGTGTTACCTCCACGTGTAAACCCTTCCCTTTTCATAAGATGTAATAAGAACATAAGAACATAAGAAATAGGAGCAGGAGTAGGCCATCTAGCCCTTCGAGCCTGCCCCGCCATTCAATAAGATCATGGCTGATCTGTCGTGGCTCAGTTCCACATTCCCGCCCTCTCCCCATAACCCTTAATCCCCTCTCTTATCAAAAACCCATCAACCCGCGTCTTAAAAATATTTAGCGAGGTAGCCTCCACCACTTCAACGGGCAGAGAATTCCAGAGATTCACCACCCTTTGAGTGAAGAAGTTCCTCCTCAACTCCGTTCTAAACCGCCCCAGTGCTCCTTCCACTCACATTATCAGCCACTTCAGGTCTTGAACAGCAGGTTAGGTGTAAGGATTCGCATTCTAATCAGTAATCTCTAAACTGTCTGTGCTTTATATGCTCTGTCTGAGGCCAGAACTCTCCATTCACCTGACGAAGGGACTAACCCGAAAGCTTGTGAGTATATTATCAAATAAATAGAACATAAGAACATAAGAAATAGGAGCAGGAGTAGGCCATCTGGCCCTTCGAGCCTGCCCCACCATTCAATAAGATCATGGCTGATCTGTCGTGGCTCAGTTCCACTTTCCCGCCCTCTCCCCATAACCCTTAATCCCCTCTCTTATCAAAAACCCATCAACCCGCTTCTTAAAAATATTTAGCGAGGCAGCCTCCACCACTTCAACGGGCAGAGAATTCCAGAGATTCACCACCCTTTGAGTGAAGAAGTTCCTCCTCAACTCCGTTCTAAACCGCCCCCCCTTTATCTTGAGGCTGTGCCCCCTAGTCCTACTGTCTTTTTTTGGTATGCTTTGCCTGTATACCGATACATGTGACAATAGTAAATCAAATCAAGTATCAGTCTACTTAACCTTCTCTGAACTGTTTGTGATGCATTTACTCCTTAAATAAGGAGACCAATACTGCACACAATACTCCAGACATGATCTACCCAGTGCCTGTAGAACTGAAGCTTGATCTCTATACTTTTGTAATCAATTTCCCTCACAGGAAACAATAGCGCTCTTTTGTGAGTCATTGGTTCTAGATGACACAGAGTATCTCCTTGAATCATTATCAATTAATTTAAAGTAATTCATCAACTTAACGGGAATATTGCGCATCACTTTTACAAGCTTAGACTTTTGCTGAACTGAAAGAAAGGGAAATATTTTGACCTTTTGATGACCCAACCATGGACAAAGAATTTGAATATAACATATCATACCTGTTATTGATTATTACTTAATTGTCAAGGATTGCTATATTATGTGAACATTGTGACTGTTTATTTGATCAATAAATCTTTCTAATGCTGACCTGAACTGACTGTTACTTGTTCCTTATTCTCACAACCCGTGTTCTATAAAAAAGTGTTCCAATCTTAAAAACTTTACAGAATGTTCAGCTCCGAATTCTTTGTCCATGGTTAGGCCATCAAAAGGTCAAAATATTTTTCTTTCTTTCAGTTCAGCGAAAGTTGAAGCTTGTAAAAGTGATGTGCAATATTCCTGTTAAGTTGATGAATGACTTTAAATTAATTCATAATGATTCGAGTTGGTACTCTGTACCATCTAGAACCAATAACTCACAAAAGAGCACTGTGAGGGAAATTGATTCCAAAAGTACGGAGATCAAGCTCCATTTCTACAGGCACTGGGTAGATCATGTCTGGAGTATTGTGTGCAGTATTGGTCTCCTTATTTAAGGAGTAAATGTGTTGGAAACAGTTCAAGAAGGTTTAGTAGACCGATATTTGATTTGATTTATTATTGTCACATGTATCGGTATACAGTGAAAAGTATTGTTTCTTGTGCACTATACTGAAAAAGTATACTGTTCATAGAGAAGGAAAGGAGAGGGTGCAGAATGTAGTGTTACAAGTCATCGCTAGGGCGAAGAGAAAGATCAACTCAATATACGATAGGTCCATTCAAAAATCTGATGGCAGCAAGGAAGAAGCTGTTCTGGAGTTAGTTTCTCTTGCTTTTACTGCTTGCCATTGCCATATGATTTGATTTAATTGATTATCGTTACATGTACTGGAAAACACTGAAAAATATTGTTTCCATTCATAGAGCACATAGGGGAGAAAGAAAGGAGAGAGTGCAGAATATAGTGTTACAGTCATTTCTAGTGTGTGGAGAAAGATCAACTTAATATATGGTAGGTCCATTTGAAGGCCTGATGACAACAGGGAAGAAGCTGTTCTTGAGAACATGATCTCACAATTTTGTATTTTTTTCCCGATGAAAGAAGGTGGAAGAGATTAGTTACTAGTGGTGTACCACAGGGATCTGTTTTGGGGCCACTGCTTTTTGTCATTTTTATAAATGACCTAGATGAGGGGACATAGCTTTAAATTGAGGGGTGATAATTAGAGGACGGATGTCAGAGGTAGGTTCTTTACTCAGAGGGTAGTAAGGGCGTGGAATGCCCTGCCTGCAGCAGTTGTAGACTCGCCAACTTTAAGGGCGTTTAAATGGTCAGTGGATAGGCATATGGATAATATTGGAATAGTCTAGGTTAGAGGGTCATTAGATTGGTTCCACTGGTCGGCGCAACATCGAGGGCCGAAGGGCCTGTACTGCGCTGTAATGTTCTATGTTCCAGAATGTCCATGGTGCACAGGGTTCTTGACTTTGCTGGTTGCTTTTCTGAGGAAGCAGAAAGTGTAGACAGCATCAGTGGATGGGAGGCTGGTTTGCACGATGGGCTGGGCTTCGTTCACGACTTTTGCAGTCTTGGTGAGAGCAGGGGACATACCAAGCCGTAATAGTTTCAGAAAGGATGCTTTCTGTGATGCATTTGTAAAAGTTGGTGAGAGTCGAACAGGAATGGGTGGCTTGTCTTACGAGTCATGGAGTTTTGCAGCACAGAAAGAGGCCTTTTGGTCCAACATGTCTACGCTGTCCATCAAGCACTTATCTGTTCTAATCACATCTTCCAACAGTTGCCCCGTAGCCTAGTATGCTATGGCATTTCAAGTGCTCATCTAAATGCTTCTTAAATGTTATGAAGGTTCCAACCTCACCATCCTTTCAGGCAGTGAGTTCCAGATTCTGACTACCATCTGGGTGAAGAAGTCTTTCCTTAAATCCACCCTAAATTTCCTGCCCCTTTTCTTAAATCTACACCTTTGTTTATTGACAAAGGGGAAGAGTTTCTCCCCACCTTTGTCCTTCATTACCTCAAACAGGTTCCTTTCCAGCCGTCACTGCTCAAAGGAAAACAACACCAACCTAACCAACCTCTCCTCACAGCTGAAGAAAAGGTTGGACAGGTTGAGCTCGTAATCAATGGAGTTTCGAAGGATAAGAGGTGACTTGATTGAAATGTATAAGACCTGAGGGGTCTTGGCAGTGTGGATGTGTAGTGGGTGTTTCCTCTTGTGGGGGGACATAGAACTAAGGGTCACTATTTAAAAATAAAGGGTCGTTCATTTAAGTTGAAGATAAAGAGAAATGTTTTCTCTTCGAAGTTTATGACTCCTCGGAACTCTCTTCCTCAAAAATGGAAGCAGAGACTTTAAATATTTTTAAGGCAGAGCTATATAGATTCTTGATTAACAAGGAGATAACAGGTTATCAGGGATAGGCTGGAATGTGGGGTTGAGGCTCGAGAGGCTGAGTGGCCAACTTCTGCTCCTAATTTATATGTTTGTAATGTGTGATGAATCCTTCTTTTAAAATATAAACCATCCGTTTGCCCTTTTGCAGAGAAATTTGATACTTTATGAAGCCCTTTTAAGTCTTTATTTGTTCGCGACAAGTTCAAAAACTCGAAGGCATATTATGAAGTTAGCCTAGACCCCAACTATTTATGATTTTGGTTTTTCACTCCAGCGTGATTATATTGACTTACCTGGAAGCTTTTATCAAAACTAACTTTATTTTTAACAACACATTTTAAATATAATGAATGAATTAGCTTACTTTGAACAATTGAGACACTAAACATAACAAGATACAATTCTTAACTGCTAGTCTATCGCTATTCGTTCCAATTTGAGCAATACCAATTTCAGTAAACTCAAAATCAGTTAGAAAATATGTAGCTTATATGGTTTTTACTTGGTGCCAGTCCTTCAGCTTTTGAACACCCCTGGACAGAGATATAGGGAGGCACCTGTCTTCTGACTCTCAGACAACGGCCTCCAGAGAAAGACCTGTCTTTAAGCAACAGTATTCTGACCCCAAAACTCTTTGCGTCTGCCAGCAGGCATATTTTAAGGATTTACAGGCTGATAACCAAACTGTTTGGCTAAGTTGTGAACATACCTTTCGTGGCCATCAAGTCCTGAGCTCAGAGCTTCTGGTGTAGATGCAGGAATGCTACCCACTGCACCACAGGATATTCTCACTGAGGTGCACCTGAGGTACTAATGTGAAAGTAGACACCCAGTGAAAACATCATTGTTAATGCTGTAGAGACTTGCTAGTGTTTATCTACTTGTAATTCTTTATTAGTACTATTGCCCACATTAATTGTGTGTTATGAATATTATTCTCTTTTACAGAACATCAAATCAGCATGGCTCAGAAACCAGGCCAGTGAGTAGGAATTCTCTTACTTTGAAAATTGTCTTGAGACTTCACCTTCTTAAGTTTAAGTTTATTTATTAAGTTCATTTATTAGTGTCACAAGTAGGCTTACATTAACACTGCAACAAAGTTAATGTGAAAATTCCCCAGTCGCCACACTCAGGTGCCTGTTCGGGTATAGTGAGAGAGAATTTAACATGGCCAATGCACCTAACCAGCACGTCTTTCAGATTTAACATCATGGTTTAGTATGTTGACACCAATACATGTTTTCTACACGTCTGCCTGGATTTCTTCTGGGTGCTCCAGTTTCCTCCCACAGTCCAAAGATGTGCTGGTTAGGTTGATTGGCCATGGTAAATTGCCCCTTAGTGTCAGAGGGACGAGCAGGGTACATGGGTGAGGTTAAGGGGATAGGGCCTGGGTGGGATTATGGTCAGTGCCATCAATGGGCCATTTGGCCTCTTTCTGCACTGTAGGGGTTCTATGAATACAGAACAACAAACTGATGGCATTTCCCCCTCATCAATTCTTGTTCTCACCTGATAACTATGACATCACCCCTGCTGTTTTTGACAAAGGGATTGAACTACTCAAATGAGGACCAGCAGTTAAAATGATATTGATTATAGAGCTTCTGACATTCTCCTTCCTCCCCTCCCAAGACACCACCTATCCCAAGTTAAAATTGGCACTGACAAGCCAAATTCCTCTCAGCAATTCACCAAATTGTATACAATGGCATATGCTGACTCCCGCAAGGGTGCCCTCCACAGTGGCATAATGGCACAACACATTTCAGCTGTTTTTAGCATCAGTTCTGGATATACCATTCTAATGGGGGGCATCCAGCAACTATATCCTTTTGTTCTATGGACCAGCAATACACAGAATCACAGAATTTTACAGCAGAGAAGAAGCCCTCTTGGCCCATCATGTTGGCACTGTATCTCTGAATAAATAATTCACTTAAGGTCATTTTCCAGCCTTCTCCCCATAATCCTGCAGATTTTTCCATTTTAGATAACAGGCTAATTCCCTTTTCAACACTTGAAGTGAATCTGCCTTTACCACATGCTCAGGCACTACATTCCAGACTTTAACCACTCGCTGCATGGAAAAACTTCATTTTCTCATTTCACTATTGCTTCTTTTGCTCATTACTTTAGATCAACACCCCGTCATTCTCAATTCTTCCACCAAGGACAACAGTTTCTCCAAACCCCCTCATGATTTTGAATCTCCCTGTCAAATTCTCTCTCCGCCTTTGTTTCTTCAAGGAAACAGCTCGAATTTCTCCAATCCATCTTCCTGCCTGAAGTTCCTCACCCCTGGAACCATTCTCATGAACCTGGGTGGCACGGTGGCACTGCTGTCCCACAGTGCCAGAAACCTGGGTTCAATTCCACCCTCAGATCATTGTCTGCGCAGACTCTGCATGTTCTCCTCGTGTCTGCATGAGTTTCTTCCAAGTGCTTCAGTTTTCTCCCGCAGTCCAAAGATGTGAAGGTTAGTTCAATTAGCCATGATGGTGTGTCTAAAGTCCAGAAGCAAATTCTACTTATGTATTCTTTCACAGAGGTCAGTAGGTTGAAAATTGACTTCTCCAGTGGAGCTAACCTCCACGATGAGATAGGTGCACAGAAATAAATTACTCTTGGAGATGATGGTACAGAAGTTCAAAGGTTCATGTAGAAACAGTGTCAATGAGGGCCAGGCATTTAAACATGGGAACAACTTATTTTGTGTGCAGCTGCTTGATGGATGAAAAGATGAACAGACAGAGTTTTGCAACTGAGGCAGTATGACAGGTCCCACCAGATCACATGATTCCCACCTCTCTGCTCTGGCTTTGACAAAGACTGTATAGCCATTCCTTTGCCTGTGTTACTGAGATTGTTAATGATCCAAGATTAAGTCTCAGTGTGAGGTTGGAAGTTTGTTTATCCAAGCAGCCAAATTGGTTCCAGTTGACCAGCTTTGGCTTATGCTATGTAGACGGCCTTTGTATAATTCCATTTTGAATTTGGTTTCTGCAGCTCACGGGGACTGTTAGCGAACCCTCAGTGATGATGAGATACAGTTTCCTATAATACTACCAAATTGCTCTGTTGTTTTAAGGGTCATAGCCAGACCTGACTTTAGCCATCTTTAAAAGTAATTGTCCAATTTTAGAATTTAGCCAAATAAAGCCAAGGATATTGTTTACATTATTAACTGCTCTCTTAAGGTGGCACGATAGCACAGTGGTTAGCACTGCTGCTTCACAGCTCCAGGGACCTGAGTTCGATTCCCGGCTTGGGTCACTGTCTGTGTGGAGTTTGCACATTCTCCTCGTGCCTGCGTGGGTTTCCTCCGGGTGCTCCGGTTTCCTCCCACAGTCCAAAGATATGCAGGTTAGGTTGATTGGCTATGCTAAAAAATTGCCCCTTAGTGTCTTGAGATGTGCAGGTTAGAAGGATTAGTGGGTAAATATGTAGGGATATAGAACATAGAACATTACATAGAACATAGAACATTACAGCGCAGAACAGGCCCTTCGGCCCACGATGTTGCGCCGACCAGTTACAAAAACAATGACCCACTAGCCTATACCAATCCCTTTTCGTCCATAAACCTATCCAGAGATCTCTTAAACGCCCCCAAACTAGACGCATTTACAACTGCAGCAGGCAGGGCATTCCAATCCTTCACCACCCGCTGGGTAAAGAACCTACCCCTGACATCCGTCCTGTAGCTACCCCCCCTTAACCCCCCCTTTACAGCGCAGAACAGGCCCTTCGGCCCACGATGTTGCGCCGACCAGTTAAAAAGCGATGACCCTCTAACCTAAACCAATCCCTTTCCATCCGTAAACCTATCCACGGATCTCTTAAACACCCCCAAACTAGGCGCATTTACATATGGGAGTAGGGCCTGGGTGGAATTGTGGTTGGTGCAGACTCAATGGGCTAAATGGCCTCTTTCAGTGCTGTAGGGTTTCTATGATGATTAAGCTGACTTGCTATATTCAATGAGTTACACACACATACATTCAGGTCCCTCTGCTTCCGCACCCTTTTAGAATCTCATCTGCTACATTGTCCAGCCATTCCACCACCTTGTCTCTGACTTTCCAACGTTCTACACTAAGTTCCTCATAATTCATAATGCAATACTGTTCAAATTCAGCTGTAGCAAGTGCAAGTATAATCAGGTTGCATCAGCCTATGGAGAGGAATGTGATGACTCTGATCATCAAATCATTGGAAGATTATTGATCCCTCTGGGAAGATCCAGAGGTAAATAACAGACATACATAGAACCATAGAATTATATAATCCCTACAGTGCAGAAGAGGCCATTCAACCCATCAAATCTCCAATGACTCTCTGACAAAGTACCTTGCTCAGGTCCTACTATCCCCCTGCCCCCTCCTTATCCTTACCCATTTCACGTGGCTAATTCCCCTAACCTACACTGCCTGGGATGCTAAGAGGTAATTTAGAATGGCAAATCAACATCCCCTGCATGTCTTTCAACTGTGGGAAGAAACCAGAGCACCCAGAAGAAATCCATGCAGACACAGGGAGAACGTGCAAACTCCACACAGACAGATAGTGGCCTAAGGCTAGAATCGAAACCGGGTCCCTGGCGTTGTGAGGTAGCAGTGTTAACCGCCGTGCCACCATGCCGCACATCCATGACATAATTTTAGCTGGCAAAGTTTAAGTTGCACAGAAAGATCAAATAGCCTGGTCTATTTACTTTGGAGGAAAGATTTTGAGGGAACATCATGCAGAGAATTGATAGTCCATTTGCTAAGTGACATCTTCGTCTTATGGGATCATTACACAGTGGCTTTTTCTTTCGGTGCAATAGCAGAAATGACACTGTAAGAGTATAGCTGGAAAGTATGTGCTGAGCTTGTAATTATTTTCTTTTCAATTTCCAGAGTCTTCAAAAAGACAAGCCCAAATGAGAAGGTTAGTATCTTCAGGCCCTTGTCTGAGGATTTGATTGACATTTTCACTTCTTCTTTTAACATGATGTTGCTGTCGGTTTCTGAACTACACTGCTCCCATTTGTAGTTTGCATTGCTGACTACTTTAATTCTCTTATCCCTCTCCCAGGAAGAAGGTCTGGGGTAGTTTTGACTTTCGCTATAGTGCCTACTAAAGTATAGGATTGTATAGTGATTTACAGTGCTGTATAAAATAACACTTATTTCCATTATCAACAGATCTCACTATATCTGGGAAAGCGGGATTTTGTGGATCATGTTGACACTGTGGACCCAGTTGGTGAGTAGCGTAGCATTTATAAATCACAATGATTGCTTACTATGTGCATGCATTCCGCTGCACAATGTCAACATACACAAGCAATCGCTAAGGAAACTTGACATCACACTTATAAAATTCAACTTAATCAAACAAATTTCCACTCAATCTTGAATTTGAAAACCATTTTTGATGTGGGTGATAAGGGGAAGTATCTGTCTTCTGTACTATACTCCGTTCGTAATCCAGCTTGGCCTATGGATTGCGTATCCAGCACAGTTGGTTGGATACAGTGCAAGGTGCTTCTCTCTGGCAGCTTAGGGAGCAGCACGGTCACACAGTAGTACTCTCTCACAGTGCAAGGGACCTGGGTTCGATTCCCAGCGTGTGTCACTGTCTGTGCGGAGTCTGTATGTTCTCCCTGTGTCTGTGTGGGTTTTCTCTGGTGTCCTCTCACAATCCAAAAGATGTGTGGGTTAAGGTGCATTGGCCGTGCTAAATTCTCCATCAGTGTACCTGAACAGGCACTGAAGTATGGCCACTAGGGGATTTTCACAGTAACTTAATGTAAGCCTACATGTGACATGAATAAATAAACTTTAACCTCTTAAAGATGCATACAGGCTTTTCTGCATTTTTAAAGTGGTGCAAATTTAAATAATTTCAAAACTTTTGCGTTTTTTTGCTATCAAGGGCTGTGTTATATTACTGTAAACCTACTTGTGACTATAACACATGGATTGAAAATAAATTGGTCTATAACTGTAAGCTTCTTTAGGATCCATGCCACGTTTGGAGCTTGCAATGATCTTAACCTTCCACCAAAATAATGGTGGTGAGTCTAGAAGGTGCTGCTTAAGAGGCCTTGGTGAGTTCCTGCAGTACATCCTATGGATGGCACACACTGCTGCCATTCTGCACCAGTGGTAGAGGGAGTAAATGTTTGTGGAAGGAATGCCAATCAAGTGGGCTCTTTGTCCTGCATGGTGTCAAGTTTTTTGAGTGTTGTAGGAGCTGCGCTCATCCAGCTAATGCACTTGCGGGCTGCTACAATTCATCTTGGCAGAGTCCAGGCAGACAGGACAACCTTGCCATCAGCACTATGTAACCAGCTGCAAAATATATGCGTGCTGATGCTGGTTGGGCTATGTTGTGATGGAAATCAATCAGCCTGCACTAAAATCACACACACTGAGAATGGTTAATTGGGCAATGTTCCCAGCGTCCTCAGTGCCTGTGGACCCAACTGTTGGTAAACACTTTGATGAGTTAGACAATAGTAAAGAAACAATGGGTAATTCTTGCAAATGTTTTGGGAAATTAAATATTTTAATTTCTGTATCACAGCGAGGACAATAAATTGATTGAAATACATTTATTTTGAAAGCTTTCGGCAAAATATCATCCAAAGTTGGCCTGATCCTAATTGCAGCAAGGAGTAAGGGGTGGCATGGTGGCACAGTGGTAAACACTGCTGGTTCACAGCACCAGGGACCTGGGTTCAATTCCAGCCTCGGGTGGCCGGATCTGTGTGGAATTTGCATGTTCCCCCCATGTCGGTGTGGGTTTCCTCTGCGTAGTCCAGTTTCCTCTTACAGTCCAAAGATGTGCAAGTTTAAGGGAGGTGATGACCTAGTGTTATTATCACTAAACTATTAATCCAGAAATTGAGTTATTGTTTTGGGGACGTGGATTCGAATCCCGCCATGGCGGTTGGTGGAATTTGAATTCAATAAATAAAAGATATCTGGAATTATGAACCTACTGATGACCGTGAAACCATTGTCAATTGTCAGAGAAACCCATCTGGTTCACTAATGTCCTTGAGGGAAGGAAATCTGCCGTCCTTACCCGGTCTGGCCTACATGTGACTCCAGAGCCGCAGCAAAGGGGTTGACTCTCAGGCAACTAGGGATGGGCAATAAATGCTGGCCAGTCAGCGATGCCCATATCCATGAATGAATAAGATAAAAGGTTAGACTGATTGGCCATGGTAAATTGATCATAGTGTCAGGGGATTAGCAGGGTAAATATGTGGGGTTGCAGGATTAGGGCCTGGGTGCGATTGTGATTGGTGCGGAGTCAATGGACTGAATGGCCTCATTCTGCACTGTAGGGACTCCATGATGATTGATGAAGTTTTAGCGAATAGATTGTAATTAACTTGGTATTTTAAAAGTTGTACTGATTTATTTCTTTCAGATGGCATGTTGCTGCTTGATCCGGAGTATCTTAAGGACAGGAAAGGTAAAGAGACTGTGTTGGCATGTTTTACTTTCCATGTTTTGACTAATCAGCTGGTTCTGCAATACCTCCAAAGAACATGTTGCCACTGGCCTCAGCATTACCTTCTTCCTTCATATTGTTTCTCCTGCTAAATCCAGTGTTTTGTTGCCACTCTGTGACCCAGTGGTGGCAAAATATTGATGAAAAATGGCTAAACGCTTATGTGATTTTGGTCAGTCACGGCGGCTGCCATCAAGGTAAATTATTTTCCTAGTCATTTACGGAATGTGGACGCCACTGGCTAGGCCGGCACTTATTGCCCATCCTCTAGTTGCCCTTGAGAAGGTGGTGGTGAGCCGCCTTTTTGAACCACTGTAGTCCCTGAGGTGTAGGTGCACCCACGGCGCTGTTAGTGTGGGAGTTCCAGGATTCTAACCCCATGACAGAGAAGGAAATCAGGATGCTGAGTGACTCTAGGGGAAATTCCAGGTGGTGATGTCCCCAGATACCTTCTGCCTTTGTCCTTCTAGATTATAGTGGTCATGCATTTGGAAAGCGCTATCTATGGAGCCTTGGTAAGTTCCTCCATTGCATCTTCAAAGAGTACATGTGGCTGCCACTGTCATTGGTGATGGAAGGAGTGGATGTTTATGAAAAGGGTGCCAATCAAAGGGGCTGCTTTTTTCTGGATGGTGTCAAACTTCTGAAGCGTTGTTGAAGCTTCACTCATCCAGGCAAGTGGACAATATCCCATCACAGTCCTGACTTATACCTTCTAGATGGTGGATAGGCTTTCAAGAGTCAGGAGACCTGCTCTCACAGCCACAGTATTTACATGGCTTTCCAGTTCCATTTCTGGTAAATGGTAACCCCCAGGATATTGATCGTGGGGGTTTCAGCAATGGTGATGCCATTGAATGTCAAGGGGTGATGGTTAGATCCTCTCCTGTTGGACATGGTCATTACCTGGCACTTATGTGACACTAATGTTACTTGCCACTTGTGAGCTCAAGCCTGGATATTGTCCACGTCTTGCTGCATTTGGACATGGATATGGACATACTTAATTGTCTGCCGAGTCACGGATGGTGTTGAACATTGTGCAGTCACAAGCGAACATCCCCATGTCTGACCTTATGATGGAAGGAAGGTCATTGATTGTTAGAGGAATTTGAAATACCCTGGGATTTAAACACAGATAAAGACTATTAGAATCCTGGGATTTAAAACACTAACAAAAACTATTAAAAAGGAGTGACAGAGTGGATTAACTTAGGATGCGAATTTCAGACTGCCTTACAGATATATTTCACAAAGGTATTGTCGGTATAGAAACACATATAACCACAGTTAGAGGAGTTAGACGTATATTTTTCAAAGCATATTATTGAACAGGCATACATCTTGGCTAATGGCACAGGGATCTAAGGCATCATGGGAAATACGTCATTAAAGTGAACCACATTCCTAATGACAATATACCCACAGAAACATAACTTTCAACAGCATGGATACCAGGCAGTTCATTGAATGAGGCATTCAGTCAGCAAGGACAAGCTAGTGGTTCCAGATAGCTCAATGAATAGGCAGAGTCTTCAATTAGATAAGATAGTCTAGAACTGGCAATAGGTAGCCATGGGAAAGTCAGACAGAAATAACTAGAACTTCCTGTCCCCATATTGTCAGAGAATATCTGTAATTAGGCAAGGTATATGACATTTACTAATGATTATTGACCTGCAGTAATGATGATTTGCTCATGGTGAGGGTGGGTAAAATATCTTTTGGAAAATGTATAATCGTAATACCATTATGATGTAACTTCAGAGAAGTGTTGGATCACCCAATCCTTCTCTCCCAGCGTGCATTCATCAGTAAAGAATGTCTTTTACTGGGATATTGTGGTCATGGGTCTTTGTAATAACCTCTGAAAAACACCCTATATTGATGAAGCAGCTGAAGGTGGCAGGGCGTAGGACATTACCATGGAAATCTCCTGCAAAAATGTCATGGAGCTGAGATTATTGACCTCCAATGACGACAACCATCATTCTTTGTCCCAGGTATGACTCCAAACATTGGTGCATTGGTAAGCTTTCCTCTTGATTTCCATTGACTCCAGTTTTGCTAGGGCTCCTTGATACCATATGCTGCCTTGAAGTCAAGGATAGTCACCTCTGAAGTTCAGATCTTTAGTCTGTGCTTGAACCAAATCTATAATGATGATCGAGAGTAGACTTATGGGGTAGTAATTGACCGGGTTGAGTTTGTCCTGTTTTTTGTGTACAGGACATACTTGGGCAATTTTCCACATTGCCAGGTGGATGCCAATGTTATAGCTGTCCTGAACAGCTTGGCTGAGGGCTCAGCAAGTTCTGGAGCACAAGTCTTCAGTACTATTGTCAGAATTTTGTCAAGGCCCATAGCCTTGGAAATATCCAATGCCTTCAGCTGTTTCTTGAGATCATGTGGAGTGAATCGAACTGGCTGAAGACTGACATCTGTAATGCTGGGGACCTCCGGAGGAGGCCGAGATGGGTCATCCACTTAACATTTCTGGCTGCAGATTTTTGCGAGCCCTTCAGCCTTATCTTTAACACTGATGTGCTGGGCTCCCCTATCGTTGAGAACAGGGATATTTGTGGAGCCTCTTCCACCAGTAAGTTTCTTAACTGTCCGCCATCATTCATGACTGGATGTGGCACCACTGCAGAGCTTAGAACTGATCTGTTAGCTCCTGAACTCCTTCAGCCAATCTGAAAACCTGCCAGCTGGGTAAGGTAAAATTCTACCTTCTGTGTCGTAACCTGAGCAATTGCAAATCTCAAGCAGGTTCAACTGTAGACTTAATACTAAAGCAACGAATCCCCATTTACGTTGTAAATTGTTCTGCAACCTGCCAGTTTGTATTGGTCAAGTATTGAGCCAGCCCTAGGTTTGTTGTCAATGTTAATCTCTATGACCAGAACTGTCTTTGATTTCTACTTGATAAAATCAGTTCTTATCTATATTGTAGAAGAATACACCTTAAAACCTGCATGTTTGATCAAGTTTGTTGGTATCCCTTCATGTGGTTTGATGTTGCACCATGTCTGTTAATGACTTGAGTTAGATCTATTTTGGTAAAGAGGCTATATATACAAAAGCCATCAATCCCACAAGTGTAACTCCCAATAAGGTAAAGTATTCTTAATTCACTTGTTTCCAAATTCTCTTTTTCCCTATTTCAATAGCTTATGTGACATTGGCATGTGCATTCCGATATGGGCATGAAGATTTGGACGTCATGGGCCTTAGTTTCCGAAAGGATATTTATTGTGAAACGATCCAGGTCTATCCACCCGTCGCAGACAACAAGAAGCCACTGACTCCACTGCAGGAGAGACTGGCTAACAAACTGAAAGAGAACTGCTACCCTTTCATCTTCCAGGTGTGACTGTAATGATTCCCTCTTGCTATCAAACACAGGGAAACGCGGGTTCCAATAATAGCTCTTGAGGTGGGGAGAGAGGAGGGGAGACAAGATGCCTATAATTACTGGGGTCCCAGATGTCCAGCTGGAATTAGTCGTGGGACATCTTTTACCTGTTTGCTGAGAAGAATGGGGAGAGATTTTCCCCAAAATACTAATTGCCCAAGGGGTGGGAAAACGGGAGAATTTTGGACATTTTTAGTGGGATGGATTCACGTGGTATGGTGTGGGGGGAGGGGGAGGTGGCTAATCCCGCATGAGAGGCCTGAATTAGCATGCTGAGTGGGCCACTGTACATGCCTTGTGCATGAGTTGCAAAAACCCAGCCTGCAGGTGCAGCAGGTGGTCAGGAAGGCGAATGGGTTGCTGGCCTTCATAGCGAGGGGGATTGAATATAAAAGTAGGGAGGTCTTGCTGCGGCTGTATAGGGCACTGGTGAGGCCGCAGCTGGAGTACTGTGTGCAGTTTTGGTCGCTGCACTTACGCAAGGATATTTTGGCCTTGGAGGGAGTGCAGAGGAGGTTTACTAGGCTGATTCCGGAGTTGAGGGGATTGAACTATGAGGAGAGGCTGAATAAACTAGGCTTGTACTCGTTAGAGTTTAGAAGAATGAGGGGAGATCTCATTGAGACGTATAAGATGTTGAATGGGATGGATAGGATAGAGGTGGAGAGACTCTTCCCGCTCAGAAAGGACAGTAGGACTAGAGGGCACAGCCTCAAGATAAAGGGGGGGTGGTTTAGAACGGAGTTGAGGAGGAACTTCTTCACTCAAAGGGTGGTGAATCTCTGGAATTCTCTGCCCGTTGAAGTGGTG
This sequence comes from Carcharhinus amblyrhynchos, assembly GCF_965287045.1. Taxonomy (NCBI): domain Eukaryota; kingdom Metazoa; phylum Chordata; class Chondrichthyes; order Carcharhiniformes; family Carcharhinidae; genus Carcharhinus; species Carcharhinus amblyrhynchos. The sequence goes on from NC_137327.1 coordinate 131,662,316, forward strand.
GAGGCTGCCTCGCTAAATATTTTTAAGACACGTGTTGATAGGTTTTTGATAGGCAAGGGGATTAAGGGTTATGGGGAGAGGGCGGGAATGTGGAACTGAGCCACGACAGATCAGCCATGATCTTATTGAATGGCGGGGCAGGCTCGAGGGGCTAGATGGCCTACTCCTGCTCCTATTTCTTATGTTCTTATGCCCTGACCTGCCAGGGCCACTGCAATGTCCACCTCCCCCACATCACAGGCTCCCAATCATTGGTTTCCCGCTCTCCGACTTCCCGATGACTTCCCCACCTCCCCCTCCCCACCCCCCCCAAGCCTGGGGCAGCTCCCCATTGCCAGTTTTGACCCCCTCATCCCTGCGTGGCCCACATGATCCTTGCCCCGCAACCAAGGGAACCTCAGATCGCACTCCTCCCTCCCTCTCTCACCAATCTCTAATGTAGAGTGTGCAGCTGTCACACAACCCCCACCTCTCTCCCCCCCACAACCACCACCATCGATTGTCCCCCGAGTAGGTCCCACCCCTTTGGCACTGCCTGATGCCCAGTGTGCAATGTCAGGGTGCCAGGCTGGCACTGCCAGGGGCCATACCATCTCAGGCTTGTTAATGATGTGAAAATGATGATATCCATATAGCAATCAGCCTCACCTGATTTCTGGTGCGAGACTGAATACATTGAAAAGAAGAGCCTGGGAGAGCCGTGGTCAAATGGATGCTGGTCGCAACTTCCATTAATGTTCCCCGTTGATATTTCCTGGCCAGCTCACTACTCAAGCAGCACAGCAAGTTGGAAGAATCACGCTTATAACCTTTCAGTGCTGGGATAATTCAAGTAAATCTTTTCTTTAGCACCTTTTCTAATGCCTCTACGTCATTTTATGATATGGACACCACAATTGTGATCCAAGTACGATTTGGCAAGATTTTAGACAAGTTTAGCACAACCTCGATTCTATGCTTCAGGAAATCAACCCCAGTGCTTTGTTAATTTTATAGCTTTAGTAAATGGTACTGCACCATCTCTGTGAATCTGCACAAGTTCCCTCTGTCCCTCTGCACCATTTAAACTCTTTGATCTGGGTCTTAGCCTGGAAGTGAGTCTTGTGCATTGAGGGTGGCGTTGGTCACTGAGACAGGATATGCCTGCTTTCAGTGGGCGTCCTACCCACAGGCAGGAGAATCTGACAGGGTAGAGGAATCTGGTGTTGAATTTCTCTGAGAGCGGGTGATAACAATGAAAGAAACCTCGGGGAGGAATCAGATGACGAGGGGATTCCGGATTGTGGCAGATCAGATGCTTATCCATGGGCCTGTGTTGAGGGGGCAGGGGTGGGATTTGTGGACATTATCCCGCTAAACTGCCCAGCGAATAAAAGTAGAAGGAATGTCAGGCTTTATTCTAATATTTAAATACTAACCCTCTCCCTGCCAGAGGGTTGTCTCTGATTCTTATCCTGCCTCAGTTGAAACAAGAATTGGGTGGTTTCAGGATGAGTTCAGTGTCTTTTCCAGGTTTTCTACATTTTAATGTGGGCCTGACCCCAGCCCAGCCTGTCACTGAGAGCATAAGACTCAGCCAATGTTTTCTGAGGGGTATATAGAATCATATAATGGTTATGATATAGGAGGAGGCCATTCAGCCCAAAGTGCGTTTTGTATTCATAGAACATAGAACATAGAACACTACAGAGCAGAACAGGCCCTTCGGCCCACGATGTTGCGCCGACCAGTTAAAAAAAAACAATGACCCACTAACCTAAACCAATCCCTTTTCGTCCATAAAGCTATCCACAGATCTCTTAAACGCCCCCAAACTAGACGCATTTACAACTGCAGCAGGCAGGGCATTCCAATCCCTCACCACCCTCTGGGTAAAGAACCTACCCCTGACATCCGTCCTATAACTACCCCCCCTTAATTTAAAGCCATGCCCCCTCGTGCTAGCTTTCTCCATCCGAGGAAAAAGGCTATCACTGTCCACCCTATCTAAACCTCTAATCATCTTATATGTTTCAATAAGATCCCCTCTTAGCCGCCTTCTTTCTAGCGAAAACAACCCCAAATCCCTCAGTCTCTCCTCATAGGACCTCCCCTCCATACCAGGCAACATCCTGGTAAACCTCCTCTGCACCCTCTCCAAAGCCTCCACGTCCTTCCTGTAATGTGGGGACCAGAACTGCACACAGTACTCCAAGTGCGGCCGCACCAGAGTTGTGTACAGTTGCAACATGACGCTGCGACTCCTAAATTCAATCCCCCTACCAATAAACGCCAAGACACCGTATGCCTTCTTAACAACCTTATCTACTTGATTCCCAACTTTCAGGGATCTATGTACACATACACCTAGATCCCTCTGTTCATCCACACTATTCAGAGTCCTCCCGTTAGCCCTATACTCGACACATCTGTTATTCCTGCCAAAGTGAATTACCTCACACTTCTCCGCATAAAACTCCGTCCGCCACCTCTCGGCCCAGCTCTGCAACCTGTCTAAGTCTCCCTGCAAACTATGACACCCTTCCTCACAATCTACCACACCTCCGACTTTGGTGTCATCAGCAAATTTACTAATTCACCCAACTATACCCTCATCCAGATCATTAATAAAAATTACAAACAGCAGTGGCCCCAAAACAGATCCCTGAGGCACACCACTCGTAACCGAACTCCATGACGAATATTTACCATCAACCACCACCCTCTGTCTCCTATCTGCTAGCCAATTCCTGATCCAATTTCCTAGATTACCCTCAATCCCATACATCTGCATTTTCTGCAGAAGCCTACCATGGTGGACCTTATCAAACGCCTTACTAAAATCCATATATACCACGTCAACTGCCTTACCCCCATCCACCTCTTTGGTCACTTTTGGTCTTCCTACCAAAATGTACTGCCTCACACTTAACGTTCATTTGCCATTCACAAGCCTGCTGTGCACATTTATTAAAGTCTTTCCATTTGTCACAGTAAACATTAACCACATCCTGTTGTCATATGCCATTGAGCAGCATGATAGCACTTGAAGGGAAGCATGTCATGCAATCAAGTCTCAGTTTCACTTTGATCTGTAAGCAGAACACAGCACATACAGCTCTGCTGTTGATGTCTTCAAGCTCTCTAACCATGTATATCCATTCTCATGTGCCTAGTTTAAATAAATGAATGCACAACATGTTCTCCTCATCCTGTATGAGTGACTTGTGCCTTTATATCATTGTAAGAACATGACACATCACAATATCTATAACGTGTTACAACTAGATAAGCACATTTTTAAAGGAGTAAATTGCTTCAACTTCCTCTTACCACATCTGAAATAACTCAGAGATTGGTGTAACTTCACCAAATTTAGATTTATTTACATAGTGAGTAACACTCAGAGAAGTACTTCCTCGTCCAGAGTATAAACCCCGAGTGGCAGTAAGTCTGACACTCACATTATGTACACTTGTAGGGTTCCCTGATTGAACAAGTCCTAACTGCCATAATCAGGGAGCTCATATTCTAAGAGGTTCACATCATGGGCCTCACTGAAGTCATTGCAACATGTCTTCTACTTTGTGTGGGAACTGGTACCTTGTCACTCATTATTGTACTCAAGGCCTGTTAAAATCTGAGCAAAATGAATATTTACATCCACCTTATCTATGTCCCTAAGCATTTTAATCTTCCCTTCTTTGGTTAAGACAAGTTTAACTCTGTAATCCTCCACTTACAGATACATAGAAACTACAAGCAGGAGTAGACCATTTGGCTCTTTGAGCCTGCTCTGCCATTCATTTTGATCACAGCTGATCATCAAATTCAATACCCTTCTCCCCATATCCCTTGATTCCTTTAGCCTCAAGAGCTACGTCTAATTTCTTCTTGAAATCCGACAATGTTTTGGCCTCGACTACCTTCGGTGGGAGTGAATTCCACACATTCACCACCCACTGAGTGAAGAAATTTCTCCGTGCCTCAGTTCTAAATGGTTTATCTTTCACCCTCAAACTATGACCCTTAGTTCTGGACTCCCCCACCATCAGGAACATTGTTTCTGAATCTACCCTGTCTATTATAGCTGGTGAGGGTTTTCATTTTCAAAAATAGCCTTGTTGTCACAAGATAGTGCCAATTAAAATGAGCTAGACGTTATTCTATAGCACCAACATCATATTGATATGTGTGTTGCTTTGCAATAATTAATATCTCCGTAGATTCCTGCGAACCTGCCCTGTTCAGTCAGTCTGCAGCCAGGAGCAGAAGATCACCGGAAGGTAAACATACATTTTCTCTCCTGGGAACTTAGGTTGGATGAAAATAGAGCATTCCTATTGATAATAAGGGGAGGCGTAGGCCTAGTAGTATTTTCATTAGATTATTAATCCAGAAACTCAACTAATATTCTGGGAGACCCGGGTTCGAATCCTGCCATGGCATATGGTAGAATTTGATTTAAAAAAAAATCTGGAATTAAGAATCTACTGATGACCGTGAAACCATTGTTGATTGTCAGGAAAACCCATCTGGTTCACTGATGTCCTTTAGGGAAGGAAATCTGCTGTCCTTACCTGGTCTGGTCTACATGTGACTCTTGACATGCTTGACTCTCAATTGCCCTCGGGCAACTGCAGATGGGTAATAAATGTTGGCCAGCCAGCAATACCAATGCTCCACGAATGAATAAAAAAAAATTAGAGATTGTGGGACGAGGATGCAAATTGGGGAAGTTTTTAACTTCCATCTGCTGTAGTGGCTGCACCTCCTTCTTAATGTCAGCATCAAAAAGTCTTAACCATTATCATTGAACCATCAGGTGGGCAACACGACAGCTCAGTGACTATCACTGTTTGCTGTGCAGATACGTGGATTTGGGCCGGTGTCTGCGGGAGTTTGCACATTCTCCCCGTGATTGCGTGGGTTTTCTCCGGGTGCTCCGGTTTCCTCCCACACCCCAAAAAACGTGCTCTTAGGCTGATTGGTGTAACAAATTGTCCCTAAATTAGTCCCCCCTCAATCTTCCCCAATAGGTGTAGACAAATGTCATGGGTAGAGGAGGGAACTCATAATGTTAAATGATGGCGTGGGCTTATTGGGCCGAAGGGCCTGTTTCCCGTGCTGTGTTGTTCTTTGTTTGTTCTTTGTTATCGTTTGACTGTAAATTCCGTAGAGAGGCTCCACCATAGCTCCAGCATATTGGTCAGATGGCATACCAAACTGGTCGGCAGGTTGGGTCTGGAAATACGGGTGTGGTGGAGCAGGAGGGGGATGAGTGTGATGAGCGAATGGGATGCTGGCCTTCATCGCGAGGGGGATTGAATATAAAAGTAGGGAGGTCTTTCTGCGGCTGTATAGGGCATTGGTGAGGCCGCAGCTGGAGTACTGTGTGCAGTTTTGGGCGCCGTACTTGCGCAAGGATATTTTGGCCTTGGAGGGAGTGCAGAGGAGGTTTACTAGGCTGATGCCGGAGTTGAGGGGGTTGAGCTATGAGGAGAGGCTGAATAAATTAGGCTTGTACTCGTTAGAGCTTAGAAGAATGAGGGGAGATCTCATTGAGACGTATAAGATGATGAATGGGATGGATAGGATAGAGGTGGAGAGACTCTTCCCGCTCAGAAAGGACAGTAGGACTAGGGGGCACAGCCTCAAGATAAAGGGGGGGGCGGTTTAGAACGGAGTTGAGGAGGAACTTCTTCACTCAAAGGGTGGTGAGTCTCTGGAATTCTCTGCCCGTTGAAGTGGTGGAGGCTGCCTCGCTAAATATTTTTAAGACGCGGGTTGATGGGTTTTTGATAAGAGAGGGGATTAAGGGTTATGGGGAGAGGGCGGGAATGTGGAACTGAGCCACGACAGATCAGCCATGATCTTATTGAATGGCGGGGCAGGCTCGAAGGGCTAGTTGGCCTACTCCTGCTCCTATTTCTTATGTTCTTATGTGAAGCCAAAGAGTGCGAGGTCAAGTCTGGGGGTCTGGGGGGGTTGTTGGGAGGGGAGGAGAAAAGGTTGAGAGAGATGAGGGTGAGGTCAGGCCTGGGGCAGTGGGTGACGGCGGGGAGGAGGAGAAGGGAGATAAGCGTCAGGTCGGGTCTGAGGAAGCAGGTGAGGATGAGGGGGTTAGAGGGGAGATGAAGGTGAGGTCAGGTCTAGGGCACTGGGTGAGGATGGGAGAAGGGAGATGATGGTGAAGTTGGGTCTGGGGCAGTGGATTAGGGTGGGGGCTGGAAAAGGGAGATGATGGTGAAGTTGGGTCTGGGGCAATGGGTGAGGGTGGGGAAGGGGAGTGATATGATGAGGGTGAGGGTGTTGATTTTGGACTGAGGATTTTCCTGGTCCAAGTGAAAATTTCCCTGAACCATTCCAGAGCAGCCTCGAGCTGTTCCCTTACGGGTCACAAACTGATGGACTTTGCGCAGCACTGTCACCACCTCATCGTTCCTGAAAACTGGCCCCAAACTTGCCTAATGAAGCAGCAGCAGCCACCCCTCCCCACCCCAGTTCCGGCAGACAAATTGTTCCCCCAGTTTTAACCCTGAAGGAAAGTTCCATCAGGCAGACATTGGGCAGAGCACAGCCCAGGCATTTCCTTTCAGTCTCCCCCATCCCTCGCCACTCCCCCACCTACCCCTGCCACACAGTCCCCCCACCCCACCCAACCCTGGGAGCTACACTGGGCCAGTGCACCCCCGACAGTCTCCCCTTGATAGCTTCATGTTTTTGAAAAGCTGTTGTAAACTGCTTACTGATTGTAAGCGTGCGGGACCATGTGGCAGGGAATCCCACTGATCTTACTGAAATTTACTCAAATGTATCAAGGGTGGGAAGCTCAGTTAGTCAGCAGCAAGAGGCCAGGGAAAATCGTACAATGAGGAATTTGCTGACTAGTATCTCATTTTCCATTTCTTGCTGGATTTTGCACTCACATTGCCATCATGGCTTAAGTCTTCAGCCTTTGTGTCCACCGTAAACCAGGGAAAATCATTGCCAGTGTTGTTACAAGCCTCGGTCATTCGATGGAGAGATCATTGCCTGTGCCCACAACCTGAAGCTACGGCAAGCCTTTGTCCCATGAATATTTCCAGCAAGCCACATATTCCGGACAGTTTTTGAACTATCACTTTATTTGTGGTGGGGTTGTTTCAGACACTGGAAGTCTCTGATCCATTTTCATAAATTTATAAGCTATAGGAGTGGAATTAGGCCATTCAGCCCCTTGAGTCCACTCTGCCATTCGAGCATGCCTGATATGCTCCTCATCTCCATTTTCCTGCCTTCTCCCCATCACCCTTCAAACCGTTACCAATTAAAAAGCTCTCTAACTCCTCCTTAAATTTACTCATAGAATCTCTACAGTGCAGAAAGAGGCCATCTGGCCCATCAAGTCAGCACCGACCACAATCCCACCTAGGCCTCACCCCCATATCCCCACACATTTATCCACTAATCCCTCTAACTTATGCATCTCAGGGCACTAAGTGGCAATTTTAGCATGGCCAATCAACCTAACCCGCACATCTTTGGACTGTGGGAGGAAACCGGAGCACCCGGAGGCAACCCACGCAGACACAAAGAGAATGTGCAAACTCCACACAGACAGTGACCCGAGCCAGGAATCAAACCCAGGTCCCTGGAGCTGTGAGGCAGCAGTGCTAACCACTGTGTTACCGTGCTGCATTGTCCCAGCATCTACTGCACTTTGGACTAGCGCGTTCCACGGATTCATAACCCTTTGGGAGAAGTAGTTTCTCCTCAACTCTGTTTTAAATTTGCTACCCCTTATCCTATCCCCTTATACCCCTTTCGTCCTAGAATGCCCCACAAGAGGAATCATCTGCTCCACATTTACTTTATCCAGGTCTTTTATCATCTTGTATACCTCAATTTGATCTCCCCTCATTCTTCTAAATTCCAGAGAGTGTCGGCCTCAACTGTTAGCTAGTTTTCTTTGTTGGGAATGTCCGTGAAAATTATGCATGAGCTTTCCCAAGGAAACCACAGAGCAATCAAAGAGACCTGGGTGAACCATGTAAACAGCATACTGTGGTGGAACAACTGTCAGAAATGCATGCTTTCTCTTTCCTTCATTTTCCCATTCCAATATTCCCCTGTCCTTCTGGTGTTATCCTGGGTTTCAGTTCTAAGAGCACTAATCAGTCACCAAATATACTGTCCGAGTTACATACAACCTCTGACACCAAGCCAGCCTTTTCCTGCCTGTGGGGCGGGTGGGACCAGAGATACGCCCAGGGACATAGAATCATAAAATGGTTACAGTGCAAACGCAGGCCATTCGGCCCACTCTGTCTGTGCTGGCAGGCCTCAAAAGCAACTCAGCTCTCCTTCACCCTCACACTCTCCCTTTAACCTGCAGTTATTTTCTCTTCAGGTCCTGAACCAATACTCCTTTCGGAAACTTTGAATCTGCCGGCACCATATTCTCAGCAACGCATTCCATATCCAATGGGTAAAAAAAAAACCTTCTCCTGGTGTCACCAGGCACCTTCAATTCATCTCTTCCAATTCTTGACCCTTCCACCATAAAATGTGTCCATGAGGAAATGCAAAGTTTTCATGTCACAAGTAGGCTTACATTAACACTGCAATGAAGTTACTGTGAAAATCCCCAAATCGCCACACTCTGGCACCTGTTCGGGTACACTGAGGGAGAATTTAGCACGGCCAATGCGCCCAACCAGCACATCTTTTGGACTGCGAGAGGAAACCCGAGCAACTGGAGGAAACCCTCGGGATGAGCATTAAATGCTGGCCAGCCATTGATACCCACGTCCCACGGATGAATAAAAAAAGCCCACACAGACACAGGGAGGACATGCAAGCTCCACACAGTCAGTAACCCAAGCTGGGAATTGAACCTGGGTCCCTGGTGCTGGGAGGCAGCAGTGCTAACCACCACGCCACCATGCCGCTGAATATAACTCTATTGAAAATGGGGGAGACATGTCTGCCGTTAGGAAGGAATTAGGCATCTTTCCTCGGAGTGTGATCCTTTGCAGTGAACAGCTCAGCAGCGCTGCACAAAGGGCAACACCACCACCTACTGATCAGGCAGAAAAGTAACAATTCTGTCCTGTGTGGGTGAGAGAAAAAGAGGATGATTCCCCTTTAAAGGGAGCGAGCATTAATCCCTTGCATTTATTCTTCTGCTTTGAAGTAGGCTTATCTCTGGGTTTGAGTGACAGAATGGTGGCAGTCTTGAGAACATCTAGTCTTTACTATCCGGTAACATTCGGCATGGTCTGCCTGTTTTACAATTGAAAGGATGTCTGCAGAATACATTCTACCCACCAGGGATTTTTTTTGCTGCTGCAAAGTAAAGTGAAGAGCTAATTCCAGCTCCTATTTTATGAAGTGTGCTGGCAGGAAGCACGCTAATATAGTCCACTGTAGAATCCCTACAATGCAGAAAGAAGCCATTCACCCCTTCAGGTCTGTACCAACCCTAAGCAGAGCATCCCATCCAAGCCCTATCCCAGTAACCCCACACATTTACCACAGCTAATTCTCCCTAACCTACACATCCTTGGGACACCAAGGGGCAATTTAATATGGCAAATCCAGCTAACCTGCACATCTTTGGACTGTGGGAGGAAACCGGAGCACCCAGAGGAAACCCACACAAACACGGGGAGAATGTGCAAACTCCACACAGGCAATGACCTGATGCTGGAATTGAACCCAGGTCCCTGACGCTGTGAGGCACTGTGTTTCCCATATCATGGCATCTGTCTGTTCCCATAACCCCATGTATTTACCCTACTAGCCCCCCTGACACTAAGAGGCAATTTAGCATGGCCAATCCACCTAACCTGCACATCTTTGGACTGTGGGAGGAAGCTGGACCACGCAGAGGAAACCCACGCAGACACGGGGAGAATGTGCAGACTCGGCACAGACAGTGAGCTAAGGCCAGAATTGAACCCAGTTCTCTGGCACTGTGAGGCAGCAGTGCTAATCACATGAAGGATTCCTGTCACTAACACATAGAACCTATTGCCAGCAGGTATCTATAATAGCTAATGTGTCAGAAATATCAGAACATAAGAAATAGGAGCAGGAGTAGGCCATCTAGCCCTTCGAGCCTGCCCCGCTATTCAATAAGATCATGGCTGATCTGAAGTGGATCAGTCCCACTTTCCCGCTTTCTCCCCATAACCCTTAATTTCCCTGTCTGTCGGAAACGTGGTCCTGTGTCATGGACCCTCTCGTCAAGATTTCTCTAAAATTCAGGCAAGTGCAAAAGCACACCAAGCATCATTTAAAGTTGTTTCTTAAGTTAAGGGTTGTGGATGTCACCAGCTGGGCCAGCATATGCTGCCCTTCCTTCTTTGCCCTTGAACTGAAGGGCTTGCTGGGCCACTTCAGAAGGAATTTAAGAGTCAACCAAATGGCGGTGGGTCTGGTGCCACATGTATCATAGAGTCCTTACAATGCAGAGGGAGGCCCGACAGCCCATTGAGACTGCACCAACTATAATTCCACTCAGACCCTATCCCTGTAACCCCACGAATTTACCCTGCTAATCCCCGTGATACTAAGGAGCAACTTAGCACGGCCAATCCATCTAACCAGCACATCTTTAGACTGTGAACAAAGAACAAAGAACAATACAGCACAGTAGCAGGCCCTTCAGCCCTCCAAGCCTGTACTGATCATGTGTTCCTAACTAGGCCTTTGTATCCCTCTACTCCCAGTCGGTTTCCTCCCACATAGCCCATGTGAGAGGAAACCGGAGTACCTGGAGGAAACCCACAATGTTAAGTACAAACACCACATAGTTAGTCATCAAAGGCCGGAAGTGAAGCCAGGACCATGGTGCTGTGAGGCAGCAGAGCTCACCACTGTGCCATGCTAGTGTAGGCCAGACCAGGTTAGGATGGCAGATTTCCTTCCCTAAAGGGCACCAGTGAACCAGATGGGTTTTTATGACAATCGACGTCAGTTTAATTCCAGATTTTTTAAAAATTTGATTCAAATTACACTATTTACTAATCCAGTAATAATTCCGCTGTGCCATCACCTCTGGTGCTTGTGACTACTTCTGAAGCGGCTAAATGCACTGCAATGCACAATAATCCAAAATACTCCTCAAATCTCAGCAGAGTTTACATTGTGACAGCAGACTCCCTCAGGAATACACTCAATTACACGGTGTGCAATTTACCCAAATAGCTACAAACAAGAACAAGGGAGTTACAACATCAACATCACAGAAACACGGGTCCAAAATTAAAAATCATTTGGAGTTTGAACGATGGCAAAGTTCCTATACAGGTTGGGCTGGGGGAGGGAGTAAGCAAACGAGAAATTGGGGTCAATTTTGACTTTGTGCAACTGTGGGTTGCCAACCCATCTTCCATCTCTGCTGAATTCCTTCAAAGTACTCCCTGAAAATAAAAGAAAGATCGGGGGAGATGATCTCCAACATGCCTGCACCATTTTTATACTGTCACATTCCAGGTACAGAGCTGTTTTTCTGGTAATTTTTGACATTTCTTTAAAGACTCGGGGTTGGGAAAGGGGGATGGAACTTTTTTTAAAGTTTGAAAGTTATTTTATTAGTGTCACAAGTCAGCTTACATTAATACTGCGATGAAGTTACTGTGAAAATCCCCTAAAAATGGCTACACTCCAGCACCTGTTCGAGGGAGAATTGAGCATGGCCAATTCACCTAATCCAGTGTATTTTTTGGACTGTGGGAGGGAACTAGAGCACCCGGAAGAAACCCACGCAGATATGGGAAGAACGTGCAAACTCCACACAGACAGTTACCCAAAGCGGGAATCAAACCTGGGTCCACAGGGCTGTGGGCAGCAGTGCTAACTACTGTGTCACCATCCCATCTCCACTAACCACACTTCAGAATGTTCCAGTGTAATTTCCAACCCAATTGGTGACGGTTTGGAATGCACTGGGAGACTGGTGGAGGCGGGATTCCTCACATCCTTTAAAAAGTACCTGGATGAGCACTTGGCACATCACAACATTCAAAGCTATGGGCCAAGTGTTGGCAAGTGGGATTAAATGGACAAGTCAAGGCCTTTCATGCGTCAGTGTGGACTCAATGGGCCAAAGGGCCTCCTGCACTGTAGTGTGTCTGTGATTCTGTGAATTGAGGACAAATGAAAGACCCACAGAACATCAAAGTAATTGATTGGCATTTTTGGTGCAGGTGATATTATGGTTGATAACTTACATCTTGTGTGCAACTTGTGTAAGTTACAATCGCTGTAGCAATTTGTAATGCTCCCTTTAAAACATTGAATATGGTTTTGGTGATTTATCCTCCTCCAAAGTAGCTTTAATTAAAATGTCTGTTTCTGTTCCAGACGTGTGGTGTGGACTTTGAGGTGAAAGCATTCTGTGCGGAGAACCTGGAGGAGAAGATTCATAAAAGGCACCTTCACCTTCTAACAATTATCACCATTAGATCAGGATTAGTTGCTTGCTCTAAATATCCCATCTCTTTTTCATTAATCTCAGCTATCTTCTCACACAATCACTCTCTTCATCCATTTCTTGTCCGTTTCAGTTGTCTGTGTAATCCACTAACCTCTCAGCGACTCCCTTGCTTTACTTTGATCTCTTCCACAGCCTCTTGTAGCTGGACTCTGTTAGCTCGCTGCCCGCATACAGGTAGAACCAACAGTGCCATAATGTAGTAGAGTCGGGTACAATTTTGTCTTTTAAAAAACATTTAGACAGTTACATTGGTAAGATGAGTATAGAGGGATAAGGGCCAAATGTGGGCAACTGGAGCTAGCTTAGCAGTAAAAAAAGAGCGGCATGGAGAGGTTGGGCTGAAGGGCCTGTTGCCATGCTGTAAACCTCTATGAGTCTAATAGAGCCAACATTTCAGGTTGGGGTGACCCTTTCTCTGCTGTTGGCACTAGTCTGATCTCTACCAGCCATCTAACCAAATAAATCAACTATCCCGCCTCTCCCTAAGGAGTCTGAGTTGCTATGACAACATACACATACATGTTGACATGCATGTTGTAGCCTGGATATATGAGTAGTGATTGTTGAAGCTCCAATTTCTTTCCATCACAGAGATTTCTCCCATTCTCACCACCATTGATGGATATTGTCTACAAGGATGTTAGTAAGGCATTTGACAAGGACCCACATGGCAGACAGCTCAAAGAAGTACAGGCCCTGGGATATATGATTTGATTCATTATTGTCACATGTATTGGGATACAGTGTAAAGTATTGTTTCTTGTGTGCCATACAGGCAAAACATACCATTCATAGAGTACATAGGGGAGAAGGAAAGGAGAAGGTGCAGAAAATAGTATTGCAGTTACAGATAGAGTGAAGGGAAAGATCAGCTTAATATATGATAGAACCACTGAAATGTCTGATGGCAGCAGGGAAGAAGCTATTCTTGAATATACTGGGGTTTGTTTTCGACTTTTGTATTTTTTTCCCGATGGAAGAAGGTGCAAGAGAATGTATCAGGGATGCGTGGGGTCCTTGATTATGTTGGCTGCTTTTCTGAGGCAGCGGGAAGTATGGATAGAGTCAATGGACAGGAGGCTGGTTTGTGTGATACAGGGTAATGTGGCAAATTGGATCCAAAAGTGCTTGAGTAACAGGAAACACAGGATCATGGACCATGGCTGTTCTTGCAAATGGAAAGCTGCTTCCAGTGGTGTTCCATTGGGCTCAGTGTTGGGACCCTGCTTTTTGCACACTAACAATTTGACCTTGAATGTGGGGAGGGTGGGCGGGAGCACAGTTGGGAAAGTTGCAGGTGAAACAAAAAGTGGCTGTGTAGTGCGTAGTGTAGAGGATCGCCATAAGCTTCAAAATGATATAGATGGGTTGGTGGAGTGGGCAGGAAAATGTCAGAAAGAGTATAATTCTGATAAGTGTGAGATAATAAGGGAGGTCAAACAGTAAAAGAAAATATATAATAAATGGGAGATTTGTACAGAGAAGGTTAGGTGAAAGGTGAAGAGAGAGATCTTGGCGTGTAAGCGCACACATGCCTAAAGGCTGCAGTGCAGCTAGGTAAGATTGCAGACAAGGCATATGGAATGCTCTCCTTCATTGGCAGAGATATAGAATACAAAAGTAGGGATATACTGATGAAACTGTGTCAGACACTAGTGAGGCCATAACTGGGATACGTGCGCAGTTCTGGTCACCACATCATAATAAGAACATAATTGGTCTGGAGAGAGTGCGAATATTTACTCGAACGATACTAGGGCTAGAGAATTGTAGCCACAACGGGAGATTGGCGAGGTTGGAGTTCTTTTCCTTGGAACAAAGAAGGCTGAGGGATAACATTGATGTGTGCAAGATCATGAGGGATAGAGATAGTGTAGATAGGAGAAACTTGTTTCCCTTGGCAGAGGGTTCAAAAACCAGGGGTTTTAGATTCAAGCAGCCAACATAATCAAGGACACCATGCACCCCTCACATATTGTCTTGCACCTTCTTCCATCGGGAAAAAAATACAAAAGGATTAGAGGAAACATGAGAAAAAATATTTTTACACAGAGGCCGGTGGGTGTCTGGAATTCACTGCCTGAATTGGTGTTGGAGGTAGAGAACTTAAAGACTTTTAAGAAATACTTACATTTGTATGCTAAGTACTGGAAGTTGCAGGGCAATGGGCTACGTGCAGGAAGATACAATTAGAAGAGTCTTTAGTGCACAAAGTCAGAGTTCGTTTTCCACCAGTGCCTGCAGTTGTGCCAGACTTCCTGTCCAATCTACGATGGGCAGCATGACGAGAGGTTTTGTGCCACCTCATCTAAAAACCTCTGTAGTGAGAGGCAGCTGCATGGGGCTGACTTTGGCAAGTCATGTTAGTGAAGGCTTCTCTTCTGAAACAGGCTGCGCCGCAGAATCACAGAATCGATACAGCGCACCGGGGCACTACAAACACAGACTGCGAGATAATAATGTGGTGGGATTAAAAATTAAGACATGAGAGACCTGAACAGGCACCCGAGTGTGCCAATTAGTGGAATTTCACAGTAACTTCATTGCACTGTTAATGTAAGCCTTACTTGTGACTAATAGGTAAACTTTACTTTAAAAAAAACAGGCGACACAATGGATAGCACTGCTGCCTCACAGCACCAGGGACCAGGTTCAATTCTGCCCTCAATCACTGTCCGTGTGGAGTTTGCACATTCCCCCTGCGTAGGCATGGGTTTCCTTCAGGTGCTCTTGTTTCCTCCCACACTCCAAAGATGTGCAGGTCAGGTTGATTGGCCATGCTAAATTGACCCACATGTCAGGAGATTAGCAGAGTAAATGTGTGGGGTTGTGGGAATAGGGCCTAGGTGGGACTGTGGTCAGTACAGACTTTGTAAAGCAAGAGAGTTTGGTGAAGGGTCTTCGGTCTCCGCAGGCTTATGACCCCCTTCAAGTTTTTTTTTACTCCCTTTTGCAAATTAATATTGAGTTTGCGGCCACCATTCTTGCAGGGAACACGTTACACAACTCAGTGAATGAAAATATCTCCCACTGGCCCTTTTGCCGATCATCTTAACTATGTGGGGAAGTGCCCACATTTGGGGAGACCTCTATACCCATCGGGGAAAATACCTCGTCTCAAGATGGTGCCCTCTTTTTCTCCCCCTCCCCCCTCACCGCCAGCCTCCCTAACTCAACAAACCACCTCCTTTCCCATTTGCTGGGGTGTCCCACCATACTTCCCACAAAATCTCCAGACGCTTCTTCCTTGGGGTTGCTTATGGTCCCAACAGTGGCCATTATTTTCTGGCGCTGTTGGCTCTTTCGGCTGAAATGTCTTGTTAGCAAAGGTTGGAAGTTCCTCACTGGTCCAACCAAGATTTCACATTGGTGAGGTGCTGACTGACTTTTAAATTGGAAGGTTTGTGATCCATCTCCTCCCCCACCCCCACCCCAAACCACTTACTATCCATCCCAAAGTTATCCTTTTCTTTTTAACAACCCTCTTAACTTGCCTTATCATCTTCTGAGGTTGCCCCAGTTCTCCCTGTTCCTTCACCCACTGTAATTTGAGTTGGCCGGTTAGATAGGATGATTTGACTGTGGTCCTAATAGTGCTATGGTCGTGTGTTTGATTCCTGTACAGGCGCAGCGCAATCAATTGTGCACCTACAGTCCTATTTGGGTTTCTCGTTAGTATCGTGGTTAGTGTCCCTGCTTGTCACGCAGGAGTCTGGGTTTCACTTTCCCACTGTGGGGTATTGTGAAAATTTACAGAGTTGTGCTGGCAGGCATGAACTGCTGTTAAAGAGTCAGTGTTACTCCTGTGGCCAAGTGTTATAAGTCACTGAAGTGGTAGCCCACAAACCTAGACCATTCTCTGGGGTTCCAGGCTCAATTTTCCTTCCATCCCATGGCTGACCAGCAATTTCTCCTGCTCTTACTACCTGCCATTGCCAAATGATTTGATTTAATTTATTATTGTCAAGTGCATTGGAATACACTGAAAAATATTGTTTCCTGTGGACTACAGAGACAAAACATACCATTCATAGAGTATGTAAGGGAGAAGGAAAGGAGAGGGTGCAGAATATAGTGTTACTGTCATAGCTAGGATATAAAGAAAGATCAACCTTATATCTGGTAGGTCCATTTGAAAGTCTGATGGCAGCAGAGAAAAAGCTGTTCTTAAGTACATGATCTTAGACTTTTACATTGACATAGAATCCTACAGTGCAGTAGGAGGCTATTCAGCCCATGAGTCTGCACTGACAACAATCTCATCCAGGCCCCATCCCAATAACCCCATGTATTTACCCTAGCTAGTCTCCCTGATACTAAGGGGCAATTTAGCATGGCCAATCCATCCAACCTGCACATTTTTGGTGTGTGAAAGCAAACCAGAGGAAACCCATGCAGACATGGGGAGAACATACAAATTCCACACAGACAGTAACCCAAGCCAGGAATTGAACCCTGTCCCTGGTGGTGTGAGGCAGCAGTGCTAACCACCGTGCCACTTACTTTTATATCTTTCTCCTGACAGAAGAAGGTGGAAGAGAGGCTGTAGAGAAGAGAGGGGTGTATGGGTTCCTTTGATCATGCCTTCTGCTTTTCCGAAGTAGTGGGAAGTGTAGATAGAGTCAATGGATGGGAGGCTGGTTTGCGTGATGGACTAGGCTTTGTTTGTGACCCTTTGTAGTTTCTTACAGTTTTGGACAGAGCAGGATCCATACCAACCTGTGATACAACCAGAAAGGATGTTTTTTTTTAATCATGCAACTGTAAAAATTGGCAGGAGAATTTACAAATTGACACTCACCCTCTTTAACCACATTATGAATGCACCTTCCTTGACCATCAAGTCCTGGTAGGGCTTCTGGCTCAGAGGCACGGACACCATCCATCGTGCCACATGATCTCTAGCCCTCTCCTGTCTCAACTTAAACATTAAGAATAAGAGCGAAGCATTCTACCAGCAGTTATCTTTGAAAAGGCATGGAGAAAATTATAGGTTGGGTGAAACTTTATAAACTAAATGATAATAATCAAAGCGTGGTTCTCAGTGCTATATGTTTTATTCACCTCAGTGAGTGTGGATGAAGCTTAATGTTATTTCTCTATGGCGTGGTGAAATTTATGAGGCTTTTTTTATGTGGCAGGAATTCAGTGAAGCTGATTATCCGCAAGGTACAGTACGCACCGGAGAAAAGCACAGTGAAGCCCAAAGCAGAAACCACTCGACAGTTCCTCATGTCAGATAAACCCCTGCAACTGGAGGCATCGCTGGGTAAAGAGGTCAGTTCCGATCAGTGAGAAGTCTGACAACATCAAGTTAAAGTCCAACAGGTTTATGGTATCAGTTAATATGGTATATCAGTCAATGGTAGGGCATTGGGAAGAGTTACAGAACAAAGAGATCTAGGGGTACATGTTCATAACTCCTTGAAAGTGGAGTCACAGTTCGACACAGTGGTGAAGAAGACATTCAGCATGCTTGATTTCATTGGTCAGAGCATTGAATACAGGAGTTGGACATCTTGTTGAAGTTGTACAAGACATTGGTAAGGCCACACTTGGAATACTGTGTACAGTTCTGGTCACCCTACAATTGAAAGGATATTATTAAACTAGAAAGAATGCAGAAAAGATTTATTAGGATGCAGCCAGGACTTGATGGTTTGAGTTATTAGGAGAGGCTGGATAGACTGGGACTTTTTTCTCTGGAGCATTGAAGGCTGAGGGGTGATCTTATAGAGGTCTATAAAATAATGAAGGGCATTGATCAGCTAAAAAGTCAATACCTTTTCCCAAAGGTAAGGGAGTTTAAAACTAGAGGGTATAAGTTTAAGGTGAGAGGGGAGAGATATAAAAAGGTCCAGAAGGACAATTTTTTCTCACAGAGAGTAGTGAGTGTCTGGAACAAGCTGTCAGAGTTAGTATTAGAGGCGAGTACAATTTTGTCTTTTAAAAAGCATTTAAACAGTTACATTGGTAAGATGGGTATAGAGGGATATGGGCCAAATGCGGACAATTGGGACCAGCTTCGGGGTTTAAATAAAAAGGGCAGAGTGGACAAGTTGAGCCAAATGGCCTGTTTCTGTGCTGTAAACCTCTATGACTCGATGATTCTATGAGGTTTATTTGGTATCATGAGCTTTCAGAGCGCTGCTCCTTCATCAAGTGAGTGGAGAGTTGGGTTGACAAACACGGCATATATAGACATAGGCACAATTGCAAGATACTGGTTGGAATGTGAGCCTTTTCAGGTAATCAAGCCTTCACAAGTACAGACAACGTGAGTGGAGAGAGGGATAATCACAGGTTAAAGAGGTGTGAGTTGTCTCAAGCCAGGACAGTTAGTAGGATTTTGCAAGCCCAGGCCAAATGGTGGGAGTTACACATAGTGAGACATGAACCCAAGATTTCGGTAGAGGCCATCCTCATGTGTGTGGAACTTGGCTATCGGTTTCTGCTTGGCGATTCTGCCTTGTCATGTATCTTAAAATCCACCTTGGGAAATGATTATCTGAAGATTGGGGGCTGAACGCCCTTGACTGCTGAAGTGTTCCCGACAGTTCCAATCAGACAGAGGTAAAGTCAGCAGACTGCATGGCACCAAAATCATCTCGATTACACCTCTGAGTGGCTCCTGTAGTGTGTTGCAGTTTGTAGCACTCACGCCTGTGATTCAAAAGGTTGGTGTTTTGAGTATCCCACTCCAGAGACTTGAACACCAGTCTCAATGACATTTTAGAGCAGAACTGAGGGAAGGCTGCACAGTTGGAGGGTGTGGTTTTTCAGATGAGATGTTCAACCTGAGGCTCTACCTTTGCTCATAGGGAGAAGTATAGTAAGTCCTGGCACTGGGCGGCACAGTAGTTAGCAGTGCTGCCTCACAGCACCAGGGATCCGGGTTCGATTCCCGGCTTGGGTCACCGTCTGTGCAGAGTCTGCACATTCTCCCCATGTCTGCATGGGTTTCCTCCCACAGTCTAAAGATGTGCGGGTTAAGTGGATTGGTCATGCTAAATTGCCCCTTAGTGTCGGGGGTTCTAGCAGGGTACGTGGGGCTATGGGTGGGATTGTGGTTGGTACAGGCTTGATGGGCTGAATGGCCTCCTTCAGCACTGTAGGGATTCTATGATTCTATGACTACTTCAAAAAAGAACAAGCGGATTTTCCAGCTAATGACCCTCAAGAAAATAATTACTAAAATTGATGATCGAGTCAGTAGCTGTGATGAGAGTGGAGTGCCAAGCCAGTTACTGGGTGCACCATTGCTATATCGGATTCTTCCCCATTGTCATTCAGAAGGGGAGGCAGTAACTTATCATAGAATCCGTACAGCGCTGAAGGAGGCCACTCAGCCCATCGAGTCTACACCGACCACAATCCCCCCCAAGCCCTACCCCGTAACCCCGTGTATTTACTGTTAATCCCCTGACACTAGGGTTAATTTAGCATGGGCAATCAACCTAACCACACATCTTTGGAGATTGGGAGGAAACCAGAGCACCCGGAGGAAACCCACACAGACACGGGGAAAATGTGCAAACTCCACACAGATAGTGACACGAGGCCGGAATTGAACCCTGGGTCCCTGGTGCTGTGAGGCAGCAGTGCTAACCACCGTGCCACCGTGCCACCCACAATGCAGGGAAGGATCCAATATTCAGGGGTTTCAATGCCCATGTCCTGCCCTCCACCCTTGCTCTGAACATTGTCTTAACTGGCATTTTAACCCAAGTTAATGTCACTTCCAATATTTCACACTCCCAGGCTCAGGAATGCTGCCACAATGTGCAAATGGAAGAAAACAAAGACAGAGAGAAAAAAAATCTTTCACAGTCTGATGTTTTGGAAAATGTTATTGTGTTTATAAAAAGCCTGAAGCAAAGCACTAAAATAAACCTTTTTAATCCAATCAGTGGATGGAGAGCTGTACTGGATAATCCTTTGCTAAGTAATAATCCCTCTGATATTTGCAGATTTTCCCTTGTCTGACATTCCCAATCCAAACCACAGTAGATACCATTTAATCCCAAACATATCCAAGCCCTGATGAAAATACATTTGTTAACATGTTACATAAAATGTGAGCACTGGTTGCAAACTAATGCACTGTTAAGAGATGTGTTGTCATTCTCGACTGAGAATTTCTAACAAACAGAAATTGGGCAGCTAGCAAACTGGACAAAGGCAATTTCAGAATGGACACCAAATGTTGGCCTAGCCAGTGCTGCCCACCTCTCCCCAATGTCGAAATTTCAAAAAGAAATAAGATGAGGTTGTCTTAAAAGTTTAAAGTTTATTCATCAGTGTCACAAGTAAGCTTACATTAATACTGCAATTAAGTTCCTGTGAAAATCCCCCAGTTGCCATACTCCGGCTCCTGTTCGGGTACACTGAGGGTGAATTCAGCATGGCCAATGCACCTAGCCAGTGCGTCTTTCAAACTGTGGGAGGAAACCGGAGCACCCGGAGGAAACCCACGCAGAGACGAGGAGAATGTGCAGACTCCACATAGACAATGACCCAAGCTGGGAATCGAACCCGGCTCCTTGGCACCGTGAGGCAGCAGTGCTGACCACTGTGCCAGTTATGATGTTGGGACTATTCCCTTAGAGGCAATTATATTGGATATAGCAATGGTGCACCCAGTAACCACGGAGTTTTGGAGTTGGTAATAAATGAAATTACTGCTCAAACTAGTGATGAGCTTACTGATCTATTCATTTGCTTTGAACTTAAAAGATGCTGGGATGCTAAAGAGAGTACAGGTGGGATTTTCCAGCCATGAGCACCCCAAGACAGGAACTTCCCACTTGAGTTCAACAGACCTTTAAATGTTTTCTCTCTTGCCCGCTACGATTCCTGCGATTCTTTTATGATCGTGATGAATGATGGAGCAGGCTCGAAGGGCCAAATGGCCTTCTCCCGCTCTTATCTTCTATGTTTCTATGTTCCTATGTTTACAGACTTATTACCATGGAGAACCAATCGAAGTCACCGTCCACATCAACAATAACACGAGTAAGGTGGTGAAGAAGATTAAGTTATGCGGTAAGTGCAACCTGCCCATTTGCACACTTGTGTTTGTTTTTCTGCCAAGTGCATGGTTAAACACAAGCGCCACACCTTACCTCATCCCATCTGGCATTAACCGGGGGCCAACCAGTTAGAATAAAGTTAGTGACACTCACTGTGAACCCGCTGCTTCCAGATGTTAACCTGCTTTTTTGAGCAGGCAGGAACACGCACTGGAAATAAGCCATCAGAGAATCCCTACAGTGCAGAAGGAGGCCACTCAGCCCATCAAGCATGCGCTGACAACAATCGCACCCAGGCCCTACTCCCATAACCCCACATAATTACCCTAGTCCCTCTGTCACTAAGGGGCAAGTTTAACATGGCCAATCGGCCTAATCCGCACATCTTTTAAACTGTGTGAAGAAACCGGAGCACCCGGAGGAAACCCACGCAGACACTGGGAGAAAATACAAACTACACACAAACAGACACCCATGGCTGGAATTGAACCCTGGAGGTGTGAGACAGCAGTGCTAACCGCTGCGCTAATGTGCCACCAACCACTGTGCTGCGATATCCTACTTTAAATGTGCAGATAGATTCCCAATTTTGTCATCAAAACTCAAACAGCAATAACAGTTAGAAGCCTGAACTATGAAGACCTCTCCTTCAAGCCAGAGGCAGACTGTGTGGCCAGGGCAGGCACAGCTAGATAAGTAACTTAAGGCATTAAGCCAAGGATAGCAGGCCATGATTCAAGTGCTGGCAAATAGAATTAGCATAGATTAGTGCTTGGTGGTCGGCATAGACATGGTGAGTCAAAGGGCCTGTTTTTGTGTTGTATGACTCTATGACTATTATTTTAGGTGTCCTGGGAGTCAGGAGGGACAGGACTGGTCATTTAGTCCTCACCTGGTCCCAGCTAAGTGCTCCTACCCAACACTGCCAACCCAAACCTGGTCATGTTAATATTGTGATAATGAGGATATAAACAGTCCTTAGTGACTGCTCTTTGGTTAATTCATTATGTAGCCTCAATAGGCCTGTCTTTTACTATCCGAGCTATATATATCCTTGTACTTGTAATCTTTATTAATTGTCTTGCCACATTCCCCACACCTTGTCAGTGCTAAGTTGCCTGAGTCAGTTTGCACTAATTGTATTCCATTCATTTTGCAATAAAGTTGCCCATTATTTTGTCCCACTAACGAGCAGCCGTTTGTACTTGCCAGTAAATTATACTATGTGCTCTAGAACATTCTCCCAGATAATTCAGGGGAATTAGAACTTTCGCACGATCAGAAGTGTGAAACATTGAGCCAGGGACAGGATGCAGGCAGCATCAGCTGGAACCCTGTAGAGGAAGTGTGGTTTCAACATTTGCTTATCTGCTTCATATCAGAGAGGGTGTTGCACTGTGAGTGTTACCTGCCAGCTGCAGTGACTGACATTGTCCTTTTGTCCAATCAGTCGACCAGACCACGAATGTAGTCCTCTATCAACTTGACAAATATACAAAGACAATCTGTTCAGAAGAACCAACGTAAGTTATGTCTGCATTGGCAAATGAATCACTTTGTGTGCTCTATGGGGGGTTTTGCATGTCTTACATGAGTGTGTGTGAGTGAGCGTGTGTGAGTGTGTGTATGTGTGTGTGTATGTGTACAGTTGTGAGTGTGTGTGAGCGCTTGGGTGTGTGCGTGCGAGTGTGTGTATGTCTACTTGTGTGTATGTGCATGGCTGTGAGTGTGTACGTGTGTGAGTGTGTACGTGTGTATGTGTGTGTATGTGAACGGGTGTGAGTGTGTATGTGTGGTGTACACATGCATTGCATTGCAATTAAATGCATCAGTGTGTGAGATTCCAGCAGGGGAATTATCGAGAGAGGTGTGGCAGCAACTTGATTTTCACCTCAATGTGCTACACCGAACTTTATCAGCTTTCTCCAGACTGATATGTGGGCACAGAAGGGTAATGGGCGGAGCACAAATATATTCCCTCAAAGCAAAAGAGGAAAGAAGAAGGAGAAGCAGAGTTGAATTCAGCTGAACTTATCATGAAAGTGAACAGAGATTCCACTTGGTTTCATGCGTAGGATCCCTATAGTGTAGAAGAGGCCATTCAGCCCATTGAGTCTGCACCGACTTTCTAACAGAGTATCTTACCCAGGCCCTCTTCCCAATCCTATCCTGGTAATCCCACATATTTACCATGGCTAATTCCATCTAACCTACACATCTCGGAACACTAAATGGCACTTTAGCATAGCCAATCGTCTAACCAGCACATTTTGGAGGAAATCGGAGCATCCAGAGGAAACCCACGCAGACACGGGGAGAATGTACAAACTCCAGACAGACAGTGACCCAAGGCCGGAATTGAATCGAGGTCCCTGGAGATGTGAGGCAGCAGTGCTAACCACTCTGCCACTGTGCCTCCCCATCTGGTGGAAGAAGGGGAGGATATTCCCAGCATTCATTGTAGGGGATTGAGACACAAAATGTCTTTGGAAGTGAATGGACTTGTCAGTGATAGGCAGCATGGTTTTCTATGGGATAGGTCATGTCTCACCAACTTTTATTGAGATTTTTGAGGAAGTGACAAGAGCAAATGATAAGGGAAAGGCAGTGGATGGTGTCTACATTTGACAAGGTCTCTCATGGCAGGCTGGTACAAAAGGTAAAGTCTGATGGGACCTGGGGTGTGCTGGCTAGATGGATACAGAACTGGCTTGGTCATAAAAGATAAAGAGCAGTGGTGGGAGACCGCTTTTCAGAATGGAGATCAGTAATTCCTGGTGTTCCACAGGGATCAGTGCAGGGAACTTTGTTATTTGCAATATATATATATAAATATTCTGGAAGAAAATGTAGATGGTCTGATTAGTAAGTTTGTAGATTACATAAATATTGGAAAAGTTGCAGATAGTGACAGGGATTGTCAAAGTATACAGCAGGATATAGATAGATTGCACATTTAGGCAGAGAAATGGTAGATGGAGTTTAATCCAGACAAATGCAAGGTGATGCCTTTTGGGGGATCAAATTCAGATACAAATTATATAGTAAATGGCGGAACCCTTAGAAGCGTTGACATACAGACAGATCTGGGCATACAGATCCCTGAAAGTGGCAATACAGGTAGATAAGATGGTCAAGAAAGAATACAACATAATTGTTTTCATCGGCCAGGACATCGAGTATAAAAGTTGACAAGTTATGTCACAGGTGTAAAAAATCTTTGGTTAGGCTGTATTTGATATATTGCATGCACCTGGTCATCACTCTGGAAAGACAGAGACGGAGGGGTGACCTAATAGAAGTCTATATGATTATGAGAAGCATAGATAGGGTGGATAGTCAGGGGCTTTTCCCAAAGTGGAAGGGCCAATTACAAGAGGGCACAGGTTTAAGGTGAGAGATGATAAATTTAGGAGCTATGTGTGGGGAAAGCTTTTCACACTGAGGGTGCTGGGTGCCTGGAATACACTGCTGGTGGAGGTGGTGGCGGCAGGCACATTAGCAATGTTCAAGGTGTATCTTTTCAAAGACATGGACAGAAGGCAAACAGAGGGGTAGAAACTGCATATTGGTGAAGACTTGATGAGCCAAATGGACTGTTCCTGTGCTGTATTATTCTTCATTCTTTATGAAATAAGCTTTGTCTCCCATTAAACTTTTCATTCATTCTAATGGAGATTTTCTTTTAATTTTTTTTCACCAGCACAACCATCAAGATTCTGATTTCTTTAAAGTCTGTTAGTTGAAGAAAGGTATCAAGAAATGGATAGATTTGATTGCCTAGCTGATTCCTCTGAATGACTGAGGGGCAGATGTGTAGCTCCCATTCTTAGCCTGTGCCCAGAGGGATGGGAATCTGATGTGCATCAATTCCAGTAATATCATGGAACTTGGTTGAATATGTTTAGACCTGTGAATGTGCACACATGCACATGTACACGCGAGTGGATCTGCATGCATGTGTGTGTGTTTGTGTGTGTATGTGTGTACAGTAAACACAGGCTTTCTTTTCCGTGCTGTAAATCTGAGTCTCTGCCATTTCAGTTCCCTAAGTAATGACTCACACAAATAACCCGTACCACAGAGGAAGCCATAATGGAAAATAAGCACTCCTTCATGAAGGAAAATGAAAGGAAAATCAGAGGATCACTTCGAGTCACATTAATATATCTCTCAGCAATGAGTTATTGAGTTGCATTGGGAGTTGGCCTTTGCCTATCCTTCAGCTAGAGGTGGGAAGGTGATGGCCCAGTGGTATTATCTCTGGACTATTAATCCAGAAGCTCAGCTAATGTTCTGGGAGACCCAGGTTCAAATCCCACCACAGCAGATAGTGGAATTTGAATTCAATTAAAAAATATCCGGAGTTAAGAATCTACTGATGACCATGAAACCATTGTTGATTGTCGGAAAAATCCATCTCCTTCACTAATGCCCTCTCGGGAAGGAAATCTGCCATCCTTACTTGATCTGGCCTACAGGTAACTCCAGAGCCACAGCAATGTGATTGATTCTCAACTGCCCTGCAAGGGCAAGGAGGGATGGGCAATAAATGCTGGCTGGCCAGTGACACGCATGTATCTTGGAACAGCAGCCTAGGTTCAATGGGCTATAGAGCAATTGCTAGAAGCATTGATGGTGTGGTTTAATTATGCTCTACGTCAACAGTAACTTGTTATACACCTGGATTGCAATGCAGCAAAGTCTACATTTTAACAGTTCTAGCGCAAGGCTAGAATGAATAACAACACAAGGAAAAATTGATTGATACCTTTTTTTAGAAAAAGTAGCACACTAGAGATCACTCTTCAAGTGAAATATGAATGTTATAGCTCTGACTAGTAAACTGAATACACAAGAAGCATATTGCATCATTGCCCACCCAAACTTTGAAGGTAGTTTTTATCCAAGCCTGTTTAACATTGTTTGGATTTTATTGTGTGTGATTCCAGCGACACTGTGGCTCCCAACTCTACCTTCACCAAAGTTTACAGCCTCACCCCTACTCTGGAAGGGAACCGGCAGAAACAAGGCCTGGCCTTGGATGGCAAGCTCAAACATGAGGACACAAACCTAGCCTCCAGTACCATGTAAGTGTCATGGCTAACAGCCTATTCCTGCTGTCCTCTTCATGCGCAAACTGAACATTAATTCACACAAGAAGGTGGCACAGAATCCAATTTAGGTTTTAAAATTAAATAGTATTCTAATCCAGAATACTGATCAACAGCGTATGAATACATGCTAATGAATTTAGGTGAGGCAGTGGCGATATCATCATCGGGCTAGTAATCTTCGAGACTTTGGGTAATGCTTTGGGGAACTGGGTTCGAATCCCACCATTCCAGGTGGTGAAACTTGAATTCAATTAAAAAAACCTGAAATTAGAAATCTAATGGTGACCCTGAAACCATTGTCAGTTGTAGTAAAAACCCATCTGGTTCACCAATGTCCTTTGGGAAAGGAAACCAGTCACCCTTAACCAGTCTGGCCTATATCTGATTGCTGGCTCCAGACCCACAATGATACAGTTGAATATTAAAAATGCCCTCTGAAATGGCATAGCTAGTTCAAGGGCAATTAGGGATGGGCAATAAATGCTGGCCCAGCCAACAATATCCATTTCTCATGAATGAAGTTTTTAAAAAATCAGCAGAGTAATTAGTAATTATTTTTCATTCCCTCATGTGCACTCTTTCATTAACAATGGAAACCCTTTGCTAAAATTCTGGGTCATTCTCCTTCTTTCAATTCTACAGTCTGACCACTCGCATCATTTCCTTCATGCCTTCCCCCCTTCATAAAATCAGTGGTCCACCATCACCCTCGGCATGAGGGGAATGAGTGCCACTGTATCACCTCCAGCACAATCAGAGACATCAAGACAGAAAACTCTGGCTGTGTTGGTCTAAAAGCTGGAGATTCCACACGCGCCCCCCCCCCAAACTGTCAATGGGCCTTTACATTGCCCACAACCCACCTGCTACAATCAGAGTGGCGGAAGGGTGTGAGAATCCCCAGGCTCCTGGAGATCCTCATATAATGGCAGCCTTCTGCCAACAAAAGGCAGCAGGCTTGACATTTTAAAGTTAAAGGTTAAAATGTATTTATTAGTGTCACAAGTAGGCTTACGTTAGCACTGTAATCTGTGAAAATCCCTCTGTAGTTGGTCAGTATTCTAGATTAGAATACTATGTAATTTCTTGAAGTTTATTTATTATTTATTAATGTCACAAGTGGGTTTACGTTAACAATGCAATGAAGTTACTGTGAAAATCCCCTAGTCACCACACTGCGGCCCCTGTTAGGGTACACTGAGGGAAAATTTAGCATGGCCAATTCACCTAACCTTTCAGACTGTGGGAGGAAACTGGAGCACCCAGAGGAAACCCATACAGACACGGGGAGAACATGCAGACTCCCGCATCGTGTTGTGCCAGCAAAGCTTTAAAAAGCCTTGAACTCTCAGGCTGTTCCAATTTCCCATTGTTCGTCCATCTTTTCCTAAGTTGTAGGGGAACTGATACCATGTGAGGCCTGTGTGATGCTGTGTCAGAAGTATTTTTCCACCTCACTTGGGTTCCCGTCACTGCCGGGTGTGTGGCTGATGTCAGACTTAGCCTGTCCCTGGGAAATGTGGCTGGAGGAAGGGGCGTGTTGGCAAAGCAGCCGGACACACAATCAAATCAATTTGCAAACCCACCACTAAGGGTCTGGTAAAATCCTCCTGCATTCTGTCTACTCTGGCACAGTCTGTAGACACTAAAGGAGTCAGGTGGTATGGAGAGGGAGCAGGAGTATGGTATGAGATAGAGGATCAGCCATGATCATATTGAAATGCCAGGCAGGCCCAAAGGGGCTGAATAGCCAGTCCTGTTCTTGTTTTCTATGTTTTTTTTCAGGCCTCCTGTTCCATCTCAATCACTTTCCCACTTGTCCTTTGGTTTTGTATCCTAATAGGCTCAGAGCAGGCTTGGATAAAGAGGTCCTCGGAATGATTGTGTCTTATCTGCTGAAGGTGAAGGTGACAGTCTCCCGGGGAGGGTAAGTGACCTTTCTTCAATCAGTGATATCTTGCCTCTCACCAACGCTGAATCCACAAGGGGTGGAATAAGATATTTACTTAAGAGTAAAGCTGTCATTGGGTTAGATCATTTGTGAACTTGATTTTAAACATTTCTGGACACAACCTTGAAAAGAGGTTGCTGGCAATCCTTATTTTCACATTTGCTACTTACCGATCACTATATGAGTGGCCCTACTACTTCCAACAGACGCTCAAGGGCAGCAACAGTGGTTAGCGTTGCTGCTTCACAGCTCCAGGGATCTGGGTTCTTTTCCAGCCTTGGGTCAATGTCTGTGTGGAGTTTGAACCTTCTCCCTGTGTCTGCATGGGTTTTCTCCGGGTGCTCCATTTTCCCCCCTAGACTTCAAAGATGTGTGCATTAGATCATAGAATCCCTACAGTGCAGAAGAAAACCATTTGACCCATCAAGCCTGCACTGACAATAATTCCAGCCAGGCCCTATTCCCGTAACCTGCTAATCCCCCGACACTAAACAGCAATTTACCACGGCCAATCAACCTAATCTGCACATCTTTGGACTGTGGGAAGAAGCCAGAGTGCCCGGAGGAAACCCACACAGACATGGGAAAATGTACAAACTCTGCAAAGGCAGTGACCTGAGGCTGGAATTGAATCCAGGTCCTTGGTGCTGTGAGGCAGCCGTGTTAACCACACTGCCACCTTGTCCTTTACTTCATCTTATCGTATCAATATAAACTTCTGTTCCTTTCTCCCTGGCCATGGGAAATGAGTAGGGTGGTGGGGTAGAGGACCTGGGTAATTTACTCTGTCAGAGAGTTGGTGCTGACTCAATGGGCTGAATGGCCTCTTCTGCACTGTAGGGATGCTATGGCAGCCTTTCATGTGCACTTTTCTTCCCCTTTTTTCAATTATCTCTCCTCTTCTCCTGAATGCACAGACTGATGTTCGCTACAGCTCCAGGCCCTCTGGTACCTCTTTCAAGTCTTCATTCATTGTAAAGTAAAGCAGTCCATTCAGCTACTGGAGCACCATGTCAATCCACCGAACACCTTCACCTGACAAGCGTGCATAAAAAAATTTCCAGCAGTGAAAAAATGATGAGCTTCATCCCCATCCCCATGCCCGATTGTAACACTCCTTAACTTTATGTCCCAGCTGAAGATTGTTCAGCATGAATGTAGCATGGAAACAGAGCGATGCCTGACCTCACTGGTCAGGATATGAGGGAGAAAGGAACAGAAGTTTATACTGATGAAGTAAATCGAGTTGGAGGGGAATTGTACAGGGCATGAACACAGCCTCCTTATTTGAATGTGTAAAGCACTGGATGCTTGCTTCACCTCTTCTGTTTGACCTTATCAGGTGGAATACATTTCCAATTGGAATTGGGATGACACTAACTGCCTGTGACACTGGGGAATCATTAATCTGAGCAATGCATGCAAAATGGGAGGCATGTGGATCAATTTCAACGCCCATATCAGTCATATATTGTCCGTCTGTTTTGTGGTTAGCACTTCTGCCTCACAGTGCCAGGGATCCGAGTTCGATTCTTGGTTGGGGTCACTGTCTGTGCAAGTCTGCACATTCTACCTGTGTCTGCATGGGTTTCCTCTGGGTGCTTCGGCTTCCTCCCACAGTCCAAAGACGTGCTGGTTAGATGCATTGGCCATGCTAAATTCTCCCTCAATGTACCCGAATAGGTGCTGGAGAGTGGCGACTGGAGGATTTTCACAGTAACTTCCTTGCAGTATGAATGTAAGCCTACTTGTAAGAACATAAGAACGTAAGAACATAAGAAATAGGAGCAGGAGTAGGCCATCTAGCCCTTCGAGCCTGCCCCGCCATTCAATAAGATCATGGCTGATCTGTCGTGGCTCAGTTCCACATTCCCGCCCTCTCCCCATAACCCTTAATCCCCTCTCTTATCAAAAACCCATCAACCCGCGTCTTAAAAATATTTAGCGAGGTAGCCTCCACCACTTCAACGGGCAGAGAATTCCAGAGCAACTTGTGACACTAATACATAAACATTTAAACTTTAATTTTTTTGTATGTTCTTATTTCTCTTTCTCTTTTTATTTCCTTTCCTTAGGATCTTGGGAGACCTCACTTCAAGGTCAGCAAGAGTTTATCACATTCAATTCTGCTCATTGTTTTTCACAGTGACAGTGCCACAGCTGAATTGACTGTTGGATTTTATTTTTATTCACTCATGAGATATGTATGTCCATCATTGGCAAGGTGACCGTGTTATCCATCCCCAATTACCCCTGAGAAGGTGCTGGTGAGCTATCTTCTTGAAACACTGCAGTCCATGTGATGAAGGTATACCTACAGAGCTGTTAAGAAGGAAATTCCAGGATTTTACAACAATGAAGGAATAGCGATATGCATCCAAGTGTGAGACTTGGAGGGAAACTTGCAATCGGCAGTGTGCCCACGCTTCTGCTGCCCTTGGTCTTCTAGGTGGTAGAAGCTGTGGATTTGGAACGAATTGTTGAGGGTATTATTGCAGTGTATCTTGTAGATGATACACACAGCCACCTCCCTATTCCAGTGGTGAAAGAAGTGAATGTTTGAAGTGGTGAATGGGTTGTTGATGAGGTGCGTTGCTTTGTCCCGGATAGTGTTGGGCTTCTTGAATGTTGAAGGAACCTCACTCATCCAAGAAAGTGGGGAGTATTCCACCATCCTCCTGACTTGTGCCTTGTAGACAGTGGACAGGCTTTGGTGAATCAAGAGGTGAGTTATTCAGCACAGAATTCCCAGCCTCAGGCCCGCAAAAACACCCCAGCAGCCCTGCACTCTCCAACTATGCTGGCTGTTTCAACATCAGTCGGACAGGAGCCAGGGATTCTGGAAGGTGAGTCAGGAGAGGGGGTGTGGGAATGGGTGAGCACGAGTAAGCCGGTGGGACTTGGGGCGGTGTGGGGAGGGGGTGTAAGTTGCGAGCACCGTCTGAGAGCGCAGCAGAGTGCAGGAGATGGTGAGCACTACCTGGGGTGCCCAGATAATCCGGTCAGTGTTGGGGTGTCTGACACCGACTCCGATTCAAGCTGCCCGCTTATCATTTCACAACGGAGCTGTGGCGGCTTGCGGTGCGAGCGTTAGCGAGGAGACTGGGACAAGGGGCAAACACAGTGAGGACGCAATTAATTTCGAGGTAGCCATGGCCCTGTTTCTCAAAATTAACTGAAGACACGCCCCTTAAAGTCTGTCCTCACTTCATTGACTGATATTGTTTTAAATGGAGCTGTCAATTTCGGAAACTGCCCCACCGTGCTAAAAATGTTAACCCCCTCCCCCACCTCACTGACAGTGTTAACCCCTCACCCCAGTGACAGTGTTAACCCCCTCACCCCCACTGACACTGGTAATCCCCCTCCCCCCACCAACACTGTTAACCACACTCACCCTGCCAAGGGTGTTACCCTTTCCACACCTGATAATGTTCATCTCCCCTCGCTCCCATTGACAATGTTAACAACCGCCCCCCCTTGCACTCTTGCCCGGTTTTACCCTCCCCCACACACATACATGAACTTGTTCGCCTCCCCCACCCCCCATCATTGTATACCTCTCTCTTACGCCACCAGTGGTGTTTGTTCCATTCACCTCTCGAAATCACTCCAGCAGCCCTGCACTCCCCAACCATGCCGGCTCTTCCAACATCAGTCGGACAGGAGCCAGGGATTCTGGAAGGTGAGTCAGGAGAGGGGGGTGTGGGAATGGGTGAGCTCTGGTAAGCCGGTGGGAGATGGGGCGGTGTGGGGATGGGGGAGTGAGTGGCAAGCACTGCCTGAGAGTACAGCAGGGTGCAGGAGAGGGTGAGCACTATCTGGGGTGCAGAAGGAATTGGGGGTCAACATTGCTGGGATGGGGGTGAACATTATTGTGGACTCTGGAGTGTTTTGAGAATCCAGCTGATTTACTTAAGAGTTACATTGGTTTTAAACCTGCTGTGAAAAGAATAGCCAAATCCTTGTGAAAACTAGGGTAGGTGTGCAAGCAGCCCACGTATCTGTAGTTCTGACTATCTGATCCAATGTTATTGGAATCATGGAGCCGTCTGGACAGAGTGAAATCGGCAATTGAAAGATTAGATTTCCCATATAAGTACCACAAAATCGTATATACCAGGACGTCTTCAGTGTCCTGAGACTCATGAGGAATGTATGTTCGATTGGAGGCCTCACCATGTATTGAAGGGCAGCATGGCCTCACAGTGGTTAGCACAATTCCAGGGATCCCGGTTCGATTCTGGCCTGGGTAGAGTTTGCATGTTCTCCTTGTGTCTGCATGGATTCCGTTTGGGTACTCCAGTTTCCTCCCACAGTCTAAAATAATGTAGGTTAGGTAGGTTGGCCATGTCAAATGGCCCCTTAATGTCCAAAGTGTGTAGGTTATGTGAATTAGCCATGATAAATGAGTCGCTGGGATAGGCCTGGGTAAGATTCTCTTCTGGCTTGCTGATGGAGGGTAAATGGGCTGAATGGCCACTTTCTGCACCGTAGAGATTCTTTTCTATTGAAAATTTGGGCCGAATATTTATTTGGCTGGTTAACAGACACTTGTCAAGCATTTAAAATTCTGATTGTTATAATGTATTTTGCTTTTATGTGATGCAGTTTGTTTCTGTTTTATCTTAGTGAGGTGTCTGTGGAAATCCCCTTCTATCTGATGCACCCTAAACCCTCTGAGGGTAAGTACTGTTTAAATACCAGAACCTTTCCTATCACCATTAACGATTTGCATCCTTTTTAGAATTGTATCTTCCATTTTTTATTGCTTCTCTTTGTTCTTTTTACTGAAATGTATCAGTTCACATTTCTTTATATTAAGGGGAGGCAATGGCCTCGTGGTATTATCACTGGACTATTAATCCAGAAGCTCAGTTAATGTTCCGGGGATCCGGGTTCGTAATCCTGTCACAGCCACTGGTGTAATTTGAATTCAATAAAAAATGTCTGGAATTAAGAATCTAATGATGACTATGAAACCATTGACTAACTGCCTGCTTTTCCATGTAAATTTAGCTCCTCCCCTTAATCCAACCAAAACTCAATTGCAGAATCTCAGATGAAAAAAACAAATAAACAAAAATGCATTAACTCAGATGAAAACAAACACATTCCTAGCTAAAACAAACATTGGCCCACATTCTCAAGATGTTAGCTGCCTGGTACCTAGGCAAATTGGCACCATGTAAAAAAGAGCTGAATTTTAAACATTCCCTCACATGAAACATGATAATAAATACATTTCTTAAAGGTGCAGCATCGTCACACAACTAAAAATGATTCGCTTCGCAACATAATCACTTAAACATGGTGGATTTATTTCTCACAAAAGGGACATCGTGTAACCTCAGCTGTGGTCCCATTTAACTTATGTTCTTCATTTGAGCTGTTGATGCTGGAATCAGATTTGCTGCTTACAAATGATGCTTTCAGCACTTTGAAGAATGATGTGTTTTGTCTGATGATTTGTGAACTGTACTGAGCAGTGATCTATGATCCTTTCGTGATGGTCACAAGAAAATGTTGGATGTCATAATGTTTGCTTTTCAACACAGCCATCATGTTTCACAAGTACTTTATCTCCTGGCTTTAGCAGGGCAGCTTTGAATTTTGTGCATTTACTTGCAATCAATCCTCCTGTTCTCAGTCGTGTTCTCGTACATGCCGATCATTAGCTCCCCGGGGTAGCTCAGGAAGACGTGTGCACATTGGATATGCAAAGTTGAATATGATTGGAGCTGTTCCAGTAGCCAAATGAGGAGTTGCTCTGTAATTGTGAAGAAAGTGTTGGAACACTAACTTTGCACTCAGCTTTAGCTGTACTTTATTCAAGGTATATATAAATGTCTTAACCTTTCCATTAGTTCGTGGCTAATGGGGTGTGAGTTTCGATGAGGGAAGCCTCGGTAGTTGCAAATTTACCAAACTCATTGCCATTCAATGGGCGCCCATTGTCACTTCTCACTGTTTGAGTCATTCCAAACTAGACGAAAATCCGATCAAGTTTTAGGATACTATTCATGTTGCAGTAGACGTAATGACATCCAATTATGGAGAATCTGTTGTACTCATCAGTGACAACAAGCAAGTTGTTCACCAGTGGGCAAGTCCACAAAATCCATGTTCCTGGAGGTAGTTTCGAGAAGCAGTGAGATTTGACATTGTGTTTACTTAAGGTGTCAAGTACTGATTGATATTGTGCTGTACCATGCACTCAATTCCTGGGAACTAGACCTTCTCCCTCAGGAGTTGTTTGCTTTTGACAATTTACCGGTGACCTTCATGTGCTACATCCTCAACACATTCCCTCAGTGGTTGTGGAATGATAACACAATAGCTGCCTTGAACAAGATCAAGTGTGGTTACAACAGTGCGCTCGTTTTCAACCTTGTGACGACCTTGTACTGTGTGAGTAATTTTATTGGTAGATGGTTACATCTTTCCAGTTTTGTGATCCTACATCATTATGCTTCATCGTAAATCTTCATCTTGTTTCGTTACCACTTTGGTGTCAGCTCATTTTACTGGCTTCGACATTGTGTTTAGGCTTACGTAGATAGATCAGATGTTGTCCGGCAACATTTTCCTCAAGACTTGGAGAAAATTGCTATTAGCAATGGATGCCGCAAAAGATGGTCTGCTGGGTTGGTCTTGCCTGGTTGATATGCAACTTAGAACACATGCTCTTGCAGTGTGAGTATCCAGTGCTTTGTTTGACTTGAGAGATTTACTATGTGGATTGTTGAACAAGGTTACTAGTGGTCTGAGATCAGTAACGGCTTCAAACTTGCTTCCATACAGATGGAGATGAAAATGCAGGATACCCCATGTGATTGAGAACACTATTCTCTTGGATTGTGAATAATGTTACTCTATAGGTGTTAGTGATTGGATTACCATGCATCGATGGGTTTCCTGATTTGTATTTTTACATAAGAACATAAGAACATAAGAAATAGGAGCAGGAGTAGGCCAACTAGCCCTTCGAGCCTGCCCCGCCATTCAATAAGATCATGGCTGATCTGCCGTGGCTCAGTTCCACATTCCCGCCCTCTCCCCATAACCCTTAAGCCCCTCTCTCATCAAAAACCCATCAACCCGCGTCTTAAAAATATTTAGCGAGGTAGCCTCCACCACTTCAACGGGCAGAGAATTCCAGAGATTCACCACCCTTTGAGTGAAGAAGTTCCTCCTCAACTCTGTTCTAAACCGCCCCCCCTTTATCTTGAGGCTATGCCCCCTATCCTTTCTGAGCGGGAAGAGTCTCTCCACCTCTATCCTATCCATCCCATTCATCATCTTATACGTCTCAATGAGATCTCCCCTCATTCTTCTAAACTCTAACGAGTACAAGCCTAATCTATTCAGCCTCTCCTCATAGCTCAACCCCCTCAACTCCGGCATCAGCCTAGTAAACCTCCTCTGCACTCCCTCCAAGGCCAAAATATCCTTGCGTAAATACGGCTCCCAAAACTGCACACAGTACTCCAGCTGCGGCCTCACCAATGCCCTATACAGCCACAGCAAGACCTCCCTACTTTTATATTCAATCCCCCTCGCGATGAAGGCCAGCATCCCATTTGCCTTCCTGACCACCTGCTGCACCTGCAAGCTGGGTTTTTGCGACTCATGCACAAGGACCCCGAGGTCCCTCTGCACCGTCGCCTGCTGCAGTTTTTCTCCATGTAAGTAATAATCCTTCCTACCATTATTCCTACCAAAGTGGACCGCCTCGCACTTGCCAACATTAAATTCCATTTGCCATTTCCTGGCCCATTCGCCCAGCCTATCTAGATCCTTCTGTAGACTCTCCCCACCCTCCGCACAATTTGCCTTTCCACCAATTTTGGTGTCATCAGCAAATTTCGACACCCTACACTCGGTTCCCTCCTCCAGATCATCTATATAAATGGTAAATAGCTGAGGCCCCAGCACCGACCCCTGGGGCACTCCACTAGTCACCATCCGCCAATCCGAATAGCACCCATTGACCCCCACTCTCTGCCTCCTATTTGACAACCAGTCCTCTATCCAGAACTGCACCGAAGCCAAGAAGGCTTGCACCCCTGGCTAGCTGGGTAATTTTCTCAGGATTAAAATAAGTATTTGCACAATGTGTTGACAATCGTTGTTTGATCTGATGTCCAGCTTGTTTTGTGATGCAGTCCATTCCTATTTGGTGGTCCTTTCTGTCAGTTTGCATAGGGGGCCAGGCATCATAGTGAGGTCAGGAAAGAAGCAACTACAGTACATGAAGAGCCCTAACAGATTTGCGACTTCTTGCATCGGTAGAATCCACAGCATTTGCCAGGCTTCAAATTTCCCTGGATCATGTGAGGGTTCTTCATCACTGAGCATCAATGAAGAATTTAACTCTGTTTTCATTGAATAAGTGCTTGTCTTTGTTCAAGTTGAGGTTACATTCTGTAAGACATTGTAGGCATGCACGAAGGAAAATCCTGAATTCACTTTCAGTGTGACTGTGGATGAGAATGTCATCAATGATGTTCAACGTGCCTTCAGTCCCTGAAGTCTAGATGGAATCAATTTCTCAAATACTTCAGCTGCTCACAATTTGACTCCAAATCTGAACCTCTTGTATCAAAAAAAATCCAGTGTGAATAGAAAAACACTAAAGATTCTCCTGCAAGCTTGATTTGTTGATAGACTGTATTGAAGTCAAGCTTAGCAAACTGTTGAGCATGATATACTTTCTGTATGATGTCAACAGTTGGCTGTACCAAATGTTTTTCTCGTTCTCTGTCTTGGTTTGATGACAGCATATCAACACAGATTCTAATCTGGTTCTCACTCTTGGGTTTTTTGAAGACTTCTATTGGTGGGTCCCCAGGGGTCAGCTCATCCCCAGTTTTCCCAATAATGTCAAGGCCAAGTAGATTCCTGAAGTTCCTTCTCATGTTGCTTCCTGACATAAAAGGGATATTTGCTGCTGCTGATGCACTAATAGATGACTTACTGCATACAACCAGCCCGTAACACCTTTCAGTTTACCGATATCAGTGAGGCGTTCACATACAATTCGGGAATGCTGTTGATATACGTAGGAATCACATTTGTGATGGAAATCATGTACGGATCTGTCGCTGTGTGGAAACTAATAAGTGTGTCACATTCCCCAGATATCGCATGAAGTACAGCATTTGTTCTAGAGACTTTGAGAGTGGCATTCCAAAGGTCCCAAGAATTCTCGTGATTTGTTGCATTTGTAAGGAAGAACTTTCCAAATTTCCTGGTTTGCAGAGAATGGAACAATCCAGGAGTTTATTGATTTTTTTTGTCTCCCAAACCATTGACAGATGTCCTTGTATCTATAAAGAGCATCTATGACTGAGAGTCAATGGTCATTGCCACACACGATAGGTTGCTGGGTTCAAAGGACAGCACAAAAATGTATTCAGGGTCACTTGTCTCTAGTTTCTCTCACTGACCTAGCAGTATTGGTCTTGATAGTTGACAAGAGCTAAGTGGTTGAGTTTTCAACACTTCTGCCAGTGGAAAGCATTCTGTCTGCCATGGGTACGGACAACCACAGTGGGAAAGTCATTTTGATAAGTCACAAATCTGTGTGCGCGACTGTTACTGTTGCTTTGCAGGTGGGTTCCTGGCACTAGCCTTTTCATTTTCATCGCAAAGGCTAGCAATTGTTACCCATCCCTAATTGCCCTTGAATTGAGTGGCTGGTTAGATTATTTTAGAGGGCAGTGAATCACTTTGATGTGGATCCGGTGTCTCTATGACTCTACGTCAGCCAGACCAGGTCGGGACAAGAGATTTCTTCCCTAAAGAGAACCTGCTGGATTTTAGCAACAACAGGTGATCGCTCCTTGACATCCTTACTTTCAATTCCCGATTTTTGCCGATTAATTCATTTTAAATTCCACCAGCTTCCATGGTGAGATTTGAAATATTATCCAAGTTGTTAGTCAAGTAACATTACCACCATTACCACTGTCTCCCCCAGTGGCAATGAGTAGTAATACAAGAGTTGAATTTGGAAGGTTGTAGGGGCTTCTGGAAGCCTCAAATTTAGCAGTTTTAAAGTTTATTTATTCGTGACACAAGTGGGCTTACATTAATACTGCAATGAAGTTACTGTGAAAATCCCTGAGTCGCCAGACTCCGGCACCTGTTCGGGTACATTGAGGGAGAATTTAGCGTGGCCAAGCACGTCTTTTGGACTGTGGGAGGAAACTTGAGCACCCAGACGAAACCCACCCAGACACGGTGAGAATGTGCAGACTCCACAAATACAGTGACCCAGGACTGGAATTGAAGCCGGGTCCCTGGCACTGTGAGACAGCTGTGCCAAACACTGCACCACTGAGTTTTCATGATCTTGATAACTGTAATGGATCTGACAGCCTTCTGTCTTTTACAAGTTCTTTTCTGGCGAGAGAGACAACT
The DNA here is from genome assembly GCF_965287045.1 of Carcharhinus amblyrhynchos. Lineage (NCBI taxonomy): Eukaryota > Metazoa > Chordata > Chondrichthyes > Carcharhiniformes > Carcharhinidae > Carcharhinus > Carcharhinus amblyrhynchos. The sequence goes on from NC_137327.1 coordinate 131,701,310, forward strand.
TTCACTTGTTTGTGTTTTTATTACCTGTTCAAAATCTTCAATATCACCTTAGCTGTCTCATAGAACATAGAACTTTGAAAAACTACAGCACAAACAGGCCCTTCGGCCCACAAGTTGCGCCGATCATATCGCCAACTACTAGGCTTACCTATAACCCTCAATCCTATTAAGTCCCACGTACTCATCCAGAATTATCTTAAAAGACCCTATCGAATTTGTCTCCACCACCACCGACGGCAGCCGATTCCTCTCACCTACCTCCCTCTGAGTGAAAAACCTACCCCGACATCTCCTCTGTATCTACTCCCCCTCACCTTAAACCTGTGTCCTCCCGTAGCAACCATGAGTGAAATTTTGATTAATTGTCTCATTTGCTTCGGGTGGGCAAAATATGCATTGCAATTTTCAAAACACTATACTAGCAATTCACCACTCTTCCAAACTGTGTGTCAAAAATTGTGTTCTCCATTCCAAGTTCAGCTCATTGGCCAAAGGCAGGTCCTTGGTTCATTGTCTCCTGACGCTTCAGCCTGAACTGTTTTTTGGTGGGTTCTTTCTCAGTTTGGTGATTTGCCATTGTACTCTCAGGAGGAGGGTGAGGAAGGATGTCCCAAGTCTAACACAGCTGCAACATGAATCGGAACCACACACTAGCCACCCAGCTAACTGGTCTAACCCAGCCCCAGCTCACTGACATATTTCAAGAAAAGCAATGGCCCCAGCACTGACTCTTAGGAACAACACTGTGCACCCTCTTGTCTGAAGAACAACTGTTCACTGTTCCTTGCAACTTACTATCATTCAGCATGGTGGCACAGTGGTTAACACTGCTGCCTCACAGTGCCAGGGACCCAGGTTCAATTCCAGCCTTGCTTCACTGTCTGTGTGGAGCTTGCACTTTCTCATCTCTGTAGTTTCTTCCCTCAGTCCAAAGATGTGTGGGTTAGGTTGATTGGCCATGCTAAATTGTCCCTTAGTGTCAGGGGGATTAGCAGGGTAAATGAGGGTTATCGGGAACAGGGTCTGAGTAGGATTGTGGTCGATGGGCCAAATGGCCTCCTTCTGTACAGTAGGGATTCTATGATTCTGTGCCCATGCTGCCACATACTGTCCCTTGGGATTGATGCCCACATCCTTTGCTTTGATTTAGGGTGTACAGTGACACAGTGGCTAGCACTGCTGCCTCACAGTGCCAGGGACCCAGGTTCAATTCCCAGCTTGGGTGACTGTCTGCGTGGAGTTTGCACATTCTCCTCGTGTTTGCGTGGGTTTCCTCCAGATGCTCCGGTTTCCTCCCACAGTCCAAAAGACGTGCTTGACCATGCTAAATTGCCCCTCAGTGTACCCAGAGTGTGGCAACTAGGCGAGTCTCACAGTAACTTATTTGCAGAGTTAATATAAGCCTACTTGCGACGCTAACAAATAAACTTTAAATTTATTCCAAGAGTTTTGACTTTGCTCACAAGTCTGTTATGTGGCACTTTATCAACACCATTAGGAAGTCCATTTTCACCCCATCTCTCTGTTGCATCATCAACTTAGTTAAATGATTTGCCTTCAACAAATCCATGGTAGATTTCTCTAATGAATCCACATCTGTCCAAGTACAAAGTAATTCAGTTCAAGATTATCATTTTTAAGTGCTTTCCCAGCACTGAAGCCAATGTCACTGGCCTGTGCTTGCTGGATTTATCTTTGCACATTTTGTTTTGAGCAAAGGTACAAAATTGCCAATTCCCAGCCCCCTAGGAATCACCCCCATTTCTGAGGAGAATTGAAAGATTATGACCACTTCTTCTGCATTCACGTCCCTCTGAATGCATCCTATCCAGTCCCAGTGGTTTATCAACCTTAAGTACAGCCAGCCTTTCTAATATCTCCTGTTCATCTTTTTCTCAACCTATCCAGCATCTCAGTTACCTCATCCTTCACTCGGGGTTTGGCAGAATCTTCTTCCTTGATAAAGGTAGAGAAGGTGGCACGGTGGCACAGTGGTTAGCACCTGGGTTCTATTTCAACCTTGGGTGGCTGTCTGAAGTTTGCACGTTCTCTCTGTGCCTGTGTAGATTTCCTCCGGGTGCTCTGGTTTCCTCCCACACAACAAAGATATACAGGTTAGCTGGACTGGCCACACTAAATTGCCTCTTAATGTCAAAAGATGCCCAGGTTCAGGGGATTAGCAACACTGCCCCTTAGTACCCATAGATTTGTAGGTTAAGGGGATTAGCCATAGTAAATGCATGGTGTCACGGGGATAGGGTGGGCTTAGGTTGTTGACCTTGGGTGAGTTGATCTTTTGGAAAATCAATGCAGACTCAGTGGGTCAAATGGCCTCCTTTTGTACAATAAGGATTCTATTAAATACTCTTTCAGTACCTCAGCAATAACTTACGCCTCCGTGCTTGGATCCACTTTTCAGTCCCCAATGGGCCCCACCTTTTCTCTTGTTAGTTATAATAACTTACTAGTTATATGCACATTGAAGTCATTTGGATTCCCCAATATGTTAGTTGCCCACCTCTTCTCATCTTCTCACTTGGTGTCTCTCATTTCCTTTTCCTTATCTCTCTGAACTTTCTATCTTCCCGTTGTATTATTAGCCTGACCTCAGTTCTGATCCTAATTTCGATTCTGGGCGTAATCATAGGCCCAGTCTCATTGTAAAAGTACAAATTAGAATCTAAAATACAAATGAATTCAACCTGGTCGAATGTGAAGTGATCCAAGTGACCCTGAAATTGGGAAGGTTTTTGAAATTCCAATGGTGAACACAAACAGTAATGTGTATTTCTTTTGGCTAACATAATTTGTTTGCAATGACTGACAGGATAAAAACACTAATTATTAACATACTTTCAAAACTGACCCAGTTACTTACAAGTCCAACATCTTGTGACATGATAGAATCCTGCATTTTCTAATGAATTGGAAAAGGTTGCAGGACTGAATCCAAAGCTACATGCTGACCGTAAATGTCTAGTTTGATTAACTGACACTGCTCAGCGCCCTTGGCTTTGCACTGTTTAACTAATTTCTTACTGATTTTACTCCTTCCTTCCTTCCCCTCTGGGGGATTTCTCCGTAGCTACAAATCTTCCCAAGATTATGGTCTTGCCGAGTTTGAAACTGAGCAAGGTTGAGGATCAGACACAGCAATAGTTGGCATTAGGGCTTGTGTTCCGAAATATCTTTGCCTCCGCTGAAATTTCACTGGCTTCATGTTGTCACACATTGTGGAACTTTGGGAAGTAAGGCACAATCTTCTGAGGCTAGAAATTGGTAAGGGCAGCAGGTGAATGTTTTTTTCCTGACAGATTACAGTAATCAAGGCATTAAGCCATGTAAAAAATACTGCAGTGAGCCCATCTATTAGACTGTTACTTGGATGCCATGCAACCATGCTGAGTATCTTTTGACCAAATCACTTATAGGATTTTTGACCCTCAAATTTTCGACTTGCGTGTAGATATTTCAGGATAACTGCTTAAAAACCAAACAGTACATTCCAAATAGAGAAGGTTGCTATTTTATTACTTAATCTGAAAGTCCAGATAAAGACCAGGTTGTGGACTGTGTCAAAATGGGGATACATTCTGTTATAATAAAGGAAGCAAGACAGAGTGAGTTCAACTGTGTTGAGTGTCAAGAGAGTAAGGCAAGGCTGGATAGTCTTTTCTTTAATGTTAGGATTGTATTAGGTAAAACTTGTGAGTTAAGGGCATGGATTGAGAGGCGGAAGTGTGATACTGTTGCCATCACAGAAACATTGTTGAGGGAAGGGAAGGAGTGACAACTCAACATTCCGAGGTATAGCATCTTTAGATAAGACAGAGGATGGTGTAAAATGTAGGTGATATTGCACTATTGATTAATGAGTCAATAACTAATAAGGAGACATGATATCTTGGAAGGGTCTTCAAACGAGGATTTGTGGACAGAAGTTAAGAATATAAAGGAGGCAGCCACATTACTGGAAGTAACCCCCAAAGAGTCAGCAGGAAATAGGCAATTCACTGAGCTGTGTGACAATAATAAACGAGTAATTATGCTAGGTGATTTCAATTTCACCATCAAATTTGGATGGTCATAGTGTTAAGGATTTACAAGTTCCACACTTTAAAACTCCAGCTTAGCATCAATTGACCTAAACACCTTCACTTGTTTAATTTACCCTTCTACTCTTTGTAAAATAGGAGGTGCCTGGATTATTGGACCTTAATTCTAAACCTAGATTTCTAAATTAATGATGTTACATCCGTAAAGAATTCAAATGAATCTTGGATTGATCCATTGTATAGTATCTTGAATCTTATTCAGTCTTTCGCCTCTCAGAAATGCCCTTTGAAAACCCACTGATTGGTTCACTCACATCAAAGAATAAATGATGAAAAGCTTGATTGAAGTTGGGCAAAATGCAAGTTTATTTCTTCTTTTTGAAAGCAATGGGAGTAGCTTTCACAGCTGGTATAAGCCTAGACAGAGTATCACAGTTCAATCTTTACTTTAGTAGCCACGTATCGCCACATTACCACAGGAATTACAGAATAATAACCAGTAGCAAAGCTGTCTCCCCTGCATGTGTGGCGAACTGAAGTCAATTGTAATGATCCATCCTCTTGGGCGGCAGTTTGGCACAGTGGTCAGAGCTGCTGCCTCAGAGCGCCAGGGACCTGGGTTTGATTCCCAGCTTGGGTCACTATCTGTGCAGATTGAGCACATTTCCCCCATGTCTGCAAGGGTTTCCTCCGGGTGCCTCAGTTTCCTCTCACAGTCCGAAAGACATGCTGGTTAGGTGCATTGGCCATGTTAAATTCTCCCTCAGTGTATCCGAATAGACACGGAGTGTGGCGACTCAGGGATTTTTGCAGTAACTTCATTGCAGTGTTAATGTAAGCCTTGCTTGTGACACTAATAATTAAACCAAAACTTGATGCAGTTGCGGTATCGCCCCTGATCCAGTAGACTCAGGCTAGAAGAAATATCTCACCTGGTGTTTGGTGTTGTCACTGGCTGATGCCTCTGCTTCAGAAACGTTTGGTGTTGAGTAACTGTGTGTTGTAAATCTGACCCAGTTTATGATGTGTACAAAGTGCCCAGCTGTCTGTCATTTACTAACCCTCTGCATTTTCCTTTCTTTCACTGCTTCAATTACATTCCAGACAATGTCAGGTAAGTCAGAAATGGAGAGTTGCTATTACACAACATGAAGAACAATTCTACACTCACTGAAGAACAGCTATTGTGGCATAACATACTGGCAGAATAATGGTGAGGCTAATGGCACTCACCATTATAAATGTGTAAATGTGACAGTAACTTCAGACTAGAGAAAGAAGCAAAATTACACTTGAATACTGAGAGAGGCAAGGGAGAAGATTGCTAGGGCCTTGAGAGAAATCTTTGTATCCTGACTGGCTACAGTGGTGGTTCCAGAGGGTTGGAGAATAGCCAATGTTGTTCCTTTGTTTAAGAAGGGTAGAAAGAATAATCCAGGTAATTACAGACCGGTGAGCCTTACGTCAGTGGTGGGAATATTATTGGAGAGGATTCTTTGAGACAGGATGTATTCCCACTTGGAAATAAGTGGCCGTTTTAGTGAGACACAACATGGTTTTGTGAAGGGGAGGTCGTGCCACTCTAACTTGATCTACTTTTTTGAGGAAATGACAAAGATGATTGATGAGGGTAGGACAGTGGATGTTATCTACATGAACTTATGTAAGGCCTTTGACAAGGTCCCTCATGACAGACAGCTGTAGAAGGTGAAGTTGCATGGGATCAGAGGTGAGCTGCCAAGGTGGATACAGAACTGGCTCAGTCATAGAAGACGGAGGGTAGCAGTGGAAGGGTGCATTTCTGAATGGAGGGCTGTGACAAGTGGTGTTCCTCAGGGATCAGTGCTGGGACCTTTGCTGTTTGTAATATATATAAATGATTTGGAGGAAAATGTAACTGGTTTGATTAGTAAATTTGCGGACGACAAAAAGGTTGGTGGATTTGCAGATAGCAATGAGGATCATCAGAGGATGCAGCAGGATGTAGATAGATTGGAGACTTGGGTGGAGAGATGACAGATTTAATCCAGACAAATGTGAGGTATGCATTTTGGAAGGCCTAATACAGATAGGAAATATACAGTAAATGGCAGAACCCTTAAGAGTATTTATAGGCAAAGGGTTCTGGATGCACAGGTACACAGGTCACTGAAAGTGGCAATGCAGGCGGAGAAGGTGGTCAAGAATGCATACGGCATACTTGCCTTCATTGGCTGGGGCATTGAATTTAAAAATTAGCAAGTCATGTTGCAGCTTTATCGAATTTAGTTAGTCCACCTTAGAATACAGTGTTCAATTCTGGTCGCCACACTACCAGAAGAATGTGGAGGCTTTGAAGATGGTACAGAAAAAATATACCAGGATGTTGCCTGGTATGGAGGGCATTAACTATGACGAGAGGTTGGAGAAACGTGGTTTGTTTTCACTGGAACGACAGAGGTTGAAGGGAGACCTGATAGAAATCTACAAGAATGAGAGGCATGGACAGAATGGATAGTCAGAAGCTTTTTCCCAGGGTGGAAGAGTCAATTACTTGGGGGCATTTGTTTAAGGTGTGAGGGACAAGGTTCAAAGGAGATGTACAAAGCAAATTTTTTCACACAGAGGGTGGTGGGTGCCTGGAGCTCGCTGCCGGGGGGAAGTTGGGGAAGCAGATATGATAGTGACTTTTAAGGGGTGTCTTGACAAATACATGACTAGGCTGGGAATGGAAGGATATGATCCCCGGGAGGGGAGGGGGCTTTAGTTCAGTTGGGCAGCATGGTCATAGAATCATAGAGTTAAAGAAATCCTACAGTGCAGAAAGAGGCCATTTGGCCCATCGAGTCTGTACCGACCACAATCTCACCCAGGCCCTACCCTCATATTCACCCTGTGCAACTCAGGACACTAAGGGGCAATTTCACACAGCCAATCAACCTAACCTGCACATCTTTGGACTTTGGTCAGTGCAGGCTTGGAGGGCCAAAGGATCTGTTCCTGTGCTGTAATTTTCTTTGTTTTTTTGTTCTTAATACACAACATTTCCTGTCCCAAGTTGACTATTAGTTTGATGAAATCTATCGCAGTGTCCATCTTCCCATTAAAATACACAATATGGAGGGAAGTTGCTATATTTGCATGGGAAATATGAATTAAAACCACCATTGAATGTCAAGTCTTTTCCATTTCAGTCTGAGCAAACTTTTAACAATGGTATATCTCTTCATTACCACCAGTCAACCTTTTTATGGGTTCTCACTGCTGCAGGTTTTAATTGTTGTTTGAGATTTTTAAAAATGTAGAAGTTAAATGAGAAGGAACTGCTTTAGTTTTCTTTTCAGCTTGTTTTCTCCACTGGTTTTAATCCAAACTTTCTTCCACTCTTCATTTCTCTTTCCAATTTGTCATTACATTAATCCACTCTATTTTCTTCCTTCTTAGAAGTTGCAGTGTTAATCCCACAATCCTTCAATCTGATTAGTTACGGAGATTTACAGTTGGTTATCCTCTTCACTCAGGCTCCAGATACCATTTCCCTCACTGCAATGATATCAGCTTGCACTTTCAGTGACTGGCTACACAAAAAAATTGAAAAACCTAAGATTACAAGGGCAAGGCTTACGAGTGGTACATCCTGCCAGATGCCAAAGCGAATTATACCTCATTGTGTTTGAATCTACTTCACCAAAGTTGACACTAATTAGGAGGAGGTATTGTTCCATAAGAAAATGAACATTCAACATTCCATATAAATAAAAACCGCAATCTTACCAGCTCATACCGCCACTCAATCGGTGAGGAGAGCTGGTACGATTGAGCAAGAGACAAAAAAATCAGGATTGCTCCCAGTTTTTCGCCTCTTGCAATGTTACCAGCGCTGATTTCCCAGCGAATTCGGCATTTTGCTTAGAAAGGGTGCAAATCCAATTCAAATATTCATGATGTGCTTGGCATGCCATTAGTGAGTCCAGGATGCAATAGTCTGGGCTCATTTGAACTTACCCCTCACCAGCTGAGATTCTCATTGGTGAGGATCATGTCTGATCTTCACCAACCAAGACCAGACATTGCCAGTGGGACCGGAAACCATTGAAACCCCAAGTGGTCGGGGGTAAGGCCGTGCAGTGACCACTTGGCATCCTGCCACTGCCCACCACGGACTCTAGCACAGCCCACCAGGCACCTTGGCACTGCCCACCTCACACCCTGGGAGTGCCAGGGAAAGTACCAAGGGGGCAGAGTTTGAGGGATGGAGCCTAAAAGAGTCTGAGAAGGGGCAGGACCTGATGGGATGGGACCTGAGTAAGGATGGTGCCATGACTGTGGGGGAGACAGAAGGAACGTCATCAATGGGAGAAGGAAAGAGCAAACTCTGCAGAGGGGAGGGGGATTGATCGATGGTGGCAGTAATCAGGGGTGGGAGAGGTTATATCTGGGCCAGCGATTGGGTGAGTGAGGGGGGGTGATGGCCAGGCCATTGATCAGGGGGTGGGAGGGGTCAATGCCCAGAGTAGTTATTGGGGGTGGGGGAGGACTGGCACAGGGAGTAATCAGCAGTGGGCCCTGATATCAATGGAGAGAGGGGGAGTGGCGGGTGAGTGACAGGAGATTTCCCAGCACACTGGGAGATCCGAATGCCTTTGCAATTGTGTCCTTTGGGATCAGTAGTCGGCCTCACTGGTGAAATTAGGCTCTGCCCCACCCCCTACTGGCAAGAATTGCACCCTGTCCTTTTTTTTGACTGAGTATCGTAAGATTTCTTTTTTATAACTTGCTCAAAAAATGCGTCTGAAACTCTCCCATTTTCTCGCTCGCTCAGCAATTAGAATTTTTTTCATAAAATTCCGTCCAGAGTGTTGGTGCATATCTCTTTTAAAAAGGTAGATATGTACAAATATATACTTGGCAGAACCTCAGGGGATCCCAAATGCTACATAGTCAATTAAGTACTTCTGAACGATGGTCGCTGTTGTAAGTTAGGAGGTGTGGCAGCCAATTTTCACACAGCAAGATCCAGAAACAGCAATAAGATAATTAACAAGTAACCCTTTTTTTTCAGTGATTTAGATTGGGAGATAAATGTCGGACAGGACACCAGGGAGAACGTCTGTGCTTTTCCTTAAATACTGCCAGGGTATCTCACAGGTCTATTTGAGGAGACAGGCAATTTATCTGAAAGGCAGTGCATTTGGCAATGCAGCATTCCCTAAGTACTGGACTCAATTGTCAGCCCAGATTAAGTGCTCAAGTTATAATGCTGCAAGATATAATGGCCTGGGTTCTTGAAATGAATAGCAGCTTCAGGCAAATATAAAAAGCCTGGACTTGTTTGACAAACAGATTTGTTCACAAGCTGGGGGCTATGTGGAGTAGCAGGCTCTTGGAGAGAGTGAAACGTACATCAGTTCAAAGTTGTTTACATCTGCAAGTATGATAGCCAATTGCTAGAGGTACAGAACCAGAGGAGAGACCGGGAGAGCTTTTTGATGTGGCAAATTATTTCAAAGTGGCTCACACTGCCTATAGAGCTGGAGCAAGCAGGTTCACTAGTAACTTTCCAAGAGAATTTGGATAAATACTTGACAAGGAAAGGAAATGCAGGGTTATGAAGAAAGAACAGGTCATGGGACTAAATAGATAACTCTTTCAAAGAGCCTGTACAGATGTACTGGGCTGAGTAGCCTCCTTCTCCACTGAGATGAAGGCAAAATTCTGCGGGTGCTGGAATCTGAAACAAAACATTTAAGGTTGAAAAGATAAAGCTTATTTATTCGTCACAAATAAGGCTTACATTAACACTGCAGTGAAGTTACTGTGAATGCTGGAAAATCTCACTGGGTTTGACAGCATCTGTGGAGAGAGAATAGAGCCAATGTTTTGAGTCAGGGTGACCCCTTATCAGAGTTGCTCTGCTGGGTGGCACGGTGGCACAGTGGTTAGCACTGCTGCCTCACAGCGTCAAGGACCCAGGTTTGATTCCCGGCTTGGGTCATTGTCTGTGTGGAGTTTGCACATTCTCCCCATGTCTGTGTGGGTTTCCTCTGGGTGCTCCAGTTTCCTCCCACGGTCTGAAAGACATGCTGGTTAGGTGAATTGTCCATGCTAAATTCTCCCTCAGTATATCCGAACAGGTGCTGGAGTGTGGCAACTATGGTATTTTCACAGTAACTTCATTGCAGTGTTAAAGTAAGCCTACTTGTGACACGAATAAGTAAACTTTGAACTTTTAGATTAGAAAGGGCACTTGGGTGACCTCAGGCTTGCATGGACAAGATGGGCTGAATGGCCTCCTTCTGTGAACAAAAAGCAAAGAAAATTACAGCACAGGAACTAGCCCTTTGGCCCACCAAGCCTTCACCAACCATGCTGCCCGACTTAACTAAAACCCTCTACCCTTCTGGGAACCATATCCCTCTATTCCCACCCTATTCATGTACTTGTCAAGGCCCCCCTTAAAAGTCACTATCATTTCCGCTTCCACTACCTGTCCCGACAATGAGTTCCAGGCACCCACTACTCACTGTGTAAAAAATCTGCCTCATACATCTCCTTTAAACCTTGTCCCTTGCACCTTAAACCTATGCTTCCTAGTAATTGACTCTTCCACCCTGGGAAAAAGCTTCTGACTATCCACTCTGTCCATGCCTCTCATAATCTTGTAGACTTCTATCAAGTCTCCCCTCAACCTCTGTCTCTCCAGTGAGAAGAAACCAAGTTTCTCCAACCTCTCCTCATAGCTAATGTCCTCCATACCAGGCAACATCCTGGTAAATCTTTTCTGTACCCTCTCCATAACCTCCACATCCTTCTGGTAGTGTGGCGACCCGAATTAAACACTATATTCCAAGTGTGGCCTAACTGAGGTTCTATAAAGATGCAACATGACTTGCCAATTTTTAAACTCAATACTCCAGCGAATGAAGGCAAGCATGCTGTATGCCTTCTTGTCCACCTTCTCCACCCGCATTGCCACTTTCAGTGACCTGTGTACCTGTTCATCCAGATCCCTTTGCCTATCAATAATCTTAAGAGTTCTGCCATTTACTGTATATTTCCTATCTGTATTAGACCTTCCAAAATGCATTATCTCACATTTGTCTGAATTGAACTCCATCTGCCATTTCTCTACCCAAGTCTCCAATTGATCTATATCCTGCTGCATCCTTTGATGTTCCTCATTGCTATCTGCAAATCCATGAACCTTTGTGTCGTCCACTAACTTACTAATCAATCCAGTTACATTTTCCTCCAAATCATTTATATATATTGCAAACAGCAAAGGTCCCAGCACTGATCCCTGAGGAACACCACTTGTCACAGCCCTCCATTCAGAAACGCACCCTTCCATTGCTACCCGCTCCTTTGACAGAGCCAGTTCTGTAACCACCTCGCCAGCTCACTTCTGATCCCATGCAACTTCACCTTCTGCACCAGTCTGCCATGAGGGACCTTGTCAAAGGCCTTACTGAAGTCCATGCAGACAACATCCACTGCCCTACCCTCATCAATCATCTGTCATTTCCTCGAAAAACTCCATCAAATTCGTGAGACATGACCTCTCCTGTAACTTTTCGATGATTCTATGGTTCTATGAAGTTGTACAGCACTCTGCACATTGCCTCTTTTTCTCTTACCATGTATAGCTTGGACCCACTCCAATTACGCTGCAATGACTTTTCCTTGTAGCTGCACCATTCCAGTAGATCTGTGGCAATTTTAGCTCAGTGATTTTATATGAGCTTGTTTCTGTTCTGTTTCACCACTCCTGCATTGTGCTGAATTGGATAATGTGCCAAGCCCACATCTGTGCAGCAATAAAAGCAAAGGTTTTTGATTCAAAACATAAAAATGGTAGATTTGAAGTGCACACCCCATCAACTCAGAGTACAAATGGGAAAATATTGTCATCTGTGGCTGTAGTTTTCTGAGCCTGGGCTTGTAAGTGGTTTAATGAAATTTTTGTCACCACATTCAGAACACGTTCTCATATTGAACACAACTAATCCAGACCATGGGTTAGCTCTGCAGCCTCACAGCATCAGGGACCTGGGTTCGATTCCAGCCTTAGGTCACAGAAACCCTACAGTGCAGAAAGAGGCCATCTGGCCCATTGAGTCTGCATCAACCACAACCCCACCCATTCCCCACCCACATATCTCTACCTAATTACCTGCTAATCCCTCTAACCTACACATCTCAGGGCACTAAGGGATAATTTTAGCATGGCCAATCAACCTAACCTGTAAATCTTTGGATTGTGGGAGGAAACCGGAACACCCGGAGGAAACCCATGCAGACACGAGGAGAATGTGCAAACTCCACACAGACAGTGACCCAAGCCAGGAATCGAACCCAGGTCCCTGGAGCTGTGAAGCAGCAGTGCTAACCACTGTGCTACCGTGCCACCCTAGGTCATTGTCTGTGTGGAGTTTGCACGTCCTCCCTGTGTGTGCGTGGGTTTTCTCTGGGTGCTCTGGTTTACTCCCACAGTAAAAAGTCTGACAACACCAGGTTTTGGTCCAACCGATTTATCTGATAGTAAACGCACAAGCTTTCGAGGTTTCCCTCTTCGTCAGGTGAATGGAGAGTTCTGGCCTCAGACAGGGCATATAAAGCACAGAGCAGTAATCTCTAAACTGTCCGTGCTTTATATGCCCTGTCTGAGGCCAGAACTCTCCATTCACCTGACGAAGAGGGAAACCTTGAAAGCTTGTGCGTTTACTATCAAATAAATCGGTTGGACTAAAACCTGGTGTTGTCAGACTTTTTACTGTGTTTACACCAGTCCAACGTCGGCACATCCACATCATGATTACTCCCACAGTCCAAAGATGTATGGGTTGGGTTGGTTGGCCATGCTAAATTGACCCTAGTGTCACAGGAATTAGGAGGGTAAATATGTGCTGTTACGGGGATGGGGCCTGGGAGGGATTGTGGTCGGTGCAGAATTGATAGGCTGACTGGCCTCCTTCTGCACTATAATTCTATATCCAGCTCACATCTTTTATTTATAACAGAATTTTCCCTCTTTGGATCAGAACTACTTGCGGCAGTCAAACATATTCTCCCCTACAAGGTTTCCTGTCCTTGACTAACTTTCTTGCTCTCTCAGTTTATCTTCTTTAAATTTCAAGAGTTGAATGTTTTGTAAAGGCGTGTCCTTAGTGTTGCTCCCTGACTAGAGGCTATTAACTTTGTATTTTAACAGTTGCGAGGGTGCTGAAGAGGATTGTCCTTTGAAATGTCTCAAGACCCTTAAATTCACGTAGGGGAGCTACTCAAGCGTGGAAAAGAGGTTAATGCCATGGGTGGGATTTTCTGGCCTTGCTCACCCCAAAGTCGGAAAATCCCACCCGAGGTCTGTGTCTTGCCTGATATGATTCCCTTGGTGGGCAGAATGGGAAAGGTCCGTCCCGCATGTCTGCAAATTCTTTTTTCCAGTGCAAACTTTCAGCCCACACATTTTGTCCAGTTAATTTTGTGGTACTTGCTGGATTGCGAAAAATAAATAATTGTCACTCATTTCAAATTGGCACTTTTTGCATTCCAATTCCCTTCCTGCATCTAGTGGTGCGCTAAGACAGATTTATTTGATTTGATTTGATTTACAACTGTCATATGTACTGGGGATACAGTGAAAAGTATTGTTTCTTGCGCGCTATACAGTCAAAACATACTGTTCATAGATTTCATAAGAGAGAAGAACATAATGTTACAGCTACAGGTAAGACGAAGAGAAAGATCAGCTTAATATATGATTGGACCATTCAAAAGTCTGATGGCAGCAGGGAAGAAGCTGTTCTTGAGTCAGGTGATGCACGTTTTCAGACTTCGTATCTTTTTCCCAATCGAAGAAGGTGGAAGAGAGAACGCCCTAAATGCTTGGTGTCCTTAATTACGCTGGCTGCTTTCCTGAGGCAGTGAGAAGTATAGACAGAGTCAATTGTTGGGAGGCTGGTTTGGGTGATGGACTGGGCTATATTCAGAACCCTTTTAGTTCCTCGTGGTCTTGGTCAGAGCAGGAACCTTATCAAGCTGTGATACATCCAGATAGGATGTTTTCTGTGGTGCATCTGTTAAAATTGGTGAGAGTCCTCGCAGACATGCCAAATTTCCTTAGCCTCCTGAGAAAATAGAGGTGGACTTTCATAAATATAATGTCAGCTTGGAGAGACCAGGGCAGATTGTTGGTGACCTGGATACCTAGAAACTTGAAGCTGTCGACTATCCCCACTTCTTCACTATTGACATAGCTGCATGTCCTCCACTAAGTTTTCTGAAGTTGATGACTAGCTCCTTACTTTTACTGACATCGAGGGAGAAATTATTGCCATTGCCTCATTTGCCAGATTCGCTATCTCTTTCCTGTACTCTGTCTCGTCATTGTTTGAGATCCGACCCGCTATGGTGGTGTCATCAGCAAATCTGAAAATGGAGTTGGAGGGAAATTTGGCCACACAGTCATAGGTGTATAAGGAGTATAGTAGGGGCCTGTGAACACAGCCTGTGGAGCAATGTTGTTGAGGATAATCGTGGAGGAGGTGTTGTTGCCTATCCTTACTGATTGCAATCTATATCTGTTTGTCTGTTTCCATAGCTAGTAATTCACAGAACAGGTCGCTAATTTGTCACCAGGGACTAATAGCTTGAGGGGCAAGCTGATAGCATGCGTGGCTGGCCAGGAGTCTCTCCTGCTCTTACCGTGGTGTGTTTGGAAGGAATTTCAGGTTGACATCCAACCTGTTTGACCATGTTGTGAATGCACCTTCCTTGTCCATCAAGTCTTGGGCTGGGACTGGAATCTGCAACCTCTGGCAGAGGGAGGGATGTTACCCAAGGCCCCATAAGACCTCTCTACACTGCTGTTCCTTAGTTTACATTTAATCATTGGATACTTAATGGATAAATGCTGAACTGAACCAACTTCAGTTACAGGTTTGGCATTGTGTGGAGTTTGATGCCCCCAAAGAGGTGACATTTCTAATCCCACCCTTTCGCGTATGATGGCTTGGAAAGTGTGATCTGTAGATGCACATCAGGCAGAAAGAATTTAATTATGATGACATCTATATACACAAAGGACATCACAATAGAAATGTGATATTATTTTCCAGCCAACAATTGTCCCATTTTTACACAAAGTCACAGGGATAGATTTCACAGCTGCAATGAAAGTGAAACACTCTGGAGGATAGGAAGAAAGAATCCCTGTTTTAAACCACATATTGAAAAGCTACGCTTCTTCTTTATTATAAATTCTCATGTTTGCATTGAGCAACAGAAATCGCACGTGTAAGCACGTGATCCTATAATTACATTGCCTCCCACCTCCCCACACCCGAACCACTGATAAATAGCTGCATTGTCTCCACTGTGAGGAATGTGTGCTACAGCACGACAAGGCTATATTGCCTGGTAAATGTAGATATGAACATTGATAGTGGAAATACTGTACAGAAAGAAGGCATGTAAAGCCAGGGACTTAAGGTCTTTTGCACAACCCAGCCCAATTATCCAGGGACCTTGCTTTATCTGAAGACTACATTTGACTTCTTATGTGCAACACACAGGGGGTTTACTAGAATAAAGTACTGTAGAATAATGGCACGTTCAGCTTTGTCAGACCTTAAATCTCACTTTCAATTTTCTGTATCCCACTTCAAAGAAGGACATAAAGAAACAAAGACACAAAACACTGGAACCTGAGTGCAGTTGGGGAAATGCAGTTGTCTGCACCGTTCATGGCCGTAGAGAAAACGTTTTGACAAAATATGACAGGAAATGAGTGGAAATTAGATGAAGAGTAGCTGGATTATGAATTGAGTAGAAAGGGTAAGCAGAGAGTAGGAGTGAAGGGCTCTCATTCAGAGTGATTTGAACTCAATGGCTGCTCCCATGGGGTTTTGTTAAGGAACCCCTTGTGTTCAATGCTTTGGTTAGAGCGATAAAGGGTGTTAAAATCTGCAGACAAGACTGAAATGGAAAGCACAATAAATTCTTCCCAGGAGAGACAGTTATTGTCGGGGGATATGGCAGAACAATAATGGCTGAGATCACATACCAACCGATTCAAGAACAGTTTCTTCCCTGCTGCCGTCAGACTTTAGCTGTGACTATAACACAACATTCTGCACTCTCTCCTTTCCTTCTCTATGCCTTGTCTGCATAGCACGCAAGAAACAATATTTTTCATTGTATACTAATACATGTGACAATAATAAATCAAATCAAATCCTTCTCCCCTATGTACTCTATGAACAGTATGCTTTGTCTGCATAGCACAAGAAACAATATTTTTCATTGTATACTAATACATGTCACAATAATAAATTAAGTCAAATCATGCCAAATCAATGGCAGTTGGTAACTAATGTCAGAAAACATGTGATGGTGCATTTTTAACTTTTAAACTTAAAAAATAACTTTTGCTGAGAGAAGGTAAAATAAATGTTACTTTCAAACAAGTAATTCTGAGGATGTGGAAGAGGTCGTAAAATCCTGGCATTTTGCTCTTTTAAGACAGGGCAAAAAAAAAACCCACTTGTTCGGCATAGAAGGAATAAGTTATTCTACTTTGAACATGTCTTACCAAAATTGGGCCTTATCCAGACCTGGTCCCATATAAGAACATAAGAAATAGGAGCAGGAGTAGGCCATCTAGCCCTTCGAGCCTGCCCCGCCATTCAATAAGATCATGGCTGATCTGAAGTGGATCAGTTCCACTTTCCCGCTTTCTCCCCATAACCCTTAATTCCCTTGTCTATCAGAAACCTATCTACCCGTGACTTAAATATATTCAGCGAGGTAGCCTCCACCACTTCAACGGGCAGAGAATTCCAGAGATTCACCACCCTTTGAGTGAAGAAGTTCTTCCTCAACTCCGTTCTAAATTGCACCCCCCCCCCACCCCTTTTATTTTGAGGCTGTGCCCTCTAGTTCTGGTTTCCTTTCTAAGTGAAAAGAAGCTCTCTACCTCTACCCTATCTAGCCCCTTCATTATCTTGTAAGTCCGTACAAGATCCCCCCTCAGCCTTCTAAACTCAAATATATGGAGCAACGTCAAATTTTTATTAGGTGCCAGTAGCAACCACGAAAATCAATTTTGAAGCGACGTTGCAACAGGGGTGAAAAGTCATATTGTCAGCTACGGTGCATTTAAAGCAAGAAGCAAAATACATGTTTTCTGACAATCTCTTTCCTCCTTTCCTAGTGCTGAAGACATTGTGATTAAGGAGTTCAATCGTCAAAAGATTGATGGAGAACAAGATGATGAAGATGAAGGAAAAGCAGCCACGGAAGGGGAAAAATAAGCGCAGGAAAACTACTGGACAGCAGAGAGAAGGCCGTAGAAACATACATAGTTGTGGGATGCTAAATCAGGCTATTAGAAAAAAGCAGCAAAATTTTTCCTTCCCATCCAAGGATGTCATCATTTCAGGGCTGTCATCCAACTACCTTTAAGCTAAATTGATGAAAAATTTAATTTTAAATTGGCTAAGCTATTGGGAGATTTCTGAAGCATACAGCAGGCATCCTACAACACTTGCTAAGAACACATACTAGCGACACAGTGGCACAGTGGCCAGCAATGCTACTTCACAGTGCCAGGGACCTGGCTTGGATCACTGTTGTGCAGAGTCTGCACATTTTCCCCATGCCTGCCCAGGTTTCCTCCCAGTGCTCCGGTTTCCTCCCACATGTCCAAAAGACATGCTGGCTAGGTACATTGACCGTGCTAAATTCTCCCTCTGTGTACTTAAACAAGCATGGAGAAACTTTCAAGTAACTTCATTGCTGTGTTAATGCAAGCCTACTTGTGACACTAATAAATATAATTTAAACTTTAACATCCTATCAGGAGCGACCCTTCAATCTTGTTCCACCAATTAAATTATGGCAGATCTGTACGTTGACTCCATTGGTTCCATCTCTTTTAATACATTTGTGCAATGCAAACCATTTTGAAATTTTCAATTGTCCAAGCCTCAATAGCTTTTTTGGTGAGAGTTCCAGATTTCCATTTTCCTTTCCTGTGAAGAGGTGTGAGATTTGGAGGTATGAGTTACTCAAATTTTCAGTAAATTGTGATCAACAAGGAAGGAACGGGAATTCAAATTTGGTCCCAGCTATCTGGCCTGATCCTATTCCCTGCCTACTTTGGGTTTGAAGAAAGTGAATGGCCCTCGTACACCTTAAATGACTAGTGGCCGAAGGACCATTAACCAAAAGGTACATTTTCCAATCAGCAATAGATAGTAAACATTAACACTTTCAAAGTGAGAAATAAAGAACAAAGAAAATTACAACACAGGAACGGGCACTTCGGCCCTCCAAGCCTGCACCGACCATACTGCCCAATTTAACTAAAAACCCCTATCCTTCCGGGGGCCATATCCCTCTACTTCCATCCTATTCATGTACTTGTCAAGGCGCCCCTTAAAAGTCACTATTGTATCTGCTTTCACTATCTCCCCGGCAGTGAGTTCTAGGCGTCTAGAAAAAACTAGGCACTGTAAAAAACCTGCCTCGTGCATCCCCTTTAAACCTTGCCCCTCACATCTTAAACCTGTGCCCCTTACTAATTGTCTCCTCCACCCTGGGAAAAAGCTTCCGACTATCCACTCTGTCCATGCCCCTCATAATCTTGTAGACCTTTATCGGGTCACCCATCAACCTCTGTCATTCCCGTGAGGACAAACCAAGGTTTCTCCAACCTCTCCTTATATCTAATGCTCTCCCTACCAGGCAACATCCTGGTAAATCTCTTCTGTACCCTCTCCAAAACCTCTACATCCTTCTGGTAGTGTGGGCGACCAGAATTGAACACTGTATTCCAAGTGCAGCCTAACTAAGGTTCTATCTAAGGTTCACAAGAAATGTTTAATGTCAAGCAAGCATTCCAGATGGTCTTTCCCTTCATACCATCTCAGTGATATGAAGATAATAAGAGTGATAGATGTAAAAAATAACTTCTGCCCCTTGTCCCTCTAATTCCATCACTCTCCAGTTTTAGCAGCTTACTGAATGTTCCTACTTTCTGAGACTGCCTTGCCCCACATGGCTGAACAGCCCAAACTTATCACCAGTTTGGTTTAAAATGACCTTTCACTAAATTTATGTTCCTTTGTTCCACCTTGCATGCTTGCTCCGAGTAACCTGGGGAAACACGGTGGCACAGTGGTTAGCACTGCTCCCTCCCAGCGTCCGGGACCTGGGTTCAATTTCGGCCTCGGGTGACAGTCTTTGCGGAATCTGCACGTTCTCCCCGTGTCTGGGTGGGGTTTCCTCCAGGTATTCTGGTTTCCTCCCACAGTCCAAAGATGCGCAAGGTTCGGTTGATTAATTATGGGGTAAATTGCCCCTTAGTGTTAGGGGGACAAGCAAGTTAAATACGTGTGGAAGCGGGGATAGGTGGGATTGTTGATGGTGCAGAATTAATGGGCTGAATGGCCTCCTTCTGCACTGTAGGGATTCTATGATTCTATTAGTCTGTACATTCAATATTTAAACATGACTGACCCATGCATTGACCTTTGTTGACCCTCGTTTTCTCCAATTGCTTGCCGTAAGTCAGCTCCCTAATATTTCAGATCAGTTCCGTTGCTCATCCCTGTAGCGCACACATAATATTTTATGGTATTCTGAGTTTAATAATTTAATAGACTGTACTGTAAAACCTCAAACTAATTTGTGCAGATTTGCACTCTCCTATCCCAGATATAGATCCCTGCATTCTGTGTGATTTTTTAAAATTACTTCACCACTTTGCATAGACATTGGAAAATGATAAGTCTCCTCTGATGCCTCCTATTATAAGGTCTCTTTCTAAGCTGTGCTGCACTAAATGAATTTACATACAATGTCCATTTTTCAACAACATTATATTAAATTCAGTCTGTCGTTTGAAAAAAAGAAGTGCAATATCAGTAGCTAATTTCCATGTCTCCTGTTCCCGAAATGAAAAACTAAATGAGTTTGTAGATTTGGTAAACGTTATTAAACTGCCCTGCTCCTCCGTAAATACTGGAGCTGGTGGGCGGACCACTAGCCATTTAGTCCATGCGATGCTGACACTAATTGGAGTCAGTGCGTGATAGCTTCATCGCAGCGGTTAACACTGCTGTCTCACAGCGCCAGCGACCCGGATTTGATTCCCGTCTTGGGTCACTGTCCCTGCGGAGTCTGCACATTCTCCCCATGTCTGTGAGGGCTTCCTCCGGGTGCTCCTGTTTCCTCCCAACAGTCTGAAAGACGTGCTGGGTAGGTGCATTGACCCGAGCAGGCGCCAAAGTGTGGTGACTCGGGGAATTTCGCTTCATTGCAGTGTTAATGTAAGTTTACCCGTGACTAATAAATAAACGTTAATTTTAGCTTTAAAATTGGCTCCCCTGATAATATCCAAATGGATTGTTTAAGCTCACTGGAGCTTTTAAATCAGATTGGAATGCAGTTGGCTCCAAGAAAAGTGCAGCTATGGACATGGATTGGGTGCAACCACAGAGCTGTTATGGTGCAGAAGGAGGCCATTTGCCCCATCGTGTCTGCACTGGCTCCCCAAATAAGTTTGTGATGAAGTACCATTCCACTTCCTTTTCCTGTATCCTGCACATTGTTTCTATTCAAATAATCTTCTGTTGCCCATCTTGAATTTCACAATTGAACCTGCCTCCACCACACTTCCAGAGAGTGCATTCCAAATCCAAAGTACTCTTTGTGTGAAAAATAATTTCTCACATCACATTTGTTTCTGTTGCAGATCACTATAAATCTGTGCCCTTTCATTCCTGATCCTTTTCCAAGTGGGAACAGTTTCTCCCTATCGACACCAGCCAGCCCCCTTATGATCTTAAACATTCCTATCAAATCCCCCCTCAACCTTCTTCTCTCCAAGGAGAACAGTTCCAATCTCTCCAATCCCTCCCCATAAAAGAACAAAGAACCAAGAAAATTACAGCACAGGAACAGGCCCTTCGGCCCTCCAAGCCTGCACCGACCATGCTGCCCGCCTTCACAAAAAACCCCCACACTTCTGGGGACCATATCCCTCTATTCCCATCCAATTCATGTATTTGTCAAGACACCCCTTAAAATCACTACTGTATCTGTTTCCACTACCTTCCCCCGGCAATGAGTTCCAGGCATTCACCATCCTCTGTGTAAAACACCTGCCTTGTATATCTCCTTTAAACCTTGCCCCTCGCACCTTAAACCTAGTAATTGACTCTTCTCCCCTGGGAAAAAGCTTCTGATTATCCACTCTGTCCATGCCCCTCATAACTGTGTAGACTCCTAAAAGATCACCCCTCAACCTCTATTGTTCCGGTGAGAACAAACTAAGTTTCTCCAACCTCTTCTCATAGGTAATGCCCTCCACACCAGGGAACACCCTGGTAGATCTTTTCTGTACCCTCTCCAAAGCCTCCATATCTTTCTAGTAGTGTGGTGACCAGAATTGAACACTATATTCCAAGGGCGGCCTAACTAAGGTCCTATAAAGCTACAACATGACTTGCCAATTTTTAAACTCAATACCCTGGCCGATGAAGGCAAGCATGCCGCACACCTTCTTGACTACCTTCTCCACCTGCATTGCTACTTTCAGAGAACTGTGTACCAGTACACTCAGATCCCTTTGCCTATCAATATTCTTAGAGTTCTGCCATTTACTGTATATTTCCTATCTATATTAGACCTTCCAAAATGCATTAGTTCACTGAAGTTTCAAATCCCTGGAACTATCTTGTAAACTTCTTCTGCACTCTCTCCAATGTGCTCACATCCTTCCTATCGTGTGATACCCAGAACTGCTCACAATGTCCCAAGTGAGGCCTAATTAGTATCTTAGTATAAGTTCAGCATAATCCCCTTGTTCTTGTACTTTATGCCCCTATTAACAAAGTTCAGAATAATCTATGCTTTATTAACTATTCTCTCCACCTGTCCTGCTGCTTTTAATGATCGATACACATATACACCCAGGTCTTTCTGCTCCTGCACCCCCTTTAAGAATTTTATCCCTTATTTTATGTTGGCTCTCCGTGTACTTCCTGCCAAACTGCATCACCTGACACTTCTTCACATTGAACTTCATCTGCCACTGGTCTGCCACTCCACCAATTTGTCCGTGTCCTTTTAAAGTTGTACACTATCCTCCTCAAAATTTACAATGCTTCCAGCTTTGTACATTATCCATAAACATTGAAATTACCCCCTACACACCAAGATCTAGATCATTAATATATATCAGGAAAAGCAAGGGTTTCAATACAGGCCCCTGAGCAAGGGAATTATGCTGAACTTATACAAGATACTAATTAGGCCTCACTTGGAACATTGTGAGCAGTTCTGGGTATCATATTGGGGAACATCACGATAAACATACAGCCCAAAAAATCTTCCTGCTTTCTTTCATTCAGCCAGTTTTGTATTCCTGTTGCTACTGTCCCTTTTATTTCATGAGCTGTAACTTTTCTCACAAGTCTGTTGATGGTACTGTATCGAACGCCTCCTGAAAGTCCACATACACCACATCGACTGCATTACCCTCATCGACCCTTCCTGTTACCTCCTCAAAGGATTCCAACAAGTTAGTTAAACTTGACTTCCCCTTTAGAAAGTCATGCTGCCTCTTCCTAATTAGCCACCTTAAAAGAGGCCTAATTCGCTCACATTTTTCCATGTGCCTACTAATTCTATCCTGAATAATTGTTCCTAGAAGCTTATACACCAGTGAAGTTAAACTAACTGCTCTATAATTGCAGGTGCTGTCCTTACAACCTTTTCTGAACAAGGACATTACATTTGCAATTCTCCAGTCGTTTGGCAATGAGTTTAAAGAAGATTGGAAGATCTGTGAGGCAGCAGTGCTAACAACTGTGCCACTGTGCTGTCCATCATTATTTTCGCCCTTGCTTCATCTTCACTTATTAACTCACCATTCTCTATACTAATGCTTTATAACCTCTCCCAATATTTGGTGCATCCTGGTATTCTTCTGTAATATTTCCCCTTGGTGTCCACACTCTCTGCTGAGTTCATTTAAAGCCCTCCCAACAGCAAAAAAACCCCACAAGAAACTCAGACCCAACTCTATTCAGGTGCAACCCACTCAGCTTGCACAGGTGTCATCTCCCCAGAGCTAGTCCCAGTGTCCCACGAATTTAACACCATCCCTCCATTCCTTCCGATCCTTCCGGCCACACATTCATCTGCCTTATCCTCCTGTTTCTGTATTCACTTACACATAAGAACATAAGAACATAAGAACATAAGAAATAGGAGCAGGAGTAGGCCATCTGGCCCTTCGAGCCTGCCCCGCCATTCAATAAGATCATGGCTGATCTGTCGTGGCTCAGTTCCACTTTCCCGCCCTCTCCCCATAACCCTTAATCCCCTCTCTTATCAAAAACCTATCAACCCGCTTCTTAAAAATATTTAGCGAGGCAGCCTCCACCACTTCAACGGGCAGAGAATTCCAGAGATTCACCACCCTTTGAGTGAAGAAGTTCCTCCTCAACTCCGTTCTGAACTGCCCCCCCTTTATCTTGAGGCTGTGCCCCCTAGTCCTACTGTCTTTTTTGAGCGGGAAGAGTCTTTCCACCTCTATCCTATCCATCCCATTCATCATCTTATACGTCTCAATGAGATCTCCCCTCATTCTTCTAAACTCTAACGAGTACAAGCCTAGTTTATTCAGCCTCTCCTCATAGCTCAACCCCCTCAACTCCGGTATCAGCCTAGTAAACCTCCTCTGCACTCCCTCCAAGGCCAAAATATCCTTGCGCAGGTGCGGCGCCCAAAACTGCACACAGTACTCCAGCTGCGGGGAGTAATCCAGAGATTACTACCTTTGAGGCTGCACTTGTTAACTTTCTGCCTAGCTCCCTAAATTCTGATTGCAAGACCCCACGCCCTCCCTACTAAGTCACGGTACCATCGCGGACCACGACCTCTGGCTGTTCATCCTCTCCCAGAGTCACATCCTGGAGTCACGTCTACAGTCACAGAATTACCTGTCTGTTCCCCTAACTAAGGAATCCCCGATCACTATTGCCCTTCCCTTCTTCATCCTCCCTCCTGTACAGCTGAGCGACTTATGGTGCCCTGACTGCACACCTCTGAGGAACCGATGCGGGCAGCACGGTGGCACAAGTGGTTAGCGCTGCAGTCTCACAGCTCCAGGGACCTGGGTCCGATTCCTGGCTTGGGTCACTGTCTGTGCGGAGTTTGCACGTCCTCCCTGTATCCGCGTGGGTTTCCTCCAGGTGCTCCGGTTTCCTCCCACAGTCCAAAAATTTGCGGGGTAGGTTGATTGACTGTGCTAAATTGCCCTTTAGTGTCCTGGGATGTGTAGGTTAGAGAGATTAGTGGGGCAAATATGTAGGGGGAGGGGGATAGGGCCTGGGTAGGATTGTTGTGGGTGCAAATTTGATGAGAGAATGGCCTCTTTCTGCACTGTAGGATTGTATGATATATCTCACACCACCTTCCAAAATGGAAAACTGTTTTCTGAGTGGGACTCCAGGTGACTCCTGTCCCACCTGCCCAGTTCTCTCGGACTGCCTGGTGGTCACCTTTCTTCCTCCAGATCCTTCAGCTGCAGTGTGACTACCTGTCTGAACGTGCTATCCAGGTAACTCTCCGCCTGTCAGATGCACCACAGTAAATCCAGCCACCACTCAAACTCTGAAATTCTGAGCTCAAGTTTCTGCAGCTGGCAGCACTTCTTGTGCATATGGTCATCAAGGACACTCGTTAGATCCATGACTTCATTAATATTACAAGATACACATTCCGCTTGACTGAGCTGCCCTGCCATGTCTTAACTTTGCTTCTCCTGTGTTAACTCTGTTCTATTTTGGATTACTTGTATTACCTTACAATGTAGGCATTAACTTTCCCTTGTTGAAAACATCAGCTTTACACGCACTGCTCCTTATACTGAGCACTTACTGACCAATCCAATTATCAGTTCCCAGTGATATCTTTATTTCCATTGATTCCTCGTAGCAGCTGAAATACCCACCAGCTAAGCAGCCTCTACACCTCTAACAGGGTAAGATTTCTTTCTGAAGATGAAAAAGTTAAAAGGCAAAAGAGAACCTCTTGCCCTCAGCAACAAATACTGACCTGGACCGTGTCTCACTCAGGACATGATCTCTCCCAGTGCTTGTGCACCCACTTAATAACCTTTTAGATCTTTAAGGTGGGATTTGATGACCTCACTCAGGTGAGACCAAAAATCCCTGTCCGAGGTCAATGGAGATTCCTACTGTTGGACCCTCGCCCACTCCGACTCCATGGCAAGTGGGGTGGTAGAGCTGCAGCCCCTAGGTTGAAATTCTCTGGCCTCCCTTCAGTGTTTTTCTTGGTGATGGGAAGCAGCGCACCATTCCATGGTGTCAATGGGGATTCTCATTGAAGCCACCGCACGCTGCCGGGAAGCTCAGGGCTGGGGGTGTGCTGTCAGCAGGAGAAGAGAGTCTTGCCGGCGTGAACAACCGGAGAACCCCAGCCGAAAACTTTATCTTAGACATGAACATTTTGCTCTTTTGACACAAGGTAGAATTAATCAAAGATGATTATTATAAATGAGGTGACATGGATTAGTTATTACATGGGAAATGTTTATAGGACGGTATGATTTGGGTGATTTATCGTATCAAATGTACTTGAAAAGATAATGATTTCAATTGGAAAGATTTGCCACAGCTGGTCAATTTAAACTATATGTACATGTGATCGAGTTTGTGTTTGACGGTAAATGATAAAATGAAATAAATACCACCTTCCCATTAGTCTATGTTAATAATTAAATGACTAAATGTGATCTTACATCAAGATGATTTAGCTAAAGCTGCAAATTTGATGTCAATTTCCCTTGGAGAGTTTCTCTTCAATATTCTTTTTTCCTGTGATTCAGCCTAATTTACACACATACACACACACTTCTCATTCACACATGCACACACACATACGCACATATACACATGCACACACACTCACACACATGCAAACACACTCACACATACACACACACATGCGCATACACTCACACATGCACACACATACATACACACACACATGCACAGACACATGCAACACACACATACATGCACACACATACACACACATGCACACACACACACACTCACACATACACATACATGCACACACATGTGCACATACACACAGACACACACTCACACACAGACGCACACACATACACACACATGCATACACACACACAAATGCACCCACACATGTACACACACACACAAACACACATACACACACATGCGCACATATGCACACAGATGCACACACACCACATGCACATGCACACACATACAAACATGACACACATACACACACACGCTTGCACACACACACCCATACAGAAATGCTCACACACACATAGACACGCAAATGCATAGACACATGCACACATATATACACACACACACACACACACGCACGTGCGCAACACACAGTTTCCATCAGTGATCATAGGGTAGTCGTCAAATTTAGAATCCCTGGGTGTTTCTTTTCTCATGTCTCTGGAGATTGCACCATTGGACATGTCACCTCTCACATGAGATGTTAAACAAGGGCCCATCTGAATTCTCAGGTGAATGTAAGACCGCAAGACCAAGACCGCAATAAATTACAAAGGGTCATGAATGTAGCCCAGTTTATCAGGCAAACCAGCCTCCCATCCATTGACTCTGTCTACATTTCCACTGCCTCGGCAAAGCAGCCAGCATAACCTAGGACTCCATACACCCCGGACATTCTCTCTTCCACCTTCTTCTGTTGGGAAAAAGTCTGGGAACACAATAAGAACAGCTTCTTCCCTGCTGCCACCAGATTTTATCTAGCATTAAACTGATCTTTTTCTACACCCTAGCTATGACTGTAACACTGCATTCTGCACCCTCTCCTTTCCTTGTCCCCTATGTACTCTATCAATGGCATATTTTATTTGTATAATGCGCAATAACAATACTTTTCACTGTATCCCCTGCGTGTGACAATAACAAATCAAATTAAATCAAAACTGAACCCCAATTAGCACACCTTTTTCCCATTCTCCCTCCTCCTGCTCAACTCCTGCCACCATCACACGGCACCCAAACTGAATTCAGCTGATTCACAACTCCAGACGAAACCTAGGGCTACAACTATCCGTGTGGTTCATTGTTCCACAGTGTAGTACTCCCGGCGCCACTGGGGAGACCAATTTGTGAAAGTGAAAGGCAGGCTTCTATATCTCATGTAACTTGCACCTTCAGAAGCGAGAAGCAATAAACCTGCAGTTCATGCTGATCCCCACAAGGTGGCCACAGATTCTCACGTTTGACATTGGGCCTGATTTTTACCATTTTCATCCTAAGTGCTGAATCTGAGCGTAATGCAGATCCGACTTGGGAATCTGCTCCCATACGCACCCAGCCTGAAAAAGTATGCAGCCAGTCCCATTCGGGCTGTGGGCGGGGCTTAGCACGGCCGAAACGATCTGAGCTTTGAACTGCACACGCGCAGTTGGAAATCAATTTGAAAAAGCGCGCCGGTGTCGGATCTCTCCCGGGCTGCAGAGAGCGGCCCAGGAGCGACGAGCGGGAGCAATGGCCCCACTGGCATCACTGCCCCCCCTTATCCACCCACCTCGCTGCACCCCCCCACCCATCCCACCCCCCGCTATCCAGACCGATCGTAATCCCTTGCCCCCTCCACACACCCCCCCCCCCCCCCACCCCCCCCCCACCCACCCCCACTCCCCCACTCCCCCACCGATAGCCTGCAGAGTGGCGGTGGACCTTCCCACCCCCTCACCGGAGATCTATCTGCCCCCAACCCCCACCAGAGATACATCTTACGTGCCTCGCTCCTCCCCCACCCCGCCACCCCCCTCCCCAGAGAACGATCTGGCCTCACTCCACCACCGCACACCCCCACCCCCACCACCCGCAACCCTGCCTCCTCCAGAGAATGAGTTGGCCTCAGTCTCGCACTCCCCCCCCGGCAGAGAATGATCTGACCCGACTCTCTCTCCCCCCCCGCCCCCCCCCCCAACCTTTCCCCACTCCTCCGTCCTGATCTGGGTCAGGGAGCCGTCGGAAGCTCGGAACTCACCCCTTCAGCAGCTGGAGCGCCCGATTCAGACTTTTTGTTCAGCAGGGCTCATTACGGTGCGGTTCCGGGTCGGCGCACGAGGCGACGAAGGGGGAGCTGCTGATAAAGTTGGGCGGGCAGTTCATTAATTCAATTTAAATGCACCCAAATACATTTAAATCGCCGCTGCGTCCGTTTCGGGTGAGAATCAGATTGCGGCCATTCCCGGGCCTCGGTAAAGTGGCCATCTGCGCGGACTCGGGCACGGATCGTGTTAATGGCTCCACACCCGACCTTACCATGTTTTCGCACTTGAAAATGGGCGTGATGCAATGGTAAAATATGGTCCATGTTCTTCAAGTGGTCTGGCACATGAACCCCTTCACAAAACCATCAATACTTCAATCATTGAGTATCAATTTCCAGGAAGTTTTTTTATCTGCCTACCAATATCATTTACCAAACAGTTAAATAATAAAGAATTTAAACAGTGCTGATTAGTCAGGACTGCGTACGGCTCTGTTACAGAGGTGCTTACGTATCAAGTGTATAAATAATGATCTTTTTCACAAAGGTTTTGACCCTGTTTGAGGATTTCTTCCCTCCCCAGTTGAAGGTGACTGGTTAGTCCCCTGATGGAAAGAAGAGTTGTCAGGTTTTCAATGGATCTCCTCCACCTGGGCCATACTTGGCAAGAATTATATCAAAATATCCAGTGTTGGCATCTGTATTTATTCCCCAAAGAAAATAGGTAATCGTCTGCACTCCTGGGCAAGAAAAGGGGTGGCACTGTAGCACAGTGGAGAGGCGACATGGTGGCACAGTGGTTAGCACTGCTGCCTCCCAGCGCCAGGGATCCAAGTTCAGTTCCAGCCTCTGTTTGCTATCTGTGTGGAGATTGCACATTCTCCCCGTGTCTGTGTGGGTTTCCTCCGGGTGCTCCCGTTTCCTCCCACACTCCAAAGATGTGCGGGTTAGGTGGATTGCCCATGCTAAATTGCCCCTTGGTGTCACAAGGACTAGCAGTGCAAATATATGGGGTTACAGGGATAGGGTCCGGGTGTTCGATGCAGACCCAATGGGCTGAATGGCCTCCTTCTGCACCGTAGGATTGTAATGAAAGAGTTAAAGCATGGGGTCAGATAATTAACTCCTTATTTTTCCGTTTCATCATCTTTTATGCCCTTCTTTATTTTGCCAATATTGTGATTGCCTTTGTTCCTTCAAGCTTTCCTTTAGCCGTCCAGTTACACTCCTAATCTTGCTTGTCGCTACATCTTTAATGTTTAGAAATCCAATATCATTGGCACAGAAGAGAAAATTGGGTGGGTGCCTAACGAGCAATTAATCTGCTACCCGTTATGTACTTGTCCCAGTCTTTAACTTTTCCAACATTCTTGCCCAAGAATCCAAACCTACGGAACTCATTGTATCCCTCATGCTCCCCGCCCACCCCCCGCAACTTCCTTAGCTATAGGTTTGAGGATATGGGCAGTGCCACACTTGTTGTCCAGTGGCGGATATTCTTCGAAGCCATGAATGTCCAACTGTTAGCCACATCAAGGGACATTAAAACTCAACCACCTGATATGGATTAGAGTCACACTTGGGCCTTCCGGGTGTGGCTGGGAGGGCCCAGTGCAGCACACAGGAGTTTGAGGGTCCTCATGCATAAGTCAAAGAAAGCTACCGTTCAGCTTCAGCAGCTCATTGGGAAGGCAAGTAGAACGTTGGCCTTTATTCCAAAGGAAATGGAGTCTAAAAACAGGGAAGTTTTGTTAAGAAACTATGCAAGGCACTAGTTAGACCACACCTGGAAAACTCTGAACAGTTTTGGCCCCCTTACCTAGGGAAAGATAAGCTGGCATTAGAGGCAGCGCAGAGAAGGTTCACACAGTTGATCCTATATATGGAGGGACACTCTTAGGAGGAAAGGTTAGACCCATACTCATTGGAAGTTAGAAGAGTGAGGGGTGACTTTATTGAGACATATAGGGATTCTCAGGGGGCTTGGAAGAGTGGGTAGGAAGTGGCTTCTCCTTGTGGGAGGGTCCATGAACAGCAGGCATAGCCTCAGAGTGGCCCATTTAAGACAGAAATGAGGAGGAATTTCTTCTCTGAGGGTAGTGAATCTGTGGAATTTTTTTATCACGGAAGGATGGAGAGACTGGATTGTTAAACATGTTCAAAGCTGAAATAGGTTGTTAATTGGTTGAGGAATCAAGAGTTATGGGGCTGAGATGGGAAAGTGGAGTATTAGATTAGTATCATATTAGATCAGTCATGATCTATCGAATACCAGAACAGACTAGATTGGTTGAATGGTCTACTTCTGCTCCTACATTGTCTGGTCTTATGGCCACGAATAAAGCTGTTGGGTCTTGATGACAATCTGACAGGTCTCTTAACCATTCTTTTCCTGCCAGCCCAAAAACTGCGGGCGGCACAGTGACACGGCAGTTAGTATTGCTGCCTCACAGCTCCAGGGACTCGGGTTTGATTCCTGGCTTGGGTCATTGCCTGTGCGAGTCTGAATGGGTTTCCTCCCACAGTCAGAAAGACGTTCTGGTTTATTGGCCATGCTAAATTCTCCCTCAGTGTATCCGAACAGGTGCCGGAGTGTGGTGACTAGGGGACTTTCACAGTAACTTCATTGCAGTGTTAACACAAGCCCACTTGCGACGCTGATACAGAAATAAACTACTTGGGCTTTTATTGCATTCAGCTGCATTATTTTCTCTGATGTCGACTGAACCCTGGGTTGCAGCACCGCAATTATTACACTTGCTGGGCAGAATCTTGTTGACGTGTCGGTGACGGGTGTGACGGGGGTGAGGGGGATCTGGACTGATATCTGGACAGCCATCGAGAGCCCTTTGCTGCCTTTATTTTCAGGGGACCTGCCGAACCGTTCAGGCAGTGGGGAGGCCAGCCTTCTGCTGGAATCAAGACCTCAGGGAAGGAAGCCTTGCCTAATGAGAGCAGCCGACAGAGACAACTTCATTTTAAATGGATTGCCACGGCTGTTAGATGCCACTAATGTCGATTTCATCATCAAGAAATTCATTGAGCAAATCAATCTACCAAGCAAAGCTCCTAAGTGGAGTCGAGAAAAAAAACAGATAACAGATCAGCCTTTCCTGTCGGTAACTCCATTCAGAGTGATGCCAAAGCTTCAGGCGAGAAGGGATGTATTTTAAAGGCTATATTGTTCTCAAGGTTACAAGATTTGTACATTTAGCCTGTCGTAATTCACCCTTCTAAAGCGACACATCTCCCCCATTCCCCTCTTCTAGGTTTCATTCTATTCCACTCTTCTTTGTTACAATATCGTACAGCAAGCAGGAGAACACCACAATGTGTAAGCTTGTGGAGTCTGCACGTTCTCCCTGTGTCTGCCTGGGTTTCCTTCGAGCGCTCTGGTTTCCTCCCACACGCCAAAGGCGTGCAGGTTAGCTGGTTTGGCCATGCTAAATTGCCCCTTAGTATCCAAAGGTGTGTAGGGTAGGTGAATTAACCAGGGTAACCATGTGGGCGGTTACGGGTGTAGAGTGTAGGGGAGGGCCTGGGTGGGATGCTCTTTCTGAGACTCAGTGCAGACTCAATGGGCCAGATGGCCTTTTCCTGCACTATAGGGATTCTATGGTTAGGGTAAACGATGTTGACTACTGTTTACAAGGTAGTCATTGAACAGATAATCCCAAAGATTCTGATCAATAATTGATTCAATCAGATTCTACACATGGATGGCATGGCCTCTCAGCACCGGGTTCGATGCCCGGCTTGGATCACTGTCTGTATGGAGTTTGCACGTTCTCTCCTTGCCTGCGTGGGTTTCCTCCCGCAGTCCGAAAGATGTGTGGGTGAGGTTGATTGACCATGCTAAATTGACCCTTCTTGACAGAGAGACCAACAGGGTAAATACGTGGGGCTATGGGGATAGGGCCTGAGTGGAGTTGGTGTCGGTACAGGCTCAATGGACCAAATGGCCTCCTTCTACTCTGTAGGGATTCTGTGATTCTATGATCTGTAATATCCTTTGATGTATCACCCTGATTGAACACAAGAATGATAGTAACCCTCTTCTATATAAACGCCCATTCAATCCCACTTAGATTGTCCGCATCTCAGAGATCGCTCCATTCACGTCTCTCGGGACTCTGGGATGGTTTAAGTTGTTTGAAAGGGTAACTAAATATGCTCTGAATGATAATTTGAAAAGCAGAGAAACGTATCAAAGAATTTCAATATGGTTTCTGGAAAAGAAAAGCCTGTCTCACCAAGATCACTGATTAGTTTTGAGGAAGTTACGATGCCAGTAGAACATAGAACATTACAGCGCAGTACAGGCCCTTTGGCCCTCGATGTTGCGCCGACCAGTGGAACTAATCTAATGACCCTCCAACCTAAACTATTCCAATATTATCCATATGCCTGTCCACTGACCATTTGAATGCCCTTAAAGTTGGCGAGTCCACAACTGCTGCAGGCAGGACATTCCACGCCCTTACTACCCTCTGAGTAAAGAACCTACCTCTGACATCCATCCTATGATTATCACCCCTCAGTTTGAAGCTATGTCCCCTCGTGTCAGCCATCACCATCCGAGGAGAAAGGCTCTCACTGTCCACCCTATCTAACCCTCTGATCATCTTGTATGCCTCAATCAGGTCACCTCTTAACCTTCTTCTCTCTAACAAAAACAACCTCAAGTCCCTCAGCCTTTCCTCATAAGACCTTCCCACCATACCAGGCAACATCCTGGTAAACCTCCTCTGCACCCTTTCCAATGCTTCCACATTTATCTTATAATGCGGCAACCAGAACTGTACGCAATACTCCAAGTGCGGCCACACCAGAGTTTTGTACAGTTGCAACATGATCTTACGGCTCCGAAATTCAATCCCTCTACCAATAAAAGCTAAGATGATGACAGTAGACACAGACAAGCAGACAGTAGATGATGACATCCTGGCACATATTGGCCTGAATTTTTAGGCTGGCAGAAACTTTTAGAACAGCACTGTGAGGGTTCAGCCTGGAACTAACTCCTGGATGTGGGGAGGTAGGTAAGTGTACAGATGCTCCAGGGTAGGGAATGTCTGGAGGGGGGTGTCGCAACATGGCGAAAAACTGCAGCAGGCGACGGTGCAGAGGGACCTCGGCGTCCTTGTGCATGAGTCGCAAAAACCCAGCTTGCAGGTGCAGCAGGTGGTCAGGAAGGCAAATGGGATGCTGGCCTTCATAGCGAGGGGGATTGAATATAAAAGTAGGGAGGTCTTGCTGCAGCTGTATAGGGCACTGGTGAGGCCGCAGCTGGAGTACTGTGTGCAGTTTTGGTCGCCGCACTTACGCAAGGATATTTTGGCCTTGGAGGGAGTGCAGAGGAGGTTTACTAGGCTGATGCCGGAGTTGAGGGGGTTGAGCTATGAGGAGAGGCTGAATAAACGAGGCTTGTGCTCGTTAGAGTTTAGAAGAATGAGGGGAGATCTCACTGAGACGTATAAGATGATGAATGGGATGGATAGGATAGAGGTGGAGAGGCTCTTCCCACTCAGAAAGGATAGTAGGACTAGGGGGCACAGCCTCAAGATAAAGGGGGGCGGTTTAGAACAGAGTTGAGGAGGAACTTCTTCACTCAAAGGGTGGTGAATCTCTGGAATTCTCTGCCTGTTGAAGTGGTGGAGGCTGCCTCGCTAAATATTTTTAGGATGCGGGTTGATAGGTTTTTGATAGGCAAGAGGATTAAGGGTTATGGGGAGAGGGCGGGAATGTGGAACTGAGCCACGACAGATCAGCCATGATCTTATTGAATGGCGGGGCAGGCTCGAAGGGCTAGATGGCCTACTCCTGCACCTATTTCTTATGTTCTTATGCAAGGTGGCAGACTGGTGTGTCAGGGGATAGGCCGGCGGAAGGAGGTATGGAGGTCACTAGGTCTTAAGGGGAGGGCACCCCCAGTCTGAAGAAGCCATCTGATGGAAGTCCCACCCTCCCACATTGGTGTTTTAAGAAGGATAAATGAAATGACACTGCATAAAATGTCTACGGCAGTTAATAATGTTTGGCACCCACCCCACTTCCAGAAGCATCCCTGGCACGGTCCCAGATCTGTTTTGATTGGCCGAATTCTGCTGGCGGGTGTTACAATTGGCTTCATTCAGAAGGGAGCTGGCGGAGGTTTCAGCCAGAGATTCAAATCCCCACCCCCTTCCCCTTCCCCTTTCCTTCATGTCCGAGATCGGAACTTTTCCTGGACGTTCCCCAACTGAACAGTCACTTCCCGGCCAGTCTAAAGATGGAGGTTGGGCAGGAAAGGCCCCTTAAGTGGCAATTAAGGGCTTTGTTGAGGACAAGAACAGGCTTCCCTTCCCATCCATAGGCCTGTGTGTCCCAGGATTGTAATCGGATCCTGGTGTCAAAAATCCAGAAGATATCTCGACCATGGAATTTCACAATACTCTCCACCAACTGGGGAGGATAGTGGGGGAGAAGGGAGCATGGAATTCTGGCCATTTGATACCTCGGCTTTTAAGTAGCCTTTGATAAAACACTGCATAAAGAGCAGTAGAATCATAGAATCGTACAGTGCAGAAGGAGGCCATTCGACCCATCAAGTCTGCACCGACTACAATCCCACCTGCTGTGTGAGAGGAGACCAGAGCATCCAGAGGAAACCCACGCAGATACAAGGAGAACATACAGACTCCACACAAACAATGACCCAAACTGAGAATCAAACCCAGGTCTCTAACTGAGGGGAGATCTAATAGAGGTATATAAGATTATGAAGGGTACAGATAGAGTAAACAGTGGTAAGCTTTTTCCCATGCTAGAAACGCACAGCACGAGGGGCCACGGGCTTAGGGTGAGGGGGCGAGGTATAACACAGACGTTAGAGGGAGGTTTTTCACACAGAGGGTAGTGGGGGTATGGAATGCTCTGCCAAGCAAGGTGGCATGCTGGAGTTGCTTAAGAGTTACTTAGACAGGCACGTGAGTGGGTTGGAGATGGAGGGATATAGGAGACTGTTTTAAATAAGGTTCAGTAGCCTTGGGACACCCCTGGTAATGTATAAGGATGTGGAATGATACTGATGTTTTTCTCTTTTAATTCACAGGTTTTAAGTTGGTCCGCCTTGTTGTCCAATAAGGGGCATACACACGACGGGTCGTACTAGGGCTGCTCTTGGATGTTCGAGAATAGCCTAGTACTTCATGTCGTTAGTGTGTGCTTAAACTGGACCAGATGCTGGGCAACACAACAGCTCAGTGAATATCACTGTTTGCTGTGCAGACACATGGATTTGGGCCGGTGTCTGTGGGAGTTTGCACATTCTCCCCGTGCTTGCGTGGGTTTTCTCCGGGTGCTCTGGTTTCCTCCCACATCCAATGGATGTACTATTCGGCTCATTGGAGGTAATAAATTGTCCCTAAATTAGTTTTCCCACAATGTGGAATGCCATAAGCATAGATAAGGGTCATGGGTGGAGGGGGGACTGGTAATGTTAAAATGGCGGCGCGGGCTCGTTGGGCCGAAGGGCCTGTTTCCCGGGCTGTTTTTGTTCTTTGTTCTTTGTTCTCTGTTCTTTGTTCTCTGGCGCTGTGAGGCAGCAGGGCTAATCACTGTGTCACTATGCCACCTTGTACCTGTGGGGTTGATGAGCAAATAGGAAAGGAATGAGTTGTGTTTGTGGAGACTGAAAGTAGCTGTCAATGATAGTTTTTGCGAGGTCTGGTTACTGGTTGAATATTGCAGGCAGAAATTTCCAGATCTGTCACAGGACATTGGCCAGGGTTGCAAAATCACGCTAGTGTGTGTGTGTGGGTGTGTGTGTATGTGTTTGTGTGTGTGTGTATGTGTTTGTGTGTGGGTGTGAGTGTGTGTGTGGGGGTGGGTGCGTGTGGGTGTGTGTATGTGTTTGTGTGTGTGGGTGGGTGGGTGCGTGTATGTGTGTGTATATGTTTGTATGTGTGTGTATGTGTTTGCGTGTGTGTATGTGTGTGGGTGTGTTTTGTGTGTGTGTGTGTGTGTGTGGAAGTGTGTATGCGTGTGTGTGGGTGCGTATATGTGTGTGTGGGTGTGTGTGTATGTATGTAGGTGTGTGTGGGTGTGTGTGTGTGTATATGTGTAGGTGTGTGTGGGTGTGTGTGTGTGTGGGTGTGTATGTGTGTACATTGTGTGTTGTGTGTCCATTGGTGGGGGGGGAGGAATTGCAGGCTTGCTGGCTGATGTTAAGATTCCACCCTGTATGTTTTATATTAGAGCCATTACTCTTCATTTTCATCAGATGGAGACACAGGGGAAATATCTGTAAATCTATGCACGAACGTGAGGACATAAAAATAGTTTATGGGTAGATCTAGATGGGGTGATGGGCCCATGATTGCGAGATGACTGTTAGTACAGACATGTGTAGCAAAATGCACTTAATATTTGACATCTTCAATCTTGCTGCCGTATGTGCAAAAGGCTTTTAAGCATGAGAAGGACCTACAGATTATAGTGCATGATTCATTAAAGGTCCATCTGGTTCCATATGACTAGTGCAACTTGGCATCAATTCACGCCTATGCAACGCAGACTAGGGAGAGAGGATAACTCACTCCTGTTTGATGCTGTACAGCTTATGAGTGTGTCAGTGTTAGATCCTGTACAGAGTCGATAATCTTATCCAGAGTTTGCAACACTTCTTCGGAACATGGCACTGAGACACATGCCGCCACATTAACTACAGGGGCTGAGACTGATCCTCTCCCTTAACTTGAATCCTTTAAATGAGTAACAGGAGTCACTGGGCAACAATCAGGATTTGAATCCCTGGTTGAAACTCCCGGCTGCCTCCACTTTTCACAACGAAGACGACACTTTGAAAACAAATCATAAAATTCCACCCCGGATTTGTGCGTTTTAAGCAGCTCAATTTATAAATTGTCTAAAGTTACGTTTCAAGAACACGGCTATCCAATAAAGCTCTCGTAACATGTTATATACAAAGAGTACAAGGGCCACAATTTCACATTCAGAAGTTGAGCACGTGCATCACCCGACCGGATACAAAATAGCATCAAATGAGGTCAGGCGTACAGCCCATGTCACTGCACACGCGTGCATTTTTGAGGTCAGCAGGTGCACGCGTGTGTGGGTTACACACCCACCAACAATAAAAGGGTCAATTAACAAGGCAGACAGTGATTTTTCACAGCCCTTGCAATTTCCAGCTCATTGATAGACAGGCACAGTGGTTAGCACTGCTGCCTCACAGCACTAGGGATCCGGATTCGATTCCCAGCTTGAGTCACTGCCTGAGCGGAGTCTGCACGTTCTCCCTGTGTCTGAGTGGATTTCCTTCTGGGTGCTCCAGTTTCCTCCCACAGTCTGAAAGATGTGCAGGTGAGGTACATTGGCCATGCTAAATTCTTCCTCGGTGTACCCAAACAGGCGTGTGGCAACTAGGGGATTTTCACAGTAACTTCATTGCGGCGTTAATATAAGCCTACTTGTGACAGAAATAAATAAACTTTTTTAGAAGATGCGTAGTTTATTATTTTCTCATCCAAGGGTGGGATATAAGGTCCCAGAGCACAAATATTTTCTCTGTCGTTGCGAGTTAATTGCTGTGTGAGTGCAGAGTTGACCAGAGTTTATTTTTGATTTTGGTCCCATTTGAAGCCCGCCTTTCTTCACTTCAGGACCAAATCTTCCCTGAATGGTTTCCCTCAGGAGTGCAGCACAGCGCTCCATCATTTGCAAGGCACTGGTCCTCTGCATTTCATCTAACAGCGAGAGTATATACTCAGCTGGTGAGCTCCCTGTGAAGAGGAAAAGCTGGGCTGGAGGGAGAGGAGGCTGGATGAGTGCTGGCAACATCTCAGCATGTCTCAATCAGCTACACACCATTGTGTCAAGCTCATGATTGAAGCAATCTTCAGACACGTCTACATGTTTATTGATTACAGGAACATAAGGACATAAGAAATAGGAGCAGGAGTTGGCCATCTAGCCCTTCGAGCCTGCCCCGCCATTCAATAAGATCATGGCTGATCTGAAGTGGATCAGTTCCACTTTCCCGCTTTCTCCCCATAACCCCTAATTCCCTTGTCTATCAGAAACCTATCTACCCGTGACTTAAATATATTCAGCGAGGTAGCCTCCACCACTTCAATGGGCAGAGAATTCCAGAGACTCACCACCCTTTGAGTGAAGAAGTTCCTCCTCAACTCTGATCTAAACTGCCCCCACCCCCTTATTTTGAGGCTGTGCCTTCTAGTTCTGGTTTCCTTTCTAAGCGGGAAGGATCTCTCTACCTCTATCCTATCTAGCTCCTTCATTATCTTACATGTCTCTACAAGATCCCCCCTCAGCCTTCTAAACTCTAACAAGTATAGATCCAGTCTATTCAATCTCTTCAAAGGATGGGCGACACCATCAATATGGAGTGGGCAGAGGCCACGCCATGATTCCCCCACATCCAGGGTGTAATAGATTGCACTCACGTGGCTATCAAGGTGCTAGCAGATGAACCAGGAGCTTCTGTTAAGCAAAAGGAGTTCCACTCAATGAATATTCAGATTGTCTGCGATCACAGGACACAGATTCTGCAATTCTGTACCTGTTACCCTGCTTACATCTTGTGGCACACACAGGTACCAAGGCTGTTTGCGGCTCCTGCATGAGTGGACAGCTGGACCCTGGGTGACAAGGGCTATCCCTTGAAGAGTTGGCTCATGACCCCATTCTGACAGCCAAGAGCAGAGGCAGAGGAGAGAGACAACAGTGGGTCATGCCTCCACAAGGGCAGTGATGGAGAGCACCATCAGGCTGCCCAAGATGTGCTTCAGATACCTGGGCGGATCAAGGAGGAGCACTGCAGTATCCTCCAGATGGTGCCTCCTTTATAGTTGTAGCTTTTTGCCCCTGTAGGGTGTGGTTATGAGTGGGTGCTGATCAGTGAGAGGGGTGATCAGTGAGAGGGGTGACCTGTGGGGTGTTGGGTGATCAGTGAAGGATGGCCATTGGAGTGCTCAGGTGGAGTGGGGATGATGCGTGGGGTGGATAAGAATCACAAAATCCCAGCAGCGCAGAAGGAGGCCATTCGGCCCATCGAGTCTGCATCAACAATTCCCCCCGTAACCCCATGTATTTACGTTGCTAATCCCCCTGACACTGAGGGGCAATTTATCATGGCCAATCCACCTAACCCTTTGGTCTGTGGGAGGAAACCGGAGCACCCTGAGGAAACCCACGCAAGAATGTGCAAACCCCACACGGACAGTCACCCGGGACAGAATCGAACCCAAATCCCTGATGCCGTGTGAAATCATAGAATCATAGAAACCCTATAGTACAGAAATGGGCCATTTGGCCCATCGAGTCTGTACTGACCACAATCTCACCCAGGCCCTAACCTCATATCCCTACATATTTACCCACTAATCCCTCTAACCTACGCATCTCATTACACTAGGGGCAATTTTTAGCATGGCCAATCCACCTAACCTACACATCTTTGGACACTAAGGGACAATTTAGCATGGCCAATCAACCTAACCGCACATCTTTGGACTGTGGGAGGAAACCGGAGCACCTGGAGGAAACCCACGCTGACATGAGGAGAATGTGCAAACTCCACACAGACAGTGATCAAGCCGGGAGTCAAACCCAGGTCCCTGGAGCTGTGAAGCAGCAGCGCTAACCACTGTGCCACAGTGCCTCCCACCAGTAAGGTGGTTCGTGGGGGAATGGGTGCTGGACACTCAGTGGGGTGGTCAGTGATGGGGGGTGGGGTGGGGGGTCGGGAAGCAAGGTTGATTGGAGTCCAGTGCGGATTTAGGATTTAGGGTTAGGGTATAGGGTGAGTCTTGTGGGGGTTCGATTGTGGCGGGAGGGGCTAGTTTGGGTGGTCCTACAGTGGGGCTCAAGGGAGTGGGGGAGTATCCCATGGAAAGGGGAGCCGGAGGTTCCATGGGGGACTGAGGTGGGTGGGGGGCTCCGGAGGGGGGGGGGGGGGGAAATCCAGTGATGGATTAGTTGGGTAGGTGGGGTGTGTATTAGTGGAGAAACATAGAAATTAGAAGCAAGACCCTTCGAGCCTGCTCCACAATTCATTATGATCATGGCTAACCATTGAATTCAATATCCTGGTTCCCCCTTCCTCCATATCCCTTGACCCCATTAGCCCCGAGAACTTTATATAATTTCTTCTTGAAATCAGGCAACGTTATAGAGGAGGAGTAGGAGTAGGAGTAGTCCAGGGTCCCATGCAGGAGTCAGGGGATGGGAAAGATCCTAAGTGGGTTCAAGGAGGAAGTCATATTCTCTCTAAAATGTTACCCAGACATTAGAAGTGGTTTTAATTCTTCTAACTTATTCTGGGTAACTGCTGCTGTGAGGCAGTCAAACCATCCAAAGGTTGGTACTTTCAGAGGATTCCCATCATAGATTAAGTGAAGTTTGAACTTCTCGGACAACTGCACTGAAACCCTTACCTGGGAACGTCTGTAAATGGTTCTATGGCACATCTTTGGGGTACCGTACCCGCCCCCACCACCCCAACCCTCTGTTATGACACCAGAGTTCCAAAATGACAGGCTAATAACGCCATTCCTTTCTGTTCAGACACTGCTAGACTTACGGAACATTCCAACACGTGGAGAGATGCTGGCTTAGTGATATTATCGTTAGACAGTTAATCCAGAAACTCAACTAATGTTCTGAGGACCTGGTTTCGAATCCTCCTACAGCAGATGGTTGAATTTAAATTCAATAAAAATGTCTGGAATTAAGAATCTACTAGTGGCTGTGAAACCATTGTTGATTGTTGGAAAAACCCATCTGGTTCACTAATGTCCTTGAGGGAAGGAAATCTGCCATCCTTACCTGGTTTGACCTACATGTGACTCCAGAGCCAGAGCAATGTGACTGGCTGTAACTGCCCTTGGGCAACAAAGGGTGGGCAATAAATGCTGGCCAGCATTTAATAAATAAAAATAAATCTGATTTATTTTCAGATGTCTCAGTGCTTTGCTTTTGTAAGAATAAACCAAATCTCAGACACAGATGGCCCTGGGTTTGTTTCTGTCCATTCCTATACATACATATTGCCCAGTAGGCAAAGGCTAACACCATTACTATCTCCAGTGTTATGCATCTGATATAAGCTTTGAGTACCAGCTGGTTCACGTGTATATTGTGAAGTCAATAAGTGCATGCTTGCTCTAACGCAGAAGTTGGCACACAGTGATTGTACCAGTAATAGAACAGGCACTTGTTTCAGATCTCAGATGAGTACAGATTGATGGCTGTGTTCACGGCATCCATGTCCCACAGACAACCAAAGTGTATGACATACACACGCAACAGATGTGTGATTCTTGAATGGATGCACACAATATGCACAGTGATGTCATCTTTTAGCCTATGTAGTCAGCATTCCCTGACAAAACAGTGCCCTTCTGTCCTCATTTTAACAATGAAGTAGTTCACCAGCGATCTAATTGGGGAATACTAAGCTCAGGATGTAATTTGCTTTAAAAATAAAATTCAGAATTATGGGCAGCCGGGTGACACAGTGGTTAGCACGACTGCCTCACAGCGCCTGGGACCTGGGTGCAATTCCCAGCTTGGGTCACTGTCTGTGTGGAGTTTGTACATTCTCCCCGTGTCTGCGTGGGTCTCCTCTGGGGCCTCTGGTTTCCTTCCACAGTCTGAAAGATATGCTGGTTAGGTGCATTGGCCGTGATAAATCCTTCCTTAGTGTAACCCGAACAGGCGCAGGTGTGTGG
Organism: Carcharhinus amblyrhynchos; assembly: GCF_965287045.1. Classification (NCBI taxonomy): domain Eukaryota; kingdom Metazoa; phylum Chordata; class Chondrichthyes; order Carcharhiniformes; family Carcharhinidae; genus Carcharhinus; species Carcharhinus amblyrhynchos. The sequence continues at coordinate 131,743,245 of NC_137327.1, forward strand.
CGACTCGGGGATTTTCACAGTAGCTTCATTGCTGTGTCAATATAAGCTTACTTGTGACACTAATTAACAAACTTAAGCTTAAACTTGCTATGTGTGTCATCCGCAATGGTCCAATTAGCATCCTGGCGTGGGCTGCCTGCATTCACGTGTAAAGAATGGCCACTGGGGTGAGATAAGTGATTCAGGTCAATGATATGTTTGAAAAGCTTCAAATTAATGCAGTAATTTCTAGTTGCTTTTATTTTCAGAGCCATTAAAATATTCCTATCAAAAAGTGACAGAAGCATTACAAGACTGACCTTGGAGTAGAATCGCTATAATGTGCTTATTCCTATCAGAAGATCATCTAGATTTCAATTAACAACAACAAATGCTGTATAGATCAGTCGGCACTTAGATAAATGGAACAGTTTATCTAATTGCTTGCAGGATTGGAGGAATGCAAACCAGGGCAATAAAAGTTGCCTTTTGAATCTAAATAACCAATCAAAGGGACAACGCCCAGCTCTGTGCATTGGCAGGCGCAATGGGTGTTGCTTCACGTGGCAATGCTTTGTGTCTCTCATCAGCATGTCATAAAACCTCAGCAGAAGCATTACTGACCACAGAAGGATACAAATACGTGAGCACTATGGAACATTGGAGGCAAGATCGAGGCCACCGTCAAAGATGAAAACAGCAAGAAAATACCAGGGAAACCCGAGACTTAGGCAACATATTATTTGATCCCAAACACAAGCTCCCTGCCAGATGATGTGTCATGCTTTTTTTTTCTGAATCTGGAAGTGGTCGCAGATGCTGCGAAGTCTCTGCCAGACAGATTTCCTCGAGGTGTTTGTGCAGAGTGCTGCGCTCCGCCAACTTCCCTTTGGAATAGTTTTGCTCCAGGACATTTTACAGGGCAGTAGTGGCATGGGAAAGGGGGGGGAAGGGCGGGCTCAGTGCCAACTGATAGCTTGCTTCAGGGTCATCCTCAGGCATCTTACAATGTTGGGAAACGATGAGAGACGCGCCTGCAAACTTCCACCCAGAGAGCTCTGGCTTAAATGCCAGCATCATGAGCTGATTTGCAGCTTCCCGCGGGAAAAGAGTGAAATGAAAATGTAGAAATATTATCAGACCAGCCTGAACTGATTTGATTTCCATTTGATTTATTATTGTCACAAGCATTGGGGGTACAGTGAAGAGTTTTTTTTCTTGTGCACTTTAAGGCAAAATATACTGTTCATAGAGAAGGGGGAGAAGGAAAGGAGAGGGTACAGAACACAGGGTTACAGTCATAGCTGGAGTGCAGAGAAAGATCAGCTTAATATAAGGTAGGTCCAATTTGAAAGCAGGGAAGAAGCTGCTCTTGCGTGAGTTTGGATCCTTCAGATGTTCAAATGCCAGCTCTGCTTACTATTTAAAGGAAGGGCTTTGTTTTCATAGAATTAACATCTTTAATAAAATGGTGACTTATTTATGAATGGTGAATATTACATGTGAAATTGCAAAGGCCCCTTTTCAACTTTATTTTTTATTCATTCACTTAGGCGTCGGTAGCTGGGCCAGCATTTATTGTCCGTCCCTAATTGCCCTTAAACTGAATAGCTCACTGGCTGTTTTAGAGGGCATTTTTACTCAAAGAATGATCAATATTTGGGGTGACTTTGTAGGACCAGAAGATCCCACCCCAATAAGTTTCCCTATGGTTAGGATGGTTGTTACTTGCCCCTGAATGTGAAATGACTTAAGAAATGCAGTAAATAAGTCTCAAAATTGAGTCTGTAGCCAAACTGAATGCTTGGAATGGAATTGGTGAAAGCGTATTTAATTATGAAGGGCTCAGAGTGGGTTAGGATGCGGACAGAAGAGATTTTGAGCTCAGGTTTAGGTAGTGGAAAGTGAGAGACCGACCAGGAGAACATTGGAATAGTTGAGTTAGGAGATAGCAAAGGTTTGGAGGAGAGATTTATCAGCAAATGGGTGCCAGTGGGGCAGAGCTAGACAATGTTGTGGAGATACAAGTGGGCACTCTAGGTGCTGGACAACATATGGGGTTGAAAGCTGGTTTCAGGATCAAATGCTGATGCGACAGTGCCATTAAGGAATGTATTTTTTTAATCATGTTCTCTGCGGTTATAAGCAGCTTTGGGTCTTTTGTTTCAGTGTGGCACCAGCTGCCTGATTAGGTGTCTTTTTACTGCTGCTTAAATGGGATTTTGTTTATTTTTTAAATCTCGCCCTAATGCACTTACTGGTACTTTACAATCCTTTTTGAAGAGTTGTGGGAAGATTGATTGTCGGATTCGGTGGGACAGTTTGTTTTCTCTCACAAGAGATATTTCAGCCTTGGTTGCTGGTTAGTTAGAAGGTATATAGCATCCAGACTGACAAGTGTTTCTGTGTGTCTCTCTGGTATTGGAAATGCTGCTGGCTAATTTGGAAGCAGTCTTTCTTACTTCTTTGGAGTGATAATTTTGTTGTTGGCAGCTTGCTAGCTAAGGGCCGGCAGTGGCTCTATTTCTACCTCAAGGTTGGCTGTTGCTACAGGCCAGGAAGTCAGAGTTTCAATTCTTCATCCAAAGGACTAACTCACAGCAAATGTTACAGTGCTCAAAAATCCAGCATCACATGAGCATTCTTATTTTCTGGGAGGGCAGCACGGTGACACAGTGGTCAACATTGCTGTTTCACAGCGCCAGGAACCTTGGTCCAATTCCAGCCTTGGGTCACTGTCTGTGTAGATTTTGCATGTTCTCCCCATGCCTGTGTGGGTTTCCTCCGGGTGCTCCAGTTTCCTCCCATAGTCCAAAGATGTGCAGGTTAGGTTGATCGGCCATGCTAAATTGACCCTTGTGTCAGGGGATTAGGAGCAAAAGGAATTAAGGGTTATGGGGGGAAAGCGGGAAAGTGGAACTGAGCCACTTCAGATCAGCCATGATCTTATTGAATGGCGGGGCAGGCTCGAAGGGCTAGATGGCCTACTCCTGCTCCTACTTCTTATGTTCTTATTATGTGGAATTGTGGTCAGTGCAGACTCAATGGGCCAAATGGCCTCCTTCTGCACTTGTAGGGATTCTACGATTCTTTGATTCTATGAGTCTAGGTATATGCTGTGTTGGGACAGTGCATTTAGTTGATTAAGGTTTAGACAATATCATTTTTTTTTTGTTTGTAATTGGTAAAAGTTATTGCTAATTGTCTTTCTATATGTTAACTTTGTTTGATAAAAGCTCCCCAGTGGGTCATTTGAATCAAACCTGAAATGAAGCACCTCATGCTTACCCTAATCAAATACAAATCACAAAACCTATGACCTGGGCTGACTTCATAAAATACCTTGGAGTTTCTGACCTGGATTGTAACAAACACCAATGTTGCAAGGTTTAACGTCCCAGACAGTGGCCAGGGAGAGAATTCAGTCGGCAGCTTGGAAATGGGATTTGTGGCAAGTCTGAGGACAATGGGTGGAATGTTCCATGATGTGGAGAAGATAGCATTGGACTGGGGTAAGCACAGTAAGAAGCCTCAGAACACCAGGTTAAAGTCCAACAGGTTTGTTTGATAGCACAAACCACTAGCTTTCAGAGCACTGCCCCTTCTTCAAGTGAGTGGGAGTTCTGTTCACAAACAGGGCATATAAAGACACAAACTCAATTTACAAGATAATGGTTGGAATGTGATTCTTTACAGGTAATCAAGTCTTAAAGGTACGGACAATGTGAGTGGAGAGAGAGTTAAGCACACGTTAAAGAGATGTATATTGTCTCCAACCAGGACTGTTAGTGAGGTTTTGCAAGCCTAGGCAAGTCATGGTTGCAGATAGTGTGACATGAACCCAAGATCCCGGTTGAGGCTGTCCTCATGTGTGTGGAACTTGGCTATCAGCCTCTGCTCAGCAATTCTGCGTTGTCACATGAAGGCTGCCTTGGAGAACGCTTACCCGAAGATCAGAACGTTCCACATAGGCTGCTGGCTGAGGCAAGAAAACGGGGGTGTAGCTCGCAGCCGGGTTTCCTCTCTGGACAATCTAGTGCACTGTGCAGCTGGAACTCAGGGGGTGCCACTCACACTGGCAGGGGAGTGCCAGACAAGGCAGCAGGCAGGAAACCCGAAACCCCTTCACATCATAAAGTATTGATAAAAAGGAAAAAGTGAGCAAAAAGGTTCCACGAGGCAGATAACACATCAGGGACTACAAAGAGATCTCCTATTAGGCTGTAAAACGTTACCAAAGGGAAAAGCTGAGCCTGCCTTTTACTATAAATGTAACTCCTCAAGCTCTTTCCACTGATGTACATTCTGACCTGACTCAGGCCTTGCAGTTGCAGTTTGGCACGCAGATCAAAGGCTGCCTTTTTACTGAAACGTACTTGGGCAAAAAGGCCTGTTGCTTCCCTTTGATACAAGCAATAGGTTACAGCTGTCAGCAGACATGACATTTTATTGAATATGGTTTAGGATTAACCCAGGTTCTATTTTACATGAAATGTCAAACTTGCGGAAAGCAGAGGTCTGTGCTAGTATTTTAGGAAATATTTTTAATCGTGTTGTTTACCTATGTCGGATAGTACAGGCTGCTTTTTATTAAAAACAAATCTGGACAAAATTCATTTTTTGGTTTGTGAAATTTAAGATATTGCCTGAAACAAATTGATGATAAATTTTGCCCAGTAGCTAAAATCATATGTTACTCTTCAACGTGTCTCATTCAATGCATGGCTCAAACGCCTTCTCTCTCCTACTTGTCATCTGGTACCCAATTAAAGTACCCCAAGTACTTGTGTCTTCTCAATCCTCCCCCTGTTCCCCACCCTCCTGTCTCTTGTAACTGTCGGATCTCTCCCCAGCCAACCATCTGACTCACTCGCTAATGTAGCCAGTGGCCTGAAATTCTCATCATGTCCCAAAGCACTTTATGCCCAATTAAGGTGCTTTTGAATTGTAGTCACTGTTTCATTGTGGGAAACACACCAGCCAGTTTACGCACAACCAGCTGCCTCAAACAAAAGTGACTGAATGATCTGCTCTTGCGATGATGATTGAGGGATAAATACTGGCCAGGACCCTGCGGAGAACTCCCAAACTCCTCACTGAAACAGTGCTGAGGGTTGGTTAGATCACTCAAGTGGCAGATGGGGGTAACACCTTACCGTAAAGACAAGACCCCTAGCAGCACTCCATCAGTAATCTGAACCCCAATCAGCCCTGAACTGAAGGGCCAGTCTAGATTTTGTGCTCCACTATCTGCTTGTAGCTTCCAGCCCCACTCCAGATGGGCATTCAATTCTTTTTGGAGTCTTTGTTCCATGGTCACTGACTGCTCTTTGTGTTAATGCAAGTCTTTAGCACATCTAAAGTAAAGTGAGTAAAGTTTATTTATTCGCCACAAGTAAGGCTTACATTAACACTGCAATGAAGTTACTGTGAAATTCCCCTAGTTGCCTCACTCCAGTGCCTGTTTGGATTAATGCACCTAACCAGCACGTCTAAGATTAAGATCACGAAGGGCAGCACGGTGGCACAATGGTTAACACTGCTGCCTCACAGCGCCAGGGTTGGGTGCATTGGCCATGCTAAATTCTGCCTCAGTGTACCCAAACAGGTGCCTGAATGTTCAAAGGAATTTTCACAGTAACTTCATTGCAGTGTTAGTGTGAGCCTACTTTTGTTTTTTTTTAATCAAAAACAAATGTGGACAAAATCAGGATTTTTGGTGTTGCTGGCATAAAATTGAAGCTATTTTCTCAAACAAATTGATGATAAAACAAGCTTTAAACTTCTATTGGTGAGTTTTAGACACAGAGCATTTCAATAAAATCGCATGTTGCACTTCTAGCCAAACTATTCCAGTCCCCACTTAAACATTGGCCCTTGGTCTGCTCCACATCAGCAATTGGACATTTCTACATTCTTGTGAGGCCAAAAAACAGAATTTTCAGGAATAGCAGAGCTCTCATTCAGTTGCTCATAATGAGTCAGAATATGTTCTTCCTTAACTTCCCTAAATGATTTGGAATCTGTCTCTTTCATTCTCCTTCGAGTGTCAGCATTACCCACCAGGAATTTAGCTCGGCCAATGTACCTACTTGCCCACCCCACCTTTTGAACAGTGGGAGGAAACCGGAGTTCCTGGAGGAAACCCACGCAGACATGGGGAGAACATGCAGATTCCGCACAGACAGTGCCCCTAGCTGGGAATCAAACCCAGATCCCTAGTGCTGTGAGGCAGCAGTGCTAACCACTGTGACACTATGTCGCCCTTTTAATCAAATACTTATTTACTCTCCTAATTCTTCTTCAAACTTGTGATTTTTGTTCATTCAGCTCAGCAACATTTCTGGTGAGTTCACTTGCCTTTGTTTCAGAGTAATCTACGGAATCCCTTATAAAAGCTGAACAACCTCAGATGGAAATTCAGCTCCTTTTGAAGTCTTTGTTCCACGGTCACTGACTGCACTTTAGACTCACTCAATTCATTCATTAGATCCTCAATCTGTTTCTTAGAATTTTCCTGCTCTGTTGCTCTTCCACATTGCATCTTTCATGTCCTTCAGATTGGGTCAAAGTTCATGAATTTCATTGCTCTTTTTATGATGAAGTAGCAACATTTCATCAGTTTCAATTGTTAATTCGATCAACTATTCCGACTCATCCACAATTCCTTTACCAGTTCCAGGCAGTTTGCTGAGACTCACGGGAGGGGTGATCTTACCAGAATTTGGCAGAGTGTTGGTTCCAGCAAGAAAAATTGAGTGAATACTATCTACTGATCGAACCTGGAGCCTCATTAACAAAACCTTTTGTGGCCATAATCTCACCCAGTCTCACTGGGTGATAATCTCACCCAGTACTGCCTCTCTCTCGTGGTCACCTCCCACCCAGTTTTGCAACTCCACCAACTCAGATACTGTCTGAACAATAACCCAGCACAACAGCCAGCACATCCCCTTGGAACAAGGGCGACCCAATATGAAGGCGAGGTAAGACCTCTGAGCGACATACACACGCCCCACCCCAAAACCCCAACCCCTTTGGCCAAAGTGACCATCACCTTCCAACCCCAGGCTGCACTTGTGTGTGCCCCCAGCACTCTCCCTGATGTTTGTTGAGTGTTGCACTGCCCAACAGAAGTATTGGCCACCTGAGCACTCACCTCCGAAGTCCCTCTTGGCAGTGACAGCACCATCTTCGCCCTTACGTAGAGCTGTTGTAAGTGGTCCTGACGTGTCACACAGGCTCCAGTTGAATGTTCAGCACAGGCTCGATATCTGGCATGAGTGCTTACTCATGGTACGCTGTTACATTCAAATCAGCTTCCCATTCTTCTCTGGTATATTCCACATCATTCCAATGACGAGGTTAGCTCAAAACGGAAAATGCGATCTCACTGGCAAGAATCACAATTTTTCTGAACTCTCCTCATTTTGAGCTCACACCACGCTTCCTACAGACAGCAAATGCGGGCTCAGGATCCCTTCCGATATCTGAACTTCCACTTGCAAGCTGATCCTCTATTTGTGGAAGTTAGTTCACTATGTTAAGCCTCTCAGTTGCAGTCCGGTAATAAGAGATGGTGCAAACCCAGCTTCCTCATGAACTTATTTTATTCTCTTTTACAATCCATATACACACCCAATGCCCAGTGTTACCTGTAACCCATTTATATATTCCAATGAGTATTATTAAACAATTAACATACAAATTAGGTGTAAAGTGGGAGGTTGCAGTTAACCCATTCCTTACACTCTACACTGAACAGGTTTTCCTTAATAGAGCCTAATTGCTGTGTGCTATCCTACAAGATGTCATTCTTTAATTTCATGTCTGCCGATTCTTTCTGAGAGTCTTCAAGCTCCACTGAGAGATGTTTTACTTTCTCTTCCAACTGTTCAACTTTTCCTTGACATTCGGGGTCCCTGATTTTCATTTTAGCCATTTCAATTTTCACCAACACAGTAGTTCTCAGGAAGTTTGAGGCATCCAGCACTATTCCTTCGAATGCTGTAAACCTCTACGACTCTATGACACAGTGCAGAAGGAAGCTTTCACTTCACAATCCCACCCACTAAAATTTAACTCTACCTTCCACACACTCTCAGTTGATTTTTCCAGCTCCACTAGGTTGTTCTGTTGAAGTTGCAGCAGTGGGCAGCGACAGAATTTTAGTCCTTTAGAACCTGCTGTTAAACAATGGATGGTTTAATGGAAAGGGTATTTTGATACCTGCTATTTGCTGAAGAACCACTTTCAGATTTTGTTTGAGCTCATTCATGTCTTCAATTGCAGCAGGCTGGAGTTCAGGGCCTGTGTGCTTTATACTAAAGTCACTAAATTATAGACTTGATGGCAGAAGCATACAATTTATACCTGTTCCAAAGGTTATGCTTTATAAAAAATTTACTTTAATCTTGAAATTGAATGTTACTGTTAAATCATATTAAGTTGAAGCAGCTAAGGTAGTATTATGAAATTTATGTTCTTCTGTTCAACAGTGAATGCACCGAGTGTCCTCCCATTATTATTCCCCCCAGTGAGTGCCCTCCCATTGTCATTCCCAAAACCAAGCCATGGATGCATTTGCAATAATGACATTCAACAGCTTGCAACCACTTGATGGGGGGTATTGTGGGTGGGCATGGGAAGCAGGGAGAGAAAAGGGAAGTTCTGCAATAGAAGGAGGAAACGATTTAAAAGGATGATGATGACAGGCAAAAGATCATAGGTCATAGCATCCTTACAGTGCAGGAGGAGGCCATTCAGCCCATCAATCTCAAACCCACTCAGCCCTATCCCCGTAACCCCACATATGCTAATCCCCCTGACACTAGGGGACAATTTAGCATGGCCAGTCAACATAACCTGCACATTTTGGGCTGTGAGAGGAAACCGGAACTCCCGGAGGAAACCCACGCAGACACAGGGAGAACGTGCAAACTCCGTACAGTCACCCGAGGCCAGAATTGAACCCGGGTTGCTGGCGCCGTGAGCAGCAACCACTGTGTGACCAGAGCTAACCACCGCCCCTTGGCAATGATACAAGTCATGTCGGAGAATAGTTATTAGCAGGATATTAAAGTATCCTCCCTGGTGTCCGGGAGCTCCTACAGAGTGAACCCCGCGCCCCCTCCCCAACCCGCACTGCACTCCCAGTAGTTGTGGAGATAGGCGAAGAGCGTCAACAAACCTTCCTGGCATGTTGGAGTGAAGCAAAGGCATTTGTGCTGAGTACCAGCAGCTGAATTGTGGCGGGGTCTTTCTGATAGGGCTGTAGGAAACCTCAATGGCCCAATTAATCATCACCCAACCATGCCAGACATAAACCCACATTTTGATTAATTTCTGTTTGCAGATATACATCATGGAAAGTACAAAGATTTTGAGTGCAGTTTTTACCCATTTACAAGAGTATTTAGTCACTCCAATACTGCTGTCAAACATCGAGCAGCTCTGACCCAATCAATTATATGTCAAATAAAGATTACTTTTTACTAATTTATTAGTATAATTACTGTTCTTTTGGAATAACATTTTCAGTTCCCATAAAGAGGTCTTTTTGCAATAAACTAGAAGTACCCACAGAATATGTGCAGTGAAATCATGTATTTATTGCGATAGCACTTTGTAAAAACCACATCCCACATCATTCCACAATTCCCATTCATCCTTTCGTGCCATGCATATCCCATTCCTTTCATCTCTGTCCTATCCACCCAATTCCATTCCTCGTTCAAATCCTTCCATGCCATCTCCACCTCCCATTCTCTCTATCCATGCCAACCACTCCCTCTGCCCCAATCTCTCTCCTCTCCCTCCCTCCACTGTCCTCCATGTCTAACAATGATGGGTAATCTCATCAGTATGATTTGACTTCATGGCAAGTGGGCTGGAATGCCAGAGACGAGTGGTGAACTCCAAGTCTCAGCACAGTGGTCTGCACTGCTGCCTCACAGCATCAGAGATCCAGGTTCGATTCCCGGCCTGGGTCACTGCATGCGCGGAGTCTGCACATTCCCCCCCCCCACAACATGTTTGCGTGTGTTTCCTCTGGGTGCTCCGGTTTTCTCCCACAGTCCAGAAGACATGTTGGTTAGGTGCATTGGCCATGCTAAATTCTCCCTCAGTGTACCCAAACAGGTGCCAGAATATGGCAACTGGGAGATTTTCCACAGTAACTACTTGTGATGCTAATAACTAAACTAAACTTAAATTGAGCTGCTCACTATTCCTGAGAGAAAACAGCAGTTTGTCGAGAAACGATTGGGGAGAGATAGGGTGGGGGGGGGGGGGGGGGGGGGCGGGGGGGGGGGGGGGGGTGCGGGGTGCCCATGGTACTCGCAGAAACAAAGATCAGGAAGCCCAGATATCACTCATTGTTATCGATAAAGGCCAGGAGTTGTTAAGAGAGATGGGAGTTGTTTTCCCAAGGGTCTCACTGCTCTAGGTAGTGGAGTGGGGGACAATCTCTGTGCTACAATCAAACTATCTTTGTGGGGCACAGAGGACCCTAGATGAAGACTCCTGTCCCTTCTGACCTACTATCTCTGTAATCTCCTCCAGCCCCACAGCCACACGATATATAAACAATCCTGAAGACACTGGATGCAGCAAAGATTATGTGTCCTGACAATATCCTGGCAGAAATACTGAGGTGCGGAACGGTGGCACAGTGGTTAGCACTGCTGCCTCGCAGCTCCAGGGACCTTGGTTCGATTCCCAGCTTGGGTCACTGTCTGTGTGGAGTTTGCACGTTCTCCCCCGTGTCTGCATGGGTTCCCTCAGGGTGCTCCAGTTTCCTCCCACAATCTGAAAGACGTGCTGGTCAGGGTGCATTGACCCGGACGGGCGCCAGAGTTTGGCGATTAGGGAAATTTCAGAGTAACTTCAATTGCAGTGTAAATGTAAGCCTCGCTTGTGACCAATAAATAAACTTTAGACTTTAGGGGGCCGCTGCTCAAGAGTTTGCCGTGCGCCTAGCCAAGCGGTTTCAATGCGGCGATAACATCGGCATCTACATGGCAGCGTGGAAAATTGCCCGGATACATCCTGTACACAGCAAGCAGGACAAATCCAATCTAGCCAATTATCACCCCATCAGTCTACACTCAATTATCAGTAAAGTGATGGAAGGTTTGTCGACAAGGCTATCAAGCAGCACTTACACAGCAATAACCGTCTTATCGATGCTTAATTTGGGCTCCGCCAGAGTCACTCAGCTCCCGATGTCCTTGCAGCCTCGATCCAAATATGGGCAACACAGCTGAATCCAAGAGATGGACTGAGAATGACTTCCCTTCATATCAAGGCAGCAATTGGCCAAGTGCAGTATCAAGGAATCCTAAAAAAATCAAAGTCGATGGGAATCGGGAAAGCTCTCCACTGGTTGGACTCATATTCCCACATTCCCACATCATGGACTCATATCTACAGAAAGAAAGATGATTGTGGTTGTTGGATGACAATAATCTCAGCCCCATGACATCAGTGCTGGAGTTTTTTAAGAACATAAGAACATAAGAAATAGGAGCAGGAGTAGGCCATCTAGCCCTTCGAGCCTGCCCCGCCATTCAATAAGATCATGGCTGATCTGTCGCTGCTCAGTTCCACTTTCCCGCTTTCTCCCCATAACCCTTAATCCCCTCTCTTATCAAAAACCCATCAACCCGCGTCTTAAAAATATTTAGCGAGGCAGCCTCCACCACTTCAACAGGCAGAGAATTCCAGAGATTCACCACCCTTTGAGTGAAGAAGTTCCTCCTCAACTCCGTTCTAAACCGCCCCCCCTTTATCTTGAGGCTGTGCCCCCTAGTCCTACTGTCTTTTTTGAGCGGGAAGAGTCTCTCCACCTCTATCCTATCCATCCCATTCATCATCTTATACGTCTCAATGAGATCTCCCCTCATTCTTCTAAACTCTAACGAGTACAAGCCTAGTTTATTCAGCCTCTCCTCATAGCTCAACCCCCTCAACTCCGGTATCAGCCTAGTAAACCTCCTCTGCACTCCCTCCAAGGCCAAAATATCTTTGCGCAGGTGCGGCACCCAAAACTGCACACAGTACTCCAGCTGCGGCCTCACCAATGCCCTATACAGCCGCAGCAAGACCTCCCTACTTTTATATTCAATCCCCCTCGCTATGAAGGCCAGCATCCCATTCGCCTTCCTGACCACCTGCTGCACCTGCAAGCTGGGTTTTTGCGACTCATGCACAAGGACCCCGAGGTCCCTCTGCACCATCGCCTGCTGCAGTTTTTCGCCCCGTAAGTAATAGTCCTTCCTACCATTCTTCCTACCAAAGTGGACCACCTCGCACTTGCCAACATTAAATTCCATTTGCCATTTCCTGGCCCATTCGCCCAGCCTATCTAGATCCTTCTGCAGACTCTCCACACCCTCCGCACAATTTGCCGTTCCACCAATCTTGGTGTAATCAGCAAATTTCGACACCATACACTCGGTTCCCTCCTCCAGATCATCTATATAAATGGTAAAAAGCTAAGGCCCCAGCACCGACCCCTGGGGCACTCCACTAGTCACCATCCGCCAATCTGAATAGCACCCGTTGACCCCCACTCTCTGCCTCCTATTTGACAACCAATCCTCTATCCACGCTAACACCCTACCCCCAACTCCATGTCCCTCGACCTTCTGCAATAACCTCTTGTGAGGTACTTTGTCAAACGCCTTCTGAAAATCTAGAAAGACCACATCCACCGGCTCTCCTCTATCCACCGCCCTTGACACATCCTCATAGAACTCCAATAAATTTGTCAGACACGACTTCCCTTTAATGAAACCGTGCTGCGTCTGCTCTATCAAGCAATTCCCTTCAAGATGCCTCGCAATTTCCTCCTTAATGACAGATTCTAACATTTTACCTACCACAGACGTTAAACTAACCGGCCTATAATTCCCCGCCTTTTGCCTGGCACCCTTCTTAAACAACGGCGTAACATTAGCCGTTTTCCAATCATCCGGCACTTCCCCAGAATCCAGCGACGTCTGGAAAATAACCACCAAGGCATCCACTATCACCTCCGCCATTTCTTTCAGAACCCTCGGATGCATTCCATCCGGTCCTGGGGACTTGTCCGCAGTCAGCCCCTCCAGTCTGTCGAGCACCACCTCTCTAGTAACAGTAATGTCATTAAGACCCTCCAGTCCTACCACCTTTCCATCTCTAATACCCGGCAAATTATTCACGTCCTCCTCCGTGAAGACAGAAACAAAAAAGTTATTCAATACCTTAGCCATATCCTCATCCCCTACCACTAGGTCCCCTTTCTCATCCTCTAAAGGACCAACATTCACCCTAGCCAGCCTCTTCCTTTTTATATATTTATAAAAACTCTTGCTATCCTTTTTTATATTAAGCGCTAGTCCAGCTTCATAGTTTCTCCTACCCTTCTTTATCAACTTCTTTGTCAATCTTTGTTGACATTTAAACCTCTCCCAATCCTCTTCTCGCCCACTACTCTTAGCTACTCTAAATTCCTCCGCTTTTAATTTAACACTTTCCTTCACCTCCTTTGTTATCCACGGCTTATTACCTCTCTTCCTACTATCCTTTTTGACCATCGGAATAAATTTCCGCTGAGCACCAAGAAAGATCTCCTTAAAGATCCTCCACTGCTCCTCAACAGACCCTCCCTCCAACGCACTCCCCCAGTCCACATTCGCCAATTCTTCTCTCATCCTACCGTACTCCCCTCTATTCAAACAGAGGACGCGTGTCCGGGAACCCACTTTCTCCTCCTCCATCTGCACCAGAAACTCCACCATACAATGATCACTCTCCCCAAGAGGATCCTTCACCACAAGGTCCCTAATTCTACCCGCCTCATTACATAACACCAGATCCAAGATAGCTTGCTCCCTCGTCGGCTCCAACACACACTGTTCGAGGAAACTATCCCGGCAGCATTCCAAGAACTCCTCCTCGAGCCCCCCGCGTCCAACATGGGTCGACCAATCAATATGCAGATTGAAATCCCCCATAACTACGGCCGTCCCATTCCTGCACGCCGCACTTATTTGCGCGTTAACAGCCCGCCCCACCTCCAGATCACTATTCGGGGGCCTATAGACGACACCCACCAGCGTCTTCCTCCCTTTGCTGTTCCTAATCTCCACCCACAACGATTCCACCCTCTGCTCCTTGGCTCCAATATCATCCCTTGCTACCACCGTGATGCTATCCTTAATCAGCAGAGCTACGCACCCCCCTTTTCCCTCTCGCCTATCCTTCCTAAACACTTGATAGCCCTGTACATTCAGCTCCCAGTCCCTGTCACCCTGCAGCCATGTCTCTGTAATGGCCACCAGATCGTATCCATTTGTGTCGATCTGCGCCACCAACTCATCCACTTTATTCCGAATGCTTCGTGCATTCAGATAAAGCGCTTTCATCCCAGCCTTCACCTGGACCGTATTTGCCGTAATGCCACCAACTATACTCACGCCCCCTACTCCCTCTATTATTGGGATATCCTCGGCCTCTTCCCTTACCTGTACCCTCTCCTTAACTTTAGACCTCGTAACATCACCTACCCTCGCACCCTCCCCCCCCCTAATTAGTTTAAAGCCCTGTCTACAGTCCTCTTTACTCGATTCGCCAGCACTCTGGTCCCAGCATGGTTCAGACCAACCCCATCCCGCCCGAACAGGTCCCACCTACCCCAATACTGGTGCCAATGCCCCATAAATTCAAACCCATTTTTTTAACTCATTTATGGGACATGGGCATCACTGGCTGGCCAGCATTTATTACCCCTGCCTAGTTTCCCTTGGAGGGCAGTTGAGAGTTTGCCACATTGCTGTGGCTCTGGAGTCACATGTAGGCCAGACCAGTAAGGTGGCAGATTTCCTTTCCTGAAGGACATTAGCGAACCAGATGGGTTTTCCTGACATTCAACAATGGTTTAGTGGTCATCAGTAGATTCCTAATTCCCAGATATCTTTTTATTGAATTCAAATTCCACCATCTGTCATAATGGAATTCAAATCCGGGTCCCCAGAGCATCAGCTGAGTTTCTGGCTTAATAGAGTACTGATAATACCACTAGACCATCACTTCCCCCTTCCCCAGAATAGTGTTCTCATAGAAACCTACAGTGCAGAAAGAGGCCTTTCAGCCCATTGAGTCTGCAGCGAACACAATCCCACCCAGGCCCTACTTCCATATCCCTGCATATTATACCCACTAATCCCTCGAACCTATGCATCCCTGGACACTAAGGAGCAATTTCTTAACATGGCCAATCAGCTTAACCTGCACATCTTTGGACGGCGGGAGGAAACTGGAGTACCTGGAGGAAACCCACGCAGACACGAGGAGAACATGCAAACTCCACACAGACAATGACCCGAGCCGGGAATCGAAACCAGGACCCTGGAGCTGTGAAGCAACAGTGCTAACCACTGTGCTACCGTGCCGCCCAGCTATCTTCAGCTACTTCATCAACTGACTTTCCTTCCAGTGACCATGTCTGCAGTAAGTGCAGGTTGCTGGAGGAGCTCCAGCTCAAGGTAGATGAGCTGGCCTCTGAGCTACAGACACTGAGGCTCATCAGGGGGAGAGAGGGTGCCATTGTCAATGGGGTGCAAGTGACATCCACCCCCCCTAGACTGGCTAACTCTAAGGGTCAGGAACAAGAGGGGGCTGTTGAGCGGAGGAAGGGGGGTGGGGAGCGGAGGAAGGGGGGTGGGGAGCGGAGGAAGGAGGGTGGGGAGCCTCAGCCTCTCAAGCTGCTCAACAGGTTTGAGGTTCTTGCTTCCAGTCTGGACGAGAACGAGGGAGGTGAGGTTGGTGAGCAAACTGCACACGGTACAGTGATGCAGCAGGACATAGGCAAAGAGAAGGTGAAAAGGAACGTGGTAGTAATTGGGGATAGTGGGGTTAAGGGTATTGACACTGTCCTTTGTCACAATGACAAAGTGCACAGAAGGGTGTGTTGTCTGCCTGGTGCTCGGATCCAGGATGTCACATCTGGGCTGCAGAGGAACCTGGAATGGGAGGGTGAGAATCCGGTCGCTGTGGTACATGTGGGTGCCAACGACGTAGGCAAAATGCGAACTGAGGATCTGGGGAGGGAGTATGAGAAGCTGGGAATGGAATTAAAGAGTAGAACCGACAAGGTGGTTATCTCTGGGCTACTGCCTGAACCGAGTGCAGACGGGCGTAAGGTTGATAAGATTAAGGAAGTGAATGGGTGGCTCAGGGATTGGTGTGGGAGGAATGGGTTTGAATTTATGGGGCATTGGCATCAGTATTGGGGTAGGTGGGACCTGTTCGGGCGGGATGGGGTTGGTCTGAACCGTGCTGGGACCAGAGTCCTGGCGAATCGTGTAAAGAGGACCGTAGACAGGGCTTTAAACTAATTGGTGGGGGGGAGGGTGCGAGGGTAGGTGACATTACAGGGGTTACAGTTAAGGAGACGGTACAGGTAAGGGAAGAGGCCGAGGATGTCCCAATAATAAAGGGAGTAGGGGGTGTGAGTATGGTTGGTGGTGTTCTGGCAAATAGGGCCTAGGTGAAGGCTGGGATGAAGGCACTTTATCTGAATGCACGAAGCATTCGGAATAAAGTGGATGAGCTGGTGGCGCAGATCAGCACAAATGGATATGATCTGGTGGCCATTACAGAGACGTGGCTGCAGGGTGACAGGGACTGGGAGCTGAATGTCCAGGGGTGTCAAGTGTTTAGGAAGGATAGGCGAGAGGAAAAAGCGGGGGGGCGTAGCTCTGCTGATTAAGGATAGCATCAGGGTGGTAGCAAGGGATGATATAGGAACCAAAGAGCAGAAAGTGGAATCGTTGTGGGTGGAGATTAGGAACAGCAAAGGGAGGAAGACACTGGTGGGTGTCGTCTATAGGCCCCCGAATAATGATCTGGAGGTGGGGCGGGCTGTTAACGCGCAAATAAGTGCGGCGTGCAGGAATGGAACAGGCATAATTATGGGAGATTTCAATCTGCATATTGATTGGTCGACCCATGTTGGACGCGGTGGGCTCGAGGAGGAGTTCTTGGAATGCTGCCGGGATAGTTTCCTTGAACAGTGTGTTGGAGCCGACGAGGGAGCGAGCTATCTTGGATCTGGTGCTATGTAATGAGGCGGGTAGAATTAGGGACCTTGTGGTGAAGGATCCTCTTGGGGAGAGCGATCATTGTATGGTGGATTTTCTGGTGCAGATGGAGGAGGAGAAAGTGGGTTCCCGGACACGCGTACTTTGTTTGAATAGAGGGGAGTACGGTAGGATGAGAGAAGAATTGGAGAATGTTGACTGGGGGAGCGCGTTGGAAGGTAGGTCTACTGAGGAGCAGTGGAGGATCTTTAAGGAGATCTTTCTTGGTGCTCAGCAGAAATTTATTCCGATGGTTAAAAAGGACCGTAGGAGGAGAGGTAATAAGCCGTGGATAACGAAGGAGGTGAAGGAAAGTGTTAAGTTAAAAGCGGAGGCATTTAGAGTAGCTAAGAGTAGTGGGCGAGAAGAGGATTGGGAGAGGTTTAAATGTCAACAAAGATTGACAAAGAAGTTGATAAAGAAGGGTAGGAGAAACTATGAAGCTGGGCTAGCGCTTAATATAAAAAAGGATAGCAAGCGTTTTTATAAATATATAGAAAGGAAGAGGCTGGCTAGGGTGAACGTTGGACCCTTAGAGGATGAGAGGGGGGACTTAGTGGTAGGGGATGGGGAAATGGCTGAGGTCTTGAATAACTTTTTTGTTTCTGTCTTCACGAAGGAAGACGTGAATAATTTGCCGGGTGTTAGCGATGGAAAGGTGGTAGGACTGGAGGGTCTCAATGACATTATTGTTACTAGAGACGTGGTGCTCGACAGACTGGAGGGACTGATTGTGGACAAGTCACCAGGACCGGATGGAATGCATCCAAGGGTTCTGAAAGAAATGGCGGAGGTGATAGTGGATGCCTTGGTGGTTATTTTCCAGACTTCGCTGGATTCCGGGGAAGTGCCGGAAGATTGGAAAGCGGCTAATGTTAACGCTGTTGTTTAAGAAGGGTGCCAGGCAAAAGACAGGGAATTATAGGCTGGTTAGTTTAATGTCTGTTTTAGGTAAAATGTTAGAATCCGTCATCAAGGAGGAAATAGCGAGGCATCTTGAGGGGAGTTGTTTGATAAAGCAGACGCAGCACGGTTTCGTTAAGGGGAAGTCGTGTCTGACAAATTTATTGGAGTTCTATGAGGATGTGTCTAGGGCGGTGGATAGAGGAGAGCCGGTGGATGTGGTCTTTCTTGATTTTCAGAAGGCGTTTGACAAGGTACCTCACAAGAGGTTATTGCAGAAGGTAAGGGGGCATGGAGTTGGGGGTAGGGTGTTAGTGTGGATAGAGGATTGGTTGTCAAATAGGAGGCAGAGAGTGGGGGTTAATGGGTGCTATTCGGATTGGCGGTTGGTGACTAGTGGAGTGCCCCAGGGGTCGGTTCTGGGGCCTCAGCTATTTACCATTTATATAGATGATCTGAAGGAGGGAACCGAGTGTATGGTGTCGAAATTTGCTGATGACACCAAGATTGGTGGAACGGCAAATTGTGCGGAGGATGTGGAGAGTCTGCAGAAGGATCTAGATAGGCTGGGCGAATGGGCCAGGAAATGGCAAATGGAATTTAATGTTGGCAAGTGCGAGGTGGTCCACTTTGGTAGGAAGAATGGTAGGAAGGACTATTACTTACGGGGCGAAAAACTGCAGCAGGCGACGGTGCAGAGGGACCTCGGGGTCCTTGTGCATGAGTCGCAAAAACCCAGCCTGCAGGTGCAGCAGGTGGTCAGGAAGGCGAATGGGATGCTGGCCTTCATAGCGAGGGGGATTGAATATAAAAGTAGGGAGGTCTTGCTGCGGCTGTATAGGGCATTGGTGAGGCCGCAGCTGGAGTACTGTGTGCAGGTTTGGTCGCCACACTTACGCAAGGATATTTTGGCCTTGGAGGGAGTGCAGAGGAGGTTTACTAGGCTGATACCGGAGTTGAGGGGGTTGAGCTATGAGGAGAGGCTGAATAAACTAGGCTTGTACTCGTTAGAGTTTAGAGGAATGAGGGGAGATCTCATTGAGACGTATAAGATGATGAATGGGTTGGATAGGGTAGAGGTGGAGAGGCTCTTCCCGCTCAGAAAGGGCAGTAGGACTAGGGGGCACAGCCTCAAGATAAAGGGGGGGCAGTTTAGAATGGAGTTGAGGAGGAACTTCTTCACTCAAAGGGTGGTGAATCTCTGGAATTCTCTGCCCATTGAGGTGGTGGAGGCTGCCTCGCTAAATATTTTTAAGACACGGGTTGATGGGTTTTTGATAAGCGAGGGGATTAAGGGTTATGGGGAGAGGGCGGGAATGTGGAACTGAGACACAACAGATCAGCCATGATCTTATTGAATGGCGGGGCAGGCTCGAAGGGCTGGATGGCCTACTCCTGCTCCTATTTCTTATGTTCTTATATTCTTATAAGGTCAGAAGTGGAGATGGTCGCTGATGATTGCAGTGTTCAGCACCATTTATGACTCCTCAGATAGTGAGGAGATCCATGTCCATACATAGCAAGACTTGGGCAACATTTAGACTTTAGTGGTAAGTAACATTTGCGTCACACAAGTGCCAGGCAATGAGCTTCTTCTACAAAAGAGAACCCGATCATCACCCCTTGACAGACAAAGTATCACCAAGCTTGAATCCCAAATATTTACATCCTGGGCATTAACATTAACCAGAAAATTAATTGAACCAGTCTCATAAATAAAAGAGCATGACAGAGGCTGAAAATTCGACTGTGAATAACTCACCTTCTGACTCCCCAAACCCTGTCCACTATCTTAAAGGCACAGGTCAGGAGTTGGTTGCCATGACGTGGAGATGTCGACATTGAACTGTGATGAGCACAGTAAGAAGTCTCACAAAACCAGGTTAAAGCCCAATAGGTTTATTTGGTAGCACAAGCTTTCAAAGCACTTTTCCTTCATCAGGTGAGTCCTGATTGCAAGATAATGGAAGATAATTGTGCCTTTGTGTCTTTGTCTATATATATGCCACATTTATGAAACCTATTTCGCCATTCACCTGATGAAGGAGCAGTGCTCCAAAAGCTCATGATTCCGGATAAATCTGTTGGACTTTAACCTGGTGTTGTGACATTTCTTTCCTAACATCATTGTGGGTGTACCTACACAGATGTGGAGGTTCAAGAAGGCTGATCACTACCACCTTCTCAAGGGCAATTTTGGATTAGTCCATGATGCCAACATCCCATTAAATAATTTTTAGAAATCCCTCTGTGATAGAAACATAGAAACATTGAAATTAGAAGCAGGATGAGGCCTTTCAGCCCTTCGACCTGCGCTGCTATTCACTATAATCATGGCTGATCATCAAATTCAATATCCTGATCCCCCCACTTCCTCTCATGTTCCCTGTTCCCTTTAGCCGCAAAAGCTGTATCTAATTTCTCCTGGGAATCACATAATGTTTTGACCTCAAAGCTTTGACCTTATGAGATATCTGGGCTTCCCTAATTCTACATCCGAAGCATACTCTTGCAAATGTTTACATAGAATCATAGAATAATAGAAAAACTACAGCACAAACAGGCCCTTCAGCCCACAAGTTGCGCCGATCGTATCTCTGCTTACTAGGCTTACCTATAACCCATGAGTCCCATGTACTCATCCAGAACTCTCTTGAAAGACCCTATCGATTTGCCTCCCCCACCCCCGACGGCAGCCGATTCCACTCACCCACCACCCTCTGAGTGAAAAGCTTACCCCTGATATCTCCTCTGTACCTACTCCTCAGCACCCGAAACCTGTGTCCTCTTGTGGCAGCCATTTCAGCCCTGGGAAAAAGCCTCTGAGAATCCACCCTATCTATACCTCTCAACATCTTATACACCTCTATCAGGTCACCTTTCAACCTTCGTCTCTCCAAGGAGAAAAGACCAAGCTCTCGCAACCTATCCTCATAAGGCATGCCACCCAATCCAGGTGAACATCCTTTACACCAAATTGACTTTAATTATTCCACCATCAATGGCCCTGCCCTTAGTAGCCTAAACGCCAGGTTCTGGAATCCTCTCCCTAAACCTCTCTGTCTCTCAACCTCACTTTTCTTCTTTTCGACTGTCCTTGAAACATACTTTGCCCATTAGGCACCTGCTTGAATACCTCCTTATGTGGCTTGGTGTCATATTTTGTCTTATCATGCTCCTGTGAGCATGGGATAACATCATGTTCTAGGCACTTTAATAATGTATTTTTCAAACTTATCCTCAGTTGCCTTCTTAGAGGTTGGAGATATGTTCTTAACTCACGAGTCAGTTATAATGTTTGCCACAAGCTCCGACTCACATTGGTTTCTGCCAAAATCTGATGGATGCCTCATTCATCACCAAATCCAATGGTGTTAAAATTACAAGGAACTATCTCATAGAATCATAGAATCCCAACAGTGTAGAAGGAGGCCCATTGAGCCTGCACCAACACCAATCCCACAAAGGCCCTATCCCTGTAACCCCTTATATTCTCCCTGTTAATCCCCCAATTCTTAGAGGCAATTTAGCATGGCAAATCACCTGAACCAAACATCTTTGGACTGTGGGAGGGAATCGGACCACCCGGGTACAACCCACGCAGACACGGGGAGAACATGCAGGCTCCACACAGGCAGTGACCCAAGACCGAATAGAACATGGATCGCTGGTGCTGTGAGGCAGCAAGGCTCGCCACTGTGCCTCTCAACACAATTTAAAAGATTGAAGATAAGGAGGGAAGAAAATTGCCGTGCTAATTTTGACCCATGCAAAACAGAGTTCAGCATGTCTTTAAATGGTTTTGTAATTGCTGTGTTCCTCTATGAGTATCATATTTCCTCAGGGCTGGGATCCTGGAAGTGGTGGTTTTGGCACCCGATGGTAAGTACGTCAGGGGTGTTATGATATGTATAATTTGTGTTTGAATGTGGCACTGCTTATCAATGCCTCACTGACACTAAACAATTGCGACCCTGTATTTAATGCAATAAAAATCTTTTACCAAACAACTGAGTCATTGGCAGCTTATGAAATGGAACCCACAATTAGTAAAATGGAGAAAAAAAGAAGTCCTGACCCCTAATACAAGCAATAAAAGAATGAGAGCACCTTCCGCACTTTTGTTCAATATAAAATGGATGAGAGCCAATGGCCATTAGTGGTAATGTTTTTCAGCTTGATCTATTTCCCTTCACACATTTGAACTATAGTCTGCCACATGGGCTCCCACTCCCTTCCCCTCTGGTTATACAGAGAGCGAGTTAGCTGAAACCAGACCTTGCATTAGCACGCTTGATTCACCTGCTTTTATGCAACATTAGAAACCACTCAGGCTTGTCTGCTGTGATTAAAATCCCCCATGTGCTTAAAAAAAAATCTCAAATTCAAATAAAAATAAAGGGCATGTCAAGAAAAGGATTCATAATGATTAGCAACAGAGCAGAAACTGGTTAAACTCAACGCGTGGTTTTACACCTGTCACTGGTGTCGACAGGTGGAGATTCTGTGCACTGCCATGCTAAAAAACAAAACCTTTCACACAGAACTAATGCTAATAATGAAACACATCTCAGTCAATGGATTTGACCATGTTACAGGAGTAATAATCCAGAGGTCTGGATTACTAATCCACAGAACGGAAGTTGAGATCCCACCACGGTAATTCCGAGAATTAGTATAAGCGGTGTCAGTGGGGTGTTCGGATTGGCATAAAATAGTGGTTCAATAATGTCCTGCACTGGTCTATATCTGACCCCAGCTTCACGCCAACACTAAGAAACACTCGGAGGCTCCTTGCTGCTCCGCTACCAGAAGGTGTCTGACCACCATCTTCTCAGGGATACAGATAATCTCTCTATCTCTCTCTCCTTGGTGTCCTTATCCGAGGAAGGGTGTCCTTGCTTTCGAGGCAACGCAGCAAAGGTTTAACAGGCTGTAGATGGTAGGTCTGTCATTGGAGGAGAGATTATCTCAGTTAGGATTGTATTTATTGGCGTTTTGAAAAGTGAGGGAGGGAGGGATTGTCAAAGAAACTTATAAAATTCTAACAGGGTTAAACAGGGTCAAATCAGAAAAAAGTGGGCCCATCGCAACCCGTAACTTTTCTGATGGGTCTGGTCGGGAGATTCGCGTCATCGGCCTTTTACTGGGATTTGCACATACACCAGAACCACATCTCCCAGAGCAGGAGAACAGTCAGAGTCCAGACCACGCTAGAAACCAGGGGGAAAAGAGGTAAGTGATTTGAATCTTTTTTAATGTCGTTTAAATATGTTTTGCATGTCATTATCGGGAACTGGCCTGGCCCGATTGAATAACCCACCCTGCCAGGAGTACCTCATTCTGGCGGGGTTTAGAGTAGCTCCGCGCGTTTGGGGAACTAGCGGGAGAATGAAGTGGGGGGGGGGGGCAGTGAGGTGGTGCCCCCTGGGCATGGGAGCCCCCCCGCAAGTGCCAACCTGTGCCCCCTTGCCCTGCCCAAGGGATAAACTCATGCCCAGGAGGGCACCTTGGCACTGCCCACCAAGCATTGGACAGTGCCAATGGGGTGGGGCATATTGTGGATGGGGCCAAGGGGCGATTGGTGGGGGAGGGTGGGGGGGTTCCCAGTACCACTCTGCATTGGGATCGGAATGAATGGCAGAGCAGGCTTGAAGGGCCAAATGGCCTTCTCCTGCTTCTATTTTCTATGTTTCAGATACCAGGCCCTAAAGATGGTTGGGGATCTTGGAATTCCACGTTAATCTTGCTCTGGAGGCATGGATCATCTTCATTGGTGTACATTCATTTAGTTCTTAGGTTCTTTAGGAAGATTACTCCTTGCCTACTACAATCTCATACACTATCGATCCTGCCCATCAGCGTTGGACTTTCTAAACTATGATCTCTTATTGTACTCGAGAAATCCCCTTCTTGGGTTTGGTCAGCCTTGTAGGGAAATGCCCACGTCCTGGGAATGAGTGAGAAAAAGGGAGGCTAAGGGAGAGCAACACTGAGGCTGAATGCTTCTTGACGACAGTCTCCATTGATTTGGGTTGGATACAGTTACAACAGCAAAAACAACTTGTATTTATATAGCAATTTTAGTGTAATAATATATCCCAAGCCGATTCACTGAGGCATGACAGGTGAGATTGAAATCGGAAATGATCAAGGGGTCAGGACGAGAGGAGCGTAGATGGCTTTGAGTTTTGTACAGCTGTTGCAAAGACATTAATGTAGGTATCAACAGAAGAGTTGAAACAGGGACAGAATGGGTTAGAGAGGGGTAAGTGACTGGTTTTATTGATACCACAAATATATGATTGAACATCACATGAGAGCTAATAGTATATTATGATGACCCATTAGTGACAGTTTATGATATATAATTAAAATGATTTCTGCTGCTAGAAACCTTTCAAGTTGATAGGAGCCAGAATTATAAATGAATGTTTAATAAAGGCTCATTCTCTTCTCCAGACCTCCATTGGACTCCCACTAGGCTATTGGAAGTGCACCAAGCCTGTAAATGGATAGATTACTACAAGTTTCTGGCTTCAGGTCTTTTGTATTGATTGTTATAATATCCCAAATGGTTCAATAATGCCCTGCCCTGGTCTTTCTGTGATTCCGGCTTCACACCAGAGATACCCTCTGAGGCTCCCTGTTATTCTGCTGCCGGTGGTTACTAGAAGGTGACTGACCACTACCTCCCCAGGGATACAAATTTGAAGGCAGAGTTTTGTGCTGAAATCATTTGTAGGGAAAGTGTAACAGACACACAAATGTCACTTTGGGTTTAAGGGGACTATATCTCTACTGCTGATCAGTGGCAACTGGATCTTCTGCCTGTTCTTTGAGAGCAGCAGCCTGCAGACATTGAGGCCAATGGTTCATCTGAAGCATGGAGGGAAACACTGAACATGTCTTGACTATTTTGCTTCAGCTTAGCACCAGGATTGCCGCGGAACCTTTGATCTGTGGTAAGTCCCAGCTTAAGTGCCCAGTTATAATTTTGAATACCAGGGGTGGCACTTGGGTTCACTTCCTGGTTTTGGTCACTGTCCGTGTGGTCTTTGTAGGTTCTCCCGTGTTTTGTATGGGTTTTCTCCGGGTGCTCCAGTTTCCTCCCGTGGTCCAAAGATGTGCTGGTTACGTGTATTGGCCGTACTAAATTCTCCCTCAGTGTGCTCGAACAGGTGCCAGAGTGTGGCGACTAGGGTATTTTCACAGTAGTTTCACTGCAGTGTTAATGTAAGCCTACATGTGACTAATAAATAAATAATAATACATTTTAATTGGTCATTTTCCTAATCACATGACATCTTAACTCCAACCACCCAGGACCATACTCCTGCCCTGTCATGCCCTTCCTAATGGTCCACTGCTTCCCTTCAACCTTTGGAAAGTAAACACAGCCTTCATTGCTCAATTTGATAAATCAGTCAAACGGTCTTATTCTCCACATCACCAATTGATAAACAGCAAACATATTTTCATTAGTTATGAAAAATATGGGGAATGAGAGGGAAATGGCAGTTTGACTGAGAGGTAATGAAGAGTCTGTAGTATCATTTTGGGGTAATCCAGGAAATCGCAAGGCAACCTTGTGTGGATGTAGACCAGGCCAAATAGATGTCCACCTATAATACGTCAACACACCTTGCAACTGTGCATCTCAAGGTTGAAGACAGAAGGAAAATCTCCCATGTCAATTTCTGCTTCATTCTTTGATTACAACAGGATTTATGGGGCCAAGTTAAAAGTTTTAGCAGTAACACCAACGTAAGGATAAGGCAGACTACAGATCCTTTTACTTCCCTTGTCTCAAATGGTATTCGTATATAGATTTATATTGTGATTCAAGGCATACTCCTCACAGTGGAAGTACTAATTATCCCAGTAGGGGAAGCACCTCTAAAATCACCACTAAATCTCTTGCGATAATTGTTGAATGCATGCAGTTTTCTTAAATGAGCAGCCAGTGTAAGGCTGAGTTATGAACTAGAGCCGTACCCATATAATCACCATGTGCATGCACAGCCACCTTGAGAGAACACACTGAGCTGGACACGCCGGACAGAGCATTCGTTTGCATGTCTTTTCGTTCCATTAACTGCAACTTGCCATGTAATAAAGAGTGTGTTAGCCAGGGAGAATGATCACAAACAACATCAATAGGAGCTAACTCAGTGAGTTACACTGCGGGCTTTTGCATTGATTCAGTGTAAAAAGTCAGACCGACAAAGGATCCACATTATAGCAAAGTCGATTCCTTTCATTATAGTTTAATAGAAGTAGCATGAGCCAACTTTGAGGTGATAATCGCACGCATAACTTCAACTTCACACCAGCTGTCGCATGACTGCAACTGGTACAAAATAAACTTTTTCAACAGCGGAACCAAAGTTTAAGAATTTCCCTGGAGAAGAACAGCTTCTTCCCTGCTGGCGTCAGACTTTTGAATGGACCTACCTCGCATTAAGCTGATCTTTCTCCACACCCTAGCTACGACTGTAACACTACATTCTGCACTCTCTCCTTTCCTTCTCTATGGACGGCATGTTTTGTCTGCACAAGAAACAGTACTTTTCACTGTACACTAATACACATGTGACAATAATAAATTAAATCAAATCAAATTAAATCACACTATTATAAAGTGTGCTTGACTCCAAGAACCTGACTGTCCTATTCGCCCTCAGCTGGCATTACAAATGCCACAAACATTTTTGAATGCCTCAAAATGCGAGTGAGAGCACGCGTTCGAATCTCCCCTTCCCCTGACTGGAGAGAGAGAGACTTGGCGCGCAGTGGGCAGCCTAACTGCATGCTGCTGGGTGGTGCCACTTTACAGCAGCGACTGGAGTCAGAGCAGTACTTGCAGTGATAGCGAGAGGCATGGATATTTCATAACTGTTAACAGCAGTACATTGTACTCCAAGACAACAAAGTGGGAAGCACTTAAAGCAATACCAAGGGGGTCCATAATTAGTAATGCAAGAGGAAGGGAAAAAGACTAACTGCTGAGATAATTACTGTTGAAAAGGAGCATATGATGACAAGGGAGGAGAATGTATACACTCTAAATGCTTTAATGATGGATCAAGCAGAGATTGCCCTTTTCGGAATGAGTCAACATTTTCACAAAGTGTGGCATGGAGTAGGAAAACTGTTCACATATCAATTGAAACAAGAGTAACCAGCAGCAGTTACATTAGGGATGTATCCAGGTATGAATATTCCATCCACAGGAGATCATCAATGTGCTTGTCAGATTTCCCTCAAGGACCTGTTTAAGCTGAAGGAGCAGGGAGGAATGTGATGCACGCACTGCCTCGGATAAGCTGGACTTGGCACAGGATTTATTCTTTCAGGGATCAATTCATAGAATCCTACAGTGAAGCAGGAGGCCCATTGAGTCTGCACCGACCACAATCCCACCCAGGCCGTAACTCCATAATCCCAGGCATATATCTTAGCTAGTTCCCCTGACACTAAAGGGCAATTTAACATGGCCAATCAACCTGACCCACATACCTTTGGACTGTTGGTGGAAACCGGAGCACCCGGAGGAAACCCACGCAGACACAGGGGGAGAACGTGCAAACTCCACACAGACAGCGACTCAAGTCTGGTATTGAATTCGAGTCTCTGGCGCTGTGAGGCAGCAGTGCGAATCACTGTGCCACCATGCCATCTCCTAGGCTTATTGAAGGGATGTTTAACCAGCAAACAACGGGCTACACTCGTGTGGCGGGATTAAAGTGCTAAAACTCTGAATCCCAACACCAACTTGCTTTCAATGCTCAACCCAACTGTTTCCAGTTGTAACTCTAGCATTCCCTATTAGCGAATGGCCTCCAGGAGGGGAATTTATCAGAATTAAAAGTCCACAATGTTAACAGACTACATTGAGTGTCTTTAAGACAGAGATAGATAGGCTCTCAATCAATAAAGGGATCAAGAGTTATGGGGAAAAGGCAGGAGAATGGGGAAGAGAATCACAGTAAGAAGTCTGACAACACCAGGTTTAAGTCCAACCAATTTATTTGATAGTAAACTCGCAAGCTTTCAGGGTTTGCCCCTTCATCAGGTGAATGGAGAGTTCTGGCCTCAGACAGAGTATATAACAGCACAGACAGTTTACAGATTACTGATTAGAATGCGAGTCTTTACAACTAAACTGCTATTCAAGTCTTAAAGAGGCCAACAATGTGAGTGGAAAGAGCTCTGTTATATACTCTGTCTGAGGCCAGAACTCTCCATTCACCTGACGAAGGGGCAAACCCCAAAAGCTTGTGAGTTTACTATCAAATAAATTGGTTGGATTTAAACCTGGTGTTGTCAGACTTCTTACTGCGTTTACCCCAGTCCAACGCCAGCATCGCCACACGAAGAGAATCATGTCAGCCCTGATTGACGGTGGATCAGATTTGATGGGCCAAATGGCCTAATTCTGCTTCTATATCTTGTGGTCTTATGGACACCCTGGTTTCCCCGCATTCTACCAATAACTGCACCCCCACCTCTTCCAACAGCATCCTGCTCCCTGTGGCTTAGTAAAAATAAAATCCTGCCTAACATCCAGAGCTAATTGGAGTCCATCTGTATTGAAAGCACACGCACAACTCAGTTCTTGAAACAACTGCCCAGTGCAGGACTGAGTCTCAGAATTAAGAAGGACACGGGATCAATATCCAATCTGTGTCAGGCTTGCCACTCGTAGCAAGGCTGGCAATAGAAAGAATGCGACTTGCCTCAGCCTCCCTAGACTGGAGAAAGGTGACAATAATTGGCATCATATTATTCTCCAGTGTCTCACAGGAAAAAATGCTTGAATGTTAAACAAGGGCTTAACAGGATTTTCTTGCGATGGTCGTCTAATCGACCAACCTTCCTGTGTTCACATAGGTAGCCGCGTATATGGATTTGGTGATAAAGGGTTTCCAACTGTGATTAAATGCATCCCTGGAGAGTTCATCACATGACTGGCCCCCACGCTCCTGCCATTGGTCATCCATCCTTGTGATGTACTGTCTTCCTGAGCCAATCGGAAAGCAAAATGGTTCATGGCTCAACTGGATGATGTTTGAACCTCGGCCAAACAACCTCCCCGCATCCCCCCGACACCAGCACACATTTTCAATATTTTAGTACGGAGAAAGTTCAAAGAAAGGAACAGAAAAAAACAGGGTCGATTCTCCCCAAAAAATTCCAAGTGTCGAATTTGCATAAAAACTGGAGTAAATCCCACTGTTTTTTTTTCAGTGGGATTTTCAAAATGAATCTCCCACACTCTGCAGAATGCCTCAGTGTGAATCGCGATGAAAATCAGTGGGTGGGCTCTATTCCTGCTGGAGAAGCCGGCAGCATAGTGCTGAGTGCGTCACTGCGCATGTGCTGATCTGTCAGTGCCAAGATCGGTACATGCGCAGTAGCCCCACATCACCGGCCATGTGACCTCACCCATGGCCCTATCACTTCCCCCTCCCCCAAACATGCCCGGGCCAGCCTTGTCACCCTCCCTGCCCATCGCCGCCAGACTGTCTTGATGTTCCCCCCTCCACCATCACCTGATCTTCCAATCTCACCCCCAAAATCCCCCCGAACCGGAAGCCCCTCCCCCTCCCCCCCACTCCACTGCAACCCTGATCCACCTGCCAGGCCAACCACGCCCCCACGCCTATTGGCCAGCCCCAACCACTGGCCTCCATCCCTCTGTTACTCAGTCCAACTGCAACGTTGCAGCAGGACCACCCCCCCCAACCATTCACTCCAGAAGCCCCATCCCATCAGGCCCCATCCCCATTAGGCCCCACCCCTTTAGGACTGCCCTATGAGTAGTGGGCAATGCCAGGATGTCCCCTAGACATTGGCGCTTTGTCCCTTGTACAGTGCCAGGGGCCCAGGCTGGCACTGCCAAGGTGATGCTCAACACTCGGGGGGGGCCTTGATTGCCCCCCCCCAACTTCATTCCAGCGGGTCGGGCTGCCAGCTCCCCCTAATGTTAAACCTCACTGGAGTTAACCATTCCTGGCATGGTGCAAGAGGCTAGCAGGCTTGGAAATTTCAGTCTCGAGCCCACTAATCATATGTAAATTATAGTAAAATGCTCATTTAAATAAATTATGCAGCTCCATGCCGATTTCCGGTGCACAGCTGACAATACAGGAAATCCAGTTGCTGGAGACATGCAGAAGCTATACCACCCAGCGGGGAGCCCACAATACGATCTTCGCTAGAATCCCCAGCTCATTGTCCAAATCATCCCTGACATCTTTTTTAATGTCCCAGTGATTCTTCTCCAGGGTTGCACAAGGTTTCCTGGACATTCATCTTCGATCTCTGGACACTCCAGGCCAATCCTGGAGAAGTGACAACCCAAGGATGACACTGAGAATCATTCCCAGCCTCTGCAAACTGCAGGAGAGATAAATGAAGGAGACATAAGGAGGCTACAAAAGGATATAAAAGATCTGGCAAATGGAGTGTAATGAGGGCAAATATAAATAGACCACGTTAGCTGGAAAAATAACAAATGCGTTATGTCTAGATGGTGATAACTTGTAGAGCGCTGCGATGCAGAGGGATCTGGGTGTCCTTGTACATGAATCACAAAAGGCTAGCATGCAGGTACAGCAAGTAATTAGTGAAGCTACGAGAATGTTATCATTTATTTTGAGAGGAATTGGTTACAAAAGTAGGGAGGTTATGCTTCAACTGTACAGGGCATTGGTGAGGCCACATCTAGATTAGTTTTCAGTATTAGTTACTTTATTTAAGGAAGAATGTAATTGAACTAGAAGCAGTTCAGAGAAGGTTTACCGGACAAAGCAGGAATAAGTGTGAGGACATGTTGGACAGGTTCACCTTGTATGTGCTGGAGTTTAGAAGAGTAAGAAGTGACTTGATCAAAATCTTTTATGTCCTGAGGGTCCTTGCCAGGATGGTTTTGGAAACAATATTTCCTCATGTGGGAGAATCTAGAAATAGGGGTTACAGTTTAAAGACAAGGGATCACCCATTTAAGACAGAGATTAGGAGTACTTTCCTCCCTCAGAGAGTCATGTGCTTTTGGAACTAGGCGGTCATGTGTACATCAGGAAGACATGGACGCAGGAAGGGACATAGCGGTAGCGTGGGAGTTCTCCTCTGGCATCGGCAGACACACAGCATGTAAGAGCTACTAAGATTGTTGAATAAAGCCTCCACTTGTTTGTCAGTCTGTACAGCGCAGAAACTTCTATATGGTGTCAGGGACTGGCCAGGATGGCACAGGGATTTTGCCGCATCGACCTGCTTGTCCTCAATGAAAACATCACAGGTTACAGGAGCATGTTCCACCACCACTGCCAACCACCACCCTCTCCCTCCCATGCTCACTGTGATTCCCATGGTGGGTGGGAGGGACAGGAAAAGAATGGTGCATCAACTGTGATGCCAGCCTCTCCAATTAAATCAAAAATAGTGCAAGCGTACACACAATTAAACTTAGCAGGCCCTGAGGCAGTCGAAAAATTTGAATGCTTTGTCCTCCCAGGGGAAGAAGAGAAAGGAGAACCGGAGATTACAGAAGTTCAAACAGAAAATGCATGAAGATGAAAAATATTATATCGGACGGATGTGTTTAATGCTACAAACCAAAAACTCAGTGGGTGGAATTTTCATGTACCACCCACCATGGGAATCATGGCGGGCAGGACATGGACCATGCAAAGGTCTATTGACTTTGGGGAGGATTTTCCGGTCTTGGGGAGACTACGGCCGGAAAATCCCGCCCAACGAGTTTGTACAGTCTTACACCATGACTTAAAAATCCTTGTCAAAGAGTGAGTGTTCAGCACCCATTGACAAAGTTGTGAGAGATCATACTGTCTGTGGAATCCATATCAATATTACACTGTTGCTTTGAGAGAAAAATCTAACACTAGAATCTCCCTCAACACCTGCTAATGAAGCAGTCAGAAACAAACACCGAAAGTTAAGACGGGAAACAGAAGATTTTGGCGTATAGAGCACATCCTACTGCACTTGCAAGATTCATTACTCATAGAATCATAGAATCCCAACAGGGCAGAAAGAGGCTATTCAGCTCATCAAGTTTTTTTTTTCCTTTTCATTCACAGGTTTTAAGTCGGTCCGCCTTGTGTCCAACGAGGGGCATAAACGCGATGGGTCATACTTGGGCTGCTCTTGGTTGTTCGAGATTGGCCTAGTGCTTCACGTCATTAGTGTGTGCCTAAACTGGACCAGATACTGGGCAAGACGACAGCTCAGTGACTATCGCTGATTGCTGTGCAGACACATGGATTTGGGCCAGTGTCTGTGGGAGTTTGCGCATTCTCCCCGTGCTTGCATGGGTTTTCTCCGGGTGCTCCGATTTCCTCCCACACCCCAAAGATGCGCTGTTAGGCTGATTGGCAGGAATAAATTGTCCCTAAACCAGTTTCCCTCAATCTGGATGGCCATAAAACATTAGACAAGGATCGTGGGTGGAGAGGGGGACTGGTGGTGTTGAGATGGCGGCGCGGGCTCGTTGGGCCGAAGGGCCTGTTTCCTGGGTTGTTTTTGTTCTTTGTTCTTTGTTCTTTGCGTCTGCACCAAAAACAATCCCACCCAGACCCTATCCCAGTAGCCCCACCTATTAACCCAGCTAATCCCCTGACACTAAGGGGCAAGTTATCATGGTCAATCAAACTAACCCGCACATCCTTGGACTATGGGAGGAAACCGGAACACCCAAAGGAAACCCACGCAGACACAGAAGAATGTGAAAACGCCAAACAGACAGTAACCTGAGGCAGGAATTGAACCCAGGTCCCTGGCGCTGCGAGGCAGCAGTGCCAACCACTGTGCCATCCACACCCACGGAACAGAAGTGTGTGCTTTGCAACTAATAAACGTAACAAATGTGACAAGTGGACCCACTTATCTAAATGCTGCGAGTCCAAGTCAGAGCAACACTGCTTCTGCCACTACATTGACTCTGTCTACACTTCCCGCTGCCTTGGCAAAGCAGCCAGCATAATTAAGGACCCCATGCACCCCAGACATTCTCTCTTTCACTTTCTTCTGTCGAGAAAAAAATACAAAAGTCAGAGGTCATGTACCAACCGACTCAAGAAAACTTCCCTGCATCAGATTTTTGAATGGACTTCCCTCGCATTAAGTTGATCTTTCTCTACGCCATAGCTATGACTGTAACACTACATCCTGCACTGGCTCCTTTCCTTCTTTATGAACGGTATGCTTTGTCTGTATAGCACGCAAGAAACAATACTTTTCACTGTATGTTAATGCATGTGACAATAGTAAATCAAATCAAATGAAGTGCAGCCGATCACTCCTCCAGGATTCGCAGTGCAAACAGGGTGAATGAGCCGGAGAGCAATCAGAGGACTGAGTCTCAAAATATTCTATTGCAAGAGAGTCAACTCCATCATGGAGAAAGGTGAAATCTTTGCCACGTCAAACATTGTCCACAGCAATGCAAAACTCAAAGTCAAGATCCACATTGGAACAAAGTGCAATGTCTTACTCAAGCAGATATTGGGGGAAATTGACCCATAAGCTGCACCCAATTTCACCACCGAGGTAAATCTTGCAGCATACTGCAGACAAACTGTCCGTACGGAAGGTGTGGCCACTTTCCATTGCACGCAGCCTAACTTCCAGTTTCAGGTGATGATGGGTCTCTAGGGGCAGCATCACATTGGGGTGAATCCAGCCTGGTTTGAACGTGCACACTCTGCAGCACCAGGCCCTTGGAATACTAGAAAACAAAGATTTGTTTAATTGCAACATCACTGGGGAGTGACCTGTCATAAAACAGATGAGGTAAAGACCGCTGTCAGCGCTCCAGAAGGAGTGTTCCTTGGGCTGAAACTGAAAGTAGTCAACAAACTGGTTTGGATGACAAGACTGGGTGTCACAGCCCCTGTAGATGAGGCCGCAGGATGGGTTTCAGCGATGGTAGCTGCGGTAAAGAAAGGCAGCACGGTCAGGATCTGCATTGACCTAAAACCAAAAGAGAAAATGCTGGAAAATCTCAGCAGGTCTGGCAGCATCTGTAAGGAGAAAAAAGAGTTGACATTTTGAGTCCAGTTGACCCTTTGTCAAAGATGGATTCGCCAGCTATGAGAAAGGATCATCTGGACTGGAAACAGCAGCTCTTTTCTCTCCTTAAAGACGCTGCCAGACCTGCTGAGATTTTCCAGCGTTTTTTTCTTTTAGTTTCAGATTCCAGCGTCCGCAGTAATTTGCTTTTATCTGCATTGACCTGATTCACCTAAACCAGCTGAGGCTCCATCGTCCTGTGAGGACAATTAAACAGGTTACGGTCAACATGCCCAATGGCAACGTTTTCAGCCTCTTGGGTGTGGAGTGCAGATTCCGATAAATCCAGCTAGAATCCTCGAAGCTCAAATCTTTCCTCCAAGAGCTTTGCCCCCTTCTCTCTCTCTGTCACCCTCTCCAGCCCAAAAGCTCCCTGACAATCACAATATTCTTAAAAATCGGTGCTTGTATCTTTAAATGCTTTGATGCTTTGATAAATGCTCTCTTCATAGTCCAACCCCCTCATCTCTGGTATCAGCCTTATGTTCATTAGGCTGATACCGGAGATGAGGGGGTTGAACTATGAAGAGAGGCTGAATAGACTGAGTCTGTACGCATTGGAGTTTAGAAGGCTGACGGGGGGGATCTTATAGAGACGTATAAGATAATGAAGGGGATGGATAGGGTAGAGGTAGAGAGATTCTTCCCACTTAGAAAGGACAGTAGGACTAGAGGGCACAGCCTCAAGATAAGGGGGGAGCAGTTTAGAACGGAGTTGAGGAGGAACTTCTTCACTCGAAGGGTAGTGAATCTCTGGAATTCTCTGCCCATTGAAGTGGTGGAGGCTGCCTCGCTAAATATATTTAAGTCACAGGTAGATAGGTTTTTGGTAGGCAAGGGGATTAAGGGTTATGGGGAGAAAGTGGGAAAGTGGAACTGAGCCACTTCAGATCAGCCATGATCTTATTGAATGGCGGGGCAGGCTCAAAGGGCCAGATGGCCTACTCCTGCTCCTATTTCTTATGTTCTTATGTTTCTTATACCAAACTCTGGAATTCCCTCACTGTTTCTACACACCTCACTCCTCATTTAAAATCATAGAATCCTACCATGCAGAAGGAGGCCATTCGGCCCATCGGGTCTGCACCAACCACAATCGCACCCAGGCCCTATTCCCATAGCCCCATGCATTTAACCCAGCTAATCTCCCTGACACTAAGGGACAATTTAGTATGGCCTAACCTGCACATCTTTGGCCTGTGGGAGGAAACCGGAGCACCCGAAGGAAACCCACACAGACACGGGGAGAATGTGCAAACTCCACACAGTGACCCAAGCCGGGAATCAAACCTGGGTCCCTGACGCTGTGAAGCAGCCATGCTAACCACTGTGCCACAGTGCCGCCCCTCCAAAGTCTCCAAAATATTTAAGTCTCCAAAAACCCTCAAGACTATTGGCTTACACCTTCCCAACAAGAATAAATTGGCAGGTTTCCCCCATTACTAATCCTAGATCTGGGCTAGCAGTGACAATAGGGAGTAAAAATGTCCTTGCAATTTAAGAGACATGAACAGGGCAAGGACAATGCAGCTTTTTCTAAAACAAGGAGATTTTGTTGGAAGTTATTTCTGCTAGCCTGATTTCCGCTTTGAAAAGCTTTCCACTATATTTCCTGTGTGATGTGAAGCCCTCCCGTCACCTGCACTCTGAGCTGCTACTCATCTCATTTGTAATTGTCACGGTGACAGCCAGTGTTGCAACACCTCAATGTTTCCTGTGTTAGGGCTGCAGATGTAGTGAGGGTAAGTTCCGCTGAGTTCTGTGAGACACTGCAGCTGTCAGGGTCAGCTGATTAAAGGAGCAGTGATCGCTGAATTTAGGAAGCGGTTTCTTAAAGCTTCTCCGTTTGTTACTCTGGCTACTGATACCTGCACTTGCTTCTGACGACCTCTCGCGGAGTCAGGTCAGCAGCAGATAGCAGCTGCATTCTTCTTGGCTCAGAGCCATGTCCCGCTGCCCTCTGGGCACAGATGGTGTCTGCATAGTCAACATACAGTCAAAGAGATTTACAGTCTGGAAAAAGGCCCTTCAGCCCAACCTGCTCATGCTGTCCAGTCTTTACAATTAAGCTCTTCCCAGTTGCTCGCATTTGGTCCATATCCCCCCGTGCCCATCGTACCCTTGTAATATCTAAATGCTTTTTAAAAGACAAAATTTTACCCACCTCTACTACTACCTCTGGCAGCTCGTTCCAGGCACTCACTACCTTATAATGAGTGAAAAAATTGCCCCCTGGACCTAGTTCACTCGGCTGATACCGGAGTTGAGGGGGTTGAACTATGAGGAGAGGCTGAATAATATAGGCTTGTACTCGTTAGAGTTTAGAAGAATGAGGGGAGATCTCATTGAGACGTATAAGATGATGAATGGGATGAATAGGGTAGAGGTGGAGAGACTCTTCCCGCTCAGAAAAGACAGTAGGACTAGGGGGCACAGCCTCAAGATAAGGGGGGGGGAGCAGTTTAAAACAGAGTTGAAGAGGAACTTCTTCACTCAAAGGGTGGTGAATCTCTGGAATTCTCTGCCCGTTGAAGTGGTGGAGGCTGCCTCGCTAAATATATTTAAGACGCGGGTAGATAGGTTTTTGATAGGCAAGGGGATTAAGGGTTATGGGGAGAAGGCGGGAAAGTGGAACTGAGCCACGTCAGATCAGCCATGATCTTATTGAATGGCGGGGCAGGCTCGAAGGGCTAGATGGCCTACTCCTGCTCCTATTTCTTATGTTCTTATGTTCTTATGGACCGTTTTGTATCTCTCCCCTCTCATCTTAAAACGCATGCCCTTTAGTTTTATACTCCCCTACCTTCGGGAAAAGATGTTGACCATCTATCTTATCAATGCCCCTCATTATTTTATAGATCTTAATGAAGTCACTCTGCAGCCCCATACACTCCAGGGAAAAAAGTCCCAGTCGACCCAGCTTTTCCTTATAACTCAAACCTTTATTTGGTGCAAGTAGAGAAAGCATTGTCGAGGCGTTCAGTGTAGCTACTAGAGAGTGAAGTGAAGGTGTTGAGCACAGCTTTGTTCTCCTACCTGGTTGCGAAAGGACAAGATAAATAGTTGTGGCTGGAGGCAGCACGGTGGCACAGCAGTTAGCACTGTGTCGGGACCTGAGTTCAAATTCCCAGCTTGGGTCACTGCCTGTGCACATTCTTCCCATGTCTGCGCGGGTTTCCTCCAGGTGCTCCGGTTTCCCCCAACAGTCTGAAAGACATGCCGGTTAGGCGCATTGGCCGTGCTAAATTCTCCCTCAGTGCACCCAAACAAGTTGGAGTGAGACAACTGGGAGATTTTCACAGTAACTTCATTGAAGTGTTAAAGTAAGCCTACTTGTGACATGAACAAAGAAATAGTACAATAAAAATAAATAAGGGACAGCAGATAAAAGAAGTTGCAATTTCAGGAACCCATATCCCCTCAGCAGAGTTATTAGCCCATGGCAACATGTCTGCACATCACTGACAAACGATGCATAAAGTAGGTTTTATTTTTCTAACGAGGCTGTGATATGACGTAGAGTGGATGTCTCCCTTTGTTGGACATCCCAGAATGACAGACCGTGATTTTGGGTTAAAAGGAGGTAGGATTAGAACAGAAATGTGGAAAAATTACTTCATGTAAAGGGTCATGAATCTGTGGAATTCTCTACCCCAGAGTGCAGTGGACACCAGAACACTAAACAAACCTGAGGAGGAGATGGATAAGGGACAGGCAGGAAGGTGGGGGTGAGGCTGGGATGAGATCAGCCATGACTATGTTGATTTGCGGATCAGACTTGTGGGACTGAATTGCTGGCTCCTGCTGCCAGCTCTTATGTTCTCACGTCACCTCCTGCAAGGAGCCCTGAAGTCGGCTGGCAGGTGCTGACTGTTGCAGTCAAGGTGACTGCACCCCTGAACTTCTTTTGCGCTGGCTCTTTCTGGGCTGCCACACGGGATATCAGTGGAATCAGGCAGCGTGCAGCCCGTACTTGCATTAAGCAGGTATACAAACACATCAGTCACTTTCCCCATAGATAACCAGAAGCAGCAGGATAGGGCTCATTCAGATTGATTCCCTCAAGTCGAGGACATTGTTTACCCAATGTAATTCTTCATTTGATCCCCCTGTCAGCATGAATTGCGAAGGCTTTCACTGGTGTGTGATCACCAGCAGCACATGCTGAGGAGCTGTGATCACTTCCATGGCAGCTGCTACAGTGCTTTCTGTCTTCTAAAAATTCTCCATCAATCCACGGTGGCACAGTGGTTGGCACTGTTGACTCACAGCACTAAGGACCTGGGTTCGATTCCTGGCTTGGGTCACTGTCTGTGTGGAGACTGCATGTTCTCCCCATGTCTGCGTGGGTTTCCTCCCACATTCTGAAAGATGTGCTGGTTAGGTGCTTTGACCTGAACAGGCGCCAGAGTCTGGCAACTGGAGGAATTTCACAGTGACTTCATTGCAGTGTTAATGTATGCCTTACTTGTGACTAATAAGTAAATAAATAAACCTAAACCTTCCTGCTCCTGCTCAACAAGTAAGGGGCTGTGGGCAAGGGCTATCCCCTGCAAAATTGTCTAATCATTCCTCTCAGGGGCTCATACATGACAGCCAAACTGCACTACAATCAGATCAATGTGTCTGTTGCATCAAGCAGACCACTGGAGTTCTCAGGCAATGATTCTAATGCTTGGACAGCTTTGTGGCAATCTACAATATGGCCCAGAGTGTGTCCCATATAACAGAGGCTCTACATATCACAAACCTTATTTGCTCCTCATTCCAGGAACACATGCACATACCATGAGACAAGGCATAATGAGGAAGAGAATATTCATAACATACAGCATGGGAAGGAAGTGGGAGGGTTGCCTACATCCTGAGCAGCTCATTTTGGAGAGATTTAGCAGAATGATATCTTAAATGGACCACTGCTGCTTATGTGCTAACTGGCTGAGTTATGCCAACAGCACAGGGTTGCTTCTCCTTCCAGCTGGGGTAGGTTTGGGACCTGCTTCTCAGTGAGTGGAAGTCAGTGACAAATCTTCTTAAAACTGCCAAGAAAACAGCTCAGGATCCACAAACAGTGAGTCTTCCGGCACAGCACAGATGATTATGATGGTGGCATTGCTGGATCTTCCCGACCTCATCATATTCATATGGTGGGGTTTTCCAGACCCGCCTGCACCAGAATCTGAAAATCCCACCCGAGGTCAATGGACCTTTGTATGATCTGTACCCCCCCCCACCCGCCAATGCCCACTACAATTCCCATGGCAGGCGAGATGAGAAAACTCCCCCCGTAGAATTTTCAATCTCATTGCTTACCAGATGTGGATCCATCTTAATTTTGAGAGGCTTCAGCTGTGAAGGGGAGAGGTAGGTAGCAGATAGGAATTGTTCTGGATTGTTAATTGTTTGCTAATTTTGCACTCGAAATGTGGCCACATTCTAAGGACAAGAGGCACGTGATTATTTATCTCAATTTTTGTTTCATTCCTTCAAGGGATGTGGACGTCGCTGGCAAGACCAGCATTTTTTACCCAACCCTAATCGCCCTTGGGAAGGTGGTGGTGAGCTGCCTTCTTGAACCACTGCAGTCCTTGTGGTGTAGGTACACCCACTGTGCTGTTAGGGAAGAAGTTCCAAGAATTTAACCCAGCGACAGTGAAAGAACGGTGATATATTTCCAATACAGGACAGTGAATAATTTGATGGTTGTGTTCCCACGTCCATTATCAAATTTGGCAGATGCTGCTGAAAAAGCCATGACAAGTCACTATTGTGTATCTTGTCGATGGTACACGCTATTGCCATAGGGCACCTTTAGTAGAGTGAATGTTTAAGGGATCCAAAAATTTCCTTTGCCCTCGATGGTGTTCAGTCTATTGAATGTTGTTGGAACTTCACTCATCCAGCCAAACAAAGAGTGTTCCTCTGTACTCCCGAGTTGTTCATTGCAGATGGTGGAAAAGCCTGTGGATTTTGGAACCCAGCCCCTGAACTGCACTTGTAACCATTGGCTGGTCTATAGGCCGAAGGGCCTGTACTGCACTGTAATGTTCTATGTTCTATATGAATTTCTGGTCAATGCTGACCCCCATGATGCCACTGAATGCCAAGGTGAGGTGGTCAGATTCTCTCTCATTGGAGATGGTCATTGCCTGGCATTTGGATAGTGCAAATGTTACTTTCCACTTCTCAACATAAACACTGGGTGTATGTTACCTGAATAGTTACGAATGGAACTGAACTTGTTCATTCATCAGTGAACTACCCCATCTCTGACCTTCTGATCATGCGAAGTTCATTGATGAAGTGGTTGAAGTTTGTTGGGTGCAGGATGTGACCCTGAAGAATTCCTGTAGCAACGTCCTGAGCTTGAGATGATTGCCTCCGGCAATTGCAGTCACCTTATTTAGGTATGAGTGCAGCCAGTGGCTGATTACCGTTGAGATTAATTGTGAAAGAGCCCCTTGATTATTTGGTTAAATGCAGCCTTGATATCAAGGGCAGTCAATCTCACTTTGCATCAAGAATTAAACTCCCTTTTCCATATTTAGACCAAGGTTGTAATGAGATCAAGAGCAAGTGGCCGTGCTGGTGTAACTCAAGCTGAGCGTCGGTGAGGAGGTTGCTGATGTGTAAGTCCAGCAATAGTACAGTTGATGAAACCTTATCATTTTGCTGGTGATTGGGAGTAGGCTAATGGAGCGGTGGTTGACTGGATTGGATTTGTCCTGCTTGTTGTGGGCAGGCATTAAATGGAAAATGTTCCACATTGACAGGATGATGCCAGTGTTCTAGTTATCGCTTGGCTAGCAGCGCAGCAAGACCTGGGGAGCAAATTTGCAGCATAACATTTGGGATGGTTTCATAGCCTTGGCAGTATCCAATACACTCTGATATTAGGGTGGAGTAAAATCAAATCGGTTGAAGACAGACATCTATGATTGTGGGACCTGAGGAGACGCGCACGTGGACCATCCACTCAGCACTTTCGATTGAGGAGGTTGTAAACGCTCCTGCCTTGCCTTTCGCACTCACAAGCAGGACTCTGTCATTATTGAATGGATATTCATGGATCCTCCTTTGATGTCGCGCCACCCCATAACCTGCACCCTGATGACTGAACAGCCCTCGCTGATATCCGACACCCCCTCCCCATACCCATCAATGTCGGAACCCCTTACCCCCCCATCGATGTCCAATCAACCCCCCCCTCCCCCCACAATGACTGCTCACCCTGTCAATGCCTGACCCCCCCCAAGCCCGCACCCACCACTGGTGTCTGACCCACCCCCCCCCCCAAATCCTTTATCTTTAACTCAGACACTCACCTCTTCCCTGGCCTGTCATTTTCAATGGGACCTTTAAAGCTACCTGCTTTACGGCAGCTAGTGTCATAAAAAATGTGGCGTGTCCTCGTTTGCTCCGATTCTTTGACACTGGACGGTGGTGTTCCCTACTGCTGCTTGGATCTCACCCGGCCTGAGTCAGGAAGACAGGTGAGACAGGCACTAAAGATATTTGCTGCAGGTAGGTGGGAAGGAAGTGGCAAACTAATGCGGATTGCCATTCCAAGGAAGTTATGGTCCAAGGTTTCCCTGCTTGGCACTTCATCAAAGTGTTGTTCAATACAGTCGACAGGGCAGCACAGTGGTACAATGATTGATTGATTTGATTAGATTTATTGTCACATGTATTAACACACAGTGAAAAGTATTGTTTCTTGCGCACTATGAAGACAAAACATACAATTCACAGAGAAGGAAACGAGAGAGTGCAGTATGTGGTGTTACAGTCATAGCTAGGGTGTAGAGAAAGATCCACTTAATACAAGGTAGGTCCATTGCAAAGTCTGACAGCAGCAGGGAAGAAGCTGTTATTGAGTCGGTCGGTACGTGTCCTCAGACTTTTGTATCTTTTTCCCAAAGGAAGAAGGCGGAAGAGAGAATGTTCGGGGTGGATGGGGTCCTAAATTATGCTGGCTGCTTTGCAAGGCAACGGGGAATGTAGACAGATTCAGTGGATGGGAGGCTGGTGCACTACTACTGCTGCTGCTGCCTCACCGTGCCAGGGACCCGGATTCGATTCCCGGCTTGGGTGACTGTCTGTGTGGAGTTTGCACTTTCTCCCCGTGTCTGCGTGGGTTTCCTTCGAGTGCTCCGGTTTCTTCCCACAACCCGAAAGACGTGTTGGGTTAGGTGAATTGACCCAAACAGGCGCTGGACTGTGGCGACTAGAGGAATTTCACAGCAACTTCATTGCAGTGTTAATGTAAACTTACTTGTGACTAATAATTAAACTTTAAAACTTTAAAAAAAAACTTTATGGAAGATCACTAATTCATGTGAATGAGCTGGTAAACAGCGGGTGCTTTTCTTAGGAATGTTTGATCAGAGGCCTCAAGAGTGCATTGGGTCCAGGGTCAATGTTGAGGATTCAACATACGGAGGAGATGTCAGGGGTAAGTTTTTCACTCAGAAGGTGGTGAGTGAGTGGAATTGGCTGCCGTCGGTGGTGGTAGAGGCAAACTCGTTGGGGCCTTTTAAGAGACTTCTGGATGAGTACATGGGATTTAATGGGATTGAGAGCTATAGGTAGGCCTAGTAGGTATGGATATGATCGGTGCAACTTGTGGGCCGAAGGGCCTGTTTGTGCTGTAGTGTTCTATGTTCTATTCCTCGGGTCTTTGTAGTTAATTATCAATTTTAAACTCTCTAGTTATCAGGGTGGAATTTGAACTCGTGTCTATAGATTGTTCCAAACATCTGGATTATTATCCAGCAATGTAGCCATTCTGCCGTTGCATCCTCACAAGCTTGAGAGGCTTGTTTCATAGGCATATCCCTATCACAATGTTTGAATTCTCTCAAATGCATCAATGTCCTTTTGAAGTTAAGGTCACCAACCTTCATTCAATATTCCAAATGTGGCCTCATTGATGATTCACACAGGTCTAAAGTAACCTGCTTTGACTTATATTCAAATGACCTTGTAACATATCCTAACACTTGATTAGCCTTGTAAATAACAGCTTTACATTGCTGAGATGACTGAAAGTTCCAATCAAATTTTTTTCAATAAATGATGAATCATAACTGACTGATGAATGTTTTGCCCTATTTTTGTAAAAACCCTATTTTTAAAAGCCCTACTTTTCAGGTTGACTCACATCAAACAACTCACAGTAGGCAAACAGACAGTACCAGAGAATGGGTGACACTTCCACTTTCTACAATGGTGTAAAATAAGCACTATAACACAACGGAAATCGCACAAGGTGTATAACAGATGGCCAATCCAATACCACATATTTTATAGCCCCCCCGAATGTCATCAGTCCCCAAATACCATTCTTGAATTAAATATATTTGAGTGATCATTTGGATTTCCCTTCAATTTCTGTGGCGCACTCTGTTCTCCCCCTTTCTCCTCTTAATGACACAGCTAAAAGTAGTGGAAATATATATTTTTGTGACAATGGTGGACACAGACCCATCTTCTAGCCCTCTGTGCCACACATTGTGGAACACCTTGATGGACTGCCATTAAGCCTACAGATTGCAGGAAAACAATCCATGCCCTATCTGCAATTTTCTTTCCTCCCCTTGATAAGCCATTGGTCATCTCAGGAATTGGTGCCAGAATTGGGTGCTGTTTGGGCCAAATGGCATTCCGTCATGTGTGGCCTTAGGTGATGCGTTTAGTCGACTGTTTAACTGATTGGGGTGTATGTGGACAGTCAAGAAGGATCGAGAACCAGGGAGCACAGGTTTAAGGCAATTGGCAAAGGAAGCAAAGGTGACATGAGGAAAACTTTTTGAAGTAGCGAGTGATGAGGGTTGGAAATGGACTGCCTGGAGGTAACTGAAACAAGGCAGTCAGAAGGGAATTGGATCACTTTCTGTAAAAGAGAGATTTTTCAGGCTATAAGGAAAAGGGATTGGAGGGACATTGCATTGCAGGTAGCCAGTATTGGCATGATATGCCATTCTCTACCCATTCTGTCCTTCTATGCCTTGCTTTCATCTTCCAGCAACTGTTGCTTTTTTTCATTCAATCATGGGACATGAGTGTCACTGGCTGGCCAGCTTTCATTGCCCCTCCTGGAGGGCTGTTGAGAGTCAACCACTTTGTTGAGTCTCTGGAGTCACATGTAGGCCAGACCAAGTTAGAATGGCAGATTTCCTTTCCGAAAGGACATTAGTGAACCAAGTGGGTTTTTCTGACAATCAGCAATGGTTTCATAGCCATCAATAGATTCTTAATTCCGGATATTTTTATTGAATTCAAATTCCACCATCTGCCGTACCCGCATCCAAACCTGGATCCCCAGAACATTAGCTGAATTCCTGGATTAATAGTCTAATAATAATACCGCTGAGCCATCACGTTCCCTTGATCTGATCTGATTTAATGTCACATGTATTAACATACAGTGAAAAGTATTGTTTCTTGCATGGACAAAGCATACCGTTCATAGAGAAGGAAGCAAGATAATGCAGAATGTAGGG
The DNA here is from genome assembly GCF_965287045.1 of Carcharhinus amblyrhynchos. Lineage (NCBI taxonomy): Eukaryota > Metazoa > Chordata > Chondrichthyes > Carcharhiniformes > Carcharhinidae > Carcharhinus > Carcharhinus amblyrhynchos. Next base: position 131,787,859 of record NC_137327.1, read on the forward strand.
TTATAGTCATAGCTAGGGTATAGGAAAAAATCAACTCAGTGTAAGGTAAGTCCATTCAAAAATCTGACAGCAGCAGGGAAGAAGCTCTTCTTGAGTCATTTGGGACATGACCTCAGATTTTTGTAACTTTTTCCCGACGGAAGAAGGTGGAAGAGAGAATGTCCGGGGTGCATGTGGTCCTTAATAATGCTGGCTGCTTTGCCGAAGCAGAGGGAAGTGTAGACAGAGTCAGTGGATGGGAGGTTGGTTTGCGTGATGGGTTGGGCTACATTCATGATGTTTTGTAGTTCCTTGTGGTCTTGGGCAAAGCAGGAGCCCATACCAAGCTGTGATACAACTGGAAAGAATGCTTTCTATGTTGCATCTGTAAAAGCTGGGGAGAGTCATAGCTGATGTGTTAAATTTCCTTTGTTTTCTGAGAAAGTAGAGGCGTTGGTGGGCCTTTTTAACGATAGTGTCGGCACGAGGGGACCAGAACAGGTTGTTGATAATCTGGTCACCTAATAACTTGAAGCTCTCGACCTTTTCTACTTCGTCTCCGTTGATTCGGATCCCTGGTCAAATTTCTTCCCCTTCAACACATTGAGCCAAAGACTCCGACTGCCAGCCCTCCAACTGAGAACTGTCAACTCAGCGTGGAATGGATCGAACTTTCCTTTTTGATATGACTCAGCTACACACCATCGGCTCGCTGGCAGTTAGCATTCCCCCAGCTCTGCCTGCAAGGCAGCATTTTTTTCTTTGGAGTCATTTTATCTTACATACTTTCTGTGACAAAATTACCCTGGAATTGCTGGATTACTTCATTAATTGCAAAGAAATTGGTGTGCAAACACAGAAAAGAATGTGACCACGGGCCGGAAATTTGCCATGTGCAAAAATTATGAATATCTGTGCGCAAGCACCCAGCCAGCAGGCAGAGTATGTCACCATAGAATCAGAGAATCCCTACAGTGCAGAAGGAGGCCACTTGGCAGATTGGGTTTGCACCAACTACAATTCTATCCAGGCTCTATTCCTGTAATCCCACTTATTTACCCTGCTAGGTCCCTGACACTAAGAGGCAATTTACCATGGCTAATCAACCTAACCAGCACACCTTTGGACTGTGTGTATATGTATATGCCTATGTGTATATGTTGGCAAAGGAAAGGGGATCAACAGTTAACCGTTGTTTAAATTAGTAAGCACATTATTTCAAGGCCGAAGAGTTTATCATTTCCACCATTCCAGGGCAGGATTTTCCAGCCACACTGATCCCCAGGGTCGGAAAATCCCACTTGAGGACTTTTGCATGGTCCATGTCCCACCCGCTACAATTCCCATGGTGGGTAGGAAGGGAAAATACTGGCCCCAGTGTCTGTTATTACTATTAGCTGTTATTGTGATGTATATTGTTCCTCTATTTACAACATTGTGTGATGTTATACTCACAGTATGTTACCTTCTGGTACCAGTATCAGGATCAGACAGAGTCAGCATGGATTCATGAAAAGGAAATCATACTCGACAAATCTACTAGAATTCTTTGAGGATGTAACTAATTCATGAGTGGGAGCCAGCGAATGTGGTTCATTTAGTCTTTAAGAAGGCTTTCAATAAGGATCCATGTAAGAGAGTAGCATTTAAAATTAAAGCACATGGAATTGGGGGTAGTGTATTGACATGGATAGAAAATTGGTTGGCAGACAGCAAACAGAGAGTAGGAATGAACAGGTACTTTTCCAAGTGGCAGGTTTGCTGCATGGTTTACTGCAGGGATCAGGACTAGGACTCCAGGTATTCATGGTGCACATTAATGATTCACATGAGGAAACTAAATGCATATATCTTCAGATTTGCAGATGACACAAAACTGGGTGGGAGGATGAGCAGTGAGGAGGATGCAGAGATGCTTCAGTCAGATTTAGACAAGTTGAGTGAATGGGCAAATGCATAACAGATGCAGTCTCGTGTGAATAACTGTGAGGTTACCCATTTTGGTAACAAAAAGGGGAAGGCAGATTACTATCTGAATGGTCATAAATTAGGAAAGGGGAATGTGCAACATGACCTGGGTATCTTTGTACACTGAAGGTAAACATGCAGGTGCAGCAGGTAGTAAAAAGGCAAATGGTATATTGGCCTTCACAGTGAGAGGATTAAAACACATAACCAGTCTCAACGTCAGTCAGGACCCATGAAATGAAGGCTACTATTCTGGATACAGACTGTGTTAAGTCCATGCTGGGAGGTATCTACTGACAAGAGTATAATATTCGACCATCAAAGTATTGTAGCACTGGAGGGGCTGAGTGTGTCTGTATAAGTTTATTGAACCTAACAGTATGGTTCCTGTCTACACCATTCAATGTCTTGGTGGGGAAATTGATGAAGGGTTTTATGACTTTGGATAAACTTGAAAAGAATCAATCATAGCAAGGAAGTACTACGAGTAGTGCCTGTCCTCAGACATGGACAGTTGTCTTAGAACCATTGTTTTGTCTGGATCTGGTTTGATACCATCGGCTGTGAGCAAATAACCCATGTCGGGACCTGGTTGAGCTTTAACTGAATGGTCCTGATCCTGACAAGGACGGAAGAAAAACTTGCATCATGTTTTTGCATTGATCATTGTCCAATGGGATTTGCCGGAACCTGCACTTCACATCCAAAATGCTGAAAACCTTGGCATTGAGCATGTCAGCGATAATCTGTTCAACTGTCATCATTCATCTATTGATGAGGTCTCAACAGTGCCTTGTTTTGGTGAACTGGGTTGATGAAGACCCTAACCTTGCCGTCTTCCTTTACAGCCAACACAATGGTTTAAACCCTTAGGACTCTTAAATCGGCCTCGCAGGTGGAGGATGTGGTCAAGAAGGCGTATGGTGCACTGGCCTTCATTAATCGAGGGATTGAGTTTAGCAGTCGGGAGGTAATGCTGCAACTTTACAAGACCCTTGTCAGGCCCCACTTGGAGTACTGTGCGCAGTTCTGGTCGCCTCACTTCAGGAAGGATGTGGAAGCTATTGAGAGGGTGCAGAGGAGATTTACAAGGATGTTGCCTGGGTTGGGAGGCATGCCTTATGAAGATAGGTTGAGGGAACTGGGACTCTTCTCCCTGGAGAGACAAATGTTGAGAGGCGACCTGATAGAGGTTTATAAAATGTTGAGAGGAATAGATAGGGTGGATTCTCGGAGGCTATTTCCCAGGGCTGAAATGGTCGCTATGAGAGGACACAGGTTTAAGGTGCTGGGAAGCAAGTACAGAGGAGATGTTCGGGGAAAGTTTTTCACTCAGAGGGTGGTGAGTGAGTGGAATCGGCTGCCGTCGGTGGTGGTAGAGGTGAGCTCACTGGGGTTTTTCAAAAGACTTCTGAATGAGTACATGGGATTTAATGGGATTGGGAGTTATAGATAGTTCTATGGCCTGGTAGGTATGGATATGATCGGCGCAACTTGTGGGCCAAAGGGCCTGTTTGTGCTGCAGTGTTCTATGTCCAATGTTCTAAACCCATTCTGTGGCCTGATCTACGGGGGCAATTTTCCCAATGTTGTCCTCCGCTCCAGTTCATCGGTTACTTTGTGCTTCGTTGCAGGGGGCACTCGTTTCGGAGCACAGGCTGTAGTGGTACTGAGTCAACTAGCCTCATATATTACAGGCAGCTTCCCAATTATGGCACAGTTGAATAGGTCTTTATGTTTCATCACTTCTGTGGCCTATGTTGCACAGTGTATATGCTGCTGTCTATGTGCTGGGCGGCACAGTAGCACGGTGGTTAGCATTGCTGCTTCACAGCTCCAGGGACCTGGGTTCAATTCCTGGCTCGGGTCACTGTCTGTGTGGAGTTTGCACATTCTCCTCGTGTCTGCGTAGGTTTCCTCTGGGCGCTCTGGTTTCCTCCCACAGTCCAAAGATGTGCTGGTTAGGTTAATTGGCCATACTAAAATTGCCCCTTAGTGTACTAGGATGCTTAGCTTAGAGGGATTAGCGGGTAAAGTATATGGGGATAGAGCCTGGGTGGGATTGTGGTCAGTGCAGACTCAATGGGCCGAAGGGCCTCTTTCTGCACTGTGGGGTTCTATGATTCTGTTCTGCATCCAACAACTTTTATGTGGACAGTTTGTCCTCCATACAACACAATGTCCATGTGATAAGCATTCCCACTGAGGGTGAGTGTCACTTAAGTTGCAGCTATATCCAATATACCTATGGCATATATTGCAGTGAACATGGGAGGGAAAGAAGTTTTATATCATGAGTGAGCAGGAGGTAAGCCAGGTGGTCACATGGACACTGGTATGGCACGGGTACAAAAGAAGTTATGTGTTGGGAGTGCAGGAATTCTCCTTCCAAAGACAAGGCCTTTAGATGTTTGTTTTCAGTGAAAAATATGTTCCTATCTCCTCCAGTGCTCCGAATCTCCAGGACATCTGCATTCCTCTAATTGTGGCCTTTTGAGTGTTCCTGATGATAGCTGCTCCACCATCGGTCGTTGTGCCTTCAATTGTCCAGACCCCCAAGCACAAGAATTTCCTCCCTAAACATCCCAGCCTCTCCACCATGCTTTCCTTCTCCCCAACTCCCTCATAGCCTAACTTCTTCACCAAGCTTTTGGTCATCTGTCCTGAGCCCTCCTTGTGTTTAATGATGCCCATGTGAAGCAATGGGGAGGGAGGGTAGATTTTAACCACATTAAAGGTGCTATATAAATGCAAAAGGGAAAATGCTGGAAAATCTCAGCAGGTCTGGCAGCATCTGTAAGAAAGGAAAAGAGCTGACGTTTCGAGTCCAGATGACCCTTTGTCAAAGCCAAAAGGCACAGAAAGTGGGAGATATTTATACTGCAGGGTGAGGGAATGAAGGATGAGACTTGGCCTCGAAAACAAGGGGAAAGGCTGCTAATGGCAGTCCATAGAGAGAATAAAAGGTGTGAATGGCCAAACGGCAGAGAAGCTGAGATCAGAGGGTAAGCTGTGACAGATGAAGATGTGGGGGGAGGAGGGGTGGAAGGGGTGCGAGAGAGGTGAAATGAGAAAAAGGGGGAAGAGGGAAGCAAAGGTGGGAAAGGAGACAAAAGGGAGATAAAATAGGGGGAAAGAGTGGGGGGAAAGAAAAATAAGGAAAGACAATGAAGAAATAAAAGGTAGAGAACAGTTAAGAATGAAATGAAATGAAAACAAAGGGGTTGAGGTGGGGTAAAGCTAATCATCTGAAGTTGTTGAAGTCAATGTTGCGACCGGAAGGCTGTAACATATCGAGCTGGAAGATGAGCTGCTGTTCCTCCAGTTTCACTGGAACATTGCAGCAGGCCAAGGATAGACATGTGGGCACGGGAGCAGGATCGTGTGTTAAAATGGCAAACAACTGGAAGGTCAGGGTCCTGATTGTGTACAGATTGAAGGTGCTCAGCAAAACAATCACCCAGTCCATATTTGGTCTCTCCGATATAGGGGAGACCACATTGGGAGCAGCAAATGCAATAGACCAAATTGAAAGAGGTGCAAGTGAAACACTGCTTAACCTGGAATGATGTTTTGGACCTTGGATGGTAAGCATGGAAGAGATAACACCTTCAATTCTCTCTATGGGCTGCCATTAGCTGCCTTTCCCCTTGTTTTTGTGACAATGACTCTTCTTTCATTCCCTCACCCTACAGGATAAATATCTCCCACTTTCTGCGCCTTTTAGCTTTGACAAAGAGTCACCTGGACTCGAAACGTCAGCTCTTTTCTCTCCTTACAGATGCTGCCAGACCTGTTGAGGTTTTCCAGCATTTTCTCTTTTGGTTTCAGATTCCAGCATACGCGATAATTTGCTTTTATGTAAATACAAGTTATTTTTGTCAAAACATTGGTGAAAATTCTAGAATCCTGTGAATTAGAAAAGAGGAAGGTATTTTAGGGTGTTCATTCTGTGCTGCTATTGGATTAACCTGTTGGGCTTTAAGCTGGTGTTGTGAGACTTCTTTCCGTTTTTACCCCAGTCCAATGCCAGCATCTCCACATCACTGCTATTGGATTGTCAGGGAGGCAATGGCCTAGTGGTATTATCACTAGACAATCAATCCAGAAAGTCAGCCATTGTTCTGGGGACCCGGATTCAAATCCCGCCACAGCAGATGGTGGAATTTGAATTCACTGAAAAAAGCCTGGAATTAAGAATCCACTGGTGACCATGAAGCCATCATCAATTGTTGGAAAAAAAACTGCCATCCTTACCTGGTCTGGCCTACATGCGACCCCAGAGCCACAGCAATGTGGTTGACTCTCAACTGCCCTCTGACATGGTATAGCAAGCCACTCAGTTGTACAAGGGCAACAAGGCTGGGGAATAAATACTGTAAGAAATCTGACAACACCAGGTTTAAGTCCAACCGATTTAAACCTGGTGTTGTCAGACTTCTTACTGGGTTTACCCCAGTCCAATGCCGGCATCTCCACCTCATGAATAAATACTGGCCAGCCAGCGACACGCATGACCCAGAATTAAATAAAAAGCAGTCTGAATTCTGGTGAACATGGTCAATAATATCGGTTGCTGGATTTACCAGCAGCAGCGAAGAGACGCTGGGCTGCAGGTTTTAGGTACACATGTCATTCATCCAGCATAATCAGTTCCCTCGATGCAACATACAATTTGCTATTCAGCCACTGAGCTAAAGGGCTGCAACCACTGTCCATACTCAACAACAGATGAATACAGGACTGAATTTTTTTTAAAAAAAAGCACTGGTGACATATGATGTTTTATTAATGAACAGACAAGATTGAAAGGGTACTACTGAATTGGCTGACCTTGCTTTAACCCTGCAAGACACAAGGCCTAGCGACTGAAATAACATATGCCCCACTGTGAAGTTTCCTGGCAACCTGTCAATTAATCATTATCATCTTTTCTGTTTTTAAGAGATAATGACTTGGGCCATTTATCGGCCCACTTACTAGCAATGATCTCAAAAGAGAGCTGTGACAATTTTTCCAGCATAATACGGGAAAAAGGAGTATGTTTTACGACAGAGTGATTTAATTCTCTAATGGTCAAAAAATACTCTTAATGATCTGGCTATACTGCATCTCCTTGTGCCCTGTGCCGGCTGTCTGTTTCTAATCTCACGTGTCTCCATTGCAAAGAGGCGTATCTCTAGGGAATAATAAACACCTGTGATTTATCACAAGGGAATAATCTGATCAAGTAGTTCAGAAAGTAAATAGCTGCCATTCAAAACCCATCTGATATTTTAGCCGCAATCAGTATTATCTTCTGATATATCACCATCCAAATATGTATTTTAACACAAATGCCTTATTGGGAAACTACCTTGGCGACGGAAAATAACTTATTGACTCAGGGGTCAGAGGAGATAATTAAATGTATCACGCAGAAACTGACACAGAGTTGGCAGGCAAGGCTAGCGTTGATAGATGCTTGGATAAGCTGGAGGTGGTGATGTTGGTGGTGGGGAGGGGGGGTTTGGCTTCAGGGTGGGTGGTAGGGGGGAGGTGGGGGGTGGGGGGGGGGTTCACCTGGAGAGATTGTTTGCTAAACTCGGCTTTAAACCTGAAAAGTCCACCAGAGCAGAACTAACGCGCTCGATGACAATGGGCGAGATTCTCCAGTCCCCTAACCATGTGTTTCCCGCTGGATGGAGGCGACATGTTGTTTGGGAGCGACCGGATTCTCTGGTTCTGCGCCTGTCAACGAGAATTCCCACTGACATCACCCCGTGCCGGCGGGAAACCCATGGGGAGGGGAGGAGACGGGGCAGAATCCTTCCTCATTGATTGGATTTGAAGAGATTAAAGGGTCCAGTAATACTCCAATTGGCAATCCATGAATTCCACCATTTTGCAAAGTTTGATATGTTTGCAATCCATTCTGAAGTGTCACAAGGGCTGAAACATCTTGAAGCAGGCAGCATCTCTGTGTGAGTGAATTCATCCCCACGGATATTGAAACCTAGTTACTGTCTGACACAAAATTGATGAACGTTGATTATCACTGATGATCAGGCTATCCACCTAGCAGTCATTCCAATCAAATATCCACTTCCTCTGATTCCTCTGATGAACTATTGGCACTATTCCATGGCTCTGCAGTCATCATCAAGCTTGATGTGAGACAGAGCTATGAAGCAAAGCTGATATCTTACCACTTTTATTACTCATTTAGATGCATTTCAGTACCACAGAATGCTGTGTAGACTAACTTCACATTCCAGCAGAATGTGTATTCATTGCCGTCAGATGTTGAGTCAACCTGCTTGATGATATTGTTGCCCTTGGAAGGAACAGATTAGAAGACAATCAGTGGTTATCAACGGTGCTCACTTTTTTAAAAATTCATTTCTGGGGCATGGCCGTCGCTGGCTGGCCAGCATTTTTATTGCCCATCCCTAGGTGCCCTTGGAGGGCAATTGAGAGTCAACCACATTGCTGTGTCTCTGGATCACATGTAGGCCAGACCAGGTAAGGATAACAGATTTCCTTCCCTAAAGGACATGAGTAAACCAGAGGGGTTTTCCTGACAATTGACAATGGTTTCATGGTCATCTATAAATTATATTTTTTTCCCAGACATTTTTTATTCAATTCAAATTCCACCATCAGGATTCAAGCCCAGGTCCCTGGAACATTAGTGGAGTTTCTGGATTAAGAATGAAGCAACAATACTACTTGGCCACTGCCTCCCCACTTAATGCATAGCACAACTTGCCATTCAACAAGGACAAATGCACAATTGCAGCACCCAGGATTAACTTCCTAAGATGCACATTGACAATGTATCAACTAAGGTCCACACATGACAATGTCAAAGCCATTCATACACTTCCAACCCCATCTAATGTGAAAGAACTGGTATAATTTCCCCATGCTACCAGATCTGATCACCTTACCTTGTTCCTCAGAGACTACAGAACTTCTTCAAAAGGAGCTCACAATGGGAAAAGACAATCGCACAGTGTATAACATTTGACACATTAAAGATAAAGATAGCATCTCCACAAATCCTTGCATATTTCAACCCACATGCAGAAACAAATGTGACAACAGATGCAGGAGGAACAGCGATTGGAGCTGTACTCTGACAGTACATAAACTTTCCTTAATGCATAGTCTGAAACTGAATGCAAATATACATGTGGAGCATGGGAAGCATTAGCCTGAACCTGGTTTGTGAACATTGTATCGTTATGGTAGAAAGTTGAGTCTCCCCACTGATTATCTAGTGCTAAGTACATTCTTATCAACATCAAGATCTGGCCATCGGCTGCTACATCTACAGATGGTCTGACCATCTTCATCAGTACACCTTGGAGGCTGAATATCTCACAAGCCCATGCAACCAAGTAGCTAAGTCGCTTAACCCATACTGCAATTACAGACAGTGTCAGTGGTAGTGAAGTGACACAGAAAGTAATCCAACACCTGAAATCCAAGTGGCCTCGCAAAATAGAGGAAGAATGGTCCCACATTACAGGGTACGCAATGGGCTTGCATTGTTTGATGGCACTTGTATGCAGAGATCAAGCAACTGCCTCAAAAACATGTTGCGATGTGTATTACTTATGTGAAGCAGTCCAGTGGCCATTAATCAATCATTGAATAGAAAGGTTCATTAGAAGATGCATAATAATGAAATATCTGATAAACCATATTTTGCACCTCAACAACTGACACCCCCCCACCTCCTACCCGCACGCCCCCCCCAACCCCTCCCTGCTCCCACTGCCATCAAAACAACAGCAACAATTCCAAGTAAATATTTTTGGATTGGTGCAAGCTGTCCCTCAGCGTCAGTGCATTTGGTTTGTTGTTGATGATCTACAGAGGCTGCAACCGATTCCTAACCCACCACTTTGGTCATTGATGTTATATGACTCTCTGCCTGGTCTAAAGGTTTCATACAAGTGTACAAATTAAGGGAAGGAGGAGGCCATTCATCCCTTTGAGAAGGTTTTGTCATTCAATAAGGATAGTGATTATGAGGATATATTTCCTTCTTTCTTTTTTGAAAGCTTATTTATTTGTCACAAGTAAGGCTTACATTAACACTGCAACAAAGTTACTGTGAAATTCCCCTTGTCATCACACTCTGGCAACTGTTTGGGTCAATGTACCCTGAGCAGCACATTATTCTCTTATGAATAATGCTGATGTTGAACATCTGCCTCATCAAGGTGATCACTAAAAACCACAGTCTCAAGTTTGTAGGTCTTCGTGTTGTTGTCAGCTACCTTCAAACCTCAAAGACTATTTCTGTACTTGGAACACTCTGAACTCTAAGATGTGACTCAGAGTGCATACGTTTGTTGTTCAGGATGGTTTAATTTAGAATAAGATATTTTAGTTTTACAAAAGGGAGGAGATGTTTGAAATAATTCCTCAGAGCCTGGTGTCCCTTCAGCACATTCCTTTTATTTACAAATTTATCTCCATACCGAAGAGTGCTTCAGATAGAAAGTCAGGATCCAGAGTGTCAGTCAACCCGATACGCCTCATTATATGAGACTCCCTGATTGGGCAGGCAATTATTGCCAATCTTTTTGGCCAACCCATTTGCAGGCAATCAGTCAGGAAGCTCATAGTCCAAGAGGATAACCTTGTGGACCTCATAGCAGTCATTATTTTCAATTGTTTGGTACACTTGATTGTCTATTGATGCCCACGACACTGTGCACTGTGAGTCAAGCCTTTGGGTGTGCTTACAGAGAAACCGGAACAAGTGGTAAGCATGAGAAAGAAGACATTTTGAAAACACTGAAATAAAACTCCAGTTCACACCTGGATCCCGGTGAAAGTCATCTCCTCACCTCTGAGAGGCATAAAACACAATAGCCTGCCCACCCTGGACATACTCTCTTCCGTTAGGAAAAAGATACATAGGTCTGAGGTCACATACCAACGATTCAAGAACAGCTTCGTCTCTGCTGCTATCAGACTTTTGAATGGACCTACCTTGCATTAAGTTGATCTTTCTCTACACCCTAGCTATGACTGTAACACTACATTCTGCACTCTCTCCTTTCCTTCTCCCATATGTACTCTATGAATGGTATGCTTTGTCTGTAGAGCACAAGAAAATTACATATCACTGTACCCCAATACATGTGACAAGAATAAATCAAGTCAAATCAACTTAATGCTGCTGAGCCATGAAAAATTTAATTTTGAAAGTAAAACTTCAATTTTAATTCACAGTTAACTTGAAATGATGCATTTTATGGTGCATCATGTCCCTTTCCAGAAACTCAACACTGAAGACTTCACATTCAAGGGTTGCAGCATGTATTTAGAAATAATGAGGTGGCCAGGAACTATCTTGTAGTCATTATTTTTCTTTCCTTCTTCTCTTATATTCTGATTACATGAAAGATAAGACATAGCCAGACCCGCAGTCTACTTAAATCTTCTTATTGTTGAACATGAGTAGCAGTCACTATAGCTTCCCAATACATCACCAAGTTTATTTTCACACATTAAAAATTCTGATACAATTCACCAGGATCATCCATTGTTTGGGAAAAAAAATGTATAAGAACATAATTCCATTTAATTACCCCACCATTGTCACACGTCTTTGATTCATTACCTCAGCTATTCATTGCACTTTGAGAATAATAAAAATTCAATAAGTTCTGTCCGGTCAAATTGAGAAGCGATAGTGCATCTATAGTTAAGGACTTAATGAAGCTTATTATTTGAGTGTTTCACATGGGCTTGTGCACCCTGCCTTCTTAATTATACATGTCTTCTGGTGAATCAAGCCCAAAGATCTCGAGACAGTGCAACTTCAGAAAGCGAAAGGTCCAATCGTTTCTCTAAAACCCCAAATAAATCCAGCACAGGCACAGGTTTCCTTATATTCACGTTGTTTGTTATTTCGTCAAAGATCTCCAATAAATTAATCAAACATGATTTCCCTTTCACAAAACCATGCTGACTTTGCAATTTTCTAATTGTCCTGCTATAACTTCCCGGACACTAAATTGCAGCAACTCGTCTACGAAATGCTAGGCTAACTGGCTTGCAATTTCCTGCTTCCTGTCACCCTCTTTTCTTGAATACAAGAGTTACGTTGGCTAATTTCCAGTCTGATGGAACCTTCCCAGAGCCTAAGAAATTTTTGGAACACTGAAACTAATGCATCTATCATCTCAACAACCATTTCTTTTAAGACCCCAGGATGAAGTCCATCAGGCTCTGGGATCTTTCAGCTTTTAGTTCTAATAGTTTTCTCATTACCCTTTCTTTGATGATTGGAATTGTTTACAAGTTCCTTCCTCTCTTTTACTTTCTGATCCAGTATTATTCCTGGAACGTTATTTGTAGCCTCGACAGTGAAGATAGATGCAAAATATCTGTTCGATCCAACTGTTATTTGCTTATTTTTCATGATTATGATTTACTACTAGTGCCACAAGTAGGGTTATATTAACCCAATGGAATTATTGTGAAAATCCCCTCGTCGCCACAGTCCAGCACTTGTTCGGGTACACTGAGGGAGAATTTAGCATGGCCAATGCAGTGAACCAGCTCATCTTTCGGACTGTGGGAGGGAATCTGGAGGAAATTGAGGCAGATTCGGGGAGAATATACAAACACCACACAGACAGTGACCCAAGCCGGGAATTAAACTCAGATCTCTAATGAAATGAGGCAGCAGTGCTAACTATTGTGCCACCATGTATTAATCCCCCATTCTCAGTTTTTAGAGGACAAATGCTCACTTTACTTACGCTTTCACTTTGTAAATATGCTTAGAAGCTCTTAGTATCTGCTTTTATATTTCTACCCAGCTTTCTCTCTGACTCTAATTTCTGCCTCATGATTTTTTCGGTCATTATTTGCTGACCTTTAAAATCCGTCGAATCTTTTTTCGTGCCACTCACTTCTACAGAGTGAGGTGACTACAAAGTATCTGGCATGTCCATTTGGCAACATCAATCATTGTGGATACTCCTGAGTTCTGGACATCTCTGTGTGGCTGTTTCTTCCAACTCAAAGGCCAGGCTCCAGATCGGAGGGAAATCTAGATATGGGTAAGTTTGTTCAGACATTTATGGCATTAAAAAAATGGAATAGGTAAGATAAGTGATTCTTTTTCCAGAATAGTTCACTTGCTCTGTGTTGATTAGAATATAAAGGGATGTATCTAGCAAAAATTAATATAAATACAATAGTCATCAAATTTTGTTGTGGGGTTCGTATTTTTTGATAGTTTGTTCAGTAGGACTTCTGTAAAGAAATTGAGGGAGTTAGTTACTTGGCTTTCTGCAGGTTATCACTTCCTCACTGGTGCTTTTTGCTGCTTTTAGTTTTTTCCAGTCAACTCACGTGAATAGTTGATTTTTTTGCCTAGATTGGTTCATATTTGTTCCAAACACATCTTTTGGCCCATTTGATGTGTGGCACCATGGCAATGTTATGTCCAGAGTTTGTAATATCTTCAAGGTGCACAATTACTTACATGGCAAAAAACTGCAGCAGGCGACAGTGCAGAGGGACCTCGGGGTCCTTGTGCATGAGTCGCAAAAACCCAGCCTGCAGGTGCAGCAGGTGGTCAGGAAGGCGAATGGGATGTTGGCCTTCGTAGTGAGGGGGATTGAATATAAAAGTAGGGAGGTCTTGCTGCAGCTGTATAGGGCATTGGTGAGGCCGCAGCTGGAGTACTGTGTGCAGTTTTGGTCGCCGTACTTACGCAAGGATATTTTGGCCTTGGAGGGAGTGCAGAGGAGGTTTACTAGGCTGATACCAGAGTTGAGGGGGTTGAGCTATGAGGAGAGGTTGAATAAACTAGGCTTGTACTCGTTAGAGTTTAGAAGAATGAGAGGAGATCTCATTGAGACATATAAGATGATGAATGGGATGGATAGGATAGAGGTGGAGAGACTCTTCCCGCTCAGAAAGGACAGTAGGACTAAGGGGCACAGCCTCAAAATAAAGGAGGGGGGTGGTTTAGAACGAAGTTGAGGAGGAACTTCTTCACTCAAAGGGTGGTGAATCTCTGGAATACTCTGCCCGTTGAAGTGGTGGAGGCTGCCTCGCTAAATATTTTTAAGACGCGGGTTGATGGGTTTTTGATAAGCGAGGGGATTAAGGGTTATGGGGAGAGGGCGGGAAAGTGGAACTGAGCCACGACAGATCAGCCATGATCTTATTGAATGGCGGGGCAGGCTCGAAGGGCTAGATGGCCTACTCCTGCTCCTATTTCTTATGTTCTTATGTGGCTTTTAAAACATGTATAGGCTGAGATTCTCCCAAAAGATGTTCTCACATGCAGGAAAATGGGAGTAGATCTTACCTTTTTTTAGCACACTTACCAGAGCAATTCTCTGACACTCTGTGCACTGCAGAGTACCTTAGCAGGATTCCCTCTGGAAAATGATGGGTGGGGCATATTCCTGCCTGAGAGACGAGCAGCGTAGCACTGAGAGGACCACTGCGCATGTGCCAATCTGTCAGTATGGAGGTCGGCACATGCGCCATGGCCCCCATTGCCAGCCTGCAGATCGCTGGCCAGTTCTGCAATCCCCAGTCATTGACCTTCTGACCCCGCCTCCACCCTCTGTCACCCCTGATTTCTCTGGGCCAAGCCCTATAGCCCTTTCCCTGCCGAACCCCCTCGGATAGTTCCAACTCCTCCTTAATCCCAATGACCAGCCCCAATGTCTCCCCCCACCCCAGCCAGCCCTGATCTCCCCCCAACAGTTCTGAGCCCACCCCACGCCCCAATGACCAGACCCAATTTCCTTCACTACCTCTCTCCCACCAATCATTTTACAGAGTGGCAGTGGATGCCCCCTTCCTAATAGCCCCCTCAGTAGGCCCCACTCCATTCCTTTTGCACCTGGTACCCAATGAGCAGTGCCAAAGTGTCTCTTGAGCAGTGCCAATTTAGCCCTTTGGCAGTGCCAGGGTGCAAGTTGGTACTGCCATGCTGGCACTGCCCAAGGCGCACTCCCCTTACCCACAGCCTACTGGGGAAGCCTTGTTATCTCTTCAAAGAACTGTGACAGATTTGTCAGGCATGACCTCCCCTTGACGAAGCCGTGCTGACTCAGTCCTATTTTATCATGCACTTTCAAATGCTCTGTGATCTCATCTTTAATAATGGACTTTAAAATCTTGCCAATGACCGAAGCCAGGCAAACCAGTGTATAATTTCCCATTTTCTGCCTCCCTCCTTTCTTAAACAGCAATGTTACGTTCGCTACTTTCCAGTCCTCTGGCACCCTCCGTGAAAGGTCACCACCAATGCCTCCACAATTTCCTCAGTTATCACTTTTAGAAGCCTGGGGTGTAGTCCATCCTGTCCAAGTAATTTATCCACCTTCAGGCCTTTCAGTTTCCCCAGAACCTTCTCCTTAGTGATGGCCACTATACTCACCTGTGCCCCCTAATTCTCCTGGAGCCCTGGCATCCCAATATTGTCTTCCACCATCGAGATTGATGCAAAGTAACTATTCAGTTCCTCTGCCATTTCTTTGTTTCCTATTATTACTTTTCCAGTCTCATTTTCCAGTTGTTCAATGTCTATTTTTGCCTCACTCTTACCTTTTATATATTGAAAAAAAATCTCTTCCTATCTTCTTTTATATTACTAGCTAGCTAACGCTCATATTTCATCTTCTCCCTCCTTTTGCTTTTTTAGTTGTCCTCTGCTCACTTTTAAAGGCTCCCCAATCCTTTGGCTTCCCACTAATCCTCGCTTTTTGCATACTTTTTCTTTTGCTTCTATGCTGTCCTCGACATCCCTCTTCAGCCATGGATGCCCCATCCTCCCCTTAACAAATTTCCTCCTCCTTGAAATGAATTTCTGTTGTGCCCCCCGAATAACCCCCAAAAACTCCTGCATTGCTGTTCCACTGTCTTCCGTGCTAAGCTCCCTTTCCAATTCACTCTGGCCAGCTCCTCCCTCCAGTTACCTTTATTTAATTGTAATACCATCACACCTGATTCCAGCTTCTCCCTCTCAAACTGCTGGGTACATCCTCTCATAATGCGATCATTGGCCCCTAATTACTGCCCCATTACACATCACCAAATCCAGGATTGCCTGTTCCCTAGTAGACTCTGTCACAAGCTGCTCCAAAAAACCATCACTTAAACATTTCACAAATTCCTTCTCTTGGGATCTACTACCTGTCTGATTTTCCTAGTCAACCTGCATATTGAACTTGACAATTGTAATATTGCCTTTTTTATATGCCTTTTCTATCTCCTGATTTATTTTCTGTCCCACATCCTGACTACTGCTAGGAGGCCTGTACATAACTCCCATCAGGATCTTTTTACCTTTGCGATTCCTCAACTCTGCCCACAGAGATTCTATGCCTTCTGGTCCTACGTCACTGCTTGCTATTGATTTAATTTCATTCCTTACTAACAATGCAACCCTGCCCCCTTTGCCCAACTGTCTGTCCTTTCAATAGGATATATATCCTTGGATATTTAGATCCCAGTCCTAATCCCCTTGCAGCCATGTCTCTGTGATGCCCACAAATCATACTGGCCAATTTCAATGTGCACAACAAGCTCATTTACCTTGTTCCGTATACTGCGCGCATTTAGGTACAACACCCTCAGTCCTGTATTAACCATCTCCCTTCTCACAACTGTCACCATTTTTTGCTCTGCCTGAGGTTAGATTTCTGCCACCTTCTATATCCTGTGTTCTATTACGTGGTCTGGAAACTTTATTAACCTCTCCTGAGCCCTTGGCTCCGTTAACTAATTCAAAGTCCTCATCATTAACCTGCACTTCTACTCTGTCTTTTAACTTTGATGTTCTAATTCTCCATACAACTGAACCTTCCCCCTCCCATTATTTAGATTAAAGCCCGATCTACAGCCTTAGTTATAGGGTTCACCAGAACTCTACTCCCAGCATTGTCCAGATGAATACTGTCCCATTCAGAGCAGGTCCCCTCTTCCCCAATACTGGTGCCAATATCCCATGAATTGAAACCCATTCCTTCCACACTAATCTTTGTGCCACACATTTACCTCTTTAATCTTATTGACCCTGTGCCAATTAACTTGTGGCTCAGGTACTAGTCCAGGGATTATGACCTTTTTGGTTCTGCTTTTTAATTTAGTTCTTAGCTGTTTATACTCCCTGAGTAGAACCTCTGTTCCTGTTCTGCCTATATCGTTATGCCTACATGGGCACGACAACTGGATCTTTATCCTTCCACTTCAAGTTCCTCTGCAGCCCAGATGAGATGTCCCGAACCCGAGCACCAGCAGGCAACACAACCTTCGGGATCCTCGATTTTGGTCACAGAGAATAGTGTCAATGCCCCGAACTATACTGTCCCCAATTATGACTATATCTACTCCTCGCACTTGAATAGCTCCATGTATCACCGTGCTGTGGTCAGTTTGCTCATCCTTCCTGCAGTGCTCGTTCCCGTCCACACAAGGAGCAAGAAACTCAAACCTGTTGGACAAGTTCAGGAACTGAAGCTCCTGCAACTCGACCTCCTGGATCCCTCTACCTACCTCACTTGCAGCCGTACCCTTCTGTCCCTGACCACAGGCCGAATTCAAGACATTTAATCTAAGATGGAGATAGAACTTTAAATTAAATATAATCTAAGGGGTGTGACTGCCCCCTGGAACACAGTGTCCAGGTATTTCTCCCCCTCTCTGATGTGTCGCAGCTTCCGAAACTCAGGATCCAGCTCATCCACTCTGAGCCAGAGTTCCTCAAGCAACCAACACTTACTACAGACATACTTACTGGGAACCACAATGGGGTCCACCAACTCCCACATCATGCATGAACAGCACAACACCTGATCGCCCATCTCTATTTTTATTTAATTAGTTTTTAATTTGGTTTTGAATTTTTTTTATTTAAAGTTTTTTAAAATTGCGTATCTCCTTCTTATCTCAGTATCAACACAATTTCTAACCAGTAATTTAAATGGATTTTCAAATTCCGCACAGCTCCCTGTTTGCCAATCAAATCACAGTGCTCCTGTGATGTGACTTTTAAGTTTTTTTAGTCCAAACTCACTGTCAGTTTCAGAGAATCGAAAGTAACACTTACTGACCAATCAGCACTCTCCCTTACTGACCAATCAGCACTCTCCCTTACTGACCAATCAGCATTCTCCCTTACTGACCAATCAGCACTCTCCCTTGCTGACCAGTCAGCACTCTCCCTTGTGGCTCATTGACCAATTAGCACACTCCCTTGTGGCTTACTGACTAATCAGCATGCTCTCTTACTGACCAATCAGCACACTCCCTTGTGAGTTACTGACCAATCAGCACTCTCCCTTGTGGCTTACTGACCAATCAGTACTCTCCCTTGTGACTTACTGACCAATCAGTACTCTCCCTTGTGGCTTACTGACCAATCAGTACTCTCCCTTGTGACTTACTGACCAATCATTACTCTCCCTTGTGACTTACTGACCAATCATTACTCTCCCTTGTGGCTTACTGACCAATTAGCACTCTCCGTTGTGATTTACTGACCAATCAGCACTCTCCCTTGTGGCCTCCACTGCCTGTTTCACCAAACTCCCTGGCACTATTTCCACATTAATAGTTAAATATACTCATCTCCTATTCGATTTATTTTTTTAAAATCTGATTATTGATCCCTCTCGATCTGAAATCAAATTAAAACCAGTAACTTAAATCAGTAACTTAGAATAGATTTTTAAATTTAGCCAAGACTCCCATCTAGCCAATCAGATCACAGTCTCCTGTAACATCACTTTACTGTATTCTTTTTCAAATTATGAAACAAAGTCTCACCATTATCCGGCTGTCTCTCTGTCTGGCTCAGCTCACTCCGCTCCTGGATGAAGGCCACGAATCCCTGAGGTAAAGTATTTACACCCTTACCGTTGCCCAGCTGCCTGACTGCCCCAGTTTTGCTCTGCTCCTGGAAGCAATCAAAAGATTGGAAATCTAGCATCCACATGATCATATCTATTTTTGGTGATAATTGGTTCTGAACTAAGCTTTATGTCTATGGGGATATTGCTCAAATTGGGACTATAGAGAAAGAGAACTGTTAAGGATTATACCTTGTCATGTTTAAGTATTTTAATTGGTAAAAGTTATGCTAATTCTTTTTGTTATATTCTAACTGTGTTCTTAAAGTTTGTTTTAATAAAAATTATCTACTGATTCAATAGAGGGGAGGTGATAGGCTAGTGATATTATCGCTAAGTTATTGATGCAGAAACTCAGCTACTGTTCTGGGGGCCCAGGTTCGAAACTCACCATGGCGGATGGCAGGATTTGAACTCAATAAAAAAAAATCTGGAATGAAGAATCTACTGATGACCGTTGTCAATTGTTGGAAAAACACATCTTGTTCACTAATGTTCTTTAGGGAAAGAAATCTGTTGTCTTTACCTGATCTGGTCTACATATGACTCCACAGCAATGTAGTTGACTCTCAACTGCCCTCCAAAGGAAACTAGGGATGGGCAATAAATGGTGGCCAGCCAGAGATGCCCGTGTCCCACGAATAAATTAAAAAATACATTCAAACCTTATATTCTGGGAACCTGTATAAGGATTCAGAGAAGAAAGGAGCAAGGACAAAAACACAAGATAGAAAAGGGAATAAGAAAAGTGATAGGCAGAGAAATCAAGGACAAAGTTCAAACAGAGTGAAGGGAAAAATATTGGGAATAAGGCAAACAATGTGAAAAAGACCAAGCTTAAAGACTCTGTGCCTTAATGTGCGAAGCATTTGTAATAAAGTAGATGAGCTAATCATGCAGATAGATGTAAACGTGTACAATATAATTGGGATTACAGAGACATGGCTGCAAGGTGACCAGGGGTGGGAATTGAATGTCGCAGGATATTCAATATTTAAGAAGGACAGGCATAAAGAAAAAGGTGGTGGAGTGGCACTGCCGGTTAAAGAGAAAATTAATACAATAGTGAGAAAGGATATTGGCTCTGACAATGTAGGACATGTGTGGGTAGAGTTGAAAAAAATCAAGGGGCAAAAAACATTAGTGGACGTCATATATAGACTCCAAACTGCAGTAGGTGATGTTGGGAATGGCATTAACCATGAAATTAGAGATGCATGTGATAAGGGAATATCAGTAAACATGGGTAATTTTAATCTGCACAGAGATTGGGCAAATCAAATTAGCCACAATGCCATAGAGGAGGAATTCCTGGAATGTATACGGGATGGTTTTCTTGACCAATATGTGGAGGAACCAACTAGAGAACAGGCCATCATAGACTGGGTACTGTGTAATGAGAAGAGAATCTAACTATACGAGACCCCCTTGGGGATGAGCGCCCAAACCATGATAGAATTTTTTATCAAAATGGAGAGTGAGGTAGTTGATTCGAAGGCTAGGGGTGCTGAATCTTAATAAAGGAAACTATGAGGAAATGAGGCATGAGTTGGCCTCGATAGATTGGGGAGAGTTACTTAAAGGGGCGACAGTGGGTAGGCAATGGCAAACACTCAAGGAGCACATGGAAGAACTGCAGCAACTGTTGGTTCCTGTCGAGTACAGAAGCAAAACGGATAAGAGGGCCAATCCATGGCTTAAGAAGGAAATTAGAGTTAGTATCCAATTTAAGGAAGAAGCATACAGATTGGCCAAGAAAAGTAATAGATCTGAGGATTGGGAGCAGTTGAGAATTCAGCTAAGAAAGGCCCAGGGATTGATTAAGAAAGGGAAAATACAGCACAAAAATAAGCTTGCAGGGAACATAAAGACTGACACTAAGAGTTTCTATAGACATGTGAAGTGAAAGGGGCCTGGGAAGACAAATGTAGGTACCGTACACAGAGAAATGGGGGAGATATAATAGGGGACAAAGAAATGGCCGAGCAATTGAATACATATTTTGGTTCTGTCTTCACAAAATAGGACACAAATCAGATGCCAGAAATGTTGGAGAATGCAAGAATTAGTGAGAGGGAAAAACTGAGGGAGATCAATATTAGTAGAGAAATGGAGCTGGAAAAGTTGGTGGGACTGAAGGTGGATAAATCCTCAAGGCCTAATAATCTACATCCCAGAATACTTAAGGAAGTAGCTCTAGAAATAGTGGATGCATTGGTGGTCATCATCCAGGATTCTATAGACTCTGGAACTGCCCCTGCAGATTGGAGGGGAGCAAATGTCACTCCAATATTCAAAAAGGGAGATAGAGAGAAGACGGGGAATTATCGACCAGTAAGCTTTAGCAACAGCAGTGCGAAAAATTCTCAAATCCATTATCAAGGACTTTATAACAGAGCATTTAGAAAGCAGTGACAGGATCAGACACAGTCAGCATGGATTTATGAAGGGGAAATCATGCTTGACAAACCTGTTGGAATTCTTTGAAGATGTAACTAGAAGAGTTGACAAAGGTGAACCGGTAGATGTGATATACTTGGACTTTCAGAAAGTGTTTGACAAAGTCCTGCGCAAGAGATTATCGTGCAAGATTTAAGCACATGGGAATGGGGGAAGTGTATTGAGATGGATAGAAAACTGGTTGACAGAGAGGAAACAAAATGTAGGAATTAATGGGTGCTTTTCAAATTGGCAGGCAGTAAATAATGGGGCGCCACAGTGATTGGTGCTGGCACCCAGGCTATTCACAGTATATATGACTGATTTGGATGATGGAACAAAATGTAACATCTCAAAGTTCGCAGATGATACCAAGTTGCGTGGGAGGGTGAACGGTGACAAGGATACAGAGATGCTTCAGAATGGTCTGGACAGATTGGGTGAGTGGGCAAATCAATGGCAGCTGTAGTATAATTTGGATAAATGTGAAGTTATTCACTTTGGAAGCAAAAACAAGAAAGAATGGCTGTAAATTGGGAGAGGGGAGTGTGCAGTGGGACCTGAGTCACTGAAAGTAAGCATGCAGGTGCAGCAGGCATTAAAGAAGGCAAATGGCAACTTGGCCTTCATTGTGAGAGGTTTTGAGTACAGGCACAGGGATGTGCAGTTGCAATTATACAGGACTTTGGTGAGGCCATGCCTCGAGTATTGCATGCAGTTTTTGTCTCCTTATCTGAGGAAGGATGTTCTTGCCCTCTAGGGAGTGCAGCAAATGTTTACTCGGCTGATTCTGGGGATGGCGGGACTGATGCATGAGGAGAGGTTAGGATTGTTTTCGCTGGAGTTCAAATGAATGGGGGGGGGGGGTCTCACAGAGATTTATAAAATTCTAACAGGACTAGCCAGGATAGATGCAGGGAGGATATTCCCAATGGTGGGGTAGTCCAGAAGCAGGAGTCACAGTCTGAGGGTTCAGGGTAGACCATTTAGGATGCAGATGAGAAGACCGAAGAGTGGTGAGTGTGTGGAATTCATTACCATAGGAAGTAATAGATGCCAAAATATTGAATGTACTCAAAAGGCGGCTTGATGTAGCACTTGCGGCGAATGGGATCAAAGGTTATGGAAAGAAAGCAGGGTTAGGCTATTGAGTTGATAATGATCATAATGAATGGCAGAGCAGGCTCAAAGGGCCAAATGGCCTTCTCCTGCTCTTATCTTCTATGTTTCTATGTTCGGCCAATGCCAAAATCAAGTAAAATTGGGGTCTCAGCTAACTTCATAGTATACCTTGGAGTTTTTGACCTGGTCCCGAACAATGGTCAGATGGGGATGTGATGCTTCAAGTTTTGTTCTGAGGAGTGACGTCCAGTGTGAAGGGGTTTACACTTGAATGTGCTGTGCCATTCGCCTTTCCAGTCCTATGGGTTCTTATGCGACACTGCATCCGGGAGTGAGGCAACATGCTCCTGCTGCCAACCTCCTCAGCTGCTTCCAACCCTGCCTGCTTATTCTCTGGGTGGCACGGTGGCACGGTGGTGCGCCAGGAACCCGGGTGCACCCCATGTGGTTGATGCAGACTCAATGGGCCGAATGGTGACTTACCTGATGAAGGAACAGCGCTCTGAAAGCTCGTGATTCCAAATAAACCTGGTGGACTTAAAGCTGGGTGTTGTGAGAGTTTTTACTGTGCCCACCCCAGTCCAATGCCAGCATCTCCATCTATTGGTTTCAGAAAGGAAATAGATGTATTGGTAAAAAAAAAACGGATAAAGGGGATATGAGGAACAGATGGGGAAGTGGATTTGACACAAGGGAAAGGTCAGCCATGACCTGATCGAATGGCAGAGCAGACTCGAAGAGCTGAATTTGCCCACTTCTGCTCCTAATTCCTATGTTCCCACGTAAGACTTAGATTTGGAGAGAGTGGGAGATGTTGAATTGGGGACAACTAAATTGGAGTTAAAGACTTTATTGATTTGGATGGTTTTTATATTCATTCGTAATCACCAGAGTGGAAGAGCTGAGTTTGGTTGGGGTGACCGAGTGTATCGACTCTTTGGTTAACTCAGAAAACCAAACGCTTGAAGGACCCGACCAGAGCCTGAGGGCTGAATGTTAATGTTCCAGCCTGTTCACTGGGTGTGGGCTCGGCACCTCACCGACAACACAGAAATTTCACCAGTGACATTTTAATTCAGCAAAAGCATTTATATCAGGTTTTCGCATTTCTCAACCAAGCAAGCTGGAATGACGATAACCTATCAATCTGTTCTAGCTCCATGACTTGACGGGACCCTGAGAGAATCAGAATGCAAAACATTCAAAACTGACAGAAGGAGACCATTTGGCCCATCCAGCCTGCCCCAACAACATTCCCACCCAGGTCCCATCCCTGTAATCCCATGCATTTACCCCAGCTGGTCCCCCTGACTCTAAAGGGCAATTTAGCATAGCCAATCCACCTAGCTCACACATCTTTGGACTGTGGGAGGAAACCAGAGCACCCGCAGGAAACCCGTGCAGACACGAGAAGAACGTGTAAGCTCTACACAGACAGTGACCCAAACTGGGAATCGAAAAGACTCCCTGGAGCTGTAAGGCAGCAGTGCTAACAAAACTGTGCCACTATGCCACCCATTTAGTGCCAATGGATTGCTCTCAGGCTCTGTAGTGCTATTCCATTATACTTGCATTTAGTTTTATCTGTAAACCTGATCTGTTTTCCTTTTGGAAAAAGAAGCTGATAAAAGCAGAATCTTCTTTCAGGCTCCAAAAGCTGCTCATGAAAAAACTGTGGTCAGCAAGGTCTCCTGCATTTCAGACAAAGCATATCCTTGTAAAGAATGGCTTGAGATAATATTCTATTAACAAGAGGTATGAAAAGACTCAGCTGTTAATATTCATTATGCTGGTTCTCATGGTTCTGTGTTAATTCCTTAAGCTTGTTCTAACTGCTGGTGAAAGGATTAATAACTTTGTATTACATATCTCCCTGTGCTCAAGAATTAAACAATTTGGCTGTGTTTCATAATTGTATTTGATTGATGTAGAGATACCAGCGTTGGATTGGGGTGGGCACAGTAAGTAGTCTCACAACACCAGGTTAAAATCCAACAGGTTTATTTAGAATCACAAGCTTTCAGAGCGCTGTTCCTTCATCAGGTAAGTTCCACTCACCTGATAAAGGAACGGCATTCCAAAAGCTCATGTTATCAAACAGTCTTCATGACCCGAACAGACTGTGGCGACTAAGGGAATTTCACAGTAACTTCATTGCAGTGTTAATGTAAGCCTTACTTGTGACAAATAAATAAACTTTTTTAAAAAAGTGGAGCGCTCACTAATGAATACACAATGAACTGCAGCATTCACATGGGACAGAGTAAGGCCATTTGGCCCCTCAAACTTGTTACAAGGGTGAATCAGATCAAGGCTAACCTGCGTCCTAAATCCTATTTACCAGGGTTATACTGCCAATAGAATCATAAGGAATCGTAGGAACATACAACCTATCAAGCCTATCAAGTCTGCACCAACAGGTGTGAAACACCTGACCTCCCACCTAATCCCATGTATCAGCACTTTGCCCAGAGTCCTGAATGTTCTCATCTGGGTACTTTTTAAAGGCTGTGAGGCAACTTATCTCCACTATCCTCTCAGTCAACACATTCCAGACCATTACCACCCTCTGTGTAAAAATGTTTTTCCTCTCATTCCCCCCTAAACCTCCCTTCACCTTGAACCTATGTCCCTTTGGGACTGACTCTTCAACTATGGGGAACAGCTGTGCCCTATCCACTTTGTCCACACTCCTTCTAATCTTGTAAATCTTGATCAGGTCACTCCTGAGTCTTCCCTGCTCCAACGAAAACAACCCAAGCCTATCCAATCTCTCTTCATAACTTAAATGTTCCATCCCAGGCAGCATCCTGGTGTATCTCCTCTGTACCCCCTCCAATGCAATCGTTACTTCCTACAACGCAGCGCCCAATAGGCAGCACATTCCCTGTATTTATTATTAGCCTCATGACACTCGTTTGATTTTTGCTGCAAATTATTTCTATAATGTGTAAGGGTGCGGTTCATGACTATCAATGATCTGGAGCCACATTAAATCAGCGCTGTCACTTCTGATTTCCTCATGGTAATATCACCAGACTGAAGTGCAGAGGGAGCATCATTCTTGACCATTATTCCTCCAGTTACTAATCTGTGAAGACTGTTAACAATATGTTTGCTTGACTACCTCAAAGAGATTCCTCCAACTTCAAACGGACAAGCTTCCTGGTGTGGGCGTGTTATATTCTACTGATACTGAAGGCTGTCGAATCCCTTATGCAATATCTCCGCTTAAAAGAAAGGCACTGAATGAAAGAGTGAAACGGAGATTATGAATGATTTATACAAAGAAACTGCTTCGATCCAAGAAACTGCAAGAACAGCTGGAAACATCATTTTGAAAAGAATGTATTTTCTTTTCCCCAGTTCTCTGTTACAAATACTGTGTTGTCCAAATATTCTTGCTAATTTCATTTGGCTTCTATAAAACTGTTCAACAGTAGCTTTACGCCATACAACATGGTATGGTGTTCTAATGAATTCCATCTTCCGCATTAATGGAAGATGTAATGAGCATCCTGTATGTCCCCCAGTGAGCAATTTATCACAGCCAGGTTAAGTGTTGGAACTGGCCTTCACTAACTCAACGCAGCAGCTGATGAAGGTTTTAATCAATGCATGACATGCTCAGGAAATATTAAGGAGGGATATTAACTTGCCAACTACTGCATCTAACTCAGGCATGTAAGACTGGTTGCATGCAACCCCCTTGTGGCACGCAGTGCGTGAGGCGGGGGTGGATTTGTAACCTTATGCTTCTCGCTCAGCTGGAGTAGTATATATCAATATACTTTTAAGTTTAGAGTCACAGCCATGGGTTTCAAGGGCTTTGTGAAAGTAGCTGTTGAAAGGAAGCCGAGAACACAATTCAATCGATGGGCCTGATTAAAAATCATGAAACCACTGGAATAAATATTCAGTACTTATGGTGCTTTCTTACTCACTGGTGGGAAAAGGGGCTTATTTGCCATACTGCTGCTGAGAATTTACTTCCTACGCTTTGGAAGTTTTTGGAATCACGTCGGAATGGGTGATATCATGGCTGCCTTAGTTTGGACTTCAGATGATGGGCAATGTGAACAGCAACAGCAACCTGTCGTTGAGATACCTGCGTGGATGGCAGAGAGAGGAGCAGCAGGGAAGAGGGGGGGGGGTGGGTGGGGAACAGTAAAATGATGCACTCACTGTGAAGGTACTATCCACAATACAGGCCAGAATTTTATGTTGAGTGTGCAGATAAATGTCCAATCCGGAATTGCATGAGAACGCACAAGTGTCTATTTTTGAATTGTAAAGCCTGGGTGGCACTGCTGCCTTACAGCAACCGGGACCCGGGTTCGATTCCAGCCTTGGTTTACAGTCTGTTTGGAGTTTGCAAGTTTTCCCTGTGTCTGCGTGGTTTCCTCTGGGTACTCCAGTTTCCTCCCACAGTTCACAGATGTGTATGTTAGGTCAGTTAGCCATGGTAAATGGGATTACAGGGAAAAGCTTGGGCTGCTTTGGATACACTTCAGCCATGTGACAGAAGAAACTCTGGGGTAAGGGAGATTCAAATCCTAGATGTTCTTGATGTAAAATATTGCAGTAGGATATGTTGCTGTACTGAATGACTATTTTCTTTTCTGAATTAAAGGAAAATCAACCTTACCAACTCACTACCCTCTCTGTGCCTAACTTTCTGATGACGTTACTTCCTCTGCTTTAAATCTGTGCTTTGTAACAGTGACAAAAATTGCCTCAATTTAAATAAAATGCCTATACAGTCAGACGGTGAATAGATGTTAGCATGTCACTGATAGATGCATGTAATCATAGAATGTTACAGTGCAAAAGGAGGCCATTCAGCCCATCGAGTCTGCATCAACCACAATCCCACCCAGGCCCTATCCCCATTTACCCTAGCTAGTCCTCCTGACACTAAGGGGCAATTTAGCATCACCAATCTATCTAACCCGCATATCTTTGGAGTGTGGGAGGAAACCGGAGCACCCGGAGGAAACCCACGCAGACACAGGGAGAACATGCAGACACTGCACAGTGATCCAAGCCGGGAATCGAATCCGGGTCCCTGGTGCTATGAGGCAGAAGTGCTAACCACTCTGCCACCGTGCGCCCCTTAGGGTGATCTATAAGATTGATTACTAATAAAAGAACCAAACTCACTATCTGGAAGATAACTCACATTGTGCATTTTTTTCCTATTTCGATGCCAAATAATGGTGAATTGTGCTCATTATATGGGAAACTGAAGCAAGGCTTATTAGTGAAAAGTTGAAATAAGTTGCGTTGCATGGATCTGTGGTGTATAATCACTTGATATTGTCAATGTAGGGGGTTTAAGCTGAGTGGAACTGTTGGATGTTAAATAAATAAATAGGGTCATTCTGCACAAATGTCTGTGCAAGCAAGCTACTGAGGAGCACATCACTTCTGTACAGTTCAAGAACTCCCAGTCATAGGCTTGGAATCTACAGATACAGCACACTGCATGACTAAACAGGAGTAGTTCCGAATCCAGAACAAGATCCTTTACCTGGGAAGAAAATAGACATTTGTTTATGACAGAGGCAAGTTCAACATACAGAGGCAATTCCATCCACAGGGTGTCTTATCGCCTCAGCTTGAGCCTGAGACATTTTCAGGTCTGGCTCTATAAGCAGACAGCTCACAATCAAGATGGACAGGGAATGTGGCAGATCCAGTAAAATAAGAAGAAAT
The DNA here is from genome assembly GCF_965287045.1 of Carcharhinus amblyrhynchos. Taxonomy (NCBI): domain Eukaryota; kingdom Metazoa; phylum Chordata; class Chondrichthyes; order Carcharhiniformes; family Carcharhinidae; genus Carcharhinus; species Carcharhinus amblyrhynchos. The sequence goes on from NC_137327.1 coordinate 131,815,983, forward strand.
ATTGGGATGTTGTAGTAGTAATGACATTACTCCTCGCAACTGACAGCGATGTCTGGAGTCCAGCCATGTGCAGTTAAATGTGGAAATCCAAAAGTCAGTTATTCCATGCTTCTTCAAAGAGTGCTGTACACTACATGAGGCAGAATATCGTGCTGGTCTGTTAACAATACACCTTGCATTTTCAAGGTATTACAGAGTTAAATGTTGAAATTCATTCATAATAGTTCACTCTGAGATAAAGTCTTACTCTAAAGCATACAGGTCATGAATGTCCCTGGTTATAACAAGGTTCACATGGTGAGACTATTTAGCTTCTGTGTAGGAAGGGATTAGCACAGATCTTAGAGGTATTTTTTGGCAATTTAAGAAATCATTTGCTTCTGCCCAACTGTTAATCTGGAATATATGATTCATGACTTTTGATAGTTTAAGAATTTGCACACTGCAGTCCCTCCAAGAATGCAATAAATTAGAAATCTTTGAACTGATGGGAACTTGCCCTTTTTATACTTCTAGTCTCACTTTACAAACTGTTGACAAGGTTACACCTCATTGAATGAGGCGTAACTGTGTTTTAACAGTGTACTAAGTTCATAATTACTGTTAAATGACATGTCTGGCCCTTAAGAACTAATTTTAAAATTTGTGAAATGTCAACTTACTTTGTTGATAAAAAACACATATTTTAAGAATAAAAGCTCTGTTGTGATATTTCAAAGAACAAAGATCAAAGAAAATTACAGCACAGGAACAGGCCCTTCGGCCGTCCAAGCCTGCACCGACCGTGCTACCTAACTTAACTAAAATCCTCTATCCTACCGGGGACCACATCCCTCTATTCCCATCCTATTCATGTACTTGTCAAGACGCTCCTTAAAAGTCACTACTGTATCAGCTTCTACTAACTCCCCCGGCAACAGATTCCAGGGATCCACTAGTCTCTGTGTAAAAAAATCTGCCTCGTACATCTCCTTTAAATCTTGTCCCTCGCACCTTAAACCTGTGCCCCCTAGTAATTAACTCTCCCACACTCATAAAAAGCTTCTGACTATCCACCCTGTCCATGCCTCTCATGTTCTTGTAGACTTCTATCTGGTCGCCCCTCAACCTCTGTCGCTCTGGTGAGAGTAAACCAAGTTTCTCCAACTTCTGCTCATAGCTAATGCCCTCCATACCAGGCAACATCCTGGTAAATCTTTTCTGTACTCTCTCTAAAGCCTCCACATCCTTCTGATAGTGTGGCGACCAGAATTGAATACTATATTCCAAGTAGAGCCTAACTAAGATTCTATAAAGCTGCAGCATGATTTGCCGATTTTTAAACTCAATATCCCGAAGGCAAGCGTGCTATATGCCTTGTTGACTACCTTCTCCACCTGCATTGCCATTTTCAGTGACCCATGTACCTGCACACCCAGATCCCTTTGTCTATCAATACTCTTAAGGGTTCTGCCATTTACTGTATATTTCCAATCTATACTAGACCTTCCAAAATGCATTACCTCACATTTGTCCAGATTAAACTCCATCTGCCATCTCTCTGCCGAAGCCTCCAACTGGTTTATATCCTGCTGTACCCTCTGATGGTCCTCATCACTGTCTGCAAATCCACCAACCTTTGTGTTGTCGACAAACTTACTAATCAATCCAGTTACACTTTCCTCCAAATCATTTATACGTATTACAAACAGCAAAGGGTCCCAGCACTGATCCTTGAGGAACACCACTTGTCATGATGTGGAGATGCCGGCGTTGGACAGGGGTAAACACAGTAAGAAGTCTGACAACACCAGGTTTAAGTCCAACCAATGTATTTGATCACAAGCTTTCGGGGTTTGCCCATAATCAGGTGAATGGAGAGTTCTGGCCTCAGAGTCTTGAGTAGCAGGTTAGTTGTAAAGACTCGCATTCTAGTCAGTAATCTGTAAACTGTCTGTGCTGTTATATGCTCTGCCTGAGGCCAGAACTCTCCATTCACCTGACAAAGGGTCAAGCCCCGAAAGCTTATGATCAAATAAATTAGTTGGACTTAAACCTGGTGTTGTCAGACTTCTTACTGTGAACGCCATTTGTCACAGCCCTCCATTTAAGAACACACTCTTCCACTGCTATCCTCTGTCTTCAACTTCGACTTAATCCCATGTGAATGGAAAATAGCAGCACAGTGGTTAAATTACTGGAGTAATAATCCTGAGGCTTGGACTAATGATCTGGAAGAGGATGAGCAGGATTCTTGTTTTGGGGTTTTGATGTAGGGATCATTGCTGAAACCTGACTTGCAATGATCTGGGTATGAAGTGTCCCATGTGATTTTTGCTGGGCTGGCCAGTAATGACTAAAAGGAGAGGTACCATGAACCCGGACAAAGTTCGGGGTCAAGTTGACAGACAGAGTTGGATGCACAGGGTAGATGGGATGGGATAAGTTGAGAGTGGGATATGTTGTGTGTACCTCAAATGGGCATGGAGGTCAAAGCAGAGGCACACCCTCCTTGCCTTTTTTTTCATTGCATGTGGGCCTCTGTCTGGTAATAACAGCATTTGTTGGCCATCCCCAATTGCCTTTGAACCAAACATTTCAGAGGACAATTAAGAGTCAACCACATTGCTGTGGGTCTGGAGTCATATGTAGACCAGACCAGATAAGGACAGTAGATTCCCTTGCTGAAAGAACATCCCTTCCCGAAAGGACATTAATGAACCAGAGAGGTTTTTACAATAATCGATGATAGTTTCATGGTCACCATTACCGAGATTTAATTGAATTCCACCAGCTACCATGAAGGGATTTGAACCCATGTCCCTACAGCATTAGCCTGGGCCTCTGATTTACTAGTCCAAGTGACAGTACCATTCTGCAACTTCTCATCTCCTGATCACCTGTCTCCTAGGTTATGCCTGGTGGGCTGGACACGTGGTGCTGGCCTCCCCCACCATGTATAAACTTTCAGAAGTAGCTAGAGAAGAGTGTTAAGTGGTGATTAATTCACCCACAGCTGAGTTGGCCACCTGATGTCTCCTCCGTTACTGGTAAATCACAATAGGTGCAGACAGAGGTGGAACCTAGAATGGTGATGCTTGCATGGCACCCAATCTTCCAGCCATTCCTCACCTGCCATACTACCTCAAGGGACTGCAAAATCCCAGCCTGCGTATGGAAGAATTCAAAACTAGGGAGCATAAATGCAAGATGGTGACAAATAAATCCAGTAAGGATATAAAAATATATTTCTTCATTCAGTGTGATTATAATTCTACAGCTGATTAGAAACTATTTGGCTCTATGTGATTCACGTATTGTTAGACACAGAAGAGAAGAAATGTAGAGGTGCACAAAGGTACAACCAACGTGTTCACAGTAGTGCGTGTCAGAAAGGAAAAGGATCTGAAGATAGTCATCATAGAACCCTACAGTGCAGAAAGAGGCCCTTTGGCTCATCGAGTCTGCACCAAACACAGTCCCACCCAGGCCCTATCCCCACATATTATACCCACTCATCCCTCTAACCTAAGCATCCCTGGACACTCAGGGGCAATTCCTAAGCATGACCAATCAACGTAACCCGCACATCTTTGGACTGTGGGAGGAAACCAGAGTACCTGGAGGAAACCCACGCAGACATGAGGAGAATGTGCAAAGTCCACACAGTCAGTGACCCAAGCCAGGAATCAAACCCAGGACCCTGGAACTGTGAAGCAGCAGTGCTAACCACTGTGCTACCGCGCTAGTGGTAGGTACTGTCCATTCACAAAGTGCGTTTACTTAATACAAGAAGATCAAAGATCAACCCCCCCCCCCCCCCCCCCCCCCACACCCACCAAACTCCATGTATGACCTCCTAAGGTCATGGGCTATGGTCCTGCCAATGCGTGGCTCACCAGTTCTGCCACCGGGGAACCTACCGCGGGGATATGGGGATGGGTAGGTGTGTGGTGGTTTGGGGGTGGAGGGGGGTGTCATCTTTGGCAGGAGTAAAAGATCTCAATGTCAGGAAGGGCTGGGAAATCCCACCCTTTAATTCATACCTTACAGGCATGACTACATTAAAAAAAAATTGCTTGAGTAAGTGTGTCTCATTAGGAAGCATACATTTGTAATGCTGGCTGTAATTGTTCCCAGTGTACCTCCGGAAGCATGACTGATGTAAATGGGGAAGATTCAAGGAAGAACCGCATGGATGAATGTGGATCATATAATCCTAAAGGACCAGCATTGCTGTCAGCGCTTAGGGAATCAATTAATTCAAAGTTTTTTATTAATGCATCAAAGAACTCATTGCAGCTAATGCACAACTGAAGAGCCAGTCAGAATTCTTAATGGTGCTGGGGCACGGGATAACTAGATGAATAACCACTTAAACAACCTAAATGGCATACAGTGAGTAACTCTTAATGTGAGTGCACTGCTTGTGCTGGATCGAGGGAGGCTGTTTCATAAAAATAAGTCAGGTAGCACGTCCTTTTCAATGGAGAGGACCAACAAGAAAAAATGTGTAACAAATGTGAGGGGTAATTTGATGAATAATATGGTTGGCAAAGGTTATCCAGAATAAAGTGCCTGAACTGAACAAAAAAAATCAGCAAAAAATGTTTTAAAAAGAGGATGAATGTGAGTAACGTGAAGTTGCCATCGAAGGTATATTGGACGGGATTTCACTGCCTCGCTTGCCCGAGGTCAACGAAGGTTTCTATTGTCAGACCCTCGCCCGCACCAATTCTGGGATGGGCGAGGTGGTAGAGTTCTGGCCTGTATATCAGAGATGCGAGTTGGATTTGCTTCAGTGTTTTTATGAATGAAACTTGTTACAATCATGAGGTTGACAAGGTTATTATTTCGTAGACTGTGCAGGAGGGGTGGGGCTCTAGGTTGGGGCAAGCCACTCAAAGTTCCATTGACCTTGGTGGGACTGGAAATTCCTGCCGGTGGGATAAGCCGTAAAATTCTGCCCTGTGTTTTTAAATGTAGGTCAAAATGAATCGGGATCATATGACTACTCCAAACTCTTCCTGCCACCAAGCTTGGCTAAGTCAAGGGAGCAATGCACAAAGTTCTTATATTTGGGAAGAATGGGCAAAGGCAACTATGACAACAGCCAATGAACTTTCTGACTCCAGGCTTTTGAGATGGAAGGAAAAGACAGAGGAGAACAGCAGCAAATGTGGCCCGCAGAGGCAAGAGGGTACAACAGGGTCAAGGCATTGTATTGTCAAAAATGTGTGTGAAGGAGGTGACACCTTTATGCTGAGATAGTAGACAAGCCTTGGCAGCCTTGCCGATGGAGCATTTAATCAATACCTCCCTGGTGCCCCTGCCTCCCTGTAAGTTCATCACGTCTGGCTCCCTGCCCTCATCCTGTGTCTACCTGGGCTCCTCTTCAGATGCATCTTCAGAGCCTTCCTCTGAGTTGCGTGGAGCTGGCTTGCTGTCTTCATCCTCCAGTTGATCCTTCCCTTTATAGGACCAGGTTGTGATGATAAACAACACCGCGTGGAGGGTACCACAGCGCTGCACTAGGCAGCAGAACCACATCATCAGCAGCCCTATTGTACTCTCAACTATCACTCGTGTGGGAGCATGACACAGATTTCCACCTCTGTCCGAGGGTTCCATGAGCGCCATAAGCCACCTTTCCCGTGGGTACCCTCTGTCACCCAGCAGCCCACCACGATGCCAAGCTGGAGCCATGAACAGCCTTGGCAGCTGGGCATGGTGTAGTATGTATGCATCATGGCAGCTGCCAAGATACCTCACACAAACTTGAAGAATTTGGCTGCTGTGTTCGTACACTATCTGCACATTCATGGAGTGGTAACTCTTCTGAGTCCCAAAGACCCCCGACTGACCTGGTGGCATCTTGATGGCCACATGGGTGTGAAGGGTGATAGATATTGGTGAGATGACGCTGGATGTCATCAGCGTACACGTGAAAGCTGGTAGATGATTTCGCCAAGGGAAAATGTGTAGATGTGAGAAATAGGAAGGAGCAAGGATAGTTCTTTGAGTGATGGGGATGGGCTAGGAACCAGAGGTAACTGTACTGCCGTGGGAAGGCAAGTATTGCAGGTGCTTCACTTGACATGTCCACCTAGATAAGAATCGAAGCAGACAAATGCAATCCTTCCCTGCTGGATGATGGTGGCGAGCAGAAGAATGATATAGTCAGTTCAACACGTGGCTAAAGGGACGGTGTAGGAAGGAGGCCTTCAGATTTTTGGATCATTGGGACAGTTTCTGGGGTAGGTGGGACCTGTACAAACTGGACGGGTTGCACCTGAACCGGAACAGGTCCAACACCTTGGCTGGGAGGTTTGCTTGTGCTATTGGGGAGATTTTAAACAAATTTGGCAGGGGAATGGGACACAGAGTAGATGTACAGTTGGGAGCAAGGTTTTGTCAAATATAGAAGGCAAACTAGGTCAGTCCAGAGGGCGGGGAAAACATGGGTAGGATAAGGCACATGGGAGGGTTGGAAAACTAAATTGCATCTATTTTAATGCAAGGAGCCTGTCTGGTAAGGCAGATGAACATAGAGGTTAATGAGCATGTAGAAATGTGACATTGATACAATCACTGAGACATGGTTGAATGAAGGGCAGGGCTGGCAACTCAGCGTTCCAGGGTTTTAGGTGTGATTGAAGGGGATGTGAGAGAAGAGGGGGCATTGCATTATTGATAAAAGAGGTGCACTACTGGGGGAGGATGTCTCTTCAAATGGGTGAGGTTTAGAAATAAAAAAGAGGCAATCACTTTCCTGGGGTTATACTTCAGGCCTCTCAACAGTCAGAGGGAGATTGAGGAGCAGATATGATGGCAAACCACAGAGAGGCGTGAGAGGAATAGGGTTAGGTTAGAGGCGATTTCAACTTTGCCAATATCAACTGCAATCATCTTAATGTCAAAGATTTAGATTGGGTGGAACTTTTAAAAGTTTAATGTTTATTTATTACTCACAAATAAGGCTTACATTAACACTGCAATGAAGTTACTGTGAAATTTCCCTAATTTTAATGTGACACAGGAGAGCTTTTCATATGTACACTGTATATGGGGCAGGGCGAAACCTTATCCTAAGGAATGAAGCCGGGTAAGGCATCAGTAGGTGAGCGTTTTGCAGAGAGTGACTATCACTCTGTAAGTCTCAAAGTCATAGTGGAAAGAACATAAGAACATAAGAAATAGGAGCAGGAGTAGGCCATCTAGCCCTTCGAGCCTGCCCCACCATTCAATAAGATCATGGCTGATCTGTCGTGGCTCAGTTCCACATTCCCGCCCCCTCCCCATAACCCTTAATCCCCTCGCTTATCAAAAACCCATCAACCCGCGTCTTAAAAATATTTAGCGAGGCAGCCTCCACCACCTCAACGGGCAGAGAATTCCAGAGATTCACCACCCTTTGAGTGAAGAAGTTCCTCCTCAACTCCGTTCTAAACCGCCCCCCCTTTATCTTGAGGCTGTGCCCCCTAGTCCTACTGTCCTTTCTGAGTGGGAAGAGTCTCTCCACCTCTATCCTATCCATCCCATTCATCATCTTGTACGTCTCAATGAGATCTCCCCTCATTCTTCTAAACTCTAACGAGTACAAGCCTAGTTTATTCAGCCTCTCCTCATAGCTCAACCCCCTCAACTCTGGTATCAGCCTAGTAAACCTCCTCTGCACTCCCTCCAAGGCCAAAATATCCTTGCGTAAGTACGGCGACCAAAACTGCACACAGTACTCCAGCTGTGGCCTCACCTATGCCCTATACAGCCACAGCAAGACCTCCTTACTTTTATATTCAATCCCCCTCGCTATGAAGGCCAGCATCCCATAAGCCTTCCTGACCACCTGCTGCACCTGCAGGCTGGGTTTTTGCGACTCATGCACAAGGACCCCGAGGTCCCTCTGCACCGTCGCCTGCTGCAGTTTTTCGCCATGTAAGAAATAGTCCTTCCTACCATTATTCCTACCAAAGTGGACCACCTCGCACTTGCCAACATTAAATTCCATTTGCCATTTCCTGGCCCATTCGCCCAGCCTATCTAGATCCTTCTGCAGACTCTCCACACCCTCCGCGCAATTTGCCGTTCCTCCAATCTTGGTGTCATCAGCAAATTTCGACACGAGGATAGTCTAGAAATCAAATGTCTGAATTGGGCAAAGGCCGATTTCAATATCATTAGACAGCATCTGGCAAACATAGACTGGGAGCAACTCCTCGTAAGTCATAGATCATAGAATCTCTACAATGCAGAAGGAGGCCATTCGGCCCATCAAGTCTGCACTGAACACAATCTCACTTAATCCTTATCCCTGTAACCCCGTGTATTTACTCTGATAATCTCCCAGCACTGGGGTTAATTTGGCCAATCAACTTAACCTGCACATCTTTGGACTGGGGGCGGAAACCGGAGCACCTGGAGGAAACCCATGCAGACACGGGGAGAATGTGCAGATTCTGCACAGATAGTGACCCAAGCTGGGAATTGAACCCGAGTCCCTGGCGGGGTGAGGCAGCAGTGCTAACCACTGCACCACTGCACCTCCCACACAAATCTACATTTGGAAAGTCATTTAAAAGTGAAATAGTGAGAGTTCAGAGCCAATGTGCTCCTCTCAGAGTGAAGGACAAGGCAGGCAAGTCCAGGGAAACCTGGGTGCCAAGGGATACCAAGATTTTGATAAGGCAAAAAAAATGAAGCAAATGATAGTTATAGAGTGCTAAAAATGAGGGAGCCCCTCCAGGAGTATAGATAGAGTATGGGGTGATGCTTAAGAAAGACATTAGGAAGACAAAGAGGGGCCATAGAATATCACTGGCAGATAAGATTAAGGAACCTCCCCAAAGGCACTTTGTAAGCATATTAAGAGCAAGAGGATGACCCGGGAGATAATGGGGCCCATTAGAGACCAAAGAGGCAATCTGTCCGCAGAGCCAAAGGATGCGGGTGAGGTCTTAAATGAATATTTTTCACCTGTATTCACTAAGGAGAAAGATATTGTAGCTGGATACTTCAATACGGATGGTGAAGTTCTAGAGCATGTTAAGATTAGTAAGGAGAAGGAGTTAGATGTTGTAGCAGGCATGAAGGCGCATAAATCTCCAGGGCGTGATGAGATGTATGCCAGGCTGCTATGGGAGGCAAGGGAGAAAATTACAAGGGCTCTGACGGAGATACTTAAAACTTCATTGGCCACAGGTGAAGTGCCAGATTACTGGAGGATAGCTAATGTGCTACTCTATTCAAGAACAGCAGCAGAATAAACTAGTTAATTACAGGCCAGTTCGTTTAACATCAGTGGTGGGAAATTATTGGAAAAAAAAGCTCTGAGAGACAGAATTGATCAACACTTGAAAAGGGAGGGATTGGATCAGGGATTGTCAGCATGGATTTGTTGTTGGGGGATCCTGTCTAACTAATTTAACTGAGTTTTTTGAAAAGGTAACTAACTAAATTGATGAGAGTTTACATGAACATCAGTAAAGCTTTTGACAAGGTCCCATGTGGAAGATTGGTCCAAAAGGTGAGAGTACATGGGATCCAACGTAAGTTGGCAAAAATTGGCTTATTAATAGGAAGTGAAGGTTGATGGTGGAGGATTGCTTTTGTGATTGGAAGCCTGTGTCCAGTGGTGTACCACAGGATCAGTGCTGGGACCCTTGCTGTTTGTTATGTACATGAATGGCTTGGATGTGAATGTAGTTAAGGGAGCTTTGCCATATTACTCAACTCCATAAACTCCCAAGGTCACCCGCACCATGAGAAAAGCCATGGTTTGAAACCAGCGGTCTCCCCGTAGATATTTTTCCCAAATTATAACTCGATGGGGGGAATTTTCTCATCCTGCCCACCACCACACGAATCATAGGAGGAAGACATGAGCAGGGTAGGGGGAGAGGAGGGGGGCAGACCATGCAAAGGTCCCGTCGATCTCAGGTGGGATTTTCTGGCTCTGGGCCGAACGCAGCAAGAAAATCCTGCCTGATATCTCCCTGGGATTTTGCTAAGGTTGTCATTGACAGAGATCTGGGGAAAAAGTTGTTGATTTATTTATCCTTCTCATCAAATATTGAAGTGTCACCTGAGGGAACAGCTTCTTTCCCCAAATAAAGGAGAAAATAAAGCAAGTTGAAAATGGGACAGCAGCAATAAATGAATGTAATGCTGCAATACTTATGACCCTTCGTCAGCTAAGCTTATACAATATCATTATTTCCAATCCAGAAAATCACCAGACGGAATTCTTTCACTATACATTAAGAAAGGACAGTACCATATTATAATTTCACCACATTTAAGAACATAAGAACGTAAGAAATAGGAGCAGGAGTAGGCCATCTAGCCCTTCGAGCCTGCCCCGCCATTCAATAAGATCATGGCTGATTTGTCGCTGCTCAGTTCCACTTTCCCGCTTTCTCCCCATAACCCTTAATCCCCTCTCTTATCAAAAACCCATCAACCCGCGTCTTAAAAATATTTAGCGAGGCAGCCTCCACCACTTCAACGGGCAGAGAATTCCAGAGATTCACCACCCTTTGAGTGAAGAAGTTCCTCCTCGACTCCATTCTAAACCGCCTCCCTTTTATCTTGAGGCTGTGCCCCCTAGTCCTACTGTCTTTTTTGAGCGGGAAGAGTCTCTCCACCTCTATCCTATCCATCCCATTCATCATCTTATTTGCTATTAGTCCCATTACCTTGGAATGATAATTTAATAATGATAACTAAGGGTGAGATTTTCCAGCCCTTCCTGTCAGCAGGATTTTCCAGTCCCACCGAAGATGACACCCCCGCCACCCCCGCCCCACTCCCCCCAACTGTGGGCTCTCCAGAGTGGGCAAGCCATACAAAGTACCATTGACCTTGGCGGGACTGGAAGATGCCACTAGCGGCCAATGGCGAGATGCCTCCGCCTCCGGAAAACATGCCGTGACGGGTCAGGGGAGGAAGGTGGAAAATCCAGGCCGAAATGCCAGCTGTGGCTCAGTTGCCTCTGAATCACAAGATTTGAGATTCAAGTCTGAGTTGAAGGGTTTGAACACAAAAATCAGGACTAATAATCCAATGCAGCACTGAGGGAGCACTGCCGTGCTGGAGGGGGATAAGACGTTAAACTGAGGCTCTTTCTGCCTTCTTTTTATTCATTTGTGGGGCAGGGGCTCTGCTGGCTGGGTCAGCATTTGTTACCCATCCCTAGTTGCTCTTGAACTCAGTGTCTCGCTAGCCCATTTCAGAGGGCAGTTAAGAGTCAACCACATTGCTGTGGATCTGAAGTCACATGTAGGCCAGACCTGGTAAGGACAGAAGATTTCCTTCCCTAAGTGACATCAATGAACCAGATGGGTTTTTCCAACAATTAGCAATGGTTTCATGGTAATCAGTAGATCCTTAATTCCAGATATTCTTTTGTGAATTCAAATCCCACCATCTGCTGTGGCGGGATTCGAACCTTGGTTCTCATTTAGTTGAGTTTCTGGATTAATACTCTAGCGACAGTACCACTCGGCCTCCCTTGCCATGGTGGATGCAAAAGATTTCAGGGTACAATTTCAAAGAAGAGAAGGGGAGGTTATGTTTGGTGGCCTGGCCAATACTTATCTCACAGTCAACATCCCCCAAAAAAACTGATTATCTGGTTGATATCCACATTGCAATTTATGGCAGCCTGGTGAACATGAACGGACTGATGTTCTTATGTTCTAGCAATGATCATATTTCCTGAAATACTTCAGAGGAGGGAAAATGCCTTGCAATGTTTGATGGTTATGAACATGTCATATATAATTCCAAGCTTTTCTTTTTATAATCTCATCACCTGAGCTGTCAAAACACATTTTTTTTAAATTAATTTTTTCCACTCATCAAAGTGTAAGAAACTACTGTGGCAATGGAAGTTTTGCTAATCTTCCCCCCAGCATCAAACTGATCTAAGTCAGGTAAAGCACAGATAAAGCTCCCTCTCCTCTGCTGTAACAATTTTCAGTCACTTCAATCTCTCAGGATCTCCTACTATGTCAGTGTAATGTTTCTATTCCCCACACACCAAGCAGGACTGCAACTTCTGGAAATCAGGCTGTCATTTAAGTGCAGAATTATGGGCAGTTGCGTGTCATGTGCTAAAGCCGGTGGGATCTGTCAAAAAATCCCCAAGAGAATTTCATTTGAAATTCTTGCAGCTGAGGGGAGAGTGAGAGAGAGGAATCTATCCTTTCAGTTTCTCAGAGAAGGATATATTTATCAGGTTTTAAAAAATCTTTTCTGGAGTAGCATGGCGGGGAAGTGTTCAGGTGGATTTTCACAGGGGTTCTCCCACCCATTTTCTGTGGCTTTAATGTTGAATAAAAAAGTAGACAAGCTGAGAAGTCCAAAGATGTGCGGGTTAGGTGGATTGGCCATGTTAAATTGCCCCTCATTGTCAGGGGGAGTAGCTAGGGTAAATGCAGAGGGTTATCAGGTGGGATTGTGGTGAGTGTGGACTCGATGGGCCAAATGGCCTTCTTCTGCCCTGTAGGATTCTATGATTCTAGGCAGGAGAACCATTGCATTCACACACTGATCCAGAATATAAAAAGCAAGGAGATAATGCTGAACTTGCCCGGGTTTTTAACAATTGTTCTCAAGTGTGGGAACTAGATTGTCCCACAGCCATGATACCCTAAGAAGCTGGAAGCAGTTATCCTAGCGGTGATGGTATTCAAATCCAATAATGAGGAAGAAATTGGGATAAACATTCAAGCCGGAGATGGCACGGTGGTTAGCACTGCTGCCTCGCAGCACCAGAGAGCCGGGTTCGATTCCAGCTGAAATGACTGTCTGCGTGGAATTTGCAAATTCTTCCCATGCCTGCGTGGGTTTTTTCCTGGTGCTCTGGTTTCCTCCCACAATCCAAAGATGTGCGGGTTAGGTTGATTGGCCATGCTAAATTGCCACTTAGTGTTAAGGTAAAAATGTGGGGTTAGGGGATAACCTGGGTGGGATTGTTGTCAGTACCAGCTCGATGGGCCAAATGGCCTCCTTCAGCAATGTAGGGATTCCACGAAAGGTCAACTGGATGTGACAGCACCCACATCAGATTGCTGCACTTGTCCTTCTTGCAGGTAAGGGTCATGCATATTTGAGATGCTGTTGAAGTAAGGGCAAGGTTGGCCACAACTGAAAAACCCATCGGGTCCACTAATGTCCTTTCCAGAAGGAAATCTGCCCCCCTTACTCAGTCTGGGCCACATGTGACTCCAGAGCCACAGCTATGTGCTTGACTCTCAGCTGCTCTCGGGCAACTCGGAACGGGCAATAAATGCTGGTCAGTCAGCGACGCCCAAGTCCCACGAATGAACAAAAAAAAGATGGAAAAAGATGGATGGCACCCCAAAAACGTGCCCTTAGGCTGATTGGTGTAACAAATTGTCCCTAAATTAGTCTTCCCTCAATCTTCCCCAATAGACATAGACAAAGGTCATAGGTAGAGAAGGGCACACACAATGTTAAAATGGCGGCGTGGGCTCGTTAGGCCGAAGGGCCTGTTTCCCGTGCTGTGTTGTTCTTTGTTCTTTGTTCAAAGCTCAACCAGTGTGGAGCAGACACTCCTTCATCCTCTGTGCCCCAAAGAGAAAATGGTGCTGTTCATGGGCCTGGCTGTGACAGAGCCTGCTGCATTTCACATCACTGAGAGCGTCCGGGTGACAAAAACTTACTGCCTTAAACCCTGCCTCAGCTCCCACCTCACCTGCTACCTGGTCTAATGTCCAAGTTGCAGAAGTTGTGACCACCGGACACCCTGCCCTACACCCCGCACACACCTTCCCAACATTAATCCTCCCCCTCTGATTTTTGCTTTAAGATTCACAAGACCTGCTTTCTGACCAGCTACAGCAGGCTGAGGAGGAAGAGAGAGAGAGAGAGAGAGAACAGCACCACATCCTGCTGAAGCAATGTCATCACTCGCTCGGATACATGCAGCTACCAAATCAGAAAGCTCGGGTTCACCTGGCAGTGCTGCTGAAAGCACCGCACATCCCAGTGCGGCAGCACAGGTTCAGACTGAGGTCAGGAGATCCATGCTCGCTGCCACCCAGGTGCAGACGGGTAGCCACCAAGTCTTCAGATCTCAGTGATGAAAGGCGCATGCAGGCTTCCCAGTAATCTCTCCTCCAAAGATTATTCGGCTTGCTGAGGTATCGCTTCCCCCCTCCCCCCCTCCCAGGGAATGGCTTTGCCACCAGACAGCACAAACCTAGAGTTTGTTCACTTCCAGGATGACCCCACCCAGCAGTGTCCAAGATTTTGCTTCTCATCCACCCAGGCCAGACGATTCCCTTTGTTGTGGGGTCCACTAGAGCTAGACAAAAGTCGTGGGCAGAAGGTAGACTTGAATAAGGCACTCACTCGAGTGTTAAAATGGGCGGCGCGGGCTTGTAGGGCCAAAGGGCCTGTTTCCTGTGCTGCGCTGTTCTTTGTTCTTTGATTAGCACCCTCGCTGAGATCGTGCAGTCAGGAACCGTCCTCTCAAGGGCGTAGAACCATAGAATCCCTACAGTGCTGAAGGAGGCCATTTGGCCCATTGAGCCTGCACCGACAACAATCCCACCCAGCCCCTATCCCCGTAACCCCACATATTTACCCTACTAATCCCCCTAACCCATACATTATGGGACACTAAGAGGCCATTTAGCATAGCCAATCGACCTAACCCGCACATCTTTGAACTGTGGGAGAAAACCCACGCAGGCACAGAGAACATTTGCAAACTCCAAACAGTCACCCGAGGCTGGAATTGAATCCGGGTCCCTGGCTCCGTGTGGTAGCAGTGCTAACCACTGGGTCACCATGCCGAGAATCTGCAGTCTCTGTCAGTGAAATTCAGCAACATTTCACCAGCTGTGCTTCAGTCACTGGAGTAACTCTGCTCAGGGCCATGAGGAGAGACAAAGGCATCCATAGGATGTACAAAGGGAATGCATAAGGATGGATGCATTGTTTTTATCTCTATAACCAGATGTTTTCTAACAGCACTACCGATCAAAACTTCTACCCCCATGAGTATTTCAAAAGAATTTCAAATGAATTTAAGGGTTCGATGGCAGAGTCAGTAAAAAGTCGTAGGTGGCACAAAGGAAAACGTGATGATTGGAGGTCAGCTCCATGACATCACTGCAGGAGTTCCCCAGGGTAGTGTCCTAGGCCGAACCACCTTCAGCTGCTTCATCAGTGACCTTCCTTCCACCATAGGGTCTGAGGTGGGGATGTTCGCTGATGACTGCACAACGTTCAGTATCGTTCGCGACTCCACAGGGCAGCATGGTGGCACAGCGCTGTTGCCTCACAACACTAGGGGCCCAGGTTCAATCTCAACCTTGAATCACTGTCTGTGTGGAGCTTGCACATTCTCCCCGTGTCTGCGTGAGTTTTCTCCAGGTGCTCCAGTTTCCTCCCACAGTCCAAAGACGTGCAGGTTAGGTTGACAGGCCGTGCTAAATTGACTCTAGTATCAGTGGGATTAGCAGGGTAAATATGTGGGATTACGGGAATAGGGCGTGGGTGGGATTGTGGTTGGTGCACATGATTCCTCAGATACTGAAGCAGTCGATGTCCAAATGCAGCAAGATCTGGACAATTTCCAGGCTTGGGCTGACAAGGGGCAAAAAATGTTTGCGTCACACAATGCAGATAATGACCATCTCCAACAAGAGAGGATCTAACTATCACCCTTTGATATTCAGTGGCATTACCATCACTGAATTCTCCACTATCAACACCCTGGCAGTTACCATTGACCAGAATCTGGACTGGACTAGTCATGTAAAAACTGTGGCTATAAGAGCTGCTCAGAGACTGGGAATCCTGTGATGAGTAATTCACCCCCTGGCTCCCCAGAGCCTATCCACCATCTACAAGGCACAAGCTATGAGTGTAAAGGAATTCTCTTCTCTCGTTTGGATGTGTGCAACTCCGACAACACTCAGGAAACTTGACACCATACAGCTCGATTGCCAGTCTCCCCACAAACGCTCAATCCCTCCATCACTGACAAACAATGGCATGTACCATCTACAAGATGCACTGCAGGAATTCACCAAGGTTCCTGAGACAGCACCTTCCAAATCCATGACCACTATCATCTAGAAGGACAAAAGCAACAAATATCTGGGAACATCACCACCTAGAGGTTCCCTTCCAAGTCATTTGCCGTCATGATTTGGAAATATGTTGCCATTCCTTCACTATCGCTGGGTCAAAATCTTGGATTGGATTGGATTTGATTTGATTTATCATTGTCACATGTGAAAAGTATTGTTTCTTGCGCACTATACAAAGCATACCATTCATACAGAAGAAAACGAGAGAGTGTAGAATGTAGTGTTACAGTCATAGCTAGGGTGTAGAGAAAGACCAACTTAATGCAAGGTAGGTCCATTCAAAAGTCTGACAGCAGCAGGGAAGAAGCTGAGTTCCCTCTGTAACAGCACTGTGGGTATTACTACATCACAGGGACCACAGCAGTTCATGGAGGCAACGCACCACCACATTCTGAAAGGCAAATGCTGGCCTAGTCAGCGATGCCCACACCCCACAAATGAATTGTAAAAAAAAATGTTGGGCAGCTACTGGAAATAAAACAATGTGCATTCTTATCATGCTTTAAAGTAGCAAAATGAGTCGAAGCAGGAATGTTGAAAAGTATGGGGAGAGTGCAGAAGGAGGGAGGTTACACCACCATCCCAGCGCAGGATATTGATAATTTATATTATTGTACTGTACAGAAAGCTCATAATAGGAACAAGTGAGCCATCATGTCTAATGGTCAGCTACCTTTCTCCTTATTCGAAAGCTCCTCACTGGGGTAATTAGCTTCCGTTCAACGAGGTTCCAAACACACAAAAAAAAACCCTTTCCCAACAAAAGCTCGATCCAAATGTCAATTGTTACCAAATATTGATTAATTCTTAAAGGAGCACTGGAAGCAATGTTCGACAAACTGCTTTTTCATTTGTTTGCAAAAGTAAAGCAGCCTGAAAATGCAATGCTGTTTTGTTTGCTTTGGTTTTAATGGTGAAAAAGCAACAATTTTCTTGGCTCTTTTCTCCTTATCCCCCATGTGACAGCCACCAAAAGTCATGAAGGAGCAGTGCTCTGAAAGCTTGTGAATTCAAACAAGGCTTTTGGACTTTAACCCGGTGCGTATTTTTATTCATTCATGGGACGTGGGCGTTGTTGGCTGGGTTAGTCTCCCGAGGGCAGTTGAGAATCAATCACATTGCTGTGGCTCTGGAATCACATGTAGGCCAGATCAGCTAAGGATGGCAGATTTCCTTCCCTAAAGAACATTAGTGAACCAGATGCTTCTTTCCGACAATCGACAATGGTTTCATGGTCATCTTAGTTCCAGATATTATTTAGTTGAATTCAAATTCTACCATCTGCTGTAGTTGGATTTGAAGCTGGGTCCCCAGAACATTAGCTGAGTTTCTGGATTAATAGTCGAACGATAATATCACTGGTGATATTATCATTGTATCGTCGTATAGTTGGGAGACTTCTTACTGTGCCAGCCCAGTCCAATGCCGACCCCTCCACCTCATGACCGAAAATAGTGCTGGTGAAGCACTTTTTCATGAAGGTAGTGTCCTCTTAGAGAGTTACAAAGGGCTGAGGACTGGGTGATGGAGAGAACTTCATTCAAAATATCTAAAATGTAAAATAGTATAGTACCACAAATATTGGGTCTAAAATATATGGAATATGAAAGATTGTGTTATTAATGAGATTTTGCAATATTATGGGAAATCAATAGATCTGGCTCTGAAATGAATTGAACCGTTGCGTTAACCCAACTGATAATATTCCCCCACAATTAATTTCACAGTTTAAGATGTATATTTTGGTGTACAAACCTCACTGTTCAAATACATGTTGTTTTAATGCAAAATACCCATCTTTTTTCCCAAAAGGAAGCAATATTCTGGACTACTGAACATAAAATTACAGTGCTAAAGATGAAAGGTCATTGAATGGACTGTGTTTCTTCCTCTATATGAGGTCTGGACCAATGATGTACAGTGGCTTCAGCCAAGCGTATGGAAAGTGGCAAGTATAATAAAAATATATCATTGTATTTCGGACACTGCGACCAAACCTAAGGTGATTCAAGGGAGTAGAAATACTGAGAGAGTTTATTCCTCAGGTTTAGGTCAATTAGCAGATGTTAGCTGCCACATAAATTTGCATTCTGATAAAATTTGTGCATTTGATATCTGTTTACAGCTTATTTTGTGTGAACTGTTGGTGTAGTTTTACACAGCGCTGGTACATTTTCTGCCTTGTGCCTCGGTGAAATATCTTCAGTTTCATCTGAAAATCTAAAATGAGCTATCAGTGAAGACACTGCAAGCTTGAATCTCTGGATTAAGAAGTATTGTATGAAATGTCATCTTGGTCTTCGTGGCACCTCTTACATGCCATTGTGCATCAAAATTCTGAGCATCCTGAACTTTGGTCCACTTTGTTATTAGGAAGGATGAATTAGGCTATTGCACCTTTTCCAGATAGAGCATAAAACACCAGAGTCTGTGCATGCAGAGATTTTCCGCTGTGATCTCTATGGGAAAGTGGTTCACGTGGGATGTCTTTGGCACCCTCTAAGAGCTTTTCTCAGGAGATCACTGAAGTCGTTGGACATCACAGTGGTTGGGCAGCAGGGTGGCACAGTGGTTAGTGCTGCTGCCTCACAGTGCCAGGGACCAGGATTCAATTCCAGCCTCGGCTGACTGTACGGAGTTTACACGTCCTCTGCGTGGGTTTCCTCTGAGTGCTCTGGTTTCCTCCCACAATCCAAAGTTGGCCATGCTAATATGCCCCTTAGTGTCAAGGGGATTAGCAGAATAAATAAGTGCAGTTACAGGGATGGGCCCTAGACAGGTTTGCTGTTGGTGCAGTCCACATGGGCCAAATGGCCTCCTTCTGCATTGTAGGCATTCTAAGATTCTATAATTAGATGTTCTGTCAAGTGAACACTCCATATTGCATGAAGCATGGATAGACATCTTGGCAGGTCATTCACACATAACCAAAAATTTACCAAATCAGCTTTTGGTTCTCAGACTCACTGCAATGGTGAAAAGACTGATCCAACCTTAAATCACAGCTTGATGACAGCACAGAAGGAGGCCATTTGACCCATTGTGCCTGTGCAGTCTCTTTGATAGAAATATTCAACTAACTCCTGCCCCTTCTCCTTGGCCCTGCAGAACGTCTACCTTCCAGTTACCTAATTCCCTTTTGACAGTCACAATTCAATCTGCTACTGCAAACATTTCAGTAAGAAGTCTCACAACATCAGGTTAAAGTCAAACAGGTTTATTTGGTTCACATTTGTGAACAGAACTCCCACTCACCTGATGAAGGGGCAGTGCTCCAAAAGCTAGTGGCTTGTGCCACCAAATAAACCTGTTGGACTTTAACCTGGTGTTGTGAGACATCTTACTGTGTTTACCCCAGTCCAACGCCAGCATCTCCACATCATGGCAAACATCTCAGTCAGTGCTTCCAAATCACAACAACTCACTGTGCTCAGAAACTGTCCTCACCCCTACTTCCTCCTCTCCCTGAATCCTGGATCTGTTGTCAATTACTGTGTCTTAAATCCATGCCCTTTGGTTACAAATTATCCTATCGGTGGAAGCAAGTTCTCATTTTCTCAATCGAAATTCTAAATGATTTTGAACATCTACATAAGAACATAAGAAATAGGAGCAGGAGTAGGCCATCTAGCCCTTCGAGCCTGCCCCACCATTCAATAAGATCATGGCTGAGGCTCAGTTCCACTTTCCCATAACCCTTAATTTCCTTGTCTGTCAAAAACCTATCTACCCGTGACTTAAATATCTATCTACCTGTGACTTAAATATATTTAGCGAGATAACCTCCACCACTTCAATGGGCAGAGAATTCCAGAGATTCACCACCCTTTGAGTGAAGAAGTTCCTCCTCAACTCCGATCTAAACTGCCCCCCCTTATCTTGAGGCTGTGCCCTCTAGTCCTGCTATCCTTTCTGAGCGGGAAGAATCTCTCTACCTCTACCCTATCTATCCCTTTCATTATCTTATACGTCTCTATAAGATCCCCCCCAAGCTTCTAAACTCCAACAAGTATAGACCCAGTCTATTTAGTCTATCTTCATAGTCCAATCCCCTCATCTCCGGTATCAGCCTAGTGAACCTCCTCTGCACTCCCTCCAAGGCCAAAATATCCTTGCGCAAGTGCGGCGAACAAAACTGCACACAGTACTCCAGCTGCGGCCTCACCAGTGCCCTGTACAGTTGCAGCAAGACCTCCCTGTTTTTATACTCTATCCCTCTCGCTATAAAGGCCCCTCTCCACTGGCCTTTGCTGCTCTAAGGAGAACAATGAGGTGGAGATACTGGCATTGGACTGGGGTGCACCAGTACGAAGAAGTCTTACAACACTGGCTTGAAGTCCAACAGGTTTATTTGGAATAACGAGCTTTCAGAGCACTGCTCCTTCATCAGGTGAGTGGAGGTAGATTCACAAACACAGCATATATATAAGCAAAGACACAATTGCAAGACAATTACAGATTGGAATGTGAACAATGGTCTGAATGCAAGTCTTTACAGGTACAAACAGTGTGCGTGGAGGGAGAGATAATCACAAGTCAAGGAGGTGTGAGTTATCTCAAGCAAGGACAGTTTGTAGGATTTTGCAAATCCAGGTAATATGGTGGGGGTTACAAGTAGTGTGACATGAGTCCAAGATCCTGGTTGAGGCCATCCTCGTGTGTGTGGAACTTGGCTGTCAGTTTCTGCTTGGTGAATCTGTGTTGTCGTGTGTCTTGAAGGTCGCCTTGGAGAACGCTTACCCTCAGATTGGAGGCTGAATATCCCTGACTGCTGAAGCGCTCCCCGATTGGAAGGGATCACTCCTGCTTGACGAGTGTTGCATGGTGTCCATTCTCCCATAGTCGTAGAGTCTGCATGGTCTCGCCAATGTACCATGCTTATGAAGATTCAGTTTTCCGAGGCACTGCACATAACTAATGCCCCATAACCCTCAGTGGGAGGCAGTGGTGGAGTGGTAATATCACTGGACTAGTAATCCATAGGCCCAGGGTAATATTCTGGGAACCCTGGTTCGAATCCCACCATTGCAGATGGTGAAATTTGAATTCAATAATAATAATCTGGAATTAAATATCTTATCATGACCATAAAGCTATTGTGGATTTTTCTGAAAACCCATTTGGTTCACTAGTGTCCTTTAGGGGAGGAAATCTGCCATCCTTACCCGGTCTAGCTTACATGTGGCTCCAGATCTACAGTAATGCGGCTGACTCTTAAATGCATTTAGAGATGAAAGCATGTCTGAATGTCAGGCTGGTTAGGTGATTGACCCAAACAAGCATCGGAGTATGGCAAATAGGGAAATTTCACAGTAACTTAATTGCAGTGTTAACGTAAGCCTTACTTGTGACTAATAAATAAACTTTAAACTTTAGGTGGGTAATATATGCTGGCTCAGCCAGGAATGCCCATACCCCATGAATGAATAAAAAAAGGTGAATCTCCTCTGTATCCTTCATTGAGATCCTTGCAATCCTTCCAAAAGTGTGAACAATGGAGTCCAATACTCCATTAGGGCCTGTTTAGTGTAACTATCTTGGTTTTATATTCTCCACCACCCACTTATAAAGCAAAATATCTTTCTTATAACACTCCTATCAACTTGTGCTGCCACATTCAAGTACAGACACCTTCAGTTCCCTCTTTTCCTGCTCCTACTTTAAAACTTTGCCTTTTAGTTTATGTTTCCTCACCTCAGTCTCCCTACCCAAAAATGCATCACTTCACACTTCTTTGCATTAAATGTCACCCGCCATGTGTCTTTCCATTTCACCAGTGTGTTCATCACCTTCTTCTGGGAAGTGAGTTTCAAATCAATTCATTCCTACTGTGGTTTGTCCCTGAAAAACTCCGAGATGTGTTTGTAGTCCCTTCCTGGGGACACACATTGACACAAATGCTAAAGGTAAGAGATCCTTTTGTTTTTGCTAGAAATATCAAAGTCATCCAACACAGCAACTGTATGCGGCAATTAACTGTGTTGCCAACTTGGATATTTTATGGTCATAGAATCCACATCATAGATCATAGAATCCCAGCAGTACAGAAGGGGCCATTCAGCCCATCAAGTCTGTACTAATCCCAATCCCATCTTTGACCTACTCCCATAACCCATACATTTACCCTGTTAATCCCCCTAATACTAGGGTCAACTTAGTGTAGCCAATCAACCTAACTAGGTTGATCAAAAATGACAGGCTCGGAATAATATTTAAACTTAGGGCATACTTTAATTCAACCCACCCCACAGAAGTTAGGCGGGTGGGCAGTAGAATCATAGGATCTCTATCGTGCAGGAAAAGGCCATTCAGCCCATTGAGCCTGCACCAATAACTTTTCCACCCTGGCCCTATCCCCGCAACCCATGTAGGTTTCAACCCGGATGTCATCTCTGGGCTTTGATTGCAGTTTTAACTCTGGAAATTCTCAGTGGATTTCCCCACCAGAAGAGGTTCCAAATGATTTTTAAAAAGTTCATCTTTTCTTGTGGAAGCAGAAGGAATAGGATTCCTCTGACGAATAGTGCGCTAACGAAGCATTGTCCAGACTCGAAATGTTGGCTCTATTCTCTCTCCACAGATGTTGCTGGGATTTTCCAGCACTTTCTGTTTTGGATTCCAGCATCTGCAACAATTTGCTTTTATATATAGCAATAGAATTGCATGGCTTTAACAAACATTTACGAATGATCCCATCTCTTTTGAAGAAGGGCAAAATGTAGATGATGGGGAGGGGTGCACGGTGGTGCAGTGGTTAGCACTGCTATCTCACAGCACCAGGGACCCATGTTCAATTCCCGCCTCAGGTAACTGTCTGTGTGGAGTTTGCACATTCTCCCCATGTCTGCGTGGGTTTCTTCCAGGTGCTCCGATTTCCTCCCACAGTCCAAAGATGTATGGGTTAGGTTGATGCTAAATTGTCCCTTGATGTCAGGGGGAATTAGGAGGGTGAATCTGTGAGGTCGTGAGGGTAGGTCAGGACCTGGGTGGGATTGTTGTGGGTGCAGGCTGGATGGACCAAATAGCTTCCTCCTGCACTGTAGGATTCTACGATTGAGGGAGGCAGAAGTAATGATGTGGATCGAGAAGTAACTCCTGGCAATGGTCTCGTTGGGAGGAGAGCAAGGCAGGGGCAGCTGAACTGAGCCGATAACATACAAGGGGGTTCGGTGGAGGTTGGCCCTGCCAAAGAGGTCACGGAGACTCTGGAGGGAAAATGTGACACATTTACATTCACTTTGCTGAGTGCAATTTCAATGATGTGACAAGTGCGAAAACCTGACTGTTAGGTACAGGTGTGAGTTATGCGAAAGATAGGCACAGATTCGGATGGGGTAGGCAACAATGACCAAGACTCAATATCCTTTCGAAAGCGGAAAAGCCCGAAAACTGTGTGCAGGATTCCAAATGAGAATGTGTCAATAATGTATAGAAGTTAAATAACTTGTCTCCACCTATTATGAAATGCTCTTGAGATAAATCCCAGTGCATGATTAGCTCCATTCATGACCACTTCACATTGAACACTCTCAGAGAACGTCCCACATCCCAAAGCCATCTTGCTGACAGCCAGCCTTTAATTGTGAATTCATTTCATGTGTAAATGTATAATAGCCGTACGGTTATAAACACCTCTGATGTGTAAATTTAAAAAAAAATCAATTTGTCATCCTTTAGCTGATTTCTGTCGGCTCGGACTCTTCCTTGTACAAATCACTGCATGTTGCTCGATCTCATATGTTCCCAAAGAATAAACGTCCCCCTGTCTCATGTATGAATCGAATGACAATGCTTTGAGTGACTTTCTAGCCGGCATTTCAATAGCTAGTAGTGGAAGCTTAGCTGCATTTCTCCCTCTCTCTCTTTCCCCCACTCTCAGCCTCAGCTATCCCCTATCTCCTGTTTATGTTGCCACTTCAAAAGGCGTGAATGTTAACAGAGAGGGAGAATGGGAGATTGATTGCAACTTGGATGTATGCAGCTAGTCTCTATCTGCCCAGTGTCTGTGTGTGTGTCTGTCTGTCTTTTTGTGTGTGTCTTTTTGTATGTATGTCTGTGTGTGTGTGTGTGTTTCTGTGTGTGTGTATGTCTGTATGTCTGTCTCTCTGTGTCTGTGTGCCTCTCCCTGCTCTCTCCCTGTCTGTGTCTGTCTCTATGTGTCAGTGTGCGTATGTGTGTACCTGTCTCCCTGTCTGTGTGTCTCTCTGTCTGTGTGTCTCTCTGTCTTCCTGTCAGTGTGTGCATGTATATGTGTGTCTCTCTCTGTCTGCCTCCCTGCCAGTGTGTGTATGTGTGTTTGTGTCTTGTCTTTGTCTGTGTGTGTCTGTCTCTCCCTCTGTCTGTCTCCCTATCGGTGTGTGTATGTGTATGTATGTCTCTATCTGACCCCCTGTCAGTTTGTGTCTCTCCGTCTGTCCCGTCAGTGTGTGTGCGTTTCTCTCTGTCCCCGTCAGTGTGTGTGTGTGTGTGTGTGTGTGTCTATCCCCCTGTCAGTGTGTGTGTGTGTGTGTGTGTGTCTGTCTGTCTGTCCCCTTATCAGTGTGTGTGTGTGTGTCTCTCTCTCTCTGTCTATCCCCCTATCAGTGTGTGTGTCTCTGTCTATCCCCTTGTCAGTGTGTATGTGTGTGTGTGTGTGTGCGTCTCTCTCTCTGTCTATCCCCCTATCAGTGTTTGTGTGCCTCTCTGTCTATCCCCCTGTCAGCCTGTGTGTGTGTGTCTCTCTGTCTATCCCTCTATCAGTGTGTGTGTCTCTCTCTCTCTGTCTATCCCCCTGTCAGTGTCTCTCTCTCTCTCTCTGTCTATCCCTCTATCAGTGTGTGTGTGTGTGTGTGTGTGTGTCTCTCTCTGCCTATCCCCCTGTCAGTGTGTGTGTCTCTCTCTCTCTGTCTATCCCCTTGTCAGTGTTTGTGTGTGTCTCTCTCTCTCTGTCTAACCCCCTATCAGTGTGTGTGTCTCTCACTCTGTCTATCCCCCTGTCAGTGTTTGTGTGTGTGTCTCTCTCTTTCTATCCCCCTAACAGTGTGTGTGTGTGTGTCTGCCTGTCCCCCGGTCAGTGTGTGTGTCTCTCTCTCTGTCTGTCTCCCTGTCAGTGTGTATGTCTCTCTGTCTGTCTATCCCCCTAACAGTGTGTGTGTGTCTCTCTCTCTGCCTGTACCCCGGTCAGTGTGTGTGTTTCTCTGTCTGTCTGTCTATCCCCCTGTCAGTGTCTCTCTCTCTCTCTCTGTGTATCCCCCTGTCAATGTGTGTGAGTCTCTCTCTGTCTATCCCCCTATCAGTGTATGTGTGTGTGTGTCTCTCTCTCTGCCTGTCTATCCCCTTGTCAGTGTCTCTCTCTCTCTGTCTCTGTTTGTCTATCCCTCTGTCAGTGTGTGTGTGTCTCTCTCTCTGTCTATCCCCCTATCAGTGTGTGTGTGTCTCTCTCTTCCTTTCTATCTCCCTGTCAGTGTGTGTGTGTGTGAGTCTCTCTGTCTATCCCCCTATCAGCGTGTATGTGTCTCTCTCTCTGTCTATCTCCCTGTCAGTCTCTCTCTCTCCCTCTCTCTTTGTCCATCCCTCTGTCAGTGTCTCTCTCTCTCTCTGTCTATCCCCCTATCAGTGTGTGTGTGTCTCTCTCTCTCTTTTGTCTATCCCCCTGTCAGTATCTCTCTCTCTCTGTTTGTCTATCCCTCTGTCAGTCTTTCTCTCTGCCTATCCCCCTGTCAGTATGTGTGTGTGTGGTGACTGGGAGTGAATGGCTCAGTCAGTTTCACTCTCAATGGCTCTGTGAAATTTCCCCCGGAGCTGGAGCAGAGCGCAGGCGCCAGGACCTGCCCCAAACATCTCAAGGTGTACTCATCGCTCGGTGAAGATGGCGACAATTTGAGGTTGGAAGGTTGAGGGGGAGTGGTGGTGCTGCTGGTGTGAAAAGGAGAGAGGGACGGAAGGAGAAAGGGAGAGAGAGAGAGAGAGAAGGAT
This sequence comes from Carcharhinus amblyrhynchos, assembly GCF_965287045.1. Classification (NCBI taxonomy): domain Eukaryota; kingdom Metazoa; phylum Chordata; class Chondrichthyes; order Carcharhiniformes; family Carcharhinidae; genus Carcharhinus; species Carcharhinus amblyrhynchos. The sequence continues at coordinate 131,842,046 of NC_137327.1, forward strand.
AGAGATAGAGAGTGGGAGGAGGAAGGAGGGGAGGTGGTGGTATAGAGAGAGAGAGAGAGAGAGACAGAGGGAAAAAAAAATAAAGCAACAGGGGTCAAGGCATGAAGATGAGATCCAGGAAACGGACAAGGACACCGGCGGAGGAGAGCAGGAGAAAAACAGCGATCGCGATCCATTGCTAAAGGATCCGTGCACCCAGTAGTGGGTGCGCTGGTTTATAACCAGGTAGCTGGCAATATGGAAAAGGGGAGGGGGAGATGGAGGATGTGTGTGTGTGTGTTGGGGGGGAGAATAAGATGTGTGTCTGTGTTGGGTGGGGGGGGGGGGTAGAGGACGTCTGTTGGGGGGGGCGGTGGTAAGAATAGAATGGATGTTTGTGTTTGGGGGATAGGAGATGTCTGTTTGTGTAGGGGAGTAGGGGATGTGTGTGTGGGGGGCAGTGTGTGTGTCTGTATGGAGGGGGGTAAGAGTAAGGATTGGGGTGTGGGTGGGGGGATGGGAGTGAGGGTAGGGGTGAGAGTAGGGGGTAGGGACATGGGCAAGGGGAGTGAGGGATGAAGGGAGAGGGTGATTGGGGATGAGGGTTGGGTAGGGGGCGTGTGGGGGTGAAGGTTGGGCATGTGTGTGGGTGACAGTAGGTTGGTGGGGGTGTGTGTGTGGGGGGGAGGGGGGAGGAGACTGTGGGTAGGGGGCGAGGCAGTGGGGAGGGGGGAGGCTGTGGGGAGGAGAGTGGGGAAGGGGGAGGATGAGGGAAGGGGGAGGAGAGGATTGGGGAGGGGGAGAGGCTAAGGGGCTGGGGAGGGGGAGGCTGTGGGAAGGAGGGGAGAGGCTGTGGGGGAGAGGAGGAGGTCGTGGGGAGGGGGAGAGGCTGTGGGGAGGAGGCTGTGGAGAGGGGGAAAGGCTAGGGGATGGGGGGGTAGGAGGAGGCTGTGGAGAGGGGGAAAGGCTAGGGGATGGGGGGGAGGAGGAGGCTGTGATGAGGGGGGAGGAGGCTGTGGGGAGGGGGAGAGACTGAGGGGGAGGCCGGGGGGGGGGAGGAGGGGGAGGCTGAGGGGGAGGGAGGAGAGGCTGGGAGGCTGGAGGAGTGGGGGGAGGCTGTGGGGAGGGGGAGAGACTGAGGGGGAGGCTGGGGGGAGGCAGGAAAGGCTAGGAGGTGGGGAGAGGAGGCTGTGGGGAGGGGGGAGAGGAGGCTGTGGGGAAAGGGAGGGGGCTGTGGGGAAAGGGGGGGGGGGCTGTGGGGGGGGGGTGGTTGTAGAGGAGAGGCTGTGTGCCTTTATTAATTTATTTATTATCTATTTATTTATTTAGTGATGTCTACCAAAAAAAAATAAACCAGAAAGCGAATCTCCCTCTCTGTGTGTTTTTGTTGTTTGTGTTTTGTCCAGATGGAGGGTACCAGCTCCTGCCAAGTGCTATGGATTATTTGTGAGCGGGCGATGGCGGGGCTTTTGAGCCCCTCTTTTGTAACTCTGCCCACAGCCCTGCCGCAGGAGTGACATTCGGGAGCCAGGGAGAAATTGGTAACGCCGCCCTTTCTCCCCCACCTCTTTCCCCCTCCAAAATATGATCAGGGGTGCTTGGATGTGTAATGCCGTCTTGAGAGTCTGTTTCGCACCCACAGCAAGCGAGAAACCCTGCTTCGATTCACAGAGGGCAGAGAAATGGCCAATGTCTTTAGCGTCCGTGCTGCTCTTCGCCCTGCTCCTGTCTGATTATTTCTGCTCGTGTGCCGGCACCAAGCTGCGGAGCGGCGAGGCAGCGGGCGGCAGCAGCCGGCTCTGGAACCAGCCCGCCGGGGCTCGCCACTTGGCCAGCGGGCAGAGCCAGGGCAAGGCTCGATGTGATCTCTCCCTCAGCAACCTGAGCGAACCCCTGGACGACCTGGAGACGGCCTGCCGCTTCCCCCAGGGGCTGGATTCCGCCTGCCTCTGGTCCTACTTCAGTCACCTGCGCCTCTCCTTCTGCCACTCTTACACCATTGCCGATCTTTTGCGGGAGTATGCCAACCCGAACGGGTTAAACTGCAGTTTGGATATGCGGATCAGCGATGATGGAGGGGCTATGTCTGTCTGCAGCGAATGCATCAGGGCTTACCAGATAGAAGACCAACATGCTCAGGAAAAATACGAGGAGTTCGAGGCTATGCTACACAAGTACTTGGAACGGGGATATTCTGTCCGGTCTTGCCCCAGCGACTGTATGGTAAGCTTAACAAGAGTTTGTCCATTCTCAATCCATAGTCAAACCTCTTGAGGTTGAATGGTACAGTCTGTGTGTGCGTCATTTACTAAAAGGTGATCAGAATGGGCTTTCCCTCCTTGGGAATATGTAAACACAAGGAAGGACACCCCCCCCGCGCCCCCCCCCCCCCACCTCCACCCTCTGGTTGAAGTGATATTCCACCCTCCCCTCCCCTCATACCCCAAGGTCAGCAAACAGTCAGAGGGAAGACAGCTGGAGGCTAGCTGACCACAGACCTGTGTGAAAAGTTTGGGGGCTTGGACCTGGTAACCAAGTCCATGGATTTCTAGACTTTCAGACCCTGGATGAGAGCAAGGAGGAGGCTTGACAGGTCATGATCCCAGTCAGGGTGGGGAGGGGTGAATGCCATATTTGGGATAAGAGGTGCTTGGCAAGTTCAGGAGAGCCATGGTCATTGGGGGGGGGGGGGGGGGGTGAAGTGGGGTGGGGGGGGACATGAGGGAAGCATGGAAGGTTACACCAGAAATGTGTGGGGTGGAGGGGTAAGGTTACCAGGGGGATCATTTATCAAGTGACAAGCAGTGGAAATGGAAGCCTTGGTATGAAGGGTATCATTGTGATTAATACTCAGCACCTCACCCAGTGACCAGGTATTGAACGTTTAAGCTCATGTTTTAACTTTTAACACGGTGCTTTAGCAATGCGTTGAAAAAAAAGCAAATGGATGCATGATGAGAAGTCTTGGGATAACTGCCTTGAGTATACCCCCCCTCACCCTTCGCACCATTGCCGGAGGTTCAGACTGTAGCCAGCAATTAAACAATGGAAAAGTGTATCGTTGTGACTGGGGTGGATGTACAGGCTGGGGAACTGGCTCTGATCATGTTGCTATGAAACTTTTTTTTTTCACACTGCGCCTGTTCTGACTTGTGATCTTATCTGTGTGAAATATGAAGTGTTGCATTGAGATGTTATAACAGAAATGGGTTCTAGAATTGAATAAACGAGAATTTGTTGGTTTTCATTGGAACACCCTTCCTACTTGAGGTCTAAGAATGTTGTCTTTTAAGGGCTCAGGTTACAGGGAGTAGATGGTTTTCAGATAGCTTTTAATCTGCTAAAGGTTTTTTTTATTAATTAAACCCTATCTCAGATATTATATGTCAAAAGACATGCACGCCACACAACGTAAAGACACAGAACAAGATGAAGTAGCCATAATGTCACCTGTATAGGGAAGTGTTGTTCTAGTAAATTCAAGATATGAATGTTTCCCCAAACAAGCCCAGAATAGGAAAGATTGTGTTTATTACAGAAAATAAGGTAAAAAAAATCTCCCAGACATGTTGATGGCCCATTATACTTCCAGGATTTGTATGTGATTGACAGACAGCTGGAGCATTGCTGTTGCAGACTAGAGACACCACTGAATCCAGTATGCAACAGCCATGCAATACACTCTCAACCATCTGCCATTCTGAAGGTGAAGTGTGCAAAACAGTACTCAATTTGTATTATAGCACGCCTCACGTGTTTGTTTATTGCTGCACTATCGTATTATTGTGCATTAAGATGGGGTTATAAAATTAAGCAAGCCTTCACTGGAAGGATTTTGGACTTTCAACATATCGCTGTTACCTTCCCAAATCGTCAAGTTGCGTTTCTGGACTTCTTGACTATGGAAATAAGACAAGCAGGAAAGACGTGATCCTGGATTTTGTTGACATCCTACAGGGCGGGCAGGTGTTGATTCCATATCCTGTAAAGTACAGGATTACACGGTGGGAAATCAGATTTGTAGGTCAAATGGCAATATGTTATGTAAATGAACAGTTGGGAGTTGACCTTGATGAGAAAAACCTCATGCAAATATCCTGTTTCTGCCAATAACACTGTTTGATAACATAGCCTGATATCAGAATATTAGAAGTAGATTGAATTTGAACCATGTTCCCTGACTAGGTAGCTGAGATGTTTGCTGGTACTCAGCTTTTCCTCACCCCTGTCTGAAGATGCCCAGTGGAGCAAAAAGTTGGCCAAAAATTAAGAAGGAACTGTGAAAAACTTCATGTAATGTCACAGGATTGATCAACCTGGGAGGTGGGGGATGGAAGGGCGGCGTAATAATCCAGCCTGTTGAAGTACTAACGCGTGGTCCCGTGATGTTCAATCCTCCAGCTTTGTTCATTTTTCCATCCGAGCTGCACCGACTTGCAGACCTGAAAAGGAAGTTTACAAATTCTCCCATGGGGAAAGAAAATTGGACTGGGATGTACTGCCTCTTGCTTCCCAAAGGAGGGATCAATGCATTACTGTAAATAGGTTGTCTTCAGACCTAATAGGTTGAAAGATGTGAAGTTACTAAATAAATGCTATAAAAAAAATTACACTTGAAACAGGATAAAACATTATAATTTGTGCATACGTTCACACTGAGTTGCTGGTCATGGGTAGAGAGGTGGACTGGTTGTGTTGGGGTGGCGGCGCGGGCTCGTTGGGCCGAAGGGCCTGTTTCCCGGACTGATTTTGTTCTTTGTTCTTGGTGCCCATTGTGCCTTGAGTTGTAAGTTTTGAGCTGAGGCTTTTCCACAGACTAAGGAACAAAGTAAGAACATAGGAATTAGGAGCGAGAGAAGGCGACTCAGCCCTTTGAGCCCACAACACCATTCTACATGATCATGGCTGATCTCCATCTCACCCTAACTCCAATTCCTTGCCTTTTCCCTATAGTCCTTTATCCCATTTATGATCAAATATTTATCTATCTTATTGAGAAGATCAATGACTCCACCCTGTTTTTATGAGTTTGCAAGCAGCTGCAAATTGTATCAGTGGTGTTCTCTCATCCTGGACTTAGCATGTGTCACATGTGGGAAGACAAAGTGATTTAATAAGTGGGGGAGGGGGGAATAATTTGAGAATATTGGAGGGCCAAAGTATCTCCACCCTGTCTATGATTGAACACATTCTTCTTCCATGAGGCTGAATTCCCAAATTCAACCACGTTGCTTATGGGGACACAAAGTGTTCCTTACTTCCTCAAGGAAAATCAGATGGAGCCTCATACTTGGGTCAGTTGTTCACAGTTCCCAGCAGCCATTCAGAATGACAATGACAGAGGCACGTGAGCTACGATGCCAGCACACGTCTTGTGCATAGACTTGAGACATAACATAATGAGAAAGATACTATAGCCTTCAAGTGGCACACCAAGACCACCAAGGTTATTTCAGATAGCATTATTATCTGGCTTTGTTCACCTGGGAGAGGAAAACTTCACAGTTTTTGGTTTTGTGAAGAGATCTGATAACATTGATCTGGGTACACTTTTCAGCATGCCTGAATTCACATTGCAGAGAATAAAATTTAAAAGTGAGAGATTAGGAGCAACAAAGGGGAGAGGTGAACAATATTAATGGGTTCAAAAGTCAATAAGATAGTTTTCAAAGAGGAAGCATTGATGAACATACTGAGAAATACTTTGGGGTTTTAAAGAAGCTGTCAGAACCATTCTCCCCTCCCCAGATGACTGAGACTTGAGTCTAGCTTTGCTGATAGTTTATCCCCCAGATCAGTTCCCCGTCAGGTGAAAAGTATTCTGTCCAACATTGCTTCATTATTAACTGAACTTATTAACCCAATTTTCTTTTAATTTTTTGGCAATATGAAGAATTTGTCTAGTTCATTTCTCCCTATTCCCAATTTGGTACTGGAAACTTCAATCAGAGCATCTCTAAATTGTTGTAGAAATAATCTCATATCTCTTTGAGAGCAGTTTGCAATATGCATTTGCATGCAGCTATCAGATTTAGTCTCCAGCTACATCTCAGACTTTGCCACAGTTTTCTGACTGAATCTCCTTCAATTGCTTCCAAGTCCTTCGATGGCCAGAGAAGTGGTCAGAAGAAAGTTTGGAGCGGGAAGGGAGCAATGTTTGGGCCAGTAGTGATACCAGCGGTGAAATCCAGGTCAGGAAAGAGCCACAACCTGCAGTGGAATTTGGAACCATTGAGAGTGACAGGGAACAAGTTTGCAACTGCAGGCAGTTAAAATGGAACCTGAAACCAGTGAACAGAACCATGGACACTACCATGGCGCTTGCATAAAATAATAACTAGAAAACATTATTTTTGATAGACTGTCATTGGTTTAGTCACAGCAATCACAGATGCCTGTATGTACATGCTCCTGGGATCAGATTGATTACTGGTTTTGGGATATGAAGGGATCGATTGAAAGGACAGTGGTCTCAGGGAACTGGAATGGCTGTAATGGAAGGTAACCTGCAATAATGTAATTATTACAGTCCCAAAGCTAAATGAAGATGGCAAGTGAGTGAATAGATCCCGGAAATGAGTTACAGGCTGGAAGCTAATGAAGGGATTTAGATAGTTTATAAATAGGCAAATGGATATTGAGAATAACTAGAGACACTAATTTAATTAAGAGACACAAATGATGTCTAAGGCTGATTGGGTTGCTAGCTGTCTGATTGTTGATGCTGTCTTGATTTCACCCCACGGATTTAATCTTGTATATTTCTGGCAGTGATTGTCATTAAATTCTTAAGTGTTTCGATTCAGCTGCAGGTCCACATTTTGCTGTCGAGGTGGGTTACCAACTAGGGCATCTGGGCCACGAGAACAGCTATTGTGAGTTTAGTGAGAAATGGTTTTCCGTGAGTTGACAGGAAATTACACTGATGATTATCACATCATTATTCAAATATTTTGCAATTAAGGGTCATCATGGGTTTCACTGGCTGACGTAATTTCAGAGCTGTGCTGGAAAATTATATTTCTAATCACATCTATATTGATTATTAGAAATGATGAATAATATTTAGTACGTGACATCACTAAGTTGGCTGGATATCACATTTGCACATTTTTGTACCCTTTGAATATGGGTTTTATACCCATTCAAATGGTAAAAGAATAAAATATCAGTTCTCTTTTTCAAAAACACCCGTGAAGTGAAAATCATTTCGTTTATATTTTAATCGTGAACACAGTTATCCAATAAAATTCAATTGCGGACTCAAATGTGTATAAATCTTTTGCTACCGTGTAAAAATGCACCCCAAACTCTCTCTTCCTGGATAAGTGTATGTGTTATTATCCTTCAAATGTCCTGATTTTGAGTTGCTTTATTGTCACATGTATTGGGATACAGTGAAAAGTATTGTTTCTTGCATGCTACACAGACAAAGCATACAGTAACGTGGAGAAGGAAAGGAGAGAGTGCAGAATGTAGTGTTACAGTCATAGCTAAGGTGTAGAGAAAGATCAACTAAATGCGAGGTGGGTCCATTCAAAGGTCTGATGGCAGCAGGGAAGAAGCTGTTTTTGAATCAGTTGGTACGTATCTTTAGACTTTTGTATCTTTTTTCCTAGTGGAAGAGAGTATGCCCGGGGTGCAGGGGGTTCTTGATTATGCTGGTACCTTTCATTTATTCCAAAATTCCGTTGACTGTATCCTGAGGTGCACCCAAGCCCTGTTTATCCATTTCTCCCGTGTTCACAGACTGACTTAGTCTCAGCTGGCAGCGCTTCCGGTTAAAAATCTTCATCCCTGTGACCTTAGCTCACTCCCCCACCGCCCTGCGCAACCCCCAACCTTATCTCTTGCCCTAAGCTCTGGAATATCCCCTGCATAGCTCTGTTTTGCAACATTTCTTTGCAATGTTATAGGCATTCAATAAAATAATAATCGAACTGAGATGAGGAGGAATTTCTTCAGTCAAAGAATGGTGAATCCTCTGAAGGTTGTGGAGGGCGGGTCATTGAGTCTATCTAAGAAAGAGATAGATAGGTTAAAACAAAATACTGCAGATGCTGAAATCTGAAGCAAAAACAGAAAAATGCTGGAAAATCTCAGCAGGTCCGACAACCTCTGTGAAGAGAGAATAGAGCAAAGTTTCGAGTCTAGAAGACCATTCAGCAGAGCTGCTCTGACGAAGGGTCATCCAGACTCGAAAAGTTGACTCTACTCTCTCTCCACAGATGCTGTCAAATCTGCTGAGATTTTCCAGCATTTTTCAGAGATAAATAGGTTCTTGACTAGTAAGGGGATCAAAGGTTATATAGAAACGTGAGAGAATGGGGTTGAGAAACTTATTAGTCATAATTGGAGGAGACTCGATGGGCCAAATAGCCTAATTCTGCTCCTGTATCATATGATCTTATGATCTAATATTGTTGTAGCTATGGGTATATTTTCCAGCTAATTATATGTAAAGATTTTGTTTTCAGTTTTCAATTAACTCTGAAGAAGATATGAATAACTGAAATGGTACATTACAATATGTATTCATATTGCTGCCCATTTGACCTGGCCAAATTTATTCTTCTAATCAGCAATTGGGCCATTCTGAAAATTTGAAAGATGATATATAATTGCAAGTTTGCTCTTTTGTCTATCTACACTCTTGTGGGTATTCATATTCTAGACAGTATGTGCCCAATACTAGCAGTTGACAATACTATTCAATGCTGAATAATTACAATGTGCAACATTGTACTATGACCAATAATGATGGTGTACAGCTCTATAATATGTTTGTCTTGTGTGGTATTATGAAAAAAATCAATTGTTAATTATTTGATGCCCTGCCAATTAAAATTCACAATGAATTATAGTAAAATTAATTGACGGTGTGTTAAACTATTATGATTTAAAATAGGTAGTATCAGATCATGAATAACATTTTCGTGCACTTGTGCAATGTCCAACCCAAGTGCCTGATTCTTCTACAAGCAGCATTGTTTTTCATTGCAGGTTTGGTAAGAATTGCTCTATTTCTTCAAAGGGTCTAACTGTATGATGTTAATAAGGATTCCAATTTTAATTAAGTCAACTTCACTCACATTCACTCGTTCCCTCAATCCTTTAGTGTCAATTTGGGATGCACTGCTGAGGCTTTACATGGCCCTGGTGGGACCACATTTATAATATTGCGAGCAATTTTGGGTCTCATACCTAAGGAAGGATGTGTTGGCCTTGGAGAGGATCCAGAGGAGGTTTACAAGAATGATCCTAGGAATGAAAAGCATGAGGAACGTTTGAGGATTCGGAGTCTGTACTTGATCGAGTTTAGAAGGATCAGGGAGGATCTCATTGGGACTTAAAGAATAATGAAAGGCCTGGATGGAGTGGATATGGGGAAGATGTTTGCATTAGTAGGAGTGACTAGGATCTGAGGGCACAGCTTCAGAGTCAAGGAACGGCCCTTTAGAACTGAGATGAGAAAGAATTTCTTCAGCCAGAGGGTGACGAACCTATTGAATTTATTGCCACAGAAAGCTGCGGAGGCCAGGTCATTGAGTGAATTTAAGACAGAGATAAGTTATTGATTGGTAAGGGGTACTCGGGTTACGGGAAGAAAGCAGGAGAATATGATTGAGAAACTTACATGATGGAATGGCGGAGCAGACTTGATGCACCTATATCTTGTGGTCTCAGCACAAATTTTCCTTGGTTAAAGAGGAAGATCAGGTCGGTCACTTTCCGATGGGCTTTTGACACACATTGTGCGTCCCAAGAATGTCGGATACTTAGGTGGGGAACAATGAAGTCACTTCCTGCCATGGCAAGGCACAACAGATTGGCGCTCGCATCTGCTAAGGGCTGGTTTACTTGCAAGCTTAAGGCAATTAGATGTTAACAGGCGAAGTGAAACCATACTGGGGGAGAATGCCAGTTTTTGTGTGCTAGATAACAAAAAAAGCTAAAGGACTGAAGAAAAATTTTGCAAGCCTAGATAGGCTGGTAGAATGGGCAGACAGGTGGCAGTTGAAGTTTAATACGGAGAAATGCAAGATGATGCATTTTAGCAGAAGCAATATAGACTTAATGGCATAGTTCTAAAAAGTGTACAGGGATAGAGGGACCTGGATTTTGTGTGCCTAGATTTTTGAGAGGAATTAGCAAAGTAACCAAGTTCTTCAACTTCGTGAGTGGAGTGTTGAGTGCAAAAACAGGGAGTTTACGCTGAATGTTACAAAGCTCTGGCTAAGGCCACAATGAGAGTATTGTGTCCAGTTCTAATTGGTAAACTGTAGAATGGATGCGAGGGTCCTTGAGAGGCTGCAGACAAGATTCCAGGAATGACGGAAGTTAGCTACAAGATAAGGTTGGAGAAGCAGGAAAAGTGTTCCTCCTGAGCAAAGGGAGACTTGTTAGAGGTGTGAAAGATTAGGATAAGTTTAGAAAAGTGAGGCGAAGAAAAGGATTTCCATCAGCTGATGTTGCTAATGTTCGGGGACACAAGATGCAAAAGGCGCAGGGTCAATGTGAGGAAGCAGGGTTTAAATGCAGCGGGCAGTAATAACTTGGAGGTTTTTAGCGACAAGAATGGTGGAAGATGCGACGATAAATTATTTCTTTGATTTGATTTATTATTGTCACATGTATAAGTGTTATGCAGTGAAAAGTATTGTTCCTTGTGCACTACACTGACAAAGCATGACATTCATAGAGAAGGAAAGGAGAGGGTGCAGAATGTAGTGTTATAATCATAGCTAGGGTAGAGAAAGATCAACTTAGTTCAAGGTGAGTCCATTTGAAAGTCTGACGGCAACAGCTAAGAAGTTGTTCTTGAGTCCGTTGGTATGTGACCTCAGACCTTTATATCTTTTTTCTGATGGAAGAAGGTGGAAGAGAGAATGTCCGGGGTGTGTGGAGTCCTTAATTATGCTAGCTGCTTTTCCGAGGTAGTGGGAAGTTTAGACAGAGTCAGTGGATGGAAGGCTGATTTGCCTGATGGATTGGGCTACATTCATGACCTTTTGTAGTTTCTTGCGGTCTTGGGCAAACCAGGAGCCATACCAAGCTATGAAACAACCAGAAAGAATGCTTTCTATGGTGCATCTGTAAACGTTGGTGAGAGTTATAGCTGACGTGCTAAATTTTCTTCGTGTTCTGAGAGAATAGAGGCATTGGTGGGTTTTCTTAACTACAGTGTTAGCATGGGAAGGACTAGGACAGGTTGTTGGCGATCTGGACACCTAAAAGCTTGAAGCTGTTAACCATTTCTACTTCATCCTCATTGATGTAGACAGTGACATGTTCTCCACTACGCTTCCTGAAGTCGATGGCTATTTCCTTCGTTTTGTTGACATTAAGGGAGAGATTATAGTTGCCGCACCAGTCCTCCAGATTCTCTACCTCATTCCTGTACTCTGTCTCGTCAAGAGGAAATTGAATGGCCACGTGAGGGGAATAAACTTACAGAGCTTCAGGAATAGAACACAGGATTGATTAGGTTGCTCTGCAGAAAGCCAGTATGGACCAGATGGGCTGAGTGGCCTCCTTCCACATCATTATCACTCCTATGGGTGGAAGTTTACAGCCCCTCCCAACAGCTGGATCTTCCAGGCCCACCAAAGTCAATAGATTTTTGAACGACTCGCTGGATTTTCCCGATCCTGCATCAGAAGCACGGACAAGTTAGTCCGAAAGGCTTGTTTCCATGCTGTAAACCTCTACGACTCTAACTGCTGCGACGGGGCTGTAAAATTCTGCCCTGTATAGCTCCGAAAGCTACAGTAATAATGTTCTCTTTTAACAGGGCACTAACAATGTTTTTGCAGCCATTTGGCTGACTCCACAAGCCAGTCTGAAAACGCAGTCTGAAATGGACACATTAGCAAAGCTGTCAAAGCCGGACAAATCCTAGGTGTCAAATTTTCAGTCACAAGCCATATCTTTAAAGTGTCAAATACATAAAAATAAACCAGCAAAAGGTGAGCCACAGGAGGTGACTGGCATATACTCATGGATTTTTCTTCTTTCCTCCTTCTTCATCATCCATTTTCTTCTGCATCCTTTCTTTTTGTATTTCCTTTTCCCTCCGCCCACGGCTCAGGTGGCTATGATTTTGCAAAATATTTCCTATTGGAGGACAAGAATTCACACTGAATGCAAAGCCATCGCAATAATTATCGGAGCGAAAAATGCCCTTCATTAAAACTTGTAGAAGCTACGGAAAGAGAAACTAACACTAGTTACGTTTCTTTTCATTCGAAGTGGACAGAAGAATTCAGATTTCGTACGTCACCTCTAGAATACGCAGTCCAGAATTAATTGTGTCTATCACTGTGCTCAGTTTTGGTCTCCTTGCTTGAGAAAGGATATACTGGCACTGGAGCGGGTGCAGAGGAGATTCACGGGGTTGATTCTGGAGTTGAGAGGGTGGGCTTACGAGGAGAAACTGAATAGACTGGGGCTATACTCACTGGATTTCAGAAGAATGAGGGGAGATCTTATAGGAAACATGTAAGATTGAGAAGCGAATAGATAAGATAGAGGCAGGGAACTTGTTTCCACTGGCGGGTGAAACTAGAACAAGGGGACATGGTTCAAAATAAGGGGAAGCAGATTTAGGACTGAGTTGAGGAGGAGCTTCTTCACACAAAGGGTTGTGAATCTGTGGAATTCCCTGCCCAGTGAAGCAGTTGAGGCCACCTCATTGAATGTTTTTAAGGCAAGGAAAGATATATTTTTGAACAGTAAAAGAACTAAGGGTTATGTTGAGTGGACGGGTAAGTGGAGCTGAGTCCACAAAAAGGTCAGCCATGATCTTATTGAGTGGCGGAGCAGGCTCAAGGGGCCAGATGGCCTACTCCTGCTCCTAGTTCTTATGTTATCTTATTAGATAGGTGGTTAGCACTGCTGCCAACACAGCGCCAGGGAACCGGGTTCTATTCCGGGCTTGGGTCACTGTTTGTGTGGAATTTGCACTTTCTCCCTGTGTCCGCATGGGTTTTGTCTGGGGGCTCCAGTTTCCCCCCCACAGTCCAAAATTGTGCAGGTTAAGTGGGTTGACCATGCTAAACTGCCCTTAGTGGCAGGGAGATTAGCAGGGTAAATACGTGGGGTTATGGGGATGGGACCTGCGTGGGATTGTGGTGAATGGAGACTCGATGGGCCAAACGGCCTCCTTCTGTACTATAGGGTTCTATGATTCTATTTCTGTCAGTGTCTTCCAGCACAGACCAGATCCTTCATTTGGCCTCCTCCTGCACTGTAAACCTCTGTGGTTAATGCTAAATTTAAATCCTGCTGTTAATAGCCTGGGCTCACACCATCCCTTCAACTTGTCTCTCTGGACCAGAAACAAGCCTTTGCTTGAATCTATCTGCTGGAACTGTCTCACGCTCCTCTTTTGGGAGGAGTCGGTCACCTGAAGAATTGCTAGCACTGATTCTGAGTGCGGACTGCCTTGCAACATTGCAGCAGCACTGCTCTGTAATTCTTGGGGAAAGATTGAAGGGGAACCGGGATAATGATGCACCGTGAAATATTGGCTTGAGTCAAGCATTGCACAGGGAGTTAGGAGGGAAACTTTTCCTCTGTATATCTGCTTGGGCAAGAGCTGTTGAATACTTTTCAACTTGTTGAGAGTTGGAGTTTGAGCTTGAATATAAAACTCATTATTTTACACTGTTGACTTGCCACAACAGATATTGAAGGTCTGTGTTTCCCTTTGTGTATTCTTTGTATTGCATTTTCTTCTTTTTTGATATGTTTATTGAAAATCATCTTATTTTACATAGCAAACAAACACAGATACAGATCCACACGTTGCTCACGTGTACATTCCAACACAACTGGGCTCAGGATTCCTCGTGGCCAGGGGACAAGCCCCTGGTACCCCACGCACCCACCCCGCCCAAGTCCCGTCTAATTGCACCGCTCATGACAGTAATAATATGAAAACAAAACGGCAGAGGAACGCAGCTGGAGAACCAACTGAGTGCCTATGCAGCCCAGGCTATACTCTAACGAATAGGGAACAGAAAGAGAGACAGTGAAGGAGGTAGAAGAAAGAGAGTGAGAGGGAAAAGAGAAAAGTTCTCATATTGCTCCCCACACCTCGGCACGGTGGGCGGGTGTACTCAAGTAAAGGGCTAGGGTGCATCCATGAATCAGGGGAGGTGGGGGTATTGTGGGAGCACTCGGGGTCCGGGGGGGATGGGGGGGTCAACGGTTATCTATTCGCCCGTCTCCCACTGCAGTGTCTCAACATGCGCTATAAATGGTTGCCAGGTCTTACAGAATCTAGCAGTGAACCCATGTAATGTGCACCTCGGCCTCTCCAGTTTAATGACATCTAACACTTCCTTCACCCACTGTGAGTGCATCGAGATGGGTGGGAGAGACCTGATTTCCACCTAAACAAGATTAGTCGTCTTGCTGGGAGTGTAGTGAAAGCTACAAAAGCCGCGTGGAATTTTGGCAGCGGTGGAGTTAAAGGCACGACCCCAAACAGGGCAGCCTGGGGGAATGCACTTATGTCCTGATCTAGTGTTGCTGCAATTGTCTCAAGTACCAACGTCCATTAGTTACACAGTGATTTTTTTTGTTTGTTTTTATTCCAATTCAATCAAATCAAGTCCAATTCAGAGTCTCAACAAGTTGGGACATCCCCGATCCAAGCTGACCAGACAGGGCTCTCACCTCCTGTCTTGGGCTTGATCTACGTGATCCAAGCTGATTGGAGTAGGCATAGCTCCTCCTCCAAGGCTTGATCTCATTTGCATCTTAGCAAATTGCTTCAAATGAAGCTAAAATGTAACCTAATGACTTCAACCAAGCACAGCATGTCAATACTACCCTTGATCTTAGCCAATGTGAAGGGGTTTACATTGAATCACACCCGGCTTGGCACATATTGAGGAAGAGTGTACTCGATGCAGCACCATGTCCCAACCCTCCTCCGAGAACTCCTCCTCCAGATCTCATTCCCATAAAGATTTAACCACTGATAGAGAGTTTTGTTGGGGTAGAATTTGAGAATAAAGGACAGAAATGATGCCATGCATAGTTAAAGAAGGCACTAAGAAGATGTCAATGGAACGTCAGAAATTGGGGGTTGGTCCCATGCACAGAGTCTCGAATTTGCAAATATCTGTAAAAGTGCGTTGCAGGTTGAGCAAACTTATCCATCGCCTGCTGGAATGACACAAACATGCCGTCCACGTATAAATCCCAGAACGTTCTGATCCTGTGCTCGACCCATACGTTGACGACACCATCCAAAACAGACGGGGAAAGAAATGGTTAGCCAATACTGGGGGGGCCAGTAATCAGGCCTCAAACCCAAAGTGGCAATGAAATTGCATCCAAATTCTAAGAGTTGACTTGACAAGTGCACTCCTAGCACACTGGGAGGAGGGAAAATTTACATGGGAACATATCAAGAAAGGAAAGACAGGGAAGACAGGAGAAGGATTCTAATTACAGCCAACAAGGAGTCTCCAGTTGCCACACTGTCTGCACTCAGCACACTACCACTCTCATATTGGCTGCCCAATAATAAAATAGAAAATTGGGCAGTCCCATACCCACCTCCCATTTAGGATTCCTGAAAGTCCACCTCATTGGCAGTAGTCTCTGAGCTATAGGAAGTTGAGTAAAAGTCCCTAAACAGTCCATTATTTGCTGTGGATCAGTAGGGACCCCATTCATTTGTAGTATTTGACATTTTAGGGGAAGACTGTCCTCTGCATTCTTAGGTTTTTCCTATTCCAGACAAAGCTTGAAATGAGCTGATTAAGTCTGTGAAAAAAGGATTTGAGGATGAGTACTGGGATGCACTGAAAGGGATATAAAAACTTAGGTTGTATCTTCATCTTCACTACATTGACACGGCCCGCTGATGAGAACGGGAGGATGGACCAATGTTTGAGATCCTGTTCTATCTGCCCCGTGTGTGGAGCAAAGTTAGCTCCAAACAGCCCACTAAATTTGCTCGTCACTTGCACTCCCAAGTAAGTAAACTGCCGTGTGACAATCTTGAAAGACAGGGTGTGGAGTGGGAGGCTACGACCTGTTGCATTTAAAGGAAGGCGCTCACTCTTATTCAAGTTAAGCTTGTACCCCGAAATACCAACCTCTCTAGCATAGAGACTTCGGGAGTCGGGTTGGATGGATCGCCCACACACAATAGGAGGTCGTCTGCATACAATGATACTCTCTGCTCGATTCCCTCCAGACCAACCCCAACCACTCATTTGCTGTTGTGAAAAGCCACAGCAACAGGTTCAATAGCAATGGCAAATAACAGAGCGGGGAGGGGACATCCTTGCCTAGTGCCCAGGGACAAAGGGGAAAAAGCTGAATGCTTTTGTTCGGACCAAGGCTAGAAGGGCGGCGTAGAGTATTTTGATCCAGGAGATGAGGTTTGGGCTGAACCCGAACCTCCCGAGAGCACAAAATAAATAATCCCATTCCACCCGATCAAATGCTTTTTCAGCAGCTAGCGAGATTAACATCTCTGGTAGCTTGGAGGTGGCAGGCGCGTAGAATATTGTGTCATAGAATCCCTGCAGTGCAGAAGGAGGCCATTTGGCCCATCAAGTCTGCAGCAACCACAGTGGCACCCAGGCCCTATTTCCATAATCCCATGTGTTTACCCTAGCTAGTCCGCCTGACACAAAGGGACAATTTAGCATGGCCAATGCACCTAACCCGCACGTCCTTCGGACTGTGGGAGGAAACCGGAGCATCCGAAGGAAATCCACGGAGACATAGAGAGAATGGGCAAATTCCACACAGTGACCCAAACCACTGCTGTGAGGCAGCAGTGCTAAGCACTGTGCCACCATGTACACATACTGCCGAATATTCGAGTACGTATGTCGATTTTTAATGAACCCAGTCTAGACAGGTGAGATGATAGAGGGCAGAATGCCCTCCAGGCAAATGGCCAGAATCTTCAAGATCAGATTGAGATCCACATTCGGCAATGAGATCGGTCTATAGGAGCTGCAGATTTCTGGAAATAGCGTGAAAATTTACATCCACTGTGCGGTCACCCATTCAAAAGTCCGCTCCACAAATTTCATCACCACCGCTGGATCCGTTGTGCTCGGTTCCATTATTGAGGGTGATCTTCAAGCAGGCTGGAAAGCCAAGCCCAAACCTGACCCCAGGACAGTCACGCAGAAGTTGTTTAACATCAGCGAAGGCCGCCCTTCTCCTTGACACCACCAGGGTAAAATCTGACAATATCAACAGCTTATTTTCCTGGTACCTCAGGGTGGTAGCCTGTGCTGCTTGCTGCAGGATTCTGTCTCGTGCTGAGGTGTAAGGTACTCACGCAATAGTGGGCTGAGAAGCTTCTCCCCGGTCTGGGCTTTGCCCGTAACACTCTGTGTGCGCGATCCAGAATCGGCTCATCCTCAACTTCCAGCACATTCTTCAATAGCCAGGCGACAAAGTCTGTGATATTTGGGCCCTTGATTCCCTCCGGGAAAGTCTATCAAACAGATGTCATTTTGCCTTTGGCGTCCTTCCATCTTATCACATTTTTCCCTTAGAGTCTTAACCTCCCATGTCAAATGAGTAACTTGGTTCTTCAGCTCGGAGGTAGTGTTTCCATTAAATTCCTTCGGGTCTTCAAACTCCTTCAAGTGGTTCTCATGGGTGACAGTGACAGCTTGGGAAGATTTAACAAACGATCCGAGCTCCTCTTTCAACTCATCCATCATCCTCCCTCAACTCGTCCATCTTGCCCTGCAACTCCGTGGCCCACCAGTCCAACTTGCTGTCCAATCTTTGCGTGGCTTCCATCAAAGCTTCCTCTGTCCTTTTGCTCAGTGTTCTCTGTTCAGGGATCCCACCAGGAGAGCGTGATGCCACCCCCCTCCCCCCACCCGCCCCTGTGACCCCCCTCTTCGATTTTAGTTTGCCTCCTGCTATTTTGCCAACGCCTGTGGGCTTACCCATTTCCTCCAGCCTGGAGCGTTATTCCTTGGTCCGTGTATCCAGCTGTCTCGCTGTTCGATCTACCAGATTTCTTACACGGATTGCTTTTCACCTTACTGCACCCTTAACTGGGGTGAACAAAAGCAGCAAAGGGTCCCCAGCCAAGCTGGAAGTTGCAACTCTTCTCCCTCACTTCAGTTCACCCTCGGTTGGGTGAAAAAGGAAACAGCGCAATATCCCCAGGTTGATCTGACAGTTGCAGTTTTTTTTTATCACTGGGAGTTCTTCCTTCCTTCCCCCCACCCCACCCGAAACCAATTCACACTTGACTGAGTGAAAAAACTATAAGATGGTTCCAAGCTGAACAGCAAGTCCCAACATGCCTCTCATAGAGCTTTGGCTGTGGAAAAAAAAACCAGAACAGAAGTAGAAATAGCAGCTTGCAATTTGCAGCAGGACCTCGGTGGCTCCCGCTTCCCACTTTAATTCACCCTTTCTTGGGTGGAACCAGACCAGAGGCTTTGCAGACAGAGCAGCAACCCACAGCCCCTTCCCCGCTGAGCGCCCACAGTAAATTCCAGCTGATAGGAAGCAATCTAAAAAAAAAATAACCCTTTGCAGCTGGACTTTCAAAGTTCTCTCTTTGCAACTTCACTCCAGGTATGATTAAAGCTTGGTTGATGCACATTAACCTCTCTCCAGACCTCAACAAACAGGCAGATTTCAAGACAGATCTTGCCAGCTGTGGATCATGCTTCGGCTCAAATCAGCGCCATCTTCGATTCCCCTGCAGAGGTTTTCAATTGATTATTTGGTAGGGATGGGGGGAGCGGCTCAATACACGTTGATTTTCAGTACGTTGTGCATTTGGAGTATCTCTTTTTTTTTAACTGGCAGACATTCAACTGAGTGCTTGCTCCTAAAACTGTCCTTTGTTTAGAAATCTAAATTGTCTCTCGTGCTTGTAGGTCAGTTTTCACCAGAATAAGATTTAAGATTTAAAAATGTGCGTTGCACCTCAGTCCCTATCTTTGCCACATCCATTTCATCCGTACTCACCCCTGTCAAATCACTGATGGACCACAAGACCTCAATATTAGACCTCAACACATACCAACCGACTCGGGAACAGCTTCTTCCCTGCTGCCACCAGACTTTTGAATGGTCCTAACACACATGAAGCTGATCTTTCTCTTCAGCCTCCCTATTACTGCAACACTATATTCTGCACTATCTTCTTTCCTTCTCCCCAATGCAATCTATGAAGAGTATGTTTTGTCTGTACATTGCGCAAGAAACAATGCTTTTCACTGTATCACAATGCATGTGACAATAATAAATTGAATCAATATTATGCGGAATGTCTTCCCTTTCTCACCTCATTCTGGCCAGATCTGTCCCTTACCAACTCTTTCACTGTATGTGGGCGACTTTCTCAGTCTATACCGGCAACAGGAAGCCTCGTCCATTAACAATAAGTATTGGTAAATGATCGGGGCATCCCACACAGAAAGGAAGTCCTACTCTCTGAGTCTGCAACACAGATTCATCTGAAGAATACCAGGACTTGGAGGGTGAAATATTGAAGGCAAGTTTCATAATCTAGGCTTAGACTGTTTTGGATAAAAGAGACTGATCAAGGTGCCTAAAATGTTAAAAGGATTCAACAGATGGATAGCAAGAAACAGCTTCTTTTGATGTGGAAATCAAAAAATGAGGGCACAGAAGCTTAAAATTCAGCTGGGAAACCCTTCTTCGATGATGCGTAGAAATCTGGAACACTCTCTCAGTCAGAAGGCCAAGTATGCAGAGACAATTGGGGTTCCAAGGCGAGATTGATACGTGTAATTCACCAGTGAATAAATTACTGTTTGTTACAATCCATGCTGTCAGTGCCTCAGGAACCCAACATATATCCAACACATTTTTTTAAACCAGGATTTCAAAGGATATTGAGCTAAATTGGAAGAATAGAGTTGAGGAGGATGGTTCATCCATGATCTAATTGAATGGGAGAGCAGAAATGTGGGGCTGAATGGCCTCTTGTTTTGTTACATAAGAACATAAGAAATAGGAGCAGGAGTAGGCCATCTAGCCCTTCGAGCCTGCCCCGCCATTCAATAAGATCATGGCTGATCTGAAGTGAATCAGTTCCACTTTCCCGCTTTCTCCCCATTAACCTTAATTCCTTTGTCTGTCAAAAACCTATCTACCCATGACTTAAATATATTCAGCAAGGTAACCTCCACCACTTCAATGGGCAGAGAATTCCAGAGATTCACCACCCTTTGAATGAAGGAGTTCCTCCTCAACTCCGATCTAAACTGCATCCCCCCCCCTCTTATTTTGAGGCTGTGTCCTCTAGTCCTGCTATCCTTTCTAAGTGTGAAGAATCTCTCTACCTCTACCCTATCTATCCCCTTCATTATCTTATATGTCTCTATAAGATCCCCCCTCAGCCTTCTAAACTCCAACGAGTACAGACCCAGTCTATTCAATCTCTCTTCATAGGCTAACGCCCTCATCTCCGGTATCAGCCTAGTGAACCTTCTCTGCACTCCCTCGAAGGCCAATATATCCCTCCGCAAGTGCGGCGAACAAAACTTCACACAGTACTCCAGCTGCAGCCTCACCAGTGCCCTGTACAGTTGCAGCAAGACCTCCATGCTTTTAGATTCTAACCCTCTCGCTATAAAGGCCAACATTCCTTTTTGTTCCCATATTGTGAGGGTTCTCACTATCAGTCAGCACTTAGCAAATTACACTCAGCATGTATTTCTGACCGATCCCTGTTATTGAAAAACAAACCTTGCATTTATATAGCATCTGTCGTGACCTCAGAATATACCAAAGTGCAGAGCAGACAATTGAGTACATTTGGGGCACAGTACCAGCCATAACTTAGGAAACGCAATAGTCAATTTGCAGACAGCAAAATCCCACAAACACCAAGGTGATGGTGAACAGATTAGCATTTCTTTTAGCGATGTTCATTGAGGGTTGAATATTGGTCAGATCGTCAGGATAACTCCTTTGCTCTTCTTAAATATAATGCCGTGGGATCTCTTACATCCACCTTAGAAGGCAGAATGTGCCTTGGTTGAATATTTCATTGCAAAGACAGTGCAGCATTCACACACACAGCTCCATCATGGGATTCATTAGTGTCTGGAGTTGGTCTCGACTTCGCAACTTTCACTGCAACTGTGGAGCCAAGGCCAACACTATTCGAATCCATCCTGCACATCAATGCGTTTCTGCATCTTTTTAACATTGACCCAAACTCTGCATCTCTCACTTGTATGAACGAAAATAATACAGTGAAAAGTTTACTTAGAAGTCGGACATTTATATATTGCTTTTCAGGATGTCCCTTAGTGCTTTCCAACCATTTAAGTAGTTTGAAGTGCAGTCACTGGTGTAGCGTAGGGAAAGCAATCATTTTGCACACTCAACAGAAAGGTTTGAGATAATTTTGTTTTGCTGGGTTGATTGAAGGGGAAAAAATCTGTCATGATTCCAGGGGGTATACCTCACCCCCTCTATTTTTCTAAATCGTGGCAAAGGATCTTTTGGTCCACCTCAGAGAGAAGGCAGGTCCTCATCTGAAACCATTGAACGCCTATAGTGCAGAAAGAGGCCATTCGGACCATCAAGCCTGCACTGACAACAATTCACCCAAGCTCTACCCCCACAATCCACATATTTACCCTGTTAATCCCCCTGACAATAATAGAACATAGAACAATACAGGCCCTTGATGTTGCACCGAACTGTGAAATCAATCTAAAGCCCATCTAACCTACGTTATTCCAATATCATCCATATGCTTACCCAATGACTATTTAAATGACCTTACTGTTGGCGAGTCCACTACTGTTGCAGGCAGGGCATTCCACGCCCTTACTACTCTGAAGGGGAAATTGAGCATAGCCCATTAACCTAGCCCAGCACATTTTTGGACCGCAGGAGGAAATCCACGCAGACACGGGGAGAACGTGCAAACTCCACACAGACAGTGACCTGAGGCTGGAATCGAACCCGGGTCCCTGATGCTGTGAGGCAGCAGTGCTAACCGCTGTGCCACCGTGCTGCACACTAAGGCAACATATTAAATAGTGCAGTACTCCAGTACTGGAGTGTCAGCCTGGATTTACACGCTCACGTCCCTGGAGTGGGACTTAAAACCTCTGACCTTTTGACACAGAAGGAAGAGTGCCACCAACCGAGCCGCAGCTGACACCTCTAATTTAATTTAATTTAATTTAATTCGCACTGCGACGCATAAGGAGGGAACACATAAATATATTAACGTGCTTTACTCAAGTACAGAAAAGGATATCCTTTTCCCAACAGAATAGCAGCTATGTGGAAGTGATTCCCATCAAAAGGAATTCATGCTGGGATAAGTATTTGGAATGGGACTGCAATTTATAGAGATAAGTACAGACCAAGATTACTGCATGGAACACAATGCCTGCTGCCCTGCTGTGGCCATGGAAGTGCCATCTGTGGAAAGCAACAGGCCAGGTTGAAGTATTAGAAGTGTAAATAGATAAAGTGGAATGCTGCTTCCCTGTCTTGCTGGAGACAGGAGAAAGATTTGCAGGGTTTTTTTTTGCACTGGACGACAATAACATTACTTGAGGGATGTCTTTTGGATGTGATGTTTAACCAAGTCTGTGCACAGTAACCAAGCTGGGTGGCGCAGCAGTTAGCATGGCAGCCTCGCAGCACTAGGGAGCCGGGTTCAATTCCAGCCTCGGATGACTGTCTGTGTAGCAGTTGCACTTTCTCCCCATGTCTGAGTGGGTTTTGTACAGGTGCTCCGATTTCCTTCCATGCTGCAAAGATGCGTGGGCTAGGTTGATTGGCCATGCTTAATTACTGCTTGGGGGATTAGCAGGGTAATTACATGGGTTACGAGGATAGGGCCTGGGTGGGATTGTTGTTGGTGCAGGCTTGATGGGCTGAATGGCCTCTTTCTGCACTGTAGACATTCTTTGATTCTTGGGTGATCATAAAAGACTCCCATCACACTATTTTGGAGCAGAACTGGGGATGGCCCTGAGGTCCTGGCCAACATTTATTGCTCCCTGGGTGTGTGTTCAAAAGATTGAGATTGGAAAATCTCGCTTTGTCTGAGAAATTTTACTTGCTCAACGCACCAAATCAAATCAAAAACAAAAGGCACTTGCATTTGTGTAGCACCTTTCATGACCCAACATCTCTCAAAAAAAAAACCCAGCTTATCACATTGTTGTGCCCAAATTGGCGATTGTGTTTCCAACATTACAACACTGACTACAAATTCAGGAGTACTTCGTTTGGAATGGCCTTAAGGTTGTGAAAAGCGCTACTAGAATGAAAGTTATTTTTCTTTCTTTATTCTACTTGGTGTGTTGAATGGTAAGGTTTATGGAGCAAACCATTATTCACAATCCTTTGCTTTCTTAAACACACTAAATGGCCAATAACCCATTTATTAACTTATGTTTGTCATGGGATCATAGAATCCCTACAGTGCAGAAGGAGGCCATTCAGCCTATCAAGTCTGCACTGAAAACATTTCCAGCCAGGCCCTATCCCCGTAACTCCACGTATTTACCCTGCTAATCCCCCTGGCACTAGGGTCAATTTAACATGGCCAATTAACCTAACCATCTTCGGATTGTGGAAGGAAATCAGAGCACCTGGAGGAAACCCACACAGACACGGGGAGAGTGTGCAGACTCCACACAAACAGTGACCCGAGGCTGGAATCGAGGCCCCTGATGCTATGAGACAGCAGCATATTTATCTATTGTACGTAAAATATCTGAACTATTGTTGTGACATTGTGCTCACCTCAAAAAGGGCACACATGCCGTGTTCCCCACATACTCGGCATTCTTCGGGTCTCGCTGTGCTAATTAAAGAATAAAGTGGGCACAAATATCTGTAGAAGATCATGAACCCTAGGAGTGAGGTTTACATTTACATTATAGGGTACGTCTTGTGATGATCTATCCCAACATTGAAATCTATTGTTCAGAAAAAAGCCCCTGGGTGTCCAAGTTTCCAGTCAGCGGTTTGAACCATTTCAACAATGCTGGTTGGTCAATCTGCCTGTTATATATTCCATCGAACAAGGAGTTCTCACAGCATGAATCTTTCATCGAAATACATCCTCCTAAGCCATGCCTGGGGACATCTGCCTCATCAGGTATTCTGCAGTGTGCACATGTATCAGGGAATTGACAGCTGCTATGTTTGTAAGTGGCAAAACACGTTCATTGCTTTTCTGGTACAAAGGAGACATCAAGTGGGCAGGACCAGCCACTTTCACCAGTTGGCAGGACTTCACCAAGTACAAAGAGTCACCTGTGGTACCCATGTCTATCAGGCCCATTTAGTGTCAACCCCTTGGCTTTCAGGAAAAGGGAGGGTTTGTGCTTAGGCATGTTCAGGTGGTATCTGACCGCAGAAACTTCACCTTGCATCTCAATGACTGCCACCTGGGGAAGAGCCATGGTGCTTTATCATTCCATTGTTGCAGCATTATTTGAAGGGTGGATAGTTCTGAGGAGGAAAGGGACTATTCTCTGTGTCCATGACTACAGTCTGGAGAGAAAGAAGGATTAGGCTTTTGAATTGGATATTCAACCATGATTGCGATGAATAGCGGAGCAGACTTGATGACCAAATGGCCTCCTCCTGCTCCTATCATCTGTTTCTATGTATCTATGTCTCCATCGGTGCAGCACTTCACAGCACTTTACCCCGGATACCTCCACAGCTGTAGAGTCCTTCTTAACTTCAAGAAGATGGTGAAAGTTTGGTCAACGAGGTCAATTTTAAGGAGTGTCTTCAGGAAGAAAGCATTGTAAAGAGGCAGAAGTTTAGGGACGGAATTTCAGAGCTAAAGGCGAAGGCTGCTGAAGGCACGGCCATCAATATCATAAAATCCCTCCAGTGCAGAAGGAGGTCATTTGGCTCATTGTCTATACGGACTCTCTTACAGAGCACCCTCCCCAGGCCCTATCCCCATAACCTCACATATTTACCCGCTAATTCCCCTAACCTATATATAGTAGGACACGAAGGGACAATCTAGCTTGGCCAATTCACATCTTTGGACTGGGGAAGAAACTAGAGCACCCGAAGAAAACCCACGCAGACACAGGGAGAACGTGAGAACTCCACTAAACAGTCACCCAAGGCTGGAATTGAACCTGGATCCCTGGAGCTGAGAGGCAACAGTGCTGACCACTGAGCCACCTTGCCGTCCCTAGTGGAGCAATTTTAATTGGGGGTGTTCAAGAATAGGAGCCAGAGATGGTGCAGCACAGATGTCTCAGAAGGATGTGGGCCTGAGGGGAGATCCAGAGAAAGAGGTGGGAGTGGCCTTGAAAGGGATTGAAAACAGGGATTTTAAAATTGAGGTAATATTTCACCAGGAACCAGTGTGGGTCATGGGAATGGGTGAAGAGGACTTGGCTCAACTTGTACACAGGCAGCAGAGCTTTGGATGATACCATGGTTAGGGAGGGTAGAATGTGGAAGGCCAGCCAAAAGTGCATTGGAATAATCGAGACCAGCGACAACAAAGGGAAAAGTATGGTTGACAAGCACAGATGAGCAGATACATGGGTTGAATTGGTGATTGTTATGGAGATGGAAGTAGGCGGTTTGTGGCAATAGTGCAGATGTGTGGCTGGAAGCTTATTTCAGCGATGTGGTATAAACCAAGGGCATGGAACAGGGCGGCACGGTGTCACAGTGGTTAGCACTGCTACCTCACAGCACCAGGGACCTGTGTTCAATTCCGGCCTCAGATGAATGTCCATGTGGAGTTTGCACATTCTCCCCATGTCTGCGTGGGTTTTCTCCGGGTGCTCCAGTTTCCTCCCAGAGTCCAAAGATGTGCAGGTTAGCTTGATTGTCCATGTAAGTCTCTAGTGTCAGGAGAATTAGGAGGGGAAATATGTGGGGTTACGGGAATGAGTCCAGGGTGGGATTGTTGTCAGCACAGGCTCGATGGGATAAATGACCTCCTTCTGCACTGTAGATTCCATGATAATGTAAGTTGATGATAACTGTCTGATTCAGCCTCAGACAGATGCCAGTTAGGCGGACGGAGCTGGAGTGGAGCTTGTCATGGAGCCTCTGGTCTTCCCAATGTGAATGGAAGGATATTTCTGCTCATGTTGTATTGGATCTCGAACACAGAGTCTGACAATTGGGTGGAAAGGTCAAGAGAGGTGATCATCGTGGGACGGTGAGGTGCCGTCAACATACTTCCAGAAACTGTCACCGTATTTGTGGGATAATGGGACTGAGAGGCTGCATGTGGATGGGAAACAGGAAGGTGCCAAGGAGCTTCGGAGGGAGCGGAATAAGAACAGGAAAAGGAGGCTATTTTCTGGCTGTGATTAGATGGTTACGAATGATTGCAGGTGGGAGCAGCTGGATGATAGCGAGATGTGTCAGAGGAGGATGGTGTGATCAGCTGTCAAAGGCTGCTGACAGGTTGAGAAGGGCAAGGAGACTTCACCCCCTTTGCAATCAGATAGAAAGAAATTGGTTGACTGCATTAACTTGGTTGGCAAAATCCTTTTGTCCAGCTGGAACTTGTGCTTTTATTGGAAGGTGGTTTGAACCCCAGAGAGAGTCCCCCGTTGATACACTTCCAGTAGCAGATCCTCCAACTCCCAAGCAGCAGTGACACTGAACAATTATGTTTCTCGTCACCCGCAGTGTTTCACTAATTTCAGCTATGGCTTAATTAGTAGTGCTCTTGCCTCTGTGTTGCAGCATTGTGAGTTCAAGTCCTATTCTAAGACTTAGAAACATAGAAGATAGGAGTAGGAGGAGGCCATTCAGCCCTTCAAGCCTGCTCAGCCATTCATCACAATCATGGCTGATCATCCAACTCAATAGCCTAACCTTGCTTTCTCCCCCATAACCTTTGATCCCATTCTCCCCAAGTGCTATATCCAGCCATCTCTTGAATACAGTCAAGTTTTGGCACCATCTACCTCCTGTGGTAATGAATTCCACAGGCTCACCACTCTTTGGGTGAAAAAATGCCTCCTCACCTCAGTCCTAAGTGGTCTCCCCTGAATCCTCAGACTGTGACCTCTGGGTTTGGACTCCCCCACCATCGGGAACATCCTTCCTGCATCTGCCCTGTCTAGCCCTGTTGGAATTTTCCAAGTCTCTATGAGATTCCCCCCCTCATTTGTCTGAACTCCAGCGAAAACAAAACTTGAATAGAAAAATTAAAAAGCTAACAGTATTGAAGAAGTGCTCGCTATTGGATGTATCATTTTTGCATGAAAGGTTAAGCATTGCCCTTTTTCTTACCCACTAATTTTGAAGGGTCAGTGCTTATCTCTCAATTTGCAATGCAAAAATAGATGACCCAGCCATTCGTTATCAGTTTGCTGTTTGTGGGAGCTTGCTGTGCGTAAACTGACCACTGCATTTCACACATGACAACAGTGACCGCACCTCAGGGGCATTTCATTGGTCGAGAAGCACTTTGGAACACCACGAAAGGCACTACACAAATGCAGGCCTTTCCCCTGTGGATCTTTTTGTCTGGTAGCATTTTGCCTACGCTGGGTTTTGCATCCCTCAACCACGTTCCCCCTCGTGCCAGCTTTCCCCGTGGCCCATGACTTATTCAAAAACAAAAAGGAATGTGGGTTTGCGAGGCGAAATCCGTCACATCTTGTCCCCGTTGCTATGGGTACAGATGCACGCCTGCCCATTGGGCCAGTTTTGTCTGCTGGACAAAAATCAGGATGAGAAGCGTTGAATGAATTCTGCAGTGTCTATTATTCCCTGACAGGATCAGTATCGGGTGTGATTTCCTGTAGCAGACGACACTACCCCTTTAAGTGAATGATTGGTGGCTCTGTGCAAAATGTTTGGAGAGCCGCAGTGATAAAATTACGTAATGAGAAGTGGCCCTAATGTATGCTGTTTTGCAGGGCAGCAGAAGAACCGTAGCCACATGTTACACAGCCTGGCTGCGTGAATGTAAGCAGAAAATCCAACACCGTACCATAAAAATGAATAAATAAGAGTAGAATTGCAAGATGCCCGGTGCACAGGAACATTAATGATATTTTAGCATCTGTAAACATTGCGTGTCACACGATGTGACATCTGTACGACGGCAGACCTCACTGGGTGTAAATGGGCTTGTGTGCGTTTGCAGCCCACTTTGGAAATCTGCAATACAGCAGCATGCCCAGGAACAACTTAAATTATGTACCGTTTACAAATAGAATATGAACATTTGCTGTTGATTTTGGAATATTTTTGATAAATTATTTTTGTGTTATTTGAAGGGAGGATGAGCGAAACCCAGCACCTTATCTTTTCTGCATTCATGCCTCGTTTTTCACTTTAAGCTGATTATTACTGTGAACTGAATCCATTACCATTTGATTTTTGTTTGTGCCTATTGGTCAGATGCTGCCTTCCAGACGAAACTGATTAATATCGCCATCGGCCTCACAGGATAGACTGAAAAATGATGCACGTTTAAGGCCTACCCTGTCAGGCTCCTTATGTCTCTCTTTCAGCTGTCTTTCTTTCTGTCTCCCTCTTCACAAACGTCTGTCTCCTTCTCTCTCTGCTTAACCGCCCCCCCCCAATTTCTTGAACCCCTAACATAAGTACTTCATCTGTGGATGTGGGTGTCACTTAATAAGCTCACAAGACTTAGGAGCAGAATTAGGCCATTTGGGGGCCCATCGAGTCTACTCCGCCATTCAATCATGGCTGATATGCTCCGCATCCCCATTTTCCTGCCTTCTCCCCTAAACCCTTCAACCTGTTATCAATTAAAAATCTGTCTAACTCCTCCTTAAATTTACTCTGCCCCAGCATCCACTGCACTTTTGGATAGCGAACCCCATCAAATTACAACTCTTTGGGAGAATTGTTTCTCCTCAACTCTGTTTTAAATTTACTACCCCTTATCCTGACATTGTGACCTCTCATCTTAGAATGTCCCACGAGAGGAAGCATCTGTTCCACATCCACTTTATCCAGACCTTTTGATCTCCCCTCATTCTTCTGAATTCCAGAGAATATAGGCCTAAACTGTTCAGTCTCTCTTCATATAACAAACCCCTCATCCCTGGAATCAATCTGGTGAACCTCCTCTGAACTGCCTCCAACTCCACTGCATCTTTTCTCAAATAAGGGGACCAAAACTAGGCACTTCTTTGGACTGGTTCCTCTGTTGATTCATACCTTCTCCTCCTTCACGCCTTCTCGCGCGGCACTTCTTACTCTTTGGTTTTGCATTTTCATTCTCACTTCCTTCTGCAAAAACCATTTCCCTCCCGTAATCCACTTCCCGTCCCCTCAACATGGCCACAAGGAGGGACTGCAGTCAGGAACTGGGCACAGGCTACAGAGGGAAAAAGCATGCAGCTTGAGGAGGAGTGGATCAGAGTAGTCTTGGAAGGGCCTTCTCCTGGGAATTAGAGCTGATGGTACCAGCATCAAGGTGAACTTGTTTAACACCTGCGTGTGCACAGGTGGAGTGTGCAACAGGCCCTCAGAGTTCACATGTCAAAGGGCTAGCGCTTAATATAAAAAAGGATAGCAAGAGTTTTTATAAATATATAAAAAGGAAGAGGCTGGCTAGGGTGAATGTTGGTCCTTTAGAGGATGAGAAAGGGGACCAAGTGGCAGGGGATGGGGATATGGCTAAGGTATTGAATAACTTTTTTGTTTCTGTCTTCACGGAGGAGGACGTGAATAATTTGCCGGGTGTTAGCGATGGAAAGGTGGTAGGACTGGAGGGTCTTAATGACATTACTGTTACTAGAGAGGCGGTGCTCGACAGACTGGAGGGGCTGATTGTGGACAAGTCCCCAGGACCGGATGGAATGCATCCGAGGGTTCTGAAAGAAATGGCGGAGGTGATAGTGGATGCCTTGGTGGTTATTTTCCAGACGTCGCTGGATTCCGGGGAAGTGCTGGATGATTGGAAAACGGCTAATATTACGCCGTTGTTTAAGAAGGGTGCCAGGCAAAAGGCGGGGAATTATAGGCCGGTTAGTTTAACGTCTGTGGCAGGTAAAATGTTAGAATCTGTCATTAAGGAGGAAATTGCGAGGCATCTTGAAGGGAATTGCTTGATAGAGCAGACGCAGCACGGTTTCATTAAAGGGAAGTTGTGTCTGACAAATTTACTGGAGTTCTATGAGGATGTGTCTAGGGCGGTGGATAGAGGAGAGCCGGTGGATGTGGTCTTTCTAGATTTTCAGAAGGCGTTTGACAAAGTACCTCACAAGAGGTTATTGCAGAAGGTCGAGGGACATGGAGTTGGGGGTAGGGTGTTAGCGTGGATAGAGGATTGGTTGTCAAATAGGAGGCAGAGAGTGGGGGTCAACGGGTGCTATTCGGATTGGCGGATGGTGACTAGTGGAGTGCCCCAGGGGCCGGTGCTGGGGCCTCAGCTTTTTACCATTTATATAGATGATCTGGAGGAGGGAACCGAGTGTAGGGTGTCGAAATTTGCTGATGACACCAAGATTGGGGGAACGGCAAATTGTGCGGAGGGTGTGGAGAGTCTGCAGAAGGATCTAGATAGGCTGGGCGAATGGGCCAGGAAATGGCAAATGGAATTTAATGTTGGCAAGTGTGAGGCGGTCCACTTTGGTAGGAAGAATGGTAGGAAGGACTATTACTTACGGGGCGAAAAACTGCAGCAGGCGACGGTGCAGAGGGACCTCGGGGTCCTTGTGCATGAGTCGCAAAAACCCAGCTTGCAGGTGCAGCAGGTGGTCAGGAAGGCGAATGGGATGCTGGCCTTCATAGCGAGGGGGATTGAATATAAAAGTAGGGAGGTCTTGCTGCAGCTGTATAGGGCATTGGTGAGGCCGCAGCTGGAGTACTGTGTGCAGTTTTGGGTGCCGCACCTGCGCAAAGATAATTTGGCCTTGGAGGGAGTGCAGAGGAGGTTTACTAGGCTGATACCGGAGTTGAGGGGGTTGAGCTATGAGGAGAGGCTGAATAAACTAGGCTTGTGCTCGTTGGAGTTTAGAAGAATGAGGGGAGATCTCATTGAGACGTATAAGATGATGAATGGGATGGATAGGATAGAGGTGGAGAGACTCTTCCTGCTCAAAAAAGACAGTAGGACTAGGGGACACAGCCTCAAGATAAAAGGGGGGTGGTTTAGAACGGAGTTGAGGAGGAACTTCTTCACTCAAAGGGTGGTGAATCTCTGGAATTCTCTGCCCGTTGAAGTGGTGGAGGCTGCCTCGCTAAATATTTTTAAGACGCGGGTTGATGGGTTTTTGATAAGAGAGGGGATTAAGGGTTATGGGGAGAGGGCGGGAAAGTGGAACTGAGCAGCGACAGATCAGCCATGATCTTATTGAATGGCGGGGCAGGCTCGAGGGGCTAGATGGCCTACTCCTGCTCCTATTTCTTATGTTCTTATGTTCTTATGAAACCATGTTAGTTCCTGACAGGTATATTCCTGCTGTGTCAGCATGGTGGCACGGTGGTTAGCACTGCTGCCTCACAGCACTGCGGACACGGGTTCAATTCCCGGCTTGGGTCACTGACTGTGTAGAGCTGGCACATTCTCCCCGTGCCTGCATGGGTTTCCTCCAGGTGCACTGGTTTCCTCCCACAGTCCAAAGATGTGCTCGTTAGGTGTATTGGCCAGACAAAAAAAAATTCTCCTTCAGTGTACCCAAACAGGCGCCAGAGCGTGTTGACTAGGAGATTTTCATAGTAACTTCATTGCAGTGTTAATGTGAGCCTACTTGTGACGAATAAATAAACTGTTAACTTTTATGTAGTTTCGTAACTGTTAGGAGTGTCATATTAGAGGTACAAATGTCAAGTGGTAGTAGGCGAGGTGCATGTTATTTCTTTACATCATCATTTAATGTTCAATTATTATCCTCGTGAGCAATTCACAGAACTTTACTTATTTGGTTTTTATTTATCTTTCAAAAATACTTCCCACAGATAAGAGTGTTGTGATTTTATTTACCATTTTAAATCTACATCTTTTCATGTGTATCTTTTTTTGATATCTAGACCCTCAACTGGGTGGCATGGCAGTACGGTAGCACAGTGGTTAGCACTGCCAGGGACCCGAGTTCGAATCTCGGCTTGGGTCACTCTCTGTGCGGAGTCTGCGCGTTCTCCCCGTGTCTGCGTGGGTTTCTTCCGGGTGCTCCGGTTTCCTCCCACAGTCCAAAAGACATGCTGGCCATACTAAATTCTCGTTTAGTGTACCCGAACAGGCTCTGGAATGTGGCGACTGGGGGATTTTTACTGCAACTACTTTGCAATGTTAATGAAAGCCTACTTGTGACACTAATAAATAAACTATGCTCTGTTGGTAGCATGCTTTGGCAAAAGTTTCCCTAAAAGTGATGAAGGGAGGGGAAAATTGGAGTGATCCACACTAGTCTGTCAAGCAGACCACACCGCAATCATCCCACACTTAGTCATTTTCAGGGAGAGTAGTGAGGTGCTCACCGGTTCTGGGAGGGGCAGGGCCTAAATATACTGGTAAGCCTGGCTGCAAGGCGATCGGTCACCATTTTGAAAGGGCAGCCCATTCTCACAGTGCATTGGAAGACCCCCTCCCTCTGCCCAAAATGAATGGTGGAGTAGGCTTGAAGGGCCAAATGGTCTACTCCTGCTTCCATCTTCTATGTTTCAAAGTGTCTGGAATAGGACAATTTTATTGTCCCGTAGCAAATAGTGGAAAATCATGAATGAATGACTTTTCTCCAAAGCTTTCTTTGCATTTGCTATGGTCCATTGATTCTTTACAGTGTACAGTGGGTCAATGGGACAGCAAGTGGAATGGAAGTGCTACAGCTTGGGGGAGGGAGAAGTGATGGTGTGGGTCAGTAGAGAGGTGTAGCTTGTCATGTCAGGCAAGAGGGGAGGGAGGCAAGGGTGGAAGGGCATCATTTGGCGTAAGGACCACAATTGATCATTATGGGTGGGAGTGGCATGGATGGGACACGGGGAGTGCTTGGGGGTGTGGAGGGGTGAGGGCTGGAGGCAGCTGCTCTTTTTATTTCAACTGGGATCATGTCCCACAAAACCAAGGTGGGCATTTTAAACACCCACTTGTGTATCCAGCGGCCCCAATGTCTGCTTCTGAAACTTTGCCTGGGTCAGCTGGCACAACTCCTGCCCTCACACCACCCCCGAAATGCTGGGCTAAGAGGTTTAAATGGTGAGGACGGACTACGCAAATTTGTCTTCCATTCCCTTGCATGTAAGGTCTGGTGGAGGATCTCTTCAATTGCTGAAAGGTTTATCCCTTATCCTCAAACTACGACCCCTAGTTAAAGTTCAAAGTTCATTTATTAGTGTCACATGTAGGCTTACATTAACACTGCAATGAAGTTACTGTGAAAATCACCGAAATGGAAATGAAAAAACAATGTCCTCCGGTGGGAAAATTAGGCGCAAGGGGTCAAAAGGTGTTGAAGATTATGAGGGGAATGGAGAGGGAGTAGCAGTTGAATGATCAGTTACGAGGGTCACAAATTAAAAGTGAGGGGTGGGAGTTTTAAGGAGGATTTGAGGAACAACTTGTTGACTCAGAAGGTGGTGTCGGCCTGGAATGCGCTGCCTGGGAGGGTGGTGGAGGCGGGTTGCCTCACATCCTCTAAAAAGTTCCTGGATGAGCACTTGGCATGCCATAATATTCAAGGTTATGGGCCAAGTGCTGGCAAATTGGATTAGGTGGGCAGGTCAGGGCCTTTGATGCATCGGTGCAGACTCGATGGGCCAAAGGGCCTCCTCTGCACTGTGACTCTGTGATTCTACGAGAAGCATACAAGTAGAGCTCGGCTGTTGAAGAGTGAAATCAGGAGATGCCATTTGACACAGAGGGGACCCTCAGAGCACTGAACGACCTACACTGATCCCAAAACTTTAAGAGTACAATAAAATTAAGATATGCAGTGAAGTGAAAAATACAAATGCATTCCCCTTGTATGGTTGTCCTTTGGAGGGAGCAGAGACTGAGTTGTCTTAGTAAAGAGCACAAAAGGGTTTCCATTGAGACCAGCCACTAATTTGTGTTTTGCACCAAAGATGTTGTGAATGGAAATGCGAACGGACATGCCCGGTACAGTCATGTGAGATTCCCTCCGCGAGCACGTTTTTATGTTGAAGGGTGCAATAATAGCGTGGCTCACTTTCGAGGGAAGACGAGGCTGTGTAGCCGAGCTAGCTGACAGACCGTTGAGCTGAGTGCTGCTCCTCCCTTACCTGATGCCCCAGGCTTCCACCAGATTCAGCTTTGTCAAGGTTGCATCTCCCGCTGATCACACCTGCTGCATGTGCCAATCATTATTCAAATAACAGGCAAAGAGACTGACCTAGGATAAATACCTCTTCAGCTGGGCACAGTTCCTTTCTCGATGGCATGAAATTTGGAATGAGTCACCGCAGAATAATTCCATGTCATGGTGTTTGATGTTCCTTCTGGAAACGTTGATGTAAAAGACTCTCTTTTTGCAACTCAGTTCTTACTCTAACATTCAAATTGGTGACACAGTGGTTAGTGCTGCTGCCTCTTGGTGCCAGGAAGCTGGGTTCAATTCCCCCTTCAGGTCACTGTGCAGAATCTGCATGTTCTCCCCATGTCTGTATGGGTTTCCTTTGGGTGCTCCGGTTTCCTTCCACAGTCCAAAGATGTGCAGGATAAGTGGATTGGCCATGCTAAATTGACTCTTAAGTGTCCTTAGGCTGATTGGTGCAACAAATTGTTCCTAAATTAGTCTTCGCTCAATCTTCCCCAATAGGCATAGACAAAGGTCATAGGTAGAGGAGGGCACTCACAATGTTAAAATGGTGGCGCGGGCTCGTTGGGCCGAAGGGCCTGTTTCCCGTGTTGTTCTTTGTTCTTTGTCTCATGATGTGTGGGTTCGGGGGGATTAGCGGGGATATATGTGGGGTTTCGGGGATAGGGCGGGGGGAAGAGGGCCTGGGTAAGATATGCTGTTAAACAGTCAGTGCAGACTCAATGGGCCTGTAGAGATTCTATGAGTATAAATAACACTGATCTCCTTTGCTTTAACCTTGACTTACCATGAAAGCATGAGGCTCAGGTGGAGACCATTTGGCTCATTGTATTGGCTGGTGAAAGAACGATCCAGTTTCTCTCACTCTTTTTGCATCGCTCTATAACATTTGCCTTTCAATTATTTATCCAATTCTCTTTTTAAATATACTGTTGAATGTGCTTCCTCACAACCATTCAGGCACTGCATTCCACACCATAACAACTCACCACAGAAGAACAGTTCTTGTTTGTCCTCTGATTCTTTTGCTAATAACCGTAACCAATGTCTTCTGGTTACCCTCATTCCAATGGCAAGAGTTCCTCATGATTTACTCCAGTAAGACCCCTATAGGTTTGAACACCTATTGTGCCATTCAGTGTGCACTCTCCAAAAACAGATCAGAATATGCCTTTGTGTATGACATGTTCCAAGATCTCCAATCAGTCTGAATCTATTCGAGTAAAAACTAAGATACGGTGTGGATGCTAGAAATCTACCATGAACATTGGAAACTGCTGAATAAACTCAACAGTTCTGGCAGCATCTGTGGAGAGAGAAACAAAATTGAATCATTTGGACACAAAACTTTAACCCTGAGTCGGATTCTCCGATCGCTCCCGCAGGTGGGATTTTCCAGGCCTGCTGCAGATTTGGCTGAGCATCAAATTCTCCGTTCTCGCTGGAGGGATAAAAAGCCGGAGAGTTCTAGCTTCTTGTTTCCTCATAGAATCCTACAGTGCAAAAGGAAGCCATTCAGCCCATCGAGTCTGCACCAACCACAATCCCACCCGATAACCCTATGCATTTACCCTAGCTCGACCCCCTGACACTAAGGGGTAATTTGGCATGGCCAAGCCACCTAACCCACACATCTTTAGACTGTGGGAGAAAACCAGTGGAAACCCACGCAACGAGATTGTGCAGACTCCACACAGACAGTGACCCAAGCCGGGAATTGAACCCGGATCCTTGGCACTGTGAGACAGCAGTGTTAA
The DNA here is from genome assembly GCF_965287045.1 of Carcharhinus amblyrhynchos. Taxonomy (NCBI): domain Eukaryota; kingdom Metazoa; phylum Chordata; class Chondrichthyes; order Carcharhiniformes; family Carcharhinidae; genus Carcharhinus; species Carcharhinus amblyrhynchos. The sequence continues at coordinate 131,878,035 of NC_137327.1, forward strand.
CCACTGTGCTACCTTGCCGCCCAGGTTCAGAGTGACTTGACTCTGTTTCTGTCTTCACAGATGCTGCCAGATGTGCTGAGTTTATCCAGCATTTTGTTTTTTTTTAATCTGAATCTATTCGAGCCCCTGGTTCAAGGTAAGTGAAAGAAAAAAATCCAAACAGCTTTAAATAGGCGATGGTAGAGTTTAGCATCTCAGTATATGTTTATGAGATTTTGAATTTTAGCAAAGTTTATAAAATGTGAATGAGAGGTGGACCATATGTGAAGCATAGGGCACTGTCTTACTGCCGGTTCAAGTCACACTCCCACTGCAACAAGGCCCTACAATTTCATGCCCAGCCAAGTCTCTGTTCACTGCAGCAGGAAGGGAAAATCCCGCTGGCATGAACAGTGATAACATTCCAGCCGCAGACTTTTAAGAGCTCTGCAGTATTAAGAAATCATATGAAATATCAGAATGAGACAGTACAAATTTAAAATATCTCTCAAGGCAATTAAGGTCAATCAGGAATGACTCCTCGCCAGGAAGGATAAAGGGCAGGGAAATAGTTTTAATGTTTTAGGTTTATGGCTTTCGTCAGGAAAACAGATTTCAGCGCTGCCGATGTACCTACGCCTACTGTGGTTCAAGAAGGTGGTTCAACACAATCTTCCCAAGATAAATTAGGGAATGGAATTAACACCCACACCTCAAGAATGAAATAAAAGACCTGAAACTTGAACTCTGTTTCTCTCTCTGGCAATACTGCTCCAGTGTTTTCTATTTTTGATTTGATTTGATTTATTATTGTCACATGTATTGGTATGCAGTCAAAAGCATTATTCCTTCCGTGCTATGCAGACAAAGCATATCATTCGTAGAGAAGGAAAGGAGAGGGTTCAGAATGTAGTGTTCACAGTTATAGCTAGGGTGCAAAAAAAAGATCAACTTAATATGAGCTAGGTCCATCCGGAAGTCTGACGGCAGCAGGGAAGAAGCTGTTCTTGATTCGGTTGGTACGTGATCTCAGACTTTTGTATCTTTCTCCCGACAGAAGAAGGTGGAAGAGAATAATGTCCAGGGCGTGTGGGATCTTTGATTATGCTGGCTGCTGTCCCGAGGCAGCGGGAAGGGTAGATAGAGTCAAAAGATGGAAGGGTGGTTTGCATGATGGATTGAGCTACATTCACAACCCTTTGTAGTTTTTGCAGTCTTGTTCACAGCAGGAGCCAGGAAATGAAACTTTCATTCCAGCAGCCACAGTATTATGTTTACGTATTAAGAAAATTGTTCTGTAATGAGAGGTTGGCGGGGAAGAGTGAGTTGATGTATTCTGGAAAGTAGGCCCTGTCACTATATTGTTTACATGAAGCTCTAGCCTGCATATAAGATTAACCACTGACTTCCAAAACCTGAAGAAAAGCTTTGAATCTGCTCAATTATTTCTCAAGCTTTGGATTTGTTTAATCCTGCCATCTTGACTCAAGACATGCCAAATGATTCTCACTCAACTATGCACTCCCAACATCACCGTTACGCTATTAAGTGGGACTTGGAATAGCTGCTTTCTAAGAGAACAGTGAAGTGTGTCTGTAACAATAGCCAGAGAATTATAGAACCTCTACAATGCAGAAGGAGGCCATTCAGCCCATCAAGTAGCTGAAAGAGCATCTTAACTACCCATCCCTGTAATCTCAGACATTTACCCTGCTAATCCCTCTAATCTATGCATCCTTGGACTCTAGGGACAATTTGGGTGGCACGGTGGCACAGCGGTTAACAATGCTGCCTCACAATGCCGGGGACCTGGGCTTGATTCCTGGCTTGGGTCACTGTCTGTGCAGAGTCTACAGTTTTCCCGTGTTTGTGTGGGTTTCCTCCTGGTGTCCTGGTTTCTTCCCACAGTCCACAAGTTGTGCAGGTTAGGTACATTAGCCATGCTAAATTCTCCCTCAGTGTACCTGAACAGGTGCTGGAGTGTGGCAACTGGGGGATTTTCACAGTAACTTCATTGCAATGTTAATGTAAACCTACTTGTGATGCTAATAAATAAATAAATTTAGCATGGCCAATCCACCTAACTCGCACATCTTTAGACTGTGGGAGGAAACTGGAACATCTGGAGGAAACTATACAGTCTTCCAAGGCTGGAATTGAGCCTGGGTTCCTGGTGCTGTGAGCCAGCAAAGCTAACCACTGTGCCGTCCCATTTGATGGTGAACTTGCCTCGTGCATGTCCCAAGCCCCATTTCCACCTTAACTTCCTCTTCACCTTCCTCTCTTATAAAGCCCTCATTCAAACCTAACTCTATAATCAAGCTTTTGACCAATCCCTCCTCATGTCACCTTCTGTGGCTCATTTTTATATGATTATTTCATTGGTGAAGGCCTTTGAGATTTTTTCTGTACTACAGATGCTGTATAATTACAAGTTGTTGTTGTTCTACATTTGACCTCCTGTTCAGCCACTGTTGTTAATGGGTGGTGAGTGTCTGCAGATCTGCCCTGGTGCTCCAAGTCCAATCTGAGAACAACTCAAGAAATAATTGAACCTTGCCAATGGGCAGTGTAGGCTCTTCGTGTATCAGGCTCTTGCTGCTCACATTGAAGAGTCCAGAGTCCCATCAGGCCTCCTTTGATAACAAAGGACTTGTACCAAAGAATACTGGAGTGCTTCAGACACCACTCATTCGCAGTGTTGGCAGTACTTAGTATTAAGCAGAAAATAAATCAAAATAAAAATCTTCCCAGACCTGCCATGGATTCATAAGTTCATAAGATACAGGAGCAGAATTAGGCCATTCGGCCCATCAGGTCTGCTCTGCCATTTAACTATGGCTGATGTGCTCTTTCTCCCCATTACCCTTCAACCCATTACCAGTTAAAAATCTGTCCAACTCCTCCTTAAATTTACTCATTGTCCCAGCATCCACTGCACTTTGAGGCAGAGAATTCCACAGATTCACAACCCTTTGGGAGAAGTAGTTTCTCCTCTGTTTTAAATTTGCTACCCCTTATCCTAAGACTATGATGTCTTATCCCAGAATGCCCCACAAGAGGAAGCATCCGCTTCACATCTACTTTGTCCAGACCTTTTATCATCTTGTATACCTCAAATGGATCTCTCCTCGTTCTTTTAAATTATTATTTCATGCCACATGTCTTTGTAGAGAAAGAAGTATACAAACACTTTCTTTCCATCACTTTGGCTTCCCTGAGACTCAGTTCCTAATCCTATGTAGTGGTCTTTTAATATTATTCATGCTGATGCCCACACCCAACAGTAGCCAATGCAGCACCTGCTCAACGGACAGGGATAGCAGGTAGTACAATGCAGCTTCTGAGCGGCATCAGTCAAATGTGTCCAAAGATGTTAGCGATTGTCAAACCCATCAGCGATTTGCCCACGGTGAAAACTCACAGCAGTGGAACTTTTGCTGTTTAAATTGCAAAGCCACTTTGGGATGGGTTATCTCAATGTTGGGTTTCTCACAAAGCTACCAACCTCCTTGTATCCATCCATTTGGATGGGCTTTGCCATGAGGGTAAGCAGTTTGACTTCAATGAAGAAAAAACAGTTGAGTGATTTTCAGACCTCTCCTACAGTCCAATTTTAGAAAGCAGTTAGTTCTGTCCATGCGTTTGTCTTGATCTCTCTAACCCTTTGTCTTGTTAAGTACTGTTTCTCACCCCTCAATCAATATGCCCCAGTACTGGTGCTGAGGCCTGTCATGATTTGCTGTTGCAATGCACCTTTGTTATAATTGGTCATGTGTGTGTGTGTGTTTGTCCATAACTAATGCCTGTGACAGCTGCAATCTCATTTGCCACGTGTAAGAGGTGTTCTTAAATCAGCAACATTCTGAAGTAGAGTAGTGGCATTAACAAATGTCAGAATGATAACAGAACAGCTCACATTTTAGATTATTTTCTGTCTCCCCAGACCTTTTAAGCAGGAAACTTTTTTTTCCCTTTTACCATCCCAGTTTTTGGGTGGTTTTGGGACCATGCCTCCAAAGTCCTATTGGAAATAGATCGGATTTGCACCCCAAAGTATTTTCTAGTGCATGACATCAGCAATGTGTGAAGTGCCCACCTCAAATATTAATTTGGTAGTGTGCCAAGCTGGTCACTTTCTGCAGCTACCCTGGCAATCATAACAAATGTGTCTCCCAAAGTGCCTGATGCATTGAATGCACATTTTAATGGACACCCAACATTGTAGATAGCAATACTTACCTGGCAGGGAAAAATCTATGATCAGGCAGGGGATCAGGTTTGCCCATTGCACTTGGGGTGTGCTGACATCTGAGTTGATTGTTTGCCCAGGCTAGGGTAGAGTAAAGGGTAAAGTAGCCAATGAGGTTAAACCGATGCTTTACCAAATGCAATTTTCAAAGCCAATATTTCAGCCTTTTGGCTAAGATGAAATGTTAGATCCAGCCCAGGAGGAGGTGTAATGCCTCATCCTGTCAACTTGGATCTTGTTTGATCCATAACAAGGTGAAGTGCAATGTCTTGTCTTGTCAGTTTAGATCTTGCTTGAATCTTGGGGCGGCATGGTAGCACAGTGGTTAGCACTGCTGCCTCACCGCGCCAGGGACCCGGGTTCAATTCCCGACTAAGGTCGCTGTCTATGCAGAATTTGCACGTTCTCCCCATGTCTGCATGAGTTTCGTCCGGGTGCTCCAGTTTCCTCCCACAGTCTGAAAGACACGCTGGTTAGTTGCATTGGCCGTGCTAAATTCTCCCTCAGTGTACCCAAACAGGTGCCGGAGTGTGAGACTGGGGGATTTTCACAGTGACTTCATTGTATTGTTAATGTAAGCCCACTTGTGACAAATAAATAAATAAAACTATTTCTCCCTCATGTGGAGACCAAATTGGATTTAATTTGAATTACTTTGTTTGATTAAAGTATGGAAGGGTACCAATAAAAATAAAAGCAATCAGAAGATTGTTGATAAGATACAGAGAAGTCAAATGCATCTCTGACATTTTGTAACTACTTTTATTGTTTGTGGAGCTCTTTTTCCCTTCTTGATACTTTGCGCTGATTGATAGATATCAAAAAAATCTCCCAGCACTATCATTTCTATCAATCGGTTTCCCATTGGAGATCCCTGAACTGGTGTACCCAGAAGAAGGAAAGGATCTATGGACGGGTGCCAAATATATGAGGTTACAGGATAAATGCTCCTTGATTGCCTGCCCCTGTTTACCATATATGCAAACATGTTGTCACTTCGACAGATGTAGTGTCCATGGGGGTCCTCTTCTCAAAGGAAGGTATCCTGCAGACTCTTGATAGATTACTGAAGTATACAAATGCTTGTTAACCTTAATATTGAATGTTTCCTCAAACATATTCCAATCGTTGCTTCACCCTACCAAGCTCTGTAACCTTCGTCAGCCCTCCTTTGCTCCTGTCCCACAATCTGTTCCCTTATTCTTGTCTCTTCTTCCTCCCTTCCTCCCAGCGCTGGAGGTTGTGTTCTCAGCTGTCTCTGTCCAACACTCTGAAATTCTGTCCACCAAGCCCAGTGCTTTTCTTAAGAACATCCCCCCCCCCACCTCCACATAGAAATACAGAGGGATCTGGGTGTGCGAGTCCACAAATCCTTGAAGGTGGCAGCACAGGTGGAGAAGGTGGTGAAGAAGGCATATGGTATGCTTGCCTTTATAGGACGGGGTATAGAGTATAAAAGCTGGAGTCTGATGTTGCAGCTGTACAGAACGCTGGTTAGGCCACATTTGGAGTACTGCGTCCAGTTCTGGTCACTGCATTACCAGAAGGACGTGGAGGCTTTAGAGAGAGTGCAGAGAAGGTTTACCAGGATGTTGCGTGGTATGGCGGGTCTTAACTATGAGGACAGATTGGGTAAACTGGGGTTGTTCTCCCTGGAAAGACGGAGAATGAGGGGAGACCTAATAGAGGTGTACAAAATTATGAAGGGTATAGATAGGGTGAACAGTGGGAAGCTTTCTCCCAGTTCGGAGGTGACGATCACGAGGGGTCACAGGCTCAAGGTGAGAGGGGCGAGGTATAACTCAGATGTCAGAGGGACGTTTTTTACACAGAGGGTGGTGGGGGCCTGGAATGCACTGCCAAGCAGGGTGGTGGAGGCAGACACACTGGTATCGTTTAAGAATTACCTGGATAGACACATGAGCAGCCTGGAAATGGAGGGATACAAATGGGTGGTCTAGTTGGACCAATGAGCAGCACAGGTTTGGAGGGCCAAAGGGCTTGTTTCCTGAGCTGTACTGTTCTTTGTTCTTTATCTGTAACCAATCTTTTAATTGCCCCTCCTAATAGCTTTCATTGGATAAGCGTCCGTCATTTTCCTTGCATCTCTGGCAATCATCTTGGAGCAACTTTCTGCCCTGACGTTGCTACCTAAATGCAACTTTTTCTTGTTGCTGCTAACTTGCTTGGAGTGACATTGAAAGAAAGAGAGAAGGAATGCCAGGATGGTCAACAGCTGGCGTGGTCTGAGCAGCTGCATTCATCAAAACACCTCCAGCCAGTTCTGCAGCCCCAGCTCACGGCCCTGGCAGTGCCCGTGGGCATCTGTTTCCTCAGGACCAGGGTCAGCAGGGAGGCAAGGATGAATACGCAGCCGTGGCACGATTCTGGACACAGCTGTTGACAGACAAGCAGCACCATGGAGTTGTGAATGTGGAGCGGCTCTAAAGTACTCCACACATCATAAAAGGAACGATCGAACAAGGAGCCATGTTGGGCATGTGCCACCAGCTACCTGTAGATTCTGATCTGTGCAAAGAGCTACTGTTCTTTGATTTGAATTGATATACTCTTTGATTATATTCTTTCCGCTTCGAAAGGAAAACAGGAACTAGAGGGCACAGCCTCAAAATAAGGGGGGTGCGGGGGGATCGGAGTTGAGGAGGAACTTCTTCACTCAAAGGGTGGTGAGTCTCTGGAATTCTCTGCCCGTTGAAGTGTTGGAGGCTACCTCGCTAAATATATTTAAGTCACAGGTAGATAGATTTCTGATCGACAGGGGAATTAAGGGTTATGGGGAGAAAGCAGGAAAGTGGAACTGATCCACTTCAGATCAGCCATGATCTTACTGAATGGCGGGACAGGCTCAAAGGGCTAGATGGCCTACTCCTGCTCCTATTTCTTACGTTCTTATGCTCCTGTGTTCTTATATTACTGTCACATGTATTGGTGTACAGTGAAAAGTATTATTTCTTGCACACTAAGCCTACAGTTCATAGAGAAGGAAAGGAGAGGGTGCAGAATGTAGTGTTACAGTCATAGCTAGAGTGTAGAGAAAGAGCAACTCAATGGTCCATTCAAAAGTCTGATGGCAGCAGGGAAGAAGTTGTTCTTGAGTTGGTTGGTACGTGACATTTTTCCCGATGGAAGAAGGTGGAAGACAGAATGTCTGGGGTGCGTGATGTCCTTAATTATGCTGGCTGCTTTTCTGACGCAGCGGGAAGTGTAGACAGAGTCAGTGGTTGGGAGGTTGGTTTGCCTGATGGATTGGGCTACACAGTCCCCTGCAACTTAAACACGACTAATAGTTAGACTAGACTAACCTAAGATAGCCTGTCGCTAGAGTACTAGATAGTGAGGAAGGGTGTCTTAGTCTACAGGGAGACTTGGACAAGTTACAGAGCTGGGCCGAGAGGTGGAGGATGGAGTTTAATGCGGAAAAGTGTGAGGTAATTCACTTTGGCAGGAATAACGGATGTGTAGAGTATAGGGCTAATGGTAGGACTCTGAATAGTGTGGATGAACAGAGGGATCTAGGTGTATGTGTACATAGATCCCTGAAAGTTGGGAATCAAGTCGATAGGGTTGTTAGGAAGGCATACGGTGTCTTGGCGTTTATTGGTAGGGGGATTGAATTTAGGAGCCGCAGCGTCATGTTGCAACTGTACAAAACTCTGGTGCGGCCACACTTGGAGTATTGTGTACAGTCCTGGTCCCCACATTATAGGAAGGATGTGGAGGCTTTGGAGAGGGTGCAGAGGAGGTTTACCAGGATGTTGCCTGGTATGGAGGGGAGGTCCTATGAGGAGAGACTAAGGGATTTGAGGTTGTTTTCGTTAGAAAGAAGGCAGCTGCGAGGGGACCTTATTGAAACATATAAGATGATTAGAGGTTTAGATAGGGTGGACAGTGATAGCCTTTTTCCTCGGATGGAGAAAGCTAGCACGAGGGGCATAGCTTTAAATTAAGGGGTGGTAGTTATAGGACGGATGTCGGGGTAGGTTCTTTACCCAGAGGGTGGTGAGGGATTGGAATGCCCTGCCTGCTGCAGTTGTAAATGCGCCTAGTTTGGGGGCGTTTAAGAGATCCGTGGATCGGTTTATGGATGGTAAGGGTTTGGTTTAGGTTAGAGGGTCATTGTTTTTTAACTGGTCGGCACAACATCGTGGGCCGAAGGGCCTGTTCTGCGCTGTAATGTTCTATGTTCTATGTTCTACTAATCCAGGAACTCAGCTAATGTTCTGGGGACCCGGGTTCAAATCCCATCACAGCAGATGGAGGAATCTGAATTCAATAAAAAATAACTAGTAATCTACTGATGACCATGAAACCATTGTCAATTGTCAGAAAAAAAACATCTAGTTCACTAATGTACCTTTATGGAAGGAAATTTGCTGTCCTTCCCTGGTCTGGCCTACATGTGACTCCAGAGCCACTGCAATGTGGTTGACTCACAAATGCCCTCCCAAGGGCAAGTGGGGATGGGCCATAAACGTTGGCCCAGCAACACTCATGTTCCATGAATTAATATTATAAAAATAACTTGAGTTGGAGAATAAAGGCTAATGAGTTACAATCCACATGGCAACTCATCCACTGCCTGAAATATTAACCCTTTCCACTACCAATGCATATTGGTAGCAGTGTGTGCCATCTGCTAGATGCCCTGCAGCAACTCACCAAGGCTCCTTCAGCAGCACTTCCCAAACCCACAGTGTCTACCACCTCTAGAGGCACGGGCAATGAACGCAGGGGTGTACCATCACCTGTAGATTCCCTTCTAAGCCAGATAACACCCTGACTTGGAACTATATCGCTGTTCCTTCACTGTTGCTGTGTCAAAAACCTGGATTTCCTTCCAGCATTATGGATGTAACCACACGGCCAGTGTTGGTTCAAGAAGATAGCTCACCGGGACCTTCTCGGGGTTAATTAGAGATGGACAATAAACGATGGCCTAATCAGCAACACTGACATCAAATGAAAGAATTTTAAAAAGAAAAGTTTTTCCCAGAGCTCTCCAAAGAGCATTAACTTTTACAGAATTAGACCAATAGCTCATAAAAAGGCCATGCAGTCCTACAGATCCATACTGCTCCTTATGCTGCACACAAGCCTCTCCTCACTAGCCTACTCCATCTAATCCTCTGGGGAAAGGTGGAAGAATGGAACTCACTGGTTACTCTTGCAGTAAGCTATCATGAACTTAGGGACTGAATGGTCTCATTTGGGCTGGGCAAGACAATAGTGCATTGGTAATGTTGTTGGACTAGTAATCAGGCATACACTAATTTTCTGGGGACTTGGGTTCAAATCCTGGCGGGAATTTAAACTAAATTAACAAAATACTTGGAATATAATGCTAGTCTTAGTAATGGTGATCATGAGGCTTATCAATTGTTGTAAAAACTTATCCAGTTCACTAATCTCCTTTAAGGAAGAAAATCTACAATCGTTACCTGATCTAGCCTACATATACAAGGCTCCTGTAATGATATGGTGCTATTTTGATATTTTTTATGGTTAAGGTGGAGCTACTTTAAGAGGCTATGTTTTGTTATAGGAGTTGATTTGTCCAGGAAACCATGTAACTCAAGTGCTGAGAATGCAGGATAATAAGCAATTTTAGCTAGGATTGTGTTACTCTTTAGAGTAAATGGACCTTTTGTTCATTTAGAGTCTCCTGATATTTTCGATTAGGTACACAGAGTCATCTGAGTTTTGATTAGGTTGATTGACAGGGACAGACTCATGCAGCTAATAGGAGGAGCTAATAAAGAAACAGTTTTATTTTCATTTTATACCAAGAGCAGTTGTTGCCTGGGCTCCCAGAAGAAAGCAGTGTCCCTCTCGCTCTAAAGACTTTCTGAAAGCTCAAAACCTGGTAACCTAAGTCAAAGCAAGCATATCTGTGTTTTGCTAACTAATTTTAAAGAAAGGTTTAAGCCTATAAGAGAAATATTGCTTGACTGGGACTCTGTTATAGTTCAAGTCAGAAACTCCAAAGTGTTTTATGGAACTAGCCTGGATCATTAGTTTTGCACTTTGAATTTGGCTAGGATAAGTATGATAGGTTTCACTTCAATTATGATTCAAATGACCCACTAGTGATCTTTTATCAACCAAAGTTTATTTAAGAATATAGTTAACATGTTTGGAAAGAAAATTAATAATAACTTTTATCAATTACAAATAAAAAAAATGATAATGTATAACCCTTCGTGAATATAGGATCTGTCCCAATCAAACAAATTCCACAAACAACCCTTTAACAGTGAAGACTAATACTCATATGATACTGAAATTGAGTCCTTTGGATGAATTCTGCAGTTGTCTTGACAGACTCCGAACAATTTGAAATCAGAGCAAATTCACAAAATACCAGGGAGAGATTGTTGGCAAGCCACCAGCAGAATTTTTCCTTCAGGAAGGCAAGATGCATTACTTTTAGCTGCCCAGCAGAATTTCCAAAACCAGAGAGAGAGAGAGAGAGACTTCTTTTCAGCTTGATGCCCCTTCTAAAACTAAAACTCAAACTTTAGCTGAACAGAAAAAAAACCCTTAAGCACTCGAGAGAGGGAAAAAACCTGTCTAGAATCCATGACCTTTTTTCCTAACAGCGCAGGGCCATAAAACTAATCCCAGAGTAAACATAACCCTCATTTAAGCCACTTAAGGAGCGATAGAAGGACTCCTCCAGACAGCTCGGTAACAATGACATCAGCTGAGGCTGTGAGCTGAGAGAACATGACTTTTAAAAAAGTACACTAACGTCACAACGCATAGGAAAAGGTTAGCAGTTAATGAATTATATCTTGTCACATTTAAGTACGGTTTATTTGTTAAAAGTTAAGCTAATCCATTTGTTATGATTAAGCTGTGTTACTGAATGAAATTTGTTCTGATAACAGCTCCCTAGTTTGTCAATTAAATCACGCCTGAAGTGAAACCTCAATCCTTACACTAATGCCACAAATAGAAAATTGTTGTGATCCAGTCTAACTTCAAAATATACCTTGGGGTTTCTGATTGGTACCCTAACATTCCAGACTCCAGTTTAATCCTTAACTGCCCTCTGAAGTCGTCTAAGAAGTCGCTCAGTTCAAGAGGAATTTAGAGATGGGCAGTGAAGGGTGGCCTTACTCATGATGCTCACATCCCATGAAAGAATGAAAAAGAAAACAAAAGTGTTCTATGATTCTATTCAACAATGCAAACCTACTTAACATATCATTCTATTCCTTCTTCCTACAAACATTTACCCAATTTTTGTTCTCCTGTTGAGATACTCACCTTTAGTTGTACCCATCATGTTGATTTAACTTGCACGCAGTTTCCCTACCACAAGCCATTGCTTGCAATTCCTGTGAAGGTAGTGCCAGATACTTGAGTGGGACTTGAATGGAGGGTTGGCAAAAACTGTGGGTAAACCCCATTGATACTTATGGTGTTTCCAACAAAGTTATGATGGCTGATAGGGAGAACTCCCATGAAGATTATACCCAAGGATCTATACATTCATCCAGATTCACATCTAAAGCTTTGCTAATGAGTTGATGGGGGAGCTTGAGTTATAAACAGTTTATTTCCATCTTGGCCTGTCTTAAAACAGCCAATAGTCATTCCGTCACTAATTAAATCAAAAAAGAAGCCTTTTCTGTCTTGTCCACTATAAACGGGATTTTAATCCAGCCAAATATTACATCGAGTGACATAGAAGCTGGCAATTCACCCTGACTGGTCTACGCTGGAGCTTCTGTTCAACCCAATAATGATTGAAAGAGAAAATCTCCCCATTATATCTGCTGGCCATATTCCTGCCACGTAAAATGGCCTATAATTCAACACCAAGAGGCCTTAAATCGGCTGTCTCTGTCAGAGGATCCACATCGTAGCAAGAAAATACAAATGTCACCCTGGTGCCTTAGGAGGTGTTCTGAGAGTTGGAGCTGACGCCCACTGATCAGAATTTTCATCTTTACCACCTGGTCACACGGCAGGAGTGTAGGAAGGAAAGTGTGACACGGAAGGTTTGCTTGTCCCTACCTGAACATGCCAATATTACATGGAAGGAAAATCTGAAGCATCCTGTTGAGGATATGCAAGCTCTTTTCTCGAGTTTCTTTTGGCTCAGGCAGTGAAACGGAAAAATCTATCACACTGAGCTTGCAGGGGAGCTCACTTTGTTTCAAATCCCACCATAAAACAAAGAACAATACAGCACAGGAACAGGCCCTTTGGCCCACCAAGCCTGTGCCGATCCATAACCCTTACTTATTGCCCATATGTGGTTTTATCCCTCTGTAAGTATCAAGGTACACCTTGCGCATTGCTAACATACCTCCTTCTACACCTTCACTGGCAGTGCATTCCAGGCACCGACCATCCTTTCTGTAAAATATTTTCCCTACACATCTCCTGTTAACTTTTGTCTCTCGCCTTGAGCTTGTGCTTTCTTGTACTTGACCTTTCCACCCTGGGAAAATGCCTCTGACTATCCACCCGATTGATGTCTCCTATAATTTTGTAGACTTCTATCAAGTCACACACACCACCCCATCCAATCCACTCCCCATCCCCCCAGTCTTTCTAGTGAAAACAATTCGAGTTTATCCAACCTCGCCCCAATCCTAAAACCCTCCAGATCAGTGAATCATAGAATCCCTACAGTGTAAAGGAGGCCTTTCAGCCCATCGAGTCTGTAAAGACCACAATCACACCCATGCCCTATTCCCGTAAACCCTCATTTACCCTGCTAATCCCCTGATACTAAGGATCAAGTTAGCGCGGCCAGTCAATCTAACTCGCACATCTTTGGGGTGTGGGAGGAAACTGGAGCACCCAGAGGAAACCTAGGCAGACATGGGGAGAATATGCAAACTCCACACAGACGGTGAGTGACCTGAGGCCGGCATTGAACCTGGGCCCCTGGTGCTGTGAGGCAGCAGTGCTAACCACTGCACCACTGTGCCACCAGGCAACATCCTGGTAAAGCTTCTTTGCACCCGTTTCAAAACATCCACGTCCTTCTGATGATGTGGCGACAACTGCGCAAAATAGAAGTGTTTACTTCTGAGACACCAGAAAGGGGCTGCACAATGTTGTTTATCTTTTGTGACTTTTATACCAAACAGCAGACCTGTAATCCCAGTTATTGGCCACTGGAAGATACGGAGAATCTATGAGGTAGTCAACTTGTTTCATTTGTAAGTTACATTGAGCGAAGGGTTCAGAACACTGGCTGCACTATTCGAACTGGCTGACTTCAGATAGTGTTTGCGCAACTTTTGATTTCTGACTGTGGACCTTCACAGAGGTGGTGAGAAGGCAAATATAGACCAGCCACGTAGAAATAACACTGCTGACCTGTACAGATGGACCGGCTGCTAGACCTGTGTGTGGCCAAGAAATCATTCTGATATGCAGAAGTGTCGGCAAAGGCAGCCCACGTATATTTGCAAGATCTGCCACTGGAGATCCCTTGTTAATTCACCTCAAGAGGTGGGGCTGGGTCCCTCTGGAGGCAGAACCACCATATCAATACTGCATCACTTTGCATCAAAGTGTGTGGATGGTAAGAGTTTGCTCAGTGCGGCAGGATTTCTAGTGGAGCAATGGACTTTTCCGCTGTCAAGCAGGAGAGCTAATATCTTTAATATTCCTCTTGATCTGAATGCTCTGTTTCTAATCAAGATGCGATTTTGTTCCTTTTAGATCACAGAGCAGGCTATATATCCATTAACTAATTGGGCCTCATTGTGTGCTGATGCTGGTTCTGTAAAACACTCAGCGTGGGGAAAGAAAGGAAGAACTTTTGAAGTGTAGTCACCGTTGTAATGTAGGAAACTTGCCAACCAATTTGCACACAGCAAGGTTCCACAAGCTGCACTGTGATAATCACCAGAAAACCTGTTTTTGTGATGTCATAGAGCCATAGGGTCATCCTGGCACAGGAGGGGGCCACTTGGCCCATCAGGTTCATGCCAACTCTCTGAAGAGCAATCCAGTCAGCCCCATTCCCCATTCCATCACCGGGCACATTTATTTACCTCGAGTGCCCGTTCAAATTCCTTTCAAAATCCTTCGTCGCCTCCGCTTCCACCACCCTCATTATCAGCGGGTCCCAGGTCATTGTCCATCATAGAATTAGAATGGGTAATAGCACACAGGAGGTCGTTCGGCCCATCGTGTCTGCTGGCTATCTGAAGGAGCAAAGTGGCACTCCCTGCCTTTTGCCCATTACCCTGTTCCTTTTTAAATAATGATCACGTTCCATTTTGAAAGCTTCAGTCGACCTGGTCTCCACCATCCACAGACAGCACATTCCTGAGCTTAACCACTTATTGCATGATAAGCTTTTTTCGGGCTGCCTTTTACCAGTTATATTAAATTTGTACTCCCTGTTCTCAATCCTTCCCTCAAGACAAACTCATAGAATCCCTGCACTGCAGAAAGAGGCCATTCGGGCCATCCAGTCTGCACCAACAACAATCCCCTCCCATCCTCTATCCCCATAATGCCATGCATTTACCCTGCTAGTCCCCTTGACACTAAGGGACAATTTAGTATGGCCAAGCAATCGAACCCACACATCTTTGGACTGTGGGAGGAAACCGGAGCACCCGCAGGAAACCCACGCAGACATGGGGAGGACATGCAGACTTCACACAAACAGTGACCCAAGCCGGGAATTGCACCCGGCTCCCTGACACTGAGAGGCAGCAGTGCTAACCACTGTGCCACCTCCAAATTGCCTCTCCCTATCTATACTGACCAACTCATGATTTTGAGTGCCTCTACAGAAGTCCCAACACCTGCAATTTGTTTACGTATCTGAGGTTCCTCATCCCCGGAACCACTTTTGTGAATCTTTTCTGCATTCTCTTGAATGCCTCAGATCCTTGATGAAGTGTGATGTCCAGAACTGGACAATGGTACAACAGGTGATGCTGAACCAGTGTTTTTTAACTGGTTTAATATAACATCCTTGCTTTTGTACACTTTGTGAATACCGACCCTCCTATTTCACGACCCCTCAATTTTGTTAACCAGCCTTTTCCGAGACTGCCTACGGTGCAGAAGGAGGCTATTTGTCCCATAGAGCCTGCACTGACAACAATCGCACCCAGGTTCTCTCCTCATAACCCCATATATTTACCCTGCTGGCCCCCCTGACACTAAGGGGCAAGTTAGCATGTCCGATCAACCTAACCAGCACATCTTTGGACTGTGGGAGGAGACTGGAGCACCCGGAGGAAACCCACGCAGACACAGGAAGAATGTGCAGTCTCCGCACAGACAGTGACCCAAGCCAGGAATCGAACCCGGGTCCTTGGCGCTGCGAGGCGGCAGTACTAACCACTGTACCAACGTGCCACCCTTTGATGTGGTACTGGGTCAAACAATTTTGTAAAGAACAGAAAGACAACATCCATTGCTTCCTTCATTAACTTTTCTTCATAAAAAAATTCAATTAGAATAGGCACGCATAATCTTCCTTTTACAAACCTGTGCTAGTTCTCCTTAATTAACTCAGATTTCTGCAAGTACCTGTTGACTATTTTCCCTGATTAATGTTTCCAATACCTTACAATCACTCATGTTAAATTGATTGACCTATAGTTAGTTGGAATGTCCTTACATCCTTTCTTCGATCAGATGTCGAACTTGTCACTTCCCAAACCTCCAGCTGATTTCCTTCCCTAAAAAACATGCGTGGACCAGATTGGTTTTTGTGACAATTGAAAATCATTAGACTTTTAATTCCCAATTTTTATTGAATTCAAATTCTACCATCTGCTGAAGTGGGATTTGAACCCAGGTACCCAGAGAATTATCTTGATTACTAGCCCACTGACAACACCACTACGCTACCACCTCCTGCTGCTTGAAATGTAACCAGCTTTTCCAGCACATCCTTTCGATCAATTTTCATTCCCTTCACAAACTCTACCAATATTATCATAGAAACTCTACAGTGCAGAAAGAGGCAATCCGGCCCATCGAGTCTGCACCAACCACAATCCTATCCCAGCCCTATGCGGAGAAGTGTGAGGTAATTCACTTTGGTAGGAATAACAGATGTGTCGAGTATAGGGCTAACGGGAGGACTCTGAATAGTGTGAATGAACAGAGGGATCTAGGTGTATGTGTACATAGATCCCTGAAAGTAGGGAATCAAGTAGATAAGGTTGTTAAGAAGGCATACGGTGTCTTGGCGTTTATTGGTAGGGGGATTGAATTTAGGAGTCGCAGCGTCATGTTGCAACTGTACACAACTCTGGTGCGGCCGCACTTGGAGTACTGTGTGCAGTTCTGGTCCCCACATTATAGGAAGGATGTGGAGGCTTTGGAGAGGGTGCAGAGGAGGTTTACCAGGATGTTGCCTGGTATGGAGGAGAGGTCCTATGAGGAGAGACTGAGGGATTTGGGGTTGTTTTCGCTAGAAAGAAGGCGGCTGCGAGGGGATCTTATTGAAACATATAAGATGATTAGAGGTTTAGATAGGGTGGATAGTGATAGCCTTTTTCCTTGGATGGAGAAAGCTAGCATGAGGGGGCATGGCTTTAAATTAAGGGGGGGTAGTTATAGGACGGATGTCAGGGGTAGGTTCTTTACCCAGAGGGTGGTGAGGGATTGGAATGCCCTGCCTGCTGCGGTTGTAAATATGCCTAGTTTGGGGGCGTTTAAGAGATCCATGGATCGGTTTCTGGATGAAAAGGGATTGGTTTAGGTTAGAGGGTCATTGTTTTTTAACTGGTCGGCACAACATCGTGGGCCGAAGGGCCTGTCCTGCGCTGTTATGTTCTATGTTCTATCCCCATAACCCTATGCGTTTACTCTAGATAGCCCCCTGACACTAGGGTCAATTTAGCGTGGCCAATCCACATAACCCGCACATCTTTGGAATGTGGGAGGGAACCGGAGCACCCGGAGGAAACCCATACAGACATAAGGATGTCAATATCCTCTTCCTTAGTAAACAGCAATACAAAGTGTTCAGTATGTATGCTAACCTTCCCCTGTGCCTTCAGGCGTATTGTGGAGATGCCGGCGTTGGACTGGGGTAAACACAGTAAGAAGTCTGACAACACCAGGTTTAAGTCCAACCAATTTATTTGATAGTAAACTCGCAAGCCTGACGAAGGGGCAAACCCCGAAAGCTTGCGAGTTTACTATCAAGTAACTTAAACCTGGTGTTGTCAGACTTCTTACTACCTTCAGGCATATATGTCACTTGTTCCCTAATAGACCCCACCCTGCCTATTACTACTACCTGCTTGTTATTTGCACACTGATGAAAGATTTTAGGGTTCTGTTTTATGTTGACTGCCATTCTATCTTCATTTTGCCTCTTTATTAGTCCTATTTCACACCTTGCTTGCCCCATCAACTTGTGGTATTTGGCCTGATTTTCACTTGTAGAATTTAGCAGACAGGCACCCTACACCCTCTTTTTTTTGTTTAAATGTATTCTTCATCTCCTCCTCATACATTACCCATTGTTCCATTACAGTGTCTCTCATCAGTCTTTGATTCCATTTTACTCTGACTACATCCTTTCTCATTGCATTGGAATTGGCCCTCTTTCCATTTAGAAGTTCTAGATTGTTCCTTACGCTTCTCAATTACAATATCAAATTCAATGGTCTCTCTTGCCCAAATGTTTCCTCTACTGACACTTAGTCCTCCTCATTCCCCAGCACCAGTTCCAGAAATGCCATCACCCGACTTGGGCCAAGAATATTCTGGTTAACAAAGTTTGTCTGAAAACATTTCAGAGATCCTTCACCCTCCTTAATCCCTTACTCTCACGTTTCACAACCAATATCATGGAATCTCTACAGCACAGGCCATTCGACCTATCAAATCTGTACTGACCACAATCCCATCCAGGCCCTACCCCTGCAATTCCCCACATTTACCCTGCTAATCCCCCTGACACTAGGGTCAATTTAGAACGGCCAATCAACCCAACCCATGCATCTTTTGAGTGTGGGAGGAAACCGGAGCACCCGCAGGAATTTTACACAGACAGGGGAGAAAGTGAAAACATGACACAGTGGCCCAAGGCTGCAATTGAACCTGGGAACCTGGCGCTGTGAGGTAACAGTGCTAATCACTGTGCCAAACATCTCCCAATATCACAACTCTATAGTTCTTGTACACCTCTGTGATTCTCTCAAGGACATCCTCTTTTTCCAACACTACACTATCTTCTCTGATCAGAATTGCCAGCCTACTTTCCTTCCAGTCTTCCCTATCTTTTCTGATTGAGTATCCTTAAATATTAAGCATCTATTCCTCACTGTTGTTAAACAGCGTTTTCATTATTTCCACTACATCATTTTCCCACGTGGCTATTTATGCTTTGGCTCATCAACCTTATTCGCCACCCTTTGTGTATTTACACACATACATTCTAAACCTGTCTTTATATTCCCCTGTGGTCCCTCTTAGTCTGATAAATGGTATCCCAGCAAAGCTTAGCAACGTCAGGACAAAAACAATTAGAGAGGCAAAAAACTTAGTTCCTTATCTGGAGTCTCACTAGTGTGCACCCTAATACGGGGGTTCTCAATTTGGGGTCTGTGTGAAATCTTCCAGGGGTCTGCCAAAGCAACAATCTTCAGGAATAAAATACTTTTTAAACTAAATTTTGCGAGCAAGGTCAACAAAAAAGCTGATCATTACTGATGCCATTGGTGCTGCCAAAATGCTAAGAATGAGACCTCACATTAGTTGGATATTTTCTACCCACTTCCCACAAGAAGTGAGTGTACCGCAATGATGTGGTGCTGCCACTATTGTTAATATTGGAGAACCTCCACTCCCTTCACCTCCCCTAGATCCATTAGTGATCTCTTCCTGATAAACTATTTTATTTGCACACTGGTAAAAGATTTTTGGGTTCTCTTTTATGTTGACTGCCATTCTATCCTCATTTTGCCTCTTTACAAGTCCTATTTCACACCTTGCTTGCCCCATCAATTTTCCATCGCCATGTTTAATCTGTTAAGCAGAACAATCAGTCTGGAGCTGCATGGCTGTGGCAAGCTTACGGTCCTGGCTTGGGTCCTGGGACATCACTTGAGACCTAGCTGGTGGCCATTAAAATGAACCTTTTACATTGTGAAGTGAGTCTGGAGCTTTGGTACATGTCATTCTTTTTAATGTTCATTCGTGGGATATGGACATCGCTGGCTGGCCGGCATTGATTGCCCATCCCATGTTGTCCTTACAGGGCAGTTGAGAGTCAACCATATTGCCTTGGCTCTCACGTTAACCTCAGAAGAAAAAGTATTGTAAATTTTTGCTATCGGACACTGGATAAGAGTTGTTGCTGCCTTTACAAAGATAGTCGAGCACCATTCAAGGGGATGGAGTCCCTGAGGTATTAATAAATAAGAAGAGTCCATTTCAGCAAAGACACAGTGGTCAGTGAATCCCTGCAGGGGAATCTCAAGCTCATTTTTAAAATTCATTTTCTCGGGATGTGGGTGTCACTGTCTGGGCCAGCGTTTATTGCACATCCCGAACTGCCCTCCATTTCAGAAGGCAGTTAAGAATCAACCACATCCCTGTGGGTTTGGAGTCACATGTAGGCCAGATCAGGTAAGGACAGCAGATTTCCTTCCTTAAAAGAAATTAATGCACCAGATGTGACTTTACA
Source organism: Carcharhinus amblyrhynchos (assembly GCF_965287045.1). NCBI lineage: Eukaryota > Metazoa > Chordata > Chondrichthyes > Carcharhiniformes > Carcharhinidae > Carcharhinus > Carcharhinus amblyrhynchos. The sequence goes on from NC_137327.1 coordinate 131,897,939, forward strand.
ACAAGCAGCAATGGTTTCATGGTCTTCATTTGACTTTTAATTCCATATATTTCTATTGAATTTAAATTTCACCATCTATCATGTGGGATTCGAACCCAGGCTCTCAGGGTATTGCCCTGGCTCCTTGGATTGCACCTTCAGTGATAACACCACTATGCCACTCCCTCATTCACCTGCCTGCACTGCTCTCTCAGCGGCTATGACAGTCAAAATTCCCTTCAACATTTACAGCACTGGGCCATTTCAGGCAGCCACAGGAAACCTCTGCAAAAAATGCCAGGGATCAGTCTGAGCTTACATTGAGCAGATCACAGAAGCCTTTTACAACAGAACAGCTCAGTTCATAAGCATCTAAGTTACAGCAAGACATCAGAAAGCGCCATTGAGATTGACAAGATTTGGTGGCTTCTCTAAATCCCGTGACACAGTTGAGGTCATCCATAAATCCCTGAGACATCAGGGGAGGTTGCACACCCTCACCCAATTCCCATGTCTCCATATCGAACAGCTTGGTATGGCTCCTGGATTGACCAAGATCACAAGAAACTACAAAGTGTCGAAAATGTAGCCCAATCCATCACGCAAACCAACATTCCATCCATTGACTCCTTCAACACTTCCCGCTGCCTCGGGAAAGCAGCCAGCATAATCAAGAAACCCACGCACCCCAGACATACTCTCTCTTCCATTGGGAAAAAGATGCAAAAGCCTGAGGTCACATACCAACTGACTCAAGAACAGTTTCTTCCCTGCTGCCATCAGGCTTTTGAATGGAACTACCTTACATTAAATCTTTCCCGACACCCTGGCTATGACTTTATATTAAGCTGATCTCTCTCCACACCCTAAGTGTGACTATCACACTACATTCTGCACCCTCTCCTTTCCTTCTCCCCAGTGTACTGAATGAACAGTATGCTTTGTCTGTATAGCACGCAAGAAACAATACTTTTCATTGTATCCCAATAGATGTGACAATAATAAATCAAATCAAATCAAATCACGAACACAATGTGAATCCTGGTGTATGTGAGTGAGAAAGCAAAGTGATGAGTTGTGGTAGTGGAAGTAAGGGTGGGCTGAATGAGCTGCATTTCAAATCTGCCCTGATTCTCGTCCTCCACTTCCTATTCATCAGTTGCAAATGTTTAGAAAAGGGATTGTGTATGCATAGGATTAGTGTGGTCCTTTCCATTCTGGGGCTGCACAGAGACACAGTGCTTATCACTGAACTGAACCACAGAACCAGAGGCTTGGGTTCAATTCCGGCCTCAGGCAACTGTGTGGAGTTTACTCATTCTCCCCATGTTTACATGGGTTTCCTCTGACACTCCAAAGATGTGCCTGTTAGCTGGATTGGCCATGTTAAATTGCTCCTTAGAGTCCCAAGATGTGTAGGTTAGGGGATTAGTGGGGTAAATACTTGAGATTACGGGGTAACAGGTCTAGGTGGGATTTCCTCTTAGTGTCAGGCGAATAACATAGGGTTACAAGGATAGGGCCTGTGTGGGGTTGTTGTCGGTGCAGACTTGATGGGCTGAACTAAATGGGCGTTTACGAGAATTGACAATGGTTTCATGGTCATAAGTAGATTCTTAATTCCAGATTTTTACTGAGTTCAGATTTCACCATTTGTCATGGTGGGATTTGAATCCAGGTCCCCAGAGCAGCATCCTGGGTCTCTGAATTACTCACTCAGCAACGATACCACTACGCCACTGCCTCCCCTCACTTAGAAGTAAGGAAATGGAGACAGGGGATGGAAGATTCTGTTTGGATGGTGCTTTTCAGGAATGCCAGGACAACACCGTAGGCACTCAGTCTCTAAGTTGCTGCCAGCCTGGTCACCACCTATACAAGAGGAAAATGTATGCCCACTTGCTCATGCCCTGGTCCTTAAAGTGTTGAAAGGTGGGAACAACCGTGTGTCACCTTGCGCAGCATGATATAGGATAAGGTTAGCTGTTGATGGATGTGGAAGTGAGATGGAAGAGGTGAAGTAGAAGACTTAGGTGTTTTTGGCTGTTAGACAAAGGAAGGATTTAAAGGGTTTGGAATGCCAGTTATTGGTGTTAGGGGATTTGGATTGTTAGTGAAAGCCTATGGAGCACAGACACCAGAGCTCAGTGTGAAGACATGGCTGTGAAAACAGTGCTGCAAGTGGGTGGGGATTGTGTTAATGCCAAAGCTGGGCAAGCAGAGTGTGTCCAACATGTTACCGCGCTAGCTCACCTGGTGTCATGGAACTTGATGTGACTGCAATCTGCATCCTGGGCGTGGGTAGGGGAAATTGGTTTGCGATTTGGCACCCAGCTCCTGGGTGGTTTGGTGATACCCACACCCAAGACTAAGCGCCATCTGTCTTGGATCCTCTCGAGGAGGGTTCTGAGGTCGAAATCAGTGAGGTTTTGGCTTGGTGCCATGCACTGCTGCCCTCTGTGCACAGATGGTGTCTGCATAGCTGTAATTCTGTGCAAGTGTAATGAAGAAATACTGCTACGCCATTCAGTGGAGTTATTAGAGAATGAAGCGAAAGAGACAAGCTCTGCTCCTCTCCTACGTTGGTTGTCCACTGCTCTGCTGCTGTACAATGCAGTTTGAATTAGCCTTTGAAAGGCTACACAGACATTTCCAGGTATCTCAAGTCACTTCTGCCTATTTTGCACAGAGTTTAATACCAGTGGCTGCAGCCAATGTATGTAACTGCGCCCCCCCCCCCCCGACATTTTAAAAGGGGTAACAGCTCCCTGGGCCCCAAGATTCTACGAGTTTGTAAATAGCTTTGTCAAAAGATTTGTTTCTTTTTCTTTTATTTCTTACGTACGTGGGAGTCCAATTAAGCTGTCTTCTTTATAATTCAAAATTATTTTCTCTCCCTTTGGCAGTTTCAAACCAGTCAAGCCCTTCCCTCAGATATTTTTTTAAATGACCTTTGGGTTTAAAATCATCAACTCGTTTTTTTTTTCATTCTCCATGGGAGTTATTGGGGTCACGACTAAATTAAAACAGAACAGTCAGTCATTAACTACGACTCGCTTTCACAAGGCGTTTGTTTAAGTTAAGGATGGCAGGATGGCACAATGGTGAGCACTGCTGCCTCACAGCGCCAGGAACCCAGGTTCCATTCTGGTCACTGCCTGTGTGGAATTTGCGCGTTCTCCCCGTGTCTGCATGGGTTTCCTCCGGGTGCTCCGGTTTCCTCCCACACTCCAAAGATGTGCGAGTTAGGTGGATTGGCCGTGCTAAATTGACCCTTCACATCAGGAGATTGGCAGGGTAAATATGTGGGGTTACGAGATAGGGCCTGGGTGGGATTGTTGTCAGTGCAGGCTCAATGGGTTTGATGACCTGTTTCTGTACTGAAGGGATGGTATGATTCTATGAAGTTGTTTCTCCAAGCAGAGAGTGGTGGATGTGTAACATTGTGGTCAATTTTGCGTCAATTTTACTTCAGCCCCTCCCACCCCGCTCCCAGGGTAAATGTTAGGGGTGGCTCCACTGCCGCTTATCCCATACGTATTTAACCACCCCCATTTTAGAGGAAAATCCACCATTGGGAGCTACTGACTAATCAAATAAGCAACTGCCTTGTCCCAACAGCACCACCAGGAGTGGTGGTCGCTGCTGGAACTACAGCAACTCCACTGAAGAAGAGGAGCCAGGAGTTCAGAACAAAGTGAGTATGGAATCTCGCTGGGGCCAGGCTGGTAGGCCCCAGGTCCGGGAGCATTGGGAGTCCGGAGTGGATAGTTTGGCATAAAGGGGAGCTGCAATGGTCACAGCTTCTCCTGGCTTCCTCAGCACTTGGCATGAATCCCCTTTGCCAGAGGCAAGGTCCCAGTGGCAGCGGAAGGAGGCCCAAAACTGGCCCTCACTTGACCGACAGATGAGGGGACCACCCTACACCCTCCCCACCAAGGGTAAAATACCTGTGGGATGGGTAGGTGATGGGTACAGCACCACTGTAATGGTATCAAAATTTTATGCCCCGCTTGCCTCTCAGCCTTCAGGATATGCTAGATTCAACTTGTGACAGAAGAAATTTGTTACAAATTATATAAATAGTCTCGGTGCACATCTAACCATTTAAAGCATCAATGTATAAATTGGACAGCCACTTATAAGAAGGTAAAACTAAGAGCTGGAATGACCCATCCTGCACCTCATCCTGCTCCTTCATTCAGTTGGATCATGGCTAATTTTTTGCCTCCACTCCAGTTTTCTGCTCAATCTCCTTGTCCTTTAATTCCTAAAGAGACTAAATTCCTATTAGCTAAAACCGTAGTAACCATTACCCATTTGCATTAGCGTCACTTTCAAATTTACTGCTTATGGTATCTTACATGCACTGTTTATTGTGGGCTATGATGTGGTGATGCCGGTGTTGGACTGGGATAAACTCACTAAGAAGTCTCACAACACCAGGTTAAAGTCCAACAGATTTATTTGGCAGCAAAAGCCACCAGCTTTCGGAGTGCTCAGGTGACGAAGGAGCAACGAGCACTCCAAAAGCTGGTGGCATTTGCTACCAAATAAACCTGTTGGACTTCAACCGGGTGTTGTGAGACTTCTTACTGTATTTTGGGTTAAAACAGATGTATTTATTCAGTTGCTCGAATCTCAGAGGAAAGTGGAGCAGAGGGAAGATAGGGGGAAAGAAGTTTACTGTAGCCTGCTAACTACAAATGAAGGGTGTGAGAATCATGACTTCAAGAACTTGGTTTACAAAACAATTCAGCCCTCATAGCCCCTTAATTGCTGATCATTATTTTTCTTTATTTATTATTGTCACAAGTAGATTTACATTAACACTGCAATGAAGTTAGTGTAGAAATCCCCTAGTCGCACCTGTTCGGGTATGCTGAGGGAGAATTTAGCATGGCCAATACACCTAACCAGCAGATTTTTCAGACTGTGGGAGGAAACCAGAACACCTGGAGGACACCCAAGCAGACACGGGGAGAATGTGCAGACTCTGCACAGACAGTGACTTAGGCTGGGAATCGAACCTGGGTCCCTGGCAGCAGTGCTAACCACTGTGCCACCATGCCGCCATGTCTGAAACCCCTACCCCTTCTTTTAACCTATGGAATCACGCAACAATATTTTAAATTTTTCGAAAGAAACACAAACTTTATTGTTCATCAGACAAATGAAACAAAGCAAGTGTAAGTAAGTTAACACAATAGCTTATGACTACATATGCTGTGCAATGGGGGTTTTACTTCTTAATTTCCCCCAAGAATTCTCTTTAATACACTCAAAGTTCTTTTGTTCTATGCATACATTTGCTATAATCCTCTGGAGAATTCTCCTAATCTTCAGCTATTCTCAGAGGTAAAACTTTCATTTACTAGCTCTTGACTATAGATGCCAACGTCCCTTGTCCTGGTTACTTCTCCAATACTTGCAAGCTGATTTGCGCTTTCTTTACCACAAGACTAGTTTCAAACTAGGCAATCTTCAAACAATGTTCCCTCTCAAAATTCAAATTGGGCTTAAGCTTCCTCTGCTTTCCACACAGCTAATGATAAAGTTAGTTCTTTTCTCTGTTTACAGTCTATCTGCCATTTACTTTGGCTAGCTTCGCTTAGTGAGCTGCAAACCACACGAGGTCCAAACTGCAACTAACTCTGTCAACAAACACACAGATAAATTGAAACCAGGAAAACCTTCTAAGCTCTACCCGACTCCATGACATAGAATTCTCTGGACTGTTCTTAAACAAATCTTTAGATTAATTACTCCTCATTTACAACTCCTTCTTTGATTGAAGAAATAATGGGTTTTACAATCTTTAAGGTTCAATTGTGTTTGAACTCATTTGAGCCTACCTCCCAAAATGAAAACATCTCCTATTCTTAATCTCTCCTATTCTGACTATATTAAGCAAACATGGATCATCCTTTGAACTGTCATTTTCTAGATGTTCTGGTAATCTCTGAAGTCCAGCATTTTAATTACCATACCATTATAATTTTGATCTACAAAGAACAAAACGTTTCCTCTAAAACATTAATAAGAATCACAAACTGGTAATATCAGGAACAAGTTTGAGAAAATGGAGAAGTATGAGAGGCGATCAAAGAATATGGAGAATCCAGTTGAGTTTCACAATGATCATTGGGATATGTTCCCTGCATCCCATAGCCACCAACACGCGCAATTACAAGACTTTTCTGGCAGGAAATAAGTTCTAAACGAGAATATACCTCAACTCAGGTGGAAATGACATTTCACATTATAACAATGCGTTGGCCTCTACAAACTAGTTCTTTCAACATTCAGCTTTGCAATGAAGAATTACTTGGCAGCTTTTCATGGAATTTCATAGAAACTAGCACGAGTAGTACATTTGGCCCTTTGAACTTGCTCCATCATTCATTTAGATCATGGCTAATCAACAAATTCAATATCCTAATCCCTCCTTCCCCTTGTATCCCTTGATTAATTTGGCTCCAAGAGTTACGTCTAATTTCTTGTTGAAATCAAACAATATTTGGCCTCAACGACTTCCTCCGCGGTAGTGAATTCCACACATTCACCACCCTCTGGGTGAAGAAATTTCCCCTCCCCTCAATTCTTAAAAGTTTTATCCCTCATCCTCAAACTATGACCCCTAGTTCTGGATCTGCCACCATCGGGAACACTCTTTCTGAATCTACCCTGTCCAACCCATTCGTATTTTATATGTTTCCCTGGGTGTTGAATGTGAACTGAATGGAAAAACCAAAATGGTAAAACTTTTGGGAAGAACAGATTCTATTAAAGCAGTTTGATTTCAGCAGGAAAAATTCTGAATGTCCCAGAATTGGGCAAATCAAGGATACGGTTTTTTTAAAAAAAATTTGTCACATAAAACCTCACACGTTCTGCGTTAGACACTTTCGGAAAAGTTCTCAAGCCTTTGAAGAAATTTATTTCTGCAGGTTACTTGCACTGAACAGATTTACATCAAAGCCAGTAACTCCTTTTAAAAAAAAAGGCCAGATTAATATGTGGTTATCAACAAGGTTGACAGTAATAACAGTATGGACAGAGATGATCAAATACTCTGCACAACATGATGGTTCATAAGCAGCTGGGAGAAGGGATGTGTCAAGCCAAGGATGAGTAATATAGAATAGGATTAGATAGCTATTTTGAGTTGGGCTCAATTTATTTGAAGGGGAGCAGGAACAGGATTAAAATCACACTCACACACTTCACACAAGCTGTCCTAACAGATCATCTGGCTGAGCCAATGAGTAGTCGACAATGAGTCTCTGACTGAATCCCAGTTTATCAGCGAAAGGAATTGGCACATAAATTATGAATGCAAGTTGTATAAACTTGTCTTGTATTCCTGTCAAGTGTGGAAAATTGAGTCATGATCTGGGTCGAGGGTATTAAACGGATTCAGTAGAGTACGTTGATGTGGAGTAACTATTTCTTCTGATGGGATAATCAGGAATGAGGGAAAATGGCCTTCAAATTAAGGCTAGCCATTAAGGAGAAAAGCTGGGAAACACAAAGGATAATAGAAATCTTGAATTCCTTGTCCCAGAAAGTTGTGGCAACTGAAGCTTTAAAGACTAAGATGGATAGATTTTTGTTGAATAAAGTACCAAGAGCAATTGGGCTACAGCAGGTAAATGGAGTTTGAGCACAGATTAATCTGAGCTAATTGTGTGTTAATTGTATTATTAAGGTTACACAGTGAAGGGCATTGACTGATGAAGTGCCTTGAGTACATATAAAGGAAGACTTAGCTCTTTTGTGTATTGTTTCTGTTGTGTGTTGGTTACCACACTTGCTTCATATACAAATGGGCCTTGGTTCAAAACCTGGTAGAAACTATACCAAACAAGTGTGAGGGAGAAGTTCCACAAATTACCTTTGTTATTCAGTGGGCTGCACAATGGCACAATGGTTAGCAGAGAGTCATAGTCAGAACAGCATGGAAACAGGCCCTTCAGCCCAACTTGTCAATGCTGCCCTTTTTTTTAACCCCGGAGCTAGTCCCAATTGCCCACGTTTGGCCCATAGCCCTCTACACCCATCATATCCATGTAACTGTGTAAAACGCTTTTTAAAAGACAAAATTGTATCTGCCTCTACTACTACCTCTGGCTGCTTGTTCCAGGTACCCACCACCCTCTGTGTGAAAAAATTGACCCTCTTGACCCTTTTATATCTCTCCCCTCTCACCTTCCCTCTAGTTTTAGACTCCCTTACCTTTGAGAAAAGGTATTGACTATCTAGCTGATCTGTGCCCCTCATTATTTTACAGACCCCTGTAAGATCGACTTGAAGCCTCCTACTCTCCAGAGAAAAAAGTTCCAGTCTATCCAACCTCTTCTTATAACAAAACCCATCAAGTCCCAGTAGCATCCTAGTAAATCTTTTCTACATTCTTTTGAGTTTAAAACTTTCCTTTCCATAATAGGGTGACCAGAACTGTACATAATATTCCAAATGTGGATTTACCAATGTCTTAGACAGCTTCAACTGGATGTCCCAACTCCTGTATTCAGTGTTCTAACCAATGAATCCAAGCATGCTGAATGCCTTCTTCACCACTCTGTCCACCTTTCAAGAACCTGTATCCCTAGATCTTTTCGTTCTATAACTCTCCCCAACATCCTACCATGGTTCGATCAACCAAAATGCTCCACCTCGCATTTATCTAAAGTAAACTTCGCCAGCCCACTGGCCCAATTGATCAAGATCCTGTTGTAATCCTAAAAAACCTTCTTCACTCTCCACTATGCCACTAATCTTGATGTCATCTGCAAACTTACTAACCATTACTGCTGCCTCACAGCGCCAGGGTCCCAGGTTCAATTCCGGCCTTGGGTGACTGTCTGTGTGCAGTTTGCATGTTCTCCCCGTGTCTGCGTGGGTTTCCTCTGGGTGCGCTAGTTTTCTCCCACTGTCCAAAGATGTGCAGGTTAGGTTGATTAGCCATGTTAAATTGTGCCTTAGTGTCAGGGTGACTAGCAGGGTATATGTATGGGATTGTGGGAGTAGGGCCTGGGTGGAACTGTGATTAGTAAATACTTGGTGGGCCGAACGGTCAGCATTAACTGAACTTTGCAGCTCTATTACATTTGCCATGTCTCAAAATGCATTCCTCAAAATCAGAAGGGATAAAATTTCATGAACAGCAAAAGATATAAAGGAAGACTTCTAGGATACTAGGTGTTGTGGTTTGGGAGGAGGCCAACATGTCGTATGTCCTAAATAAACCGAGTGTTAAGGGAAATATTGGCATCTGGTTTCCTCCTTTAACATCCGGCTTCTGAATGAATGAACAACTGTGGCCCAATTGGATAGTGGAGCGGACTCAGGGGGCCTACACCTTTTACTGTGAGTGGTTTTATTTATGTACCACCCAACCACTTCCCTTGAAAACATCCCAAAGCGCCTTACACGTAATGGACTGACACGAGAGGGAGCAGGTGGGCAAACGTGAAAAATGACCAGTTAGCCGGCTTTTCTTCTGTTCAGGATGACATATTGTCCTTAGGGATGTTGAAATAACTCGCTGGTGCATCTTCCAATAGTGCAAGGGAGTGTCTAATGTCCAACGACATGGTTGGCAACGTAGCTCCTCTGACATCATCGCATTCCTTCAGTACTGCACAGGAATAACACCTACGCTGGGTTAGTTGATCCTGGAGAACTTTAATTAGTCCCAGTTTCCCAGAGGTAAGGGAAATGAGGGATTTCCTCTTCTTCACTTTCCAGTGCCAGTTTCTAGACTGCACAGGTGTGATTATTGGAGATGGGACAGGATTAAACAGAGCTGTGAGGTCTGCCACGCTAGAAATTTGCTTATTTCACTGACTGATCAGGTTCATGTGTAAAGAATAACTGCTCAAGCAAACCATAGAAGGAACGAGACAATAAATAATAAAAGTTTTAAGCGGAAGGGAAGTGGAGGAAGTATCCGTGGAGGGGGGAGGTGAAGGAGATATTTATTTGATGGGGGTCTTCTCAACTAATAAACTGGTTGAACCCAATAGTTGGGGATCAGTATAAAAGCAAGCCCCAAGCTAACATGAAAAGCATTCTGACAAAGGGTCATCCAGACTCGAAATGTTGGCTCTACTCTTCTCTCCACAGATGCTGTCAGACCTGCTGAGATTCTCCAGCGTTTTCTGTTTTTAATTCAACTTCCCGCAGTATTTTGCTCTTATCCCAAACTATTCTAACTCAGAGCGCCTCGCTGGTCCCCCTGTAATGGTGGTTTCAAAGTCTCCAGAAATAAGGGTTCAGTGCAAATCTCCTGGTTTCTGCATTTGTTTGTCCTCTTTCTCTCTTGGCCAGAGAAGCGTGAGGAGAGATCGAACAGAGCTGTTCAAACGATGCATGTTTTTGGTGGAAATGGAAAAAAAAAACTGTTTACTGGGTCAGCATGCTGAGGATAGAGACTGAAGGTAATTGCCAGAAGAATTTAGAGAACAGCGGAGGAGGTGCTTTGACACAGCGGGTGGGATTTTATGGCCTCACTCGTCCTGAAGTGTTAAAATCCTGCCCGAGATCAAACAGAACTTTCCAGGATCCGCTCCCCCACCCATTCCCATTCCCGTGGCGGGCAGGATGGTAAAATTCCGGCCAGCGGGATTTGGAACACGCTACCTGAAAGGGCGGTGAAGGCAGATCCAATAGAAACTTCCAAAAGGAGAGATGGATGGGTTACGGATAAAGATTGGGCGAATGGAAATAATTGGATAGTTCCTTCAAAGAGCTGGCATAGAGGTGATAGACTGAATGGCATCCTTTCTGCGCTGTGAGATCCTATCTCTTGGCAGTGGAAGGTGAGGTGATCGGTGGAGTCCATAAGGATCTGAAATTAATTGTTCTATGCGCCGCCCATCTGTTGCATTTCTGAGGCAAAGAAAAAATCAGGGGGAGAAAAATAAGGACAGCTGATAATCTACAGAGTAATGTATGTGTGTGTGAAAAAAATGGTGTCCTATTAACAGGTCTGTAGTCATTTTAAAAATGGAACATTACAGAGTGTATGCAAAAGAACAGGCCGGATATGTAAATCCTTAAGGACAACATTGTAACCAGGCAACACCAATCCAGTCATATTAATGCATGAAATCCGTTGTGGAAGTGCACTTGTTTGTTAATGAGGATCCACCAACCTCAGCCAGGTCTAACCATTGTCTCTCTTTCCTCTTTCACAGCAAGCAACACATTCTAATTGTTCTCCGCGCAAACGCCTGGGTCTGCAGGGAAATGTACAGAATTCAGGGGAATTTCTACCCATAAGTTTGGACTGATAAATCTTAAAGAAAGGAATGTATTATCACAGGGTGTTGGACTAGACTGGCAGACTTGTTCTTTCATTAGCGCATTACAACAGTGACTACACTTCACAGGCTGTAAAACACTTCACTCCTGATTGACAGCGCAGTTAAAGGACCAGCATTATCATTGGAAAAGGTGTTCAGCACATTATTTACAATCGCCACTGAAACATGCAATGTCACTGGGACAAGAGGAATGTGTGCCCACCCTTGTTCCTCCTCCTACTCATCTAGAAAAGGGTTGCTGAATATTCCTGCAATTACATGAATCCCTTAATCCAAGGTCACAACAATCAAGATATAGAAACATAAAAACTAGAAGCAGAAGTAGGCCATTCGGCCCATCGAGCCTGCTCCACCATTCATTTTGATCGTGGCTGATTGTTGAATTCAATGTCCTAATCCCGCTTCCCCCCCCCCACTTCTCTCCCGTGGGGATGGCACAGTGCCTCACAGCACCAGGGACCTGAGTTTGCATGTTCTCCCCATATCTACATGGGTTTTCTCCAGGTGCTCCAGTTTCCTCCCACAGTCTGAAAGACGTGCTAGTTAGGTGGATTGATCTGAAACAGACGCTGGAGTGTGGGCGACTAGGGGAATTTCACAGTAACTTCATTGCAGTGTTAATGTAAATCTTACTTCTGACTAATAAATAAACTTTACTTTACATATCCCTTGGCCCCTTTATCTCCAGTAGCTATATCCAGTTTCTTCTTGAAATCGTGCACTGTTTTGGCCTCAGTTACTCTCTGTGGCAGTGAATTCCTCTGGATGAAGAAATTTCTCATCTCAGTCCCAAAAAGTTTACCTCAAACTATGACCCCTAGTTTTGGTGACCAGGAGCTGCAATAATCACAGCGCTAACTTCGGAGATGGGCAATTTAAGGTGTAAAATAATAGCTCTTTAGCTTAAAATCATTGCATTACTATACTTTTGATGGAACTTTTTATTCTGGACGTTACCTCATCACAGGAGGGAGGCAATGGCCTAGTGGTATTATCGCTAGACTATTAATCCAGAAACTCACTTACTTTTCTGGGAACGCAGGTTCAAATCCTGCCAGGCAGCTGGCGGAATTTGAATTTAATAAAAAAAATTATCCGGAACAAAGAGTCTACTGATGATCCATTGCTGATTATTGGAAAAACCCATCTTGTTCACTAATGTCTTTCAAGGAAGGAAATCTGTCGTCCTTACCCGGTCTGGCCTACATGTGATTCCAGAGCCACAGCAATGTAGTTGACTCTCAACTGCCCTCCAAGGGCACCTAGGGACTGGCCAGTCACCAAGGCCCATATCCCATAAATGGGTAAAAAAAAGGTGGGGTTCCTGAAGATTAGAGGGTGGCAAATGTTGTGCCTTTGTCGACAAGGTGCTGCAGTGAAAAGCCTGGGAACTACAGGCCAATGAGCCTTATATCCGTAGTGGATAAGTTGTTAGTAGGCATTCTGGGAAACAGGATCTACAGGCATTTAGAGAGGCAAGGATTGATTAGGGATAGTCAGCATGGCTTTGTGAGTGGAAAATCTTGTCTCACGAATTTGATTGAATGTTTTGAAGGGGTGACCATTGTTCATGGGGAAACCTGACCAGCCTTTAACCCACCATCAAAGTCGGGAGAACAAACTTCCAAACTAATTTTCCGACGGTGGGGAATTAACATTTTTAATCATACCCTTGCCTGCCACCAACCCCACTGCTGGTGGGAGCTGGAAACTCCCTCCTTGTATTACTTTCAGTGAACCGTGTAATGCGGAACACACCAAGAACTTGATTCCTGGAAGTCAAATTTTAGTATAAAATCAAACAGAATTTACATACAGCCCATATTGGCATCTAGTCTCAACACAAGCAGGAATCCCATCTCATGCACCGATCATCTCAGCATTTTAACTCCTGTTTTTTTTCCAGTACCTCTTTGAACTATTCTTAAGTGCAGGTCAGTGGGACTAGGCAAAAAATGGTTCGGCACAGACAAGAAGGGCCAAAAGGTCTGTTTCTAAGCTGTGATTTTCTATGGTTTTATGGTTCTATTTTCTATAAACGTTGAGTTCTTCGATTACTGGTGAACTCCACAGCCTGAGAAAAACCTTTAAGTGACAAAGAGAGAAAAATGATGCGAACACTGGGCAGATCTGGCAACATCTGTGGAGATGTAAATCAGAGATAACAGGCAGGAACTTCTACCCCCACCTCCCACCACCCATCTCACCACCAGCAGTGGAAGATGCCTGCCGTTGCCTGGCAGCGAGAAGCGGGAACACCAGGTCCCGCTGTTGTCAACAGAAATTCCCATTTTCTGCCCCCTCCACCACCGGGTGACCTATGGGGGGTGGTGGGGGGGGGGGGGGGGTGGGGGGGAGCGGGGGGGCGGTGGTGGATGCAGGGGTTGCTGATGGTGGGACCTGAAGACTCTTCTTCAGAGCCATACAGATCCAAAATGCCAACTCCATTTTTTTGCCCCCCACTGATGCTGTCAGACCTGCTGAGATTTTCCAGCGTTGTCAGTTTTTGTTTCAGATTCCCAGCATCCCCAGTATTTTGCTTTTCATCCCTTCAAGCAAAAGATGTTTCTTCTCTCTGTCCTAAATCGCTTCAATTTAATTTTATATCTATGACCTAATTCTGGATTCTGGTCTCGCTGGGCGTTTCATCCAATCAACCGCTGTAACTTTGTCAGGAAATTGGTAGGAAATGCAGACACTTCGGAATTTCTGTTGACCTGCAGAATATAGCGTGGTCAAATGGGAATTCCCAATGTCAGAATATAGGAATCAGGAGTAGGCCACTCAGCCCATCAAGCTAGCTCTGCCATTCAGTACAACCATGGCAGCCCTTTAATGCTATTGTTAATCAGCAATTATCAATCTCTGCTTTAAACATATTCAATGACTGAACTTTACAGCCCTCTGGGGTACCGAACTCCAAAGATTCATAAGCCTCTGTGTGAAGAAAGTTCTCCTCAACTCGATGCGAACATAGAAACATAGAACATTACAGCACAGTGCAGACCCTTCGGCCCTCAATGTTGTGCCGAGCTATGTCCAATCCCAAGATCAAGCTATCCCACTCCCTACAATTCTGGTGTGCTCCACGTGACAATCCAATAACCATTTGAAAGTTCCTAAAGTGTCCGGCTACACTATCACAGCAGGCAGTCTATTCCACACCCCAACTACTCTCTGAGTGAAGAATCTACCTCGGACATCCCTCCTACATCTCCCACCATGAACCTTATAGTTATGCCCCCTAGTAACAGCTACATCCACCCGAGGAGATAGTCTCTGCATGTCCGCTCTCTCAATCCCTCTCATCATCTTACAAACTTCTATTAAGTCGCCTCTCATCCTCCTCCGCTCCAAAGAGAAAAGCCCCAGCTCCCTTAACCTTTCCTCATAAGACTTACCCTTCAAACCAGGCAGCATCCTGGTAAATCTCCTCTGCACTCTCTCCAATTCTTCCACACCCTTCTTATAATGAGGTGACCAGAACTGAACACAACATTCCAAAAGTGGTCTCACCAACATCCGCTATAGTTGCAGCATAACCCCACGGCTCTTAAACTCAAACCCCCTGTTTATAAACGCTAACACACCATAAGCCTTCTTCACGGCTCTACCCACTTGAGTGGCAACCTTCAGAGGGGCTTCCCCCTTATTTTGAAATTGTGGCCCCTGATTCTAGACTCCCCAACATCTTGCCTGCACTTACCCTGTCTATTTCTCTAAATAATTTACAAGTTTCACAAAATGACCTCTCATTCTTCAGAACTCTAGAGACTACAGGTCCAGTTTGCCCGATCTGTCCTCATAAGACAGTCCCGCCATCCCCGGAACAGATCTGTGAACCTTCATTGCGCTCTCTCTATGGTAATATTCTTTCTGAGCTTCCTTCTTGCTAAAATGAAAGGTAAATACTAGCTCTGAAGAAGAGTCCACATTGGATTTGAAACATTGG
This sequence comes from Carcharhinus amblyrhynchos, assembly GCF_965287045.1. Taxonomy (NCBI): domain Eukaryota; kingdom Metazoa; phylum Chordata; class Chondrichthyes; order Carcharhiniformes; family Carcharhinidae; genus Carcharhinus; species Carcharhinus amblyrhynchos. The sequence goes on from NC_137327.1 coordinate 131,913,203, forward strand.
GTGGGATTTTATGACTGCACTCGCCCCCAAAACCGGAAAATCCCATCCACGGTCAACTGAACTTTCCTCGCCTGCTCTGATTCCCGTGGCGGGCAAGACAGTAAAATTAAGCCCATTATCTCCATTATCTCTCAGCACAGATGTTGCCCGACCCTTTGCATTTTTCCAACACTTTCCGTGAATCTTTCTGCCCGCTGTCTCTTCCCTTCATCATTTTCCGCCAAATCATCATCTAATCTCCAATTCAGTGAAAACCGATCCCACTTTCAAATTTGTCTCCCTGTTTGTGTCTTGTCAGTTGGGGCAACATCCGTGTAAATCTGGACTGTACAATAAAGCAGGACTGATGATGCCCATATATTTACACTCAATCAGGACTCAAAGAGTAATGCTGAGGATAATTCAAAATCCTATTTCTTTAAGCACCAGAAATGCCGTAGAAATTATCTCATTTTGTTGGTTAAAAAGCTGTTGTCTTGAAGGCAAATCATTCTATTTATCTTCGCTATTCCAATTTTCTCCTCTCTTGAGCGCATTGATCTATGCTGGGGTATGGTAAAATGGCAGAAGCTGCCCCTTCAACACTACACGTTGTTGGCCATTTTTAGAAGTCTTTCAGTCTAGACAATATTTTTTTGGCAGGTCATTTGATCATGAGGACCATTGTGGCTGAGCCTAATCCTTTCCTCACTCAGGCACGCTTCCCACAACCACTGCACAGCAAACATGAATAGGAAGGATGTCTTTTTCCTTCTTTCTCCCTTACTCCAGATGACAGAGACAAACTGCAACTGTGCGACTGTTCGAAACTCCAGCCATCATTCAGGATTTGCAAGGGTTTATGCTGGGATCTCACTGGTTGTGTAGCAAAAATTCTAAATGGCGAGTAGTGTATTTATCAACCAAATCATGGGAACAGCCCAATTTATTTGTTCATTTTTATCTACCCCCCAGGATTGTTGGAATGGGATTGTAGCTTTTGTAAACCTGCTTTCAGATCCCTGCAGTGGTGTACTTGAATCTTAGAACCCACTACAGTGCAGGAGAAGGCCATTTGGCCCATTGAGTCTACACTGACTCAGTATCTTTCCCAGGCCCTCTCCTGCCCACCTGCCCTATCCCTGTACCCCCATGCACTTACCTTGGCTAATCCATCTAACCTGCACATCTTGGGACACTAAGGGACAATTTAACATGGCCAATCCACCTAACCCGCACACCTTTGGACTGTGGGTGGAAACAGGAGCACCCAGAGGAAACCCACGCAGACACGGAGAGAATGTGCAAACTCCACACAGATAGTGACCCAAGCCGGGAATCGAACCTGGGTCCCTGGTGCTGTGAGGCAGCAATGCTAACCACTGTGCCACTGTGCTGCCTGGATTACAGATGATGCAGTTGCTATTTGTATAGATTCAAGAACAGTACAGCACAGTGTTATGCTGGTCCATTGCACATGGTTTACAACAGGGGGACAGCAATAGTTAAAGAGGTGACTCATTGGTGACAGGCTCACCTCTGAGTCAAAAGGTTGTGGGATCAACCTCTATCTCAGAGATGAGGGCACACAATCATAGGCTGACTTCTCAGTGAGTCCGAAGGGAGTGCTACACTGTTGGAAATGCTGTGTTTTTGGATGCAATATTAAACCGAAACTGTCCGCTCAGGTAAAGAGAAGTGGTGATCTTCCCCGATATGTAACCCACAACTGACATCACTAATTGGGTTATTGCTGTTTGTGGGACCTTGCTATGTAGAAATTGGCACCTGCGTTATCTAATATTACACCAAAAACATATGCAATAGTGCAGTGGGACATCCAATAATTGTGAATGTCGCTATTTAAATGCAAGTTCTTTCTTTATTTCAACAATATTCTTGATTTGATTTATTATTGTCACATGCATTCACAAACAATGAGAAGTATTGTTTCTTGTGCGCTATACAGACATACTATTCAGGAAAGGATAGGGGGCAGAACATAGTGTTACAGTCGCAGTGAGGGTGTAGAGAAAGATCAATTTAATATAAGTTAGGTCCATTTAAAAGTCTGATGGTGGCAGGGAAGAAGCTATTCTTGAGTAGGTTGGTCCCTGACCTCACCGCAAACTTTTGTACCTTTTTCCCTATAGAAGAAGGTGGAAGAGAGTGTGTCTAGGGTGCATGGGGTCCTTGATTTATGCTGGCTGCTTTTCCGAGGCAGTATATTGTACCGTGATGCTTTCTTCATCAATATTATCAAAAATCAATTCTGGCCTTCGTGGATTTTTTTTGGTTGAAAGTGTTCGTTCCCCGTGTCCCTCCCTCCCTCCCCCAACACCCCCTCCACACTTTTTAATCTTTTCATGGCTTTGACTGCTACGTGAGGACATCAGTTATGAAGATTACCAATGAAATTTTACAATGAATAAACATCGCAACCTGAGCCAAGACCCTATCCTGCCGCACTTCCATCCGGCCCTCTGAGAGATTTTGAACTTGGTTAAGCAAAAAAAGGTGATGGCTTTGCCCATCTGTTGTTTTGCTCTCTGAAGCCTGGCTTTATTGACATCCGAAGTACACTTGCGCGGGCGGAGAGAATTAATGGCAACGGTGGGTATTAGCGGGGAAAGTCTGCGAACGAGTGTTTGGCTTTGGATTCCTTTAGGTGGCTGCTAAGGACTGTCAGTCAAACGCTGCTGCAGTCGGGCTGTTGGAATACCAATGAGATACGTATTTGCACCAGCTAGCACCCACCCCCCCCCACCCACCCACGGGGGGGGGACTTAAGTAACTCCGCAGCGCCGCCCACTCCCCGTCATTGGTCCAAGGGACGCTTTCCACAGGCCAGTCAGGAAGCGTCTGTTTGATGTTCTGCTCCGGTTTGGTTGGCGAGGCGATCCGTCACAAAGATTTAAGATGTTGCTGTTGCTGCTGCTGCTGCTGTGTAATGTCAAGTTGGCTGAGCGTGGTTCAGCAGCTAGCTGAAGGGCAGTAAGGAAGGCTCTTTGTTCTGTTAACCCGGCAGGAGAGTCTTCATCAGAGATACCGCAAAAGCAATAAATAGCACATCAAGTTTGATTTATACTTGTGGAAAAGCAAACGTTTATATAAGGCCTTTGACAGATTATTATATTACAACTGTGTCATTGCTTATTATTAATTTTGGACGGGCTCTTTAGCGGTACCATGTTAAAATGGCACAGGTGCAGGCACTGTATTAAAGATGACATTCCCCATTCTTTCCTTTCATTTGGGACTAAGTCACGCAGATTAAAACTGTTAAGACCGAAATTTATTGAAACTGGCTGGGGAGAAGCATCAAACATCAGCTGCCACAATAATGGAGACATTTAATGTGTTAAAAAGCCCTTTGCAAAAGCCTTGTCCTCCTTGCCTAATGGGGCCCCTGTATTGTTATTTAATTTGAGGTTGGCCAATCCTTTTCGCGAGACATTTAAAGTTTATGTATTTACTAGTGTCACGAGTGGGCTTACATTAACACTGCAATGAAGTTACTGCATCACTTCGGAGCCTGTTAGGGTACACTAAGGAAGAATTTAGCATACTTAACGTATCTAATCAGCGTGTCCTTCAGACTGTGGGTGGGAACAGGAGCTCTCGGAAGAAACCCACGCAGACACGAGGAGAACGTGCAGACTCTGCTCAAACAGTGACCCAAGCCAGGAATTGAACTTGGGTACCTAGAACTGTGAGGCAGCAGTGCTCACCACTGTCTCACCGTTCCATTCATTTAACATGATGGCACGGTTCACAATTAAACGTGAATCTGCATTTTTTAGAATGTCCCCATCACCAGATGAAGCAATGATTTTGTGACCAGTAACAAAATCTGTGCCACTTTAATAGAGCACACTTGAAAGCACAGCGGAGAAAGTGCTTTTTGACGCAACTTGAACTGATGCAGGGAGCAACCAAACATGAACTGTTCTCTCCACTGGAGTCACACAGGAGGATTTATTTAACTTTCACTTCAAATGTTTGCGTACACTTCTGTGTAAGGAACTCCGTAAATGGAATTGGGATGACTGCTCATCCCACACCACTCCTGCCATCCCTCCTTCCTCTGTGACAAGTAAGGCTCCACCCCTTGTCGGGCATGTTTGTGTTGGGGAGACGGGCACGTAAACTATGACGGGTGGCTAGCCTACCACCTTCCAGTCCAGCGGTAGATGGGCAGGTGGGTGTCGGGTTTGGCAGTTGTTTTAAAAATCACAGTTGCGGTTCAATTGAGCTTGTTATCGATACTGTCCGTGCCACAACACAGAGGATGTGACTAGGCAGAAGTGGGAAGAACATTCTTTTCACCCACCTGGTTAAAAGGTGAGAAGGGGTTGGGTGGGTGCATGGGTGGCTATGTTCTTCGGCCTTTGTGGATGAGGCAGCGCCAGGTAGAGCTGCCCCCATCCACAAAGACTATCAAACCCACGAAGCAAGGTGTATTGCTGAAGCACAACTTAAGCACGAGCTGCGCAAATCCAGAGCCACCAGCTCAACAACTACAGTGTCTATACAAGTCTGTCCAATATATGCCAGGACATTCTGTGCCCGAATTGGCCTGATCAATCATCTTCGGACACACCGCAACCAGCTCAAAATGACCAAAGGTGTCGAGGCCCTCATTGATGACCGTGAATGAGCAACAACAATGTTCTTCGGTATGTTTCCTTTGCACAGTGCACATCGGGGGCAGTAACCCCCACAGGATGACACCTCCCCTTTGTGCCTCCTCACCCTGGCCTCCAGAGCCTGTTCCTTCACCCCCGTTGCAACCCTCCCTAGGGTTCCTGCCCGATCCCTTCCGCCACAAATGCCTGGGAATTATCTAGTCCAGGATCCATCACTCTTCTTTCCAGGGCCTGCATGCAATCCCAGCAGCCCCCACTGCTGAGCTTTGGCGCTGCTGGGAGTGCTGGAGTTGCCGGCCAATCAGATTGGCTCACATCACAGTGAGGGAAAGAAGCTTATTCAGCCTCCCCTCTGCCTCCACATGTCATAGCTAGAGGCCACCTTTTTTTTAAACCCAAATGGGTTTAAATCAGGACGGCACGGTTGTTACCACTGCAGCCTCACAGCGGCAGGGACCTGGGTTCAATTCCAACCTCGGGTTACTGCCTATGTGGAGTTTGCACATTCTCCCCGTGCCTGTGTGGGTTTCCCCCAGGTGCAACACAGCCCCAAAAAGGTGCGGGTTAGATTGATTGTCCATGCCAATATGTCAGCGGGTTAGCAGGGTAAATATGTGGGGGCGACGGGAATAGGGTTTGGTTGGGATTGTGGTTGGTGTGGACTTGATGGGCCGAGTGGCCTCCTTCAGCACTGTAGGGATTCTATGAAATCGACTTTTGTAGTGTGATTGGGGTAGCAAGCAATATGCCCTCCGGTAAAATTCACTATAGACTCTGGGCTGTGGCAAAATGGGCACGTCAAGACTTTACTTAAAATAATGCATAGAAAGAGAAATTTCCAGGATCTCATGCTTTTTCACAACTTGTTTTAATTACTCAACATAGTTTTAAAGTGTCCCTTCTCATGATTCTTTCACCGACTGCTATTGTCAGCTGCAAATTCAATTTTCTTCACTTTCTGTGCGGTGTGACTGTGCTGCCTTTCCCCCAAATCTCGGTCCCTCCACAGCATGCACACCATCCCAGGTCCTAGTACAATCTGTACTGGCATTGGTCAGGGATTATCTTTCTGCAGTTCTAGTCACCATTACAGAGGAAAGATATCATTGAGTCCTTGGACAGCATAGATACAAGCTAAGAAAGGTAATCCCAGGTTGTCCGCGATTTTCAAAATATTGAGGAAGTTGGGTACATTCTCTTGGAAAAGAGATTTTGAAATGACCTAATTAGTGTTTCTAACATTAGGCAAATTTGATTTTAGCAACTAACAAAGGTGACGAAGGGATCAAATACTGAGGAACATAGCTGAAACATTAAGGCCTGGATTTTTCTGTTCTAAGGCCCAGAATTGGCTATTAGACGAGTTGAGGGGAACCAACCCCCCTAAACATAGTTTTTTTCTTACATCAGGGAACGCCATCAATGCCCTCTACATGTGACTCATACCAACAGGGAGCTAGGGCTCAGTACCCCATACAGGGTGGCACAGTGGTTAGCACTGCTGCCCCACAGCGCCAGTGGCCCAATTCAATTCCAGCCTCGGGTCACTGTCTATGTGGAGTTTGCACATTCTCCCCGTGTCTGCGTGGGTTTCCTCCGGTACTCTGGTTTCCTCCCATGGTCCAAAGATGTGCGGGTTAGGTGGGTTGGCCATGCTAAATTGAATTGCGTATCAGGGGGATTAGCTAGGGTAAATATGTGAGGTTACGGGAGTAAGCCCTGGGTGGGATTGTGGTCGGTGCAGACTTGACGGGCCAAATGGCCTCCTTCTGCACTGTAGGGATTCTATGAAACAACCCATGCCAGCTCTGGTTCCTGGTGCCAGTAGGGTGAGCATGGTGCCTGAGGCAGCTGGCCCAAAGGCAGCAGTGGCACTTCCATTGAGCAGCATGTTGCAGGGAGAGGGCTGAGTAATTAACTCCTCTCTTTTGAGGGCCCCTTAAAATGTTTCAGAGGTTGCCCTTGCTCCTGCAGAGCCATGTAAAGTTGTAGGAAAGACTGTATCACTTTGGGGATGGTGTGTCCCCTAAACATGCAAAACCCCTCCTTCTTGAAGGTAATGAGTGCAGTATAAGGGCCTGGCATGTATGGAGTTACTCTGGGACTGAGTACTGTACTAGTCTCACAGTGATATAAGAGGGGAGGCACTAGTGCAGTGGTATAGAAACAGAAACATAGAAGATGGGAGCAGGAGGAGGCCATTTGGCCCTTTGGGCCTGCTCCACTGTTCATCAAGATCATGGCTGATCATCCAACTCAACAGCTAAATTCTGCTTTTTCCTCATAACCTTTGATCCCATTCGCCCCATGTGCTATATCCAGCCACCTCTTGAATACATTCAATGTTTTGGCATCAACTACTTCCTGTGTGATGAATTTCACAGGTTCACCACGCTGGGTGAAGAAATGTCTCCTCATCTCCATCTTAAATGGTCTACCCTGAATCCTCAGACTGTGACCTCTGGTTCTGGACTCCCCACCATCAGGAACATTCTCTGTGCATCCACGTTGTCTGGTCTTTGTTAGTATTATATAAATTTCTATGAGAACCCCCCACATTTGTCTGAACACCAGTGAAAACAACCCTAACCTAGTCAATCTCTCCTCAGACATCAGTCCCGCCATCCCCAGAATCAGCCTGTATCAGTATAAGGGGAAGCAATGGCATAGTGGTATTATTGCTAGACTAGTAATCCTGAGATCCAGGGTAATGCCCTGGCGATCTGGGTTTAAATTCTGCTGCGGCATGGCACCTGGTGAAATTTGAACTTGAAAGTAAAAAAATTAAATGTCTAATGATGACCGTTGCCAATCATCTTACAAACCCAACTGGATTCACTAATGTCCTTTAGGAAAGGAAATCTGCCATCCTTACCCGATCTGGTATGTAGGTGACTCCGGATCCAAAGCAATGTAGTTGACTCGTAATTACCTTCAGGGATGAGAAATAAATGCTGGCTCAGCCAGTGAGGCCCACGTCCCATGAAGAAATTAAAAAGAAGAGAATACATGACCCATAGGTAGGGATCAGTCCAGTGTTGGACAGAACTGTGTGTGCAAGCAAACGTGGAGAAAGCGCCGAGTTTGAACCCTTCACTATACATATATATATACTCATTTCTTGTAGTTAATAAGTACATACAGTTAACCTATTTAAGACTGCCAGGGCTTCATTAAGACCTGCCAAATGGTATTCAACACCCTACAGAAATATCTTGTGGATTCCAGTTCCACCAGTCTCTAAAGCCATTTTGTATGCAAATCATAGTTGTGAATGTTGACAGGTTCTTATTACTGTGAGGAACATCACCTATGGACTTGAACATTCCAGCCTCCCCCCATTGTTAACCTGATGGCAGTGAGCCCACCTTGTTATATCATCAGCCCAGACTGGGAATCAAATCCTCACTATGCCTTTTTTTTTAGTGCATCTTCACAGACACTATGTTTTCCCTTTGGGAAATAGTGGGGAAGTGGTGAAAGGATTCCTGAGTTGATTGTCAGCCTATTGAATAGCATTATAAAGGCTCCGTTCTGTGGCCAATAAATCCTGATGTTGGACTTCAACCCAAAGCTTCTGATTCAAAAGTACGAGCGCTATCATTGTGCCGTAAGACCTCCTTGCCCCTTCTGTGTGAAGCTCTATAATAAGCTTAATCAACCTTATTTGATTTATTCTTTCTCTTTCATTGCTCCCTGTGATTAGGCCTTTCATACACTGATGCCAATCTTTTAAAGCACTGAACACAAATTGTAATTTGGCCATCTTGCAGTAGGTTTTAGCATTGTCTCCTTTCAGTCTCCCAGCTACAATTCATAGAATCGTAAGATCCCTACAGTGCAGAAGGAGGTCATTTGGCCCATCAACTCTCCGACAGAGCATTCCATCCAGACCCTATCCCCATAACCCCAAGTTGTCACCCCACTAATCCCCCTAACCGACACACCTTTGGACACTAAGGAGCAATTGAGTATGGTCAATTCATCTAACCAGTGAATCTTTGGAGGAAACCAGGCCACCCAGTGGAAGCCCTCACAGATACAGGGAGAATGTACAAAGTTCACACAGCCAGTCACCCAAGGTTGGAGTTGAACCCAGGTCCAGGTTTTTGTTCTTTATTCATGGTAATCTGCAGTGGAGGTCTCCTGTCTCCCAGGACCATTCATGTTTAACCACACGTATGTGGCACCATGGTGGCAAAGTGGTTAGCGCTGATGTCTCACTGTGCCAGGGACCCAGGTTCAATTCCAGCCTTGGATCACTGTCTGTGTCAAGTTTGCACGTTCTCCCCAGCCGGAATTTTATTGGCATGCCCCCCCTCCCCCCCCCACCCCCACCCCCTCTCCGAATCGGGACAGATGAGGTTCACGGAATGGCATTCTCCATTGGCCTCGGGCGGGATCTTAAGAGACTTGGGCAGGCAAAGCGGTAAAATTCCGTTACCTGTGTCTGCGTGGGTTTCCTCCAGGTGCTCCGGTTTCCTCCTACATTCCAAAGATGCGCAGGTTAGGTGGATTGGCCCTCCTAAATTGACCCTAATGTTGGGGGATTAGCAGAATAAATGGGATCACGAGAATAGGGCCTGGGTGGTATTGTGGTTGGTACTGACTTGGTAGGCTGAATGGCCTTATTCTGTACTGTCGTGATTCTCTGGTTCTATTCTATGATTCTATTGTCCGTCCTACTTGTCACATCCTTAATAACTCATAGCAGATTTGTCAAAAGCAATTTCCCTTTTATAAATCATATTATGATTTTCTCAGTGCCCTGTATTGTGCCCCCAGTAATAGATTCTGACATTTTCCCCACTGCTGCTTCCAGGCTAACTGGCCTGTCGTTTAGCTTTCTCTCCTTTCTTGAATACTGGGGCTACGTTTGCTACCTTACAGTCCAAGAGGATCCTTCCAGAATGTCGGAGTATTGGACTGAATAAATGCTAATTTCTTTGTGTTGACAAATTGACTATTCCGCTGAAGATGTGAAAGAAAGAAATAACTTTCATTTATGTGACACCCTCCAGAACATCCCAACCAAAGAGTGTAGTTACTGTTGTGATGTAGGAAACGCAGCAACCAATTTGCAGTCAGTAAGCTCCAGCAAACGGCAATGAAATAATCACCAGGGCATCTCTCTTATAGAGACATTGGCTGAGGGGCAATAATTGGCTGGGATACAAACCAATAAACCTATGCCATTGTCATTGTCCTCCGTGGTAACAGTGCTGGGCCTTTTTTAAGCTGTCAAGTTCACTCCCAGATCCTGTCTTGAGTCTGTGGGGGATGGATTTATGGTGTCCCTTGTTGCTGGCAGGAATGGCATGAGCCTGGATAATCCAGTGTTGGCAAAGAAATGGGTTCAGCTCCGAGTGCCAAGGCCATTGCGATGCTCCTCACCTACCACACTGGCCCCAAGCACGTTCCAATCTGTTCTGGAGTTTAATGCGGAGAAGTGTGAGGTAATCCATTTCGGTAGGAATAACAGATGTGTTGAGTATAGGGCTAACGGGAGGACTTTGAATAGAGTGGAGGAGCAGAGGGATCTAGGTGTATGTGTACATAGATCCCTGAAAGTTGGGAATCAAGTAGATAAGGTTGTTAAGAAGGCGTACGGTGTCTTGGCGTTTATTGGTAGGGGGATTGAATTTAGGAATCGCAGCGTCATGTTGCAACTGTACACAACTCTGGTGCGGCCGCACTTGGAGTACTGTGTGCAGTTCTGGTCCCCACATTACAGGAAGGATGTGGAGGCTTTGGAGAGGGTGCAGAGGAGGTTTATCAGGATGTTGCCTGGTATGCAGGGGAGGTCCTATGAGGAGAGACTGTGGGATTTGGGGTTGTTTTCACTGGAAAGAAGGCGGCTAAGAGGGGATCTTATAGAAACATATAAGATGATTAGAGGTTTAGATAGGGTGGATGGTGATAGCCTGTTTCCTCGGATGGAGAAATCTAGCACGAGGGGGCATGGCTTTAAATTAAGGGGGGGTAGTTATAGGACGGATGTCAGGGGCAGGTTCTTTACCCAGAGGGTGGTGAGGGACTGGAATGCCCTGCCTGCTGCAGTTGTAAATGCGCCTAGTTTGGGGGCGTTTAAGAGATTGGTGGATAGGTTTATGGACGAAAAGGGATTGGTTTAGATTAGTGGGTCAATGTTTTTTTTTTAAAAATAAGACTGGTCGGCGCAACATTGTGGGCCGAAGGGCCTGTTCCACGCTGTAATGTTCTATGTTCTATGTTCTATGTTCTATGTTCTGGGTGGGAGTCTGATAATTATTCTAAAGGCCTGTTTTAGTTAGCGGTCCACTTCAAATCCCTCTCCTGCCATTCGCCCGCCTCTCCAGCAGGATCCGCACCAGGTGGGTTTTGGTGCAGGTCCTGAAATCATGAACCTGACGCGCTGGACCCTAAGGGGATCAAGGAGGTAAGTGTATATGCCATGTGCCCTCAGCCATTGCCATGCTGCAGAGGCACCATCCCCCAAGGCCTCTGGGGGTTGGATGGACTCAGATGGCAGCAGGAGGTTGAATTCAATACTCTATCATGAGATGGGGGTCTTGTGGCTGGACTGATCCTTCCAGCCCTGGGAAAGTTGATGGTGGCCTGGTGATTTCAGGCATCTCATTGATCAAAACCTTCTGCCCGTCAACTGTGAAAACTTTAAGGTGGCCTGGTCACTTTGGTTTCCACGTTCGCTGGAAATTTGGCAGGCTTTCAAATTCCACCAATACTCATTAAGAAAAGGGATCCCTCTTTGTCCCTCTAAGAAGCTACAAGTTTGAGAAGATCCCTTTCAAGCACTCTGACCGACAGAAGTCAGGCACTTTCACTTGGCGGGGGCTTTTGGCTTCCCCACAGCCGCTCACACAGCCCCATTCTTCAACATAACATTTATCTGCAGTCTCTCAGCCTTCCGAGAAAGCTGAAAGCCTTTGAAATCCCTTTAAATCCAATGAAAAGCCTTATTTCCATCCACAATGCTTATTAACTCTCCTTTGATTGACAGCTTAATGGTTTTCAGACAGCATGCAGTCAGCTTTCTTTGTTGATCTGTCGCTGCACAGTTAAATGCATCTTAAGCACCCCCCACACCCCCCACCCCCACTGTTTCTAACCACAATGTTTACACAAGCGGAATTGAAAAGCATTTAGCTACTATTGATGTTGCCTGCAGCTGTGACCATATTAAACGAGGTTTCCATGGAAATATTCTGGCTGGTCTAGGTGCTTCTAAGAAGAGGGAAACTGACCAGAATTTCCATTCCTGGATAATATCCATTATTCTACCGACAAAATATCCAAGCCCAATTATCAGATCACTGCCAAGTAGCCACTGTTTTATACTAGAGACAGCTGAATCTTTTATTTAGACCCAGCCCTGTATTCACTGTCACGTATCTATTAGTCCTTTGCACATTTCCAAGAACTATCTCGGCAGGTTTCAGTTTTCGCAGAAACATAGAGTGTGATGTCCAAAACATGGATAAAAATTTGCAGTTCCATACATCGCAAGCAGAATTTGAATAACCGGGTGGGTCATTTAACGCCTGAGGAAATATGATTCGGGTCTCCTGTCCGTGACTATGGGCCAGCACCCTTCCCGTGTCAACATTTTTGATGTCAGTTTCAAAATCGCTTCCATTCGGTGGCTCTGCACGTTTTTATTTTATCCATTATTGGGACCTGAGTGTCGCTGGCTGGGCCAACGTTTATTGCCCATCCATTGTTACCTGAGGCAGTTAAGAGTCAACCACATTGCCGTGACTCTGGTGTCACAGGTAGGCCAGACCAGGTAAGGACAGCAGGTTTCCTTCCCTAAAGGGCATTAGTGAACTAGATGGATTTTTCTGACAATTGACAATGGTTTTATTGTCATCAGTAGATTCTTAATTCTGGATTTTTTTTATTGAATTCAAATTCCACCATCTGCTGTGGCAGGATTCGAACCTGGTTCCCCAGAACAGGAGTTTCTGGATTAATAGTCTAGCGATAATAATACTAGGCCATTGCCTGTTCAGATACTATATAATTTTGATTTGATTTATTATTGTCACAGTATTAGTATACAGTGAAAAGTACTGTTTCCTGCGCGCTATATATACAAAGCACACTGTACATAGAGAAGGAAAGGACAGGGTGTTGAATGTAGTGTTACAGTCATAGCTAGACAGTAGAGAAATATCAGCGTACTATATTGTATGTCTATTCAAAAGTCTGATGGCAACAGGGAAGATAATATTCTTAATTGGGTTGGTACACGTTTTCAGACTTTTGTATCTTTTCCCAACGGAAGAAGGTGGAAGAGAGAAGATCCGGGATGCGTGTGTTCTGGATTACGCTGGCTATTTTTCCAAGGCTGCAGGAAGTGTAGACGGAGTCAATGGATGGGAGGCTGGTTTGCGTGATGGACTGGCCTTCATTCATGACCCTTTGTAGTTTCTTCCGGTCTTGGTCAGACCAGGAGCCATACCAATTTAAGAACATAAGAACATAAGGAATAGGAGCAGGAGTAGGCCATCCAGCCCTTCGAGCCTGCCCCGCCATTCAATAAGATCATGGCTGATCCGAAGTGGATCAGTTCCACATTCCCGCTTTCTCCCCATAACCCTTAATTCCCTTGTCTATCAGAAACCTATCTACCCGTGACTTAAATATATTCAGCGAGGTAGCCTCCACCACTTCAATGGGCAGAGAATTCCAGAGATTCACCACCCTTTGAGTGAAGAAGTTCCTCCTCAACTCCGATCTAAACTGCCCCCCCCAACCTTATTTTGAGGCTGTGTCCTCTAGTTCTGCTGTCCTTTCTAAGCGGGAAGAATCTTTCTACCTCTACCCTATCCATCCCCTTCATTATCTTGTAAGTCTCTATAAGATCCCCCCTCAGCCTTCTAAACCCTAACGAGTACAGACCCAGCCTATTCAATCTCTCTTCATAAGCTAAATATGTGATACATTCGGAAAGGATACTTTCTATCGTGCATCTGTAGGAATTGGTGAGAGTTGTACTGGACGTGGTGAATTTTCTAAGCCTCCAGAGAAAGTTGGATCAGTGGGTAGGACTGTTGCCTCTGAGTCAGGAGGCCAAGCCCCATTTTAGAGGTCCGAGCAAAACTTGCAGTCTGACCGTCCAGTGCACTCCTGAGGGTGTGCTGTATCCTCAGAGAAAGGATTGCCCACCTTCTCGGATTGTCCTGGAGTCTCCGGGACACAGCTTTGTGCAACCCAGCAGTAAAATCATTGTGACATTAAAACGGATTGCTTTTTATTTGTCATTGTCTCTGTACATTTCTTTCTACCACATATAAAAATATTATAAAAGGGGGAGAAAATAGCTGTTTAGCAATCAAACATCATCCTTTTCAAAGTAAACTTAAAATCTGTATATTCGTCACAAGTAAGGCTGACATTAACACTGCAATGAAGTTACTGTGAAATTCCCCATGTCGCCATACTCTAGTGCCTGTTCAGTTGCACTGAGGGAGAATTTAGCATGACCAATGCACCTAATCACATCTTTCAGACTGTAGGAGGAAATTGGAGCACACAGAGGAAACCCATGCAGACATAGAACATAGAACAATACAGCACAAACAGGCCCTTCGGCCCACAAGTTGCGCCGATCACATCATCACCTACCAACCTACAGACCTATCTATAACCCTCAATCTCATTAAACCCCATATACTCATCCAGACATGGGGAGAATGTGCAAACACTGCACAGACAGTGATCCAAGCCAGGAATTGAACCTGGGTCCCTGGAGGTGTTGGGCCAGCAGTGCTAACCACTGCGCCACCGTGCCGCCCCACTGTGTCGCAATGCCATCAATTGGGTAATGAGTCTTTGTGCTTTCTATTTGGAGTCGGAAGGCAGTGCGTCACAACGATGGATGTGTTGGCTGACTAATGGCTGGAGCACGGGGGCGAGTCATGCGAAACTTTCCGAAATATATTTTGTCCAAATTAGCAACCCTGATCAGTGAATAAAAATGAGCACCTGCCTCAGGTGAATATAATGGATCCCTTTGCACTATTTGCAGAGAAGGAGAGTTCTCCCTCTGCACTGATCAATATTTATCCCTCAGCCAACATCACTGAGAAGCGTATGATCTGAGTATTATCACAATGATGTTTGTGCAATCTTGCTGTGTGCATGGTAACATAATGTGCTTCTGTACATTGCAATGTGACCACACTTCAAAATGACTGTGACCCCAAAGTACTCCCTGACATTCTTGAGGATGTGAAAGTCACCTGTATGAATTATAGAGTCCTGCAGTACAGAAGGAGGCCATTCGGCCCATCACTGTGGTCTGCACAGATCCCAATCCCACCCAGGCTCTATCCCATAACCCCCTGACACTAAGGGGCGATATGGCATGGCCAATCCACCTAATCCGTGCATCTTTGGACAGTAGGAGGCTACATGCACTTGCAGGAAACCCACGCAGACACAGGGAGAATGTGCATACTTCGCACAGACAGTGACCCAAGCCGGGATTTGAACCCAGGACCCTGGCACTGCGAGGCAGCAGTGCTAACCATTGTGCCACTGTGCCACCCTGTGCAAATTCTATTCTTATGGCTACCCATTAATTGTAGATCACTAACAACATTCACTTACCAGTTTAAATTAACCACAACAGGGTCCCAATTTGAGTTATCATTGAAGTCACAACGTCCTTGCAAGTTTCATCAGAAGTCACGAGGAGTAAGACAAACTGATTGGCTCACCACTGATAATAAATGTCACTTATGTAAAATTCCATCATATTTCACTCTTGAATGTTGTCTCGTTGAGTTATGAGACTCCCACATTTGTGAAGGATGGCCGCCACTTTACTACAGGTACGATATTCTGCTTAAACTCTGCATAGCCTGACAGGAAGCTAAGATTAAAAAGGAGACAAATTGGTCTTTGCAATAACGGATCATCGGCATTTCAGGCAAAGTGCGATGGTAATATGTTAACATTTCTTATTAATCACCCCTAGGCAACTTCCGATGTGGCGTGAGCCTGAGTTCACAATCCATCCTATCTGACAGAGTATTAGAAGGGTGGTCCATAAGATATCTGCTGCCTGGGTTGTTGCCAACAGGATGTGATCACAGTCTCAGCCCTTCTTGCCATTTGGTGAAGTGGTCAACCTATTCTAACACTGTCCGACGGAGTCATTCAGGCTATCCTGGGTGGAATAGGCCATTTCTGACTGTTCTGCCACATCTCTCAATTGTAACACTAAATGAGAAAGGCATAATAGCAAAATAAAACAAAACAGAGCAAAACAGGGAGAGAGAAAAATACCCCAAGGCACAGATTGAAAGAGAGTGACAAATCTGCGCACAAAATGAGAGAGGAAAGCAGATATACACATAGAAACCATAGAAACCCTACAGTACAGAAGGAGGCCTTTCAGCCCATTGAGTCTGCATCAACAACAATCCCACCTAAACCCTATCCCCGTAACCCCACACGTATACCCTGCTAATCCCTCTAATTTGTACATCCTGGGATACTAAGGGACAATGTAGCGTGGCCAATGCACCTAACCCACCCGTCTTTAGACTGTGGGAGGAAACTGGAGCATCTAGAGGAAACCCATGATTATATGTCCGCTGAGATTGGGAGAGAAAAAGAGGCAAGCTCATACATAAACTGAGAGAGAAGCAAAAGTGCAATGATTTTAATCAGGCAATTGAGGTTAGCCTGCTTTGAAGATGAACACCAAAAACAGGTCCCTGATCAAGGGCCAAATTAATGGTCCAATCAGGGATCCCCACGCTCTGTACTGAAACAAGAGTGTCAGTTCCTCTGGCACTCCAGATGGAGACTGCACACGAGGAGCACTTTGCCTAGTGTTGTTGGATCTTGTAAATAAAGGAATTTTGGTGAAGGAACTTCTGCCTCTAAGGACTTAGTACAAAAGGTATACAAATACAAAGAGAAGAAGGGGACTTTATACAGATTGAGAGGGAGGAGTCTACAGAAAGAATGGATTATGCATGGATCACCTTCTGTGCTTGACAATACCTAACTGCACCTCTCTTTCACCTGTCTCGGTTGTTGATGACCTCTTGTGTTGTCAAACTGCACATCCAACAACCAGTTTTCAATGAGCTACCATTTCCTCCAGGTAATCATTGGGAAGATCGAATCATTATCTTTGGACTTCTCCACAAGCATTATACCCCTTCCACCGTTTCCGTCCCCCTTCCCCAGCTACTGTCTCAGGTTAAACCAGACTATTTACAATTTAACCCAGATTTCCATAGCTAATGTTGCCTTCATTACAACAAGTTCCCCCTCCTGCCTCCATAACATGGAAACCACAGACAAATTACAGCACAGAAAGAGACCATTCAGCCCATCATGTCAGCACTGGCTAGATAAAAACAGAAACTAGCCTCACATTGTGTTCCCATTTCTAAGGACCTGGTCTATGTCCTTGCAGATTCCAGCACTTCAGGCGCAGATCCAGGTACCTTTTAAATGAGTTGAGCATTTTAGCCTCAGGCATCAACTTAAACAGTGAATTCCAGATGTCCACCAGCCTCTGGCTTGAAAAAATCTTTTTCCTCATGTCCCCTCTAATCTATCTACCAATCACCCTGAATCCACACCAGGCTTGCATCAGATAGAGTTTAGAAGAGTTAATGGTGACTTGAAATACGTTCCTGAGGCGACTTGGCAGGTGTGTGGACGTGGAGAGGATGTCCTCTCTTGTTGGAGGATCCAGAACTGGTGGGTGGGTGGGTGGAATGGTGGGGTTACTGTTCAAAATTGAGGAGTTGCCCATTTAAAATAGAGATGGGGAGAAATCTTTTCTCTGAAGGTCATGAGTCTTTGGAAATTTTTTCCTGAAGAAGTAGTGGAAGCAGAGTGTTTGAATATTTTTATGGTGATGGTGGGTTGATCCTTGTGAAGAAGGGGGTGATAGGTTATCTGGGGGTGGCGGAATACAGTTTTGAGGTTTGAGATCAGACATGATCTCATTAAATGAGGAGTAGGCTTGTAGGGTTGAGTGGCCTTCTTCTGCTCATTATTTATATGTTGCATGTAAGGGCGGCACGGCAGCACAGTGATTAGCATTGCGGCCTCACAACACCAGGGATCCGGGTTTGATTCCTGGCTTGGGTCACTGTCTGTGGGGAGTTTGCACATTCTCCTCATGTCTGCATGGGTTTCCTCCGGGTGCTCCGGTTTCCTCCCATAGTCTAAAGATGTGCGGATCAAGTGGATTGGCCACACTAAATTGCCCCTTAGTGCCAGGGGGATGAGCTATAGTAAATATATGGGGTTACGAGGATAGGGCTTGGGTGGAATTGTGATTGGTGCAAACTTGATGGGTTAAGTGGCCTCCTTCTGCACTGTTGGATTCTATGATATGCCCCTGGTAATTAACATTTAAGCTCGGGGAAATATTTGTTTCCGAGCTACCCTGTTTAGGCCCCTCAGGAAAACAAACCTAACCTATCCAATTTTTCCTCACAGCTACAATTGACAAGCACTGACAAAATTCCTGTAAATCTCCTGTGTACTCATTCCAGTGCAATTATATCCATCCTGAAATGTAGATGTTGTTCCCTGCCCCACTTAAGCTGAAATGCTTATCCATCATGCCTTATTATTTCATGAACCAGCATCTGTTGCCCATCACTGATTGGCCTTGAGGGGAACATGTAAGGGTCAACCACATTGGATCTGGAGTCACACGTAGGCCAGACTGGATAAGGATGGCAGATTTCCTTCCCTAAAGGGACATGAGTGAACCAGATGGGTTTTTACGGAAAAACAACGATGGTTTCAAAGTCATCGTTGGACTTTTAATTCCAGAATTTTTATTCAATTCAAATTTCACCATCTGCTGTGGTGGGATTTGAACCTGTATAATCTGTACATTACCCTGAGCCACTGGACTACTAATCCAGTGACAAAATCACTATGCCTCTGCCTCTTTTGCGCTGTTTTCCTGGCAACTCCTGTTCTACAGCTTTGATGAATTCAGCTCACCTTAAGTCTCTATCTTGTCCTGCAACAGGCCCTGTTCACCCATCAGCTCAGTCCTCATTGATTGAAATTGGTTCCCAAACAACCGCTTTTTAAGACATTCTCCTTTCACCTTCCATGGTCATTCCTGACTAGACCAGCATTTTTGTTGCCTGCCCCGATCGCCCATGGGTTGCTGCCACTTATAGCTACTCTCAGCATGCCTCCAGTTTAAAATTCACTTTGAATCGTAGAATGAGAGAGAAGGCCACAAGGACCACTATGCCTGTGCCAACTATTTTGGTAGTCATGATGTCCTGTCTATCTTGCAGGACAAGATAGAGACTTAAGGTGAGCTGAGTTCATCAAAGCTGTAGAACAGGAGTTGCCAGGAAAACAGCGCAAAAGAGGCAGAGGCATAGTGATTTTGTCACTGGGTTAGTAGTCCAGTGGCGTTGGACTGGGGTAAACACAGTAAGAAGTCTCACAACACCAGGTTAGAGTCCAACCAGTTTATTTGATAGTAAACCCACAAGCTTTTGGAAATGGTGTTCCTTCGTCAGGTGATTTGAAGGTTTTGATCAGATAAAGATATATGATGTGGCACATAAATACACACACAGTTTACAGAATACTGATTAGAATGCAAGTCTTTACAGCTAACCTGCTGTTCAAGTCTTAAAGATGCAGACAATGTGAGTGGAGATAGCATTAGCATAGGTTAAAGAGATGTGTATTGTCTCCAGACAAGACAGTAAGTGAGATTTACAAGCCCAGGCAAGTCATGGGGGTTACAGATAGTGCGACATGAATGCAAGATCCCGGTTGAGGCCGTCCTCATGTGTGCGGAACTTGGCTATCAGTCGCTGCTCAGCGACTCTGCGCTGTTGTGTGTCATGAAGGCTGCCTTGGAGAACGCTTACCCGAAGATCAGAGACCAAATGCCCATGACCGCTGAAGTGTTCGCCAACAGGAAGGGAACAGTCTTGCCTGGTGATTGTCGAGCAATGTTCATTCATCCATTATCGTAGCGTCTGCATGGTTTCCCCAACGTACCATGCTTCGGGACATCCTTTCCTGCAGCGCATCAGGTAGACAACGTTGGCCGAGTTGCAAGAGTATGTGCCGTGTACCTGGTGGATGGTGTTCTCAGGTGAGATGATGTCATCCGTGTCGATGATCCGGCACATCTTGCAGAGGTTGCTGTGGCAGGGTTGTGTGGTGTTGTGGTCACCGTTCTCCGGCTGGGTAGTTTGCTGCGAGCAACGGTCTGTTTGAGGTTGTGTAGTTGTTTGAAGGCAAGAAGTGGGGGTGCAGGGATAGCCCTGGCGAGATGTTCATCTTCATCAATGATGTGTTGAAGACTCCAGAGAAGATGTCGTAGTTTCTCCACTCCGGGGAAGTGCTGGACGACGAAGGGTACTCTGTCCACCGTGTCCTGTGTTTGTCTTCTGAGGAGGTCAGTGCAGTTTTTCACTGTGGCGCATCGGAACTGTCGATCGATGAGTTGAGTGCTATATCCTATTCTTATGGGGGCATCTTTCAGCGTCTGAAGGTGTCTGTCACGATCCTCCTCATCTGAGCAGATCCTGTGTATACAGAGGGTTTGTCCGTAGGGGATGGCTTCTTTAACGTGTTTAGGGTGTGCGCTGGAGAAGTAGAGCATTGTGAGGTTATCTGTGGGCTTGAGGTACAGTGAGGTGCTGAGGTGACACATTGGCTGTCTCATTGTATTCGCTGTTGGTTTCTTGGAGTTTCTGGAAGAACTCCCGCAGCCTCATTCGCCTGATGAATTCCTCTGTGTCTGCTGCGAGACTTATGGGGTCCATTTTGGTGGTGGAGCAGAAATTGAGCCCTCGGCTGAGAACTTCGATTTCATCTGGTTGAAGTGTGAACAACACTGTACCGCAAGCCCACAGATAACCTCACAATGCTCGACTTCTCCAGCTTCCACCCTAAACACGTTAAAGAAGCCATCCCCTACGGACAAGCCCTCCGTATACACAGGATCTGCTCAGATGAGGAGGATTGCGACAGACACCACCAGACGCTGAAAGATGCCCTCATAAGAACAGGACATGGTGCTCAACTCATCGATCGACAGTTCCGATGCGCCACAGCTAAAAACAACACCGACCTCCTCAGAAGACAAACACGGGACACAGTGGACAGAGTACCCTTCGTCGTCCAGTACTTCCCCGGAGTGGAGAAGCTACGACATCTTCTCTGGAGTCTTCAACACATCATTGATGAAGACGAACATCTCGCCAGGGCCATCCCCACACCCCCACTTCTTGCCTTCAGACAACCACACAACTTCAGACAGACTATTGTTCGCACCAAACTACCCAGCCTTCAGGGGAACAGTGACCACAACACCACATAACCCTGCCACAGCAACCTCTGCAAGACATGCCGGATCATTGACATGGATGACATCATCTCATGTGAGAACACCATCCACCAGGTACACGGTAAATACTCTTGCAACTCAGCCAACGTTGTCTATCTGATACGCTGAAGGAAAGGATATCCCAAAGCATGGTACACTTGGGAGACCATGCAGACGCTACGACAACAGATGAATGAACATCGTTCGACAATCACCAGGCAAGACTGTTCCCTCCCTGTTGGCGAACACTTCAGCGGTCACGGGCATTCGGCCTCTGATCTTCGGTAAACGTTCTCCAAGGCAGCCTTCACGACACACGACAGCGCAGAGTCGCTGAGCGGAGACTGATAGCCAAGTCCCGCACACATGAGGGTGGCCTCAACCAGGATCTGGGGTTCATGTTGCACTATCTGTAACCCCCATGACTTGACTGGGCTTGTAAAATCTCACTTACTGTCCTGTCTGGAGACAATACACATCTCTTTAACCTATGCTAATGCTATCTCCACTCACATTGCCTGCATCTTTAAGACTTGAATAGTAGGTTAGCTACAAAGACTTGCATTCTAATCAGTATTCTGTAAACTGTGTGTGACTTTATATGTCCTTCTCTGATCAGAACCTTCCACACACCTGACGAAGGAACACCGTTTCCGAAAGCTTGTGGGATTACTATCAAATAAACTGGTTGGGCTCTAACCTGGTGTTGTGAGACTCCCAACTATTTTGGGATGGCTACCCAATTAATCCCACTCCCCTGCTCTCTCTCTCTCTGTGGTGCTGGAAACTCTTCCAGAAATGTTCCATCCCCCCCCCGCCCCCTTCTATTTCAGCAATCGCCTCCAGCCTGCCAAAATCCCCGTCACACTCTTCATTAAGGACTGACAAGCCTAAGACCCTGACATGCATCTTTACAGTGTCCTACCACCTAAACACAGGCATTTTGTGGTAGGCCTCTTGCAATGAATGATATTTTTCCAGTTTCCAGAGCGATGCTTCATTCTCCTTGGGCGCACGGCTCTGGAGCTGGAGTCCATTTAGAGCAATGCCTTGTTTTAAATTTATCCGCTCCGGATCTGACCCAAGACGGTTTCCAAATAAATGCATTTCAAAGTAATCTGCCCAGGAACAATCGCAAATAATATTTCCTGCGGTAATGTATTCAGGCGCTTTGGAGCGAGCAGCCTGAGAACATGTAGCCAGTGCAGTATCCTTCAGCTCCGCTCACAGTTAATGTAAACAGCTTCAACTTCAAAGTCTCTCAACTCACAACTGGATGATTTCAAATGTCAGGATGAATGCAATGCTAGATTAGAAGTGTTTCATAGGCAATCCTACCTCTATTGCCAGGGTTGAACAGAATACAAGCTAAGCTGCTTTGGAGTCTCCTGTGTATTGCCAAAATCCTGCAGCGTGGAAATATAACAAAACTAATCCTACAGTAAGCTTCCTGCTTTCATAATTGTTGGAATAAATTTTTCATCAATACATGCCTGGCTCCTGATTTTGCATTCGCATTTCTTTTGAGCGACATCAACATTTGGTGGGGAACGTTTTATAATTTGATTCCTTTGGCGGGGTCATTGAAAAGCCTCAAATTAAATTCAGTCGTAGTCTGAAAGACAGAGACCGTTAGGCACAGAGAACAACCAATAAGGCCAATAAGATTGATCTATTTTAGACATGGTGTGGAGAGGCCAGCGTTGGACTGGGGTAGGCATGGTAAGAAGTCTCACAATACCAGGTTAGAGTCCAACAGGCTTATTTTGTATCACGAGCTTTCGGAGCACTGCTCCTTCATCAGGTGAGTGGAGAGTTGGGTTCACAAACACGGCATATATAGACACAGACACAATTGCAAGATAGTGGTTGGAACATGAGTCTTTACAGGTAATCAAATCTTTACAAGTAGAGACAATGTGAGTGGAGAGAGGGTTAAGCTTAGGTTAAAGAGGTGTGAATTGTCTCAAGCCAGGGCAGTTAGCTGGATTTTCCAAGCTGACGCCAAATGGTGGAGGTTACATGTAATGTGAAATTAATCCAAGGTCCCCATTGAGGACATCCTCACGTGTGTGGAACTTGGCTATCAGTTTCTGCTCAGCAATTCTGTGTTGTTGTGTATCTTGAAGGTCGCCATGAAGAACGCTTACCAGAAGATTAGAGGTTGAATGCTCTTGACTGCTGAAATGTTCCCCGACAAGAAGGGAACACTCCTATTTGGCAATTGTTGCACTGTGTCCATTGTTGTAGTGTCTGCGTGGTATCGCCAATGTATCACACCTCAGGACATCCTTTCCTGCAGCGTATGAAGTAGACAACATTGGTGGAGTTACATGAGTATTTTAGACACATCTCAATCCCATATTTTCACCATATCCCTCTATTAATTTTCCCTTCAGAAACAGGAGATTGTTATCATTTCATTTATTGTTTCATCTCATTTAGACTTTTTGTTTCAGTAACGATGGTAACATATTTCTGATGTCTATTAACACCTTAAATTAATAATCCAAAAAATTCACCCAGTTCAACTCAGTCAATCCCTTCATCATTTTGAAGATTTAGATCATCAGGTTTCCAGACAAGAACAAACCCAACCTGGAATCATAGGACTGGATTTTCATAGAGTTAGGGCGACTCCGTGGAGAAGTGAAATGGCAGCCGATACCTAGTCCCAGGATTCCCACCACCCGTCCTGGAGTTTCTAATTTTTAACAGTGTCTTTTCAGGGAGCAGGATGAGTTGGGTCAACTCAAGAATGCATAATAAGGCTTGGCTGAGAGCCCAGAAATCCATTAGACTGTTGAAATAGCTGAACCCCTGGGAAAACATTTCTTGACTGACACTCTGACTCTGGTCTATTCTATCAATTGCACAATGTTCACTTACACAATATAAGAATGTTTCAAGTGGTTGCAGTTTCTGCTATTGATACAACAATTGGTCTGGGTGATTAGCCTGATGTAAAAAGGAGCGTTTTTTTAATGTATTTTTTTGGAAAGTTGTCAATGAATTTTTTTTATCAAGTTTTTTTAACACATCCTATTGTCACTATAGAGTTCACTATTAGTTATTTACAGTGTCTAGTGGCTGGGTGGGAACAGAAACACCATAGCTTGATATGATGGACATGTTAGAGTATGGCTGGGGAGTTTGTGGAGGGGTGAAGTGGTTTGAGGGTGAGGGCTAGAGGGCCTTGCTTTTTTTTCATTACAGGGAGGACAAAGTCCCTTAGCAATGAAGTGGGCTTTTTAAACAGCCTGCTTCCATATCCGGTAAAGCTTACAACTGCCTCTGAGATTTTCCCTCGTTCAACTGGTCCGACTGCAGCATCCGTCTCCAACCCCAGCCCACTCACCCACTCAGCACAGTGCAAAGATATGCAGATTGGGTGGATTGGCCAAGCTAAATTGCCCCTTAGTGTCTCAAGATGTGTTGGTTAGATGAATGAGCCATGATAAATGGGTGGGATTATTGAGATAGGGCATCAGAGACTCAGTGCAAACTCGAAGAGTCAAATGACATCTTTCTGCAGTGAACAGATTTAATGATTCTATGATATATCCAATGCCCATGTGAGGGCTACTATTGAATCAAAGCCCACCACCCTTCCATTCAGTGCAGCTCAGATTAGAACTTCACACTGAATAAATAAGTGTCTCCTCATCTCCCCTTGATTCTTTTTCCCAATTATCTAACACTATTTCCTTTAGTGACCGGTTCATCAGCCAGTGAAAATAGTTTCTCTGATTATTTACTCAAAGCCCTTTTAAATTCTTACCGCTTCTATTAAACCTCCCCTTAAACCTTCTCTCCTCCCTAAGCAGTAAATCCCATCTTTTGAAGTCTCTCGACATAACTGAAATCCTTCAAAGAACGATGCAGCACATGAACAGGCCCTTTGGCCCAACAGGTCTGCGCTAATGCATAGTTTCTATCCCTCTGTAACTAAAGTTTTATACAGCTGCAACTTGCCAACTTTCATACTCAATGCCCAAACAGATGAAGGCAAGTATGCTGTATGCCTTCATGGCCACCTTATCCAGCTGTGTTACCACTTCTAAGGGTCGGTGGACCGGTACGCCCAGATCCCTCTGTATGTCAATACTCCTAAGGGTTCTGCCATTTACGGTATAATTCACACTTGGGTTTGATCCTCCAAAATGTATCACTTCGCATTTGTCTGGATTAAACTCATAAGAACATAAGAAATAGGAGCAGGAGTAGGCCATCTAGCCCTTCGAGCCTGCCCCGCCATTCAATAAGATCATGGCTGATTTGTCGCTGCTCAGTTCCACTTTCCCGCTTTCTCGCCATAACCCTTAATCCCCTCTCTTATCAAAAACCCATCAACCCGCGTCTTAAAAATATTTAGCGAGGCAGCCTCCACCACTTCAACGGGCAGAGAATTCCAGAGATTCACCACCCTTTGAGTGAAGAAGTTCCTCCTCAACTCCGTTCTAAAGCGCCCCCCACTTTTATCTTGAGGCTGTGCCCCCTAGTCCTACTGTCTTTTTTGAGCGGGAAGAGTCTCTCCACCTCTATCCTATCCATCCCATTCATCATCTTGTACGTCTCAATGAGATCTCCCCTCATTCTTCTAAACTCTAACGAGTACAAGCCTAGTTTATTCAGCCTCTCCTCATAGCTCAACCCCCTCAACTCCGGTATCAGCCTAGTAAACCTCCTCTGCACTCCCTCCAAGGCCAAAATATCTTTGCGCAGGTGCGGTGCCCAAAACTGCACACAGTACTCCAGCCGCGGCCTCACCAATGCCCTATACAGCTGCAGCAAGACCTCCCTACTTTTATATTCAATCCCCCTCGCTATGAAGGTCAGCATCCCATTCGCCTTCCTGACCACCTGCTGCACCTGCAAGCTGGGTTTTTGCGACTCATGCACAAGGACCCCGAGGTCCCTTTGCACCGTCGCCTGCTGCAGTTTTTCGCCACGTAAGTAATAGTCCTTCCTACCATTCTTCCTACCAAAGTGGACCACCTCACACTTGCCAACATTAAATTCCATTTGCCATTTCCTGGCCCATTCGCCCAGCCTATCTAGATCCTTCTGCAGACTCTCCACACCCTCCGCACAATTTGCCGTTCCCCCAATCTTGGTGTCATCAGCAAATTTCGACACCCTACACTCGGTTCCCTCCTCCAGATCATCTATATAAATGGTAAAAAGCTGAGGCCCCAGCACCGACCCCTGGGGCACTCCACTAGTCACCATCCGCCAATCCGAATAGCACCCGTTGACCCCCACTCTCTGCCTCCTATTTGACAACCAATCCTCTATCCACGCTAACACCCTACCCCCAACTCCATGTCCCTCGACCTTCTGCAATAACCTCTTGTGAGGTACTTTGTCAAACGCCTTCTGAAAATCTAGAAAGACCACATCCACCGGCTCTCCTCTATCCACCGCCCTAGACACATCCTCATAGAACTCCAGTAAATTTGTCAGACACGACTTCCCTTTAATGAAACCGTGTTTTCATTAAAACACGACTTCCCTTTAATGAAACTCCATCTACCATTTCTCTGCCCAAGTCTTCAATCTATCTACATCCAGCTATATCCTTTGATAATCCTTGTCACTATCAGCAACCCCGCCAATCTTAGTGTCATCCGCAAACTTACTGATCAGTCCACCTACATTTTCATCCAGATTATTTATATGTTACGAACAATAAAGGTTCCCACACTGATCCCTGTGGAACACCAGGAGTTACTGATCTCCATTCTGAAAAGCTCCCTCCTGCTGCTACCCTTCGCCTTTTATGTATCTGTATCCACCTAGCCAGCACACCCCAGGTCCCACGAGATTTTGCTTTTTATACCAACCTGCCATGAGAGACATTGTTAAATTCCTTTCTAAAGTCCATGTACATAACATCTACCAGCTTTTCCTCACCAATCATTCTTGTCACCTCCTCAAAAAACTCAATTATGTTGGTGAGACATGATCCTAGAGGCACAAAGCCTTGCTGCCTATCATTCACTTTCAAATGCAAATCTTTATTCTTTGTTCATGCCTGGCATTGTGGTCAAGCTCTTTGGTCTCCCCCCGCTCTGAGGTCTTGACACCCTGCCTGAAGTGCGGTGCTCAGAATTGATTACAGTACTCCATCTGGGGCTTGGGCAATGATTTGTGTAGAATTAGCACAACGTCCTGTTTTTGTATGCAAAATCAGAATTGAGGACTGGCGAACATGGATCTGAGTTGTGGGAACTTATTTAAGAAGCCTGGAGAGGAATGGGCAATTAAAAAAACCAAACAAGTTAAGAGTAGGCCTTCAGCAATTTTGAAAGGTAGGGCAAAAGCTCTCATGCAACAGGATTGGGCCAGTAGTGAGCAATAAGTGGGTATTTGAGTGGCCCTGAGTAGGCTGAGGCAGAGATTGAGGGCACAGAAGATGAGTTTCATATATTAATTGACCCTGTTAAGGACTGAGGGTTGTGGTGAGGAGCAGAAAAGTCATGGTGATGTCCAAATCAGACTCTTAGACATTCAATATATTCGAGACTATGGAGTACATAAGCATTTAGCAGAGGATGGAAGATAGATAACAAGGCTTTTAGACTGTGCTTGGTTATTAAGGAGAGAAGTTTGGGATTGTCCCAATTCATAAGGAATTTTGATTTGATTTATTATTGTCACATGTATTGGGATACAGTGAGAAGTATTGTTTCTTGTATGCTATACAGACAAAAAATACTGTTCATAGAGTACATAGGGGAGAAGGAAAGGAGAAGGTGCAGAATATAGTGTTGCAGTTCCCATAAGACCATAAGATACAGAAGCAGAATTAGGCCATTTGGCCCATCGAGTCTTCTCCGCCATTCAGCCATGGCTGATATGATTCTCATCCCCATTCTCCTGCCTTAACATAAAGAACATAAAGAACATAAAAAATAGGAGCAGGAGTAGCCTTCTCCCCGTAACTCTTGATCCCCTTATTGATCAAGAACCTATCTCTGTCTCAAAGACATTCAATGACCGGCCCTCCACAGCCCTCTGTGGCAATGAGTTCCATAGATTCATACCCTGTGTCTGAGGAAATTCCTCCTCATCGCAGTTTTAAAGGAGTGACCCTTCATTCTGAGGTTGTGCCCTTGAGTCCTAGTCTCTCTGACTAGTTTAATCATCCTCTCCTCATCCATTCCATCTTGGCCTCTCAGCGTTTCAATTATGTGGTGTGGAGAAAATTCAGAAAAAGTATTTCCTGGAATAATTTGCCTGTGTATTATAAGTAAGAAAAAGAAAATTGAACAAAGGCTACTCTCCCCTTTGAGTGGAGAGAGCTGACTGGTGGTGGTTTTAACCTGAGGATCACCACACCTCAGGCAAGGGGCAAGGTCTTCACTGAACAATCTCAGCTGGTACAGGAATTGAACCCATGCTATTGGCATTGCTTTGCATCACAAAACCAGCTATCCGGCCAACTGAGCTAAAGCAACTCCCCAATAAACAGCTGTTTCCTGACTGGGAATCGAATCCGAACCATGGCAGTGTGAGTGCTGAATCCTAATCACGAGACTTCCAGGAAGTGCAGAACAACTCAAGAATACCAGCTTCATGGACAATAGCGTCAGATACCTGCAAAATCAATAACAGAGGCAAAATTCTTAGCGCAAGTGCATAACTGATCCGATCGTCTTTAAATCTGAGTTCAGCGGTGACTTGAAATAAATTGGTCCGTCTCAGTATAAAGAGAGTTCTCTTATTCATAAGAACATAAGAAATAGGAGCAGGAGTAGGCCATCCAGCCCTTCGAGCCTGCCCCGCCATTCAATAAAATCATGGCTGATCTGTCGCTGCTCAGTTCCACTTTCCCGCCCTCTCCCCATAACCCTTAATCCCTTCTCTTATCAAAAACCCATCAACCCGCGTCTTAAAAATATTTAGCGAGGCAGCCTCCACCACTTCAACGGGCAGAGAATTCCAGAGATTCACCACCCTTTGAGTGAAGAAGTTCCTCCTCAACTCCGTTCTAAAGCGCCCCCCTTTTATCTTGAGGCTGTGCCCCCTAGTCCTACTGTCTTTTTTGAGTGGGAAGAGTCTCTCCACCTCTATCCTATCCATCCCATTCATCATCTTATACGTCTCAATGAGATCTCCCCTCATTCTTCTAAACTCTAACGAGTACAAGCCTAGTTTATTCAGCCTTTCCTCATAGCTCAACCCCCTCAACTCCGGCATCAGCCTAGTAAACCTCCTCTGCACTCCCTCCAAGGCCAAAATATCTTTGCGCAGGTGCGGCGCCCAAAACTGCAATTCCTGAAGCAATTTCTGATGCAAGGTATACACTTGGAATACTATGTACAGTTCTGGTCACCCTATTATAGAAAGGATATTATTAAACTAGAAAGAGTGCAGAAAATATTTACTGGGATGGTACCGGGACTTGATCGTTTGAGTTATAAGGAGAGGTTGGATAGACTGGGACTTTTTTCCTCTGGAGCGTAGGAGGCTGAAGAGTGAACTTATAGAGGTCTATAAAATAATGGGGGGCACCGATCAGTCGATATCTTTTCCCAAAGTAGGGGAGTCTAAAACTAGACTGCATAGGTTTAAGGTAAGCGGGGAGAGATACGAAAGTGTCCAGAGGGGCAATTTTTTCACACAGAGGGTGGTGAGTATCTGGAACAAGCTGCCAGAGGTAGTAGTAGAGGCAGGTACAATTTTGTCTTTTAAAAAGCATTTAGATAGTTATATGGGTACAATGGGTATATGGGCCAAATGCGGGCAATTGGCATTAGCTTCAGGATTTAAAAAGGGGGCAGCGTGGACAAGTTGGGCCAAAGGGCCTGTTTCCATGCTGTATACCTCTATGACTGTATGACTCTAAGGTGAAATGAAACCAAAATGCTCTGGGATTTAACAAATGTTTTTTGGGGTGTGGGCATTGCTGGTGAGGCCAGCATTTGTTGCCCTAATTGCCCTTAAAGTGAGCAGCTCCCTCAGCCATTCCAAAGGACTGCCAAGAGTCAACCATGTTTCTGTGGATCTGGAGTCACATGTAGCTCAGACCGGGTCAGAATGGCAGGTTTCCTTCTCTCGAGGACATTAGTGAACTGGAAGGGTTCCTACAACAGTCAATGACAGGTTCATGGTCACTATTGGCTTGGTGTATGAGGAGCATTTTATTTACTCTGTATTTGATGGAGCTGAGAAGGACGGGGGTGGTATCTCATTGAAACTTACAGAATACTGATAGGCCTAGATAGAATAGATGCGAAGAAGGTGTTTCCGTTTGTAGGAGAGACTAGGATCTGAGGGCACAGCCTCAGAGTAAAGAAACAACCCTTTAAAACTGAGCTGTGGAGGAATTCCTTCAGCCAGAGGGTAGTGAATCGATGGAATTCATGGCCTCCACACCCTTCTGTGGCAAAGTCAATAACTGTTTCCAAGACAGAAATAGACAGGTTCTTGATTAATAGGAGAGAATCAAAGGTTATGGGCAAAAGGCAGGAGAATGGGATTGAGAAACATACCAACCACAAGTGAATGGTGGAATGGATTTGATGGGCCGAATGGCCTAATTCTGCTCCTATAGCTTATGTTCTTATGATCCAATTCAGATTAATGGCAATGGAATGAATCCCCGTCCTGACTGAGGTCGACCTGGGGCCTGCTTCCTCGTCCTGTTCCAAAGAACTTAAGAAAATAAGAACTGGGATCAGGCCGAACCATCTTCAGATGTTTCATGAATGACCTCCCCCCATTATAAGTTAGGAATTGGGGATGTGCGCTCAATGTCCAGCATGACTCGTGAATCTTGAGATACTGAAGCAGTCCATGTCCAAATGTAGCAAGACTTAGGCAGCATCCAAGCCTCGGCTGGCAAGTGGAAGTAATGTTCACGACACACAAATGCCAGGCAATGACCATCTCCAACAAGAGAGGAGCTAGCCACCGCTTGACATTCAATAGTGTTACCATCACTGAATCCCTCATATCAACATCGTAGGGGTTACCATTGATTAGAAACTGAACTAGTGACATAGTGACCATGGCTACAGGACTAGGTCAAAGGCTAAGAATCCTGTGGCTAGTAACTCACTTCATTAATCCCCAACACACAAATCAGGAGTGTAATGGAATACTCTCCATTTTCCTGGATGAGTACAGTTCCAATAACTCTCAAGATTCTTGACGCCATCCAAGACAAAGCAGACCACTTGATTGCTAACCCATCCATAAACATTCACTCCCTCCACCACCAATGCACAGTGGCAGCTGTGTGTACCATCTACTGGATGCACTGCAGGAACTCACCAAGGCACCTATGGCAGCAACTTCCAAATCTACAACCGCTGCCATCTAGAAGGACAAAGGTAGCAACCACATGGGAACACCACAGCCTGGGAGTTCCACTCCAAACAGCTTACCTTTCTGACTTGGAAATATATCGGTGTTCCTTCATAGTCTCTGAGTCAAATTCCTGGAACTCCCTTCTTAACTGCACTGTACCTGCACTACGTGGACTGCAGCCGTTCAAGATGGCAACTCACCAGCACCACCTCAAGGGCAATTAGAGGTGGGTAATAAATGCTGCCCTAGCCAGTGATGGCCATATCCCAAGAATTAATAAAAAAAGAGTGGACAATATGGCCCACCAAGTCAGCT
Source organism: Carcharhinus amblyrhynchos (assembly GCF_965287045.1). Taxonomy (NCBI): domain Eukaryota; kingdom Metazoa; phylum Chordata; class Chondrichthyes; order Carcharhiniformes; family Carcharhinidae; genus Carcharhinus; species Carcharhinus amblyrhynchos. Next base: position 131,944,838 of record NC_137327.1, read on the forward strand.
CGGCCACTCAGCTCCAAAGATGTGTGGGTTAGGTTGATTGACCAGGTTAAATTGTCACTTAGTGTCAGAGGGATTAGCAGATAAATGGGGTTATGGGGATAGGGCATGGGTAGAATTGTTGTCAGTGCAGGTTTGATGAACTGAACACAGTGTTCTACACTGTTAAGATTCTATGATTCTATAATTCTATGATTCAAATACAACTTTCCCACCCTCAACCCATATTACTTGATTCCCTGAGAGATAAAAAAATGTCTATTCCACCCTGAAGTGTGTTAAACAATGATGATCCGAAGCCATCTGAAGTACAGAGTTCTAAAAATTCACAATCCTTTGAACGAATAAATTTCCCCTCATCTCAGTCCAAAATAATCAACTCATCAGATTCTGTGCCCTTTTGTTCTAGATTCCCCTGCCAAGGGAAACAACCTGTATCCTGTCAAGTTCCTTCAGAATCTTGTATGTCTCAATGGGGTTGCCTCTCAGTCTTCTAAACTTCAGAGAATATAGATAGGCTGAGACATGCTGAGTAAATTAGACCTATCATCGTAGGACAACCCTCTCTTTCCAGGACTAATCTATTGAATCTCCACTACCTCTTCGAAGAAGGTTTTTTCTTCCTTAAATACAGAGACTAAAACTACACATAGCACTCCAGATATCTGAATATCTGGAATCAAGAGTCTATTGATGACCTTGAAACCACTGGTGACTGTTGGAAAAACCCACCTGGTTTGCTAATGTCCTTCAGGGAAACAAATCTGCTGTCCTTACCTGGTCTGGCCTAGTTAAGTCTCCAGAGCCACAGGTTGACTCTCAACTGCCCTCCAAGGATGAATAAAAGAATGATGTGGCCTTACCAAAGAATTGTACAACTGGAGCAAGATGTTTTATTCCAGTACTCCAATCCCCCTGCGATGACAGCCAACTTGCTATTTGCCTTCTTAACTGCTTGCTGTACCTGCGTGTCATTTCTTGTATTTCTTGTACAGCACATCTAAGACTCTCTGAATATCAACACTCACCAGTTCCATGCCTTTAAAAAAAAACTGCTTTTCCAAAATGAATAACCTCACACTTTCCCACATTGTACTCCAAAATCATGGCATTAGTTTTGCGGCCCATGAGTAACTGAGGAGGCTACCTGCAGAAGAAGATATTCATTTCACAATTCTAAAATCTGCATACTTTCTCACTTCTGTAGTGAACTGTGCAGTCTGTGTTCATCTGCAATCTTCTTTCCGTGGAATATTGCTTCCTTGCATCTCCCTCTGGGACTATTAAGACAAGGGGTCTCCAGATCTTGCTCATGAGAATGTGACCTTTCACAGTATCTTTAAGAGCTGCGATTGACTTATTGATTATTTCCGTGCTGTGCTCACTGACCGCGAAAGTATCTCTTTCTGTTGACAGAGTCACTGATAGGCACTTAGCCAAAGAATTCCTCCTTAGGCTCCAGTCATTATTTTTGGAGGTTTTCTGTTAACTTCAAAATAGAAATCCTTGGATGGTCCAGCCAGGCGATCAATATGGAGCAGGTGTTTCATTGAATCCCTATAGTACCAAAGGAGGCCATTTGGCCCATCAAGTCTGTTCTGACCATAATCCCACCCAAGCCCTGTTCCCAAAACCCTCATTTTACTAATCCCCCTGGCACAAGGGTCAATTTAGTGTGGCCAATCAACCTAACCTGAACATCTTTGCACTGTGGGAGGAAACCGAAGTACCCAGATGAAACCCGTGCAGACACAGCGAGAAAATACAAACTCCACGCAGACAGTGACGTGAGACTGGGATTGAACCTGGGTCCCTGGCACTGTGAGGCAGCAATGTTAACCTGTGCCACTGTGCCACCCATCAAAGTACACCCGCTCTGTGATCTTGCCCACTCATCAAAGCTGCCTTATATTGCCTCCCAGTCTCCCCGAGGGGAATGTGCAGACTCCGCGCAGACAGTGACCCAAGCCGGGAATTGAACCCAGATCTCTGGAGCTGTGAGGCAGACAGTGCTAACCAGTGTGCCACCCCAAGATAGAATGGGATAATTGGTAAGTATACAAAAGGACAAGATTGAAGTGAATGGAAAAGGTTCGTACAAATCATGTGCAATGTAAAACAGATTGCTGATTCATTATGAGCCCATTATGCATTTCTGTCCTGGCAACTTGCCCCACAAAGCAAACTACCACAAGCAACTAAATAAACAGAATTCCAGCCATGATTCCATCCTCTATTCACAAGATAATTGTGGATCTCAAAAGCCACCTAGCCCACTTTATCTCATGCATCCCAGGAAGACACACAAACATACACATTGGAAGCAGGTTTAGACCATTCAGCCCCTCGAGCCTGCTCCACCATTTGGTAACATTGCCTTCGTATACCAGTGACTAGAATTTAACAGCGGTTAATTGGCTGTGGAAGCGATTTGGGGTATTTGGAAAGGAGTTGCATAAATGTAGGTTTTGTCTTTCTTGTGTTATACCTGCATAACTGAACAGCAAAGTGACAGTGACAATGGTGAAATTGGAGACCCAGTGCTGATTCTCCCAGGACAATTAATCACAGAGCAAGCAACTGACGTTCGAAAAGTGGCTTGAAGTAAATCAGTACTTCTATAAAAAGTTTCAATTCTGCGACCAAACTCTCCCACTTCACCACCCCTCCCGAAGCTCACCTTAAAACCCACCCCAAACCCTTTCCAACCTGCCTCAGCTCCTACTCTAACCTGTTCCCCCAACTCCCTTCTAATGTTCCCCAACACCTCATCCAATGTCCCCCTCTCAACCACCCCCAACCTCCCCTCAAACCCACTAAGCTCCAACAATCTCCCCATCCAACCTCCCCTTCATGCCATTGTAACCTCCTCCACAACCCACCTCATTTCCTCCCCCACAACTTACCCCCAGACACACACACCTAACATTTTTTGATACAAGGACGCTCTCTTGTGCTGCAATTGACCTTCACACACGCTTTTCAAAACAATAAAAATCAGAACCACAACGCTGGCAAAGATGAGGAGCAGCAGCGCAGTAACAAGTAACATTGCCACAGATGCTGACAGACCAGCTTTAGAAAAAAATTGAGCATTCAGCTTGACAGATCTGTTTCTTTTTTGTCAAGTCTATAGCTCTGGCCGCTCAGTCCAGACAGTGAGAAACTCCTTTTACAACACGGAGTTTGGGCTACCCCAATCCCAGACCTCGGTGTTTGGCCCACCTATGCTCCACTCTCCCCAGGTCTATGGCATATCCATCACTCTTACCAAACTGGAAGAAGGCTCAATGGCATGTTGGAATGACTACAGTATATTGCACAAAAAAAAACACACACTTTTTGGTTGTTTTAAAAGTATAATCCCAGGAATATCATTTGTCAAAAATGTACATTAAGGCAAACAATCCCGATTTAAATTTCTGAACAACTCAGTGGACCAATGACGATTGTGGAACTGAATCATCCAGATCATTTAGTGCAGAGTCCAGTGAATTTGCGTTTAGAATGTATAAACAGCCCTAAGCTGGACAGAGGGAAAATCAGCCAAGGTTACTTCTCTCAGTAACACTGCTGAGGATTTTGGACCTCTGGATGAGGTCCTCGACTCTTGTGGGTGGGACGCAGTCCTTCATGCAACAGAAACATTGGTAGCAGCCGACATGGGGAGAACTTCCGCACAGACAATAACCCAAACTGGAAATTAAACCCAGGTCCCTGCGCTAGGATGCAGGGGTGGTAACCACTGGGCCACTGTGGCCAAGAAAACCATTGGCCAGATTCCCAGTAAATAATTACTATGCTGCTCCAATAAATTGCCTTAAACTCCAAAGAGAAAAGAGTACCTTTTACGCACCAGTGTATTACTTCTGTTTCACATACTTAACCCTCTTGTTGGATCACTAAGTCAGATTCCTTTTGGTGCCAATTTTCAAAATTTTAATGCAATGTATTTACATCTCCTGGAAACTGGACTCAGACTGCCTCAGGTTGAAGTGAAGGGTTCACCCTTCTGAGACCAGAAATGACAGGTACGTGGGAAACAGTACAGCACCTTCTTCATGACATTTAAGACCTACGTTAACAGGGCAAACATCCATGTGTCTCCGTTACCAAACAGATTGAAGAACTGCTAATGAGCAGTCCAGAGTCCGAACTAAGAAGGAATCGTTAGAAAAATGAATTCAATGTCAAATCAGATACGGAACGCTAAATATAGGGAGGGAAAGAAAGAGTGAGTTAAGAAAGAAAAACATAAAGAAATAAGGATAAATAATTCTCCAATTAAAATCTGAAGGAACGATAATCCAAACTCAACACTGTAACCATGAAATGGTGTGCTGCATTCATATTATCTTGGTTCAAAGCAGTTTAAAATAATTTATCAGTACTATGCTAATTAGTTTTCCATGCTAACAAGATTGTTTGTCATTACTAATGAACAGTCAAATCAATGAAATAATTCTTAGGTTCAAATGGATATAGAATGGAATTCCTATAGTACAGAAGGAGGTCATTCGGCCCATCAAGCCTGCACCAAATACCAATCCCATACTGGCTCTATTCCCATACCCACATGTATTTACCCTCCTAATTTCCTGACACTGGGGTCAATTTAGCATGGCCAATCAACCTAATCTGCACGTCCTTGGACTTTGGGAGGAAACTGGAGCAAACCCAGAGGAAACCCAAGCAGACACGGGGAGAACGTGCAAATTCCATACAGATAGTGACCAGAGGCCAGAAGTGAACCCAAGTCCCTGGCACTGTGAGGCAGCAGTGCTAACCACTGCGTCACTTCCTCTGGTGAACTTTGTCTGTGCTAGCCGGCACAGGAAGCTCACGCCTTTCAGCATACCTGACTGGAGAACCAGATAGAGAGGTGCCATTCTGACATCGTTCATGGAAGTGCAGCAATTCTGGACAGCAGCCTCTGGGTTTTTGAGTGCCGGTATACCGGCCTGAAGTTGCTGTCTGATCAATGCATTAGTAACTGTTAGCACTGTTGGTTTTACAGTAAATTCTGGCCTGTGGGTTTCTGAATGTTGTTGTAAGTTTGCAAAAACAAAAGGTAAGAGTCAACTTGGCATTTTGTTTTATTCTGTCTGTAGTTTGGTTATCACAGATGGCCTGAGGTTATTTTTTTCCAAAGAGGATCAGTAGATGCCTCTGTGATTATATTCAGTCAGTCCGTGAACATCTGAATGTAGCGGACCTACTTAGCAGCCACAAAGTGACATAACACATTCATCCCCGCCGCATTACATAAAATTATGGATGGCCCGGATCGAGTTAAGGATTACATTGAATTGAGGGTTTCCTTTGCCCGCCCGCCGTCTGATGCCATTGCTGAGGCCTAACCAAAGCCTGTTCTCAACTGTGATCACTGAATTCTGAAGGCAAGAAACCCTCCATCTTGGGAAGAAGCACTTTCTGATGCCTGAATGAGTAGAGGGAGCAAGACATTCCTGGTCTCTTCGGAGCACAACCCAAGTCATTTTGCTTCTTTTTCTTCATTCAAAGAGAGAGAAAAAAAAAGACGAGGTCCTGCTGCTTTCGTTATTGCGGCCTTTGACTTATCATTTTAAACCTACTGTGCCCACCAGTAATTACTTTATATGCATTCCTGGCTCAATACCAAACAGATTATTGGAGGTGAATTTTGGCATCAGGCAGGTGCCCAGTCTGCCAAGCTTGAAACGTACACTGTTGCATCGGAAAATAGGTCAGTAATGTGGTAAGGTTATGGAAAAAGTAAGGAGAGAGTACAATGCACAATCAACATGGTGTCACATATAACGTGGAAGTTGACCTGATTTGATTTACTGTTGTCACATTTATTAATATGCACTGAAAAGTATTGTTTCATAGAATCACAGAATTTACAGTGCAGAAGGAGGCCATTTGGCCCATCGAGCCTGCAATCCCACCCAGGTCCTATTCCCGTAACCTCACATATTTACCGTCAGGGGTAACACTAACACTAAGGGGCAGTTTATCATGCCCGTCACCCTAACCTGCACATCTTTTCACCATGGGAGGAAATCAGAGCACCCGGTGGAAACCCACGCAGCCACAGGGAGGACATACAAACACCACATTGACAGTGACCTGAGGCCATCGAATCTGTGTCCCCGGTGTTGTGAGACAAAAGTGCTAACCACTGTGCCACCGTGCCACCCAGATAGTGTGCTGTCCAATTTTTTTGCAAGCTATTCAGACAAGCATACCGTTGATAAATAAGGAAAGGAGATGGTGTAGAATGTAGTTTTACTGTCATAGCTAGGGCGTAGAGAGAGATCAACTTGATGCAAGGTAGGTCTATTCAAAAGTTTGATGGAAGCAGGGGAGAAGTTGTTCTTGAGTCAGTTAGCACATGTCCTCAGACTTTTGTATCTTTTTCCTGATGGAAAAAGGTGGAGGAGAGTATGTCAGGGTCTGTGGAGTCTTTGATTGTGCTGGCTACTTTGCCGAGGTAGCGGGAAGTGCAGACAGAGTCAATGGATGGGAGGCTAGTTTGAGTGATTCACTGGGCTTTGTTCACAATCCTTAGTAATTTCTTGGTCAGAGCAGGAGCCATACCAAGCATGATAAATCGGGGTAGGGTGCTTTCTATGGTGCATCTATAGAAGTTGTTTTAATTGTGAGTTGCGCTGTGTTTTTGGCTGCACGTTTGCAGTCATGCTGATCTAAAGCTGTAAGATAAATTTCAGGACTTTCAAGTGAATCCTGGGTTACCCATTACCTCTCCGTCAGGTTTTAACCAGATTCCATGTGCAGAGGATTAAAGTTAAAAGTTGCTTTATTTAAATAAAGATGTTGAACATTTTTGCCATCTGGATAAAACAAAACCAGTAGTCCCCAGTCACTGTCTTACAGACAGCCGGCACTAAACAGCAGAAGGCCCTCAATTCAGTCCTTGGTCTGTGTTGAGTTAGTTGTTCTCAGCAGGGTTGATTTAATTGGCTTTAACCTCCCTGGGCTAAGGGAAACAATATTAACCAAGTTTCTCGCTCTCCTGGTAGCAGACTTTGGATGAGGCCGTAATCAGATTCAGCTCAGAGGCGTCCCATGGTTCAAGAGACTAAAAATACACAGCTTATGTTTGCGCATGAAGAATAGTCACTTGGGCAAAGTAATAAAGAGCAACTGACAACCGCTGGAGTCAGCGCCTTCAAAGAGCTGATGACAAAAGAAAAGACCATTACATTTAGTGCCGAGTGCTGCCTAGCGTGTATAAATATTTGTGGTATATACTCTTCACTGTGTCAACCAGCATGTAAGATAAAGCGAATGGAAGACCAGTGTGGCAGAGAGCGAGATTCAATGCTGCACTTCCCAACAGTACCATTGATGACTTTGCTGGTCATCTGCATCAATTCAGCCCATAGAAGACTAGCCAAGTGTGAAGTTTCAGTCAGAAAGCAGTACTCAATCTGCAAAGTCTACATTTGCAATGTAGCCAATATTAATTGGTGTCTCACTCATCTTTGTCCAACTCTCCCTCCAATTTATCTAGTGTTAGTTTCTCTTTCAACTTAATCCAATGCTGCTCTCTCCACTTTATCCGATGCTGACCTCTCTCTAATTCATCCAATGCTAGCCTCTCTCTGCGCTTTATCCAATGCTGACCTCTCTCTGTACTTTATCCAATGCTAGTCCCTCTTGCTGCACTTCATCCAATGCTGGTTCCTCTGTCTGCACTTTATCCAATGTTGCTCTCTCTCTCCACTTTACCCAATGCTGGTCTCTCTTCAATTTATCCAATGCTAGCCTCTCTCTGCACTTTATCCAATGCTGATCCCTCTCTTTGCACTTTATCCAATCTGGTCCCTCTCTTTGCACTTTATCCAATTTGGTCCCTCTCTCTACACTTTACCCAATGCTGGTCTCTCTCCAATTTATCCAATGCTAGTCCCTCTCTCTGCATTTTATCCAATGCTGCTCTCTCTCTCTCCAATTTACCTAATGCTGGTCTTTTGCTCCAATTTATTTAATGCTGTTCTTACTGTCTTCTCTTTATCTAATGCTGCTCTCTCACCAATTTATCCAATGCTGCTCTCTTCCTATTTTACCTAATTTACCTAATGCTAGTCTTTTGCTCCAATTTATTTAATGCTGTTCTTACTCTCTTTTTATCTAATGCTGCTCTCTCACCAATTTATCCAATGCTGCTCTCTCATCAATTTATCCAGTGCTGCTCTCTCACCAATTTATCCAATGCTGCTCTCTCTCCTGTTTCTCCAATGCTGCTCTCTTCCGACTTTATTCAATGCTGTTCTCTCTCCAATTTATCCAATGATGCTCTCTTCCTACTTTATTCAATGCTGCTCTCTCTCCTCTTTATTCAATACTGGCCCCTCACTCTCAACTTTATCCAACCCTGCTCTCTCCCTTCACTTTATCAAATGCTGGTCTCTCTCCACGTTACCCAATGCTGATCCCTTTCCCTCCACTTTATCCAGTGCTGATATCTTTTTTCTTTATCTAATGCTGCTTTCTCCCTCTGTTTTATCCAATGCTGGTCTCCCTCTCTCCCTCTCTCTCTCTCTTTCTCGCCACTATATCTAATGTTGGCCTCCTCTAGCATCCATTTAACACTGATCATCCCCTCCACCTTTCCATTTAACACTCTTGTGAGATGTTCTCTCTGCCTTGAACCCCAAACAGTAACAATAATTATCAATCCTTACTATACATGAAAATCAAAGATAGGCTTCTTTCTGAGCACTTGTTTCATCTGTCAAGTTCCATTTCTGTACAGCTCTGAAAGGATTAGTTTTTCAGAGTATTTGCCAATCATAGTCAAGGTAAGCTTTTTTTTCCTTTTTTTTCTTTTTTGTTAATTAATTTGTAGTTGAATTCCAAGCCCCTCTGCCTCCACTTCCCGTGGGTTACTATAGCAACTCAGTAGAATCTCTGATTGCTGCCAAGCTATTGTAATACAAATGAAGAAGAATCACAGTGCTGCATTCTGATTATCTATTTAGAATCCTATTGGGAGCAGTCTTACTGCTGACAATATCTGACTGTTGACCAGTTGGCGTAGCATTTGTGCGGATCCACTTAAAACCAAATCTTCCTTGGCCCTGTTTCTGTGCGGCTGATAGTATTACTTGCAGGGTCGATTTGGATTAAATCAGAGCAGGCAAAATGTAAAATATTCAAACTCGTACAGAGCTGCAAAGGCAGAAATTGTGGGCAGAATTTTACAGCCCCTCCCGCCAGTGACCTCTTCCAGTTCTGCCGGAATCAACGGACTCGCTGCAGTTTCCAGCATCTCGGCAGCAGGAGCCATTAAATTCCGCCCCGTTCCTATAATTTGTCCGGTTGTTAAAGCCACTGCCCTATATGAGAAAATAAAAACAGTGAAGTATCAAGTTCCATCTCTTATGGGCAGCACGGTGGCACAGTGGTTAGCACTGTTGCCTCACAGCACCAGGGACCTGAATTCAGCTCATGGCTTTGTGTCACTGTCTGTTCTCTCCATGTCTGCGCAGGTTTCCTCTGGACGCTCCGGTTTCCTACCACAATCCAAAAGACGTGCTGGCTAGGCGCTAAAATCTCCCTCAGTGTACCTGAACAGGCACTGGAGTGTGGCGACTAGGACTTCATTGTAGGGTTAATGGAAGCCTACTTGCGACACTAATAAATAGACCTATCCACGGCGCATTACCTCATCTCAAGCCACTGTAGAAATGCAAGGTTAGGTTTGGCCACAACATCTCTGAATTTGGGCTGATTCCCATCAGGTGACACTTTCTGGAATATGTACATGTCTGGACATGAACTGCAGGCATGATTGGGATTGTCCCATTCTGTTCTCCCCTGTGGCGCGGGTAAATTGATAGACACACAAATGAAAAATGGTGACATGAGCACCACTGCTGTGTGTCCACACAAGGAGAAAAAAACCTTGCAGCTTGTATCAGGGACAATAATCGGGAGGGGGGGAATTCTGAATGGATGTTCCGAGTGCATCTGCGAATACAGACTAATCACAGCTGCTGTATAACTCCATCAGTGATCTCGTCGCGAGTTTGTATCTGTGGTGTTTATGTAGTCAGGATGTGGATTGATATTGTTGTAATTGGATTAGATGCACTCACTACCTGCATCTGGCAAGCCAGCTGCACACAGCAGGACAGGGTAACCCAGGGTTAACCAAGTGCAATGTCAACTTATCTCACCTCTTTTGTCATTGATATTGTGCTTCAGAGCAGCGCACCTCACCAGCATTCAGGGCAAATGCTACCGATTGTTATTCTAAATAGTCACAGAGTCAGTTTTGAAGTTTGCAAATAATCATTTGACTAGTTTTTTTCAATGTGTGTTGCTATCTCTTTTCTGCCCTATAGTTTTTCCTTTTACTTTTTCTGATCTCTCTAGTACAGTAAAAAGTCTGACAACACTGTTTACACCAGTCCAACGCCGGCATACCCACATCATGACTCTCTAGTACACCCAGTGCCTCAAGCAAAAAGGGTATGGACCAAACCAGGTTTTTTGAGTTCACCCCTGGTCTGGGCCATGTGAGGTGATGCCTGTTCTAACCTTTTGACTCCCCTTAGAAAGGTGATTTAATCGAACTGCTGAAGAGAATTATAGCATTTGATAGAGTAGTAGGCAAGGATAAATTCTTTCCTTTTACCAGCATGTTTACCAGGATATCGCCTGGTATGGAGGGTCTTAGCTATGAGGAGAGATTGGATAGACTGGGGTTGTTCTCCCTGGAAAGACGGAGAATGAGGGGAGACCTAATAGAGGTGTACAAAATTATGCAGGGAATGGATAGGGTGAACAGTGGGAAGCTTTTTCCCAGGTCGGAGGTGACGATCACGAGGGGTCACGGGCTCAAAGTGAGGGGGGCGAGGTACAACTCAGATATCAGGGGGACGTTTTTTACGCAGAGGGTGGTGGGGGCCTGGAATGCACTGCCAAGTAGGGTGATGGAGGCAGACACGCTGGCAAAAATTTAAGAATTACCTGGATAGTCTCATGAGCAGACTGGGAATGGAGGGATACAAACGAATGGTTTAGTTGGACCAATGAGAAGCACAGGTTTGGAGGGCCAAAGGTCCTGTTTCCTGTGCTGTACTGTTCTTCGTTCTTTTTGTTTGTTCTTTGGTGGGAGAGTCCAGAACATGGGGACATAGCCTTAAAACTGATCCAGGCCATTCCAGGGTGCTGTTAGAAAGCACTTCTTCACACAAAGTGTGAGTGGAGCTGTCACTCCCGAGCTATAGCTGAAGCTTCCAAACCTACAACCACTTTCATCTGGAAGGACAAAGGTAGTGGATACATGGGAACACCACCAGCTGCAAGTTCCCCTTCAAATCCTTCATGATCCTGATTTGGAAATAAATTTGATTTGATTTATTATTGTCACATGTATTGAAATACAGTGAAAAGTATTGTTTCTTACACAGATAAAACATATCGTTCACAGAGAAGGACATGAGAGAGTGTCGAATGTAATGTTACAGTCATAGCTAGTCATATCGCTGTTCCTTCACATTAGGTTCAAATACCTGAAATTCGCTCCCTAACGGCATTATGGGTCAACCCACAGCACGTGAACTGCAGCGATTCAAAAAGGCAACTCACCACCACCTTCTCAAGGGCAGCTAGGGATGGGCATTAAATGCTGGCCAGCCAGCGATGCCCCTGTCCCACGAATGATTAAAAAAAGCAGGGTTAGTTGAAAATTTCAAAAACTGAGAGGCCGATGGATTTTTGTTAAGGAAGGATATTAAAGATTATGGAGCCATGGCAGGCAGGGTGAGTGAATTTACTGGCCAACCATGATGTACTGAATGGTATAGCAAGCTGGACTGGCTGAATGTACTCACCCTGTTTCTATATTCCTATACTTGGCCTCCAGGCGTGTCAGTGCCTCCATGGCAGTAGGTCAGGTAGTTGTGACCTCTCCCCAGTTTTCCTAGACACTTCTGCAAAGGTGTTGTTTCCTGTCAGATGATTCCGTGATCTATCAGAATTTCAAAGAATGAGAGGTGATCTCACTGAAACCTATAAAATACTTAAAGGAATGGACAGGGAAGGTGTAGGGAAGATGTTTCCCCTGGTTGGGGGGTTTGGAACCACGGGACACAATTTTAAATTGTGGGGGAAGCCACTTAGGACCGAGATGAGGAGTAATGACTTTACATGGAGGGTTGTGAATCTTTGGAATTCTCTACCCTAGACAGCTGTGGAAGTATTGAGTATGTTTAAAGCAGAGATTGATACATTTCTAAATACTAATAACGTAAAGAGCTATGGAGATAGTTTGTGGAAAAGGCATTGAAGTGTCTGATCAGCCACGAAAGGTGGAGCATGCCAGATGGGCTGAATGGCCTACTCCTGTTCTTATGTTCCTTTCAATATTCTTTTTTCTTTTAAAACCACCATCTTCATGTCAATTCTCAAAAAGACTAATCACCCCCTAAAACTTTTATATAAACTGTTGCCTGAACTTCTTGTCCAAGTCTTTCATCACTTAGTTGTTCCTGAGCCTAATGCGTACCTTTCCTTTGCAACCCTTTCAGTCTGCTTTCTGCACCAAGATTGTCCAAGTCAAATTTGCCAACAGAATCCTCTATGACTGCAACATGTGACGTTATCTCTGCTTGTCCTCTTTTGGTTTCATTGAATCTGACAATGCCATTATTCTCCGTCAACTCCCCATTGTCATCCAATTCAGTGCCTTTCCCTGGTTCCGTTCCGACCCATCCCACTGTTGCCAGTGTACGTCCAACAATTGCTTCTGCTCTCACTCCTGCATGACTACCTCTGGAGTTTGCCCAATGTTCCTGGTCCCTTCCTCTTGCTCACACTGCTCCTCAATGGCGTGATTCATAGACGCGGAGTTTGTTTCCATGTATTTGGTGATGGTAGCCAACTCTCCCACTCCACCACTTCCCTTGATCCCACAATTATTACTTGTTGCCAAGTCATGTATGAGTCTGCAATTGAACACTGGGATTACTTTCAGTCCCATTTCCTTGCCATTAACTCCATCATCCTCTTTAACTGCTGGGTGGAGATGAATGGAATTCCACTGTTCTGTTTGATCTGTTTGACATGCTTACTACAGGATAGCCTTTTGGATTCATTTATAAGATACGGAAATCACTGCCTAGGCCGGCATTTATTACACAAGCCTAGTTGCCCGTGAGAAAGTGGTGGTGAGCTGCCTCTTCAACCTCTGTAGTCCCTAAGGTGTAGATACATCAACATTCTGTTAGGGACGAAATTCCAGGATTTTGACCCAGCGAAGGAAAAGTGATACATTTCCAAGCCAGGTTGGTGAGTGATTTGGAAGGGAACCTCCAGATCATGGTGTTCCCAAGCATCTCCTGCTCTTGTCCTTCTCAATGGTAGTTGTCATGGATTTGGAACTAAGGAATCTTGGAGTTTCTGAAGTGCATCTTGTGGTGTTCCATTCCTCATCTCCAGCTCTCCTTTCCGCAGGTAGCATCAGCACTATGAACAGCTCCTCAATACCTCTCTGCCCCACCCCCACCAGTATTTTGGCTTCCATCCTCCATAAACTGCAGAAATAGCGATGCTCACTTCCTACCCAACAGTTTATCCACTCATCCATTTTCTCCAACCTCACTAACGAATCGCGATTCCTAGCGTGGAATGTGGTTGTGATGTTGAGGGTGTTGGAGAGCCAGTGGAAAGCCCTTCAGTGGGACGCCTGATACATTTACCAGTGTCGATGGTAGTCATGATGTGGAGATGCTGGCGTTGAACTGGGGTAAGCACAGTAAGAAGTTTCACAACACCAGGTTAAAGTCCAACCAGCTTATTTGATCGTAAACCCACAAGCTTTCGGAAACGCTGTTCCCGTCAGGTGTGTGGAAGGTTCTGATCAGAGAATCAATATTCTGTAAACTGTGTGCCCTTTTCTGGTCAGAATCTTCCACACACCTGATGAAGGAACAGCGTTTCCAAAAGCTTGTGTGTTTACTATCAAATAAACTGGTTGGACTTTAGCCTGGCGTTGTGTGAGACTTCTTACGACATTTGCCAGGCCAGCAGGCACTTACCTGGACAGCATTGAGCCCCATATTGTATTAAGCCCCCAGTAGGTTGGAGGCACCGCCCCTGAGAACTGCCAGCCAATCAGAGGACAGCAGCCCTCCATTGTTAGCAGCACCACTGAGAGCAGTTGCCATTGCCAGTAACAGACTGGGGTATTCACCAGGAATCGTTGTTGAATCCCTGGAGAGAGGTAAGCGAAGTGGGGTAGGATTGTCAGGAGAGGATCAGATGTAAGGCAGGTTGTTGGATTTCAGTGGTCTCCCTTGTTTCAATGCCAGATCCCTCTATGCCTATGAATGAGGATAGAACATAACATAGAACATTACAGCACAGTACAGGCCCTTCGTCCCTCGATGTTGCGCCGACCAGTGGAACCAATCTAATGACCCTCTAACCTAAACTATTCCAATGTTATCCATATGCCTATCCACTGACCATTTGAACGCCCTTAAAGTTGGCGAGTCCACAACTGCTGCAGGCAGGGCATTCCACGCCCTTACTACCCTCTGAGTAAAGAACCCACCTCTGACATCCGTCCTATAATTATCACCCCTCAATTTAAAACTATGTCCCCTAGTGTTAGCCATCATCATCCAAGGAAAAATGCTCTCACTATCCACCCTATCTAACCCTCTGATCATCTTGTATGCCTTAATTAGGTCACCTCTTAACCTTCTTCTCTCTAACGAAAATAACCTCAAGTCCCTCAGCCTTTCCTCGTAAGACCTTCCCACCATACCAGGCAACATCCTAGTAAATCTCCTCTGCACCCTTTCCAATGTCTCCACATCTTTCTTATAATGCGGCAACCAGGATCCCCCTTCTCCACTGCCAATGCTGACAATGTTTGCTGGTTGACGTTCATGAGACAATGGAGATCTGTACAAGGCTAGTTTAATCTCGGAGTCACCATTCAATCCCAATGGACTCGGGAATAATTAGATTCCAGCAACATATTGACAAGTCTCATTGCCTTCCCACTGCTAGAAGGTGAATTTTCCATATCAGCCCCTTCCTGTCGCTCACTTAATGAAGGATAATTTTCCCGCCGGTGAGGTTGGAAACACAGCCTCTTGTGTGATTCTTTGGGTCCAGCCGCCCACTCCACCGGGCTCTACTAAACTCTACCTCTGAATTTCTAATGCAGAACATTTAAAATCCTTATTCTTGCTGCAAAATGCTTCATTGTTTCCCCACCACTCCCCCCCACCTTCTGCAATCATCACCAGCTTTATGCCTACACCTTTGCCCTGCTGCCTTTGTGTGCCACCTGGTACCCCCATGCCGACACTGTAGTTAAGAAAGCCCATCAATGCCTCTACTTTCTCAGAAGACTAAGGAAATTTGGCACGTCAGCTATGACTGTCAGCAACTTTTACAGAAGCACCATAGAAAGCATTCTTTCTGGCTGTATCACAGCTTGGTATGGGCTCCTGCTCTACCCAAGACCTTGAGAAACTACAAAAGGTCATGAATGTAGCCCAATCCATCACGCAAACCAGCCTCCCATCCATTGACTTTACCTACACTTCCCGCTGCCTCGGCAAAGCAGCCAGCATAATTAAGGACCCCACACACCCCGCACGTACTCTCTTCCACCATCTCCCGTTGGGAAAAAGTAAGCCTGAGATCACATACCGACTGATTAAAGTACAGCTTCTTCCCTGCTGCTGTCAGACGTTTGAATGGACCTACCTTGCATCAAGCTGATCTTTCTCTCCACTATGACGGTGACACTACATTCTGCACTCTCTTGTTTCCTACTTTGTCTGTATAGCGCAAGAAAAATACTTTTCACTGTATGCTAATACATGTGACAATAATAAATCAAATCATCACCTCCACTCTGCCTTTGGCAGCAAGACATTCAGCTGCTTTGGTCTAGCCAAACAGAATTCCGGTCCAAACCCATTGATATGTTATTGGTACCCACTCTTTTTTAATTCATCCATGAGACACAGGTGTCGCTGGTTGGCCAGCATTTATTGCCCATCCCCAGTTGCCCTCGGAAGGCAACTGAGAGTCAACCACATTGCTGTGGCTCTGGAGTCACATGTAGGCCAGACCAGGGAAAGACAGCATATTTCCTTCCCTCAAAGACATTGGTGAACCTGATGTCAATTGTTGGAAAAACCCATGGTCATCAGCAGATCCTTAATTCCTGATATTTTTCATTGAATTCAAATCCCACAATCTGCCCTGGGTGGGATTCGAACCCGGGACCCCAGAACTTCAGCTGAGTTTCTGGATTAATAGTCTGGTAATAATACCACTAGGCCATTGCCTCCTCTCCAGAGAAGCTGCTCAAAACATAGCTTTCCAACCAAGCCTTTGTTCACTCTCCAATCCCTCTTATTACCTTTGCTTTTTCTCCTCTGTCAGAGCACCCGATTATGCTCCCCTGTGTCAAAGATGCAATGTCAGTGTGAGTTATTGTTAGTTATCCATTCTTGGCATGGTGAATGGTACAGGGAGGAGAAATCATTAAAGAAAGAAGTAGGACAAAAAAGAAAGCAAATTAATCTTCTTTTGTAGACAGTCGACTATTCTAGAATATATTCTCTCTCTCGCTCTCGCTCTGCAGTCAGAGGGTTACAATATCAGCAAGAAATAAAGTGGAGGCTGTTCCCTATAGAGAAGGAAGAAAAATAATCAGTTGACTGGTTTATGCACTTCCTAATGCACACATTACAGACTCCAGGTGTGTGGCTAGCCTCTCAGCTGACAAACAGTGAAGGATTAAGATGACTGAAAGAGAAAAGAATCAACTGACATTAGCAAAATTACCTGCATCCCCTACCAACCTAGGCATTGAAACCTATGTCAATTTGCAACCCAACTTGAAGCTGCCTGATAATGAATGATTGGTAGGTGTCTTTGTATCAAGGCATGACTGACGGATCATGTGGGCACAATGTCATCCCTCCCACTGCTCACATCATTGGTGGCAAGATGTTGACTTTCTGTAAAATCGCCCTTATTATTTTCTTCCCAATGTGGGATGGATGTTTTGTTCGCCGAGATTAAGGCTCAGAATATCGTCACGCAACCAGAAAGGTGCACATGTGTCAGAGATCAGTCAGTTCCAAGAAGCAGTTTAAAGCAACATGCTGAATGAATCTCTGAAGTTGGTGAGTTTGCTGCATTATTGCACCATACTTTGAAATTGAGATCCTTATAAGATTTTTTTTATTCATTCGTGGGACATGGGCATCACTGGCTGACTAGCATTTATTGATGTGGAGATGCTGGCATTGGGCTGGGGTAAACACAGTAAGAAGTCTCACAACACCAGGTTAAAGTCCAACAGGTTTATTTGGTAGTAAACGCCACTAGCTTTTGGAGCGCAGCTCTTTCGCCACTCACCTGACGAAGGGGCAGCACTCCAAAAGCTAGCGGCATTTACTACCAAATAAATCTGTTGGACTTTAACCTGTTGTTGTGAGACTTCTTACAGCATTTATTGCCCATTCCTAGTTGCCTGAGGGTAGTTGAGAGTGAACTACATTGCTGTGGGTCTAGAGTCACATGTAGGCCTTATTAGGTAATGATGGCTGATTTCCTTCCCTAAAGGATACCGGTGAACTGGTTGAGTTTTTCCCAACAATCGACAATGGTTTCATGGTCATCAGTAAATTCTTAATTCCAGATATTTTTATTGATATCACATTCCATCATTGCCGTGGCGGGATTCGAACCCTAATCCCCAGAACATTAGCTGAGATTGTGGATTGATAGTCTAGCAACAATACCACTAGGCCATCACCTCTCCAGTGCTGAATGGAGGGATGTCATCTGGAGTAGCAGAAATTGCCAACTATCGTTGCAGGCCAGTTATTCATGCCCGGGCAGAATAGAAAGATGAACCACATGAGCACTTGTCAGCATAGACATTCACCCAGAGAGATAAAGGTTTGGTGTTGGGAGGTTTCTGCTATCCATTAACAGTGTCCATTGGAGACATCCAACTACTTCCTCCCTCCCTCCCTCCCTCTGACAGTAGCCAATTGCAAAGGGCACAGAATGAATGACAGTCCACACCTCACTGGATCTCACAAAGTCTCAGGAACAAACATTCTGCTGTTTGGGCTTCACCAAAGGCAGGAGAAAACAACTGAGAACTGAGTGTCATCCAGTTGTGTCCTGTTTTTTTTTATTTCCTGCTGGAAAATGTATTTTGGAGTTATCGGTACAACATAGCGTAGGATTGTGGGAGTTTACAGTCATGCCCCATCCAGTCGGAAATCTTGTAAACTCAAATGGCAACTGAAGGAATAGCCAGATGAGTGAGGTGACTGTCACTCATCACATTGCACCGTGATTCAGAGCAGAGAGAGCAAAAATAAATGAATAACCTGTTCAATCAACACCTGCAAGGTGGCAAAACAAATTGTGAAGTTTGGAAATCCGAAATAAGAACCAAAAAAACCTGGAAAACTCAGCAGGCCTTACAGCATCTGTGGAGAGTTAAGAGCAATATTGGGGGTGGGGGGGTATTTTCGGAGCCCGCCAGCTTCAATCGCGAACTGTAATGACCCAATCTGGAGAAGGTAGAAAAGCAAGTTTCGCGCTGGGTGTCAGAGGCACTGTGACCTTCCCAGGCTGTGCTGCCAGCACCGACTGGGTCCCGCCCACTGATGCATATTCACGAATACAAATCTAAATATAATCAGCAGTCTTGCAGCACAGGTTAAATACCGGATAGAAGCAAATTACCGCTGATGCTGGAATCTGAAACCAAAAGAGAAAATGCTGGAAAATCTCAGCCAGTCTGGCAGCATAACATAGCAGAGAAAAATGTTGGCAGTGTCTAATCCTGGTTGACAGCCTGAGGTTTCACTTCCTTCTTTTGCAAACCACTTCAAAGAGGAAGCGAAACCACGGACTGTCAATCAGGATTAGGCTCTGTCAACATTGCAGTCAGTACCAAAGGAGTACTCCAGGCGCCTTCAACTGTGAAGGAAAGTCAAAATAAACACAGCTGGCTGGAGGATGATAGAAATCCATTGAGTTGGTTGCTGAATCTTTTATGAGACGCTGTACATTGAATTTGTCACAGAACAAAGGCTCCAAGAGCAATGGAGAGGATTTCAATGATTTCAGCTTGCTGGGAAGGCTCAACAACTTCAAATCAAAGCTGTGTGCATACGTTGAGACTGATTGCTCAGCTGGGCAGACTGAAACCTCCCCCTTCCCAACCTACCACACCCCACGCATCCCCCCCCAACACACACGCACGCACACGCACACACACCCACGCACACACATACACGGTAAAACTGGCATCTTTTCTCTGTCAGAGGACTTCAAAGGGGTCCGCTCACACTTGCAGTTTCTGACTAGAAGGAAGGAAAATCTCTGCTGCAGAATGGAGTGCTGCCATGATTTAAAATCCTGCCCGGGGGCATGGGGATCATCGTGACCTGGCCTCTTCAGAATTTGCACATCTGGCAGGCTGGAATGCAGCAATTGATCACCAGGCTGCCTGAAATCACCATGCCAGATGTGTTCTTCAGGTCTGCCATGGCTAGAAGGAGCAGCCCAATCATGACGCCCCCATCCCAGCAGGGAGTGGAACGGTCAACCCCTTGCTCCTAGCCTGAGCCCACCCAAATCCCCAGGACTCTTGAGGGACTCGTGCTTTGCATCCCAGTAGCAGCAGAGGGCCAAATGGCCACTGGGTCCACCTCCTTGAGCCTTTCAGGGCCGAAGGTATCAGGCCAGGGTGTCAGTGCCAGGTTGCTGAGTCATGCATTGTTGGCATTGCCAAGGCGCGTAGCCTGAAGGAGTCTGAGTGAGGGGGGTCTGAGGGGGGAAGGTGGCTGTGTCGAGGGGCTGAGTAGGGGAAAGGCTATCCTGTATTTGTGGGTGGGGGAAGGCTGCCCCTCTTTGCTGGTGCTCCCTGGTCAGTGTGGGAGCCACCATTTGTGTTTTTTATGGGAGGGGAGCCTGAGCGTGGAAGTCAAATTGCATTTAAAAATGCAATTTGACTTTGGAATAGTTGGGCTGGATGGATCGTTGTCTGTTATGCATATATTAGCATCTGTCAGCTGGGATTTAGGCAAGAACCTGCTAACTCCAGCAGGAAACCTTATGAACTCAATTTACAAAATAATGGTTGGAATGTGAATCTTTACAGGTAATCAAGTCTTAAAGGTACAGACAGTCTGAGTGGAGAGAGGGTTAAGCACAGGTTAAAGAGATGTGTATTGTTTTCAGACAGGAAAGTTAGTGAGATTTTGCAAACCCAGGCAAGTCATGGGGGTTACAGATAGTGTGACATGAACCCAAGATCCCAGTTGAGACCGTCCTCATGTGTGCGGAACTTGGCTATCAGTCTCTGCTCAGCGACTCTACGCTGTCGTGTGTCGTGAAGGCCGCCTTGGAGAATGCTTACCCAAAGGTCAGAGGCCAAATGCTCGTTAGCGCTGATCGGCCTCTGATCTTCGAGTAAGCGTTCTCCAAGGCGGCCTTCACGACACACGACAGCATAGAGTCGCTGAGCAGAGACCGATAGCCAAGTTCCGCACACATGAGGACGGCCTCAACTGGGATCTTGGGTTCATGTCACATTATCTGTAACCCCCATGACTTGCCTGGGTTTGCAAAATCTCACTAACTTTCCTGTCTGAAAACAATACACATCTCTTTAACCTGTGCTTAACCCTCTCTCCACTCACACTGTCTGTACCTTTAAGACTTGATTACCTGTAAAGATTCACATTCCAACCATTATTTTGTAAATTGAGTTTGTGTTTTTATATGCCCTGTTTGTGAACTGAAATTCCACTCACCTGACGAAGGAGCAGCGAGCGATCCGAAAGCCAATGGCTTTTGCGACCAAATAAACCTGTTGGACTTGAACCTGGTGCTGTGAGACTCCTTACTGAGTTTACCCCAGACAAATGTCGGCATCTCCACATCATGAAAATTAATGGCAGAGCCGGCTCAAAGGGCCAAATGGCCAATTCCTGCTTCTAGTTTCTGTTATGCTGTAAACTTGTTAAATTCATTGTTGAGCGCAGAAGGCTGTGGGGTGCCGAGTTGAAAGGTGAGGTGCTGTCCTTCAGTTTGTGTTGGGCGTCAAGTCATTGGGCCTGAAACATTAGCCAGAACTCTACACCTCTCCCACCATGGAACCGGAGCAGGCGGGGGTCAGATAACAGAAATCTCCATTGACTCACTTGAGCGAGGTCATAAAGTCCCACCCAATAACTCTGTTTCTCTTCACAGATGTTGCCTTGCCCTGCTGAGTTTCTCCAGCTTTCTGTTTGTTCATTTATCAGCAAGCTGGCCCCTGTTTGGCGATATGTTTTCATTACGAATCAGTTATCATATCGTAGAACTCTACATTGCAGAAAGAGGCCCTTCGGCCCATCAAGCCTGCACTGACCACAATCCCACCCAGGCCCTCCCCCCATAATCCTTACATATTTTACCCGCTAATCCCTCTAACGTAAGTGTCTTAGGACACTAAGGGGCAACTTTACAATGGCCAACCCGCATCTAACCCGGACTGTGGGAGGAAACCGGAGCACCCAGAGGAAACCCACGCAGACACGTGGAGAATGTGCGAACTCCACACAGACAGTGACCCGAGCCGGGAATTGAACCCAGGACCCTGGAGCTGTGAAGCAGCAGTGCTAACCACTGTGCTACCATGCCGCCCACATCGATTGTGAAATTTACATTGGGCCTCTCGCATCCGGTGAACATCCAGCCAGGCCAATTGAACAGGATGCTGCAAGGAGGAAGCTAGTTTGCCCACCCTTTTCACTGATAGCTGGCAGCTTCCATTACAAAAAAAAATAAAATTGGCCCGATGCCAAGTCAAACGTCTGCCAACTGCTTTTTTTTCTCCCTCCTATCTTGTTCTTTAGTTTTTGTGCCACGTAGCAGGCAATACAACTGGCACAGTTGCCAAGCTTGAATGGCTTTTAATCAGTGTGTGGGAGCTTTTTATTGCAGTATATTCGTGGGATCATTGGCAGTTATCAGGTAATAGTTTTGGAACACTTTTGTGGCAGATTAAATAAGAAAGAGCTTACATTTACATAGCACCTTCCACAACATTACAAAGCCGTCACAGCCAATGAATGAAGTGTAGTCATTGTTGTAATGTAGACAAATGCATCAAAAATAAAATCTACGCAAAGTCAGTCTCATTGTATAGCAGTGGAATATATGACCATGTCATCTCTTGTGGTGGTGTTGGTTGAGGAACAAATGTTGTCCAGGGCATGAGAAGATCTTCTTTGCTATTCTTCTACTTGACAGTATTGTAAACTTCGCTTATTTCTTTGTCATGACTAGGCTTACATTAACACTGCAATGAAGTTACTGTGAATATCCCCGAGTCGCCATACTCGCCACGGTGATGGCGGAATTTGAATTCGAAAAGGGCAGCATGGTGGCACAGTGGTTAGCACTGCTGCCCCACAGTGCCAGGGAGCCCGGATTACTTCTGACCTTGGGTCACTGTATGGAATCTGCATGTTCTCTCCGTGCCCGTGTGGGTTTCCCCTGGCTGCTCCGGTTTCCTCCCACAGCTCAAAGATGTGTGGATTAGGTTGATTGGCCGTGCTAGATTGACCCCAGTGTCAAGGGGATTAGCTGGGTAAATATGTGGGGTTACAGGAATAGGGTCTGGCCGGGATTGTCATTGGTACAGACTTGATGGGCTGAATGGCCTCTTTTTGTACGAAAGGGGCTCGATGATTCTAAGATTAGCAGGCTTGCGGGACCAAATAGATAAGGTCTTGATTTAGCATCTAATCTGAAAGATGGCACCTCTGACAGTGCTGTACTCCCTCAGGGCTGTACAAAAATCTCAGCAGAGATTATGCTTTCAGATAAGACCATAAGACAAAGGAGCAGAATTTGGCCACTCGGACCATCGAGTCTGCTCCGCCATTCAATCATTGCTGATATTTTTCTCATCCCAATTCTCCTGTCCTTTCCCCATAACCCCTGATCCCCTTATTAATCAAGAACCTATCTATCTCTGTGTTAAAGACACTCAATAACCTGGCCTCCACAGCCTTCTGCGGCAAAGAGTTCCACAGATTGACCACTCTCTGGCTGAAGAAATTTCTCATCCCCATTTAAAAGGATTGTCCCTTTAGCCTGAGGTTGTGCCTTCTGGTTCTAGTTTTAGTTTTTCCTACTAGTGGAAACATCCTCTCCATGTCCACTCTATCCCGGCTTTACAGTATCCTGTAAGTTTCAGTAAGATCTCCCCTAATCCTTCTAAACTCCAATGAGTATAGATCCAGAGTCCTCAGCCATTCCTCATACGACAAGCTCTTCATCCATGGATCATCCTAGTGAATCTCCTCTGAAACCTTTCCAAGGCCAGCACGTCCTTCATTAGATATGGGGCCTTAAACTGCTCACAGTACTCCGAATGGGGTCTGACCAGAGCCTTATGCAGCCTCAGAAGTACATCCTTGCTCTTGTATTCTAGCTTCTTCGACATGAATGCTGACATTGCATTTGCCTTCCTGACTGCCGACTGAACCTGCACGTTAACCTTAAGAGAATCTTGAACAATGATTCCCAAGTCCCTTTGTGTTCCTGATTTCCTAAGCATTTCCCCATTTAGAAAATAGTCCATGCCTCCATTCCTCCTTCCAAAGTGCACACCCTCAGACTTTTCCACATTGTATTCCATCTACCACTTCTTTGCCCACTCTCCTAATCTGTCCTTCTGCAGCTCCCCTTGCTTCCTCAGTACTGCCTGTCCCTCTACATATCTTTGTATCATCTGCAAACTTAGCAACAGTGCCTTCAGTTCCTTCTTACAAATCGTTCATGTACGTTGTGAAAAGCTGTGGTCCCAGCACCGACCCCCGAGGCACACCACTAGTCACCGGCTGCCATCCTGAAAAAAAACATTTATCCCCACTCTCTGCCTTCTGCCAATCAGCCAATCCTCCATCCATGCAAGGATTTTACCCTTAACACCACAGGCACTTAACTTATTCAATAGTCTCCTGTGCAGCACCTTGTCAAAGGCCTTTTGGAAATCCAAACAAATCATGTCCACTGGTTCTCCTTTATCTGACTACCGCCTCAAAGAACTCTGACAGATTTGTCAGACGTGACCTCCCCTTGACAAAGCCGTGCTGACTCAGTCCTATTTTATCATGTGGAATGGGGCTGGAACCACAACTTTTTAATACAGAAGCAAGCTTGCTACCACTGAGAGAAGGCTCACACTTGAATACTTTAATCTACCTGCACTACGGGTGATGTGTTTTCATCTGATTTTAGCGCAGTGTCCCACAGAGATGGAACTTCTTCGTCACGTAGGTGGGGGAGAGAGAAAAGCACTCAGTTAGGAGGGTAGGGATGGATGTTTAAATCAAATGTTTTTGATTTTTAAATAAAACATCAGCTTTTCTTTTATTCATTCATCCACTGGAAATGGGCATCACTCAGCAGGTTGTTGCCTATCCCAAAGTGTCTCTTTGAATCTTTTTCTTAGGCAATCCCCTCAGAGTTGAGGACGATTTATTTTCACACTGACAATGAGTTTTCAGGTGACTGAGGAGTCCAGTGCATGACCTTCAGTGTCTGTCACAGATGGAGCAGACAATGGTTGGAGTAGTGGATGGCTGAGGTGTTTGTGTTGTCCCGCGTTCCATTCACTGTCGACGCTTGACTTCAGCTTGCTCTCGGTGATAAAACCCGAGGTGTTCAGCTCCTTCGTACATGCTTTTCCTCTACTTCGGAATGTCTTGGGCCAGGGATTCCCGCATGTCAATAGGGATGTGGCAATTTTTCTTTGAGGGTTTCTTGATTCGTTTCCTCTGCCCTCCTGGAGCTCGCTTGCTGTGCTGAAGCTCTGAGTACAGTGTTTGTTTTGGGAGTCTCATGTCGTACATGTGGCCAGCCCTGGGGAGCTGGTTGAACATGGTCATAGAATCCATTAATCTTCATAGATCATAGAACCCTACAGTGCAGAAAGAGGCACCGACCATAATCCCACCCAGGACCTACCCCCATATCTCTATATATTACACCCACTAATCCCTCTAACCCACGCATCCCTGGACACTAAGGGGCAATTTCTTAGCATGGCCAATTAGCCTAACCCACACACCTTTAGACTATGGGAGAAAACCGGTGCACCCGGAGGAAACCCACGCAGACACAAGGAGAACGTGCAAACTCCACACAGACAGTGACCCGAGCCGGGAATCGAACCCAGGACCCTGGAGCTGTGAAGCAGCAGTGCTGACCACTGTGCTACCGTGCCACCCTTAACCTTAGACATTAATTATAGAATCTCTATGATGCAGAAGGAGGCCATTCGGCCCATCAAGTCCCCTCTGACCACAGTCCCAACCAAGCCCTATTCTCATAACCCCACATATTTACCCTGCTTCTTCCCCTGACACTAGGGTCAATTTAGCATAGCCAATCAATCTAACCCACACATCTTTGGACTGTGGGAGGAAACTGGAGCACCCGGAGGAAACCAGTGCAGACACGGGGAGAAAGTGCAGACTCCACACAGGTAGTGACCTGAGTCTGGAATTGAAGCCAGGTCCCTGACACTGTGAGGCTGCAGTGCTAACCACTGTGCCACCGTGCCACCCTATGCTTCGATGCTGGGCTTGTTGGCCTGAGCGACAACACTGACGTTGGTGTGCTTATCTTGTGGAGACAGAGCTGGTGTTGCTTCCCCAGAGTTTTGAGGTGCCTGCTGCACATGGTCCACATCTCTGAGTCGTACAGCAGGGCGGGTATCACCAGTACTCTATAAATCATGAGCTTGGTGTTAACTCTGAGGTCCTAGTCTTCTATCTGCTCCTGATGCCTGGTTGTCCTTTCGCTGACCTTCTTCAACCTCGTGACAGGTTGATGAGATGATGGCAGGCAGCAAGCTGCGGGATGGAATTGCGGCCACTCGAGTTGAAGACAGGAGCTGGAATTTTACTGGAATTTCGCCCGTCCCAGAATCAGAGTGGGTGAGGCTCACAGAACAGCATTCTCCATTGGCCTCGGGTGGAATCTTATGAGCTTCAGGCAGGCGAGGCAGTAAAATTCCACAGAAAGTCTCTGTTAAGGACGTTTTTGAAGTGCCCCCTCCAGTGGCACTGACTGCCTCTCTGTTCTTGGCCAGCCCTGGGGCCTTGGATGGTTGGGCTGTAGGTGGACTTGACTGGGCTAAAGAAAGCTGGCGTGTCGTGACTGTCAGCTAACTACTGGATCTCCTGCGCTTTCTCCGCCCACCGTCTGATTTTTAGGTCACGGGTTCATTATTGAACCTCAGCCTTCGGCCATCGGGCGATCATTTCTCTTGAGCTGGGTCGCTTTCTCAGGTTCAGAAAAGCTTTGTGTTTGCAGCTCAGCTCCTGAATCCCCTTGTCATCCTCATCAAATCTGTCTTCATTTTTCCTGGTTGAGTGAGCAAGAGACTCTTTGCAGCTGCTGATTCTGGAGGCCTTGAGCACAGACCAGACAGTCTGAATCTCTCGGTTACTGGGAGTCATCAGATCAGCAGTAAAGCCCTGTTGAAGAGGGCTCTTTTATCAAGGTCTGAGTGCCTCAGTGTTGATTTTCCTGCAACATTGTTTCCCTTGCCATCGCTGCTTTGGGGCTACAGCGTGGATAGAGGACTGGTTGTCAAATAGGAGGCAGAGAGTGGGGGTCAATGGGTGCTATTCGGATTGGCGGATGGTGACTAGTGGAGTGCCCCAGGGGTCGGTGCTGGGGCCTCAGCTATTTACCATTTATATAGATGATCTGGAGGAGGGAACTGAGTGTAGGGTGTCGAAATTTGCTGATGACACCAAGATTGGAGGAAAGGCAAATTGTGCGGAGGGTGTGGAGAGTCTACAGAAGGGTCTAGATAGGCTGGGCGAATGGGCCAGGAAATGGCAAATGGAATTTAATGTTGGCAAGTGCGAGGTGGTCCACTTTGGTAGGAATAATGGTAGGAGGGATTATTACTTACGTGGCGAAAAACTGCAGCAGGCGACGGTGCAGAGGGACCTCGGGGTCCTTGTGCATGAGTCGCAAAAACCCAGCCTGCAGGTGCAGCAGGTGGTCAGGAAGGCGAATGGGATGCTGGCCTTCATAGCGAGGGGGATTGAATATAAAAGTAGGGAGGTCTTGCTGCGGCTGTATAGGGCATTGGTGAGTCCGCAGCTGGAGTACTGTGTGCAGTTTTGGTCGCCGTA
Organism: Carcharhinus amblyrhynchos; assembly: GCF_965287045.1. Taxonomy (NCBI): domain Eukaryota; kingdom Metazoa; phylum Chordata; class Chondrichthyes; order Carcharhiniformes; family Carcharhinidae; genus Carcharhinus; species Carcharhinus amblyrhynchos. Next base: position 131,972,080 of record NC_137327.1, read on the forward strand.
CTTACGCAAGGATATTTTGGCCTTGGAGGGAGTGCAGAGGAGGTTTACTAGGCTGATGCTGGAGTTGAGGGGGTTGAGCTATGAGGAGAGGCTGAATAAACTAGGCTTGTACTCGTTAGAGTTTAGAAGAATGAGGGGAGATCTCATTGAGACGTATAAGATGATGAATGGGATGGATAGGATAGAGGTGGAGAGACTCTTCCCGCTCAGAAAGGATAATAAGAGTAGGGGGCACAGCCTCAAGATAAAGGGGGGGCGGTTTAGAACGGAGTTGAGGAGGAACTTCTTCACTCAAAGGGTGGTGAATCTCTGGAATTCTCCGCCCGTTGAAGTGGTGGAGGCTACCTTGCTAAATATTTTTAAGACGCGGGTTGATGGGTTTTTGATAAGAGAGGGGATTAAGGGTTATGGGGAGAGGGCGGGAATGTGGAACTGAGCCACGACAGATCAACCATGATCTTATTGAATAGCGGGGCAGGCTCGAAGGGCTAGATGGCCTACTCCTGTTCCTATTTCTTATGTTCTTATGTTCTTACATTAAGGTTGGTCACAGAGTGGATTGGAGGGTGGGCCATCCAGCAGTGATGGGCTTTTGTCGTGTCCATGGGTGATATGCATGTCCCCGTAGTCCCTTGCTTGGTCAATGCTGCACTCAAGCACAGTGATAAAGGTAAACCCACAGCGCTGTTGTATAAGCATATATGCCCGTATCTAAATGGCGCATGACTTAGAAGGAAAGGTAGAGTTGGTTGTGTTACCATGCAGCAGTGTTGGAGCAGGTGAATTTTTAATTTTTACACTAATCAAGTGGGCTGCTTTGTTCTGGAGTGGGTCAAGCGTTATGAGTTGCAGTCACGAATGGAGGCGAGTGGAGAGGATTCCGCCATCCTGCTGCTAGTAAGGTGGCAGAGGTGCTTTGGGAATTCAGGATGTGGGCCACTGGGATGTGCTCTGGGATAACCCCAGGAATTTTCAGTTTTGTTTTCCTTTTCTGAGGAAGGGTGTTCCTGCTCTCGAGAGAGTGCAGCGAAGGTTTACCAGGCTGATGCCAGGGATGGCAGGACCGATGTATGAGAGGAGATTGACTAGGTTAGCACTGTTTTCGCTGGAGTTCAGACAAATGAGGGGGGATCTCACAGAGACTTATAAAATTCTAACAGGACTAGACAGGGTGGATGCAGGGAAGATATTCCCAATGGTGAGGGAGTCCAGAACCAGGAGTCACAGTCTGATGATTCAGGGTAGACCATTTAGGACGGAGATTAGGAGACATCTCTTTACCCAAAGAGTGGTGAGCCTGTGGAATTCATTACCACAGGAAGTAGTTGATGCCAAAACATTGAATGTATTCAAGAGGTGGCTGGATACAGCACTGGGATGAATGGGATCAAGGGATATGGGAAAAAGCAGGATTAGGCTATTGAGTTGGATGATCAGCCATGATCGTAATGAATGGTGGAGCAGGCTCGAAGGGCCAAATGGCCTCCTCCTGCTCCTATCTTCTATGTTTCTACAAGTAGGCAGCCTCTGATCTGTATCCACAGTATTTATGTGACTGATCCAATTAGATTTCTGGTGGCTGATAACCACAATGCCCTCCTTTCCACCAACACCAACCCCTCCCTCACTCTCCGCACCCCATCCCCAACCCCCCTGCCTTCAGGATGTGATTGGTGGGGGAGTCAATGATGGTAATGCCTCTGAATGTCAAGGGAATCTGGTTAGATTGTCTCTTGTTGGAGATGGTAATTCCCTGGCACACACGTTCCTTGCCATTGATCAACCAAAGTCTGCCACCTTGCCTGAGTCACGCCGCTTGACAAAGTGCTTCAGTATCTGAGGAATTGTGAATGGAGCTGAACATAGTGCAATCGCCAGCGAACATGATCCAGCTTCTAACCTCATGGTAGAGGGAAGTCAGGGAAACTGTGACATATGACACATCATTCTGTCAGCGCAACCGCCTCTGATTAGAAGGTGCCAGGCCATCTTTTGGACAGTCTTTTTTTACCGTGATCTGTTGACACTTTCAGTGGAAAATCTGATCAGCATTAAATGAGCTTGGATCCACCTTGACAGGTGCCAGCTCCTTTTATCATTAGTGCTCACATAGAAACTAGAAACAGGAGTAGGCCATTTGGCCCTTCGAGCCTGCTCCATCATCCATTTTGATCATGGCTGATCATTGAATTCAATATCCTGATCCCTCCTTCCTCCCATATCCCTTCATCCCTTTAGCTCCAAGAACTGTTGCTAATTTCTTCTTGAAATCACACAACGTTTTGGCCTCAATCACATTCTGTGGTTGTGAATTCCACACATTCACCACCCTCTGGTTGAAGACATTTCTCCTCACCTCAGTTCTAAAAGGTTTGCCCCCTTATCCTCAAACTATGACCCCGAGTTCTGGAGTCCCCCACCACTGGGAGCGTTCTTTCTGAATCCATCCTACCCCTCACACCAGTAGCTCCACAAAAGTGGCAAAAAAAATCGAAAGGAAGTTCTGCCTATGTGCTTGGAGGAAACCCATGCAGGCACAGGAAGAACGTGCTGACTCCACTCAGATGACGTGGTGGCACAATGGTTAGCACTGCTGCCTCATAACACCAGGGATCCGGGTTCGATTCCTGGCTTGGTTAACTGTTTCTGTGGAGTTTGCACATTCTCCCCATGTCTGTGTGGGTTTCCTCCAGGTGCTCAGTTTCCTCCCACGCTCCAAAAGTGTGCAGGTTAGGTGCATTGGCCGTGCTGAATTCTCTCGTAGTGTACCTCAACAGGCGCCGGAGTGTGGTAACTAGGGGATTTTCACAGTAACTTCATTGCAGTGTGAATGTAAGCCTACTTGTAACTAATAAATAAATAAACTTTAGACACACACTTTAGCCATAGTAGATACTAGGTCACAGACATTGGGTGGCATGATGGCACAGTGGTTAGCACTGCTGCCTCACAGTGCCAGGGACCCAGGTTCGATTCCCGGCTTGGGTCACTGTCCGTGTGGAGGTTGCACGTTCTCCCGGTGATTGTGTGAGATTCCTCTGGGTGCTCCGGTTTCCTCCCACAGTCCGAAAGATACGCTGGCTCGATGCATTGGCTAAATTCCCTCTCAGTGTCCCTAAACACGCGGCGGAATGTGGCGACCAGGGAATTTTCACAAATAACTTAATTGCAGTGTTAATGTCAGCCTACTTGTGACACTAATGAATAATAATAAATAAATTTGAGAGACCTCCAGTCCTTATTCTCAACTTGTGTTGAATTGGCTGCCGTAGCAAGCGAACATGGGTAACAATGGGATGCTAAAATTCTTCTCGCTGACACTCGGCTAGAAGGTGGAAAAATTGACCGAGGTTCCGCGTTGTTGAATATCCAGTGCAGGAACTGTGAGTGAATGTTGTCACCAAACACGGATCAGATCAGGCTCAGCTGTAATGCCTCCCATTGTCGGATAGTCCAGCATGGTTCACTTATTTCACTTTATTCCATCCTGCTAAAAAGATAAGACAATACTATTGGTGCTATTGACTAATCCTAATAAGCGATCTCTATAAATTAGTACACAACAGACCCAGATACAAGATGAGGAAAATCCCCAGTGATTGGGAGCTGTGGGAAGCAGGAGTCCAAAGCTTCCTTTTCATCCCAGGCATGCTAAACTTAGCACATGTAACGTCTCACCTTACTTATATGGCGTATTGCAAATGCTATTTTCTGAAAGACATCAGTCCAATTTATATTAAATGAGTGTTCCTTCCACTGTGTTCCTGGGACTCTGTTGCACTGGTGTCCAACCCCTCACTGAAATACTGGCTGAGATTTGAGGTGCAGCCGGTTACTGTTGAACATTGGATGGAAAGTCAGGCAACCCTGCCCCAGCCTGCTCTGGGATGACCCCAGGCAATTAACTACCTGCAGTTATGGCTTCTGCGTCTTGGAGGTAGGATCTCCCATCCCGGAGAGGTGCTGAACCAGTTAGAAGCCCAGCAGCTCTCCAGTCCTGGAAGTGCCCGTGTGAGTACCAACTGTTGCTGGGATTGCCGCAGTTCCCCATACCAGCCTCGATGGAGGAGGCCTTGAATTCAGGAAAACTGGGGACTTGCTGGGGAAATCAAACAGGCCCTGACAACAAGGGGAAGGCCGTCTGAGGCAGTGAGCTTCTTACAACAGAGGCGGCCATTGCTGTGGAGGGGGGAGGGTGGGGGGACAGGGTTTCCCTCTTAAGACCGTAGGGTGCCCGTTCAGCTGGGACCCCCATCCGCTCCCATCCCCCACCTGAGCCTGCAGGGAGAAGTGAATGGCCTCCCAGGTTCACCAGTGTCAAACTGCCACCAGCAGTGGAGGGGAGCAGCCTTTAAACGGTCATTCATTGGCCACTTCAGGGCCTCAATTAGCCTGAGGATGGCTGGGCTGCCAGCCACCTACCTCGCTGCTGGTAAAATACCCATGGCAGCGAGAAGGTGAGATGATGGCCACGCCATCCTCCACAAGGAAGAATGGTAGGAAGGACTATTACTTACGTGGCGAAAAACTGCAGCAGGCGACGGTGCAGAGGGACCTCGGGGTCCTTGTGCATGAGTCGCAAAAACCCAGCCTGCAGGTGCAGCAGGTGGTCAGGAAGGCAAATGGGATGCTGGCCTTCATAGCGAGGGGGATTGAATATAAAAGTAGGGAGGTCTTGCTGCAGCTGTATAGGGCATTGGTGAGGCCGCAGCTGGAGTACTGTGTGCAGTTTTGGGCGCCGCACCTGCGCAAGGATATTTTGGCCCTGGAGGGAGTGCAGAGGAGGTTTACTAGGCTGATACCGGAGTTGAGGGGATTGAGCTATGAGGAGAGGCTGAATAAACTAGGCTTGTACTCGTTAGAGTTTAGAAGAATGAGGGGAGATCTCATTGAGACGTATAAGATGATGAATGGGATGGATAGGACAGAGGTGGAGAGACTCTTCCCGCTCAAAAAAGACAGTAGGACTAGGGGGCACAGCCTCAAGATAAAGGGGAGGCGGTTTAGAACGGAGTTGAGGAGGAACTTCTTCACTCAAAGGGTGGTGAATCTCTGGAATTCTCTGCCCGTTGAAGTGGTGGAGGCTGCCTCGCTAAATATTTTTAAGAAGCGGGTTGATGGGTTCTTGATAAGAGAGGGGATTAAGGGTTATGGGGAGAGGGCGGGAAAGTGGAACTGAGCCACAACAGATCAGCCATGATCTTATTGAATGGCGGGGCAGGCTCGAAGGGCTAGATGGCCTACTCCTGCTCCTATTTCTTATGTTCTTATGTTCTTATGTTCTAATCCCACCTGGTAGATCACTTCCCACCCAGCTCCCAGTGCCAGAGCGGTGGATGGTCATTAAATTGTTGATTTATTTTGTCTTTTATTTACTTATTAATTACAAGTAGGTTTACATTAACACTGCAATGAAGTTACAGTGAAAATCCTATCGTCACTCACTCCGGGGCCTGTTCAGATACACTGTGAGAAATTTCAGCACGGCCAATTCACCAAACCAACATGTCTTTCAGACTGCGGGAGGAAACCAGGGCACCCGGAGGAAACCCACGCAGACACAGGGAGAACTCCACACAGACAGTGACCCTACCCGGGAATTGAACCCGGGTCCCTGACACTGTGAGGCAGCAGTGCTATCCACTGCGCCACCATGCCACCCTCTGTTTTAGTGGATTAGCGCATGCATTAATTTAGGCTGGGAATGTATCATTTTTTGACTCTTGGATAATTATCCCAGTGGAGAGAAAATACCTCCTTACCAGACTGAGACAGAGCTGCAGTCTATCCTCTTTCCCCCACCATCCTGTCCTGAGACTGCTAATAATTGCAGCTCCTGTTCCATTATCGCAGAGAAACTGGGTTACAAGCTACAGCTGTACATGAAGATACTAATTAAATTCTGAATGTGAAATTCATGGAACTTCCTTAATCAGTTCAATCTTTCAACAACTTTAAACTGAGCCGAGTTTCCCTGATTAAAAAAAAGTCTCCCGTTTCTTGCTGGTGAATGACCTGAAATTTCTTCTTTAAAAATTGTTTCAAGGGACATGGGCATCTCTGACAAGGCCAACATTTGTTGCCCATCTCTGATTGCCCTTGAGAGTAAGAAGTCTCACAACACGACGTTAAAGCCCAACAGATTTATTTGGAATGACGAGCTTTTGGAGCGCTGTTCCTTCATCGGACGGGTGGAGAGGAGAGTTCACAAACATGGCATATAAAGATCAAAGAACAACCCAGCACGAGAAACAGGCCCTTTGGCCCAACGAGCCCGCACCGCCATCTTAACAAAGCATTTTCCTACACCTACCTTGGCCCGTGTGTATGCGAATGGTACCCCTATTGTAACCAGATTCAGGGGAGAATAGTGTAGGGACAATTTGGTACACCAATCAGCCTAAGAGCACATCTTTGGGATGTGGGAGGAAACCGGAGCACCCGGAGGAAACCCACGCAACCACAGGGAGAATGTGCAAACTCCCACAGACACTGGCCCAAATCCATGTATCTGTACAGCTAGCAGTGATAGTCACTGAGCTGTTGTGGTGCCCATCTGCTGGTCCAGGTTTAAGCACACACCACGATGCAAAGTACTGGGCCACTCTCGAAACATCCAAGAGCAGCCCACGCACGACCCACTGTGTGTATGCCCCTCGTTAGACAACAAGGTGGACCGACACACATGCGGATTAAAAGAGACAAAACATTAACATGTAGTATTACATTTCCAGTATCGTCCCGAGGCTCTGACCCTTTTTAAAACCATCTCCTATAACCCTCCATCCCTGTTTCACTCATGTGCCTATCTAAGTAAACCTTAAACAAGTCCAGCGCGCCTGCCTCCACCACCTTACTTGGTAGTGTATTCCATACCCCCACAACCCTCTGTGTGGAAAACCTCCCTCTAGTATCCAAATTGTACTTCTCCCCCTCACCCTTAGCTCGTGACCCCTCATGATATTTATCTCCAATCTAGGAAAAAGCCTGCCACTGTTTACTCTATCTATATCCTTCATTATTTTATACACCTCTATCAGATCCCCCCTTAATCTCCGTCTTTCTAAGGAGAAGAGACCCAGTTTACCCAATCTTTCCTCATAACCCAGTCCTTCCATACCAGGCAGCATCCTGGTAAACCTCCTCTGCACTGTCTCCAGGGTCTCCACGTCCTTCCGGTAGTAAGGTGACCAGAACTGGACGCAGTACTCCAAATGCGGCCTAACCAACGTTCTGTACAACTGTAGCATTAGACGCCAGCTCTTATACTCTATACCCCTTCCCATAAAGGCTAGCATTCCATAAGCTTTCTTCGCAACCTTCTCCACCTGGGTTGCCACCTTCAGAGACTTGTGCACTTGCACTCCCAGGTCCCTCTGCATTTCTATACTCTTAATTGATCTACCTTTTATCACGTAACTCCTCCCTGCATTATTCCTTTCAAAATGCATCACCTCGCATTTGTCAGGATTAAATTCCGTCTGCCATCTATCTGCCCAGCATACCAACTTATCTATATCCTGCTGTGTCACCTGACAATCTTCCTCACTATCCGCCAATCCTGCCATCCTGGTGTCATCTGCAAACTTGCTGATCACACCATGTACGCCCTCTTCCAAGTCGTTTATATGTATTACGAAGAGAAGAGGTCCCAGTACTGAGCCCTGCGGCACACCACTGGTGACAGACCTCCAGCTGTAAAAGGACCCTTCCACTACTACTCTCTGTCTCCTGTTGCCTAGCCAGTTTTCGATCCATCTAGATACCTGTCCCTGCATCCCATGTGCCTTAACCTTTTCTACCAGCCTACCGTGAGGGACTTTGTCAAATGCCTTACTGAAATCCATATAGATGACATCAACGGCTCACCCATCGTCAACCGTTTTTGTCACCTCCTCAAAAAATTCTACCAGATTCGTAAGGCAAGACCTCCGCTGAACAAAGCCATGTTGCATACCCCTAATCAGATCGCAACGCTCCAAATGTTTATACATCCTATCCCTAACAATTTTCTCCAACAATTTTCCTACCACCGATGTCAAACTCACTGGCCTATAATTACCAGGGTTATCCCTACTGCCCTTTTTAAACAGCGGTACCACATTAGCTATCCTCCAGTCCTCTGGGACCTCACCTGTGTCCAAAGAAGAGACAAAGATTTGCGTCAGAGGTCCAGCAATTTCATCTCTCACCTCCCTAAGCAGCCTGGAATAAATGCTCTGGAGCTTTATCAGTTTTTATGCTGCCTAAAAACCCTAACACTTCCTCCCTCGTAATGGATATTTCCTTCAACTGATCTACAGCTCCCTCCAAGACATTACAAGACACCAAGCCCCTCTCCTTCGTGAATACCGACGCAAAGTATTCATTCAGGATTTCCCCCATTCCCTCAGACTCAATGCACAGTTCCCCTCCTTTGTCCCTAAGAGGACCTATTTTCCCTCTAACCACCCTCTTGTTCCTAATATAAGAGTAAAATGCCTTTGCATTTTCCTTAATCCTATCAGCCAAAGCCATTTCATGCCCCCTTTTCGCCCTTCTAACTCCCCTTTTATGCTCCCTCCTGCTCTCTTTATATCCCTCCAGTGCTCTCTCCGTTCCCAGTTGTTTAGACCTAACATATGCCTCTCTCTTCTTCCTGACCAAGTCCTCAATATCCCCTGTAATCCATGGCTCTCTAATCCTGCCTTTCCCATCCTTCCTCTTTATCGGCACATGTCTTTCCTGCAACATTATCAGTTTGCCCTTGAAAGCCTCCCACTCGCCAACCGTGGACTTGCCCGCGAACAACCCCTCCCAATCAGTGTCCTTCAGCTCCTTCCTAATCCGGCTGTGACTTGCCTTCCCCCAGTTCAGCACCCTCCCCTTCGGACGGCACTCATCCTTTTCCATTTTTATCCTAAAGTAACTTGTGACTTGTGGTCACTGTTAGCCACATGTTCGCCAACTGCAACCTCAACCATCTGCCCCAGCTCATTACCCAAAACTAAATCCAGTATAGCCCCCTCCCTTGTCGGGCTAGTTACGTACTGCTCCAAGGACCCTTCCAGCACACATTTTACAAATTCGTCCCCATCCGTACCCCCAGCTCTAGGCACCTTCCAATCCACTCCAGGAAGATTAAAGTCACCCACTACAACCCCCTATTCTTTCTGCACCTATCTAAAATGTCTTTACAAATGCCTTCCTCCACTGCCCTTGGGCTGTTGGATGGCCTATAGTACACCCCTAGCATAGTAATCGCTCCTTTCCTATTCCTCAACTCCACCCACAGCGACTCAATCCCTAACTCCTCCATTTTGGCAAAGACACAATTACAGATTGAAGTGTGAAGAACAGTTGGAACGCGAATCTTTACAGGTAATCAAGTCTTTACAGGTGCCATTGCACCTCTCGCACACTCCTCAATCACCTCACACACCAGCCCTACAGCATATGCCACAGCCTGGAAACTAAGATAGAGTCCATATCCTCAACTTGCGATCAAGACACAGCAGAGCAGCTGCGAGGAACTGCCACACACCGTCTGTACCTGTAAAGACTTAATTACCTGTAAAGACTTGCGTTCCAACCATTCTTCACACTTCAATCTGTAATTGTGTCTTTGCTGATATATGCTGTGCTTGTGAACCCTCCTCTCTACTCACCTGATGAAGGAGCAGCACTCCGAAAGCTCGTGATTCCAGATAAACCTGTTAATAGCCACACTGACATGAGGAAGGGTGTTCCTGGATTTGGATCCAGTGACAGTGAAAGAATGGGTGAAACAGCACTAGATCAGGATGATGTGCAGCTCAAGGGAACCTTACAGGAACTTAAATTACCATTAAATAAAGTCCAGCTGACACAGTAATTTGCAGCAAATTATTGCCTTTTCTGACACCTCTCACGTCTCTTGAATTATTTTGTTGCATGCTTAAGTTTATTTATTAATGTCACAAGTAGGCTTACATTAAGACTGCAATGAAGTTACTGTGAAGATCCCCTTGTTGCCATACTCTGGCGCCTGTTTGGTACACCACTGGAGAATTTAGCATGGCCAAAACAACTAACCAGCTCGTCTTTCAGACTTTGGGAAGGAACCAAAGCAGCCGGGGGAAACCCATGCTGCCATGGGGAGAATGAGACGACTCCACACAGTCTGTCACCTAAGCTGGGAATCGAACCCGGGTCCCTGGCGCTGTGAGGCAGCAGTGCTAACCACAATGACACCATGTCGTCTCTGGTGTTCAACATGGTAAAAGTACTAAGTCATCAATTGGGGCAGAGCATTGATTAGCAGGAGATTCCGAGGTATCATTTGACCTGCAGCCATGATATGTCATGGGTTTTGTTGTCACTATTGAGAACTCTTAGGACCATACCTACCTAACCAGAGATCATCAGTCCCTCCCCACATCTCCTCATGTCTAGTGGGTATATCTTGGTGATGGCAAAGTTTGGACATTATTTGGAAAATATGATTCCGTAAGAACAATATATCAGGGTGTTGCTTAACTAAACTGTGGGGACAGGTCTACACTGGTGAAAGGGCTTTGTGGAAGTGACTAGTCTGGAACTGTCAATTTTCTCTCCGTTCAATCCTTGGCGTGTTACCAATAGGTCTATCATATAATTGTCTTTTGTCCCAACAGTTACCTGAACCAGGAATTTTCATGGTTACTTGTCTGGTGCAACAATTAATAGATTCTCTGGATTCAACTTCCCAACTTCCTACATTGGAATGTGAACTCGCAACCTCTACATTGCTGATCCATACTTGCATTGCCAAGTCCTCCAAATCTAATAGAGGGGAAAACTCTCCGTGCCTTGGCCCACCAAGCACTTTCAGCTTGAGAATGGTTCAGGTTAAAGTTTAAAATTTATTCATTAGTGTCACAAGTAGGCTTACATTAACACTGCAATGAAGTTACTGTGAAAATCCCCTAGTCGCCACACTCTGACTTCTGTCCAGGTACACTGATGGAGAATTCAGCATGGCCAATGCGCCTAGCCTGCTCGTTTATTGGACTGTTGGAGGAAGCCGGAGCACCTGGAGGAAACCCAAGCAGACTCAGGGAGAACATATCTCCCCGTGTCTCCGCATGTCGCTAAACAGCCCTGTGCTGCTACATTAGAATTCTAGATAAGAATTATATCAGGTCCCTTATTGTGGGGCAGCACAGTGATTAGCATTGCTGCCTCACAGGAACCCAGGTACAATTCCCAACTTGGGTTACTCTCTGTGTGGAGTTTGAACATTCTCCCCCTGCAGGTGCTCCAGTTTCGTCTCAGGGTCCAAAGATGTGCACGTTAGGTGGATTGGCCATGCTAAATTTCTCCTTGGTGTCAGGGGGAACTAGCTAAGATAAATGCATGGGGTTATGGGGATAGGGCCAGGGTGGAATAGTGGTCAGTGCAGACTCTATGGGCCAAATGGCCTCCTTCTGCACTGTAGGGATTCTATGATTCTATAAACATGCATACTCTGCACAGTGACCCAAGCCGGGAATTGAACCTGGGTTTCTGGCACTGTGAGGCAGCAGTGCTAATCACTGTGCCACCGTGCACCAAAATGGATAGAAACCTTCCGCATAAAATCCCATCAAGGAATCCAGGTCAGATATGGAATGGGTTAGACACTGAGCTAAGCTTCTTCTTAACATCACTTCTCAGCCTTTTGGCTAAGAGCCAGTGTCGGATCAAGCCCACGATGGGGTGCAATGTCTTACCTTATCAGCTTGGGATCCTGTTTGTCTCTCTTGTGGGTTCCATGAATCAGATTCAATTAGAATTTGGTTTTTGGAGCAAGCGAGGAGATGGATTCGGGTTTGCCTGGTCCACTCTGAGCATTGACTTTCTAATTTTAACAATTAAGTAAAAGTTTTTTTAGAACATCAGCAGCGTCAGGAGATCACACACACAAACTCCCTGCTATTTTGAGGTCCAGTGGTGCTTCAACATTCTATACTGCTGCCATCTGGAAACTTACTTTGTATGTTTCCCTGGCTACAAATCTGCCCTTTTTAAAAGCACAGTAATTATGGAAAAGGTGATTGAGTTGCTCTAAGCCATAATAACATACCACAAACTTAACACGTGTGTAATTCTTTAAATCAATCTTTACTTTCTGCCAGGTTTTTTTAAACAATTTCCTTTTATTTTGTGGTTGAGGTGGAGATGGCATAGATTTTGAGCTTTAGCGCTTCAGCCTCAGGCATCACGTGGGCGGAACGTAAATTGGTTGGGTGGGATTGCTTGTCTCTAAAGAGCCTTGTTCTGCTACATAAGAGTTCTACATAAGAATTACATCCATTCCCTTATCAGTAACACCATGGGCAGAATTCTCCCAAACCCCCATCAGCAGGTTCAATGGCAGGTTGGGGGGATTGGCAGAATTTGGCGAGAGGCTGAAAAATCAGTTTTGCACTGGCAGGAATTTACAGTGATCTTCTGCTGTTCTTGCCACAGAGGATGAGGAAACTCTCTGGAGGCCGACACTGCACTCATCTGCATCCCACTAATGGGATGCAACGAGGGTCTGATCTCCTAAGTGCAATTCTCCAGCAGGAAGATTCCTGCGGGAAAACACAATGGTGAGAAACACTTCCAGAACAACATGACATGCAGACCTCAGGGCTCACCTGACCAATGCCTGGGACTGCCTCCGAAGTTCAGGATTGCAACCCTGGATCCTGGAACACCAGAGCAGTGTTTCAGTGGAGCATCTGCAGGTGCTGTTTCCAGATTTGGTATCCTGAAGGAGGTCCATCTTCCAGCCTCAGAGTGAGCAGTCTCGCAACACCAGGTTAAAGTCCGACATGTTTATTTACCCTGGTAAATAAACCACAAGACCACTTACTGTGCCTACCCCAGTCCAACGGTGGCATCTCCACATCACAGCCTCAGAGTGTTTCTTTCTTCAATACCGGGTCAGTGATGTTGGATGATTTTACAATATGGTTTCCAGACACGATGGTGGACTTCACACAATGAATAATTGATGAGGGAAGGGAAAATCTCAGTCGGTCTGGCAGCATCTGTAAGGAGAGAAAAGAGCTGACATTTCGAGTCCAGATAACTCTTTAGCAAATGACCCTTTGAACTTTGCCAAAGGGACATCTGGACTCGAAACGTCAGCTCTTTTCTCTCCTTACAGATGCTGCCAGACCTGCTGAGACTTTCCAGGATTTTCTCTTTTGGTTTCAGATTCCAACATCCACAGTAATTTGCTTTTTTTGATGAGGGAAGGACTGTGGATGTAGTTTATGTGCACTTTAATAAGCCATTTGACAAAGTCCTACATGACAGTCTCATATAAAAAATAAGATCGCATGGGAGTCGGAGTGGGCTGGCTAGATGGATACAGAACTGGCTTAGTCATAGAAGTGGAGATGTCGGCGTTGGACTGGGGTAATCACAGTAAGAAGTCTCACAATATCAGGTTAAAGTCCAACCAGTTTATTTAATAGTAAACCCACGAGCTTTCGGGGTTTGCCCCTTCATCAGGTGAGTGACCTCACCCGATGAAGGGGCAAACCCTGAAAGCTTGTGGATTTACTATCAAATAAACTGGTTGGACTTTGACCTGATATTGTGAGACTTCTTACTGGTCATAGAAGACAGAGAGTAGTGATGGAAGAGCGCTTTTCAGAATGAAGATCTGTAGCTGGTGGTGTTCCGCATGGATCAGTGCTAGGACGTCTGATGTTTGTAGTACATGTAAATGATCTGGGAAAAAAGTGGGTGGCCTGATTTGTAAGTTTGCAGATGACACGTAGATGTGGTGCAGTTGCTGAAAGTGCCAGGGATCGTCAGAGGATACAACAGGATATCAAAAGATTGGAGACTTGGCCACAGAAATGGCAGATAGAGTTTAATCCGGACAAATGCAATGTGATGCATCTTGGAAGATCAAATTTAGGTGTGAATTATACTGTAAATGGCAGAACCCTTAGGAGTATTAAGATACAGAGGGGTCTGGGCATACAGATTCCACAGTTCCCAAAAGCGGCAATACAAATGGCCAAGGTAATGAAAAAAGCATATGGCATCCTTGCCTTCAACAGCTGGGACATTGAGTACAAGAGTTGGGAAATAATGTTGCAACTACATAAAACTTTGGTTAGGCTGCATTTGGAATACTGCATTCAATTCTGGCCTCCACACTACCAGAAGGATGTGGAAGCTTTGGAGAGAGTGCAAAGAAGGTTCACCAGGATGTTGCCTGGTTTCGAGGATGTTGGCTATGAGGAGAGGTTGAATGAACTAGGATTGTTTTCACTGCAAAGACGGAAGCTGAGGGGAGATGTTATAGACATCTGCAAAATTATGTGAGACATAGACAGGGTGAATAGCCCAAGGCTTTGTCCCAGGGTGGAAGTGTCAATTACAAGGGGGCACAGGTTCAAGGTGAGAGTGGGGGGGAAGTTTAAAGGAGATGTGCGGAGGAAGAGAGTGTTGGGTGCCTGGAACACGCTGCCAGAGGAGGTGGTAGAAGCAGGCATATGAGTAACATTTAAGAGGAATCTGGATGGTGAGAGAATAGAGACATATGGATTGAATAAGGGCGGAAGGTTTTTCTTAGTTTAGTTAGGGCACCATGATTGGCACAAGGTTTGGAGGGCCAAAGAGCCTGTTTCTGTGCCGTACTTCTCTTTGTTTTTAATCAGGCCCGTTTCCCCCTCCCCCAACCCCCAACCAGCAAATGATGCTAAACACCCAGTTACCCAATTAACTCGGGGCCGGAAGATCTGGTGTGTTTTCCCTCTGGCCTCCACAGCAGAAAACATTCCACGTTTCCGCCCTCGTCGCAGGACTCAGCCCCAAAATGGGAGAATTCTGCCTTGTATGTTTCACAGGGACAGGTCAGTACCTGACCTTAATGCACCAATTCCACTTCCTCAAATCACATGATGTAACTTCCCTTAGTTCCCCGTGCCTCTCCGTCAAGAGCCAGATTGCAATTGGTTCAACTCCCTTCAGAAGAGGTGTGCTGGCACAGTGGGTAGCGGCCCTGCCTCTGAGCTCTGGATTTAATTTGCATTCTAGGACCTCCGAAGGCACATCGAGAACACAGACAGATTGATTGTCAGCCTGCAAATCCTTCCAACAGGAGGCACTAAGAGCAGGACAGTCTCCTGGTCAACCATGCTTGATACAGAGTCAAAGATGCAGATGCTAAGCTTTTAGCCTCTGATATCAGGCTGGTGGCCTGTTTCTGAGCCACATAAGCGTTTTCATCTGTCTTGCTTGTATCTAGATCTTGTATCTACGTCCTCTAAGTTTAAACTCACTTCATATTTGTTGCTGTAGACAAAAAGAAACAGAGAATTGAAAGGACTATCAGGCCACCTACACCGTTTAATCCTCTCTGTGGCATTCCTTTGTAATGATTGTAACAATCGATGGTTTAGGAATTCAACTGTAGAGGCAACTGCAACAGAAAAATATCCGTGTTCATAGGAAGCCTGATATAATTGTTCTGTAAAGCAAGGACTGTTCAATAGGTATTACCATCTGATTGAATGCTTGAGAGGAGACAAAGTGCTAACAGGCCATCTTTACCTTCATCCAAAGCTCTTCCCTTCTTTCTTGAGGGCAGTAATGCCTGCCTAGATACAGAGATTTGCCATTCCAGTATTTGGCCGAAGTGCCAGTGGGCATCCAATAAGTGGACATTCCACCAGAGCCCACTCATGTCCTCACCTGACAAGGACATATGAAAAATCCTACTTGGATCTCTGGCTGATGATCAGAAGTGGGGAACCTTGGTTGATTTCCATTTTTTTTACACTCTAACCTGGGAACAACAGCAGCGACTTGTCTTGATATGGCGCTTTCGATGTAGTAAAATGTCTCATAGAATTTGACAACATTTGAAACAGTGAGGTTAACTGCCATGCTTTATCAGCTGGTTCAGTACCAATTGTAGACCAAACCACAACATCCTCTTATAGGAACATACAGATACAGGGAGGCCATGGCTTCGTGGGATTATCGCTAGACTATTAATCCAGAAATTCAGCTAATATTCTGAGGACCTGGGTTAGAATTCCACCACGGCAGATGGTGGAATTTGAATTCAATTTTAAAAATCTGGAATTAAGACTCTACTGATCACCACAAAACCATTGTCAATTTTCGGATAAACCCATCTGGTTCACTAATGTCCTTTCGGGAATAAGAGAAAGTAGAGGCATTGGTGGGCTTTCTTAACTAATTATACTGTCCGCACGAGGGGACTAAGACAGGTTGTTGGCTATTTATCTACCACTGCTTTGAAAATATTCAAAGATTTTGGGCAGGATTTTACCGCCTCCCTCAGGAGAGACTGGAAATTCCTGTCTGAAGTTAACAGAGATTTCGTTGTTGGATCTTCGCCCATTCGGATTCCGTGGAGGGTGAAGTGGTAACAGTTCTGGGCTCTGTTTGTAACGCCTTTTGAGGGAAAAAAAATTCCAAAGTCTCACTATCCTCCAAGTGAACAAAATTCACCTCAACTCTGTCACAAACCGGCGACCTCTTATTTTCAAAGAGTAACCTCTCATTCTACATTTTCCTCGAGGGAGAATATTCTCTCCTCAGCCACCCTTTCAAGACCCTTCATAATTCTATATGATTCTCTTGCTCCTCTAAACTACAGCAGGTACAATCTATCTTGTCCAATCTTTCCTCGTAAGACAATCTGCCCGTTCCTGGTATCAGTCTAGTCAACCTTGTCTGAACTGTTTGTAATACATTTACGGTTCCTACAGAATGGAGGGCAGCTAATGTAACCCCACTATTTAAAAAAGGAGTTAGAGGGAAAATAGGATATCATCAACCAGTAAATCTGACGTCAGCCGTGGGTAATATTCTGGAATCCATTATCAAAGATTTTATAGCAAAGCACTTTGAAGTCAGCGGGAGGATTGGACAGAGTCAGCGTAGATTTATGAAAGGGAAATCATGCTTGTCAAATCTAGTGGAATTCTTTGGTGGAGTTAATGACGGGGAGCCAGTGAACGTGGTGTATGTGGACTTTCAGAAGGCTTTCAACAAAGTCCCACAGAAGAGGTTAGCGTGTGAAATGAAAGGACATGGGATTGGGAGTAGTGTATTGAGATGAATAGAAAACTAGTTTGCGTACAGGAAACAAAGAGTAGAAATAAATGGGCCTTTTTCCAAATGGCAGGCAGTGATTAGTGGGGCACCGCATGGACCAATGCTGGGACCCCAGCTATTCGCAATATATATTAATGATTTAGTTGAAGGGACAGCAAATAGTTGAGGCCAAAATATTGAATGTTTTCAAGAAGCAGTTAGATATAGCTCCTGAGATAAAGGGGATCAAATGATATGGGGAGGAAGGCAGGATCAGACTATTGAGTTGGATAATCAGCCATGGTCATAACAAATGGCAGAGCAGGCTCGAAGGGCCAAATGGCCTCGTCCTGTTTCTCTATGTTTTTATATTTACACCCTTCAGGTGATCAATACTTCACGCAGTACTCCAGGTGTGGTATCACCAATGCCCTGTATAACTGAAGCATAATCTCCCCCCTTTTTAATTCAATTCCTCTCTCAATAAACAACAATTCTATTAGCTTTTTGAATTATTTGCTGTACCTGCATGCAAGGCTTTTGTGATTCCTGCACCAAGACACTCCAATCCCTCTGCACCTCAGAGCTCTGCAGTCTCGCACCATTTAGATAATATGCTTATTTAAGATTCTTTGTGCCAAAATGGACAATTTCACATTATTCCACATTACCACATTAAACTCCGGGGGGCAGGGGGTGGGGTTGGGGAGGGATGTTGGTGGGGGTCGGTGGTGGACTAATGGTATTATAGTTTGAATATGAATCCAGAAACTCAGCCAATGTTCTGGGGACTCAGGTTCAAATCCCACCATGGCAAATGGTGGAATTTGAATTGAATGAAAAATGAAATCTGGAATGAAGAATCTATTGATGACCATGAAACCATTATCAATTGCTGTAAAAACCCAACTCATTCACTAATGTCCTTTAGGGAAAGAAATCTGCTGTCCTTACTTGGTCTGGCCTACATTTGACTCCAGAGCCACAGCAATGTGGTTGACTCTGAACTGTCCCTGGACAACTAGAGATTGGCAATAAATGCTGGCCAGCCAGCAACACCCATGTCCAATGAATGCATAAAAAAATCCCAGATTTTTGCCCAATCGCTTAACCTATCTGTCTATGTCCTCTTCACAACTTAGTTTCCTACCTATCTTTGTGTCATCAGTAAATGGAGCAAATTTATCATCTACATTGTGAAAAGTTGAGGCTTCAGCAATGGGGCACACCTCTCATTACATCTTGCCAACCAGAAAATGATTCTTTTGTGCCTGCCCTCTGCTTCCTGTTAGCTAACCAATCTCCTATTCATGCCAATATGTTACCCCCCCCTTCACTGTTCTGTATGGGCTTTTGAATGACCAATCTAGTGGAAACCAGGCACACAGGTAGTTAATAGCTTGTGTTACTCACTCTCCAGGAATTTTGACCTACGCTCAACACCAGCCTTCAAAGATCTCTAACTAAAGACTTGAGGGTCTTTCTTCACAAGTGCAAGTTTTAACTAGCGGCCTGAGTGGGGAGGTTGCTGGATTTTTCACACTGAGCCCAGAAGAAACTGCACATCATTTAAGTATTTTTAAACATCTCTCAGACAGCTAGGAGGGACAGTAATGTCCCTGTCAACCTCACCCAGAAGCCTAAGGCCTCCTCTGCCATCAACTTCCACACTCCTGCCCCACCCTGAACGTGGCAACCGCCTGCCCCCCACCCACTCCCCCACGCCCACTAGTGCTTAAAAATACTGCGATTCAGCCGTACTCTGGGTGGTGCGTCTATGAACTGAGCCATTGGGTGTGGCAATTAATAGGGTGTTGTCTCTCATTTGCCTGAATGAATCATAGAAACCCTACAGTGCAGAAGGAGGCCATTCGGCCCATCGAGTCTGCATGGACCACAATTCCACCGAGGCCCTATCCCTGTCACCCCAAATATTTACCCCGCTAATCCCTCTAACCTACGCACCCCAGGACACTAAGGGGCAATTTAGCATGGCCAATCCACCTGAACCACACACACCTTTGGACTGTGGAAGGAAACCCATGCAGACACGGGGAGAATGTGCAAACTCTACACAGACAGTGACCCAAGCCAGGAATCCAATCCACCTGAACCACACACACCTTTGGACTGTGGAAGGAAACCCATGCAGACACGGGGAGAATGTGCAAACTCTGCACAGACAGTGACCCAAGCCAGGAATCCAATCCACCTGAACCACACACACCTTTGGACTGTGGAAGGAAACCCATGCAGACACGGGGAGAATGTGCAAACTCTGCACAGACAGTGACCCAAGCCAGGAATCAAACCCGGGTCCCTGGAGCTTTGAGGCAGCAGTGCTAACCACTGTGCCACCATGCCTCCCCCTGCCTGGTAAGAAATGATTTCCGGATCTGTGGAACGTTTTACCTTTAATCCGAGTACACCGAATTCAGGCTTCACTCAAGAGGCAAAAGCTTGAGTTTCTCCCTGGGGAAATTTCATCAGTAGAAGCAGGTCAGAGGCACTCACCCTTTCATGACTCCAGCCCAGTTTCCTTCATCAGCTTAATTAAGAATGACGGGCAGGTTTCCAGTGGAATTCACACCACTATGGTGATAGAAGTCAGTAATACTGAGAGGAGACCTGCTGCAGCATACTAAAGGAGAAGGAGGCCTGGCTAAAAAAGCCCCAGAGAGATCGCTTTTGCCAAAACATTACAGGCAGAAAAAAAGATGAAAGGATTTGCTTTAAGAGTTCATGAAGGAGCCTGGGGCCACTTTCTCTGATACCTTCTGACGAACTGGATCGCTGTCAACACCTCAGGGCCTCCACTGATCCCTGTGCCATGAGTGGAATGAAAGGAGATGGAGCAAGCCCTCCATTTCCGCCTCGCGACAGGGCAGCCAAGAGGCAATCGGCAGCCTTGCCCCCGACAGGCCAAGGAGGTGCGGGGAGGCCAGGGTGGAATTCTGAATTGGGGCGGGGGAGGCAGTGCTCGGCCTCAAGACGTCGTTTTTGTTTCCTCACCACCACTCTGTGGCTTAATTTTGAGCAGCGTAACAGAGAACAAAAAAGGAAATTACAGCACGGGGGACAGGCCCTTCAGCCCTTCACGCCTGCACCCGTCACGATGCCTGCCTAAACTAAAACCAAATGCATATGTGGAGTCCGCATCCTCCCATTCCCATCCTATTCATGGATTCGTCCAGTTGCCCCATAAATACCGCGATCATACCTACTCCTACCACCTCCCCGGCAGCACGTTCCAGATACTCACCACCCTCTGTGTAAAAAACAGAGAGATCTGACTGAGCTGCGTTTGATCAGCTTGTCGTTATATTTAATCCTGGGAGCTACGTCCACTGGTTTCAGTTAGAGAGGAGAGAGCAGCTTTTGCTTGCAGTGTTGATCCATATCTCAAAGTTAATTCACATTAACTTTGGCAGTCGCTTTCATCCTTTCTGTGGGAACTCCAACATATGCCTTCAGTTATCTGAAATCAGGCTATTGCTAACACGTTACTGGACAATAGTCATAAAGTGTCATAGTTGCCTCCAGGTTTGGATGATGTACTGGCTATATGTGAACATTTAACTGCAGCTGGCCTCAGTGTTGTGTGTGGCTTCTGTACATATGCCTTTAATGATTTGAGCAAGCCAGGGTTTCACCCTGGGTTTTCAGGGAGCAGCTGTTTAATTTTGAAAAGTGTGAGACTAACCAGAAGGCTAAGAGAACCACAGGGAAGAGCCAGCTACATCTAATAAAGAACTCATGAGAGCTTGAGCCATTAGTTGTGAACTGTCAAAGTCAATAGATGCTCAGACCTGATGTATTGCGTTTTCTAACAGTCCGCACAGTAGCACATGGTTAGCACTGCTACCTCACAGCGCTAGGAAGTTGGGTTCAATTCCCGGCTTGGGTGACTGTCGGTGTGAAGCTTGCACATTCTCTCCGTGTCTGTATGGGTTTTCTCCAGGTGCTCCGGTTTCCTCCCACAATCCAAAGATGTGTGGGTTAAGTGAATTGGCCACGATAAATTCTCCCTCAGTACCCAAACAGATGCCAGAATGTGTCGACTGGGGGATTTTCACAGTAACTTCATTGCAGTGTTAATGCACATCTACTTGTGGCTGATAAATAAACTTTGCTTTTCCTACACTACATCACTTCTGGTCACCACACTCTCAGGTGGATATGGAAGCTTTGGAAGAGTGCAAAGAAGGTTCACCAGCATGTTTCCTGGCTTCAAGTGTCAGAGAGTCGTAGAGGTTTACAGCATGGAAAGAGGCCCTTCAGCCCAACTTGTCCATGCTGCCCTTTTCTTTTAAACCCCTAAGCTAATGCCAATTTGGTGCATATCCCTCTATATCCTACTCGAATTTGGCTATGAGGAGACATTGAATAAATGAGGATTGTTTTTGCTGGAAAAACGGAGGCTAAGGGAAGTCCTGATAGTGGGCTACAAAATTATGAGTTGCATCAATAGGGTGGGATAGCCAAAGGCTTTTTCCCAAGATGGAAGTGTCAATCACAAGGGGGCACAGGTTCAAGGTGAGAGGGGGAAAGTTGAAGGGAGACGTGCGGGGGAGGTTTTTCACGCAAAGTGGTGGTGGATGCCTGGAATGTGCTGCCAGAGGAGGTGGTGGACGCAGGCACATCACCAACATTTAAGAGGCAGTTGGATGGAAACATGAATAGGGAGGGAATATAGAGATATAGACTGAGTAAGGGGAGGTTTTTACTTTAGTGAGGGCAAGAATATCAGCAGGGGGTTGGTGGGCTGAAGAGCCTCTTGCTGTGCTGTACTTTTCTTTGTTTTTTGTTCTGTAGCCCCCTTTTCAAACAGCGTGACCAAGAGGATTCAGAAAGTGCCCCAGTTTGCTAACATTCCCCACGTTCAAAAGTAGACAAGGACTACAGTGAGATTCAGCGCTTTGTGCCTGTTGTACTGAGTATAAAAAGCAGTTAAGGGGTGATTTTCGTTGGGTACATTGGGCACCCAGGTGGCCAAAATGGGGTTGTAATGACTTTAACAAGGCCCTCTTCGAATGCAAGCTCCCTGATTAAGGCAGTAATGGATCGGCCGATCAGGCAGCCCAACCTGTGTATATAATGTGAGCGACAGGGTTACTGGCCCTCTGGGTTTATACTCTGTATGAGGAAGTACCTGCCGCAGTGTTGCTGACCATGTAAATAAATCATGAAGGGACACCGAGGGAGAATTTAGAACGGCCAAGGAACATCTTTCAGACGGTGTGTGTAAACCGGAGTACCCGGAGGAAACCCACACAGACACTGGGAGACGTGCAAACAGTCAGTGACCCAAGCTGGGAATTGAACCCAGGTCCCTGGCTCTGTGAGGCAGCAGTGCTAACCACTGTGCCACACTGCCTCCCGTGGTACAATTGCCAGGACCAGGGAGAGAATTCTTGGGCCTTAGTTCTTTTCCTGTTTCCCCTTATCCCTCTGCCACATCTTTAACCCTCCTTAACCATGCATGTTATTTTTTTTCGCCTTCCAAGGTTCAGCAGCCTATTTTATTTAATTTAAGCTCTTCGTGCTTAATCATAATCTCCATGTATTTCAAATGTTTGCAATTTCTATTCGTTCATTACTGATATCATTCTTGTGTGGCTCAGTTCCTTTGACAAGATGTGAATGTGCTGTAAGAGTCTTTCTTTTAACAAGTGCATCTACGAAACTAATCGGACTGAAAATTCATGGAATATAAAGCGATAAATGCAAATTGGGAACATTTCATTGGAAACAAAATTTCATTTTCAATTTTTAAAACTAAAGGACTGACACCGGGATAAAAATTAACCTTTGAAATAAAAGTGAATCGAGTGTAAGTACAGGAAAATGCCTTTTCTAGCTTACATGCCTGCAAACAAATCAATAGCATCATCAAAAATTAATATTTCTTGCCAAGCGAAGCTTCCTAGAGCCCAGAAATCCAATTCCATACCCAGCATCTGATCCCTTCTGCTCTTAAATCTTGCAAGCTCTCAAATTTACAATCGGTATGTTGTGAAAATTACTACGTTCGCTGATTTTTATCTCAAATGCAAATTTTCTGTCATAACTAGAAGTATTTATGCCTGTAGATTCATACCTAAACTCTGGAGTATTTGTTGCACGGTGGCACAGTGGTTAGCACTGCTGCCTCACGGCATCAGAGACCCGGGTTCAATTCCCAGCTTCGGTCACTGTCTGTGCGGAGTCTGCACACTTCTCCCCGTGTCTGTGTGAGTTTCCTCTGGGTGCTCCAGTTTCCTCCCACAGTCCGAAAGACATGCTGGTTAGGTGCATTGGCCATGCTAAATTCTCCCTCAGCGTACCCGAACAGGCGCCAGATGTGACGACGAGGGGATTTTCACGTCAAGGTGGCCCAGTGGTTAACACTGCTGCCTCACGGTGCCAGAGACCTGGGTTCGATTCCCCGCTTGGGTCACTGTCTGTGCGGATTCTGCACATCCTCCCCACAGAAAAAATAGAACCATAGAAAATTACAGCTCAGAAATAGGCCTTTTGGCCCTTCTTGCCTGTGCCAAAACTGCATGGGTCTCCTCCAGGTGGTCCAGTTTCCTCCCATGGTCCAAAAGATGTGCAGGTTAGGTGGATTGGCCATACTAAATTGCCCCTTAGTGTCAGGAGGATTAGCACTGTAAATATGTGAGGTTAGGAGGATGGGATCTGGCTGGGATAGTTGTTGGTGCAGGTTCGATGGGCCAAATGGCCTCCTTCTGGTTCTATGGTTCACAGTAACCTCATTGCAGTGTTAATGCAACACTAACTTATGACAGGAATAAATTAACTTTAAATTAAAAAAAAATTTCCTCTCAATAATCCACAACAATTCATATCAAGCTGGTTTGTAAAAGATAATCGAGGTCAGGAAGCTTGTCCATCAAAGGGAAGGAGGCTGGGAAGAGCCGCTGAAGACGGTCGGGAAGTGTGGGCGATATTGCCCACCTTTCGGGTGGATATTACCCAGTAAACATTAAAAAAAATCAGTCAATAATCATCCTGTCATGAACTCCAGCCAGTAACCGTATACATCCTGACCTCATAGGATTTCATTGACATTAGTTACGGACGTTACCTCTCCTCTGTTGCCCAGTAACATGGGACGCTGGACAGTGAAATGGGAGAATGATTCCCACCTAACTGAACCCACGTGACTCTTGTCTGACCCTGAGAAATCCTTTATGTCTACTCGCCACTCGATGTTGTATGGCTGTATTCATAAAGCGAACATTGGCAGCCATCTTATTCCCGACCATTGCTTCTCTTCTCTTTCTTCTCTTCCCCACCAGGGCCTGCTGTATTGTGTTTTAAATGAGAAATATTTGTTCATCATACACAGCTGTCTTCTACGGCAACAGCCCTGGCTTCCGTTCCCATTGTCCAAGATCATTCATTCTAAAGCTAGTATTGTGTTAATGTTCCTAAATCTATGATTATGTGTTTTATTAGCCTATTCTAACCCCCAACATCAGGAAGGTAGGCCAAGGAACAGGGCTTTGTGGATCCTTCCTAGACTCATAGAAGCCCTATAGTGCAGAAGCAGGCCATTCGGCCCGTGGAGTCTAAACCAACTCTGAGAGAGCATCTTACCTTGAACCTATTCCTATAACTTCACATATCTGCCCCATTATTCCCCCTAACCTACGCACCCTGAGACACTGAGGGGCAGTTTTGCATGGCCAATCAACCTAACCTGCACATCATAGACTGTGGGAGAGAAACGGAGCACCCAGAGGACACCCATGCAGCCATGGGGGGGAACATGCAGACTCTGCACAATCACCCCAGGCAGAAATTGAATCCAGGTCTCTGGCTAACTACTGTGCCATGTTAACTTGGAATCTGTGACAGACGAGCTGGAAAATTGTGTCAAGAAACTGGCTTTCAGGATGTGAGGTTGAGTCCATGGACTAAACACAGTTTATCTCGCACTTCTGATTGGAAGAAAATGCCTGCTGCATCCTCTGTCTCTCCAACATCAAAACCTGCCACTAATACTCAACAAACTGCTCTCCTCACATGAGGTAGGCAAGAAAGGGAGGAATGAAGAACCTGGTATATCCTAGCCGGCCGCGCATTGGTGCTGTGCTGGCAGTGAGTGGGGAAAATATTTGCTTCAGCCTGGGCCTCGCTCGGGAATGGGCTCTGGTACAACTCTCCCGTGCCCTGAGAGCAACCCCCACTCTACCTAGGATGTCACCACGTGAGATCCTTTGGGGCGACACGGTAGCACAGTGGTTAGCACTGCTGCTTCACAGCTCCAGGGTCCTCTGTTCGATCCCTGGCTCGGGTCACTGTCTGTGTGGAGTTTGCACGTTCTCCTCGTGTCTGCGTGTGTTTTCTCCGGGTACTCTGGCTTCCTCCCACAGTCCAAAGATGTGCGGGTTAAATTGATTGGCCTTGCTAAGAAATTGCCCCTTAGTGTCTAGGGATGCGTAGGTTAGAGGGATTAGTGGGTATAATATGTAGGGATATGGGGATAGGCCTGGGTGGGATTGTGTTTGGTGCAGACTCGATGGGCCAAAGGACCTCTTTCTACACTGTAGGGTTCTATGATTCTATGATCTCTGGGCCTGCAAGCCATCAATCTGCATTCTTGCTTAGCCACCTTCAACTTCCTCTCCTTGACTCTCACCCTGGCTTTGGTGACCTTTAACCCAACCCTATTGGCCTTGACCAACTATCATTCACCTTACAGGTATCCAATCACTCAGCTCCACAGAACATGAGAGCTGCCCCCCTCCCCCGTCACCCAGTTACCCTTGGCCCACCATCCGTCACCCTCAGCTCTCCCTCTAACATCTTTGACCTGACCTGTGCTCAGGGAGGCGTTGGCATAATGGTATCATCACCAGACTAGAAATCCAGAGACCAGAGCCGGAATTCTAAGGCCGTTCACGTCAAGGGGATTCTCCGATCCTGCCAATGGCACGCACCTTGCTGTGGAATCTTAGAATCATACAATGCAGAAGAGGCCCTTTCTCCCCTTTGCTTCCCCTTCCCCCCTTTTCTCATTTTACCTCTTTCCCATTCACCCTCCCTTCCCCCTCCCCCGCACCTTCATCTGTCACAGTTTACCCTCTGATTTCAGCTTCTCCGCCATTTGGCCATTCAGAACCTTTATTCTCTCTCTGGGCTGCCATCAGCAGCCTTTCCCCTTGTTTTTGTGGCTATGACTCATCTTTCATTCCCTCACCCTGCAGCATAAATATCTCCAACTTTCTATGTCTTTTTACTTTGACAAAGGGTCACCTTGACTCAAAACGTCAGCTCTTTTCTCTCCTTACAGATGCTGCCAGACCCGCTGAGCTTTTCCAGCATTTTCTCTTTTGGTTTCAGGTTCCAGCATCTGCAGTAATTTGTTTTTATCATTATGTATTATTTCCTCCCCAGTTTCCTCGAACAGACTGGGATGCAATCCATCTGGCCCAGGTGATATATCCACCTTCAAGGATGCCAGTCCCTGCAGTACTTCCTCTCTCGCTGTGCTTATTGAATCTAATATTTCACACTCCTCCTCTTTAACTGGAATGTCTGCATCATCCCTCTCCTTAATAAAGACAAAGTACTCATTGAGATCTGTATGCACATCTTCTGCATCAATGTGTAAGTTAGCACACATATCTTTGATTGGCCGTGCCCTTTCCTTAGTTATTCTCTGCTCTTAATGTATTGATAAAACATTTTTGGGTTTTCTTTAATTTTACTTGGCAATATTTTTTGTATTCTTTCTTTGCTTTCTTAATTTCCTTTTGTGCTTAACCTCTGTACTTTTTATATTCCTCCAGGCTCCCCACAGTATTAAGTCTTTTGTGATAGTCATAAGCTCTCTTTATGCTTTATCTTAAGAATCTCGTTATGAATGCTTCCCACTGATTTAACACAGTTTTTCCTTCTAATAGCTGTACCCAGTCCACCTTTGCCAGTTTGTCACTCAGCTTCTGGGTGCCATGCTGGCACAAGTGGTTACCGCTGCTGCCTCACAGTGCCACAGACCTGGGTTTGATTCTTGGCTTGGATCACTGTCTGTGCGGAGTTTGCACATTCTCCCTGTGACTGTGTGGTTTTTCTCCGAGTGCTCCAGTTTCCTCCCACTGTCCAAAGATATGTGGGTTAGGTTGATTGGCTCTGCTAAATTGCTGTGGGGCAGCAGTGCTAACCACTGTGCCGCCCAATAATGCTACATTCCCATCTTTTTTATCCCTCTCCCTCGTCTGCCTGATATTGAATTTCCATTTTTGCCCCACCTTAAGCCACGTTTGTGTTACAGTGATGATCTCATGCTACCATGTGTCTATCTGTGCCCTCAGCTATCCTCCTTGCATTTACATATATACCCTTGACCACTGCCAAATTCCTGTGCTGCACTCTTCTTCACCTGTTCTGCTTCTGTCTTTCACTGATTTTCCTTATGCTTCCTGCTCTGAATTTGCCCTCAGGTTCCCAACCCCCTGCCAGTCTAGTTTGAATCATCACAAACCATTCCATGAGAATATTCGACCCAGTCCTGTTCAAGTGTTGTCCCTCTGGGCTGGTACAGATCCCACCTTCCCAAGTCCTAGCCCAACGCTTCAGAAATTTGTTGACCTCTCTCCCAAAGCAGTTTTCCAGACACATTTTTAATCACTTAGTTCTCCTGTTACCATGCTCACTAGCGTGTGAGACTAGGAGTTCCTGCTTTTCAATTTGCTTCCTAGCTCCCTAAAACCTGCCTTCAACATCTCATCCCCTCCCTACCTAAGTCATTGGTACAAACATGCTTCATGAACTCTGGCTGATTACATTCCCTCAAAGGAATATCCTGCATCTCATCCTTGACTCTGGCACCAGAAAGGCAGACTACCATCCTGGAGCCATGTGTGTTGCCACAGAAGTATCTGTCCGTTCCCTTACTACTGCTGCTCTTTCTCTCTTCTTCCCCACCTCCTGCACAACAGAGCCACCTGTGGTACCACAATCTTGGTTCTAGGAATAGAATCTGGGTGGGACTGTGGTTGGTACAGACTTGATGGGCCGAGTGGCCACCTTCTGCACTGTAGGGATTCTATGATTGCACTCCTCCAAGAAATCAATGCCCTCATCACTATTGAACATTGAAAACCAATTGCCAACATGGAATTCCTGTACTACCTGCCTAGTTTTCTCGGATTATGTGATGGTCACCTATTCCCTATGTGCCTTCACACTCCAAGCATGGGGTGACCATTTCTCTGAATATGTTATTTACATAGTTCTCAGTCTGACAGATGCACCACAATAACTCCAGCCAGCACTCAAACTTCGAAACCTGGAAATCAGGTTTCTGCAACTGTTTAAAGTTTGAAGTTTATTTGTTAGTATCACAACTATGCTTACATTGTCACTGCCATTGTCACTGCAATGAAGTTGCTGTGAAAATCCTCTAGTCTCCACCCTCCGGCACCTGTTTGGGTACACTGGGGGATAATTTAGCATGGCCAATGCACCTAACCAGCATATCTTTCAGACTGTGGGGGGAATCCAAAAAACCTGGAGGAAACCCACATGGATATGGAGAAAATATGCAACTCCTGGCAGTGATCCATGCCAGGAATTAAACATGGGTCCTTGGTGCTGTGAGGCAGCACTGTTCCACTGTTGACACTTCCAGCACATGTGGTCATCTCGGATAACTGTAAAATCATGACTTCCCACATATTAGAGGACAAGCATTCCCCATGTATGAGATGTCCTGTCATGGCTTCAATTTACTTGTGTTAGCTTTATTTTACTTTGCTTTACTTATATTAATTGTTTTTACTTGAGCTTGACTTAACTTTACTTCCCGATTGTGCTTCTTATTGAAACTTAAGCAGTTACTTATTTTGAGAAGAATGTGTTTTACTCATTTTCAATTACTTAAAAGACAATCCTTAACAGCAGTTTCTCACCAATGGACTTAAGTTTCTCCTGTGATGTTAGTCGTGGACTTGTTTTTCAAACTTAGCCCTTTCGGGTAGCTTTTCAACTCCTGGTCTCCTACAGGCTGAGCAACTTAGATAGAAAGAATCCAGAAAGAGATTTAGATGGGTTAGGTTCATAGGCAAAATTGAACTGTCATGTGGGAAAGTGAAAGGTCATCCACTTTGATGGGGAGAAAAGTGATGATTTAAATGGAGAGAGACTCCAGGAAGCTGTGGTGCAGAGGAATCTGCATGTCTGTGTGCATGTTTCCCTAAAATTTAGCATGAAGGTACAGCAAGTAATTAGGAAGGCAGTTGGAATGTTAGGGCGGTGGAATATAAAAGCAGGGAAGTTTTACTGCAAACGTGCAGAGCATCAGTGAGATCATACTTAGAGTACTGTGCATAGTTTAGGTCTCATTATTTGAGGAGGGAGAAGGCCTGGGTGGGACTGTTATCATTGCAAGCTCGATGGGCCAAATGGCTTCCTGTTGCACTATAGGGATTCTATAGAGTTGAAGCAATGCAAAGAAAAACGGCAAATTGTGCGGAGGGTGTGGAGAGTCTGCAGAAGGATCTAGATAGGCTGGGCGAATGGGCCAGGAAATGGCAAATGGAATTTAGTGTTGGCAAGTGTGAGGTGGTCCACTTTGGTAGGAATAATGGTAGGAAGGATTATTACTTACGTGGCGAAAAACTGCAGCAGGCGATGGTGCAGAGGGACCTCGGGGTCCTTGTGCATGAGCCGCAAAAACCCAGCCTGCAGGTGCAGCAGGTGGTCAGGAAGGCGAATGGGATGCTGGCCTTCATAGCGAGGGGGATTGAATATAAAAGTAGGGAGGTCTTGCTGCGGCTGTATAGGGCATTGGTGAGGCCGCAGCTGGAGTACTGTGTGCAGTTTTGGGCGCCGCACCTGCGCAAAGATATTTTGGCCTTGGAGGAAGTGCAGAGGAGGTTTACTAGGCTGATACCGGAGTTGAGGGGGTTGAGCTATGAGGAGAGGCTGAATAAGCTAGGCTTGTATTCGTTAGAGTTTAGAAGAATGAGGGGAGATCTCATTGAGACTTATAAGATGATGAATGGGATGGATAGGATAGAGGTGGAGAGACTCTTCCCGCTCAAAAAAGACAGTAGGACTAGGGGGCACAGCCTCAAGATAAAAGGGGGGCGGTTTAGAACGGAGTTGAGGAGGAACTTCTTCACTCAAAGGGTGGTGAATCTCTGGAATTCTCTGCCCGTTGAAGTGGTGGAGGCTGCCTCGCTAAATATTTTTAAGACGCGGGTTGATGGGTTTTTGATAAGCGAGGAGATTAAGGGTTATGGGGAGAGGGCGGGAAAGTGGAACTGAGCCACGACAGATCAGCCATGATCTTATTGAATGGCGGGGCAGGCTCGAAGGGCTAGATGGCCTACTCCTGCTCCTATTTCTTATGTTCTTATGTTCTTATGTTCTTATGTATCATGAGGAAAGTCTGAACAGGTTGGGCCTATACTCATTGGAGTTTAGAAATCATAGAATTTAGATAAATAAGAACTGATCTTTTGAAACATGCACGTTCTCACTTACCATTGAAGCTGCAATCCTGAGGAGTACAACTGTAACTATACCAACATTAATCAAATAGTCTCACATCAGATGATGATGGAACAGCGCTCCGAAAGCTTGTGATTCCAGATAAAGCTGTTGGGCTTTTACCTGGTGTTGTGAGACTTCTGACTGTGCCCACCCGAGTCCAAAGCCAGCATCTCCACATCAACATTAATCAAAGCAGATTTTCCCATTGGAAAAGCTGTAGTTAAATTCTGTAAGCCTTTCCTCATCAGAAAAGAACATTAAATCATCATACTTTGTAAGTTGAAACACTTTACGTTGCTACATTCTTACATTGGTAAAGGAAATAGATCCAACAATATAACAGAAAGATGCTGACTGTTTCTATCTACTTCAGGCTACTGCTCACTGATTCTCCAGTTGCCGCCTGTCTGGTTTGATGTTTCTCCCACATTGCGACCCTCTGGCTGTTACCTCTCCCGCGACCCAAACCTTCAGCTGTCGAATGTCATGTTTACCTAAACATAGAACATAGAACATAGAACACTACAGCACAAACAGGCCCTTCGGCCCACGAGTTGTGCCGATCACATCAACACCTACCAACCTACAGACCTATCTATAACCCTCAATCTCATTAAACCCCATATACTCATCCAGAAGTCTTTTAAAAGACCCCAGTGAGTTCGCCTCCACCACCACTGACGGCAGCCGATTCCATTCACTCACCACCCTCTGAGTGAAAAACTTACCCCTAACATCACTTCTGAACTTCCCTCCCCGCAACTTAAATCTGTGTCCTCTCGTAGCAACCATTTCAACCTGGGGAAATAGCCTCTGAGAGTCCACCCTATCTATTCCTCTCAACATTTTGTAAACTTCTATCAGGTCGCCTCTCAACCTTCGTCTCTCCAGGGAAAAGAGTCCCAGCTCCCTCAACCTAACTTCATAAGGCATGCCTCCCAATCCAGGCAACATCCTTGTAAATCTCCTCTGTACCCACTCAATAGCTTCTACATCTTTCCTATAGTGAGGCGACCAGAACTGCGCACAATACTCTAAATGAGGCCTGACAAGGGTCTTATAAAGTTGCAGCATTACCTCCCGACTCCTAAACTCAATCCCTCGATTAATGAAGGCCATTAATGATTAATAAACCTTCCTTTTGCCGACCCTCCCACTCACTGTAGTAAAATCGTAGAATCCCTGCAGTGCAGAAGAGGCCATTTGGCCCAGCGAGTCTACACCAACTCTCTGACAGAGTATAAAAGCAAAATACTGCGGACGATGGAATCGGAAACAAAAACAGAAAATGCTGGAAAATCCCAGCAGGTCTGACAGCTTCTGCGGAGACAGAATAGAGCCAATGGCCGGAAGTTTACCAGTACGCCCGCTCTGATTCCTAAAACAACATTCTCCATTGGCCTTGGGCAGAATCATATGAATCATATTTTACTGGCGGACATGCCAGTAAAATCCCAGCCGTTGGGTCCATTCTGTCTCCACAGAAGCTGTTCGACCTGCTGGAATTTTCCAGCATTTTCTGTTTTTGTTTCAGAGTCTGGGGGACCCTCCATCAGAGCTAGAGCTACTCTGACAGATTATCTTACCCACGCTATCCCTGTTACCCTACATAATTATCCCACTAACCTATACCTTGGGACACAAATGGGCAATTTACTGTGGCCAATTGACCCAATCTGCACGTCTTTGAACAGCGAGCAAACTGGAGCATCCAGAGGAAACCCTCACAGACACGAGAGAACATGCAAATTCCACATATGCGGACATCCAAGGCCAGAATCGAACCCCGGTCCCTGTGAGGCAGCAGTGCTAATCACTGTGCCACCTTGCTGCCCGATCTTCCCTCTCACGGAGTTTCCCTCTCGCACACTCTCCGATCGCTGTCAACTTTCCCTCTCTCAATGGGCCGAATGGTCTACTCCTGCTGTGATTTCTTATGTCCTCCTCAATCTGAGAAGATGCCAGCCAATTCAGTGTTGCCATTATCGAACCTGAAAACACAGAGATTGATTTACACACAATTTCCTGTTGTTCCTTTGACAGCTTTGCAATTTCCCTGGAAAGTACAGCTCAGAAGGCAAGTGCAGTGTCAGCCATTGAAGCTCCCTGTTTCGAACCCTTCTCCTCACTGACTTGCTGCATAATTGCAGGTTGTTTGAGATGACTTGGCACTAGACACAATTTTCCAGACATAGATTGTGCATAAGTGCAAATTGCCCTTAATTTAAACATAGATTTGAGGCTGCCACAACACACAGTGGGAAATAATGCAAGATGGAAAATTGCTGCAAGTAATTTTTGTTAAAATTACATGCGACTGTCTTTCTGTGTCATTGGTTGCCTTCAGCTAGTATGCCATCAGACTTTTGTTTTGATTAACAGTGTAAATGCCCAATTCGAGCAAGGAGCAGCCCTTTTGTGATTTCTTCTGGTGCTAAGGCCCCTCAATCTTGCGGCATTGTTCAAGATTGAACTCGACTTTCTTCACCCTATCCCACATTCCTCCGTCCCCTCAGTATCCAAAAATCTGCAGATCTCAGCCTTGAATGTCCTCATCGACCGAGTACCCACAGGCACTGGGGCGGGGGGGAGCAGAGAATTCCTGAAACTGGCAGCCTTCTGGATGAAGAAACTTCTTTGCATCGTTATCCTGAATGGCCATTCTTCATTCAGTGATTACGACGCCTTGGCTAAGCCTCTCCAACCAGGGTGAACAGCTTCCCAACACTTCCCGTGGCAGACCCGTAAGATGTTGGCCAGTATTCTCCGACCTCGTCCGCAACTGGGATTCTCCTGTCCCTCCGCAGTCAAAAGAGGATCAACTGCAGGAGGCAATGGCTTAGTGGTATTATCACGAGACTGTTAATCTAGAAACTCAGCTAATGTTCAGTTAGGGCATCATGATCGACATGGGCTTGGCGGGCTGAAGAGCCTGTTCCTGTGCTGTACTTTTCTTTGTTCTTTGATATAAGTGTTGCCACAGTCCCAAGGGTGATAGGTTGCTTTCCCCTTTGAGGTTGGGAGAACTGACTGGTGGTGATTTAACCTGAGGGCCAACACACCTCAGGTGAGGAGCAAGGTTGAGAAGATAGGGCCTTCCTGAATAACCTCATCTAATACAGGAATTGAACCCATGTTGTTGTCATTGCTCTGCATTACTAACCAGCCAGCTGAGCGAACCATATTCCTGTCATATATTTTTCTGTCCATTAACAATTCCTCAATCTCTGCCTGTGATTACTGCATTAACTGTGTACAGTAAATAAAGTACCATTGCTTTGTCATTAATTGATAGTAAGTTATGGCTCTTACAATAAAAGCTTTAACAACAGAAAATAGTTCATCTTCAAGGATATAAAATATTCTGGCAGAATTTGTGTTTTAAATCCTAGATAACCTTCTTTACTATCCACTATGCTATCAATCTTGGTGTCATCTGTGAACTTAC
Source organism: Carcharhinus amblyrhynchos (assembly GCF_965287045.1). Taxonomy (NCBI): domain Eukaryota; kingdom Metazoa; phylum Chordata; class Chondrichthyes; order Carcharhiniformes; family Carcharhinidae; genus Carcharhinus; species Carcharhinus amblyrhynchos. The sequence continues at coordinate 132,006,104 of NC_137327.1, forward strand.
TAACCATGCCTCCTAAATTATCATCTAAATCATTAATATAAATGATAAATAATGGTGCACCCAGCACTGATCCCTGAGGCACTCTGCTGGTTACAGGCTTCCAGTTTGAAAAATAATCCTCTATCACTATCACTTCTGTCATCAAGCCAATTTTGTATCCAATTGGCTATCTCACCCTGGATCCCGTGAGATTTAACCTTATGCAACAACATGCAGTACCTTGTCAAAGGCCTTGCTAAAGTTCATGGAGAATGTCGACTGAACTCCCCTCATCTACCTTCTTGGTGACCCCTTAAAAATCTCAATCAAATTTACGAGAAATGATTTTCCACTCACAAAGCCATGCTGACTGTCCCTAATCAGTCCTTGCCTCTTTAAATGCCTATAGATCCTGTCTCTCAGAATACCCTCTAACAACTTACCCACCACAGATGTGAGGCTCACTGGTCTGTGGTTCCCAGGCTTTTCCCTGCAGCCCTTTTTAAACAAAGGCACAGCATTTGCCACTCTCCAATCTTCAGGCATCTCACCTGTGACTGTCGATGATTCAACTATCCCTGCTAGGGGACCTGCAATATTTCCCTAGCCTTCCACAATGTCCTGGGAAACACCTCATCAGGTCCCGGGGATTTATCTACCTTGATGCTTTTTAAGACTTCCAGCACCACCTCCTTCTCTGTAATAGGTATACTCCTCAAGACATCACTGTTTATTTCCCCAAGCTCCCTTCGAACAGCATGGTGGCATAATGGTTAGTACTGCTGCCTCACAGTGCTAGAGTCCCAGGTTAGATTTTGGCCTCGGTCTCTGTCTGTGTGGAGTTTACACATTCTCCCCATGTCTGTGTGGGTTTCCTCTGGGTGCTCCAGTTTCCTCCACAGTCCAAAGATGTGCGGGTTAGGTTGATTGGCCATGCTAAATTGACTCTAGTGTCAAGATGTTAGCAGGGTAAATGAGGTTTACGAGAATAGGGTCTGGGTGGGATTGTGTTCGGTACAGACTCAATGGGCCAAATGGCCTCCTTCTGTACTGTATGGATTCAATTCTATTCCATGAACATCTATGCCTTTCTCAACAGTAAATACTGATGAGAAATATTCTCATTCATCTCTTGTGGACCTGCACATAGGTGACCTTGTTGATCCTTCAGAAGCCCTACTCTCTCGTAGTTACTCTTTTGCCCTTTATGTATTTGTTGAAACACTTTTTATTCTCCTTTGCCTTATCTACCAAAGCAATCTTGTGTCCCTTTTTTGCCTCCTGATTTCTCTCTTAACTCTACTCCTACACCCTCTATACGCTTCTAGAGATTCACTTGATCCCTCCTGCCTATGCATGTTATATGCCTCCGTCTTCTTCTTGATCACAGCCTCAATATCCTGAGTCATACAGGGTTCCCTACCTGTACCAGCCTTGCCCTTCACTCTGAAAGGAATGTGCTTACCCTGAATCCTTTGAAAGCCACCCACTCACCAGTTGTCCCTTTACCTGCCAACTCCCCTAATCAACTTATGAAAGCTCCTGTCTAATACCATCAAAATTGGCCTTGCCCCAATTTAGAATTTTAACTTTTGGCCCAGACCTATCATTCTCCTTGACTGTCTTAAAACTAATGGAATTATGGTCACAGATCCCAAAGTGATCCCTCACTAACACTTTTATCAACTGCTCTTCCTTATTTCCCAAGAGGAGGTCAAGTTTTACTCTCTCTTTCTCTAGTCAGGTGTTCCACACACTGAATGATAAATTCCTCCTGAATACAGTCAACAAATTTCTCTCCATCCAAGTCCCTAATACAGTGTGTGTCCCAGTCAGTGTTGGGAAAGTTAAAGTCTGGCTAAAGTCTCTTTCATTCTGGGTAATAGTAGCGAAGGTAAACACTTACTCACTTTGGTGAGTGAATCAAACTTTGGTGTGATCTGTAGAATAGTGGGACTTGTGTTACCCACTCTGATAGTGACCTCTTCAGTGGTAGGTGCCAACTTCCTTTGCTATTGGTCATCTGAGGTCAAGATAATGAGTCAGTTACTAACCAACTGCCACCATCTTGGTTATCCTTTGGTAATAGAAGAACACAAACATGAGGAACAGGCGTCGGCCATTTGACCCCTTGAGTCTGCTCCACCATTCGATAAGATCGTGGCTGATCAGACTGCGGCTTCAATTCGACTTCCCTGTCTGCCCCCATAACCTTTGACTCCCTTGTCAATCAAGAATCTGTCAAACTCAGCTTTGACAATATTCAATGACCTAGTTTCCACTGCTCTCTGCAAAGAGAATTCCACAGACAGGAGAAAGCAGGAGAATGGGGATGAGAATCACGTCAACCATGATTGACGGCGAAGCAGACTCGGTGGGCCGAATGGCCTAATTCTGCTCCTATATATAATGGCCTAATGAGCCTCTGAGGCAAAACATGATCTCCTCACCTCAATCTTAGATGATAGACGCCTAATTTTTAAACTGTGTCTCCTTGTTCTCATCTCTCCCATGAGGAGAAAGTCCCTCTCAGCATGGTCACTTACCTTGAGGCAAATTTCTGTTGTTGACAACTACTCTTGTTGTTACCCCAGCAACATCACTGCATGATCTCTCAAGGTTGGAATAACGGCAGAAAATAATTGATTTCTTTCTCTTTCTGCACACCAGCAAAAACAATTGAGATCTGTTGGGATTTTTCACAAAGATTGATATTTGGAGTGTCCTATTGGGGCAATTTCGAAAGGAATAAGCTGTATGCACTCAATAGTTTTTTTTGAGTGATCATTAAGTTCTGTTCCAGATTGTTTGGGCTAAATTGCTATCTCCTATAAAGAGCACTTTGCACTCTGGTGATTACCATTCATTGCATGTTTCCGGGAATAACGACAGAGTTTAAAGGGAACATTTGCATAATATAGTGGGAAGGATTTTCCAGCCACTCCCACTGGCAGAATCGTCTGGTCCTACTGAAGGGAGGCAATGGCCGAGTGGTATTATCGCTAGACTATTAATCCAGAAATTCAGCTAATGTTCTGGGGACCCAGGTTCAAATCCCACTATGACTGATGATGGAATTCAAATCCAATGAAAAATATCCAGAACTAAGAACCTACTGACGACCATGAAACCATCGTCAATTGTTGGAAAACCCATCTGGTTCAATAATATCCTTTAAGCAAGGAAATCTGTCTCCCTTACCCGGTCTGGCCTACATGTGACTCCTGATTTTTTAAATGCCCTCAGGGATGGGCAATTAATGCTGGCCCAGCCAGCGATGCCCATAACCCATGAACAAATCATAAAAAAGAATCAAATCCCATCTATTCAATTGTTTTGTAGTCCAGTTTTTTTTGTCACTACCTCTCCTCAGGATTTTGTATTTTATTAACTTGACATAATTGTGATTTTATAAATGCTCCTTGTGCCACACACAATAGCAGAGCTTCACTGGTGCTGCAGCGGAACACCTACTATTTGAATTAAGCATCTGCAGAAACATTATTCATTGTATTATCCTGTTACATTTTATTCACAACTCCTACCTGTGGTGTTTTATGTTGAATCGTTTTCAGGGTCACCTGTAACTAAGGACTGAATGAAAAGATATCAAAACATTGTACGCAACAGCAATTGAGCCTCTGTGAACACAGATCCATCTCGTACCCCTGCTGTAGTCATTTGTATGAAACCGATCGTCTAATTGATATATTGCCATGTCCTGATGTTCAGGGGAGGGGCAAAATAAACTCATTCTTGCTCATTTTATGCTATGACCTGGAAAATTAAATTATGCGGCTGTTTGCTTTGTACTCCCTGAGTAAGGGAAGGTTGAGAGGTGAACAGATCAAGACTTCTAAAACGTTTGCAGGATTCAGAAGAGTAGGATTCAGAGAATCTCTGCCAAAGGGCTGCTGATCAACTGAAGGTTTTCAGGTTGAGAATGATGAGACTTTCGTTAGATAAGGACACCCAGGGAAATAGAGGTAAGTTGGGATGGCAGGATGACACAGTGATCAGCACCGCTGTCTCACAGGGCCAGAGACCCGGGTTTGATTCTGGATTCAGGTGACTGTCTGTGTGGAGTTTGCACATTCTCCCCGTGTCTGCATGGGTTTCCTCCAGGTGCTCCAGTTGCCTCCCACAGTCCAAGGTAGATTGGCCAAGCGAAATTGTCCATTAACATTAGGAGGACTCGCTAGGGTAAATATGTGGGGTTACAGGAATAGGGCCTCGGTGGGACTGTGTTTGGTGCAGACGCAATGGGCCAAGTAGCCTCCTTCTGCACTGTAAGGATTCCGTGGAATTTCAGGAAGAGTAGAATTCCACAGAAGCAGAGATATTTGAACTATCGACTGCCACAGGTGAGGTGTCTGAAGATTGGAGGGTAGCAAGTGTCGTGCCTTTTGTTAAGAAAGGCTGCAGGGAAAAGCTGAGGAACTACAGGGCGGTGAGCCTAACATCTATAGTGGGTAAATTGTTGGAAGGTATTCTGAGAGACAGGATCCGCAAGTATTTAGAGAGGCAAGGACTGATCAGGAACAGTCAGCATGGCTTTGTGAGTGGAATATCATGTCTCACAAATTTAATTTAGTTTTTTGAAGGGGTAACCAAGAAGGTAGATGAGGACAGCGCAGTCGACATTCTCTATATGAACTTTAGCAAGGCCTTTGACAAGGTACCGCATAGCAGGTTGTTGCATAAGATTAAATCTCACGGGATACAGGGTAAGATAGCAAATGGAGACAAAATTGGCTGGATGACAGAAGCCAGAGGAGAGTTTTTTTTCAAACTGGAGGCCTGTAACCAGCGGAGTTCCTCAGAGATCAGTGCTGTTACTTATCATTTATATTAATGATTTGGACGAGAATATAGGGGGCATGGTTAGTAAGTTTGCAGATGACACCAATATTGGTGGCATCGTGGACCAATAGTGGGCAGTGAAGAAAATTATCTTGGATTGCAATGGGATCTTGACCAACTGGACCAGTGGGCTGACGAATGGCAGATGGAGTCTAAAACTAGAACCTAAACATAGGTTTAAGCTGAGAGGGGAGAGATACAAAAGGGTCCAGAGGGGTAATTTTTATACACAGAGGGTGATGAGTGTCTGGGACAAATTGCCAGAGGAAATAGTAGAGGCGGGTATAATTTTTCTTTTAAAAAGCTTTTAGACAGTTACATGGGCAAGATGGGTATGGAGGGATATGAGCAAAACACAGGCATTTTGGACTGGCTTCGTCATTAAAAAACAGGGTGGCATGGGCAAGTTGGTTTGAAGGGCCTGTTTCCATGCTATAAACCTCTATGACTCTATGAGTTGAGGAAGAGATGAGCCATGATCTAATACACTTACCATAGGGAAGCCAAGAGCACCAAACCTGCGAGAGACACTCTTCTAAGAGCAAAACATAAAGGGATCATGAGACTCGGGGAGTGGAGAGCACCAGACCTGTGAGGGATACTCTTCTCGGAGTGGTGGATGAAGGGAGTGGAGGGCTCGGCCCCTCATTTACCTTTGGGGAGTGGAGAGCACTGGACCTGCGAGGGACAATCTTCTGGAAGTGAAAGATAAAGGGAGCACAAAGCTTAGGTAGCAGAGAGCACTAGACCTATAAGGGAGACTCATCTGGAAGTGGAGTTCAGGAAGTGACATGGGAGCAACCAAAGCAATTGATTGGTGAGTAAGTCTGAGTGAGTATTTATCTATATTGGTGAGTAGTAATCTATTTAAAGTACTTCATTGCTTAATACTGAGGTAGGAACTAAAACAAAAGAATAGTACTGTACAATTATAACTGAAGTGTTTCATAAGATACAAGGTTCCTAGACCTCATACCTGTGATATGCTCCTCCTGCACGATGTGGGAAATGAGGGATGCTGGACCATGTATGCAGAAGATGTGTCCAAGTGCAGGTTTTAGCTTGCTGGATTTCAGAGCTGGAGCTGCAAGTGGACTCACTGTGGAGCATCTGCAATGCTGAGCGAGTGGTGGATAGCACATTCAACAAGGTGGTCACATCGCAGCTGAGGGAGAAAGAGAATTGGTGGCCATCAAAAACAGTAAAAGACTCAGGAAGCAAGTGTAGGAGGATCCTGTGGTCACCCCCCTCTCAAACAGATATCTCACTTTGGATACTGTTGCGGCATTGGCCTCTCAGTGGAAAGCAGCTGCAGCCAAGTTCAAGGCACCGTGGGTGGCTCTACTGCTCAGAGAGTTGAGAGAAAAGCAAATGGCTAGTCTACAGTGATCGAGGATTCTGTAATTAGGGGCATAGACAGATGCAAACATGAATCAAGGATGATATGTTGCCTCCCTGATTCAGGATTTCACTGAATGGCTGCAGACCATTCTGGGGAGGAAAGATGGACAGCCAGTGGTTCAATAGGCTCCGGGATTCAATCCGTGACACCAACACAGTCTGCAAGATGATGAGTGTCGTGTTTTATTTAATGCCTGTATCCATCCCTGCTGCCAAAATGCCCAGCTTGCTCAACAACTTACCTTTTTGCATCCAGCCTGCAGTTCTGACTTTGGGGTCGCACCACATATAAAACATTAAAATGGGGTCACAGAAACAAAAAGGTTCACAGAAACACTTAGCTAACAAAATGGCAGAAGGGGTCAAAATTGCTGAGAAGCCCAAACCTGCGCATTGGAAATACAGACAGCCAGCAGTTGAAAATTGGGCCAGGAACTTGGGCTACCCTTTAAGTACAAAGACCCATCTGAAATTGTACTCTTTCAAGCCTGTGAGATCATAAGACCATAGGATATAGGAGCAGAGTGAGGCCATTCGGCCCATCGAGTCTGCTCCTACTTTCAATCATGGCTGATAAGTTTCTCAACCCCATTCTCCTGCCTTTTCCCCGTAACCTTTGATTCCCCTTACAGTCAAGAACCTATCTATCTCTGTCTTCAATACACTCAATGACCTGGCCTCCGCAGCCCTCTGTGGCAATGAATTCCATAGATTCACCACCCTCTGGCTGAAGAAATTCCTCCTCATCTTGGTTCAAAAAGGTCATCCCTTCACACTGAAGCTATGCCTTTGGATCCTAATCTCTCCTGCTAATGGAAACATCTTCCCCAGGTCCATTCTATCCAGGCCTTCTGTAAGTTTCAATGAGATGGGAGACAAATCGATCCACCTGACAGGAATAACACTGTTAAAGATTCAAGCCTGTTATTGGATCCCAAGTATAAAACTCAGTTTAAATTGCCCACACGCACACCCCACCTGATTGTACCAGAGCCTAAGCTACTTTAAAAGGTGCCCCAGGAGAATTTGGGCTTCTGTAATATTTGGGGCCCAGGAGAAGCGTTTCCTGGATCTATAAAAAAAATCCTCTGAAGCGGTGCCTGTCCATTAAAGTCCTCAATTGATATTGCCTCCTGACAGATGGCACTCTTCCCTTGACCACCCACCGGAGACCAGAGCTGCTGTTCAGCCCAGCATTAGAGCGAGACAAAGGATGGAATTTTACCAGCATGTCCACCCGAGCTTCGTACGATCCTGCCTGAGACCAACAGAGAATGCCGTTCTCTGAACCTCGACCCTGTAATTGGGGCGGGCGTGCTGGTATAATTCTGACCAATATCTCCCTCTCCTACACCATCTAAGTTCCAGGAAATTTCCTATTTAATGCCCTAGCCACATCAGTGATATTTCAACGAAGCCTGAACTGAAACTTAGGTTCAAGCAACATGTCAACACCATGGGCATTAGCAGTGGCCGCTTCCCCCACCTTTGCCCCCATTTCAGGCAGAGGTGAACTTCTTGATTACTGTGTCCAAAGTGCACACTCTCATTCATTTAGCAACGTCGCACAGTACTGCATCGGAAAATGTGGTGTTTGCTTCATATTTGACTAGCCCCAGAACCAGAATAACATACATACTCGCATTAATTTAGCAACGTAGGAACGTACAGCTCACTGTATAACCAGAATGTACCTGACCCGAGAATTGAAATGCCTCTGCAATTCCCTAAAGATACCAATGTTATCAGCTGTGATGACTTCATTTGGCAGTCCCGTTCAATCACCACTTTCTGTGCGGAATAGTTTTACGAGATCTGTCCATTCATCTTCTAGCCTCTGAGTTTCAAACAGTTTAACTTATTGGTACCCTTGATGATCTCAGTAAGAGCTCCTCTCAATCTGCTGATCCATAGAGCAAACACACTCAGCTCCTATTGTTCCTCATAGCTCAGATGTCCCATGCCTGATATCAAGTCTGTTTATTGCTGCTTCACACTGTGTAGATTGTTTGCGCAATCTGTCCAACAATGCACTCAAATCCTTTTCATGTGCTGTGCTATATAACAAGACTAGGCTGTTCAGCTCCTGAAATTGCTCTTCCACATTCTGTAGACTAACACCGTTTGGTGTATCATTTAGAAAACATTAGAAATCCTACAGTGCAGAAGGAAGCCATTTGGCCCATCAAGTCTGCACCAACAGCAATCCCAACCAGGCTCTGTGTCCCCATTAGTCCCTCTAAACTATGCATCCCAGGACACTAAGGGTCAATTTAGCATGACCAACCAATCTAACCCACACAACTTTGGACTGTGGGAGGAAACCGGGCCCATGCAGACACAGGGAGAACGTGCAAACTCTAGGCCCAACTCATCTTCAGCTGCCTCATCACTGACATCAGACTTTTGAATGGACTTACCTTGCATTAAATTGATCTTTCTCTACCCCCTAGCTGTGACTGTAACACTACATTATGCACTCCTTTCCTTCTCAAGGTACTGTACGCTTCGTGTTTACAGCGCGCAAGAAACAATACTTTTCACTGTATACTAATACATATGATAATAACAAATCAAATCAAACCAAATCAAGTTATGTCCTCTAGTTTTCTAGTGCTTGCACAATGTTCCTTGCTGCAACTCCTCAGACACTGAAGCAGTCCAAACCCAAATGCAGCAAGGCCTGGACAATGTTTAGGCTTGGGCTAGTAGGTGGCAAGTCACACTGATGCCACAGAGGTGCTAGGCAATGATCGTCTTCAACAAAAGAGAATCTAACCATCTTTCTTTGACATTCAGTGGTATTACCATCCCTGATTGTTCCTGGTGATCATCATTGGCCATAAGCTTAACTTGATTAATCGTATAAATACATTGGTTACAAGAGCATATCCGATAAAGATAAAGTTTATTTATTAGTCTCAAGTAAGACTCACATTAACTCTGCATTAAGGTTACTGTGACATTTCCCTAGTTGCCACAGTCCAGTGTCTATTCGGGTCAATGCAGCTAACCAGCCTGTCTTTCAGAATATGGGAGGAGCACCCGGAGGAAACCCACACAAACACGGGGAGAATGCGCAGATTCCACACAGACTGTGACGCAAGCCAGGAATCAAATCCGAGTCCCTGGCACTGTGCTATCTGCTGTGCTACTGTGCCACCCATATACCGGGAATTCTGCAACAAGTAACTCATTTCTTGACCCCCCAAAGCCTGTCCACCATGTACAAGATACAAGTGGGCGATGGGACGGAATGCTGTTCCCTTGCCTGGGTGAGTGCAGCTCCAACAACACTCATGTAGCTTGACACCATCCAGGACACAACCCTCTGAATTGTCATCCCATCCACCACCTTAAACATGTACTCCTCCATCACTGACACTTGTGGCAAAATCTTCTGCTCTTGCTGATGGTGAGCTTGGGGGCAGGAAGGACATTTGCTTTAGCAGGATGGCATATCAGAGCCCACGGCCTTATTAAATTATAGGCAGGAAGGAATTCAACCTAGAAAAGTGTGAAGTAATATACTTGGGGAGGGCTAACAAGGCACAAGGATTGCACCATGAATTATGGAATCCCTGCAGTGAAGAAAGGGGCCATTTGGCCCATTGAGACTGCACTGACAACAATCCACGCAGGCCATATCCCCCACAATCCCATGTATTTACCCTGCTATTCCCCCTGGGGCAATTGAGCATGGCCAATCAGCCTAACCCGCACATCTTTGGAATGATATGACCTGGAAAGTACTGAAGATCAGAGGGACCTCAAAGTGCATATCCACTGATCCCTGAAGGTGGTAAGGAAGATAGATGAGTTAAGAAAGCATATGCGATACTTACCTTTATTAGCTGAAGTGTAGAATACAAGAACAGGCAGGTCATGCTGGAACTGTATAAAATGCTGGTTAAGTTACAAGTGGAGTATTGTGTGGAGTTCTGGTCGCCACATTGTGGGAAGGATGTGATTGCACTGGAGAGAGTGCAGAGGAGACTCGCCAAGATGTTGCCTGGGCTGGAGGGTCTGAGCTATGAGGAAAGATTGGACTGGTGGGGCCTGTTTTCCTCAGTTACTGATCGCACTGAATGGTAAAGTAGACTCGTGGGGCCTTTTGGTCTATTCCTGTTCCTATTTCTTAAGTTCCTATGAACTAGTTATTGGGTTGGATTCTCCTTTTCTTGGGATGGAGTTCCAACCACCCCTCTGATTACAGACAGCACTGACCCTTTCCCTGGGACAGAGCTTGTTCGCTCTGCACAGCGATTCCCTGGAGGTATCCTTGCTGTCCACCAGTGCAAAGAGAAGAAACCCAATGGCACGGCATTGTGGATGCAACCCCATAAGAGAGTATGCAGGAAGAGACCATAAAGGGGCAGGTGTGCCTGAAGACTCATAGAGTCGTAGAGGCTTATAGCATGGAAATAGGCTCTTCGGCTCAACTTATCCATGATGCCTTTTTTTTTAAACTCCTGAGCTAATCCCAATTGCCCGCATTTGGCCCATACCCCTCTATACCCATCTTACCCATGTAACTATCTAAATGCTTTTTAAAAGACAAAATTGTACCCGCCTCTACTACTGCCTTTGGCAGCTTGTTCCAGACTGTAGCAAAGCTAAAACTGAAGGCCTCACTGGGGCAGATACAAGAAAATGTCACCAGGGGCCAAGGTCCAATCTTTGCCTCCATTTATATTGACTGGCTAAAATATCACTTGAAATATAATAATATTCAAGGGTATGGGACAAGTGCAGGAAAATGGGATTAGTGCGCCTTTCACAGTAGATGTTGTCAGTGTAGACTCGATGGCTGAAGGACCTTTTTTGGACTGTGTAATTCTAAACATAGAAACATAGAACAGTACAGCACAGTACAGGCCCTTGGGCCCTCGATGTTGTGCCGAGCTATGTCCAAACCCAAGATCAAGCTATCCCACCCCCTATCATTCTGGTGTGCTCCATGTGCCTATCCAATAACCGCTTGAAAATTCCTGAAGTGTCCGACTTCACTATCACAGCAGACAGTGTATTCCACACCCCAACCACTCCCTGAATAAAGGAAATACCTCGGACATCCCTCCTATATCTCCCACCATAAGCCCTATAGTTTTGCCCCATAGTCATAGCTACATCCACCCGAGGAAATAGTCTCTGCATGTCCACTCTATCAATCCTCCTCATCATCTTATAAACCTCTATTAAATCACCTTTCATCCTCCTCCGCTCTAAAGAGAAAAGCCCTAACTCCCTCAACCTTTCCTCATAAGACCTGCCCTCTAAACCAGGCAGCATCCTGGTAAATCTCCTCTGCACTCTCTCCAATGCTTCCACATCCTTCTTATAGTGAGGTGACCACAACTGCACACAATATTCCAAATGTGGTCTCACCAAGTCTTGTACAGTTGCAGCATAATCTCACAGCTCTTAAACTCAAACCCCTTGTTAATAAACGCTAACACACTGTGAGCCTTCTTCACGGCTCTATCCACTTGAGTGGCAACCTTCAGAGATCTGTGGATATGAACCCCAAGATCTCTCTGTTCCTCCACATTGCTCAGAACCCTGCCGTTGACCCTGTAATCCGCATTCAATGTCCTACCAAAATGAATCTATGACCATGACTTGATGGGAGGAATTTTCTGACTACGCTTGCCCAGTAACTGGAAAATCCTGCCCGAGGTCAACAGACCTTTGCATGGTTCGCCCCGCACCTGCTACAATTTCCAGGGCGGGCGAAGTGGGAAAATTTGCCTCTACGACACTATGGTGGCAGACGGAGCAGCGTGCCAGTCCTGAACTTGGCAAAATATGGCATGTCTGATTAGCCACTGATTGGTGAATGGATAAGGATTATAAATTGTATCCACGTGATCTCCACATGAGTGAAAAAGAGTGGAGCACGGCATGAAGAAATGATGGCAATGCCTTCTGATTGAAATTAGGTGCTTTGGGTAGCAACCAAAGCCTTTGGGCTTTTGTGGTTGGTGTTTAGATTAGAGTTTTCATCAGGACATTTAAAATTCAGCACCTGCATTCAAATGAAGCCTCATCTGCTTGCAGCCACTGGCATATGGGTTTCTGGGGCAGAGTTCCAGGGGACTGCACCCCGTGAGAGCTTAACATTTTTACATTAATAATTGCATATTCCAGATAATTTTCAACAACATTTAACTTCATAAATCTAAAATATTGCAGGAAAGTAAATGACGTGAGGACATTCCTCTTTTTGTAAAGATATGCTTCTTTCTTTCACAGTGACAATAAGCTAGAAATTTAGTGCATTTGTTTAAAGGGTGTAAAATTGGCATAGCGAGGGCCAGTTTCATGGGGACCAGGAAGGTATCCAATGCGTTATTTTTTGGGCTCCAGTCCGGAACCCCAAGGTATGTTATGAAGCCAGATGAGGCCCCAACAATTATTTCCTTATTTTGGCTTAGATGTGAGGATTGGATGTTTCGCTGTAGGTATGATTCTACTGACAAACTAGGGAGCTTTCATCAAAACAAGCTTTATTCATCTCACAGTTTAAGCATAATTCGAACAAAACAATTCAGTTTAATTCTTAAGTGTTTAAACATGAAGAGAAACAACACTAGTTTCTAACTTAACACTATTTCAGTTCCAAATAAGCCACATTTCCCTCATAGACTGAAAAGCCACTTTAAATATAGTTAGCAAACCCAGGCATACTTGCTATAAATTAGCAAAGAAAGTCTTGAAGCTGGCAGAGAGACTTCACATTGAGAGAGAGAGTAAGCTTCTATCTTTAAACAGCCCCAGCCAGCAGCCAAAACAGTCTTCACCTACTCCAAATCTAGTTCCTCCCATTAACCATATCACCACATGACCCTGCATACCTAAGTACATGGGGGGGGGGTGGCATGCTGGTACAGGGTGTGTCATGGTGGTATGCTGCCACGATGCTAGGTGGTACTGCCAGACCTGCAAATGAGCGCTGCCAATGTGACAGGGCAGTAGCTAGACAGTGGGGCCTAAGGGGGGGTGTGACCTGGAGTGGCATGCAGGGGGTGGAGCAAGAGGGGAGTCATGACGGGGGGGGGCGGGGGGGGGGCATGAAGATACCATGAAGGCGGTCATGAAGTGGGTGGAGCATGAAGAGAATGGCATGAAGGGGGAGGGTCCATTGGGAAGGCAGCAATGCCCTGATGTTGGAGAGGAAGGTCAATGAGGGGGGCTTCTGATTTATGTTGGGGGGGTCTTTAATTTCAATTAGAGAATAGGGCACCTTTTAAAAACAGCTTCCAATCTTGGTGAAGCTGGACTTGCCGACATATTTAGACCCCTACCTTTCTCAGGACCAAAACTTGCCCCGGTCATGAACAATGACTAAGTGTGGAAAGATTACAACCTGACTCACTCTGGACATGCCGACAGTAGGAATGCAAATTCCCTTTTTGCTTTACGAAATTCTTGCGACCCTTCCAATTGTCAAAGGACACGCTATTCCCAAGTCCTCCTCATTCAAAGAAATAGTTCATGTCAGAAAAATATTCTTTTGCTCGAACAGCACCAAGTTATTGAGACCTGCCACTCCCCACACCACTTATCCATCAGTGTTAGCTCAGAGGGTTTGCTCTCTCTGATAACTTTCTCTCATTCTTGATACCTCAGGAAGTTTCTGAGCTGTCACAAGATACAGGGGTTCCCATTTGTAGCCTGTGTCCCAGTGGCTGCTCTTGGGCTGGCGGTACAGCTTGGACCAAAGACGAGAACACCATCAGCGAGAGTCACTGCTTCAGTTTATAGTCCGGATCCTTTGGGATTGCAACGCAACTGTGAGCTCAGGCGTTTGAAAACGTGTCACACGAGGGGATTAAAAAGTGCTTAGATCCACAGACAATACGGAACTTCAGCCTCTTGTATGACTCTTATTATACATTCGCGGATGTGGTGCAGCACAGAAATTCAAGCTCTGACTTGCGGCTTACTTGGTTCCAAGCCATGAAACCCAACCCGTGATGCCGAGGCAACTCAGTTTTACTTGCTAATGTGTCATGTTTGAACTTCTTGGGCCCAGAGGAAAGAGCTGTTCCCAATGCTGGATAATTGCTAACTCAGAATAGCAGAACCATCAGCAACACAAGATACATGCAAATTAAATGGAACGTTGATTTACATATTGTCTACCCCGAGGCCCCACAGCACATACCTCAGCAGCTCAGAAAGACAAAAAAGCTCGGATGCTATTGCTTTAGGATCAACCGTGACGCATTTAGTCTCATCTCTGAGACAGAAGCTTGGTTTCAAGTACCACTCCAGAGGCTTGAGTGCACGTTTGAGGCTGCTATCCCAGGGTAATACTAATAGAGTGGTGCACAGTTGGAGATGTTGATTTTCAGGTGAGATGTTAAAACTGAGGCCTCATCTGCTCTCCTGTTGTGATATTGTGAGCATGCCATTGCATTGGTAAAGGTGCTGAACAGGGTAAGGGGTAATGTAAGACTGGAGAACAGCACTGCCCACGGTATGATGCATAGAGTCACATGGTAATAGACTCTGAGAGAGCAATCTGGGGAAAACACTTTTGATATAGCCTACCTGCATGGAAGCAGCACCAAGCATGACTATAACCTGGGATTTATAAATAGTTACAGACTAACAATAAACAGTTCAGGTTTAAACATACAAGTCTCATGATCTCATCTTTGAACCATCTAAAGAGCCCGTAATACAACATGGTTGGCAGCGATGCAAGATCAGTGTTATCTGCAAAGCATAACATTAGATGGACATAAAAATATCCCCCGGCACTATTTTGAAGAAAACAAGGGATTTAACCCCTCCCTTGGTCAATATCATGGCCAGAATTCTCCAGCCGTTCACACCCCACCATTGCTGCCAGCGATTTGCTACTCAGCCAAATTTCCATTCACTGCAGTGGGACCAGAGGATCCCAGCCTCGGGCAAGGTCAGAGAATTCAGCCCCCTATCTATGAGTATAACTGTATACACATGACAAAACTGACAGCCATATTTCCTAGCTGGCAACAGTAACAAGACTTCATTGACCATGAAGAGCTTTGAAACTTCCTCTGATTGTGGAAGGTGCCACAGAATTGGAAACTTTTCTTTTTCATGCACTGATGGCAAAAATCAGCAAACATTGATGAGGAACTGAGTGGGTGGGAGAGACAAAGCCACAACATCAATGTTACAGACTGAAAAACTATATTTTTGACCTGAATCAAGGTTACTTTTGTGAAAGGAGTGGAGTCATCACTGAAAGTATTTCAAAGAACTGCTTTTTTAAGAATATAAGAACATAAGAAATAGGAGCAGGTGTAGGCCATCTAGCCCTTCGAGCCTGCCCCGTCATTCAGTAAGATCGTGGCTGATCTGAAGTGGATCAGTTCCACTTTCCCGCCTGCTCCCCATAACCCTTAATTCCCCTGTCTATCAGAAACCTATCTACCCGTGACTTAAATATATTTAGCGAGGTAGCCTCCACTACTTCAATGGGCAGAAAATTCCAGAGACTCACCACCCTTTGAGTGAAGAAGCTCCTCCTCAACTCTGTTCTGTTTTTATTGACAAAAACATCATTTGTGACTTTGAAATATCCGCAACCTTGCACATGTGCAGATTATTGTGTGTTACTCTTGTCTCCTACCATATAAATGGAGCAGGGGAGACAGCGCAGGCTGTATTACAGAACCATTTCAAGTAGGAGCAGCTACATAGAGGATGTAAAAGGGTGCAAATGTAAAAATTGGTGGGCGACACAAAAGCAAGGGTTGTCATGTTAAAGATTTCATGGCAAAGTGATGACAGACCTTCCTCTAGCAATTCATTGAAACGGAAAGCAAATTCTCCAAGGCGATGCTGTGAGAAAATGGGAAATATCGGTTCTTTATGAATCACTGCTGGCTTAATGAGGCTGATTTGGAAAGATAAGAAATGAACCCACTGGTGGCTTTCCTGTTTGAGAGAAAGCCAGCATCAGGATAGATCTATAGGGCGAATCTATAATCTGCCCACAGTGGAGATGGTGAATCATTTTCAGCCACTGTCTACCATGCGCAAAAATGGTGAAGCCAGTGAGAATGCGAATCTCAGCGGCAAGATCTCATTCTCCTATTTTCCAACATGAACTGGAGGGAGGAGGATGAACCTATTTCATAGTTTTGATTCGATTTGATTTATTTTTTAAAATTTGTTTTATGGGATGTGGGTGTCGTTGGCTGGGCCAACATTTTATTGGCTATCCCTAACTGCCCTCCAATTCAGAGTCAGCCAGCTTGCTGTGAGTCTGGAGTCCCATGTCAGCCAGACCAGGTGAGGAGGGCAGATTTCCTCCTTGAAGAACGTTAGTGAACCGCCTGGGTTTTGACGATAATCGACAATGTCGTTAAATTCATGTCATCACTAGACTTTTCATGGTCATCACTAGACTTTTTAATTCCAGATTAGTATTGCATTCATATTTCACCATCTGCCATGGTGGGATTCGTCTCTGGGTCCCCGGAGCATCACCCTGGGTCTCTGGATTACTAGTTCAGTGACAATACCACTATGCCACAACTTCCCCTGTCACATGTATTGGGACAGTAAGAAGTCCCACAACACCAGGTTAAAATCCAACAGGCTTATTTGGTAGCACAAGCTTTTGGAGCATTGCTCCTTCATCAGATAGTGAAGAGTTGTGGTCGCAAACAGGCCCTATAAAGACGCAAACTCACTTTACAAGTTAATGGTTGGAATGCAAGTTTTTACAGCTAATCAAGTCTTTACAGGTACAGACAATGTGAGTGGAGAGAGGGTTAAGCACAGGTTAGAGATGTGTGAAATGTCTCCAGCCAGGACAGTTGGTGAGATTTTGCAAGCCCAGGCAAATCATGCAGGTTACAGATAGAGCGACATGAACCCAAGATCCCGGTTGAGGCCGTCTTCATGTATGTGGAACTTGGCTATCAGTTTTTGCTTGGTGATTCTGTGTTGTCATGTGTTGTGAAGGCCGCCTTGGAGAACGCTTACCCGAAGATCAGAGGCTGAATGCCCGTGACTGCTGAAGTGTTTTCCAACGGTAAGAGAACACTTCTGTCTGGTGATTGTCGAGTGGTGTTCATTCATCCGTTGTCATAGTGCCTGCATGGTCTCGTCAATGTGCCATGCCTCAGGACACCCTTTCCTGCAATGTATCAGGTAGACAATGTTGGCCAAGTTGCAAGAACATGTACCGTGTACCTGGTGGATGATGTTCTTACGTGAGATGATGGCATCCATGTTGATGATCTGGTACGTCTTGCAGAGGTTGCTGTGGCAGGGTTGTGTGATATCGTGGCACTGTTCTCCTGAAGGCTGGGTAGTTTGCTGCGGACAATGGCCAGTTTAAGGTTATGCGGTTGTTTGAAGGCAAGAAGTGGGGATGTGGGCATGGCCTTAGCAAGATGTTCGCCTTCATTGATGAAATGTTGAAGGCTCTGAAGAAGATGTCTTAGCTTCTCTGCTCTGAAGAAGCAGAACTGGACGACGAAGGGTACTCTGTCCGCCATGTCCCATGTTTGTCTTCTGAGGAGGTCGGTGCAGTTTTTCGCTGTTGCATGTTGGAGCTGTTGATCAGTGAGTCGAGCACCATATCCTGTTCTTATGAGAGTGTGTTTCAGCGTCTGTAGATGTCTGTTGTGATCCTTCTCATCTGAGCAGATCCTGTGTATACGGAGGGCTTGTCCATAGGGGATGGCTTCTTTAACATGTTTAGGGTGGAAGCTGGAGAAGTGGAGCATCGTAAGGTTATCTGTGGGCTTATGGTGAAGTGCTGAGGCGACCATCCTTGATGGAGATGCGTGTGTCCAAGAATACAACCGATTCTGGAGAGTAGTCCATGGTGAGTCTGATGGTGAGATGGAACTTGTTGATGTCATGATATAGTTGTCTCAGTGATTGTTCACCATGAATCCAATACTCATTTTTATCAAGTCCAGTATTAGCATACAGTGAAAAGTATTGTTACTTGTGTGCCACATACAGACAAAACATTCCATTCATAGAGCACGTGGAGAGAAGGAGAGGGTGCAGAATATAATGTTGTCGTCACAGATATGGAAAAGAGATAATAAATGATATTCAAGTTAAAAGTCTGATCACAGCTTGTGGAAAGTTTGTTGACAGTTTGTGAAAAGAAATTGAATCATTTAATTTATCAGAGGTAGAGGTAAAGAAACTGAACAACAGATGAAACACCGCCAACAATTGGTGACAACAGCACTACTGCTTCTGTTAAAGCTAATTTTATTTCTGTAAAATGAACATTGCAACCTCTTTGTACAAATTCATCAAGTGAATGCCCATGGAAAGGTTGGTAATCTTTAGCAACTCCATGCAGCAATTGGGAAAACTCCAAAAATATTCATCCCTGGGCAGAGATGAGCCACATTGTTTTGTTTTATTCATTCCAATTTTCCACCTGCTGAACATGTTGCCTCTGCAAGAGATATGGTTCCCAAGGTGTTCATCACCTCCCTCATGCCAGCAGTGGCTCTCCTTTGTCCTAAACCCGGAAGTGAGCATTGGCCAGCCTCTTTGACCGAGGAGGTCAGTGCAGCCAGTGCCTGATCAATTGCTTGGTTTACACAGAAGGGTGCACTGCACAGTGATCAAGAATCGGGAACACTGAAGACTCTTGCAGCAGCCTGGCCAGTTGAGCACGCTAACTCCACACAAAACAGGCACCACATTTGTCCATCAGCTATGCCAAAGTATTGCTGATAAAACAATATATTCATTGCTAGGTTCCAGAGAAAGAGCTTCTCCGGTACAAAGCACAAAGAATAAAACAAAGAAATTTACAGCACAGGAATAGGCCCTTCGGCCCTCCAAGCCTGCACCAACCATGCTGCCCTACTTAACTAAAATCCCTTACCCTTCCGGGACCATATTGCTTTATTCCCATCCCATTCATGTACTTGTCAAGACGTCCCTTTAAAGTCATTACTGTCTCCGTTTCCACTACCTCCCCCAGCAACGAGTTCCAGGCACTCACTACTCTCTGGGTAATAAAATCTGCCTCATGCATCTCCTTTAAACCTTGTCCCTCGCACCTTAAACCCATGCCCCTTAGTAATTGACTCTTCCACCCTGGGAAAAAGCTTCTGACTATCCACTCTGTCCATGCCTCTCATAATCTTGTGGATTTCTATCAAGTCTCCCCTCAACCTCCGTTGCTCCAGTGAGAAGAAGAGATTTCTCCAATCTCTCCTCATAGCTAATGCCCTCCATACCAGGCAACATCCTCGTCAATCTTTTCTGCACCCTCTCTTAAGCCTCCATAGCTTTCTGGTAATGTGGTATCCAGAACTGAACACTATGTTCCTGAGTGCAGCCTAACTAAGATTCTATAAAGGTGTAACATGACTTGCCAGTTTTTAAACTCAATACCCGGGCTGATGAAGGCAAGCATGCCGTATGCCTCCTTGAATACCTTCTCCACCTGGGTTGCCGCTTTCAGTGAGTGACCTGTGTACTTGTACATCCTCTGCCTATCAATACTCTTAAGGGTTCTGCCATTTACTGTATATTTCCTATCTGTATTAGACCTCCCAAAATGTATTACCTCACATTTGCCTGGAAAAGGACCTTAAGAGTTAAAGGATTTTACCCCAAGTGTAACAAGAAGTCAACTCATCAACTCAACCTCATACTATTTTCAATGTGTATAATTCCTCCCTCTTTGAATTTTATGCTATAAGTGTAAAAAACATATAAATCTACTCTGGGATCAGAACGACAGCCATGTAATTAATATTGTATTCAACCTCCGTGTTTTTCTGAAATGAGATATAATGGACATGGCCACTTTTGGGTGAATACCTTATTAGGAAGAAATCTAAATGCAAATCAAGGGAGAATGAGGACTATTCATTGCGGAGTGTCAGAATCAAACTAAAAACAAATCAAGGGCAGTCCAACTAAATAGTAAGGGAGGGAGTAAGCTGAGACCCTTCAGTCCCAAGACTTATGTGGTACTTTCGTCAATAGAAATTGATTCTAAAATTAAAACAAGATTACTGGATCATGTTTTCAGTAAGAGAGAGCTGAGGTAAGGATGGATTTAGGCCATTAGTTCTCAAACTGGAATAGAGAGAGGCATTCCAGGCACTTCAAAATATATTTTTTATTCTTTCACTGGATGTGGGCATCATCAGCGAGGGATGGCATTTGTTGCCCATCCCATATTGCCCTGGCTAGTGCTCTCACCTGTTCCTTCTTCCCCCTTGTTCCTGCATTCTCCATTCTCTGCCTCTCATGGGTAGCACAGTGGCACAGTGGTTAGCGCTGCTGCCTCACAACTCCAGGGACCCAGGATTTATTTGCGGCTTGAGACACTGTCTGTGCTGAGTCTGCACATTCTTCCCATGTCTGCATGGGTTTCCTCTGGGCGCTCCTGTTTCTTCCTACAGTCTGAAAGACGTGCTGGTTAGGTGCATTGGCCATGATAAATTCTCCCTCGGTGTAGCCGAGGGCACCGGAGTGTGGCGACTAGGGATTTTTTTACAATAATTTTATTGTAGCGTTAATGTAAGTCCATTGTGACTAATAAATTAACTTTAACTTTTAACTTATTTCTAATGTTATTAAAAGTTGACATAGACCCAGAAAAGGAGATGGATCGAAAACAGCTCTAAAATTTCTCAAGGTTCCCTTTGTGGGCACTTGTTCATTAACATGCTACCCAGTGACACCATCATCTACAGACATGGGATCAGTACCCGTACGTACGTCAAAGACATCATATCTTTCTCTAGACTATGGAGATAATTTTAACACTCTGTTGAGGGGAGGTTACATTGCTAAGTATTTCAAACTCAGCTCCAACCTGCCAATTTCAAACTCAGCTCCAACCTGCCAAGACTCCGCTACATCTGGTTCAATTGCAGCACGATTGTGGGTCTGAGCCGGGAGATCAGTGCTCTGTCATCAGAAAGATGGGAGTCTGAGCAGCACTACAGCTTTCCTCGCAGTGATTCACCATCCCCCTCCTGTCTTGTAAAGAGACCCACTGACGCCCAGACCCATCACCCTGGGGTGATGTCAAACTGACCACTGGCAAGGAGGAGGGGGAGCACTGGCCGTGAGCTAGGGAAAAGTTTGAAGGGTAGGGTGGGCCTCATTGTAGTGGGTCTCCACCTCGGTCTTGGGTCTCTGCACAGGCATCATGATCCATTACCTTAGCTGGTAACTGGCCAACCCTTCAGCTGTGGTGAGACCAGCCCCTGCTGGAGACACATGGTCTATTGTTTCACTATTTTCTTACCCGCTCCTCGACCTGATGGTCGGGTGCCACTTCAGCCTCTGCAGCAGCCCCCTGGATGTTCTGGTGCTGGGTCAAGCCTGGGCTAGCCCTGGCACTCTTGGCACCACCGACTTGCCCCGGCAGCAAGCAACTGGAATAATGCAAACTGACCTGGCTGTAGACCGATATTCATCTTCAAACTGTGAGGAGGTGGAAAGGGGAGACAGAGAGAGACTGTCTATTCTTTACTTTCTTTTTTGAGAAAGTGACCAAAGAGGTGGATGGGGGTAAGGCAGTTGGCGTGGTATATATGGATTTTAGTAAGGCGCTTGATAAGGTTCACCATGGTAGGCTTCTGCAGAAAATGCAGATGTATGGGATTGAGGGTAATCTAGGAAATTGGATCAGGAATTGGCTAGCAGATAGGAGACAGAGGGTGGTGGTTGATGGTAAATATTCGTCATGGAGTTTGGTTACGAGTGGTGTGCCTCAGGGATCTGTTTTGGGGCCACTGCTGTTTGTAATTTTTATTAATGATCTGGATGAGGGTATAGTTGGGTGGATTAGTAACTTTGCTGATGACACTAAAGTCGGAGGTGTGGTAGATTGTGAGGAAGGGTGTCATAGTTTGCAGGAAGACTTGGACAGGTTGCAGAGCTGGGCCGAGAGGTGGCGGACGGAGTTTAATGCGGAGAAGTGTGAGGTAATTCACTTTGGCAGGAATAACAGATGTGTCGAGTATAGGGCTAACGGGAGGACTTTGAATAGTGTGGATGAACAGAGGGATCTAGGTGTATGTGTACATAGATCCCTGAAAGTTGGGAATCAAGTAGATAGGGTTGTTAAGAAGGCATACGGTGTCTTGGCGTTTATTGGTAGGGGGATTGAATTTAGGAGTCACAGTGTCATGTTGCAACTGTACACAACTCTGGTGCGGCCGCACTTGGAGTACTGTGTGCAGTTCTGGTCCCCACATTACAGGAAGGATGTGGAGGCTTTGGAGAGGGTGCAGAGGAGGTTTACCAGGATGTTGCCTGGTATGGAGGGGAGATCCTATGAGGAGAGACTGAGGGATTTGGGGTTGTTTTCGCTGGAAAGAAGGCGGCTAAGAGGGGATCTTATTGAAACATATCAGAAGATTAGAGGTTTAGATAGGGTGGACAGTGATAGCCTTTTTCCTCTGATGGAGAAAGCTAGCACGAGGGGGCATGGCTTTAAATTAAGGGGGGGTAGTTATAGGACGGATGTCAGGGGTAGATTCTTTACCCAGAGGGTGGTGAGGGATTGGAATGCCCTGCCTGCTGCGGTTGTAAATGCGCCTAGTTTGGGGGCGTTTAAGAGATCCGTGGATAGGTTTATGGATGAAAAGGGATTGGTTTAGGTTAGTGGGTCATTGTTTTTTAACTGGTCGGCGCAACAACGTGGGCCGAAGGGCCTGTTCTGCGCTGTAATCTTCTATGTTCTATGTTCTATGTACCCGACAAGTCCCCCCAGTCCCATTCTGATCCAGTGTATAAAGACCGGCCAACCCTCACCATTCCCTCGCCCAGCACGGGCCTGAGGAGCTTCTGCCCACACCAGCTAGCTAGCACTGCCACAGGCATGGTCCCATGACCTCTCACATTCAACACACGGCCTTCAATCTGGCTGATCCCTCCTTTCACTCCACTTGTTGCGGAATGCATCACCTTCTCTTGCAAGCAGTGACCCCATGGCCGCAAGCCCCAAGACCCTGCCTGTGACTGCCTCTTCCCCAAAGCCAAACTTAGATTTAATGCCTGGGGCAACTGGTTGATTTATCATAGAACCAAAGAACCCTACAGTGCAGAAAGAGGCCCTTCGGCCCATCGAGTCTGCACTGACCACAATCCCACCCAGGCCCTACCCTCATATCCCTACATATTTTACCCACTAATCCCTCTAACCTGCACATCCCGGGACATTAAGGGGCAATTTTAGCAAAGCCAATCAAGCTAATCGGCACATCTTTAGACTGTGGGAGGAGACCGGAGCACCCAGAGGAAACCCACACAGACACGAGGAGAATGTGCAAACTGCAAACTCCACACAGACAGTGACCCGAGCCGGGAATCAAACCCAGGTCCCTGGAGCTGTGAAGCAGCAGCCCCTGATACTCTGGTGCTGGGTGTTGATGGGCAGTTGGTAGGAGGCTTAGGGCTAGCAGGAAAGTGAGTGGGCACAGGTATCCTCAGAGGCCAAGAAGGATGCCAAGTGTATGATCTGGAGTGACCATCACGCCACCTTCTTCCTGGGTAGTTGCCATACTCCAAGCAGCTGGACAGCCATGGTATGACCTGGCATTTTCACATCAAATAGCACACCTCTCTATGTCCTCACCCACTTCCTGGACCGTGAGTGGACACTACAACCCCTCCGTGAGAGATCCTTGTGCCTTCTTGTCTGAGCTGTGCAGCTGTTGGTGTTGTGCAGATGTTAATTCTGGGCAGGCATGCGGCGCTTTCTGAAGAAGCTGAACTGATGCCACAGACTAAAAATTACTGAAGCTCAGAGCTGTGTGCCTTTGCTGGAAGCTGTGCAGCATCGACTGATGAAGCCAGTGTTTGAAATGAGAGAGCTGTCGTAAAGCTGCTGCGATTTCTCGGCAGGGTTAATATTATAAATGTGAGCCGGTGGGTAAAAGATGACGGCAGAGTGAGCAGCTGTGGGGCAGAGTGAGAGGGCATAGAAACAAAGGAGATAGAAATAGGAGGAGGCCATTTGGCCCTTCGAGCCTGCTCCACCATTCATTACAATCGTGGCAGATCATCCAACTCAACAGCCTAATCCTGCTTTATCCCATAACCTTTGATCCCATTCGCCCCAAGTGCTATACCCAGCCACCTCTTGAATATATTCAATGTTTTGCTATCAACTACTTCCTGTGGTAATGAATTCTACAGGCTCACCACTTCTTAGGTGAAGAAATGTCTCCTCATCTCCATCCTAAATGGTCCGAATCCTTAGATCGTGACCCCCTGGTTCTGGAATCCCCCCATCATCGGGAATATCCTCCCTGTATCTACCCTGCCTAGTCCTGTTAGAATTTTATAAGTCCCTGTGAGGTCCCCCCACCCCCCCCTCCTCATTTGTTTGAGCTCCAGCGAAAACAATCCTATCCTAGTCGATCTCCCCTCATAGAACCGTCATGTGGGTGTTGACTGAATGTACCCACAATTAAATCTTTGATGAGACATGGGCCCCCTGGCTGCAGCTTTTCATCTGTCAATGGTGCATCTGATTCTTGACCTTGGCAATGCCCCTCCCTCACCCGCTGTGGGGCTGTCAATGAAAGGAGATCAAAGAGGTGTGCCAACAGGCTGGGCTGAGTGAAACCTGAGAGAGGGAGAGAGCCCTAGTGAAAGTGACAGACCCTGTGAGGGACCAGGGGCAAGGCCACATTGTGAATGTTGTGGGCAACATACTGGATTGGGTGCGTTCCTGAAGAAGTTCAACCAACGCACCCCTACACTGAGGGGTAATTTAGCATTGGCAATCCACCTAATCTGCACATCACGGACTATGGGAGGAAACTGGAGCACCCAGAGGAAACCCACTTAGACATGGGGAGAATACGTAAGCTCTACATGGACAGTGACCCAAGCCAGGAATTGAACCCAGGTCTCTGGCACTGTGAGGCAGCAGTGCTAACCACTGTGCCACCGTGTCGCCCCATCGCGAGAGGGCAGAGAATCAGGTGTCCAGTCTTATAATCAGATGCAAATGAGGATTTTTGCATATTCATCAGGCGGGAACCTAATCAGGACCAGCGGAGCAGTCTGGGATAATCACAACCGGTTTGCTGGCTGGCAAGAATCCCGTTTTAACCCCAACGCCCTATTCGACGGGCCATTGGGATTCCTGCCAGAGACGAGTGGTGAATCCCGGCCTTTGTATCTGAGCTCCACTCTTCTCCGATCCTTTGAATTCCCTTTGTCGCCAAAACTGATTAATCTCCATCCTGAACATACTCAACAACGAAACATCCTCTATGCCTGTGGTGTAGAGAATGAATCACAATCCTTTGAACCTCACTTAATCTCCTCATTTCAGCCTTAGACGGTCAAGTTTCTTGATCCAGGGCTGTGACGCCAAGTTCTACATGCTTCAGGCAGGGAAAACTTTATCCCAGTCTTGCCCCTGTCAAGCCCTCAAGAGTTTTGTGTGTTCCAATGAGATCACCTCACATTCTTCTAAACTCCAGGTATAGAAGGCCAAGTTGTGAAACTGTTTGTTCCCTTTGGTTAGCTCATAAGCTCGTAAGATATAGGAGCAAAATTAGGCCATTCGGCCCATCAAGTCTGCTCCACCATTCAGTCATGGCTGATATGCTCCTCATCCCCATTTTCCTGCCTTCTCCCCATAACCCTTCAACCCATTACCGATTAAAAATCTGTCCAACTCCTCCTTAAATTTACTCACTCTCCCAGCATCCACCACACTTTGGGGATAGCAAGTTCCAGAAATAATAGTTTAAGAAATAATAGTAGGAGGGATTACTATTTAAAAGGCGAAAAGCTGCAGCATGCTACGGTGCAGAGGGACCTGGGGGTCCTTGTGCACGAATCGCAAAAACCCAGTCTGCAGGTGCAGCAGGTGATCAAGAAGGCGAATGGAATGCTGGCCTTTATAGCGAGGGGGATAGAATATAAAAGGAGGGAGGTCTTGCTGCAACTGTACAGGGTTCTGGTGAGGCCGCAACTGGAGTACTGTGTGCAGTTTTGGTCACCGCACTTGTGGAAGGATATTTTGGCCTTGGAGGGAGTACAAAGAAGGTTCACTAGGCTGATACCGGAGATGAGGGGGTTGGACTATGAAGAGAGATTGAATAGACTGGGTCTGTACTCATTGGAGTTTAGAAGGATGAGGGGGGATCTTATAGAGACGTATAAGACAATGAAGGGGATGGATAGGGTAGAGGTAGAGAGATTCTTCCGGCTTAGAAAGGATAGCAGGACTAGAGGGCACAGCCTCAAAACAAAGGTGGGGGGCAGTTTAGATCAGAGTTGAGGTGGAACTTCTTTGCTCAAAGGGTGGTGAATCTCTGGAATTCTCTGCCCATTGAAGTGATGGAGGCTGCCTCGCTGAATATATTTAAGTCACGGGTAGATAGGTTTCTGATAGACAAGGGAATTAAGGGTTATGGGGAGAAAGCGGGAAAGTGGAACTGATCCACTTCAGGTCAGCCATGATCTTATTGAATGGCGGGGACGGCTCAAAGGGCTAGATGGCCTACTCCTGCTCCTATTTCTTGTGTTCTTGTGCTCCACAAATTCACAACCCTTTGGGAGAAGTAGTTTCTTCTCAACTCTGTTTTAAATTTTCTACTCCTCCTCAAATGCTCCACCAGTGGAAGCATCCACTCCATGTCTACTTTATCCATACCTTTTATCATCTTGTACACCTCAATTTGACCTCCCCTCATTCTTCTAAATTCTAGAGAATATAGGCCCCATCTGTTCAATCTCTACAGCATTCCGCACTGGAATGTGCAATTACTGAAGGGGAGAAAGGCAAGAATAGCTCCACAATGCGAAGGTGGGATTTGGAGACATGAACAGCTTCACCTATCAGAGTGAGCTCCAGCGTGACACATTGGAGACCTGGAGAGCATCACTTTTCATTTACTTTCCATTTGTTGCAAATGAGCTGTGTAACTCGTAAATAACCCTCCCTTCCCCAAATCTCGAAGCTGGAGGTGATCTGCCAAGCTTGCAGCATCAGCAGGGAGCTTTGTTTACTGGCTGCACGCATTGGGAAATCACAGGCACACAGCCCACAATTTCCCGTCTTTCAAATGAGCTGGCAGTAGGCCCCTGATTTCCCAAAAGGTGAAACCAATGTGTGACCGAGTATTGCGAGATCGTCCCCACCCTGCCGACGCCTTTTCTCTTTGATGGAGCCCGGCAGAATGTGGTCCCGGGGACATTTAGGCTCTCTGTTGTCGGATGATGATTGCCATCTCACTCCAGAACCACGAGTGACAGCTTTCACACCTTTCTTATCTCTTCATAACAGTTCAGCAGACAGATGGTTCAATGGGAGACCTCACTGAGCAGAGAAAGAGCATGTACAATCCTGTTTATACCATGCAATCTGTTTGTTTCCTTTGCTGATGAGATTCTACATGCCTGTCACATTGCTTTCATAAATGTGAGATAATGCATTTTGGAAGGTCTAATACAGATGGGAAATATACAGCAAATGACAGAACCCTTCAGTGTATTGATAGGCAAAGGGATCTGAGTGAACAGGTACATAGGTCACTGAAAGTGGCAATGCAGGTGGAGAAGGTAGTCAAGAAGGCATATAGCATGCTTGCCTTCATCAGCCGGGGTATTGAGTTTAAGAATTGGTGAGTCATGCTGCAGCTTTATAGAATCTTAGTTAGGCCGCATTTGGAATATGGTGTTCAATTCTGGTCAGCGCACTACCAGAAGGATGTGGAGCCTTTGGAGAGGGTACAGAAAAGATTTACCAGGATGTTGCCTGGTGTGGAGGGCATTAGCTATGAGGAGAGTTTGGAGAAACTTGGTTTGTTCTCACTGGAGTGACAGAGGTTGAGGGGACACCTGATAGAAGCCTGCAAGATTATGAGGGGCATGGACAGAGTGGGTAGTCAGAAGCTTTCTCCCAGGGTGGAAGAGTCAATTACTAGGGGGCATATGTTTAAGGTGCGAGGGCCAAGGTTCAAAGGAGATGTACGAGGCAGATTTTTACACAGAGAGTAGTGGGGGCCTTGAACTTGTTGCCGGGGGACATAGTGGAAGCAGAAATGATAGTAACTTTTAAGGGGTGTCTTGACAAGTGCATGAATAGGATGGGAATAGAGGGATATGGTCCCCGGAAGGGTAGGGGTTTTCTTTAAGTTGGGTAGCATGGTTGGTGCAGGCTTGGAGAGCCGAAGGGCCTGTTCCTGTACTATAATTTTCTTTGTTCTTTTAAAATTTAGAAATGTTCAAAATATCCTTTCATGATTGGACTAAAGGCGGCAGAAAGTTGGATAAACGGAAGACCATTGACAAATAGTGGAAGAAATTTTTCACACAGCTGTAGAGAGAAGAACATAAGAACATAAGAAATAGGAGCAGGAGTAGGCCATCTAGCCCCTCAAGCCTGCCCCGCCATTCAATAAGATCATGGCTGATCTGTCGTGGCTCAGTTCCACATTCCCGCCCTCTCCCCATAACCCTTAATCCCCTCGCTTATCAAAAACCCATCAACCCGCGTCTTAAATATATTTAGCGAGGCAGCCTCCACCACTTCAACGGGCAGAGAATTCCAGAGATTCACCACCCTTTGAGTGAAGAAGTTCCTCCTCAACTCCGTTCTAAACCGCCCCCTCTTTATCTTGAGGCTGTGCCCCCTAGTCCTACTGTCCTTTCTGAGCGGGAAGAGTCTCTCCACCTCTATCCTATCCATCCCATTCATCATCTTATACGTCTCAATGAGATCTCCCCTCATTCTTCTAAACTCTAACGAATGCAAGCCTAGTTTATTCAGCCTCTCCTCATAGCTCAACCCCCTCAACTCCGGCATCAGCCTAGTAAACCTCCTCTGCACTCCCTCCAAGGCTAAAATATCCTTGCGTAAGTACGGCGCCCAAAACTGCACACAGTACTCCAGCTGCGGCCTCACCAGTGCCCTATACAGCCGCAGCAAGACCTCCCTACTTTTATATTCAATCCCCCTCGCGATGAAGGCCAGCATCCCATTCGCCTTCCTGACCACCTGCTGCACCTGCAAGCTGGGTTTTTGCGGCTCATTCCATGCTTTAGAATTACGTTAATAGATTAGGATTGTCATAATGTTTTGAAAATGTAGGGATGGTTAAAGGTTTGGACTTTTAAGATCCAATGGATATATGCCCGTGGGCGTTCAGACCACACTCCTGGTAAATGGATGCTGGCACAGTGGTTAGCACAGTTGCCTCACAGCACCAGAGACCCAGGTTCAGTACCCGGCTTGGCTCACTGCCTGTACGGAGTCTGCACATTCTCTTCGTGGGCTAGATTCAGGAAGAGTGGCTGCGATTCTCTCAAAAGCGCTGAATTGGCGAGAAAACTGTTCTAGATCCCGACTGTTTTGCCAGTTGAGCTTCTCACCAGAACCTCCCACACGCTGTGCACTGCAAAGGTCCGAATTGTGAATATCAGTAAAAATAGGCAGGGCCTATTTGTGCTGGAGTCGGACTGTTCTGGAACTCTGCACGTACGCAGCGGTTCCAATCTGCCAGACTCCCCATTTGTCGGCCAGCTCAATCGCTGGCCGGGCTGGGACCCCCGCAGTGCTGCCCCTCCAGCACCGTCTCCCCCAGTGGCCCGATCGCGGGCCCCCATTACAATTCCCGGGACAGCCCTCACCCCACCCCGCCCCAGAGTGGCCCGATGTACAGCTCACCTTCCCCCAGCAATGGCAATCCCCCCCTCACCGTGGCAGAACCCCCCCCCGGGATCGGACTGCCCCCCCCCCCCCCCAGGAGGCAGGCCCCTCTCCCAGCAGACCACAACCCCCCTCCAACTCCCACCCGCTCGCCCCCCCACCTCCCCCGGCTCCCCCAGCCCATCCTAATTACTGCCATCCCTCCACCCCAGACCGATCCTGCCTACAGAATGGCAGCGGAACCCCCCCCCCCCCCACAACCCCCACTGATCGCCCCCTTGGCCCCACCCACAATAGGCCCCACCCCCCTTGGTACTGTCTCATGCCTGATTGGCAGTGCCAAGGTGCCCCCTGGGCTTGGGCATTTCCCCCTTGGGCAGTGCTAGGGGGCACAGGCTGGCACTGCCAAAGTGCCCACAGCCAGGGGGCACCAACACCCGCTCCCCCCCCCCCCCCCCTTCATTCTGGCAGGGTCTTCCACTAGTTCCTTGAATGTGGGGAGCTCGTCTGAACTCCGCCAGAATGAAGTACTCCTGGCGGAATGGGAGATTCAATTGGGACCGGAAAGTTCCCGGTAATTACATTTAAATTACATTTAAAGCACATTCAAAACATTCAAATTAATGACCTGCCTTCCTGCTGGACCCTTCACTGGCTCTGGGAGATGCATTCCTGGCGCATGCGCAAATCCCAGAACAAGGCCAGCGACTCGCACCTCCCATCGCGACAGTCAGAAGTGATGTGGGTCGTGATGGGAGAATCGCTGTGATAGTGGAGTCGGACACTTCCAGAACTTTCACGCGGTTATTGGAATAATAGGGAGTGGAATAGCTTGATCATGGGTTTTGGACATAGCTCGGCACAACATCGAGGGCTGAAGTGCCTGTACTCTGCTGTACTGTTCTATGTTCTAACTAGGGGGTCATAGTTTGAGGATAAGGGGTAAACCTTTTAAGGCTGAGGTGAGGAGAAATGTCTTCACCCAGAGGGTGGTGAATGTGTGGAATTCACTCCCACAGAATGTAGTTGAGGCCAAAACGTTGTCTGATTTCAAGTAGAAATTAGATATAGCTCTTGGGGCTACAGGGATCAAGGGATATGGGAGTATGGGAGGGGTCAAGATCTTGAATTTGGTGATCAACCGTGACCAAAATGAATGGCGGAGCAGCATGGAGGGCCAAACTCCTGCTACTAGTTTCTATGTTTCTATGTATCTGCCAAGAGCTCCAGTTACCCCCCACAGTCCGAAAGACATGCTGGTTAGGTGCATTGGCAGTGCTAAATTCTCCCTCAGTGTACCCGAACAGGTGCCGGAGTGTGGCAACTCGGGGATTTTCATAGTAACTTCATTGCAGTGCTAATGTAAGCCTACTTGTGGCACTAATAAATAAACGTTAAACTTTAAAACTTGTATTTATTTAAAACTTCAATCCATCTCAAGGCACCGCACAGCCAATTAAAGTTTTAAAATTTGAAATGAATTAGTCATTTTGAAGTGTAGCCCCTATTGTTCTGTGAGCAGCTTTTTCTTTCATTGGTTCATGGAATGTGAAGCTTGGCTAGACCAGCATTTATTGCCCAATTCCAGCACCTATTGCCCATGGTGAGCTGCCAAATTGAACCATTACAGTCCAAATCTGTTCGGGAGGAACTTGCATGTTTTTGACACAGTCGCAGTGAAGGAACCATGAGTCCCAAGTAAGGATGATGTTGATTTCAAGCGTATCTTGTAGTTGGTTGATACCCTTGTGTCTGCTGCCTCTGTCCTTCCAGCTAGCAGAGTATAGAATTTGGAAGGTGCTGTCAAAGGAGCCTTGGTGAGTGGGATAGCTTGGGTTTTGGACATAAAACCAAAATTTATGTCCAAAGTTGGACATAACGACCAAGTTGGTTGTTATGTTGTCGATGGTACACATTGCTGCCACTGTGCGTTGGCTGTGAAGGAAAAGAATGCGTAAGGTGTTGGTTGGGCTGCCAGTCAAGTGGGCTGCTTTGTCTTGTATTGTGTCGGGCTTCTTGAGTGTTGTTGGAGCTGGACTTATCCAGGCAAATGGAGGATATTCCATCATACTCGTGGCTTCTAGACAGTGAATAGGATTTGCGAAGTCAGGAGGTGAGTTACCCACCACAGGATTCCTAGCCTCTGACCTGCTCTTGTAGCCACAGTTTTATATGGCTAATGCAGTTCAACTTCTGGCCAATGATGAACCCCAGAATGGTGGGAAATGCAGAGATGGTAATACCCGGTGAACATCAGGGGGAAATGGTTTGATTCTCTCTTGTTAGAGATGATGTGGAGATGACACGTTGGACTGGGACGGGCACAGTAAGGAGTCTCACAACACCAGGTTGAAGTCCAAAAGGTTTATTTGGAATCACAAGTTTTTGGAGCTTCTTCATCAGGTGAGACTCACCCGATGAAGGAGCAATGCTACGAAAGCTCGTGATTCCAAATAAGCCTTTGGACTTTAACCTGGTGTTGTGAGACTTCTTATTAGAGATGGTCATTGCTTGGCCTGGTATACACAAGAGACCAGATTTGGAGGAGTGCAGAGAGGAGGGTTGTAGGCAATATTCACTCTGATTTATTTCATTCTGTAGCCTATTCATTAAAATGTGTAGGCCTTTTATGTTTTTCGGGTATTTGCACATGCATGGTAATGTGAGGGAGTCAATACATGCCTGGCCTGTGGGAGAGACTCTAGATTACTACATGGCCACGTGACATAAAAGTTATAATATTGTGGGGCTGGGGGGAGGTTACAGAGATAGAGGAGGATGGGGTCACATAGGAGTTTGAAAACAAGGAATGAGAATTTTAAATTTTAAACGGGAGCCAGTTCAGTCAAGGAGTGCAAGGGTGATGGGCGTATGGGACTTGGTGCGAGTTAAGATTCAGGTAACATGACCTCATTGATTCCACCATTGAAACAGAGTCTGGTAGTCTCCTATTTGTATAATCATGAAAAAGTCACTCAAACTGAGAGTCCTGCACAATCCTGTTCCCGGAAGGAGGGTGTGGGGGGGAAACATAGAGTCGGAAAAGGGACATGGAAAATGAACCCCCAAGGCCATAGGCTTGCCATTCTCCTCAAACTCCAGTCAGAAGAACTTATTTAAAAACATATAATCAACAAACATGCCAAGTCACATTTAAAGCTCCTGCAACATGAGTATTGTCATACAAGTATTTGTGTTATGAAGACAAAATTAGCTGTATTACTGAGAGATAAAGTTGCCATTGTCCCAGGTGGGCAGGCTGCTCTCCCCCTCAAACAGCGCAGTGGTGACTTAACCTGACGATCACCACATCTGGGGGGCCGGTGGAGCAAGGTTGAGAAGGTGGAATCTTCATGAATAATCTCAGCTGGTACAGGAATTGAACCCGTGCTGTTGGCAACACTCCTGCATCACTAACCAGGTGTCCAGCCAACTGAGCTAAATTGAACCCCCGGTGAGAGATGCGTATGTGGTAGGTGAGAGAAACATCGAGCAGGAGTCGGGAGAGCGCTCACCACCATCCAGCCACTTTTGCCCAGATCCAGTATCTGATCTCACAGGAGGAAAATCTCCTTGAGTTACCAGGGGCCCGTTTATTCTGGCTTTGGCTATTCCAACACAGTTCCTGCCCATCTTGCATATTGCCTCTACTCAAAGTCTAATGGGTGGCACATTGGCACAATGGTTAGCACTGCTGCTGCACAGCGTCAGGGACCCAGGTTCAATTGCAGCCTTGGGTGACTCTGTGTGGAGTTTGCACATTCTCCCCATGTCTGCGTAGGCTTCCTCTGGTTGCTCTGGTTTCCTCCCACACTCCAAGTAGGATCCAAGAGTGCAGAAGGAGGCAATTCAGCCCATCAAACCTGCACTGACAACAATCCCATCCAGGCCCTATCTTGCAACCCCATGTATTTACCCCGTTAATCCCTCAGACATTATAGGCGTGATATTACTGCCTCGCTTGGGTGAGATCGTACAATCCCACCCAAGGCCAACAAAGATTTCCGTTCTGGCAATGGACAGACGCTTGCGTGCATTCAAACCCCACTCCTTGTAAATGGATTTTTCAGTGGCTTGGTGGCACAGTGATTAACACTGCTGCCTCACAGCACCAGGGAGCCGGGTGGTAGAGCTACAGCCTACTCGAGGTGGTAGAGTTATGGCCTAAGGGTCAATTTAGCGTGACCAATCAACCTAACCCGCACATCTTTGGCGTGTGGGAGGAAACCCGAGCACCTGGGGGAAAGTCACGCGAGCACAGAGAGAATATGCAAGCTCCACACAGACAGTCTGCCATGGCTGAAATTGAATGCCAGTCCCTGGCGCTGCGACGCAGCAGTGCTAACCACTGTGCCATCGTGTGTGGGTTAGGTTGATTGACAACGCTAAATGGCCCCTTCTTGTCAGGAAATTAGCAGGGTCACAGGGACTGGTGGGATTGTTGTCAGCACAGGCTGGATGGGTTGAATGGCCTCCTTCTGCACTGTGTAGCGATTCTATGATTCTACAAATTAATTTAGTGGATGTGAGTTTGTCATTGGGCCTGGATGGAGAAGCAGCAGCAGCAGCTCTGGATTCAGTGTCAGAAGGAGCTAAGAAGTGTTGCCAGAAAACTATCAGAGAAAATCAACACAGCATAATTACCAAAGGGGCAGATGAAGAATCCACCAAGCTGTCCTATTTCTGCCAATAGAGTCTGGAAAACAGAGGATCCATTATTCGGAAAGTTGGGGGATTTCCAGCTGAGCTGCTTATGTTGGCAGCTGCTGCAATTGTGTGCATGAGCATTAATAAAACTGCTAAGAGCGTTCCTCACCATACTCGTGCATTTATGAGATATGGCCAGTGCAGGTAAGGTGGTGATCGTCACCCAGCGCGAGCTGCCCTCTGAAGTGGTCCATGAGCTTCCGCCTCGAACCTCTACCATCCTGGGATTGATGCTATTCCAGCAATGGACAGAGTAACACAGGAGTGGGCGTAGGCCATTCGAGCCTGCTCTGCCTCTCAATGTGAGCATGGCTGATCTGCTTGTGCTGTCAACTCCCCTTTCCCACCTGCACCCTCCCCTCCCTCAGTAACCTTTGACTCCCTTGTCGATCAAAAGTCTGTCTTTGATAAATTCAGTGACCTAGCCTCCAGTGCTTTCAGGCCAAAAGAATTTCCTACACCAACAGTCCTTTGAGAGAAGGAAATTCTCCTCATCTCAGTCTTAAAAGGGAGTCCTCTTATTCAGAAATTGTGTCCCCTACTGTTCGCCTCTCTCCCCCACAACTGCAAACATCCTCCCAGTATTAACACTCCCAAGTTGTCTCAGGATCCTGTATATTCAGTGGTACATATGGAATTCCAGGATTTCGATTCAGCCCACAGTGAAGGAACAGCAGTATCTTGTACAAGGCAAGTGGTACAGTGGTTAGCACTGCTGCCTCACAGAGCCAGGGACCTGGGTTCAATTCCCAGCTTGGGTCACTGTCCGTGTGGAGTTTGCACATTCTCCCCGTGTCTGTGCGGGTTTCCTCCGAGTGCTCTGGTTTCCTCCCACACTCTAAAGCTGTGCAAACTAAGTGGATCGGCCAGGCTAAGTTGTCTCTTAGGGTCCCAAGATGCGCAGATTAGAAGGATTATCCAAGAGAAATGTGTGGGGATAGGGCCTGGGTAAGATACTCTGATTGTTAGAGAGTTGGTGTAGATTTGATATGCTGAATGGACTCTGCTGCAGGAATTCCCTGGCCCAGGGAAGAATTTGATGTTCCTGCAGCATCACTGTAATTGGCTTTCTTGGTGGTAAAGGCCACAGAGGAGGTGCTGTCAAAGTAACTTTTGTAATAATGAAGCGAACAGCTGCAGTGTAGCTGGTGGATCTAATGTTCAAGGGGATAGTGATTGAATCATGTGGCATGGATTTCAACCAAGCAAAATGTTCTCCCCGGATGGTGTTCAGTTTTTGAGTCTGTGGCAGCCGTAACCACCCAAGCAAGTGGTGAGCATACCATCGCAAACTTGATTTGAGTCTTTTTGATGGTGGTGATTTGGTTAAGAGGTGAGCCAGAATATCCAGCCGCCCCACTCCCCCCTTGTTGTTGTAGCCATATGTGGCTGGTCTGATTCAGCTTCCTAGAGTTGATGGGGGGGGCCCTCCTATTGCAGGTTAAGGAGAGAAAGTTGGGCTTGATTTTTGATTTGATTTGATTTATTATTATCACGTGTATTAACATACAGTGAAAGATATTGTTTCTTGCACACTATACAGACAAAGCAGACCATTCATAGAGAGGAAACGAGAGAGTGCAGAATGTAGTGTTACAGTCATAGCTGGGGTGTAGAGAAAGAGCAGCTTAATGCAAGGTAGGTCCATTCAAAAGTCTGACAGCAGCAGGGAAGAAGCTGTTCTTGAGTTGGTTGGTACGTGACCTCAGACTTTTGTATTTTTTTCCCAATGGAAGAAGATGGAAGAGAGAATGTCCAGGGTGCGTGGGGTTCTTAATCATGCTTATTTTTCCTTGTCCCAGATTGTATTGAGTGACATGGATCAGACTCGATGGGCCGAATGTCCTACTTCTACTCCTATATCTTTAAGATTATTTATTAATGCCACAAGCAGTATTACATTAACACTGCTATGAAGTCACTGTGAAGATCCCCTAGTCACCACTTAATATCTCCAACACCCATTCGGATACACTGGGGGAGAATTTAGTATGCCCAATGCACCTTTCAGACTATGGAAGGAAACTGCAGCATTCAGAGGAAACCCATGCAGACACGGGGAGAACTTGCAGTCTCCACACAGACCATGACCCAAGCTGGGAATCGAACCCAGGTCCCTGGCGCTGTGAGGCAGCTGTGGTAACCACTGTACCATCATGCCGCCCCTTACCTGATACTTCAATGACTTGAAACTTATCTATCACTTTCTAACTCAAGCCTGGATGCTACCTAGGTTATGCTGGAGGCTTGGCATGCAAACACATCTGCTGCCTCAGAAAAGCAGCCAGCATAATTAAGGATCCCACACATCCTGGACATTCCTCCACCTTCTTCCATCGGGAAAAAGGTACAGAAGTGTAAAGACACCTACCAACTGACTCAAGAACAGCTTCTTCCCTGCTGCCATCAGACTTTTGAATGGACCTACCTTGCATTAAGTTGATCTTTCTCTACACCCTCACTATGACTGTAGCACTACATTCTGCATTCTCTCTTTTCATTCTTTATGAACAGTATGCTTTGTCTGTATAGTGCACAACAAACAATACTTTTCACTGTATGCTAATACATCTGACAATAATAAATCAAATCAAATTAGTGGTAGAATTGTGACTATGGAATGATCAGCAAACAATCCCAGTTGTGTATGGTGAGAAGAACAATGATGAATGCAATGAAGACAATGGGTTAACAAAATTTCCCTGAAGAACAGCTCTGATTTGCTCACCTCCACTGGCAACTTCGGTGGCACAGTGGTTAGCACTGCTGCTTCACAGCTCCAGGAACCTGAGTTCGATTCCTGGCTTGGGTTACTGTCTGCGTGGAGTTTGCACATTCTCCTCATGCGCAAGGATATTTTGGCCCTGGAGGGAGTGCAGAGGAGGTTTACTAGGCTGATACCGGAGTTGAGGGGGTTGAGCTATGAGGAGAGGCTGAATAAACTAGGCTTGTACTCGTTAGAGTTTAGAAGAATGAGGGGAGATCTCATTGAGACGTATAAGATGATGAATGGGATGGATAGGATAGAGGTGGAGAGACTCTTCCCGCTCAGAAAGGACAGTAGGACTAGAGGGCACAGCCTCAAGATAAAGGGGGGGCGGTTTAGAACGGAGTTGAGGAGGAACTTCTTCACTCAAAGGGTGGTGAATCTCTGGAATTCTCTGCCCGTTGAAGTGGTGGAGGCTGCCTCGCTAAATATTTTTAAGACGCGGGTTGATGGGTTTTTGATAAGCAAGGGGATTAAGGGTTATGGGGAGAGGGCGGGAATGTGGAACTGAGCAGCGACAGATCAGCCATGATCTTATTGAATGGCGGGGCAGGCTCGAAGGGCCAGATGGCCTACTCCTGCTCCTATTTCTTATGTTCTTATGTTCTTATGTCTGTGTGGGTTTTCTCCACGTGCTCTGGTTTCCTCCCACAGTCCAAAGATGTGTAGGTTAGGTTGATTGGCCATGCTAAAATTGCCCCTTACTGTCCTGTGATGCTTAGGTAGAGGGATTAGTGGATAAAATATGTAAGGATATGGGGGTAGGGCCTGGGTGCGATTGTGGTCGGTGCAAACTCGATGGGCCAAATGGCCTCTTTCTGTACTGTAGGGTTTCTATGATTCTGTAACCCTGCAGGAATTGCCTGGATGTGGAGATGCCGGCATTGGACTGGGGTGAGCACATTAAGAAGTCTCACAACATCAGGTTAAAGTCCCATGGGTTTAGTTGGTAATGAACCTGAAGGAGCAGCGCTCCGAAAGCCTGAGCTATCAAATAAACCTGTTGGACTTTAATCTGGTGTTGTGAGACTTCTTACTGGAATTGCCTGGAGCCGTGAAGATTGACTACAGGCAGCTGTAACCATCTTCATTTGCGTCAGATATGACTGCAGTGTCAGGAGTGCTTTCCCTTTGACCCCTCCATTGATCTGGCTTCTGCTGGGGCTCCCTGTGTGCCATACTCAGTCAAAGGCTCGAATATCTGATTTTTGTTTTGGATTAAGTGGGATTGATGCCACCCCCTGTGGAAATCATCTATTTTCAGCGAAACGAGTCTGTGCAACCTCTTCGTTTCAGACAGTAGGTTTGCGAATGATGACTGTTATCCGGAGAGTGGGGGCGGTCTTTGATTGCGGGTCAGAATGATTACCTGATTTTAAATTTTAGTGATTGTATTGAACTCGCTCACAGGGAGTTCCGGTCAGCTGAGCGACCTGATAGCTCACCAGATGTGAAGATATGGAAATTAATGCATTGATTCTCACAGACTGAAAAAGGGTAAGCTTCTTGCTGACGGAATTGTATAAATCAGAAAGAAAAGGAGAAAAATGCTGGAAAAACTCAACAGGTCTGGCAGCGTCTGGACAAACCAAAATCACATGTATGTGTGTTTGGCCTGTTAATGGATTGAATATAAAAGTAGGGAGGTCTTGCTGCAGCTGTATAGGGCATTGGTGAGGCCGCAGCTGGAGTACTGTGTGCAGTTTTGGGCGCCGCACCTGCGCAAGGATATTTTGGCCTTGGAGGGAGTGCAGAGGAGGTTTACTAGGCTGATACCGGAGTTGAGGGGGTTGAGCTATGAGGAGAGGCTGAATAAACTAGGCTTGTACTCGTTAGAGTTTAGAAGAATGAGGGGAGATCTCATTGAGACGTATAAGATGATGAATGGGATGGATAGGATAGAGGTGGAGAGACTCTTCCCGCTCAAAAAAGACAGTAGGACTAGGGGGCACAGCCTCAAGATAAAGGGGAGGCGGTTTAGAACGGAGTTGAGGAGGAACTTCTTCACTCAAAGGGTGGTGAATCTCTGGAATTCTCTGCCCGTTGAAGTGGTGGAGGCTGCCTCGCTAAATACTTTTAAGAAGCGGGTTGATGGGTTCTTGATAAGAGAGGGGATTAAGGGTTATGGGGAGAGGGCAGGAAAGTGGAACTGAGCCACGACAGATCAGCCATGATCTTATTGAATGGCGGGGCAGGCTCGAAGGGCTAGATGGCCTACTCCTGCTCCTATTTCTTATGTTCTTATGTTTATGTTCTTTTGTGTTTATGAAGTCTATTCTCATTGCCTTTCCTGGGAGTTCCCCTTCAAAAGGAATTGAGTGGTCCAAGGAACAAGGGAAGCACTGCAGTTCCTGCAAACTCTGGCATTTGGCCGGAAGGGAAGACTCGTGTGCAAGTTCCCTTTTGAAGTGAGAAAGGAACTTTAATCAAACTATTCTGCCTTACCAGTAACCTATCTTTAAAAACTGAAAAGAAATGTACCACTATCCCACCTCCATTGATAAGTGTACATGAAATCCCTCTGTCCACTGGCACTCATTTTCATTTAAATTTCCACCCTGTAATAACCCCCCAGGACCTGCATGGGGAATCATTGATTGAACTCCCTGTAGGACTCAAATACGAGCTCCTTGGGGATTGGTAATTAACTCACCAGATAGAGCTCATGAACCAAGCCCTGTATAAAGCAGGCCCCTGATTGGGTTTTTTTCTTATTCATTCATGGATGTCATTGGTTGGCCAGATAATATTGTCTATTCCTAGTTGCCCGAAAGCAGTTGAGAGTCAACCACATTGCTGTGGATCTGGAGTCACGTGTAGGCCAGACCGGGTAAGGGCAGCAGATTTCCTTCCCTAAAGAGCATTAGTGAACCAGATGGGTTTCTCCCGACAAAAATGACAATTGCTTCTTGGTCATCAGTAGATTGTTAATTCCAGATATTTTTTATTGAATTCAAATTCAATAAAATTTGGCAGGTTTCAAACCCAGATTCCCAGAACATTAGTTGAATTTGTGCATTAACAATCTGGTGAAAATACCACTCGGCCATCGCCTGCCCCCGTTCTCCCAGTGTCCCAGCTGAGACCTGTTTGTGTTCACCGCAGGCTTGTGGTTTTCCTTTATCTTGTGCAATAAAGCACTGTTCCTTTACAGCTGACGACTCCTGGAATTATTATACAACTTCTTCTGGCCAAATCTGCGGAAGTACAATTAATCCATTACAATTTTTATTCATTCCGGCAAGAACAAGAGGAAATCTTGGATTTATAAAGCCCCTGTCCTAACCTCAGGACACTGGAAAGCACTTCATTGCTGATGGAGGACTTTTGAAAGGTTGTTGCAGTACAGGAAACACAGCAGGTAATGAGTGGGCAATAAACTCCCAGAAACAGCGACAAGCTGGTCATCTGATTTGTGTTGGTTGAGGGGCAAAAGTTGGTCAGCAGTCCGAGGGACGTCCCCTGTACTCCTTTGTAAAAGTGACCTGTGAATTATTACATCCGTCCCAAGTAAGACTGTTGGCCCTGTGCTCCGGCGGAGAAACGCACACACAGCAGGCTTGAGATGGTGTGTCAGGGTGTATTGTTGCACACCTATATGAGATCTGAGTGTGATTAACCACATCAATTGTGCATATTTATACTTGCAACTAAGTTTTAAAAGACCCAGAACATGCACACAGTGAAGAATGTTTTTTTAAAAGTTTATTTATTAAGGTCACAAGTCGGCTTACATTATCATTGCAATAGAGTTACTGTGAAAATCCTCAAGTCACCACATTCTGGCGTCTGTTTGGATACACTGAGGGAGAATTTAACATGGCCAATGCACCCAACCAGCGCGTCTTTCAGACTATGGGAGGAAACCGGAACACCTGAAGGAAACCCACATAGACACAGGGAGAATGTGCAGACTCTGCACAGACAATGACCTAAGCTAGGAATCAAATGCTGGGTCCCTGGGGCTGTGAGGTAGCAGTGCTAACCATTGTACCATGGCTGATAACCTGCTGATTTGTTTTGATTTATTATTGTCACATGTATTAGTATACAGTGAAAAGTATTGTTTCTTGTGCACTGTACAGATAAAGCATGCCATACATAGAGAAGGAAAGGATGCAGAATGTAGTGTTACAGTTATAGCTAGGATGTAGAGAAAGATCAACTTAATGTGAGGTCGGTCCATTCAAAAGCCTGAAGGCGCAGGGGAGAAACTGTTCTTGAGTCAGCTGGTAGTCACCTCAGACTCTTGCACCTTTTTCCCAACAAAACAAGGTGGAAGACAGTACATCCAGGGTGCATGAGGTCCTTGATCATGCTGGCTGCTTTGCTGAGGCAGCGTGAAGTGTAGAGAGAGTCATTGTACGGGAGGCTGGTTTGTGTGATGGACTGGGATTTGTTCATGACTCTTTGTAGTTTCTTGCAATCTTAGGTCAAGCAGGAGCCATACCAAGCTGTGATACAACTAAAAAGCATGCTTTCTATCATGCATCTGTAAAAGTTGGTGAGAGTTGTAGTGGACATGCCAAATTTCCTTAGCCTCCTGAGGACGTAAAGGTTAACTATATCATCAGCATGGAGGGATCAGGACAGTTTGTTGATGATCTGGACACCTCAAAACTTGAAGCTCTCGACAATTTCTGCTTCATCCCCATTGATGTAGACAGGGGTATGTCTTCCACTGCACTTCCTGAAGCTGATGACTCTCTCCTTTATTTTACTGACATTAAGGGAGAGATGATTGTCATTGCACAAGTTCACCAGATTCTCTATCTCTTTCCTGTACTCTGTCTCATTGTTTGAGATCTGACCCAGTGTGGTGGTGTCATCAGCAAACCTGAAAATTGTGTTGGAGGAGAAGGTGGCCACACTGTCATTGTTGTATAAGGTGTATAGAAGGGGCTGAGGACACACAGCATTGTGGGGCACCAGTGTTGAGGATGATCCTGGAGGAGATGTTGTTGCCTATCCTTAGTCATTGCAGTCTGTTGGTTAGGAAGTCCAGATCCAGTGGCAGAGGGGGGAACTGAGTCTCAGAGCTTGGAGAAGTTGGCAATGCTTCACGAAACCTATCCTATACTGTGTTGGTGTTTCACCGTCCAATCTCTTTTTAATTATAAACAACAGAGTAATTTTTCCCATGGGATTACTCACAATAAGTCAAGGGAAATGCATTTTTCGGTATACAAGATGGTATTGGAGTTGGGGATGTTGGAAACTCAGCCCACTGAGCCACCTACTGGCCAGAGGCAGTAATGACATTGTGACCATTGGAATAGCAACATTGAATGGGAAATGTTGGCAAAATAGTAAATGTTGACAGAGAAACATGACCAAAGGCCATGCTAACAAGAAATAAGGCTGACTGGCACAAAGTGAATGCCTTTAGTATTGTTTTTGATGTGTAGGTCTGTTGGCATAGACATAGAATAGAGTAGAATCCCTATACTGCAAAAGGAGGCCATTTGACCCATTGGGCTTGCACCGACAACAGTCCCATGCAGGCCCTACAACCCCCTATCCCCATAACCCCATGTATTTACCCTACTCATCACCCTGACACCAGGGGCAATTTAGCATGGCCTAACCCGCACAACTTTGGACTACAGGAAGAAGCTGGAACACCCAGAGGAAACCCACTCAAACACAGGGAGAATGTGCGGACTCCACACCGAGAGTGACCCATGGCCAGAATTGAGGCAACAGGGATGCTTGGGAGGCAGCAGAGTCGATTAGGATGAATGGCCTGTTTCTGTACTGTGGACTCTAATTCTATAATATGTGTAAAATGAGTGCCAAGGTACATTAGATGATGTTTACTCCAGATGTAAATCACTGAAGAGAAGGATCCTTTTAACTTTCATTTTATGAGGACAAATTACATAAAACGTCCTAGTTGTAGATGATAAGTGACAAGAGCCACTCAGCAAGCTTCGGTATAATCTCAGAATCTAGCAGGTCAAGCAGTGATTTGATCAAAGTTTTCAAGACAGTAAAGAGAATAAATAACTTGGAGAGAAACTATTCCTACTGGCTGAGACATCGAGAACAAGGAGGCGCAGCCAAAAGGATTAGAGCTAGACCTCTTTGAAGTGAAACTTGGAAACACTTCCAGACACAAAGAGCCATATTGGTTTGTAACTCTCTTCTGCATATGGTCATTGGTTCTAGACCAAATGTTAATTTTAACTTTGAGATTGAGATACTTTTGTTAGCCACAGTAAGTAATGGAATGGGATAGGAGCAGGTACATAAAGATAGGCCACAGGTCAGCTACTGAATGATGGAGCAGGCTTGATGCACCAAGCATTCCTTTTCTAGGTCACAATGAAACCTTTGACATTTACAAAAGTCTGAAGCTGTAACAGTCATCCAAGAATTAGAGACTGTATCAACTGTATGTCTTCGCACAATTCCTTCATTTAACCAATGATTGGTCAGCTGATGATGACAATTCAAAGTTTTATCTTTTGGCAGTTTTTTTGTCTCCCTTGAATATGTTGAACCAAGTCTCACAACACCAGCTTAAAGTCCAACAGGTTTAGGTGGAATCACGAGCTTTTGGAGCACTGCTCCTTCATCAGGTCAACCTGATTACCTGGTGACCTGATGAAGGAGCAGCACTCCGAAAGCTTGTGATTCCAAATAAACCTGTTGGATTTTAACCTGGTGCTGTGAGACTTCTTACTGTGCCCACTCAAGTCCAACGATGGCATCTCCACATCATGTTGAAACAAGGCTGAGGAGGGATCCCCGGGCATTACAGCTTTCT
Source organism: Carcharhinus amblyrhynchos (assembly GCF_965287045.1). NCBI lineage: Eukaryota > Metazoa > Chordata > Chondrichthyes > Carcharhiniformes > Carcharhinidae > Carcharhinus > Carcharhinus amblyrhynchos. Next base: position 132,050,243 of record NC_137327.1, read on the forward strand.
GGAATCTCATCCAAGTGGCCATTCTTCATGTGTTGAGTGCAGGCAGAACATAGGGACATGAATAGGCCCTTCAAAAACATCATGGCTGATCTGATTGTGGCCTGAATTCCATTTTTCTGCCTTCCCCCCATGCCCCCATAACTCTTGACTCCCTTTGTAGATCGAAAATAAGTCTCACTCAGCCTTAAATATATTCAGTGACCCAGGGTGGGATTCTCTGGCCATTCATGCCAGCGGGATTCCGCTGCACCCAATGGAGATTTGGCTGAGCGTCAAATGCTTTGTCCTCACTGGCAGCGATGGTGGGTCGTGAATGGCCGGAGAATTTTGGTCCCAATCTCCACTGCTATCTCGGGTAGAAAATTCTGAACATTAACAAACCCCTGAGGGAAGAAATTCCTCTTCACTGCTGTCTTAAATGGGAGATCCCTTATTTTGAAACCATGGCCCTTTGTTCTAGATTTTCCCATGAGGGGAAACGTCCTTATGGCACGTACCCTGTCAAATCCCTTCAGAATCTTATATATTTCAATAAGATCACCTCTCATTTTCCTAAGTTGCAATGAGGACAGGCCCAATCTGCACTATCTTCCCATAGAAGACAATCCCTTCACTCCAGGAATCATCAAACTAGCAAATCTTCCCAGAACTGCCTTCAATGCATGATAGTAAGTAGTGACAGGGTTTACAATTGACAAGGGAACGGGTCTGCTAATTCAGTTGAATTCTGTCCTTAGCCAATATCTAGCTGTACATTTACTATTTGACAGATTATTTTGACAGCAGGTAGGAATGGGAGCCATTACTGATTTTAACGTTCTTAAGCCCAGTGGTGCTGAAGACATTTTCACCGTCCAAACTGACACTCCGCTGGAATCAGCGAACACAACAGGTTCTGTGCATTAAGCCAGAAATCAATAGGTGAGCCACATGTCTCTTCAGCCGGTATTCTGTGTCACAGCGTAAGTAGTCCACAATTGACAACAGTCCTAGTTAGCAGTGTTTCCACACCCAGAAACCTATGCAAACCTGTCAATCTACACAATATCAGTGTTAGATTCACTATAGTCCAGCAAAGCTACCTGAAAGAGTTTATTTAAAGCAAAAAAAAGAAAGAAAAGACAGCAATTCTGCAATCCAATCTTATATTTGCCAGGATCCCATGAGATATCATTCCCTGAGAGAGCTGCTTGTTGATCTGCATATTGGACAGCAGAATCACCCCAAAAACTGCTTCTCTAGTTCATCATTAGATCTTCTTATTTGAGATGGAGATGCTGGTGTTGGACTGGGGTGGGCACAGTGAGAAGTCTCTCAACACCAGGTTAACGTCCTACAGGTTTATTTGGAATCACGAGCTTTCGGAGCACTGTTCATCACTCACCTGATGAAGCAGCTGCACTCTGAAGGCTTATGATTCCAAATAAACCAGTTGGACTTTAACCTGGTGCTGAGAGACTTCTTCTTATTTGAGTCACAGACCTGTGAAGCACTTTAAGATGTTTCATGAGACGAAAGGTAGTGTATGAATGCAAATTGTTGTAACATACTATACAGTGTAATAATTGTGTAATATATCTGGAAGTAATCTGTAAGGCATTACAGTCCTTTAATATGAACATACAAACATGGAGGAGTAGACCATTCAGCCCCTCAAGCCTGCTTTGCCATTTAATATCATGGCTGATCTGATAGTAACCTCAAACCTACCCCCGATAACCTAACTCCCTCTTGTTTACTAAAAATCTATCCACGTCTCCCTACCTTGCATTAAGTTGATCATTCTCCATACCCTAGCTATGACTGTAACGCTACCTTCTGCACTCTCTCCTTTCCTTCCCTATGAACGGTATGCTTTGTCTGTATAGTGTGCAAGAAACGATACTTTTCACTGTATACCAATACATGTGATAATAATAAATCAAATCAAATCAAAAAAAAATTCAAAGATTCTGCTTCCACCACCTCTTCAGGAAGAGGGTTCCAACTCAGAGTGCAAATATTAGATCCCTTCTCCATTTTAAACGGACAACCTTTTATTTTTAAATAGTGACCCCCTAGTTCTAGATTCTGCAACAAGAGGAGAAAATTGTCTCTACATCCACCCTGTCAATGCCCCTCAGGATCTGATATGTTTCAGTCAAGTCGCCTCTTACTCTCCTATATTCCAGCGGGTGCAAGCCTAGTCTATCTAACCATTCCTCCCAAGACCATTCCTGATCCCGAATACCATTAACTGAAATAAACCTAAGTGGCCGATGCTTCTTTAGCTTTTCTTTGTTTGGACTGGATGAGTTTCTTAGGGATGAAATAGATGAATCCTTCTCTTAACCCTTGTTAAGTAGGATGCAACAATTGACATAGGCTTTACAGGTAAATCACAGATTTACTAAATATTCAGTCATACATTGGCTAATGCCATATCTTGTTCTGCAAGGTTCGCATGTTTAATGGGGTTAATTCATATGATGCAAAGCAGGTTCTATAAAGAGCTGTCATGTTTTCCTCTGTTCTTAACCCTTGCTTGCTGTTTCCACTCTCTTGTACAAAATCTGACACTCACTTGTTTGATCCTATGCACTCTTTTTGGAGCTGGTCGAGTTGCATGTACCCAGGCCTAAACCAGTGCCTTTAGGGAAGGAAGGGTGAAAGTGTTTTTAATAAGTAATCTAGACACAGTGTTCTTTGTCGATGAGTACATCAGCGGTCGACAAAGCTGTGATCTAAGCACAGGATAACAGATGGCTGGCACTGTGTTACAAGACACGAATGCAAATAAGCAGCGTTGACAATGTCACAGGCAGTAAGCTGTACATGTTACCAAACACCACCATAACCCCTGACATTGAAGTACAGTCTTAAAATTAATAGTGGACACTTGAGCCAAGGAATGCCAACTCTTTTCGGATCTGGAATTGGTTGCAATCCGGTGGCTGTGGGACAGCGGTTGGATGGGGAGGTGAGGAAGAATTTGAGGAGGAACCCATTTTGGCTGGACTTACGCCAAATTTCTGGACATGTTATAAAATTCGAAAGTAGGGCTCAGATGGTTCTTGCCCCCCCCCCCCCAATCAGGATGCCACAGTGGGGGACAGGATCAGCAGCAGTGTGTACCTTCTACCAGATTTGACAAGGCTCCTTAGGCAGCACCTTCCAAACCCACGATCATTCCCATCAAGAAAGACAAGGTCAGCAGACACTTTGATACAACACCACCTGGAGGTTCCCTTCCAAGTCACTCACCATCCTGACTTGGAAATATATCAGCATTCCTTCACTGTCTCTAGGTTAAGATCCTTGAATTCCCTCCCTAACAGCACTGTGGGTGCACCTACACCACACGGTCTGCAATAAGGGATGGGTAATAAATGCTGGCTTAATCTGCGACACCTGTATCCCATAAATGAATAAAAAATATGCAGTCTGTCAAGAAATCTCATCTTTTTCAACCCAGTGGTGGCAAACAGATTTCCCTGCGCGATATATTTTTATTCATTCTGGGATGTGGGCATTGCTGGCAGAGCCAGCATTTATTGCCCATCCCTGAGGGAAGTTGAGATTCAGCCACATTGCTGTGCATCTAAAGTCACATGTAGGTCAGACCATGTAAAGACGATAGATTTCCTTCCCGAAGGGACATTAGTGAACCAGATGGGTTTTTACGACAATTGACAATGTGACGATCATTAGACTTTTAATTCCAGATTTTCACTGAATTCAAATTGGGCTGTCTGCTGTGGTGGGGTTCGAACGCAGGTCCCCAGACCATCACTCTGGGTCTCTGGGTTATTAGTCCAGGTGCAAGCATGAATTTCCTTCCAAGTCTCATCAATCAATGGAAAGCATCAGATTATCAACTTAGCCTCTCCGCTAAAGTAGCAGAATGCCATTCTGAAGTTTGATTGGGCAGATGCCAAGGCAGTGCCAATAACAGCATGGCGCTTACACCCTTTGATTCAAATAACCCCATTCCAGGATCTCAGATGGGAAGGGGGGTAACTGTGCAGACCAGTGAGTGGAACCCCTGTCCCACCATGCTTCTGGCAGTTTCCCAAACATCACTTTCACCCATGTTTTCAATGGGATAATGTCTGTAGTGTTTTCGAAGGAAAAAGATATTGGTTAAGATTCATTTCCTTTTGGGGAGAGGTACTGTAAGTGGCTTCCTACTGTTTTAAGTATCTTTACTTCTCTCTTAAGGTTTTATCCAGTTGATTTCTGGCTCATTGCATGACTGTGAACATGTTTAGCGCTGCTCTACTTTCTTTCTTTACTCCCTTTAAGTTTAAAGTTTTTGATTAGTCTCACAAGTAGGCTTACATTCATACTGCAATGAAGTTACGGTGAAAATCCCCTAGTTGCCACCTGTTTGGGCACACTGAGAGAGAATTTAGCATGGCCAATGCACCCAACCAGCACATCTTTTGGTCTGTGGGAAGGAAACCAGAGCACCCAGATGAAACCCATGCAGCCACAGGGAGAACGTGCAGACTCCACACAGTGACCCAAGCGGGAATCGAACCTGGGTCCCTGGTGCTGTGAGGCAGCAGTGCTAACCACTGTGCCGCCCACGTGCTTCTACTTCCACATCTACTGCTGTGCAAAATGCTGTCATCCTGTCTCACTTTTCCTTTTGTCTCTGCCTTGTGTATACTGTCTTGCTGCCCATCATTAGTAGAGCTTGCTTTAGCTATGTTTCTGGTCTGTCTCAGTTGGCCTTAGGCACGCTCTCTCTCTCTCCATTCCTCTTTCTCTTGCTCTCTACTTTCCGCCCCCTCACACATATTTTCATATTCCCTTTGCCTCACCATTCCAGTTGCCTGATTTTTTTTCGCTGTTAATAAGGAGCTAAAGGTTTTCAGGTGTATTCAGGCTGAGTTACCTTCCAGCCTGACACAATCAATTTGTCCTTGAAAATGACAGGCTGTGATTTACTGTAGAATGAGGCACAAATTAAGTATCTGAGAAAGCAATTGGTTCAAGTTGGTTGAGAAATTGCAAAGCAATAGAACAGGTGTTCCTAAAAAATTTCAGGATCATTGTGAAGCAATCTACAAATTGGTGAAAGGCATTTGATGCAAATGAAAAAAGACATTTAAAATATAGACACTTTTTCATCCCAATTATGTGCTTCTATTCCCCCTCTTTGTTACAGTGAGGTTGGGGGTGGGGGGTGGGGGGGGCACAATTCCATGGGTGCCTACATTTGCTGGATAATGATCCATGTTGTATCTTTTCTTTAGTCCCCAACTCCAGCCCTGGTATACTGAGTTGATTTGTACTGTCCCATGTTGAGGAATATTTTATTCCCTAACTCGTTTTGTTTCCTCTAGTTCGGGGTACTCCCACCTTCCCACTCAGGAAACGATAAAGAGGCAAGAAATCCGTAAAAGGAATGACTTGCATTTATATAACTACTGTCACAACCTCATCCCAAAATGTTTTACAGTGCTTTTGATATCTGTTGCAATGTAGGAAACGCAGCAGCCAATTTACACGCAAAAAATTTCCCACAAATAGATTTCATTGAATGTGAAAAGAACCAAGAGGAGTCTATTCGGCCCATTGAGCCTGCGCCAGCAACAAAGGCCCCAACCCCATTAACCCCACACATTTACTCAATCTAATTTCCCTGACACTCAGGAGCAATTTAACACGGCCAATCCACCGAACCCGCACATCTTTGGATTGTGGGAGGAAACCGGAGCATCCAGAGGAAACCCACGCAGACACGGGGAGAACGTGCAGACGCCACAGACAGTGACCCGGGATTGAACACAGGTCCTTGGCACTGTGAGGCAGCAGTACTAATCCATGTGCCACCCCAACATGATTACAAACAGACAGTCTGTATTTTGAGATGTTGAGTAAAAGATTGACCAGGACACAGAGGATAACCTCCCTGCTCTTCGTCGAAAATATGCAAAGGGAACTTTCATGTTCACTTGAGACAGGACCTTAGTCTCTTCAAAAACAAATGGTAGCCTATTAGTGCAGCACTCCCTCTGTATTTCACTGAAGTATTATCCTAGATTTTCACACTCAAGTCCTGGAGCAGGACTTAAACCAACAACCTTCTTACTCAGAGTCGGGCCTATGACAAAAATCCAGAACTTTACCAGGCCCCCTCCTCTGTTTCTATAGCAACTTGCTCCTCCAGTAGAAGTGCTTGGCACACTTAATGTGGTAGCCGGGGAGGGGTTGCAGAATTGATTGGTAGATAATGATCAGGAAGTGAAGGAATTTAGTGATGGAGTGGAGAGGTGATAGGCTAAAAATGCAATCAAAGTGACAGAGCCTTAAGACGCCGGTATTAGTGTCACTCAGGAGTCAATCCATTCTCTCCATCACTGACGCTCAGTAGCAGCAGTGTGTACTAGTGACAAGATGCATTACAGAAATTCATCAAAGTTCCTGAGACAGCACATTCCAAACCCACAACCACTTCCATCTAGGACAACGACAGCAGGTATGTGAGGACACCATCATCTGCTGGTTCCCCTCCAAGCCATTCACCTGACTTGGAAAAATATCGCCGTTTCTTCACTATCATTGGGTCAAAATCCTGAAATTCCTTCCCTGAGAGCACGGTGGGTGCTCCTACACCACGTGGACCAAAGAGATCCGAGCAGGTGACTCCCCACTGCTTCTCACCGTTCCTTCACAGGCACTGGGTCAAAATCCCAGAACGCCCTCCCTAACGCCATTGTGGGTCAGCCCCCACTATGTGGACTGCAGCGTTTCAAAATGGCAGCTCACTACCTCCTGCCCAAGGGAAACTCAGGACGGGCAATAAATGCTGGCCAAGCCAGCGACGCGCATGTCCCACATATGAATAAAAAAAAGACTGATAGTCTCGAGCTCTGAGGGAAGAAGTGGTGATGGTGGGGCTGATGCCATCCTCTTGTTTGGATGTTACTCCAACACTCCATTCACCTCTTCAGGTGCATCCTGGCCAACATTCCTCTCTTGTCTGACACTGGAAACTACAGGTCTCTAATTGTACTCAACGTCAGATTTATCTACACAAGGTGACATGCGCAGCACCCTAAATTATTTCTAACAGTTGTGATAAAGTGCTACTTAAGCTCAAGTCTATTTTTGTCTTCTTGAGGTTGTTGAGGCAGTGGGGCTTTACGGATTAAGTGAGTACCATTTGACTCCTCTGCACTAGATCTACCCTTGAAGCACTGCAGCAATAAAGCAGCTAATATTACATTTGTAAACAACAGGCCTCTCTGCATTTCCACTAATCATTACTGCCAATCCAAACCACACACAACTCACTCTAGTTAGTGCTGAACATAATGTTTATGCTGGTAATTATGAAAGCTGTCAGTTTTCAGGCTTGCAATATTTGGGTATGCATTACATACTTACGCACGCTTTCCAAGAATGCTCCAACTGTGAGCTAATCATTAACATTTCCTTTCCAGTTCTTTTTATCCGTGAGTTTGTCGGCAAAGATCGAGTGCAGCTGGAGGGGGAGGGGGAGCGGGGTGCGGGAGGGAAGATGGAAAAGGTTCCTCTTAAGTTTCAAATCCACCTGGAGCTGCCGGCCTGTAATTTACATCCAACTCCAATTAGTGGTTCTATCTGCCTGAAATTGACAGTGCTTTGGGTCTGAAGTAGACAAGGAGAAGGCATACGAGGGAAAGCGATTCACTTTCTATGGTTATACTGCACTGCCAGTCTAAATAGTTCATAGCTGCCAGGTCTGGGTGCTGCAACTCTGCATTGCAGGAGAAGCAGTGGCGTAGTGGTGTTGTCGCTGGTCTAGTAATCTCAGGACCCGGGGTAATGGTCTGGGGACCAGGGTTTCGAATCCCACCACGGCAGATGGTGAAATTTTAATTCAGTAAAAATGGATAATCTATCGACAGCCTTTAAATTTATGAAGGCGTTTGATAGAGTGAATGAAGGAGAGCTCTTTGCACTTATGTGTTGGGGGCCCAAAATCTCAGGCCATAAATATAAGATAGGCATAAATCTGGTCGAAGTTCAGAAGGAATTTCTTTACGCAGGGTGTGGTTAGACTGTGGAGTAGTTGAGGTGACGGAGTGTTGAGGCATTCAAGCTGAAATTAGATAAGAACATGGGGGTACAAAGGATTAAAAGAACATGGTGATATGGTTAGATAAAGTCTACTCCTGTACCTATTTTCTATGTTTCTAAATGGGTGGGAGGAGGTTTATCAAGACACAGGAGCTTAACAAAGAGGAGCAGGAATAGGCCATGTTCCCTGCTCTACTGTATAAGGATACCACCCTATGGTTCTTACGCCACTTTCTTTCCTGCTATCTTAAATGCCACTTTCCTATATCATGTAATCTGGGCAGCATGGTAGCACAGTGGTTAGCATTGCTGCCTCACAGCTCTCAGGATCAGGGTTCAACTCCAACCTCGGGTCACTGTGTGGAGTTTGCATGTTCTCCCTTTGTCTGCGTGGGTTTACTCCAGGTGCTCCAGTTTCCTCCCATAGTCCAAAGGTGTGCAGTTAAGGTGGATTGACCATGCTAAATTGCCCCTCGGTATCCTAAAATGTGTAGATCAGATGGGATTAAGCCATGGGAAATGAGTAGGATCACAGGGATAGGGTAGGGGGAGGGCCTGAGTAAGGTACTCTGTCAGAGAGTCAGTGCAGACTCGATGGGCCAAATGGCCTCTTCTGCAATGTCGGGATTTTATGACTTCTATAACCCCCAACTCACCAAAAGAATTTACCCACTTCAGACCAAGCTCAGACATACTGCACCAATTCCAAAACTCCAGTCAATTGAGTCACCTCAAATCCCATACAAACAGTTCACCAACATTTTTCTAACATAGAGTTTACCACAGTGAAATAAAACTGTTTGGCCCAAATGGTCCATGCTGATGGGAATGCGCTGCATGAGCCTCCTTCCACCCCTCTCCATCTCACCTGATCAGCACGTCCTTCAATTCCTTTCACAGTCAAGTACTTAACTCAGGGCGAAACGGTGGCACAGTGGTTAGCACGGCTGCCTCACAGTGCCAGGGAGCTGGGTTCAGTTCCCAGCTTGGGTCACTGTCTGTGTGGAGTTTGTACATTCTCCCCGTGTCTGCGTGGGTTTCCTCCGGGTGCTCTGGTTTCCTCCCACAGTTTGAAAGACGTGCTGGTTAAGTGGATTGATGCTAACAGACGCCGGATTGTAGTGACTAGGGGAATTTCACAGTAATTTAATTGCAGCATTAATGTAAACCTACTTTTGACTGAGAAAATAAACTTCAACTTTAACTGACACCATCTTGAATGCATGAATGTTATTTGTCACATCAACCCTCTATAGCTTAGGGGTTTTCAACAAAAGAAGATGGCATGGACAAGTTGGGCAAAGGGCCTGTTTCCATGCTGTAAACCTCTATGACTCTAACCCCGTGTGTGATAGCAAGTTCAGTATCCTCACCATTCCCCGGGTAAAGAAACTTTCTTCAGTTTCCCGATTGTAATCAGCCATGACCAATGGCAGGGACAAACTGCAGGTTTAGCCTTCTGATCCCATCCCCACTCTCAGGGGAATAGTTCTGCGTTCACAAATATAGAGTCACCGTGAGCGTGAAATCTATGCCAGAATGTAAATATGCAGGTTCCACAGAAGCGCTTAAAACAATCAAAATAAAAGGTAATTTTCAGCTGATCCACAGATTAAATGTCGAGGCATCTCAAAAGCAGATCGCGCCGTACTATTTCAATATGGTCAATTGCAGTTGAACAAGTAATCTCTTTCTGAGGCAATTATCTCCTTCTCCAGAATTCATAGTAAAATATTTATAATATGATTCTCTTCTGCATAATCTCTGTGCATTTACGAGTATGCTGAAATATTCTTGAAGTGCTTCAGACGGTTATTACTCGTAGCTGACAGTCGTTTTCTGTTTATTCAAATAACAAGTCAGAAAAGTGGCAAGTGTGTGCGATGTAAATCAGGTGATCTGGTCAAAGATGTATCCATTCAATAAAAGGATACAGTTATTTGGTTGGTTGGCAATACTCGTGCCAGTTGGGTCTTACAGGGTACTGGGACGGTATTCACCTTGTGGTCTTGTTTTTATTATCCTCTAATGTCTTTTTTTCCTCTTTGTACGTTGACTTTTATCTTTAACGAAAGCAGAAAATGCTGGAAAATCCCAGCAGGTCTGACAGCATCTGTGGGGCCAGAATAGAGACAATGTTTTGAGTCTGGATAATCCTTCACCAGAACTCCGACAAAAGGTCATCTAGACTCAAAACTTTGGCTCTACTCTCTCCCCACAGATGCTATCAGACCTGCTGAGATTTTCCAGCTTTTTCCTGTTTTTGTTTCGGATTCCAGCATCTGCATTATTTTGCTTTTAACTTTTACCTTTCCCCATCCACATTGGAAGTCCCCATTGCCCAATGTGCCTTCAGGCTGTTTCCAATGGTCACTAGTGCTCCTCCAGCCAGCCCATTCTCGCCCATCTGGGTCATGTTCCATGTTTCGTTTTGCATCACTCTACCCAGTTGTCCCAACCATGTATTCTCCTGTAAGTTCATTGTGCTCAGTGACGCTCAGATGTAGAACTGAATGGAACAGAAATCAAAAGTGTATTCACCCTTACACAGTAATCTGAGGTATTGGTGCTGTAATCCTCACTGACAACAAGTCACCCATTTCCTCCCCTTCATGTGCCAGATTGGTTGCAGCCATAAGCATGGGTTGGAAATCAATGCCCTAAGCTTTTAAAGTTAAAAGTTTATCTATTAATGCCACAAGTACATTAACATGGCAATGAAGTTATTTTGAAAGTCCCCTAGTCAACACACTCTGGCACTTGTTTGTGTACAGTGAGGGAGAATTTAGCCTGGCCAATGCACTTTTTTAAAATTAATTCGTGGGACAGGGGTGTCGCTGGCTAGTCCAGCATTTATTGCCCATCCCTAGTTGCTCTTGGAGGACAGTTGAGAGTCAACCACGTTGTTTTGGCTCTGGAGTCACGTGTAGGCCAGACTGGTTAAGAACAGCAGACTTCCTTCCCTAAAGGACATTAGTGAACCAGATGGGTTTTTCCAACAACCGGCAATAGTTTGATGGTCATCAGTAGATTCTTAATTCCAGATATTTTTTATTGAATTCAGTTACCATCACCTGCCGAGGCAGGATCTGAACCCGAGTCCCCAGAACATTAGCTGAGTTTCTGGATTAATAGTCTAGTGATAATACTACAAGGCCATCGCTTCCCACCTAACTAGCACATCCTTCAGACTGTGGGAGCAAACCGGAACGCCCGGAGGAAACCCACACAGATACGAGGAGAATGTACAGACACTGACCCAAGCTGGGAATCAAACTCAGATCTCTGGCACGCTGAGGCAGTAGTGCTAATTACTGTGTCATTGTGCTCCAATCCCCCCGCCGAGTAAAACGAGTTTGCGGAAATATTGCTGGTCCCTATTCATTACTATTGCAAGGCAAAATAGTGTTCACTAGTCTATGCAACACTCATTCAGAGACTGCACAAAGTAACAAAGTAAGTTTTACCAGGATGTTGCCTGGTATGGTGGGAAGGCCTTATGAGGAAAGGCAGAGAATTGAGGCTGTTTTCGTTAGAGAGAAGAAGCTTAAGAGGCGACTTAATGGAGGCATATAAGATGATCAGAGGATTAGATAGGGTGGACAGTGTGAGCCTTTTTCCTCGGATGGAGATGGCTAGCACGAGGGAACAAAGTTTTAAATTGTGGGGTGATAGATATAGGACAGATGTCAGAGAAAAGTTCTTTACTCAGAGAGTAGTAAGGGCATGGAATGGTCTGCCTGCAACAGTAGTGGATTTGCCAACATTGAGGGCATTTAAGTGATTATTGGATAAACATATGGATGATATTGGAATAGTGTAGGTTAGATGGGCATTAGATTGGTTTCACAGGTCGGCGCAACATGGAGGGCCAAAGGGCCTGTACTGCGCTTTCTTTAATGTTCTAGATTCTATGTTCTAACCATGGTATGGGGAAAAGAAGTAACAGGCTGGTACAGTTGGACATCAGGGCTGGGATTAAATAATGTAGTTGCACATTGTATTTCTTCACACCTAACCTGCATTTTATCTCACTTGGGAATGCTGGAAACTAGTGCTGTGTAAAATGAAAAAAGAAGCGAAATCCTGTATTGAAAAAAACCCTATTGGAAGGCAAATACTTTATTCCAATACTTTCACACTTGACTGACTTTGGGTAGGTGTATTCCCATACAACACGTCCTCTGGCTGGTGCCGAGGTCTTACAGCATTCAGATTAATTAAACATCACAATGCACTGTTTCATTTTGAGATCTGTCCCTGATGAGTTATAAAGCACTGTATCGCACTTTCTGTTTCTTTATCATCTTTTTTATTAAAACGATAAATTTAGGTCACGTCAGCCACAGCAGACTGGCCTAATTGGCATCAATCATCACACCATTGTACTTCCCTCTATTTACAAGCTCGGCAGACTGTCTTGCAAGGTGATGCTCTTTCACATGAGTCTGGTTGACAAATAAAAATCTTTATGTTTGCCAAACAATTACATTCATCCCTTAATTTAGCAAGACAAGTTGAATTCTTGAAAGATGGCTGCTCTCTCATTTCTAAGTGGCTGGTGAATGGTTAGTTGTGTTTGCAACGGATGATCCTAACTTTGTGGCTTGTGTTCTGTCTGACATGTCTTTTGTTTCCCCTAGTTCCTCTTTTGATTAATTCTGGGCTCAGTGGTGCCAGGGGATTTCCTATTGTTGTCTATCTTATACTTACAAATCTTGACATGACTCTTGGCATAATATGCAGTTATAAGAATAAGCAGTTGAATTATATCTGAGGCCATTCCCTTCCTTATCTAAGATCTACAGACATACACCTGTCAACATCTGGAGTCTTTTTTTATTCATTTGTGGATATGGGCATCAGTGGCCAGCATTTATTGGCCATCCCTAGTTGTCCGAGGTCAGTTGAGTTAACTACATCGCTATGGCTCTGGAGTCACATGTAGGCCAGATCAGGTAAGGACAGCAGATTTCTTTCCCTAAAGGACATTAATGAACCAGATGGGCTTTTCCGACAATTGACAATAGTTTCTTGGTTATCAGTAGATTCTTAATTCCAGATATTTTTTATTGAATTCAAACTCCCCCATCTGCCACAATAGGATTCGAACCTGAGTCCTCAGAACATTAGCTGAGTGTCTGGATTAATATTCTAGTGATAATACCACTCTGCCAGCACCTCCCCTCAGATGTTAATACCTGCAGAGTGAAATAGTTCAGCTCCATCACTCTCTAATGCTAAGCAGTTCAAAGGTATCCCACAGTGACTTGTTAGACAACTGTTGAAACCCGCCCTAGCTTGGGCAATCCGATTACACCAGTGGCTGACCCTGTGAACTTCAGCTAAAATTCTCCCTGACACATTGACAACACCTATGAAGACCAAAACTACCATCCTAGGCTTGCTTGCTCCAACACATTGATCAACTTCCCATTTTCTACCCTTCGTGATGCTATGGTCACCTGAAACTCCACCGTTACGTCCAAACTTTCACCAAACCTCGTCCGTGATTCCTCTGCCCCCTGAACTTCATTGCCTTCTGATGAGCAAAGTCTTTTAAATTTCCATCGTTATTTTTGAACCCCTCTATTGCCTCGCCCCTCCCTATTTCCATAATCTCCTCCAGCCCTGCAACCCTCCCAAGATAACTGCACCCCTTTAACTCTGACATTTTGAGTATCTGCAATTTTAATTATTCCAATGCTGGTAGTTATGTTTTCAGCTGCCTGGCTGATATGTTCTAAAATTCAGTCCCTATCTGTTATATGTTTAAGAAATCACACGATTACTTATTTTGAATCTACGTATACAAAATAATGTTTTTTTTCTTTTTGTGTAAAACCCACAACCCCTAACCAAGTTAGGACATTGAATTAATGCACACTGAGTACGTTTTCTGCTTTGAGCTGCTCTTTAAAATCTACCTCTCCAAACTTTTGATCATCTGACCTAATACCTTTTTCTATGTCTTAGTGTCAAATTTTGCTTTATGAGGTGCCTTGGGACATTTTATTATATTAGAAGAGCTACATGAATACAAATTGTTGCTATTTTCCTCAGATGACATGTCTCTCTGTTCATCCGTGCCCTTCATCATCTTTTTATTGAGTGTACTGGATAAACAAAATCATGAAATTCCATCCCCAACAGCACTGTAAATATAACGGCACCAAATGGGCTGAGGTGATTCAACTCCACAAGAACAATTGGTTAATAAATGCTAGCCTCGCCACTGACATTCACATTTCTTGAATGAATAAAAGACAATTTTGGTTCTTCATTTCTCCTCTTAAAATATATACTAACGCAGATTAAGTTCAGTATGAACAAAGAAAAGAGTAGGCCTTTCAGCCCTCCAAGCTCATGCCAATCGTGGTGCCCCCACTAACCTACAAGAAAAACCTTCTGCCCTTCCTCTGTCCATACCTCTCTACTCGCCCTCTTCATGTACCCATCCAGATGCCTACTAAATGTTGCTAATGAGCCTGCTTCCACTGCGTGAAAAACTTCCCCCGCAAACTCTTCCCCCTGAACCTGTGTCACGATGTAATTGACATTTCCACCCTGGGAAAAAGCCTCAGACTGTCTGCCCTGCCTGTATAATTTTGTAGACATGCTCTGCATTTCTAACAAAGGCACTGGCTGGCTATTTTGTTTTAGTGGATGATAGGTTCATATCTGTCTTCGAGAAGGGTGGATGGAAGAGATAGTAGGAGGATCTTGATAAAGTACAATTCATTGAGTCAGTTAGACTTTCTGATCACACTCTCATCGTGGAGGTGGCCATGTTCGAACTTTAATAAATGATAGGTTTCCATTGGCCAGCTTACCCCTTTAATTATAAATTTTATAAACTGTCTTGCATAGAGAACCATTAGAGAGAACATGAGGAAGAACTGGTACCTGGACCTGCATCTGAAGTGCTGAAACCTGCAAGACCACCGGTGGAAAATGGGATTAAAATGAGTGGCTGTTTTGTTTTTTGCTTTGTTGGCCATCACAGACACGATGGGCTGAATGGCCTCTTTCTGCACTGTAGCTTTTCTACAATGCTAAACCTGCATGGGGTAATAGAAACCAGAAGCAGGAGTAGGCCATTTGGCCCTTCGAGCCTGCTCTGCTATTCATTTTGATCATGGCTGACCATCGAATTCAATATCTTGATCCTATTTTCCCCCACATACCCCTTGATGCCTTTAGCCCCAAGAGCTATATCTAATTTCTTCCTGAAATCAGACAGCGTTTTGGCCTCAACTACATTCAGTGGTAGTGAATTCCACACATTCACCACCCTCTGGGTGGAGAAACATCTCCTCAACTCAATTCTAAAAGGTTTACCCTTTATCCTGAAACTATAATCTCTAGTTCTAGACTCTCCCATCATAAGAACATAAGAAGTAGGAGCAGGAGTAGGCCATCTAGCCCTTCGAGCCTGCCCTGCCATTCAATAAGATCATGGCTGATCTGAAGTGGATCAGTTCCACTTTCCCGCTTTCTCCCCATAACCCTTAATTCCCCTGTCTATCAGAAACCTATCTACCTGTGACTTAAATATATTCAGCGAGGCAGCCTCCACCACTTCAATGCGCAGAGAATTCCAGAGACTCACCACCCTTTGGGAACCTTCTTTCTGAATCTACCCTGTCTAACCTTGTTGGAATTTTGTAAGTTTCTATGAGATCCCCTCTCACTCTTCTAAACTCCAGTGAATATAATCCTAACCGATTTAATCTCTCCTCATGTGACAGACCTGCCATCCCAGGAACCAGCCTGGTAAACCATCCTCAGATAAAATGTGTGCCAACATTGTGGTTGTCACCATGATAATTATGTTAAATTTACCTCAAAATTGTCTGAATCAATGTAGTTTCCGTTTATCCCTTTAATGTCTCTTGATTTGTTTCATCATGTTTTCCATTTCAATTATAAATACCATCCACTTCCTCAATTTTGAGACAGGGTCTTGTTGCCGTGGAGATAAGTGGCAGAATTGTGTTGTTAATTAACATGAAGTGTTTCATTAAAGCCTGGGCCTGGGTTGATCTCCCATCTGTTGATTTGCTCAGCGACCGAGGGCTCAGTGTGTTTAATTATACGGCACTCTGCTCCAATTTGTGTTTTGGTTACATTCATTCATGGGAGTTGAGCAGGCTTGTTTATTCTCCCACATCAATTGGGAGTAAGGTGCATGACTCACACCTTTGTGATTACATTCATTTGTGACAGGAGAGGGCAGGGTTGATGCACACAAGTCTGGTAATTTTAAGCAGCGGCAAGATCCCCAGGAAGGGTATTCGGAAGAAGCCATCCCTTTGCTGTCAGTAAATATACATTCAAGATTCAAGAGCAAACTGTGAGATGGACTGGTAGCAAAACAAAGCAAATAGCTGCAGGGAGGGACGATGTTGGCCTGTTCGTCAGCACCATGGGTTGCACTCATAAGAACATAAGAACATAAGAAATAGGAGCAGGAGTAGGCTATCTAGCCCTTCGAGCCTGCCCCGCCATTCAATAAGATCATGGCTGATCTGACATGAATCAGTTCCACTTTCCCGCTTTCTCCCCATAACCCTTAATTCCCTTGTCTATCAGAAATCTATCTACCTGTGATTTAAATATATTCAACGAGGTAGCCTCCACCACTTCAATGGGCAGAGAATTCCAGAGATTCACCACCCTTTAAGTGAAGAAGTTCCTCCTCAATTCCATTCTAAAGTGCCCCCCCCCTTATTTAGAGACTGTGCCCTCTAGTTCTGTTTTACTTTCTAAGCGGGAAGAATCTCTCTACCTCTCCCCTGTTTAGCCCCTTCATTATCTTATATGTCTCTATAAGATCTCCCCTCAGCCTTCTAAACTCTAACGAGTACAGACCCAGTCTATTCAATCTCTCCTCATAAACTAATCCCCTCATCTCCAGTATCAGCCTAGTGAACTTTCTCTGTACTCCCTCAAAGGCCACTCAAACAAGGATGATTTCCCTGCTGAATCTATATTATCTTTTACATGACTTTCACGTATCCATACTACTCAGCAAGAGCTAAACCATTGGGGAGCCCCAAGATGTGGCTGTTTTGGAAACTTAGATACAGACGTTGCAAGGAACAAGGGAGCCAAATTCCCTGTCCTGGTGTAAGTCATAGAATCATAGAACCCTACAGTGCAGAAAGAGGCCCTTCGGCCCATCGAGTCTGCACCGACCACAATCCCACCCAGGCCCTACCCCCATATCCCTACACATGTACCCGCTAATCCCTCTAACCTACTCATCCCTGGACACTAAGGGGCAATTTTAGCATGGCCAATCAACCTAACCCGCACATCTTTGGACTGTGGGAGGAAACCGGAGTACCTGGAGGAAACCCACGGAGACACGAGGAGAATGTGCAAACTCCACACAGACAGTGGCCCGAGCCGGTAATTGAACCCAGGTCCCTGGAGCTGTGAAGCAACAGTGCTAACCACTGTGCTACCGTGCCGCCCAAAGTCAGTTTTAAGTAGTTAATAGAATCATAGAATCCCTACATGCAGAAGGAGGCCATTCGGCCCATCAAGTCTGCACTGGCCACAATCCCACCCAGGCCCTATCCCCATAATTCTATTTATTTACGCTACTCATGCCATGTTACTAAGAGTTAATTTAGCATGGCCAATCCACCTAACCCATATATCTTTGGACTGTGGGAACAACTGGAGGAAACCCACGCAGACACGGGGAGAACATGAAAACTCCACACAGACAGTGACCCAAGCTGGGAATCAAACCCAGGTCCCTCGCGCTGTGAAGCAGCAGCAGTAGCCACTGTGCTACACCAGCGCTAACCACCATGCCTCCCTGCTCATTAAGGAATGGTGCACACCTTGCCAAAATAATAACGTGATAGTTGCACACTATTTTCATGTGTCGAAGATTTGTATAATTATTGACAGCTCCGAGTGCGGTTTGAATGTGTTCCAGGAGTATGCTAGTGAGGGGGAATAGAGGACTCTGCGAACGATGAAGAGCTGTGGACAAGTAAGGGAGACTCAAGGAAAATCATCGGTTGGGCCATGACTTAATCTACTCACCCATAACCTGCTCACTGATATTCAGTTAGATTCTGCCAAAACCATTTAGCTCGACATCTCATCAGACTGTTGACCTGGGTGTGGATACAGGAGCAGAATGTCACTGGAGATGTCAAGACAACATCTGGAATTCCATTCCAAGTGTTGACTGCTTCTTGCATGAAGAATTATATCCTGATTTTAGTTCTCAGTTTATTGTGTACTAATTTGAACCTGTGTCCCCTTGCCCTACTGGCAAGGTTTAGTTTAATGTAATATCTCAGAGTTACTTGTTCCCTTAACTGTCCTTTACATCTCTTAAGAGATCATCTTTCTGACACACTTCCACAGGCGTATTATCCTAAATAGAATCATTGAAATCTACAGTGCAGGAAGAGGCCATTCGGCACCTTAATAGAGCATGCTATCCTCTCCCCGTAACCCCACAAATTTACCTCACTAATCTCCCTAACCTATGCCTTCTTGGTACACCGAAGTATGGCAATTTAGCATGGCCAGTGCACCTAACCTGCATATATTTACACATTGTGAGGAAACTGGAGCACTCAGAGGAAACCCATGCAGACACAGGGAAAATGTGCAAGCTCCACACAGATAGTCACCCGAGACCAGGATTGAACCTGCGTCCCTGGCGCGGTGAGGCAGCAATGTTGACCACTGTGCCACCATGCCGCTTCCTTTCCAGGTTGAAAATCACAAGCTTGCACGGTTTCTTGGTTAATCAGAACTTTGTCACTTAGAGATCGGTTCTGTGGTGTTTTTCTGTCCTGCCTCCTGTACTGAATTGTCTCCTACGTTCCTCGGCAATCAGTACTGGACATTGTTCTCAAGGTATGGTCTGACCAGAACAATAGCTTAATCACAATTTTTTGTGCTATGGTTTCGACTATGTAGTCGAGTACACTGTTGGCTTTGCTGATTACTGCATTGGTTGGACATGTAAAGCATTGAGTGCTCAAGGACCGCAATGTGTTTTTCAACCTCAATCATAACTATTTCAGCACCATTCAGTGAGTGTGTGAGTGCCTTCTCAAGGGCAATGAGGGATAGGCAATAAATGCTGGCCTAGCCAATGACGCCCACATCCCATATATATGCAGCATTTTACATGTACCTGCATTAATACTCAGGGCGAAGTAATTGAAGTAATTTTTATAGACAATATCCTGCCACATGGGTGCATTTATTCACTCAGCTTTTGTGTATTACGTTCCCGAGAAATAAGTTGTGAAATGAAAGCATGTAATAAGCATGGGTTACGTTCCTGACCTGTAATTTTTAGATTACAAACCTATTTGTGTATTAATTTAATATATTTAATTTAATGTATGTATTAATTAAATACCAGAACACATGACTAAGTGAACAAATAATGACTTATCAAACACGCACCGAATGCAGAAACCTGATGATTAATTACAGAATGCTGTGACACATCGAGTCACTTGCATAGTTACTGGGACTAAAATACTTTCGCTGCAATGAAGTTCTCGGGTGCAGGTTGAAGTGGGATTTTTGATAGAGCCAGGGAATACGGGGTCTTAGCTCGTAATCCTATCCACAGCTATGTTGCATAATGGCCTGGGCAGGTGTAAACATTGTCCACCCCAAAAACAGCCCCCTGTGCACAGAAAGGCTGGAGAGATGGAGTGGCAGTATTGGTGCCCATGTAAGGGTCCAAATTTGGAACTCTCGTCAGAACACCAGCACGAGGGGAGCTTACTTTCTTTTATTCATTCATGGGACATGGGTATCATTGGCTGGGCCAGCATTTATTGCCCATTCTTAGTTGCCCTTGAACTCAATGGCTTGCTGGACCATTTCAGAGGGCAGTTGAGAATCAACCAAATTGCTGTGACTCTGGAGCCACATGTAGGCCAGACCAGGTAAGGACGGCAGATTTCCTTCCCCACAGACATTATTGAACCAAGTGAATTTTTCCAACAATAAATAATTATTTCACAGTCATCAGTGTATTCTTAATTCCAGATATTTTTATTGAATTTGCACATTTTCCCTGTGTGTGTTTCCTCTGGGTACTCCAGTTTCTTCCCACAGTCCAAAGATGTGCAGGCTAGGTGAATTGGCCATATTAAATTCTCCTCCAGTGTACCCAAACAGGCACCAGAGTGTGGCAATTAGAGGAATTTCACAGTAACTTCATTGCAGTGTTAATGTAAGCATACTTGTGACAAATAAATAAACTTTAACTGAATTCAAATTCCACCATCTGCCATGGTGGGATTCAAACCCGGGTCACCAGAACATTAGTTGAGTCCCTGGATTAATTGTCTCGCAGTACTACCACAAGGCCATCAGACTGCTTCCCTTAGGGAGCAGACAAAGACTAGGTGGGTTAAAGGGCATCTTAGCTGTCTCATAACACCCAGCCTCTCAAAGTGACCTTGCTGTGACTTGAGAAACTGTTGTGAGGTCACGTGCGTGCGCAGTAACGACTGACTAATTGTAGTAACTGCAAAATCCAAATTCAAAGCTGTGGTCAGCAGTCCAATTGGGAAAGCCCAAAGATGTGCAGGTTAGATGGATTGGCCATGCTAAATTGCCCCTTAGTGTGAGGGGGACTAGCTAGGTTAAATGCATGACATTCTGGGGATTGTGGTCAGTGCAGACTCGATGGGCCGAGTGGCCTCATAAGAACATAAGAAATAGGAGCAGGAGTAGGCCATCTAGCCCTTCGAGCCTGCCCTGCCATTCAATAAGATCATGCCTCCTTCTGCAATGTAGGATTCTATGATTCGATGAAAGTTTGTTGATTTAAAAACTGCTGTAAAACAAAAATACAGTATGAGAGCATGGTTCAAGCAGGTGATATCTCTGCTTTCCTTGTAGTTTTGTGTATCTAGGCCTGAAATTCTCCGGTCTCGAATGTTGCTCTCCACTGCCACTTCCAGCATGAATGGAGAACTTGGCGCTGAGCCAAATCTCTGTTCACTGGACGGGAGAATCTCAGCTGCAGGTAAGGCTGGAGAATCCCAGCCTACCTATTAAGCTAAATGAGGCATTTTTCACATCACGAAGCTTTAATATTCGCTCTTTCGAACTAAAACTGCGACAGTTCTGGACTGTGATTGTGAGGAAAATTATGAAAATCGGTGGCTTATGTTATGACATGTTCTAAAATGATAAATACACATTCCAGGGATTTTTTTATTCTGCTATACGCTTCACTTCCATATCACGTTCTGCCCTTTGGCAGTGAGGATAGGTGGTTGACCTTGTTCATAGAAATCTGTGAAATGCCACTTTATAATTGTCGACTATTTGGACAAAGACTGAATACTGAGCAGATTACTACGCTACAGCTCTTGCTCCCTAAATACTGTCAATGTGCTCATTCCCTGCTGCTGTTTCTCATTCTTTTCTCATTTGACGCTAACAATCACATCAAATCTTTGCCGGTGTTTTTGGGATGTAGTATCTCTACGTTTCAGAAAGGGGCCATTCAGCCCATTGAGCCTGCACTGACAGCAATGCCACCCAGCCCCTATCCCCGTAACCCCACATATTTGTCCTGCTAGCCTCCCTGACATTAACAGGCAATCTATCATGGCCAATCCATCTAACACACACATCTTGGGACTGTGGGAGGAAACTGGAGCACCCGGGGGAAACCCGCGCAGGCACGGGGAGAATGCACACACTCCACACAGACAGCGACCCAAGCCGGGAATCAAACCCGGGTCCCTAACGCTGTGAGGCAGCAGTGCTAACCAATGTGCCACCATGCCTCCCGTGACTAAACTCACACAGGATTTTCCCGCCCCACCCGCCACGGGAATCGTAATGGGCGGGACCCGACCACACAAATATCCTCAGGTGGGATATTTTGGTTTTGGGATGAGCTCGGTCAGGAAATCGCTCTCCGGGACTTCGCCAAATACACCTATTCCTTCAGGTATGTGGACAGAAACAGCAGGGACTGGTCTACGAGAACCTTCTTTGCCTTCAATTGAAAAAATATCAATAAAAATCTAAAATAATGATCCATAGAATTCATAAATTATTAAAGCGGCAGGAGACTTTCAACAACGACTCTTTGGGAATCGTAGCGGGTGAGGGGCAGACCATGGAAAGGTCCATTGACCTCATAGAGTCATAGAGGTTTACAGCATGGAAACAGGCCCTTCGGCCCAACTTGTCCATGTCGCCTTTCTTTTTAACCACTGAGCTAGTCCCAATTTCCTGCATTTGGCCCATGTCCCTCTATACCCATTTTACCCATGTAACTGTGTAAATACTTTTTAAAAGACAATATTGTACCCACCTCTACTACTACCTCTGGCAGCTCGTTCCAGATACTCAGAATCCCACCCTTTTTACATACATCATGTGGAAGTGTTAGCTGGGAAAGGACGAGTTAGCCAGTCCATCTCGCCTATTCCATACCATCATCTTGTCCCATGCATCATGATTGTGACCCTCTCTACCCACCCAGAACCACACAAACTCATTGTTCAATGCAGAGCAGACTCGACAGGGCGAATGGCCTGATTTTGCTCCCACATTATATGGTCTAAACCACAATTTAAACTATTTCGCACATTGACACATTTTCTCCAAATTTCGCACTGAATCCCCATTTCAAAATTTTCCTATCTCAGCTTTACTATTTTGTCCTGTACTTGGGTGATTGGTGAAAAATTAAAATCATATTCAAGAAGGGAGGGAATGAAGTAATCAAAAGGTAAAGAAAATATCCAGAATAATAGGCTACTAAGAATTTTATGGAGTGAACTAAACCTGAACCAAAACTACCTGCCATAAAATACAATGGAAGAAAAATCCAAAAACTTAAAATACTTTTTTCTCAATAACTGAAATTTCTAATGTCTAAAACAAGGTTTGAGATCTAAAATATCGATAAGATAAACATAAAATGTAACGGTAAAGTATTCTTTTGTATCATTATGCAGCTTCAAAAAGTTTTTATTTGAAGGTCTCAGTCTCCACCAAATGACTGAATTTGATCTTTGTAATTTTGACTAGAAGTAATACAACTAAAAAGAGGTGCTGACTCCACTTTTTTTGTACAAACTAAGAGGCAGAGAACTGAGTTTCCCAATATTACTTTTCAAACATAAGGTGGCTTTACTTCTGAATCTGTGATCCAAAGGAGACAGTGGCTCACTTTCAAGTTCAACTTTCCTAATGGTGTTCAATTAAGAACTTGCTTTCCGAATTTCTGCCCTTTTAGAGGCAGTGTAACGTCCACACTATGTTAGGGGCCATGGGTTTTAAAGAAAAAGAAAAGATTTGATGTGTACATGTGGATTCTAATACACAATATGTTTATTGAAAGGGATGCTCTCTGCGCAGAACAGGAAGAGAAACTAAGGCAGAAATCTGTGAAATGCCCAGTGACCTCATGATCAAGTCATGTGACCTGTTCTTAAAGCAATCACACAACCACTTAAATATATATTAGGCAGTGAGTTGGGGACTATTGAATTAGTGCAGTGGAGTCTGAGTTGTTGAACGGTTTCAAGAGGGAGATGAACATATTTCTAACAAAACAAGAGAAAGATGGACAAGGGGAACAAGTGGGAAGGTGGGTTTGAGACCAGGGAGAGATCAGCCATGATTGGATTGAATGGCGGAGCAGGCTCAAAGGGCTGAATTTGCCAACTTCTGCTCCAAGTCACTATGTTCCTGTGAAATGGGTGTTGATTATCCCTCGCTGCACTGAGATGGCTACTAGGGTGAATAACACAAAGGAGGGCAAAATAGTAAGCGTGTGTGATAAGGTGAAGGAGCTGGCAGCTATCTCTGCACCCTGAGCACTATCCATGACAGCAGCCTCGGAAGCATCTCAGGCAGTGGCCTGCAGTTGACCTCAGGTTTGCCAATTTGCGTATTTAACATTCAGATTGCGTATCGCTTTCATGCCGTTACAACTTCCCGCTGTACACTCCCCTTCTCAGAGTGCACTGACCCATCTGAGGGTGGCAAGGTTCCAGTGTTCTGACAGGATGTCCGATAATTGAATGATTGACAAAGCCAAGTGAGTTCCCACTGATCAGCAAACAGCAGCAAAGATTTGATTTGTTTTTTGATTTATTATTGTCACATGGATTAGTATACAGTGAAGAGTGTTGTTTCTTGCATGCTATACAGACACAGTTCATCGCTATGCTTTTTCCTTGATCTCAGGAGTACTTGACTTGCACCATGGAAATTGATCTCAAAGCACCGACAGTGGAATTTCTAATCGTGAGCTCACTGCTCCAGATGGTTTGGATTTTAAACATCATTACAGTGTTCAGCTGTAAAACTGGCCTGTATCGTTTTTTGATTTGCTTTGCTTTATTATTGTCACATGTATTAGCATACAGAGAAAAATATTGTTTCTTGCACGCTATACATGCATACCATTCATAGAGAAGGAAAGGAGAGAGTGCAGAATGTTCTGTTACAGTCATAGCTAGGGTACAGAGAAAGATCAACTTAATGCAAGGTAAGTCCATTCAAAAGTCTGATGGCAGTAGGAAAGAAGCTATTCTTGAGTCGGTTGGTACGTGCCCTCAGACTTCTGTATCATTTTCCCTTTGGAAGAAGATGGAAGAGAGAATGTCTGGGGTGCGTGGGGTCCTTAATTATGCTGGCTGCCTAGCCAAGGCAGCGGAAAGTATAGACAGAGTTAATATAATTGCTTATTTTTAAGTACACATGGTATCTGATATATTTCCTTTGAAAAATTGGTGGAATTTCAAGAGTTTGAAGATGTACAATTTCCAATATGAATTGGTGTGAGTCTGGATCATAGAACATAGAACATTACAGCGCAGTACAGGCCCTCGATGTTGCGCCGACCAGTGGAATGAAACTAATGACTCTCTAACCTAAACTATTCCAATGTTATCCGTATGTCTATCCACTGACCATTTGAATGCCCTTAAAGTTGGCGAGTCCTGCTGCAGGCAGGACATTCCACGCCCTTACTACCCTCTGAGTAAAGAACCTACCTCTGACATCCGTCCTATTATTATCACCCCTCAATTTAAAGCTAAGTCCCCTCATGTTAGCCATCACCCTCCGAGGAAAAAGGCTCTCACTGTCCACCCTATCTAATCCTCTGATCGTCTTGTATGCCTCAATTAGGTCACCTCTTAACCTTCTTCTCTCTAACGAAAACAACCTCAAGTCCCTCAGCCTTTCCTCATAAGACCTTCCCACCATACCAGGCAACATCCTGGTAAACCTCCTCTGCACCCTTTCCAAAGCTTCCACATCCTTCTTATAATGCAGTGACTCAGGACTATAGGGCACAGGCTCAAGATAAGGGGGGGGCCAGTTTAGAACGGAGTTGAGGAGGAACTTCTTCACTCAAAGGGTGGTGAATCTCTGGAATTCTCTGCCCGTTGAAGTTGTGGAGGCTGCCTCGCTAAATATATTTAAGACGCGGGTAGATAGGCTTTTGGTAGGCAAGGGGATTAAGGGTTATGGGGAGAAGGCGGGAAAGTGGAACTGAGCCACTTCAGATCAGCCATGATCTTATTGAATGGCGGGGCAGGCTCGAAGGGCTAGATGACCTACTCCTGCTCCTATTTCTTATGTTCTTATGTTAGAACTGTACGCAATACTCCAAGTGCAGCCGCACCAGAGTTTTGTGCAGTTGCAACATGATCTCACGGCTCCGAAATTCAATCCCTCAGTATGTTTGAATCCCAATCTTGATGTATCTATCTCTTGTACATGAGCCAGTAAATGAATGTATTTAGCCTCCGACTGTAGCTAAAGAGCATCTTCACGAAAATCTTGCTGCAGTTCACGCCGGCAGAATCTCACGGTGTCACCGTTGGCGCGTCCACATTGTGGTTTTCCCAGCAGCCAGGGGTGCATTCAGTGGGAAACCCCGTTGACAATGGTGGGAATATAAAATCCCACCAGCAGCCATGAAACATGCTGCAGAGAGGGAGAAAAATCCCACCCATTGTTTCTCAGGAAATGATTATTTCTGTAGGGTAGAATTTTCCCTTTCCACCTGCCAAAGGAATCATAGTGGGTGGGGTGGGGGATTAACGCACCATCCAAAGGTTCATTGACTTTGGACAGGATTTTCCAGTTTTGGGTTGGGCACAATGGAAAATCCCACCCTATGTCTCTGGGGCAGTCTCTTCACAACTTTCCAAATGTTTTCTCTTTATGACACGTACCCTGTCGAACTTCCACGCCCAGCACCATCCCCTTGTCACTCTGCAGTCACTGACTCACTGAAAACAAAGTAAGAAGCCTCACAACACCAGGTTTAAGTCCAACCAGTTTATTTGATAGTAATCCCACAAGTTTTGGGAAACGGTGCTCCTTCGTCAGGTGTGTGGAAGGTTCTGATCCGAGAAAGGCATATAAAGGCACACACAGTTTACAGAATACTGTAGTTCTATAAACTGTGTGCCTTTATGTGCCTTTCTCTGATCAGAACCTTCCACAACTTGACGAAGGAACACCATTTCCGAAAACCTGTGGGATTACTATCAAATAAATTGGTTGGACATAAACCTGGTGTTGTGAGACTTCTTACTTTGTTTACCCCAGTCCAACGCCGGCATCTCTACATCATCACTGAAAACAAAGCCATTGGAGCTTGACTTGTGTTTTGTAAATCATGAAATCAAAAAGTTCAGCAAATGTTGAAAACGAATGCTTATTTTTCAGTCCCTACGGTATTTCCTCACTGCTGGAAAGGCTCCCGAGGCTTCAGATCAGATGAGAAAGGAAAAATATTAATGAATCAATCTTCTTACTCTTGACTTCTTTGCCTGAAGGCAGGTTGTAGTAAATGCAATGATTGCTGACCGGCAGTTAGTTAACAAACAGCAATGGGTTCACTGCTATTTACAACCATATACAGAGTGTCTTAAATCAACGCATTGATTCTCAGCTCTCAGATCAACCTGACTGCAAAAGCCCCTGTCCCAAGACTCCCGCACTTATTCCCCATTGGACAATTGGGGCACAGGACCTTCTGATACAGGCACCTTAAAGAGGCTAACTACTGCACAGGTCCTTGCTGAACTGTAACAAAGTGCTGTGGTCTTTACCACAAGTAAGGCCTTACTCACAAGTAAGGTGAGGAAATAGGCCCTGAATCAGTTAGAACAGGAATTACCTTTATTTATTTTGTTTATTTATTAGCGTCACAATTAACACCGCAATGAGGTTACATTAACACAGCAATGAAGTTACAATGAAAATCTCCTAGTCACCACACTCCGACGCCTTCCAGGTACACTGAGGGAGAATTTACCATGGCCAATGCACCCAACCAGTATGTCTTTCAAATGGTGGAAGGAAACCAGAGGAACCCCACAAAGTCATGGGTACAACATGCAGACTCTGCACAAGACAGCGACTCAAGCCAGGAACCGAACCCGGGTCCATGGCACTATGAGGCAGCAGTGCTGACCGCTGTGCCACTGTGTCACCCACAAACACTGTACTGCTGGCACCATGGGCGGGATTTTACGGCCTCGTTGGGCAAGATTGTAAAATCCCACCCAAAGTCATCGAGGTTTAGAGGTTTACAGCATGGAAACAGGCCCTTCAGCCCACCTTGTCCATGGCACCCTTTCTTTTAAACCCCTAAGCTAATCCCAATACCTCGCGTTTGGCCCATATTCCTCTATACACATCTTACCAATGTAACTATCTAAATGCTTTTTAAAAGACAAAACTGTACCCACCTCTACTACTACCTCTGGCAGCTTGTTCCAGACACTCACCGCCCTCTGTGTGAGAAAACTGCCCCTCTGGACATTTTTGTATCTCTCCCCTCTCACCTTAAACCTAAGCCCTCTAGTTTTAGACTCCCCTACCTTTGGGAAAAGATATTGACTATCTACCTTATCTCTGCCCCTCATCATTTTACAGATCTCAATAAGATCACCCCTCAGCCTCCTATGCTCCAGAGAAAAAAGTCCAAGTCTATCTAGCCTCTCCTTATAACTCAAGCCATCTAGTCCTGGTAGCATTTTAGTAAATCTTTTCTACACTCTTCCTAGTTTAATAATATCCTTTCTATTGTAGAGTAACCAGAACTGTACAAGCATTCCAAGTGTGGCCTTACCAGTGGCTTGTACAACTTCAACAAGACATCCCAACTCCTGTATTCAATGTTCTGACTGATAAAACCAAGCATGCCTTCTTCACCATTCTGTCCACCTGTGACTCAACTTTCAAGGAGCTATGAACATGTATCCCTAGATCTCTTTGTTCTGTAACTCTCCCCAATGCCCTATCATTAACTGAGTAAGTCCTGTCCTGGTTCAGTCTACCAAAATGCATCACTTATAGGTAAGCCTAGTAGGTAGAGATATGATCAGTGCAACTTGTGGGCTGAAGGGCCTATTGGTGCTGTAGTTTTTCTATGATTCTATGACCTCGCATTTGTCTAAATTAAACTCCATCTGCCATTCGTCAGCCCACTGGCCCAATTGATCAAGATCCTGTTGCAATTGGAGTTAACTTTCTTCACTGTCCACTATGCCACCAATCTGGGGTGTCATCTGCAAACTTATTAACCATGCCCCCTATATTCTCATCCAAATCATTAATATAAATGACAAATAACAGTGGACCCAGCACTGATCCCTGAGGCACAACTGTGGCCCGCCGATGGGGATTTTCGTCCTGGGAACCTTGCCTGCCTGGAATTGGGGCGGGCGAGGTAATAGGTTTTCAGCCTACATGGTAGTTGTCGAGCCAGCTGAGCTAACTACCCCCTGCCCTCAACTGAATCAGTACTATAGCTTATCAATTTACTAAATTAATTCAAATCACAGTTTTGAAACACTGCCGAAATTTACTAACTCTTCACAATTCAATCACTACATGGTGTAGGTGGGGCTGTTAACAGTAACCTACATTCAAACCCCTGGAGTTTAACAATGAAACAGTAGAAATTAGACAGTGTTTTGTGCCTTGGATCCCTGCTAAGATGACACACATCAGGTTCTGTATGTGAATTGCAAACGCTGTTGAAATATCTGCTCCACAAGCTTTGAGCTTGTTTTTTTTTACCTGTAACCAGCACACAGAGCAGCCAACAGACACACATAATCGAATGCTGGGAGACTGAGCACAACAATGTCCATTCTTTATTCATTTTGGAATGGAGGGTGGTTGCTTTTTCCATTTCTGAAAAGCACGTCACTACTAACGGAGGGCATTATCCCTCAGCTTTACTAATTTGGCCTTTACACAGTTCAGGTTGAAAGTCGCCTCGTAAGAGAGACAACACCTCTCCAGACTGCAACTGCCTCTTTAAAAAGAAGCCTAAAGAACATTCTGTCGCAGCACAGTTTGTACTTCAAAGATCCACCCAGCTCTCCCCCTAGCTCAAAACCAATTTCTCTTCCTTCCAGCGAGTGTGGGAGGTGTTTCTCTGGATGTTCCCAATGATTCAAATTCCTTTTTTAGTGTTTGCGATCATGTTGTCTGAAGTGTGCACCTCTTCATTTCTGTTTCCCAGTGAGCATGTTACGTTAGCTCACTGTGACATGGAACTCGTGGGCATTCGGGCCATGAACTGTTACGTGTTCGCCAACATTCTCCCTCCAAATCAGACCAGCACTTCAGCACTCAGGGCAAGCACAGGATAATGTGGAGATCGTTAAATTGTGGTCTGAACATTCACGGCTCAGGGGCAGACGGCGCCGTGGAACTCCCTCCCCAGGCAACACTCAGCAAAATCAATCGATCTGGTTTTTTCCGCTGTTAGAAACTCCCACTAAAAAGTTAAACATTCTTCACTGCGGTATAACCAGCAATGATCTGAATGATGTTTACAGGCCCTGAGAAATATTTTATGTATTTGGAATGTTATTAAATGTCACCATCATGTTTAGCAGTTTTAAATTAAAATTATTTCAGAGTTTGTTCATGGTATTTTAGCTTCTACCTTAACCCTGCGAGCGTGATCTTACTGGCCGAACACACCACACACTTCCACTGCAGTGAGGCCGGAGAATTTTGCACCCAGCCAAATCGACATTCACTGCTGCAGGATAGGAAAACCCAGCCGCAGGCAAGGTCAGAGAATCCGGCCCTGTTGCTCCGTCCTAATCTTTATTTGATTTGATTTATTATTGTCATGTGTATTGGGATACGGTGTAAAGTATTGTTCCTTGCACTATACAGACAAAACATACTGTTCATAGAGTGCAGAGGGGAGAAGGAAAGGAGAGAGTGCAGAAGATAGTGTTATAGCCATAGCTAGGGTGTAGCTTTTTGATGCATTTTGGAAGAACTAATGTAGGGGGGAGCTGTACAATAAATGGCAGGGCCATCAAGAGTATAGAAACACAGAGGGACTTAGGTGTGCAAGTCCACAAACCCCTGAAGGTGGCAGCACAGGCGGATAAGGTGGTGAAGAAGGCAAATGGTATGCTTGCCTTTATAGGATGGGGTATAGAGTACAAAAGCTGGAGTCTGATGTTGCAGCTGTATAGAACGCTGGTTAGGCCACATTTGGAGTACTGTGTCCAGTTCTGGTCGCCGGACTACCAGAAGGGCGTAGAGGCTTTGGAGAGAGTGCGGAGGAGGTTTACCAGGATGTTGCTTGGTATGGAGGGTCTTAGCTATGAGGAGAGATTGGGTAAACTGGGGTTGTTCTCCCTGGAAAGACGGAGAATGAGGGGAGACCTAATAGAGGTGTACAAAATTATGAAGGGTATAGATAGGGTGAACAGTGGGAAGCTTTTTCCCAGGTCGGAGGTGACGATCACGAGGGGTCACAGACTCAAGGTGAGAGGGGCGAGGTATAACTCAGATATCAGAGGGATGTTTTTTACGCAGAGGATGTTGGGGGCCTGGAATTCACTGCCAAGTAGGGTGGTGGAGGCAGACACACTGGTATCGTTTAAGAATTACCTGGATAGGCACATGAGCAGACTGGGAATGGGAGGATACAAACAAATGGTCTAGTTGGACCAATGCGCGGCACAGGCTTGGAGGGCCGAAGGGCTTGTTTCCTGTGCTGTACTGTTCCTTGTTCTTTTGCCCTTTGCTTAACATAAAGTGGGTCCATTCAAAAGTCAGCAAGGAAGACGCTGTTCTTGAGTTGGTTGGTACGTGATTTTGTCCTGTGTCAAAACAGATTGATTATTAGTGCTTTTCATCTCCTGGCTCTGTGCCTTGCCTTGCTTATAATGCGAGTGTGAAGTGTCTTGGGACGTTTCATTACTTTAAAAGGTGCTATATAAAGATAAATGGTTCTTGGTGCTTGGCTGTCTGTGAGAATTCTTTAGCATGATTGAGCTGCTTAGAGAACTTGAAGACATTACTGCAGCTCAAACTCCTGTTAAATAGCATCAGCGTTGCATGTTGAGAAGCTTGAGGTTCACGTCTCAGATCTCATGAGGGTTTTCGTTGACCACAAAATCCAGGCCAATTTATGTACCATATATGATTACACCCACTTAGCAGCTTATACACCAGATTGCATCTCTATTAGATCAAATTTGTCTCTGTCGACAGAGGGAATAGTTCCTCAGGCATTATTAGCCCTCCAGTGTCTTATCCACAATGGCACAGTAGTTGACACTGCTGCCTCACATTACTAGAGGCCCGGGTTCAAACCTAGTCCCAGGTGACTGTCTGTGTGGAGACTGCATGCTCTCCCCGTGTCTGCATGGGTTTCCTCCAGGTTCTCCCCCCACAGTACAAAGATGTAAGGGTTAGGTTGATTGGCCATGCTAAATTGACCCTTAGTGCCAGGGTGGTCAGTAGGGTAAATACGGCCTGGGTGGAGTTGTTGTCGAGGTGCAAGCTTGAAGGGCACTGTAGCGATGCTATGAATTGGCCGTTCCTCCTGAGTGAACTTGGACAGTGAAGTCGAAACTTTAGCACATCCCACTGGAAGGCTAGAATACTTCCAAATCTCTTCCCACTTAATGCCCACCAACTGCTGTTTTAAGCGAGCATACATGTCAAGAAGCTGAGACAGGTTCCTCATGAACACATCCAAATGGGCGTCCTTTGTCATTATTGGGACATCAGTGACAATTTGGCTGAGTGAGGTGCCGATGGCAGGAATCCCACGCAGTGAAACCTGGAAGGGAATAAAAGGGGCCTTTCCTCGATAAGGCTTCCACAGAACACCAAAGGGAAGTTTGTGCCTCTGCTGTTTGATGGTCTAATAGCCCAACTCCTTCTCATTATGAAACAGCCCCAATCCTCCAATGACCTTACTCGGTGCTGGGGGGGCGGTGGGGGGCTAACTCTAAGGTTCTTGGGACTTTGACCTTTCTCCCAAGTTTGCCTGTGTCCGTCAGACCAGCTGCCTGGCACAACGCATGTAAGACCCATCCTTTAAAATCAGTAGACAGTGTCAGCGGATCTGAGAGACAGTCGGTGCTTTTTTCAAGAGAAAAGGTACCAGTGGGGTGTGATTAGACGATCAGTAGGCAAAATTGCCTGCCCCCTCCTGGCTGGGATGACCCACCTTTCCCAATCAACAGCCCCCTCTTCCCCCCCACTCCAGGTTGATCCGTCTCCTAGCGAGTGCAGACGTACCTGGCCCTGCAGCCTCCTTTGACCCTCTTGCCACGCAATAGAAACCAGAGCTGGGCGGGGAAGCTGTCAGTGATGGAACAAGTGTATTGCGGGTCTATCAGAGAGTGCAGGGCATCCCTAATTTCCATGATCCCTTTAAATGCCCCCGTTATCAGGAGGAGTTAAAATCCAATCCAGTGGTGCATTGCCATTCAATTGGTAACCCATCTGGCCTCCGCGAACTCAATCATACCAGGCATCCCAGCTATTGGCCAGGTCCCCTGAGAGATGCCCTCTGCATTTTGATGGTGGGTGTGATGTGGAATTATTCAGCGCTCCTTGAAAAACTGAAGACATATTGCAACCCTGATTGCACCAAAGCTGAATCTTCACAGTAACTTGCTTTCACATGGTCTGATTTATTCATTACACATTCCAGCAAGTATCGATCCAAACGCTCCATACAAACCACCAGCAGCAAAGCTTCACACGTTGCTACTCTTCTCTGTAGAGCTCTCTCCAAGAGAGTTTAGTTGCCTGGAACTCTTGTTCCTGGTATAATGAAGCAACGTCACACTAAAAACAGTTTGCTGAACTAGACTTAGCCTACTGTCAGCGGGGTAAGCAGTGGGAGATCTTTTGTCCTTTGGAATCACAGTACAATCTCTGCAAATCTTTTGATTCTTGCATTACTCTGAGGCAGCAGTGTTCCAGGGAAGGCAGCTGGAGTGATTAGTATTACTGGATTTTAGAAGCAACAAGATATGTGGGGTGAAGTTTTTCGGACGGGTGAGTGGGTATAAGTGATCTGTCAAAAATCACTAGGGGTGGCACAGTGGTTAGCATCGCTGCCTCAGAGCACCAAGAAAACCCAGGTTTGATTCTCGGCTTGGGTCACTGTCTGTGTGGAGTTTGTACACTCTCCCTGTGTCTGTGTGTGTTTCCTCCCACAGCTCAAAGGTGTGTGGGTTAGGTGGATTGACCATGCTAAATTGCCTCTTAATGCCAGGAGACTAGTTGAGATAAATGCATGTGATTATGGGGTAGGGCCTGAGTGGGATTGCAGTCGATGCAGACTCAGTGGGCCAAATGGCCTCCTTCTACGCTGTAGGATTCTATGATTCAAAAAGAGACGAGTTTGATTACCCGCGCAAAAGATTCTTATTAAAATCTGTAACAAGAAAAACACAAAACAGGAAGCCTTTCAGTGATAATGGTGCATGTTTGTAAAAAAAAAGCCATGTTTGCTATTTCAAACTGGGTCAATTGAAAATGAAATATTTTAGATTCTAAGCTATATATAATCATCATTTCATTAGAAATTGTAGTTTATTGTGCATATAAGATGGATGCAAATCGCTGTGGAAGATGGAGTCATCAGTACTTCAGGTTGTTTGTTTTGGTCGTGACAGGAGAGGTCAGTGGTAAACAATCCTTTTTTTTATTTGTTTGTGGTATCACTGACAAACTCAGTATTAATTGCCCTGGAGGAGGTGGTAGTGAGTTGTCTTTGTGAACTGCTGCAGTCAGTACAGTATAGGTCCACCCACAATGCTGTGAGGAAGGAAGTTTCAAAATTTGGTCCCATTGATAGTGAAAGAGCAATGCTATATGTTTTAATTCACTCGTGGGACTCGTGGCTGGGCCTGCGTTTATTGCCCATCCCTGGATGCCTGAGGGCAGCAGAGGGTCAACCATTTTGCTGTGGCTCTGGAGTTACGTGTCGGCCAGACTAGGTCAGGGTGGCAGACTTCCTTCCCTAAAGGACATTAGGAAAACAGATGGGTTTTTCTGACAATTAACTGTCTTCATAGTCATCAGATTCTTAATTCCAGATTTTTTTATTGAATTCAAATTCCACCATCTGCTGTGACGGGATTCGAACCCAGGTCCCCAGAACATTAGCTGAGTTTCTGGATTAATAGTCCGGTGATAATACCACTAGGCCTCCCTGCCTAGGCCAACAGCCCCAAGTTATGTATGTGGCTTGGAAAAATATTTGCAGCTGTTGGTGTTAACATGCATCTCCCCTTCTAGGTGGTAGAGTTTATAGGTTTGGAAGCTGCTGTCTAAGGACCCTCAGTGATTTGTTGAGATGCACCATGAGATGGCACACACTGCTGCCACCATGTGCCAGTGAATAAAGATTTAAGATGGTGGATGAGATGCCAATCAAGCGAGTTGCTTTGTCCTGGCTGGCGTTGAACTTTGTGAGTGTTGTTGGCTTTGCACCCACTGAGGCAAGTGAGGGAGGAGGTGATGGCCTCGTGGTATTATCACTTTTAATCCAGATACTCAGCTCATGTTCTGGGGACTCAGGTTCAAATCCTGTCACCACAGATGGTGGAATATGAATTCAATTTTTAAAAAACCTGAAGTTAAAAATCCACTGATGACCATGAAACCATTGTCGGAAAAACTCATCCGGTTCACTCATGTCCTCTTGGGAATGAAATCTCCCATCCTTCCTGGTGTGGCCTACATGTGACTTCAGAGCCACAGCAATGGGGTTGACTTTCAACTGCCCTCCAAGGGCAAATAGGGATGTGGTATTAAATTCTGGCCAGCCAGCGATACCCATGTCCCACAAATCATAGAATCATAGAAACCCTACAGTGCAGAAAGAGGCCATTTGGCCCACTGAGTCTGCACCAACCACAATCCCACCCAGACCCTACCTCTATATCCCTACATATTTACCCGCTAATCCCTCTAACCTACACATCTCAGGACTGTAAGGGGCAATTTTTAGCTTGGCCAATCAACCTAACCTGCACATCAGCTTCGTGACTATCACTGCTAGCTGTGCAGATACATGGATTTGGGCCATTGTCTGTGGGAGTTTGCACGTTCTACCTGTGGTTGCATGCGTTTCCTCCGGGTGCTCTGGTTTCCTCCCAGACCCCAAAGATGTGCTCTTAGGCTGATTGGTGTAACAAATTGTCCCTAAATTATTCTCCCCTGAGCCTGGTTTCCAATGGGGGTACCATAAGTCAAGGGAGGTGTAGGAAAAATGCTTTGTTAAGATGGCGGCGCAGGCTCGTTGGGCCGAAGGGCCTGTTTCCCCTGCTGTGTTGGTCTTTGTTTATCATTGGACTGTGGGAGGAAACTGGAGCACCCGGAGGAAACCCACGCAGACACAAGGAGAATGTGCAAACTCCACACAGACAGTGACCCAAACCGGGAATCAAAGCCAGGTGTCTGGAGCTGTGAAGAAGCAGTGCTAACCACTGTGCTAATGTGCCGCCCAATGAATTTAAAAAAATTCAATGGAAAGCATATCGTCACACTCCTGACTTCTGCCACAAATAGTGGGAAGGCTTTTGGTAGGCAGCGTGAAAATCAGGATGTGAGCTATTCATCTCAGAAATTCCCAGCCTCTGACCTCCTAGTTCCTGGTCTATGGTGAGCCCCATTGATGTAGACAATGGAGGAAAAACAAAGTCATGAATCAAGGCTGTTTGGAGTAGCTTTGTGCAGCAGACTAGTGAGTGTAAGTATGTTGGGTTCTGACCAGACAATTCTGATAAAACACCGGTCACAAACTTAGTGAGTTACACCAACCACCTGAACTTATATTGCGCCTTTAACATCCCTAAAATCCCAAAGTATTTTGCAAGTCAAGTGCAACATGGTTAGGAGATGAGAACAAAGTCCTGCGTAAAATGAGAAGTGGAAAGCGAAAGGAGTTCAGAAAAGGAGATTTTGTTGAAGCTTTTGCCAATTGTAAGTCTTCAGTGGCCCGTTCACTCAGCTGAGTTTCAAAATAAAGATGTCCCCTAACTCCACAGAAGCCTCGGTCGATCCATTTCCCCCACTGCCTCCTCATCTCCCCAAGTGCCCTCTAACACAGTGCCCCTTCCTGGGCATCCGCAGAGGTCCAGTCACATTTCTCGATTGTTAGTGTTAATTTTTCACCCTGTTATAGGTTAACAAACTGAGCCCCTGGAGGGCCGCACATCACCTGGTGTGTTAGCCTTCGATTAATGACTTCCACTGACGCAAGAAGTCTTCAGGCCACAGAAGGAGCTGTCTGGTACGATTAGTATCATTTGAATTCTCGCTGACCTCCTGCACTCATGTGTTGACTTGAGAGTCACAGGAACAACAGGGGAGCTAACAAATGGAAGGCTGCTTTTGTGTTCACCTGAACTCCAATTACTCCAGAAAATGCTGGAAAATCTCTACAGGTCTGACAGTATGTGTGGAGCGGGAGAATAGAACTGACACTTCAAGTCTGCCAGACTCAAAATGTTGGTTCTATTTTCTCTCCCCAGATGCTGTCAGACCTGCTGAGATTTTCCAGCATTTTCTGATTTTATTTCAGGCCCCAGCATCCTTGGTATTTTACTTTTATTTTACTCCTAAACCCCAGTTACTCCAGTTAGCCTTCAAATCCGGCTATTCTTGCGTTCCAGCTCTTCCACAGCTTGAGCTGGAATGAAGCATCAGTCAGTCAGTATCACCCATTCCTGGATGCTAGAGTGTCGTTTTTCACCGTGTTCAAACAACGGCTAACGTTTTTAATCAGGCAGTTGAGGTTGGCCTTCTTGAATATGAACTCCCTGATTAAGGGCCAGATTGATGGTCCAATCAGGGAATCCCATGCTCTGCGCTGAAACAGGAGTGTCAGTTCCTCTGGCACTCCGGATGGAGATTGCAAACTGAGAGCACTCTGTACAGTGTTGTTGGACCTGGTAAATAAAGGAATTTTGGTGAAGGGACTTCCCCTCTGAGAACTTATCACACTATGATTTCAATTTGATTTATTATTGTCGAATGAATTAATATACAGTGATAAGTATTGTTTCTTGCACACTATATAGACAAAGCAGACTGATCATAGAGAAGGAAACAAGAGTGTGCAGAATGTAATGTTACAGTTACACCTTGGGTGTAGGGAAAGATCAACTTAATGCGAGGCAGGTCCATTCAAAAGTCTGACGGCAGCAGGAAAGAAACTGTTCTCTAGTCGGTTGGTATGTGACTTCAGATTTTTGGATCTTTTTCCCGATGGGAGAAAGTGGAAGAGAGAACATCCAGGATGCGTGGGTTCTTTGATTATGCTGGCTGCTTTGCCGAGGCAGTGTAGACAGAGTCAATGGGTGGGAGGCTGGTTTGCGTGATGGATTGAACTACATTCACGACCTTTTGTAGTTTCTTGCGGCCTTGGGAAGAGCAGGAGCCATACCAAGCTGTGATACAACCAGAAAGAATGCTTTCTATGGTGCATCTGTAAAAGTGGTGAGAGTCGTAGTTAACATGTTAGTCTTCTGAGAAAGTAGAGGAGTTGGTGGGCTTTCTTAACTATAGTGTTGGCAGATCTCAGCCAATTCCTGTGGTCTAGTATTAAGAGAGCGTCTCAGTTAGTAAGGTTGTTTAAGAACCGTGATAATCAAAGCTTTATCTGGCGACAGGTTAACACAGCGATGCACAACCCTCTCCCATATCACTGTGTTTTTTTCATTCTCAGTCATGTGGGGCCAAATTTCAATTCTTTTCTCACTGAGTATATTTTGGAAAAATGGGTTTGGTGGAACATTAAATATGAATTTCAACAAAATGCTGCTGTATAAAGAGAACAACTTGCTCTGCAAGATAATACATTCAAGCAATAATAATTTTAACAATGAGTAATGAATAAAGATGACAATCAGCATGAGAGAATGGGTGTATCAACCTCAAGGTGTGCACTCACTTACGCTCACCCACTGTGAGAGTGGATGAATTTATGTGTTGGTGTGTCGGGGTGGGAGAGGGGTGAGGTTGAATGAGAATTCTGAGACTAGGAGGAGCCGGACACACACACAATTTCCCCTCTCTCTTCCCTCACACACACACACATTCTCCCCTCTCTCATACATACACATTCCCCATCTCACACCCACTCACAGTCACCCCATCTGTCACACAATCACACTCTCCCCATCTCACATACACTCTCCACCTCTTATATACACTCACACTCTACCCTTGTTCACACACTCTCACACTCTCCCCACTTCACACATAGTCACACTCTCTCCACGTCACACACACTCCCCCTATCTCAGACACACTCTCCCCATCTCACATACACTCTCACTCTTCCCTCTCTCACACACAGTCACATTCTCCCCATTTCACACACACTTCCCCATCTCTAAAACACACTCCCCATCTTACACACACACACTCCCCCCATTTCACACACACTCTTCCCTCCCTCACACACACTCGCACTCTCCCCTCTCACACACACTCAGTAGGCTTTATTATATGTCCACTGATGTTTGGTGGGCTGAATCCAGAAAGATCACAGATCACAATGGAGACCTGGGCCACTGGTTGAGCAAGCTTGTCTTATACCACCTCAATCTTAGAAGTGGTGCTATTTCAGTAACCTCGTTGGCTGTTCAGTGTAAAATTGCATTCATCCAAATCTATGCTGGCCATAAACCTACTAAGCATTCTTCATCCATGACACCTTGTTCTCTGACCTAACTTGATTCCATTTACAACAAAGTCTTGATTTTCAAATTCTCTCCCTTTGTTTTTAGATCGTGGCAGGATCTTGGCCTTTCTCTGTAGCCTCCTCTAGTTCCAACGACCCTTGGAGTTCGCTGTGTTTGTTCAATTCTGGCCTCTTGTACATCTCCTATTTTTATCGCTCCATTATTGGCAGCTGTGTCTTGAGCTACCTAAACCCTCAGTTCAGTAATTCCCTCTACAAGTTCTCCACCTCTCTTCACTTCTTTAAAACCTACCTCCTTACCCGTCCTGATACCTCCTTATGTGGCCTACTGTCATATTTTGCTTGCTAATTGCTCTTTGTGAAGCATCTTTGGACACTTTGCTTCGTTACAGGTGCTAAGTGAATACAAGTTGCTGTGAGTAGGAGATTGCCGCCTCAGGGGGAATGTAGAATGCTTCTAATAATGTGGTTTGATTGGGCTGCTTGGGAACGAGCCCCAGCAAATCTAAATAAAGCCACAGGCAACTGCATCTCACAGTTTTTGAGGCTGGCAGTGGAGAGGCTGAGTAAATCATGCTGCCCACACAGGTCATTAATACAGTTTCCCACAAAGTGCCAACTTTCTCCAACTTGGGTGATGGCCCACTGCCAGAAGTCAAAGTTGTGTTTTGTGGCTTTTGATCAATTGTGCTTTTCGCGAGGCTTGCATGTCTGTTTTTTTATTATTCATTCATGGGACATGGGCGTCGCTGGCTGGGCCAACATTTATTCCCCATCCCTAGTTGCCCGAGTGTGGTTGAGAGCCAACCACATTGCTGTGGCTCTGGAATCACATGTAGGCCAGACCGGGTAAGGGTGGCAGATTTCCTTCCCTAAAGGACATTCGTGGACCCGATGGGCTTTTCCTGACAATCAACAAAGATTTTATGGTCATCTCAATTCCAGACGTTATTTACGGAATTCAAAATCCACCATTTGCCGTGGATGGGTTTTGAACCTGGGTCCCCAAAACATTCGCAGAGTTTCTGGATTAATAGTTTAGCGATAATTCCACTAGACCATCGATGCTGCTGAACTGAGGCCACCATGTAAATTGTCTGAATGATACATGTGCATGCCATCTCTCATGCACATGTTCACCACCGTTTCTAGTGGGGATTGGGAGGGCATTGAGATTCTTACCCATGCCACCCAATTTCAGGTTTAGTTAAGGTTGATTGGTTAAAAGTCTCTGCAAGGGGAAAAAAAGGGCTCATTTTGGGGAAAATGCTGGAAAATCTCGGCAGGTCTGACAGTATCAGCAGAGCAAGAATAAAGCTAATGTTTTGAACGTTGGTTCTCTCTCCATAGAAGCCATCAGATCTGCTGAGATTTTCTAGTGTTTTCTGTTTTTGTTTCAGATTCCAGTTTCAGCAGTAATTTGCTTTTAGCTGATTTCTGGGCTGTTGTTTTATATCTTCTGTCAAGCGGCTCAGCAACAGAAATGGGGAATGGATGTTTGCCTTGCTCTCCCAGTTAAGGATTAGTGTGCCACAGGAGCAGCGGGGAACCTGAAGAAGGAAGAAAAATAATAGTACTGGAAAGAGTGTTTGATAGAACATGATTTCAGAACTAATCTAGGAATAACGGAGGAAACTGATGACCAGACCCAAGGAACATCCTTGGCTAACAGATCTAGCAACTCAAGGCTGGGCATCCATGATATGGTGTGGGCCATCATCAGCAGCAGCAGAATATAAGATCTTTAAATGATCTGCAGGGAAATGTAGGTGGTCTGATTAGTAAGTATGCAGATGACACAAAAATTGGCACAGTTGCAGATAGTGATGAGGATTGTCAAAGGATACAGCAGGATGTAGATAGACTGCAGATTTGGAAAGAGAAATGGCAGATGGAGTTTAATCCCAGACAAATGCGAGCTGATGCATTTTGGAAGATCAAATTCAGATGCGAATTATACAGTAAATGGCAGAAACATGAACATACAGAGGGATCTGGGCGTACAGGTCCACGGATCTCTGAAAGTGACAACACAGGTGGTTAAGGCGGACAAGAAGACGTACAGCATGCTTGCCTTCATTGGCCAAGGCATCGAGTTGGCAAGTTACGTTACAGCTGTAAAACTTTAGTGAGGCCACATTTGGAATATTGTATGCACCTCTGGTCTCCACACTACCAGAAGGAGAGGGTGCAAAGAAGGTTCACCAGGAGGTTGCCTGGTCTGGAGAGTTTTGGGCATGAGGTGAGGTTGATAAACTCAAATTGTTTTCACTGGAAAGACGGATGCTAAGGGACGACCTGATAGAAGTCTACAAAATTGTAAGAGAGGGTGGATAGTGAGAGGCTTTCTCCCAGGATAGAAAGGTCGACTACAAGAGGGCACAGGTTTAAGGTTGGAGGTGGTACATTTAAGGGAGTTGTACAGGGAAAGCTTTTCACACGGCCTGGAACGCGCTGCCAGTAGAGGTAGTGGAAGCAGATACATTAGCAATGTTCAAAGTGTATCTTGATAGAAACTTGATTGGGAGGTGAACAGAGAAATAGAAACCATGTGTTGGCAAAGGCTTTGTTGGCTGAAGGGTCTGTTCCTGTGCTGTAATGTTCTCTGTTCTTTGAATCCCCCATTATCAACATCATGGAGGTTACCATTAACCAGAAACTGAATTGGACTAGCCATATAAATACTGTGTCTACCAGAGCAGATCTAAGGCCAGGAATTTTGTGGCGAGTGAGTAATCCTCTGACTGCCCAAAGCCTGTCCATCATCCAAAAGGCACAAGCCAGGATTGTAATGGCATACCCTCCATTTTCCTAGATGAGTGCGACTCTAACAACACTCAACAGGTTTGATATCCAGCAGGACAAAGCAGCCTACATGATTGATACCCCTTCCACAGTCATTCCATCCCTCAACCACAAGTGGTAGTTGTGTGTGCCACCTGCAAGGTGATTGCAGGAACTCATCAAGGTTCCTTTGGCAGCAACTTCTAAACCTCTGACCACTACCAGCTAGAAGGACAAGAGCAGCAGATACCTGGGAACACTACTGCCTGGAGGTGTCTCTCCAAGTCACTCCCAATGCTGAACCCGCCTGACAAAAATGGGAATAAAAGATTCTGGTCAAAGAAACCAAGGAAATGGTGAGGCAGGCGTAAAGTAAATTTGAGACCAAAACCAAACCAGCTATGATTTTATTAAACGGTGGAGCAGGTTCGAATTGCTGAATGACCGATTCCATGTCCTATTTTCCCATCTCAGTTCTACCTCCTTATCTCCTGAAGATACAGAGGTAAATATTCCTCTTGTCTACCCTGCCAGTTGTTTAGTTTAGTCTAGTAGATAATTTACTAGTGTCACAAGTAAGCCTACATGAACACTGCAGCGAAGTTACTGTGAAAATCCCCTCGTCACCACACACTCTGGTGCCTGTTTGGGTACACCGAGGGAGCATTTAACATGGCCAATGCGCCTAAACCAGCAAGTCTTTTGGACCATGGGAGGAAACTGGAGCACCCGGAGGAAACCTATGCAAAGAAACATAGGAACTAGAAGTAGGAGTAGGCCATTTGGCCCTTCGAGCCTACTCCACCATTCATTTTGATCATCAGATTCAATATACTGATCCCCCCTTCCCCTCAAATCCCTCGATCTCTTTAGCTCCAACAGCTGTATCTAATTTCTCCTTGAAATCAGGCAACATTTTGGCCTCAACCGCATTCTATGGTAGTGGATTCCACACATTCACCCCCTTTGGGTGGAGAAATTTTCCCTCACCTCAGTTTTAAAAGCTTTGTCCCTTATCCTCAAACTAAGACCTCTAGTTCTGAACTCTTGGGGCACTTTTTCTGAATCTACCTCACAAGGAGAATGCGCAGACTCCGCACAGATAGTGACCCAAACCGGGAATTGAACCAGAGACCCTGGCGCTGTGAGGCAGCTGTGCTCCGCCACCGTGCTGCCCATAAACTGGTGGGACAGACTGACTGGCCGTCATAAAACCTGCCAGGTTGTAATCCCAGTGAAATCGTCACGTGTAACCGATTACAGAGGAACGGATTTACTCATGTAAAAACACCAATAAAAACTGACTCCCTTTCTCGTCCCTCCAAACCCTTTCCCCCTGACAATCCATTGAATTTCCCATCTGCCTGAAGCACAGGCTGAGCTGAGAAAAGCAAATGAAGTAGGGGCTATGCACCATTGAAGAGGTTTTGCTAATTGGACAGCCCGTCAGACATTATGTCACTGAGCAATGACCCCGGTTGTGTGATGCAGTTCAGCCTTTATTGCCCTTGTCATTTATAGCTGATTAAACAACACTGCCAGCTACCAGTTCACCGGAGCCTGCGTGCTTGATCTCGTAGCTGGCGGCCTGGAGAACGAGAATCATTTCACTGATGCTCCAGCTGACAGTTGAAGAGGAGGGTGGAAGGACTGGAAAGGAACATGTTTGACACAAAGACTGCTTAGCACAAAAGAAAACCACATCCCCTTGAAGTGTAAAAAGAACAGTTTCTGAGATGATTGGGTGCAGCAAATGTGTACCAGTGAAGTTGAGATTATGAAACAGTGTTGGAAAGTGTTAGAGTTTAGAAGAATGAGGGGAGATCTCATTGAGACGTATAAGATGATGAATGGGATGGATAGGATAGAGGTGGAGAGACTCTTCCCGCTCAAAAAAGACAGTAGGACTAGGGGGCACAGCCTCAAGATAAAGGGGAGGCGGTTTAGAACGGAGTTGAGGAGGAACTTCTTCACTCAAAGGGTGGTGAATCTCTGGAATTCTCTGCCCGTTGAAGTGGTGGAGGCTGCCTCGCTAAATATTTTTAAGAAGCGGGTTGATGGGTTTTTGATAAGAGAAGGGATTAAGGGTTATGGGGAGAGGGCGGGAAAGTGGAACTGAGCCACGACAGATCAGCCATGATCTTATTGAATGGCGGGGCAGGCTCGAAGGGCTAGATGGCCTACTCCTGCTCCTATTTCTTATGTTCTTATGTTCTTATGAAGGAGACAGATAGGGTAGAGGTGGAGAGGTTCTTCCCGCTCAGAAAGTTCAGCAGGACTAGAAGGCACAGCCTCAAGATAAGGGGGGGGCGCAGTTTAGAACAGAGTTGAGGAGGAACTTCTTCACTCAAAGGGTGGTGAATCTCTGGAATTCTCTGCCCGTTGAAGTGGTGGAGGCTACCTCGCTAAATATATTTAAGTTACGGGTAGATAGGTTTTTGGTAGGTAAGGGGATTAAGGGTTATGGGGAGAAAGCGGGAAAGTGGAACTGAGCCACTTCAGATCAGCCATGATCTTATTGAATGGCGGGGCAGGCTCGAGGGGCTAGATGGCCTACTCCTGCTCCTATTTCTTATGTTCTTATGTTCTTATTTCTTATGAAAGATTTGAGTCCCCCACAGGTAGAATCTGCTGGAATCCCCATAAGACTTCAGAGCGGAAGTAGGCCATTTGACCCATCAAATCTGTTCTGCCATCCAATGAGGGTGGCACGGTAGCATGGTGGTTAGCATAGCTATCTCACAGCACCAGGTTCAATTCTGGCCTTGGGTGACTGTTTTGAGTTTGCACGTTCTCTCCATGTCTGTGTGGGTTTCCTCCGGGTGCTTTGGTTTCCTCCCACACTCAAAAGATGTGCGGGTTAGGTGGATCGGCCATGCTAAATTTTTCCTTAGTGTGCCAAGATATGAGATTATAGAACAAGGAACACTACAGCGCAGTACAGGCCCTTCAGCTCTCAATGTTGCACCGA
The DNA here is from genome assembly GCF_965287045.1 of Carcharhinus amblyrhynchos. Lineage (NCBI taxonomy): Eukaryota > Metazoa > Chordata > Chondrichthyes > Carcharhiniformes > Carcharhinidae > Carcharhinus > Carcharhinus amblyrhynchos. The sequence goes on from NC_137327.1 coordinate 132,095,086, forward strand.
CCAGTGGAACCAATCTAATGACCCTCTAACCTAAACTATTCCAATGTTATCCATATGCCTATCCACTGACCATCTGAACGCCCTTAAAGTTGGCGAGTCCACAACTGCTGCAGGCAGGACATTCCACGCCCTTACTACTCTCTGAGTAAAGAACCTACCTCTGACATCCGTCCTATAATTATCACCCCTCAATTTAAAGCTATGTCCCCTCGTGTTAGCCATCACCATCCGAGGAAAAAGGCTCTCACTGTCCACCCTTTCTAAGCCTCTGATCATCTTGTATGCCTCAATTAGGTCACCTCTTAACCTTCTTCTCTCTAACAAAAACAACCTCAAATCCCTCAGCCTTTCCTCATGAGACCTTATAGAGATAGGAGCTGGGTGGGCTGCTCAGGTGGAGACTCAATGGACCGAATGGCCTCCTGCACTGTAGGGATTCAATGATTCTATAAAATCATGACTGGTCTGATAAAATAATCTTCAATTCCACTTTCCCGCCTTATCCCCATAACCCTTGATTCCCTTACGGATTAATAACCTGTCTATCTCAGCCTTGAACATACTTGATGACCCAGCCACTATACAGCTCTCTGCGGTGAAAAATTCCACAGATTTACTTCCCCCTTGAGAGAAGAAACTCCTCCTCATCTTATGTGGGCAATCCCTCACTCTGAGATTTTGCTCTCTGGTGCTGGACCCTCCCACATGGGGAAACAACCATCCGGAATCAGTCAAACCCCTTAAGGATACTATATGTCTCAATAAGGTCACTGCTCATTCTTCTAAACTCCAGTGAGCGCAGGACCAACTTACTCAACCTCTCCTCATTAGAAAAACCACCATTTTAAATTTGGTTCCAGACGACTGGGTTTCTTGGATCTTGGGAAACCCATCAGTTGGAGGAGGACAGCCTGTTGGCCGTAGGAATTAAGTGCTTTTCTCAGTACCTGCCTCATCAGCCCCGGGAGAGTTTCTATGATTCCTTTCCATGAGACAGCAAACAAGAATGGAAAAACCCAGCCCTAAACTTTTGCTTGGCTATGTTGGTGTCGCTGCTTAAAATGGGTGCTTGGTAAAAAGCCCTCTGTCCCACTGCCAAATCATCAGCGTGCCTGCACTGAGTTAAACCGATGAGTCTGTAATGCATGTTAACTGCAGGTGTATTTACAACAGACGGAACAGCTTTTTATCTACTCTCCACCTTGGAAAGACAATTCCCCGTGGTGATGGCTAGATGGACATGCTAGATTCCATGCAAAATGTGAATGGCATCTTGGTAGGGGTGTCAATACTGCTTGCTGATTGTGCTGGTGTGACTGAAAGACGTGCTGGGTAGGTGCATTGGCCATGGTAAATTCTCCCTCAGTGTACCCAAATAGGTGCCAGAGTGTGGCGACTAGAGGATTTTCACAGTGACATCGTTGCAGTGTTAATATAAGCCAACTTGTGACACCAATAAATAAACTTCAACTCAGCATCACTGAAAGCAGGACAGGTTGAGATTGGGATGACCCCAAGAAAACATCCAACAGATGCATTCAATATATTAATAATGTCATTAGGTTTACCATCTAACTTACCTTCGAGTTTTTGTACAGGTTATTTGCAAACTCCAAACAGACATAACCCGAGACTGAAATTGAACTCAGGTCCCTGGTACTGTGAGGCAGCAGTGCTAACCACTGTGCCATTGTGTCGCCCTTAATAGCTGGCCATTTCAGTATTGGCTGCAAACTAGTGGGTGCACGTAAGTTAAAAGGACTGGAATCCTCCATAGTACAGAGTGCTCTCTTTGAGGTTTGGGGCAGATTTTGAGAGGCAATAATAATTTGACCACTGCTTTTTAAATTTTATTATTTTCTATTAGCCTGGACAGCATTGGTGAACACTCAAATTAGCACACAAATCTTTTTAATAAAAATTACGCTTTACTTAGGAAAGCATGGAGGACTTATTGCCCAAGATGTTCCATTGCATGTGTCATTGGTTAAGCTGAGAGTCAAATCAATTGACTTGGAGCTACCTGGCTGCAAGTAATTAAAAATGAAATATTGACAGGGCAGCACAGTGGTCAGCACTGCTGCCTCACAACTCCAGGTACCCAGGTTCAATTCTGGCCTTGGGTGACTGACTGTGTGGAGTTTGCACATCCTCCCTGTATCTGTGTGGGTTTACTCCCTCAGCAATTCTCGCACCCATCAGCACTTATCTCAGGCCTGAGATCCCAGTGATCCTGGGCCTTGGGTGCGTGTTTTGCCAGCAGCAGTCACCACATCCCCAACTCAATGAATAGCTGCCAAACATTGGCCAGCCATTCTTGACTGGCATGTCAGGTATTGGATTATAATTCAGGTCAGAAGCTCCAAAACTCCTTATGAAGTCCGCCTGGATCGTAAGTTTTACAGTTTGAACTTGGCTAGGGTAAGCATGAGATGTTTCACTCCAGCTACGATTCAACTGATCTACTGGGAGCTTTTATCAAGCAAAATTTATTTAAGGATATACAGTTACAGGATCACAAAATATAACAGTGCATTGAGACAACACCAAAGCATTAAAGGCCCTGACCTGTCTACCTAATCCTGCTTACTAGTACTTGGCCCATAGCCTTGAATGTTATGATGGGCAAAGTACTCATCCAGGAATTTTTTAAAGAATGTGAAGCATCCCACCTCCACCACTCTCCCAAGCAGCGTATTCCAGACTGTCATCACCCCCGGGTAAAAATGTTTTTCCTTAAATCCCCACTCAACCTCCCACCCCTCACTTTTAACTTGTCGTAACTGACCCTTCAACAGAGTGAAACAGCTGCTCCCTATCCACCCTATCCATGCCTCTCATAATCTTGAACACCTCAATTAAGTCACCCCTCAGTCATCTTTGCTCCAAAGGAAACAACCAACCTCTCTTTATATCTTAAATGTTCCATTCTTGACAACATCCTGGTAAATATCCTCTTCCAGTGCAATCACATCCTTCCTATAATGTGGCGACCAGAACTGCACACAGCACTCCAGCTATGGCCTCACCAAAATTCTACACAACTCAATCATGACCTCTGCTTTTGTAATCTATACCCTGACTGATAAAGACAAGTGTGCCACATGCCTTTTTCACCACCCTCTTTACCTGCCTTTCAACCTTCAGAGATCTATGGACAAACACCCCAAGGCCCCATTGTTCCTTGGAACTTCCCAGTGTGAGACTTTTCATAGTACACTCCCTAATCAAATTATTCCTTCTAAAGTGTATCACCTCTCACTTTTCAGGGTTAAAAATTCCATCTGTCATTTTTACGCCTATTTGATCATCTCGACTGTAACCTAAGACGTTCAACCTCACTGTTAACCGGCCAATCTTTCTGTCATCAGCAAACTTACTGATCCTACCCCACACATAGTCATCTATATCATTTATATTAATGACGAACAATAGGGGGCCCAGCAAGAAACCCTGTGGTACACCACTGGTCACTGTCTTCCAGTCACTAACGCAGCCATCTGTCATCATCCTCTGTCTCCTACCGCTAAGCCAATTATGAAATCACCTTATCAGATGATCCTGTAACCCGTGTGCATTTGCCTTCTTAAGAAGACCATAAGACATAGGAGCAGAATTAGGCCACTCGGCCCATTGAGTCTGCTCTGCCATTCAATCATGACTGATATTTTTCTCATCCCCATTCTACTGCCTTTTCCCCATAACCCCAATCCCTTTATTAATCAAGAAACTATCTATCTCTGTCTTAAAGATACTCAATGATCTGGCCTCCACAGCCTTGTGCAGCAAAGTGTTCCACAGATTCACCACTCTCTGGTTGAAGAAATTCTTCCTCATCTGTTTTAAGGATCGCCCGTTTAACCTGAGGTTGTGCCCTCTGGTTCTAGTTTTTACTCCGAGTAAAAACATCCTCCTAGTAAAAACATCCTCTCCATGTCCACTCTATCCAGGCCTCGCAGCATCATGTAAGTTTCAATAAGATCCCCCCCTCATCCTTCTAAACTCCAATGAGTACAGAATCCTCAACCATTCCTCATACGACTAGCTCTTCATTCCAGGGATCATTCTTGTGAACCTCCTCTGGACCCTTTCCAAGGCCAGTACATCCTTCCTTAGATATGGGGCCCAAAACTGCTCACAATACTCCAAATGGGATCTGAGCAGAGCCTTATACAGCCTCAGAAGTACATCCCTGCTCTTGTATTTTGGCCCTCTTGACATGAATGCTAACATTGCATTTACCTTCCTGTCTGCCAACTGAACTTACATGTTAATAAGTTAATAAGTCTTCCATATAGGACTTTATCAAAAGCTTTACTGAAATCCATGTAAACAACATCAACTACATTACCCTCATCTACACACTTGGTTACATGCTCAAAAAATTCAATCAAATTTGTCAGGCATGACCTCCCTCTGACAAAACCAAACTGAAAATCCCTGATCAGACCTTGCTTCTCCAGCATAGAACATAGAGCAATAACTTTTACCAATTCCAAACAAGCCAAAACCAACCAAGCTATTGTATAAACATTAGCAGCTAAATATTGTTCCAACCAAACTAATCCCATAAACAAAACCCTTGCCACAGGTTTAGCACAGAAAATACAAATGCTCACGTGATGTTAGAACTTAGTCCTTTGGTTGGATGCTGCAGTTCTTTTAGTACACACACAGAAAAGCTTGAAATCAGAACAACTTCCCAAAACACCAGGGAGAGAGAGAAAGAGAGAGACTACTACTAGCTAGCAAAACTTTCTTTCCAGGAAAATTAGGAAACCCACTTCCAGTTAGCCAGCAGAATTTATAATTTGGGGAGGGGGAGAGAGAGAGAGAGAGAGAGAACTTGTCTGTCACTTGACAACCAGGACAGTTTCTGACTCTAAACCAAAACTGAAAGTGAATCCTTGGATTCTTCAGAGGAAGAACCACCTGACTTTTCTTTGTCAATCAATCTTCCCCCTCATGATGCAGAAGATCGTAAAATCCCGGGAAGTACCTGAGGCGCAGAGTGAAAATAAACAAAACCCCATTTACACCATTGAAGCAGCAATAAAAGGACTTTTAACAGATAGCTCGGCAACAATACAAAAAATCCCAAAGCTGCTTAACTGCAGAGGACATGACTTTAAAAATAAATAAATTTCTTAAAGGCACGCTAATGTCACATGAGGCATAAAACCCTTCTAAATAAAAAAACTCTATGATCCAAACTTTGAATTTCTAACACTCGGCTCCTCGGGCGTTTGATTACAAGGTATAAATAACTCATATTTATGAATCAAGTAAAATTTATTAAGCACTGTTATACATGTATTTAACATGAAACAATGAAGACAACACCAAAGTTTTTCATCTTTCAAAGATCTTAGAAATTTTTGGTGTTCATAGAATCATAGAAATAGTACAGTGAAGAGGGAGGCTATTCCGCACCCATCACATCTGCATCAACAACAATCTCACCTAGGCCTTATCTCTGTGACCTCACATATTTACCCTGTTAATCCATCTCATCACTAGATGGACACTAAAAGTCAATTTGGCATGGGAAATGCACCTGGTCCGCACATCTTCAGACTGTGGGAGAAAACCAGAACACCCGGAGGAAACCCACGCAGACACAGGGAGAATGTGCAAACTCCACCCAGATGGTCACCCAGACCAGGAATCAAATCCAGGCTCCTGGAACTGTGAAACAGCAATGCTAACCACTGTGCTACCGTGCTGTCCGTAGGTGTCAACGCAGGTGATGAGTCTCTCTCTTCTTTGACTTCCTTGACTCCAGAAGCCATGACGTTATCGTACCGATGAGAATTGTGATTTCTCAACTTTCACCCTCCAGCCTCCCAAACCTTCTTCCATTTTTGGAGATGGTCCAGGTTCACTCCTCCTGGATGCAAATCATTTTGTGTCACCCCACCTTTGCAACAATCTTTGCTTTTATGGTTCATTGAGTCCAGAAGTTTACATTCCATCACAAACAATTGCATATTTCCTTCCAGAGGCAGAGAAGCCATAAATAAAGTCACGTTCTCTTGTCAACATATCATAACCCAAGCCCCACACTAAAATTAAAACCACTTCTTTCATTAAATCAGAGAATAAAGTGTTCTCCTCTCTGGTACAGGTCAATTAAAGCAATGCATGACTTGTTTAAACAGTATCATCTGCTCATAAAGCTATAAAGACTGCTAGTTCAAAACACAAATGAGTTTCCTCGTAAAACAATAAAACAATTTTGTTTCTTCAGAAACAGCTGCTTTCCAGTTCCCCAAGTACTTTGGCTGTTAATTGTCCAACAAAAGAAAATCAAAACTGAACTATTCAATTTTAAACTATAATTAGAGAAAAAGATTTACTGATATTGCAGGTTCCAAAAATTGGTGGAGTTATCAGAACGATGGACAGGTTCAGAGGAGTGGGCAAAGCCTTTCAATGACCAGCTTTAGAAAATGGAAATAATGCCTCCACCATTCTGCCCAAGTGCTTTAAATGGCTTCTGAAAGCTTTGTTCTTCTATGTAGCCACTGCTGTTGAAATATATCCATACTGACCAGGAAGCTCTGAGGGTCAATATCTACTTTCTGCCCAAATCATTTGCCTGAACTATGCTTTGGAAGGATACAATAATTTATCCCAACATCCCAAATCGAAGAAGACGAATTCACTTGGTAAATTCACCGCCCATTGTTTATTCAGAGGCTTTATTTGAGAAATAACTTGAGAAAAAAAGCACTGCATGGCAGAGTGGTTAGCACTGCTGCCTCACAGTGCCAGGAACCCAGGTTCGATTTCCAGCTTGGGTCACTGCCTGTGCAGGCTCTGCATGTTCTCCCCGTGTCTGCGTGTTTTCTCCAGGTGCTCTGGTTTCTTCCCACGCTCCAAAGATGTGCTGGATAGGTGCATTGGTGTGCTAAATCATCCTTTAGTGTCAGAGGAACTAGCTTGGGTAAATGCATGGGGTTATGGTGTAAGTCCTGGGTGGATGTGTGATTGGAACAGACTTAATGGGCCGAATGGCCTCCTTCCGCCCTTTATCAGAATTACAGAGGGCGGGAATTCCCAGCCGCACTCACCGCAATGCTGGAGATTCCGACCTGAGATCAACAGGCCTTTGCATATTCCATCCCCTGTTGATACAGTTCCGCTGGCGGATGGGACAGGAAAACTCTGCCCAGAATCTTTACAGTACAGAAGGAGGCCATTCAGCCCATCAAGTCTCCACTGGCTTCTCTGAAAGAGTGTTCTATCCAGTCCCAGTCCCCTGCCTTATCCCTATAACCTTGCACATTCCTTTTTCAGGTGAGAACTTTTTTGAATACCTTGATGAGACCTGCCTCCATCACCCTCTCAGGTTGTTCCAGTTTCCAACCACCCTCTGGGTGAAAGCATTTTCCTCACATCACTTTTACTCCTTTTGCCCATTATTTTGAATCGGTATGCTTGATTTTTGCTGCTCTCTTGAGAGGGAGCAGTTTCCAACTGTTTACCCCCTCCATACTCCTGAGGACCTTAAATACCTCGATGATGTCTCCGCTCAGCCTTACTTTCCTCGTGGAAAACAGCCCCAACCTCTCCAATCGATCCATATAGATTCTTTTTATTTATTCATGGGACATAGACATCACTGATTGGCCAGCATTTATTTACAATCTCTAGTTGCCCTTGGAGTGTAGTTGAGAGGCACATGTAGGCCAGACCAGGTAAGAACAGCAGGTTTGTCTCCCTAAAGGACATTAGTGAACCAGGTGCGTTAGTAGATTCTTAATTCCAGTTATTTTTATTGAACTCAAATTCCATCAGCTGTAGTGCTGGGATTCGAATCTGAGTCCCCAGAACATTAGCTGAGTTTCTGGATTAATAGTCTAGCGATAATACCCCGAGGCCATTGCCTCTCTGCAACAGCTCTTTATCCCTTGAATCATTCTTGTGGATTTTCTCTCTAATCTCTCTAATACCTTCACATCTTTCCTCTAAACTGGACAAAGTATCCCAGATGAGCCGAACTGGTGTCTTTTACAAGTTCAACATAACTTCTTTACTCCTTACATGACTTGGGTGGCACAGTGTTCGCGCTGCTGCCTCACAGTGCCAGGCGCTCAGTTCAATTCCGACCGAGGGTCACTGCCTGTGTGGAGTTTGCACATCCTCCCTGTGTCTGCATGGGTTTCCTCCGGGTGCTCCGGTTTCCTCCCACAGTCCAAAGACAGGCGGGTTAGGTTGATTGTCCGTGCTAAATTGCTCATTTGTGTTAGGGGGATTAGCAGGATAAACATATGTGGCGTTACAAGGTGGATGCTGATTGTTATTGGCGCGGTGGGCCAAATGGTCTACTTCTGCATTGTCAGGATTCTATTCTATGCATTTATACAGCATTATTCACAGTCTTAAGAATGTCCTAAACACTTTACAGCCTATTCGGTAGTTTTGGAATGCTGTCAATGTCATAATGTAGTAAATACTGCAGCAATGTCCCACAAAGAGCAATGTGATCATGAGCAGATTGCTGCTTTTAGTTATTACTTGAGAAGTAAATATTGGACAGGGCACCAGGGAAAGTCCCCTGTTCTCCTGTGAAATAATACCATGGGATTTTCCCCCACCTCAAAGAGGGCAGGAAGTGCCTGAGTTAACTGCCCCTCTGTCTGTGCAGCATTCCTTCAGCGTTGCACTGGGGTGCCAGCCATTCCGATCTCCCTGAAGCGTGGTGTGACCCCACTACCTCCCGAGTTAAAAGGTGCGAATGCACCTGTGGTTGACGCTTAATTCAGTCCTGGTGTTTGTGAATATGAGATGATGCTTGAACAAGGCTCAGCTGTGGCAGCACTGAATACTCAGCTTTGGCTCACACTTGAAGCATTGGCACTTGAACAAGTTCATGGAGAGCAATGACACAGCCAATACCTTCAGGACAGCAAGAAGAACATGTGTGTGTCTGTGTTTGACGCTTACTTATTAGTGCCGCACGTAAGCCTACATTAACACTGTGATAAAGCTAGTGTGAAAATCCCCTAGTCGCCACACTCCAGCACCTGTTTGGGTACACTGAGGGGCAAATTAGCATGGCCAGTGCACCTAACTCAGATATCTTTGGACTGTGGGAGGAAATCGGAGCACCCGGAGGAAACCCACACAGACATGGAGAGAACATGCAGACAGTGGGTCAAGGTGGGAATCCCTAGCTTGGTCCTAACCAGTGTGCCGCTCCAAGTGTGTTTGTTCATCATTTATTTATTTATGTATTAGTCACAAGTAGGCTTACATTAACACTGCAACGAAGTTACTGTGAAAATCCCCTAGTCACCACATTCCGGTGCCTGTTCAGGTACAGTAAGGGAAAATTTAGCATGGACAATCCACTCAACACATCTTTGGACTGTGGGAGGGAATCGGAGCACCCGGAGGAAACCCACGTAAACATGGAAAGAGCGTGCAGAGTCCACACAGACAGTGGCCCAAGCTGGGAATCCGACCCAGGTCCCCGGCGCTGTGAGGTGACAGCGCTAACCACTGTGCAACCATCCTGCCACTGCATGTGTGTTTGTGATGTTCATGTGTGTGTGTGTGTGTGTGTGTGTGTGTGTGTGTGTGTGTGTGTGTGTGTGTGTGTGTGTGTGTGTGTGTGTCCGCTTACAAGGAGAGACACAAGAGATTGAGATGTAGCAAAAATGAGACCCATTGAGATGTGCTTCACGCTGGACTGTGACTTCCTATTGAAACCCATTAAATGTCTTTGCTGTGTTACATAATTCATAGTTCATTCGAAAACAGAATCAACACCAATCTACCACTGTCTGGGTGACTGAACGCTTTTCAGAACCTTATCACAGCCAAATCGCGAACTCCTTCCTGGCCTTTCTCACTCTTGGCATCAGCCATGTGTCCAGTAGAGAATTAGAACCTATTCTGTCATCCACTTGCATTTGAAATTCAAATAAATTTCGCTCGTCCGTTTTATTGATATGCCCTACAATGCACTTTCAAGGCCAAACATAAGTTATGCAGAAAATTAATTAAGTTTGGAAATTAGTTGCAAATTAATTCAACATTGAATTAATTAATTTGTCACTTTAAAGACATGTAAATTAAATAAGAAACATTTTAATTGACAAATGTTTGCAGATATATTTATTTATGTAAAATTCATACTTGTGTTTAAGAAATGATTTAGGAGTAACTTTAAGAATAATGTAAGGCACAAAAGCTTTTCTTTCTCTTTAGTCATATTATGATTTTTAATTTACGATTTGATCGCGGTCTCAGCAGTTTAGTGGGTTAATGAGTGCATATTACCCTTAGCCGAGTGACATTTTTACCTCACAGACTGACCTCAATGGGGTAGATTTTCACTTTGGGCTGAACTTGGGCAGATAGGGAGGCACGTTACGGGAATTGAACCTTTCTTTGGGAGTGGGGTCTCACTTGGTTCCTGCTGCTAAGCTACGGGCACCTTGCCAGGCAGAGGGACATTCGGGGCCGGGGGGGCAGGGAGTTGGGGGCGGAGGCAGCAGAATAGGGTGGGACTTCCGGCAGAACAAAGCCGCAAGCTGTTTCTTAGAGGGCATGCATGGTTGGGGGGGTGGGAGTGGGGGAGTGGGTCATGCTGCAGAGAGCCCAGTACCTCAGCTCTACAATGATAATTGTCACACTTTCCTGGATCCATTTTCTAAGTCAACTGAAACAGCTATTTCTGCTGGTCAGCACTTCAAAATTGACTTGGATGGGATCCTACATTTGTTATAAGATCATCTTACATGTGGCCCGCTGGTCCCTAAATCAAGTCTTGTCATGCAGAGGTTTGATTTGATTTGATTTGATTTGAATTGATTTATTATTGTCACATGTACTAGTAGACAATGAAAAGTATTGATTTTTGCCCAATATACAAAGTATACTGGGCAAAGGGAAGGAAAGAAGAGAGCGCAGAATATAGTGTTACAGCCATAGCTAGGGTGGAGAGAAAGATGAGCTTAATGTGAGGTGTGACCATTCAAAAGTCTGACAGCAGCAGGGAAGAAGCTATTCTTGAGTTGGTTAGTACGTGATCTCAGACTGTGGAAGGGGGAATGTCGGGAAGTGTGGGGTCCCTAATTATGCTTTTCTGAGGCAGTGGGAAGTGTAGACAGAGTCAGTGGATGGGAGGTTGGCTTTGCGTAATGTATTGGGCTACATTCACAACCTTTTACAGTTTCTTGCTGTCTTGGGCAGAGCAAGAGTCACACCGAGCTTGATACAACCAGAAAGAATGCTTTCTATGGTGCATCTGTCAAAGTTGTTGAGAGTTAGAACATAGAACATAGAAAAACTACAGCGCAAACAGGCCCTTCGGCCCACAAGTTGCACCAATCACATTGCTACCTACTAGAATTACCTACAACCCTCAATCCTATTAAGTCCCATGTACTCATCCAGAAGTCTCTTAAAAGTTGCAGCAGATGTGCCAAATTTCCTTATTCTCCTTAGTCTCCTGAGAAAGTAGAGGCATTGCTGGGCTTTTTTAACTATAGCATCCGCGTGGAGGGACCAGGACAGATTGTTGGTGATCTGGATACCTAAAAACTTGAAACTCTTGATTATTTCTTTTTCCTCCCCATTGATGTAGACTGGGCATGCCCTCCATTCTGCTTCCTGAAGTCGATGACTATCTTTTTTGTTTTGTTGTCATCGAGGGACAAAATATTGACATCGCACCAGTTCACCAGATTCTCTATCTCTTTCCTGTACTTTGTCTCGTCATTGTTTGAGATCCGACGCACTACAGTGGTGACATCAGCAAACTTGAAAATCAAGTTGGAGGGGAATTTGGCTACACAGTCATAGGTGTATAAGGAGTATAGTAGGGAGCTGAGGACACAGCTTTGTGGGGCACCGGTGTCAAGGATAATTGTGCAGGAGATATAGTTGTCTATCCTTACTGACTGCAGTCTGTGGGTTATGAAGTCTAGAATCCAGTTGCAATGGGAGGCCATAAAGTTAGGAGTTTCATAAGAAAAATGATGTTAAAGGCTGAGCTGTAGTCTATGAATAGGAGTCTGACATAGGTGTCTTTGTTATCTCAGTGTTCCAGCATTGAGTGTAAGGCCAAGGAGATGGTTTCTGCTGTGGACCTGTTGCGGCGGTAGGCAAACTGTGATGGATCCAGGGAGTCTGGTTGACTGAATTGACTGAACCATGGCTAACCTTTCTAAGCGCTTCATAATGATGGAAACTAGAGTCACTGGACGATAGTCATTAAGGCACACTGCCCAGCTTTTTTTTGGTACCGAGATAATGGTTGCCTTCTTAGAATAGAAGCATAGAATCGTACAGTACAGAAGGAGGCCATTCAGCCCATCGAGTCTGCACCGACCAAAATTCCACCTAGGCCCTATCCCCATGTATTTACCCTAGCTAGTCGTCCTGACACTAAGGTGCAATTTAGTATCACCAATCCACCTAACCTGCTCATTTTTGGATCATGAGAAGAAACCAGAGCACCCAGAGGAAACCCAAGCAAACAAGGGGGGAACACGCACTTCTACTCAGACAGTGACCCAAGGCGGGGATCAAACCCGGGTTCCTGGCGCTGTGAGGCAGCAGTGCTAACCACTGTGCCACCAAAGCCTTTTCCCACCTGCTTCTTAAGCAGGTAGGAAACTCAGATTGGTGTAAGTCCCAGTGGAAATGGCCATGGCTGTACAGGAAGCAGAAAGAGAGGAATAAATGTGCACTGCTGCCTTTGGCCTGTGCACATTCCATTCCCAGTGGGCAGAGATTGTCTAAATCAGGCCCATTTTCTCCAGGCTACAGTGGAAGAAAATTATCTAGAGTTCCCCTGTGTAATGACTATCTCTTGACCCATGCTTTCAAGTATATGCATATCAGATGAGGATAGGATCAAACTTCAATGTGAGATCACATGACCAAGGAGGCAGCAAGATTACATTCGCTGATTCTGCTCTTCTGAATAGTGGCTTCTTACTTCAGAAAGATAACAGAGTTCGGCTTGTTTTCTGTTAAAATAGAAACTTTAATCCCACATGACGTTCAGGCACATTTTTTAAAGTTTAAAGTTAATTTACTAGTGTCACAAGTAAGGCTTACATTAACACTGCAACAATATTAAAATCCCCTGATCACCACGCTCCAGCACCAGTTTGAGTGCACTGAGGGAGAATTTCCTTATTCTCCTTAGTCTCCTGAGAAAGTAGGGATATTACTGGGCTTTCTTAACAATAGCATCCGCATGGAGGGATCAGGACAGATTGTTGGTGGTCTGGACACCTAAAAACTTGAAACTGTGGGAGGAAACCAGAGCACCCGGAGGAAACCCATGCAGACATGGGGAGAATGTGCAACACAGACAGTGACCCAAGTCAGGATTTGAACCCAACTTCCTGGTGCTGTCAGGCTGCAGTGCTAACCGCTGTGCCACCGTGCCACCCTGTTTCACAGACACAAGATATTATTGCCAAAATGTTTTGTCAGAATGATTTACTTTGTTTCTTGCTGTCGTGTTTTGTCTTGCATGGCTTCACATTATACCCACAATTTGTTAATTTGGAAAGAAGTCAGAGTGGAGGAACCGTTGGATTTAATACAAGCTGGAGGGGAGAAAAACAACTGAGAAAAAATAATGGGATTTAAAACAGGCAAGAATACAGGGCCTCGTGGCTTCCACCCCTAGCTGTTAAACAAAATCGGTCAGGAAATTATAACTTAGTCAAACATTTCTACAGCTTTCAAGATTTGGGAGTTGTTCACAGGATCAGAGAATCTCTCCAGTACAGAAAGAGCCACTTGGCCCATTGAGTCTGCACTGAAAACATTCCCACCCAGGCCCTATCCCCATAACCCCACACATTTACCCTGCTAATCTCCCTGATACTATGGGGCAATTGAGCTTGGCCAATCAAATTGTTTGTTTCCATTAGAAAATCAATCTCATAATTTAAGAAGGGAGGGAGAAACAAAGAAACTGTGATCCCGCCTGTTTAGTATAGGTCATGGGGATATTTCTGACTGTGGCTGGAACTTAATGGGACTCTAACGACCATCGCAAAAGCCAGGGGCAACTCTACCTCAGCTGCTTGTGGCCTCCCCAAGCTGCATTTGTCAGCCACCCGTCACTAATTAGTTGCTAAATGGATGCTTTAAATGGTGGGCACTCACTCCCTTTAGATGCTGGCAGTTCAGCTGGGAGCGAGGGTCCCCACTGAGAGTGGACTTGGAAGATGAGGGCCCCGTGGAAACGTGCCTCTAAACCAGCTGGGTGACTTTCTAGGGTGCTGGGGCCAATCAGGCAGGCCCTGGTGAGGAGGGGCGCAAGATTGGTGGGGGTTGAGAATGCCACAGGGACAACCGTTACTGCCAGGTGGGGCATCTTCGCGTGCCACAAAATTGCCTGAATCAGCAGCCTTGCCCGCCCCCCCACTGCCCCCCACTCTGAGCCTGCGGAGGAGCCACTTCATCAGGCAGTCTCCCCATTAGGCGGCACACTGGCGCAGTGGTTGGCACTGCTGTCTCACAGCACCAGGGAACCTGGGTTTGATTCCGAGCTTGGGTGACTGTGTGGAGTTTGCGCATTCTCCCCATGCCTGCGTGGTTTCCTCTGGGTGCCCTGGTTTCCTCCCACAGTCCAAAGATGTGTGGGTTAGTTGGATTGGCCATGCTAAATTGACCCTCAGAGTAGTTAGGGTAAATGCATGGAGCTGTAGGGATAGGGCCTGGGCGGGACTGTGGTCAGCTCAGACTCAATGGGTCAAGTGGCCTCCTTCTACACTGTAGGATTCTATGTGGTGAGTGGGACCACTCACTGCTGGTAAAATGACACTGGCAGTGGGAATTGGCCTTTAATTGGCCATTTAATTGGTTCAAATGATCTCTGGGCATCCTTAACCCCAGACCCCTTTCCCCCCCAGCCCCAATAGTCGCATTGCGACAGGAATCTGAGAGTGATGCTACCTGCTCTACTCCCTCACCTCACCCAGCCAGCTTATGGGTTGCCCTGCTTCCCAACCTGACCCGGAAAGCTGGGAAAATCCATCCCAGGATAAATGAGAATATTGACAGCATGAACCGGTCAAAGAGAGCTGTCAGTTTGCAAATTTAGACACTTGTACACCCGAGTTTGCAGATGACACAAAGTTGGGAAGAACAAGTTGGAGCAGAGGAACCAAAAAGGATTAATTGGGTGGGCTAAACTGTGACAGAAAGAGTTTGACGAGGGAAAGTGCAAGGCCATCCATTCTGGATCTGATAGAGGCAAATTGGAATATTTCCTGATGGTGAGAAAGCAGGAGCTGTGGAAAAGCAAACTCAGTAAAAGCAAGTGCACAGATTCAGAAAAATAATCCAAAATCCAATCGGTGATGGTCTTCTTCCCAAGAAAACTGAATTGCAAATAGAAGGAAATTATGCAGAGATGTGGTTAGATTTACACTTGGCTTTTTTTTCTCCTTGGGTTTAGTGTTGAGGAGAGATGGAATGGAGGTCTTTAAAATGATAAAAGCATTTAATAGGATAGATACCGACAAACAAGTTCCTCTGCCATTGGAATCTGGAGCAGGAGGTATAAACTTACATTTAGTCCAAGATGATTTTGGAATGGAAATTGAAATGCACTGTATCACATCATCGTATTACAAACCTGGAATTACCTCCCTCAAAGGATTGTGGAGGTTTGGTTAGTTGAAATTTTCTTGTTCAAGATTGATAGGCTTTTGTTAAGTCAAAATGGGCGGCACGGTGGCACAGTGGTTAACACTGCTGCCTCACAGCACCAGGGACCCCGGTTCAATTCCAGCCTTGGTTCACTGTCTTTGCATCCTCCCTGTGTCTACATGGGTTTCCTCTGGGTGCTCCGGCTTCCTTCCACAGTCCAAAGATGTGCGGGTTAGGTAGATTGGCCATGCTAAATTGACGCTTAGTGTCGGGGGATTAACAAGGTAAATACGTGGCGTTACAGGAATAGAGTTTGGGTGGGATTGTGGTCTAATGGCCCCCTTCTGCACTGTAGGGATTCTATGGAAATACTGGGAGATAAGGAGCCAAGGGAGTTAATGAATTTGAGGTATGAATCAGCCATGAACTAACAGAATACAGGAGGAGGGTTGAGGAATAAAGCTGTCAATTCATGTTCTTGTTTCATAACTTTGCCTTCTCTCACTTTGTTTTGCATGTTTTCATCCACTGCACTTATTCTCTACCCATGTTGTCCTTCCTTCCTGATTTGCTCCCTCCTACTTCAACTCCATTTAGCTTTAGACTATTCTTGTTCTTTGTAACTTCTCTCCCATCTTTCCCTTGATCCTGTTCCTTCTCAGAGGGGTGCCATCCCCAGACAACGGAGTGTGGGCGACATGACAAATGGGATGGTAGTGATGCAAAAGTGTCCATGATGGAATATGTGCCTCCCGTCAATGGATGCGTGAGATCCATGAGGAGTATCTGTTTGAGTATGTGATACAACGCTGAGAGTTTGATAGTGGAGGGAGCTGAGAGAGGACTTAGGCTAACGGAGTGGATGAGGATCCACTTCTGGCAGGGTTGTGAGCTGCCTCCTAAGCAACAGCCTCCAAGGTCAAAGCGGTGAGGTTGGTGTGCTTCCTGGTGTCCTCCCTTGGATAGAGGACATGCCTCTGCACCCAGACTCCCGGAATCCCGGAATCAATCCTCGTGGTAGAGTGCGGGTACAGACCTCTTTTTAAGGCCTTTGACCTCTGGGTTTCAGACATCCTGCACGATCTGGTGAAGACAGGTGAGCTGGAAAGGGCGACATGAGTGTTTACATTTGATTTGCGGACCTTCGAAAGCATGAACTGTCGCTCGACGGCCAAATCAGCTCCAGGCCCATCAGGTGATTCAGAGAGATGCTCGCTCTTGCATAATTAATGAGGCTGTAATTGGGTGTGAGTTCACATCATTCAGGGCAGCGGGAATGGTATCACCAGAACCACCCACCACCAAACTTAGAAAGGAAGTGGAGAAACCCACCCATGATCTCC
This sequence comes from Carcharhinus amblyrhynchos, assembly GCF_965287045.1. Lineage (NCBI taxonomy): Eukaryota > Metazoa > Chordata > Chondrichthyes > Carcharhiniformes > Carcharhinidae > Carcharhinus > Carcharhinus amblyrhynchos. The sequence continues at coordinate 132,112,071 of NC_137327.1, forward strand.
CGTCTGAAAATGCGATGAGCAAATGATCGAATACTGAGGTTTTGGATGAGAGCTCACACCTCCCCTCCGATTTCCAGCAGAAATAAATTTCAGTTGCATCTCCGATCTGAAATTCCTGAAGTTGCTGCTGAAAATCCCACTTTTGTCAGAGGTACTTCATTTGCCACATAAGCAATCCAGTTATGGGAATGGAATTCCAGCAGTCTGTATCCCACTGTACTTTCAGTAGAGCTGCAGTGTTCACAGGCCTGAGCTCAGTGCCATTCCTAACCTTCCAATCATTTGGGAGGTGTGTGTATGTAATTCCTGACACCTTTTTGAGTCTTTCACCTGTTTTCTTGTCTGACATGAAAGACTATTTGATTTGCTTGTGTTCTTGCCTACTCTTTCCCATTTTGCTGGTTTTCCACATTACTTATTTTTATCAATAATCCTCTTTAAGATATAACCAGACTGTCATAGAGCCCCTCCAATGCAGAAGGAGGCCATTTGGATGATCGAGTCTGCACCGATAGTCTCTGAAAGATCCAACCCCCTTGCCCAATCTACCCAACTCACACATCCCTGGGGACAAAGGGGAAATTTATCATGGCCAACCCACCTATAATTTTCACAATACTTAATTTAGGCACTCCCCTCTATTGCAAACAGATGTACAGAGAACAGAAGGTGGCAGGGTAGATTTTCTGCTCCTGTATTGCAGGGGCGGTGGGAACGGTGAAGAGGATGGAGAATAGCCCGAGGGTTCCCAAATATTTTTTATGCCGGCGGGAATTCCATGGGTTCCATTTTTAATTGGGCAGCCCTGATCACCCCCTTCCCTCCCTCTGCCACTAACCCCCGTGCACCTCTACCAATCACCCCCCTTTATAATCCCCCAACCCCTTAGGCCCTGCCCCTCTCTGGCCCCACCCCCTTGGCACTGCCCGATGCCCAATGGGCAGTGCCAGTTTGCCCCTTGGGCGCAGAGCTGATTACTCCAAAAGACTTGGAGCCGGAGACGCCCAGAGGCTGTGGCGCCCAGTGCGAAGCCCACTAAACGGTCTCCACTGATCTGTTCTAGCCCATTGCCCGGAGCAGTGCAGCACACTGGGAGAATCGCACCCCCCCACGCCCCACTCCTGCTTCCCCCCCACCCCATATTTTTATTCCCGATCTCATTTTCTAACCCTATAAGAACTATATTTCTTGTATGGACTCACTTAAAATATATGGTATCCCCTAGAAAAATAGTTTCCTGTCCTGGACCGTGACAAATATTTTAAATCCATCCATTGCCTGGATTAAACTAGAGGATTAAATAAGTGACAAATTCTCACTGCGTGTGTTAGACTGTCATGGATTCAAGTCTGACTTGGATGCATCTCAGTGGCATTAGGTTCTCTCTGAGATTTCTATACTACACCTAAAATATTGAGGGCTGAGTAAAAAGACTCACAGTTTATCAGGAAAAACCAGGAGGAACACAGCTTTGATGTGATAGCAATATTCTCAGTTCCTCAGGTTATCAATTACACACATGTGGATCTGTGGGATTCATATGTCATTGGCAAGATGCACTGGTGGCAATGGGCAGTGCGGTGGCACAGTAGTTAGCACTGCTGCCTCATAGCGCCAGGGATCCAGGTTCAATTCCAGCCTTGGATCACTATCTGTGTGCAGTTTGCACATTCTCCCCGTGTTTGCATGGGTTTCCTCGGGGTGCCCCAGTTTCCTCCCACAGTCTAAAGATGTGCGAGTTAGGTTGATTGGCCATGTATATTGCCCCTTAGTGCCAGGGGCACTAGTGAGGTTAAGATATGAGGTTATAGATACGACCTGAGTGCGATTGTTATCAGTGCCTTAGTATCAGGGGGACTCACTAGGGTAAATACATGGGGTTATGGGGATGGAGTCTGGGTGGGATTGTGGTTGGTGTAGACTCAAAGGGGCAAATGGCCTCCTTCTTGACTGTGTGATTCGGTTAGCTATCACTATCTCTGGAACTGAGACATTAACATCCATCTTGGGGATGGTCTCCCCCACAGCAACAACACTTTTGTGCCAGGTGATCTCTCTTCCTTCCCTCGGGCCCCGCTGGGCGCTCAATACTGAACAGTCCCCATTCCCTGCCAGATTTTTTTCACCTTACCCTGCGCACCTTGCAATTTGAAAGTGTTTTATTCGATGCCCTTGAACCAATTCCACTGTTTTATCCAGGGAAATTTCAGTTTCGGCAAACAGCTGTTCGAGCTGTTAATGCCACACATGAGACAATCACACAACATATTGCTTCAGGATGGACCAAACTCACAGTGTTTGCCCAATTGGCAAAGTCTAGCGACAAAAGCAGAAACTGTCTCTCCTAGGTACCTACTAGCTAAATGGAATTTATACCTCTGTATAATAACAGAAGGTCAATGATTAGTGCTCCCTTATTACTGCAACCAGCTGATCAAAGGATGTTACATTGGTGCTGCTGGAGATGTAAGGCTTGCCACGAGGTTATAAGTTTGAGGCCCTCAGACCATGTACAAAATAACTTTCTGCTTTTCTTCAGACATTCTTCATAGGGCAGCACGGTGGCACAGTGGTTAGCACTGCTGCTTCACAGTGCCAAGGATCCAGGTTCAATTCCAGCCTTGGGTCACTGTCTGTGTGGAGTCTGCACATTCTCTCCGTGTCTGCGTGGGTTTCCTCCGGGTGCTCTGGTTTCCTCCCACAGTCATAAGGTGTGCGGGTTAGGTGGATTGGCCATGTTAAATACCTCCTTAATGTCAGAGGGATTAGCAAGGTAAAGATGTGATGTCACGGGGACACAATCAGGGTGGGTTTGTGGTTGGTGCAGACTCAATGGGCCAAATGGCTTCCTTCTGCCCTGTAGGGATTCTATGATTATTTCATTGGCTGTGAAGAAGTCTTTCAGTGTACTGGCTCCAACTTTCAATCTCTGAATCAAACAGATTAATTTTTCTGAACAGTGGCATGACTATTTGACTAAGGTCAGCGCAACAACTTTTTTTTTTACCTCCCTTGCAGACTTTTCTTCCAGGGACTCTCCCCGCTCCAGACATTGCCGTGTTAGCAACTATCAGCCGATGTTTTCTCGTTGCCAGTGTAGTAGCGCGAGGTATCATGACGAGGAAGTCTTGAATCAAAACAATAATTTATTGAAGGGAAGGTAAATTATATACAAACAAGCACAATACAGACGCAGGTTTAGTTCCACCTAGTCCCGGTCTCACACTAATGGTTCCCTCCTACCATGGCTCGTGCCCTAAAACCCGAAAGGTGCCAGTTCCCATGCTTTCTCCTGATAGGCCCCAGGAAGGTCCTGTGACCCATGAACACCCACCCCCTTGAAGGGGCCAAGCTTCCACAGTCTTGCGTGTCCTACCTCTGCTCTTGTTCTTATATGTGGGTTGCATAATTCTCCACGTTAGCAATCATGTATTGAAAGCTGTTCAGCACTTTGTCCAGTGCCTCGAGTAATTTATCATGCTCAGAATACATTATTTTCTTTAACAGACAGGCCCCTCAGTTCTGATCCCAATCCTGCAGCAAAGAGAAATACATGCTGCCTCTCAGACAAGTAATCTCTTGTGTTCTTTTTTTTCTCCTTTGCTATCCCTGCTTATCGTACTCACTTCTTTCTGATATGTTCCCCCCAGACCATATGCTCCCCTACTTAGTTTTTTAAGTATTTTTACAAGTTCGCTTATGGGATATGGGCATCGTTGGCTGGGCTGGCTTTTATTGTCCATCCCTAATTGCCCTCCATTTCAGAGAGGAGGGTAGTTTGAGTATCAACAGGATTGCTGTGGGCCTGGAGACATGTAGGCCAGACTGGGTAAGGATGGCATCTTTCTTTCCCTGAAGGGCGTAAGTGAGCTAGATGGGTTTTCATGACAATCGACAATGATTTCTTTAGTTCCAGCTTTTTTCTATTGAATTCACATTTCACCATCTGCTGTAGTGGGATTTGAACCCTGGTCCCCGGAACATCTCGCTGGATTACCAGTCCAGCCACAATACCACCACCATCTCCCCTGAATATTTGCTCTGGACAGACACCATCCTTCCCCTTAAGGGGAAGTTAGATGTGCATAAGCAGGAGAAGGGAACAGAGGTGACAAAGGAAGATTTAGATAAGCAAAGGAGGAGGCACAGGGTGGGGCATAAACACCATCATGCACAACTTGGTCAAATGACCTATTTCTGCGCTGTGCATTCTCTGAAATCCTTGCAGCTCGACTTGTAGTCAAATCAGTTTCAGACAGAGAAATAAGGAAAAGCAACGGAAAATTGGATTGAGAAAGAAAGGAAAAGCGAAGGAGAAACTGTCGTACTAAAAATCACTTCACACCAATTTAGTACCTCGTAAGAATGAGCCTACATATAGTTACAGCTGTTCTCTATCTGGGCTAATGAGGTTGAGTGGCATTGCAGGAACAGAGATCTCATTATTAATTGTACACTTCGCACTAAGTTCCAGTCCGAACATTGTGCGGTGAATTTAGTTATGTGGTGAATTAAACAACGTGCAAAATGCAGCAATTTCACACTGAGGTTAAGGGCATTACCACTCTCACAAGGCTAATAGCAGGACACTGTAAATTGCCCTATGATCCAGGTTTCATGGTGTATCACTTCCATACCACAGATTGGTGGACAATGTCCATGTTACTACAGTGAGTGCTATTAAACTTGCCATTACTTGATCAGAAAAGCAGTAGTATTGATATTTACATGTAAAAAGATTCAACTTCAGTAATCTCTACTTTCATCTGCATTGTCTTGTTTAAATTATAACCTTTCATTTTGTGAATTAAACATAAATGATTCAGTTTGAGCGTGAGGGACTGAGACAGTTGCAGCTCCACACAGTGGCAAAATGTTTATATTGGTAGATACAGGAAGGCTGGAATCGCAGCTTTTTCCAACCCTATTCTGTAGCTGCTTCCCGCATGCTCTTGCACCCACAAGGAACTGAATTCTAACTGCCCTCATTCAATTCACTTAGATACATAATTCCCTAAAAGTGGCGTCACAGGTAGATAGGGTTGTAAAGAGTGCTTTTGGTACATTGGCCTTTATAAATCAAAGTATTGAGTATAAGAGTTAGAATGTTATGGTGAAGTTGTATAAGACATTGGTGAGGCCGCATTTAGAGTATTGTGTGCAGTTTTGGTCACCGAATTACAGGAAGGATATTAATAAGGTTGAAAGAGCGCAGAGAAGGTTTACAAGGATGTTGCGGGGACTTGAGAAACTGAGTTGCAGAGAAAGGTTGAATAGGTTAGAACTTTATTCCCTGGAGCATGGAAGAATGAGGGGAGATTTGATAGAGGTGTATAAAATTATGATGGGTATAGATAAAGCGAATGCAAGCAGGCTTTTTCCACTGAGGCTAGGGGAGAAAAAAACTAGAGGACATGGATTAAGGGTGAAGGGGGAAATGTTTAAAGCCAATATTGCGGGGGGGCTCCTTCACACAGAGAGTGGTGGGAGTGTGGAATGAGCTGGCAGACGAAGTGGTGAATGCGGGGTCACTTTTAACATTTAAGAAGAACTTGGACAGGTACATGGATGAGAGGGATGTGGAGGGATATGGTCCAGGTGCAGGTCAGTGGGACTAGGCAGGAAAATGGTTCGGCACAGCCAAGAGGGGCCAAGGGGCCTGTTTCTGTGCTGTAATGTTCTATAGTTGTAATTCTGAAGGCCAGCAGGGGAAATTCTCAAACCATCAGTACAAGCTAGATCTAAACCAAAGACTTAAAAACCACATTTACCTCCTGTTTCCCCCTTGTCTCCCAATGTTGCCAACTCACAGTGGCAACTTCTGCTCACAGACCACTCACCTCCAACTTGGCAAGCTTTATGAGAGCAGATAAACAAATATCAGGGCCACGATAGTTGGGATGGAACCCGCTCAGGAGTGGCATGGTGGCACAATGGTAAGCACTGCTGCCTCACTGCTCTAGAGACCTGGGCTCAACTCTGGCATCAGGTGACTGTATGGACTTTGCATGTTCTTCCCATGTCTGCGTGGATTTCCTCCAGGTGCTCTGGTTTCCGCCCACAGACCAAAAATGTGCAGATTAGCTGGATTGGTCATTGCTAAATTGCCCCTTAATGTCCCAAGATGCATATACTAGGGAGATTAGAAGTGTAAATGTGTGGGGTTATGGAGATAGGGTGGGGCTGAGCCTGGGAAGATGCTCTGTTGGAGATTCAATGCAGACTCAATGGGCCGAATGGTCTCGTTCTGCACTGTAGGATTCTATGACTCTATTCTTCAATATTTACGTCTGCACATTTTATATGGGACGGCACGGTTGCACAGTGGTTAGCACTGCTGCTTCACAGCTCCAGCGACCTGGGTTCGATTCCCAGCTTGGGTTACTGTCTGTGTGGAGTTAGCACATTCTCCTCATGTCTGCGTGGGTTTCCTCCGGGTACTCCGGTTTCCTCCTACAGTCCAAAGATGTGCGGGTTAGGTTGATTGGCCATGCTAAAATTAGTGCCTTGAGGTGCGTAGGTTAGAGGGATTAGTGGGTAAATATGTAGGGATATGGGAGTAGGCCCTGGGTGGGATTGTGGTCGGTGCAGATTCGATGGGCCGAATGGCCTCTTTCTGCACTGTAGGGTTTCTATGATTTCTATGAAGCAGTCACTCGGTAATTATCAGGAACTATGGGCAGCACAGTGATCAGCGCTGCTGCCCCACAGCGCCAGGGACCCAAGTTCAATTCCGGCCTTGGGTGATTGTCTGTGTGGAGTTTGCACATTCTCCCCATGTCTGTGTGGGTTTGCTCCAGTTTCCTCCACACAGTCCAAAGATGTGTGGGTTAGGTTGATTGGACATGATAAATTGCCCCTTAGTGTCGGGGACCAGCAGGGTAAATACGTGGGGTTACAGGGATAGGGCCTGGATGGGATTATTGTTGGCGCAGACTTGATGGGCTGAATGGCCTCCTTCTGCAGTGTGGTGATTCTATGGTGCTAATCAGAACCATGATGTATGACTTGCATCTTCCCAGCCTAGAAATGTTGGGGCTAACGGGAGTACACTTACGTTATACAGAAGATTATACAGTAATAACATTGTGTCAGCAGGGACTGCCATTGTCATGTTTGAGGCATCACACTTTCCCATCATCAAACAGTGCACAACTCTGTTTGGGATGATTGGCTCATTTGCAAATTATTATGATGAACAGACAACTAGGCAAGATTTATAAGAGCAGCTATACAAACATCAGGGCCACAACAGATAGAATTGAACCCACTCAGGAATGGCACGGTGGCACAATGGTAAGCACTGCTGCCTCCCAGCTCCAGGGACCTGAGTTCAATTCTGGCCTCAAGTGACAGCTCATAATGCAAACTTATTCATTATGTTTCAAGTTAATTAATGATACACGTCGCTTGCTTATAAATACATTAAATGGAAGGTAAACCAGGCCCATCCCATCGCCTTGTCTCCATCGTCATCCTAACTCATAAAGGCTTAAAATACCTCCAGAGGGTGTTTGACAGGTTGGTACATAAAATAGTGATTCAGAAGGTGAGGTCACAATGAATTGGAGGCACGGTATTACATTGGATTGAGGATTGGCTAACTGACCGAAAGCACAGGGTCTGGATAAATCATCCCTTCTCTGGCTGGTGAACTGTAACTAATGGGGTGCCGCAGGGCTCAGTCCTTGGACCTCAACTGTTTGCAGTTTATATAAATGATCTACAAGCGGAGACAGAGTGTAACACAGCATAATTTGCAGATGACACCAAAATAGCTGGGAAAGCAGGCAGTGAAGGGGATTTCAAGATTTTACAGATGGATATAAATAGGCTAGGAGAATGGGCCAAAATTTGGCAGGTGGAGTTTAATGTGGATCAGTGTGAGGCTCAGCACAACATTGAGGGCCGAAGGGCCTGTACTGTGCAGTAATGTTCTACATTTCTATGCATCATGGAATATCTGAATTATTTTCTCCCCGAAATGATTTGAAATGGGAAGCCGAGAATGAGTTTGAACAGCTTTTGTCAGCTGAAGCTATACGTTCAACCTATGATCAGACATTCAATTTTACTTAGAGAGTCTGCCGCGTCTAAACTCTACCTCTTTTCAGTATCGTAGAGGGTAATTACTTATTTTGCATAAAAGCCTGATAACAATGAAGGGTCCACTTGTTCGAACAGAGAAAGGAAAAGAAAGTGAGTAAAGGAGTGATTTTGCCACGTTAGATTTATTTTATTGTTTATGTTGGAACATCAAAAATAATTATTGTTTGTCGACATTTATATTCCTCTGTCCAAATACTGCATTGTCTCTTTTCTTGGGAGAGGAGCAAATTATGCGAAAGCAAGATGACATAAAGAAGCCTTTTCTTTAAGGTTCACATGAAAGCTATTCTAATATATTCTCTTTCCGAAAGAGAATGGAGCTGACAGACAAAGCCACTTGATGCGAACACCTGTTCTCTGTTTAGTTTCTCAATTGAAACAGCTGCAATGGCTTAGGGAATCATTAATTATTACCCACATGACTTCACTGGAGACATCTACCTCAGTTACAGCCGCACACTCTAGCACCCACTTGGAAACACTAACATGAAGCATAGAAAATAGGTGCAGGCTATTTGGCCCTTTGAGCCTGCACCACCATTCAATATGATCATGGCTGATCATAGAGTCATAGAGGTTTACAGCATGGAAACTGGCCCTTCGGCCCAACTTGTCCATGCCGTCCTTTCTTTTTAAACTAATCCCAATTGGCCCATATCCATCCCTACCCATTGTGCCCAGGTAACTATCTAAATGCTTTTTAAAAGACAAAATTGTACCTGCCTCTGCTACTACTCCTGGCAGCTTGTTCCAGACACTCACCACCCTCTGTGTGAAAAAAGTGCCCCCCTGGATACTTGTCCGTTGATCACGCCTGTTCAGTATCTCATTCCCACTTTCTCTCCATACCCCTTTAACCACAAGGGGCCATGTTTAGCCCCCTCTTCAATAAATCTAACAGACTGGCCCCAACAGCTTTCTGTGGTAGAGAATTCCACAACTCTCTGAGTGAAGAAGTTCTCAGTTGTCCCTGGGAGAGGAGCAAATTATGCAGAAGCAGGATGACAAAAAGGAGCTTTTTCTTTCAGGTTGACATGAAAGCTATTCTGATATATTGTCTTTTCGAAAGAAAATGCGCTGTCAGACAAAGCCACTTGATGCGAACACCTGTTCTTATAAGTGGCAGCACAGGTGGAGAAGGTGGTGAAGAAAGCATATGGCATGCTGGTCTTCATCAACCAGGGCATCAAGTATAAAAGTTGGCAAATTATATTACAGTTATATAAAATGTGGTTAGGCCACATTTGGAATACTGTGCCCAATTTTGGTAGCCACATTTCCAAAGGGATGTGGCATCTTTTGAGGGGATATAGAAAAGGTTTACCAGGACGTTGCCTGGTATGGAGGGTATTAGCTATAAGGAGAGATTGAACAAACTGGGATTGTTCTCCCTGGAAAGATGGAGGCTGAGGGGGCGACCTGATAGAAGTTTATAAAATTATGGGAGCATAGATAAGGTGAACAGTTGGAAGCTTTTTCCCAGGGCAGAAATGATAATTACAAGGGGGCACAGGTTCAAGATAAGGGGGGAAAGGTCCAATGGAGTTGTGCAGGGGAAGGTTTTTGACACAGAGGGTGGGGAGGGGGTCTGGAATGCACTGCCCAGTGATGTGGTCGAGGCAGACATGTTAGTGACATTGAAGACTTATCTGAATAGATACATGAACAGGCGGGGAATAGAGGGATACAGGCGGCTGGTCTAGAGAGCACAATGTGATCAGAGCAGGCTTGGAGGGCCGAAGGGCCTGTTCCTGTGCTGTATTGTTCTTTGTTCTCTGCCCTTAATGGTTCACCCATTATTCTCAGATTGCGACCCTTAATTCTGGACTTCCTGTCACCTTGCTGTTATATACCGTTATTAATTTCAGAACAAAAACATCCCAGCGCACTTTTAGGAGGCACCACAGGATGATAAGAGTCAGAGCAGCTACTTATCACCCCCACCTCCCCAGTCTGTTCCACCATTTGCAATCATGGCCGCTCTAACTCCATGTACCTGTATATGCCCCATATCATTTCATAACCTTAGCAGAACTCAATCTATCACAGAGTTAAAATTAATAATTGGCCTGTAAAAACCCCAGGGGTGGAATTTCCCTGTCTTGCCTGCCAATCATAGCTGGCGGGACACAGACCATGCAAAGGTCTGTTGACCTCGGCTAAGATTTTTTGGTCTTGAGGCAAGCACAGCTGGAAATCCCACCCCAGGAGTTAGCTGTCAAGAAACAGTGCTGTTTGCACCAAGCAAAGTAAAAACCACAAGCTTGTGGTGAACACATACAGGTCCCAACTGAGACAATGCAATAATGGACCCACTCAGGGGCCTACTTTATATGAACTCAACTTGGTGAGTTAATTATTAATCCCCAGGGAACTCGTATTAAGTGAGCCCTCCAGGGAGGTCAATCAGTGGCTCCCCATGCAAGTCATGGGGGTTGTCACATGGCCCAACATCACCTGTCATTTGTGGAAAAGGGTTCCAAACTTCTACTTATTAAATTCATTCCTAGAGACCTGGCTTTAATGTTTGTGCTTTGTCTGCAAATACTCGATATCCCAACCAGCAGAAACAGTTTCTTTCCATATGTGTTATCTGATCTTAATATCTTGAACATTCCAATCAACTGGCCCCAGCTTCCAAGTCAGTGGGGACCATAGTTTATGTGGTTACTGCTCATAATTTAACCTTTGGAGGCCGGATATCATTCTGGAAATTTACAAGTATGTCCTTCCTTGTGGCCAGAACTGTTTACAGTACTCTGGGTGTAGTCTAACCAGAACTTTGTATAACTAAATATGGCTTTTATATCTTTCTATTTCCATCCTCTGGATGGAAATGTCAACATTCCATGTGTTTTCAGGATTTTTTTTAAGTGGCTGTGTTTGTTTGTGCCACAACACTTGGGAGAGTAAGTGTGTCCTGTAGATGCTGAGTTGCAGTTAGAAACTCCAAAGTGTTTTGTGAAGCCCGCATGAATCATAAGTTTTGTATCTTGAATGTGGTTAGAATAAGCATGAGATGTTCCACTTCAGGTATGATTCAAAAGGCCCATCGGGGAGCTTTTATCAAACAAAGTTTATTTAAGAATATAGTTAACATGTATAGTAAGAAAATTAGCAAGAACTTTTATCAATCACAAACAAGAAACAAACCAATCACAGTAATGTGTCACCCTTAACAAAGATATCTAGTGTGTTCCAATCAAACCAAAACCCTCGCCACAACCAAAACCCTTCAAACAGATTCAATACAGCAAAATCTATTGCTTACAAGGTAATGGAAATTGAGTACTTTTGGTGAAGCTTGTCATTCTCTGGATTCACTTGGAATAGTTTGAAGACAAGGCAGCTCCCCAAAACATCAGAGAGACTCAGGTACAGACCCAACAACAGAAAATTTCACCCTTCAGGAAAACAACTGAATTTCTAAAAATAAAGAAGACAGAGAAAAGAACACTCCTTTTTAGTTTGCTGTCCCTTTTAAAACCCAACTCCAACTGCAGCCAAACACAAAATGTAACCTTAAACTCACTGAAAGAAAAATGTCCAAAAACACATGACACAGTGCAGGATCGTAAAACTAATTCCAGAGTAAACACATTTAACCCATTTCAGTGGCAATAAAAGGACATTTCCAGTTAAGCTGGCAACAATGACAGCACTGAAGTTGTGAGTTAAGAAACCATTGGAGCTGTGAAAGCTGTAGAAATCATGATTTTTAAAAAACCTTTCTTAAAGGTACACTAATGTCACACAGTGCTCGCGATCTGGATTTTCCTCTGCTTCAATCACTACTATCCCACTGATCCCCACATTATAGTAAGTTTCACTATCTCACTATAAAAAGTAATACTATGTGAAAGTAAGGACAGAATGTATATGTATGAGGACATTTTTTGTGCACGCAAACAGATCATGAAGGCTATATTTATTCTTGACACCCTGCCTGAATTGTCAGAGGAGATTGACTCTTACGTGTAAAAGATAATGAGGTGTCAGTGAGACTGTTTGGGCCAAACATAAGGAAGACAAAGAACTCTCTTCATGATTAGAGGGCATAACATGGCTAAGGAAAGGGGAATCTGCAGTGAACTGTGACCTAGTTTGCCAAACACTGTACAAATGTAATGTTTGATGCCTCTTTATTTGCATGTTCAAGATTTCTGGGGAAGCTTTGCTTAAAATTCAGTTATCTCTGAATGCTTTCAAAGAGTTTTTATCCTGACCTCCTGTTGAAATGTGATTTGATTTGATTTATTTTTGTCACGTATTAACATACAGTGAAAATTATTGTTTCTTGCGCGCTATACTGACAAAACATACCGTTCAAACCATGTTACAGTCATAGCTAGGATGTAGAGAAAGAGCAACTTAATACAAGGTAAGTCCATTCAAAAGCCTGACAGAAGCAGGGAAGAAGCTCTTCTTGAGTTGGTTGGTACGTGACCTCAGACTTTTGTATCTTTTTCCCGAAGGAAGAAGGTGAAAGAGAGAATGTCCAGGGTGTGTGGAGTCCTTGATTATGTTGGCTGCTAAAACACAGATGTATCCAATGAGCCACATTTTCATTAAATTGCGTGCACTGATAGGATAGAACGAAAGAGATAAGAGAATCATAAAAACAAGCGTGACCATCAGACCCCTTCCCAGTTTCACAATTGATGAGAACACATTGTAGTCTTAGAGACGCTCGGTGCCTCAGTAGATTGCCACACCGTTGTGATATTCCTGGTCTAGCCTTGTCTGACAATAATGATTAAAGGATCCTGTGTATGTCAGCTAGAAGATTGATATCTAAAATAGGTTTGGAGTTGTCTCAATCCAGTTCTCTATGGGCAGAAGTCGACAGCACAAAATTTAGTTGTAGTCGCAGCCAAAATGGCTAAACTTCTTGATAGTTCACCAGAGCAGCCAATGACAAATTCAAAGAATTTTCATTTCTGCAACTGAGGTTGATGCATGTGTTTGAAGGTAAATAAAGGAAAGTTAACCTGCAATAGTTTGCAGTTAGATTCTGAGTTTGAGTGTTCGTGGCTAAACATTCAATTCCCAAGCATTGAACAACCCTAATGAAAAAATATAGACATTCTGTTTTCTCCCCTCACAATCTTTCTCCTGAAGCCCTCAACAAATGGAGGAGAATAGCAGAGTTTTAATTCTGTCCACCTGGGGATGAATCAAACTTATGTCGCAACAATCTAGGATGCTATTGGACCAAGGTGGCTTGGGTTATAAGGAGAGGCTGAATAGACTGGAACTTTTTTCTCTGGAGCGTAGGAGGCTTAGGGGTGGAGGTTGATAAAATAATGAAGGGCACAGATGAGGTAGATAGTCAATATCTTTTCTCAAAGGTAGGGGAGTCTAAAACTAACGGGCATATGTTTAAGGTGAGAGGGGAGAGATACAAAAGGGTCCACAGGGCAAGTTTTTCACACAGGGGGTAGTGAGTGTCTGGAACAAGCTGCCAGAGGTAGTAGTAGAGGTGGGTAGAATTTTGCCTTTTAAAAAGTGTTTAGATAGTTACATGGGTACAGTGGGTATAGAAGGATATGGGACAAACAAGGGCAATTGGAATTAGCTTAGCGTTAAAAACTGGGCAACATGGACAAGTTGAACCAAAGGACCTGTTTTCATGCTGTAAACCTCTATGGGCCCAATTTTACCATCAAGTTGTGCCCGTTTTCAGGTGCGAAAGCTTGTTAAAGTCAGGAGTGAGGCGAGTAGCGTGATCCGTGCCCACCTCCACACCGGACCCCCTTTACCAAGGCCCGAAAATGGCCGAGACGAGGACCGCACCTGAAACAAGCACAACGGCCATCTAAATGTATTTGCACGCATTTAAACTGACTTAATGGACTGTCCGCCCAAACTTATCGGCACGTCCCCCTTTACCACCACGTTCACCCATCCAGGTTCAGCACGAAACAGAGATCCTCCACAAAAGTCCGATCTGGGTGCTCCAGCTAGTGAGGAGGGGAGTGCTGAGTGTCTGATAGCTCTCTGCTCGAGATCGTTTTGGATGGGGTCCTGCTGCCACTCTGCCTGTGATTCGCGAGGGGGAAGGGGGCGTCCTGCTGCCACTCTGCCCGTGATCAGGGAAGGGGGGAGGGGCGGGGTCCACGATCAGTCTGGATGGAGGAGGGGATGGGGAGACATGGGGGTCAGTAAGGTTGTGGGGGTGGGGCAATGTCTCCGAGGGCCAGGGAAGGCATTATCCAGCCCTGGTGCGATGTGGTAGGGGAGTCGCGTTCTATCCTTTATTCTCTGCGCGTGCGCAGTTGGAGACACTGATCAAAGCTGCAGGATTTTGGGCGCATTAAGCCCCTCCCACAGGCTTGTGCAGCGTGACTCAGAATTGCTGATATTTTTTCAGGCAGAGTGCATGTAGGGGGCACCTGAGAACAGGTCTGAAAGTCGGATCTGAAACATTCCCAGTTTTAAGTCGGCCCAGCACTTAGGATGGAAATGGTAAAATCGGGCCCTGTGGCTCTATGACTCTAATCGCCTGGACGCTCTCTTCCCAGCCGCGTCACTCGGGATGCCTACATATGCGTGGGATGTTTTTCAGTATTACCTAAACTCAGAAACTTGGAACATCAAAGGTTTATGATGAAAAACAAAGCCTTTCATCATCGGTCAAAAGCATACCACTTGGGTCCCCATTCCTGATGGTGGAGCCTATGTGCATTAGATGAGGACATGACTGGAGTCAGTTATGATGTCCTTCATCTCAAACAGCAGCTGACACTCTGTCCACATTCACACAAGGAAAATGGCCACTCGGGACAAGATGCTGGAGATACAATGACACCGGAGGAAACATATCCCAGAAACGTATCCCATCCCCTAAAGCACGTTTAAGTTGGTTCACAACCCAAGGAGCTTCTTAAAAGTGAATCAACACCAAGCATTGATGAAGCATTTAGTGGATTTAACTCAAGAAGTAATGGAAGAGGTAGGTTTCGAAGTTTCAGTTACAGTTCCAGAAAGAGATGGGGATTTATGTTCGGGGCCAGGATGGCTGACATTTTTGATGTCGTGATATTTTTGGGGCAGCACGGTGACACAGCCGTTAGCACTGCTGCCTCACAGTGCCAGGGACCCGGGTTCGATTCCCGGCTTAGGTCACTGTCTGTGTGGAGTTTGCACATGTTGATGCCACGTGATCTGTTTGTTCCCTTCGCGGATGAAATTCTACATGCCTGTCACATAACTTTCATAAAATCTAGAAATATACAAAATATCCTTTCATGATTGGATTAAAAGTGACATCATGTCAGATAAACTGAAGTCCATTGACAAGTAGTTGAACTTCTTCACACAGAGAAAGAATAAGGGGGTGAGATTAATTGGACAAATGGGCTGAATGGCCTCCTTCTGTACTGTATTAGTTCATGGGGGTACATTAATAGGTTTCATATTGCAATAGAATTGTCATATTTTGTTGGACACATAGGGATGGTTAAGGCATTGGACCCACGTGTGTTCGAACCCCACTCCTGGTAAATGGATTTTCCAGCAGCGTGCCAGCACAGTGGTTAACAAGGCTGCCTCGCAGCGCCAGGGATCCAAGTTCAATTCCCGGCTTGGGGGTCACTGCCTGCATGGAGTCTGCACATTCTCCCCGTGTCTGCGTGGGTTTCCTCCGGGTGCTGCGGTTTCCGCCTCACAGTCGGAGAGACGTCCTGGTTAGGTGCTTTGGCCGTGCTAAATTCTCCCTCAGCGCACCCGAACAGGCACCAGAATGTGGTGACTAGGGGATTTTCACAGTAACTTCATTGGAGTGTTAATGTAAGCCTACTGTGGAAGGGGTGGTGGGGGTGGGGGATGGGGGCAGGGGCGGGGGACCCAGGGAAACTACTGAGGTAACCAATGAATGGTGGGAAGAAGTGCAAGTTCTGTGCTATGCGGACAGATGGGAATGAAGCAAGCAAATGTATATAAGAAAGAGGTAGAAATAAGGGAAGGGATTATTAGACTGTGTCAAAAGCTGCAGAGAGGAGAAAAGGTGAGAACTGGAGTGTGTGCTTGCTTCATCCAGCTATATTAACCACCCAGCTAACATATGGTGGCTCCATGCCAGACATTCATTTGAATGGGAAATTCCAAAGCCCTAAAGAATCTAAGTGGAAAGGAAGGTAGAACTTGCAATTAGATAGCAACTTTCACATCCTCAGGATTGTGGATGGCACAGTGGTGAGCACTGCTGCCTCACAGTGCCAAGGACCCGGGTTCAAATTCCAGCCTTCGGTTGCCGTCTGTGTGGAGTTTGCACATCCTCCTCATGTCTGCGTGGGTTTCCCCTTGGTCCTCCAGTTTCCTCCCACGGTCCAAAACGTCCAGGTTAGATTTAATGGCCAGGGTAAATCGCCCCTTACTGTCAGGGGGATTAGCAGGGTAAATATGTGGGGATAGGGCTTGGGTGGGATTGTTGTGGGTGCGGGTTGGACTGAATGGGCTCCTTCTGCACAGTAGGGATTGTATGTTTCCATGATGTCCCAGCCCTTGAAGTACGTTTGATCTGTAGCCATTGTTGTGTAGCTAATTCATACAGAGCAAGATCTTACAAAGAACCATGGCGTAAATGACCAGATGAATGGCTTTAGCAATGTGAATTCGGGTATAAATAAAGGCCAGGAGACTGTATAAGGGAGGAAGAAATGTTTTAGATCAGTGTTGGACAATCTAAGCGAGTGAGTGGGCTGCATGAGTGGTGCTCCTTCATCTCAGTAGGTCACCATTTGAAATCAGGCTTGTTCATTAACTATGACCCCATGAATAAGATTAAATGCATTTAATACATTGCAAATATTTCATAACAAGTTATGAAAAAATTCTTAATCACTCATGTATTAATAGAACATTGAACATTACAGCGCAGTACAGGACCTTCGGCCGTCGATGTTGCGCCGACCAGTGGAACCAATCTAATGACCCTCTAACCTAAACTATTCCAATGTTATCCATATGCCTATCCACTGACCATTTGAACGCCCTTAAAGGTGGCGAGTCCACAACTGCTGTAGGACTGTCATCAACTGTCATCAGCTTCAAATGGTAAAGACAAAACAAAACATAGATTTTTGGGCGCAGAGGGAGCGCACGGCTCCCACAGCCAATGTTGTGAGCAGTCAGTGTGCACCTCACTTCCCTGGCCCTTGCGTTACATACATCTCACTTCAGTCACACCAGTAGGGGAAAACTCCATTGATGGAAATCAGTAGAATGTGGCCACTCCCCTGTGTGCGGACAGCAGTCAACAAAGTGTCTCATGGGCCGCACTCAGAACCCGGATGGGCCACGTGTGGCCCCTGGGCCACGGGTTCCCCAACCACTGTTCTAGACCGGCAGCCTTTCATCCTCAAAGTTAGTCACAATAAGGATGGCCGATTTAAGGTGGCTGAATAACTCAGATGTCATTTTTATTAGATGGGATTCCAAGATTTGTACTGGTGTTTTACGAATTGCAATCTGTGATTTTTTTTATATAACACAATCACTTGGAGAAGTGAACTTCCATCTTGTTTCAAACAATAGGAGAATTGTCTGGAATTTTTTGTCATGCTTTGATGGGGTTGTATTTTTTTAAAGTTGAAAGTTTATTTATTAGTAATCCAATTTGGCTTGTATTAACATTGCAATGAAGTTACTGTGAAAACTCCTCCAGTCACTACACTCCAGTGCCTGTTTGGATACACTGAGGGCAAATTTAGCATGGCCAATGCACCGAATCAGCACATCTTTTGGACTGTGGGAGGAAACCGGAGCACCTGGAGGAAACCCACACAGACACGGGGAGAACGTGCAGACAATGATTCAAACCAAATCAAGAACAGCTTCTTCCCTGCTGCTGTCAGACCTTTGAATGGACCTACCTTGCATTAAGTTGATCTTTCTCTACACCCAGCTATGACTGTAACATTACATTCTGCACTCTCTCGTTTCTTTTTCTATGTACAGTATGCTTTATCTGTATAGCGCACTTGAAACAATACTTTACACTGTATGCTAATACATGTGACAATAATAAATCAAATCAAAATCAAAGGAATTGAACCTGAGCCCCTGGTGCTGTGGTGATAACCACCATGCTATTGTATTTACAACTCACTCAACTTTCCCACAAAATTGGTGGCTTGAACAGAATTCATGCCGATCATTGTTTGAAACAAGGTCCCGACACAATGGTTCGGATTGACAGCACACCTGATGGCTTGTCGGAATGCTCTTTGCATTTGTAGAAAGGCTACTGAGGTGACTGGGCAAGAAGTGCTGGTTGTGTTAGGACAGATACTATCAGAGTTATCTATCACACACAACACTACCTGGTACCCCGGAATATTGATTGTCTGGCATTAAGATTACACGACAAGCTTTGGCAGTATCATTACATGTGTACAGCCTTGAAAATGTGCAGCCTGATAATAGGCTAGGAACAGTTGACGTGTTTGTATTAAATCCTTTTGTCCATTTTTAGTGGAGGCGTCAGCGCAGACAAAGATCTTCATGCAATGACTTTTGGCAACAGTATATTGTTATCATGCGGTATGCTTTCAAGGCCATGTTGCTAAATGCATTTAACCCACTCAAGCCTCTGATCTCCAGAGTGACCAATAATCTTTCAAAATTTACTTGAACTTCCAGTGATGAAAAGATCATACGCTATGCAGAGAAAGCATACTGTACATAGAGAAGGAAAGGAGAGGGTGCAGAATGTAATGTTACAGTCATAGCTAGGGTGTAGAGAAAGATCAACTTAGTGCAAGGTAGGTCCACTTAGAAGCTGATGGCAGCAGGGAAGAAACATTCGGGTGGTCCATGTCCTCAGGCTTTTGTACCTTTATTCCAATGGAATAAAATGGAAGAATGTATGTTTGGGGTGCGTGGGGTCCTTAATTATTCTGGCTGATTTTTCGAGGCAGCAGGAAGTGTAGACAGTGTCAATGGGTGGGAGGCTGGTTTTAGTGATGGACTGGGCTTCGTTCATGACCCTTGTAGTTCCTTGCAGTCTTGAACAGAGCAGGAGCCATACTAAGCTATGATACAACCAGAAAGAATGCTTTCCATGGTGCATTTGAGGATCGTAGCTGACATGCAAAATTTCCTTCATCTTCTGAGAAAGTAGGGACATTGCAGGTTTTCTTAACTATAGTGTTGTCTTGGGGAACCTGGACAGGTTGTTGGTAATCTGGACACCTATAAACCTGAAGCTCTTAACCATTTCTACTTCATCCCCATTAGAATAAACAAAGGTATGCCCTCCACTATGCTCCCTGAAGTCGATGACAATCACCTTTATTTCGTTGACATTGAGAAAGAGATTGTTGTCGTCGCACTAGTTCATCAGATCTCCTATCTCATTCCTGTACTCTATCTTGTTATTGTTTGAGATCCAACCCACAGCGGTGGTATCATCAGCAAACTTGAAAATTGAATTGGAGGGGGATTTGGTCACACAGTCTAAGGTGTATAAGGAGTATAGCAGCTGAGGACATAGACTTGTGGGGCACTGGTGTTGAGGATTATCATGGAGGACGTGCTATTGCCTATTCTTACTGATTTATACAGAAAATAGCCCCCATGTGACTGCGCTATATTTAAGTGGATATTTCATTCCCCTAGAAGAAGATTGAAACTTTTTTCTGCTCCCGATGGTCTGATTCCTTTCTTCTTTCCTACCTGGGTAAACTTCTAGTATCCCAGAAGTGACTTTCACTTTGAGGGTAACACTGGAGATTCCTTTCCTCTTCCCCACGCGAGGTAAATTTCCATTCTCCTTTAACTCTTCATGAATTTGTCCTCTTTACCTGAGCCCTAGCTCTCACCCACATTCTGCCTGGTGAACAATAAGATCAGCGTTTTCTCTGCTTCAAATGCAGGACTAGCTGACACTATTTCCTTATCTCGCTCTCTCACTCGTGTTCTCCCCCTCTCTGTCTCTCAGATTCTCAACTGACTTGGGTCTGTGAGGTTCAATGAGTCTTAGACCACTCTGTAAGCCAATACTGGAGTGACTTGCAATGGACTCATCTCTTCCCAAAGTCCATCTCCATGACAACCTTAATCACATGACCCTTGTATCCAGGTAGAAATATCGATTAGCTATTCTCTATTCCATTCTCACTCAGAATTAAATAGGCAATTTAAAGTATAACCATTTATAAAACTTAATTTCCCCAATACCTCCCTTTCAGACTTGGAAACTAACAGTCTACCCAGCATGAACACAGACACTCTTGTCATTGTTCACTGGTGTGAACATCTTGTACCTTCTCAGCAAGAATCTGGACTTTGGGCCCTCTTTCCCCATAGCAACCAAGCTTATTGTTGGGCAAAATTCAAAACAGGTCAGGGACATGGATTTGGGCCAGTGTCTGTGGGAGTTTGCACATTCTCCCCATGCTTGCGTGGGTTTTCTTTGGGTTCCCACACCCCAAAAACGTGCTCTTAGGCTGATTGGTGTTAACAAATTGTCCCTAGATTAGGCGTCCCTCAATCTGATTATAATTCCTTTATTGTGGAGTCCAATAGGCATAGACAAAGGTCATAGGTAGAAGAGGGCGCTCACAATGTTAAAATGGCGGCGCAGGCTTGTTGGGCTGAAGGGTCTGTTTCCCATGCTGTGTTGTTCTTTGTTCTTTGGAACCCCCTTTCACTCCTCCATTTTACCTTAAATTAAAGAAACAATCCTAAGGCATAACCATATTATAAACTTCATATTCACGACGCCTACCTTCTTACAAATGGTGAATGTCTTTCATCTTTATTTCTGGATTTTTGCTCAAACCAGACGGGACAGATTTTCCTGTTTGTACATCTGGGGGGATTGGATTGTTTGAACAACAGTAAACATAGAGAAATGAGACTAATGGCAGCATCCAACCTGATTCTGTGTTCCAAAAGCACATACTAACAGCTGGAATCACTGGGTAATATGTGAGAAGACATGTATGAGGCGGCACTGCTGCCTCACAGCGCCAAGGACCCGGGTTCGATTTCCGGCGTGGGTCACTGTCTGTGTGGAGTCCGCACTTTCTCCCAGTGTCTGCGTGGGTTTCCTCCAGGTGCTCCCACAGTCCAAAGATGTGCAGGCTAGGTTGATTGGCCATGCTAAATTGACCCTAGTTTTGGGGGGATTAGCAGGGTAAGTATGTGGGGTTACAGGGATAGGGTGGGATTGTTACTGGTGCACACTCTGTGGGCCGAATGGCCTCCTTCTGTACTGTAGGAGTTCTACCATTCAATGGAGAACAAGACTCTTGGATAATTTTCCCCTTCTTTAGCTTGGATCACTGAGGTGGGAGTTTATTGAACCTTCAACCATCATGGACTTGTCAGCCTTGCTGTACACTGGGTATCACATTGCCAAACTAGCATGTGGGCCAATTGGAATACTGTGAGACAGGGGGACAATGGTTGCGGGGGGGGAATCACAAATTTTCATCTCTTGGCAAAAAACGTGTGATAACAAATCAGCTATTTATTTAATACTGTGCTCAGTATTCTTTTCCATTCATCGATTTGTCACCAAGCAATGTAAGTTAAAATAGCATCCGATGATCACATTAGTATTCACACTGTACTGTTGCCTTTGACAGACTAGAGAAGAAGCTTTGTGGCTTGCTGCTTTTCCTCCCGCCACACGCTGGGCGGGATCTCACCTTGAGGTTTTTTTTCATTTGTTTATTTATTATCGTCACATGTAGGCTAACATTAACACTGCAATGAAGTTGCTGTGAGAATCCCCTCGTCGCCAAACTCCGGCGCCTGTTTGGGTCCACTGAGGGAGAAGGTAGCACCCAACCAGCATGTCTTTCGGACTGTGGGAGGAAACCAGAGCACCCTGAACGCTATTATAATAAATTTGCATGTCATTATCAGACTCCCCCATTAATGTCTATTTGAAATTCTGTGCACCACGCAGCCTTTAAGCCTTTAAAAAAAAGGCTTTAAAAGCATCTTTAAAAAGTGTACTTGTTTGGCAGGATGGGTTCTCACCAGCATGACGCTGTGGAGCCTGCTTCTTCAACTTTTATGCATCAGGTTCATAGTGATACGATGGAAAAACCGCTGTTGGTGCCAGCAATTTCAGTGCCAAATTTCTCACCCACTGCCACACATCAAGGAAAAGGAAAAATCCCACCCATTGTGTCAAAGTGTATTTTAGATCTTCTTGTTCTGCTCAATTTGATCAGCTCAATTTGTCTCACAAGTTAGTACAAGATGCTGTTCTGACATTGGTCCATTAGATCCATCAGTACATGGATAGATTGGGCAACTCTGCTCATGCTACTTTTGTTAACTTTGCTTCAGCTTTTAACACAATGCAACCATCCAAGTTTATTGAGAAATTGAAAAACCCTGTCAATCCTCCTTCAGATCAATGACTTCCTTCACAGGAGCGACACAGTGGTTAGCACTTTTTTATTCTTTTTTATTCATTCATGGGATATGGGCGTCGCTGACAGACCAACATTTATTGCCCAATCCTAGTTGTCTGAGAGCAGTTGATAGTCAACTGCATTGCTGTGGCTCTGGAATCACAATGTAGGCCAGATTGGATAATGACGGCAGATTTCCCTAAAGGACATTAGTGAACCGGACGGGTTTTTCTGACAATCAAAAATGGTTTCACGGTCATCAGTACACTCTTAATTCCAGATTTTTTTTTTTACTGAATTCAAATTCCATCATCTGGTGTGGAAGGGTTTGAACCCAGGTCCCCAATACGTTAGTTGAGTTTAATAGTCTAGCGATAATACCACTAGGCCATCGCCTCTCCAGAATGATATTGTTCCAGTGAAGATTCATGATGGGCCTCAGAAATTGTTACTACCTACAAGTATCAAGGTGCCATAGTAAATGAGAAGTTGAATTGAAGGGAACAGTATGAAGATATGGCAACCAAAGGATATACACAATTATATTGACTCAGAAAGTGAAGATCTTTTTGAATGGATCCTACAATCATGAAACTCTTCTAAATGGCTATTACTGTGTGTGCTATCCTCATTGGATGTCTCACCTGACTCAGTATTATGAAAGCTCACTTTTTTTAAGGGTACGAAGATTATTTAACCAGGCAGGAAGAGTATCTGAATAGTAGATTAGCAGGGTCGCATAATGGCACAGAGGTTGGCACTGCTGCCTCTCAGCGCCAGGGACCCGGGTTCTATTACCGGCTTGGGTCACTGTCTGTGCGGAATCTGCATGTTCTCCCAGTGTCTGCATGGGTTTCCTCTGGGTGCTCTGATTTCCTCCCGCAGTCCGAACAGCAGACATGCTGGTTAGGCGCATTGGCCATGCTAAATTCTTCTCAGTATACCCAAACAGGTGTTAGAGTGTGATGACTCCGGGATTGTCATATTGACTTCATTGCAGTGTTAATGTAAGCCTTCTTGTGACATCAATAAATAAACTTACAAACTTAAATCTTTCTTGAAGAAATCTGCTCCTGAAGAATTTTGAGGAAAGTAAGTGATGAGTCTCAGTGTGACTGCTGGCTGTGTTTCAGGAAAAGGCTATAATCCCTCAGATTTTAGACAGATTGGTTCCTGAACTACTTTGTGCCCTTCTCAACAAGAGATTTTAACAGGGGTGTGATATATGGACAAGGATATGCACTCAGGGTTGGACTCCGTGACTGATTATTTTAATGCATTGGAAACTTTTTTAATGAAAAGTTCATTAAAGTTAGATCTCTCCAATAGGGCCGATTTCTTTCCTTCATTGTTATTTATATGTAATTTTCTCTAACAGATGAACAATGTTCACCAAGATTAATTTCTGTGTGGATAGTAAAGTGAAATAAAATTGAATTGGATCATTCTGGGAACTTCCTGATGTCGAACAAGATTCCCACTGAGGTTACCTCAGAGTTGCCTCTTGGCATCAGCCATCTTGCCTTCTTCAATTCTCCCGCTCATTAAGTCACTAGGATGAGAAGAGCACATCCAAAACCACAAGAAATTCTTTACAGGGGTTCCCTCTCCACAATGATGGCATGCACTTAAGATGAGAGGGGGAAAGTTCAAAGTCACTGTGAGGGGTAGGTTTTTACACAGAGAGAGGTAGGTGCCTGGAACTCGCTGCGAGGGGTAGTGGTGCAGGCAGATATGATAGGGGCGTTTGAGGGGCTTTTAGACAGCACTTGAATATTCAAGGAACAACGGGACATAGAGCTGTCATGCTGGGCACAACATTGTGGGCCGTAAGGCCTGTTCCCGTGCTGTACTGTTTTATGTTCTATGATCGCAGTGGCCGTTCCTTACTATTAATTTTCACAAGGTGCTTTGAAGAGCGCCTCCATGTTGACCCCTGCCTGCATTTGCAGTGCCCACCTTTCCTCACGGAGTTGCCACCCACCCAGAGCTTTGGGTTCTCTGTGCCCCACCCAGATTGCAAAGCTGCCCACAGAGGTCCACTTGAATGCAGAGGTAACCTCGTAACTGGCCACCCCCCTGCATGATGGTGACGCTGTGCGGCCAGCCACCACCAACTGGGCAGAAAAGTTTCAATGGAGATAAGGATGCACAATTTATCAAATGAAGGTTAGGGCTTAGACAGCGGGCGAATTTCTTGTAATGAGAAGTTATAACGTTTGGGCTGGTGTACATAAGCAAAACATCCTTGTTGCCACATCTGGTTTGCTCGCACTTTTCTGAATCAATTTAAGAAATGTTTAACAATGCTGGGATTTCAGCACAGGTCCCTTAGGGAAACTGTCAGATTCAGTAGCACAAGTGTCCCAGATTTATGCCAAACATGAATTTATAAGTCTATGAAAAAACATAGAACTAGAAAGGCCATTCATCCCATTAGGCTACCACTTTGTGGACAATCTACCATGTTATACATTGTGTCTCAACCCAGTTAATCTCTTGAGGTGGGGGGGTGGAGTTATGCCTAAATCCAATGCTCTGTGATTCCTAATTAATGGAGCAATTTACATCCAGTCCCAAAACACATGGGTAATACAATGGAAGGATGCCTTCCCAGGTAGGTTATTAAAGCAGAAAAGACAGAATTAGAATGAAATGCATCTCATGAGGCAATTAGATCTGCTTCTGGGGAAAGGAGGGGGTGGTGAGAAGTGACAGGACAAATCAAAAAGAAAATACAGCACTTATATGCCATTTCCCAATCGCAAAAAGTGTTGCATTTTTTATTGCCACAATTTCTAGTGGAAAATCTGGTCTGTCATCTTCTAAGTTCACCTTCGCAACGATCCACAGGGGATTGTCCAGCCCTGTCCACTGCTCGGATCATCCAATCCCAACAAAAATCAGTGGAATTCTGGGTGAGCCACTGAGCCTCCTGCAGCAGGCCCCACCACGATGGGCCGAGAACATCTTAACCAGTTGTGTCTTTAGGAGCTCAGGGTCACATTTTTCTATTCGCGCTTTCAATAGCTGATGAATTTGGTTGCAAACTTGTCTGGCCCACTCTGTCCCCAGTAAGGTGAATAGGAGGTGTAGGTTCACTTCCTGCTGGATCTGTCATGTTGGTGGAGGAGATATCATTGGCTGTCTCTGAAGCTCATGTTAGCAACATTCAAAGTAAGGAAATAATGCGGGTAAATTCAAGTCCTCGAAGCACTCATGTTCAATCTTCTATTGCCTGAACATTTCACTCGCCAATGCTGATCTTGCACAGCACTGCATGCCGTGGACCAGGAGAGTCCTGTGCCAATGAAAGGGGGGACATAGTGCCACAGTGGTGTAAGTGGATCCTGTGAGCCTGCTCCCTCAGAGACTGTGAGCTTCCTTGACAAGGTTCTTGTCAGTGGCCAACTGGATCGCCTCCTGTGGGCTGTATGAAGACTCCATGGGGGATTAAAATAAACAAATAAATACTGCTCAGGTAAGAATGTTACAATCATCATTATGCACATTGTCATATTTCACTCACTGTTGACTTCAGGTCACCCTGACTGGGTGTTGTTGTAAGTCATGTGGCTGACTGGCATCTGGCAGCTGGGAGGGTCTTATTTCCAATGGCTACATAGAACATATAACACTACAGCACAAACAGGCCCTTCGGCCCACAAGTTACGCCGATCATATCCATAACGACCAGGCCTATCTGTAACTCTCAATCCCATTAATCTACATGTACTGAGATTCTGCTGATTTCCAGCACCTCCTTCTTTGTGGCTTCTTTTTAATAATTCATGGGATGTGGCCATCGCTGGCTGGCCAGCATTTATTGCCCATCCCTAGTTGCCCTTATTCAGAGGGCAGCTAAGAGTCAACCGCATTGCTGTGGCTCTGGATACACAAGTAGGTCAGACCAGGTAAGGACAGCAGATTTCCTTCCCTAAAGGACATTAGCGAACCAAATGGGTTTTTTCCAACAATCGACAATGGTTTCATGGTCACCAGGAGATTCTTAATTCCAGATATTTGTTATTGAACTCAAATTGCAGATCCACAGAACATCCACTGACTTTCTGGATTAATAGTCCAGTGGTAATACCTCCCCTAGAGGGAGGGCTACTGGTTGCAAGATGCTTGGAGGATCACCTCTGATTCTCCAGCTGGAGTTTTACTGTCCTGCCAGCCCGTCACAGGAATCAGAGAGAGTGATGGGCATGCATTGGAAAAGTCCATCGATCTGGGACAAGATTTTACAGCTTCAGGATGAGTGAGGCCGTAAATTCCCACCCTCTGTCTCTCCCACTCTCGAGTGTTCTGCACTCAGTTCTGCGAGGAAAGCAAGTAGAGACAAATGTGTGCGAGTAAATGATATGTGTTGAATGGACAGGTTGGAGAACATTTGCTGAGGATCGCTGTGACGGAGCGGCATAACATTAAATAAGGATGAATGTGAGTGTTAGCGGTTGGTTGGATAGATTGGGATGTAAGGAATGGTGTAAACAGAGAGGAATGGGTGTACCTGGAGGTGAGTGGGTGTGTAGAATGTGTTGGAATAAGGCTGAGAAGACAGAGCGAGTAAGGTTGTGGTGATACGTACATCAGGATACATAAAACATAGAACATTATAGCGCAGTACAGACCCTTCAGCCATCGATGTTGTGCCAACCTGTGAAACCAATCTAAAGCCCAACTAACCTACCCTATTCCAAGATCATTGATATGTTTATCTAATGACCATTTAAATGCCCTTAATGTTGGCGAGTCCACCGCTGTTTCAGGCAGGGCATTCCACGCCCTTACTACTCTGAGTAAAGAACCTATCTCTGACATCTGTATATCTATCCTCCCTCAATTTAAAGCTAGTCATCTCCATCCGAGGAAAAAAGCTCTCACTGTCCACCCTATCTAATCCTCTGATTATCTTATATCCGGGTGAATGCTCCGTTGTTCTTGCTTTTCCTGCCTTGCTCAGGTCATTGAATTTCTTCCTGCTTGGGATCCAGGATCGTGGATTCATGATCCTTCTGCAGACTTCCTTATGCGAGGGGGAAAAATAATCTCCCTCTGACTCTTCACTGCCACCAGTAGAACTGAAAGCTTGTGGGATTACTGTCAAATAAACTGGTTGGACTTTAACCTGGTGTTGTGAGATTTCTTACCAGTGGAACCTGCAGGGAGACCTTGCCAAATTAACACAAACCCATCGTCTATCGAGCTTTCAGAGCAACATTTCTTCCTCTCCCCTTTCCACCTCTGGATGCATCAACTTACACGTTTGAAGTGTCATTATAAATACTATTGTTCAGGTCAGGTCCTGAGGGTCATCATCATACCTGCTGGTGCTAAACGGGTGCAAACCCAAGAAATCATACGTGAATGAAGTGACTGTATTAAAAAGGCTCTAACAAATTAGCTTCATATTGTTTGGAGCTTTTCATGCATTATCAGTCCCCTTTTTCCCCTCACCTCATCCTGCCAGAGTGTGACTGTATATTGTACCCTGCTTTTTAATTTTAGTTTTATACATAATAAAGAAGGAATATAGTGCATACTCCAGTTGTCTTTCCTCATGCCCAGACTGCATTTCACATTCTGGCCTACATGAATGAAATTTAAGCATAAGTGTCATTTTGGCAAGAACAGCGCAGAAGATGCCGAATGTTTTGGCGCAGTTTGCCAGTTAGCCATTGCCTGAAACTTGTGGCCGTCACATGTGCACATTCATCAGGGGTGGCACGGTGGCACAGTGGTTAGCACTGCTGCCTCACAGCGCCAGGGACCTGGGTTCAATTCCCAGCTTGAGTCATTGTCTGTGTGGAGTCTGCGCATCCTTCCCATGTCTGTGTGGGTTTCCTCCGCGTGCTACAGTTTCCTCCCAACATCCAAAAGACGTGTTGGTTAGGTGCATTGGCCATGCTAAATTCTTCCTCAGTGTACCCAAACAGACACTGGAGTGTGGCAACCAGAGGATTTTCACAGTAACTTAATTGCAGTGTTACTGTAAGCCTACTTATGACACTAATAAATAAACATAATACTTTTCATCCAGGGATAGCGGCAAGTAAGCTGTCTCAGTATTTCTGCACAAGTTAATGGGCTTTGAAATGTTGGCATGTTGCCCTCTGCTGGACAGCAGTGGAGCTGATGAAAGAAACATGGTTTTAGTTTTTGATTCTTCAACAACGCACCTTGAGCGGAGATTTCCTGTTTGTTCATCTCCTCATGTTCTCGGGGTGGGAGAGGAGATTATGACTGCATCTCCCCAGTTTTCTAATAATTTTGTTTAATTTGATTTATTATTGTCACACGTATTAGTATACAGCAAAAAGTATTTTCTTGCTTTCTAAACAGACAAAGCATACCGTTCATAGAGAAGGAAAGGAGAGAGTGCAGAATGCAGTGTTACAGTCATAGCTAGGGTGTAGAGAAAGATCAGCTTAATATGAGGTAGGTCCATTCAAAAGTCTGATGGCAGCAAGGAAGAACCTGTTCTTGGGTCAGTTGGTACATAATCTCAGGCTTTTGTATCTTTTTCCCGATGGAAGAAGGTGGAAGGGAGTGTGTCCAGGGTGCGTGAGATCCTTAATCATGCTGGCTCCTTTTCCTGAGGCAGCAGGAAGTGTAGACAGTGTCAATGGGTTGGAGGCTGGTTTACATGATGGACTGGGCTTCATTCACAATGCTTTGTTGCGTCTTGCGGTCTTGGACAGAGCAGGAGCCATACCAAGTTGTGATACCACCAGAAAGAACGCTTTCTATGGTGCATCTGTAAAGGTTGGTGAGAGTCATAGTGGACAGACCAAATTTCCAAATAGGCTTTTCAAATTTACTTCCCTGATATTTTCTTCCCCCGTCCCCCTCCGACAACTGCCTTTTTGCTTTTTGACCAGTGTAAGGAGAAGGTTGGGATCACGTTGTATACTAACACATGCTCAACTGCAGGCAGCCATTATTTACCCCTCCCCAACAGAGAGGGCAGCGGAGAGGACAATATAAGAAAATGCTCAGATCTTGCAATAGACTTCATTTGAAAAGTTTCTCAAATGATGTACAAATGTGCAATTCCTCTCATTTCCCCCACACCCCCTGCGCCCCTTGCATCGCCCCTCCCCCCCCCCAACTACAATCGTAAATCCCCCAGAATTTACGGGCCAGAAATTTAACCGAGTTCGACCAAAAAACGGCAGGAAAATCTCTCATTTTCCTGCCCACTGGGCACCTGGATTCTTTGGGGGAAAATTGCCCCTGTAGACATATTTCTCAGTACAAAATCAATAGGACAGTAATCATCAGGAACTTCAACTATTCGAATATCAATTGGAATATGAACAGTATAAAGGGCAGAGAGGACTCCAAATTCTTGAACAGCATTGAAAAGAACTTTTTTAGCCAGCAGGTAACAGACCCAATGAAATTCTAGATTTAGTCTTAGGAAGTAAAGTTGTACAAGTGGATGGAATGGCAGTGGGGGAGCATTTTGGAGATAGTGATCATAACACAGTTAGATTTAGCATCATTCTGAGAAAGGACAAAGACAGAACAGGAGCAAAAGTTCCAAATTGGAGAAAAGACTAATTTTACATAG
Source organism: Carcharhinus amblyrhynchos (assembly GCF_965287045.1). Classification (NCBI taxonomy): domain Eukaryota; kingdom Metazoa; phylum Chordata; class Chondrichthyes; order Carcharhiniformes; family Carcharhinidae; genus Carcharhinus; species Carcharhinus amblyrhynchos. The sequence goes on from NC_137327.1 coordinate 132,142,143, forward strand.
GTCAGAGATGAACTGGCAGGAGTGGACTGGATGCGGCTGTTTGAAGGAAAAACTGTGGCAAAGCAGTGGGAGATATTCCAGGGTGAAATTCAATAGGCACAGTGTAGACATGTCCGCCACAAAGAAAAATGGTGCGACTGCCAAATTGAGAGCCTCTGGTTATCCAGATGCATGCAGGCCAAGATAAAGCAGAAAAAAAAGCTTGTGACAGTTACAAAAGACTTAATATTGTAGAAAACGCGGAAGAGTATAGCAAGCACGGGGTAAAATAAAAATGGAAATTAAGAAATCAAAGAGAGGATACAAAAAATATTGAGAGGTAAAATAAAAGAAAGGTTTTACCAGTATGTTAAGAGTCGTAAAGCCATAGAGGTTTACAGTGTAGAAACAGACCCTTTGGCACAACTTATCCATACTGCCCAGTATTTACCACTAAACGAGTGAAATTGCCTTTCGGCCCATATATCTATACACTCATCTTACTCATGTAACTATCTGAATACTTTTAAAAAAACAAAGTTGTACGCTCTTCTACTGCTATCTCTAGTATCACGTTCCAGACGGTCACCATGCTCTGAGTGAAAAATGTGCCCCTCTGGACCTTTCTGTATCAGTCCCTTCTCACCTTAAACCTATGCCCTCTAGTTTTAGACTTCCCTTCCTCAAACCATCAAGTCCCAGTGGCATATTATCAAGGGAAAGATAGAGTCTCTCAAAGATGTATTAACTAAGAGAAAGATAGGGTCTCTCAGAGATGTGCAAGGTAACTTGTGAGTAGATTCAGAAGATGTGGGCAGGAATGTCAATGAGTACTTGGAGCTCAATCTTACCACTCGTTCACGCCACGCTCCTGCTGCAGCAAAGACAGAGAGTTTGGCGACAAGACAAATCTCTGTTCAGTGCAGCGGGATGGGAAAATCCCACTGGCCTGAGCGGTTGATTAAGGAGAGGGATAATGTAGGCATTCTTCGTAAAGGGGAAGAGTGTGAAATATTGGATATAATAAGTATAGTGAGAGAGGAAGCACTGGATAAATCACCTGGGCCAGATGGATTGTATCCAAGTCTGTGTGGGAAAGTCAGGAAGGAAATAGCTGATGTTCTGAGGGTCATTTGCAATCCTCACAAGATACAGGAGAGATCTCAGAAGATTGGAGATTTGCGAACATTATATCTTTATTTACAAAGTTTAAGTTTACTTATTAGTTCACGAATAGAATGAGGGAGAAGCCAGAAACTATAGGCCAGTCAGTCTGACTTTAATGGTGACCAAATTACCAGAGACAACTTTGATAGAACTGTCACCTAGAAAGGCACAGATTGATCTGGGATTGTCAGCATAGTTTTGTTGGAGGAAGATTGTGTCTTACAAACTTAATAACATTTTTTGAGAAAGTAACAAGGAGGATTAATGCGGGACATGGATATTATCCATATGGATCTTAGTAAGGCATTTTTAAAAATTCATTCAGAGGTGTGACATCACTAAGTTTGGCCAGTGTTTATTGCCCACCCCTAATTGCCCTTGACCTGGGTGACTTACTCAGCCATTTTCAAAGAATATTTAAAAGTAGACCACATTACTGTGGATCTGGAGTCACATGTAGGCCAGACCAGAGCAGGTAAGGATGACATATTTGCTTCCTGATGTGGAGATGCCGGTGTTGGACTGGGGTAAACACAGCAAGAAGTCTCACAAGTAAGCAGTGCTCCGAAAGCTAGTGGCATTTGCTACCAAATAAACCTGTTGGAATTTAACCTGGTGTTGTGAGACTTCTTACTATATTTCCTTGCTGACAATGGACAATGTTTTCATGGTCATCATTAGATTTCCAATTCCAAATTGTTATTTCACTCCAATTTCACCATCTGCCATAGAACATAGAACATAGAACATAGAACATTACAGCGCAGAACAGGCCCTTCGGCCCACGATGTTGCGCCGACCAGTTACAAAAACTATGACCCACTAGCCTATACCAATCCCTTTTCGTCCATAAACCTATCCAGAGATCTCTTAAATGCCCCCAAACTAGACGCATTTACAACTGCAGCAGGCAGGGCATTCCAATCCCTCACCACCCGCTGGGTAAAGAACCTACCCCTGACATCCGTCCTGTAGCTACCCCCCCTTAATTTAAAGCCATGCCCCCTCGTGCTAGCTTTCTCCATCCGAGGAAAAAGGCTATCACTATCCACCCTATCTAAACCTCTAATCATCTTATATGTTTCAATAAGATCCCCTCTTAGCCGCCTTCTTTCCAACGAAAACAACCCTAAATCCCTCAGTCTCTCCTCATAGGACCTCCCCACCATACCAGGCAACATCCTAGTAAACCTCCTCTGCACCCTCTCCAACGCCTCCACATCCTTCTTGTAATGCGGGGACCAGAACTGCACACAGTACTCCAAGTGCGGCCGCACTAGAGTAGTGTACAGTTGCAACATTACACTGCGACTCCTAAATTCAATCCCCCTACCAATAAACGCCAAGACACCGTACGCCTTCTTAACAACCTTATCTACTTGATTCCCAACTTTCAGGGATCTATGTACACACACACCTAGATCCCTCTGTTCATCCACACTATTCAAAGTCCTCCCGTTAGCCCTATACTCGACACATCTGTTGCTCCTACCAAAGTGAATTACCTCACACTTCTCCGCATTAAATTCCATCCGCCACCTCTCGGCCCAGCTCTGCAACCTATCTAAGTCTCCCTGCAGACTATGACACCCTTCCTCACAATCTACCACACCTCCAACTTTGGTGTCATCAGCAAATTTACTAATCCACCCAACTATACCCTCATCCAGATCATTAATAAAAATTACAAACAACAGTGGCCCCAAAACAGATCCCTGAGGCACACCACTCGTAACTGTACTCCATGATGAATATTTACCATCCACCACCACCCTCTGTCTCCTATCTGATAGCCAATTCCTGATCCAACTTCCTAGATTACCCACAATCCCATACATCTGCATTTTCTGCAGAAGCCTACCATGGTGAACCTTATCGAACGCCTTACTAAAATCCATGTATACCACGTCAACTGCCTTGCCCCCATCCACCTCTTTGGTCACCTTCTCAAAAAACTCAATAAGGTTAGTAAGGCACGACCTACCCGCTACAAAACCATGCTGACTATTTCTAATCAATTCATTACACTCCAAATAACTATAAATCCTATCCCTAATAATTTTTTCTAAAACCTTGCCCACAACAGAAGTAAGACTCACCGGTCTATAATTCCCGGCAAAGTCTCTGTTCCCCTTCTTAAACAATGGGACAACATTCGCTATCCTCCAATCCTCCGGGACTACACCAGAGACCAATGACAACCTGAAGATCTGAGCCAGAGGCTCTGCAATCACCTCTCTAGCCTCCCAGAGAATCCTAGGGTAGATCCCATCCGGACCAGGGGACTTATCTATTTTCAGCCCCTCAAGAATTTCCAGCACATCCCCTTTATCAACCGTAATACTGTCTATTTTACACCCCTGCAACCCAATGTCCTCCTCAGCTATATTCATGTCCCCCTGCGTGAACACCGAAGAGAAATATTGGTTCAATACTTCTCCAATCTCCTCCGGTTCCACACACAACTTCCCCCTGCTGTCTGTAACTGGCCCTAATCTTGCCCTGACCAACCTTCTGTTCTTGACATACCTATAGAACGCCTTAGGATTCTCCTTAATCCTATCAGCCAAAGTCTTCTCATGTCCTCTTTTAGCCCTTCTCAACTCACTCTTCAACTCCCTCCTAGCCAATCTAAAGCTTTCTAGTGCACTATCCGAGCCCTCCAATCTCATCCGAACATAAGCCTCCTTTTTCTTTTTAACCATCGACTCAACTCTTTTAGTGCACCACGGTTCCCTAGATCTACCAAATCCACCATGCCTGACAGGGACATACCTATCAAGGACTCGCAGCAGCTGCTCCTTGAAAAAACTCCACATTTCAGACGTTCCCAGTCCCTGTAATCCCCTAATCCAATCCATGCTTCCTAATTCACTCCTGATAGCCTCATAATCGCCCTTACCCCAGCTAAAATTGCTGACCCGAGGTTCATGCCTATCTCTTCCCATCACTAAGGTGAACGTAACCGAATTGTGGTCACTATCACCAAAATGCACACCAACTTCCAAGTCTAGCACCTGGTCTGGCTCATTTCCCAGCACCAAATCCAATATAGCCTCACCTCTAGTTGGCCTGTCTACATACTGAGACAAAAAACCTTCCTGCACGCTTTGTACAAACACTGACCCCTCTAGCGAGCTAGAACTATAGCAACTCCAATCAATATTCGTAAAGTTAAAGTCCCCCATAACAATTACCCTATTACTTTCACTCCTAACCAGGATTGTCTCCGCAATCCTTTCCTCAACCTCTCTAGAACTTTTAGGAGGTCTATAAAAGACTCCCAACAGGGTGACCTCTCCTCTCCTATTTCTAATCTCCGCCCATACTACCTCAACTGACAAGTCCTCATCAAACTTTCTCTCCGACACTGTGATACAGTCCTTGACTAGCAATGCTACCCCACCCCCCCTTCTACCTTCTTCTCTACTCCGACTAAAGCATTTGTACCCCGGAACCTGCAACATCCATTCCTGACCCTGCTCTATCCATGTCTCAGAAATGGCCACAACATCAAAGTCCCAGGTACTGATCCACGCTGCAAGTTCATCCACTTTATTGCGAATACTCCTCGCATTAAAGTACACGCATTTCAAACCCTGCTCCGCCCCACCCCCACTATGCCGTGCCTTGCATTCCCCAACTATGCCCCCCTCACTTTCACCCCCTTTCCTCACTATCCCTCCCCCCCTCCGAATCAGTTTAAACCTTCCTGCATCGCTTTTGCAAATTTACCCCCCAGGATATTGATTCCCCTCTGGTTCAGGTGTAGACCATCCCTCTTATAGAGGTCCCACCTTCCCCAGAATGAGCCCCAATTGCTCAAGTACCTGAACCCCTCCCTCCTGCACCATCCCCTCAGCCACGAGTTCAAACTTTCCCTCTCCCTATTCCTCTCTAAACTATCCCGTGGCACAGGCAAGAGTCCAGATATAACTACTCTTTCTGACTTCGCCTTTAGTTTCCACCCCAACTCCATAAATCTTTGCTTAATATCCCCTTCCCTTAATCTCCCTATGTCATGTGTCCCCACATGAACTATAACTTGGGGTTGATCTCCCTCTCCCCTAAGAGTCCTGAATACTCTGTCCGATACATCCTGGACCCCAGCCCCTGGTAGGCAACACACCAGCCCAGAGTCCCTACCCTTACCTCCAACTCTCCTATCCGTCCCCATAACTGTGGAGTCCCCAATCACGAGGCCCAATCTCTTACCCCTAACCACCTGAGGCTTGCCAATAGGCTCACCCCCAGAGACCTGCTCCCTTTGGCTATCCCCAGTTGATTTCTCCTCAACTGTAGCCTCCAGGACCGAAAACCTATTTTGGAGGGGAACAGCCCCAGCCATGGTGGGATTTGAAGCCAGGTCCCCAGAGCATTACTCTGGGTCTACTGGATTACTAATCCAGTGACAATAACACCTCCTCCCCACGACAATATCCTACATAGCAGACTGGTCAGAAAAGTGAGATCTCATGGGATATAGGGGAAGGTGGCAGCTTGGATCTAATATTGGCTCAGTGACAGGAAACAAAGGGTAATGGACGATGGATTATTTTGTGAATGGCAAAGAGTTGCCAGTGGTATTCCACCAGGCTGAGTGTTGGGCCCTCACTGTTTATTGTAGATAGAACAACATGAAAGCAACACAAGGAGTAGCTTGCCTGCCCTGTAACATACTACACTATTACACTGTCTAGTCCAATTGTCCTGATAAGTGATTTCTTTTTAGTTTGCTCCATCAAAATTGATATGTGGCACACTGTAAAAATGTCCAGTTTCAAGATAACTCCGGTTTTCAGATAGCCAGATTTGAGAAACTGTACCTGTAACTCATACTAATGCTGTTTTTGTAGGATTTTACTTTGTGTCTCTCTTTCTTGTTGATACTGTCAAAACGTTACAGGAGTAAGTTTTATTTCAACATGGGCGGCATGGTTGCACAGTGGTTAGCACTGCTGCTTCACAGCTCCAGGGCCCTGGGTTCGATTCCTGGCTCAGGTCACTGTCTGTGTGGAGTTTGCACGTTCACCTCGTGTCTGCGTGGGTTTCCTGCGGGTGCTCCGGTTTCCTCCCACAGTCCAAAGATGTGTGGGTTAGGTTGATTGGCCATGCTAAAATTGTGCCTTAGTGTCCTGAGATGTGTAGGTTAGAGGGATTAGTTGCTAAAATATGGGATATGTGGGTAGGGCCTGGGATATGTGGGTAGGGCCTGGGTGGGATTGTGGTCGGTGCAGACTCGATGGGCCGAAGGGCCTCTTTCTGCACTGTAGCGTTCTATGATTCTATGATTACTCATGCTTAAATCTTTCCATTCTTTTGCATTTTTACCTTGATGCATAAGCCATGGCCAGAACTCTACCACCTCACATGCCACAGAATTGGCATGGGGGGGGGCGGGGGGTGCTCTGACAACAGAAATCCCCACAGCCCTCAGGAGGGAATTTCTGGTCTCGCCTGAGCGAGGCCGTAAAGTCCCACCCTCAGTGTATCCACACTTTTCTGACCAGTCCATTATGTTGGCCCTTGTCATGGGGAGATGGTGGCCTAGTATGGACTAGAATCCAGAGTTCCGTCTCACTTCATTTCTACTGATCGTAAAGATTTTATTTGTCCCCTTGCTGATAATTGGACGCTTAGCTAAATTAAGTGCAGCGGCCACAACTTGCATTTATATAGCACCTTCAACAGAGTAAAAGCAAGGTGCTTCCCAGGAATATCATCAGGCAAAAATTGAGCACCAAGCCAAATGAGGAAATGCCAAACTCCTGGTCAAAGTAGGAGATTATATAGAGATTGTATTAGAGGTGGCGAGGGAGAGATACGGAGAAGTACAGAGGTTTGGCAAAAAGGCTCTGGAGCTTAGTACCTATGCAGCTGGATGCACAGTTACCAGTGATGGAGCGATTAAACAGGGACTAAGCAAGAGGCCAGAATTGGAGGGGTGTAGAAACAGAGCCAGTGCCCTCGGGGAACCATCAGCTTTGCGGCCACCTACCATCCACTATTAACTTTCAAAAGTGGATATTGTGTGTTATTATGAGTAATATTTTTTGTGTTGATAGTTACGGATTTATTTTTCCTTGAAACAGGAGAATATTATGACACTAATTATACATTTGCACTGTTGTACGTTGCTGTTGTACATTGCATCATTTGTAAATACTTATAAAGAGCTATTAGCTAGGACCAAATTGTTATGTGCAAGTGTTCCAGGGGATCAGTTTTTAACCGCTGTATTGGAAATGTACAACAAAGCCAGTTCAATCCGGCCCTTGTCTGATACAAGTCGGTGTGGTATACATTAAACATAACGAGCTCTCACCTTCCCAAGTTTAAGGTATGATTATTATCAACATCAGGGATCCAAAAGGCAACAAGAACACACAGCAATACATAGCAGAACAAATGCCCATTATAATGTGTAACATGTCACACACACACTGTTCCTGCAACAGTTACTAGATGATTTTATGCACAATTTAGGCAATCAATAATCGTTACGATAGAGCAGACTGGATTAAATGACATTCTGTGGTATTAGTTACTGGTTTGCTGTTTTGGAATAGTCACACAGATGTACAAATTCGGAAAATTGTTGCATAAACAGAATGAGGGATATAGGATGCAATTTTGTGAAAGACTGCAGTGTATATATGTAGGAATCTATATGTATGTCAGTATTTGTGGATGCATATCAGCGGATCTGGACCTTTCATTCCCACTGCTGGAGCCTGTTTATTTATGTAGGGTCATGAAGAGTTTATTCAGTTTTTTGCCCACCCACCGCCCGCTCCCACCTCCCCCATTTATGTTGCTGCTTAGGTGACTGCCTTGTTGTTGCAGTGGCCCTGTACAGAGATCTAATTAATATATGAACTAGGAACAAAAGTACGCCACTGGGTCTGCTCCGCCATTCGATAACATTATGGCTAATCTGGCTGTAACCTCCTATCTGGCCACCAATAACCTTTCACCCTCTGTTTATCAAGAATCTACCTACCTCCGCCTTGAAGACATTCAAGGATCTGCTTTCACTGAAAGGGACTTCCAAAGACTCACTACCCTGATGAGGTGCAGAGCTGTTTACAGAATTGTATGATGCAGATCATAAGAAAGTTGAAAAATCTACCCATCTCAGAATTGAATTCATTAATTGTGTTAACAACTATTACTATTTGTGGGGAAAATGCCCACAGTTCTGTCACCCCTTGCATGACGAAACCTTGCCTAACTTCTCTCTGGAATGTCAATATTTGTGGAAAGAGAAACAGAATTAACGAGTGCTATTTTCCCCAAAAACAATGGCCCATCAGGAAGGAATATGGGATTGTGTCCCTCCCATTTTTTGGGCGAGATTAGTGGAATGAATTTACGGCACTCTATGCACTACAGGGGCCATCAGGGGATTTATGCCAGTGAGGGGGTGGGGGACATCAAATCCTGCCTGAGAGCCAGCATCAGACTGCTGACAGGGCTAGTGCGCATGGGAGATTGGTAGACAACTACTGTCCTTCCCCACCCCATCGCCAGTCCCTCGAATGCCATCCCAGACACCCCTTACATTGCCGTCCTCCCGATGGTTGGCCTCCCAATCGCGCACCCCCCTTCCCCTCTCCCCCTCGCTGATCAATGGCCCTGATGCCAACGTTCCCCACCTGCCCCTCGCTGGCTAGGCTGGCATTGCCCAAAGTGGGGCCTCCATAGCCTCTGGTCCTACAAAGGAGGCCATCACGCCTGGTGCCCATTGGTGGGGACTATACGTGACCCCTGCCGGTGTGGACCTCCAGCAGCTGGGGGTGGAATATTGAGCGAGCCTGGACAACTGAGTCCTGGGCTTGCTAAAGACATGGCAATATCCATTAGCATATTGTAATCAGCTCATGCTGTTCCCCAGTGCGAGGCTGATTACGTCCAAAAAAATGGAGGGGGAAGATCCGCCAGACAGCAGTCGCGAGTCCTGATTTTTTTTCCTCCTGCTTAAATTTCCCAGCCCACTGAGTTACTCGAGCGATAAGAAGTCTCACAACACCAGGTTCAAGTCCAACCAGTTTATTTGCACCGGCATCTCCGCATTATTACTCGAGCAGCACAGCGGGATGGAAAAATCGTGCCCAATATTTTGAGACCAGACAACATCTCTTCATAGTTTATCCAACATTTCCTGTTTCTGTTTCAGATTGCTAGCATCTGTATTCTTGTTTTGCTTCTGTTCTCTCCTGGACAACTTGGCTCTAACTTTTCCATGATGTCTCCATGTCCTTGACTTCCTGCCATCGGAAGACGTTCTGCCGCATTTCAATATCTGAAGCAGCTTTACCAAATCATCTCCTACCCTAGTATATTCCAGGAGGACCAGCCCAGTTTGTGCAAAATAGAAACAAAATACTGCGGATGCTGGAATCTGGAACAAAAACAGAAAATGCTGGAAAATCTCAGCAGGTCTGACAGCATCTGAGGGGAGAGGACAGAGCCAATGGGGGAGATTCTCCCAAAACTGCTGAACTGGCGGGAAAACTGTTCTAAATCCCGACTGTTCTGTCAGTTCAGCTTCTCACCTGAATCTCCCCACTCTGCGCGCTGCAGATGTCCCGGTCGAGAATCTCATTAAAAACCGGGACCTGGTCGCGCCGGAGTCTGACGGTTCCGGAACTCTGCACAAGCTGGCCAGCCCGATCACTGGCCAGCAATTGTCACCGGCTCTGACAAAGGGTCATCTTGAAACGTCGGCCGTGATTCTCCCATTGTAGCCTGCAGCTTTTCTGGTGGATCGCGGTGGGACTCGTGGCCTTGGGCAGGGATTTGCGCACGCGCCGGGAACGCATCTCCCAGAGCTGGTGAACAGTCGCCAGTCAGAGTACGCTGGAAACCGGAGGCAAGTGATTGAAACCTTTTCTGCGTGTATTTTATTGAATCTCCCACCCCGCCAGGAGTACATCCCGGCGGTGTTCAAACGAGCTCCCCACATTCGGGGAACTAGCGAGAGACCTCGCTGGAATGGAGGAGGGGGGCAATTGGGCTCCCCCCCAAGGAGTTGGGCAGTGGGGGGGGGGGGGGTGCTCCCTGGGCATGGCCATCCTGGCAGCACCCAAGGGGCAAAGTGCCCATGCCTGGGGGGTGCACCTTGGCACTGCTCAACAGGTATTGGGCATTGCCAAGGGGCAGGGCCTACTCTGGGTGGGCCTAGCTGCAATTGGTGGGGGTGGAGGGTTATAGAGACTCGAAACATTGGCTCTATTTTCTTCCAATAGGTGCTGTCAGAGCTGCCGAGATTTCCCAGCATTTTCTGTTTTTGTCCCAATTTGTGCAAGCTCACTCCTAATTTAGTCTCTGGAGCCGCGATGCTGGTCTGATGAATCTGTGGCTTCTCGCTTTCAGTGTAGTCCTGCTAAGAAGTGGTGCCCAGAAGCTGGATACAGTCCTCCAGATGTGCTCTAACCAGGGCTTGGTAGAGTTGTGGCAAAAACCTCTTCCCCTCCTTAAGTTCCGGATATAAAGGTTAACATTTTATTAGCCTTTGAGCGTCTGGATACTGAACTATTTTGTGTTACATAGTTCGCCAGTGGTAGCATGCCATTCCTCCCAGTGATCAGACAGTTTTTTAGCTAGATATGAAAGCAGTGGGATTTCGCACAGACTGATTTAGTGTGTGGAATGTCTTCACACTGGGTCTCTGTTTCTTATAACTTGTACAAACCTGCTTTTCATTTCTTCTCTACTTTCATCAAATGTGACAATGTTTTTCAATCAATACACTGCTTTATACATTTTTCAGTACCTCCCGTTTCCTTCCTCTATTTCCTGCCCTTACTTCACAGTAATGTTTATTGTATTTTCCTTTAAACTGGGGGCTTCACTACAGTTTCTGACAGCTCAGCAATGGACTGGCTTACTGACAAGAAATCTTAATTTTTAAAAGATTGAAACAGCAATTTTACGATTTCACATCAATCCTCCTCTACATATTGAAATCCTTTACACAGAAACGTAGAAGCTAGAAGCAGGAGTAGGCCATTCGGCCCTTCGAGCCTGCCCCGTCATTCATTTTGATCATGGCTGATCATCAAATTCAATATCCTGGTCCTGCTTTCCCCCACCTCCCCATATCCCGCTAGCCCCAAGAGCTATTTCTAATTCCTTCTTGAAATAAGACAAAGTTTTGGCCTCAGTAGTAGTGAATTCCACACAGTCACCAACCTCTTGGGTGAAGAACTTTCTTCTCCCCTCAGCTCTTAAAAGGCCCTCATCTTCGAACTATGATTCCAAGTTCTGGACTCCCCATCATTGGGATCTTTCTTTCTAAATCACCACAGAAACTGGGAAATGAGAAGCAGGAGTGAGCCATTCAGCCTAGTGTATGCCCAATATGTTCATGCAGAATACAACAAAATATTCACAATCTTCCATCCATTAAATGGTGGAACAGGCTGGAAGGGCCAGTCATGTTCCTTTAATAAGAACATAAGAAATAGGAGCAGGAGTAGGCCATCTTGCCCTTCGAGCCTGCCCCACCATTCAATAAGTTCATGGCTGACCTGAAGTGGATCTGTTGCACGTTCCCGCTTTCTCCCCATAACCCTTAATTCCCTTGTCTATCAGAAACCTATCTACCCGTGACTTAAACATATTCAGCGAGGTAGCCTCCACCACTTCAATGGGCAGAGAATTCCAGAGATTCACCACCCTTTGAGTGAAGAAGTTCCTCCTCAACTCTGATCTAAACTGCCCCCCTCCCCTTATTTTGAGGCTGTGCCCTCTAGTCCTGCTATCCTTTCTAAGCCGGAAGAGTCTCTCTACCTCTACCCTATCTAGCCCCTTCATTATCTTATACATCTCTATAAGATCCCCCCTCAGTCTTCTAAACTCCAACGAGTACAGACCCATTAATGATGTAAGTGTCATTAGCAGTGATGGATTGGAGGAGTGAACATGTTTAACTGTCGGTAAATATCAATCGTCTGCTCTGATATATATGTCACGTATGAGTGCGAATATAAACAAAGCACAATAATGCAGGTAATTACAATGCAGCGCTCAGAAAGATACATTTCTCACCGCTCATTTCACAAATCAAGGGAAATCCAAAGTTGAACATTGTCACCCACACAGCTGAGTGCCAATGTCATCCACACTTTCAGCTGGTGTCGACACAAAGTAGTTGAGGATTTCAGAAGCAAACCCGCTAGTTCTGATATTGAAGGGTCAGCAATGCTGGAGCATAATGGCCTAGTGATATTATCTCAGCTAATGTTCTGGGGCCCCAGTTTTGAATCCCACCATGGCAGATGGTGAAATTTGAATTCAATAAAAAATATCTGAAGTTAAGAATCTACTGATGACCCTGAAACCATTGCTGATTGTCAGAAAAACCCATCTGGTCCACTAACATCCTTTAGGGAAGGAAATCTGCCATCCTTACCTGGTCTGGCTGACATGTGACTCCAGAGCCATGGCAATGTGGCTGACTCTCAACCACCCTCGGGCAACTAGAGGTGGGCAATAAATGCTGGCCAGCCAGCTACACCCATGTCCCACAAATGAATAAGAATGGAAAATAACGAGGGATAGTTGATGAAGGGCAGAGGATGAGACATCAGCCAGGTCACCATTGCAATACTTAACTTAGCAATGAATAGGAAGCAAAGCAGAATGTTTTACCAACTTGTCACAAAAGTTCATCAATCCATTTTTGTAAGAGAAGGACTTTTCCTTTCATTCATTCATGGGATGTGGAGCGCTCGACAAGGCCATCTCGAATTAGTCCCCAGATTAACTTTAAATACAGATAAATAGTACAGGGAAAGCAGCACAGTGGAATTATCACTGGACTAGCGATCACAGAGTAGTGCTCTGGGGACCCGGGTTCAAATCCCAACACTGCAGATAGTAAAATTTGAATTCTGTTAAAGAACAATCTGGAATTAAAAGTCTAATGATGACCATGAAACCATTATTGATTGTCATTAAAAACCCACCTTGTTGACTAATGTCCTCTAGGGAAGGAAACCTGCTGTCCTTACCTGGTCTGGCCTACATATGACTCAAACACCCTCTGAAATGGGGGGGCAGTTCAGAATGGGAAATAAACGATGGCCCAGCCAGCGACACCACTTAAAAATTAATTTTAAAAACTCCTTGGTTTTTGCTGAAATTGCATCTCCCTTTACTCATCATCAGTAGTCAAGGGTGATGTGTCCGAAGATTGGAGGGTGGCAAATGTTGTGCCTTTGTTTAAAAAGGGCTGCAGGAAAAAGGCTGGGAACTATGGCCGGTGAGCCTCACATCTGTAGTGGGTAAATTATTAGAAAGTATTTTGAGAGGCAGGATCAACAGGCATTTAGAGATGCAAGGACTGACTGGGAACAATCAGCATGGCTTTGTGAATGGAAAATAATGTCTCACATATTTGATTGAGTTCTCTGAAGGGGTAATAAAGAAGGTAGATGACGGCAGTGCAGTTGATGTTGTCTACATGGACTTTAGCAAGGCCTTTGTCAAGGTACCACATGGTAGGTTGTTGAATAAGGTTAAATCTCATGGGATCCAAGGCGAGGTAGTCAAATAGATACAAAATTGGCCTGATGACAAAACATAGAGGGTGGTTGTAGAGAGTTGTTTTTCAAACTGGAGGCCTGTGACCAGCAGTGTGCCTCAGGGATCAGTGCTGGGTCCACTGATATTTGTCATTTATAATAATGATTTGGATGAGAATTTAGTGGGCATAGTTAGTAAGTTTGCAGATGACATCAAGTTTGATGGCATAGTGGACAGTGAAGAAGGTTATCTTGGATTGCAATGGGTTCTTGATCAATTGGGTCAGTGGGCTGACACATGGCAGATGGAGTTCAAGTTAGATAAATGCGAGGTGACGCACTTCGGTCGATTGAACCAGAACATGACTTATTCAGTTAATGATAGGGCATTGGGGAGAGTAATAGAACAAAGGGATCTAAGGGTATAAATTCATAGCCCATTGGAAGTGGAGTCACAGGTGGACTGAGTGGTGAAGAAGGCATTCAGCATGCTTGGTTTCATTGGTCAGAACATTGAATACAGGAGTTGGGATGTCTTGTTGAAGTTAGACAAGACATTGGTAAGGCCACACTTGGAACACTGTGTACAGTTCTGCTCACCCTATTATAGAAAGGGTATTATTAAACTCGAAAGAGTGCAGAAAAGATTTATTAGGATGTTATTGGGACTTGAAAGTTTGAGTTATAAGGAGGAGCTGAATAGACTGGGATTTTTTCCTCTGTAGCATAGAAGGCTGAGAGGTGATCTTTTAGAGGTCTATAAAATAATGAGAGGCATAGATCAGCTAGATAGTCAATATCTTTTCCCAAAGGTAGGGGAATCTAAAACTAGAAGGTATAGGTTTAAGGTGAGAAGAGAGAGTTACAAAAGTGTCCAGAGGGACAATTTTTTTTCACCCAGAGAGTGGTGAGTGTGTGGAACAAGCTGCCAGAGGTAGTAGTAGAGGCAGGTACAATTTTGTCTTTTAAAAAGTATTTAGACAGTTACATGGGTAAGATGGGTATGGAGGGATATGGGCCAGACACAGGCAACCTGGACTAGCTTAAGGGTTAAAGAAAAGGGGCAACATGGACAAGTTGGGCCAATGGCCCTGTTTCCATGCTGTAAACCTCTATGACTCTGTCTACTTCTGCACCAAATTTAATAAGGTGTGGAAAATATGGTCCCCAGTGCTCGAACGGAAAAAAATAAATGCAGTGAAATCCTGGGACTCACTGAAAGATAAACTTCAAACCAGAGCTTTGTAACTCAACTGGCCGCGTATCATGTCCTTGTGAATTAGAAAGTACAGATCGAATAAATGTAAGCAAAGTGGAATAAAATGATTCCCATTAATTCTCGGCCAAACGTTTCTGTTTAACAATTCACTTGCTTGAGTCTGTGAAGTGAGGTACTCACTTAAATGAGCAACGACTGCTCATTAAATGAAATTTGCTTCAAAGAAGATTTTTAAGGAGCATGGCAAACTGGGCTCTTCAATATTTTAAGTGCCATCAAAAAGCACATTTATTCTCGGTTTATGTTTTTTTTGTTTAATTCAGTTCATCTTTATTGAAGTTTAACTGTAGTTTATTAATTGTATTATACAATAGATGCAAGCCTGGCACTCACCTGGCTGTTGACCATCAATTATCTTCCTTCATATAAGCCTCGGCAAACAATATCCTTGAATCATCATTATTTCTTCAGCACTAACACTGTCTCACCTTGCAGACTATTCACAATGGTATCAAAGCTAGAAGATGCAGCCAGTATGGAAAGGGAAGAGAATCTCTTCCTATCAAACAATTCAAATTTAAGGGCATGTTTTAATCATTTCAGAGTCACTTCTTTTCACACTAGGGTTTAAGTAAAGCGCAGATGATTCGGGGAGTCGTTGGAAAGGTGGAGTTGGATTTTCTGACCCCAGTGGTGCAGGGGAATGCTTGCCGCATGAGGAACGGTTGAAGACTCTGGGTCTGTGCTCATTCGAGTTTAGAAGGATGAGGGGGGGATCTTATTGAAACTTACAGGATACTGCGAGGCCCTGGATAGAGTGGATGTGGAGAGGATGTTTCCACAAGTAGGAAAAACTAGAACCAGAGGGCACAACCTCAGACTAAAGGGATGATCCTTTAAAACAGAGATGAAGATGAATTTCTTCAGCCAGAGATTGGTGAATCTGTGGAACTCTTTGTCGCAGAAGGCTGTGGAGACCAGGTGTCTTTAACACAGAGATAGGTAGGTTCTTGATTAACAAGGGGATCAAGGGTTATGGGGGAAAGACAGGAGAATGGAGATGAGAAAAAAAACAGCCATAATTGAATAGCGGAGCAGACTTGATGGCCCAAATGGCCTAATTCTGCTCCTATGTCCTTTGGTTTTATGGGTGCAGGTTGGCAAGTAGGGTTGTAAGATTGAGCATTTTGGCAGTGGCACAGTGCCCAAAGTCTAGCTACCCTTACCTGTCCCATGCGTATTTGAACCATGGTGTGGGAGGTGTCAGATACACCACCTGCCCATGGGCTTGGAGACTCTTAGTCAACTCAAGGCCACTTACAAGCCTTCTCCCTGCTTCAGCTGGTATTTTTCCTGTGGTGGGGAGGCATATGCCAAGTGCCCAGGTTGCCCATTGAATACTGACAGCTTGATCGCTGGGCCAGTGGGAGTATCTCATGTTTGGGTGCCCTGTGCCCATCAGAGGCCCATCCCCAAGATTCCCCCCTCCTGCCATGTGCTTGCTCCCTACCTTGTCCACCCCAGCCCCCTCTCCAGGACCTGCCAGACTAGCCCAACAGACATCCCAGACAGATGTAGTTCCGTGATCCTGGCTCATCTTCTTCAGTGAACTCTCTTTGAGCGTTTGACAAAGTACCGCATAAAAGACTGATCCAGAAGGTGAGATCACAGGGGACTGGGGGATAGGGAGCTAGATTGGATTGAGGGTTGGCTGACTGACAGAAAGCAGAGGGTTGGAGTAAATGGGTCCTTCTCCAGCCTGTGAAATGTAACTAGTGGGGCACCTCAGGGATCAGTCCTCAGAACTCAACTATTTACAATCTATAAAAATGATCCGTAAGCAGGGACAGAGTGTAACATAGCAAAATTTATGGATGATACTAAAGTAGGTGGGAAAGTAGGCAATGAAGAGGATATAAAAATTTTACAGACTGATCTTGGAGAAGCTAAGAAAATGGGCCAAAATTTGGCAGATGGAGTATAATGTGGATAAGTGCGAGCTAATCCATTTGGGCAGAAAAATTAGACAGGCAAATTATTACCCAAATGGAAAGTAGGTTCAAAATGCATCTGGGCAGAGGGATCTGGGTGTCTGTGTTCATGATCGCAGAAAGTCAGCATGCAGGTGCAGTAATAAAAAAGGCAAATGGGATGTTAGCATTTATTGCAAAAGGACCAGAGTGTAAAAGTAGTGAAGTGTTGTTGTAATTGTACAGGATGTTGGTGAGACCACATCTGGAATATTGTGTGCAGTTTTGGTCTCCTCATTTGAGGAAGGGTGCGATGGCATTGGAGGCAGTTCAGAGGAGGTTCACCAGATCAATTTTGGGGATGAAGGGGTTGATGTATGAGGAGAGATTAAACAGTTTGGGCTTATACTCGCTGGAGTTCAGAAGAATGAAAGGGGATCTGATCAAAGTAAATAAAATTTTAAAAGGGATTTATAAAGTCAGTGTAGACCAAGTGTTTCCCTTGTGAGGGAATCTCAAACAAGGTGTTACAGGTAGAGGTTAAGAGGCAGTAGATTTAAAACTAGATGTGGAGGAATTACTTCTCGCAGAGGGTGGTGAATTTGTGGAACTTGCTGCCCCATAGCACGGTGGCATCTGAATCATTGAATGGTTTCAAGAAGGAGATAGATATATTTCTGGTTAGAAAAGAATTAAAGGGATCTGAGACCAGGGAGAGATCAGCCATGATCTGATTGGATGGCAGAGCAGGTTCAAAGGGCTGAATTTGCCCACTTCCTCTCTGAGTTCCGATATTCCCTTTAGATTTGATTGGTTGGCACCTGTTCTGGGTGAGACTTCCCCTCCGATGGGGACAGATGTCTCATGTCAAGCTGCTAGCCAGAGTGAGCCAGCCAAATGCAGATGGGCTCACTCCTGATCTTGACACCCAGGTGGGAGGATGGAGACCATGACCCCCGGTTTAAAATGCAAACGTGAAATATTTACCCAACATCCAACTGAACAGTGAAAAGTGCCCAGCTGTACAATAATAGATTGTAGTGTTCTTCCAGACTTGGGTTATATTTGGAGACAGTTTTTCACGCTATGTAACATTTGAAGTGAAGAGCTGGTAGTTCGAGATATGTCTATGCTAATTGTGGTATTGGAAGTGCACTGAGGTGATGATGCTGATGATTTCTTCACACCTCACAAGTTTAATGTTCATAAAAAGCAGAAACTGCTTTGCACGACACTTAGCATGAAGTCTGAAGTCTCGTAGGAAATGACTCCCAAGCAAAGCTGAGTGAGATTGCACCTTGTCTGATTGCAGTGTCGGTTCAGACACTGACTCTAAATCTGGCGCATATTTATACTATGAACATCAGTATTGCAGCAACATGAAATAGCACAGACAGACTCTGCAATTTGATGGAAATGCACTCTTGAGTTGCAGCGATGCAGCCTGCCACAGGACATTGAAGTCTATTAGAGTCATGAAGGTTTACAGCATGGAAACAGGCCCAACTTGTCCATGCTGCCTTTCTTTTTTTAAACCCCTAAGCTAATCCCAATTGTCCGCATTTGGCCCATATCCCCCTATACCCATCTTACCCATGTAAATGCTTTTTAAAATACAGAATTGTACCTCCCTCCACTACTATCTCCAGCAGCTTGTTCCAGACACCACCCTCTGTGTGAAAAAATTGTCCCTTTGGACACTTTTGTATATCAACCCTCTCATCTTAAACCTATGCCCTCTAATTTTAGATCCCCTAACTTTGGGAAAAGATATTGATTATTGAGCTGACCTGTGCTCCTCGTTATTTTGTAGACTTCAATAAAATCACCTCTCAGCCTCCAAAGTTCCAGAGGTAAAAGTCCCAGTCTATCCAGACTCTCCTTATAATTCAAACCATCAAGTCCCAATAGCATCCTCGTAAATCCTTTCTGCATTCTTTCTAGTTTAATAATACCCTTTCCATAATATTATAGGCACAGCCTCAGGATAAAGGGGGCACGGTTTAGAACGGAGTTGAGGAGGAACTTCTTCACTCAAAGGGTGGTGAATCTCTGGAATTCTCTGCCCGTTGAAATGGTGGAGGCTGCCTCGCTCAATATTTTTAAGACACAGGTTGATAGGTTTTTGATAGGCAAGGGGGTTAAGGGTTATGGGGAGAGGGCGGGAATGTGGAACTGAGCCACGACAGATCAGCCATGATCTTATTGAATGGCGGGGCAGGCTCGAGGGGCTAGATGGCCTACTCCTGCTCCTATTTCTTATGTTCTTATGTTCTTATAATAGGGTGACCAGAACTGCACACAGTGTTCCAAGTCTGGCCTTATCAATGTCTTGTACAACTTCAACAAGACATTCCAACTCCTGTATTCAATGTTCTGACCGATGAAACCAAGCATGCCGAATGCCTCCTTCACCATTCTGTCCACCTGTGATTTCACTTTCAAGGAGCTATGAACATTACCTGAAGTGTGACTTCCTTCAGCATTCTTTCAGTAGCAATGCGCTAAATACTTACTTTGCAATCCTTTACCGTGCTGAGACTTTCTTGAGGATAGCAGTACTAGTGTGTTTGCATGTGTGTGTGTGTATTTTGTGTGTATGTGTGTCTTGTGTGTGTGTGTGTGTGGAGGTCGGGGAATGGGGAGCAATTAATTGGTTACATTTTGTGTTCAACAATGGGGAACCGAGGTCTCTTGAAATTTGTTTAACTGCCTGAGGAAGTTGAGGATTTTCTCATGAGATTTTCCGAAATGGCAACAGTTTTTTTGTTTGAGAGTGAGGATGAGGTCTCCCTGGGAGTTGGCATTACTTGCCATTGAAACGAGCCGTGCATAAGATTGCAAGAACTTACATTTAGGATTGGCAGGGGATATAACAGTCTTTTCCAGCAGCACACAAGCCATGTTTAAAAATAATTAAGGATCAATTGAGTTTATTAGTTAATCGGTTGACCTGGATAATAAGCTGTCAATGGCACCAACCGATGGATTTGGACAGGAGAGTGGGAGTAGGTAGGCCATAATTTAGGAAAATGTTTTGGGAAGAGCGGGAAGAAAGAGGGTACTATTTTTGGGAGGATGCCCTTTCACATCAGGTGTATCTCCCAGAGGTAGTGCCCACCCTTTACTTCTTATTGATTGTTCTCCAAATGTGGAGAAACTCCAGATTTGAGGAAGTATTTTTTTAATGGAACGCAGGCATCACAATTAAGCCCTTGAACTGAATGGCTTACCAGGCCATCTCAAAGGGCAGTTAAGAGTTAACCACATTGCTGTGGCTCTGAAGTCACAGAACAGGTAAGGGTGGCAGACTTCCTTCCCTAAAGAGCATTAGTGAACCAGATGGGTTTTTAAAACAAAAACAAACGAATGCTGTCAAAGTTACCGTTCCTAAGTCTGGCTTTATATCCCAAATTTATTAGTTGAACTTAAAATTGGTAGAAATTGAACCGTGGTCCCCAAAAGAAATCAACCTAGGCTTTTTTAGCTTAATAGTGCAGTGATATATGTGTCACTATGCCACTGCCTCCTCTTCCTGACATGCCTGGTGCAGTGAGAACTGGCGATATTGGTGAAATGCAAGTGAATAATTGTTTTTAATTGTTGGCATCAACTAGGTATTCACATGTGTCCTTATAAATAAACACAGAATAAAATTCTGGCTGATAGGTTTTTAAAATGCTTCCATATTTTATTCAAACATCACAATCTTCAAATCTGTAATTTGCGAAAAGGTCCAACAGAAGTCAATTTTTTTAAGTATTGGGGGCGAGAAGTTTCTGCATTTGAAAATACTTATATTTAATGAATGCAAGCATATCAAAACCGCTCTTGCAGACAACATCACAAAACAATGAGTTCTCCTTCCTCAAGAGCTGCACAATTCAGATATTGTTCCAGAACAAACAAAACCCATGGAATTCAGTATTGAAAACTAGCTTATAATTCTCAAGTGTATCAAATATCTTTCTTCTAACTGTTTTCCCCTGGAGTTAATAAACTTGCGTCCTTAATCAAGAGGTCCCTGGAAAATAACATATCTTTATTCCCCAGTGAGTTGAATGGAGCAGTAACAACAGAGTGCGTGGAAAGTGTGAGTGCAATGAGGAAGAGGGGTGCATTCTGGCAACGCATAACTCTAAGTCAGTGCTTAATTGTGCAAAGATTTTGCTCCAGCTTTATGCTTCACCACCTGGCTTTCTGGATTTACTTAATTTTTTGATTTATTATTGTCATATATATTGGTACACAGTGAAAAGTATTGACTTTTGCGTGCTATACAGACAAAGCATATCGTTCACAGAGAAGGAAAGGAGAGGGTCTAGAATGTAGTATCACAGCTAGGGTGTAGAGAAAGATCAACCTAATATGTTTTAAAGTCTAATGTTTATTGATTAGTGTCACAAATAGGCTTGCATTAATACTGCAATGAAGTTGCTATGAAAATCTTCTAGTCGCCATACTCTGTTTGGGTATAGAGAGCGAGAATTTAGCATGGCCAATGCACCCAACTAACACGTCTTTTGGACTGTGGGAGGAAACCAAAGCACCCGGAGGAAGCCCATGCAGACATGAGGAGAACATGCAAATTCCACACAAACAGTGATCCAAACCAGGAATCAAATATGGGTCCCTGATGCTGTGAGGCAACAGTGCTAACCAGTGTACCATTGTGTTGGGGTAGGTCCATTCAGAAGTCTGATGACAGCTGGAAAGAAACTATTCTTGAGTCGACTGGTAAGTGACCTCAGACTTTTGTACCTTTTTCCCATTGGAAGAAGGTGGAAGAGAGCATGTCCAGGGTGTGTGGGGTCTTGATTATGCTGGCTGCTTTTCCGAGGCACTGGGAAGTGTAGACAGAGTCAATGGACGGGAGGATGGTTTGTGTAACACAATCCAAAGTGGGGAGAGGTTTGGAATTATCAATTTAACTCTTTTATTCCCTCAACTTTGTACCTGGGAAGTTGTGAAACAAAAAAAATTGTCCCCCTAAGTTGTGATCTTTCCTTTGATCAAACTCCTTAAAATCAATACACATGTCTAAACAAGCAATTCAATGAAATTCAGTCTGTGATGCAAGTCCAAAGCAGTGAATCAGACCTATGTAGACCAACCAAATTCAGTCGGTAACAGAATGTTGGTGGTGTTGACGTCTTGTGGTGGAATCCCCCATCACTGCGACTAGATTTTGATGGTCTGGATTTTGCTGAAATCATCAGGACCCTAACGTCAGCAATGATCAGTCTTCAGCCTCAGCAGGGAGACACCATCAGGTTTTCTCCGGGTGCTCCGGTTTCCTTCCACACCCCAAAAACGTGCTTTTAGGCTGATTGGTGTTAACAAATTGTCCCTAAATTAGACCTCCCCTAATCTGGCGCACATATAATTTTCTAAATTTATTGTGGAGTTCAAGAGGCGTAAACAAAAGTCGTAGGTGGAAGAAGGATTGGAATGAGGCACTCACTGAGTGTTAAATTGGGTGGCGCGGGCTTGTAGAGCCGAAGGGCCTGTTTCCTGTGCTGTGTTGTTCGTTGTTCTTTGAAACTGCCAGCAAGATCACCAATTTTGACTCTGAGTGAGAAATTAATGGAGCCAAATCGAGAGCAGCACGGTGGCACAGTGGTTAGCACTGCTGCCTCACAGCTCCAGGGACCTGGATTCGATTTTCTAACTTGGGTCACTGTTTGTGCGGAGTCTGCACATTCTCACCATGTCTGCGTGGGTTTCCTCCAGAAGCTTCAGTTTCCTCCCACAGTCCAAAGTTGTGCAGCTGAGGTTGATTGGACATGCTATATTAACCCTTAGTATCCCAGGACGTGATAGGTTAGAGGGATTCTAACTCAGGTAAGCGGGGGTACGACCTGGGTGGGATTGTTTTCAGTGTGGACTCGATGGGTTGAGTGGCCTCCTTCTGCACTGTAGGGATTCTATGATTCAAACGAGCTAGAAGTGGGTCAGACCCTGCTTCCAGTAAGACCGCTCATCGAATGCTTTCAACAGAAGTGAAGAGGAAAGTGGAAAATAAGCTGTCTTGCACAATTATTTATCCCAGTTCTAATTTTACCTCAATCTGAAGTTTTGCTTTAGTAACAGTTTCAGAATTTCATAGAATCAAACAGTCATACTCACATCTGTTACCTTGAAAATAATTTACATTTTTATAAATAAACAGTAAAAAGAGTCCACAGAATCCAACTTTTGCAGATGTTGTAATGATGGGAAACAGCTGCATTCTGGAACATCATCATTAAATTTCAAGAATTTCCAGGCCCACCAGAACCATGTGTACTTTCAACCAGAATATTCAAAAGATGACATGTAACTTGGCATTGTTTGCCTAGGACCATTCATCATGCTGGCAAGGTTACTCAGAGGCAATACCACATCAAGAAGCCACCCAAATGTCAGGCTCACTGATTTTCCTCTGGATCCAGCCTCCAAATTCAACCCCACGGCAAAATGCAGGCTTCTTCCAGCCAACTAGCGGAGCCGGCAACTCTTCAATCCCAGCAGCGCCACCAGAAGATGTGGCCAGTGCTGGTACTGGAGGTGGCTAGGTCCAGAAACAAGACAGGAGGCCCCAGAACCCAGCTCTTTCCTCCGGGCACTCCAGTTTCCCCCTACAGTTCAAAGATGTGCCAGTTAAGTGGATGGGCCCTGTTGAGTTCCCCCTTAGTGTCGGTCAGGGGGCGGCATTAAGCGAGGTAAGTATGTGGAGTTACAGCGACATGAATCAGGCAAGATGCTGTGTCGGAGAGTAACTAATGGCTAAGTAACAGTAACTAACAAATGGCTTCCTTCTGCACTTGTAGGTATCGCATGTGATCGCGCTCACCGGGGGCAGCCTGGTGAGGAGGAGTGGGTCAGAGTAGTGGTGGTGGGCTGGGGGTGGGGAGGGGGGGAGTGGGGATGGGGTGGGATAGGAGGGCAGCACTGTAGCAGCCAGGTTGCCTTTGCCACCATGGAACAATGTCCATGGCTCACAGACGTCTCCCCCAGCCACCCATCCAATGTCCACCTTCGAGACTCAGCGGATTTTTGGTGGGGGGGCCGCCCCACATTACGTAAAGCTTCCCTGCCACCAACAGTGGCAGGATGAGATTCTTAATTGATTACTTAAATTAGCCTTGAGTGGGGAGACTTTTCTCAGCTCTGCACACCGTGATTGAACCGTAAGGCGTCAAGAAGGTGATAGGAGCTGTGTCTTCCCTTCATCCCTAATGCTATCCACTCTTCCCCCACCTTGCAGCCCAACCAAGACCCTTTGTCCACAGTTTAAATGAAAATGAATATAGAATCGTAGAATCCTTCCAATACAGGAGACCATTCAGCCCGTCGAGCCTTCACCAACAGCAATCCCACCCAGATCTTATCCCTGTAACCTCATATATTTACCCTACTAATCCCCCTGTCACTAATGGGCAATTTAAAACATAGAACATAGAAAAACTACAGCACAAACAGGCCCTTCGGCCCACAAGTTGTGCCGATCATATCCCTACCTACTAGGCTTACCTATAACCCTCTATCTTACTAAGTGCCATGTACTTATCCAAAAGTCTCTTAAAAGACCCTATTGAATCCGCCTCCACCATTGCTGCCGGCAGCCGATTCCACACACTCACCACTCTCTGAGTGAAAAACTTACCCCTGACATCTGCTCTGTACCTACTCCCCAGCACCCTAAACCTGTGTCCTCCATTTCAACCATTTCAGTCCTGGGAAAAAGCATCTGTGAATCCACTCAATCAATACCTCTCAACATCTTATACACCTCTATCAGGTCACCTCTCATCCTTCGTCTCTCCAAGGAGAAAAGACCGAGCTCTCTCAACCTATCCTCATAAGGCATGCCACCTAATCCAAGCAACATCCTTGTAAATCTCCTCTGCACCATTTCTATGGCACCCATATCCTTTCTGTAATGGGGCGACCAGAACACTCCAAGTGGGGTCTGAGTAGGGTCTTATAAAGCTGCAGCATTATCTCCCGACTCCTAAACTCAATTCCTCAATTGATGAAGGCCAGTACACCATATGCCCTCTTAACCACACCCTCTACCTGCGAAGCTGATTTGAGCGTCCTATGAACCCAGACCCCAAGATCCTTCTGATCTTCCACACTGTCAAGAGTCTTACCCTTAATATTATATTCCGTCATCCTATTTGACCTGCCAAAATGAATCACCACATGCTGATCTGGGTTGAAGTCCATCTGCCACTTCGCCGCCCAGTCTTGCATCCTATCTATATCTCGTTGCAACTTCTGACATCCCTCCACTCTATCCACAACACTTCCAACCTTTGTGTCATCAGCAAACTTACCAACCCATCCCTCCGCTTCCTGATCCAGGTCATTTATAAAAATCACAAAGAACAAGGGTCCCAGGACAGATCCCTCGGGCACTCCATTGGTGACTGACACCCATGCAGAAAAAGACCCATCTACAACCACTCTTTGCCTTCTGTGGGCAAGCTGGTTCTGGATCCACAAAACAATGTCCCCTTGAATCCCATGCCCCCTCACTTTCTCAATAAGCCTTGCATGGGGCATGTTATCAAACACTTTGCTGAAGTCCATATAAACCACATCTACTGCTCTTCCTTCATTGATGTGTTTAGTCACATGTTCAAAAAATTCAACCAGGCTCGTAAGGCACGATCTGCCCTTGACAAAGCTGCTGACTGTTTTTGATCGTACTATACCTCTCCAAATGTTCATAAATCCAGCCTCTCAGGATCTTCTCCATCAACTGAGGTTAGACTCACCGGCTGATAATTTCCTGGGCTATCTCTTCTCCCTTTCTTGAATAAAGGAACCACTTCCGCAATCCTCCAATCCATCCACAATCCGCAATCCTCCAATTTACCATGATTAACCAGCACAACTCTTTGGACTGAGGGAGGAAATCCACCCAGACATGGGGCGAACGTGCAAACATCGCATAGTCTCGTGAGGCCGGAATTGAACCCAGGCCCCTGGCACTATGAAGCAGCAGTGCTAACCAGTGTGCCATCATGCAGCTTGTATATGTGGCAAACTCAAATAGACAGGCACCATTTATACCCAATTTGTTGCTGCTTTCTCATCTGTGCAGCTTTAAGTACAGGTTAACATAGACTTAGAAACTCAAAAGAATTCTTGCTCTGGTGACGTTTTCTTGGCTTTCGGTGGATGTCAGCTGAAAACTAATCCCCAAGCTCTTTATTGAGGAAAGCTTCCTAGCCCTGGCTTGTATTTGGATTTGCAGCCATGAATCATAAATTCTAAATCGCAGTGTTGAACTCTGCTTTAATCTGCTAAGTAAGGGCGGCACAGTGGTTAGCACTGCTGCCTCACAACTCCAGGGACGTGAGTTTGATTCCCAGCTTGGGTCACTGTCTGTGTGGAGTTTGCACGTTCTCCCCACGTCTGTGTGGGTTTCCTCCGGGTGCTCCGGTTTCATCCAAAGATGTGTGGGTTAGGTGCATTGGCCGTGATAAATTGCTCTTTAGTGTCCCGGGATGCTAGGGTAAGAGGGATTAGCAGGGTAAATATATGGGCTGAGGTGGGATTGTCGTCAGTGCAAACACAATGGGCTGAATGGTTTCCTTCTGCACTGCAGGAATTCTATGACTCTCTGAAGTAGTTTGAAATTTCATGCCAAAAATTTAATGCACTGAATATAATGTTACACAGTCCAAGGGAAACTTTTCCAAGTATTCTCTTTAAAACTTTTTTGCAAGCTCCCATGCTTTTGATGAATGTTCTTGGAATAGAGCAGGGAATGGGAAAGTTCTAGAATATCACTGCTTTCTACTTTTACCACCTCTGTAAAAGTTAGATTCTGTTACACTGTTACTAAAAACAACTTGTCCTGGTCGTTCCATGCTGATGTTATAGTTAAGAAAGCCCACCAATGCTTCTACTTTCTAAGGAGCTAAGGAAATTTAGATGTCTGCTACAACTCTCACCAACTTCTACAGATGCACCACAGAAGGCATGGTTTCTGGTTGTATCACAGCTTGGTAAGGCTTCTGCTCTGTCTAAGACGTGAATGAAGCCCAATCCACCACGCAAACCAGCCTCCCATCCATTGACTCTGTCTACACTTCCAATGCCTCAGAAAAGCAGCCAGCATAATCAAGGACCCCCATGCACCCCGGACATTCTCTCTTCCATCTTTTTCAGGAAAAAGATACAGAAATTTGAGGTCACTTACCAACTGATTCAAGAACATCTGCTGCCTTACCTCACACTAAGTTGGTCTTTCTCTACACCCCAGCTGTGACTGTAACACTACATTCTGCACTCGCGCATTTCCTTCTTAGGAAACAGTATGTTTTGTCTGTATAATGTGCAAGAAACAATACTTTTCACTGTATGTTAATACACGTGACAATAATAAATCAAATCAACTCAAAATCAACAACAATGCAGGTGGAAAGGTTTTGGTTTGATTTGAGTTTTTAGTGAGTTGTCTGACCTCAGCTGAAGTTGTGGAGTGGGTGTTGAATTTATCACAAGTGTCCCTGGCGAGAGACAGGGCAGAGTCGACATGTCCGACTACTCCAGTTAGCACCTAACTGACTCCTGGCAGAGGGTGCACTCATTTGGATGTTGGGTGAGGTTTGCATTAGTAGTGGCAGCCATGACAATTGGCGACATTCTTCCATTTTGCTTCAAGACAGTCGCCATTTGAAAAAAATGGTTAGCACTGCTGCGTCACAGCGCCAAGGACCTGGGTTCAATTCTGGCTTCAGGTGATTTGATTTTGATTCATTATTGTCACATGTATTGGTATGGAGTGAAAAGTCTTATTTCTTGTGCGCTAGATAGACAAAGCATACCATACATAGAGTACATAGGGGAGAAGGAAAGGAGAGGGTGCAGAATGTATCAATACAGTCATAGCCAGGGTGTAGAGAAAGATCAATTTAAGAGAAGGTAGGTCCATTCAAAAGTTTGACAGCAGCAGGGAAGAAGCTGTTGTTGAGTCAGTTGGTCCAAGATCTCAAACTTTTGTATCATTTTTCAGATGGAAGAAGGTGGAAGAGAGTCTGTCCGGGGTCCGTGATTATGCTGACTGCTTTCCTAAGACAGCGGGAAGTGCAGGCAGAAAGATGGAAGGCTGGTTTTCATGATGAACCCTCTAAGTTCACGACTCTTTGAATTGTCTGTCTGCATGGAGTTTGCACGTTCTCTTGTGCCTATGTGGGTTTTGTCTGGGTACTCTGGTTTCCTCCCACACTCCAAAGATGTGCAGGTTAGGTTGATTGGCCATGCTAAATTGCCTGGGTGGGAATTGCCTGGGATAGGGCCTGGGTGGGATTGTAGTCAGTGCAGACTCGATAGGCTGAATGGCCTCATCTGCTCTGTAGGGATTCTATGATTTGATGAAAATATGATGGGTTAGCCATGTTAATTGTGTGGGGTTACGGGGATAGGGTTGGGCAGAGGGCCTGGGTAAAATACTCTATCAGAGAGTCAGTGCAAGCCCTTTGGGCTGAATGGCCTTATCAGCACTGTAGGGATTCTATGATTCTGTGAAAATGTCCAAAGATTGTTGGGTCCAACACGTTGAAAACGACCAAAGGAAAAGAAGAGAAAATAGAGCAGCAATTGTATTATCCTGATCATTCAACAATCACATTTGTTATCATATTCTTAACTATAACATCAGCATGGAACGACCAGGACAGGTTACTGGTGATATGGACACCTAAAAAGGTGACGATTTCCACTTCATCCCCACTGATGTAGACAGAGGCATGGCCTCCACGACGCTTCTTGAAGTCAACAACTATCTCCTTTGTTTTACTGACATTGAGATTATTGTTGCTGCACCAGTTCACCAGATTCTCTCTCTCATTCCTGTGCTCTGTCTCGTCATTGTTTGAACATTTCTAATGAAAATACTGATAGTTTGGAACGTGTATGGAGACTACAAATATTGGCTATCTGTAGAGACTGCAGGTGTTAGTAAATCCTGAGCTTCAAGGTCATGAATTCACAATACTAGGACCTTGAGCACATAAAGAAGACTTTCAGTGCAGTATAGAGGGAGTGTTGCATTATCAGATGTACTGATATTTTGGATAGATATTTATGAGATCTCATCTGCCTTCTTAGAAATATGAAAGATCCTGTGGCATTCTTCAAAGAAAAGGAAAATTCTCCTGGTATTGTAGCTAACGTTCCTCCCTAAAGTAACATCACTGAAAATGAATTCATGATTATTTGGGAGACCTCTGAGTTGTGTTGTAGCACATCATCATGTATGCACTGTTTGAAGTTAAACACCTGGCTCATTCTTTGTTGATCATCCCAAGCCATTTTTGTTGGCATCTTTTGTTAGTGAATGCTTACTATTGCTTTCCACTCACAAGGGGAGGGTAAGGAAGCATCTGCATCAGCAAAACAGGAGCTGAACCTGTAACTGTTGGTATTGTTCAGAATTCATATCAGTCATCCAGTCCCCTAAAGTTTGAGCTATCTTGTACAAAATATTCATTGCTGCTTTACGCTATTGAGCTTACAAAAGCTACCGTTTAAAGATTATTTTATTAGTGTCACTCATGTAGGCTTACATTAATATTGCAATGAAGTTACTATGAAAATCCCCTAGACACTGAACTCCAGCGCCTGTTCGGGTACGTTGAGGAGAAATTAGCATGGCCAATGCACTGAACCAACATGTCTTTCGGACTGTGGGAGGAAACCGGAGCACCCAGAGGAAACCCGCGCAGACACTGCGAGAATGTGTAGACTCCGCACAGACGGTGACCCCAAGCCAGGAATCGAACCCAGGTCCCTGGCGCTGTGAGGCAACAATGCTTACCAATGTGCCACCGTGCCTCCTGCCCAACATTAGTCATGAATACTCAACCATTCATAGTGATTATGCAAAGGCCATCTATCCTTCTTACTGTGGACACCTGGGATAGTATCTGCATGGAGTATCTGCATGTCTGCTTGGATTTCCTCCGGGTGGTCTAGTTTTCCACCTACACTACAAAGATGTACGGGTTAGATGGATTGGCGAGGCTAAATTGCCGCTAAGTGTCAGGAGGACTAGCAGGGAAATATACGGGGTTAAAGGGATAGGGCCTAGGTGGGCCAAATGGCCTCTCTCTGCACTGTTGGGATTCGATGATTCTTGCCTAAATATAGTATTTCACATTAGTCTGCATTAAATTCCATCTGCCATTTTCCTGCACACCTTCATGTCTCCTCCAACTCATTCTGACATTTCTGAATTTGCCTCCTCAGATTATTTTGCCGCCCCTTGGTTTAGCATCACAAGCAAATAGACTAATTTGCGTTGAATTTCCAAACCCCAGTCATTGATATCAATCAGAAACACTACAGCTATCTCAAGTTAAAACAGGAACTGTAGAATTGCTTGGCCAGAGTTACAAAATCCCAAGTGAGAATCCTTTCAGAGGACCCTGCTCTTTCCAGAGAGACCTCTATCATCAGGATCCCTTGACATCATTGGCAGGAGGAAGGAGCAAGGACACGGCATGGTGGCACAGTGGTTAGCACTGCTGCCTCACAGCGCCTGGGACCCAGGTTCAATACCAGCCTCGGGTTACTGTCTGTGTGGAGTTTCCACGTCCTCCCTGTGCCTGCGTGGGTTTCCTCCAGGCGCTCTGGCTTCCTCCCACAACCCAAAGATGCGTGGCTTAGGTTGATTGGCCACGCTAATTGATCCAAGGACCCTTAGGAGGATGAGCAGCAAAAATGAGGGTTATGGGAATAGGTTCTGGGTGGGATTGTGTAGATCCCACAATATAGTATAGACTTGCTGGGCTGAATGGCCTCTGACTGTACTGTAAGGATTCTATGATCTCTGACAAGGAAGTTGACGTGATGTGGATATGCCGGCGTTGGACTGGGGTAAACACAGTAAAAAGTCTGACAACACCAGTGAATTTACTGTCAAATAAATCAGTTGGACTTAAACCTGGTGTTGTCAGACTTTTTACAAGGAAGTTGACCACATAAAGCTTCTGCTGCCAGCAAGGGAAAATAGCAAGGAGCTAGCCATTGAAGGAAACATAGAACTTTGGCAAAAAATTAAACTTGTTGCACCTTTCAGAAGTGTAAATGTCTTTTCATTCTTAGAAGGGACTTTCAAAGATCTTCAAGGGTTAGTCCTTGCATTCTCCCCACCAACCCTGCACCACCTTCCCTAGTTGCCCTTCAGGATTTATCTTGGTCTTTTAGTTGCCATCTATTAAGTTTGCCAGCCCCTCAAATAGACTGGCACTGCAGATCGACGCATGATGAAAGCCTTTCATGAAATACTCTGTTCTTGTGGATTGATTGGTGGAAATCTCTTTGATTCACAAGTGTCAGAAGGTGGTTGTTGGAACCCTACTGTCTGTACATGTGTCATCAAGTGAAGTCAGGAGAACCGCCACAGATGATAAAAGCGGCATAATTTTATCCTATCACCAGGGGATTGCTGTAGGTGGGAGGGTTACGGTGGAAAGTAGTATTTAGACAGCATGGTGTGGAGCAAGCTTGCTGGGCCAGTTCCTGCCCATTTGATTTGCCTGATTGGAAATGTGGTGGTAATTTTTGCTGGAATGGATGAGGCTGGCCCTGGGCTAGATGTTGCTTGGACTCAGGCTCCAATAGATGGCAGGGTCTAAAGAAGACAGTAAATTCAACTGTCTTCCGACATGACCAAGCAGGTGAGGAGGTTTAGATGGTTGCCTTAAAATCCTGTCCCTTTTTCCCAATCCAGGAGAGCCCGTAGAATGCAGAGCAACTGAGACCAGAAGATATAGGAACAGAATTAGGCCATTCAGCCCACTAAGTCTGCTCCGCCATTCAATCATGGCTGATAAGCTTTTCAAACCCTGTTCTCCCACCCTATCCCCATAGCTTTTGATCCCCTTACCAATCAAGAACCTATCTACCTCTGTCTTCAGTATATCCAATGACCTGGCCTCCACAGCCTTCTGTGGCAATGAATTCCACAGATTCACCACCCTCTGGCTGAAGAAATTCCTCCTCACCTCAGTTATGAAGGGTCGTCTCTTTATCCTGAGGCCATGCACTCAGATGCTAGTCTCACCTACCACTGGAGACATCTTCCCCACATCCAGTGTATCCAGGCCATTCAGTTTTCTGCAAGGACAAGACAGGATAGATGCAGGGAGGATGTTCCTGATGGTGGGGGAGGCCAGAACCAGGGGTCAAAGTCTGAGGATTCGGGGTAGACCATTTAGAATGAAGATGAAGAGACATTTCTTCACCCAAAAAGTGGTGAGCCTGTGGAATTCATTACCACAGGAAAAAGTTGATGCCAAAACATTGAATGTACTCAAGATGCAGTTGGATATAGCACTTGAGGTGAATGGGATCAAAGGTTATGGGGTGAAAGCAGGGTTAGGCTATGGAGTTGGACGATCAGCTCTGATCGTGATGAATGGCAAAGCAGCATCGAAGGGCCAAATGGCCTCCTTTTGCTCCTATCTTCCATGTGTCTGTGAGGTAAGGTGGATGAGGTTGGGTTGCAGGTGTGCCTGCAGCTATTTGCAATAGCTGTATGATAAAACGAAATCAGCACACAAGAATGAGTGCGGTTGTGCGAAAACAAAATGAAACACGGCAGCTTCAAAGCAGCACGAGAAGAAAGTCACCCGCAGTTCTTGTGACTGGGGTTCAGCAGCAAACAACACGCGCTTTCAGCAAGTCAGCATCTCCTCAAAGAGCGGGGCTTCGTGGAATTCTCCACGATCCGAATGAGACCTGTGCACACCTGCAACTCGGGAATTCGAGAGAGATGGCAACAACGCGAGTGAGCGTTATTCAAAAGATTTGCAACAAAAACAGAAAATGCTAGAAAATCTCAGCAGGTCTGGCAGCGTGTGTGGAGAGAGAATAGAGCCAGCGTTTCGAGTTTGGATGACCCTACGCCACATTCCAGCATCCGCACTCATCTGCTTTCATACTTGCTCACGTGGATAATCTGACAGCAACACGGATAATAAGCTGAATGTTCTGTTACTCGCTGTAACTTGTGCGCATTTGAAAACTATCTTTTGGTCTTCTCCTGGGGAACTGGGGGTGCAACATCCATGTGGAGTTCTTGCTGAAGGTGGAGTTGTGCACAATTGGAGCAAAGAATAGCCTGCAACGATCACATTGTTATATCCAGACCAACTGCCCGTATCCCTCGATTCCCCGCCTGTTCATGTGCCTATCCAGATAAGTCTTCAATGTTACCAGCATGTCTACCTCAACCATCTCATTGGGCAGTGCATTCCATGCCCCCACTACCCCCGCACATCTCCACTGAACCTTTCCCCCCTTACCTTGAACTTGTGCCCCCTTGTAATTGTCATTTCTGCCCTGGGAAAAACCTTCCATTTGTTCACCTTATCGATGCCCGTCATAATTTTATAAACTTCTGTCAGGTCACTCCTCAGTCTTTCCAGGGAGAATCCCTGTTAATTCAATCTCTCCTCATAGCTAATACCCTCCATATCAAGCAACATCCTGGACAAAACATTTCTGTAGACCCTCCAAAGCCACCATGTCCTTCTGCTAGTGTGGTGACCAGAATTGGGCACAGAAGTCCAAATGTGGCCTAACCAACATTTTATATAAGTGCAACATTATTTGCCAAATGTTATACTCGATGCCCTGGCTGATGAAGGCAAGCATGCCATATACTCTCTTCACCACCTTTTCCACCTGAGCTGCCACTCTGAAGGATCTGTGGACCTGTACTCTAAGGATTCACCGAGTACTGCTGCCAAGTTTCACACATTCCATCAGGTTGGAGCCAGTGACTTTTTTTCCACACTTAACCTTCAATTGCAAAGTGAATGTGGATGTTAAGGAGGAGGATGTGTTAGAACTTTTGAATTCTATCAAGATAGATAAGTCACCGGGACCAGATGGGATGTACCCCAGGATACTGTGGGAGGCGAGGGAAGTGATTGCAGAGCCCCTGGCGATGATCTTTGCGTCGTCAATGGAGACGGGAGAGGTTCCGGAAGATTGGAGGATTACGGATGTAGTTCCTATTTTCAAGAAAGGGAACAGAGATAGCCCGGGAAATTACCGACCGGTGAGTCTGACCTCAGTGGTTGGTAAGCTGATGGAGAGGCTTCTGAGGGACAAGATTTATGAGCATTTGGAGAGGTTTGACATGATCAGAAATAGTCAGCATGGATTTGTCAAGGGCAGGTCGTGCCTTACGAGCCTAGTTGAGTTCTTTGATAATGTGACTGAACACATTGACGAAGGAAGTGCAGTGGACGTGGTGTACATGGACTTCAGCAAGGCGTTTGATAAAGTCCCCCATGCAAGACTTCTTGAGAAGGTGAGAGGGCATGGGATCCAAGGGCCTTTGGCCTTGTGGATCCAGAACTGGCTTGCCTGCAGAAGGCAGAGAGTGGTTGTGGATGGGTCTTTTTCTGAATGGAGGTCAGTCACCAGTGGAGTGCCCCAGGGATCTGTTGTAGGAGCCTTGCTGTTTGTCATTTTCATAAATGACCTGGATGAGGAAGTGGAGGGATGGGTAAGTAAGTTCGCCGATGACACTAAGGTCGGTGGTGTTGTGGATGGTCTGGAAGGATGTCAAAAGTTGCAGCAGGACATAAATAGGATGCAGGACTGGGCGGAGAAGTGGCAGATGGACTTCAACGCGGATAAATGTGTAGTCGTCCATTTTGGCAGAACCAACGGGATGAACGAGTACACTATCAAGGGCAGGAGTCTTAGCTGTGTTGAAGAGCAGAAGGATCTTGGGGTCCAGGTCCACAGGACTCTTAAATCGGCCTCGCAGGTGGAGGATGTGGTCAAGAAGGCGTATGGTGTACTGGCCTTCATTAATCGAGGGATTGAGTTTAGGAATCGGGAGGTAATGCTGCAACTTTATAAGACCCTTGTCAGGCCTCATTTGGAGTACTGTGCGCAGTTCTGGTCGCCTCACTATAGGAAAGACGTAGAAGCTATTGAAAGGGTACAGAGGAGATTTACAAGGATGTTGCCTGGACTGGGAGGCATGCCTTATGAAGTTAGGTTGAGGGAGCTGGGACTCTTCTCCCTGGAGAGACGAAGGTTGAGAGGCGACCTGATAGAAGTTTATAAAATGTTGAGAGGAATAGATAGGGTGGATTCTCAGAGGCTATTTCCCCGGGTTGAAATGGTCGCTACGAGAGGACACAGATTTAAGGTGCGGGGAGGAAAGTACAGAAGTGATGTTAGGGGTAAGTTTTTCACTCAGAGGGTGGTGAGTGAATGGAATCGTCTGCCATCAGTGGTGGTGGAGGCGAACTCGCTGGGGTCTTTTAAAAGACTTCTGGATGAGTATATGGGGTTTTATGGGATTGGGGGTTATAGATAGGTCTATAGATTGGTAGGTGTTGATGTGATCGGCGCAACTCGTGGGCTGAAGGGCCTGTTTGTGCTGTAGTGTTCTATGTTCTATGAATGAAAGGATTCCCCATATCAAGCACTCAGCTGCTTAAAAGAACTTCTAGCAGGGCACAGACTCCAATTAACTATTAGAAGTAATAGCTTCTCTCTTTAGAGTGGAAGAGGATGAGAGGCGACTTAATAGAGGTTTATAAGATGATGAGGGGAATAGGTAGAGTGAACGTGCAGACACTATTTCCTCGGGTGGATGTAGCTGTTACTAGGGGACATAACTATAAGGTTCATGTTGGGAGATATAGGAGGGATGCCCGAGGTAGGTTCTTTACTCAGAGAGTGGTTGGGGTGTGGCATGCACTGCCTGCTGTGATAGTGGAATTGGAAACTTTAGGAACTTTCAAGCGGTTATTGGATAGAATGATAGGGAGTGGGATAGCTTGATCTTGGGTTTGGACATAGCTCGGCACAACATCAAGGGCCCAAGGGCCTGTACTGTTCTATGTTCTATGAATGCAGGTGACAGGTCAAGAAACATACAGTAAGTTTATAAATTTATGGCACAGTGCAGTATAACATCAGATCTTCTTTGGTATTTCCTCTGTGGTCTGACTGTTGGTGGACATGTGGTGGGTTAGAACTTGCCCCCTGGTGCCTATCCTAAAAAAAATCATAAACCTAAAAAATCCGAAAATGTCCATCAATCACTCCGGGATAGGTTGAAGTGCCTTTTATGTTTCACATTATTGCATTCCATGTTGCTGGGCAATACCAGACACCTGTTGTGTACAGACATTCCTGGCTCAGTAACAGCCTGACATCAAGTGTTGCTGAGGTGAAAGTGGTCAAACGTTTGGCGCGTGTCCCCCCCGACAGTGAGTGGCCAGGGAGTGGGCATTGATCCAGCAGCAGGTACCTCCGTCCTCCTCTCCCAATCCCGCCCAAACATAGGTGGTGAAGAAGGAGAAAGTCCTGGACAACCTCTCCGTTCAAATCATCCTGCCATGCAGGCCCTGGCTTTGTCAGTTTCGTCCAAGTTCTGCTGTCGGGGGCGAAGCGATTAAATCGAGACTCACGCACATGTGCGGGGAGCTACAACAGATGTCTCGCACAAAATAAACTGTACGCTCTACTTTCCGAACAGGCAGTCCTGGAATCAATGCCATGTTTACTTGCTGCTGTTCCGCTGCGGAGAAAAAAGTCTTTTTTATCAGACACAGGCAGCAGCATAACATTTTTGTGATCCAAATTACACTTCTTGTGCCAAGTTTACAAGCGCACTCAATTTTATTGGCCCGACTCTGGGTAAAGCTGTGTGACCTTGGACTCCAGTTTGCAGGAGGCACTTTCTCATTTGGCCTTTCGGGGGCCACTGGCTTACAAGAATCCGGACTGCGGTCTGCGTGCATTTAAATGGCAGGCAAGGATCTGTCTCCACTCAAATCCCTGGACATCTACTGGAGCTAGTTAGCGGCTGCGGACTGTGAGGAGGAGAGAGGGTTGAGGATTCAAAGTCCTGGTCAATCTCTGCCTGCCCAACTCCCCACGTACCCCCCCCCCCACCGTCAAATAGGGCCAGCTGAATCACGGGTAATAAACTGGAGCACCCAGAGTTCCAGATGTTGGAAATAGACAACACACAAAACACCTTGACTGGGTGGGATTGATTGTAGATCATAGAATCCTACAGTGCAGAAAGAGGCCCTTCGGTCTATCGAGTCTGCACCGACCACAATCCCACCTAGGCCCTACCCCCACATCCCTACACATTTTACCTGCTAACCCCTCTAACCTACACATCTCAGGACGCTAAGGGACAATTTTAGCATGGCCAATCAACCTAACCCGCACATCTTTGGACTGTGGGGGGGAACAGGAGCACCCAGAGGAAACCCACGCAGACACGGAGAGAATGTGCAAACTCCACACAGATAGTGACCGAGGCGGGAATCGAACCCAGGCCCCTGGAGCTGTGAAGCAGTAATGCTAACCGCTGTGCTACCGTGCCGCCCTTAAATTGATTGTTGTCAGTGCAGGCTCAATGGGCCAAATGGCCTCCCTCTGCACTGAGGGGATTCTATGAAAACTGCATTATTGCCGATGGTAAACTGATGACTGGATGCACATGTGGAGTACGTTTCAGGTAAATGCAGGAATCTAATTAATTCAGCATCAGTACAGAGCTTCTTAACTAGTGTTAACACCAGGGCGTCACAGCATATACTTAGTCCTACTTGCCTGAGCCTTCATGCGGCATGGAGGCGGGGGGCGGGTGGGGGTGGTGGTGGTGGACGTGGGGTGGACTATCCCAAGGTGAAAACATGACTGAGCTATCTTGCAATCAGCTCAATATTTGTCTATGATATTTTGAAACCATCCGGATTTTGATCGAACATGTTAAGGTTCAGGTCAGAAACTCCAAAGTGTTTTATGGAGCCCACCTGAACCACAAGTTTGTATTCTGAATTTGGCTAGGATAAGCATGATAGGTTTCACTTCAGGTATGATTCAAATGACACACCAGGGAGCTTTTATCAAACAAAGTTTATTTAAGAATGTAATTAACATGTATGGAAAGAAAATTAGCAATAGCTTTTATCAATTATAAATGAAAACAAAAGAACCACAATTGTATATAACCCTTCACAAATATATCTGAGATATTCCAATAAAACAAAAACTTCCTTTAGACAAAATCCTTCCATAGGTTTGACACAGGAAAGACTGATGCTCACGTGATACTGGAACTGAGTCCTTTGGACGAATGCTGCAGTTCTCTTAATACACTCAGAACAGTTTGAAGTTAAACCAGCTCCCCAAAACACCAGGGAGAAACTCTAGTGAAGCCACCAACAGCAGATTTTCTACTGCAGGAAGGCTTTTACCTAACCAGCAGGATTTCCCAAGACCAGGGAGAATGAGAGAGAGAGAGACCTCTTTCTAGCTTGGTGGCCCTTCTAAAAACTAAAACCTGCAGCTCAGAACTGAATGAAAGAACTTCTGTCACCTGACCTGCAAACATTCTTCCTCCTGACAATGCAGGATCATAAAACTAATTCCCAAAATAAAACTAAACAACCCCCATTTAAGGTGCAATACAGGGCACCTAGAATCATAGAAACTCTATAGTGCAGAAGGAGGCCATTCGGCCCATCGAGTCTGCACTGACCACAAACACACCAGGCCCTATCCCCATATCCCCACACATTTACTCACTAATCCCTCCAACCTACATATCTCAGGGCTCTAAGGGACAATTTTTTTTTAGCATAGCCAATCAACCTAACCCACACATCTTTGAAATGTGGGGGGAAACCGTAACACCCAGAGGAAACCCATGCAGACATGAGGATAATGTGCAAACTCCACACAGACAGCGACCCAAGCCAGGAATCAAACCCAGACCCCTGGAGCTTGAAGCAACAGTGCTAACCACTGTGCTACCGTGCCGCCCAAAGTAGACAAGTAGACCTAGTAGATAACTCGACGTCAGTGAAGTCAAGGCTGTGAGCTGTAGAAAGCATGATATTAAAAAAAATCTCTTAAAGGTACATTAACATCACAAACAGGTCCTTCACTTATGCCATGGGTGCACAGCGAATATGAGCCATCATTCAGAAAAGCCAGTAAGACATTAAGACATTATCATGGGGCTGGTTTGCAATAAATAAAATAACTTGTTGCCTGCAAATTTCATGAAGTTGAAGAACTTCTACACATGAGTGTTCAGCACCAAAGACCGCAAAGGCCTATATTCCCAGTTCCGTTGGTCTCACATGCGCTGAATATGGGCCACTTCTCAAAAATGGGATCAAAGAGATAGCTCCTCAATGATAATAAAAGATGGCTGCATTGATAGCTTTCCAAAAGTACTGATGTCAATGATTAGCATTGCTACCACACAGAGACACGGGTTCGATTCCCAGCTTGGGTCACTGTCTGTGCGGAGTCTGCACATTCTCCCCATGTCTGCGTGGATTTCCTCCGGGTGCTCCAATTTCCTCCTACAGGGTGAAAGACATGCTGGGTAGTTGCATTGGCTGTGCTAAACTCCCTCTCAGTGTACCCAAACAGGTGCTGGAATGTGGCAACTTGGGGATTTTCAGTTCATTGCATTTAAACTTTAAAAAATATAAGCCTACTTATGACAATAAATAAACTTTAAATTTTAAACTTAAATATTAGCTTCCAAAAGTGCACAATTATTATTATTTTTCTCTCTACCCATTGATTTTTCTTGAACTGTTACACTGGCACAGTTATCCAGGGTGGCACAACTTGGTTGAACATCAGATTTTGGATGTTCACATTTTCCAGAGGTGTCCTATATGGACAGCTGCAACAGGTCATGGCCAAATCTGAGCAATATTAGCAGAAACCTAAGATTAGGGTCCATTTGCCCTTCTTTCACCCACATAAGCTGGAATACAGAAGGTCTTGACTAGACTAGAAGGAACATCTTGGGGAACCTGCTGAATGTGGTATTTATCCAGCAATGTACTCATGATCAAAGACCATACAAGCAATTCATCAACAACAATAGTGAATGAAGCAGACTTTTACAGTGAACATATGGAATACGCACATGAAATGAATCCAAACACCTTTTTTGGAATTATTCCTGATCTGGCAGACTCCTTGGATGATCACTTTCACTTGAGGTTGGGAAAGACGATAAATGTTCTGAAGAACTGCTCCAGTGATTCCTGAAGGAAGGAAGCCACCAGCAAATATTACCACTCTCCAGGTGGCTTTTTTATAGGCTTTAGCTGGATTAAAGCAACCAGGATAATATAGCAGTCCGAGGCATCTCTCCTCAACAGCTTACCTCCTCACTGAAGAGAGTGCAGAGCTCGGACGAGGCTCGTAAAGTCCCGCCCGAGACCAATGGAGAATTCCGTTTTGCGAGCTTTGCCTGCCTCGATTCCAGGATGGACGTGCTGGTAAAATTCTGGCCTGCATGAGCCAATATACTTTCTAAATTATATAAACGTTTGTCAAAGAACCAAATGTGCAATTCACTTTTGATGGTAATCACAACGTTGAAAGTTCTAGGAAAAGAAAGTATAATATTGTTTCTATGAGATAATCCAGTTCTTATTAATGTTACAGAGAGATATCCATCAATATTTAAAGTAGTATTAAAATTGAACCCAAGTAGAAAGCTACCAAATCTAACAAGACGCATCTATAAGGCAGCAGGGTGACGCAGTGGTTAAAACTGCTGCCTCACAGTGCTAAGGATCCAGGTTTGATTCCAGCCTTGGGTCAGAGTGCGAAGTTTGCACATTCTCCCCACAGTCCAAAGGTGTGCAGATTAGGTGGATTAACCAAGCCAAATTGCCCCTTTTATCCAAAGGTGTGTAGGTTATATGGATTATCCATGGTAATCGCGGGGCGTTACGGGGATAGGTGGCAGAGGTGGGTCTTCATGTGATATTCTTTTGGAGAGTCAGTGCAGACTCAATCAGCCAAATGGCGTCCTTCTAAACTGCAGGATTTTGATGATTTGTATCAAATAAAAATGAAGCGGAGAACTATTATCACTAAACAACAGCAGCTGTGCCTTTACCTTGAGAAATGCTGGAGCAAATTCAACAGATCTAAATCCTACTGTGTAGTTGCATAAAAGAACTAAACCAGCTGGACGCATGTTGAGCATTCATACAGGGCAATATTCTTGTTTTCATCAGGATACTGAGAGATGCAGAAAACGGCCATTGCACTCAGTTTTCAGGGTTCAGTTATGTCATCCTTAAAGTTATCCATTGTTAGATTACAGTACCATATAATTTATCAAGATCTTGCTGAGGTAATATTGAGGCCAGTTCCTGTTTTTTTTCTTCAGACTGTCTTGTGTTCTGGGATATACTATATTCAGTATGTTGTTGCCCTTGAACGTACAATTGTGCCCAGGCACATTTACAAACTTTTAAACCTTTGTCCAGCAGATGAACTGTGTTTTTATGTTTTAACCTCTACTTCACAAGAGAATCGCTATTTCAATCTTCCAATTCTACACTAACTCTAACCCTAATTCTAACCCTAACCCTAACCCTAATCCTTCACACACAGCAATTAAATGCTTTTGACTGATGTTATCAAGGTTGTGCACGAGACCATTTCAGCTGTTTACTTTTGGTCACCTGGGGTGGCACAGCATGGTGGCACAGTGGTTAACACTGCTGTCTCACGACACCAGGAATTGAGGTTTGATTCCCAGCTTAGGTCACTGTTGTTTGGAGTTTGAAAGTTCTCTCCATGCCTGCGTGGGTTTCCATAGAACCATAGAAAATTACAGCTCAGAAACAGGCCTTTTGGCCCTTCTTGTCTGTGCTGAACCATTTTTTGCCTAGTCCCACTGACCTGCACTTGGACCATATCCCTCCACACCCCTCTCATCCATGAACCCGTCCAAGTTTTTCTTAAATGTTAAAAGTGACCCCGCATTTACCACTTTATCCGGCAGCTCATTCCACACTCCCACCATTCTCTGTGTGAAGAAGCCGTCCCTAATATTCCCTTTAAACTTTTCTCCTTTCACCCTGAACCCGTGCCCTCCTTTCTTTTTCTCCCCTAGCCTCAGAGGAAAAAGCCTGCTTGCATTCATTCTATCTATACCCATCAAAATCTTATACACCTCATTTTTCTATGCTCCAGGGAATAAATTCCTAACTATTCAATCTCTCTCAGCTTCTCAAGTCCCGGCAACATCCTTGTGAACCTTCTCTGCGCTCTTTCAACCTTATTTACATCCTTCCTCTAACTAGGTGACCAAAACTGTACACAATACTGTTTCCTCTCGGTGTTCCACTTTTCTCCCACAGTATAAAAACGTGCGGGTTAGGTTGATTGTCCATGCTAAATTGACTCAGAGAGTGTCAGGGGATTAGGCACAGTAGCACAGTGGTTAGTACTGCTGCCTCACAGTGTCAGGGACCCAGATTCAATTCCCAGTTTGTCTGTGTGGAGTTTGCACGTTCTCCCCATGTCTGCGTGGGTTTCCTCCAGCTCCTTCAGTTTCCTCCCACATTCTGAAAGATGTGCTGGCTAGGGTGCATTGACCTCAACAGGCACTGGACTGTGGCGACTAGGGGAATTTCACAGTAACTTCATTGCAGCGTTAATGTAAGCCTTCTTGTGACTAATAAATAAAACTTTCAACTTTAGCTAGGTAAATGCATGGGGTGGTGGGGATGGGGCCTGGGTGGGATTGTGGTCAGTGCAAACTCGATGGGCCAAATGACCTCCTTCTGTACTGTAGGGATTCAATGTTCTATCCATTGAT
Organism: Carcharhinus amblyrhynchos; assembly: GCF_965287045.1. Classification (NCBI taxonomy): domain Eukaryota; kingdom Metazoa; phylum Chordata; class Chondrichthyes; order Carcharhiniformes; family Carcharhinidae; genus Carcharhinus; species Carcharhinus amblyrhynchos. The sequence goes on from NC_137327.1 coordinate 132,184,680, forward strand.
GGCTCAGTTCTAATGCGAGGGACATCTGTTATGCAGCGTGGACTAGCTTGCAGGGAAAGGGAGAAAAGCTATTAAAAGTGTGACCGCTTTCAGTCGGAGCAGGAGGAAATTTTTCAGCCCTTGAGCCTTCACTTAAAATTTACATAAGCTCCATGTCCCTAAAGAGTCTTAGTGAATAAAAATCTATCAATCTCAGCCTTGGAAATTTCATTTGACTCAATAACTTCAGTCCTCTGGAGGAGTGAGCTCTAGGTCTCCACTGCCATTTGTGTGAAAAATTGCTTCCTGATTTTGTTCCCGAATGGCCTATTTCTCATTTTAAGATTATATCCTTTTCAAAATATAGTCCTGTCAACAGATTATGATAATACAGGCTGAACAGAGCAGCCAATTATAATGCACATTCTAGAGGAATTTTTCACCCTCTATTGAGGCAGCCGATAATGTGAATTGTTCACACTTACAGTTCTGATTTCACAGCACTGGTGATAATGTAAGGACAAACACTGATTTTGTTGTGAGCCGCCACAGCAGAGTATTGGGGAAAATTTTCAACGAGCACTAATGGTGCCTCGGTTAAACCACACTTGCTGCCACGGCACAAGTACAACAGCTCAAGCCTAAGGTGGGGCTCATCTGATTGCTTGTAAGTGGCAGTGCAATTATAGAAACATTTGGCCTTTTGAGCCCGCTCTGCTATTCATTTTGATCATCATTAAAAACCCTGATCCTGCCTTTCCCCATAATTCCTTGATCCCTTCAGCCCCAAGAGCTGTATCTAATTTCATCTGGAGATCACACAACGTTTTATTGCCTGACAACTTTCTGTGGTAGTGAGTTCCACACATCCACCACCCTCTGGGTGAAGAAATCTCAGTCCTAAAATGATTACTCCTTATCATAAAACTACGCCCCCTGGCTCTGGACTCCCCCACCATCGGGAGCATTCTCTCTGAATCTACCTTGCCCAATCCTGTTAGAATTTTATAAATTTCTATGAGATTCCCTCTCAATCTTCTAAACTCCAATGAACATAATCCTAACCGACTTAGCCTCTCCTCATATGCCAGACCTGCCATCACAGGAATAAGCCTGTTAAACCTTGACTGCATTCCCTCTACAGCAAGGACACTATTCCTCAGATAAGGACACCAAAAGCGAACACAATACTCCACTGTGGCCTCACTAATGTACTGTACAATTGCAGCAATCCTTATTCTTATTCTCAAATCCTCTCGCTATGAAGGCCAACATGCCATTTGCCTCCTTCACTGCCTGCTGTAGCTGTGTGCTTACTTTCAGCGACTGATGCACAAGGTCACCAAGGTCTCGCTGAGTCTCCACCTCTTTCAATTTACACCCATTCAAATAATAATGTGTATTGCAAAGAGGGCCATCAATCTTGTTGGGATTAGGTTGGAGTGAGGTATTGCGTCCAACAGTGTGCGGGAGGTGTGGGTGTGAGATAAGCTAAACGGTACAACTGTACAAAGATGGAGAAGGACTATCTGTGCTGATATTAATCTCGTCTCACCATACTGTCAGGCTAATTAGTTGTCCTGGGGCAATTCTTTCAAAATTATCACCAGCACTCACTTGAAGGAAAGGTATTCTGACAAAAAAAAAATGAACAAAGTCAAGAAAAAGTAATGTACTCTCTATCTAAAGCTGTGAACGGACAAAATAAAGACTGACTCATATAATCAATTTGTATGCCTGGTGTGAAACCAATTTCATGATTCATAAGTTATTTGAAATTATTTCACAATGAGACAGGCACCAGTTGGATGCTCTGGATGGGATTTACTCTGGGATTTACATCCAGTTACTCTGGATGGAATTTTAGGCACCATTGCGGAGGGGGTGGGGAGGGGGTAGGGTGGTAAAACACAGCGAGTCCTTCAAAACGCCACTGACCGTGGCAGGAATGTTAAATACTGCTGGCAGGAGGGGCTGTAAAACTCTTTTTAACACTACAATTATGCATGATTTAATTGACCTATTACCTTGAATGGAGGTCACCCACACAGTGCCTCACTCCAATTTAATTCCAACAGGATTGATGGCCCTTTTTGCAAGTACACAGATTATTATTCGAATGGGTGTAAACTGAGAAGGGTGGATACTCAGCAAGACTTTGGTGACCTCGTGCATCAGTCACTGAAAGTAAGTGTGCAGATACAGCAGGCAATTCAGGGACTGTCAGAGCGAGAGACTCCACGTTCCAGAAAGGGCGGGGGGGAGAGAGTGTATTGCTGTCAGGCTCAGCCACTGCAATTAGACACTGGGGAGGGTGTACCCCCCCTGCCCGTTTGGCCATCCTGAATTTTTTTTCATGTTAAGCGTGGTGACTTCCGTCTTGACGGATCATCCCAATCCCTGACCTGCGTAAGTAGCACCCGAAAGAGCTGTGGAAACTTCAGTGTCATCGACCTTCTGATCAGGGTGGCCAAATCAAGAGCCCACCCAGACATTGACAATGTAATTGGACATTGAGGATAGAGGTGACCAATTAGCAGACCATGCCCGAGAATATCCCTGTGGGCACGTGCCGCATTGGGATCTCTCAACCATTGCTTCAGACGTCAAGGTCATGAAGCCCACACAGGAAATTTCAGTCCCTAATGCTTGTCCAAAGTTGACAATGCTGAAAATGGCCATCTGGAGGATATGACAACCAGCATCCGTAAGCTGTACTCCAATATGAGTCAGCCCCTTTGGAGACACAAAAACTGGCAGAGGGAAACAGGCATTTCAAGCTAAAATGTTCTGAGAGGAAGTTGGCATGGGCTAACATTTTCAGACAAGGTATGATTCTCTCGAGCAAAAAACAGAAGATGCTGGAAAATCTCAGCAGGTCTGGCAGCATCCTTGGAGAGTGAAGAGAGCCAACGGCTCCAGTCTGGGTGACTCTTTCTCAGAGCTCATTATCTAGAGCTCCTTGCCACAGGAAGTTGCCTCGAAGTACTTCATCTCGAAGAGGGAAATGAATAGGCACCAGCCAGTCACAATAAAGGGAGATGCAAGGATAAAACAAAATCTAGGAAGTCGAAAATTCAGGCAAACATCTCTGAAAGGAAGGGTAAAGGTGGCAAGGCAAATGATTGCCAGATGAGGAGGTAGTAGCGTTGTCCACTGGACTAGTAGCCCAGAGATCCAGGGCAAGCTCTGGGGACCTGGGTTTGAATCCCACCATGGCAAATTTGAATTCATTGGCCAAAATACAGGAGTTGGGACATCTTGTTGAAGTTGTACAAGGCATTAGTAAGGCCACATGTGGAATACAGTTCTCACCACTCTATTATAGAAATGATATTATTAAACTAGAAAGAGTGCAGAAAAAATTTACTAGGATGCTACTGAGACTTGATAGTTTGAGTTATAAGGAGAGGTTGGATAGACTGGAACGTTTTTCCCTGGAGAGTAGGAGGCTTATGGGTGATCTTATAGAAGTCCATAAAATAATGAGGGGGCATAGATAAGGCAGGTAGTCAACATCTTATCCCAAAGGGAGTTTAAAACTAGAGGGCGTAGGTTTAAGGTGAGAGATACAAAAGGGTTCAGAGGGGCAAGTTGTTCACACAGAGGGTGGTGAGTGTCTGGAATGAGCTGCCAGAGGTAGTAGTAGATAAAATTTTGTCTTTTAAAATGCATTTCAACAGTTATGTGGGTAAGATGGATATAGAGGAATATCGGCCAAACTTGGGCAATTGGGACTAGCTTAGTGGAAAAAAGGGACAACATGGACATGTTGGGCCAAAGGGCCTGTTTCCATGCTGTAAACCTCTATGGCTAAAAGTCTAAAATTAAAAGTCTAATGACGACCAAGAAACCATAGTCAGAAAAATGGATCTGGTTTACTAATGTCCTTTGAGGATGGAAATCTGCCGTCCTTAGCTGTTCTGGCCTACATGTGACTCCAGATCCACAGCAATGTGGTGGACTCTTAAACGCCCTCTGAAATCGAGGGCAACTACGGGTGGGCAATAAAAATGCCGCCCTCGTCCCATAAATGAATAAAAAAAAACGCAAGGCCAAAAGGCAAGAGTATAAATTACAATAGATAGATTGGAGATAGTGAGGGATAAGGATTAATTCAGTAGGCAGAATGGGGAGATCAAAGTTAAAAGGGATAGTGCAAGGGGGGATTGTAAATTAGGGTGGGGATCTGAAAGTCAATTCAGTGGAATATGGGATTCCAGAGGTAAGGAGTGATCAGAGTGTGAGGCGACCTTGTGCTGACCTGAAGATAAAAGACACAAGCTTCAGCTTCTGACTTCCAGAAACCATTGTGCAATTTTGTGGTTTCAGATGTGTTCGCCATCGTTGACCCTCTGCTATCCATCTGTATTCCATATCTTGGCTCCAGACTGCAGGAGTGGATGGATTCATCTTGCTCCAACTGGTCAGTCTGTTGCTGCCAAAAATTATTGCGTGAAAGCAGCAATGAATCATAGGGAGTGAAATAATAAATGGAATCAAATTAAGCAGGTCTTACCTTCTTTTTCCCTATCGAGCCGTTTGCACAGCTGCAGCAGAAAAGAGGATGCCAAAGCATATCAAAGCGGGCATGGTTATGCAGCACTCAAGTGTGAATGCAGAGAGAAGCATCCATCTGCGAGCCCAGCACATTGATTCTTTTTTCATGACCTCACTTGATTGATGTGTGGACTGTGTTGAGTCGAATCAAAGAGAACACATGTTCGACTCACTTTGATTTGGAAATTTACGTGTGAAAGGTGAATTTTTCTCTTTATTCCTCCCCTTCCTGTCTTTGGTGTGCTCTGCAATACCAAATGGTTGTCTCTTACCACTGACGCTCAGCCAGTCTTGATGCATTTACAAGCGGGGAATATCAGCACGCTGTTCAACTGCAGAGAGCATCGCAGTCAAGCCAAAAACCGGCCTCACGCAGCAGTTAGGAGTGAAAGCCTCAGTTGCTTTTGACATCAATTGATTTTACTTATTATTGGGCTGGGGTGGTGTTTCGCAACCTTTCTTAGGATTTGAAGTTGGTTCAAGGTTCCTTGGGTTTAATTCCCTTCAATGTGACGCAGAAGGAGCTAAACACAAGGACACACAACTGGGCTCAGAGCTCTGCTCAGCCTTCAAATGAGGGACTGAAACCAACCAGAAATATTACCTTCTCCCTGATAGATTTGTTAGAACTATTCCTTAAGTAGGTTGTATTTCCCTGGATTTTATACTAGTTGGGGTGAAACTCCTCTATAGATGTTCTATCACTACAAGAGAACTGGAGTGGTGGTTTGTGAGATTTTGAGTCTAAATGGGATGACTAAAGTGTTAAACACGCACAGATTTTTACAATGAGAAAGCATACAATTTTGTGGTAGTTATAGATTGATTATTCTATCTGTAAGAGAATCCTAGGTTCAGATTTGACTTCTCACATCACCAGGTTAAAGTCCAACAGGTATATTTGGAATCACAAGCTTTCGGAGTGCTGCTCCTTCATCAGGTGAGTGGCTACTCACCTGATGAAGCGCTCTGAAAGCTTGTGATTCCAAATAAACTTGTTGGACTTTGATCTGGTGTTGTGAGACTTTTTACTGTGCCCACCCCAGTCCAATGCCAGCACTTGCATACCATAAATTTGACTTGTTTGGTGTAGCATTTCAAAAGAAAGTAAGGATAACCATTAAATATTAAAGTTATAATACCTTAGTCCTCGAGGACCTGAAATTCATAGGGTTCAGAGCAGACCTCAAGGCGTTGTATGAGAATAGAACAGATCTGAAAATTTGAGCTTGGGAGTGAAATATTTATCATAAATTTTGAGATTGTATAATGAATGGTCAGGTAGAAAATGCTCATTTGCTCAATAATAAACCACCCCTAAGTCGTATCCTATATTTTGGTGAAAGGAGTACCTGTCATATTGAGGGTGCCCTCAATTTCTAAGAAGTATTATTTTGAATTTATCCTGGACATAACAGTCATGTTGGTCAACATTACAAAGTCATGGTACACTGTCCAACATGATAGTAAGGCTTGAAGTCCAGCTTCCTTTTGCCTGATTATAGTTTTAATTCCAGAGCTGACATTGACTGCATATGTGCTCATGTAAAGGCAAGAACTATAGAATGCCATTTCCTAAGTGAGTTTATTTCTTATAGGTGAATTCATATTGTTGTGTATCTGTGGAATTCCCTGCCCAGTGAGGCAGTTGAGGCTACCTCATTGAATGTTTCTAAGGCAAGGATAGATAAATCTTCGAACAGTAAAGGAATTAAGGGTTACGGTGAACGGACGGGTAAGTGGAACTGAGTCCACAAAAAGATCAGCCATGATCTTATTGAATGGAGGAGCACACTCGAGGGTCCAGATGGCCTATTCCTGCTCTGACATATTATGAGACTTATGAGTGTAGGGATGTGTAGACATACAAATTTGCGGAGGCGATGGCCTAGTGTTATTATCGCTAAACTATTAATCCAGAAACTCACCTAATGCTCTGGGGACCCCGGTTCACAACCCTGCCACAGTAGGTGGTGGAATTTGAATTTGATAAAAAGTATCCGGAAATAAGAATCTACTGATGACCATGAAACCATTGTCGACAGTTGGAAAAACTCATCTGATTCACTGATGTTCTTTAGGGAAAGAAATCTGCCGATCTTAGCTGGTCTGGCCAACATGTGACTCCAGAGCTACAGTGATGTGGCCTTGGGCAACTAGGATGGGCAATAAATGTTGGCGACACTCATGTCCCAAGAATGAAAAGAAAATTAGGAGCAGACGGAGCCATGAACCTGCTCTGTCATTCAATCAGATCTTCAAATAACTTTTTACCTCCTTATTTATCAAGACTCTATCTACATCTGCTTTAAAAATATTCAAAAACTCTCTGCTTCCACTAACCTTTAAAGAAGGGAGTTCCAAAGAATTCTTTGAGAGAAAAAAATTCTCACCATCTCTGTCTCAAATGGGTCACCCCTTATGTTTAAACAATGACCCCTAGTTCTAGATTCTTCCACAAAAGGAAACATCCTTTCCACATCCACCCTGTTCAGACCTCTCAGGATCTTAAGGGTTTCAGTCACGGGGTTAACCTTGCTGCTGTTACAAGCTAGTTTGGACTCCTGTTAATATCTGTTTTGAGTGTGACTTTACCCAAATAACATCTAACTTGATATTTCTGTATTCATTCTATGTTACTTGAACCTTGTTTCTCCGTGGTGGGGAGGGTAGGGGGAGCTTGACAGTGACACCAACATAGCAGCATCCAACTTTGCTTGGTTTGACATTGGCTTTTAACATAGATTGGAGATATTTTTGCCTCCTCTGAGTTTATCTCACCGGGCATTAGTTAGACCATATGTGCAGTGGCAGCGGGAAGTGGCGGCTCTTTTGGGTCTTGTGATCCATTCTTATCACTCTTTTCGTATGAATCATAAAATCCCTATATTGCAGAAGGAGGCCATTCAGCCCATCGAGACCACAATCCCAACCAGGCCCGATCCCCATAACGTCATACTTTTACCCTGCTAGACCCCCAACATTATAGGGGAACTTAGCATGGCCAATCCACCGAACCCGCACATCTTTGAATTGTGGGAGGAAACCGGAGCACCCCGAGTAAACTCACACAGACACGGGGAGAATGTGCAAATTCCTCACTGACAGTGACCCAAACCGGGAATCAAACCCGGGTTCCTGGCGCTGTGAGGCAGCAGTGCTAACCACTGTGACATCGTGCCGCTCCAAATGACAGGAAGGAAGAATGTTGCAAGTGTTAGGTTGATTGTGCTCCGTTCAGTTTAGTTACGTGATGAAAAGAGTCTAAACGTCAGATGATTAATTCAAATCCTCAATCTGACTGTCTACAACAATGGAGACAAAGTAGGAAGGGTCAAGAGCTTCAAGTTTTTAGGTGTCCAGATCACCAACAACCTGTCCTGCTCCCTTCATGCCGACACTCTAGTTAGGAAACCCCCCCAACGCCTCTACTTTCTCAGAAGACTAAGGAAATTTGTCATATCAGCTACAACTCTCACCAACTTTTACAGATGCGCCATAGAAATCATTCTTTCTGGTTGTATCACAGCTTGGTATGGCTCCTGCTCTACCCAAGACCGCAGGAACCTACAAAAAGTCCTGAATGTATCCCAATCCATCATGCCAGCCAGTCTCCCATCCATTGACACTGTCTACACTTCCTGCTGCCTCAGCAAAACAGCCAGCATAACTAAGGACCCCGGGCATTCTCTCTTCCATCTTCTTCCTTCGGGAAAAGATACAAAGTCTGAGGTCACGTACCAGCCGACTCAAGAACAGCATCTTCCCTGCTGCTGTCAGACTTTTAAATGGATTTACCATGCATTAAATTGATCTTTCTGTACACCCTAGCTCTGACTGTAACACTACATTCTGCACTCTCTCTTTTCCTTCTGTATGAACGGTATGCTTTGTCTGTATAGCGCGCAAGAAAAAATACGTTTCACGGTATGTTAATACATGTGACAATAATAAATCAAATCAAATCAAAAAATCAAATATTGTGAAGGTTCATTTGGTTGCCCCAAAATTATAATCTAGCGTAATGTACCAAAATGTAATTCGAACATAGAGACTGCTGGGTCTTAATGCATGACTGTTTGCAGCATGAGAGGCAACTTCCAATGAAGTAGGCTGTTTAAGTCTTTAAACTGTTAGCTAAGCATTGAAGAAGAAGAATTGTTCAACCCTTTTGAGTTAATTTGATACTCAGAGAGATGGATAAGGTCAGCCATCTCCCGAGGTTTAAAATAGTGTTAGCAATATTTATTACTCGCTTTGCAATGCTTGTCCAATTTGTTTACTAGCTATTTGTTTGCTAGTCTAAAACCACGGCTCAAATTGTGACCCACTGCGATTCAGGACAACACGAGAAAGGAAAGGTCCCCTGGGGGCGCAGAACAGATTCAGCCAAAGACATCTTTTTCAGGAGAGGTTTTCTGTTGACCACCCTTGTCAAAATAATCAAACTCTAAATGCACTTGCAATTTTAACAATCCCAAAACACACCTGACCTCTTCCAAAACGACATGTTACCTCTCCCAAAAGAGTATCTGAAGCTTCCCCCAGCTGCACAGCACCCTAGTAAAAATGATGGGTATTGGGTTTGGAGATAGAATGTACAGAATCGGGGGCACCGAGGGCAGCATGGTATAGCAAAGTAGTTAGCACTGCTGTCTCACAGCACCAGGGACCTGGGTTTGATTCCTGGCTTGGGTGACTGTCTGCGGAGTCTGCACATTCTCCACATGTCTGCATGGGTTTCCTCCAGGTGCCCTAGTTTCCTCCCAAAGTTCGAAGAGTTTGATTAATTTGACAAGTGTGTTCCACAGAAAACCTCTCCTGAAAAAGATAACTTTGGCTGAATCTGTTCTGCTTAGGTGCATTGCCCATGCTAAATTCTCCATCAGTGTACCTGAACAGGCACCACAGTGTGCTGACTATGGGATTTTTACAGGAACTTAATTGCAGTGTTGGTTTTGATTTGATTTGATTTATTATTGTCACGTGTATTGACATACAGTGAAAAGTATTGTTTCTTGTGCACTATACAGACAAAGCATACCATTCATAGAGAAGGAAAGGAAAGAGTACAGAATGTAGTTTTACAGTCATAGTTCTGGCGTAGAGAAAGATCAACTTAATGCAAGGTAGGTCCATTCAAAAGTCTGACGGCAGCAGAGAAGAAACTGTTCATGAATCGGTTGGTAAGTAATCTCAGACTTTTGTATCTTTTTCCCGACGGATGAAGGTGGAAGAGAGAATGTCCGGGGTGCATGGGGTCCTTAATTATGCTGGCTGCCTTGCTGAGGCAGCAGGAAGTGTAGACAGAGTCAATGGATGGGAGATTGATTTGCGTGATGGATTGGGCTACATTCACAATCTTTTGTAGTTCCTTACGGTCTTGGGCAGAGCAGGAGCCCATACCAAGCTGATACAACCAGAAGGAATGCTTTCTGTAAAGGTTGTTGAGAGTTGTAGCTGACATGCCAAACTTCCTTAGTCTTCTGAGAAAATAGGGGCATTGGCAGGTTTTCTTAACTCTAGTGTTGACATGGGAGGACCAGGACAGGTTGTTAATGATCTGAACACCGAAGAACTTGAAGATTTCAATCTTTCTACTTCATCCCCGTTGATGTAGACAGGAGCATGTTCCTCTTTACATTTCCTGAAGTTGATGACAATCTCTTTCACTTTATTGACTGTAAGGGAGGGATTATTGTTGCCACACCAGTTCACCAGATTCTCTATCTCATTCCTGTACTCTGTCTCGTCATTGTTTGAGATCCAACCCACTACGGTGGTGTCATCAGCCAATTTGAAAATCAAGTTGGAGGGGAATTTGGCCATACAGTCATAGGTATATAAGGAGTATAGTGGGGGGCTGAGGACACAGCCTTGTGGATGTTGTGCTGTTGAGGATGATCGAGGAGGAGGTGTTGTTGCCTATCCTTACTGATTGCGGTCTGTGAGTTGGAAGTTCAGGATCTAACTGCAGAGGGAGAAGCCGAGGCCCAGGCCACAGAGTTTGGAGATGGAGTTTGTGGGAATAATGGCGTTGAAGGCTGAGCTATAGTCAATAAATAGGAGTCTGACCTATGCGTCCTTGTTACCTAGTGTAAGCCTATTTGTGACTAATCAATAAACATTAACTTTTGATGTCAATTTGGCTAAGGAACAGAGCCCTTATGGTTTGGTCAAAATTTGGGCCTATAGAAATTTGAGGGTCAATGGAATAGACAGGAAAAGAGGGCTATTGAGTGGCACCTGCAGGTTCAAAGGGCTTTAGGATCTACTCCTGTTCCTATTCTCTCTGTTATTGTGAACCCTCGATGAAGAAATAAATGGGGCTTGCCCAGTCACAGCTACTGAGCTGATATAAAGCGACTGCTGAATTAAATATAGGGTAATCTCCCAGCACAGACCTCGTAGTCACAAGCTGAATGAATGGAATCTGCAATGTTTTCGATGAAGTAAGTGCGACATTAAAACCTCTCCGGTTACACTGACTCACAGTGTGATTCAGAGGGAAAACATCTAGAGAGACTGTGAGGAGAGATTGAATAAACTGACATTGTTTTCATTGGAAAGACAGAGGCTGAAGGGAGACCTGATAGAGGTTTACAAAATGATGAGAGGCACAGACTGGGTGGATAGTCAGAGACTTTTTCCTAGGGTGGGTCAGTTAGAAGAGGGTGCAAGGTGAGAGGAGGGAAGTTTAAGGGTGATGTGCGGAGGACGTTTTTCACACAGAGCATGGTGGGTGCCTGGAACGCGCTGCCAGAGGAGGTGGGGGAAGCAGGCACGTTGGCAACATTTAAGAGGCATCTGGATGGGTGCAGGAATAGAGAGGGAATAGAAGGATACAGACCGAGTAAGAGCAGAAGGTTTTTATTTAGTTTAGTTCGGGCATCATGAGGTTTGGAGGGCCGAAGGGCCTGTTCCTGTGCTGTACTTTTCTTTGTTCTTAGAAGGGTGGATGTTGTTTAGACCGTAAGGTTTCGGAGCAGAATTCGGCCATTTGGCCCATCGAGTCTGCTCTGTCATTCAATCATGGCTGACATGATTCTCATCCTCATTTTCCTGCCTTCTCCCTGTAACACTTGATCCCCTAATTGATCAAGAGCCGATCTGTCTCAGTCTTAAAGACACTCAGTGACCTGGTCCTCTGTGGCAATGAGATCCACAGATTCACCACTCTCTGACTGAAGAAATTCCTCCTCATCTCAGTTTTAATGGAGCGTCCTCAGTTTTAAAGAAAACATCCTCTTCACGTCCACTCTATCTCAGCCTTTCAGTATCCTGCGAGTTTCAATTAGATTCCTTCTCATTATTTTAAATGCCAGTGAGTATACACCCAGACTCCTCAACCATTCCTCGTATGACGAACCCTCCGTTCCTGGGATCATTCTTGTGAACCTCTTCTGGACCCCTTCCAAGGCCAGCACATCCTTGCTTAGGTATGGGGCCCAAAACTGCTCACAGTATTCCAAATGTGGTCTTACCAGAGCCTCATACAGCCTCAGCAGTGCATCCCTGCTCTTGTATTCTAGCCACGGGGTGTAGCCCATCTAGTCTGTTTAATTGACCCACCTTCAGACCTTTCAGTTTCCCTAGCACCTTCTCCTTCATGATGGCCACTGCATTTACCTCTGCCCCCGAGTCTTTTGAAGTTCTGGCGTGTTACTGATGTCTTCCACTGTAAAGACTGATACAAAGTATCCATTCAGTTCCTCTGCCATTTCTTTATCCCCCATTACTACTTCTCCAGCTTCATTTTACAGCAGCCCAATGTCCATTCATGCCTCTCTCTTACCTTTCATACATCTAAAAAAAACTCTTGCAATTTTCTTTTATAGCGTACCCTCGTATTTCATTTTCTCCACGCTTATTGGCTTTTTGGTTGTGCTCTCTTTGCTTTTTAAAGCTTTGCAATCCCCTGGCTTCCCACTATTCTTCACCTCATGCCTTTGCTTTTATGCTCTCTCATTTCCCTTGTCAGCCATGGTTGCCTTGTTCTCCTCTTGACATGCTTCCTCTTCCATGGAAGGAATTTATGTTGTGCCTTCCTGAATTATCCTCAAAAACTCCTGCTACTGTTGTTCCACAGTCTTTCCAATCAAATCTGGCCAGCTCCTCCCTCATGGTCTTATAGTTTCCTTTATTCAATTCTAGCACTGTTATATCCAATTCCAACATCTCCCTCTGAAACTTCAAGGTGAATTCTGTCATGTTTTGGTCATTAAGAACATAAGAAATAGGAGCAGGAGTAGGCCATCTAGCCCCTTGAGCCTGCCCCGCCATTCAATAAGATCATGGCTGATCTGTCGTGTCTCAGTTCCACATTCCCGCCCTCTCCCCATAACCCTTAATTCCCTCTCTTATCAAAAACCTATCAACCCGTGTCTTAAAAATATTTAGCGAGGCAGCCTCCACCACTTCAACGGGCAGAGAATTCCAGAGATTCACCACCCTTTGAGTGAAGAAGTTCCTCCTCAACTCTGTTCTAAACCACTCCCCCTTTATCTTGAGGCTGTGCCCTCTAGTCCTACTGTCCTTTCTGAGCGGGAAGAGCCTCTCCACCTCTATCCTATCCATCCCATTCATCATCTTATATGTCTCAATGAGATCTCCCCTCATTCTTCTAAACTCTAACGAGTACAAGCCTAGTTTATTCAGCCCGTCCTCATAGTTCAACCCCCTCAACTCCGGTATCAGCCTAGTATTACCTCTTCAGGATTCCTTCAGCTTAAGTTTCCTGATTAAGTCTGCCTCATTACACATCACCAGATCCAGAATTGCCTGTTCCCTAGTGGGAAAACCTTCCCATAGACATTCCACAAATTCTTTATCTTCGGGTTCGCTACCAACCTGATTTTCCCAGTCCACCTGCATACTAAAATCCCCCATGATTACTGTAATATTGCCTTTCCTGCGTGCCTTTTCCATCTCCTGATTTATCTCCTGTCTGGACATCTTGACTACTGCTAGGGGACCTGGACATAATTCCCATCAGAGTCTTTTTCCTTTTGCGATTCCTCAGCTCTACCCACACAGATTCTATGCCGTCCTATATCACTTCTTGCAAATGATTAAATCTTGTTTCTTACCAAAAAGGCAACTCCGCCTCCTTTAGCCATCAGCCTGTCCTTTCAATAGGACACGTATCCTTGGATCCAGATCCCATCCCCTTGCAGTCACATCTCTGTGATCCTCGCAACATCCACACCCTCCAATTACAATGTGTGCTTCCAGCTCATTAACTTTTCTCCATATACTGCGTGCATTCAGATATATTTAAGAGTTAAGCCACTGTGAGAGAAATGGGTGGCACAGTGGCACAGTGGTTAGCGCTGCTGCCTCACAGCGCCAGGGACCTGGGTTCAATTCCCGCCTTGGGCCGCTGTTTGTGTGGACTTTGCATGTTCTCCCCGTGTCTACGTGGGTATCCCCCGGGTGCTCCAGTTTCCTCCCACAGTCCAAAGATGTGCGGGTTAGGTTGATTGGCCATTACTAAATTGACCCTAGTGTCAATACTTGTGGTTCCAGGGATAGGGGCTGTGTGGGATTATGGTCAGTGCAGACTCAATGGGTCTGCTCTGTCGGATTCTGTGATCTCAGGGCCCAAATGGACACTGAAATGTATAAAACTAGCCACCTGTCATCGTACCTTTACATTCATTGTTTATTTCCTCCCCCTTCCATGTCTAATTTATCTCATTTCTGTCTGTATTTAGTTCCTTTTGATTCCAGGGTGAAAAAACAAGCTAACTGGAGCGTTGTATGCTTTTCAGTAGATTACAGAGTGAGGTGTTAGTCACAACAAAACTATTTCTATTTGTTCAGTAGCTTAAGGATAAACATGGCAGTTCTTGAATGAATTATGATGGAATTGTGCGACAGTTTAAACCACTCTGTGAGTCAGCGTGACCGGAGAGGTTTTAATGTCACACTTACTTCATCCAAAACATTGCAGATTCCACTCATTCAGCTTGTGACTCCAAAGTCTGAGCTGAGAGATTACCCTATATTTAATACAGCAGCTACTTTATTTCAGCTCAGTAGCTGTGACTGGGTGAGCCCATTTATTTCTTCACTCAGCCATGCCCTATAATGATCGCCTGAGTTGCATCAAATGTATTTGTAATGTTGAGAGAGGTCTTTACTGGATGGCTTTGGTGGAGAGTTCAAACTGTAGTGGTGAATACAAATTCAATCCTCTTCCTTGGCTATTGTCTCAGTGGATGGGCTTCTCACTGCTGTGGTGTCCAAGTCAACAGCAAGCTGATCTCCAGACCTCATGTCCTTTAGAATCCACAGAACCCCTACAGTGCAGGAGTCCATTTGGCCCACAGGGTCCGTTCCGATCCTCAAACAGTGCATCCCATCCAAGCAGTACCCTAGTAACCCCACATTTTTGTCTCCCCGCCCCCCCCATTCCCCTAAAAACAAAACCTAAGACACAGTAGCTGGAAGTTTACAGGCACGCTCGCCCCTATTCTGGAGTTGGGCAAGGCTCAGACAGCGACACTCTTTGTTGGCCTCGGGTGGGATCGTATGAACCTCAGACGGATGTGCCAGTAAAATTCCACCCTGTGCGTCAATTTAAGATGGCCATTCCATCTAACCTGCACATCTTTGGATTGTGGGAGGAAATCGGAGCACCGGGAGGAAACTCGCACAGACATGGGGAGAACGCGCAAACTCCACACAGTCACCCAAGGTCAGAGTTGAATCTGGGTGCATAGTGCTGTGAGGCAGCAGTCCTAACCATTATGTCACCACGCCACCTCTAAAGGAATTAGTGACCAAGACAGGTTTTTACAACCACATGGTCATCTTTTAATTTTATTGAATTCAAATTTCACCAATAGCTATGGGGAGATTCAAACCCAGGTCTCCAACAGCATTGCCCTGACTCCCCAGATTATTAGTCCAGTGACAATACCACTACATCACTGCCTCTCCACTGCCTTTACTTCACTAAGACCACGGTGACATTGTTTGCCTCTGAGCCAGCTGCTGCTCATCCAATGCTTTGTCACCTTCAGATTTGAGCATTTAATTCCATCGGGATTACCCTCAACAAAGTTCCGTAACCATTAACTCATTCATACTGCCAGGTCCTATCGCTCAATATCTGTATCTATTCTTTCAAGACCCTTCATGACTTTGAACCCTTCCATCACATAGTCTCTCAACCTTCTCTTCTCGATGAAGAAAGGTCTCAGCTTTGCCAATCTAACCATTTAATGAAGTTTCTCCTTGCTGGAGCCATTCTCGTAATTCTTATTTGCACCCCCTCTAATGCCTTCACACCCTTCGTGAAGTGTGGTGCCCAGAATTAGACACAATGAGTGGAATTTTCCTAGAATGGTTCTAAGTGTCCAGCTAATGTGAAAATGAGAGAGTTGCAGATCTGTTTTTTGGACGTGTTTTCATGCCTAATCTTGTGCACATAGTGCATGGAAAAATGATCCAGACCATTTCGAGCTGCTGCAGGAAGTGGGCTGGGATCAATTCACCAGCCAGCCTGCAGATGGGGCTATGGCACATGTGCAGACATCTGACTCGGCACATGCTCAATAGCAACTCCAGAGAGAGTTATAGCATCTGTGCAGACTGCTGATTCTGCACATGCACAATAGCAGCAGAGGTCTGACAGACAGAGAGAGAGTTGTCAGACCCCTGCTGCTGAAGAAACCTGAAAAAAATTCCCACCCATCCCCAAAATTATGCAGGCCTACAGCCAATTGTAGGCCCTACAATGTCCAGAAAATGCAGTCCTGGCTGCCCCTTCCCCCTCCTGCCTTCCTCCCACCACCAGACCAATCACGATGCAGTGCAGCAGCGGACTCCCCCCCTTCCCCCGCCCAATTCAATTGCCTGCAGAGTGACAGCAGCACCCTTTCCTCCCTAATTGAGTTGCCCCTCATAAGGTCCGCCCTGATAAGCTCCACCCCATGTGCCCTGTCCCTTCAGGCCCATCCTCTTGGTCCCGCTACCCTTAGATCCCACCATCTCATAGGCCCCTCCCTGGCAGTGTCCAATGGGCATTGCTAGGTGCTTGGCCGGCAGTGCCAAGGTGCCAGGGTGTCACTGCCAGGCTGGCACTATCCAAGGGGCATCCTCCTTGCCTTCAGCCTCCCCAGGGGGCATCAATGGCCTCTGGATCTACCGGCGAAGCCAACATGACTGTTCCCCGTTCATGGGGAGCAAGTGTTTTCCTCGCCGGAGAGAACCTCTCCCAGCGAAGCCATATAGGCAAGTGATCCTAGACAGTTGAGCGCCGTGCTCACTAATTACATGTAAAAACAAAATTTCAGTAAATTTAAATAATTTATTCAGCCTTTTGTCCATTTCCAGCGAGACACTGACCTCGCTGGAAATCCAGTTCTTGTAAAATCGCAAAAGCAGAAGTTGGTGCGATCCTGATGATTCACCTCTCACCTGATTTTAAACTCCTCCCAATGCTTTGGTTGAGGCCAAACCAGTGATTTTTCAAGCTTCATCATAACTTCCTCACTTTTGTATTCAACGTCTCTGTTCACAAAGCCCAGAGTCCATCCATGGGCGGCACGGTAGCACAGTGGTTAGCACTACTGCTTCACAGCTCTAGGCTCCTGGGTTCAATTCTCGGCTCAGTCTGGAGTTTGCACATTCTCCTCATGTCTGCGCGGGTTTCCTCCGGGCACTCCGGTTTCCTCCCACAGTCCAAAGATGTGGAAGTTAGGTTGATTGACCATGCTAAAAAAAAATTGCCCCTTAGTGTCCAGGGTAGCGGAGGTTAGAGGGATTAATGGGTATAACATGTAGGGATATGGGGGTAGGGCCTGGGTGGGATTGTGTTCGGTGCAGACTCGATGGGCCGAAGGGCCTCTTTCTTCACTGTAGGGTTCTATGGATGTGCCTTTTTAACCACTTTTTCAACTGCCCTGCCAACTTCAATGATTTGCGTACATTTACTGCCAGCTTCCACTGTTCCAGCATCCCCTCAGGATTGTATCCTTTGTTTCATTTTGGACCATAATTTCCAACTAGTACTGGAGAGATGGAACTACAAGACTTTAATAAGCACTTATCTGCATGAAATCCACACTGAAACCTCTGATGGCTGGAGTTGGCTTGGGGCCTGAACTGGAATGTTCCCGTATACCCCAGCAGGTTTGGATCAGAGGCTGGGGTGGGCGGGGGAGGGGGAGAGGGGTGGTTAGGAGGGGGTGGTTCAGATGTCAGGGGGCTGAGGGGCCAGAGTGGGGGGGAAGGCTGGGATGTTGGGGGTCAGAATCAGAGGTCAGGGTGAGGGGGATCCAGTTGGGGGCTGGGGGGTGTGTCAGACAAGTGAGGCGTCAGAGATCAGTGTATGGGGAATCGGCGGGGCGAGGGAGATTCTCCCCAGTAAGTGTCAAATTTGCATAAAAACTGCAGTAAATCACGCTGGTTGTTTCATGAACAATCTGTTTTTGTTCAGCGATGTGTCCACTTGCCTCTTTAATAGCTTCCTTTGTCACTTATTCTGCAAGTTTACTACCCCTTATGTAATGAAAAATGATGCATCTGACTTTCCCACCTTCCTTCAAGCTATCCCATTTTGAAATAGTTGCAAAAACGCAACAGGACTGGCAGCATCTGGGGGAGAGAAACTGCATTAATCTTAAATCTGTATGACTCTTCTTCAGAGTGAGAGAGAGAGAGCAATGTGATGGATCATACACTGTATAAAAGGTGGAGGAGAGGGCGCAGAATGGGAGATCAGTGATTGGTGGGAGCTAGGAGAGATTGCAAAAAAAGATGCATGGGGCACAAGGCAGAGGAAGTGTTAATGGCAGTGTGAAGAACTATAGAAGGAGCTCAGAGTGGCATTAAAGATAGCAGAATGTGTTAATGGGAGAATAAAGATCAATGTTCAGTGAAAGCAAGACTTAAGAATAAGTGACAGATGGCCCATTTTGATGGCGGGGGTGTTGTGTTGGGACAAAAAGGTTTTGGATTAAAAGAAATTGTTGAGTCTTGGGGGTTATAATCGGGACTGGAGAATTCCGGCAGCCAGTGAGGTCAGAGAATCCCAAGGTCTCCTGACTTGCATTGGAAGATAAGCATTGACAGGGATTGAATGGCCTGAATGGTATCTTTCCATGTTGTAATTATTGTGTGAGCAACTGATTGGAAGATGTTCATCTATTTTGTGTTGTGCTTCAGTGGAACATTGCAGCAGGCCAAGGACAGACATGTGGGCTTGAGAGCAAGATACTGAGTTGAAAGCGTACGGAAGGTCGGGGTCATGTGTGTGATCTGATCATAGGGTACCATAGAATCCTATGGTGCAGAAGGAGGTTATTTGGCTCTTTCAACCTCACCGACAACAATCCAACCCAAAAGGCCCTATCCCCATAACCCCACGTAGTTATCTTACTACTCCCCCTGACACAAAGGGGCAATTTGGCACGGCCAATCAACCTAACCCGCACACCTTTGAGCTGTGGGAGGAAACTGGAGCACCCAGAGGAAACCCACGCAGACACGGGGAGAACATGCAAACTCCACACAGGCAGTCATTCAAGGCTAGAATTGGACCCGGGTCCCTGGCACTGTGAGGCAACAATGAGAACCACTGTGCCACCGTGCCACCCAACCAAGCAAAGGTGTTTCACAAAGTGATCACCCAATTTGCACTTAGTCTCTCCAATATTGCAACGACCATATCGGGAGTAGTAATACTGTGGACCAAACTGAAGGAGGTGCAAGTGGAATGCTCCTTAACCTGAAAAGAGTGCCTGGGACTTTGAACAATGAGCAGAGAGGAGATAAAGGGGCAGGTGTTACACCTTCTGTGGTTGTAAGGGAAGGGGATGAGGAGTTGGGTTGATGGAAGAGTGAACCAGGGTGTCACGGAGGGAGCAGTCCCTGCGGGATGCTGACAGGAGGCTGAAGGGAAATGTGTTTAGTGGTGGAGTGGCGGAAATGGCAGAGGATTTATTTTATTGATCTAATTTTGAATTTGTGTTCTTTATTATTTGAAATCCTTGTCAATGATTTGCCTGGATCAACATCACCAATTCATTTAATAATCTCAAGAGTTTCACCAGGTCATCTTAACATCATTTTTGCAAGAGAAAACTCCCTTATTCTTCCTTCATAACTTAGAGTCCTGAAAGCAGAAACTACCTTGGTTGTTCACAATTAATCTCCCTGAAGGAAAATAACATTTCCATGATGGCCAGAATTGCACACAATGGCCGGAATTTTACCCGCACGCCCGCCCCGATTCCGGGGGCAGGAGAGGCTCATGGAACAGCATTCTCCGTTGGCCTCATGTGGGATCGTACGAAACTCGGGCGGACGTGCAGGTATAATTCTGCCCACCATCTCTATTTTATTCTATCTCTATTTTATGTTTTCTGTTGTTCACACAGTAGTTACAACATGGAAAGAGACCATTCAGGCCATTTAATCCATGTCAGTGCTTATCCTCCAATGCGAGTGAGGGGATCTTGGGATGGATTCTCTGACCTCACTGCCTGCCGAATTCTCCAGTCCCGCTGTAATGAATGGAGAGTTGGCTGAGCGCCACATTCTCCGTTCTTGCCGGCTGTGGGGCATGAACGGCTGGTGAATTCCAGCTCTCTTCACTCTGACTCACCCTGTTTCCATTCATCCCAATTTCCCTTTCACTTCCTTTCAGAGACCCATCCAATCTAATCTTGAATGTTGTCACAAATTCTGCCTGCGCTACAGAACAAATTCCACAGCATTACAGTTCACTATGTAGAGTTTCTCCTCCAATTTGTTCTGAATCTCCTATAGTTAATCTTGTCGTTCCACTTCAGAGATTTGAACACAATATCTTGGCTGACACTTCAGTACAGTACTGGGAAAGTGCTGCACGGCTGATGGTGCTATCTTTTGAACGAGACACTAAAGCAAGGCCCTGATATAAAAGATCCTGCAGCACCATTTCGAAACAAAGCCAGGGGGTGTTGCCCTTAGTGTCCTGATTTCTTTATTTAGACTACCTGAGAAGTTGTATTTCTTTCCTGTTGCTAATAATAATGAGTACACAAGCTTTTAGGCTAGTAAGCTCATTTTTATAATAGCCAGATCTTCGCATGCACCATTGTGGGTAGGAGTGTATCTGAGAATAAAATGCTGGTTTACAAACTTATTACTTGAAAAGTTGAAGCATTGCTGATGAGATACAGTGACCCTCTCAAACATCAGCTACCACTCATTTTCCCTATTCTGGTGTTCAGCTGGTATGTGTATCATTAAATGTGACCTTCCTTAATAATATGAAAAATGTACTGAGATATCTGAAACCCACAGTCCCCCAAAGTGCCTAAATAAAACCCAGGGATTTTTGTAAGGAATTTGCACCCCTCTACACTTGAGGAGTGCAAATTCGTGTACACTGCAAGAGGAATAGATATCTACCTCAGGACATTCCAAAGGATTCCACAGCCAATGAAATACATTTGAAGTGTAGTCAATGTTGTAATGTAGGAAAAGCAACAGCCAATTTATACCTGCTCGAGGTCCCTCAACCAGCAATGTGATAATGACCAGATAACTATTTCTAGTGATGAGCGATATGTATTTACCAGGACATTGGAGATGATAGGGTTAGCACTGCTATCTCACAGTGCCAGAGACCCAGATTCAGTTCCATCCTTTGGTATCTGTGTGAAGTCTACACATTCTCTCCATGACTTTGTGGATTTCCTCCGGCTGTTCCAGTTTCCTCCCACTTTCCAAAGATGCGCAGGTTAGGTTGATTGGCCATGATAAATTGCCTCTTAATGTCCCATGATGTGTGGGTTAGGTGGATTAGTGGGGTAAATATGTTTTATGTGCGTTACAGGGATAGGGCGTAGGTAAGATGCTCCATTGCAGAGTCAGTGCAGACTCAATGGGCCAAATGGCCTCCTTTTGCATTGTAGGGATTCTATGATAACTCCCTTGCTCTTCTTCTGAAATAATGTCATCTGATCCCTTCAAATTAATGTTTCATTTCTCCCTCAGTGCTGCACTGGAGCGTCAGGTTAGCTTTCTGGAGTGAGACTCAAACCCAGAACCTTCTCACTAAGCGCTACCCACACACAGCTGACACCGTAATACTGGGAGACTTGTCCAGACTGTAAGCTGGCACAAATTTGGGCCATCGGGGAGGGACTTGGTCAATCTCCCACTCATCCTGGCCTTCTAAAAGCACAGATAAACCTACTATTGGCTTCTTTTTGGCTGGAACTTCAGCTATTACTGTGCAGAGTATGCACTGTACTCCCTTGATACTGCCTTAGAATGGTACACACAATCCACAGTACCTCATAGAACCCCAATATATGCATGGATCAAGTGGACAACCTGGCCCAGGGCAAGACCACAGTGCAATAATAAATTATTGTGTGCGGTTTTTGTCTCCTTAGCTGAGGAAGGATGTTCTTGCTATAGAGGCAGAATGACAAAGGTTTACCAAGCTGGTTCCTGGAATGGCTGGTCTGTCATAAGAGGAGACGTATTCACTTGAATTTAGAAGAGTGAGAAGGGATCTCACAGAAACTTTAAAAATCCTAACAGGGTTGGACAGGGTAGATTCAGAAAGAATGTTCCTAATGGTGGGGGAGCCCAGAACTCCGGGAATAAACCTTTTAGAACTGAGGTGAGGAGAAATTTCTTCATCCAAAGGGTGGTGGGTGTGTGGAATTCACTATCACAGAAAGTAGTTGAGGCCAAAATATTGTCTGATTTCAAGAAGAAATTAGATATAGCTCTTGGGGTTCAAGGGATCAGGGGATTCTGGGAGGAATGGGGGAATCAGGATATTGAATTCAGTGGTCAGCTATGGTCAAGATGAATGGCGGAGCAGGCTCGAAGGGTGGAATTACCTGCTCCATGCTCCTACTTTCTATGTTTCTATGTCTCAACACTTTCACTGGGTGACAGATTCTCTTCCAGTGACTCCTGTGAGTTTACACAAACTCACAGCATTTGCAAGTTCCTGTTTACTTTGAATGGAGCCAGTTTGTGGCTGCATTATTGCTGGGCTTGCCTCATCTGGCGTGGCCTTTTTCAGCTGACAAGCCTCACATTTCCTCAATGACCTCCCCACTTCAGGAACCATTACCCAGCTCAAAGCAGCACGAAGTTTCTCTCAAAGATGCTTAAGATCATGTTGTGACTTTGTTGCTTCCCTGGAGGTTTCTTCTGAGCGGGAAACAATCCGATTGCCACATTTAGCAGACCTTTTATCTCAAACCCTCAATTGCTTGCTTTTTATAAAGTTGCAGCGGAAGTCAACTTGGAGTTAAATCAGCCAGGATGTAAATTGGGCAGTTGACCTGGTGCCGTGATTTTCACCCTGAGCGAGTTTGATTAAAGTTAACCCTCCTCTCTCCCCATCCCACTACCTGCTTTGACATTGTCACACTGGGTTCTGTCTGCTTCTCAAAACTTCTCTGAACATCATCTCCGAGATGCCAACGTGCCCCAGCTGAAAGATTCAACATTTTCTTGGAGCCAGGCCTGTTTCTAACTCCTTACAGATGCAAGAGTCAACTCCACTGCTGCCTCTCACTGTGCTTATTTTCAGGTTCTCTCTCTGATCTCTGGGACCTGGAGGTTCTCCAGGGAAAGCCTGGCACAGGGTCATGCTCAGCTTTGTGATGTTGGCTGAACTGAATTTACCCAGTTGCCCTAAAGCTGTGATGCCTGGGGCCAAAACCTCTGGAATTCCTTCCTTCAATCCATCCACCTTGCGGCATTTTCTGCCTGTTCCCTTTTTGCAGTGGCTGAAAAGGCCCACCATTGACTGGTAACACGGTGGCACAATGGTTAGCACTACTGCCTCACAGCGCCAGAGACCTGGGTTCGATTCCCAGCTTGGGTCAGTGCCTGTGTGGAGTCTGCACATTCTCCCCGTATCTACATAGGTTTCCTCCAGATGCTCCGGTTCCCTCCCACAGTCCAAACATGCGTGGGTTAGGTGGATTGGCCATGCTAAATTGCCCCTTAGTGTCAGGAGGGATTAGCTAAAGTGAATGCATAGGCTTACAGGGATAGGCCCTGGCTGGGATTGTGGTCGGTGCAGGCTTGATGGGCTGAATGGCCTCCTGCACAGTCGGATTCTGTGATTCTGGGATCTTCCAGTCTCGCCACTGTCTACGGCATTTCCTATTGCTTGCAGCCTCTGCCACTAGGGGTTCACAGTTAGGCAGGTCTGGATAATTCCCTCTGGTGGGACCAGCCGGACAATTCCCATCCCTATTGTGGCAGGACTGCAGTACATGACAAGTAATTTCTCATTATTTTACACCAGCATGCAGCTGGGGTATTGCTTCTATTGAGTCACGGATATCAGGTTTGATGTCTGAAGTCTGACAAAAAATAAGTGATTTGATTTGATTTGATTCATTCAGGTCACATTATTAGTATACAGTGAAAAGTATTGTTTTTTGCGCACTATTCAGACAAGGCGTACCGTTCATAGAGAAGGAAAGGAGAGAATGCATAATGTAGTGTTACAGCCATATCTAAGGTGTAGAGAAAGATCAACTTAATAAGAGGTAGTTCCATTCAAAAGTCTGATGGCAGCAGGGAAGAAGTTGTTCTTGAGTCGGTTCGTACGTGACCTCGGACTTTTGTATCTTTTTCCTGATGCAAGAAGGTGGAAGAGAGAATGTCCAGGGTGTATGGGGTCCCTAATTATGCTGGCTGCTTTGCCAAGACAGCAGGAAGTGTAGACAGTGTCAATGGATGTGTGATATAGAAAGTGCATGTTTTAGTCAGGGCTTTTAACATAGATTGAGATATGAAGCCTCGCTTCTTTTTAACAATGTCATAATAATTGTCAGGGAGAGCATTAGAGTCATAGAGGAAACAGGCCCTTCGGCCCAACGTGTCCATGCCGCCTAGTTTTTAACCCCTAAGCTAATCCCAATTGCCTGCGTTTGGCCCATATCCCTCTATACTCATCTTACCCATTAACTGTCTAAATGCTTTTTAAAGGCAAAATTGTATCCATCTCTACTACTGCTTCCGGCAACTTATTCCAGGCATTCACCACCCTCTGTGTGAAAAAATTGCTCCTCTGGACCTTTTGTATCTGCCCGCTCATCTTAGTTCATACTTTCCTACCTTTGGGAAAAGATGTAGACTTATCTCTGCCCCACATTATTATATAGATCTCAATAAGATCATCCCTAAGCCTCTTATGCTCCAGGGAAAAAAAGTCCTATTCTATCCAGCCTCTCCTCATAACTCAAACCATCAAGTCCCAGTAGCACCCTCGTAAATCTTTAGAAAATTAGCAGGAGCAGAAATAGTGTGACTACGGATTTTCTACAGGTTACAGTGGGCTGAAATTTCCCTCTCTTGCACAGAGAGCTGGCTGAGGTAAGAAAGTCGTCAACCCACACATCTGGCTTTTCTTGACACATTTTGTAGCGCTGTGTGCGGTGGAAACTTCCTGGCATGGCCCTTGCTGTCACGTTGGCAGATGAGATTGATGCCAGCACAGCAGAGATCGGGGGCCATTTTTAAAGGGCATCTCCATCTGTGATTTAAAAATACATCCCCCCGCCCCAGCACGCACAAGGGCAACCACCCACCCCCATTTCATAAGAGGAACCCACTCCCCCCACAATGGACTTCCTCAGAGGGGGCCCCCTGTGCCTTGGGATGGGGTCAATGTCGGGGTGCTATCCAAATATGTCCTTCTCCCAGGGGGATATTCTTGTCTGTACGCCCCTGTCCAGTTCCCTTCACCAGGTTCACATTCTGCAGAAGCCCCTCCACAGGGACATCACATCAGCAAGGGGAACTCTAAATACCCACACAGGCGCTGGAGTGTGGCAACTAGGGGATTTTCACAGTAACTTCATTGCGGCGTTAATGTAAATCTACTTGTGACAATAATAAATAAACTTAAAAAAACAAATGTGGGGGGGGGGGGACAATATGGCGGGGAAGCCCTTTAATTGCGTTGTAATTTATTGAAATAAGGTTTCCGATCTTCCTGCGCAGGAACTTTGTTTTGTCACTGACAAGGGGTCGGGAAGAATCAGAAAACAATCTCCTGTCGGCAAGGTTCTCATTTTCCGAGTCTGACCACTGTCCGTCTCACTGTTTGTGTTCCCTGGGAGTGGGGCTGGCAGCTACATTCAGTGACCAACCTTTGACCCCAGGAGGCTATGGTGTACGTGGTGGTGGGGGTGGGTCTGATTGGGGTGGAAGGGTAAGGTCGGGGAGGGACACAAAGGTCTTCTTATGGGACGGGGGTGCAGGGAGAACTCACACTGGCTCCTCTTGAGCCACAAGCAGTGCTGTAAAGACACTTAGCTTCTTCCTTCAGCTGCTGGTTTAACAAATACCTGGGACGCCCTACCGGTCAAGGTTAATCATGCAAACCAGGTTAAACCTGAGGCTGACGGTACCATCACAATATGTAAGTGGCTAACCCGCTTGCTGGGACTGGGTGACTGCCCACCCGTGATCCATCTCGCTCTCAAACCAAGAAGAAGATAGTTTGGAGGCAGCTTGGGGTTGGGTGTGAGATAATTAAGGTTTAATATCAAACCTACCACTTTTGGGGAGATTAAAATTCAATCTGAAAGCAACATTACTGTAGGAGCAGATTACACATGGTGAGTTATTCCCTATTGTTAGTTCTTTTCACCTGTTTTATCATGAATTACAGCAACTTGCATTAATATTACACAATTCATGTAGTAAATAAGCTACCCCAATCCACTTTAAGAGAACACTAACAGGGATGTTGTTTCCCTTGACCTTGGTGTGATGAGTGCACAACAAAAAACTTTGACAACTTGGGTGAGATTTTCCAGCCACGTTCACCCCAAGACTGGAAAATCCCACCCGAGGTCAACAGATGTTTACATGGTCCACCTTCTGCCCGCTACAATACCCGCCATGGGTGGGACGGGAAAATTCCACCCCGTGGGCCGGATTTTAATGCCTCACTCGAGCGAGCCCGTAGATTCCCACCCAAGGTCAATGGACAATTCTGTTGTCACCCCGTCACCCATTCCAATTCCATGGAAGATGAGGCGATAGAATCCCAGCATGTGTCTTTTTTCAGCATGGTGAAAGAGAATGGTGCAGCATAGAAAGACAAACGAAAAGGGAAAATCAAAGAAAGGATCAAATTATCATAGATCACAGTGTATAAACTCACCTTGGCAGGTGGTTTAAGAGGCCATCCACTGGGAAGCAGCTTCTGCCACAAGTGCACAAGAAGCAGCCAAGCGTTGTTGTCAGTTGGTAATTTTGGTGTCAGTATCTATTGCCAAGCAGTTGTAGCCACTGGTCATCATGTTGGAGCATGCCTGCCCACAGAATTTTTCATCATTTTTCTCTGTCATAAGTTCGTGACGTCCAAGGCAATAATCAATATCTAGAGTCTTCATGAGGTGGAGATGCCGGCATTGGGCTGGGGTGGGCACAGTAAGAAGTCTCACAATATTAGGTTAAGGCCCAACACGAGCTTTCAGAGTACTGCTCAAAATAAACCTGTTAGACTTTAACCTGGTGTTGTGAGGCTTCTTGCCAGGGTCTTCATGTCACACTCTAGAAGTGGAGTTTTGGATATCCCATGGGCTGTCTGGTTCTGGCTATCTCACCGCACAGGAAGTCCTTGACAACCACCTTCCATCCTGCAGAGGTGTCCGTGCAAAGGAAGCTACCTCTGTTTGACCAGTGCTAACAGAGTTAGGAGCTCTGACCTGTCGTAATGTACTGCAGATGGCAAAGATGGAAATTGTTGACTTCTTTCCTTGAAGGCTACAAATCGCCCATGTTCCATGCAGTCAGGTGTCGAGAACACAGGTCTCACAAACCAGCCACTCACTCCTAAAGTTCAACTTGATGTTGTTGCATGTGTGTTCCAGGAGTTGGCCAAAGGTGGTAGCTGTCTTCCCTCAGTATGTGTCAAGTTCTGCACCAAGGGACAATGTGTCTGTCACGGTGGACTCGAGGTGGCTGTAATTGATCACCATTTCCAGCAGGGGGCTACTGAGTCTGATCAGAGGTGGACATTGACCTTGATCCATTACTACTATAATCTTGATTCTTTCCATCAGGGAGAACAAGTTATGGGCATTGGAGAGACCGTCCTTCAGTATTTTTAGCTGCTTTTCCATTTGGACAGCTAGCATAGTGTCATCAACGCAGAGGAATTCACTGAGCTATAAACAATGTGTTTTTGTCTTCACTTAAAGTCCTCATCGAACTTATGCAAGTAAGCTCCTTCCACATCTGCAGAGACGGCAAAGTTCCAGGTGTGGAGAAGAAGGTGCCAAACACAGTGAGGACAGATCTAGTTCACTCCATTCTTCATTCTGTCAAAAGCGCAGCCATCAAACTTAACAGTGATTCACATTTATTCCACTGTGAATATAAAATCATAGAATCCCTACAGTGCAGGAGGAGGCCATTCAGCCCATTGAGTCTGCACCAAACACAATCCCACCCAAGCCCTAGCCCCAAAACCCCACATATTCACCCTGCTAGCCCCCTGACACAAAAGGGCCATTTAGCATGACCATTTCACCTAACCCACACATCTTTGGAATGTGGGAGGAAACCGGAGCACCCGGAGGAAACCCACGCAGACACGGGGAGAACGTGCAAACTCCACACAGGTAGTGACCCAAGGCCAGCGTTGAACCAGGGTCCCTGGTGCTGTAAGGCAGCAGTGCTAACCACTGCGCCACACATATTTCTGTGTCAATAGTTCCATCCATTCCCTGTTATAATGAAATCCAAGAGCAGTATAACCCTAACATTTTAACCCTTCAAAATGGTTATTTCAGTCTTTAATGCTGCAGTATTTCACATTTCAGGTCAAATTTTAGCCATGCAGTGGGATCACAGCAAGCAAGTGATTAGAATGGGGGTTACATAACATACTTGGTTCTCTGCTCCTTCTGGAGTTCTGCCTTCCACTGTTTAACTGTGAGTATTTCAGTTCTCCCTCCCGCAAGTGGATGCAGCTTTACTAATGCTTAATGTCAGGATCCTAAGACGCAATTAAAACCCAGTGAGACTTTAACTGTCAGTTGAGGCAATCGCTCAAAATGCCAGAACTGCCGTTGAACGTTGCTGATAACCAGGAGCATGTCTGAAGCAAGGC
This sequence comes from Carcharhinus amblyrhynchos, assembly GCF_965287045.1. Classification (NCBI taxonomy): domain Eukaryota; kingdom Metazoa; phylum Chordata; class Chondrichthyes; order Carcharhiniformes; family Carcharhinidae; genus Carcharhinus; species Carcharhinus amblyrhynchos. The sequence goes on from NC_137327.1 coordinate 132,213,343, forward strand.
CCAGAAATGTTAATGAGAACTCCTTGTGTAGAAAAAGGAGTTAGAGGGCAGCACCATGGCACAGTGGTTAGCACTGCTGCCTCACAGTGCCAAGGACCTGGGTTCGATTCCAGCCTTGGGTCACTGGCTGCGTGGAGTATGCACATTCTCCCCGTGTCTGTGTGGGTTTCCTCTGGATGCTCTGGTTTCCTCCCACCCTCCAAAGATGTGTGGGTTAGATGGATTGGCCAGGCTAACTTGCTCTTTAGTGTCAGGGGGACTATGGAGATAGGGCCTGGATGAAATTGTGGTTGGTGCAGACTCGATGGGCGAAATGGCCTCCTTCTGTAGAATTCTATGATTCTATGAGACACTGCTAAGAACCATGGGAGGAAAGCTTGGGTGTCCCAGCTGATGTGTCTGCTAAGCTGCAGCCACAGAGCAACCAGAAACTGCACAGAATCGTAGAATTCCTACAGTACAAGAGGCCATTTGGTCTATCGAGCCTGCAACAGACAACAATCCCACCCAGCCCTATCCCTGGAGCCCACTATTTACTCTGCAAATCTTCCTGACCCTAAGGGACAGTTTAGCTTTGTCCTTTGATAGATATCTCCTGTATACAACCACGCAACAAAAAAAAAATAGGGGTCATCCATTGGCAAAAAAACAAGCTGCGGAGACAAACTACATTTTAAAGGGACACTGCCTTCTGCTTCAGGCTTGCCTCCCCTTCCTCCCATCGCAAAAATCAATGGAAAGATCCACTCTAGTTTCAGAGACATGAAATGTGCCAGAGCAAGTGTGCTCCTCAATCAATGGGACCCCACAGTGGCATGGTGGTTAGCGCTGCTGCCTCACAGCACTAGGGACCTGGGTTGGATTCCCAGTCTTGGGTCATTGTCTGCGTAGAGTCTGCACATTCTCCCCATGTCCATGTGGGTTTCCTCTGGGTGCTCCGGTTTCCTCCCACAGTTTGAAGACATGCGGGTTAGGTGCATTGGCAACGCTAAATTCTCCCTCGGCGTATCTGAACTGGCGCCGGAGTGTGGCAACTGGGGGATTTTCACAGTAACTTCACTGCAGTGTTAATGTAAGCCTACTTGTGACACTAATAAATAAACTCAAACCTCACTCGCCGAATTTAAGCTGATTAGCCAGCCGCTTAGCCTGTAGAGAGAGCACACTCCTTGGTAATATGCATGGCTGTTTGTCTTTCATAAGAACATAAGAACATAAGAAATAGGAGCAGGAGTAGGCCATCCAGCCCTTCGAGCCTGCCCCGCCATTCAATAAGATCATGGCTGATCTGTCGCTGCTCAGTTCCACTTTCCCGCCCTCTCCCCATAACCCTTAATCCCCTCTCCTATCAAAAACCCATCAACCCGCGTCTTAAAAATATTTAGCGAGGCAGCCTCCACCACTTCAACGGGCAGAGAATTCCAGAGATTCACCACCCTTTGAGTGAAGAAGTTCCTCCTCAACTCCGTTCTAAACCGCCCCCCTTTTATCTTGAGGCTGTGCCCCCTAGTCCTATTGTCTTTTTTGAGCGGGAAGAGTCTTTCCACCTCTATCCTATCCATCCCATTCATCATCTTATACGTCTCAATGAGATCTCCTCTCATTCTTCTAAACTCTAACGAGTACAAGCCTAGTTTATTCAGCCTCTCCTCATAGCTCAACCCCCTCAACTCCGGTATCAGCCTAGTAAACCTCCTCTGCACTCCCTCCAAAGCCAAAATATCTTTGCGCAGGTGCGGCGCCCAAAACTGCACACAGTACTCCAGCTGCGGCCTCACCAATGCCCTATACAGCTGCAGCAAGACCTCCCTACTTTTATATTCACCGTAAGTGTGTGTGGATAGACTGAGGCTCCAACTGTGGAGTACAACTGCACTGGAGTCTTGGCCTGTCCTGACTTGAATAGCAGGTTAGCTGTAAAGACTTGCATTCTAATCAGGTATCCTGTAAACTGTGTGTGACTTTATATGCCCTTCTCTGATCAGAACCTTCCACACACCTGACAAAGGAACACCATTTCCGAAAGCTTGTGGGATTACTATCAAATAAACTGGTTGGACTCTAACCTGGTGTTGTGAGACTTCTTACTGAGTCGATTTAGCCAGGACCACTGTCACCATGCGATGGAACCTTTATCTTAAAATAAAATGTCACCAAGACTAAGTCTTCCAATCCACCAGAACACAAACTAGAATCCAGCCACCATCTGACCTCCATTTTTTCTATAAGTAGGGTAAAGGAAAGAACCAAATCGATACGCCAGCCATCTGAGCTTCTTCTTCTGTTTCTTTCCAAATCTGTGATGCCTGCAGTTTATCACGTGCGTCCAAAGCTCAAAACCACAATACATTCTCTGGGATATCATTTAAGTTGGTGGCCTATCATCTACGGATATTTTATAACAGATTTGGGAACTCTGCTAGTATTGCATTAAATACTTTCTTTCTTCCAAAGTTGGAAGAATCTAATAAAACCTCTCAGCAAATGTCAGCTGGACAGATGGAAAGGGTCATGTTGAATGCACTTATCAGAACGGATTACCTTACCAGCATTTCTGCTGCTCATTTCAAAGAAAAATTTCAAATGAATATGAGTGAGCCTCAGGTAATCTTCCTTCTGTTTCTTCCGGAATCAGCCATTTATCTTGGACTCTAAAGTAATAGTTGTGGTCACGTTTTGTGGAACTTGGTCGTGGCCACAGAATGCAATAACCACTGCATTCCTGGTAACTCCCACTCCTCCAGAATCTTTAAGATGCAGTATTGCTGGCCTATTAAATGGGTATCCATAAGCGTGGCCCAATTTTCGAAAGTGTCTGTGGAATATTTTATTAGCTCATAAACTTTAACAATGAAGTAGATGTGAATAATGAAGTTCTCACATGATGCGCTGCATCAACCTCAACCTGAAGGCATAGAGTCATACAGTGCAGAATAGGCCCTTTAGTCCATCGAGTCTGTGCTGACCAAACTACACAAAATATACACGTTCCAGGACTTGGCCCATAGCCTTGAACATTACTACATTTCAATTGCTCATCCATGTACTTCTAACAGGCATCCCACCTTGACTACCCGGTGGCATAGCTGGTTAGCATTGCTGCCTCACAGCACCGGGGACCTGGGTCTGATTCCCGGCTTTGGTGACTGTCTGTGTGAAGTCTGCATGTTCTCCCTGTATCTGTGTGAGTTTCCTCCGGGCGCTCCAGTTTCTCCCCTCAGTCCAAAGATATGCAGTGGATTGGCCATGCTAAATTAACCATAGTGTCAGGGAGACTAGCTAGGGTAAGCGTATGGGGACATGGAGATAGGGCCCGGGTGGGATTGTGGTTGGTGCAGACTCAGTGGGACAAATGGCCTCTTTCTGCAATTTGGATTCTATGATTCTACTCTCCAGATGGTGGATTCCAGACTCCCTCTTTTGCATTACAAATGCCTTCTAAACCTCCTGCCCCTCACCTTAAAATTATGCCGCCTCGTCATTGACCACTAAAGGGAATGACAGTTTTCTGTCCACACTGCTCACAATTTTATACACCTCAATCAGGTGTCAATCACCTTCTCCGCTCTGAAGAAAACAACCTGAGCCTTTCTGGCCTCTCTTTGTAGTTTAACTGCTCCAGCCCAGGCAGCATCCTGGTGTATCTCCTCTACACCCCCTCCAGCACAATCACATCCTTCCTATAGTGAGGTGATCAGAACTACACACAATACTCCAGCTGCGGCCTGACCAATGTTCTATACAGCACCAATGTAACCTCCCTCCTCTTATAACTATGTGATAGTAAGAAGTCTCACGACACCAGCTTAAAGTCCAACAGGTTTATTTGGTAGCACAAGCTTTCGGAGCTCTACTCACCTGATGAAGGAGCAGCACTCCGAAAGCTTGCGCTACCAAATAAACCTTTTGGACTTTAACCTGGTGTTGTGAGGCTCCTTACTGTGCCCACCCCAGTCCAGTGCTGGCATCCCCACATTTATCTATGTTACAACTGATAAAGGCAAGTTTCCCAAGAGAGCCCATAGACTATATTTTGTTCTTGCAAGGATGGCAATAGTGGCACAGTGGTTAGCACTGCTGTCTCACAGCGCCAGGGACCCAGGTTCAATTCCAGCCTCAGGTGACTCTCTGTGTGGAGTCTGCATGTCCTCCCCATGTCGGCGTGGGTTTCCTCTGGGTGCTCCAGTTTCCTCCCACAGTCCGCACATGTACAGATTAGGTGTATTGGCCATGCTAAATTGCCCATTATCATCAAAGGGATTAGCAGAGTATGTATGTAGGGTTATGGGGATAGGGCCTGGGTGGGATTATGGTTGGTGCAGACTTGATGGGCCGAATGGCCTCCTTCTGCGCTGTAGGGATTATATGATTCTATGAAGTGAAACAAGTTTTGAAACAGGAAGTGATTTTATGATTTATGATTAAATCATATATTTATGATTAGCATGGAAAAAGCATCTATTATTGTTCAATTGTTGGATGGAGCTGTGTAAACATTTCTGACTAGTGATCTCAATTGTGCACTTGCTATTTGATTTAGGATGGTTCTTTAACATATAATTCATCAGTATACTTCATTGTTTTACACAATTAATCTGATAACTGCAGGCATCTTATGAAATGCAGTTTAAGAAGGATACAGATACAGCGGATAGGGTACAGAAATCATTCATGAGAATCGTTCCGGGGTGAGGAACTTCAGTTACAGTAAAAACAAAGGGTGTTCACTTTAGAGAAGATTAAGAGGAAATTTGTGAAAGGTGATCAAAATCATCAGGGGTTGGGACAAAACAGATGGAGAGAGACTGCTCCTATTGGTGGAAAGGCTCCAAACCAGAGGACACCAATTTAAAGTGATTGGCAAATGATGAAATGCAACGTGAGGAAAAAGATTTTTACACAGCATGTGGTTAGGATCTGGAATGCACTGACTTGTGGAAGCAGATTCACCTGAAGCTTTCAAAAATTGGATAATTATCTGAGGAAAAACAGGTTTGAGGGCCGCAAGAAGTAAGAGAAGGGGAGGTGCTCTTGCAGAAAGCCAGTGCGGACACAACATGATGGACTGAGTGGCCTCCTTCTGTGCTGTAACTTGGGGGAGGGGACTTATGTGACTTTTAAGGGGAATCTTGACAAATACATGAATAGGATGGGAATAGAGGGATATGGAAGGGTAGGGGGTTTTAGTTAAGTCGGTGCAGGCTTGGAGGACCGAAGGGCCTGTTCCTGTGCTGTAACTTTCTTTGTTCTTGTCCTTTGGGAGTCTAAAACTAGAGGGCATAGGTTTAAAGTGAGAGGGGAAAGATATAAAAAAGTCCAGAGGGGCAATTTTTCACTCAGAGGGTGGTGAATATCTGGAACAAGCTGTCAGAGGTAGTAGGTACAATTTTGTCTTTTAAAGCACATGTAGATAGTTACATGGGTAAGATGGGTACAGAGGGATACAGGCCAAACGTGGGCAATTAGGACTAGCGTAGGGGTTAAGTAAAAAGGGCAGCATGGACAAGTTGGGCCAAAGGGCCTGTTTCCAAGCTGTAAACCTCTATGTCTCTCTACGACTCTAACCATTCTACGATCGATGAAAACGGGGCGATTTACTGTTCATCGAAAAGATCTGCTGGGAAACTTGGCTGGATCTAGGGAGAGGATAGCTTCCATGAAGTCGGAAAGTGACTGATGATGAACTGAAAGTGTCAAAGAAAACTGGTGATGGGACAACATATTGCATATCCACCCCTGATCACACTAAACGACACCCAACTGGAAGTGAGCGCCGACATTAATTAAGCGCAAAGGGAAAAAAGCTAATACCTTTGGCTGACATAAGGGTCTGGATTTTACAGTCTCGTTCATCCCGAAACTGTAAGATCCCGCCCGAGGTCAATAGACCTTCCTATTGACCATCCTTCGCCCGCTCCGATTCCCATTGCGGGCAGGATAGTAAAATTCCAGCCATGAAGTGAGTTTATGATGACATCAAGCTGATCCTTACAGGTTCATCAGTCTGTGTTCTCAGTATTTTACTAGCTAGCTGCGAAACCTAGATGACTTATTGCCATCGAGAGATGGAGCTCTACAAACTTGTATCTTCATTGTCTGTGACACATTATCTGTATACCCTGGCAGGACAAGACTATAAATGTGGCTGTCCTTTCAACGGCAGTGCTCCCAAGTTTGTTAGCATTTATCAATTAAGTGCCCTCACTTGCTCGGGCACATCCACAGGATGGAAAAGGTAGTCGGCGCCAGGCAGTAACTGGCACCCAAATCTCCGCTGCAAGAATGCTTGCGAGCACAACGTGAAGGGCCTAGATGTTCATTCTTGTGCCTGGGAGTCACTCGCTGGCGGCAGAGGAAAATGGCAACACCTTCTGAGGGCTGGCGTGCACCAGCGTGATGACCAATTTGACAACAGGCGCCAGCACCAAAAACAACACCGACACTTGCCAACTCCGTGGGCGGCAGAGCCTATCTCGAGGATTGACCTCTTCAGCCACCAGCGGTGGTGCGCCAAACGGATACATGAGTAGGTTGGGAATGTCGGGATATGGTCCCCCAGAAGACAGCAGGATCTGAAAAGGGGGTTTAGTTGCTGCGTGTCTATTATCTTACATACATGGAAGGGTGTCAGAACTGAGGATCGCGTGTTCAGCAAACGGTTTGTGAGTTGAACTGACAAAAGGCTCAAGTCTGCCCTGGCAGAGGTTTTGCAGGAAATAAATAGATACCTTATGGTTTCTGTGAAGGAATGCCATGATTTTCATGTGAAATTAAGCTATTTTTGATCTTTGTTTTATGCTTTGCCATCATCTAATAGTAAGTGCTGTAAATGTTTAGATTTATGTCCTCAACTTCAATCTTGCAGAGCAATACCTACTGCAGGATGTATACAGTGTGCTATCTTCTATAATCATAGAATCCCTACAGTGCAGAATTCAGCTCAACGAGGCTACACTGACTCTCTGAAAGGATATCTTACCCAGACCCTCTCCACTGCCCTATCCCTGTAACCTCAAACATTTACTAATGCCCATCCCATCTAACCTGTACATTTTGGGAGACTGAGGGGCAATTTAGCGAGGCTAATTCACCTAACCTGCACATCATTGGACTTTGGGAGGAAGCCAGAACACCCACAGGAAACCCATGCAAATAAGTGGGGGAATGTGCAAACTTCACACAGTTGCCCAAGGCCGGAATCGAACCCAGGTCCCTGGAGCTGCGAGACAGCAGTGCTAACCACTGTGCCACCACGGGACTAATGGGAATACCTCGTTCAAACTCATATCAGCTCTGCGAAGACCAGCCACATCAAATATACAGGAGACAATTTTTATTTGCCTTTGGGAGGGGTGGGGGCAGCATGTTGGCATAGTAGTCAATACTGCTGCTTTAGAGCGCCAGTGTCCCAGGTCGATCTCCAGCTTGGTTCACTGTTTGTGCAGAGCCTGCATGTTCTCCTGTATCTGCCTGGGCTCCCTCCGAGTGCTCCGGTTTCCTCCCACAGTCGAAAAGACGGGCTGGTCAGGTGCATTGCCTATACTAAATTCTCATTCAGTGTACCGGAACAGGCACCAGATTGTGGCGACTAGGGGACTTTCACAGTAACTTCATTGTGCCGTTAACGTAAGCCTACTTGTGACACTAATAAATAAACTTTTTATTGCCCAATCATCCGGAAAGATGAACATAAGAAATGGGAGCAGGAGTAGGCCATCTAGCCCTTCGAGCCTGCCCCGCCATTCAATAAGATCATGGCTGATCTGTCGTGTCTCAGTTCCACATTCCCGCCCTCTCCCCATAACCCTTAATCCCCTCGCTTATCAAAAACCCATCAACCCGCGTCTTAAAAATATTTAGCGAGGCAGCCTCCACCACCTCAACGGGCAGAGAATTCCAGAGATTCACCACCCTTTGAGTGAAGAAGTTCCTCCTCAACTCCGTTCTAAACCGCCCCCCCTTTATCTTGAGGCTGTGCCCCCTAGTCCTACTGTCCTTTCTGAGCGGGAAGAGTCTCTCCACCTCTATCCTATCCTGACAAACAGTAAAAATCCGCTGCTCACTTTCTGCCAAATTTCAATCTTCATGACTAATACTTCTGCCTAAAACAGCCTTATTTTTATATTTAAATCAGATCCTAACCCCATTGTGGGAATCTGACGTAATTGTCACATACAATGGGTAGAGGTTGCCTGTTGTACACATTGGAACTGGATGTTGAGCAACCTCACCAACAGTTCTTAAAGGGATCACAGCAGCTGCTCCAGAAACGGCAATGGTAAGCTTTCCATGGGATGTTCATACAGTTGGAGTTGAAATTTGGCTCCCATAATTGTGGTGGATGAGGGCTAGTCATCAGGAACAAGTGGTGAAACAGTGAAGACGCAAGGTGACACGTGCCTCCCACAGGAGGAAAGAAAATACAAATTAAGAGCAAGTGCGCGGTCACTTGCCCTCTTCCCGACTGCAGAACTGTACTGACGGAGCTCTGGGTGGCGGGTATCCGTCTGCCTCTACTTCACAGCGCAGATACTCGAAAGATATGGGAACGAAACACTTTGAAAAGAGACATGCTCGCCATCAGCACCAAAATATAATCACTTCATTCATCATGCTGAGTCTCAGCTTTCAGACCCAAAGTCAATCAATTGCGCTGCCTGGGTCTGATTATCGAAAACATTTGCAAGTTTTTGTTTGGAAACCACTGAAACGTAAGCTTAGAACAAGTAATTCTATCAGGACGTGATTGTGTTTGAGGAACTGGCATTCCTTTACTGGTCTTGGATGTAATGCTAGGCAAAGAAGTTGGATCAGATTTTGGAAAGAATAGGGGGCATTAAAAGGCAAAGAAGAACTTGGTTGTTTGATAGTTTAATTCTCCAACCCACATAACCATACTTTGCTATGAATTGCCAAATTCCAGAATATTTAGACTCCTGTTAAATGTGTGTCTTTTTTTTTCTTTCTCGAACCTCTGACCCCCAACCCAAATCTCCCCTCCCCTTGTTTTTTCAGGCAGTCTACAAAGCATGGCTGTGCTCGGAGTATTTCAAAGCCACACAGCTTCTGTGTCCCCGCAGGATTCCTTGTAAGCAATACTGCCTGGAAGTCCAGGCCCGATGTCCGTTCATTCTGCCAGACAACGAAGACCTAATCTATGGTGGGTTGCCAAGCTTCATCTGCACAGGTACAAGATACAATACTGTTCTCTATGGTAAAAACAATATGACTCAAGCTCTATGTTTGCAAAGTTCTCAAAATCACCTTGCAAGTGCTCCATCTCCTAACCTCTTACTAGGTCTGGAAAGGGGATGACACAATGCTATCCGGTCACAGTTGAACCCGACCCTGTTCCTCAAAGTCACTGAAAAGGCATCATACTGGGGATACTGCAAATGTGAACTAGAAGCAGGCAACACTGGCAATACTCAACAGGTCAGGCAGCAACTGTGGGGACGGGAAAAAAGACTTGCATTTACATACAAGTGGATAGTCAGAGGCTTTTTCCCAGGGTCCACGCCCCATATGATGATTCTATGAGGAGAGATTGACTAGGTTAGGATTGTTTTCGCTGGAGTTCAGACAAATGACGGGGGGGGTGGGGGGGGACCTCACAGAGACTTATAAAATTCTAACAGCACTAGGCAGGGTAGGTACAGGGAGGCTATTGCCGATGGTGGGGGGGATATTCCAGAACCAGGGGGTCACGATCTGAGGATTCGGACCATTTAGGATGGAGGTGGGGAGACATTTCTTCACCCGAAGAGTGGTGAGCCTGTGGAATTCAGGAAGTAGTTGATAGCAAAACATCGAATGTATTCAAGAGGTGGCTGGATATAGCACTTGGGGCGAATGGGACCAAAGGTTATGGGGAGAAACTAGGATTAGGCTATTGAGTTGGATGGTCAACCATGATCATAATGAATGGCGGGACAGGCTCGGAGGCCATTTGGCCACCTGCTATCCTCTACGCTTTTGTTTCTATGTATATAGAGCAACATCCCTCTCGAGCTGTAAGCTTTGTGACAGGTTTCCTGTCCCAGGAAAAACCCTGGCTATGGAAACGGATGAAAGTTTGTCTTGAAACAACAACGATCTGACCACAGAATCGTTTCATTACCAGGCATTTAGTGCTGGGTGAAATAATAGAGTGGGCGTATCAAGCAATTTAAATGTTCACCAGGATTGATATCTTGTGTGACCCGGTGTTCTGGTTTTGCTGGGTCTATCCCTTTTTCCTTTTCTTCCCCACTAGATTTCCCATGTCAAGACAGTTTTACCCAAATGACTCGAGTTTTCCAGTTTTCAAGCTCCGTGCCCCCTCGTGTTCCATTTACTGTTGACAAGGCGCTGCCCCACCCCCCCCCCCGAAACCCGCCCAAAAAAAAATCCCTCTAATGGGAATCAGAATGTCACCCACCTGCCAACAGTTAAGTGCCTGTACTGGGATGCTCGCACATGTCTGTTTTACTGGCATGAGGTGTCAGGAGGATGGTATCACCTCTGGGTCATGAAGGAGGTTGACAGCAATGTCTGTGACCTGCTGGTCATCAGATAGAAACATAGAAACCCTACAGTGCAGAAGGAGGCCATTCAGCCCATTGAGTCTGCACCGACAACAATCCCACTCCAGGCCTTATCCCAAACCCCACACATTTACCACACGAATCTCTCTAACCTACACATCCTGGGACACTATGAGCTGCTTAGAATGGCCAATCCACCTAACCTGCACACCTTTGGAGTGTGGGAGGAAACTCGAACGCCCGGAGGAAACCCACGCAGACATGGGGGGAATGTGCAGACTCCGCACAGACAGTGACCCGAGCAGGGAATTGAACCCGGGTCCCTTGGAGCTGTGAGGAAGCAGTGCTAACTATTGTGCCACTCTGCCACCCTAGCACTCATCAAGTCACCAATCAGTCTTGAGGAAGGTGGCAATCAAGTTTGGTGGAGACATGGCACGTTTAAGCCAAGCTTCTCTCTGAAAGATCATGCATTTCTCCTGCTCGTGCACTTGGTGCAAACAAAATCTTGAAAGCTGTAGTACGTTTAAAATTCCAGCTCATGACGGAAAACATCTCTTGTAAAAACCTTGCATGCAAATGGAAATAAACAAGGCTTTGAAGTGAAATTGGACTGATCGTTGCTCATTGCTCAGAGAAATTCCAGCAAAATAGAGGATTCTGGAATCCTGTGATCATCTTGAGCAATTTCTTTTTGAGAAAGTGAAACAGAAATGACGCTGAAACATAAATCTGTGCTCCATAATTGCTGCCTTCGGTTATTTTCTGAATTTATGCAGTCGTATTTCCCGCTTGGATCTCAGCAATGAAAAAATACCTAATGCAATTCAGAATTAATTTACCCTGGATTGTTTTGACAAATACATGAATAGAATGGGAACAGAGGGATATGGTCCCTGGAAGGGAGGAGGGGGTTTTAGTTCAGTCGGGCAACATGGTCAGTGCAGGCTTGGAGGGTCAAAGGCCCTGTTCCTGTGCTGTAATTTTCTTTATTTTTTTGTTCTTTGTTTGCTCCTCTGTGATGTCCATTTGTAATGGGAGCATTATTGCTGTATTTTGCACTTAATTCCAGTTACTCAGTCTATCTGTTACCTCCCGTCAGGTGTCCCCTGGACATGGTTTATTGATGTGCCAAACAGCCAAGTCTCCTTGCCCTCAGCTCAAGCAGCACAGTGCCCCCTTCTTAGACTCACTGAGACTTCCTACAGTCCCAGGTCGGACAATGGGCAGTAAGACTCCACTACCAACCCTGGTCCATCACAGTCTTTCATTCCAGTCAATGTGGTGTCCTGCTCATGAAGATCCTCCTTATATCTATCTGGCCAGTCCTTCCTTGGCCAAACCCACCTTCATCTTATACCTGTTGGTGTCCATTCTTCTGCCACTCTGGCACAGCACATGCCCAGAAGATAAAGGACATTTCCTGCCTGTTTCAGTCATGCCTTCATCATGATCTTCAGCAGATTCCTCAAATCAGTAGTGCTCTTCATTGCTGATATGATTTCTCCATGTGATTCCCAGGACCTGATGGAAGTGAAATGATATAAATTTAGTTGGCCCCAATAAACCCAGCCATCAGTTCTCCAGTGCAGTTGTGCATGTGCCCATTTGCCCCAGAATCAAGGAATTAACCCTCTAAAGCCAGCCAATCTCAGGCACTTGAGATTAAGACAAATCATGGAATAAAATCATAGAATCCCTACAGTGCAGAAGGAGGCCATTCGGCCCACCAAGTCTGTACTGGCTCCCTGACAGAGTATCTTACCCAGGCCCTCTCTCCAGACCTATCCCCGAAACACTGCACTTTTACCATGGTTAACCCATCTAACCTACACATCTTGGGACATTCAAGCGCAAGTTAGCGTGGCCAATCCTAATTTGCACATCTTTGGACTATGGGAGGAAACCAGAGCACCCAGAGGAAACCTACTCAGACATGAGAAGAACATGAAAAAACTCTACACGGTCACCTGAGGCCGGAATGGAATCTGGGTCACTAGCGCTGTAAGTCAGCAGTACTGAAAGTGTGCCACCATGCTGTTACACTTTATATGCCTGTAGAACATTTTTGGATTTCCTCGTTGGCTGCTGGTTTCCTCATGTACTCACTTTCTACTTCATTTTACTGAAATTGAACCCCGGGGCCCCACCTCTGTGAGGTAGCAGTGCCAACCACCGTGCTACCCTAATCCTACAGTCATGAAGAGGCGCTTGCTGGTAAGATACAATCCCGAAATCCCTACACAGGGGACTAACACACGCCAGTATGTCTCAGTTCATTGCTCAAATAACTTCCACAATCTTTTATGCTTTTGACAAAGCTCTCCAAGTGGCTGAGCTGGTAGTTGGTACGGTGGTCTGCTCAGGAGCCCTGGTGTGGAGCGGCAGTCTCTACCACAGTTGCTGTATAGGAAGACAGTGGAGCTGAGAAGATGTGTGATTTGCAGGCCTCTGTTTCCGCTGGGCTTTCTTCTTGGCCAGCAGAGCTTTTACTTTCTGCTCCCCTCTTCCAATGCCCTTCCAAACAGTCAGTCTCCAGCGGTCCCGGCCATCAGCGGCTGTTTCCCGGTTGCCGGAAAATTGTTCACCTGACGTGAAAAAGTAGTTAATTGCATAGGAGTGCTTTGCTGAGTTTGGGGAGAATTGACATGGTCCAATGTGAATTCAACCTCTCTGAATGTGTTCTAACTGATGGTCCTTTGCAAGTAAGGGAGATGAATGGCTGAGGTCCAGAGCAAAATTGATAGCAGAGTGACTTGTTGCATTAAATGAGATAGATATCATGAAATATAATCTTCTGACACCAACATAGAGCGACATAGTGCTACTGAAATTCACCTTCACCCCTGCCATGGGGATACCCCAGCTCCATCACAAATGGCACATGCGTTCACAAAGCCTCCTGTGAGTCTCTGGACCCCATGAATTCAAATGCAATAAGGGACATTACTGGACACCAGTGAAACTCCCACCATTCGTTGTTATGAATGCAGAACCCGTGACCGCCAGGGTCACATTTACATAGAACATAAGAACATAAGAAATAGGAACAGGAGTAGGCCATCTAGCCCTTCGAGCCTGCCCCACCATTCAATAAGATCATGGCTGATCTGTCATGGCTCAGTTCCACATTCCCGCCCTCTCCCCATAACCCTTAATCCCCTCTCTTATCAAAAACCCATCAACCCGCGTCTTAAAAATATTTAGCGAGGCAGCTTCCACCACTTCAACGGGCAGAGAATTCCAGAGATTCACCACCCTTTGAGTGAAGAAGTTCCTCCTCAACTCCGTTCTAAACTGCCCCCCCCTTTATCTTGAGGCTGTGCCCCCTAGTCCTACTATCCTTTCTGAGCGGGAAGAGTCTCTCCACCTCTATCCCATCCATCCCATTCATCATCTTATACATCTCAATGAGATCTCCCCTCATCCTTCTAAACTCTAACGAGTACAAGCCTAGTTTATTCAGCCTCTCCTCATAGCTCAACCCCCTCAACCCCGGCATCAGCCTAGTAAACCTCCTCTGCACTCCCTCCAAGGCCAAAATATCCTTGCGTAAGTACGGCGCCCAAAACTGCACACAGTACTCCAGCTGCGGCCTCACTAATGCCCTATACAGCCGCAGCAAGACCTCCCTACTTTTATATTCAATCCCCCTCGCGATGAAGGCCAGCATCCCATTCGCCTTCCTGACTACCTGCTGCACCTGCAAGCTGGGTTTTTGCGACTCATGCACAAGGACCCCGAGGTCCCTCTGCACCGTCGCCTGCTGCAGTTTTTCGCCACGTAAGTAATAATCCTTCCTACCATTATTCCTACCAAAGTGGACCACCTTGCACTTACCAACATTAAATTCCATTTGCCATTTCCTGGCCCATTCGCCCAGCCTATCTAGATCCTTCTGCAGACTCTCCACACCCTCCGCACAATTTGCCGTTCCACCAATCTTGGTGTCATCAGCAAATTTCGACACCATACACTCGGTTCCCTCCTCCAGATCATCTATATAAATGGTAAATAGCTGAGGCCCCAGCACCGACCCCTGGGGCACTCCACTAGTTACACAAGTGCAAAGTGGAAACATGTTGAGAGAATGTTTGTCTGAACTTCCTCGCAGTGACCATCAGTTTGGAATTACCACTCAAATCCCAGTTACTTGCCTGAAATCTTGTATTGTCTAACCTCTTGCCTCTGGTCAGGTGAGATTTGGGTCACACAGTGTGCTCTCTGGGATGTCAGAGGTAAGAATATCATGCCCCTTTTTAACAGCACCAGCCAGGGCAGAGGGAGTCCCATGGGGTATCAAAGGACTGGGGGAGATTCCTGGGGGATTGATGGGGTTGCGGGTATTGGGGGTGTTCCTTGGGGATGCGGTGGGGGGAGGTTCATGGGAGGGATGGGGAGGTTGTGGCAGGTCCTGTGAGGGGTGTTGGTATGGATCTGTGCAATTGTTACACAAAGGTTGGAAGAGGTTTTAATTCTTCTATGTTTTCTGGGTAACTATTGGCACAACCCCATCCAAAGTTTACAATTTAAATCACAGTTTTGGTGGGTTCCCAGTGCAGAGTAACTGCTGTGGGGAAGTTTGAGCTTCTGGACAATCACAGTGCAAACCCTTACCTGGAAACCTCTGAAAGAGGTTTATCTCTGGGGAACTCGGAAGTTATCTGTACCTTGTTTTTGACTTGGATTGCTGATATATTAGATCAACAGCTTGCAGAAAGTTTATTAGGTGCCGGTTAATATATTATAAAGCAGCACCTTGGCTGCAAAGTTTCAATACTTTTGGCTTCTTCTAGCTTTCGCGGTGCTTAGTGTTTTGTCAGCTGTTCTTAATCATTAAAAATCACAGTGGGACGCTGGTGAGATGTGCCATACACAGTTTGAACACCATGTGTGGACTCCATCATTACCCAATCTCGCAATGATGTGAAGAGACACTCAAAACATGGCTGTCATTAGCAGGGCTCTGAAAGCAAACCAGTACCACACCCTTTATGGAAACATGAAAGGAGCATGAATACATATTTTTCACTCTTCTCGTTTCTCCGTTCTGCCATCTCACCGTTGTTTTGCAAGCCACCTGCCTGCAGGGTCCGCAGCTACTGCCATCATTTTATTTCTCATCCTTTCCCTCTCTGTCCTCCGAGAGAAAGCATGCGACTGTTTTCCCCCTTCCATACCCTTTTCCACAGCTCTCTGCAGTGTAAGATTGTAACTGAACAGAGATCGGTCGGTGCATGAGGTGTTATAAGATAAAGAGTTTAATAATACATTTCAGGTAGAATTTGTGAGGCTTTGCTCTGTTGTGGAGTCATGATGGACATCAGTATGTGGTACAGAATTCAGGCTGTGATGTCGAAGGTCTGTGCTATGTATTGGGAGGAACCCATTAGAGAGATAGACTCCAAGATGGTCAGACCACATGTTTAATTACATCATCACACCCTGAGCATGCGTATGTCATACAAATATATTATACTGCTTCTCCGTTTTCTTAAAATAAACTATTTATTGTTGATGTGGAAGCTTTGGAGAGAGTGCAGAGAAGGTTCATGAGATACAGAAGTCTGAGGACACGTACCAACCGGCTCAAGAATAGTTTCTTTCCTGCTGCCATCAGACTTTTGAATGGACCTCTCTCGCACTCAGTTAATCTTCCTCTACACCCTAGCTATCAATGTAATGCTATGTTCTGCACTCTCTCCTTTCCTTCTCTATGATTGGTATGTTTTGTCCGTATAGCACGCAAGAAACAATATTTTTCACTGTGTACTAACACATGTGACAGGAATAAATCAAGTCAAATGTTTCCTGGTCTCAAGGGCGTAGGCTGTGAGGAGAGGTTGAATAAACTTGGATCGTTTTCACTGGAAAGATGGAGGCTGCAGGGAGACCTAATAAAGGTCTACAAAATTATGAGAGGCATGAACAGGCTTGGAACTATCAATTACAAGGTTCAAGGTGAGAGGGGGAAAGTTTAAGGGAGACGTGCGAGGGAAGTTTTTTACACAGAGAGTGGTGGGTGCCTGGAACGCACTACCAGAGGAGGTGGTGGAAGCAGGCAGATTAGCAACATTTAAGAGGCACCTGGATGGGTGCATTAAAAGGGAGAGAGTAAGGGCAGAAGAATATTTTTTCAGTTTAGTTAGGGCATCATGATCGGCACAGTCTTGGAAGGCCGAAGGGCCTCTTCCTGTGCTGTACTTTTCTTTGTTCTTTGAATGAACTTCAGAAGCAATCAAATTGTTGAGAATACGAACAATTCACAAAATAACAACTGAATCTTTTAAAAACGGAGGGGAATTTCTCTCCCTCTCCGCAACATGTTTGGCAGCAGCAGGAGATGGAGCACTGCTCACCGGCAGCACGTTCTTACAGTCCCGCCACTGTCAACGGGGTTTCTTGTTGAGCGCACCCCTCGCTGCCGGGAAACCCATGGCGAATGTGCGCTGTCGGTGGGACACCGTGAATAGCAGCAAGGTTTCACCGTATATCTAAAAATGAAGTGCAACAACTCACAAATCCTTCCTTAAGTGACAAATGTTGGTGTATGGGCCAGGTTTGAATTCAGGACTTACAGAAGATCTCTTCATTCTTTTTTTCTTCAGACATCTGCTTAATTTGCTTTCTTTTGATCCACTTCTATATCTTTGTGGTTTATGACCGCAGTGAGTTTATAAACAGCCAGCGTACATTCTTGCTTAGCTTTCTTCTCATAATTTTGTTTAAATCTTCCTCCCTCTCTCAGTACAATTCAACCTGCAGTCTTTTGCTTTCCTTTTTATGAAAGTCTGTCTACACATTCTGTAACATTTGCCTCACTCATTGCCATTGTTGTAAAGGAGGTTTGGCAAGCCCCCCTCTGCAGTTTTGACAGAAGTTACAATTGCTAACCAATGATTCTGGATCACCTTCCAGGTCAGGCTCGTACGCAAAACTTCTGGCTGTGGACTTCATGCTACACATACAGTCACAGAGGTTTACAGCTTTATTGCACACAACCCCTCCACCATCTCTTTTTCCCACATGTTGATGGCTATCAGTGACGCTTCTTGCTCAACTGGAAAATTTCATTGACTTTGTTTCTAAATTCATCCCTTTGCCCGCCAGCACCTGGTTCATTCCTGACTGTTCCCTTCCTTAGCTTCTCTGTCTCCACTTCTGGAGAAAGGCTGTTAACTACCAACTATCAAAGGCATTTATTTGGGCAATAAATGCAGGCCAGCCAATGACACACATGTTCCACAAATGAATTTTAGAAACATTCACTACAAGCTCATAGATTTAAATGCTACCATTACCAACCCGGGTCACTGCCTGAACGGAGTCTGCAGGTTCTTCCCGTGTCTGTGTAGGTTTCTTCCGGGAGCTCCGGTTTCCTTCCACAGTCTGGGAGAGGTGCCAGCTAGGTGCATTGGCCGTGCTACATTCTCCCTCAGTGAACCTGAACAGGTGCTGAAGTGTGGCGACTCAGGGATTTTCAAACTAACTTCACTGCACTGTGAATATAAGCCTACTTTTGGCTAATAAATAAATAATACCACACCCCTTCTCAGTCACTTCCAACAGTGACTTGTTCTGTTCTCCTAGTTTCTCAATCTCTGTTGCTTCTGTTCAGGTGGTACAACCTTCTATTCAAGTGCTCCCGATACATTTTCCTTTCTCCTCAACCGAGAATTTCCTTCCCCTCGCATTTTTTAAAATTTTCTCATAGGATGTGGCATCACTGGCTTTAATTGTCCTTGAGCCCCTTGGTGAGCTGCCTTCTTGATCCACTGCAGTCCATGTGGTGTAGGTACACCCACAGTGCTGTTAAGGAGGGAATATTAGGATTTTGATCCAGTGACAGAGAAGAAGCAACTCCATATTTCCAAGTCAGAATGGTGAGTGACTTGGAGGGGAACTTGCGTTGATCGCTATATCTGCTACCCTTGCCTTTCCTGTTGATACTTGTCACATGTTTTGGAGGTGCTGTTGAAGGAGCCTTGATGAGGTGCGCACCTTGTAGAGGGTACACACTGCTGCCCCTCTGTGGTGGAAGAAGTGAACATTTAAGGTGGTGGATCCAGTGCAAATCAAGCGGACTTCCTTAATGGTCTTGAGTATTGATAGAGTGCGCTCATTCAGACAAACAGAAAGTATTGTACCATGTTGCTGACTTGTGCCTGTCTGGTCAACGATAACCGCCAGGGATGGCAATGTAATTGCAAGCCAGGGACAGTTAGTTAGATACTCTCTTGTTGGAGATGATTATTACCTGGCACTTGTCTGGCACAAATGTCACTTGCCACTTATCAGCCCATAAACAAGGCTTTTCACTATGTCTGATCTGTTCACTCACTTTTACATTTACCCTTCCTTTCACTCGTTAACCAAAACCAGGTTCCTCTCATCCTCATCTTCCACTCCACCAGCCTCTGTATTCAATCACTCTCCACCATTTCTGCTGTCACCTCTAAGGGCAGTTCAGCTAAAGAGAGTTACCTGGCTTGAGAGAGCAATTGGCACTCAGAGTCTCCGGGAAGCAGAGTCCTTACTTAGACAGAAGACAGTCTGAAGACATAGAAGACTTGCAGGGATTAGAGCAGATAGTGGGCTGTGCCAGGGCAGCGGGGAGACTGCTGGGCTTTGTACATCTTTTCCTTGTTAATGAACACCCTTTGTGTCCCTAGGGAAGTCCGCAAGTGAGCATTATTACATTGGCAACAAGGATAAAATGGATTATGCGACACGACCAATCTGTAAGTATCTGGTTGTAATTGAAGTCAGAAGAGCAAATAGACCGAGTGAGATGTTGAAATGGTGCCAGACGAATATGGAGCGAGTGTGGATTGGCCAGTACAGTCAGAAGTTTAGAAATATATATATTTTAAAAATTAAGAGGAAAAGCCCTTAGAAGCAAGAGCTATGGGCAGCATGGTGGCACAGTGGTTAGCACTGTTGCTTCGCAGTGCCAGGGACGTGGGTTCAATTCATGGCACGGGTCATTGTCTGTGTGGGGTTTACACATTCTCCCCATGTCTGCATGGGTTTCCTCCGTGCGTTCCAGTTTCCTCTCACAGTCCAAAGATGTGTGGATTAGGTTGATTGGCCGTGCTAAATTGACCCTAGTGTTAGGGGAAATAGCAGAGTAATTGAGGGTTACGGGGAAAGGGCCTGGGTGAGATTGTAGTCGGTGCAGACTCGATGGGCTGAATGGCTTCCTTCTGCACCGTAGGAATTCTATGATTCTATTCTATGATAAAAAAGTTGGAACTTAACTCGAAAAAATAGAACGCACAAAGTTGCTGTAGAGTTTTTTTTAAGGAATAAAACAGGAAAGCACACAGTGCAGTGGTGGAAGCAAAAAGGGGAAAAAATGTCCCTGGGAATAGCAGGAGCTGTCTCAAAAGCACTGGAAAATGAAGGGGCTCAAACAACCAAGCTCCCAATCACATACAGAGTGGGGTGGTGGAGTGGGGGTGGAATCTTCAACAGAGAGCTTCTCAGATTTTGGGGAGAGAAAAGACCCCAACCTGCTGAAAAGAAAAAGGAAGTGAAAAGTTTTTAAAAAAACATTCCCCAACAGACAACGTGGATCTGCGAATGAGATTCGCAAAGAAAGGAACAGGCATATCAGAAGAAGAAGGAAAAGAAAAACAGTCTCTTCAGGCAGATAAAGGGAAAAAAAGGTTGCAGAGATCGCTGAGAGAGTTTTGTATCAGTTTGGGAGGGTTGGAAGAGAAGTTTGAAAATTTAAAATGAGGTTTAAAGGAAAACCTGTCATTTTTGCGCCAAAACCTCAATAGCGCAGGAGGAGCACAGGTAGCGAACCAGCAGCTGCTGTCAATTGATAAAAGTTGACAGTCTTAAAGTGGCAATGCATTTAAAGAGGTAATGCATTCAAAGTGATAATACATTCAATGCAGCAACCACAAGAAGGAACAGAGGGCAGTGGACAGGAAAATTGGAGAAGACCCCAAATAGAGGGCAATTCTCAAAAAATGTCCATAAGCAATTCAAACGTCAGAGGCAGTAATTAGGGAGGAGCAATGCCAGACCTCAGCGAAAAAAATGAAAATCTCAGGGAAAAGGCAATGCAAAACCTCGCAGGAGGCTGTAAGACCTCAGGGAAGAGGCAGTGGATGACCCCTGAAGGAGGGCACTGAACAACCCCAGGAGGACGATGAAAGACCCCAAGAGGAAGACAAAGACGAAAGACCCCAGAAGGAGGGCACTGAAAGACACTAAATGACCAAGTAAAGGAAGACGAGAGAATTGCAGGATTGAAACAAGTCTACACTTTGTCAAGCACAGACCCAACTAACAGTGAAGCCAGAAAGGGTTCCACTAAAGTTAAGACAAGCAGAAAAAACATTCACTTTGCAAAATGAATGTGTTGAGTAAGAACATGGTGGATTCCCCGTGGAAGAAGTGCAGCAATTAGACACAAAAGAAACCAGGAACTATTGAACATAAGGAAAAAGGACTTAAAGCTCTAGAGAGGACAATAAAACAGCAAGATGAAATGACTGTTTGCAGACTTGAAAAAAAGGTTGCAGAAATTGACACAATGAAGTTAAGAAACAGGAGTTTATGAACCATAGACAACAAGCTGAACTCCATGGAAAAGCAACTAGAAAATAAGAACAAGTCCAGTAAAGAACCGAACCATGAGAATCAGAGCTTGAGGAAGGGAATGTGACAATGAGAAATTAACTGAAGTGCTAAAAAACAGTGAAATTGAGAGCAAAATCAGTCAATCCAACAGAGAAAGAAACTGAGATTATGTGCCAAACAAGATTGCTGAAACACTCAAGTGGATGGAAAAGCACAACCTACATGGAAGAGTTCCATGCAAGACTATATTTGGAACCGAACATATTTAAAAACCATCAATAAAAATGTGTATGTTGGACATACAATGGTGAATCTTTGGAATTCTCTGACTCAGAGGGCTTTGAAAGTGCAATCACTGAACTCTGAAGTGAGCCACTTCAGATCAGCCATGATCTTATTGAATGGCGGGGCAGGCTCGAAGGGCTAGATGGCCTACTCCTGCTCCTATTTCTTCTGTTCTTATGTTCTTATGCAATCGTTAAGCGTGTTCAAGGCAGAAATCAATACATTTCTGATGACTAATTAGATCAAGGGAGACGAACAATGAATTAATTGAACAGCAGAGTAGGTTCGATGGGCTGAATGGCCTACTCCTGTGCCAATGTTCCTCTCCCATCCAACCACAGATTTTCTTTTTGTTCTCCCACCTCCGACCTCCTCCCGAACCACAAGACCCTTTCACCTGTTCAAAACCTATCCATTTCGACCTCTCCTGCCGATCAAGGGTCATTATCCAATCCATTCACTCTGCTCCTGTCTTCGCAGATGCTGTCAGATCTGCTGAGAATTTTCCAGCTTTTTCTGTTTTTATTTGCACAATGATTCAGCACCGTCCGTGACTCCTCAGATACTGAAGCAGTCCATGTTCAAATGCAACAAGACCTGGACAATATTCAGGCTTGGGCTGACAAGTGGCAAGTAACATGCGTGCCACACAAATGCCAGACAATGACCATCTCCAATAAGAGACACTCTAACCACAGCCCCTTGACATTCAATGGTTTTACTATCACTGAATTCTCCAATATAAGCACCCTTGGAGTTACCATTGACCAGAAACTCAACTGGACTCACCATATGAACAAAGTAGCTGCAAGAACAGGTCAGAGGCTGGGAATACTCCAGGATTAACTCACCTTCTGACTCCCCAAAGTCTGTCCACCATCTACAAGAGTCAAGAGTGTGATGGAATACTCCCTACTTGCCTGGATGGGTGCAGCTCCAACAACACTCAAGAAGCTTGACACCATAAGGGTAAAGCAGTCCGTTTGATAGTCGCCGCATCTACAAACATTCATTCCCTCCACCATCGATGCTCAGTAGCAGCAGTGTGTGCTATCTACAAGATGCACTGCAGCAATTCACCAAAGATCCTTAGGCAGCACCTTTCAAACCCACAACCACTTCCATCTAGAGATACATGGGAACACCACCACATGCAAGTTCCCCTCTGTTGTTTGTAATTATATACAAATGATTTGGAGGAAAATATAGATGGTCTGACTAGTAAATTTGCAGATAATAAAAAACTGGGGGAGTAGCAGATAGTGAAGAGGATTGTCAGAGGATACAGCAGAATATAAACTGTCTGGAGATCTGGGCCGACAGATGGCAGATGGAATTTAAATGCGAGGTGATGCAATTTGGAAGGTTTACTGCAGAAGGGAAGTATACAGTAAATGGTAGAGCCCATAGAAGTATTAGCGTACCGAGGGATTTAGGCGTGCAGATCCACAGTTCCCTGAAGGTGGCAATACAGGTGGATAAGGTGGGTCAAGAAGGTATATGGCATTCTGGCCTTCATCGGTCAGGGTGTTGAGTATAGGAATTGGAAAATCATGTTGCAGCTGTATAATACTTCAGTTGGGCTGCATTTGGAGTATTGTGTACAATTCTGGTCACCACACTAGCAGAAGGATGTTCACGCATTGGAAAGGGTGCAGAAGAGATTTACCAGGATGTTGCCTGGTTTGGAGAATACAGACTAAGAAGAAAGATTGAAAAAACTTGGATTGTTTTCATTGGAGCATCAGAGGATCAGGGGCGACCTGATAGAGGTTTACAAGATTATGACAGGCTTGGATAGAGTAGATAGTCAGAGTTTCATTCCCAGGATCGATGGGTCAATTACTCGGGGGCATAGGTTGAAAGTGAGAGGAGGAAAATTTAAAAGAGATGTGAGGAGCAAGCTTTTCACACGGAGGGTGGTGAATGCCTGAAACGCGCTACCAGAGGAAGTGGTAGAAGCAGATTCTATAATAGTGCTAGGGACCCAAGTTCGATTCCCAGCTTGGGTGACTGTGTTAAGTTTGTACATTCTCCCCATGTCTGCATGGGTTTCCTCCAGGATCTCCGGTTTCCTCCCACATTCCAAAAATGTGCAGTTTAGGTGGATTGGCCATGCTAAATTGCCCCATAGTCTCAGAAGGTCTAGCTAGGGTAAATACATGTGGTTGTGGAGATAGGGCCTGGGTGGGATTGTGATTGGTGTAGACTCGATGGGCTGAATGGCCTCCTCCTGCACTGTAGGATTCTATAAATCTAAGATAATAATGTTCAAAATGCATCTGGATGGATACATGAAAAGGCAGGGAATAGAGGGGCATGGATCATGTCAAGGCAAGAAAACATTAGAGTAGGGAGGCATCTGTGTTGGCACCGACTTGAGGGGCCGAAGGGCCTGTTCCTGTGCTATAATTTTCTTTGATCCTTGTTCTTCGTGTCTGGGTTTCCTCTGGGTGCTCCAGTTTTCCTCCCACAGTCCAAAAGACGTGCTGGTTAGGTACATTGGCCATGCTAAACTCTCCCTCAGTGTAGACGAACAGGTGCCGGAGTGTAGAGGCTGAGGGATTTTCACAGTAAGTTCATTGCGGTGTTGTAAGCCTACTTGTGATACGAATAAATTTCAGACTTTTATCTATTCTAATCCTATTTTTCAGCGCCTGGTCCGTAACCTTCTACGCTGTGGCCTCAAACCTTTGTGCATTACTCACTCTTGCGCCAGTCTCCGTTAATGGGGTGGCATTAAAAACATCTTTTTCAAATCCAATTCCCACATGGAACAAAAATAATGATAGTTACGCTCGTTCAAGATGACTTATTGGCAGTCTTGGCTTTCAAAACTGGGTTAATCATGTGCATGTGTTCTCACTCCACTTCAAGGGTGCTGCTTAACAGTACATAACATTCCGATGGAAATAAATAACTGATTCAATTTTACCAATTCTCATTACTGAATTATTGCCACAGTGAGCAAGTGGAGCGAATCAGGGTTTGGATTGCTTGTAAAAATCCAAGAATTTTCCTCAAATTTGTTTCTAATTTAAAAGAAAACAAATAAGGTTTATATTTCCCTTATTTACTTTCAGCCAATTTTAAAAGGCCACACTTACTAATAAAAATACCATTTGGTGTATATTGGCACAGCGCGTCTGTTTCAAAGTAGAAATACAGAGAAAGCTCATCAAAAGATTCAGATAAACAGCCAGGGCTCCTGACCAGAGAGCAATATCCAGCAGGAATTCAAATAAATTTTAGGTCTCTCCCGCTGGCAGGATCTTCCCGCCTCACCAACATCTTTTGAAATGCTTGCCGCATTTAATGATTCCCCTCCCCTCCCCTCCCGCCCCCCGCCACCCTGTTGTGACAAGGATGTAAAATTCCATCCACAGCCGTTCCGACGATGAGGGGCCAATTTAGAAATGCTCACCCTAACTTCTGCTTCAAGCGCCCGCAATATTTCATCACCCCAATTCTGAGGTGGGGAGTGGGGATTACCTGAAGTGCCACAAGGCATATTTAGCAAGTGTGGCCAATTTAGGAATTACTGATGGCACAGCGGTTAGCGCTGCTGCCTCACAGCGCCAGGGATCGGAGTTCGGTTCCCAGCCTGGGGTCGCTGTTTGTGCAGAGTCTGCACGTCCTCCCCGTGTCTGCGTGGGTTTCCTCCCACTAAATGAAAGACTTGATGTTTAGGTGCATTGGCCATGCTGAGTTCTCCTCCTGTGTACCTGAGGGCATGTGGCGACTAGGGGATTTTCATAGTCACTTCATTCCAGTGTTAATGTAAGCCACTTGTGACATAACAAAATAAATTAAACAGTGGTTAGCACTGCCGCCTCACAGACTAAACGTTTGACTGCGGGAAAACCAGTAGTGGTGGTGAATCCACCTGAAGCACACAAATGGCTTTACAAAGAACAACACAGCACAGGAAACAGGCCCACTTTAACACTCAGTGAGAGCCTCATTCCAATCCTTCTTCTACCTACGACTTTTGTCTACATCTCAGGGACTCCACAATAAAGGGGTACAAATTTAGAGAATTATATGTGCGCCAGATTAAGGGAGATCCAATTTAGGGACAATTTATTAACACAATCAGCCTAAAAGCACGTTTTTGGGGTGTGGGAGGAAACCGGAGCACCCGGAGAAAACCCACGCAAGCACGGGGAGAATGTGCAAACTCCCACAGACACCGACCCAAGTCAGTTATCCAACCTGCGTCCCTGTAACTGCATAGCAAACAGTGATAGTCACTGAGCTGTCGTGTTGCCCGTCAATTGGTCCAGTTTAAGCGAACACTAATGGACCTGAAGCACTAGGCAACCCCTTTTAAATCCTCATCTATCCTGCCTAACACATCTGTATCCTGGGATATTAAGCTGCCAATCTTGTCCTTCCCTTAACCAAGTCTCTGTAATATCATGGATCCAAGTACTAATCCAAGCTCTAAGTTCATCTGCCTTACCTATTACACTTCTAATATTGAAATAAATGCACTTCAGTCCATCAGACCCCCTTTGATCAGCAGCCACACCCAGCCTGCTGTTTCTCTGAGCCTTACTGGCCCTACTCTCTGGTTCCCCTTCAGTTAAATCACCTTTGCTTTGGTTCCCAACCCTACCGCCAAACTAGTTTAAATCCTCCCATGTGACGCTAGCAAACGTCCCAGCCAGAATATTTATGTCCTTCCAGTTTCGATGCAACCTGTCCTTCTTGTACAGGTCCCACCTGCCTCAGAAGAGATCCCAGTGGTATCTGAAACCCAGATATCTGAAACAGTCCCTCCTCAACCAGCTGTTTAGCCATGTGTTGTGCTGTACTATCTTCCTCTTTCTAGCCTCACTAGCACGTGGATAGGGAGTAATCCTGAGATTAAAACCCCAGAGATCCTGCTTTTTAACTTTCAACTGAACTCTCTAAACTGCTGCTGCAGGACCTTATCACTCTTCCTACCTATGTCATTCGTACCATGACCTCTGGCTATTCACCCTCTACCTTCAGAATACTTTCTGCCTGATCAGAGACACCATGCACCCTGGCACCAGGGAAGCAACATCCATCCTGGATTCTCTTTCACATCCATAGAAGCGCCTATCTACCCCTAACGATCGAGTCCCCTGTAACTATTGCTTGAGTGCTCTTCGTCTTTCTCTGCTTAACAACAGAGCCCAGCCATGGTGCACTGCTCTGGCTGTTGCTGTTATCCCATGCTAGGTCATCCCTCCCAACAGTATCCAAAATGGTATACTTGTTAGAGAGGGGGACGACCACGGGAGATTCCTGCACTGACTGCCTGCCCCTTCCAGTGGTCTACCTGCCTGCACCCTGGGTCTGACCATGTCTTTAAAGCCCCTGTCTCTGATGCTTTCCATCACCTTCATGCTCCTAAGTGCATCCAACTGCTGCTCCAATCTATCCATGCAGTCTGTAAGGAGTGCACTTCTGCAGATGTAGTCATCTGAGATGCTGGAAGCATCATGGATCTCCCACATCTCACAAGTGCAGCACTTAACCCCATTGACCGACATTTCAAGCACCAATTAAATTATTTAAGAAAATTTATTAAACTCCTGCTTTCACTTTTACCTTCTCACAGTGGCCTTTTTTTGGTTTGAAGGGGAGGAAGGAGGGAGGGAAACATTAGGGTAGTGTTTTGGGCTAACCACTCCTTGACACCCAAATATTCCCCTTCCCTCTTCTTCGCAAGGTCAATCCACCTAACCTGCACGTCTTTGGACTGTGGGAGGAAACCAGAGCACCTGCAGGAACGTCAAGCAGACACAGATGGAATGTGTAAACTTCACACAGATAGGCACCTAACCCAGATCCCTGGCGCTGTAAGGCAGCAATGCTGACTACTGTGCCACTGTGCCGCTCACCGTTGGTGAGGTTTTAAACAGAATCTGGACCAATGGGGACCTGGTAAATGGTCCCCTTGGTGGGCGGGGGGGTGGGGGTTTTGGGGGGGGGTCACAAGTGGGAGAGGGTCATGCCCAGGCAATAGCCTGGCAGTGCCCTGGGCACTTCCTCTTGCAGCAGCGGGAAGGGGTGTTCCCTGGGAGAGGGGTTCTGCGAATGTGGCGGAGTTCTTTGTTTCATTTTCCTTTGAATAGGGTCACAGATGTTGTCTCTGGATGCCATATTGAAAAGGCGTCCAATCAAAGTTCGACAAAAGACTTGAATAAGGCACTCATTGAGTATAAAAATGGGCGGCGTGGGCTTGTGGGGCCAAAGGCCCTGTTTCCCGTGCTGTGCTGTTCTTTGTTATCACTCACTAAACTATTGAAGAATAAAGTTGGACATGAAGATAGACCTCTGGGAGCCCCTGAGACTGAAAGATGGACCTCCTGAGAATGAAAATGGAAGTCCAGGAACATTCTGAGGCTGGAAGATGGACACCCTCCAAGGCACTAAATCTGGAACATCCACCTGCCAATCTCCTCGCCCACTGCTGAGGTGTTCCAGACTCCAGGGTTGCAAGTGGCCGCCATCCTGAACTCCGGAGGCAGTCCCAGGAATTGTTCGGATGGGTGCCAAAGAACAAAGAACAGCACAGCACAGGAAACAGGCCCTTTGGCCCTACGAGCCCGCACCGCCCATCTTAACACTCAGTGAGTGTCTTATTCAAGTCTTTCGTCGATCGTCGACGTTTTTCTCTACCTCTAGTGGACTCCACAATAAAGGGGGTGCAAATTTAGGGAATTATATGTGTCCCAGATTAAGGGAAATCCAATTCAGGGATGATTTATTGACACCAATCAGCCTAAAAAGCACATTTTTGGGACGTGGGAGGAAACTGGAGCACCCGGAGAAAACCCACGCAAGCACGGGGAGAATGTGCAAACTCCCACAGACATTGATCCAAGCCGGAAATCCGACCGGGGTCCCGGTAACTGCACAGCAGACAGCGATAGTCACTGAGCTGTCGTGTTGCCCGTCAGTTGGTCCAGTTTAAGCGTACATTAATGGACCTGAAGCACTGGGCAACTCTCGAAGCAACTTCCAAGAGCAACCCTCGCACGACCCACCGCGTGTATTCCCCTTGTTGGCCAAGGTATGCCCCAATGTCTACAAGCCACAATGTCCCGGATATGTTTCACACTGGCATGGTCTCCCACCAGTATTATGGAGACTCTGGCACGATGAATGGGCCTTCGGCTGCATCACCATAAAGGGATGTCAAATGAGGTCCATGGCATCTGGTGGGTTTTCCCACCTGCCATGGCGGGCACCAGGATAAATTCACACTGGCATGAAATCAATTCCTGGGCATCCCGGCACATTCTCAACCCCCCACCCCCTCTCCCAGGCCCCACCCTCAAACCCGCCAGCAGGTACTAGGGAGGGTTCTGTCTCCAGGGTGGCATGGTGGCACTGTGCTTAGCACTGCTGCCTCACAACGCCAGGTTCAATTCCCAGCTTAGGTCACTGTCTGTGTGGAGTCAACAAAGAACAACACAGCACGGGAAACAGGCCCTTCGGCCCAACGAGCCCACGCCACCATCTTAACAAAGCATTTTTCCTACACCTCCCTTGACCCGTGTCTATGCTTATGGTACCCCCACTGGAAATCAGATTCAGGGGAGAATATTTAGGGACAATTTGTTACACCAATCAGCCTAAGAGCACATCTTTGGGGTGTGGGAGGAAACCGGAGCACCCGGAGGAAACCACGGGGAGAATGCGCAAACTCCCACAGACACCGGCCCAAATCCATGTATCTGCACAGCTAGCAGTGATAGTCACTGAGCTGTTGTGGTGCTCATCTGCTGATCCAGTTTTAAGCATACACAATGACACGAAATACGAGGCCACTCTTGAAACACTCAAGAGCTGCCCACACATGACCCACCGTGTGCATGCCCCTCGTTGGACAACAAGGTGGACCAACGCACCTGCGGAGTAAAAGAGACAAAACATCAACACATGTAGCATTAGATTTCCAGTAACGTCCCGAGGCTCTGACCCTAATTTAAAACCGTCTTCTAAAACCCTCCATCCCTGTTTCGCTCGCGTGTCTATCTAAGTAAACCTTAAACAAGTACAGCGTGCCTGCCTCCACCACCTTACTTGGTAGTGCATTCCATACCCCCACAACCCTCTGTGTGAAAAACCTCCCTCTAGCATCCAAATTATACTTCTCCCCCTTCACCCTAAGCTCATGGCCCCTCGTGAGTCTGCACATTCTTCCCGTGACTGCATGGATTTCCTCCGGATGCTCCAGTTTCCTCCCACAGTCCAAAGATGCACGGGTTATGTGGATTGGCCACGTTAAAATTGTCAGGGGGACAAGCTAGGGTAAATGAGTGGGGTTATAGGGATAGGGCCTGGGTGGGACTGCGGTCAGTGCAGGCTCAATGGGCCAAATGGCCTCCTTCTGCAATGTAGGACTCTATGATTCCTATAATCAGGAATCCAGACCCAGTAGCATCACTGCACTTTGTGAGTTGTGATATTTTACAACTCAGCCTACTGTAATCTCAAGTACATTCTGATATTCATAGATAAAAATGATGCATGATTATACTCGTCTTTGCCCTTGATCACACAGCAGCCCTGAAGTACTGAACCATAGAATGAATCTTTTCAATCATTTGTGGGACTTGGGCATTGTTGGCTGGGCCAGCATTTATTGCCCATCCCTCATCACCCTTAAACTGAGTGGTTTGCTCGACCATTTCAGAGGGCAGTTGAGAGCCAACCACACTGCTGTGTCTCTGGAGTCACATGTAGGTCAGACCAGGTAAGGATGGCAGATTTGCTTCCTTGAAGAGCATTTTCCAACAATCTGTCTTCTATTGAATTCAAATTCTACCATCTGGCGTGGCGGGATTCGATCCAAGGTTCCCAGATCATTAGCTGAGTTTCTGGATTAATAGTCTAGCGATAATACCACCAGGCCATCGCCTCTCCTAATTATGAAGCAGTGACCCATTCACTGTAAAGGGAGGCCATTTGCCTCACCATCCCTCTGTCAGTTCCTTGGGGTAGCTTTTAGTTAGTCCCACTCCTCTGCTTCTGCCTAGCTAAGTGGATTGACAGCATGCCGATTTAAGTTGCTTGCTTTAAGTCACCTCAGGTGGGAGTCAACTTCATTATGAACAAAACTTGAGAACCAACTGCTGACGACAGGCAAGGCTTCTTTTAGAAGGTCTGTGAATTTTAAACAAACACGGATTCCGTGCCTTGATATGAAGTTGGAAAAATGCTGTTGGCTTTGTCATTTCCCAAATATCTTTGGGTCATGCCAACACGTTCAAGGAGAGGAGAGCAAAAGGAAAATCCAGGCTGGAAACAATATGAGATTTGCCAGCATTACTTGGGCTCGTGAGCCACGGGTCACCCAGGCTACAAACTAGTCTGTGCAGAATAGTGTTACGGTTCAGGTCAGAAACTCCAAAGTGTTTTATGAAGCCCACCAGAACCGTAGGTTTTGTGTCTTGAATTTGGCTAGGATAAGCATGAGATGTTTCACTTCATATATAATTCGAGTGACCCACTAGGGAGCTTTTATCAAATAAAATTTATTTAAGAATATGGTTAACATGCATAGTAAGAAAATTAGCAAGAATTTTTACCAATTACAAGCAAAAACAAAATAACTACAATAATGTATATAGGTATATATATATGTATCAACACACATTATCACTGCACAGGCTAAAGCTCACATAATACTCGAATCCAGTTCCTTGGGTTGAATGCTGATTTCAAATGATCTTGAGAGCTCGAAGCAGCTTGAGGTCTTCAGCTCCCAAAACACATTTTTTTTTTACTGCAGGGCGGCAAACAAGATATGCTTTCAGCTTACTGGTAAAAGTTACAAAATAAAAACAGAGGGAGAGACTTCTTTCAGCTACACTTCTAACACTGCAGCCAAAACGAAACTAAAAACAAGCCTTGTCACCTGAGCTGCACACAGTTTTTGTTTCCTCCTCCCACCAATGACATCACCTGAGGCTATGAATGGAGAAATACTGAATGTGAGAGTTGCAGAGATCGTGATTTAAAAAAAAAATCTCTCGAAGGGACACTAACATCACAATAGCAACACACTTAGTCATTCCTCTGTGCTACTATCTTTCATTCTATTTTCCTTCCACGACCACCACAGGTTGTATTTCTTTTCCGTATATAAGGGTTTGGATGAAGCGCACCAAAAATAGCAATGAACCTTGCATGCTCAGAGGGAATTTTGCTGATCCATTGTTGCTACTTAATGTTTGCAGCATACCCATTCGCTCTCATTGTCCCTATTTATGTTTCTCTCGCGACTGTCCATCTTGCTCTGATTTTAACTTCAGAGTTAATTTTAGTGGATATATTTTCATTTCAGCTTAAAATTCACTTACTTCAGTTAAGAACCGACTGGGGTTATTTTAACTCCTAGGCCTCGTTGGTAAGTTTCCCATTCAATAAGCTGGCCTAATAAGAAACTCCACCAATCCCCGGGACCAGGTCAACTAGAATCCTACTTAAAATAGGAGCAGAAACCAGAGCATGGTTACAGCTTGCAAGGAAGCTTTTCAGAGCCATCAAGGCACCCCCCGCAGAGAGCTGGGCGCTGGAGGAGTGTGCCCTGGGCATCAAGCAGTGCCAAAGGGGTGGGGCCTAATGGCACAGGGCATGATGGGGGCATTCGGTGGGGACATTCGGTGGGGTGGAGGTCCCGCTGCCACTCTGCAGTTGGGCTGAATGACAGAGGGAGAGAGACCAGTGATCGGGGCTGACCATTGGGGTGAGCAGGGGTTGGGGCAGCCTGCTTGTTGGGGGGGTGGGTGTCAGAGCTGCGATGGGGGGGGGGGCGTGACATTGAGGTGGGCTGAGGGCAGGAGTGGACCTGGGGTGGCCCGGGTACATTTGAGGGCCAAAGGTGGGGTCGTGAGGGGGATCAGAGAGCCAGTGATGCAGGGGTCGCAGGGCTGGCCAATAATTGAGCTGGTCAGAAATCAGGAGACTGGCAGGCAGGAGCCATTGCGCATGTGCCAATCCCGGTGCTGACAGATCAGCGCGTGTGCAGAGGTCTGCTCAGTGTTATGCTGCCAGTCTCTCCAGTGAGAATAGGCCCAGCCTCCAGCTTTTGGACTGATTCACACTGAGGCGCTCTGCAGAGTGTGGGAGATTCATTTGGAAACACCCACTGAAAAAACATCGGCAAAATTTGTTCTAGATTTCACGCTGACTCTCAGAGTTCAACGCTTAAAACTTTCTGGGAGAGTTGCAAGTTTGACGGATTGGCCAGAATAAAATTGCCTCTTAATGTCCCAAGATGTGTAGGTTAAATGGATTAGCCAAAGTAAATGTATCGGTTTACAAGGATAGGGCAGGATAGTGAGCCTATTCTGTCAGAGTCAGTGCAGACGTAGAGCCTTCTTCTGCTCTGTAGGGATTCTATGAATCTACACTTTCCTCACTCTCCGTCTACTTGTTACAGACACAAACCCAAAGCCCGCTAATTTCGTAATACTTCTGCAAAAATAACAGAAATTGGTCCCATGTATTTATGTTGGCACTGAGTCGAAGGAAACACTGTACCCTTGAACAATTAATTTGTTTAAGTAAGTTTGCTTTTCTGGTTTTCATGTAACAAATCTCACCCTAGTTCTTAAATTGTTAACAGCTGTGTTTCTGCCCAGGCTTTTTTGTTAATGAACAAAGAAATTTTCAGCACAGGGAGAGACCCTTCAGCCCTCCAAGCCTGCACCAAACATGCTGCTTGACTTAACTAAAACCCTCTACCCTTCCGGGGACCATATCCCTCTATTCCCATTCTATTCATGTACTTGTCAAGACGCTCCTTAAAAGTCACTACCATATCCGTTTCCACTACCTCCCCCAGCAATGAGTTCCAGGCCCCCACTACTCTCTGTGTAAAAGATCTGCCTCACACATCACCTTTAAACCTTGCCCTTCGCACCTTAAAGCTATGCCCCCTAATAATTGACTCTTCCACCCTGGGAAAAGGTTTCTGATTATCCACTCTGTCCGTGCTTCTCATAATCTTGTAGACTTCTATCAAGTCGCCCCTCTACCTGCGTCGCTCCAGTGAGAACAATTACTCTGTCGCTCCATCACTCCAGTGAGTTGGCAACGGAGTGGGTGTGAATTGGCCAATACAGTCAGAAGTTTTGAAACATATATACACAAAAATTAAGAGACAATAGCCTTCAGAAGCATGAGCTGTGCACAGCACGGTGGTGCAGTGGTTGGGTGGCATGGTGGCTCAATGGTTGGCACTGCTGCCTCTCAGTACCAGGGACCTGGGTTCAATTCCAGCCTCGGGTCACTGTCTGTGTGGAGTTTGCACATTCTCCCCGGGTATGCGTGGGTTTCCTCCGGGTGCCCCAGTCTCCTCCTGCACTCCAAAGATGTGCGGGTTAGGTTGATTGGTCATGCTAAATTCACCCTAGTGTTAGGGGGATTAGCAGGGGAGACATGTGGGACTACAGGAATAGGGCCTGGTGGGATTGTGGTCAGTGCAGACTCAGATGGGCCAAATGGCCTCCTTCTGCACTACAGGAATTCTATTCTATGCTGCGTATGAACAGACAGTATCTACACCATTACCAGGGAAAGAGGAAGACTGAAATTCTGTCTGGTTTCCTTTGGAAGTTGGATTCAATCCAGTGCCTCCCCTGCTCCTCTCATTACTTGCAGATATCTCTGGCCATCACTTCATCCCCTCGGCAAGGGAGAACTGTGAATATCCAACAGATCCAACTTTACCCTCCTTTTTTACATTTTTTGATTTTGATTTGATTTATTATTGTCACATGTATTCGTATACGGTGAGAAGTATTGTTTCTTGCGCACTATTCGGACAGAGCATACCGTTCATAGAGAAGGAAAGGAGGAAGATCAACTTAGTGCAGGGTAGGTCCATTCAAAAATCTGATGGCAGCAGGGAAGAAGCTGTTCTTGAGTCAGGGAGTTGGTGGGAGAAGGTACGATAGCAGCATTTAAGGGGCAACTAATCGAATAAATGAATAGGATGGGAATGGAAGGATACGGGCTCCGTAAGTGCATACGGTTTAGTCAGGCATTATGGTCGGTGCAGGCTTGAAGGGCCTGTGCCTGTGTTGTAATTTTCTTTGTTCTTTGATCTGGTTTGCACTATTGAAAAGGGACTGAGAGAAATGCGAACAGTCTGGCACCAGCCGTGAAGCCGATTTTTAGGCCAACATGCCTCTTTAGAAGGAACTCTTCAAAGTGCAGCTCATGAAAATACAACAAATCTTACTCCAACTTATAAATCAAAGAAAGGATTCAATAAAGAAACATCATTACTGCAAACCTGGGGCCTCACCCTGGACCTCGCTTCCAATAATTCCACATAGTTGCTTATTTATAGTGAATCAGCTGGTCAGCTGACTATTACATCACTCTGTAATTGGTTCCATGATTTACTGGGTCAGCTGACCTTTACATCTTGTTCCCATTGGTCACATTACATCCAATACAAAGTTGTCACCGGTGACATTCTAACAGATTCCCTTCTGTTAAAAACTTTCTTTCAAAATAATTTAAGACAACCATCCTTCAGTGGCTGCACCCCTTTTGGTAGGTTTGCAGATCTGCAAATCTTAACTGAGTTAAGATTTGAAAACTTCCTTGTTTTCCAGCATTTGCTTAACGCTGGCCAAATCGATTCTTAATCTTTTTCCCGCTGCACTTTTTGCTGAGCAAACATTGTCCACGTAACACTCAGTTGATACTTTTTTACCTGATGTATCGATAAAAGATAATAGTGTTAATGTGTCTGACAAATATATCCCCACAAGGATATTTTGGCCTTGGAGGGAGTGCAGAGGAGGTTTACTAGGCTGATACCGGAGTTGAGGGGGTTGAGCTATGAGGAGAGGCTGAATAAACTAGGCTTGTACTCGTTAGAGTTTAGAAGAATGAGGGGAGATCTCATTGAGACGTATAAGATGATGAATGGGATGGATAGGATAGAGGTGGAAAGACTCTTCCCGCTCAAAAAAGACAGTAGGACTAGGGGGCACAGCCTC
The DNA here is from genome assembly GCF_965287045.1 of Carcharhinus amblyrhynchos. Taxonomy (NCBI): domain Eukaryota; kingdom Metazoa; phylum Chordata; class Chondrichthyes; order Carcharhiniformes; family Carcharhinidae; genus Carcharhinus; species Carcharhinus amblyrhynchos. Next base: position 132,248,765 of record NC_137327.1, read on the forward strand.
AAGATAAAGGGGGGGCGGTTCAGAACGGAGTTGAGGAGGAACTTCTTCACTCAAAGGGTGGTGAATCTCTGGAATTCTCTGCCCGTTGAAGTGGTGGAGGCTGCCTCGCTAAATATTTTTAAGAAGCGGGTTGATGGGTTTTTGATAAGAGAAGGGATTAAGGGTTATGGGGAGAGGGCGGGAAAGTGGAACTGAGCCACGACAGATCAGCCATGATCTTATTGAATGGCGGGGCAGGCTCGAAGGGCCAGATGGCCTACTTCTGCTCCTATTTCTTATGTTCTTATATCCAACGCCTCCACTAACTCTCGGGTTTCAGCCGTCAAAAGTGATTTTGATCACCCTTATCGTTTTCTTTGCTTCCCAGGCCAAGGGGCAACTTTTTCCTCCCTTACCCACCAGGAATATTATGGATCCGGCACTGCTTGAATATCCATCTGGTAGATTGGCATGTGAAGCACCACTAAACACCACCAATTTCGTATCTTCTGGTTCTCCTAGTGCTGGGAATTTAATTACTCATTTCTCTAATTTTAACTTTTTAAATGTTTTATTAGCCTGCAAGATCTGTGACACGCCTTAACATATGACTGAGCTCTAGGACATTATAGCTCCCATCCAGTCCTGTCTGTGTGTATAGCCAATTTAGCTGTCCTCCCATACTCCCCAACAGCTCTGTTTCTTTTTCATTGGCCCGTTCGTCTTGTTCTATCTACCTTTCTCTGGTGATGGGAATGGGATCAATACGGTTTAGATCTCCCTGTTGACTCATTGTTACATCAGATGTACTTTGTCGGAAATCAAGACCAAGATATCGAAAAGCACCAGCTGCTTGACTCCCTAATTTAAATTCTGGTTTCAGCTTCTCAATTATCCTTTTTTTCAAATGCTTCTGCGCCACCCCATAGGAAATCATCCACATGCATTATAAAAATTCCAGCTAATTTTCCTTTAGCCTTCCCTAAAACATTGCTGGATCCACTTTTAACTGGACACAGCCAGTCTTTGGTAATACAGATCGTACAGAGAAATACCAAACTCCTGATGCATCACTTAACCCATATACGCATTTATTTAACTTCCACAATTGTCCCTGTGTATTACCTGCAGCCTCAAAAAAATTTTTCTTTGAAATGTTTCAGCCTGCAGAAATGCTGCTCTGATATCTATTGTTTTACAATCGAATTATTAGATGCTAGAACAGTGAAAAAAAATTTCAGTGTCATTTTCCCTGCTGTGGATGAATCAACCCTAGTGTCTCTCCCATCCAAATGTCCCTCATACTCACGGGCTACTAGTCTGGATTTAGCTTTATGCATTTGATCTTGCAAAGCATTCTCTGTGCAAACCCACCTATAGGACAAAGCAGGCTGCCCTTCATCTGGTACCTTGGTGTACGTCCCAAACTCCTTCCAGCTGTCCATCTCCCTTTGGCCGCTCTTACTTCCACAAGCTCCATTTTGTTTGCAGCTGTCAATACTTCCTTATCACGGGGGCTTCTACCCCTATTCCTATCATTGGTTTGATTCCTAGCCTCCCTCGTGAAGCTCTGGCCTGTACAATCGATTGTAATCTGAGCTTTCTTCATCGCAGACCTGCTTAACAGCAAAGGTGTATCACTGTAAACTACATCTGTACTGATAAATCAACTGATTCCCACAATCTTACAGGGAAGTACCACCCTTCTGGAGGATGTTAGAGTGTTTTTCTCTCCAAATCTAAAGTAGGTGGAACTATCATGTTCTTCTACTTTCTTTTCGGTTTTTATGCTCAAGAGACCCAAAATAACAACCTAACCATTCTTGGCCGCAGACCGTGGACGTACATTCACTCTCTAAAACAGCACAACTGGAAGAGCCTATCATCAGGACACTCATTATGGGACTCAGCTTTTCTGCCATCAAAACAATGCCTTCCTGGTCCTTATCCTCCTCACTGTTGGTTTCCATATATTCTGTGTCACATGTGGTTTCAAAGACACAATTCCCTCTTTTCGGGCAATTTACAATGTAATGGTTTGTGAATTGCATTGGAAACAGCGATTCACAATCCCTGTAGCATTCCTTCGATTTTAACGTCTTTTATCAGTATCCCATGTGCATTTTCTTTCCCCATTTTCATATCGATTATAACCGTTTTTAGCTCTGGGTCTGTTATTAATGTGACTGTCTCTATTTAAAGGTCTTCCTGTACCATTTGGTCTGGCATGTGGTTGAGTCACCATTGACTCCTCTGTTCAGGAAGCCAAGGCACCCTGATCTGTATTGAACAAGGCGGCGGGGAAGGATTGTTTTCCAAAACAACTTTTTTTAAATGGTGCTGCCATTTGATCAAAGAGGCATTCTGTTCCCCTTAATTGTATTCCAGTCATTACTAAAAGAATATTCATATGTGACAGACATGCACGGTCCAACAAGGCCACTTAAAGACCAATACTGCACCTGGAATCTCCTAATTAAATTTCATTAGCCTGTTATGGCCCCTATCAAAATCCATGATATTCTCTTCCATGGACTGGACGCCTTGTCTCCTAAACCTGTCAAACATTCCCCATCCTTTATAATTCTCCAAGAACTCATCTTTCTGGTAAAACGTATCTAAGTATCATAGCAGGAGCTGTAGCCCTTCTACCTTATTCAGGGTATCTGCTGTCCAATAGGAAAATACTTTGCTTCTTATCTTGCTCCTAATTGGAAGTGACAACGCTAATGCCATACTTGCTTTTTCTTTCGGTATTGTGGTGACAAGGGTCCACATTTCCACCTCTGCTTTCCATTGCCGATATGGTTCGGCATCTAAAGAGACAGGAGGACAATCAAATCCCACCAGTTTACCTTCTTCCATGGTTGTAACTCTTCTTCAAAAACAAACACCAAATTATGAAGGGTTTTCCTCTGCTACCAATGTTTCTTCAGAAGGAACACTTCAAAATGCAGCAAATGAAAATACAACAAAACTTACTCCAACTTATAAATCAAAGAAAGGGTTTAATAAAGAAACATCATTACTCCAAACGTGGGGCCTCACCCTGGGCCACTCAAAGCTCTCCACAATTTTACATAGGTTCCTTATTTATAGTGAATCAGCTGACTATTACATCACTTTGTAATTGGTTCCATGGTTTGCTGGGTCAGCTGACCCCTATGTCCCAATGATCACATTACATCCAATACAAAGTTGTCACTGGTTACATTCTAACACAACGTGCTATATCCGGGATTGACACATTTTGTACCAGGTGTAGTGAGATCAGACAATGTTCTTTGCTTACTACTTTCCTTCTAACCTATTCCACACATTGATCGTACCTTTCAGACTGATCTGGCATCAATCCTTTCACTAAACCTGTGTTCCAGTAGCTGGATAAAAGCAAATTAGTGCAGATGCTGGAATCTGAAACCAAAAAATGCTGGAAAACCTCAGCAGGTCTGGCAGCATCTGTAAGGAGAGAAAAGAGCTGACGTTTTGAGTCCAGGTGACCCTTTGTCAAAACTAAAAGGCATAGAAAATGGGAGATATTTATACTACAGGGTGAGAGATAGATTTAGTCAAAGCCATAAAAAAAACAAGGGAAAAGACGGCTAATGGAAGCCCGGAGAGAGAATGAAAGATGTGCATGGCCAAACAGCGGGGAAGTTGAAATCAGAGGGTAAACTGAGGGAGGGCAATGGATGGGAGAAAAGTAAAATTGAGAAAAAGGGGGAAAGGGGGAGCAAAGGTGGAGAAAGGATAAGGAAAGGTGGGGGGGCCGGGAATTCCAGTAGCTGAATCCTTCCAGATTCCCCTATTCTATACCATATATATCTAACCATTTCTCTAAGATCTTCATTCCATTCTTTCAAGGATGAATGGCAGTGTTTCTCCCCACCCTACCCCCTGACCCCCCCCCCCCCCCCCCCCCCCAGGTCCCCCCATTACTGCAGTGTGAATTCAAGGCTGTAATTTTGTCACAACGTTTAAATGATGATGATTAGCTCTCAGCTGTCAGCTTGGCTCAGTTGGCAGCACTCTGGCTTCTAGTGACAAGGCTGTGACTTTGAGTCCTGCCGCGGGCAGGCACATCTGATCTGGGTTGACTGTCCACTGTTGGAAGTGTTGCCTGTCAGATAAGATGTTCAACTGAAACTCCTTTGGCTTCCTCATATTGGCATGTAGAATCCAAGGCACTTACTTTCAGATGAGTCAGGAATTCCCCCATTGCACTGACATTCAACCATAAACCAGCAACAGATTTAATGTTTATCTGTGTGTTAAAACTGACTGCTATATTTGTTAACAAATACCAAACTTCATATAAGGTAGTCTATAGGTGCTTTATTATAATAGGATGTACAAAGCACTTTATAAATGTAAGTTATTCCTTCAAACCGCGGGAGAATTGACTCGATCTTTCCATTTTGAATGGTTTAAGCTTAGTCCACAAACTTGATTTGATTACTGTCCTGTAATAGCTTCTGGTTTATTTGTTGTGTAATCAACAGATGTTAATAATAATTCATCTGTTATGATTGTATCGGTCTGTGGGCACATTTTGCAGCTTCAGCACACGCACATACCATTCGCTGTGGAGCTAACATCCATATGCTTCGACTGAAATATCTATACAATATGTATTCGAGATTAGCATAGATCTGAACAAGCCATGGTACCATCTGCATGATATTAACTCGTTATTCTGTACAGTGACCGCAACTATCATGAGAGAGCTGTATCATTGCTGTGATACTTGAGGGTATTTCAATATTGAATGACGCACTTCAGTCAGCACCATGATAGCTTATGAGTGGAATATTCCTTCAGGACAGTTGAATAGAACTTTTGTGGGTCTCTTTTGTATCAACCGCAGCAGCATGAAACAGTTTTCTTTAATTATTATTGCTACTCTTTTTGGCTTTCTCCCTGTTCTTTACTCATTCCCCAGGTCATATGGCATTCCGTTGCATAGCAGCAGACAAGTGGGCAGCACAGTGGTTAGCACTGCTGCCTCACAGTGCCAGGGACCCCCAGGTTCAATTCTGGCCTCAGGTGACTATCAGTGCAGAGTTTGCATATTCTTCCCATGTCTGCATGGGTTTCCTCCGGGCGTTCCACTTATTCCCACAGCCCAAAGGTGTGCGGGTTGGATTTGATTGGCTGTGCTAAGTTTCCCCTCGGTGTCAGGAGAGCAAATTTCGTAGTTCCTGGGAACTACTACTGCTGGGAGCAGGATTAGTAGTGTTGGTTACGGTGGTAGGGCCTGGGTGGGTTTGTTGTTTGTGCAGGCTCAGTCTCGTGCAGCCTGGCCTCCTTCAGGGCTGTAGGGATTCTATCAATCTATGATTCTAAGAATTTGAATATTGACACCAAATGGGGCTCAAGGGTCTCTCAACTGTCTTGCCTTTTCATCCCTGCCTCTCCTATTTTCATTTCCAAATCAATTCCCAGTTTTCAGTGACATTAAGAACATATAATACTCCAATACCTGGAGTTCTATTGCTCCAGGGTACACCAGTCCAATATTTGTTTGCCTACTTTGAAGAAAAGTATCTCAAACTCCAAAGGGAGATAAAGGCTGGGATTCTTCAGCCGTTCACACCTCGCCACCGCTGCCAGTGAGGACGGAGTATTTGGGACTCAGCGGGACTGGAAAATCCCGGCAAAGTCAAAGGACCCAGACCAACGCTTTTGCTCTGAGTACGATGGAGGCTTTGGACACAAATCCTTCTCTCTACATCTTTTATACAAATTATGAACAACAGCAGAACCAATGCTGGACCTCGTGGCACTCCACTGGGAATTGGCTGCCGACCAGAGACCCAGCTATGCACTCCATCATACCAATCCAACATTTCCTGATCTACTTTAATACATTCTCATCTACCCCAATATGATTTGGCCTTAAGCAGCAGCCTCTTATAAGTGATGGTGTCCAATGCCGCCTTCAGTTCAAGCAGGTTACATTCTGTTTCTCCTATTTCTGTTTGTTGTTTCCTCAAAGGTCATCTCCCAATTGGAAAACCAGGCTGACTGTCTGATATAAGTTCATAGAACATAGAACATTACAGCGCAGAACAGGCCCTTCGGCCCACGATGTTGCGCCGACCAGTTAAAAAACAATGACCCTCTAACCTAAACCAATCCCTTTTCGTCCATAAACCTATCCACGGATCTCTTAAACGCCCCCAAACTAGGCGCATTTACAACTGCAGCAGGCAGGGCATTCCAATCCCTCACCACCCTCTGGGTAAAGAACCTACCCCTGACATCCGTCCTATAACTACCCCCCCTTAATTTAAAGCCATGCCCCCTCATGCTAGCTTTCTCCATCCGAGGAAAAAGGCTATCACTATCCACCCTATCTAAACCTCTAATCATCTTATATGTTTCAATAAGATCCCCTCTTAGCCGCCTTCTTTCTAGCGAAAACAACCCCAAATCCCTCAGTCTCTCCTCACAGGACCTCCCCTCCATACCAGGCAACATCCTGGTAAACCTCCTCTGCACCCTCCCCATGCTTCTCATGCTTCTCAGGATGCTCTCTGACATTAACCTTCCAAGTACTTACTCACACTTACTCTTTGGGCTGCACGGTAGCACAGTGGTTAGCACTGCAGCCTCATAGCACCAGGGACCGTGGGTGACTGGAGTCTGCATGCTCTCCCTGTGTCTACGTGGGTTTCCTCGGGTGCTCCGGTTTCCTCCCACATTCCAAAAATGTGGGAGTTAGGGTGATTGGCCATGCTAAATTCTCCCGTAGTGTCAGGAGTATGGGGATAGGGCCTGGGTGGGATTGTTGTCAGTGCAGGCTCGATGGGCCAAGTGGCCTCCTCCTGTAGGGATTCACCATCGGAGAGATTCTCTGATTCTATGAATGGAGGTGAGCATCAGGCCTATCACTGAAATTTCATTCTTCGTTCCCACTTCAATGATGGGAACCACATTTGCGATTTGTTCCCCGTCAAAACCATGAAGGGACTGGACAGAGTAGACAGGGAGGAACTGTTCCCACACAAAGAAGAACAGATTTAAAATGATTTGTAAAAGAAGCAAATATGATAGGAAAAAAAACCTTTTCACACGAAGAGTAGTTGGGGTCTGGAATGCTCTGCCTGGAAGTGTGGTGGTGGCAGTTCCAATCGAGGCACTCAAGAGGGCATTAGATGATTGCTTTAGTTGAAGCAATGTGCAGGGGTATGGGGAGAAGGCAGGGGAATGCCACTGAGTCATGTTGCTTGTTTGAAGAGTCACTGTAGACCAAATGGTCGCCTTCTGCACCATATCAATTCTGCAACTCTATTATCACAATTGCCCTTGAACTGAGTGGTTTGCTGGGCCATATCTGAGGGCAGATAAGAATCAATGGCACTGCCAATAGTCTGGGGTCACATGTAGGTCAGACGAGGTTAAGGACAGCAAAATTCCTTCCCTAAAGGACATCAGTGAATCATATGGATTTTGGTGACCATCAGTGATAGTTGTCATGCTCACCGTTGCTGAGACTGGTTTTAAACTCCAGATTTATTTTTAGATTAAATTTAAACGTTAACATTTGGAGACAAAAAGCCAGCTACTGTTGTAGTAATGACCACTAGCCTTGCATGGGCTAGCATGGTGGCACAGTGGTTAGCACTACTGTTTCACACTGCCAGGGACCTGAGTTCGATTCCCGGCTTGGGTCACTGTCTATGCAGAATCTGCACGTTCTCCTGGTGTCTGCATGGGTTTCCTCCAAGTGCTCTGGTTTCCTCCCACAATCCAAAGACAGGCTGGTTAGGTGCATTGGCCACGCTAAATTCTCTCTCAGTGAACCTGAATGCGACGACACAGGGATTTTCACAGTAACTTCATTGCAGTGTTAATGTAAGCCTTCTTGTAACTTATGAATAAACTATAACTTTGCTTTCTGACTGTTGGCCAAAAAAAAAGAAGACCCAAGGCAAGGTGACCATTACTGCAGCATCAGAGATAGATAGATTCTTGATCAATAAGGGGATCAAGGGTTATGGGGAGAAGGCAGGATAATGGGGATGAGAATCATATCAGCCATGATTGAATGGCAGAGCAGACTCAATGGGCCGAACGGCCTAATTCTGCTCCCGTATCTTTTGGTCTTAAGAACCCTAGATGGGAAAGCATAGCTACTGACCTGTTTAAGCCTTCTTGGCTCGATCCCTCTCAAGCTTCTTGGAAGGGGGTGAGCGAAAGAAAACTTCTTTGGATTATCCTCCAAATAAATAAGAAAATGTGAAGAAAGGGAAACTGCCTTTCCATATTATTTCTGATCTAATTCTTCCTTTCTTTGTGCAATAGGGCTACTAGAAAACCATTTAACCAATGCAGAGCCAGAATGCTGTGACGTCAGATGGAACACCTGTGATCTACCCTGGGACAGAGGTTATAATGTATCTACCAAATCCATGGACTCCATGTTGCATCATAAGTCTTCACTGCCTGTCTCAGCAGCATCGCGACTGTGCAACAGCAGACTTAAGCTGTGTGTTTTGGTATTAATTCTTCTACACACTGTGGTGACATTTACTGGTTTTCAGAACAATGGCAGGGTTGGCATGGAGACAGTGAGCGCATTGGACGACAGTTCCGCAAGTGAAGAGTAGAAAAAGATGTCTTCTTACCTTCTTTTTTTTTCAACAGTTCGTACGGGGCCATGGTACCGAGCAGCAAAGAGGCTCAAAGGGTTTTCAGAAGACCAAGCTAAAGAAGAGTTGGGCTGCAGGCAGCCATGCATAACAGTGCGCAGTAAGGCTGAGAAAAAAACACAAACATCTGGCCATGGCAGGTCCAGAAATGCTTATCTGCTCTGACAAGGATAGATGGTTTAAAATGTTACTCTACAGAGTCGGGCTACCGATACACAGAGGGTAAAAATCATTTGGAAAAAGCATAGCTGTCTCTGGGACAGATACTAGAAATAGACAGTTCCTGTAAATTCCATCTGTTCCACACGTAACGACAAAAGGGTTCAGATGTACAAAAGCACTGAACAATTTCATCACAGGATGTTTTCTTTTGCCTTCTCGGTTAATCAAGCTAATCTCTAACACGGTAGTCTTCATTGAGTTCTTTGTGGTGTCTATTCCTACGAACATGACCTAGTCGTCCCAGGGACAGATAGCAATAATCCTGTGCTTGAACCAAGTATGTTTTGCCCGTATCAGAGGGTTGGATAGGTGTCTAAATCCCTGAATAGTTTACTTGCCCAAGTAACCCTGGTATTGTTTTTCCTCACATCAAACCCAGTACTGATCTGTCATCTTAATGTTAAACAACTAGTTAAGATTTGTTACCCATTGTTGTGAGGAACACCAGCAAAGTGACTGTGAGCATCTCAGTTGCAGGATAGGTAGGCACTTACTCTGAAGGGGTATGACTGAAAAGTACGGTAGAGTGAATAGTTAATGTACCCTCCTGCTTACCAATGTATATGCAACGTGCTTCCTCAATTCTCAGCAGGCTACTTGGCATGGATATCATGGCTACCCAACTCAAAATGTATGAACATCTGCTTGATGGCGTAGAAGTTAAACGGGTGATGACGGTAGCCTTGGAGGAAGCTCATAACCTTGTCATGAAAGATATGAGTATTATGAAAAAGAAACAGGGTTGGTAGAGAGAGAAGGTGGGGGAACTATGGTACAATTTAAATTTAAAAATATCATCAGCTGTTTGGGTCCCTTTTATAGTGGCCAAGTCGTAGATACGTGAATCCTATCTACTGCTTGTAAGAACCTAATGCTGACACATGGAACTCTTGCATCGGTACAGGTTAGATGCCTAACCATTACATATGGAGATCTAAGATTCCCATGAGTATGTCTTACAGCATGCATCGCCAGATGCACTGCATAGCAAAAAGCAACTTGGCGGCAGCCTGGTGAAGCATTCAAACACAGATATTCACTTTTGTAAACAAAAATAATCATAGACAATAAGGGCAAAAACTTAAGAAGATTTTATAATAAGACTTTCAGTTAAACTGTCCTTTATAGTCGTGTATTCGATTCTCGAGAACCTAAGAATCCACTCTGCCCTCATCCCCTACCATCACCAATCTCTGAAATTTGAGTGCCAACATTTTAGGAACTTCAATAGATATTTTAATTATTGAGAGGATGGGACAGCCTTTGCCACAGGACACCATCAAAGTTAAAAAAAAGATTAGGAGGGAAGTTAGGAATGTCATGAAACAGTCAACAGTGGGCTAGATTTAGCGTCTTCGGGCCAATAGAATGCCATCATTTGACATCTGTTGACATTGGCAACCGTTACAACAGCCTCAGCCCAGTTTAAGAGTGTGCGGGCTGACGGTAAAAAAAAATTGCACATGAATTGTCGATCTCATTCAACGAGGCCTCAAAGACGTCTGGTGCGGAAAAAGAAATGCTACACTGAGGAATTTGAGGCTGAGAGTTATCACAGAAGTACCTGGTGTGGGGGTACCAGAGGGCTCATTCTGGGTGCCAAACTGGGAAATTCGCTGGAGTTTTACCGCCTCTCCCATCCAGGGCTCATAAAATCCCGCCCCAAGCCAAACGAGAATGCTGTTCTGAGAGCCTTGCCCGCCCCGATTCTGGGGCAGACGATGTGATAAAATTCCCACCATTATCTCTTTTCTCACCTCAAAACAGAGAATTTCATCCAAAAGGAATAATCATTTAATTTCCCTCCCCCCCTGCCCCAACTCAATTTGGTCTCATTTATATTTGAAGGAGTTTATAATAGTGGCCAGGACTGAACGCAGATTAATCACCCATCAAAAACAGATTCCAAGTGAACTCTAGAATTAGAAGTCTTGCCATGCCAGAATAAAAGTAATTGTATTATTTGGAGGTTCAATTTTCACCTTTCTGCAGTCAAAGCCATGAATAAGGTGTGTCAAAGCAGACCAGTTTATATCATCATGTTTAAGATGTAAACCACTTGATTTTTTTTGTGTGTGCCATTAACATTGAAAATGGAAGCAGAGACTGGGACCAGATTCTTAGTAATGATCTCCTGGGTATGGGTTCAGTGATGTGAAGCTATGAGAAATGTTATTACTGTTTCCATAGCATAGAATAAACTCATGTGCCTTGTTTTAGGAGAGGCCTTTCATGCCCTTAAACTGGTGCCTAAATCCCCTCCCCGCCAACGGTGAGTAATAATATATGCATTCAAGTCAGACCCCATTGTACACTCAATTGAACTCCAATCAGACATCTTTTACTCTCAATTTTACCAAAATACCACAAGGGTGGAGAAACTCAGCTTCAGATACAGGGTGTATAATTTAATTTGAGGAACGCCTTTTTTTAATTATGAACATTTGTTCTATCTCCTATTGTTCATCCTGGACCCTTCTTGGAGCCTTGTTTCCTGACTTCATCCCTTCCTATCACCCAACAGTGCCGCCATTTTATTTGTCCCCATTTTGTAACTTCCACCCCATCCCAATAGCAGCTGCTTCTCTGCTTTTTTCCTTTCTTGCTGTTATCCCAGACTTGAGGTCACCCCCTGATCCTGCTCATGCCCCCTCTCTCATACTCTTGACTCCTTATGAGCAGCACCTCCAACTCACGCCCTCCTCTCGTCACCAACCACACACTCCAGCGTGCCCTTTGGGAGTTAACGTCGTCAACACTCTCTGCATCCCAAGTACTTTTTCCTACTTCAATCCCTTCATCTGACATCATCTTTCTCTTGGAAATCCTCAGAATAATCATTCGTTGCTCAACACCAAGTTGTTCCTTGAGATATCTACCCTCCTTAGGGTCCACTGCACTGAGCAATCCTGCATTTTTGGGTGATTTTAACGTCTATTTCAGCACCACTTGACTCTTCTGCCACACTGTTTGCCCGGCATATTTCCCTTCCCTGCTCCAGCCTACATTCACAGCCAATGCTTGTCATTGCTATCATCTAAGACTTCTCTATTCCGAAAGCACTTTGTGTTCTCCAGCCACATCAGATGGTGGTTGAAAATCTCAACCAAGTTGTGTGCTGGATACGCACGAGCCTTTAGACCAGGAAGTCAGACTGGGAGAATGATTGTGATGAGGGCGTAAAGGCTTTGCTTGGGACAATGGCATTTAACAAAATAGAATTGTTTTGTTTTTTCTCTGGGGAGGAACATCACTAGCAAGGCCAGCAATTATTGCGGGCGGCATGGCAGCACAGTGATTAGCACTGCTGCCTCATGTACCAGGGACCTGGGTTCGATTCCCTGCTTGGGTCACTGTCTGAGCGGAGTCTGCACATTCTTCCCGTGACTGCGTGGGTTTCCTCCAGTTTCCTCCCACAGTCCGAAAGACGTGCATTAGCCATGCTAAATTCTCCCTCGGTGTACCCGAACAGGCGCCGGATTGTGGCGACTAGGGAATTTTCACAGTAACTTCATCGCAGTGTTAACGAAAGCCTGCTTTTTGACGCTAATAAATAAACTTTAACCAGAGTTGCCCCTGAAAGTGATGAGCCACCTTGAATTGTTGCAGGGCGTGTGGTTAAGTTATTCCCAGAGCACTGTTAGGTAGGGAGCTCCAGGATCCTGACACCCCGACAATGAAAGCTAAACAAATTAATACGTGTGGAAGTATTGTAGTGAATGGAGGATGATAGAGAAGACAGTTGGAAATTTGACACTGTAGGTGACTTGGAAGGGAGATTTTTTTCTCCCCCCAAGCACAGATTCAGAGGAAAGTGGCTTCAGATGGTGGATTTGGGTGATGAGGGATACGGGGAAATGGCCAGAGATGGGCTTGATAGTGATTGAGGACATTCCCACTCCTTCCATCACACCAAAATGGCCCTCATCATCGTGGCAAATAGCATCATCAAAGAATGTGATCATGGTTCACTATTCGTCTTTGCAATCAAGCAATCTAATACAATCAACTACCCCATCATTGCCCAAGATCTATTTCCAGCTGAGTTGGACTGATGTTAGGAATGAGTTGTTGTCTCAGTGTACAGGCAAACACTTTTCCTGATTCAAACACAAAGTCAAAAACCGGTGTCAGCTTGTTAGAAATTAGACATCACACCAACTCATAGGCAATACCGAAGTTACGTAGGATGGTATTGGTGAAGATTTGTCCATCGAAGGTATCTGGGTTTAATCTACTCCTCCACCCGCCTTCATCGCCCCGGCTCTTCCCCAATCCTGCCCTTCATCATCTCACTTTACTACGAGGAAACTGTTTTCCCCACTGTACAATCAGTTGTTTAGGCCTTTGCAAGATGGGGTCCTGAGTTACAATGACAAGTTGACCTGTATTTAGGGCAAGATGGCGTCATGGTAATAGAACATAGAACATAGAACATTACAGCGCGGAACAGGCCCTTCGGCCCACAATGTTGCGCCAACCAGTCTTATTTTTAAAGAAACATTGACCCACTAATCTAAACCAATCCCTTTTCGTCCATAAACCTATCCACCAATCTCTTAAATGCCCCCAAACTAGGCGCATTTACAACTGCAGCAGGCAGGGCATTCCAGTCCCTCACCACCCTCTGGGTAAAGAACCTGCCCCTGACATCCGTCCTATAACTACCCCCCCTTAATTTAAAGCCATGCCCCCTCGTGCTAGCTTTCTCCATCCGAGGAAACAGGCTATCACCATCCACCCTATCTAAACCCCTAATCATCTTATATGTTTCTATAATGGAGTTTAAGGATGCACTAGGAATAGCTGCTCTGAGGTTAATTCGGCCTCTCATTACCAATTAAACTGATGCCTATCACTCTGTTTGGGCACTGCTTGGGTGGCATGGTGGCACAGTGGTTAGCACTGCTGCCTCACAGCACCAAGGACCTGGGTTCGATTCTTGGCTTGGGTCACTGTCTGTGTTGAGTTTGTATGTTCTCCTCATGTCTGCCTTGGTTTCACCAGGTGCTCCGTTCCCTCCCACAATCTGAAAGACACGTTGGTTGTGTGCATTGGCCGTGCTAAATTCTCCCTTAGTGTACCTGAACAGGCACCAGAGTGTGGTGACTAGAGGACTTTCACAGTAATTTCATTGTGGTGTTAATGTAAGCCCATTTGTGACACTAATAAATAAACATATAAAGTTAATACCCTCTGCGAAAAGTGGCCAACTCAACAAGGGTAAATAAGTCAATTTTCAGGATTTCTTGAACCACTTAAAGCCGTGCTCAGTTTTTACTGTTCATTAGCTGATCGAGGTTGTCTGACTGGACTACCTTTTGAGAGGACTTTTGACACATATCAGGAGACTTTCTAGTATACTTTGTCAAACTGCCTGAGCTCTTCACCTCTAGAGGGTGGGTGCTGTGTTACTGTACCCTACTGGAGACCATATAGGAGTCATTGGGAGAAAGGAGCAGTTGGGCCTGGGATCTTGCCAGGGTGCTCTTTGACCTGGAGTGGGAATGAGAGGGAGACAAGAGGCCTGGCATAGCATCATCAACTGCTGATGAGAAGTGGGACAGGAGGGTGAGAGGGGCTGGAGATGCATGGTGACAGGCCCCAGGTTCTGTCTGGCAATCATGAGGGTGGATTTGCCACCAGTAGCAGCTCCTCAGATACTGAAGCAGTGTTCCTAGACAAGTCCCTGGCTTGGACTGATTTTTGGGAAGTGACATTTGCACAATAGAGAATCTAACCATTTCTCTTTGACATTCGATATCATCACCATTGCTGAATGCACACCTTCAATATCCTGGGGGTTCCCATTTGCCAGGGACTGACCTGAGCCAGACATGTAGGTACTGTGGCTACCAGAGCAGGTTAGAGGCTGGGGATTCTGTGCAGAGTAACTCACTCCCTGATTGCTCAAGACACAAGGCAAAAATCAGGAGTGTGATAGAACACTTTCTTTCCACTTGCCTGGATGAGTGCCATTCCAAGAACACTCACTAAGCCTGACACCATCCAAGACAAAGCAGCTGATTTGATCGATACCCTATTCACCACCGTTAACACTGAATCCCTTCACAACCAGGGCACAGTGCCGGCAATGTGTACCATATACAACACGCATGGGAAAAACTCATCACCTAGAAAGACAAAGGTCAGAGTGTTACACCCATTCAGCCATCCTGCGAATGGAGATTTGGCGGAGTGCTAAATTCTCCGACTTCGCTGCAGCAGGAACGTGGTGTGAATGGCCAGTAAGATCGTGCCCAAAGCAGCAGATGCATGGAAATATAGCCACCTTCAATTTGCCTGGGCGGAATCGTCCGGCTGCGCTTGCCCAAGACCGGAAAACCCCACCCAACGCCAGTGGACATTTGCATGGTCCACCCCGCCAGCTATAATCCCTGTGGAAGGCAGGACAGGAAAATTCTGCCCACCATCCTGAAGCTTTATCACCATTCCTTCACCGTCGCTGAGTCAAAAACCTGGAACTCCCTCCCTAACAGCACTGTAGATGTACCTGGCTCAGATGAACTGCAGCAGACAGCTCACCATTGTCTTTTCAATGGCAATTCATGGTAGTAATAAATCCTGGCCTTGTTAAAAAAGACCAATTCTGATGAATGTATGTCGCTTCCAGCAAACTAAAGTGAGCCTTGTTATCAGATTTCCTGATAAGCTTAAATTGGTTCTTGACGTAGCTATTGGCCAAATCAAGATTATCAAGCAAGTGCTGCCCAATCACAGATTCACATCTATCAGTGGGTGTTCTGTTTTGGATTTTGCAAGCGGGGACTGGTTCAATATGATGTGTCCTCTGTCTGTAACAAACAGCCAAAGGACATAAACATACTGCTCAATTCATTTGGCCATTTATTGGTATGCATGGGCAACACATCTGACATCACACCAGCACTGGAATTCGTACACGACATTGCTCAGTTGTGTAGCAGGCGGTCAAACTCGGAACGTGACTCTGTGCTTGCTCGAAGCAAAATACATTCAAATGCAAACAAAAGGAACATGTCCAAGCCTTGCCCTTTTTTTGAATTATTGGACAGCTTGGGGAGCTGATAGTTTGCCATTGCTTTCGACATGGCTTTGCCTCCACCAATCAGAGTCAACTTGCCAATCAGCACCCTTTTCTCTGGAGTATAAATTGCTGTGATTGGTTGAGATTTGGCACTCCTGCCTCTGTCCTGATGAGTGCGAGCCAAAAAAGCTTCAGTAACATTTCTTTCCTTCCAACAAGATTCAAATAAATATATAAAAGCTGTCTGATGTGTCAGAGGTGCGTGTAGTGTCAGTGAAGGATGCAGTTGAGTCAGTTATCTGAATGTCAGTGTATGGTTAGATGATGGATTGAGTGTGTTCGGGTTGTGATGCAGGTGGGGCAGCTATTGAGAAACATGACTGTAAGAGGAGATCTTACCTTGACCACTCACGTCAAATTGTTGCAGCACTGGAGCCGTGTCCTGGCGGGAGGCTTCCGGCTGTGAGAACTTCTGTGCTTTCCTCCCACATGGGTCACACTCGTTCCTTCCTCATTGGGCACCCTTCCTCCTTCATACCTTCTCCAACAGGACCTCCAGTTCCCTCCTCTGTGAACCCTCTCCCTCAGTCTTCTGATATTTCCTGATGTGTGTGTCAGCCAGTACACTCCACGCCTTCCCTGGGAGTGAGAGGGAAGTCCACACATAGCATTCCAGAAGGAATACTCCAACTCACTATTTGAACGGTGAACGTTCAGGTGTCTGTTTCAGTGTCTCCACCCACGCTTAAATCATGATCATCAGTAATTAAACCCCAACTTGGATGCTAAAACTAGATGTTTAAACAGGCACGGCACTCACTTAACACTTTTTCCAACTTTTTACTCAAACAATGTTTGTAAATTCTGCTGTGGAAAGCCTTTGAAGCTCTTTACCCGTTTTCAGTGAGAGTCCATTTCAAGGTGTTTCTAGGCCTGCAAGATATTATAACCTCAAAGTTAAGACATCAGTGTTTGGGTAGTGAGATGCAAAAAGGGGATGATAAAGCAAATTTAAATGGAAACAATGTGTGTGCCCTGACCCAGACCCAGGCAGCGCACAACGTTTACGCAGACATATTTTCAGCCTTTTTTGCAGTCTTTCAATTTTAGGATTTTGTAACTACAGAGGTAAACTGCAGAGCTACAGGGCAACATGTTGGCACAGGAATTAATACTGCTCCCTCACAGCGCTAGGGAACAGGGTTCGATTCCCTGTTTGGGTCACTGTCTGTGTGTTTGCACATTCTCCTCGTGTCTGTGTGGGTTTTCTCCGGGTGCTCCAGTGTCCTCCCACAGTCTGAAAAATGCGCAGGTTAGGTGGTTTGGCTGTGTTAAGTTCTCCCCCGGTGTACCCAAACAGGTGCCGAAGTGTTGCAACCAGGGGATTTTCACAGTGACTTGCAGTGTTAATGTAAGCCTACTTGTGACACTAATAAATAAACTTTAAAACTCAATCTAAAAATGGAATAGAACATACAAGTCATTATTTTGGGTAAAATCCTTTTTATAACCATTTCTCAGACCTATTCTCTAACATTACCTTGTTTAGTTCCGCACTTACCTATCCAATATTGGCCAGAATTAACAACTTATTCTGTCCCTTCACCATATCTGGACTCCCACCAGAGCCTATTTCTCACTCCTTAATTCTCCTTAGTGACAGGCTACCTCTTAGCAACCTCATCCACAAACATGGGATCTCCTTCCACAGGTAGACTTATGACGCCCAGCTCTCCCTCGCCACCCGCTCACTTGACCTCTTCCATGACCCCTGAGATGTTGGCTGTTTGAACAACACTGAGGGTGGGATTTTACGGACAGTACTCACCCCAGAACCAGAAAATCCTGCCCGAGGTCAGTGAAGCTTTCCATGGTCCACACCCATGGTCCGGGAATCATAGTGGGCAGGATGGAAAAGTTACCCTCCCAAGTCTCAAATAATAATTCTTGTTCACTAGTTCAGAGAAAAACAACAACATGTTTATTTACAGGGAAAGGCTACACCAGGCTCTGGCTGCAGCCAGCTCCCGAGAAGGTTCTGGAACAGAAGCTAAGCTCACCAGGGTGATTTCCCATCCTGCTCCCTGATTGGTTTCCCCAGTTCATGTGATCTTTACTCTGCAATTGCTTCTTAAAAGTACAGTCACCAGAATAGGCGTCAATTTTCTCCAGGTAAATATTCGGAAGGCTGAAGCCATTGTTTTCAACTCCTGCCATAACCTTACCAGTGATTCCACCCCACCTTCTATCCACTGTCTCAGGTGGGAACAAACTGTTCACAATCTCTTATCTCTACTCAGTCCTGAGCTAGGTGGGATTTACCATGCAACCAACCTTGCGTTTCAGGGTGGCAGTAGGTGGCTATCAGCTGACAGCGAGATCTTCTGGTGCCGCCATTGTCAACGGGGTTTCACGTTGCATGCACCCCTCACTGCCGAGAAACCACCGGTGGGGGCGCATCATCAGCAGGACTGGAAGATCCCACCAGCATGAATGGCCAGGAAGTTCCGGCCCATATCCATCACAAAGAACACCCTACTTGAGTTAGACCCGTTTTTGATTTGCAAGGGTTATGACAAGCTGACAGGAAAGTGGAGTTGGGTTAAGGCCACAATGAGATCATCCATGCTTTAACTGAATGGGAAAGCAGGCTTGATAGGCCAAATGGCCACCATCTTCTCCTATTTCTGATCATATAGTGATCAATTTCCACCTACTTAACAACATTGATCACCGTCTCAATCTGAGTTTATCTTAAACCCATATCCGTGTCTTTGTGACCTGTGTACATCATTTTTCCAATGCGCTTCTGTGGGCCTTCGATGCCAGCCTCCCTCTGTCAATTTGATCACATCCCTTTCATCCTGTTTCAAGTCTCACTTGCCTATTATCCACCAAAGCATTTTGGCTTCTGATCCTCCAACACTTCAGAATTAGAACTCAGACAGGCATGTCTCAGTCCGTTCCTAGTCTTGCCCCTCACTCTATCTCCCTACAACCTTATCCTCACCACCACCTCCTTGCCCAGCTCCAAGCACCTCACCCGGACCGTTCTGCTCCTCTCACTTTGGCCTTTTATGCACCTCCCTCCTGCCACGTCACTGTAGGGGGCCATGCCTCTGACTGTGTGAGGCCCTCACTATTAACTCTCCCCTAGATGCATCTACCATTCCACCTCCTTCAGGACCTTTAACAACCAACTTTCAACCTATTTCCAAGGCTAAGCATCTGGTCATCGTTCCTTGTGTTTCCTTCATTGTTCAGCATCGTTTGTCTGTTTTTGGTCACTCCTCCATGAACTGTCTTGACATGTCGAAGGCTCTACTTATAGGCAGGTGGCCGTTGCATACGAAACAAGTCATTATCAAGGATGATTCACTAGAAAGTAGCAAAACAGAATCACTCAGCTCATGAGGCTAAGGTTGCAGCTTCAAGTCCCACTGTTACCTGAATAGGGTCCCTTCAGTTCTGTCAGTTCTCTGTTCTACCACTAGCAGGGGAGAAATTTAAAGTAGCAAAACATTTTTCATGTCTACACAATTGCTGGCCTTCAAATATTTTGCAGATTTTTGGAGAAACGCCATCCATTGACCAATTATTCTCACAAAAGTTTCAACCAGATAAGAGGACCCAAGGGGTTAATCAGCACTTTTTCATCTCTGGGACCTGCGTTCAAATCCAGCTCAGTTTTGGGGCACACTTATTTTCTCTGTTTGCAAAACTTCAAGGATCCTCACTGAATTCAGTTTGAATAGTCTCATTGAAATTCCGAGGATTATAGAGCTATTGGCTGGAATTTTACTGCCTCGCGGAACGGAATTCTCCGTTGGCCTCTGCGGGATGTTACGAGCCTCACCCGAGCAAAGTTGTAAAATGCCGACCATTGAGTCTTCGAGGTTCACAGCATGGAAACAAGCCCTTTGGCCCAACTTGCCCAGTTTTTACCACTAAGCGAGTCCCAGTTGCCTACGTTTGTCCCCATATCCCTCTATATCCATCTTACCCACGTAACTGTCTAAATGCTTTTGCATAGAACATAGAACACTACAGCACAAACAGGCCCTTCGGCCCACAAGTTGCGCCAATCATATCCATACCTACCAGGCCTATCTATAACTCTTAATCCCATTAAATCCCATGTACTCATCTTTTCAAAAGATAAAATTGTACTCACCCCTACTATTGCCTCTGGCAGCTCATTCCAGATGCTCACCACTCTCTGAGTGAAAAAATTGCCCCTGTGGGCCCTTCTGTATCTCTCACCTCTCACCTTAAAACTCCAGTTTTAGACTCCCCTATCTTTGGGAAAACCTTTGGGTTGCAAGGCCACTTTTTTCTTCCCGCTGATTCTTTTCCAGACAGGAGAAATTTGCCATAATTTGACTCTAAATTTTCAACCTCGCTTTGCAGCGACCAAGAAAGGTGGGGAATATAAAGATTTGCACTGGCGCTGCGCTAACGCTGTGGCTAAGGTGCAATGTTGAGGCAGTGCACGGGAACTTTTCCCTTGCATCTAATCACGCCATACCTCGCTCCGAATGCTTGACGGTGGCATCGGTGACAAAAATAGACTGAAGTATTTCTTTCTCAGGCACTGGCAGCCCTCACACTGATGAGCACAAAAATTCACCCAAAGACCAACCAATGTACATGAAACCATGAAAAAAACAAGGGCACATTCATGCAGAAATTGCCAAATATATTGATGGAATGAATGAGAAATCATTTTTGCCATTCTACCTGATTTTATTCCAATGGACAACGTACAGTTTTCGCTCTTCTGGATCTCCCCAGTTTATTTAGTTCCCCCTTATATAGTAACTAACCGTAAACAATACTTCTAAAAATAGAAGCTGCTGGCCCCTCTTGCCCACCCCCCGATCCCCACCTCCAAACAAATCTTAAGAAAATTCCACCTATACACCCACTTGTAACGGTGTTGCGTTACTACCTTGATAACAAATCTTCGGAAAATTCCACCTATACATCCACTCGTAACGGTGTTGCGTTACCACCTTGATAACAGTATACAGATGCGTGTGTAGGTAAAAGGGAAGTATCTGCAGGTCACTTACGCTTCAACATTTTAGACTCTAATCCTTTTTGTGTATCTTCCATGATGGGAAGGTGGGGATGAGAAGTCAGTGATTCTCACTTATTCTCTCCGCGCCAGATCTCCAAAATAATTTCTTCTTAGGTTCTTTTCTACCTCCCCATTTATTAAAACTTCATCCCCCATCATAAGTGTAGTCAGTGAATTCACCGTTCAAAAAAAAATCGATAATGATATTTTCTAAATGTAGCACTTTGTTTTTTCTGTTCTGTTCTAGACAGCTAGAAGATTGTTGTGGGTGGGTGGGTGGGTGGGGTGGGGGGGGTGTTTGGCGTGGAGTTGAGGAAAGGGCAGGGGGATGAAAGGAGCCGGGGGGGGGGGAGGGGAAGCGCACCTCTTACGGTATTGCAGACGCAGACCCTGCCCAATGATGGAACTGAGCCAAAGGGACCAGGAAGTTCCCGGGTGCGATCCCCATCCTGCAGGGGTTGGCGGACGTATCGACCCAGGGAGCTTACCAATGTGATTTATTCCACAGTGTGTGATTTCCAATCCATGGTTTTGTGATTTCATTACTGTAAACGATTGTTTCTGGGATTGAGATGGAATGGTTCTTTAAGGAGTGCGTTCGCAGTTCTGCACCATGTCCAGATATACACAATAAGAATTTCTATTTTCTTCGAGTGTACCATAAATAAAGGCATGTTCAACATGGTTTAAAGTGTTGCTCTCCTTTTCTTTTGTCATGTTCAGGTTTCTGTTGCTGCAGGGTATCGTCTCGTCACAATAACCAGGGGAGATGACATTTATTATTTGGAAAGTGGTGAAGCCCATTGACCCACAAATGGTTTTGTTTGTTTTTTTTATTTGATTTGATGTATTATTGTCATGCATTGTCATTTATTATTTCACATGTACTGGGATACAGTGCAAAGTATTGTTTTTTGCGCGTTGTACAGACAAAGCATTTCAAAGTGTTAGAGTCATAACTAGAATGTAGAGAAAGAACAACTCATGGACATGGCCGTATGCAGCAAAGGTCCATGCGCCTGGACCAAATGCAGCAGTCGGGGAGGATTTCCCTTCCAATTGCAGGGATTTGCTTCCTCCAGAAAATGTATTAATTTTCACTTCCCTGAGTGCACCTGCATGGCAAACTTTATTCAAAAGTCTGATGGCAGCAAGGAAGAAGCTGTACTTGAATTGGTTGGTACGTGACCTCAGGCTTTTGTATCTTTTTCCCGACAGAAGGAGGTGGAAGAGAGAGTGTCTGGGGCGTAGGGGGTCATTGATTATGCTGGCTGCTTTGCAGAGGCAACGGGAAGTATACGCAGAGTTAATGGATGGGAGGCTGGTTTGCATGGTGGATTGGGCTCCATTCACAGCCCTTTGTCGTTTCTTGTGGTCTTAGTCAAAGCAGGAGCGGTGATACATCCAGAAACAATGCTAATCACAACTCAAGTTCCTCTGATAAATTAAGAGGACAAATGACGTCTGCAGTGTGGAGCTGAACAACGGAAAGCAGGAAGAAACCACCTGCAGCTCCTGCAGGTGACCCCGTTCATTGACCTCTGGCTGGGCAGAGACAGAGGTGCAACCATTTTGCCCAGAGTCCCCGGGCTAAGAAAGATCAATCTGAATGTTTATTCCTGATGACTGTGTGGTGACTATTGCTGGAAATCATGTGTGTTAGCTGAGGAAAGCAATGGCATGTGCCTGCGACATCCTGACTCCACCCTGTGGCTAGGCTGCCAACACTTTCTTTGATGAATGGATATTTGCATGAGGGATTTGGAGGACTAGAAAAACACTTCACATTAATTAATGCCCTGAGGAAAGCAGAAAAATTGATGAAGAGAAAATATGTGTGTGTGTCTGTGTGTGTGTGTGTGTGTGTGTGTGTGTTGGCAGGGTTGGGGAGGTTGGGGGTTGGAGTGGGGGGTGGTTGATGTGGACCCATTCTATTCTATCTCTCCTTCCCACTTCTCTCTACCTTTCCTCCTGCCCCTCCCCCAACTCTCTCACTCCACAAAAGTGCAAGTGACTGATGCGTTTGGCAACAGAGGGAGTCATCTATTTAACTGGAGTGAACCCAGTGCTATAACTTTGCCCATCGGTTGGCAAATACAGCAGCAGTGTTCAGAATTGGGAGAAATAAGTCATCGCAAATGGAATAGGAGTTCAGAAAAGGTAAGCCTTTAACTTTTGGTGTTGCAACTTCAAACTGCTGAATTATTTTTACTCATCAACTTAAAATATTGTTGCAGTTAAAAAAAAATCTTTGAAAGAAACTGAGATATCTGACTTTAAATCAGGACAATAAGTTGTGTGTATTGTGACTGACTGTAATCAATTAAAGTTAGGGAACTTGGATATAAAAAATCTTGCTTTCCATTCAAGAAGCAGAAGGAGATGACAAAAACAGTGTTTGAGCAAATCCTGCATCCGTACCATTACCTCTGGACTTCCCTTTCTAATTTTCGATGGCATGATGGTACAATGGTTACACTGGTGCCTCACAGCACCAGGGACCCGGGTTCAATTCCAGAGTACTGACTGTGTGGAGTTTGCACATTCTCCCTGTGTCTGCCTGGGTTTCCTCCACGTGTTCCGGCTTTCTCGTTCGGTCCAAAGATGTGTGGGATAGGTTGATTGGCCATGCTAAGTTGATCCTAGTGTCAGGGGATTAGCAGGGCAAATATGTGGGGTTATGGGGATAGGGCCTGAGTGGGATTGTGGTCGATACAGACGCAGTGTGTCGAATTGTCTCCTTCTGCACTGAAGGGATTCTATGATTCTATCTATATGTTGTCTCCTGATGACATTATCCAAAGGCACAAAGTCAGATTCCACCTTAGACATTGATGATGCCCACCACCAACCCTCTAAAACTTATCCAGTGCCCCTGTCCTGTCAAACTGTATGCCTGACAGTCAGTCCTGAAATAACCAGAATATCCCCGCATTCAAACATTGAGAAGGCTAAAGGTGTTTGACTTCAGCCATAAGTTCTGCTCCCTGGTCATCCCCATTTCTGGCTGTGCCTTAGGCTGAACTCTGGCAACTCACTTGCACTGAAACTAAACTTCTGATTCGAAATCCTTTCAGAAGACTATCTGCAATTGCCTGTATAGTCTTCACTAATGCCTTAACTCACCAGCTGCTGAAACCCTCATTCACGGTTTTGTAACCTCCAGACCCAACAAATCCAATGTTCTAGTTGCTCTAGCAAGGAAAATAGTAGACAGGTGAGGGAAAAAAGTTGTGGTGAAGAAAAGATATATCTTAAGGTTCATTGGATTGCTACTTTTGGTGTACATAAACAGTGCAGTCATTTATCTACCATCATGAGTATTGAATTAAGATGGATAGGCTTGTGCAACGAGCAGTAGATTGCCTGGAAGTGCTTCTTCAGTGAACTGGCAAGAAGCGAAAGCTCTCGGATCTCCTATGGAGTAGGTTTTAGCTTTTGGACTAGAACCAGAACAAAGGAACAGTAAAACTGTATTACTGCTCCACATCTCCATAACATTGATCATAAGATACATGGAACATCTATCCCCAATTGTTGATTTATAGCATTGTCTGTGGGTCTGATCGAGTGCTTACGTGTCCTACATTGCAACAGAGGCTATACTTGGAAAAATACCAATTTGGCTGTAAAACACATCAGCCTGTTCTGACATTATGAAAGATGCAATATAAATGGAAGTTTTCTTTTCACTTTCTGGGGGATGCTAAGTTAATCTTGGACACTGTTGTTTGGAGACTATGCTGAGGATTACCAAGTACTTTAGTCTTGCCTTTCTCCATGAGAACAAATGTTTCAAAGCAGTTTAAATATTTTTAAGAAGCGGGTTGATGGGTTCTTGATAAGAGAGGGGATTAAGGGTTATGGGGAGAGGGCGGGAAAGTGGAACTGAGCCACAACAGATCAGCCATGATCTTATTGAATGGCGGGGCAGGCTCGAAGGGCTAGATGGCCTACTCCTGCTCCTATTTCTTATGTTCTTATGTTCTTATGTTCTTAACCTCATGGAAGATGTGCTACATGTCCAATAAAGGCTCCTTCATAGCTTGAGTTCTTGAAAAGTAACAGAAGTGCTTCCTTCAGCTAATCTTGATGTGGAGATGCTGACGTTGGACTGGGATGAGCACAGTAAGAAGTCTCACAACACCAGGTTAAAGTCCAACAGGTTCATTTGGTATCACAAGCTTTCAGAGCACTGCTTTCAGACCACTCACCTGGTGATGGAGCAGTGCTCTGGAAGCTCATGGTATCAAATAGACCTGTTGGACTTTAACCTAGTGTTGTGAGACTCCTTACTGTATTTAGCTAATCGAGGATCCAATATCTTATTTCATAGAATCTCTACAGTGCAGAAGGAGGCCATTTGGCCCATCAAGCCTGCACGATCCTCTGACAAAGTACCCTACCCCTGTAATCCCAGGTTTTTACCCCACTAATCCTCCTAACCCACACATGCTGGGACACCAAGGGACAATCCAGCATGGCCAATCCACATCTTCGGATTGCAGGAGGAAACCTCAGCACCTAAAGGGCAGCACGGTAGCACAGTGTTTAGCACTGCTGCTTCACAGCTCCAGGGTCCTGGGTTTGATTCCTGGCTCGGGTCACTGTCTGTGTGGAGTTTGCACATTCTCTTCGTGTCTGTGTGGGTCTCCTCCAGGTGCTCCGGTTTCCTCCCACAGTCCAATGATGTGTGGGTTAGGTTGATTGGCCATGCTAAGAAATTGCCCCTTAGTGTCCAGGGATGCGTAGGTTAGAGGGGGTGGTGGGTATAATATGTAGGGATATGGGGGTAGGGCCTGGCTGGGATTGTGGTTGGTGCAGACTTGATGGGCCGAAGGGCCTTTTTCTGCACTGTAGGGTTCAATGACAATCCTAAAGGAGAATCACACAGACATGGGGAGAATGTGCAGATTCCACGCAGACAATGACCTGAGGCTGGAATTGAACCTGGGTCCCTGATGCTTGAGGCAGCCGTGCTCACCACCGTGCCATCACACTGACCATTGTTCTATGGATTTGAGGATAAGAGTCTAAGCCTTTCTGCAGCATCTATTGGCTTACACATCTCTTTGCCAGAGGCCCTTGAATTTAGATTGAGCAGTTAGTGATACATGACATAGTGCCGGGGTATCGGACTGGGCATGTCAGTTGCTCTGTATAGCTTCTGCCACACTGCTGAAGCCAGATGTCATCATAGCTTTTGAAAAAAATCATTCTTTGGGATGTGAGCATCTCTGGCAAGAGCACAACTGATTTATTTTCCATACTTAATTGCCGTTGAGCAGGTGGTAGTGAGCCGTGTGCAATCAAGTGGCCTCCTACACAATTTCTCAGGACGATTAAGAGTAAATCACATTGCTGTAGGTGGGGAGTCACATGGAGGCCAGACCAAATGAGGACAGCAGATGGATCTTTAATAATAACCCAGTTGTTTCATGCTAATGAGCCCAGCAATTTGTTCCACATTTATTCATTAATTGCCATTACATTTCACCCCAGCAGCTGTGGTGAAATTTGTGCTCATGTCTCTGGAACGTTCATCCAGATTTCTGACTTATGAGTAAGTATTACCACTATACTAATATCACCATATATTGGATCTGAGTTGACAGTTACTGGAAGCGATTAACCAGGGCAACTCTGCGGCACAATGGTTAGGATTGCAGCCTCACAGCTCCAGGGACCTGGCTTCAATTCCGGCCTTGGGTGACTGCCTGTGTTGGAGTCTACATGTTCTCCCCATATTGCGTGAGTTTCCTCCGGGTGTTATGGTTTCCTCCCATAGTTCAAAGATGTCCAAGTTAGGTGGATCGACCATGCTTAATTGTCTTTAATTCTCACAAGATGTGGAGTTTCGATGGACTAGCCATGGTAAATGTGTGCGGTTACAGAGCGGAAGAGCAGGCCCGGGTAAGATACTCTGTCATGGAGTAGGTGCAGACTTAGTGGGTTGAATGGCCTCTTCCGTACTCTTGGAATTCCATGATTCTATTTTATGATAAGATGGTTATGTAATCATGAATTCAGATTATTTTTTGTTTAATTTTTTTGAACTCCATTTTTAAAGTTGCAAAGCCAGGGATCTGGGTTCGATTCCCAGCTTGGGTCACTGACTGCGCAGAGTTTGCACATCCCCCTGTATCAGTGCGGGTTTCCTCCAGGTACTCTGGTTTCCTCCTACAGTCCAAAGATATGCAGGTTTGGTGAACTGGCCGTACTGAAATCTCCCTCAGTGCACCCGAACAGGAGTGTGGCAACTGAGGGATTTTCACAGTAACTTCATCGCAGTGTGAATGTAAGCCTACTTGTGACTCATAAATAAACTTTAAATTTCAATACTCAGAATGGATCGGGCAAACCCCAAATCCATTCCTTGCTTTCTCTAAAAATCCAATTCAAAATCCAATTGAATCCGATTCAAGGTCCCCACAAGGGAGACAAACAAAATCTAAGCTGACAAGATGAGGCATTGCACCACTTGACCTGACGCTTGCTCTTAGCCAGAGTTTGGCTGTGGTTCCTGTTCTGACAAGATTGCAGACAAGGAGGAATTTGCTGCTGCAACTCCAAACCTCTTAAACAAGGAACCTCTGCTTAATGATACAATCCTTTGCCAAAGAAGCAAATCCATGTGTTCCCCAGCCGGAAACCATGGATGAACGTGGGTATCCGCTGCTTACTGAAGTCCAGGTCTGAGGCATTCAAGTCAGTTGACCCTGACCTATACAAGAGATGCAGGTATGATCTACGGAGATGCAGCAGAGGTGCCAAAAGACAGTACGGGACCAAGCAAGGATCCCAAACTAGCCACACAGACACCCATCGACCCTGGCAGGGTCTGCAAGGTATCACAGGCTACAAGATGAAACATGTGAAATCACTGACACCAATGGTCCCCTCCCCGATGAGCTCAACGCATTCTCTGCCTGTTTTGAGCAAGAGATCAGCGAGAGCACACCCTCCGCCACAGGACCCTCAGATGAACCTGTATCCGAGGTCACCATTGCAGACGTTAGAGCAGCTTTCTTAAAAGTCAACCCACAGTAAGCACCTGGCCTGGATGGAGTACCTAGACGAGTATTCAGGTTCTGCGCGGACCAGCTGGCGAGGGCATTCACTAACATCGTCAACCTCTCTGAGGTCCCTAGCTGCTTCAAGAAGATGACCATATTCCTGGTACCAAAGAAAAGCCAGGCAGCGTGCCTCAGTGACTATCATCCAGTGGCTCTGACATCTTTCATTATGAAATGCTTCGAAAGATTAGTCGTGGCACAAATCAATTCCAGTCTCCCGGACAGCCTGGATCCACAACGGTTCACCTATCGCCACAACAGGTCCACAGTAGGTGCCATCTCCCTGGCCCTACACTCAACCCTGGAAGACTCAGACAACCTATGTCAGGCTCCTATTTATTGACAACAGCTCAGCCTTCAACACCATTATTCCTACAGGACTCATCTCTAAACTCCTTGGCTCAGCTCCTTCCTCTGTGAATCGATCCTAGATTTCCTAATCCACAGACTGCAAACAGTAAGAATAGACAACAACACCTCCTCCATGATCAACCTCAACACCAGTGCCCCACAAGGCTGTATCCTCAGCCCCTCAGCTCCTTTTACACCTACTACTATGTGGCCAAATTCCCCTCCAACTCAATTTTCAAGATGCTGATGACACCTCAGTAGTGAGTTCAGTCATGACCAGTAAGGTTGAATGACCCTCCGACGAGCGGAGACATCCTACACCTGAGAACCAACTCAGACTGAAGAACTCAATTCAAATGCTCTCCCTCGGTTGTCCTGTGCCAATCAATGCTAGAAGTCATTATTAAAGATGTTACAGCAGGGCAATTTGAAAATTTCAACATTTGACTTGATTCGATTTATTGTTGTCACATGTATTGGTATACAATAAAAAGTATTGTTTTTTGAGCGCCATGCAGACAAGGCATACCGTACATAGGGAAGGAAAGGAGAGACTGCAGAATATAGCATTCCAGTCATAGCTAAGGTGTAGAGAAAGACCAACTTAATGCAAGATAGGTACATTCAGAAGTCTGATGGCAGCAGGGAAGAAGCTGTTCGTGAGCCAGTTGGTACGTGTCCCCAGGCTTTGTATCTTTTTCCCGATGGAAGAAGGTGGAAGAGAGACCGGAGTGTGTGGGATCCTTGATTGTGCAGTGTCAATGGACAAGAGCTGGTTTGAATGATGGACTGGGCTTCATTCAGACTGGGCTGTTTATTGCAGCTTGGACAGAGCAGAAACCACATGAAGTTGAGATAGAACCGGAAGCAATGCTTTCTATGGTGTATCTGTAGATGTTGGTGAGAGTTGTAGCAGACATGCCAAATTTCCTTAGTCTCCTGAGAAAGTAGAGGCATTGCTGGGCTTTCTTAAGTGTAGCATCTGCACGGAGAGACCAGGTCAGGTTGTTGGTAATCTGGACACCGAAAAACTTGAAGCTGTCGATCATTTCTACTTCATCCCCACTGATGTAGACATGAGCACATCCTTCACAACGCTTCCTGAAGTCAATGACTATCTCTTTCATTTTGATGACATTGAGCGAGGGATTATTATCGTCACACCAGTTCACCAGATTCTCTATTTCTTTCTGATAGTCTGTCTCATCATTGTTTGAGATCCAACCCACTATGGTGGTGTCATCAGCATACTTGAAAATCAAATTGGAGGGGAGTTTGGCCACACAGTCATAGATATATAAGGAGTATATTAAGGGGCTGACAATACCACCTCTGTCCCATGGACTTTCCTGAACTAAACTCTTCCGGGTTCCTCTACTGTCAGCTGTTAAACTCCCAAAACTACCAAAATCAGGAGATACAAAGTGACTCTTCACATAGCACTGGCCTGAGTGTTCCACGGGCTACAGATGAAATATCCACCCCATCATGCTGTCAGTCAAAGTCTTTGGAGCCATACCCATACCCTGGGGTATGCAACTTCCTTTGGTTCTGGTTGTAGAATGAGAGAGAGGGACAGATGTTACTCTGATATACTAATCTTGTTGAGTTGCCTCATGTTCCTTGCATCTGACCCCATGGTCTGACGCCTCTTTCCTTGAGGTTGCCCTGGTTATACTGTTTTCTGTCTGATTCACCCAAACAGCAAAAACAAATCAAAAATTGTATCAGTGGGTCCCCTGGGTAGAAAGCTTAGTTTGACTGTGTGCTGTTTACAACCCTTCGTTTAGATGGTGTTGCACATTAACAGGAACTCCTGATCTTAAATGTTATCCGAGGTGTGAAGTGCCTTCTGATTGGCTCGATTATCACTTTGATCACATCAGACCAAGGGTGACATCTTCTCCCAAGCCAATTTGGAGCTGAGGATTCGCTGGTCAAAGTCCCTCTGCCTCACAGCACCAGGGACGCGGGTTCGATTCCCAGGTCGGGTCACTGCCTGTGTGAAGTCAGCATGTTCTCCCTGTGTCTGCGTGGGTTTCCTGCGGGTACTCCAGTTTCCTCCCACAGCTCAGAGATGCGCTGGTTAGATGCACTGGCCATGCTAAATTCTCCCTCAGTGTAGCCGAACAAGCACCAGAGCACAGTGACTAGGCGAATTTACACAGTAACTTCATTGCAGTGTTAGTGTAAGTCTACTAGTGACAATAATAAATAAATTTTAAACAGTATCAGCTTTATGTTAAAACATTGTCGCTTTTGCTAAAACCAGGATATCGCCCAGTGAAACTTGGATTATAAATGCTGACTCTTTTTTGGGGGATACGTCCAAGATAAAAACTATTAGAAATGGACCTGGCTGCTGCTGGAAAGTTCTCGTCAGAGGCCTATCACTGTTGGCCAGCTTTTTACCCCGCTATTGGCTGCAAATCTCCCAACCCGCTAACTTTTTAGCGCAGCAGGTTGGAAGATTAATGGAGCCTGGCCCATTAATGGGATTCACAAGGCGCGAGATCCCAGCGGATCTCCTGCGGAATCTGCTCCATGCTGGAAATCAGAGGGGCTACATGGTCATCGTAGTGGAATTTAAATACAATTAGCAGGTCCGGGACTGAAGTCTCTGGGCCTGGTAAGATCTCCCACCCCACCAGAGTATTTCACTCCAGCAGGGATCACTGTAGTTCCCCACTTTCAGGGAGCTGGCGGCCCAATCTCACAGGAGTGTGAAAGGGGTATTTGGGGCCCTTCTGGGCATTGGTGCCTTGGCAGTGCCAGCCTGTGCCCCCTGGCCTGAGGTACAAACTGCCAATACCCAGGGAACACCTTGGTATTGCCCATCGGGCATGGGGCAGTGCCAGTGGGTCAGGGCTTTTGGGGGCAGGGCTTAGGGGTGGGGCTTGATGTGGCAGGGTCTAGGGGTGATTGGTGGCGATGGGACCCCGTTGCCACTCTGCATAAAGATCGTGGGGGAAGCAGGGAGGCCAGCGCAGTGAGCAGGGGTAGGCTGGGGGGGGGAGGTCAACCCAGGGGGTGCGGTCAGCCTGTTGGGCTGGCCAGCACTGCAGGGGGATGGGGATTGGGACTGCAGTGGGTGCTACTGTCAGGGGGGAAGTTGGTGCTGGAGGCTGGAGATTGCGGCAGGCCAGAAAGCGGGTGGAGGGGGGTTGAGGGCTGGGCCCGGGAATGGTTGGGGGGCCAGCGATTGGGCAGTGGGGGGGATGAAGAGCCAACATTGTGGGGATTGCAGGGCTGGTCAGTGTTCGAGGGGTCAGCAACCGGGAGGCTATCAGTGTGGGCCACGGTGCATACGCCAGTCTCGGCACTGACAGATTGACACATGCGCAGTAGCTCACTCAGCACGCCGATTTCAGCCTCTCCAATGGAGATAGGCCCTGCTTCCTGAACTTTAATGATATTCACTCTGCAATGCACAGACCATGGGACATTCTTCTCTGAACTTCCACTGAAAAAACCAGCGTGAATTACTTCAGTTTTCACACATACTTGACACAGAATGTTTTGGGAGAATTCCGCCCATTATCTTTGGTTATTTCCCTCTTTTGAAGCAATTGGGAGGAGGATTGGAGGGAAGTTGTGAGGAATTTCTTTTCACCCAGAGTGTGGTGTTGATCTCACTGCCTGACAATGGCTAAAGCTCTCAATAAGCTTAAAAATACTCGGATATGTGCTATAACCGAGAGGGAGTACAGACCAAGAGCTGAAAACTGGCACTGGGCAGGATAATGATCAGTTGGCACAGATCATTGACCAAGAATCTCTTTCTATAGAACAGAAACCATAGAATCCTAGTGCAGAAAGAGGCTATTTGGCCCATTGGGTTTGCACTGACTTTCTGAATGAGCATCCCATCCAGGCCCTCTCCCGCATTCTATCACCATAACCCTGCACATTTACCATGGCTAACCCATGTAACCTACACATCTTTGGACAGTAAGGGCATGATTGTATGGCCACGTTGGCCCCAAGAATGGAAAGTTCCGCCTGAGATCAACTGACCTCTGCATGTCCCGCCCCTCCGCCCACTACAATTCCGTGACGGACGGGATGGAAAAATTCCACCCTAAGGGCCAATTTAGTATGGCCAATCAATCTAAGCAGCACAACTTGGGACTGTGGGAAGAGACTGGAGAACTCGCAGGAAACCCATGGAGTCACGGGGAGAATGTACAAACTGCACAGTCACCCAAGGCTGGAATTGAACCCAGGTCCCTGGTGCTGTGAGGCAGCTGTGCTAACCACTGTGCTGTAAATTTTCTGTGTTTCTGCACTCTGCAGGGAAATGTTGTTTGTAAAGCCACGCTATGGAGCAATCTACACGTACCTCAATCTGAGACACTAGCGTTGGACTGTACAACAGGAAGAATCTCATTGTTTCTTACCTCAGGTGGGATACACACACAGATGTTATCAACATTAAAGAAAGTGGAATTTTCCACTTTGACTTTGGAAGTGTCAAACCAGTTTGCAATGCTACAATACACCATGTCATGACCTCCACAGTAAGCAGGCATGTATGTCTAAGAGTTAATGATCAAACATTAACTGGACACTGAATGAAGGCCATCCTTTCCTACGGACAATGATGAATGAGTTAAGATCTTGACCAGCAGCTGTCTGAAAGTAAAAATATGAAATGAGGGAGAAAAAAAATAAATCGGCAAAGAAACTTGAAACACAATGCTGACAGAACTTTGTCTTTTCTTTGTGCTTTTTCCTATCCCCCCACTTCTCCACTTTCTCAAAACCGATTACATTACCGGGGATTTCCACAGTAACTCCATCCTCCAGATGATGATGAATGAGCCAAGTCAATGAATAATGGTTGCACAACCATGTGGGTTTCATCAATGGGAATCTTGCAACCTTCCTCTTCTCTCTTATCTCAATATCTATCGTCAGTTCAGGAGGTGATGAATTTGCAGATGTGAGCAAATAAAGTGTTAGCTGTCAGCCCCATGCTGCAGTGATCTGCTGGCTGCGAGAAATATGACCCAAAGCAGGCTGCAGAGCGCCCAGAACAAACATAATTTCACTGTGTTGATAGCACCCGCAGCCACTGGAAGAGTAGAGATGCTCTGGAATGTTCTGCAGCACAGTTTGTAGCTGCCTCCTCTTGGGAAGCAAGTCTCTTTGTCCCGTATCCCTTGATCATTCACAGATAAGCCCGATGGGATCTGTAAATGTTCATAGAAACTCTACAGTGCAGACAGAAGCCGTTTGACCCATCGGGTCTGCACCGACCACAATTCCACCCAGGCCCTAGCCCCATATCCCTATATATTTACCCACTAAT
Source organism: Carcharhinus amblyrhynchos (assembly GCF_965287045.1). Classification (NCBI taxonomy): domain Eukaryota; kingdom Metazoa; phylum Chordata; class Chondrichthyes; order Carcharhiniformes; family Carcharhinidae; genus Carcharhinus; species Carcharhinus amblyrhynchos. The sequence goes on from NC_137327.1 coordinate 132,282,474, forward strand.
TCCTCTAACCTCATCTCAAGACACTAAAGGGCAGTTTTAGCATAGCCAATCAACCTAACCCACACATCTTTGGACTGTGGGAGGAAACCAGAGCACCCAGAGGAAACCCACGCAGACATATGGAGAATGTGCAAACTCCACGCTGACAGTGACCCAAGCTGGGAATCGGACCCAGGTCCTTGGAGCTGTGAAGCAGCAGTGCTAACCGCTGTGCTACATGCTGCCCCATGCGAGCAGTCCTTGGCTGAGTGTTTTACAGACGAAATGGTGCAGCCTTTTGTGTCTGCATTCCTTCCCTGCTACTCACCCTTAAATTGCTTTAAGGCAGCCAGGTAGAGGCAACGCCAAAATAATGGGACTAACGACAATTTGGAAGGCAGACAATTGGGATGCATCCACGCATGGTTCCTACACATTGCTACCTGCAAGTGCAGCAGAAGTGGTCCAGGGATTACTTTTCTAGAGCTTTTCCTAATCATCCCCAAAGCTCTGTCACTGAGGTGTGGGTATTCCATCAGTGTGGTAAGCTGAAAAGGATCTCCTTTGCACAAAGAGAATCAAACATTGAAACGCTTAGCTGGCCAGTCTAAGCTATCTGTGATGTGGAGATGTCGGCGTTGGACTGGGGTAAGCACAGTGAGATGTCTCACAACATCAGGTTAAAGTCCAACAAGTTTACTTGTCTTCACAAGCTCCGACAGCTCATGGTACCAAATAAACCTGTTGGACTTTAACCTGGTGTTGTGAGACTTCTTACTAAGTTATCTGTAAAATTGATTCAAATATTAAATACCGGGGATGCTGGAAATCTGATATGAAAACCAAAATTGCTGAACATACTCAGCAGGTCTGGCAGCACCTGAAGAGAAAGAAACCAAGTTAACGTTTCAGGTCTGTGACCTTTTATCACTGTTGGGTAATGTTAGGGATGAAATTACTGTGGAAATTCCCTGTAATGTAATCGGTTTTAAGAGAAGAAGAGGAAGATAGGAAAAAGCACAAAGAAAAGACAAAGTTCTGCTGCCATTGCGCTTCAAGTTCCTTTGTCAATTTATTTTTTTCTCCCTCATTTCATATTTTTACTTTCAGACAAGATCCTGGTCAAGATCCTGCCATCCGCATCTCCTCCAGGCACATCTTTTGTCCCTTAATTTGTCCCATTTCCTCTCCGTCTGACTTTGCCTGCTGGGGGTCAGAAGAGTGATCCCAGGAATGATGGGTTTGTCACATGAGGAACGGGTTAAGGAGTCTGGGTCTATACTCGATGGAGTTTAGAAGGATGAGGGGGAATCTAATTGAAACTTACAGAATACTAGATGGAGTGGACGTGGGGAGGATGTTTCCACTAGTGGGAGAGACTAGAACTCGAGGGCACAACCTCAGAGTGAAGAGACGCTCCTGAGATGAGGAGGAATTTCTTCAGCCAGAAGGTAGTGAGTCCGTGGAACTAATTGCCATAGAGGGCTGTAGAGGCAAGTCATTAGGCGTCTTTAAGGCAGAGATAGATATGTTCATGATCAATAAGAAGATCAAGGGTTACGGGGAGAAGGCAGGAGAATGGGGATGAGAATCATATCAGCCATGGCTGAATGGCAGAGCAGACTCGATGGGCCAAATGGCCTAATGCTGCTCCTATATCTTAAGGTCTCATGGTCTAAAATTTTTGTCATTTCATTTCTCCTGCTCTGCACCCCATCATGGACCATCCCTTCTGTGCTTTCTCCCCCTCCTTCACTTGCTCAATTCTAACCCCCAATCTCCAATGAAAAGGTCATTGACCTGAAATGTTAACTCTGTTTCTCTGTCCACAGATGCTGCATGACCTCCTGAGCATTTCCGGCATTTTCTGTTTCGATTATCAGCAATTTAAAGACACTATCCCCCTGGACTGCTGATATCTTGGTCATGGAGAATGCCTTTTTCCACAGTTAGTTGTAAATTAATTATTATTCAGCAATTCCTGCCAGGAAATAAGCAGGCACCACATGGGGTGGAACAGTGACACAGTGGTTAACACTGTTGCCTCACAACATCAGGGACCTAATTTCGATTCCAGCCTTGGGTGACGGTCTGTGCGGTGTTTGCACATTCTCCCCATGTCTGCGTAGGTTTCCCCCGGGTGCTCCGGTTTCCTCCCATGGTCCAGAGATGTGCAGGTTAAGTCTGTTGGCCATACTAAATTGCCCCTTAGTGTCAGGGGGAATTAGCAGAGTAAATAAGTGGGATAGATCTTGGGTGGGGTTGTTGTTGGAGCAGGCTCGATGGGTCAAATGGCCCCCTTTTGCATTGCAGGAATTCTATGATGCGGCCAATGTCACTTACAGTGGGAAAACTCTTGAATGAAGCAATCAGTGAAACGCCAGCAAGAATGTATGCCCAACAGATTTCAAACTATCAATAAAATTCAGCAGCGGAAGAGTGAAAAATCTAGGTCAGTGTAGAGAGATGGCTTTACTCCCACATGGCTTGTTCTCATTCTGTATGCTTTTGTATGCTCTTAGTAAAATGAACCTTGCAATGACAGTAGTAACACCAGAGGAAGTGAATAGCTGCATTATAAAAAGCAATCATTCCTACGAGCAGCGCTTTAGAATTAGGTCCAGCTATTCACTATTAGCTGGTGCAGCAGTTGACAATCAGAGGTGACTAAAACAAGATATCTCACAAATCTGCATGAAATTGCATATAACTGACAGCACAGAAACAGATTGTTTGAGCCAACAGGTCCGTGCTTGTCATTATGCTCCACACAATCCTCTTTTCACCATCTTATTTCATCCTATCAACATCCTCTTCCATTTGTTTCTCCACCCTCTAATTATCCAGTTGTCCTTCTGACGAACAGATGCAGATCTAAAACCGTGGGCGGAATTTTGGTGGTGGGATGGGGGCAGGAATGGAGGCAGGCTTACCTTGGTGGGGGGCATGGGGGGCGTGGTCAGAAATGCAAGCAACAGGGAGCCTATTGCAACAATTTAGGGGCCAATTATTTGCAATGGCTGAAGGGATGTGGCCTCTCATTGGCAGGCCAGAGCCCCAGGGCTCAGGATTGCTTTTAACAATCCCCCTCCCTCACACCACCAAGCCAATGAGTTTAAAGTTTATTTATTAGTGTCACAAGTAGGCTTCCATTAACACTGAATGAAGTTTCTGTGAAAAGCCCCTTGTCGCCACACTCCAGCACCTGTTTGGGTACACTGATCCACCTGACCCGCATGTCTTTGGACTGTGGGAGGGAGGAAACCGGAGCGCCTGGAGGAAACACACGCAGACACGGGAAGGACATGCAGACTCTGCACAGACAGTGACCCAAGGCCGGAATGGAACCCGGGTCCCTGGCGCTGCGAGGCAGCAGTGTGAATCACTGTGACATCGCATCTGGTGAGTCAAATGGCCTCTTCGTCTCCCAAGGTTAGTGTAATTTTATGCTCACAATCTAATGCTACCAGAATGTGAATAAGCAACCCCATTACTCACATGCAACTCTAAAAACAACTAAATATTGTGGAATTGCAAAGCTCACAGTGCCAGGGACCCAGTTTGGGTCACTGTCTGTGCATAGTCTGCACGTTCTCCCCATGTCTGTGTGGGTTTCCTCCAGGTGCTCCAGTTTCATCCCACAGTCCAAAGATGTGCAGGTTAAAATTAAGTTGGCACTCTCAATTACTTTATCAAGAATGCCACTGTCTGCTCCAGTGCGCTAGTAATATGGTCAACAATAATCAGGAGGATCATTCCATCCAAGGAATTTGGCATTCGGAACCTTATTCCTTACATGATGTCTTGCTTACAATTCTTCCTGCTGACTTTCTCCGGATCTTTTCTGACCTCACCCTGGCATTCTCCAATCCCACTGCAGTGAGTGGAGTTTTGACTAAGTGCCAAATTCTCTTTTCTCGCTGGCAACGGGAGCAGACTAACAAGGTCAACGAATCCTGCCTTTTGCCTTGTAAAGTATGGTCAGTTCAATGGAGTAAAGGTGCACGGTGGACTATCTAGTGTCAGCAGCTGCTCCTGGTTCTTAGTGCTGCTTCTCCAATGAATGGGGAAAATGGGGCAGAGGTAGACAGGAAGACAACCATATCATACTTCGAAAATCATGCCCTAAGCATTCCAACAGAGAACAGTGTCTCTTTATGGAAATGAAGAACATAAAATAGCCATGACAGAAAGAATGCGTTTGAATCTAGGGAGAGATTAGTTGGGCTAAACTGGGTTCCTGTGCTAAGCATACAAATATGAACCTTCATTTTATAATGTCAGCATTCAATAGTTCGCAGCTTAGAACAAAGTTAAAATTATGAAAAGGGAATAAGAAAAGTGATAGACAGAGGAATCAAGGGTGAGAATCAAACAGGGCCACAGTGAAAAATAATGGCAATGGGACAAGGAATGTTACAAAGACAAGCCTAAGGCTTTGTGTCTTAATGCGTGGGCATTCACAATAAAGTGGTTTAGTGGTTTGAAGAAGCCTAGGTAAGATATTCCATCAGAGAGTTGGCACACACCCAATCAGCAGAATGGCCTCCTCCTGGGAGAAATGGTGGTATGGTAAAGATCGTGGACTAGTAATCCAGAGGTCCAGGCTAATGCTCTGGGTACATGAGTTCAATACCCAACCTGACAGCAAATGGAATTTAAATTCCATTTCTTTTCGTACAATGATACTGTCACTGAATGAGTAATCCAGAGGCCCAGTGTAATATTCTGTGGTCCCAGGTTCAAACCCCACCATGGTGAAATCTGATTTTGTGGCGACATGGTGGCACAGTGGTTAGTACTGTTGCCTTATGGTGTATGGAGCCCGGGTTCAATTCCTGGCTTGGGTCGCTGCCTGTGTGGATTTGCACATTCTCCCTGTGTCTGCGTGGGTTTCTTTTGGGTGCTCCAGTTTCCTCCCACAGTCCAAAGACGTGCAGGTTAGGCAGATTGTCCATGCTAAATTGCCCCTTAGTGTCAGGGGGACTAGCCAGGGTAAATGTATGGGGCTATGGGGATAGGGCCCGGGTAGGATTGTGGTCAGTGCAGACTTGATGGGCCGAATGGCCTCCTTCTGCACTGTACGATTCTATACTGCCCAGCTGCAGCTAGAAATGGGAGAATTTATTTATTAGCGTCACAAGTTGAGCAATGAAGTTACTGTGAAAATCCCCTAATCACCACATTCCCAGCACGATTTCAAGTACACTTAGGGAGAATTTAGCATGGCCAATACACCTAACCAACATGCCATTCGGACTTTGGTAGGAAACTGGAGCACCTGGAGAAAATCCATGCAGATTCGGGGAGAACATGCAGACTTCACACAGACAGTGATCCAAGCCCCGAATTGAACCCGAGTCCCTGGTGCTGTGAGGCAGCAGTGCCAACCACTCACTGCAAATGTCCTGGCAATAACACAGCAAAATTCACAGATGATACTAAAATGAGTGGGAAAACAGAATGTGATGAGGAGATAAAGAGTTTACACATGGATGTTGATAGGCCAGGAGAATGGACCAGAATGTGGCAGATGGAGTTTAAAGTGGATAAGTGCAAGGTTCTCCATTTTGACCAGAAAAATTAAAGGCCAAAATTATCATTTAAATGGGAAGCAGATTCAAAGTGTGTTAGTGCAGAGGGACCTGGGTGTTGTTGTGCATGGATCAGAGAAAGTGGGTACGTAGGTGCAGCATATAATAAGAAAGGCAAATGGAATCTTGGCATTTACTGCAACAGGACTAGATTTTAAAAGTAAGAAAGTGTTGTTGTAATTGTATTAGGAGTTGATGATGCCACATCTGGAGTATTGTGTCCAGCTTAGGATCTAGATAGGCTGGGCGAATGGGCCAGGAAATGGCAAATGGAATTTAATGTTGGCAAGTGCGAGGTGGTCCACTTTGGTAGGAATAATGGTAGGAAGGATTATTACTTACGTGGAGAAAAACTGCAGCAGGCGACGGTGCAGAGGGACCTCGGGGTACTTGTGCATGAGTCGCAAAAACCCAGCTTGCAGGTGCAGCAGGTGGTCAGGAAGGCGAATGGGATGCTGGCCTTCATCGCGAGGGGGATTGAATATAAAAGTAGGGAGGTCTTGCTGCAGCTGTATAGGGCATTGGTGAGGCCGCAGCTGGAGTACTGTGTGCAGTTTTGGGCGCCGTACTTACGCAAGGATATTTTGGCCTTGGAGGGAGTGCAGAGGAGGTTTACTAGGCTGTTGCCGGAGTTGAGGGGGTTGAGCTATGAGGAGAGGCTGAACAGATTAGGCTTGTATTCATTAGAGTTTAGAAGAATGAGGGGAGATCTCATTGAGACGTATAAGATGATGAATGGGATGGATAGGATAGAGGTGGAGAGAGTCTTCCCGCTCAGAAAGGATAGTAGGACTAGGGGGCATAGCCTCAAGATAAAGGGGGGGGCGGTTTAGAATAGAGTTGAGGAGGAACTTCTTCACTCAAAGGGTGGTGAATCTCTGGAATTGTCTGCCCGTTGAGGTGGTGGAGGCTGCCTCGCTAAATATTTTTAAGACACGGGTTGATGGGTTTTTGATGAGAGAGGGGATTAAGGGTTATGGGGAGAGGGCGGGAATGTGGAACTGAGCCACGACAGATCAGCCATGATCTTATTGAATGGCGGGGCAGGTTCGAAGGGCTAGCTGGCCTACTCCTGCTCCTATTTCTTATGTTCTTATGTTCTTTGGTCTCCTTACCTGAGGAAGGATGTGGTGGCACTGGAGGCAGTTCAGAGGAGGTTCACAAGATTGATTCCGGGGATGAAAGGGATGTTGTATGAGGCGCACTTGGATAACTTGGGCTTGCATTCGCTGGAGTTCAGAAGAATGGGGGGAGATCTGATTGAGGTATATCAAATGCTAAAGGTGATTCATAAGGTGGACGTTGAACAGATGTTCCTCCTTGTGGGACAGTCCAGAGCAAGAGTTCACAGATACAAAATGAGAGGAGATAGGTTCAAAACCGAGATGAGGAGGAACTATTTCTCTCAGGCAGTTGTGAATCAGTGGAACTCACTGCCCCAGAGTGCAGCGGAGGCAGAATCAATCAACAGATTCAAGAAAGAGGTAGATGTGTTTCTGATGAAAAGCAGGAGAAAGGGCAATAAGGAGCAGGGGTGGAATTGAGACCAGGATGAGATCAGCCATGACCAAGTTAAATGGCAGAGTGGGCTTGAAGGGCTAAATTGCCTACTCCTGCTCCTAATTCCTATGATCAGCAGTAAATCTGTGAAAATGCTGGGGACTATTACCCTCCTGAATGTCAAGAGAGATTCTAATTTCTTCTCATGTATGATGAGTCCGCTAACACTCAGTACCTCGGAACAAATAAGTAATAGTAACTTGGGTGAGGCAGCCTGCACTCGTGGAACTGTTTCTGAGCAGGAGGAAATGTCTTCTGGAGCAGTGGAAAGAAAATTGCAAGGGAATTAATAGCAGCTTTGTGATTTTACAATAACCCCACTGTACAGACCCCAATGGATTCAGCATGGCTCCAAAGTACACAACATCTGAACTGGTTACATGAATAACGAGCAGATTTGCAACAATGCATTTTGACCAAAGCTTTAAGAAGAGGCTGGAGAATGAATAGATGAAGTTCAAGCTGTAACAGCTCTTAAAAAACAGCAGAGGTCAGAGTGAGTTTTGTTTTTAAAAATTGTTCCACTATTCCAGTGCAAAACTCTGCACAAACCTTCCATTTGGACCGGATCGTGTTTATCAGAAGTGGCTAAAATAGATTCAATTACAGTGCATTGTTTTGACGTAACTATTGTTGAGTAGGTCAGTACAACAGGAATACTTAATCGCCAGCATTATCAGTGTGCAGTGATGTGCGATCTGTCCGAAATATATTCAAATCCAGGGAAGAGGAGCCGGTGCATAACTTCAAAGTTCTCCGTACCTGAGTACCACATCATCCTGCCTCAGAAATATATTGCCATTTCTCCATCATCGCGAGATGAAGGGTGGCATGGATTGATTGGGGTGGCACAGTGGTTTGCACTGCTGTTTTGCAATGCCAGAGACCCAGGTTCGATTCCCGGCTTGGGTCACTGCCACTGTGTGGAGTTTGCACATTCTCCCCGTGTCTGCATGGGTTTCCTCTCCTTGCTCCAGTTTTCTCTCATAGTCTGAAAGACGTGTTGGTTCGGTGCATTGACCCAAATAGGCGCCAGGCTGTGGCGACTAGGGGAATTTCACAGTAACTTAATTGCAATGTTAATATAAGCCTTCATAGAATCATAGAACCCTACAGTACAGACAGAGGCCCTTCAGCCCATCGAGTCTGCACCGAACACAATCCCATCCAGACCCTACCCCCATATCATGCCCACTAATCCTTCTAACCTACACATCCCTGGGCACTAAGGGGCAATTACTTAGCATGGCCAATCAACCTAACCCACACATCTTTGGACTGAGGGAGGAAACCAGAGTACCCGCAGGAAACCCACACAGGCGCGAGGAGAATGTGCAAACTCCACACAGACAGTGACCCGAGCCAGGAATCGAACCCAGGACCCTGGAGCTGTGAAGCAGCAGTGCTAGCCACTGTGCTACCGTGCTGCCTTACTTGTGACTAACAAATAACTAAACTTAAAATCCTGAAACCCCCTGATATAAAAGCACTGTGGGATCAACTTCACCACCCAGATAGCAGCAGTTTGACAAGTGACGTCATCAGTTTCTCAAGGGTAACTAACAATGGGCGTTACATAACAGCTTACCAGCCCACATGTCAGGAATGACATGTTTAATGGAACTTTGCACTCAGAGTATCATGTACAGTTTTGGTCTCCTTACCTTATAAAGGACATACTTGCCATAAAGGGAGTGCAGGAAAGGTTCATCGCATTGATTCCTGGGATGGCAGGATTGTTGTATGAGGAGAGATAGGTTGGCATGGTGACACAGTGACTAGCACTGTTGCCTCCCAGCGCCAGGGACCTGGGTTCAATTCCAGCCTCAGGTGACTGCCTGTGTGGGTTTGCATGTTCTCCCTGTGTCTGCTCCAGTTCCCTCCCACACCCCAAAGATGTGCAGATAAGGTGGACTGGCCATGCTAAATTGTCCCTTAGTGTCAGGGGATTAGCAGGGTAAATATGTGGAGTTACTGGAATAGGGCCTGGGTGGGATTGTTGTCGGTGCAGGCCCGATGGACTGAATGGCTTCCTTCTGCGCTGTAGTAATTCTAATTCTAAGATAGATTGACTGGACGTGTAGTCACTGGAATTTAGAAGAATAAGAGGGGATCTCATTGAAAAATAAAATATTCCTACAGGGCTGGACAGACTGGATGTGGGGATGATGACTGTGCGGTCTAGAACAAGAGGTTACGTTCTCAGGAGACAAGGTAGGCCGAGATGAGGAAAGAATACTTCACTCAGAGGGTGGTAAACCTGTAGAATTTTCTACCGCAGAATATTGTGGAAGCCAAATCACTGAAAACACTACAGAAGGAAATAGACAGATTTCTAGCATGTGAAGGTGTCAAGAGATATTGGGAATGCACTGGAGTATGGTGCTGAGATAGAGGGTCAGCCACAGTTACGTTGAGTGGCAAAGCAGGCAAAAAAGCAGTGAGATGCACGATGGGCTGGTATATTTGGGATAAATTGCTTGAAGAAGGAACTGTCACTCGAAGAACCCCCTGCTCACCTCACCTGAGATCGAATTAGCATGAATATTTTTCTGTTGTGTACAGGTGGGTAGATCACTGAAGTTGTGGGTTAGAGAAATTCTAACTGGGACTCACAGAGCTGGTTTATATTTATCAAATTCAGTGGCAAACATAAGCCTGGAATTGCATCTACTCTAATATTATGCCAAACACTTCTAAAGACTTTTAAACTCTGCAAAGAAACTAAAATTGCAAGAAAAACTCAGCAGATCTGATAGTGTTTATTGGAAGAGAAACAGTTAATATTTAAGACCAATAACCTCCTGGGAATTTTGCTCACATTCTCTGTTTTTATTTGGATTTCCAGCATCTGCAGTACTTTGATGTTGCTCCAAAACTGGATATCCTTTCACTTGTCTACTTTCCGTCTGCAAATGAGAGGTATTCCTGTTTTGTCCTGAGATGAAGTCAAAGCAATGGATTGACGGGAAGAGGAATCTTTAGCCAGCTTTGTATACAGGTCTCCAATTCTCAGATTTGGATATTTATCTATCTTGGCGCCTGAAACTGTTAGCTGATTATTGTCGCAATTGCAGATGGTTCTGTTTGGTTTCAATACGGGGACTATAGGTGCTGCCCATTCTGAGCACACAATTGGCTGGATAATGCCTAGTTCTTCCAACCTGTTTAACTCAGGGTCCACTTCCTCTCGTAAGGCATCTTGTCCGAAAGAATCAGTGAGTTGCATGCGGATCCACATAAATCTTGGCTTGCAGCAAACATTCTTATATTTTGTTCAGGAAAATTTTCTACAGCAGGATGTGTCCAATCCAACAAGAAAGGATTTAGGTTATCGAGTCATAGGGGTTTACAGCATGGAAACAGGCCCTCCAACCCAACGTGTTCATGCCACCCTTTTTACTAATGCCTAAGTTAGTCCCAATTGCCCATGTTTGGTCCATATCTTCGATACCTCTTACCCATATAACTAAACACTTTTTAAAAGACAAAATTGTACCCACCGCTACTACTAGCTCTGGGACCTTATTCCAGATGCTCACCACATTCTGTGTGAAAAAATTGCCCCTCTGGACACTTTTGTATCTCTCCCCTCTCACCTTAGACATATGCCCTCTAGTTTTAGAAACATTTAAGAACATAAGAACATAAGAAATAGGAGCAGGAGTAGGCCATCTAGCCCTTCGAGCCTGCCCCGCCATTCAATAAGATCATGGCTGATCTGTCGCTGCTCAGTTCCACTTTCCCGCCCTCTCCCCATAACCCTTAATCCCCTCTCTTATCAAAAACCCATCAACCCGCGTCTTAAAAATATTTAGCGAGGCAGCCTCCACCACTTCAACGGGCAGAGAATTCCAGAGATTCACCACCCTTTGAGTGAAGAAGTTCCTCCTCAACTCCGTTTGACTACTGGGAAAAGATATTGACTATTTAGCTGATCAATGCCCTTTCTCTATTTTATAGACCTCTATAAGATCACCCGTCAGCCTCCTACGCTCCAGAGAAAAAGTTCCAGTGTATCTAGCCTCTCGTTATAACTCAAACCATCAAGTTCCAGTAGCATCCTAGTAAATGTTTTCTGTACTCTTTCTAATTTAAAAAAATCCTTTCTATAATAGGGTGACCAGAACTGTACACAGTAACTGTCCACAGGTTTATTAGAATTTTGACTGGTCTGAAGAGTATTAGCTATAAGGACAGGTTGGTTTATTCTCACTGGAACTATGGAGATTGAGGGGTGACCTGATAGAGGTTTACAAGATTATAAGTGACATGGATAGAGTGGATAATCAGATGCTCTTTCCTAGGGTAGAAAAGTCAGGAACTCGGGGACATAGGTTTAAAGGTGAGGGAATGTTTAGAGGAGATGTGCGAGGCAAGTTTTTTACACAGAGGGTAGTGAATGTTTGGAATGCGCCGCCCAGGAGGGTGGTGGGAGCAGGTACAATAGTGGCTTTTAAGGGGCACTTAGGTGAATACATGAATAGGATGGGAATGGAAGAATACCGGCTCCAGTTTTAGTTTAGGCAGGCATCATGGTCGGTGTAGACATTGAGGGCCGAAGGGCCTGTTGCTGTGCTGTACTGTTCTTTGTTCTTTGATGTACTGTTGGATCTTTTTCTTGGAAATGAGATGGGCCAAGTAGATCAAGTGTCAAGAGGGGGACATTTCAGAGACAGAGACCTTTGTATGGTAAAGTTGAGGATGATGATAGAAAAGGAAAGTAAGCAATCCAGAGTAAAAATAATCAATTGCGGGAGAGCCATCTTCAATGAGGCAAGATGAGAGCTGGGCTGGTTAGACTGGAACTAAAAGTTGGAGTGAAAAACTATAGCTGGACAATGAGCTACCTTCAAACAGAAATGTTCTGGGCACAGTCAAGGTGTATTCCCTTAAAAGGGGAAGATAGGCCAAACAAATACACAGGTCTCTGGATAAAAAAGGAGACAGAAATTAAGATAAAATGTAGAAACTAATAGTTGAGAACCAAGAGGAATACAGAAGGTTCCGTGTGGAGGTGAAAAAGCATGTTTGAGAAACAGGGAAGGTTTATGAGAAAAGATTGGCAGCCAAACTAAAAGGGAATTTCAAAATCTTCTATAGACATGTAAATAATAAAGAGGGGGTAAAAAGAGGAACGCGTGCCAAATTTGATTTTATTTATTTTTATATTAGTGTCTCAAGCAAGCTTATTTTAATACTGTAATGAAGCTACTGTGAAAATCTCCCAGTCGCCACAATCCGGCACCTATTCGGGAACACTAAAGGAGAATTTAGCACGAGGAATTCACCTAACCAGCACGTCTTTTGGACTGTGGGAGGAAACTGGAGCACCCAGAGGAAACCCATGCAGAAACGGGGAGGACATGCAGACTCCACACCAACAGTGACCCAAGCCGGGAATGGAACTCGGGGATCCCTTGCGCAGTGAGACAGCAATGTAGACTATTGTGCACCAGTTCTTAAGCATATAGATTTAACTTATATCAGTGCAGGAAATCTTTGCTATTTTGCCAAAGAAAGGACACCCATTTGTTCCATATTTCCAAATTATAATATAAAGATTGTATTTTTTGCATCTGCTTTTTCTCTGTGGCGCGTTATTTCTAAGGGGGGACAGTGGGGATGGGGGATGGATGTTGGTGACATTCTGGGGTGGGGGGGCGGTGGTATTGGGGCAGCTTGTTGGCATGTGTTTTAATCAATGCCTGAATGAACCAGCAATGTTCAGCAAACAAACATGATTCCGGCACCTTCGAATCTACCTCTGTGACCATGCTCTTACAACACCAGGTTAAAGTCCAGCAGGTTTATTTGGTAGCACAAGCCACGCGCTTTTGGAGCGCTGCTCCTTCATCAGGTGAGTAGGAGTTCCGAATTGGCTGGAACTCCCACTCACCTGATGAAGGGGCAGTGCTCTGAAAGCTTGTGGCTTGTGCTACCAAATAAACCTGTTGGATTTTAACCTGGTGTTGTGCTTACCCCAGTCCAACGCCGGCATCTCCACATCATGACCATGCTCTTAGTCAACTCTCCTGATAGACTGTTATGGCTCACTGTCCACATTTACTTGAATAATGCGTCTGCGAGGCTCCAAAGGACATTTTACCACATTGTTGATGCTATGTAAATACAAGCTGTTGTTAATTAAATAACACCACAATCTATAAATTCTGCCTGACATTTTTTACTCATTAATCACTCATCATGATGCTTACAACTTTGAACATAATTTGTTGGTTGAATTCTAACACTGATAATTACAGAACAAAACAGTGACCATAAGCACCTCCCCGCTGCCTTCTCCCATGTAGTGGAGATGCCGGCGTTGGACTGGGGTAAACACAGTAAGAAGTCTCACAACACCAAGTTAAAGTCCAACAGTTTGTGATCTCTTCACTCACCTGACGAAGAAACAGCATTCCGAAAGCTAGTGGCATTTGCTATCAAATAAACCTGATGGACTTTAACCAGGTGTTGTGAGGCTTCTTACAATGTTCTCCCACATACCCATCACTGAATCATCCACCATAATCACTCAGCCTATCCATCCGTCACTGGGAAACTGGCCATAAATACTGACCCTAATCACAAGCAGCCGTCCATGAAATTTAACCACCACCGACAGCCGACACTGAAATACCTGGCTGTGTTTTACTGGCCTTCTGCAGACAATCTGGGTGATAGCCAACCTCGTAGAATGACAGGAGAAGGCGTGGGAGAGGGCTGGACACCTTCCAGTAGGTATGTCATTTTTTTTTAACAGTGGGGAGGCAGCTGACCAAATAAACAAATTATGCAAAGGTGACCCCCACCCCCACCCTACCCCCACCCCAAGCAGCAATGGCTGCTCTCAGTATCCAACACTGCTGCTGGAATGTTCACCATGCCAATGACAGGAGCCTGTCCGTAAATTCAAAAGCCTACCTGGCATTTGGAGATGCCCTCTTCGTCCTACAGCCTCAGCAGCAGACACTCTGTTCAATGGCACTGCTATGGTGACCAAGCCAAGGCTGGCGGAGCTGACAGGCGCGTATCCAGTTGTTACAGCATCCAGACAGAAACCTCGTCATTGACCACCGCCCGTTATACCCTGCCCAAGATCTCACTGTCTGCCAATGAGCAGGGAGGCACAGTGGTTAGCGCTGCTGCCTCACAGCGCCTTGGGTCACTGTCTGGGTGGAGTTTGCACATTCTCCCCATGTCTGCATGGGTTTCCTCCAGGTGATCCAGTTTCCACCCGCTGTCCAAGAAATGTGCAGGTTAGGTTGAATGGCCGTGTTAAATTGTCCCTTAATGTCAGGGGGATTAGCAGGGTAAATACAAGAGTTGCGGAGTTAGGGCTTGGGTGGGATTGTTGTTAGCATAGGTTTGATGGGCCAAATGGCCTCCTTCTGTAATCTAGTGATTCTGGGAATTCCTCTCGGAAAATCCTTGGTAAGGGATTGCATGGACAATTATCCAGAACTGCTAAAATCCCCTGGATAATTGTGCTGTGAACCATCCGTGAAAGTGATTTAAATTATGAGATTAAAATGGTTCTGTCAGTGTTATACCGGTAATTATTCTGAAAGAGTTAGACAAAATGAAGCCACCTCCAATTTCAGTGTAACTATTTTAAACACTCAGACCAAGCCCTCACAAAGGACAATCCTCACACTTCCAGATCCCCCATTCACCAACGAATCACACACCCAATTTATTCTGAACCCCTCCACAATGGGATTTCACTTGCCCCACTTCCAACCCCCTCCAGGCACACTGTACTCCCAATGTTCCCCTCCTCCTCCAACACTCCCCCTCTCCCTCTGACCCGACGACACTCTCCGTGGACCAGAACTGACCACCAGCCCCAGCCCCAACCCAACCTGGGTCCTCTCCCCACTGACTTGAATCTCTGTCTCAACTCAACAACTATCCCTCCGGACTCAACCCCACCCTCCTGACTCGATTCCATGACCACCCACCTCGAACCTGACACCGCCCTACCCTCTCAACCTAACCTGACCAATTCCTCCAACTTGACCCTACCATACCCCACCCCCCACCCCCCGCCCCCGACTCTCAAACCACTCCACTCCACCCACGCTCACCTGCCAACTTGATCTGATCTGACTCGACCCCCATTTCACCTCCCCTGGACTCTATCAACATCCTCCCCTGCTGACCCAAAAAACCCCCACCCCCACCAGCACCCCCAGTCCATCCAGCCAAATCCTATCCAATAACTGTAGGAACTCAGCTGCTCCCTGGCCTGTCAACGTCACTGGGTTCTTTCAACCTACCTGTTTCCAGCAGCCAGTGCAGTAGAAAAGGTCTCCCCGAGCTCGCTGAGGTTCCATCACATAAGAACATAAGAAATAGGAGCAGGAGTAGGCCATCTAGCCCTTCGAGCCTGCCCCGCCATTCAATAAGATCATGGCTGATCAGTTCCACATTCCCGCCCTCTCACCACAACCCTTAATCCCCTCTCTTATCAAAAACCCATCAACCCGCGTCTTAAAAATATTTAGTGAGGCAGCCTCCACCACTTCAACAGGCAGAGAATTCCAGAGATTCACCACACTTTGAGTGAAGAAATTCTTCTTCAACTCTGTTCTAAACCGCCCCCCCTTTATCTTGAGGCTGTGCCCCCTAGTCCTACTATCCTTTCTGAGCAGGAAGAGTCTCTCCACCTCTATCCTATCCATCCCATTCATCATCTTATACGTCTCAATGAGATCTCCCCTCATTCTTCTAAACTCTAACGAGTACAAGCCTAGTTTATTCAGCCTCTCCTCATAGCTCAACCCCCTCAACTCCGGCATCAGCCTAGTAAACCTCCTCTGCACTCCCTCCAAGGCCAAAATATCCTTGCGCAGGTGCGGTGCCCAAAACTGCACACAGTACTCCAGCTGCGGCCTCACCAATGCCCTATACAGCTGCAGCAAGACCTCCCTACTTTTATATTCAATCCCCCTCGCTATGAAGGCCAGCATCCCATTCGCCTTCCTGACCACCTGCTGCACCTGCAAGCTGGGTTTTTGCGACTCATGCACAAAGACCCCGAGGTCCCTCTGCACCGTCGCCTGCTGCAGTTTTTCGCCACGTAAGTAATAGTCCTTCCTACCATTATTCCTACCAAAGTGGACCATCTCGCACTTGCCCACTCTGGTCTTTGAGAACTCTTTCACTGCAGCGCACCCCCTCCCCCCCCACCCCCCCCACCCCCCACCTCCCCAAACCACCACCAGCAGCTCCAGGCAGTGGAGGTTTAAAAAAATATTTCCAGGGCAGATCAGTGTGCTTTAAACTTTTGTAATCCCAAGGAACCCATAACTTAACACCTCTGGGTGGAAGTTTTGACTCAATCATGTCGACATAAAGCAGCTGGAGACAGCTACCTTCAATGCTGCCCCACTTGGCACAGTGAATATTCCTCATTGAATATGTTTAAGTCACGGGTAGATAGGTTTCTGATAGATAAGGGAATTAAGGGTTATGGGGAGAGAGCGGGTAAGTGGAACTGATCCACTTCAGATCAGCCATGATCTTATTGAATGGCGGGGCAGGCTCGAAGGGCTAGCTGGCCTACTCATGTTCCTATTTCTTATGTTCTTACATTCTTAGGAAGCTTAGTCATTAATAGCAATACCAAAGGAAGAAAACAAATAAACTTGTGTTATTTTTCTTTTCATTCTTTTCCCTCTCCCCTCTCCCCCCACTCCCACCCCACCACCACCTTCCCTCTTCTCAATTTCTTCCCTCTTCTGCCGATGATGGAGACTATTATGAACTGACCACAGGACACCCAGATGCAGGTTACGATAGCTTATTCAAGATTCCAGCATGGACAGCATTGGCTTGGAGACCTCTAACATATCACTCCTTTGGGAAAAAAAGGTGCAAAAGTCTGAGGATACATACCAACTGACTCAAGAGCAGCTTCTTCCCTGCTGCCATTAGACTTTTGAAAGGACCTACCTCTCTACACCCTAGCTATGGCCGTAACACTACAGTCTGCACCCTCACCTTTCCTTCCCTATGTACAGTATGCTTTGTCTGTTTAGCGTGCAAGAACAATACTTTTCACTGTATACTAACACATGTGACAATAATAAATCAAATTAAATCAAATGTTAGCCACCCTCCAGGTTCATACCGGAGCAACCATTCATCCCAGATGCCTCCTTGATGGGGAATTTTTACTCAAGGTTTGGTGTTATACTGTGGTGGCCTTTGACCTCTGGAATTGAGCTTGAGTTTAGGCCTGATTGATGGTCTCCCATGTTGTCAATGATAAGGTTCCTTTTGAACTCATTGCCACATTGCCAGAAGGATGTGGAAGCTTTGGAGAGGGTACAGAAAAGGTTTACCAGGATGTTGCCTGGTATGGAGGGCATTAGCTATGAGGAGAGATTGGAGAAATTTGGTTTGTTCTCACTGGAATGATGACCTGATAGAAGTTTACAAGATTATGAGGGGCATGGACAGAATGGATAGTCAGAAGCTTTTTCCCAGGGTGGAAGAGTCAATTACTAGGGGGCACAGGTTTAAGGTGCAAGGGGCAAGGTTTAAAGAAATATACGAGGCAGATTTTTTTAAAACAGAGAATGGTGGGTGCCTGGAACTTGTTGCAGGAGGAGGTAGTAGAAACGGATACAGTAGTGACTTTTAAGGGACATCTTGACAAATACATGAATAGGCTGGGAATAGAGGGATATGGTCCCCGGAAGGGTAGGGGGTTTTAGCTAAGTCAGGCAGCATGGTTGGTGCAGGGTTGGAGGGCCAAAGGACCTGTTCCTGTGCTGTAATTTTCTTTGTTCTTTGCTCTTTCTTTGCTGAAGTTACTATGAAGGCTTCATTCCAGTTCCCAGTGAGGTGAGTGTGGGGCTGCACTATAATACAGCCTATGATTCCTCACAAATTGGCACACAGTTAGCAACCTCACATAGAGAATCAATAAAAATCACGTTTGTGGGAAATTAAATTCAGAAGCTTCTGGGAACCTACAGATGTCTGACATGATCTACAAACCTCAGGAATTCTGACATTGAAGGGAAATGTAGCGGGAACTCAAAATGCTGCTTCCTAACTTTCCCCTTCATTAAAATATATTGGATTTTGACTTTGAAACATCCAAAGAAAGCAACAATAAAACAGCATCAATTTACACTATGTGTCGTTTTTCAAAGCATTCACATCAGCAAATTCACTGAAATTCAATAGCATGTTACCTTTGAATCTGCTAAGTACAGATGCATGTATGGTTTGTGAAAAATAAAACATGGATTTTTGATCCTTATACCAAATGTTTAGACTTGGACAACCTATTGCAGGCACCTCAATGCACTGAGGAAGCCCCATCAGAGATGTCTTCACAAATCTTTCAAACCCAGTGGCAAGAAAGCAGTATTCTCTCTCAGGCCAACATGCCCAGCATCAAGGCACTAATCTCTCAAAACTAGCTCCCCGAGATGGGGCAGATTATGTAAATGCCTGACACCAGACATCCCAAAGCAACTGCTATACTCAGAGCTTGGTTGCAGCAGGAGGATGGTACTAATGTCCCCAATGCATCCCTGAAGAGATCAAACATCCCCATGTCTCATGGGAGCCCCTGGCTTGCAACCAACCAAACTGGAGGAAACTCATTCAGGAAGTACTTCTTATTTACAACTGATTTTCAGTTCCCAGCTTGGCCCATTGTCTGTGTGGAGTTTGCACATTCTCCCCGTGTCTACATGGGTTTCCTCCGGGTGCTTCGGTTTCCTCCCACATTCTGCTGGTTAGGAGCATTGGTCCAAACAGGCACCGGAATGTGTCATCTAGGGGTTTTTACGGTAACTTCATTGCAGTGTTAATGTAAGCCTTACTTGTGACAAATAAATAAACTTTTAACTTTAACCTTTCTTTCAACACCTATGACGGAGTCTGCAGATCATGCATTGGATTTATCAGTCATCCCAGAAACTATTAAACCAGAACAGAAGGGAATCAATTCCGGCCTTGGATGACTACGTGGAGTTTGCATTTTTTTTTAAAATTCATTCATGGGACATGAGCGTTGCTGGCTGGCCAGTATTATTGCCCTAACCTAGTTCCCCGAGGGCAGTTGAAAGTCAACCACATTGCTGTGGCTCTGGAGTCACATGTAGGCCACACCAGGTAAGGATGGCAGATTTCCTTCCCTAAAGGACATTAGTGAACCAGATGAGTTTTTCAGACAATCAACAATGGTTTCACGGTCATCAGTTAATTCTTAATTCCAGATTTTTTTTTATTGAACTCAAATTCCACCATCTGCAATGGTGGGATTCAAACCTGGGCCCCTGGAACATTAGCTGAGTTTCTGGATGAATACTCTAGTGATTATACCGCGAGGCTATCACCTTCCCTGCCCTTGTCTGTGTGGGTTTCCTCTGGATGCACCGGTTTCCTTCCACAGTCCAAAGGTGTGCAGGAATTGGCCAGGCTAAATTGTCCCTTGGTGTCCCAAGATGTGTAGGTCAGATTATTTAGCCATTCGAAATGCATGGGGTTACGGGGATAGGGTGGTGGAGAGGGCCTGGGTAAGTTACTCTATCAGAGAGTCAGTGCAGACTTGATGGGCTGAATGGCCTCTTCTGCACTGCAGGGCTTCTATGATTCTATGATTTCTGCTGTTATTTAGTTTCTTCATTCTGCTGCGTGTCTGTATTTTGATTTTGATAGCTTACAATGTAATGGTTCAGTAGGTCATTACTTATATTTCTTTTTTGCTGCCGATGTATTGATCAAATGTGAACACAAGTAAGGTCATTGCCATCAGAGGCAGCAACCAAAATTGATGGGTCCAATCCGCATCAACAGAGGAAACATAAGTGCGAATCCCATCAAGTGTATGTTTTCTTTTTGCCATGGTAACCACAACATTGCAGATCTGCCTTCCTACAAACTCATAAAATAATTTGACTCCAATTCCTTGAGACACTTCTGAGCTACTACGCAAATATGAACACAATCAAAATAACCATTTGTGTTTCTTAAAGATAAAAATTACATTGTTGTTTGGACACAGTTGTCCAGTATGAGAGGTGCATTGTGGGACAGTAAATACACGATTCCAAAATACAAATGTTCAGGATGATTATTCTTGCATTAAAGAATGATGTGGTAAGTGCAATGCCAAGAAAAAACAGTAACAATTTGGACTTTAAATGGAGTAAAATTTCTCAAGGCGCTTCACAGGGCTGTTATCAAACAAAATTTGACACTGAGCTGCAGATGGAATGATATGGAGATACTGGCATTGGACTGGGGTAGGCACAATAAGAAACCTCACAATACCAGGTTAAAGTCCAACACGTTTATTTAGAATCACAGACTTTCGGAACACTGCTCCTTCATCTAGTGAGTGACCTGATGAAGGAGCAGCACTCCAAAAGCTCATGATTCTAAATAAACCTGTTCGATTTAATCTGGTGTTGTGAGACTTCTCACTCTATCTACAGAAGGAGGTATAAAAACAAATGACCAGAAGTTTGCTCAAAGAGGTTTTATTCAGCAGCAGCCGAGAAGAGGGAGAATTAGAAATATAGGAAATAGGAGCAGGAGTAGATAAAAGTAAATTACTGTAGATGCTGGAATCTGAAACCAAAAGAGAAAATGCTGGAAAATCTCAGCAGGTCTGGCAGCATCTGTAAACATAAGAACATAAGAAATAGGAGCAGGAGTAGGCCATCTAGCCCTTCGAGCCTGCCCCGCCATTCAATAAGATCATGGCTGATCTGTCGTGGCTCAGTTCCACATTCCCGCCCTCTCCCCATAACCCTTAATCCCCTCGCTTATCAAAAACCCATCAACCCGCGTCTTAATAATATTTAGCGAGGCAGCCTCCACCACCTCAACGGGCAGAGAATTCCAGAGATTCACCACCCTTTGAGTGAAGAAGTTCCTCCTCAACTCCGTTCTAAACCGCCCCCCCTTTATCTTGAGGCTGTGTCCCCTAGTCCTACTGTCCTTTCTGAGCGGGAAGAGTCTCTCCACCTCTATCCTATCCATCCCATTCATCATCTTATACGTCTCAATGAGATCTCCCCTCATTCTTCTAAACTCTAACGAGAAAGAAGAGCAGGAGGAGACCATCTGACCCCTCAAGTCTGCTCTGCCATTCAATATGATCATGATTGGTCCTTTATCTCAATGTCATATTCCTGCTTTCTCGCCAAACCCCTTGAAACTTTAGTATCTGGAAATCTCTTTCTTTCTCAGTGATACTCAGTGATTTGGCCTCCATAAGCCTTATGCAATGGATAATTCCACAGGCTCACCTTTCTCTAAGTGAAGACATTTCTCTTCATTTCAGTCTTAAATGGCCTACCCTTAGCCTGAAAATGAGACTGCTTATTTTAGGCCCTCGTGGCAGAGAAACATCATCCCTGCATCTAGTCTGTCCAGCGCACAGTGGTTAGCACTGCTGCCTGTCAGCACCAGGAACTTGGCTTTGATTCCCAGCTTGGGTCACAGTCTGTACGCAGTTTACATGTTGCGTAAGTTTCCTCCAGGTGCTCCGGTTTACTGATACAGTCCGAAAGACATGCTGGTTAGACGCATTGATCATGTGAAATTCTCCCTCAGTGTATCTGAACAGGTGCTGTAGTGTGGCGATTTGGAGATTTTCACAATAACTTCGTTGGGGTGTAAATGTAAATCTACTTGTGACACTAATAAACAAACTCTAAATCCTATCAGAATTTTCTGGTTCAACAAGACACTTTGATGGGCCGAATGGCTTCCTTCTGCTCTGTAGGGATTCTGCGATTCTATGATTTCTGTAATGGTGAGACTCAGAAGGCTGCAGTGACACAGGAAAGAAAGGCAGATTTGTTAAGCACTCCCGTACGTATCACCAGTCTCTGATGTAGCAGTATATCATCTTTGACAAAGGAAGAGCGATCACTCAGGGGGAATACTAAGAGCATCAGCATCATTAGGTTGTCCTCAATAAAACCTGCAGCAAGGCATCCTTCTTCAATGTGGTCTGGGTTGTATGGGTTGTGATTAGTTGTTGGAACATGCGAAAAGAGAGAGAAAAATCCAGCATCCTTTCTACTGATTATTAAACCGTGACGCACTCTGGAACGTTTGGGTGTTGGGTGATAGCAGTTCTGGGCGATATCCTTGAGCCATGAAAACTCCATGTAAATTCCAGCAGGAAGAGTTAGTCCCTCCTTACAGCAGTGCAGTGCTGCAATCTGAAACATCACAGGGAAACACAAGGAGTGGGGACATACAAACAACATGGTGCCTCCTTTGATAGTTTGCTAGATGCTTCGCTGCTGAATCAAAAGGATCAAGTAAGCCCCTGGTTTATTTTCTGTGCTAAGACAGCTGTTATCATCTGGCCATTTTCATTGCTATTGGTGCCCCTTTGCAAGGAAGGTTCAGTCAGCTATAGTTTCACTCCTGACCATTATCCCTACTGGAGAATATGGGTGTGGATGTCAGATGAGGACAGTATTCAGTGTCACTGTGGCTCAGTTGATAAAATGCTTACCTCTGAAGCATAAGGTCCTGGGTTCAAATCCCACTCCAGCATTTAAGTACAAAAATCAAGGCTGACGTTCCATTGCAGTACTGAAGGAGTGTGGCACTCTCAGAGATGTGGATGAGATGTTCAACCAAGGCCCCATCTGCCAGCCTGAATGGGTGTAAAAGATCCAAAGGTGTTATATGGCAGAAGAACTGAGGAGTTTCCCTGGAGTCTCCACCAACATTTATTCCTCAATCAACATCACAAAAGAGAAAGATTATTTGGTTGTTATCACACTTTGCTGTTTGTGGGAGCATGCTGTGCTTGACTGCTCTGCCACGTTTCCTGTGTTGTAATTATGAATACACTTCAAAGGTTTGATCAGCATGACAGGAAGGGAATGGAGCTGGGAACTGGGACATGCTGGCTTACCCAGTCCGAAGGCTGAGCTGGAAATTGCAGAGAGCTGAAGGCCAAACCAGGAGGACAATGATAGACGTTCCTGCGAGCCAAGTGGAGCTGAATTATCATTGCCAGCCTCAAACCGATGTAGTGGAGGAATGATGACCTGCATTTTCTCAACCCTTTACTGACTCCACCACTGCCTGCTCGATGGTCGAACAGCCTAACAATAGCCACTGTTGAGCCTCATATGAGGAACCGCTTACACAAGGTACTAGTAAGCTCCTGGCATCTGTTGGTGGCATCTTGTGAGACAATGGTATGCACCACGGCTGTCAACTATCTGTAAGCATTGCCTGGCATGGCTCAGAAGCCTCACTTTTACTTGGTATCTCTGCCACGTTTGCTGCAGGGGATAATAAGCTGAGACGGTGCAGATTTCACTCCTCTCTGGAGCACCTTATTGAGCAGATGAGCTCTTCGTCCTTCCTCACCTGTTCCAATCGCCCTCCAAACAGACAGACTCCAAGGCTGTGGTTTTATTGGCTTGACCTGCCCATTGGTGGACAGGTGAGCCACTAAAATTGTGCGAGAGCCAAGAAATCAGGTTCATGTCCAATTCCTCGACTCTCGCGATCTTACCGGCACCAGATTTCCAGCATAGTCAGCCTCTCGCCCATTTCTGGCAAGAAGCTAAATAGTTTACATAAATTTAATTAAATAGTGATCTGCATGCCATTAGCGAGCCCGGGGTGAAATCGTCCGGTCTCACTTGCCTTTGTGGCCTCAGCAGGAGAGGTTCTCCCCAGCAAGGAAAAGCCTGCTCCCCGTGAATAGAGAACAATAGTGTTGCCCTTGCTGGTGGAACCAGAGGCCGTTAAGGCCCCCTGGGGAGCTCAAGGGCAAAGGCAATGCCAGCCTGACACCTTAGCATTGCCAGTCTGGCACCAGGGCACTGCCCACTGGGACATACCTCGGGCAGGGCCGACCAGATTGGAATAGACTGACTGGGGGAAGGAGTGGGGCCCACCATAGCCCTGCCTGTGATCGGAGGGGGGAGGGTGGTGCCTGCTGCCACTCTCCTGGCAATTGATGGGAGAGGAAGGGGGGCCCACTGCCACTCTGCAGGGCATCAGTGAGGGGGCAGGGGGTGCCCACTGTTACTCTGTAGTTGATCGGTGGTGTTGGGGGGGGTGCAATAGGTCTGGGCGGCGGAGGAGGCAGCGGGAGCAATATTTTTGGGCAGTGTGGGGCTGTGATCAGGCCTCTGCAATAGCTAGGGGTGGGTGACTGGGTTGAGGCCCACTGCAGCAGCAGAGGCCTATCAGATCTCCCTCTCTTTGTCTGTCAGACCTCTGCTATTGCTTTCGTTCATGTACAGCCATAGAGATCTGCACATGTGCAATAGCTCCCTCTGCATCTTGAGCAAGCTGGCTGGTGCGTTAAGTGTTAAGCCCCACCCACTGCCTCTAGTAGCTAGGAACGCTCCAGCCCATTTTTTCATGCAATAAGAGTGGGAGTAATGACTCACTCAAAAAACGGATCTGCAACTCTTCCATGTTCATGCTAGATGGATACTTCAAATTTTTCTCATAAAATCATGTCTCACAGTTGCCAGTGTCAACATTAGTCATCTTCATATCTCCCTTGCAGGTGTCCTGGTATTGGAGTTGTAGATATCCAGGACGTTGTGACCCAGTAGCCAGTTCACCTGACAGATGGTCTTCATCCCTTTATCCACCCAATGACTGTGCTGTTACCCAGTATGGTTCATGTTACCCAGAATGTGATGCCACCCAGTTTGATTCGTGATGATCAATGACACACTCCAGGAGCTCGGAGTTGATGACCTGCTAAATGATGCTGAGTATACGTGTGAAACAGTGAAGGTGGAAGCTGCTCAGCCTTTTCTCCTGCTTAACATATATTGCTCAGGTCTCTCCACTGTTGAGTAGAATAACGGCGCAGTCTCAATTGACTCATGGTTTTGTGTTCTCAGTCAGGTTGCTCCCCTGTTCCACACTCTCTCTTTCAGTTTGGACACAACAGCTGCAGCTTTTGCAATGTGTCAGTTTCAGCATGAATTGACAGATTGTTGGTAATTATGTAACCAAAATATGTGAATCTGTCAGCAGCCTTTGAGAATCCTTTGAGATGGTAATGAGCAGCATGGATAAAAAGGAACCAATAAATGCAATACATTTGGATTTCCAAAAAACATTTGATAAGGTACCACATAAAAGATTAGTTTATATAATAAGAGCCCATGGTTTTGAGGGTAGCATATTCACATGGATAGAAGATTGGCTAACTAATGCAAGACAAAGATTTGGGATCAGAGTGGCATTTTCAGGATGGCAACCTGTAACTAGTGGAGTGCTATTAGTCCTGGGCCAGAATCATTTACAATATATTATAAAGACTTGGAAGAAAGATGTGAATGTACTATCACCAAGCTTGCGGATGACACAGAAATGGGTGGGAAGGCAAGTGGTGAGAATTACACAAAGGGCGGGATTTTCTGGCCAAGCTTGTCCCAAAACCAGACAATCCCACCTGAGGTCAATGGACCTTTGCTTAGTCTTCCCCCGCCTGCTACGATTCCCTTGATGGACGGGATAGAAGCATTTCCCCAAAAGGTCAACAGGGGGATATAGGCAGGTTCGGTGAGTGGGCAAAAGCTTGGCAGCTGGAATATAGGGCCTGATTCTCCCATCACGATCTGTAACTTTTCTGACAGATCCAGTTGGGAGAATTGTATCGTCAGCCTTTTTCCGGGATTTGCGCATGCACCGGGGATGCATGGACATCTCCCAGAGCCGGAGAACAATCGGAATCCAGACCACGCTGGAAACCGGCAGGAAGACAGCTAAGTAATTTGAATTTTTTTTTAATATGTTTTGCAACTTGCTGGGCCTGATTGAAACTCCCACCATGCCAGGAGTACATCATTGCAACAGGGTTTAGAGTAGCTGCCCGCATTCAGGGAACTAGTGGGAGATCCTGCCAGAATGACGGAGGGGAAATCAGGGCCCTCCAAGGGATTGGGTGGTGGGGGAGAGGTTCCCCCTGGCCATGAGCACCGTGGCAGTGTCATCCTGTGTCCCCTGGCACTGCCTAAGGGGCAAAGTGCCTGCGCCCAAAGAGCACCTTAGCACTGCCCATCGGGTGTGAGTGGTGCCTAGGGTGATTGGTGGGGGTGGAAGGGGGGGTAACGCTGCCACTCTGCGTGGGGATCAGTCAGGGCAGGTGGGAGGCCAGCAACCGGGGCGGGATGCAGGGAGGGGATGATTGGTCTCCTGGGCGGAGGGGGCCTGCCTCCCGGGAGGGGGTGTGACCCCAGGGGGGTGTGGGGGGGCGGGGGGTCCTGCCTGAGTGAGGGGGTTGGGGAGATCGCCAATTGCTGGGGAGGTGGGCTGGACATTGGGGCACTCCCGCAGTGTTGGGGGTGGCCCAGGAATTGTCATAGGTGTCATGATCAGGCCGTGAGAGGACCTGGAGGAGCAGAAAAGCGGGGGTCCCGGGCTGGCCAGCGATCGAGCTGGTCAACAAAGGGGGAGACTGACAGAGCGGGACTACCAAGCACGCGCAGAGTTCTGGAATTGTCAGTCTCTGGCGCGAATAGTCCCCACCCTCCCCGGGTTTTTAATGAGATTCATGACTGGGAACTCAGTATTGCACAGAGTGCGGAGATTCAGATCTGAATCTGCACTGAAAAAGCAGTTGTGACCTAAAATAGTTTTCCCAACAATTCAGCACTTTTGAGAGAATTGCCTCCATAATGTGGGAAAATTTGAGGTTGTGTACTTTAGAAGAATAAAGCAGCTAAGTATTATTTAAATGGAGAAAGACTGCAGAAAGCTGAGGCTCAGAGGGATTTGAGGGTCCTCGTGCATAAATCACAAACAACTAGCATGCAGGTTCAGCAGGTAACTGGGAAGACAAGTGGAACGTTGGCCTTTATTTCAAAGGGGATGGAGTGCAAAACTAGGGAAGATTAAACTACACAAAGCACTAGCTAGACCACACCTGGAATACTGGGAAGTTTTGGTCCCCTTATAGGAAAATATATACTGGCATTAGTGGCTATCCAGAGCAGGTTCACCAAGTTGATTCCAGGTATGGAGGGATTTTCTTGTGAGGAGAGGTTGAGTGGATTGGGCCTGTGTTCATTGGAGTTTAGAAGAATGAGAGGTGCCCTTATTGAGACATATAGGATTCTCAGGAGCCTTGACAAGATAGATGCTGAGAGCCCGTTGAGGGACAGTCTGAGACCAGAGGGCAGAATCTCAGAGTGAGAGGTCACTTATTTAAGACACAGATGAGGAGGAATTTCTTTTCTCAGACAGGTAGTGAATCGGTGGAATTCTTTACCGCTGAGGGTTTTTGAGGCTGGTTATAAAGTATGATCGAGGTTGAGATAGATTTTTAATTGGTGAGGGAATCATGGCTTAAGAGGAAAAGTGGAGTTGAAGATTATCACATCAGATAGTCATGAGCTCAATGAATGGTGGAACAGATATGATGGGCTGAATGGCCTACTTTTACTCCTACATTTTATGGTCTTATGGTCTGACCCCTGGAATCACATTGTCAGTGCTGTTAGATGGTGGAATGGCAGTGTCTTGAACGATATATGTACTGCTGATGCTGATGGTCAGATCAAACTCTTAACAGGTGTTAGTTGGGTGGCGGGATCGATTTGCAGCCGTCTGCCATTTTCAAATGAAGGTGTTCCTCAGTAGAATCGTAGAATCCTGACAGTGCAGAAAGAGGCCATTCGGATTATCTAGCCTGCACTGACAACAATCCCACCCAGGTCATATCCCTGGAATCCCCACATATTTACCCTGTTAGGCTCCCTGACACTAAGGGGCAAGTTAGCATGACCATTCAACCTAACCCATACACCTTTAGAGTGTGGGATGAAACAGGAGCACCTGGAAGAAACCCACGCAGACATGGGGAGAATGTGCAAACTCCACAGTTATCCTTGACTGGAATTGAACACGGGTCCCTGAGCTGTGAGGGAGCAGTGCTAACCACTGTGCCACCTGGAATGTTATGGAATATCAATGCAGCACTGTCAGCATTGGACAACTCTCTGATGCACCTTCGTTTTGGATCTCAGGAGGCTGAGGCTAAGCAGCTTGCCAGTGGTTCTGCTATGTAAGGAGACACTCTCTGTGAATGACCTGAAGTCATATAACAGTAGCAAAGAGAATATGCCAAAGTGTATCGATGCCAGAACACAACTGAAACTGACCTCACAGCAAAGACCAAATTAAGTCAGCATGTTGAGAAGAGGAGAGGCTGTTGTTGTATTTTAAATAGCCTCAAAGATTTGTAAGATTTGTAATCAAAATGCTTCAAGGCTGTTTGAATTTCGTGAACCCAGTGATTGCAATAAACATACATTTACCCACACCAGATCAGTCAAACATTCCACTTCCCTGATATGTTGAAGAGTGAGTCTCTGGATTACTTTGAACGGTCCACACACTTTGGCAACTACCGCTCTCAAATGGTCATAGTTGGCAAGGTGATCCAAGACCTGATCAGCTGAACTGGCTCAGCCTTCTGCAAACCACAACAATAGTTCATTGTATACAAAGCAGCGGTCACCATCACACTGTTGTTCCGCAGTGAGATCTGGACTGTTTATCAGTGACTCAAAGCACAAGAGAGATTCCGCCAGAAAGCCCCCATTGCATCCTCTGACTCAATGCAAGGGCCATTAAGTAAACACCAATGGGTTTCTTGAAGCCAGTTCCACAGGCAAAACTCCTGCAAATTCAACCTCAGTTCATTGCATCTGGATGGCCGGAAGGTATCTCCCCACACTGGACCATAGAATCACAACAGTGCTGAAGGCCATAATTTGGCCCATTGAGCCTGCACCGACAACAACCCCATCCTGGCCCTAACCCCGTAACCCCACATATTTACCCTGCTAATCCTCCTGACACTAAGGGGCAATTGAGCATGGCCAATCAAGCTAACCTGCATATCACAGAAATCATAGAAACCCTACAGTGCAGAAAGAGGCCATTTGGCCCATCGAGTCTGCACCGACCACACTCCCACCCATTGCCTACCCCCATACCCCAACATATTTACCCGCTAATCCCTCTAACCGACACATCTCAGAACACCAAGGGGCAATTTTAGCATGGCCAATCAACCTAACCCCGCACATCTTTGGATTGGGGGAGGAAACCAGAGCACCCGAAGGAAACCCATGCAGACACGGGAAGAATGTGCAAACTCCATACAGACAGTGACCCAAGCAGGGAATCGAACCCAGGCCCCTGGAGCTGTGACGCAGCAGAGCTAACCACTGTGCTGTCCAACCGTGCACCGTGCATGTATATATGGATTGTGAGAGAAAACTGGAGTAACCGGAGGAAACCCACGCAGACACAAGGAAAATGTGCAGACTCCACACACACAGTGACCCAAGGCAGGAACTGAACCCAGGTTCCTGACACTGTGAGGCAGCAGTCCTAGCCACTGTGCCACCGTGCCGCCCTGTTTTCTCAACTCTCAAAAGGCCAACATACCAGGGTAGAATAAAGAAAATGCCTCATAGACATTCTGAACCTATCCTTGAAGCTCAGCAGTCTTGACATTAATGACTGGGAGGAACTTGCTAACAGTCATTCAAGACGTAAAACAACTTGTCCATCAAGCTGCATCATGTTTAGGGGCACAACGTCTGAATAATGAGGCAGAATGACAGCAGAGCGGGAAAGAAAAGGAAACGAATCCTGCCCTCCGGAACCACTACTTTATGGGACATCCTGCCCCATGTACTCAAAGATCAGTGAGTAAAGATTAGCCTGATCAATCACGTGAAGACCCAAGGCAGAAATTCCTTGGAGAGAAGGAGGTTAAGAGGAACTTCTAAAATTTGATTTGATTTGTTATTGTCACGTATCACGTATCACGTATCACGTATCGTCACAGTGAAAAATATTATTTCTTGAATGCTATATTGATAGAGCATACCATTCATAGAGAGTGCAGAATGTGGTGTTACAGTCACAGCTAGGGTGTAGAAGAAGATCAACTTAATGCGAAGTAGGTCCATTCCAAAGTCTGATGACAGCAGGGAAGAAGCTGTTCTTGAGTCAATTGACACGTGACTGCAAACTTATGCATCTTTTTACCAATGTTAGGAGGTGAAGAGAGTATATCTGGGGTGTGTGGGCATCTTCTTTATGCTGGGCGCTTGCCCGAGGCAGTGGGAAGTGGAGACAGAGTCAGTTGATGGGGGCTGGTCTGCATGATGGCCTGGGCTTCGTTCACGACCCTTTGTGGTTCCTTGCGGTCTTGGTCAGGGCAGGAGCTATACCAAGCTATGATACATCCAGAAAGAATGCTTTCTATTTTGCATCTGTAAAAGTTGATGAGAATCACAGTGAACATGTTAAATTTCCTTAACTTCTTGAGTCCTGTCAGATCAATGGAGTTCACAGTCAAATGTTTCAAACTAGCAGTGCAAAGACATGCAGCATTCAGGTGGATATTAGGGGAGTGCATCACTACAGCACCATCCAGCAGTGAGAGGTGTGTCAGGGGAAATGACAAAAACACTTGTGTTTAGTTTATATGTTGGGGCATCTGTAAAAGTTAGTGACAGTCATAGCAGACATGCCAAATTTCCTTAGTCCTCTGAGAAAGTAGAGGTGTTGGTGCGTTTTCTTAAATATAACTGACGTGGGGGGACCAGGACAGTTTGCTGGTGACCTGGACACCTAGAAACTTAAAGCTGTCGACCCTTTCCACTTCATCCCCATTGATGTGGACAGGGGCATGTCCTCCACTACACTTCCTGAAGTCGATGACTGTCTCCTTCATTTTACTGAAATTGAGGGGGAGATTATTGTTGTTGCACCAATTCACCAGATTCTCTATCTCATTTCTGTACTCTGTCTCATCATTGTTTGTGATCTGACCTGCTATGGTGGTGTCATCAGCAAACTTGAAAATGGAGTTGGAGGGGAATTTGGCCACATAGACATAGGTGTATAAGGAGTACAGTAAGGGGCTGAGGACATGGACTTGAGGAGCACCAGTGTTGAGGATATTCGTGGAGGAGATGTTGTAGCCTATCCTTACTGATTGCGATCTGTGTGTTAGGAAGTCTACAATCCAGTCACAGAGAGAGGGGCCAAATTCTAGGCACGAAGCTTGGGAATGAATTTTGTAGGAATAATGGTGTTGAAGGCTGAGCTGTAGTCAATAAATAGGAGTCTGGTATAAGTGTCTTTGTTATCTAGGTGTTCCAGAGTTGAGTGTAGGGCCAGGAAGATGGTGTCTGCATGGATCTGTTGCAGTGAGAGGTGAATTGTAGTGAATCTAGGCAATCTTGGAGGCCAGAATTGATCTGAGCCATGACCAATCTATCAAAGCTGGATGTCAGAACCACTGGACGATAGTCATTAAGACACGCTGTCTGGATTTTCTTTGGTACAGGGATGATTTGATAGAAGTGTTCAAAATCATGAGGGGGCTGAACAGAGTAGAATGGGAGCAACTATTGCAGATTGCAAAAAGATCAAGAATGGGAAGACAAAAGTTTTAAGTGATTTGCAAAAGAAGCAAATGTGATGTAAGTGAAAGTTTTTTGACACAGTGAGTCTTAAATGCTCTGCCTGGAAGAGTAGTGGAGGCTGGTTCCACTGGGACAATAAAAGGGCATCAGATGATTGTTTAGAAGAAACAATGTGCAGGATACAGGGAAATGGCAGGAGATTGGCCTTTCGGAGAGCAGACATGATGGACAGTAACAATCCTGTGATTCTGAGTAGACATCATCCTCAAATTGAGGAACAGCCAACGATGACAATGATGTTTGCGATGAAATAAAAGTTTAAAAAAGTCTTTATTTCTATAACACAGCTCCTTTCATGATTTCAGGGCCTCCCAAAGTCATTCTGAAATGAAGACATGGTTGTGAATATATGAAAAACAGCAGCAAGTAATCAGTTTTATATCAGGGAGGTTATCATTACAGTGTTACCATAAACCTACTTGTGACACTGATAATTAACTTTAAAAATGAAACTTTAAAAGGCCAATGAAGCACTTTGAAACAATTTGTAATCATCCGAAAACAAAGCTTGTCACTTTCTAAAAGTCTCTTTAAGTTGTACTGAAATGTACTTTAACATTTAAAGTTTATTTATTCGCATCACAAGTAGGCTTACATTAACACTACAGTGAAGTTATTGTGAAAATCCCCTAGTTGCCACACTCCAGCATCTGTTCGGGTACACTGAGGGAGAATTTAGCATGGCCAATGCACCTAACCAGTATGTTTTTCAGACTGTAGGAGGAAACTGGAGCACCCGGAGGAAACCCCTGGTGAGAACATGCAGACTTCCCACAGACGGTGACCCAAATTAGGAATTGAATGCAGGGCCATGGCGCTGTGAGGCAACAGTGCTAACCGCTGTCTCAGTACATACAGTGATTGAAACATACATGTTTAGTTTACTGTGTGAGCCGTCCCTATTGTCGCTGTGCAAAAAAGATCAGTGGGAAACAAGACTATTCTCTGAAAAGGTCCACCCAACCAAGAGAGAAGCAGGAGACCCTGTGGCTGCTGGCAATCCAAAGTAGCAACAAGACTTCAGCAAGTAAGCAAGCAGCTTCTACTGCAAGCAGGGCTGACAGCCTACTGCACAGAGGGGAAGGAGAGTTAACGTTTCCAGCCCTCATCCCCAGCTTTCCCTCTCCACAGATGCTGCCAGACCTGTTGCGGATTTCAGCTTTTTCCAGGGAATTTTCATCATGTTCAAGGATGGACGTTGAAGCTGACCAATAGGAGGCAAACTGCTCTCAGTGAGGAGGGATTCTGAGGTTTGATTGGCAAGTGGAGTTGAGCTCTCACTCAGCTTCACTGTCTATGCGAGCACTCGCATGAGAACTTGGACAGTGCGGCCAGTTTCTCTGCTGGATCTACTCGTCGGGATTTCCCTTTTGTTTCTTGCTGTAAAGGTGGGATGGTTGAGTATGGGTGCGAGCAAGAGAAGCCAGCCCTGCTTTTAAGACCTGGTTTGGTGCAGGGAAAAGCAATGGCAACAAAAAGTTTCCAGGGAAAGTTATTGAACTACGAGAGAGAGCTGCCCACTTCTTGCAGTTGCAAGAAGCGGTGCAACAACTGTGGGATCTTCCTCGGTTTCTTCGTGCTGTCGCTGTCCCTCCACCTGGTCACCTTGCTGTGTTACCTGGATCTGCGGTCCGAGGTGAAACGGGAGCTGAGGTCGCAGAGCAGGAGCGAAGATTCAGCCCAGCATTTAGCGGATGCCTCCCATCTGCCGATGGACCCGAGCGAGTATGTGATGGAAATACGATCTGCTGCCGCTGACCGGGTGAGTGAGCGAAGAGGGCAGAGCAGGAGTCTTATTCTACACACACACACATACACTGTAAATCATTCCCGGTTTAAAACAAAGAAAACTCAAGTGATGCAGTTGTTTGGGTGCTCTTGCCTTCCCCCCCCACCTCAATAATTTATCACCAATAGATATTTGCAAAACCAAAGGGATATATTTGTATAAGTGTTATTTCAATTGAACCAGTCTAAGTGTGTGGGTTGCAAGAGATTAATTAATGTGGTGGTCAAACTTAAGCTTTGTTCTAGCTGTTTACACTGCTTATTCACTCTGGAGAATTTTTTGTGTCGCTGTTTTTTTTTGCCACCTCTTCTGGAGCCTTGCTCTCTCTCTCTGAGCCTTGATGGTGTACAAGTGATTGGTTTCCACGATAAGCTCTCGCAGACCTGATACTGAAGATTTGTTTGTGTGGCTAGTTAATAGTGGTACAGGGTTAACAATTTCTCACAGATGTGGTTTTCACTAAGTACCCATCAGTCCTGGCACTGTGAGGCAGCAGCGTTAACCACTGTGCCACCCTGTCTCAACACATACAGTGACTGAAATCTATGAGGGAGGGTTGGCTGGCATTAACAGTGGCTCAGTGTGGAGGGTTTGAAAAGGTCAGTGGAACTGAATCGCACTCGGGCAATGACTGGCGTCAGATTGCCCGTAATGAATTTTTGCCCCCTCCCCATTAATATCTTCCACACAACATTCCCAGTGTTGTGAGCAACATCCCTTTGGTGTACAGTCTCCCTGACCCCCTCAGCACCAGACCTGGCGATTGGTCTCAGTGTCCTGTGGGAGGGCTGTGTAAGTATCCAAAGATTGCTGCTGGGAAGTGAACACTGCTTAGCAAAGTTGGCACCCAACACCTTAACCCTTTGACCCTCAGTTATAGGCGCATGCATTCGAACATACAAATTAGGAGCAGGAGTAAGCCACTCGATCCCTAGAATCTTCTCCACCGTTCAATTAGATCATGGCTGATCTGATTGTAACTTCAATCCGAAATCCCTGCCTACTGATAACCTTGGCACTCTCCAACTTTCTGGGGCAAGTTCTCCCCTCCTGCCCGCCATGGGAATCATAGCAGGCAAAGGGCAGACCATGGAAAGTTCCATTGACCTCAGGCGGGATTTTCTGATTTCGGGGCAAGCGTGGCTGGAAAATCCTGTCCTCAACATCAGTGAAAAGCTGCAATGGCAGGTGTTGGCACGGTGGCACAGTGGCTAGCACGGCTGCCTCACAGCTCCAGGGACCCAGGTTCAGTTCCCGGCTTGGGTGATTGTCTGTGCTGAGTTTGCAAGTTCTTTGTGTGGGTTTCCTTCTGGTGCTCTGGTTTCATCACACAGTCCAAAATACATGCTGGTTAGGTGCACTGGCCATGCTAAATTCTCCCTCAGTGTACCCGAACTGGTGCCAGAGTGTGGTGACTAGGGGATTTTCATAGTAACCCCATTGCAATGTTAATATAAACCCAGTTGTGACACTAATAAATAAACATTATCTCCTTGTGGATTAAGAATCTATCCAGCTCTACCTTTAAAATACTTTAAGGCTTCCACTGCCTTATGAGAGAGAGAGTTCCAGGGACTCAAAGCTCGCAGGAAAAGAATCCCCTCATTTCTGTCTTAATTGAAAGCCCCCTTATTTTTAAACAATGACTTCTGCTACTAGATTCTCTGATAAGAGAAAACATCCTCTCTACGTCTACCCTGTCAATACGCCTCAGCATCTTAAAGGTTTCAATCAAATCAACTTACTGTTCTAAATTCTAGTGGATACAACCCCAACCTCCCCAGTCTTTCCTCCAAGAAAGCCTTCTCTGGATTGCTTGTAATGCATTTACATCATTCCTTAAACAAGGAAACATGGTCGCCTTGGGGGAGGAACTTCTGCCATTGCAACTTTTCACTGATGTCTTTGTTGGACCGAAGGGCCTGTTTCCTATGCTGTGTTGCTCTTTGTCTAGGACGGGGTTTTCCAGCTGCGCTCACCCTGAAATGGGAAAATCCTGCCTGAGATCAGTGGAACTTTCCATAGTCTGTCCCTCGCTCGCTATGATTCCCATAGCGGGTGGAATGGGAAAAGTAACCACTAAAGCTGGAGAATGCAATAAGTGAGGATAGGTTGAGGGAGCTCGGTCTTTTCTCCTTGGAGAGACGAAGGATGAGAGGTGACCTGATAGAGGTGTGTAAGATGTTGAGAGGTATTGATCGGGTGGATTCTCAGAGGCTTTTTCCCAGGGTTGAAATGGTTGCTAGGAGAGGACACAGGTTTAAGGTGCTGGGGAGTAGGTAGAGAGGAGATAAGAACATAAGAACATAAGAAATAGGAGCAGGAGTAGGCCATCTAGCCCTTCGAGCCTTGCCCCGCCATTCAATAAGATCATGGCTGATCTGTCGTGGCTCGGTTCCACTTTCCCGCCCTCTCCCCATAACCCTTAATCCCCTCTCTTATCAAAAACCCATCAACCCGCGTCTTAAAAATATTTAGCGAGGCAGCCTCCACCACTTCAACGGGCAGAGAATTCCAGAGATTCACCACCCTTTGAGTGAAGAAGTTCCTCCTCAACTCTGTTCTAAACCACCCCCCCTTTATCTTGAGGCTGTGCCCCCTAGTCCTACTGTCTTTTTTGAGCAGGAAGAGTCTCTCCACCTCTATCCTATCCATCCCATTCATCATCTTATACGTCTCAATGAGATCTCCCCTCATTCTTCTAAACTCTAACGAGTACAAGCCTAGTTTATTCAACCTCTCCTCATAGCTCAACCCCCTCAACTCCGGTATCAGCCTAGTAAACCTCCTCTGCACTCGTTCCAAGGCCAAAATATCCTTGCGTAGGTGCGGCGCCCAAAACTGCACACAGTACTCCAGCTGCGGCCTCACCAATGCCCTATACAGCTGCAGCAAGACCTCCCTACTTTTATATTCAATCCCCCTCGCTATGAAGGCCTCAGGGATAAGTTTTTCACTCAGAGGGTGGTGGGTGAGTGGAATCGGCTGCCGTCGGTGGTGGTGGAGGCAAATTCGATAGGGTCTTTTAAGAGATTTCTGGATGAATACACGGGACTTAATAGGATTGAGGGTTATAGGTAAGCCTAGTAGGTAACGATATGATCGGCGCAACTTGTGGGCCAAAGGGCCTGTTTGTGCTGTAGTTTTTCTATGTTCTAAGTGCAAAAGATAAATTTAAGCAAAAGCTAAGTGCGAAGGAAAAGAGACTCAAAATCCCAACCCTCAAAGCCCTCAGTTAAAGTTTATTTATTAGTCACAAGTAAGACATATATTCATACCAAAATGAAGTTACTGTGAAATTCCCCTAGTTGCCACACTCCAGTGTCTGTTCAGGTCAATGCACCTAATCAGCACGCCTTTCAGAAGGAAAACAGAGCACCCGGAGGAAATCCACGTAGACACAGGGAGAACATTCAAAACTCTACACAGTGACCCAAGCTGGGAGTCAAACCCGGGTCCCTGGCGCTGTGAGGCAGCAGTGCTAACCGCTGTGCTACCGTGCTGCCCCCAGCAATTGTATGCAACATTTCTGTCCACAGTAAATCAAAGCAGCCACGTGGTAATTCTGGCACTGAAACCATCAGATATAGCATTGCTAATAAAGTCGCCAATTCCAAGTTTCAGTAATTTGTAAAATTTATACAGGAGGGGTGGCATAAATAAACCTCAAGGGAGAATGTGTCACCAATTGAAATAGTTGCTTTTCAAAGTTATGTAACACATTACACAGTAATTATTAAGATTGAAAACAAAATCATGGATTTATTTATTCATTGTGGAATGTGGGACATCACTGGCCAGACCAGCACTAACTGCCTAATCTAATTTATTAATTGTCCACTCACTCTACGGGAAGAGGACCCATCATTGCAGTGCTGGCATGGAAAAGAAAATTCTTCTCTCAATCCCTTTCCAGTAGCCTTTTGACATTTTTTTTTCCCCAAATGTTTAAAATTCTAGGCAGTAGCAGATGCAAGTCCTTTCAGATCTGTGCGTACAGCTGTGCGTTAAATATTTACAAGTACAGTACAGCTCTATACAGCGCTTCTATTACTTGAGTTTTGAATTCCAGTACTGATTAACTGGTGGTAGCGCACACATTTTCTGTGTAGCAGTTTCACAATAATAGTGCTTTATGTTGCTGCTGACTTTGGAGATCACTCCAAGCTTTTAGAGATATTAATTGCAGGAACCCACATCACTGAGCACTGACTCAATGTTAATCCTGTTAATATGTAGGAGCAAGATGTGTTAGGTGCCTGTAATAACTTGCTAATTATTTTGCTGGCACTTACCACCACGATTAGTGTGCCACATGCTGTGACACGCCGGTGAGATCACAATGATTTTGGATGTGCAAAAATCACATGCAATTATTATTGCATTTTAGGTGCCTGTGAAAACGGTTCCATAATTCTGCGTGCGGTTATGTTACTACACACGTGCTGCCGGTGCAAAGTCTGGTGTCTATTTAACTTTATTGGGCAGATAACGGATTCCTGCAGCTTTAACTCGCTGCAGGAAAGGCATGGTGCTAGACATAACAAGGCTACTCTCTGCGAGGAAAGTAAATTGCCCGGTAGCTAAATTGGTCACTTCACTGCACTGGCGGTGAGGCATAATGATCAGGAAGGCTCCAGATTAATGGTTAATCTGCATTGAATTTCCTGCTGTCTGGGAGGAGAGGGGTGGAGGAGAGGGGGTGCGGTTGGTGGAGAAGGTGTTAAAAGGGATACGACAACAGTCACTCTAAATCTCTCCAGATGGGGGGAGGAAATGGCTGTTGAAGGGTTCCTACTGCAAAGCGCTCACGTGAATGTCAGGTAAAGGTGGGCTCGCTGTAGCCAGCATTTTATTCTAAGAGGTCTCACAACACCAGGTTAAAGTCCAGGTTTATTTGGTAGCACAAGCCACTAGCTTTCGGAGCGCCGCCCCTTCATCAGGTAAGTGGAGGAGTTCTGCTCACAAACAGGGCATATAAAGACACAAACTCAATTTACAAAATAATGGTTGGAATGAGAATCTTTACAGGTAACCAAGTCTCGAAGGTACAGACAATGCGAGTGGTGAGAGGGTTAGGCACAGGTGAAAGAGATTTGTATTGTCTCCAGCCAGGACAGTTAGTGAGGTTTTGCAAGCCCAGGCAAGTCATGGGGGTTACAGATAGCGTGACATGAACCCAAGATCCCAGTTGAAACCGTCCTCATGTGTACGGAACTTGGCTGTCAGTCTCTGCTCAGCGACTCTGCGCTGTCGTGTGTCGTGAAGGCCGCCTTGGAGAACGCTTACCCGAAGATCAGAGGCCAAATGCCCATGACAACTGAAGTGTTCCCCAACAAGGAGAGAACACTCTTTCCTGGTGAATGTTGAACGGTGTTCATTCATCCATTGTCATAGCATCTGCACAGTCTCCCCAACGTACCTTGCCTCGGGACATCCTTTCCTGCAGAGCATCAGATAGACGAAGTTGGCCGAGTTGCAAGTGTATGTACCAGGTACCTGGTGGATGGTGTTCTCACGCGTCAGACTCCTGATTTGTGCCTTGTAGATGATGAATAGGGTTTGGGGAATGAGGAGGTGAGTTACTCGCCACAGTATTGTCAGCTTCTGATCTGCTCTTGCAGCTACCTTGTTTATGTGGTGAGTCCAGTTGAGTTCCTGGTCAATGGTAACTCCATGGATGTTGACAGTGGGGGAATTCAGTGATGGTGAAACCGTTGAATGTCAAGGGGCGGAGATTAGAGTGTCTCTAATTGGCGATGGTCATTGTCTGGCATTTGTGTGGCACGAATGTTACTTGCCACTTGTCAGCCCAAGCCTGGCTATTGTCCAGATCTTGTTGCATTTGGACATGGACTGCTTCAGTATCTGAGGAATCGCAAAAGGTGCTGAACATTGTGCAATCAAAGGCAAACATCCCCACTTCTGACCTTATTACGGAGAGAAGGTCATTGATGAGGCACTCCCAACACAATCACGTTCAAAAAGTGGTTTCTTGGGCAAGTTATTAATGATTAGGATGTTGCGTGGTCTCAAGGATGTTGGCTATGAGGAGAGCTAGGATTGTTTACACTGGAAAGACAGAGGCTGAGGGGCGACCCGATAGAGGTCTGCAAAATTATGACAGGCATGGACAGGGTGGAAGTGTCCCATACAAGGGGGCACAGGTTCAAGGTGAGAAGGGGAAAGTTTAAGGGAGATGTGTGGGGGAAGTTTTTATGCAGAGAGTGGTGGGTGTCTGAAACACTCTGCCAGAGGAAGTGGCAGAAGCTGGCACGTTAGCAACGTTTAAGTGGCATTTGGATGGGTATATGAATAGGGAGGGAATAGAGGGATACGGATAGCGTAAGGGCAGGAGGTTTTTTTAGTTTAGTTAGGGCATCATGATCGCCACAGGCTTGGGGTGGGGGGCAAAGGGCTTATTCCTGTGCTGTACTTTTCTTTGTACTTTGTACTGCTTGTTATTTGAAACTTTGTCCTAACAAGCCATTGAATTTCAGGAAGGGGTGAGAAAAGAGCGAGAGAAGGGGGAAGAGCAGTGGTTGGTTCACAGAATCATTGGGGTGTGATGATCGTTCGTGAAATTGGCAGTGTTGCGTGACCAGCGTGATGGGTTTCAACTGAACCGATGTTTATATCTAAATGACACCTCTACCCCTGTTATTATTTACTCAGTGTTTCTTCAATAAATGAATGACCAGAGGAAATCTCTTTCAGCAAAGGCTTTCTGAACGTTTTACTACAAGCGGCTATTGAAGCCAAATCACCACAGCATTTAAGAGGGGATTAGACGAAAATTTGAAGAAAAACGCTGAACAAGCTGGGATTGAAGTGTTTAGCTGAGTGGGGAGCAAGCACACAGCGTTAAGACAGCTGATTTTGTGGTTAGTTTGGTTCTGCACTGAAATTTTCTAAGCTGCATACCAGTGGAATTAACTGCTAATGCAGGGAAGAGTTAGATGCGGATCAGTGGCCTCTTCACATTGTACACACACAAGCCTGCAGCCTGGGCAAAAGTTGTGGCGATGCCGGCTTTGGAGCTTTCGGAGCGCTGCGACTCACCTGATGAAGGAGCAGTGCTCTGCAAGCTCGTGATACCAAATAAACATGTTGGACTTTAAGCTGGGGTTGTGAGACATCTTAATGTGGGCCAAAGTTGTTCAACAACTTTGGAAATAAAAGCTGAAGCAGTCTCAGAAAGAAGTTATCAGAGATGTGAAAAGGTCATCGGGGGATTTTGTTACTCA
The DNA here is from genome assembly GCF_965287045.1 of Carcharhinus amblyrhynchos. Lineage (NCBI taxonomy): Eukaryota > Metazoa > Chordata > Chondrichthyes > Carcharhiniformes > Carcharhinidae > Carcharhinus > Carcharhinus amblyrhynchos. The sequence continues at coordinate 132,323,158 of NC_137327.1, forward strand.
AGTGAGAGCTATGCTACCCATTTGTCCCCTTCATTCTTCTAGCGCTGAAACAGATTAGCCAGTCATCAATTTCATTGTTGTTGGTGGAACTTTGCTTTGTACAAATTGGTCACTGCTTGCCTCTACAACTACAGTCGATCAGCTGCAAAGCAATTTGGGACATCTTCAACTGTGCTATTGAAATGCAAGTTCTTTGTTCGCTATCCTGGCAAGAGATTCAAAGACAAATGAAAGCCTGAAGGGAAATCATCATTCTTTAAACTTGTTCTTGAGATGTGGACTTTGCTGGCCTTTATTGCCCATTCCTAACATAGCCAATTTCTTGGAACTGCTGTGAAATCTGTGGTGAATGTTGAAGTTATAAAATTTATGCTGTGTCTATGATAACGGGGCTGTGCGGAAATTTTGGGAATATTTGCAGCCCGAGTACTTTTTCTACAGTCCCACAGAAAGAATACTAGACTGGATGGGCTGAATGGCCTCCTTTTGCACGGTAAAGAGACTGTGATTCGCAGTAAATTGAATTTTAGCTTTTCCAACAAATTGGTCGGAATTTTACCGCCCCGCCTGTCACGGGAATCCGAGTGAGCGAGGGGCAGACATTGGGAAGGTTCGTTGACCTCAGGCAGAAATTTATGGTTTCGGGTCAAGTGAGGCCATAAAATCCTGCCCATTGTACTTTAGATTCTTAACTGACAAATCAAGTGACAACAACGTCAACTTACAGTGCCTGTATTATAACAAAAAATCCTACTCATAGGAACATTATCAAACAAAGTTTGATACTGAGCCACAGAAGGAGATATTAGGACAAAGTTTTGATGGATCTTAAAGAAGAGGGAGAGGTTCCAGGAATGAATGCTTGAGCTTCAGGCTTTGGTGACAAAAGGCAAAGTTAACAATCAGTGAGCGATTAAAATTGGGAATGTGTAAGAATTGGAACACAACAAGTAGCTTGGAACAACTGGTTAGGAATAGGGAGGAGAGGGCCAAGGAGAGATTTTCTATTTGTTTCAACTGCTCCATGTGGTGGTCAGTTCCACAGTCTTGCCATTCTGGTGAAAGCACTGAATATTGCACTGGAATGTCAGTTTAGATTTGTTGCTGACCAATATCTATCACTGAGGCAACTTCAGTAAAACAGATTATCTATTCATTATTGCATTGCCATTTGTGGAAGCTTGCTGTATGCAAACTGGCTGGTTAGATTTCTTTATTGGTTGTAACGTACTTTGGGACATCAGGGATCAAGAAAGGTGTGCTATAAATGTCTAAGTTTATTTAGGCTTTCATTAACACTGCAATGAAGTTACTGTGAAAAATTCCCTCATCACCACACTCTGATGCCTGTTTGGGTAGACTAAGTTAAAATTTAAGCATGGCCAATATGCCTAACCATCATGTCTTGAGGACTATGGGATAAAACCGGAGGAAACCCACAGACATGGGGAACAACATGTAGACTCCACACAGACAATAACCCAAGCTGGGAATCAAACCCGGGTCTCTGGCGCTGTGACACAGCAGTGCTAACCACTGTGCCACTATGATTGCACAGCATCATCCAAAAGGTCAGTATCCTAACCTGAACATGGACAGTGAGTGTTGGAGGCTATCCCTCCATGGGGAGTCCTGGCTGATTCAGATTTAGTTCCCCAGATAGGAAAAGACCATTCTTATTTTGGTCATTTAACTCTCCAGTAGTTGGAGTTCTCATCTGGCATCTTTCCAGTCAATGTGGCACGAGCAGTTGACCCACTTGACCTGCTAAGCAATGTTTTAAGGCAATGGCTGGGTAAAACTTGGCTGCTGAAATAAATTTGTCAGTCTGATCACAAACAACACTATCTGAGAGATTATTCGGAGCTTTTTCCACTGTTACCTGTTCCAGTGGCAAGGATTTGAGTGCCAATGTGCTGCAACATGAAGTGATGAGATTTATGTTCACACCACATTATTGCCTGTCCTTCGCTTGTGCTTTTACCTACTGTCAATCAGTCACATCTTGCATTTACCCTGGCAACCGTGTTGTGTTGCCCTTGGCAATACATTGAGGGAAAGGCAGACAATTAGTTTTGTAAAACAAACCTCAGTAAGGAACAAGAAATGACAGGGAAGATTGGTTCATTTCCTGTTCAATGGTGAGAGAATGTCAGCCTCACAAAGAAGGAAAAGTTTCTATTCTGTTATGAAAAAAAGATGTGCCTATTTGGAGAGCCAAGCCTGTCTCCTTGGTAATTGAGGTATCAATGAAGCATTAAGTAAAGACTAGTGGATACAAAAGAGTGTGAAACAATGCACGCTCCCCTGAGGGGGGTCAGACGATGCCTTAAACTAAAATAGTGGCTCCGAACTGTCACTTAACTGCTGAAATGGAAGCTTGAGTAATTGTTCTGTGTATTCCAAGTTGTTATAACCATGATCTGCTGTAACATAATCATAACTTAGTTTAAGCAAGACATTTACACTAAAATGGGTAACACAATACCTCATTCTTCACTTTTCCATATCCTTACAAAAGCCATTACTTGGGCTCAGTCTTAGAACTCAAACTGTGGGTGTTGCTTTCATCACTCTTCCCTTAGTCATATACAATATCAAACTTAGTTGTCGATTTTAACGGCTGTTACATATCTTTAATGTGGAGATGCCGGTGTTGGACTGGGGTAAACACAGTAAGAAGTCTCACAACACCAGGTTAAAGTCCAACAGGTTTCCAACAGGCCCAACAAAACCTGTTGGACTTTTAACCTGGTGTTCTGAGACTTCTTAACATATCTTCAATCCCACTTTGTTTAGATTGGTGGTGATTTGCACTGTGTTCCGATTTTCACTTCAGGTTTTTACTTGAAGAGCTGTGAAGGTAAAAGTCGCCATAGTCCTGGGTGACCAGTGGCCGCCCTGCACTTTGAGGGGAGAGCTAACTGGTGATGATTTAACCTGAGGATTACCGCGCTGAAGAAATGTACAGGATACAGGAAATCAGCAATGACAAAGCAAAATGCTGCTTTCTGATGAACTGTAATGTTAAATCCGTTTCCCTCTCCACTTGGGGTGGCACGGTGGCACAGTGGTAAGCAATGCTGCTTCACAGCGCCAGGGACCTGGGTTCGATTCCTGGCTTGGGTCGCTGCCTGTGTGGAGTTTGCACGTTCTTCCTGTGTCTGCATGGGTTTTCTCTGGGTACTCTAGTTTCCTTCCACAGTCCAAAGGACGTGCTGGTTAGGTGCAGTGGCCATGCTAAATTCTCCCTCAGTGTAGCCAAACAGGTGGAGGGTGATGACCAAGGGATTTTCACAGTAACTTCACTACAGTGTTAATGTAAGCTTATTTGTGAAGCTAATAAATAAACCTTAAACACATGCTACCCAATTTGCTTGGTATTTTAGCATTTTTTCTTAGCTCAGCAATAGTCTTGTATTTAAATAGTATTTTTTAAAAATCAAGATGGTCCCTGCACCAGGTTCTGTACTTGGAACCTCATTAATTATGCACAGACATGTTACCCTCTGAGTCACCTGGTGTGGGCGGGGAGCAGGAGGGTGGGTGGGGGTGGACTAATTTGTCTGTCCATTGCCAGCTGCTGGGTTCGAAGGTCCAGGAGCCATATTTAAACTTCCAGTCCAGCACACTCATATCATGGTCCCCAGCCCATCTGTCCTGTGTAGGATATCAGCAACCCAGAGGGGAAAGACTCGTAGCCTCAAGAGGAAATCTGTTCCTCCCTCCCCCAAGTCCATCACCCGTATGGACCTCTCCCACCGCATCTGGAGTCTTTGTGCGTGTCCTTCCAGTAAACGGTGAGGTATCCCTTTAACCCCCTTATTTGTGAGCTTTTCCTTATTAGAATACAAATCCCTCTCCTTGGTCTTCCCACTGTTCACCTTCTTCACCCATCTCCCTGGCCTTCTGCGTGAAATCATGAACCCTCATGCCCTGCACCACCCTTCCTTGCAGAACCCTCCCTCCACAATGAGCCCCTTGTCTTTGTCAGACCATGCACCACCCACCCCCCCCCACACCCAGCCTCACCGTGCACCCCACCTCGAATCAAACTTTGTACCTTTGTTGCGGTGGCTACATGGGTTCCGCAGCACGGTGCTGTCCAAATAAACATCAGTGTATGATAAGAGGGGCAGGGAGACCCTTGTACCCCTAACCCCAGGCACTGTACTGAAGCGAATCGGTGACACAGGAGGGCCCATGGGTCCAGCAGCATGGTGCTGTTCGTAACGACCAGCTCGGCATGGAGATGGAGGGCAGGAACTGGTCAGCCCCGACAGAGTGGTGTACAGCCCATCAGGAGCAGTGCAGTGCTACAGCAGAGTTGCACTCACCCTGAAGTCTCTTGCAAACTGCGGACTGCCTTGTGCAAGTCAACCATTGCAGAATCAGAAGAGGCCCTTCAGCCAATCGAGTCCACACTGACAGAGTCAAAACACCTGAGCTCTCATCTAATCCCATCTGTCAGCACTTGGCCCATCGCCCTGAATGTTATGATGTGCCAAGTACTCATCCAGATGCCTTTTTAAAGGATGTGAGGCAACCCGCCTCCGCCACCCCCCCAGGCAGCGCATTCTGTACCCTCTGGGTAAAAAGTTTTTCCTCACATCCCCCCCACCGAAGCCTCCTGCCCCTCACCTTGAACCTGTGACCCCTCGTGACTGACCCTTGAACTAAGGGGAATGGTTGCAATTGGGTCTTAGACCAATGCAATTTTACACTCGAGTGACTCACGATTGAAACATCTGATGGGATGCTGACAGACAGCTGTTTTAGTGAGCATGCAAATAAATGTAAATGGCATTCATGCCACCAGTCAGTGGGAAGACTGGCTCGCTATTAACCCGATTGGGAGAGTTACCACGTGATTTTAATGACCTTTTGGCTTCTGCCAGCTTTCTGTTCCCATCTATCACCAAACTTGCTGTAGGTAGGATAGGACAATTCTATCTTTGAAAAGACTTAGTGCAGACAATGGCACAGTGGTTAGCACTGCTGCTTCACAGCACCAGGGACCCGGCCTTGGGTGACTGTGTGTGTGGAGTTCACATGTTCTCCCCGTGTCTGCGTGGGTTTCCTCCGGGTGCTCCAGTTTCCTCCCACAGTTCAGAGATGTGCGGGTTAGGCTGACTGGCCGTGCTAAATTGATCCAACGGTTCAGGGGGATTAGCAAGATAGATATGTGATGTTATTGGGATAGGGTCTGTGTGGGATTGTTGTTGGTGCAGACTTGATGGGCCGAATGCCCACTTTCTGCAGCGTGGGGATTCTACGATTCAAGCAGTTTGCAAGCAGCATGTTTCACCACTATATTCGGACTGCCGGCTGTGATACTTTGTTAATGATAATCCATATTCAGTTGACTTGCTGGCAGTTTGATGGCAAATTTTCAATTCAAGTGCCAAACACACTCGCTCAAAATTATCATTGACCCAAGGCAGTGCTTTTCAGCAATTTTGGCTGGGGAGGTGATAGTGTCGCTAGACTATTAATCCAGAAACTCACTTAATGTCCCAGGGACCTCATTTCAAATCCCACCATGGTAGATGTTGGAATTTGAATTCAATTTAAAAAAATCTGGAATTAAGAATCTACCGATGACAGTGAAACCACTGTCAATTGTCGGAAAAACCAATCGGGTTCACTAATGTCTTTTAGGGAAGGAAATCTGCCTCTGGGGAGAGGGAAGGTCACCTGCATTTATCCCTGCCCCCCCCCCCGACTTGATTGGAGGGAGGCAAGATCTGAACCCTGCATTCTCCCAGCTGAAACATATGCCAGTCCTTGCCTCTGATCCTGCCTCAGGTGAGTGCGGGGGGGGGGATAGCGGGGGGCGGGGGGGCAATAAATTCCACCCTGCATGTTGCCTCTGTGTGTAAATTGGTTGCTATGTTTTGCTGGATTATTCATCAAAAGATATCAATGGGTGCAAAGTGCATTGGACACTCTGTAAGTTCTGCATTTCTGTGACGGAAAGTGGAAAACTCACCAAGGCTCCTTTAGCAGTGCCTTCTGAAGCCACAAGCTCGATTGCCTGAAAGAACAAGGTTAGCAGGCTTGGGAACATCTCAACCTTCAAAATACCCTTCAACTCATGCAACCTCCTGTTTTGGAAATACGTTGCTGTTCCTCCATTATCTTCCGGTCAAAATCTGGGAATTCCCTCAGGGCTGTGAGTGTACACGTATCACAAGGGTGACAGTAGTTCAGGAAGGTGACTCGAATTGCTCCTGATGTTCCCAACTCTTTCTATCTGGCTGCAGCTCTGTTTCTTAAGTCAGTGGTCCACTCAAGGATCTGCCATCTTTTTGTAGATTGACAGAGTGTGGGTTGCTGCCATAATGTTGTAAAAGGGTGAAAGCTGGGACGATGGGGCTGGTGAGTGTCTACAGACAGAGATCTACAGCTTTGAATGCAATGGAAAAGAACCTTTTTTAACCCATTCACGCGTAAGGCTATTGCTGGTAAGGCCAACATTCATTGACTATCATTGATTTCACTTGAGAAGGTGCCAGTGAACCATATTCAGCCATCATGGGAGGCACGGTGGCCCAGTGGTTAGCACTGCTGCTTCACACCACCAGGGACCCGAGGTTAGTACCGTTCCTGGGTGTCTGTGTGGAGTTTGTACATTCTCCCCGTGTCTACATGGGTTTCCTCCGGGTGCTTCGGTTTCCTCCTGTAGTCCAAAGATGTGCAGATTAGATGGGTTAGCTATGGTACATGTGTAGGGTTATGGTGATAAGGCCAGTGAGAGGGCCTGAGTGAGATACTTGGTCAGCGGGTTGGTGCAGACTCGATGGGCCAAATGGCTTTCTTCTGCATCGTAGGGACTCTTATGATTTTCTGATTTTATTGAAAGGCGGAGCAGGTTCAAGGGAGTGAATTGCCTACTCCTGCTCCTTGTTCTTTCTTACATTCTTGAATCAGTGCCATCTGTCTGGTGTAGGTGCGTCCACGGTGCTGATCGGGAGGGAGTTCTGAATATGTTTTCAAGTCAGGATGGTGTATGGAAGTAAGGGTGTTCCGATGCACCTCCGCTGCCCTTGTCCTTCTCAATGCGAGAGGTGGCATGCTGCCTCACAGTGCTAGGGACTCCGGTTCAATTCCGGATTGGGGTCACTGTTTGTGTGGAGTTTTCACTTTTTCCCTATGTCTACATGGGTTTCCTCCGGATGCTCAGCTTTCCTCCCACAATCCAAAGATGTGTGGGTTAGGTTGCTTGGCCGTGCCAAATTGCCCCTTAATGTCAGAGGGATTATATCACAGGAATAGAGCCTGGGTGGGAATGTGGTCAGTGCAGACTCAATGGGCCGAATAGCCTTCTTCTGTACCATGGGAGATTCTATGATTCAGGTCTCGGCTTTGTGAGATGCTGTTGAGGACACCTTGGTGAACTGCTGATAAAATGAACCTTGTTCATTTAAAAAGAAATGCAGCCAATGTATTGGTTGTACCTGTTACTTTCAACCAGTTTATTTACTCCAAGATTTTACCCTAGTGCCTTTATTTGTAAGATGGACAAAGGACAAACACAAGTAAAGATTCAACAAGTTTATTAATAATAACACTATTAACCCTTAAATTATCCTCATAAAACAAGAGGATACCCCAGATTCAAGTATACTACCCTCAGAGATGGTTTGGTTAAACTGCAGCTTGAACCTCTGAGTCCCTCTGGTCCATCGTTACGAAGGTGAATCTCGATGGCAGCTTCTTCCTTCCTTCCTTCTCTGGTCAGTCTTCCAGATGGTCAAGGTCACCTCCCTTGTCGAGTCTTTGCTCCTGGCGTGACTGAATTGTGTCCCTTCATCCCCCTGCCTGCTTGCCTTTCCAGAAACTTCTCTGGCTTCCGGCCAATGAGGACCCAGGAAGGGGTTCCAATACCCAATGGGTTTCTTGATGTCTGCCTGACCCGACACCAGGGTCCACCCCCCAGGTGTCCATCTCCATGCTGCTGCTTACCTGTAACCTGTTATCAGATAGGCAGGAACTCTCGGTGACAGAAAGTCTGGCCCGATCTGGGCTTCTAACAATAGGCCGGTGCATTTCAATGGGGTGCGATGATCTCCTGCTGGGTCTCAGTAGAGTGCAGTGATCTTTGATGGGTGATTGATGGGTCAGACCCAAACAGGTTTGTGTATTTGAACAATTGGCCAGCCCGAGATTTGACTGCGTTTGATTTTAATATGCCCAATTCTTTTATTTAGGATATCCAATTTTATCAGCCTGAGAATTAGGCCCTGTTTATATTACCACAGAATGACTTGTGGAGGAGGTGAATGTTTAAGGTGGTGGATGGGGTGTCAGTGTTACATTGCCATGGGTGATGTTGGCCTTGTGGAATCTCATTTGGATGATATTCCTCAACTGCAGCAGGAGGCTGCCAGAGCAAGCAGCAGTGTGTGAACGTGGAAGACAAACAAGATAAAAGTGGAGAGTTTGGAGTAAGTTTGCTTTTTTTTTAAAAAAATGGGACTAATGAAAGGGAAAATTTATGGTGCTGAGTTGGCATGTAAATCCCAAGCACTGCACAAAGGGATATCTGCAAAGCTATCTAGGCGGCAGCAACATGTTGTCACATTTTATACTTTGGTATTACTAATCTATAGCTGCCTGAGCAGTATTTAGCGTGGGGCTTCCAATGCCTCTTCCTCCACACCCCACCCCCAATGCTCCAGTAATCTGAATAAGGCCTGTTACAATCACAGCACTGCGTTTTGTGGGGAGGGGTGTGGGGAGGGGTGGGGGGGGTGGGGGGGGTGATGGTTAAACACCTATGTTCACTTTTGCCCGGCTCGGACCTTAAACTAGATTACAATAAAGTTGTGATTGAGGCACAGGTAAATAACACAGTCGCTCCGGTTTATGTAGAATAACCTGGGATGGTGGTGGGGGGGGGGGTTGGTTTGTGGGGGGGGGGGCATAGTGGTTGGGGGTGGGGGTTTGTCAAATTTTCCGATTCCAGTAACCTGTTTTTATCCAGTGACTTAAATTATTTGTAATGTGGAGATGCCGGCGTTGGACTGGGGTAAACACAGTAAGGAGTCTTGGTTGGAATTGGTTGGACTTAAACCTGGTGTTGTCAGACTTCTTACTGTATTAAATTATTTGCTCAGGCCCCAATTCAAACCAAACGAAATGAAAGATGGAAGAAGCAACTTTTCCAAAGATGTGAATTTGCAGCTGAGCTGATGTTATAGCTGAGTTGTCCTTTAGTGAGGTTGCTTTAAATTGAGAAAATGTCTCACTGCAATTGTCCTAACTTGTTTTCACTGAGGTAAGATAATACCAGAAATCCAAATGCTTTTAGCCATTTGCTTATGGTTAGGTGCATTGACCCGAACAGGTGTGGCGACTAGGAGAATTTCACAGTAACTTCATTGCAGTGTTAATGTAAGCCTTCCTTGTGACTAATAAATAAACTTTAAACATCACCCTCTCATTCAAGTTGGTCTCCCCCTCCAACATTTGATTTGATTTATTATTGTTGTCACATGTATTAGAATAGAGTGAGAAGTATTGTTTCTTGCATGCTATACAGACAAAGCATACCATTCATCGAGAAGGAAGGGAGAGAGTGCAGAATGTAGCGTTACAGTCATAGCTAGGGTGTAGAGAAAGATCAACTCAGTGCAAGATAGGTCCATTCAAAAGTCTGAAGGCAGTAAGAAAGAAGCTGTTCTTGAGTCGGTTGGCACTTAACCTCAGACTTTTGTATTTCTTCCCCAACAGAAGAAGGTCAAGAAGAGCATGTCTGGGGTGTGTGGAGTCCTTACTTATGCTGGCTGCTTTGTCGAGGCAGCGGGAAGTGTAGACCGGATCACTGGGCAGGAGGCTGGATGAGTGATGGACTGGGCCACATTCAAGACCCATTGTTTGACAATGACTGTGTGCCTGTTTCGGGTCTTCCAAACGCATCTTTTGAAAGTTTAAGCAGCCCTCTGACCTCCACTGTCAAAGTTTATTCATCGTACCAGACCTTTAGCACTTTGGATTATTACTAAAATGCCATCATTGTCGCAGCAAAGTATTGCAGGCTGTTATTTTCAAATTTGCTGCAAAGTCTGCATTTCATTAAGCCAATTGATTAAACCTCAGGGTTTCAAAATTGGAACAATGAAATGAAATTGAATTTTTGGCTTGGTAATCTAGGATATCTGAATATAGATTTCAAAATATTTAAAACTCACCGACAATTGCCCACAAACTTTCTGTGGCTTCTTGCACTGAAGACGCCTATTAATCAATTCAAGAAGTTCAAAAACACATAGTAAAACAGTGGGAGAGCCAACTAATTTAAAAACAGGCACAATACCTGGGATATTAAAGAATGTGAAAGCAAAGAGGTAAAGCTTAACCTATACAAATCATTGGTTAGGTTACAGTTCGAAAATTATCTCATTTGGGTGTCTCACTTTAGTAACCAAAGAGATTAAGGACATGGATGAAGAATGGGCCAGAATTTATTGCCCACCTCAAGTTGCCCTTGGAAGGCAGTTGAGGGTCAACCACATTGTTGTGGCTCTGGAGTCATATTTAGCTAGATGAGGTAAGGACGCCAGATTTCCTTTCCTAAAGAACATTAATGAACCAGCTGGGTTTTTCCAACAATCGACAATGGTTTCAGTAGATTCACAATTCCAGATTTTTAAAAATTATTGGATTCAAATTCCACCAGCTGCCATGGTGGGATTTGAACCCAGGTCCCCAGGACATTTCTGGATTAATAATCTAGTGATAATATCATTAGGCCATTGCCTCCCCTTCTCACCAGCAGGATCTTCTGGTCCCTCTTCAGCGACTGCTACCTCTACACCATGGGTTCCCTGGTGGTAGAGGGTGCGGAACTTGTAAAAATACTTTGCCATCTCTCCGCCCAAGACTCCAAATGATCTATGTCCTGCTGTATCCTCTGTTGGTCCTCATCGCTATCCGCAAATCAATCAACCATTGTGTCATCCACAAATTTACTAATCAAACCAGTTACATTTTTTTCCAAATCATAGGACCCTTGCTGTTTGTCATTTTCATAAATGACCTGGATGAGGAAGTGGAAGGATGGGTAAGTAAGTTCGCTGATGACACGAAGGTCGGTGGTGTTGTGGATGGTCTGGAAGGATGGCAAAAGTTGCAGCAGGACATAAATAGGATGCAGGACTGGGCGGAGAAGTGGCAGATGGACTTCAACGCGGATAAATGCGTAGTCGTCCATTTTGGCAGAACCAACGGGATGAACGAGTACACTATCAAGGGCAGGAGTCTTGGTAGTGTTGAGGAGCAGAAGGATCTTGGGGTCCGGGTCCACAGGACTCGTTAAATCGGCCTCGCAGGTGGAAGAGGTGGTCAAGAAGGCGTATGGTGTACTGGCCTTCATAAATCGAGGGATTGAGTTTAGGAGTCGGGAGGTAATGCTGCAACTTTATAAGACCCTTGTCAGGCCTCATTTGGAGTACTGTGCGCACTTCTGGTCGCCTCACTATAGGAAAGACGTAGAAGCTATTGAAAGAGTACAGAGGAGATTTACAAGGATGTTGCCTGGACTGGGAGGCATGCCTTATGAAGTTAGGTTGAGGGAACTGGGTCTCTTTTCCCTGGAGAGACGTAGGTTGAGAGGCAACCTGATAGAGGTTTATAAAATGTTGAGAGGAATAGATAGGGTGGATTCTCAGAGGCTATTTCCCCGGGTTGAAATGGTCGCTACGAGAGGACACAGGTTTAGGGTGCGGGGAGGAAAGTACAGAATTGATGTTAGGGGTAAGTTTTTCACTCAGAGGGTGGTGAGTGAATGGAATCGGCTGCCGTCAGTGGTGGTGGAGGCGAACTCGCTGGGGTCTTTTAAAAGACTTCTGGATGAGTATATGGGGTTTTATGGGATTGGGGGTTATAGATAGGTGTTGAGGTGATCGGCGCAACTCGTGGGCCGAAGGGCCTGTTTGTGCTGTAGTGTTCTATTTAAATATATTACGAACAGCAAAGGTCCCAAAATTGGTCCCTGAGGAACGCCACTTGTCACAGCCCTCCATTTAGAAACACACTCTTCCACTGTTACACTTTGTCTTCTGCGACTGAGCCACTTCTGTATCCACCTTCTGTGTCACCTTTGATCCCATGCGACTTTATCTTCTGCACCATAATGGACCTTGTCAAAGGCCTTACTGAATTCCAGGCAGACAACATGCACTGCCCTGTGCTCATCAATCATCTTTGTCATTTCCTTGAAAAACTTGATCAAGTTAGCGAGGCATGACCTCTCCTTCACAAAACCATGTTGCATCTTGCTAATACTTCCACTTATTTCCAAGTGGGCGTAAATCCTGTCTCAACAAATCCTCTCCAATAATTTCCCTACCACTGATGTAAGGCCCACCGGCCTGTAATTACCTGGATTATTCTTGCTATATTTATTCTTTCCTTCCCTAAAGGACATAAGTTTATGTTTATTATGAAAATAAAGATTAGGAGCTTTTTTTTATTGAGGGTTGTTATTACAAGTGTTAAGGCCTAGGCCAGAAACTCCAAGGTGCTTTTATGAAGTTAGCCTAGACTCTAAGTTTTACATCCGATTTTGACATGGGTGAGCATAAGGTGTTTCACTGCAGGTATGACTCAAGTGAACCATTAGGAGGCTTATATCAAACAAAGTTTATTTAAGAACAGAGTTAGAATGTAACAAAAAGAGTTAGCATAACCTATATGAATTATAAAGACTTCAGCATGATGGTTTAACTCTTAACAGCTAGCTATCTCTGTTATTCCAATTTAAAAACAATATCCTACAGACATGAATCCTTCTTCGGAATTGGTAAGCACTAAAAGGTGTGATACTGGAGTTCCAGCTTTTAAGGCCAATGCATTGAGATGTAAGCAACAGTTTTCAGATAGGGATATATCCTCAAGATAGCAAAACAGAGAAGTAAACCGAGCCTGTAGCAGCTTCCAGAGACAGGAACGGATATGTCTCTGCAGCTTTCAATGCAGCATCTGAAAAATTAAGCTGGAATTCTCTGTGAAAGTATAGCTGTCCCCAGTCATATGACTTGACCTGTCAATTATCCTAATCAAGCTCTACTGTACAATCCCAGGGAAACTCTAAAACAACAGAACACTGCATTAATTCAAATTTAAACCAAAATAATGTTAATTATATTGCTTCAGTAACAAAAGAGGATACCGGCTGCAGACTAAATGGGTCTGACAAAAACGGTCATCCTTTTCCCAGCACCAAATCGTACACACACATGATGAAACCAGTCTTATACATGTTTTTTTAATTCATTCACGAGATGTGGGCATCGCTGGCTGGGCCAGGTTTCAATGCCCATCTCTGAGGCCATTTAAGTGTCAACCACATTGCTGTGGGTCTGGAGTCATACGGAGGCCAGACCACGTAAGGATGACCGATTTCCTTCTCATTAGCGAACCAGATGGGTTTTATGACAATGGTTTCATGGTCATCAGTAGACTTCCAACTCCCAGATTTTTATTGAATTCAAATTTCACCATCTGCCACGCTGGGATTTGAACCCGGGTCCCCAGGGTATTCACCTGGGCCTCTGGGTTGCTATTTCAGTGACAATACCACTACACCACTTCCTCTCCTGATCGTATCTCATGCGTGCTGCACGTTATGTAACCAAGGTATGCCATCAGTGTAACTGAAGAACGAATGGTTGCATTTTTGAAAGTAATTAGTGTTAAGTAGAAGAACATGTGATAGTTAATATGGAACATCCTATTGCCATGGGGCAGCCTGCTCATCCTGGCTCTTGTTACTTTGATATTACATTCTTGTGTCATATGTTCATGCTGGTATGTAGATCTTTCAAGGGAGTTAATTGTGAGTGAAACCATTGTTTTCTTAAATACTGAATCAAGTTTCTCACAGGCCTGGATAATCAATTAAGTATTCAGAATGACTTTATTTTTATAATTGGAGTCCTGGAAAACTGTATAGCTACTCAATCACTCATTGTAGCTCAATGCTTACTGTTGGAGGGGGCTTTCAGAAGTTGCTGGCTTGGTTTGGCAGAATGGGCTGAGCAATGGCAAATGGAATTCAATCCAGATAGGTGTGAAGTAATGCATTTGGGGAAGGCAAACAAAGCAAGGGGATACTCAATAAACGGAGACATTGAGAGGAGTTAGCATCATAGAGACATAGAGGTTTACAGCATAGAAACAGGCCCTTCGGCCCAACTTGTCCATGCCGCCCTTTTTTTAAACCCCTAAATTAATCCCACTTGCCTGCATTTGATCCATACCCCTCTATACCCATCTTACCCATGTAACTGTCTAAATGCTTTTTAAAAGACAAAATTGTACCCGCCTCTACTACTATCTCTGGCAGCTTGTTCCAGACACCATCTTCTGTGTGAAAAAACTGCCCCTCTGGACACTTTTGTAGCTCTCTCCTCTCACCTTAAACCTATGCCCTCTAGTTTTAGACTCCCCTACCTTTGGGAAAAGATATTGACTATCTCACTGATCTGTGCCCCTCATTATTTTATAGACCTCTATAAGATCACCCCTCAGCCGTCTGCGCTCCAGAGAAAAATGTCCCAGTCTATCCAGCCTCTCTTTATACCTCAAACCATCAAGTTCTGGTAGCATTCTAGTAAATAATTTCTGCACTCTTTCTAGTTTAATTATATTCTTTCTATAACAGGGTGACCAGAAATGCACACAATACTCCAAGATTGGCCTTACAATGTCTTATGCAACTTCAACAAGACATCCCAACTCCTGTATTCAATGTTCTGACCAGTGAAACCAAGCATGCTGAATGCCTTCTTCACCACTCTGTCCACCTGTGACTCCACTTTCAAGGAGCTATGAACATGTAACCCTAGATCTCTTTGTTCTGTAACTCTCTCCAATGCCCTCCCATTAACTGAGTAAGTCCGCAGTTCAGTCTACCAAAATGCAACACCTCATATTTATCTAAATTAAACTCCATCTGCCATTTGTCAGCCCACTGGTCTAATTGATTAAGATCCTGTTGCAATCTGAGAACCTTCTTCACTGTTCACTATGCCACCAATCTTCATGTCATCTGCAAACTTACTAACCATGCCTCCTATATTCTCCTGCAAATCATTAATATAAATGGCAAATAACAGTGAACACAGCACTGATCCCTGAGGCACACCAATGGTCACAGACCTCCAGTTTGAAAAATAACTCTCTACAACCAAGAAGCCAATTTTGTATTCATTTCGATATCTCACCCTGGATCCCATGAGATTTAACCTAATGCAACAACGTACCATGAGGTACCTTGTCAAAGACCTTGCTAAAGTCCATGTAGACAACATCAGCTGCACTGCCGTCATCTACCTTCTTGGTTATCCTTCAAAAACCTCAAATCAAATTTGTGAGACATGATTTTCCACTCACAAAGTCATGCTGACTGTCCCTAATCAGTTATTGCATCTCTAAATGTCTGTCGATCCTCTCTCAAAATACCTTCCAACCACTTACCCACCACAGATGTGAATCTCACTGGTGTGTAGTTCCCAGGCTTTTCCCTGCAGGTCTTTTTAAACAAAGGCACACCGTATGACACCCTCCAGCCTTCAGGCACCTCACCCATGACTATCGATGATTGAAATATCTCTGCTAGGGTACCCGCAATTTCCTCCCTAGCCTCCCATAATGAGGAAGTGAGAATTTTTGGAGTGTAGGTCCACAAGTCCTTGATGGTGGCAGGGCAGATCGTCAAGAAAGTAGGTGGAATGATTTTCTTTATTGGGCAAGTTTTTGAATATAAATAAGGGCAGCAGGGTGGCAGAGTGGTTAGTGCTGTTGCCTCACAGCGCCAGGGACCCGGGTTCAATCCACAGCTTGGGTCACTGTCTTGTGCGGAGTCTGCACGTTCTCCCTGTGTCTGCACTGGTTTCCTCCGGGTGCTCCGGTTTCCTCCTACAGTCCAAAAGACATGCTGGATAGATGCATTGGCCATGCTAAATTCTGCCTCAGTGTACGGGAACAGGAGTGTGGCAACCATATTTCCATAGTAACTTCATATCAGTTTTACTGTAAGCCTACTTGTGGCACTAATAAATAAATAAGCTTTAAACTTTATAAAAGCAGGGATGTGGTGCTGGGACGGTTCTGCAAAAGGAGCATTTAGATCCAAACTCTGTTTCTCTCTCTCTCCACAAATGCTGCCAGACCTGCTGAGTTTATCCAGCATTTTCTGCTTCTATTTCACTTTTATTTGTGTAAGACACTGGTTTGGGCCACAGCTGGAATTTTGTGTTCAGTTGTGGTCACCACGTGATAGGAAGGGCATAATTGCTCTGGAGGAAGTACAGTACAGAGGAGCTTGAAGATTGCATTTGGGAGGTAAGATTGGATAGGCTAGGGTGGGACAGAAGAGGCAAAGTGGTAACCTAATTCAAGTATATGAAATGATGAGTAGACCGGAAATGCCTATTTCCCCTACTTGAGGGGTTAATTACTGGGGGCATACACTTAATGTGATTGGGAGATGGATTGGTGAGGACATGAGGAATATTTAAGGTACGATCAGAATATCAAAGATACAATCTTCACCTGAAGTGGTGTAACCTGCAAGGCCATGGACCAGTTGCTGCGAATTGGGATTAAAATGAGCGGCCAGTTCATTTCTCCCTCTCTTTTGGCCTGCTGGGCTAAATGGCCTCATTCTGCACCATCACCTTTCTATGGCTCTAATTATATGAAGTTTAAAAGCTTGGACAAACTGGATTACAATTGACATGAATAGATGGAAAAAGTACTTTCTGTCTTTCTCCAACTTCCAGACTGGGAGATGAAGGGTGAAAGAACAGGAAAGAGCCGTGTGTTAAAAAAAATTTAAGATGGGATTTTCTGGCCCTTCCAGCCGGCAGGATCTTCCAGCCTCGCCGAAGTTGAGCCCCGCCGTGGGTTCCCCGATGGCGGGACGGATGAGCCATACAAATTGCCATTGACTTCAGCGGAACTGGAAGGTCCTGCCTGTGGCCATCCCTGGTGCGAGGAAACTCATTGTGGGGGTGGGGAAGCTGGGGGGTGGGGGGGGAGGGTGGTGGACTGGAAAGTTCTGGCCATAGTATGCACTGGAATTTTCCAACCTCGCCCGCGCGGCTGAGATTCTCCGGTTCCGCTGCAGTGAGTGGTGTTTTGGCTGAGCTCCAAATTCTGCATTCTCACTGGCAAATGTAATCAGTGAATACTGCACTTAGTTTTACTCTGAAATAACTCCAAGTGAATTAGAAATGCAAAGAGCAGGCTAATGAACGTTTGTAAGACAAAAGGATGAGCTAATACTTTCGGTGTGGATTGTTTAATGGAATTGGAATGGAAAGGAAGATGTGCATTTATATTACATTTTTCATAGGTGCATAGAATTCCTCGTGTGCAGGAAAGGCCGTTTGGCCCATCGAGTCTGCAGTAAGTCTCTGACAGAGTATCTTACCTTGGCCCTTTCCCCCACTCTGTTGCTTTTGACAAGGTCCCACACAAGAGATTAATGAGCAAAATTGAAACTCATGGTTTTGAGGGTTATATATTGAAGTGGATAGAGAACTGGGTGGCAGACAGGGAGCAGAGAGTGAATAAACGGGTCCTTTTCAGAGTGGCAGGCAGCAACTAGTGGGGTACTGCAGGGTTCAGTGCTGGGACCCCAGCTATTCACAATATACATTAATGATTCGGACGCAGGAATTGAATGCAATGTCTCCAAATTTGCAGACTTCACTAAGCTGGGTGGCAGTGTGTACTGTGAGGAGGATAGTAAGAGGCTGCAGGGTGAGTTGGACAGGCCGGCTGGGTGGGCAAATACTCGGCAAATGCAATGTTAACGTGAATAAGTGTAGGAAGGTAGATTATTACCTGAATGGTGACAGTTTAGGAAAAGGGGAAGTGCAACGTGACCTGAGTATCATGGTGGAACAGTCATTGAAGGTTAGCATGCAGGTACAGCAGATGGTGAGGAAAGCTAATGGCATGCTGGCCTTCATAACAAGAGGATTTGAGTATCGGAGTAAGGATGTCTTGCTGCAGTTATACACAGCCTTGGTGGGGCCATATCTTGAGTATTGTGTGCAGTTTTGACCTAGTCTGAAGAAGGACTTTCTTCCTATTGAGGGAATCCAGCGAAAGTTCTCCAGACTGATTCCTGGAATGGCAGGACTGACATATGAAGAGAGACTTGATCGACTGGGCTTGTACTCACGGGAACTTAGAAGAATGAGAGGGAATCTCATAGAAACATATAAAATCCTGATGGGACCGGACAGGCTAGACGTGGGAAGAATGTTCCCAATGTTGGGGAAGTGCAGAACTAGGGGTCACAGTTTAAGAATAAGGGGTAAATCATTCAGGACTGAGATGAGGAAGAACTTCTTCACTCAGAGAGTTGTGAACCTGTAGAATTCTCTATTGGGGCCGGTTCATTAGATTTGTTCCGGTGGGAGCTGGACTTGTGGGAGCCCTTGTGGCTAAAGGGATCGGGGGTGTGGAGAGAAAGCGGGAGTGGGATACTGAAAGTACATGATCAACCATGATCATATTGAATGGTGGTGCAGGCTCGGAGGGCCCAGTGGCCGACTCCTGCAGCTATTTTCTGTGTTTCTATCCCTGTAAACCCCCACATTTACCGTGGCTAATTCATCTAACCTACGCATCCTGGGACACTAAGTGTTAATTTAACACGGCCAATCCACCTAACCTGCACATCTTTGGACTGTGGGAGGAAATCGGAGCACCCGCAGGAAACCCACGCAGACACAGGGAGAATGTGCAGACTCCGCACAGTCACTAAAGTCTGGAATTGAACTAAGACCCCTGGAGTTGTGAGGCAGCGGTGCTAACCACTGTGCCACCATGCTACCCAGGATATTTCAAATGCTTTGCAGCCAATGTTGAGATTTAAAATGCAGTTCCCAGTTCTGTAACGTGGGAAGTATGGCTGCCAGTTTGTGTACAGCAAATTTCCACAACAAGGATGCGATGTTGCACAGACTTGTTTTGTGACATTGACAAAGGGATAATCATTGGAAAGAGCATCAGGGTGAAGTAATGCCATGAGATGGTTAACGTCTCATTTTGAAGGGCAGACAGAACTTCATCTGAATCGTGAATGTAGCCCAATCCATCGCACAAATCAATCTCCCATCCATTGACTCCGTCTACACTTCCCGCTGCCTCAGCAAAGCAGTCAGCATGATTAAGGACCCCACGCACCCCGGACATTTCTCTATTACCTTCTTCTGTCAGGAAAAAGATGCAAAAGCCTGAGGTCATGTACCAACTGACTCGAGAACAGCTTCTTCCCTGCTGCTGTCAGACTTTTGAATGCACCTACCTTGCATTAAGTTGATCTTTCTCTACACCCTAGATATGACTGTAACAGTACATTCCGTACTCTCTTGTTTCCTTCTCCATGAACGGTATGCGTTGCCTGTATAGCACGCAAGACACAATACTTTTCAGGTATATTAATACATGTGACAATAATAAATCCAATCAAATCATCTTAACACTTCATCCAAAGACTAGCACTTCCAAAAGTGGAGCGCTTCTTTGGACTGTACTGGAGTGTCAGCTGAGATCTTGGTTCTCCAACCTCTTGATTGGATCTTGAGTCTGCAACTTCCTGACCCTAAGGCAGATGGGACATCAGCTGAGCCATATCTGAAAGAGAGTGAGGCTGTTAATAATATGGAACATGAAACCGAGGAGAGCAGCTGAATGTGTCAGTGTGTTCTTGTTGTCAAAAGTGATGAAAGCTGAGGATCATATCAGAAAAGTGATACAAAAACACTATAAGAACAAAGAACGTGTACAACTACTTGATGCTGAGAAAATCTTGGAGGAGGGGAGGTGAAGTGGATTTGTCAGGGTGAGGGAGGTGAAATCCGGCCTTGGTAGCTGCCAAATGCAGAGGGTTGACAATTAGGGGAGGTGATGGCCTAGTGGTATTACTGATGGACTATTAATCCAGAAATTCAGCTAATATTCTGGGGGAACCTGGGTTTGAATCCTGCCATGGCAGATGGTGGAATTTGAATTCAATAAAAAAAACCTGGAATTAAGAATCTACTGATAACCGTGAAACCATTGTCTATTGTCAGAAAAAAAATATCCAGTTCATGAATGTCATGAACTCCCCTCCCCTCCCCAAGTCTTTCTTTCCAATGAAGCAAAATGTAACCTGGTGCATGACCTGAGCAAGATTGGGTGCAGCAGGACACACAGACCCGCCTACACATCACTGAAGTAAGCACCAAAAATGAAATAGGTTCCCCACTGCACAGACATGATATATGTGATAGCAATTGTCACTCGTTCATTAATCTGTTTTCAATGTTTTTGCCCCCTCCAGAGTGAGATATATTGAAGCAACATGGATACGAGAGACATGTGGATCCTTACCATGTTAATGTGGGAGCAGTAAACCAAGTGAATACATCTCAGATGTTTCCTCAATCAAGTTTTTCATCAGTTGTATCTTTGAGGCAGGCAGGAGACAAACAGCTGACATTTCACATCTGAACGATGTTAGCGTTTTCTAAGGAAAGCTGTATAGATCGGTCTTCCATATATATACTGCCCATATGGTTCCAGTGGTACTCTCGTATTTAACAATAGACGTTTGCATTTATGGAGCATCTTACTGCAACGAGATATTTTATAGGGGTGTAACCAAAAACAACTTGACATTTCAAAAGCTGACAAAGACAGTCGAGCTTACATTAACACTGCAGCGAAGTTACTGTGAAAATCCCCTGCTGGCTCTCATCAGCGTATATTGAATCAGCAAACATAAATCCTGTTGGAAATGTTGTGGTTACTGAGGGGATTTAGCTTGCAGCACAGAGGAATGCTATGATTTTGTTGTACTGATTTGGACATGGCTTTCTCAGCCAAAGGGAAGTTCAGTGTCCAGAAACAAAACCACAGGCATTAATTTTTCAAATACACCCTGCTTTTACAGAGCGTTTGGACTTCTCTCTCAATCTGGGTATTTTGTTTCTAAATGTTGACATGAGGAAAGTCTTAGGAATTTTTTTTTGGAGTTCGATCGCAATCAGCATTGGATAGGACTTGTCATCTCTAGCCTAAGGAAGAGAGAGGATTAATTATTACGACCAGGATGGGAGGAGTACGCAGTTTATCTCGTCCCACTATTCTGTAGGTTGCATCATTACGATAAATGTTTTTAATTCGCTTCAAATGGCCAATTATTTACCTTCAGTATTGTTAGACCCAGAATAAAAGAAATTTTAACCAGGATTCTTTCAATAAACTCAAAATGATTGATTTATTATGAAACGAAACTTCATTTTTTAAAATTCGTTCATGGGACATGGGCGTCACTGACCAATTGGCCAGCATTCACTGCCCATCCCTATTCGCCCTTGAGCTGAGTGGCTTGCTAGGCCACTTCAGAGGGTTAGTTGAGAGTCAACCACATTGCTGTGGCTCTGGAGTCACATGTAAGTCAGACCAGGTAAAGAAGGCAGCTTCCCTAAAGGACATTAGTGAACCAGATGGGTTTTTCCAACAATCGACAATGGTTTCATGGTCATCAGTAGATTCTTAGTTCCAGATTTTTTTTTTATTGAATTCAAATTCCACCGCCTGTCATGGTGTGATTTGAACTGGGGTACCCAGAACATTGGCTGAGTGTCTGGATTAATTATCTAGCAATAATACCAGGAGGCCATCACCTCCCCACTAATTTGTTTTTAAAACAAACTGCAAGAACTGGTGAACACATAATTGTCATTTAGAAGTGCAATTATACTCTGGCATACGTACAAACAAACAAACGACAGAATTCTCCGGTTGCGCACACCCGCTGCCACTGCCAGCGAGAATGGAGAGTTTAGCAGTCAGTGGGACTGGAGACTCTCAGCTGCAAGCAAGGTTGGAGAATTCCAGGCAGGATCTCTGCAATGACGGTTGGTTGAAGAAAAAGGATAAAGTTCACAGGGTTTTGATGTTGTCAATCTGGTGCTTCTGCTTGTGAAGATCAATCCCTCCTCCTTGTAGGAGTCTGGAGATTCTCACCAATATAGTTTTGGCATTGGGAGATTAGAACAGGATCAGTGTTTCTTGCCTTAGCCTCTCAGGGTTTTAAATACAGCCAAGTTTCATTGAGATGAAGATTCCTAACTAGATATTGATAATCACTCTTATTCCAGGCAAAGCAAGGACAGCAAAAGCTGAGCTGCTTTCCACTTGTCAGTTCATTCCCATCTGAGTTCAAAACATCAAGTTCAAAACTTAAAGCTGGTCTCCATCACGCTACCAAATCATTAACTGCCACAAAAGCATTTTTTTCTCCATCAGTTAAAGTAATTGCAGTTCAGATAAGCAAACATCTCTCTCTCCTCAAGGGCCATGCAGTTTAGCAGGGTGGCACAGTGGTTAGCACTGCTGCCTCACAGTGCCAAGGATCCAGGTTCGATTTTGGCCTCAGGTGACTGTCTGTGTGGGCTTTGCACATTCTCCCCATGTCTGAGTGGGTTTCCTGCGGGTGCTCCAGTTTCCTCTCATAGTCCAAAGATGTGCAGGCTGGGTGGATTGGCCATGCTAAATTCTCCTTCCGTGTACCCAAACAGACAGCTGAGCGTGGCAACTAGGGGATTTGCACAGTGACTAAATTACAGTGTTAATGAAAGCCTACTTGGACTAATAAGTTAGCTCTTAACTTTAACTTTAGATTGGTTAGTTGAAGTCATATGATTCATTAGAAAAACCATGCTTATTGACAGTTCAAGGTGTGCATGCACCAACTGGCTCAAGAACAGCTTCTTCCCTGCTGCCATCAGACTTTTGAATGGACCTACCTTAAATTAAGTTGATCTTTCTCTACATCCTAGCTATGACTGTAACACATGTTCTGCACCCTCTCTTTCCTTCTCCCTTATGTATTCTATGAACGGTACGTTTTGTCTGTACAGTGCACAAGAAACAATACTTCTCACTGTATCCCAATACATGTGACAATAATAAATAAAATCAAATCAAAAAACCTGACACCTTTTTAAAAAAAACAAAATCAGCTTCTAATTGCCCAAATTGTGCACTGCCCTTCCAAATTTTAAAATAAATTATAGTTCTTTAAGATACAATTCATAGAGTACATCGGGGAGAAGAAAAGGAATATAGTGAAGAATATAGTGTTGCAGTTACTGATAGGGTGTAGAGAAAGCTTAATATGTGATAGGACCATTCAAAAGTCTGATGGCAGCAGAGATGAAGCTGTGCTTGAGTCCTGTTCCCCCAGCACCCCGGTGCTAACTGATCTTCATTGTCTGCTGGTTAAACAGAGCCTTGATCTCAAGATTCCTATCCTTGCTTCATAGAAGCCCCATAGTACAGAAAGAGGCCATTCGGTCCATCGAGTCCTCACCGACCACAATCCCACCCAGGTTCTAAGCCCATATCCCTACATATTTTACCCACTAATCCTTCTAACCTACGCATCTCCGGACACTAAGGGGCAATTTCAGCATGGCCAATCAACCTAACCCGCACATCTTTGGATTTTCCAAATCTGTCAGATCCCTTTGTGGTTTTGCTCCTCTCTGTAGTCTCCCCAGCTCCACAACCTTCAAATATCTGTGTTTCTTGAGTCTGAACCTCTTGAGTATCTCTGATTTTAATTGTGAGACCGTTAGCTCCTGTGCTTCTGCTGCTTGGGTCCTAAGCTCTGAAATTCCCTCCCTAAACCTCTGTGCCTCCCTGTCTTTGCTTTCCTCCACTAAGATACTCCTTAGAAGCTGTCTGTTTTGGCCTTATGCTCAAACATTGTCTCACCTGATTCAAAATCAAATTTAGCCTTAGAAAATTCTGTGAAATACCTTGAAATGTTTTTAACAATGCGATAGGTGCTATACAAATGCAGGCTGCTGCTATTAGAATCATAAAATCCCTACAGCACAAAAGAAGGCCATTTGGCCCATTGAACCTGCACCGACAACAATCCCACCCAAGTCCTATCCCTGTAACCCCAAATATTCACCCAGCTAATCCTCTTGCGACTAAGGGACAGTTGAGCATGGCCAAGCAACCTAACCCACACATCTTTGGAACGTGGGAGCAATCTGGAACACCCGGAGGAAACCCACATAGACACAAGGAAGAATGTGCAAACTCCATGCAGGCAGTCACCCGAGGCCGGAATTGAATACCAGCCCCTAGCTGTGAATCAGAGGTTTGACCACTGTGCCACTGTGCTGCCTCTTCTTGCTGCAACTGTATAGGGTACTGGTGAGGCCGCAACTGGAGTACTGTGTGCAGTTTTGGTTGCCGCACTTGCGGAAGAATATATTGGCCTTGGAGGGAGTGGAGAGGAGGTTCACTAGGCTGATACCGGAGATGAGGGTGCTGGACTATGAAGAGAGACTAAATAGACTGGGTCTGTACTCGTTGGAGTTTAGAAGGATGAGGGGGGAATCTTATAGAGACGTATAAGATAATGAAGGGGATGGATAGGGTAGAGGTAGAGAGATTCTTCCCGCTCAGAAAGGACAGCAGGACTAGAGGACACAGCTTCAAGATAAGGGGGGGTGCAGTTTAGATCAGAGTTGAGGAGGAATTTCTTCACTCAAAGGGTGGTGAATCTCTGGAATTCTCTGCCCGTCGAAGTGGTGGAGGCTACCTTGCTAAATATATTTAAGTCACAGGTCGATAGGTTTCTGACAGGCGAAGTAAGGGTTATGGGGAGAAAGCGGGAAAGTAGAACTGATCTACTTCAGATCAGCCATGATCTTATTGAATGGCGGGGCAGGCTCGAAGGGCTAGATGGCCTACTCCTGCTCCTATTTCTTATGTTCTTATGTTCTCAATCACATTAAGAATGGCTCTTTGGACAAACCACCAGTTGGCACGTGTGAAATAATCTTATTGAGTCAGCACCTTATTGAGGCAAAGCCTCTCACTGTGGCAGGAACCTCTTGGACTGTTTGCATCAATAAAATATCTCACAACATCAGGTTAAAGTAAATTTGCTGATGACACCAAGATTGGGGGAAAGGCAAATTGTGCGGAGGGTGTGGAGAGTCTGCAAAAGGATCTAGATAGGCTGGGCGAATGGGCCAGGAAATGGCAAATGGAATTTAATGTTGGCAAGTGTGAGGTGGTCCACTTTGGTAGGAAGAATGGTAGGAAGGACTATTACTTACGTGGCGAAAAACTGCAGCAGGCGACGGTGCAGAGGGACCTCGGGGTCCTTGTGCATGAGTCGCAAAAACCCAGCTTGCAGGTGCAGCAGGTGGTCAGGAAGGCGAATGGGATGCTGGCCTTCATAGCGAGGGGGATTGAATATAAAAGTAGGGAGGTCTTGCTGCAGCTGTATAGGGCATTGGTGAGGCCGCAGCTGGAGTACTGTGTGCAGTTTTGGGCGCCGCACCTGCGCAAGGATATTTTGGCCCTGGAGGGAGTGCAGAGGAGGTTTACTAGGCTGATACCGGAGTTGAGGGGATTGAGCTATGAGGAGAGGCTGAATAAACTAGGCTTGTACTCGTTAGAGTTTAGAAGAATGAGGGGAGATCTCATTGAGACGTATAAGATGATGAATGGGATGGATAGGATAGAGGTGGAGAGACTCTTCCCGCTCAAAAAAGACAGTAGGACTAGGGGGCACAGCCTCAAGATAAAGGGGAGGCGGTTTAGAACGGAGTTGAGGAGGAACTTCTTCACTCAAAGGGTGGTGAATCTCTGGAATTCTCTGCCCGTTGAAGTGGTGGAGGCTGCCTCGCTAAATATTTTTAAGAAGCGGGTTGATGGGTTCTTGATAAGAGAGGGGATTAAGGGTTATGGGGAGAGGGCGGGAAAGTGGAACTGAGCCACGACAGATCAGCCATGATCTTATTGAATGGCGGGGCAGGCTCGAAGGGCTAGATGGCCTACTCCTGCTCCTATTTCTTATGTTCTTATGTTCTTATGTTCTTATTTGGAATTGCAAGTTTTGGAGCGCTGCCCCTTCATCAGGTGAGTGTAAAGATGGGTTTACAAACCCAGCATATATAGACAGAGACAAGTTCTGCACACATGAGAATGGCCTCAACTGGGATCTTGGGTCCATGTCACACTACATTTAACCCCAGCCATTTAACCTGGGCTTGCAAAAGCCTACAACTGTCCTGGCTTGAGGCAGTTCACTTCTTTAACCTGTGATTACCCCTCTCTCCACTCGCATTGTCTGTACCTGTGAAGAATTGCATTCCAATCATTATCTTGCAATTGAGTCTCCGTCTATATATGCCAGGTTTGTGAACTGACCTCTGCACTCACCTGATAAGGAAGCAATGCTCCTAAAACTCGTGATTCCAAATAAAACTATTAGACTTTAACCTGGTATTGTGAGACTCCTTACTGTGCCCATCCCAGTCCGACGCCGGCATCTCCACATCATGTTTGCATCAAAGCAGTTGTAGGAGATTGAAAGCTAAATGCAAAATGTCACAGTCATAAGAGAATAGATTAAATCAAAGCGAGAATAGTTTGTTTATTAGTCACAAAGAGCAGCTGGCTTCAATAACATGGTAGAATCTGTAACTTGATCTTGCTCAGTGAAGTCGAGCGAAACTAAGTTTTTTGGAATGGGTATTATGCATATTTCTCGATGGGAAAAGGGCATGTGTATGAAACCACATCTCATTTCCAGTCCCACCCATGGAAAATCAATGCCTCTAATTCATATCTAATAACAAACTATAAATCAATCTCTTTGCACGATGCTAAGGGTTTGGCAAATCAGGATCTTCACTTTTCCAACTTGGATAAGGCTTGGTATCTGTTTTATAAGTTTAACTCATTTAGTTCTCTGTGCGTATCCAGGCTGTGTAACACCAGGTTAAAGTCCAACCAGTTTATTTGATAGTAACCCCACAAGGTTTCGCAAATGGTGTTCCTTCGTCAGGTGTGTGGAAGGAACCTGATGACGGAACACCGTTTCCGAAAGCTTGTGGGATTACTATCAAATAAACTGGTTGGACTTTAACCTGGTGTTGTGAGACTTCCTACTGTGTTTACCCCAGTCCAATGCCGGCATCTCCACATCATACCCAGGCCCCCAGCACAAAACCGACTTATTGCAGTGCAGTCTTTGTCCTTGCATAAAGGATGTGCAGAATAGCTGATTTCTGGGGAAACCCAAGGCCAAGATTGTGATGCAAGACACCTGCAAGATTGAAAAGAGTGAGGCAATATGGGTAACTTCATATAAAAAAATGATACTGGAAAAGAAATGTTCTGTGTTTATTTATCCACAAATCTGTAAAGTTTATTTATTAGTCACAAGTAGGCTTAATTAACACTGCAATGAAATTGCTGTGAAAATCCCCAAGTCGCCGCAGTCTGGCACCTGTTTGGATACACTGAGGGAGAATTTAGCATGGCCAATGCACCCAACCGACACGTCGTTCAGACTGTGGGAGGGAATAGGGTCACCTGGAGAAAAAATCATGCAGATGCGGGGGGAACATGCAGACACTGCATAGACAGTCATCCAAGGCGGGAATCAAACCCGGGCGCTGTGAGGCAGCGTTGCTAACCACTGTGCCACCTTTCCGTCCACAGGAGAGTCATATGAGGTTCACAGGATGAGGCAGGTTCTGTTTACTGAGAGTAGCAGTGATCAACTGTTATCTTGTAAGCTGTGCAGGGTTCTTAACTGGCCAAAGCATAGCTCTCCACTAAAAGCACGTCAGCAGGTATTAAAGGACGGACTCAGTGAGGCTGAGAATTGTGGAGATGCTGCCATCGTCTTCTAATCCTGCTTAGATACAGGATTGGTTCTGGCAGTTCAGGGCAATCAGTTTGACCTCAGTGGCGGGAAAGCTTTCAGAAATGATAATCCAGGGCAAAATTAAGTTTCAAAAGGCATTTGATAAAGTGGCACAGAAGAGCGTTCAACAAAGTTACAGGCCTTGGAACAAGCAGGTCAGTGGCAGTGTGGATGTGAAGTTGGCTCAGTGACAGGAAAGGGAGAGTGTTGCTTTTTCTTCCTGACTGGAGGGAGGCATACAAGTAAAATTAAAATTTATTTACTAGTCACAAGAAGGCTTTCATGAACACTGCGACACAGTTACTGTGAAATTCCCCGAGTTGCCACAGTCTGGCACCTGGTCGGGTCAATGTACTGAACCAGCGTGTCTTTCAGACTATGGGAGGGAACCAGAGCACTCAGAGGAAACCCACGCAGATATGGGGGAAACGTGCAAACTCTACACAGACACTGACCCAAGCCAGGAATCGAACCTGGCTTCCTGGCGCTATGAGGCAGCAGTGTTAATCACTGTACCACCATACCACCCCAGTGGGGTTCCCCAGGGATCCAAATTAGGGCACTTTTATAAAACAGGGGAGTCCAAAACTAGAGGGCATAGTTTTAAGATGGAGATTAAGATCAAGTTTATTTATTGGTGTCACAAGTAGGCTGACTTTAACACTACAATGAAGTTATTGTGAAAATCCCCGATTAGCCACACTCTGGCGTCTGTTCGGATACACAGAGGGAGAATTTAACATGGCCAATGCACCAAACCAGTACATCCTTCAGAGTGTGGGAGGAAACTGGAGCACCCAGAGGAAATCCACAAAAACACGGGGCGAATGTGCAAACTCTGCACAGACAGTGACCCAATTTGGGAATTTTCAACCTGGGTTCCTGGCACTGTGAGGCAGCAGCACCTACCACTGTGCCACCATGCTGCCCAATAAGTTAAAAGGGGCCTAAGGGGCAACTTTTCACACAGAGGGTGATGCGTATATGTAATGAGCTGCCAGGGGAGGTGGTAGAGGCAGGTACAATTACAACATTTAAAAACATTTGGACAACTACATGGATGGGAAAGGTTTAGAAGGATATGGGCCAAACGCGGGCAAATGGGACTAGTTCAGTTTAGGAAATCTGGCCAGCATGGACAAGTTGGGCCGAAGGGCCTGTTTCCGTGCTGTACATCTATGGGCAGTATGTTGGCACAGTAGTGAGTACTGCTGCCTCATAGCGCCAGCGACCCAGTTTCGGTTCCTGGCTTGGGTCACTCTGTGGAATTTGCATGTTCGCCCCATGTCTGCGTGGATTTCCTCCGGGTGCTCTGGTTTCCTCGCACAGCCTGCATTGACCATGCTAAATTCTCCCTGTGTCCCAAACAAGTGCTGGAGCATGGTGACTAGGGGAATTTCACACTAACTTCATTGCGGTGTTAATGTAAGCCTTACTTGCGATTAATAAATAAACTTTAACTCTGTGTTTATATATACACCAATGACAATTTTGGGTGCACAATTTCAAATTTTGCAGATGACACAACACTTGGGGGGTATGAAGAAGGTAGAACTGGGCTGCAAGAGAAAATAGGCTTGTGAAATGGGGGGGTGTGTAACAGGTGAAACTTAATGTGGAGGATTGTTAAGTGAAGCATTTCAATATGAAGAATGATGAAAGGCAATATAAAATATATATACAATCCTAAAGAGAGTGGAAGTGCAGAGGAATTTGGGGGAGTATACACACACAAATCATTGGAGGTGACAAGGCAGGTTAAGAGAGTGGGTTAAGACAGCGCATGAGATTGTGAGCTTTATAAATAGGGGCGTGGAGTATAAAAACACAAGAGTTAGGATGAACATTTAAAAGACTTTTGTTTAACCTCAGCTGAAAGTATTAGAGAGGGTGCAGCAAAGTTAAACAGGAAGCGTTCCAGGTATGTGGGACATTAGTTATGAGGATAGATTGGATTTCTCTTTGGGCAACAGAAGGTTAAGAGGGGATCTGATAGAGGAATTTAAAAGGATGAGGGATTGCGACAGGGTCATCAAAGAAACCCAACAGTGCAGAAGTTGGCCATTCAGCCCATTGAGTCTGCACCACAATAATCCCACCTAGGCCTTATCCCCACAATCCCCCCCATCAATTGTCCGTGGCAGCAGACCCCCTGCCCCCCCTCCCCAAAGATCCATCTATCCTGCGCCCCCCCCCCCCCCCCCCCGCAACCAGAGAATGACCTGGCCTCAATTACCCCACCCCACCTCTGAGAATGACCTGGCCTCGCTCCCCCGTCTCCAACCAGACAAGGATCTGGCCTCACTTCCCTCCCCTCCCCCAACTAGAGAAAGATCTGACACCCTCCCTCCACCACCGCCACTGCTGCCATCCATCTGGGTCAGGGAGCCGTCGGAAGCTCTGAACTCGCCCCTTCAGCAGCTGGAGTGCCCGATTCAGACTTTTATTCAGCAGGTTCATTACGGTGCGGTTCCGGATTGGCAAAAATGGTAGTAAAGGGGGAAATGGTGATAAAATTGGGCGGGCAGTTCATTAATTCAATTTAAATGCACGCAAATACATTTAAATCGCCATTGCGCCTGTTTCGGGTGCAAAGCAGATCACCGCCCTTCCCAGGTTTCAGTAAAGTGGCCATCTGCGCAGGCAGGTGGATCTCTTGGATGAGAATGCAGGGGGCATGGTTAGTAGCTTTGCAGATGACACCAAGATTGGTGGCATAGTGGACAGTGAAGAAAGTTATCTCCAGTTGCAACGGGATCTTGATCAATTGGGCCAGTGGGCTGACGAATGGCAGATGAAGTTTAATTTAGACAAATGCGAGGTGATGCATTTTGGTAGATTGAACCAGGGCAGGACTTACTCAGTTAATGGTAGGGCGCTGGGGAGAGTTACAGAACAAAGAGATTTAGAAGTACATGTTCATAGCTCCTTGAAATGGTGTCACAAGTGACAGAGTGGTGAAGAAGGCATTTGGCATGCTTAGTTTCTTCGGTCAGAACATTGAATACAGGAGTTGGGACGATTTGTTGAAGTTGTACAAGACATTGGCAAGGCCACACTTGGAATACTGTGTGCAATTCTGGTCACCCTATTATGGAAAGAATATCATTAAACTAGAAAGAGTGCAGAAAAGATTCACTAGGATGCTACCGTGACTTAATGGACTGAGTTATAAGGAGAGGTTCAATAAACTGGGACTTTTTTCTCTGAAGAGTAGGAGGCTGAGGGGTGACGTTAAAGAGGTCTATAAAACAATGAGGGACATAGACAAAGCAGATAGTCAACATCTTTCCCCAGATGTAGGGGAGTCTTAACCTCGAGGACATAGATTTAAGATGAGAGGGAAGAGATACAAAAGTGCCCCGAGGGGCAATATTTTCACACAGAGAGTGGTGAGTGTCTGGAACAAGCTGCCAGAGGTAGTTGTAGAGGTATTTTATCTTTGAAAAAGCATTTAGATAGTTACATGGGTACGATGGGTATAGGGGGATATGGACCAAATGCCAGCAATTGGGATTAGCTTAGGGTTTTTAAAAAAAAGGGCAGCATGGACAAGTTGGGCTAAAGGGCCTGTTTCCATGCTGTAAACCTCTATGATGTGGATTGTGTTAATGGCCTCAGACCTGACTTTACCTTTTCGGGCGCGGCACAATGGTAAAATCAGGCTCTATATTTTACGGTCTTAGAATAGCCCATGATTGGCTGTTATTGTACTTATCGAGTTAACAAATTGATCTACATTTCCAGATTAGCCAATTGATGCCTCCAATGTACAATGAATGAAGAATCTATTTCACACATGCGCCCATTGTCCAATGTACATCCAATTCTGAGACAGCAGTTCCAGAATACAAAGTGACAATATGCCTGATCCTGTTAGATTTTTGGCCTTCTTCATAATTTGCTTAACACAATGACAAAAGAAATGATGAACAGGACTTTTGCAGCCTTTCCTGAGAGTGGGATCTTCCGGTCCGGCCGATGGTGAACTGTAACAGTTGATTCCCCGGCAAAAGAACGGGTGAGCTACACAAAATGCTGTAGACATCATCGGGGCAAGAATATTCTGCTGCAGTCAATGGCGAACCATTTCCACCGCCGCAAAACATGCTGCACTGGGGCTGGAAGATCTCACCTGATGTTTTTTTGCAATTAAGCTTAATTACGATGTTAGAATGTGGTCAGAGTTACTGCCATATGGTTTGGTTGTTGAACATGGCTAAAGTAAATAACAAGACCAAAGCAGAATAAATTGGACTTACCTTTGTTGGGGTTTGGAGGTAATCTCATTGGAAACTTTAAAATTTGGAAGGGGATTGATAGGGTGGTCGCTGGAAGATTGCTTCCACTGGTTATCAGCTATAATTGAATGGCAGAGCAGACTCGAGAGGACGAGTGGTCGAATTCTCCTCCTATGTCTTATGGTCGAGGAACCTAAAATAGCCTGAGGATAAGGGGCCAATCATATGGATGAGGAGAAAGTGCTTCACTCAAAAGGTTGCTTTGGAATTTAGGCCCCAGAGGGTTGTGAATGCTCCATTGTTGAATACATTTAAAGCTGTGATAGGACAGATTTTAGTCTTCAGTTAAGGGATATGGAGAGCGGGCAGGAAAATGGAGGTGAAAAGCAGGATCATCCATGATCATACTGAATGGCAGAGCAGGCTCGATGGGCTGTGTAGTCTTCTCCTGCTCCTATTTCTTACTAGATTTGATTTACTATTGTCACATGCAGTGAAAAGTATTGTGCTATACAGACAAAGCATATCATTCATGGAAAAGCAAAGAAGAGAGTGCGGAATGTAGTGTTACAGTCATAGCCAGGGTGAAGTGAAAGACCAACTTAATGCAAGGTAAGTCCATTCAAATATCTGATGGCAGCATTGGAAAGGACACTGAGGAGATTTACCAGGATGTTGCCTGGCATGGTGGGAAGGTCTTACGAGGAAAGGCTGAGGGACTTGAGGCTGTTTTCATTAGAGAGAAGAAGGTTAAGAGGTGACTTAATAGAGGCATATAAGATGATCAGAGGATTAGATAGGGTGGACAGCGAGAGCCTTTTTCCTCAGATGTTGATTGCTAGCATGAGGGGACATAGCTTTAGATTGAGGGGTGATAGATATAGGACAGATATCAGAGGTAGGTTCTTTACTCAGAGAGTAGTAAGAGTGTGGAATGCCCTGCCTGCAACAGTAGTGGATTCACTAACATTAAGGGCATTTAAATGGTCATTGGATAAACATATCAATGATATTGGAATAGTTTAGGTTAGATGGGCTTTAGATTGGTTTTACAGGTTGGCGCAACATTGAGGGCTGAAGGGCCTGCACTGCGATGTAATGTTCTATACACCATGTTCTATGTCTTGATATTTTGTACTTGTCCTCACTATGCAGTTACATTGAGTGCATTCTTGGCTGGCTTACGGTTGTTCTTTTTTGTAAAAAAAAATTTGAAGTGAGAATTGGTAACGCTGCCTAATTGCTCACTCGGTGTTTTGGGTTTCTGTACAGTTCTTGGCTAAGAAGCAAATTAAATTGTTGAACTCCCAAAAATTGAATTTTGTGTCTGTCCACGATTGTTTTGAATGAATCAGTGATTACAGCAAATTGGCTGGATAGTTGTGCATGTGGCAAAATGGGACGGCGTGTAACTTCTGTTTCCAACTATGATTTGAAAGGCTGGTTAACTAAAAAATAATTATTATGAGCAGATTTCCATCTTCTGCCACCTGGACAGATAATGTGGCAAGGCAAATCATCTGTCCATTGTGGGACCTACTTGATGTTCTGACCACTTGAGTTTGGGAGATGACAGCAATAATTCGAATATGTGTTTGATGGAAAATTACCAAGGGGCGTGAGTGTTCAGGGGACTGTGGTTCAGATACACAACTCCCTGCAAGTGCAAGTCAATTGTTGACATTTTAAAAACCATATAGTGCAGAAGGAGGCCATTCGACCCATCGAGTCTGCACCAACCCCAATCCCACCCAGGGATCCACCCTATTCCCATACCCTTCTATATTTACCCTGCTAATCCCCCGACACTAGGGTCAATTTAGCATGGCCAGTGCACCTAACCTGCACATCTTTGGACTGTGGGTGAAAACCGGACCACCCGGAGTAAACCCCCGCAGACACTGGGAGAACATGCAAACTCCACACAGACAGTGATCCAAGCTTGGAATCGAACCCGGGCCGCTGGCGCTGTGAGGGAGCAGTGCTAACCACTGTGCCACTTTACCACCCAATTTTGATTCTTTGTTCCGCTGCTGTTCCGATTTCTCTCTTTTCTGCCTTGCGTACTGTTCTCAATTAGACACTTTGCAAACTTGCAGACTCAACATGCGGTTCAAGAAACAGAAAATGCTGGAAAATCTCAGCAGGCCTGACAGAATCTGTGGAAAAAGAATAGAGTGAACAGGACAAATTTTCCCATTCCATCTGCCCACCACAGAAAATCAGGATGACAGATCTGTATCTTTGTTCTGTCATTCATACATTCTGATCACTTAATGGACGCCTTTAGCACCTTGCTCAGCCTTTATCATCACCACTTATATTCGCTTTGTCCAAAATATCATCCCATCCTCATAGATCTTGCCTGATTTTATTTGTCAGAGCCTTCACCCCTACAAAGGGTCAACCCGACACAAAACATTATTTTGTTTCCACAGATGCTGTCAGACTTGCTAAGTTTCTCCAACATTTTCTGTTTTTGTTTCAGATTCCAGCATCCGGGGTATTTTGCATTTATCAACATCTGGTTCAACAGTTTTAGGTTATCTTTTCAGATGATACCTTCAAAAATAATCAGTTGACAGCCCGGAACTTGAGTATTACTGTAAAGAAGTATGTGCTGTTGAAGCTTTTCCATCTTGTACTCAACATGAAGGCTCGTAAGAAGTACAACTAGCCCAGGGAACACCAACTTATTCTGCTTGAGAAAAGACTGCTGATTGGTTGGCAAGTGGGCTGTGATTGGTAGAGGTGTCACCCTGGAGAATGCAGCAGAGAACAGTTAACTGCCAAGCTTTAGATTAAGTTTAATCCCAGGCAGGTTGACTCCGAGTAAACTGTTTTCTGCTGCATTCTCTGTGGTAACGTCTCTGTCAGTCAGAGTCCACTTGTCAAACAATCAACATTGCCTTCCCACGCAGTATAAATTATTATGCTGTTCACTGTTGGTATATTTTGTGAGCTGTCCTGATGAATGCAATAAGAAAAGTTTTATTGGCATATCCCCTTTTTTCAGGAAAAATTCAGGTTCATTTTTGCCATTTACAGCTTCCCCAGATTGGGGCAGAATTTACTCGAGGTGACGGGAATCTTACCTGCTAGTTGGGGAGCCAGAGAGAAATCCACATCTCATTGGTTTTGAAAGATGTGCTGCTTCAAGTGCTGATCAGACCGTTAACTGGGTCGGGGTGGGTCTACCCCAGGTTCGAGGGCCCCTGGAGGTGTAGGTCTCACCCAGCGAGAGCTGCTGACCAGGAGACATTAATAGATCCACATTGCGTGGCTGCTTGCTTGCAGTGCATCAAGCCAAGGCCCAGGCTCGCAGAGGGGCCCAGACCACAGGCCACGGATGAATGATGGCGGGAAGGGAATCGCAGGGTAGAGACTGTAGGGGGAGGGGGATTGGCAGTAAGTGCAGGAGGATGGCCGTCAGTGGGGACCCCCCCCCCCCCCCCCCCCCCGCCCCCACCCCCCTTCCTGATGTTGCATCCCTTTGAGCAAGAAACAGCATCTCTTTCCCTCCACTTCAGACCCTGCAGCCCCCCCCAGGAAACCAGCAAGCAACGCTGACAGCGTTAGTTTCCTGAATCCTCTGCTCATCCCTTTGGGAAAGCCTCTGGAAGCAGGTTGAGGCCCATAAGTGGACATTCATTGACCATTTAAGGGCCTCATTTGATGGCATAGCTAGAAGGTCGCCATTGGCCTTCTTCCTCTGACTTAACCAGGGAAGACAGCTGGATCCTTTGCCTTGGCTTTCTCCACTAGCTGTGGCAATCCCAAGATAATCACCTTCGTCCAGGTCTCCAGTGATGATCCTTGGCCATCGACCTTTGTTGGTACTAAGAGGTGTCACTGCCACTACTGCAGAGCTGCTGGTTCCTGATTGACTGGCAGATCCCGGAGGCAGAATATCTGCCCCGCAGCAGAAAATGCAACGGGAAATTACCCTGGCTGAGACGGAATTCTCCCGCTATTCATGCTGGCAGGATTCTCCAGTTCCACCGGCAGTGTACTCCCTCCCCTGGGTTTCACAGCCACGTGGGATGGCGTTTTGGGGATTGCCATTGACAGGCGGCACCAGAGAATCCCACCACCAGCAAACAGCGCACTACCTCCCACCACCTAGAAACACACAGCTGGGAGGCCAGAGAGTTCCCCTCGGGAGCTCCAACAACAGACTGCTGGATTTAATCCTCACAGGCTTCCCAGGAATGACCACAGCAAAGTTGCCACTGGCATTAGAGCTGATGGATCGGCTTACATAATGCCATAAGTTACAGAAGCCGAATTGGGCCGTTCGGCCCATTGAGTCTGTTCTGCCATTCAGTCATGATATGATTCTCATCCACATTCTCCTGCCTTCTTCCTGTAACCCTTGATCCCGTTGTTGATCACGAGCATATCTATCTCTGTCTTAAAGACACTTAATGACCTGGCCTCCACAGCTCTCTGTGGCAATGAGTTCCACAGATTCACCACCCTCTTGCTGAAGAAATTCCTCCGCATCTCAATGTTAAAGGAGTGTCCCTTCGCTCTGAGATTGTGCCCTCGAGTTCTAGTCTCTCCCACTAGTGGAAGCATCCTCTCCACATCTACTCTATCCAGACCTCTCAGCACTCAGTAAGTTTCAATTACATCCCCCTTCATCCTTATGAACTCTATCGAGTATAGACCCAGGCTCCTCGACCGCTGCTCATATGACAGACCCTTCATTCCTGGGATCATTCTTGTGAGCCAAGGCCAGCACATGCTTCCTTAGGTATGGGGCCCAAAACTGCCCAAATATTCCAAATGGGGTCTGACCAGAGCCTCATACAGCCTCAGCAGCGCATCCCTGCTCTTGTATTCTAGCCCTCTTGAAATAAATGCTAACATTGCATTTGCCTTCCTAACTGTAATGACTTCAACCAGGGCCATTGAGGTTGGCCGATTGGAATATGAACTCCCCGATTGGCCCATCAGTTGACTCCTTAATCAGGGAGTACATATTCCAATTGGCCAACCTCTCCCTTTGGGAGTCCCAGAGGAACTGACACTCCCAGTTAAATACAAGGAAAAGACTTCCTGATTGGCTTATCAATTGACTCCAGGGATTCATATTCCAATAGGCCAAGCTCAATGGTCTGATTCATTCCACTGACTGTCAGTGGAACCTGCGTGTTAACCTTCAGAGAGTCCTTAGCACAGAAGCTGCTGAGTCCGTTCAGCATTTCCTGGTTTTATCTTGGGTTTCCAGAACACCAGAGTATATTTTGTTTTAGTACTGCACATGGTTTTGATATGGAAAGGGCACTAGCACCACAGAAGTTTGAAACTTTCTTGAGGGATTCTGAGAGTGAAGAGGCTCTTGACTGGGAGTTGGTTACAAACAGTTTGGAGAAATTTCTTTTTGAGCACTGTTGGAGCATGGAATACTTTGACAGTGCGGCTGAGGAGGCAACCATTACGAATTGTGTGAGGCTGCTGAAGTGCAGTCAGAGTAATTCAGAATTTTTCTTGCAAAGCCCTGGCACGGATACAGTAAGCCAAGTGGCTGCGTTCTGTTTTACAAGTCATCTCATTTTATGGCCATGAGTCACAACACGCAAAGTACTTAAGCTACTGGAGGATGCTTTAGCAGAAACATTATCACGTTCTTGTTCTGTGACTCAGTTTGATGTGTTTCCTGTTGTGTATCTATGGGACAAGAGATTACGAATGCATTACTGGTAATAATGTCATTGGGATAATTATCAATCTAGATCAGTTTTCTCCGTATTAAATATTTCTTCCAACGGAAAACAAACAAGACTAATCGTGGTAGGGATGTTGCTGAAAAATTCTTTGGAAGTTTAACAGGAGGTGGTAAAAAGGGATCTGCCCTGTAATGATTGTACATAGCACTTTGCTAAAAAGATCATTTTGTAATTGTTACGACTGCATTCATTATAAGAATATATTTTAGTTTGGAAATTGTAATTTAAAAATAGAGGATGGATGTGAGTGGCCCAGTGGCGTAGTGGATAGCACTGCTGCCTCACAGCGCCAGGGAACTGCGTTCAATTCCGGCCTCGGGTGACTGTGTGGAGTTTGGACGTTCTAACCATGTCTGCGTTGGTTTCCTCTGGGCACCCTGGTTTCCTCCCATACTCTAAAAATGTGCGGATTAGGTTGATGGGCCGTGCTAAATTTTCCCTTAGTGTCTCCGGACGGGTGCTGGAGTATGGTGACTCCAGTTTTCACAGTAACTTCATTGCAGTGTTAATCCAAGCCTATTTGTGACACAATAAATGAACCTTAAACTTTGATTTGCAACAGAAACAGGGATTAATGAGGTAACAGTGTGAGGTTAAGTGGATTGAGCTGGTTGGGATTGTTGATGGTGCAGGTTGGATGGGTCAAATGATCTCCTTCTACACTGTAGGGATTCTATAATGAAAGAAAAAATAGTCTGGATAGTTTCTCAGATAGACTGGAGTTGCAGATAAAAGAGGAAATCTTGTAGCGTTGGAATGGTGTGAGAGGTATTCCCATCTCAGATTACAATGGCCTCTCTGAATATCTCTTGAGAAGGTAGGCTGTCTAGGCTCCTGGGGTGAAGGTTTGAAGTTAAGAATTTTATTTTTTTTTATTTATTAGACGGAGAATTTAGCACAGCCAATGCACCTAACCAGCACGTCTTTCGGACTAAACTGGGTTTTAAGTTATCTATATGATTTTCTCAGATCAAGGAAATCTGTATCCCATTGGCCGGCCTCTAGCATGAATTCCATCTGAAGATTCTGCTGTAATTTTAGGCCAGTGTGAAACTGATCTTTGGACCTCCTACTGACTCCCACCACCAACCCGCACCTCCCCACAGCTTACCTACCATTGATTCCACCAGTGGGGGCTTGAGAAAATTCTGTTCATTTGCTCTCTTTCTCTCCCTCGATTTTTGCCCAACGCGGGTCACTGTCTGTCTGGAGTTTGCACTTTCTCCCCGTTTCAGCGTGGATTTCCACCAAGTGCTCCGGTTTCCCCCCACTGTCCAAATATGTGCGGATTAGGTTGATTGGCCGTAATAAATTGACTCGCGTGGCAGGGTGATTAGAAGGGTAAATGTGTGGGGTTACAGGAATAGGGGCTGTGTGGGGTTGCAGCCGGCACAGACTTGGGCCAAATGGCCTAATTTTATAATGTAGGGCTTCCATGACTCTATGACTGCTGATATGTCCACTGCTTTTAAAAATGCATACAGAGGCTGGCGAAGCTGCTGAGGTTTCTCTCAAGAGTGACCCTTATGATAAAGTCTGTTGAAGATGTTGGATAAGATCAGTCTTTTCTGGTTGCCGACTAAGTCAAAAATGTCGTTGAAGGACAACAACTTGCAGCCATCTGTCTCAAGATGCCTCACAGGAACGTTACCAAACAAAACTTCACGCCAATAGTGATGTTGAGGCAGTTGATCAAAGAAATGGGTTTATGGTCTCAAAGGAGAGTAGAGAGACAGGGAGAATTAGAGAGAGAATTACAAAGTTTGGGGCATTCACAGCTGAAAGCGTGGCTGCCACTGGTAGACTTGCATAAGAGACCAGAGTTGGAAGAGCAGAAATCTCAGGAGAGTTGCTCAGTGGGAGGGAGAGGACTTGTGATCAAGGATGAGAATGTTAATAACAAGATGGTCTGGGACTGGGAGCCAGTGTTTGTCAGTGGGTACAGGAGTGATTGGTGAACAAGACTGGATGTGAGCTAGTGTGCAGGCAACAGAGATTTGAATGAGCTTAGGTTTACAGCATATGAATGGTTTATAAAAATAATTTTGTTGCCAACTAGCAGGTAAGACAGATGAAAGAACAAGTGCAACTCAAACTGGATGAGCAAGGTAAGACTGGAACAGTTGAATCATGAGTGTAAACAAACTCTTCCGATAAACTGATTTAACTTTTAATTGATTGAAGTGTCAGTCATAGATCAGTCGGTAGCACTCAAGTAAATGGTTAGCAAGTTCCAATACAGGACATGAGCACAAAAATCATGGCTGCTGGACTCTCCTTTGCAGTACGGAGGGACTGCTGCACTGTCGGAGGTGTCGCCTTTTGGATGTGGCGGTAAACTGAAGCCCTCTTGGGTAAAATAACAATGAACAGTGCGGCACAAGAACAGGTCCTTCTGCCCACCTAGTTTGCGCCAACACATAACACCTTTCTAAAGTAAACACCTTTTGTCTCTATGCAGTCTCTTACCCTCTATTCTCTGCCTATTCATGTGTCTGTCAGGATGCCTTTTAAATGTTGCTGTTGTACCATCTACTCTGGCAACACATTCCAGGCACTTACCACCCTCTGTGTAAAAAAAAAACCTGCTTCTCACATCTCCTTCAAATTTTCCCCTTTTAATTTAAACTTATGTCCCCTCAGAATTAATATTTCTTTTTTTAATTTGATTTATGGTCACATGTATTGGAATACAGTGAAAAGTATTGTTTCTTACGCTCTCCAGACAAAGCATAATGTTCATCAATACATAGGGGAGAAGGAAAATAGAGAGTGCAGAATGTATTGTTACAGTCACAGCTATGGTGTAGAGAAAGATCAACTTAATATAAGATAGGTTCGTTCAAAAGTCTGTTGGCATTCGGGAAGGAGCTGTTCTTGAATCAGTTGGTATGTGATCTCAGACTCTTGTGTTTTGTTCCTGGTGGAAGAAAGGTAGAAGGGAGAATGTCCAGGATGCTTGGATTCTTGATAGTGCTGGCTGGCTTTCCGAGGCAGCAGGAAGTGTAGACAGAGTCAGTGGATGGGAGACTTGAGAAAGAGTTTTGACCATCCATGCCTTTCATAATTTTGTCAACTTCTATTAGGTCATTCCTCAGTTTCTGACTTTCAAGTGAAAGATGTAAAAGATCCCATGGGATTATTTCCAAGAACAGGAGAATCATCCCCAATCTCTTGGGCAATAGTTACTTGTTAATGAGCAGTACTGAAACAGATTATCTGGTCGTTACCACACTGCTGTTCACAGGTGTTTGTGCACCAACTGTTTGTGCATTTTGTATCAGCCTCCCAGTTCTGGTATCATCCTTGTAAACCTAATTTTAATGTGTGCAAGTGCAAATCTCACTGACACACACTGGGCTGTGAAACCTGTTGTACTCTCTCTACCAAAACCTACAACTGCAAGAGCCTCTTAAAGATGAAATAATTGCTCCTGTGTATATTCAGGAGACTGGTCCTACCAAACGAGTATAAAACTTTGTGACAAGCATCTGGACAAACAAGCAAGCTGGAAGTCTGTTAAATTTACAGTCAGTTTATGAGATTGTCAGTAAGCAATGAAAAGATTCAGCTGTCCAGTGCCAGCTGAAACAATGAATGCACAACGTGGCAAATTCAAATCCTTGCAAGTTAGCTTGGGACCCAAAGAAATCAAATTTACCGAGTAGCTTCTCACACTCCGTTATATTTGAAATTACAAGCATTGTAGGTGAGTATGAAAGGAAAATTCCTGAAGCATTTGAGTAAGGCTTAACAGGGGTGATTTTCTGTGAAAAATTGAAAGTGCCTAATTCGCATGAAAACGGGAAAGTTTGAGATGTGTTTTTTGAGTGAGTGCAAATTGTATATCTTATGCACTTAGAGAAGGAAAATAAATCGACTGGACCATTTCTCGCCACTAGATGGATGAGGCGGGGCTTAACTCACCAGCAAGGCTGCTGCAGCAGCAGAGGGCACCTTTGTGCATGTGCAGACTTCCCACTCCCCACCCACCAGCTAACCTGGAGCCCAGTGGCCGAATGCAGGTCACCCCCACCCCCCCAGGTCCGGAAATATCGCCGCTGTGTCCTGTTGCCCAGACCAATCAACTCCTCCCCCCAGCCCCCACCACTGATGGCAATGCAGAGTGGCAGCAGGACCCCTTCCCCCTCGCCAAAGGAGTGCAGAGTGGCAGCAGGCAGAGGCCTCTGCCTCCGTAGGCCCTGCCCCCTGTGCCAGGGTACCCGGTGGACGGTGCCAGGGTGCCAGGCTGGCATTGCCCAAGGGGCACCTGTTTACTCTCAACCTCCCGGAAGGACTTCAGTGGCCTCCAGGTCTACCAGCAAGGCCATCACGATTGGTCCCGGTTTGTGGGGGATATATGGGATCCTTATCAGAGAGAATCTCTCCCGGTGAAGCCACAAAGGCAAGTGAGCCCAGACGATTGCATCCTGGGCTTGTCAATTCCATTAACATGAGCATTTAAATAATTTATTCAACCTCTCTCTGGAAATGGGCAGGAGGCTGAATGCACCACTTATCCAGTGCTGGTAAATCAGGTACAAACCTGATTTCTTAGCTCTCATGTGATTTTACCGGGTCACTCCACCCATCATTGTTTGAGGGGGCGCGGGAGGTGGTGGTAATCGCTCCCAGTGTGTAGGTTTGTGGAGAATGAGTTGACAACTGAGTGCTCCAGTGCACTGAAAACTCCAGTTTTGTTCGAAGAGTGCATCAAGCTAAATAGTAGCTTTGATTCCTGAGTCACAGGCGTGCCATAACAGGCCACCCTCTTACCAGCAAAGTTCACACCAAAGATTTTTATCCTGTCGATGCCAAAGCAAAACAATGCCATTCATGAAATCACTGCGTAGGTCTGATGAAGCATCTTTCAAAACCGCTGATGTGTTTATCAACACCAACTGGTCTTGCCAAATGTCGAGGAGGTGAGGGTGTGTGAGAAATTTACAGTACTCACAAAATGCAGTGGAGTCAGAAAAATCCTTACATAAGAACATAAGAACATAAGAAATAGGAGCAGGAGTAGGCCATCTAGCCCTTCGAGCCTGCCCCGCCGTTCAATAAGATCATGGCTGATCTGTCGTGGCTCAGTTCCACTTTCCCGCCCTCTCCCCATAACCCTTAATCCCTTCTCTTATCAAAAACCCATCAACCCGCTTCTTAAAAATATTTAGCGAGGCAGCCTCCACCACTTCAACGGGCAGAGAATTCCAGAGATTCACCACCCTTTGAGTGAAGAAGTTCCTCCTCAACTCCGTTCTAAACCGCCTCCCCTTTATCTTGAGGCTGTGCCCCCTAGTCCTACTGTCTTTTTTGAGCGGGAAGAGTCTCTCCACCTCTATCCTATCCATCCCATTCATCATCTTATACGTCTCAATGAGATCTCCCCTCATTCTTCTAAACTCTAACGAGTACAAGCCTAGTTTATTCAGCCTCTCCTCATAGCTCAATCCCCTCAACTCCGGTATCAGCCTAGTAAACCTCCTCTGCACTCCCTCCAGGGCCAAAATATCCTTGCGCAGGTGCGGCGCCCAAAACTGCACACAGTACTCCAGCTGCGGCCTCACCAATGCTTACAGACCAGCCAATTCTTAGAATTTGTGATACATTTCATCAAAGTGCACATTGATTCATCAATCAGACAAGTGTGTAGCTTCCATTAATAAAAAGACAACTGATTGCAATTGCCTCGAGTGTTCATTCTAAAAAAAAGACTATGCATGAATTAACAAGAAAATAATGTTGTATTTAAATATGATGGTTTGAATCTGGAACAGAAGCCCCGCTGGAATTAACAGTGCATCCTTGGGAGAATGTTACTGAGAAATTACATCCAATTAGTTACAAAGAATGCTGTTAGTCTTCGAAATACTTAATATGCACAGAAACAGGCCAGTTGGCCCAACCAGTCCATGTCTACTTTAACCTGCTAGCAAGCGTACGGGGTGAGATTTTACAGCCTCACTCGGGCGATACAGGAATTTCCCACCTGAGCGCAACTTGTGGGCTGAAGGGCCTGTTTGTGCT
Source organism: Carcharhinus amblyrhynchos (assembly GCF_965287045.1). Lineage (NCBI taxonomy): Eukaryota > Metazoa > Chordata > Chondrichthyes > Carcharhiniformes > Carcharhinidae > Carcharhinus > Carcharhinus amblyrhynchos. The sequence goes on from NC_137327.1 coordinate 132,366,936, forward strand.
GTAGTTTTTCTGTGTTCTATTGGAGATTTCTGTTGTTGGCGCCCTGCCCACACCCAGTTCTGGGAAGGTCGTCTTGAAAAGCAGTGAAGTTATGTTTAACTTCTGTTGAACCTTGGTTAGATCCCACTGGGAATACTGTGAACAGTTCTGGAGTCCATTTTATTATAAAGATAGAGAGGCTCTGAAGAATATTTTGATCTCACTTATCCACTCTGTTCCCATGTGCCTTTATTTTAACTGGAGGAGCATTTTTGAATGCATTTGCCTGAAATAAAAAAAAGCATTGAAAGCGGCAAGATGAAAATTTTAATTTGATTTTGATTTGATTTATTATTGTCACATGGATTCAGATACAGTGAAAAGTATTGTTTGTTGCGTGTTATACAGATAAAACATACTACACATAGAGTACAAAAGGGAGAAGGAAAGAAAGGATGCCAAATATAGTGTAAAATCTAATACAGGAAAATGACCCAAGTGTTTCAGGTACAATGCATAATATACTGTTCTCCTTGGCCTCCTCCCTGCCTTGAGACACAGTGGGTGCACACCAATGGGTCACTGGACTGAACTTTTCATGGTGTGTGCCTAGGCAGGATATATATATATATGGGGGTTCTGTGTTGTCCAAACATCAGAACCCTTTCTCTTGGCCCTTGGTGATGGGGTCCAAAGGAGCTCAGAGCACAGCATTTATCATAGAGCCCTACAGTGCAGAAAGAGGCCCTTCAGCCCATCGAGTTTGCACCGAACACAATCCTACCCAGGCCCTACCCCCATATCCCTACATATTATGCCCACTAATCCCTCTAACCTACGCATCCCTGGACACTAAGGGGCAATTTCTTAGCCTGGCCAATCAACCTAACCCACACATCTTTGGACTGTGGGAGGAAACCGGAGTACCCGGAGGAAACCCACGCAGACACGAGGAGAACGTGCAAATGCCACACAGACAGTAACCCAAGCCAGGAATCGAACCCAGGACCCTGGAGCTGTGAAGCAGCAGTGCTAACCACTGTGCTACCGTGCTGCCCAGTTGGCATCAGTTTGGCTGCAGGAGTTATTGGAACATGATGCTTCATCACAGTGTGTGCACAAACACATGCACACACGGACACACATAAATACATACATGCACACACATGCGCGCATACACACACGCACGCACTGCACACAGACACGCACACATACACACACACACATGCACGCACACAAATTCACACACACGTTCAAACTGAGGGGCAGTTTTACCATGGCCAATCTACCTAACCTGCACATCTTTGGACTGTGGCAGGAAACTGGAGACCCGAGGAAACCCACACAAACGCAGGGAAAACATGCAAATCCCATGCAAAAAGACACCCGAGGCTGGAATTGAACCTGGGACCCTAGCGCTAAGCAGCACGCCAAGGTGCACTTATAATTAAAATGAAATTGTGGACCAGTTAAAAAAAAGGAAATTTAAATAGATATTAGCTCTTTTTAAAATGATTTTCTTTGTATCTCTAGTGTATATGCTTGTTCAGGTTTTATGTATCATGTTGCATGAATTATGTATAACATGTTTGAAAAGAAAATGTAAAAATGATAAACTGTGTTAATATAACGGAAAAAACAGTACATTTGCACTTTGAATGAAAAAGTAATAAGAACTGTACATATAAAATGGAGAGAACGCTTTTCATCTTTGTGTTTATGTGGCAGACCTTGTGATAAATAGGTTCGTTTTACAATCATTTTGTCAGAACAGATATCTGAAACACATTTTAGCTTAAGATGTGTGGAATTAAGGCAGTTTTTTTGACTATTGCTCTTGTGATTAAAAGAATAGCTCACAGTAGCACATTCAGATTAATTTACTGGATCAGCTACATTACTGGTTGCAAACATAAAACCTGTACCTCAAACTAAACACATCATCTATAACTTAAATGCAACGTACTGTGGATGCTGGAATCTGAAACAAAAACAGAAAATGCTGGAAAATTCCAGCAGGCCTGGCAGCATCTGTGGAGAGAGAGTAGAGTCAAAATTTTGAATCTGTGCGATCCATTGTCAGAGGTGAAGATAATAGAAAATAGGATAAGATTTGCACTGTTGTGGTGAGGTCGGGGTGGGGCAAGTCATGCTAATGTCTCTCTGAGAGAGAAAGAATTCTCCTTACCTCCATCTTAAAATACTTGCTCTTAAACTGTACCCCTCAGTTGAGTCTCGCCTGAATGAGCCCATATAACCCCTGCTTCGGCATCTAATTGTTTCTTAAGTTATTGTGGGATTGTCCAGCTATTGGACCTGTGAGGTAAGAGTGATCATAACATGATAGAATTTCACATTCAGTTTGAGAGTGAGAAATGTGGGTCTAAAATTAATACATTTGATTTCCCTGGCCCTACATTCAATCCTGGAACATTTGGACAAGGATACTTATGTCAGACTCCTTTTTATTGACTACGACTCAGCTTTCAACACCATTATCCCAACAAAATTAATCTCCAACCTCCATGGTCTAGGGCTCAGTTCCTTCCCCTGCGACTGGATCCTAGACTTCCTAACCCACAGACTGCAATCAGCAAGGATAGGTAATGACACTTCTTCTACGATTAACCTCAACATCAGTGCCCCACAAGACTATGTCCACAGCCCCTTACTATACTCCTTATACACTTATGACTGCAGAGCCACATTCCCATCCAACTCCATTTTCAGATTTGCTGATGACACCGTTGTAGTGGGTCAGATTTCAAACAATGATGAGAAGGAGCACAGGAAGGGAATAGAGAATCTGGTGACCTGATGCAATGACAGTAATCTCTTCCTCACTGTCAGCAAGATGAAGGAGACAGTCATTGACTTCAGGAAGCGTAGTGGAGGGCATGCCCCTGTCTACATCAATGGTGATGAGGTGGAGATTGTCAACAACTTCAAGTTTTTAGGTGTCCAAATCACCAACAATCTGTCCTGGTCCCTCCACGCTGACACTGATGCTTTAGTTAAGAAGGCCCACCAACACCTCTATTTCCTTAAAAGTCTAAAGAAATTTGGCATGTCCACTATGACTCGCACCAACTTTTACAGATGCTTCATATAAAGCATCCTTTCCAGATGCATCGCAGCTTGATATGGCTCCTGTTCTGAGCAAGACTGCATATCTGTGCACTGGGACTTTCGTATTGTCTTAACACCATGTGCAGTGCAAAATCTCCGTTAAGAGCGGAAATCTGGAGCGGCATGGTTGCACAGTGGTGAGCACTGCTTCCTCACAGCACCAGGGACCCGGGTTCAATTCCCAGCTTGGGTCACTGTCTGTGTGGAATCTGCATGTTCTCCCCGTCTCTGCATGGGCTTCCTCCGGGTGCTCCAATTTCTTCCCACAATCTGAAAAATGTGCTGGTCAGGTGGATTGACCATGCTAAATTCTCCCTCAGTGTACCTGAACAGCTGGAGTGTGGTGACTAGGGGATTTTCACAGTAACTTAATTGCAGTGTTAATGTAAGCCTGTATGTGACGAATAAATAAACCTTAAAAGAAGTTACAAAGAGTTGTGAATGTAGCCCAGTCCACCACGCAAACCAGTCTCCCATCCATTGACTCGGTCTACACTTCCTGCAGCTTCAGAAAAGCAGCCAGCATAATCAAGGACCCCATACACTCCGGACATTCTCCGTCCCACCTTTTTCTATCATGAAAAAGATAAAAAAAAGTCTGAAAACGCATACCATCCGACTCAAGAACAGCTTCTTCCCTGCTGCCATCAGACTTTTGAATGCTCCTATTGTACTAAACTGATCTTTCTATTCAACCTCTCAATAGCTGCAACACTACATTCTGCACTCTCTTTTCCTTATCCCCTATATACTCTATGTATGTTTAGTCTGTAACAACTCGCAAGAAACAATATTTTTCACGGTATCCCAATACTTGTGACAATAATAAATCAAGTCAGTTAATTCACTTCAAAACATAGTGGTATTAGGGGTGATACATTAACATGGATAGAGGATTTGTTAACTAACAGGAAACGGAGAGTCAGAATAAAGGGATATTTTTCAGGTTGGAAAACTGTAACTACTGGATTGCCGTTGGGGCCTCAACTATTTATAATCCACACTTCTGGTTTGGATGAAGGAATTTCTTTGTGCTGTAACCAAATTTGCTGATAATACAGAGATTGATAGGAAAATCTGTCCTTGTGAGGAGGATAGCATTGCTGCGCCTGCTGCACAGTCTGTTTTAACCCTTATACGGTGAACAAAGAATTGCAGATAGACTTCTTATTAGTACAAAAATTACTTACAAACAATTATTAATCACCCACTCAATCAACAGTAAGCTACCTTCCAGAATATTAAAGTTTTTGACTTAACCTTTGTGTGACTAACAAGTACCCAGGCAGATATTGGCCTTTATCTATGTCCTGGTCCCTATATCTCTGTGTCGCCTGGTCCTTTGGTCTGGTCTGAAACTCTGGCTCTGGTTTCCCATCCTTCTTGGGCGGGGTGGCCCTCCTCATGCTGCTTGTTGCTGGTGATGGTCACCGTTGTTGACATTCGTTGGGGAAGAGAGAAAGAGAGAGATTCTTCAGTTGTGCAGCACCTTTCATCCCTCCTTGGTTTTGTGTCCTTTTGGGCGATCTCCTGATTCTGTAATCGATCAGGGTTTGATCACCCTGATCGATAAGAGTCCAATCAGGTGCTTCCACACCAATTTCTGGGTGTGTACTCAACGCAGTAAGAAGTCTCACAACACCAGGTTAAACACCAACAGGTTTATTTGGTAGCAAACGCCACTAGCTTTCGGGGTTGCCCCTTCGTCAGGTGAAAGCTAGTGGCTTTTACCACCAAATAAACCTGCTGGACTTTAACCTGGCGTTGGGACTTCTTACTGTGTTTATCCCAGTCCAACACCAGCATTTCTACATCTTGTGTATTCAACAGCTATGCCTGTAGGTGCTGGAGGCACGTAGGTCACATACTTCCCTCCCAAATAAGAGGTTAAGGCTCCCGTTGTCTGGTAAACAGGTATGTCTGGTAAGAAGTCTCACAACACCAGGTTTAAGTCCATTGTCTATGGGATGGCCTACTTCCTGTGTATTCAGTCGTCTGAGTTGCATCTCTGTCTCTTAAGATGCAGCCAACTGTTTCAGTGCTTGTCCAATTATCCCAGCATGCTCTGTAAATCACCATTTTAGGTGGCCCGTTTGACTACAATACAAAGAGTCCAGAAAGGTATATATAGATAGGATAAAAGTTTGGCAGACAGAATATAATGTGAGAAAATGCAAATGTTGTAAGTTTTTCACTCAGAGGGTGGTGGGTGAGTGGAATCGGCTGCCGACAGTGGTGGCGGAGGCAGCTTCCATTGGGTCTTTTAGGAGACTTTTGGATAAGTACATGGGACTTAGTAAGATAGAGGGTCATAGGTAAGCCTAGGGACATGTTCAGCACAACTTGTGGGCCGAAGGGCCTGTGTGTGCTGTAGTTTATCTATGTCCTATGTTGTCCACTTTAACAAGAAAGATAGAGAAGTGGAATATTAGAGAGATGCTGCAGGACAGAGGGATCAGGTGTCCTTGTATAAGTATTACGTAAAGTTAACATGCAGATAAAGCTAATAATTAAGAAGATAAATGGAAACTTGGCCTTTATTGATACATTAAACCAAGGTTTGTTCTCAGGTGGGCGTAAAGATCCCCTGGAACTGTTTCAAAGAAAAACTAAGAGATTTATCTGCAGTGACCTGCCCAATATTTATCACTCAATGAACAAATGACCTGGTCATTATCACATTACTGTTTGTGGGGACTTGCTGTGGGCAAATTGGCTGCTGCATTTCCTGCTTTGAAGCAGAATCTGCGAGCGGGATTTTCCAGCCCTGCCCACTGTCGAAATTCAATGGATTTTTGGCTGGATCGCTACATTCCCCCGCGACAGGTCCTGCCATGAAGGGGATGGAAAATCTCGGCCTGTGCTTCCGATGCGTGTAATTGGCTGTGCAGTGCTTTGGAGTGTCCTGAGGTTGTGGAAGGTGCTATATGAATGAAAGCCTGCCTTTATTTCCCACTGATCCATAATGGTGCTGATAATTGACCATTTTTATCACAAAGAATAAAGTAAAAATTGAAGAGACTGAAAAGATTAGCCAGCTTCTGTGGAGAGATCAATGTTTTGGTCTCCTGCCCTTACGTAGGAAAGAGAAGGTAAGAGGTTGACTAGTGTACCATAGAATCCCAGTATACTTACAGTGCAGAAGGGGACCATTCAGCCCATCAAGCCTGCACCAACAATAATCTCACCCTAGCCCCACCCCTGCAACCCCACATATTTACCCTATTAATCCCTCTGACATCCCTCTAACACTAAGGAGTAATTTAGCATAGCCAATCAACCTGACCTGCACATTTCTGGAGTGCGGGAGCAAACTAGAGAGGAAACCTATGCAGACACGGGTAGAATGTGCAAACTCCACACAGCCAGTGACCCAAGCTGGGAATCGAATCCGGGTCCCTGACGTTGTGAAGCAGCAATACTAACTGCTGTGCCACTGTGCCTCCCTACGGTGGAAATAGACACGGGCAGGGTGAATGATTTAACAAGTTATCTCAGTTAAATCGTGGAAAGAAGTCCTTTTTAAAAGACAAGAGATCAACATAATAAAGGGCATGCAGCTAACTAAAGCAATGAGAGATGTAAGTAGAAAACAGGAGTACGTGACCAGTCTGGTTGAAAAAGTAAATGGAAGATGCTGGGTAGATACATTGTACATATCAGCTCTGCTAGATTTTAGAAGTGTATTTTGGCTTGATCTCCAAGTGCAATTCTTAGACTCTCAATGTGAAATGAGAAGTTGTATTTTAAAGGCCTTTTAAATATGAGAACCAATGAGAACATTTATGGTCCTGTGAACACTTCTGAGAGAATTAGTTAACCCTACTCCTACTGGCCTCAGCCCATACAAACTTCCAGGATTCATTTTCATTATTCTCCCATCTTGAGGGACCACATGGTCACAAAAGAGTGGGAGCCATTGGACCCTTCAATGTGTAAGGTCTTTTGATGCACAGTCTTTAATTCACAAATTGTTTTGATTCTCTCTCCTGTGTTCCTGGATTCAAATCAAAAGATTTACTAGATTCTACTGTTGTTTACACTTGCTGGTGATCTTAGAGGCATGGCTTATCTGAGGCTCGTAAAATCCTACCCGAGGCCAACAGACTGCGAGCCTTGGGCGTGCCTGTAAAATACAGGCAGCAAAGCCACCACTCTCTTTGTGACAGTATCAGTGTTAAACTCGCAGGATATTTACGGTAATAACTTGCATTTCTATAGCACCAATTAACAAGGAAAATATCCCAGGGTGATTGACAGGTGCTCAATGGAACTAAGTTTGAATTTGAGCTGCATGGGATTAAGCTTGATCATAGAGAAAGGTTTTAACCTGCGTCGAAGCACTGTGAAAGACAGAGAAGTGGGTTAGGAAAGGAATTCTAGACATTGGGAATCTGAATGGTGTTATGGTTCAGATCAGAAACTCCAAAGTATTTTATGAAGCCCACCTGAATCATAGGTTTTGCATCTTGGATTTGGCTAGCATAAGCATGAGATGTTTCACTTCAAGTATGATTCAAAAGGCCCACTAGGAAGCTTTTGTCAAACAAAGTTTATTTAAGAATATAGTTAGCGTGTATAGTAAGAAAATTAGCAAGAACATTTGTCAATACAAACAAGAAACAAAACAACCACTATAATGTGTAATTCCTAATGAATATCTCGAATATGTTCCAATTATAATTGAAACCCATTGACAACAAAAAGCCCTTTCCACTGGTGTAACACAGCACAGACTATTGCTCACCTGATAGTGGGAATTTGAGTCCCTTGGTTGAAGTCTGCAGCTCTCTGGATTCAATCCAAACAGTCTAAAGACAAGACAGCTTCACAGAGCAACAGAGAGAGACTCTGATCCAGCCCCAACAACAGCCGATTTTCACCCTTCAGGAAAACAAGATCTTGTTTAATGCTTAAAAAACAAAATTTTCAAAGCAATAAGGAGAGAGGAAAAACACCTCTTTTTAGTTTGCTGTCCCTTCTAAAACTCAACTCCAAACTGCCGCTCCAAACTGAAAGTAAAAACAAAAGCCCTGTCACCTGAGCTATGTAGTTTTTTTCTCTTCTCAACAATGACATCACCTAAGGCCGTGAACAGGAATTTTAAAAAAACTCTTTAAAGGTACATGGACATCACAATGGCTATAAATTGAGAGAGGGGGCTGTGCCACAAGACCTGGCTATCCTTGTACACCGGTCGCTGAAGATAATTACATAAGTGCAACAGGTGATAAAGAAGGCAAATGGTATGTTGGCCCTTATAGTGAGAATACATGAGCAGGGATGTCTTGCTACAATTATACAGAACGTTGGTGAGGCTACACCTGGATAATTCTTTGCCGTTTTGGTTTCCTTATCTGAGGAAGGATGTTCTTGCTATGGAGGGAGTGCGGCAAAGCTTTACCAGACTGATTCCTGGAACGGTGGGACTGACATACGAGGTGAGATTGAGTCGGTTAGTATTGTATTCACTGGAGCTCAGAAGAAAGGAGGCTGTCATAGAAACCTGTAAACCTATAAAATTCAAACTACACTAGACTGGGAAGAGGCAAGAAGGATGTTCCTGATGGTGGGGCTGTCTGAGGATACAGGGTAAACCTTTGAAGACTAAAATGAGTCGACATTTTTTCACCCAGAGAGCGGCGAGCTTGTGGAATTCACCATCACAGAAAGCAGTTGAAGCCAAAGCATCGAATGTTTTCAAGAAGGAGATAGACTCAGCTCTTGGGGGAAAGCAGGAACAAAGCTGGAAGGGCCAAATGGCTTGCTCCGGCTCCTATTTTCTTTGCATGTTTCCATATAAGCATCTGAAGCACAATGCAAATTTTGTTCCAAATGTAATCCTTACCATTGCCAAGCAAGAGGAGCTTGAAAATTGAGCAGAGAAAATCTTTGGCCTGGATTTTTCAGTCTTGTCTGGTGCAGGAACTGTTGCAGGCAGTATGGAGTACTTGAAGGGCCAGCCAAAGATCTGATGCATTGGGTGGGAAATTCCAGTTCCAGGTAACCTAATCATCAGCTGAATGTATGTCTTGTCAGCTGCTGTTGCTTTGTGTTTAATGTTTATACATCAGTGTCACAAGTAGGCTTACATTAACACTGCAATGTAGTTACTGTGAAAATCCCTGACCACCACACCCTGGTGCTTGTCCAGGTACACGGAGGGAGAATTTAGCATGGCTACTGCACCTAACCAGCATGTCTTTTGGACTGTGGGTGGAAACCAGAGCACCCGAAGGAAACCCATGCAGATACAGCAAGGGAAGAACATGCAGACTCTGCACAGACAGTGACCCAAGCCTGGGATTGTAACTGGATCCTTGGCGCTGTGAAGCAGCAGTGCTAACCACTGTGCTGCCATGCCACCGTGCATGAACTGCTTTTCTTCCCTCCCCAAGTCTTTCTTTCCAATGAAACAAAATGTAACCTGGTGCATGACACGAACAAGATTGGATGCAGCAGGACTGACATACCCACCTGTAAAGCCACTAAAGTAAGCTCCAAAAATAAAATAGGTTCCCCACTGAGCTTCTACAAATACACAAAGAGCAAAAGAGTAACTAGGGAGAGAGTAGAGCCTCTTAAGGATCAACAAGGTAATCTATGTGTGGATCCACAAGAGATGGGTGCGAACCTAAATGAATATTTCACATCAGTATTTACTGTTGAGAAAAATATGAACGAAGAACAAAAACAGCCTGGGAAACAGGCCCTTCGGCCCAACGAGCCCGCGCCACCATCTCAACACCACCAGTCCCCCTCTCCACCCATGACCCTTGTCTCATGTTTTATGGCCATCCAGATTGAGGGAAACTGATTTAGGGACAATTTATTCCTGCCAATCAGCCTAACAACACATCTTTGGGGTGTGGGAGGAAACCGGAGCACCCGGAGAAAACCCACGCAAGCACGGGGAGAACGCGCAAACTCCCACAGACACCGGCCCAAATCCATGTGTCTGCACAGCAATCAGCGATAGTCACTGAGCTGTCGTCTTGCCCAGTATCTTGTCCAGTTTAGGCACACACTAACGACATGAAGCACTAGGCCAATCTCGAACAACCAACAGCAGCCCCAGTACGACCCGTTGCGTGTATGCCCCTTGTTGGACACAAGGCGGACCGACTTAAAACCTGTGAATGAAAAGGAAAAAAACATTATTATTGTACCATATCCATTTACCTTACCAGGAACACCCCAATGCTAATGACCCTTATTTAAAACAATCTCCTATATCCACCCATCTCCAACCCACTCATGTGCCTGTCTAAGTTACTCTTAAATGACTCTAGCGTGTTTGCCTCCACCACCTTACTTGGCAGAGCATTCCATACCCCCACTACCCTCTGTGTGGAAAACCTCCCTCTAATATCTGTGTTGTACCTCTCCCCCCTCACCTTAAGTCCATGGCCCCTTGTCCTATGTGTCTCTATCATAGGAAATAGCTTACCTCTGTTTATTCTATCTATACCCTTCATAATCTTATATACCTCTATTAGATCCCCCCTCAGTCGGCGTCTTTCAAGGGAAAAGAGCCCCAATTTCTTCGATCTTTCCTCATACCCCAGTCCTTCCATACCAGGCAACATCCTGGTAAACCTCCTCTGCACTCTCTCCAGAGTCTCCACGTCCTTCCAGTAGTAAGGCGACCAGAACTGTACGCAGTACTCCAAACGCAGCCTAACCAACGTTCTGTACAACTGCAACATTAGACTCCAGCTCTTATATTCCATACCCCTTCCTATAAAGGCTAACATACCATAGGCTTTCTTCACCACACTCTCCACTTGCACTGCCACCTTCAAAGACTTGTGCACTTGCACCCCTAGGTCTCGCTGCGTTTCTATACTCCTTATGGGCTTACCCGTAATATATGAATATATGAATGTTAGAGAACTTGGGGAAATAAATAGAGATGGCTTGAGGAGTGGCCGTATTACAGAGAATGAGGTGCTGGATGTCTTAAAGTGCATCAAGGTAGATAAACCCCCAGGACCTGATGAAGTGTATCCCAGGAGATTGTGGGAGGCTAGGGAAGAAATTGCAGGTTCCCTAGCAGAGATATTTGAATCATCGATAGTCACAGGTGGGGTGCCTGAAGATTGGAGGGTGGCAAATATTGTGTCTTTGTTTAAAAAGGGCTACAGGCAAAAGCCTAGGAATTACAGGCCAGTGAGCCTCACATCTGTGGTGGATAACTTGTTGGAAGGTATTTTGAGAGACAGGATCTACAGGCATTTAGAGATAAAAGGACTGATTAGAGACAGGCTTCATGGCTTCATGAGTGGAAAATCATGTCTCACAAATTTGATTGAGTTTTTTGAAGGGGTAACCAAAAAGGCAAATGAGGGCAGTTGATATTGTCTACAAGGCCTTTGACAAGGTACCGCATGGTAAATTGTTGTCTAAGATTAAATCTCATGGGATCCAGGGTGAGGTAGCTAAATGGACACAAAATTGGCTTGATGACAGAAATCAGAGGGTGGTTGTAAAGGGTTGTTTTTCATGCTGAAGGCCTGTGACCAGCGGTGTGCCTCAGGGATCAGTGCTGGATCCACTGTTATTTGTCATTTATATTAATGATTTGGATGAGAATATAGGAGGCATGATTAGTAAATTTGCAGGTGACGTCAAGATTGGTGGCACAATGGATAGTGAAGAAGATTATCTCGGATTTCAATGGGACCTTGGTCAATTGGGCCAGTGGGCTGATGAATGGCAGATGGAGTTTAATTTAGATAACTACAAGGTGATGCATTTTGGTCGGTTGAACCACGGCAGGACTTACTCAGTTAATGGTAGGGCGTTGGGGAGAGTTACAGAACAAAGTGAGCTAGGGGTGCAGGTTCATAGCTCCTTGAAAGTGGAGTCACAGATGGACAGAGTGGTGAAAAAGGCATTCAGCATGCTTGGTTTCATTGGTCAGAACATTGAATTCAGGAGTTGGGATGTCTTGTTGAAATTGTACAAGGCATTGATAAGGCTGCACTTGGAATACTGTGTACAGTTCTGGTCACCCTATTATAGAAAGGATATTATTAAACTAGAAAGAGTGCAGAAGAGATTTACTAGGATACTACCAGGAGTTGATGGTTTGAGTTATAAGGAGAGGCTGAATAGACTGAGACTTTTTCCTCTGGAGCGTAGAAGGCTGAGGGGTGACCTTATAGAGATCTATAAAATAATGAGGGGAATAGATCAACCGATAATCAATACGTTTCCCAACGGTAGGTGAGTCTAAAACTAGAAGGCATAGGGTTAAGGTGAGGGGGAGAGATACAAAAGTGTTCAAAGGGGCAGTTTTTTCACACAAAGGATGGTGAATGTCTGGAACAAGCTGCCAGAAGTAGTAGTAAAGACGAGTACAATTTTGTCTTTTAAAAAGCATTTGGACAATTACATGGGTAAGATGGGTATAGAGGGATATGGGCCAAATGCAAGTGAATGGGACTAGCTTAGGGGTTTAAAAAAAAGGCAGCATAGACAAGTTGGGCCGAAGGGCCTGTTTCCATGCTGTAAACGTCTATGACACTGCAGGGACCTGCTGTATGTGATAGTGATTGTCACTTGTCCATTAAGCTGTTTTTCAATGTTTCTGCCCCCTTCAGAGTGAGATATATTGAAGCTATATGGGTACGAGAGACATGTGGATCCATGTTAGTGTGGGAGCAGTATCCAAGTGAATTCGTCTCCTTGAACAAGTTTTTAGTCAATTGTATCTTAAGTTTGAGTTTTTAAGTTTATTTGTTAAGAGTCACAAGTCGGCTTACATTGACACTGCTGGCGCCCTTTCGGATGCACTGAGGGATAATTTAGCACGGCCAATGCACCTAACCAGCACATCTTTCGGACTGTGGGAGGAAACCAGAGCACCCGGAGGAAACCTGTGCAGACACGGGGAGAATATGCAGACAGTAACCCAAGCTGGGAATTGTACCCATGTCCCTCGCGCTATGGGGCAGCTGTGCTAACCACTGTGCCACCGTAAAGGCAGGTAGGAGACAAGCAGCTGACACTTGGCATCTGAACGATGGTGGCTCTTTTCATATAATTTGGTCTTCCATATATATTCTGTATATGTGGTTACAGTGGCATTCTTGCACTTAACAACATGTATATGTAGTTCTTTACTGCAGCAAAGTGTCACAAGATGTTTCATAGGGGTGTAACTGAAAATGACGAAGATAGTGTGAAACCTACCAATTAACCTCGATTGATGCTTTCAAAGGAAGCTCCCATTCAATGAGCTCATTCAAAGTTATTGGCTGCAAGAAAATGTTTAATCAAAGCCAGCTCGTGACTATTTCAAATTATAATTTCACCGTATAGAATTTCTGTCAAATTTTAGCGATGAAGTTGTAAGAAAATTCTATACGGTGAAATTATGATTTGAAATAGTCACGAGCTGGTTTTGATTTATTCGCCCTGTTTAACCTGCGTTGAAGAATTATCAATCCATGATGCTGTGTTGGAGAGTCAGTGCAGACTCGATGGGCCAAACAGCCTCTTTTTGCTCTGTAGGGATTCTATGATAGTTTTGCCTTCTATGATTGCTTGGCCTCAGTGTTTGGCTTCCAAAAAGAGGCCATTTAAGATAAAATCTTTGATGAAAACTGAAATGAACTTTCAATTGTGGGCACTGGGAACAGGAAGTGTGCATTTCTCCCTCCAGCAAATGGTTAGAGCTTCACTGTGAATTGTTTTCTGGCTGGTCTCTCTAACTACGTTGGACCCGCTCACTGAGTTGCTGACCCTAACTTACCCTGTACATCATAGTTGCCCAGCTACTTCCACCAACATAATATTGCCCTTCTCTCCCGTTGACTCAGTTCCTTTGTAGTGGCAGCAGTGTTCCACGTCATTGCCATGTTCCTACCCTCCACATTCTGTAAACAAATTCTCAACCAAAGCTCTGCTGCCAGCATCATCAGTTACATTAAACCCCACTCGCTGATTACCCTGGCTTCCTTATGTTGCTCCTATCCCAATTGTCCACAATTGAAAGTTCTACCTGTTGTGTTAATCCACTTCAGAGCATCAGGCTGGCTTATCCTTGGAACCCTCTCTAAGCCTGCAATCCTCCACGTAGAACGCTGCTGCTCTCACTTTGGCCTTTTGAGTTTTCCATTCCTTTACCACTGGTGGCCATGCCTTTGTATAAGATAATATAAGATAATGAATGATCTTATAAGATATAATTATCTTACAAGACATATAAGATAATAAAGGGGATAGATAGGGTAGAGGTAGAGAGATTCTTCCTGCTTAGAAAGGATAGCATAACTACAGGGGTAAACACTTTACCCCAGTGTTTACCCCAGTCCAACGCCGGCACATCCACATCATAACTAGAGGGCACAGCCTCAAAATAAGTGGGGTGGGGTTCAGTTTAGATCAGAGTTGAGGAGGAATGTCTTCACTCAAAGGGTGGTGAATCTATGGAATTCTCTGCCCATTGAAATGGTGGTGGCTACCTCACTGAATCTATTTAAGTCACGGGTAGATTGGTTTCTGATAGACAAGGGAATTAAGGGTTATGGGGAGAAAGTGGGAAAGTGGAACTGATCTACTTCAGATCAGCCACGATCTTGTTGAATGGCGGGGCAGGCTCGAAGGGCTAGATGGCCTACTCCTGCTCCTATTTCTTATGTTCTCATGTACCCCGATGGGCAGCACAATGACAGAGTGATTAGCACTGCTGCCTCACAGCGCCAGGGACCGGGTTCAATTCCTGGCTTGGGACACTACCTGTGTGGCGTCTGCATGTTCTCCCCGTGTCTGCGTGGGTTTCCTCTGTGGTTTCCCCCCACAGTCTGAAAGACATGCTGGTTAGGTGCATTGGCCATACTAAATTCTCTCTCAGTGCACCTGAACAAGCGCTGGAGTGTGGCAACAGGGAACTTTGTTGCAGTCTTAATGTAATGTATCTGTGCCACTAATAAATGAACTTCAGAAATCTTCGGTCATCAGAGTCCGTCACTCTGCAATTCTGTCCTTAAACCTGTCAACTCCCCTTCCTCCCTCTCTTTCCCTTTTAAGACCCACTTTAAAAAAAAGACTATTTGAATAAACTTTTGGTCTTACTACCCAACATTTTTTTTATTCATTCATGGGACATGGGCGTCACTGACTCATCAGCATTCATTGCCCATCCCTAGTTGGCTGAAGGCAGTTAAGAGTCAACCACATTGCTGTGTGGCTCTGGAATCACATATAGTCCAGACCAGGTAAGGGTGGCAGATTTCCTCCCCGAAGGACGTTAATGAACCCAGATGTGGTTTTCCGACAATCGACAATGGTTTCATGGTCATCAATATCATGGTGTACTATCATAGTATTCCTACAGTGCAGAAGGAGGCCATTTGGCCCATCGAGTCTGCACCATGGATTCTTAATTCCATATATTTTTTATTGAGTTCAAATTGCACATCTGCTATGGCAGGATTTGAAACCCAGGTCCCCAGAACATTAGCTGAGTTTCATAGAATCGTAGAACCCCTACAGTACAGAAAGAGGCCATTCAGCCCATCCAGTCTGCACCAACCACAATCCCACCAGGCCCTACCCCCACACCCCTACATATTTTACCCACTGATTCCCCTAGCCTACACATCTCAGGACACCAAGGGGCAATTTTTAGCATGGCCAATCAACCTAACCCGCACATCTTTGGACTGTGGGAGGAAACCGGAGCACCCGGAGGAAACCCATGCAGACATGAGGAGAATGTCCACATCAACAGTGACCTGAGCCGGGACTTGAACCCAGGTCCTTGGAGCTGTGAAGCAGCAGTGCCAACCACTTGTGCTAATGTGCCGCCCAACTGTTATTATTGCTAGACTGTCATTTCTGGAATGACAGCCCAGCAATAATACCACGAGGCCATCGTGAACCCAATAGCATTTCCTTTGGCTCAGCCCAGCAAGCTAAATTGAAGTTGACCCCAGGGTTTTTGCCGAAGTTACAGCAGTGGAACTGGAGAAGCTGTGAGGTAATACGCCATCAGTTGGCCATCGTTGCAGTTAGGCTTTCCAAATTTGCGAGGCATTTGCAGGCTGAGCCAGTTCAAATGCCTTGAAGCCTTCCAGAATGGCTTCTTGACATTTACTGGGGTAATTTGCAGTGAAGTTGAATACAAGTTTTCAGCAGGAACCATTAACGAGCAGCAGCTTCTCATCCAGATGGGATGTTTTATGTGCAGCATCACGGGGAAATTACCCTCCAAGTTCCAGCACGGTGGTGACAGCAAGTTGGAAAAGGTTCGCGTGCAGAGAACGATTACCCAAATTGCTTTCTCTTGTACTTAAGGGAACCAAAGTAGGCCAGAATTCCAGCAGAGGCTTGTTTCAAAGTGCCTCTTTCAATCACTTGTCAATCAATGACAGATAAGCCAAATACATTCATTTTGATCCCAGCTTTTTCCATCCTGATGCCACACCAGGTTAGTACCAACTCTTACCATTGCATTTTGGCATAGTTCAGGAACGGGTCTGCTTAGGTGACTGCATTTTTACAGACCTGGGTCCGCCCTCATTTGTTAGAAGAGAGATCCGAGTGAGAAAACTTGGAATCCACTAACTGCTTCGCGACATAAAGTCCCAACAGACTTAGGAGGCGCTGTGCTAACTGGCTCCAACTCTGCTCGAGTATTCAGATGCCTTTCAACACAGCAAATGCTCGGGGCATTAACAAAGTGATCAGAAAGGCAACAGGTCCACCAACAAAAAAAAATAACTCCCATTCTAAACAAAGGCAGGGGAAGGTTATCAGAGAGGTGGACAGAACACTGCCTTGAATTCTGCTTGTTGTCTGCAACAAAACCCTCGATGTTGTAGAGCATGTATATTGACTCCACAATGAAGCAGCTTATTGTGGGGAATCTTCCACCCTTGTTTCCAGGGACAGCGGGAATGGCAGAGGGAATGAATAATCAAGCAGGAGTCCCAAAATTGCATTCACACTGCCTGGATAGCGCTGCTCGATTGGTCCTGGCCCCCACCCCTTCCCCCCAACAATGATGTAACAGGAATCCTGACGTTAAAATTTTAATGCTGATTTAGTAGTCTCACAAGTAGGCTTGCATTAACATTGCAATGAAGTTACTGTGAAAATTCTCTAGTTGCCGCATTCCAGTGCCTGTTCAGGTGCACTGAGGGAGAACTTAGCATGGTCAATGCATCTAGCCAGTGTGCCTTTCGGACTGTGGGAGGAAACTGGAGCACCTGGAGGAAACCCACGCAGACACAGGGAGAACGGGCAGACTCTGCAGAGACAGTGACCAAAACCAGGAATCAAACCCGGGTCCTTGGCACTGTGAGGCAGTGGTGCTAACTGTGCCGCCTCAAAGATATCGGTCACTTTAAACCTGACAGCGCCCCCCTCCTCCTCTCCCACGTTAAATTGTCCATATCAAGGCATGAAACACATCGACGTGACTTACAGCAGTTCCCCCATGACTCGACAAGAGACATACAGGTGCGTGCAGCCTCCTGGAGGGAGAACATAAGAACATAAGAAATAGGAGCAGGAGTAGGCCATCTAGCCCTTCGAGCCTGCCCCACCATTCAATAAGATCATGGCTGATCTGTCGTGGCTCAGTTCCACATTCCCGCCCTCTCCCCATAACCCTTAATCCCCTCGCTTATCAAAAACCCATCAACCCGCGTCTTAAAAATATTTAGCGAGGCAGCCTCCACCACTTCAACGGGCAGAGAATTCCAGAGATTCACCACCCTTTGAGTGAAGAAGTTCCTCCTCAACTCCGTTCTAAACCGCCCCCCCTTTATCTTGAGGCTGTGCCCCCTAGTCCTACTATCCTTTTGGAGCGGGAAGAGTCTCTCCACCTCTATCCTATCCATCCCATTCATCATCTTATACGTCTCAATGAGATCTCCCCTCATTCTTCTAAACTCTAACGAGTACAAGCCTAGTTTATTCAGCCTCTCCTCATAGCTCAACCCCCTCAACTCCGGCATCAGCCTAGTAAACCTCCTCTGCACTCCCTCCAAGGCCAAAATATCCTTGCGTAAGTACGGCGCCCAAAACTGCACACAGTACTCCAGCTGTGGCCTCACCAATGCCCTATACAGCCGCAGCAAGACCTCCCTACTTTTATATTCAATCCCCCTCGCGATGAAGGCCAGCATCCCATTCGCCTTCCTGACCACCTGCTGCACCTGCAAGCTGGGTTTTTGCGACTCATGCACAAGGACCCCGAGGTCCCTCTGCACCGTCGCCTGCTGCAGTTTTTCTCCACGTAAGTAATAATCCTTCCTACCATTATTCCTACCAAAGTGGACCACCTCGCACTTGCCAACATTAAATTCCATTTGCCATTTCCTGGCCCATTCGCCCAGCCTATCTAGATCCTTCTGTAGACTCTCCACACCCTCCGCACAATTTGCCGTTCCACCAATCTTGGTGTCATCAGCAAATTTCGACACCATACACTCGGTTCCCTCCTCCAGATCAGGAGACTGCACCTGAATGAAGGAGAAGCGATCTGAAAGCTCGTGCTACCAAACAATCCTGTTGGGCATTAACCTGGTGTTGTGAGACTTCTTCCTGGAGAGAGAGCCGTATCCAGGTAATATCCTGGGGAGTTTGATTTTTACTTTTTTGAATGGAAGCGGGATAATCTTTTAATTTATTTTCATAAAATATTTGTTAATGTGGCGGGAAAACCCCACCAGCAGGGCAGCCGACAGTGGTGTTTGGACTCAATTGTGGGAATGACCCTTCCCCACTATTTGGCAGCTCCAACACGTCTTATTGAGTGACGCATATACAGAGTGGTCATTTCAATGAGATTCTGAAGAGCAGTTTGTCAGTGAACTGACACCTGGAGAACAGTCTCCCAGAACAGAGTCAACACCTTCAGTAGAAAAGGCGAGGAAAGAGAACGGCAAAGGCATATTTATCTTCTTAAAAAAAGAATATTTTTAGAATCAGAACTTTTTAACTTGACAGATAGGGGGCGGAATTTTCCCAGAATTGCACAGAGTGTTGGATCAGGCGGGATAAGCTGGGTGAAACTCGCTGGGCTCACAGCTGCCTTTTCTTGCCTGCTTTAATGGCACTCTGTGCAATTGCAGAGTGCTGGTGAGGATCTCACAGCCAGCTGGAGGGGCGGGGCCTAAGTACACTAGCGGCACGGTAGCACAGTGGTTAGCACTGCTGCTTCACAGCTCCAGGGACCTGGGTTCGATTCCCAGCTCGGGTCATTGTCTGTGTGGAGTTTGCACATTCTCCTCGTGCCTGGGTGGGTTTCCTCCCACAGTCCAAAGGTGTGCGGGTTAGGTTGATTGGCCATGCTAAGAAATTGCCCCTTAGTGTCCAGGGATGCGTAGATTAGAGGGATTATTGAGTATAATATGTAGAGATATGAGGGTGGGTGGGATTGTGTTCAGTGCAGTCTCAATGGGCTGAAGGGCCTCTTGCTGCACTGTAGGGTTCGATGATTCAAAGCTGGGAAAATGAGATTGGTGGCTCCTTTTTAAAGGGCATCCCAATCTCAAAGTTAAAATTAAAGCTCTCCCCCACCACCACAAACATTGGGATGTCTCCCCAGCAGACAATGGGAACACCCCCAAATCTCATATTGAGATGGGAACCTTCACATGTCCTCTCTCTCTTCCCATGAATAAGAGGAACCACCCCCTCCACTGAAGGAAGATAACCTCCCTGCACGTGCCCACTTGGCAGTGTCTGCTGGCACAGGGTGCTGCCAGAGTGCCAGGAGGCAATGCAAAGAACAATAGAGCACAGGAACAGGCCCTTCAACCCACCAAGTCTGTGCCGACACAGATACCTCTCTAATCTAATATTTTCTTGCCCAACTTCTTCACTCAAAGGGTGGTGAATCTCTGGAATTCTCTGCCCGTTGAAGTGGTGGAGGCTGCCTCGCTAAATATTTTTAAGATGCGGGTTGATGGGTTTTTGATAAGAGAGGGGATTAAGGGTTATGGGGAGAGGGCAGGAAGGTGGAACTGAGCCGCGACAGATCAGCCATGATCTTATTGAATGGTGGGGCAGGCTCAAAGGGCTAGATGGCCTACTCCTGCTCCTATTTCTTATGTTCTTATGTTCTTATATCCCTCTATTCCCTGTCTGTTCATGTATTTAGCCAAATGCCTTTTGAATGTTGTTACAGAATCTGCTTCCACCACCTCCTCCAGCAGCGCGTTCCAGGTATTCAACACCCTCTGTGTGAAAAACTTGCCCCTTCTCACTTTCAATCTATGCCCCCCGAGTAATTGACCCTTTGACCCTGGGAAAAAGACTCTGACTATCCAGTCTATCCAAGCCTGTCATAATCTTGTAAAAATCTCTATCAGGTTCCCCCTCATCCTCCAATGCTCCAATGAAAATAATCCAAGTTTGTTCGATCTTTCTTCGTATTCCATACCTTCCAAACCAGGCAACATCCTGGTAAATCTCTTCAGCGCCCTTTCCAATGCATCAACACCTTCCAGTAATGTGGCAACCAAAATTGAATACAACACTCCTAATGCAGCCTAACCAAAGCCTTACAGAGATGCAACATGACTTTCCAATTCCTAACCCTAACATGCTGATCTTTCAGTATCTTTCTCTACAAGTATCTTGAAACTTATAGAATTGTGATCACTGTTTCCAAAATGGTCTCCTAGTGAGATATCAATCAGCTGTCTGGCTCGTTTCCCAGAACCAGATCTAAGATAGCCGTTTCCTGAGTTGGACTATCTACATATTGCCTCAAGAAGCACTCTCGGACACACTGAACAAACTCTGCCCCGTCCAAGCCCCTGGCTGTAAAGGTATCCCAATCTATATTGGGGAAGTTAAAATCCACCATCACAACAACGTTGTTTTTACATCTTCCCATAAACTGCAGACATATCAGTTCCTTCACTTCTCACTGGCTATTGGGAGGTCTGTCGTACAACCCCAGCAGCGTGATGGCACTGCTCCTATTCCTGACTTCTACCCATATGGCCTCACTGTATGTTCCCACCAAGGTGTCGTCCCTCTGTATAGCTGTGACATTCTCCCTAATCAGTAAAGCAACATCCCTGCCTCTTTGACCTCTATCTCACCTGAAGCATCTATATCCTGGAATGCTAAGCTGCTCGTCCCGCCCTTCTTTCATCCAAGTCTCTGTAATTGCCACAACATCAGAGCTCCATGTAGTAATCCAAGCTTTGGGTTCATCCACTTTATCTGTTAGAAAACCTTGCGCTAAAGCAAACACACCTCAGACCTGTCATGTTTTGTACACTCTCCCTGTGTTTTAAGCCCTACTGTACCCATTCACTGAGTTCTCCACAGTCTCTGCACTCCGTACTGAGGCCCTTTTGATTTTTGTCTTTAGTTTCTCTGCCTTCTACTTCTCCCCTTGCTGCCTTTTGTTTCTGTCCCACTTTACTTCCCTCTGATCTCCAGCACCGCTTCCTATCCCCCTGCCACATTAGTTTAAACCTCCCCAGCATTACTTGTGAACGCTCCCCCTCGGACATTGGTTCCAGTTCTGCCCAGGTGCAGACCGTCCAACTTGTACTGGCCCCAGCTCCCCCAGAGCCGGTTCCAATGTCCCAGGAATCTGAACCCCACCCTCTTGCACCATCCCTCTAACCACGTATTCATCTTAGCTATCCTGACATTTCTACTCTGACTGGTACCTGTTGGGTACCAGAGGGGTGTGGAGGGATATGGTCTAAGTGCAGGTCAGTGGGACGAGGCAAAAAATGGTTTGGCACAGACAAGAAGGGCCAAAAGGCCTGTTTCTGAGCTGTAATTTTCTGTGGTTCTAGTACGTGGCATTGGTTGCAATTCTGAGATTACTGCCTTTGAGGTCCTACTTTTTAGTTTAACTCCTAACTCTCTAAATTCAGCTTGTAGGACCTCATCCCATTTTTAACCTATATCGTTGGTGTCTACATGCACCATGACAGCTGGCTGTTCACTCTCCTCCTCCAGAATTCCCTGCAGCCGCTCCGAGACATCCTTTAACCCTTGCACCAGGAAGGCAACATACTATCCTGGAGTTAGATCTACATCCGTCTGTCTCTTCCCAATACAATTAAATCCCCAATCATTATAGCTCTGCCTCTCTTTTTCCTGCCCTTTAGTGCAGCAGGGCCAGTCACGGTTCCATGAACCTGGCTGCTGCCCCCTTTCCTGGTGAGCCATCTCCCCCAGCGGTACCCAAAGTGGTGTTTCTGTTTTGGAGGGAGGTGACGGCAGGGGACCCCCGCACTGCCTTCCTACTCTTTCTCTGTCTGATGGTCACCCTTTCCCTATCTCCCTCGGCAATTTTTATCTGCGGTGTGATCAACCCACTGACCGTGCTATCCACAACTTCCTCAGCATCATGGATGCTCCTAAGTGAATCCATCCGCAGCTCCATCCAGCGGTCAGGAGCTGCAGTTGGACACATTTCTTGCACGCGAGGAGTTAGGGACACCGGAATGGTGAGGTGAGGAGTTGGGGATGGTGTTGAAGGGGGGGGTGGTTGGGGTGAAGAGACATCAAGGGTGGATGTCACAGCATCAAGACCATTAATTAGATTCTAGTGTATTTAAATTAGATTGATTGGCCATCGTAAATATGCAGGGTTACGGGGATAGGGCTAGGGATGGGGTTGGCCTGGGTAAGATGCAGACAGGATGGGCCAAATGGCCTCCTTCTGAACTGTAAAGATTCTATGATGACCAGTAATGATGTACACCTAAGTAGTTCCTGCAATGTTCGCACTGCAGGGTAAGTATGTGGGGTTACGGGAATACGGCCTGGGTGGGATTGTGTCGGTGCAAACCCGATGGGCTGAATGGCCTCCTTCTGCACTGTTGGGGTCCTATGATTAATACTGCAATGAAGTTACTGTGAAAATCCTCTAGTTGCTACACCCCGGCTCCTCTACGGATACACTGAGGGAGAATTTAGCATGGCTATGCATCTAATCAGCATGTCTTTTGGACTATGGGAGGAAATCGGAGCACCCAGAGCAGACACAGGGAGAATATGCAGACTCCGCACAGTCAGTGACCCAAACCAGGAATTGAACCTGGCTCCCTGGCACTGTGAGGCAGCAGTGCTAACCACTGTGCCAACAGCTGATTAGCATTGCACTGCTGCTTTTTTTCAGCTGTTTGCTTCTTGGCCATCACTTCTTGGTCCCCAGATTGAGAGTGAATGGTTCCAGAGTTGAGGAACTTCAGTTACGTGGACAGTTTGAAGAAGGATGACTATTCCCATTGGAGAAGAGAACATCAAGGACAGATTTATTGATGGTATTCAAAATCGTGAGAGGACTGGACAGAGTAGATGAGGAGAAATTGTACCCATTGGCAGAAAGATTGAGAACCGGAGGACACCAGTTTAAGGTGATTGACAAAAAAAGTATGAGGAAAAGCTTGCTTCCGCGGCAAATGATTATGATCTGGAATGAATTGGCTGAGAGTGTGATGAAGGTAGAGTCAATCGAGGCCTTAAATTATCTGAAAGGGGCAAATTTCTAGGGCTATGGGGAAAAGGCAGGGGAATGGGACTTACAAAGTTTCTCTTGCAGGTGCTGGCATGTGCACGACAGGTCAAGTGTCCCCTGACTGTGGTGTACTCAATCTTGGACTTTTTATTCAGTAAGCCATTGTTATCGCATTGCTCAGCACAACGCAAACCAGCCTCCCATCCATTGGCTCTGTCTACATTTCCTGCTGCCTTGGAAAAGCAGCCAGCACAATTAAGTATCTCACTCACCCCGAACATTCTCTCTCCCTCCTTCTCCTGTCAGGAAAATGACACAAAAGTATGAGGTCACGTACCAACAGACAGGAGAACAGCTTCTTCCCTGCTGCCGTCAGACTTTTGAAACCTTGTACTAAGTTGATCTTTCTCTACACCCTAGCTATGACTGTAACACTATATTCTGCACCCTCTCTTTAACTTCTTTATGAACGGTATGTTCTGTCTAAGTAGCACACAAGAAACATTACTTTTCACTGCACGTTAATACATGTGCCAGTAATGAATCAAATCAAATGTCCAACGCTGGGATAATGGAGCTTAAATTCATAAGGGCACAACTTTGATTGTTGTCGCTGGTACTAACAGGGGCTGTTCATCTTTTGAAAGTTCGTTGAGCCAAAAATGAGCCTCCAAAAAAAACAAAGGCATGGAAAGTGCCTCTAGCTTTGGATTGTAATTATAGATCAATTCAAAAACACACTGTTCCCATCATAGAACCACAGAATATTTTCATTAATTTCCACGGTTTATACAGCAGGATTGAAATTCTGTTTCCAGGATTTATTTGTAATAATTGCTGCAAAACAAATCATTTTGTGATGGCAATGCATCAAAAACTCCAAATAATCATCGGGAAGTAGTTGATGCCTTAAATATTAGATGGACGGTCGGAGTGCTTTAGCCAAGTTCCTTACTAATTGCTGTTCCAGCTCCATTCAGATTTTGTTCCCTCTGCTGATTGTAGTCATGATGTACAGAAAGACTCCCCAGTTATCAGGGCAGCACAATGGCACAATGGTTAGCACTGCTGCCTCACAGCGCCAGGGACCCAAGTTCAATTCCAGCCTTAGGTGACTGTCTTTGTGGAGTTTGCACGTTCTCCCCTGGGTCTGTGTGGGTTTCCTCCAGGTGCTCCGGTTCCCCGCCACAGTCCAAAGATGTGTGGGTTAGATGGATATGCTAAATTTAAATAGCCCTTTAGTGTCATGCTAAATTTAAATTGCCCCTTAGTGTCAGGGTAAATACATGGGGCTACGGGGGTAGGACCTTGGTGGGATTGTTGTCAGTGCGGGCTCGATGGGCTAAATGGCCTCCTTCTGCACTGCAGGGATTCTATGATTCTAAATGAAAATCAGTGTCACCAGGAGAATACTCAAATCCAAGTCTTGTAGCGAAGTTGTAAATACACCATGCGCCAATAAAATATTCCAACATAAAGATCGGTAAATTTGCCCTGATTTTGATGCTTTTTTTCTTAGATTGTGCACATCTTAATGTTCTGCACATCTTGTTGAAAACCTTCAGAGACAGAGCCTAAAAACCATTTGAATAATAGGAAAGATTTGAGTCAACATCAAAAATGTAACATTTTTCAAGGTGAGATGAATGATGTGCCCATGTACAATAAGACCTGGACAACATTCAGACTTGAGCTGATACAAATGCCAGACAATGGCCAACTCCAATGATAGGGAAGCCAGCCATCTCCCCTTGATTTTCAGCGGCATTCGTTGCTGAACCACCCCTCCCTCTCCCCACTATCAACATCTCTGGGGGAGTGAGGGGGATTACCATTGATCAGAAACAGAACAGGATAAGCCATATCAAGTCTGTAGCTACAAGAGCAGGTCAGAGGCTGGCAATTCTGGGGAACTCACCTTTTGACTCCCCAGAGACTGTCCACCATCTGCAAGGCACAAGCCAAGAGTGTGATGAAATAATCCCCACTTGCTTGGATGAGTACATTTCCAACAACACTTTAGGAGCTTGAAACCATCCAGGACAAAACAACCTGCTCGATTGTCAACTCACTCACTCCGTTTGGCATCCACTCCCTTTCCATTAACACAATGGCAGCAGCAGTGTGTACCATCAAAATGCACTGCAGCAACTCACCAAGGTTTCTTCTACAGCACCATCCAAACCTGAGACCTCTCCGAAAAGGTTTTTAAAAAGTTTATTTATTAGTGTCACAGTAGGCTTACATTAACAGTGCAATGAAGTTACTGTGAAAATCTCCTCTAGTCACCATACTCCGGCCCTGCTCGGAGGGAGAATTTAGCATGACCAATGCACCTAACCAGCTTGTTTTCGAGCACCTGGAGGAAACCCATGCAGACACGGGGAGAATGTGCAAACTCCACACAGACAGTGACCCAAGACAGGAATCGAACCCAGCTCCCCGGCGCTGTGAGGCAGCAGTACTAAGCACAGTGCTACCATGCCACCCCTGTGTAGAAGGACAAGGGCAGAAAATGCATTGGAACACCATCAACTGGAAGTCCCTCTTCAAGCCACCCATCATGCTGACTTGGAACTATATCATCGTTCCTTTACTGTCTCTGTATCAGAATCCTGAATCAACTGTCCCAACAGGATTCTGGGTTTATATGGACTATAGACTATAGAACACAGCTTCACAATGGGAGGCAGTGCCATAGTGATCCAGAGGCATAGAGAAATGATCTGCAGATTTGAACCCCGCCATGGGTGATGGTGAAATTTAAATTCAATAAAATTCTGGAATTAAACATCTAATGATGACCATGAAATGATTGTTGTAAAAACGCATCTGGTTCACTCATGCCCTTTAAGGAAGAAAATCTGCCGTCCTTACCTGGTCTGACCTACATGTGACTCCAGACCAACAGCAATGTGGTTGACTTTTAAATGCCCTTTGAAATGGCCTAGCAAGCCATCCAGTTCGAGGGCAATTAGAGATGGGCAATAAATGCAGGCCCATTTATCCCCTGATGAATGAATAAAAGGAAAGTACAGCTGGGCAATAAAAATGATTTGGTTTGATTTGATTTATTATTGTCACATGTTTTAGCACACAGTGAAAAGTAGTGTTTCTTGCGTGCTACACAAAAAAGCATGCCATTCGTAGAGAAGGAAACGAGAGAGTGCAGAATGTAGTGTTACAGTCGTAGCTAGGGTGTAGAGAAAGATCAACTTAATGCGTGGTAAGCCCATTCAAAAGTCTGACGGCAGCAGGGAATAAGCTGTTCTTGAGTCGGTTGGTATGTGACCTCAGACTTTTGTATCTTTTTCCCGATGCAAGAAGGTGGAAGAAAGTGTGTCCAGCGTGCGTGGGGTCTTTAATGATGCTGGCTGCTTTGCTGAGGCAGGGGGATGTGTAGACGGAGTCAGTGGATGGGAGGCTGGTTTGCGTGATGGATTGGGCTTCGCCCACAACCTTTTGTAGTTTCTTGCGGTCTCGGGCAGAGCAGGAGCCCATACCAAGCTGTGATACAACCAGAAAGGAATGCTGGCCTCACCAGTGCTGCACATAGCCCATGAAACAACTTTTTAAAAAAAAAATTGAAACAAAACTCATGACAAGTCTCAATTTCATCAAAAAGTTCCCTCATCCCGCCCAGTGACAGCTTGGTTATGTTGGTAGCATTTTCATCTGAATCACAGATTTGTGGTTTCCAGAGCAAATCCAGGACTTAAGTGCTGCATCGTGGAAGATATGGCATGAAACCAGCTCTCCCTACCACCCATTGAAAGGTCACACTGCATTGTCGTGGGATCTTACTGTGCACAATTACCTTGGTTCGTTTACCTTATCATTTGTTTCTTGATAATACACTATGGGGCATGGTAACATGTCACACAAAGGCAAGCTTTCTCCGTGGAAATTAATATTTTACGAGGAACCATCCTTTTGCCCCCGCCGGAGATGCGTAATTTCCAATGTCGTCACCAAGCCTAAGATCCAAATAATCTTTTCGATAATAAGGGAATGCAGCAAGTTAGCTTGCAGGTAGAGTGAGGAATTAGAAAGGCATTTATTGCAAGAAGATCGGAGTATATGAATGAAGAAGTTTTGCTGCAATTGTACAGGGTTTGAGTAAGACCCTGCACAATGAGTGGAGTTTTGCCATCCGTATTTAAGGAAGCATGTACTTGGATTGGAGGTGGTACATAGAACATAGAACAGTACAGCACTGTACAGGTACTTCGGCCCTCAGTGTTGTGCCGAGCTATGTCCAAACCTAAGATCAAGCTATTTCACTCCCTATAGAAAAGAATCATAGAACCATAGAAAATTACAGCTCAAAAACAGGCCTTTTGGCCCTTCTTGTCGGTGCCGACCCATATTTTGCCTAGTCCCACTGACCTGCACTTGAACCATATCCCTCCACACCCCTTTCACCCATGAACCTGTCCAAGCTTTTCTTAAATGTTAAAAGTGACCCCGCATTTACCACTTTATCCGGCAGCTCATTCCACACTCCCACTACTCTCTGCATGAAGAACCCCCCACCCCCCAGTATTCCCTTTAAACTTTTCTCCTTTCACCCCTAACCCATGCCCTCTGGTTTTTTTCTCCCCTCGCCTCAGTATCATTCTGGTGTGCTCCATGTGCCTATCCAATAACCGCTTGAAAGTTCCTAAAGTACATTAAATTGGGATTTTCCTAGGTTGAGAGACTTGTCCGGGATTTCTGCTCCTCCCCCCCGCCCCCCTCCCAAACCCTCCCCCTCCCACCCTCACCCTCAGTCTCCGCCTTGGTGTGATGGTGGAGGCAGTTTGCCCCCAGCTGGACCATCTGGTGCTGTCGATGTCAACTGGAAAATCCCGCCAGCGGGAATGGCTGGAATATGCATACCTGAGTAAATTGAGTCCATATTCCCTGGAGTTTAACATAAGAACATAAGAAATAGGAGCAGGAGTAGGCCATCCAGCCCTTCGAGCCTGCCCCGCCATTCAATAAGATCATGGCTGATCTGTTGTGGCTCAGTTCCACATTCCCGCCCTCTCCCCATAACCCTTAATCCCCTCGCTTATCAAAAACCCATCAACCCGCGTCTTAAAAATATTTAGCGAGGTAGCCTCCACCACTTCAACGGGCAGAGAATTCCAGAGATTCACCACCCTTTGAGTGAAGAAGTTCCTCCTCAACTCTGTTCTAAACCGCCCCCCTTTTATCTTGAGGCTGTGCCCCCTAGTCCTACTGTCTTTTTTGAGCGGGAAGAGTCTTTCCACCTCTATCCTATCCATCCCATTCACCATCTTATACATCTCAATGAGATCTCCCCTCATTCTTCTAAACTCTAACGAGTACAAGCCTAGTTTATTCAGCCTCTCCTCATAGCTCAACCCCGGTATCAGCCTAGTAAACCTCCTCTGCACTCCCTCCAAGGCCAAAATATCTTTGCGCAGGTGCGGTGCCCAAAACTGCACACAGTACTCCAGCTGCGGCCTCACCAATGCCCTATACACCTGCAGCAAGACCTCCCTACTTTTATATTCAATCCCCTTCGCTATGAAGGCCAGCATCCCATTCGCCTTCCTGACCACCTGCTGCACCTGCAAGCTGGGTTTTTGCGACTCATGCACAAGGAACCCGAGGTTCCTCTGCACCGTCGCCTGCTGCAGTTTTTCGCCCCGTAAGTAACAGTCCTTCCTACCATTATTCCTACCAAAGTGGACCACCTCACACTTGCCAACATTAAATTCCATTTAGAAGAATGTGAGAGGCAATCTCACTAAAATATGCACGATTCTAAAAGGGCTTGACCAAGGCAGAGACGCTGAGAGGTGGTTTCTACCGGTTAGGGAATGTAAAAGACGGGGGCCGCATGTTGGGATAAGGAGCTGAATGAGATGAGGTGAAGTTACTTCCCTCAAGAGGTTGTGAATCTTCGGAATTCTGTGCATCATAGGGTTTTGGATTTCTGGATGGCCCACAGTGCCTCATTCATGCCCAAATTTGAATTGTTGGATCTGCCTGAAGTCTATCCTGTTTAAGACAATGGTAGTTAATCCAAGATGGATCTTTGCCCACATATTCATTTCATTCTGAAAATCATTTAATTCGACCTCCACAATTTTCCCGAACTTCACCCCTGCAATCACCCATCTGCTGCTGAAACCCTCAATCACACGTCAGGACCTTGAGGATGAACTGTTTCAACACACCCCTGACCAAACTCCCACCTTTTTACCTTCGTAATTTTGAGATCTTCCTAATCTCTTCCGCCTGTGTGTCCTTACTCATAGCAAGCCCTATTCGCACTGTTACCCCGCTGTTCGCTGACCTCCATTTAAGTGACGCCTAGTTTTAAAACTCTTAATGACTATTTTCAAATTCCTCCGTGAACTTCTCCCTCCCATTCTTTGTAATCTCGTCCATTCGCACAATTCTCTGAAATGTCTGAATTGTCCCACCACTGGCGAATGGAATGCTGGCCTTTATAGTGAGGGGGATAGAATATAAAAGAAGGAAGGTCTTGCTGCCACTGTACAGGGTACAGGTGAGGCCGCAACTGGAGCACTGCGTGCAGTTTTGGTCGCCGCATTTGCGGAAGGATATATTGGCCTTGGAGGAAGTGCAGAGAAGGTTCACCAGGCTGATACCGGAGATGAGGGGGTTAGCTTATGAGGAGAGATTGAATAGACTGGCTCTGTGCTCGTTGGAGTTTAGAAGGCTGAGGGGAGATCTTATAGAGACATATAAGATAATGAAGGGGATAGATAGGGTAGAGGTAGAGAGATTCTTCCGACTTAGAAAGGATAGCAGAACTAGAGAGCACAGCCTCAAGATAAGGCGGGGGGGGGGGCGCAGTTTAGATCGGAGTTGAGGAGGAACTTCTTCACTCAAAGGGTGGTGAATCTCTGGAATTCTCAGCCCATTGAGGTGGTGGAGGCTACCTCGCTGAATATATTTAAGTCACGGGTAGATAGGTTTCTGATAGACAAGGGAATTAAGGGTTACGCGGAGAAAGCGGGAAAGTGGAACTGATCCACTTCAGATCAGCCATGATCTTATTGAATGGCGGGGCAGGCTCGAAGGGCTGGATGGCCTACTCCTGTTCCTATTTCTTATGTTCTTATGATCTTACTACTGGTCTTCCCTTCAGCTGCTTGGACCCAAAACTCTGGTATTGCCTCCCTAAACCTCTCCCTTGTCACTCCCTTTCCCCTCTACCTGCAAGACACTATAGAAAACCGACCTCTTTAAACCAGCTTTGGCGATTGGCTCTAACAGCTCCTTATGTGTCAAATCTTGTTTGCTGACACTCTTGCTCAGTGCATTGGCACATTTCACTGTTTAAGGTGCTCGATAAATTCAAGCTGCTATTAAATGAAGCTGCATGTTTTGCCAATGAAGAGTTAACACGGATAAGTTTATAAAGAATAAAATAAAAATGTAGTTTGCCAAAAACCAAACAACATTTAAAATCTTCTTTTCCCTTTTTTTGGTTATGGCATGGTGCTCGGTTGTGCTGCATTGTTTGAAAGTCAAAGGTTGTTAATTCCCTCCAGCTGCTGAAGATGATCATAATTTCTGTTTTATGTGATTTGTGAATAATTCAAACCGAAGGGTTCACAAAGCCAAAGAACTGGAGTTTCTAGCCTACAGCTGTAGTGTTCGTATTGGACAAGTAACTTTGTGTGTGTGTGTGTGTGTGTGTGTGTGTGTGCGCGTATGCGTGTGTTTGTTTGTGCGTATGTCTTTCTATGTGTCTGTACATATGTATGTCTGTGTGTGTGTGGTTCTGTGCATGTGTGTCTGGTCATTTGTGTGTGTGCATGTGTGGGTGTGTCTGTGTGTGTGTGTCTGTGTGTATGTCTGTCTGTGTGTGTGTCTGTGTGTGTGTGTCTGTGTGTGCATGTGTTCACCTGAATTTTCTGTGTGTGCTTCTTGTGTGGTTGTGTTTATGTGTGTGTGTGTGTGTGTGTATGTGTGAATGTGTGTGTGTGTGTGTGCGTGTCTGTGTGTGTGTGTCTGTGTGTGTGTGTCTCTGTAAGTGTTTCCCTTTTGTGTATGTGTGTCAGTACATACAAGTCCCTATGTATATGCGTGTGTGTGCCACTGTGTGTTTGTATCTGTGTGTGCATGTGTGTGTGTGTGTGTGTGGTATGTATGTGTGTGTGAGAGTGTATATATGTCGATGTGTCACTGTGTATGTTTGTATCTGTGTGTGTGTGGGCGTGTGTCAGGGTATGTGAGGGAGTGTGTGCGTGCGTGAGTTTGCAAATTGCAGGTGAATTTGTGTAATCTCCTGGTGATGCATTCTTCCCACCTTACATGCTAATTCATATGTACATAAAATCAACCGATCAATCATCTCCTACAAGGTAATTTGGTAACATCACTTGATCTGATGCCAGTATCTGGTGAGATCTAACCACAGTAACATTGTAAGGTGTCTGATAATGGATTATTACTTCCACTTAAAAGTTTCACGAACAAAAGAAAGCTTGTTGGATTTCAGAAGCTCTATCGCTGTGGATTCAGATTATACCACAGAAATCCAAGTAATGCCAGGTTAAACTGAGGCCTTTTCTGTCATCTTGCATGGATGCGAATACAATCATAAAATGTCTGCAGTACAGAAGAATGCCATTCAGCCCATTGAGCCTGCATCAACAACAATCCCACCCATACCCTATCGCCATAAACCCACATATGTACCCTGCTAATCCCCGTTAAGGATCCCATAGCACATTTAAAAAAAGATGGGGTGTGTGTGGGTGGGCAGCAAGGTGGGTGGCAGGGGTGGGGGGGGGAGGTGGCTAGGCTATTATTCACTAAGGCAGATTATCTAGCAAGTTCTGCTGTTTGTGGAACTATCCTGTGTGCAAATTGGCTGTCGCATTTCCTATAACAGTGAGTAGACTTCAAAAGTATTCCGTTGGTTGATTTGATGTGGTTTATTATTGTCACATGTATTAGTATCCAGTTAAAAGCATTGTTTCTTGTGCGCTATACCGACAAAACATACCATTCATAGAGAAAGAAAGAACAAAGAGCAACACAGCACAGGAAACAAGCCCATCGGCCCAATGAGCCATTTCAACATTGTGAGTCCCCTCCCAACCCATGACCCTTGTCTATGCTTATGGCATTCCACATTGGAAACCAAAGGAGAGAGTGCTGAATGTAATGTCCCAGCCACAACTAGGGTGTAGCGAGAGATCGACTTAATGCAAAGTAAGTAAGTCCATTCCGAAGTCTGATGGCAGCAGGGGAGAGGCTGTTCTTGAGTCGGTTGCTACATGATTTCAGATTTTTGTATCTTCTTCCCGATGGAATAAGGTAGAAGACAGAATGTCTGGGATGTGTGAAGCACTTTGGGACATCCCGAGGTCACAGAAGATACCACTGCACGTAAATGCCAGTTCTTTTTTCCTTCCTTGTGTGAGTCCATTCTTTCCTCGATTGATCGGGAATTACCTCTTAAAAAAATCAATTTTCACTTACTTTGCTGAAAGGAATTTCCCGGAAAAAGTCTTGCAGAAGTCTTACTACCTTTTGGTGAAAGATCTGTGCCAGTAACACCAGCCTGGATTCCCTGCTCTCATTTGCCCTGCCACTGCTACCAGTGAGATTTGGTGTCCAGCCAAATCTCCACTCACAGCAGCAGGACCGTAGAGTCCCAGCTGCGAGCGAGATTGGAGAATTTCAACCACGGTATTGCTTAATTTCCCTGTAATTAATTCACATGCCCTGGCATTTGCCACAGTGAGTTTGCCTAGTCACTTTTTGTTTCTGTTTTTTTCTTTCAAAGTGACTGAGTCTCTGTTGTCAGGGGTACCAGCCCTCCAGCCAGGGAACAACCATGGCTCCCCTAGGCTGGCAACCATTTGAAGCGCCTGTTCTCTCTTATTGTTTTGGTAGATTTCTGTACCCTCTTCAAGACCTTGATGCCATTCCTAAAGCGTGGTACCCAGAATTGGGCACAATATTAGAGCCGATTCCCCCACCATCATTGGCCCTATCAATACAGCATTAAAGGCTCTGCGTTACACTGTCACCTTTCCTGTGGAAGGGTTTCCTCTTTATCCTGATGGCCTCACAAGCTCTGTGCCCTCTTTTTTGTCCAAACATTAATCACTTTTGCGAGTGTCTCTATTTTGAGGCCATGCCCACATCCAGTTGGGAGGTGTCGCTGTCTGACTGGGTCTCCTTCATAAAACTGGTTGTCCGGAACATTCTAACACTCAGCGCTTCTCTTTTTTTGTATTAGTGCCGCAAGTAGGCTTATGTTAACACTGCAATGAAGTTACTGTGAAAATCCCCCGGTTGCCACACTCGTCCGCTTGTTCGGGTACACTGAGGGAGTATTCAGCACGGCCAATCCACCTAACCAGCACTTCTTTGGGCTGTGGGAGGAAACCGGGGCGCCCGGAGGAAACCCATGCAGACACGGGGAGAACAGCCCAGACTGTGACCCAAGTTGGGAATTGAGCCCGGGTCTCTGGTGCTGTGAGGCAGCAGTGCTAACCACTGTGTGGTCGTGCTGCATATGTCCAAAACATTCAAGGAGAATGACAAAAAAAAATCTTTTTTAATGTCCTGATGATTTTTCTCCAGCATTGCACACAGCAGATAGATCTTCCATATCTGGAGAGTTGGCAGTTTGGCAGCCCTACGTGGCTTGATGTGGTCCAGCTCCGTCACAGTCAGTACATATTAAAGGAGCACATGTGGAAAAGCAGTAACTTGAGCATTGATTATTTTGTAGAGCGCAGAGCAAAGCAAACTGAGCTATAAGCTCAAGGTGACTGTTAGTAAATTTATCAACAAAAAATAAAGGCCCGTAACTTCTGACCCAAATCCTGACTTTTGATTTGATTTGATTTATTATTATCACATGTATTAGGATACAGTAGAAAGCAATGTTTCTTGCGCACTGTACAGACAAAGCATACTGTTCACAGAGTATATAGGGGAGAAGGAAAGGGGAGGGTGCAGAATGCAGTGTTACAGTCATAGCTAGGGTGTAGAGAAAGATCAACTTAGTGTGAGGTAGGTCCATTCAAGTGCCCGATAGCAGGAGGGAAGAAGCTGTTCTTGAGTTGGTTGGTCCGTGATCTCTGACTTTTGTACCTTTGTCCCGATAGAAGAAGGTGAAAGAGAGAATGTCTGGGGTATGTGGGGTCCTTGATTATGCTGGCTGCTTTGCTGAGGCAGTGGGAAGTGTAGACAGAGCCAATGGATGGGAGGCTGGGATGGTGGACTGGGCTTTGTTCACAACCCTTTGTAGTGTCGTAGTGGGATTATGTGCCGCACATGCGCATTGGGACAATACAAAAGTCCCAACGCATGAACTTGCACACTGAAAGCGCACCAGCTTTAAACCTCTGGTTCTGCTTTTTAAAACTGTGATGACTGAAGTGCTATGCTGAAGCCTCTCCCTAACTTTGCTCAGTTGCCCCAACAATAGGTGAGTATTTACACTTCATTATTTTAATACCTTTTTCTGTTCCAGCTGCAGCGAGTAGAGGCTGCAAACATTCTTTGGATTGGGTTTTTTTTTAATGTTGTTAAAAAGATACTTAAAAGATATATAATGTACAGAAAGTGGAAGAAAGTTTTTTTTAACAACTTTGTCATGACATACTGTTCATTCCAGTAAAAGGTATGTTCATATATAACAAAAATGGATTTGCAGTATCTGTAGCAAGTTGCAGCCGAAGTCTATTTGGATTTTGCTATGTATTTTTAAGCAGTGCTGTTTATCCCAATTTTAAAAGAGTTTCTCTAATGCAATGTTGATCCTTAGAAGCCTCATAAGATAAGAGGGTGAAATGACGTCTACATTTACACTGGGAAGTATGCAACTTGGCTATCTGCTTTAGGAAATGTT
Organism: Carcharhinus amblyrhynchos; assembly: GCF_965287045.1. Classification (NCBI taxonomy): domain Eukaryota; kingdom Metazoa; phylum Chordata; class Chondrichthyes; order Carcharhiniformes; family Carcharhinidae; genus Carcharhinus; species Carcharhinus amblyrhynchos. The sequence goes on from NC_137327.1 coordinate 132,402,380, forward strand.
TTCCTTAAAATTACACGTACAAGTCTCCTGTAAGCTGATGTGAACTATCTCTCTGAAAGGTATTGCAAGATCCAGTGCAGATTAAAAATTGTGAGTCATGTTCTAACCGCTGGTAGATCGCACTTTTAGCTTATCTTTTTATAATCACTGAAGTTCTTTTGAGGCTACAGCGTAGGTGCAGAGATCATGAGAGAATAGTCAGGCTCCGTGTAAAATGAATATGCCCAAACCCTCCCAGTCCCACTCCCATTCTCCTCCCATCCCTCTTCCCTCCTGACCCCTCCTCACCACGATCTCTCCCTCCTTTACCTCCTTGTTTACAGAGACAACAAAACTGTTGTGTTGAGTAAAATATATTTTATTGATAGTCGTGTAAAAGAGAAAAAAAATATATTTTGTTGCAAGAAATGAAAAAAAGATGAGGCAATCAAACAAAATGTCATAGCACAGCTGCTAAAGTAAGATGTTTAGTTAAATGTTAACACAAAGTTTTGCATTTATAACATTTTTGCTACTAAAAATTTTCCATTAAACTTTATAATATTCTATTAACGCTCTGTTGAAACATTAAAACTGAATTTTAAGTGTAAAATTGTACAAATGCTTTACTGAAACATCGAAAAACCAAAGTCAAATATGAGGTCATTATAAATGAAGTAAACAAGGCAGAATAATACTAATAATAAACACATGATAGTTTCGAGTTCCCACAACCCAAAATGTGAACGCTCCTTTGCTAAACCTCGTGCAATAACGTATCCAAATCATCGTCCGACAAGTTCTGACTTCTCTTCTTCCCAATTACATTTCCAGTTTCCATATTTTAAATTAAAATGTACTAATGCTTATAAGCATGCCACACGTAAAGTTATATAATAATATAGTGCAGATTTAAATCGCTTCACAGATTTAAAACAAACACCAAAACTGAGGGTGGCACAATGGTTAGCCCTGCTGCGTCACAGCGCCAGGGACCTGGGTTCAATTCCCGGCTTGGGTCACTGTCTGCGTGGAGTTTGCGCATTCTCTACGTGCCTGTGCGGGTTTCCTCCGGGCGCTCTGGTTTCCTCCCACAGTCCAAAAGACATGCTGGTTAGGTGTGTCGGTCGCACTAAATTTGCCCTCAATGTACCTGAACAGGTGCTGGAGTGTGGTGACTAAGGGATTTTCACAGTAACTGCATTGCAGTGTTAATGTAAGCCTACTTGTGACTAGTAAATAAACTCTAAACTGTGTTCATTTATATGTATTAAAAAATACTCATCCTCGATCACATAAGAATTACATTTTAAATGAGCAATAAGATTAACTGCTTAAAGGAAATGGCAAAAAAAAAACTCATGACATGGAGATGCTGGCGTTGGACTGGGGTAAACACAGTAAGAAGTCTCACAACACCAGGTTAAAGTCCAACCAATTTATTTGACAGTAAACTCACAAGCTTTCAGGGTTTGCCCCTTCGTCAGGTGAATGGAGAGTTCTGGCCTCAGACACAGCATGTAACAGCACACACAGTTTACAGATTACTGATTAGAATGCGAATCTTTACAACTAACCTGCTAGTCAAGTCTTAAAGATGCAGACAATGTGAGTGGAAAGAGCGTTAGGCATAGGTTAAAGAGATGTGTATTGTCTCCAGACAGTACAGTAAGTGAGGTTTTGCAAACCCAGGCAAGGCATGGGGGTTACAGATAGTGCAACATGATCCTGGTTGAGACCGTCCACATGAGGCATGCCCGTTCCAATTCCTGGGGCAGGCGCAGCTCGGAGTGCAGCATTCTCTGTAGGCCTTTGGCGAGATTGTATGAGTCTTGGACAGACATGCAGATAAAATTCCATCAATCTTCACTTTGAGACTGCTGTTGCAAAACTAGATCTCAAAGGGTGATTCCAGTCTGGCCCCGGTGTAAGCAGGTGTAACTCGAGCCCTCCTGCACCACGTTGAGGCCTGCGGAGATTGACCTGTTGAAGGCCCAAGGCTGATGCTGCCATTGGGAATTGGGTTCGGATTTTTCAACTTAGGTAAGTGCGCAAAAAAAAATTCAACCATTTTGGGCAGGTCATGGCTTTCTGCTGCTTGTCAGAAGTTACACGGCAAACTTATTCAGAAGCAACACAGCGAAAGCCATCACAGGTGAATGGGCAGAAAAATAGTAAAAGCTAAATGAATGAGGCAGCAAGGGAAACTTTACTCCACCATGCAAAAATAAACCTCAATGGGAAGCACGTTTTACAGGTTGGGGTTTTTGAAAAGACCTAGGAATGAACGATGTTTGTTTAAGGCACGCAGCCTTTTACGTGCCTCAGGATATTTTTTTAACAATGCATTTTCCATTTAACTTTGTAATTGTGATTGTTGACAGAGCTCCAGCAATTAATGCTGAGGTAAACTATATTAGGAGCTCAGTCTGTTTGAGAACAACCAGAAGAGTCCAGAGTACCTCAGCCTCTTATCCAAATATCTCTGAGGCACAGTAATCAAGTCAGTCAAGCGGAAGATTAGCCTCGATTAGACGAGCGGCTAATTTCAAGGAATCTGTGTTCCTAAATTAGAACAGTAGCAAATTGTGAAAGACAGCATGTGGATTTGATTTGGCTGGACCAGTAGTGATGGCAAATGTAAGTCAATTTGGAAAAATGTGAAGTGATATATTTTGGAAATAAGAATAAGGTGGGGGGGGGGGGTTACACCTTTAAAAGGTGAGATCGGAAATAAATAGAGGATAAAGTAACTCATGATGTGCTGAGCCATTGGTGTGACGATACTGTCTGTACCTTTAAGAAATGTATCTATATTGTGTTTCTTGTAAGGGGTATGTTTAGAATTCAGATCTTTTTTTGCTGGGTTCGATTTTCTTAGGAAGATCTTAAAATTGGCAGCTAGGAGCACACGATAAGTGCTCAGTTTAGACATGAGCTGGAATTCTCCGGCCATTCACACCAGCGGGATTCACCCGCCCAGCTGCAGTAAACGGAGATTTGGCTGAGCTCTTTGTCCTTCCTTGCAGTGGCGGCAGGGTGTGAATGGCCAGAGAATTACGACCATGCAGTGCGGGTTTAAGTAGAGCTAATGCATTTGTGTTTACTTTGGTTCCCCGGGGATTTCATTGGATTGATCGACAAGGACAGGATCATGTGCTCAATGGGAGGAGCTAAGCTTGCAGGTAAGAAATACTGCTTCCAGTTTCAATTTTAAAAAATAAAGGGATTGCTGCCAGGGCTGCCTGAAGAAAATAGTGTCTCCCAGTCTCTCTCTACAAAGGCCTTTAAGAGAGGCGATGGCTGAGTGGTACTATCACTAGACTGTTAATCCAGAAACTCAGCTGGGGATCCGGGTTCGAATCCTGTTGCGGCAGATGGTGGAATTTGAATTCAGTTAAAAAAAAAATCTGGAATTAAAAATCTACTGATGACCAGGAAACCATTGTTTGTTGGAAAAACTGATCTGGTTCAATAATGCCCTTTAGGGAAGGAAATCTGCTGTCCTTACCTGGTCTGCCCTACATGTGACTCCAGAGCCACAGCAATAAGGTTAACTCTCAACTTCTCTCAGGCAACTGGGGATGGGCAATAAATGCTGCCCAGCCAGTGAAGCCCGTGTTCCACGAATGAATAAAATATCCCCGATTATTACAACATGGTCCTGGCTGGTATCCAACGTTCTACCCAGTGTATACTTGAGATCATACAAAAACTCTGTGGTCCATATAAACGTAATTGTTGCAGAGTGGGATACGTGGATCTACATCCACTTCAACAACTATACGTATAGACCATGGGTGGAATTGTCCTATCCGGCCTGCCACGGGAATCATAGTAGGATAGAGGTGGAGAGACTATTCCCGCTCAGAAAGGACAGTAGGACTAGGGGGCACAGCCTCAAGATAAAGGGGGGGCGGTTTAGAACGGAGTTGAGGAGGAACTTCTTCACTCAAAGGGTGGTGAATCTCTGGAATTCTCTGCCCGTTGAAGTGGTGGAGGCTACCTCGCTAAATATTTTTAAGACGCGGGTTGATGGGTTTTTGATAAGAGAGGGGATTAAGGGTTATGGGGAGAGGGCGGGAATGTGGAACTGAGCCACGACAGATCAGCCATGATCTTATTGAATGGCGGGGCAGGCTCGAAGGGCTAGATGGCCTACTCCTGCTCCTATTTCTTATGTTCTTATGACATGGAGCATGCAGAGGTTCATTGACTTCACTCAAGATTTTCCTGCCTTGGGGATGAGTGCAGTCGGAAAATCCCGCCCTCTCAGAGATTTTTATTTAACTGCTGCCACATGGATTAAATAAGAAAGGCAGTGAAACCTATCCTTGTGCTAAGTGGCTGCTTAGTCAAGCTAATGATCTTGAGACACCTTCCAGTCCTGACCAACTTCAGTGAAAGAGCTAGAGGTTGTTTAGTCCTTACATTCTTCCTGATCACAATTCCTTTTGTGATTCTCACATGTGCGCTGTTTGATTCCTTCAGGCAGCTCCATATCCCTAATTGTTTATACTTGGTTCAGAGTTTACTGGGCTCATTTCATCGTGTCTTTTACTTCTTTCTGTTCAATTGTGTCTCATCTCAAGGCTGCACCTCTCCTGCCTGCTGATCCCATAGCAACCCAAGATTCGTCCTTGGTTACCAGCTGCCTCTGTGTAAAATACAATGTTGAGTAATGTTCCTTTACATTCCTGCACCTCAGCTTGCGGTTAACGTGGCTCAGCCATTGTTTAAGTTCCTCTTATCAATTCCTTCGCTGCGTAGAAGCTTGCGAAATTAAAAATGGGTAATGATAGGGCAAATGCTGATTGTTTCCATTGGCTGGTGAGACAATAATGAAAGACCGCAAGTAAAAAAAAATACTGACAAATAATTAGAGAAAAGAGAAGTTAGACAGTCTGTCGTTTAGAAGGAGGAGTTCTTGTGTCAGGAACAGTCATTGAAACACATCTGTAAATCCTTCTAAAGGGAATTGGGTAATTGTTTGCTTGACTGCAGTGTTGGTGAATTTGGGAAGCGTCAGGATAGTGGAATATAAGAACATAAGAACATAAGAAATAGGAGCAGGAGTAGGCCAACTAGCCCTTCAAGCCTGCCCCGCCATTCAATAAGATCATGGCTGATCTGTCGTGGCTCAGTTCCACATTCCCTCCCTCTCCCCATAACCCTTAATCCCCTCTCTCATCAAAAACCCATCAACCCGCGTCTTAAAAATATTTAGCGAGGCAGCCTCCACCACTTCAACGGGCAGAGAATTCCAGAGATTCACCACCCTTTGAGTGAAGAAGTTCCTCCTCAACTCCGTTCTAAACCGCCCCCCTTTATCTTGAGGCTATGCCCCCTAGTCCTACTATCCTTTCTGAGCAGGAAGAGTCTCTCCACCTCTATCCTATCCATCCCATTCATCATCTTATATGTCTCAATGAGATCTCCCCTCATTCTTCTAAACTCTAACGAGTACAAGCCTAATCTATTCAGCCTCTCCTCATAGCTCAACCCCCTCAACTCCGGCATCAGCCTAGTAAACCTCCTCTGCACTCCCTCCAAGGCTAAAATACCCTTGCGTAAGTACGGCGCCCAAAACTGCACACAGTACTCCAGCTGCGGCCTCACCAATGCCCTACACAGCTGCAGCAAGACCTCCCTACTTTTATATTCAATCCCCCTCGCTATGAAGGCCAGCATCCCATTCGTTTTCCTGACCACCTGCTGCACCTGCAAGCTGGGTTTTTGCGACTCATGCACAAGGACCCCGAGGTCCCTCTGCACCGTCGCCTGCTGCAGTTTTTCTCCACGTAAGTAATAATCCTTCCTACCATTATTCCTACCAAAGTGGACCACCTCGCACTTGCCAACATTAAATTCCATTTGCCATTTCCTGGCCCTTACGCCCAGCCTATCTAGATCCTTCTGTAGACTCTCCCCACCCTCCGCACAATTTGCCTTTCCACCAATTTTGGTGTCATCAGCAAATTTCGACACCATACACTCGGTTCCCTCCTCCAGATCATCTATATAAATGGTAAATAGCTGAGGCCCCAGCACCGACCCCTGGGGCACTCCACTAGTCACCATCCGCCAATCCGAATAGCACCCATTGACCCCCACTCTCTGCCTCCTATTTGACAACCAATCCTCTATCCACACTAACACACTACCCCCAACTCCATGCCCCCTGACCTTCTGTAATAACCTCTTGTGAGGTACCTTGTCAAACGCCTTGTGAAAATCCAGAAAGACCACACCCACCGGCTCTCCTCTATCCACCGCCCTAGACACATCCTCATAGAACTCCAGTAAATTTGTCAGACACGACTTCCCTTGAAGGAAACCGTGCTGCGTCTGCTCTATCAAGAATATATGTCTGTGTGCAGTTTGCACGTTCTCTCCATTTCTGCATGGGTTTTCTCCGGGTGTTCTGGTTTCCTCCCACACCCCAAAAACGTGCTGGTTAAGTGGATTGATTGGCTGTGCTAAATTCTCCCTCAGTGTACCGGAACAGGTGCCAGAGTGTGACGACTAGGGGATTTTCACAGTAACTTCACTGCAATGTTAATGTAAGCCCACTTGTGACACTGATAAAATAAACTTTAAACTTAAAATTTAAAAACAGTGATGGGAAGAAACATCAGTGCAAACTGTACTTCAAGACTCCCGTTGCTCCTAAAATCGTATTGCTTTGACCAAGCTTTTTCTCATCTGCCTCATTGAGTGGAATTTTACCGGCACGTCCACCCGAGGCCAATGAAGAATGCTGTTCTCCAAGCCTCGTCCTCCCCCAGTATCGGGACAGTAGTGCAGGTAAAATCCCGGCCATTGTGTGCGTAGGTGATTCACTGTCAAATTTTGCCTCATGACACTCCTGGGATATCTCAGTGTGGTAAAGACATTATTGCAACACAAGTTCTTGTTGTTGCAAGGGGACTTCATATCAAATGGGCTGACTGACTATGCAGCAGTTCCATCTCAGTAACAGATAGTAAATTAGCATTGATTCCGTGCCTCCAACGCCTTCATGAACCTACACTCACCTTAACAAATATATGGATATGCAACTCTCAGAGATTATCTTTTGTTAACTCCTAGTACTTGGATCAAATAAGAGACAAAATTAAATCTATCCCTGTGTTAGATGGCCGGTTGGGCAAGCTACTGATCTATCAAAGCCCGTTGAAACTTGTGAAGCCTTTCAGTCCTCGCTATTCATAAAAATGAAGGACAAAGAAAGAGCCAATGATGAAGGAGGCTGTTGTGTCGGGGTAGGATCATTGCCAGATATGTTGGCTCAGGTAGACTGAGTTTGACTTGGCCCATTTGTCTATTGAAGAACCACAACGCAACCATGTTGAATATCGCAGACACAATCATTAGTAACCCTGATTAAGACAGGGTGGAAAACAGAGTGCAGAAACTTGGAAAATACATTGATGGAACAGTGAACTGTGAGCTGGATGACTAGACATTGAAGGACTTTGAAATGGAGCGGGCAATTAAATAAGGAGTGAGTAATTAGATATGGATGGAAGTTGGCAAAGGAATGAGGTCAGGAGTGGCATTTGAATGGGAGCGAAGTGGAGGTTGAACAAATGAAGCTATTCTATTTGATTCATTATTGTCACATGCATCGGTATACAGTGCAAAGTATTGTTTCTTGTGCGCTACACGGACAAGCAAATTGTTCATAAATTACAAGTTTTTGCACAGAGAGTGGTGGGTGCCTGGAACTCGCTGCTGGGGGAGGTAGTAGAAACAGATACAATCGTGACTGTTAAGGGGCAACTTGACAAATATGTGAATAGGATGGGAATAGAGGGGTATGATCCCCAGAAGGATAGGGGGTTTTAATTCAGTCGGGCAGCATGGTGGGTGCAGGCTTGGAGAGCCAAAGGGCCTGTTCCTGTGCTGTAATTTTCTTTGTTCTTTATACAGAGGGGAGAATAAAAGGAGAAAGTGCAGAACGTAGTGTTACAGTCTTTTTTTAAGTTTTAGGTTTATTTATTAGTGTCACATTTCAATGAAGTTACTGTGAAAATCACCTAGGTGTCTCTGCGGCCCTCTTCATGTACACTGAGTGAAAATTAGCTTGGCCAATGAACCAGCTCATCTTTCAGGCTGTGGGAGGGAACCGGAGGAAACTCACACAGATTTGGGGAGACCGTGCAGACTCCGCACAGACATTGTCCCGAGCCATGAATTGAAGCCGGGTCCCTGGTGCTTTGAGGCAGCAGTGCTAACCCCCTTTCTCTGCACCCCAGGGGTGCCACGAGGCCGTAGAGAAAGATCAACTTAATATATGGTAGGTCCATTCAAAAGTCTGACGGCCGCAGGGAAGAATTGAATACTGGGGCTGCAGAGGCAGTTGGTTAGTGTTGGAGTTGAATATGGTCCTTTTAACTAAAGCAGAGAGATTAAACAGTGCTTGTGAAATACTGAAGGGGTCCAGTGGACAATTAGAAGTGACAAGATAGTCTCAATCGCTAAGTCCTCTGTTCTAATGTGCCCCTCTTGGACTCATTGTCATGTTTTGCCTTGTTGTACTCCTGTGAAGACCTGTGTTAAAAGATAGTCTATAAATGCATATTGTTTTTATATGTTAAACATCTAAAGCATGAGGTTGAATTTCTGTCTAACGCTTTCTATCACCGTGATGTCTTTATGGGATAAGATGATCTGCAGTGATGTAGGCTTAACGAGTGGTAAGTTACATATTGCCTGGGTAGGACTACTCCCTCTCATTAATAAACAAAGAACAGTGCAGAACAAAAATAGGCCCTTCGGCCCTCCAACACTACACCGTCCACATTGTCCTATGTAAGCCAACTGCTTCTATTCCCTGCCTGTTTGTATGGCAATCCAGCTAAGTCTTATGATGTTAAATCTAACAAGGACTCTTTGTTGCCCCAGAATGGTAGATCACACAGCCTCCCTCATCCCTCCGTTCCCCAGCCCCATTCGCTCTGTCTCAGACAAACCATTTATTTCTTTCCATCTAATTTTATCCTGCTTTCCTGGGAGTATTCGAACCGGAACGATCGTTTAATCTCTCAGACCAGTCTAGAGCTCAGAATTCAATATATCATTCATTACTGTATCATTTGATTCATTTTCTCACCAAATGCTATTCCAACTCATCCCCTTTTTAAAATTGCTAATGTGATCAGACTCAATCATGTCCTTGGGCAGTGAGTTCCAAACAATTGCCACTGTGTTTTTCATTTTGTGTGTCCGTTCCATTTTATCTTAATGCAGTGGAACTTCATACATTCCTCATGTCTGTCTTCTTTCTGCAATCTGTGGAGCTTTTAAGGCCCCAAGCATGGAGTAATTTAACCACCAAAACTTAATATTCTCTTGGTGTTGTCTTGCGCTATGATCCTGACCTTTCAAGGCTTTCTCAAGTTTTGTTTTAAAGTCATAGTGTGGATTATGGGGAGTGATGCTGCTAGGAAGAGTGACTGAATGCAGAGTGAGGAAAGGATGGAAGAGTTCACTGTACAAATCTGATAGATTTATTGAAGGATATTACTTGGAACGGTGGAACAGTGGTTAATACTGCTGCCTCACCTGGGTTCACTTCCAGCCCCCGGGTCACTGTCTGTGTGTAGTCTACACATTCTCCCCTTGTCTGCGTGGATTTCCTCTGATTTGATTTGATTTATTATTGTCACATGTATTACTGAAAAGTATTGTTTCTTGCGTGCTATACAGACAAAGCATGCCGTTCATAGGGAAGGAGAGGAGAGAGTGCAGAACGTAGTGTCATAGCTAAGGTATAGAGAAAGATCAACTTAATGCGAGGTAGGTCCATTCAAAAGTCTGAAGGTAACAGGGAGTTCGGTTGGTACGTGACCTCAGATTTTTGTATCTTTTCCTGGATGGAAGAAGGTGGAAGACAGAATGCCTGAAGTGCTGGTTTCCTCCCACAGTCCAGAGATGTGCGCGTGAGGTTGATTGGCCATGCTGAATTGACTGTTTAGTGTCAGGGGTATTAGCAGAGTAAATACGTGGGGTTACAGGTATAGGGCCTGGGTGGGATTGTTGTTGGTGCCGACGTGATGGGCCAAATGGCCTCCTGCACTGTAAGGATTCTACGAATTCACCCATCAGGGTAATTCAGATAATTGACTAAAGCAATGAATTATTTTATGACTGACGACTTAAAACTATGCATCTTGAGGATGAGAGGCGACTTAATAGAGGTTTGTAAGATGGGGATAGATAGAGTGGACGTGCAGAGATTATTTCCTCGGGTGGATGTTACTAGGGGGCATAACTATAAGGTTCATATAGGAAATATAGGAGGAATATCCAAGGTACGTTCTTTACTCAGAGAGTGGTTGGAGAGTGGAATGCACTGCCTGCTGTGATAGGGGAGTCAGACACTTTGGGAACTTTCAATCGGTTATTGGATAGGCACATGGAACATATCAGAATGATAGGTAGTGGGACAGCTTGATCTTGGGTTTAGACATAGCTCGGCACAATCTTGAGGGCCGAAGGGCCTGCACTGTGCTGTACTGTTCTGTGGTCTATCTTATCAATGTTGAAAAACCGTTCTTTCTAATGCTGCTTACCTGCCATTGTACAAAAGCTGTACTTTCGTTTATATATTATCAAGCCATTTATTCTCAGCTGTGTACATTGAAGTTTGTTTTAATTGCACCTCATAGTGGATTTTGAGTACTTGCTTAACACGTTTCATTGTCAATTCCTTCTTATAAAACTTTAAAAGGGATTGATAAAGTGAATGTAAAAGTAAGTCAAGGTTTCCTCTTATAAGAACATAAGAACATAAGAAATAGGAGCAGGAGTAGGCCAACTAGCCCTTCGAGCCTGCCCCGCCATTCAATAAGATCATGGCTGATCTGTCGTGGCTCAGTTCCACATTCCCGCCCTCTCCCCATAACCCTTAATCCCCTCCCTTATCAAAAACCCATCAACCCGCGTCTTAAAAATATTTAGCGAGGCAGCCTCCACCACTTCAACGGGCAGAGAATTCCAGAGATTCACCACCCTTTGAGTGAAGAAGTTCCTCCTCAACTCCGTTCTAAACCGCCCCCCCTTTATCTTGAAGCTATGCCCCCTAGTCCTACTATCCTTTCTGAGCGGGAAGAGTCTCTCCACCTCTATCCTATCCATCCCATTCATCATCTTATACGTCTCAATGAGATCTCCCCTCATTCTTTTAAACTCCAACGAGTACAAGCCTAGTTTATTCAGCCTCTCCTCATAGCTCAACCCCCTCAACTCCGGTATCAGCCTAGTAAACCTCCTCTGCACTCCCTCCAAGGCCAAAATATCTTTGCGCAGGTGCGGCGCCCAAAACTGCACACAGTACTCCAGCTGCGGCCTCACCAATGCCCTATACAGCTGCAGCAAGACCTCCCTACTTTTATATTCAATCCCCTTCGCTATGAAGGCCAGCATCCCATTCGCCTTCCTGACCACCTGCTGCACCTGCAGGCTGGGCTTTTGCGACTCATGCACAAGGACCCCGAGGTCCCTCTGCACCGTCGCCTGCTGCAGTTTTTCGCCCCGTAAGTAATAGTCCTTCCTACCATTCTTCCTACCAAAGTGGACCACCTCACACTTGCCAACATTAAATTCCATTTGCCATTCCCTGGCCCATTCGCCCAGCCTATCTAGATCCTTCTGCAGACTCTCCACACCCTCCGCACAATTTGCCGTTCCCCCAATCTTGGTGTCATCCGCAAATTTCGACACCCTACACTCGGTTCCCTCCTCCAGATCATCTATATAAATGGTAAAAAGCTGAGGCCCCAGCACCGACCCCTGGGGCACTCCACTAGTCACCATCCGCCAATCCGAATAGCACCCGTTGACCCCCACTCTCTGCCTCCTATTTGACAACCAATCCTCTATCCACGCTAACACCCTACCCCCAACTCCAAGTCCCCTGACCTTCTGGAATAACCTCTTATGAGGTACTTTGTCAAACGCCTTCTGAAAATCCAGAAAGACCACATCCACCGGCTCTCCTCTATCGACCTCCCTAGACACGTCCTCATAGAACTCCAGTAAATTTGTCAGACACGACTTCCCTTTAATGAAACCGTGCTGCGTCTGCCCTATCAAGCAATTGCCTTCAAGATGCCTTGCAATTTCCTCCTTAATGACAGATTCTAACATTTTACCTACCACAGACGTTAAACTAACCGGCCTATAATTCCCCGCCTTTTGCCTGGCACCCTTCTTAAACAACGGCGTAACATTAGCCGTTTTCCAATCTTCCGGCACTTCCCCGGAATCCAGCGACGTCTGGGAATCTAGGGGCAATCTATAACAAGAGGCCACGGGTATAGGTTGAGAGGCGGTAGATTTAAAATTGAGACGAGGAGAAACTCCTTCTCGCAGAGAGTGGTGAATGTGCGGAACACACTGCCCCATAGCGCGGTGGAAACTCTGAATCATTAAATGGTTTCAAAAGGGAGATAGATATATTTCTAATCATAAAGGGATATGGGGAACAAGTGTAAAGATGGATTTGAGACTGGGAAGAGATCTGCATGATTGGATTGAATGGCAGTGCAGGCTCGAAGGGCTGAATTTACCTACTTTTGCTCCTAATTCCTCTGCTCCTATGTTCTGAAAGGATTTTCGTTCTTTTCTCCACATAATTAAAAGTATAATTATTGTAATTATTTTCTACCAGCTACATATTTCTCGTCTTTCTGATGCTGTTAGTGTTGTAGCATTGGTCAAAGCATTGGCCCTGGGAAATGAACAGAACATAGCTGTTGCCTATTTTGTTCAGGTGAAATAGGCGCAATGTGTGTATCTGTTCATTCTGTCTGCAAAGAACGGAGTTCTGTGTATTAATAAATGTAGTCTCTAGCACACTTACCTATTCTACTAGTTACGTCCTCAAAATATGTGGTACGTTTCTCAAATATGGTGGCACAGTGTTTAGCACTGTTGCCTCACAGTGGCGGAGACCCGGGTTCAGTTCTGGCCCCAGGTCTGTGTGGCGTTTGTATGTTCGCTCCATGTCTTTGTGGGTTTCCTCCCACACTCCAAAGATGTGCAAGTTAGGTTGATTGACCATGCTAAGTTGCCCCTTAATGCCAGGAGGATTAGCATGGTAAATACATGGGGTTACATGTATACATAGGGCTTGGGTTGGGTTGTAGCTGGTGCAGACTCAATGGGCCAAATGACCTCCTACTGCAGTGCAAGGATTCTGTATATCTAAATACAATTTCCCTTTTATAAATCCATGTTCACTTTGTCTAATCTCATTGATATTTTCTGCATGTCCTGTTTTCACATCGTCTAAATTAGACTCCTGCATTTTCTTTACTTCTGCTGGCATCTGTGGGGAGAAAATAGAGCCAATGTTTCCAGTCTAGATGACCCTTTGTCAGAGCTGAGAGCTTTATTTATACCATGAGGGTGGGGCTGGAATGGGACAAAGGGAATGTAAATGAGGATACAGAAGGCTGAGAACGGTGCTAAAAGTGCCCATTCAGTGATCAAAATGCATGAATGATAGAACAAAAATACAGATGGTTATGGGACAGTCTGGGGATTATGGCTGTAGCCCTGAAGGAGGGGGTAAGGGAGGGCGGAGGGGCGCGGGAAAGTCACTTTCATTTTCCACTTCCCCATTTCCCCAGCCGCAGCTGGAGTACTGTGTGCAGTTTTGGGCGCCGTACTTACGCAAGGATATTTTGGCCTTGGAGGGAGTGCAGAGGAGGTTTACTAGGCTGATGCCGGAGTTGAGGGGGTTGAGCTATGAGGAGAGGCTGAATAGATTAGGCTTGTACTCATCAGAGTTTAGAAGAATGAGGGGAGATCTCATTGAGACGTATAAGATGATGAATGGGATGGATAGGATAGAGGTGGAGAGACTCTTCCCGCTCAGAAAGGATAGTAGGACTAGGGGGCATAGCCTCAAGATAAAGGGGGGGCGGTTTAGAACGGAGTTGAGGAGGAACTTCTTCACTCAAAGGGTGGTGAATCTCTGGAATTCTCAGCCCGTTGAAGTGGTGGAGGCTGCCTCGCTAAATATTTTTAAGACGCGGGTTGATGGGTTTTTGATAAGAGAGGGGATTAAGGGTTATGGGGAGAGGGCGGGAATGTGGAACTGAGCCACGACAGATCAGCCATGATCTTATTGAATGGCGGGGCAGGCTCGAAGGGCTAGTTGGCCTACTCCTGCTCCTATTTCTTATGTTCTTATTTCTCCATTCCAGCTCTCCTTCTTGCCCCCTCCCCTGCCGCCCCCACCCCCCTCCCCTCACTTAATGGACACTATAGCAAACTGCATCCTTATTTACATGCCCTTTGTCCCATTTCATCCCGTATTACAAACCTCAGCTGATTCTCTTTGCTCTCAGCTCCGATGAAGGGTCATCCAGACTCGAAACGTTGACCCTATTCTCTCTCCACAGAAGCTGTCAAACCTGCTGAGATTTTCCAGCATTTTCTGTTTTTGTTTCAGAATCCAGCATCCGCAGTATTTTGCTTTTTTCCCGACTATTAATGTTAAGTAACTGGTCAGTAATTCCCTATTTCCTCCTTCCCTCCTTTTTTAAATAGCGGGGTTACATTTTCTGCCCTCTAATTTGGCCAGACTGTTCAGGAATCTACAGAATTTTAGAAGATGACAGCCAACACATCCTCTATTTCTACAGCCATTCAGTACGCTGGGATGTAAATTTTCAGGCCTTGAGGATCTATTAGTATTATTTTTTCAGTAATACTAATTTCCTTCAATTCCTCCTTCTCACTAGACTCTTGGCACCTCAGCACTTTGGGAAGTTACTTGTGTTTTCCTTTGTGAAAACAGAAATTGTTGCTTAATTGCTCTGCCATTTCCTTGTTCTGCACCATAAATTCTCCTGCTTTGGACCATAAGGGACTTACATTTGCCTTCACAAATCATTTTCTTTTTACATATTCGTACAAGCTTTTCAAGTCCACTTTTATGTTACATGCAAGTTTACTCAAACTCTATTTTTACTCCTCTTACAATCTTTTGGCCTTCCTTCACTAACATTCTGAACTGCTCCCAAACGCTCAGCTTTTCTTGCAACTTTTTATGAGTCTTCTTGGGATTCAAGACGTCTTAATTTCCAATATTTATGTGCCAGAAAATAATGTATAACCGTTGCAATGCATCCATTCATTGCCCATCCCACCATCATGCTTTGTAAGGAAGTTTCCCCAATCTACCTTAGCCAACTCTTCAAGCACAGAAACATATCTGATCTTGGATACTCTGAGAGGGATTTTATGGAAACTCCCGCCCGAGGTCAATGGATGTTTCCATTGTCCGCCCCTCACCCTACAGTTTTATCCCCCCCTTCCTTACCTTTTCTCCCCCTTTGCTTTCCCTTTCCTCCTTTTTTCTCAGTTTTACCTCTCTCCCACCCATCTCTCTCCTCCACATCTTCATCTGTCACAGCTTACTCTCTGATTTCAGCTTCTCTGCCGTTTCACACCTTTTATTCTCTCTAGGGGCTGCCATTAGCAGCCTTTCCCCTTGTTTCTGTAGCCATGACTCATCTTTCATTCCCTCGCCTCACAGTATAAATATCTCCCACTTGCTCTGCCTCTTAGCTTTGACAGAAGGTTATCTGGACTTGAAACGTCAGCTCTTTTCTCTCCTTACATTTGCAGTCAGACCTGAGATTTTCCGATTCCGTGGCGGGTAAGGTGGTAGAAGCCCAGCGTGTGGGTGGGATTCTCCAACTTTGTTTGTGTCCTTGCCACGGACAAGGTCAGAGGTTCCCAGCTGTGTGTTTTGAGTTTTGCAAGCATGGGTTGATTGAGTATGGTCAGTAGCGCGGCAATTGTAAATAGTCAAAGGGATTTGTTGCATTTGGATATACGGCCTACATACCGGGCATTGTGCTGGCCCTGAAATTTATATATTACGTCACTTGTCTCTGTAGTAGGTAGAATGTCTTCTTGGCTTGATGGCAACTCCCTGTTGGTGGCAAACACCACTCATTCTGTTCCTGCAGTTGGCGCATTCTCCACAGCGATGCCTACACCATCAGAATCCACTTGCCAACCGATCAGCACTCTCTTCTCATCCCATGAAATATAAATTCTTGCTCCCTTCCATTTGGTATTGTTGTGAATGCCCTGCTGCGTGGAAGACAAAAAAGCTTCGGTGTGTGCCTTTTTTCAGGGATACTGAAGTTCTGCACCACCTCGCATCTACTTGTTGCTACTCTGGACAGTAATAGATTTAGTTCAAACAATGGCTTATCTGTTCGTAATTCTCACTTCTCGAGTAACAATTCTTCTGTTGTGAACTATCATCGCTTCTTGCCGTGAGCAGTGACGCTTCAGGGGCCACAGATTTTGAAAGGCTACAAAAAATTGACACGTCAGATTCATGTCATTTCATTCTGTGGATATTTCCTGACTATTACGAATGGAACTGTGGAAAGTACACTGCCTTGGATTAAAGCCAATATATCTTCTACAGTTCCTTCTGCAATGCTACAGTTTTATCCCCCCTTTCCTTACCTTTTCTCCCCTTTGCTTCCCCTTTCCTCCTTTTTTCTCAGTTTTACCCCTCTCCCACCCATCTCTCTCCCCCACATCTTCATTTGTCACAGCTTACCCTCTGGTTTCAGCTTCTCTGCCGTTTCACACCTTTTATTCTCTCTAGGGGCTGCC
This sequence comes from Carcharhinus amblyrhynchos, assembly GCF_965287045.1. Classification (NCBI taxonomy): domain Eukaryota; kingdom Metazoa; phylum Chordata; class Chondrichthyes; order Carcharhiniformes; family Carcharhinidae; genus Carcharhinus; species Carcharhinus amblyrhynchos. The sequence goes on from NC_137327.1 coordinate 132,419,024, forward strand.
ATTAGCAGCCTTTCCCCTTGTTTCTGTGGCTATGACTCATCTTTCATTCCCTTGCCCCAGATGCGAGGTGGTGCAGAACTTGAATATCCCGGAAAAAGCCTCTTAGCTTTGACAGAGGGTTATCTGGACTTGAAACGTCAGCTCTTTTCTCTCCTTACATTTGCTGTTGGGCCTGCTGAGATTTTCCAGCATTTTAGAACAAGAAAAACTACAGCACAAACAGGCCCTTCGGCCCACAAGTTGCGCCGAACATCTCTACGTACTAGGCTTACCTATAACCCTCAATCCTACTAAGTCCCATGTACTTATCCAAAAGTCTGTTAAAAGACCCAATCGAATCTGCCTCCATCACCACCAACAGCAGCTGATTCTACTCACCCACCACCATCTGAGTGAAAAAACTTACCCCTGACGTCTCCTCTGTACCTACTCCCCAGCACCTTAAACCTGTGTCCTCTTGTAGCCTCTGAGAATCCACCCGATCAATACCTCTCAACATCTTATACACTTCTATCAGGTCACCTCTCATCCTTCTTCTCTGCAAGGAGAAAAGACCGAGCTCTCGCAACCTATCCTCGTAAGGCATGCCACCCAATCCAGGCAACATCCTTGTAAATCTCCTCTGCACCCTTTCAATGACTTCCACATCCTTCCTATAATGAGGCGACCAGAACTGAGCACAGTTCTCCAAGTGGGGTCTGACCGGGGTCTTATACAGCTGCAGCATTTTCTCTTTTGGTATACTGGCTTGGAATGTGTTTTTGGTGGAGTGGATTGCGTTGGTACTACATTTGAAAATAAGGATCCCACTTTGTCTGTAATGCCTGGAAGAACTCCAAGTGGCAAGTGTGAGCAAGAAAAAATTTCCCTGCGCTGTTGAAAGATTTATTGCCGAGTCTCAATGATGCAAATATCTTGTAAATATTTAATACCTAAATTTAAAGTTTGAATGACTCCCCTTTGGCTCAGTAAGTGAATTTACCATGTGGTGCCATAAGTTACACAGATAACAATCTCTAAGTTATTAACTCCAGCTGGGGTATGACAATGGGTCCAAAAACTATAACTTTGCCATCTCTCTACATTGAACTGATCATAGCTGAAAAGAATGCTTGTGTCAGTGTTGAGCAATAGCTGACACTTGTTGCATCTCACAGTTGGCAACACTTCAAAGCTCACTGTTCATTCCCAGGTAGCCGAGAATGTCAGTGCCTGTGAAGGACATCCAGGCTTGAGTTAATTGCTTCAGGAGAATGGAGGGAAAATAAACATCTATTAAGTTGTCAGCATTCGTTGAGAAATGAAAACTCATTTGGAATCTACTTTTAGAAGAGAACTATTGCTGTTAATGGGATGTGTCCTCATTCCAGTCCAATTTTTTGATGATTCCAGAGGTTCTTCAGAAAAATGGGGCGAATTCCTTTTGGGCTTGTTCTATTGAGTGGGAGCTTGGCAAAAATGCTTGAAAAAGTCACCTGAGCTTAGACCATTCTCCAGAGGTTTCTGAGGCTCATCAGCTGAAACTAAAGGCAGCCAAACACCACCCCCTCTGCCAGTCCCTCGAGTATGCCCGGAACTTACATTGTCCATGTATGGGCGGCATGGTGGCACAGTGGTTAGCACTGCTGCCTTGCAGTGTCAGGGACCCAGGTTCAATTCCCGGCTTGGGTCACTGTCTGTGTGGTGTTTGCACATTCTGCCACTGTCTGCGTGAGTTTCCTCCAGGCGCTCTGGTTTCCTCCCATAGTCTGAAAGACATGTTGGTCAAGGTGGATTAGCCATTCTAAATTCTCCCTCAATATACGCGGACAGGCATTGGAGTGTGCCAACTCGGGGATTTTTCATAGTAACTTCATTGAGTGTTAATGTAAGCCTACTAGTGACTAATAAGCTAACTTTAACTTTGCACCACTATGTAACCCTGTGCAGAGAATCAGGTGTCCATGCATGCCCTGTGTTGAAGTCGATCAGCCAAATCTCATCAAATAGGCCGAATGGCCTACTCCTGCTCCTATTTCTTACGTTACATAGAAACATTGAAAATAGGAGCAGGAAGAGGCCATTTGGCCCTTTGAGCCTGCTCTATATAAGAACAGAAGAAACAGGAGCAGGAGTAGGCCATCTAGCCCCTCGAGCCTGCCCCGCCATTCAATAAGATCATGGCTGATCTGAGAGTGGTTCAGTTCCACTTACCCACCTGCTCACCATAACCCTTAATTCCCTGATTGATCAGAAATCTATCTATCTGTGACTTAAACACATTTAACGAGGTAGCCTCCACTGCTTCAATGGGCAGTGAATTCCAAAGATTCACTACCCTCTGAAAGAAGAAGTTCCTCCTCAACTCTGTTCTAAATTGACTCCCCCTTATTTTGAGGCTGTGCCCTCTAGTTCTTGTTTCCTTTCTAAGTGGAAACAATCTCTTTGCCTCTACCCTATGGAGTCCCTTCATTATCTTATATATATCTCCATAAGATCCCCCCTCAGCCTTCTAAACTCCAATGAGTACAGGCCCAATCTACTCAATCTCTCCTCATAAGCTAACCCCCTCATTTCTGGTATCAATCTGGTGAACCTTCTCTTCACTCCCTCCAAAGCCAATATATCCTTTCGCAAGTAAGGGGACCAAAATTGCACGCAGTGCTCTAGGTGCAGCCTCACCAGTGCCCTGTACAGTTGCAGCAAGACCTCCCTGCTTTTATACTCCATCCCTCTCACGATAAAGGCCAACAGTCCATTTGCCTTCTTGATCACCTGCTGCACCTGCAAACTGAGTTTTTGCGATTTGTGCACAAGAACCCCCAGGTCCCTCTGCACTATAACATGTTGTAATTTTTCACCATTTAAATAATAGTCCATTTTACTATTATTCCTTCCAAAGTGGATAACCTCACACTTGCCAATGTTATACTCCATCTGCCAGATCCTCGCCTGTCTTAGCCTATCCAAATTTCTCAGCAGACTTTCCGCATCCTCCACGCAATTCGCTTTCCCACCCATCTTTGTGTCATCCACAAACTTTGTTACACTACACTCGGTCCCCTCCTCCAGATTGTCTATGTATATGGTAAGCACTTGAGGCCCCTGCGGCACTCCACTAGTCACCAACTGCCAACCAGAAAAGGACCCATTTATTCCAACTCTCTGCTTCCTGTTAGATAGCCAATCCTCAATCCACACTAACAGTTTACCCCCAACTCCGTGTACCTTAACCTTCTGCATCAACCTTTTGTGAGGCACCTTATCGAACGCCTTCTGGAAATCTGAAAACACCACATCCACTGGTTCCCCTCTGTTAACCGCCCTCATTACATCTTCATAAAAATCCAGTAAATTCGTCAAACATGACTTTCCCTTCATGAATCCATGCTGCGTCTGCTTGATTGAACCATCTCTGCCATTCATTATGACCGTCCAACTCAATAGCCTAATTTTGCTTTCTCCCCGTAACCTTTGTTGCCATTCGCCCCAAGTGCTACCTCTTGAATACATTCAATGTTTTGGCATCAACGACTTCCTGTGGCAATGAATTCCACAGGCTCACCAGTCTTTGGGTGAAGGAATGTCGCCACATCTCCAACCTAAGTGGTTTACCCTGAATCCTCAGGCTGTGACCTCAGGTTCTGGACTCCCCCATCATTGGGAACATACCTCCTGCATTTAACCTGTTTAGACCTGTTAGAATTTTATAAATCTCTATGAGATCTCCCCTTCATTTGTCTGAATTCTGGCAAAAACCATCCTAACCTAGTTGATAGCTCCCCACACATCTCCTACCGTACTTAAATGTGCTTCATTGGCTGTAAAACGATTTAAAATGTCCTGTGATCACGGAAGTTGTTGTAAGAATGCAAGCCTGTCTTTCTATATCAATTGGAACTGCAGAACACCCTCGACCTGTGTAACTGTGTGCCAATCTGAGAAATAACGGCACACAGTAATTTTTTGAGGCATGTATTAAGTTTTGACATGTTATGACTGTAATTTGTATAGAACCGGAAAAAGTTTTAGTTCTGCACTGTTTGCAATTCAAAGACATGTAGATTTGCAATGGTTTATTTGAGATTTTTATGAATAAAGTATATTTTTGAAAAAAAAAATTCCCCCTTCCTTCCATTACCACCTTACCTCCCCAATTACACTTCAAAAAGCACTTAAATTGCCTGTAAAAACACTTTGGGACATTCTGGATTGGTAATAGATGCAAAATAATTGCAAGACTTTCTTTGCTCCTCTGCCCATTTTTGCTGGTTAATGCATCTGGCATCAAAGTTTCTTACTCTCAGCGTGTCCATGATGCTCATGAATTTCTCACAGCACCATCAAAGGCAGCAGTCCTGCGTTACAATCTCCAATTTGCTCCTTCAGAGCAAACTTTTAATTTGAGAAAGACACTGATCTCTGATCAGCCTTCTCATTCAATATCATATAGCTCTGACGTGATCACATTGGGCAATGCAAGCTGCTTGTAACTGAGGGGCAGACAGACGGGCAGACAGAAAGAGAGAATGAGAGAAACACAGCCAGAGAGAGGGATAGGCAGGTAGAGAAAGACAGATAGACAAAGATACAGGGAAATCAGAGAGGAACAGAAGACATAAAGAATAAAGAATAGTACAGCACAGTAATAGGCCCTTCAAGTCTGTGTTGACACAGACTCCTCTGTAATCTAATATTTTCTTGCCTCGACATGGTTCATATCCCTCTATTCCCTGCTTTTTCATGTATCTATCCAGATACTTCTGGAACATTGTTATAGAATCTGCCTCCATTTACCTCTTCCAGTAGCACGTTCCAGGTATTCACCATCCTCTGTGTGAAGAACTTGCTCCTTACATCTCTTATAAACTTCTCCCTTCTCACTTACAACCTATGCCTCCGAGTAATTGACCCTTCAACCCTGGGAGAAAGACTCAGACTATCCACTCTATCCAAGCCTGTCATAATCGTATAAACCTCATCCTCTGACACTCCAGTGAAAACAATCCAGGTTTGTTCAACCTTTCTTCACAATCCCTGTCCTCCAAACTAAGCTTTGGGACGCAGCCAACAAACATCACACCACTTCAATGTAGGCTAATTTAAACTACTTTCCAATTTGAGAAGCCCATTATATGCTTTGAGATCTAAAGCAGTGATGTATGTGGGTTTTTGAAATTAGCCTCTGCACTCTCCTGACAACGTGATTGCCATCTGCAGGTTTGCTCAAGAACTACAATGTTATTTAAACCTTTAATGTATATAATCCTACGGGAGTTTCATCTACAAATCCCTACTTCAAGAAATGGTGCACCCAGTTGACTTAATTGATGTTTATTCTGGCATACACTTCCTTCGAATGCGTTCCAAAAGCTTGACAGTTCTAAAAAAAGGCTCAAAATTCAAAGAACATTGGAAGTGGTGTTGATTGTGTGAACGCAGTCACTACTTTTCAATGATGAAGCAAGTTCAATTGTTTCATTGCATATGGTGTCAGCATTTACCAGTGTTTCAGCATCATAGCCTCTCCTAGCATGGTGGCACAGGTGGTTAGCACTGCAGCCTCATAGCACAGGAACCTGGGTTCAATTCCCGGCCCTGGGTGACTGTTGGGAGTTTGCATGTTCTCCCGTATCTGTGTGGGTTTCCTCCATGTGCTCTGAGTTCCTCCCACAGTCCAAAAGACGTGCTGGTTAGGTGCATTGGCCGTCTAAATTCTCCCTCACTGTACCCGAACAAGGGCCGGAATGGGATGAGTCGGGGATTTTCACAGTAACTTCATTAAATCTCACGGGATCCAGGGAGAGATATCTAAATGGATATAAAATTGACTTCTTGATAGAAGCCAGAGGGTGGACGAAGAGATTTGTTTTTCAGACTGGAGGCCTGTGACCAGCGATGTGCCTCAGGGATCAGTGCTGGGTCCACTACTATTTGTCATTTATATTAATGATTCGGATGAGAATATAGGAGGCATGATTAGCAAGTTTGCAGGTGACACAAAGATTGCTGGCATAGTGGACAGTGAAGAAATTTATCTCCAATTGCAATGGGATTTTAATCAATTGAGCCAGTGGGCAAACGAATAGCAAATGGAGTTTAATTTAGATAAATGCAAGGTGATGCATTTTGATAGATCGAACCAGGGCAGGGCTTACTCAGTTAATTGCAGGGCACTGGGGACAGTAACAGAACAAAGAGATCTCTGGGTACATGTTCATATCTCCTTGAAAGTGGACATTTGTACACTTGGAGGATAACATGTCCCACCCACCAGAAACGTGGAATCTCCTGGGGAGAGGTGGTGGGGTGGGGTTTCTCGGGGAGGTTTTACAAACTTCCTAGACCAATGCAGAGAAAACAAAAACTTTGGCCTCTCCCAAAAGCATTCAGAGACAAACTTCAGAAAACTCACAAGGTACGTCGCCCATCATCACACTTTTTTGTCTCCAATGGTTCCAGTTGCCTTTGAATGTTTGCAGTGAATCGGACTTGTTATGGGAGCAAAAGGCCATCAGCCCCATTGCTGATACCAGGACTAGAATCTTGTGTTCTCATGCTTTTGGGGGCAGGAAGGGCATTTAAAGAAGTACCATCCTTACCCAGTCTGGCCTATATGTGACTTCACACCCACAGCAACGTGGTTAGCCCTTATCTGTCTTTCAAGATGGCTTGGAAGGCCATCCAGCTGTATTCAAGAAGGCAGCTCAACACTAAGGCAAACCTCAAGGGCAACTAGGGATGGGCAATAGCTGCTGGCCTATCCAGTGACATCCAGCATGATCTTAACAGCTCGCTATGCCTGAGTGGTGTGGGTGGAGAGGTGGAGGTGAGGGGGTGCTGAAGGGGTGGAGCCTGATGGGGAGGCAAGTAGGGGAGTGCCACTGGGGTGTGGGAAGGAAGGAACTCTGTGGGGCTGGGAGGGTTGACCAGCTGGGGCGATGCTTGGCCAGGTGGTGATTAGAGGTTTGCGCGGGCGGGGGTTAAGTCTGCTAAGGTGGTGATCAGGGAGGGAGGGGCAATCAGCCCAGGTTGCAGTCAGAGATGCGTGGGGCGTCGAGGGGGTGACAGATGTCTCAGTATACTGAGTATATAGTGTACTGGGAGATGGGGGCGCCTGCGCAATGGCACCCCTAGGTTTTGACGTGGAGATGCCAGCGTTGGACTGGGGTAAACACAGTAAGAAGTCTCACAACACCAGGTTCAAGTCCAACAGGTTTATCTGATAGTAAACCCACAAGCTTTCAGGGCTTGCCCCTTTGTCAGGTGCGCCCCTGACAAAGGGGCAAACCCCAAAAGTTTGTGGTGTTTACCCCTAGATCTCAGCAGCTGGCCCCACAAACGAGCTCAGACTCCACACCCCCCCCCCCCCCCCCCCCTCCCCTCACCACTGGTGAGATTACACTCAGAATCTTCTTTGAAAAAATTGTGCTCTGAATGAATAGAAAAGGTTTGCATCATTATTACCCTAACGCTCTAATTGCTTTCACAATAGCCTCTCAGCTTTAGCTATGAAATTTCACTTCCCTCTCAACGTATGTTTAACTCAGAACATGATGTAATACACATGCAAAGGCCATTTATCAGATAGACACATTCCTCCATTGTATTTAAATCCTCTTCTGAGCATTTTCTCTTCAAAGCTTCAGTCCGATACTAGCAACAGCCCCAAGTCAGCATTATCCCCAATGCCTTAGTTCAAATCACTGACACAGATTGAATGAACCCTTTACCATTCCCAATAGGGTGACATTATAACAGAGCCACCATATTAATGACAACTCTCCATCTACCAGGATGAGACCAACTCTCTACCAACCCAGGCTTCACCCTCCAACCCTATAAGAGATCAGGATCTGCAGCGAGAGCTGGATCTGTTGTTAAACTTTAAACTGCAAACCTATCTAATCTGTCCATTACAGCAAATATTTTTCACTGGTGCAGCTACTAATTAGCGCAGGAGACTGAAATCACAAGATTTATTTTTATTTATTTGTGGGACATGGGTGTCACTGACCGGGCAGCGTTTATTGTCCACTCCTCGTTACCCTTGGGGGGCAGTTGAGAGTCAACCACATTGTTGTGGCTCTGGAGTCACATATAAACCAGACTGGGTAAGGACGGCAGATTTCCTTCCCTAAAGGACGTTACTGAAGTGGACTTTTTTCCCCCTGACAATCAGCAATGATTTCATGGTCATCAGTAGATTTTTAATTCCAGATTTTTTTTATTGAATTCAGATTGCACCAGGGCAGGATTTGAACTCAGGTCCCCAGAACACTGGCTGAGTTTCTGGATTACTAATACCACTTGGCCATCACTTCCCCCTTAGTTTATCAAAGTGCGGCAGGATGGAACGGACCCTTCCAGCCTGTTGCAATTTTGTGCAATTCAACCAATGAAATTCAACCAAATAATTTATTCTGCAAGGATCAGAGATATTTTAAATGTTAACATAAAAGTATCTGCACGGTTTTACTCTTGATTGATGCACCATTGAATGTGTCAGCAGAATACTGCGCAGTTCTACTAATGTTAATAGATGGACCTGAATTTATAGGACAGAAGGGGCTTGGATAGTTTACAGGGAACACATCCCTGCACATTATGACAGGCCTGGGGTGCTACTTCAATGCACCAATGAGCAATGAATGACAGATGGCAGAAATTATATTCTCACTTGAGCAGACGTCCTGCCTTGAAGAACTCTTCAACCCCTCCAGGAATTAACGATTCCCTGTCTGACTTTTCTGATGAAATATTCCCTCTTGTTTCCCTCTCCCCAGATGCTGTCAGACCTGCTGAGTGTTTCCAGCATTTTCTGTATTCTCTGATGCTTTATTAGCTGTTTTGTTAATCTGTCCTGTTGCCGTCACAGGATTAAATATTCCCTCTCTGCTCTTACCTCCCTTTCAAAGTAACACCACTGTGATGATACTGTGTGTAATGACTTCAATCATTACAGTTGGCCTATTGAAATATGAACTCCCTGATTAAGGAGTCAATTGAAGGGCCAATCAGGGAGTATTTTGCTTGTATTTAACCGGGAGTGTCAGTTCCTTTGGTATCCCCAGAAGTAGACTGCTGACTGATACTGTTCTGTGCACTGCTGTTGGAAGTGTAAATGAAGGGATTTTGGTGAAGGGGCTTCTGCCTCTGAAGACTTATCACACTGTGCTTTTAAGAAATGCATTTGTGTCATGCTTCTGGTGAGGGGTATGTTTAAAATTCAGCTCTGGTTTACATGGTACCAATCAGTCTATGGACCTGGCAGCTCCATGCTGAGAATGCTGAAGCACAATTGATCCCAGATAATGAAGTGCTTGTCTTAAATCAAGCTCATGCATTTTTTTTGTTGACTTTTGGTTTGTCCCCTGCAGTTTCAGAATAGGGTTTAATTAGGTTGATTGACAAGGGTCATGTCAATGGGTGGAGCCAAGCTAACATGGAACAACAGATTATGTACCAAATGCATTAACCAGAAGACGTGGACAGAGGAGAAAAGAAAGCCTTGCAATTATTTTGCACCTATGTATTACCACTCTAGGATGTCCAAAGTGTTTTACAGCCAACTTAAGTGCTTTTTGAAGTGTAATCATTGAGTTGGAGAGGTGGGGTGGGCCTGTTTAACTGGAAGAGCAGAAGAGAGCCACTTTGAATTGATGAAGGAGAGCAGTACAGTATAAAGTAGATAGGCTGGAGAAGAGCGACTCTGGGGAGTTAGAGGGAACAACACATCCATTTGAGCAATTGTTAGATTAGGTTCTCCAGGTCAAGTATTCAGTGACATTTTGACATCCCTGGCTCTGTCATCCATTACAAAGTGGTTTTGCAGAGGCAACGTATGCTGAAAGTGAACTGGATCCAGAGAAAATAGCCTATGTGAAATTGGTTGGATGTTGACATAACAGCCATTGAGTTAGATTTGAGTATTCAAAATCCAAATCTTGTTTTGGATTTAACCTTAAGTTTCATTTAAACCTCATGAATTCAGAATTGAAATGTTGCATCATTCCATTTCGCAATGTAAAAGTTCCACACTTTTTCCAGGGTTGTGTGTTGCATGCTGGCCTTTTAATAATTTTGTGCCTTCATCATTTGAGTTCACTCCTCCAGGCTTTCAGTTGCTTAAGTTTCGGTGCTCAAATGCAAGAGTGGGAAAGTTGAGCCTGTCTTTCAACTAAGTTACAAACATTCATGTAAATGGCTTGTTTTCACATGCCAAGACCATTCTTAACTTCACAACATTTCAAAGAATAAAGAACAGCACAGGAACAGGCCCTTCGGCCCACCAAGCCTACACCGAATATGTTGTCCTGTGGAGGGCGGCGCGGTAGCACAGTGATTAGCACTGCTGCTTCACAGCTCTAGGGACCTGGGTTCAATTCCCGGCTTGGGTCACTGTCTGTGTGGAGTTTACACATTCTCCTCGTGTCTGTGTGGAGGTGCTCCGGTTTCCTCCCACAGTCTGAAGATGTGCGGGTTAGGTTAATTAGCCATGCTTAAAATTGCCCCTTAGTGTCCTAAGATGTGTAGGTTAGAGGGATTGTCGTGTAAAATATGTAGGGATGTGGGGGTAGGGCCTGGGTGGGATTGTGGTCAGTGCAGACTCGATGGGCCGAATGGCCTCTTTCTGTACTGTAGACTTTCTATGATTTCTTTCTGTAGACCAACCAACCGCCTGTATCCTTCTATTCTCTCCCTGGTCATGTGTCTATCCAGATAAGTCTTAAATGTCGCTAACATATCTGCCTCAACCACCTCACTTGGCAATGCCCCCACTGCCCTCTGTATAAAATATTTCCCCCTACTGAACCTTCCCCCTCTAACCTTGAACTTGTGCCTCCTTGTAATTGTCAGATTTGCCCTGGAAGACATCCCAATGATCCACAAATCTGAAGCCCTCTCTCCTGTACCAGTTCTTTATCCACTTGTTGAGCTTCACTATCTCCCTGTTCCTAGCTGCACTTGTGCATGGCATGGGGAGTGATCCTGAGATTACCATCCTAGAGGTCCTGCTTTTTAACCTTTTACCTAACTCCCTAAATTGCTGTTGCAGGGCCTCGCGACTCTTTCTACCTATGTCATTTGTGTCAATGTAGATAGTGACATCAATCTGATTTCCCTCCCATTTTATGATGCTTTGTACCTGCTCAGAGACATCCAGGACCCTGGCACTACACCTGACTATTGAATCTCCTACCATTATTGCTCTGCTACACTTTACACCCACCCCCTCTGTGTAGCAGGGTTAACCATGGTGCCTTTACTCTGCCAGTGCTGCTGCTGATGGACCTTCCTCCTCATCAGTATCCAAAACAGCATGATGGTTAGATAGGGGGACAGCCACTGGGGACCCCTGCATTGGCTGCCTACTCCATCTGGTAGTCACCCATCTAGCTTCCTGCACCTTGGGTATGACCACATCTCTTATCTATTATCTATAACAGTTTCAGCCAATTGTGTTCTCCTCAGTGCTTCCAGCTGCTGCTCCAATCAATCCATCTGTTCGGTGAGCCCCTGCAACTGGATGCACTTCCCACAGCTGTAATCCTCAGGGAAACTTGAAGTGTCCGTGATATCCCACATCTCGCAGGAGTAGCACACAACCCCACCAATTGACATCTCTCTTTTTCTACTGGCTGAAAACTAAATACTGGTTAGGCATTGAAAAATTGCTGCTGCTTTAATTTTTTAAAATTTGATTTGATTTATTGTCACATGTATTGGAATACAGTGAAAAGTATTGTTTCTTGGGCACTATACAGACAAAGCATACCGCTCATAGTGAAGGAAATGAGACAATGCAGAATGTAGTGTTACAGTCATAGCTAGGGTGTAGAGAAAGATCAACTTAATGCGAGGTAGGTCTATTCAAATGCCTGATGGCAGCAGAGAAGAAGCTATTCTTGAGTCGGTTGGTACGTGACCTCAGACTTTTGTATCTTTTTCCCGACAGAAGGTGGAAGAGAGAATGTCCGGGGTGCGTGGGGTCCTTAATTATGCTGGCTGCTTTGCTGAGGCAGCAGGAAGTGTAGACAGTGTCAATGGATGGGAGGCTGGTTTGTACGATAGATTGGGTTACACTCACGACCTTTTGTAGTTTCTTGCAGTCTTGGGCAGGGCAGACGCCATACCAAACTGTGATATAACTAGAAAGAATGTTTTCTATGGTGCATTTGTAAAACCTCTCACAAATAGGTCCCCTAAAATTAGTGTATTTCCTGATTAGTACAGGTTGGTATAAATATTAAGTCTAGCTTGCTACCCTCTAGTAAGTGTGAGAAAAAACACTTAGCTTACAAAATGTAACTCGGATTCTACCCTTGTGAACCTGGGAATGAATGGGTTAAAGGGTGGTGTCCGCTGTTCTGAAGATCTTTATGAGAACTTGTTATTCTCCATGAATTCCTTCTCATTGAAATGCATCTCCTCAACCAAGCTTTTGGTCACCTTTCTTAATGTTGCCTTCTTTGACCCTTATTGATTTATTCTTTGCAGTTCAGTAAATCGTCTTGGGTTTGGGTTTTCCTAAAGTTGCTACATGAATGTAAGGAATAATACGCCCAAAGCAAGCCTAAACAAATTTTTTGTTCCTTTTGAAATTCTAGATGCCGATTTCATTAGCATTCTGCTTTACCATTCCCTCTGCATTCTGTTTCTGATTAAAGGTGCTGATGTGCAATGACCTGATCAAAATTAGTACCTTTAAACCCAAGCATGAGGTTGAATATGCAAGTAAGGAGCTTATTCCGTTGGGTGTGGGTTATGAATAAAGAGCCAATAAATAAAAATTCATATTCTAAACAAATTCACATTTTATCTTTACCAAATCTCTTTACTCTTCAGTAATTCCTGTAAATTTTAATTTTTTTATAATTAATTTGTGGGATGTTGGCTTGGGTGGCTGGCCAGTGTGTATTGCCCTTCCCTAGTTATAGAATCTTAGACTAATACAGCATAGAAACTGGGCCTTTGGCCCAACCAGTCTGTGCCAACCGTGGTACCCTCCCAACTAGTCCCAATTGCCTGCAGTTGGTCCATATCCCTCTAATCCTTTCCCATCCCTGTACTTGTCCAAATGCTTTTTAAATGTTATTCCTATTGAACCTGCCTCAATCACTTTCTCTAGCAGCTCATTCAATTCTCTGGCAGCTCGTTCCATTATTCCTTCTCAGTTGCCCTTGAGAAAGTGGCGGTGAACGACTTTCTTGAATTGCTGCAGTCTGTGTGCTGTGGGCTCACCCACAATGCAGCTAAGGAGGGAATTCCAGGTTTTTGACGCAACGACGGCAAAGGAACAACGGTATATTTCCAACCCTGGATAGTGAGTGGCTTGGAGGGGAATTTGCAGGTGGTGGTGGTCCCATGTATCTGCTGCCCTTGTCCTTCTGGATGGAAGTGGTAGTGGGTTTGGAAGGTCTAAGGATCTTTGGTGATTTGCTGTAGTGCATCTTGTAGATAGTACACGCTGCTGCGACTGAGTGTCAGTAGTGGAGGGAGTAGATATTTATGGATGTGGTGCCAATCAAGCAGACTGCTTTGTCCTGGATGCTATCAAACTTGAAGGTTGTTGGAGCTGCACCCATCCAGACAAATGGGGAGTTTTGTACCTGTAATTCTCAGATGCTTTCGACCAGTTTGCTTACTCCAAAGTTTTACCCCTTATTTGCAAGATGGACAAAGGGCAAACATAAGTAAAGGTTCAATAAGTTTATTAATAATAATACTATTTACCCTTTAATTACCCACATAAAACAAGAGATACCCCAGATTCAAGTGTACCACCCGCAAAGATTAAACTGCAGACTCGATTCTCTGAGTCCCTCTGCTCCGTCGTCACGAAGGTAAGTCTTGGTGGCAACTTCTTCCTTCCTTCCTTCTCTGGTCAGTCTTCCAGATGGTCAGGGTCACCTCCCTCATCAAGTCTTCACTGCTGGTGTGCCTGAAATGTGTCCCTTTATCCCCCTGCCTACTTGCCTTTCCAGAAACTTCTCTGGCTTCCAGCCAATGAGGTCTCAGGAGGGGGGTGGTCCCAATACCCAGTGGGTTTCTTGATGTCTGCCTGACGGGACACCAGGGTCCACCCCCAGGTGTCCATCTCCATGCTGCTGCTTACATGTAAACCTGTTATCAGGTAAGGTAACTGCAGGAACTCTCGGTGACAGAAAGTCTGGCCTGATCTGGGCTCCTAACAATAGGCCGGTGCATTTCAATGGGGTGCGATGATCTCCTGCTGGGTCTCAGTAGAGTGCAGTGATCTTTGATGGGCCAGGCCCAGACATGTCCCTGTGTCTTTGTATATTTGACTTCTATCAATCAAGTCTGACCAGCCCAAGGTTTGATTGTGTTTGATTTTAATATACCCAATTCTTTAATTTAGGATATTCAACTTAATCAGCCCTAAAACTAGGCCCTGATTATATTACCACAGGAGTATTCCATCACACTCCTGACTTGTGCCTTGTAGATGATGGACAGGCTTTGGGAAGTCAGGAGGTGAGTTACTCGCTGCAGGATTCCTAGCCTCTCACCTCCTCCGTAACCACTGTATTTGTGTGGCGAGTTCAGTTGAGTTTCTGGTCAATGGTAACTCCTATTGACAGTGGCAGATTCAGTGATGGTAATACCATTGAATGTCCCTTATTGGTGATGGTCATTGCCTGGCATTTGTGTGGCGCACATGTTACTTGCCACTTGTCAGCCCAAGCCTGGATTTTGTTCAGATCTTGTTGAATTTGAACATGAACTGTTTCAGTACCTGAGGAATAAAAAAATCCTGCTTGGCATCTAAATTTGGTTGATCTTATCAGCAACACTCCTTGAGTCATGAAACTGGCTTGACAGGATTTTCTTTCTTTGGGATGTAAGGTATTAAGATCAGTTAATAAAGGTTGATCAACAGTAGCAATAAGTTGACAACTTCTGAAAAATGATAAGAAAAAAACTGTGGCCTTGAGATTGTTCTTCTGGTTTGTCAAAAGACAGAAGAATATGATACGTTGTAATAATTTGGTAATAAAGTCAATAGTGATGAAGTGTTGGCTTTATTGAGAGGCACTGTGGCAGAGTGATCAGCACTGCTGCCTCACAGTGCCAGGGACCCAGATCTGATTCCTGACTTGGGTCACTGTCTGTGTGGAGTCTGCATGTTGTCCCCGTGTCTACATTGGTTTCTTCCGGATGCTCCGGTTTTCTCCCTTAGTCCAAAAGACGTGCTGGTTAGGTGCATTGGCCGTGCTAAAATTCTCCTTCAGTGTACCCGAACAGGTGCTGGAGCGTGGCGACTAGGGGATTTTCACAGTAACTTCATTGCAGTGTTCATGTAAGCCTACTTGTGAAACTAATAAAATAAACTATAAAAATCTGTAAAAGTCTTGAAAGACCTATAATGACAGATTAATACAGATACCCTATAGATGTAGAGAGCACAGATGACATTGGGCGGGACAGTGGGGTGGTGGCAAGTCTCGGAAGGGAGGGGCAAAGTAACTTTTAATAGTTCTTAAATACCAAAAAAGGTTATAAACAAATGCCAACATCTCAGTCAAACTGTTGAAATTTTTTACAGCCTGGACATCATTAGAGAAGGAAGGTTATTATCCTAGAAGACTTCGAGACTGGATTTATTATATATATTTCAGGAGGTTAGGGAAGAAGTCAGTGCCTGATAATTTCAGCGGCATGAATGATCCAGTTGAGCAGCACAAATAAATGTTTCCAAAATTCTGGAAAAAAAAGCAAGGAATGAACCAAACGTGGATTGACCAGTTGGCTTAAATTCTGTTTCAGGGAAAACTGCTTGACGGCAATATGTGCAGGGCTGCCGATGATTATTTAAAGAGCGTAATGAGAAATGAGGATCGTTGAAGCCGATAGGTCATAGGTGGTGATAGGTATGGATGTAAAGGACTGATGCATGAGGAGAGATTGACTAGATTAGGATTGTTTGTGCTGGAGTTCAGATGCATGAGGGGGGATCTCATAGAGACTTATAAAATCCTAACAGAACTTGACAGGTAAATGCAGGGAGAATGTCCTCGATGATGGGAGTGTCCAGAACCAGGGGTCATTGTCTGAGGATTTAGGGTAGACCATTTAGGGATGGAGGTGAGGAGACATTTTTTCACCCAAAGGGTAGTGAGCCTGTAGATTTCACTACCACAGGAAATAGTTGATGCCAAAACATTGAATGTATCCAAGAGGCAGCTAGATGTAGCACTTGAGGTGAATGGGATCAAAGGCAAGATTCGGTTACTGAGTTGGATGATCAGCCATGATCATGATGAATGGAGGAACAGGTTTGAAGGGCCAAATGGCTTCCTCCTGCTCCTATCTTCTATGTTTCTGTGTAAAACAAACCAGTAGGAATTCCTTTTGGAGGTATGGTAAATTGGTTAGTAGGCTAGGGCTTTCCAATAGGTGTAGTGCATTCTGGAGGACTTTGGGGTAAATGGTATCGATTGCACTTTATCCAGCCAGATGCAATGTTGACTTCGTGATAGAAACTTAAGAGCGGGCTGATTGAAAAATATCACTCATTCTTCCAAAATCCCAAATGACTAACTCAGAACGTAGGTTCAAATTTCACCATGGCAGACTGAGATGTTGCTGTGGGAACACATCTGTCACCAGCCTAAGGCTGAGCAGCACAATTGTGAGAAACGTGGAAAATCAAAGATTTGCAGACAGGGGCAGGCAGAAGAATTAATTGATAAGCTCATGTTTTGCAGCTTTAGAAGCTGTTTGGATCTCCATGGTTTTACTGAGTTGCTACTGTGCCCCAGAGTTTGCATAATGTTGTTCTGACAAGTCACTAATTGTATTGCTTTTAACAACCTTTTCCAAAACGAGCATCATTTTCAATCCCCACCCTTCTTTAATTACATTTTTGCATGCAAGTGTGCCACATTTGATTTTGTGAAAATAATGGTAATTCTCAAGATTTGATAGACCATTTGGAAGTGAGATGTTGGCTGGATTTTGTAGTCAGCATTCAATCATAGAATCATAGAACACCTACAATGCAGAAAGAGGCCATTTGGCCCATCAGGACTGCACCGACAACAGTCCCACCCAGGGCCCTATTCCCCCTTAACCCATATATTTATCCTGCGAATCCCCCTGACACTGAGAGACAATTTTAGCACTGCAATCAACCCAACCATGGCCATGGTTGGACTGTGGGAGGAAACTGGAGCACCCAGAGGAAACCCACGCAGACATGGGGAGAATTTATCTCTCTTTGCCAAATATTGAAATTGGAAGGAGGGAGGGGAATAAATTGTTTGGCTGATAATTAAGCATTAGCGCAATGAGTAATGAGACCCTTTGCTTTCCAGTTGGCATAGGAAGACAGTGAGTCAGAAGATGGATGTGTTGGCCGGCTAATGACTGGAGTGAATCTTGTGACAAAGCCTTCACCAGTATATTTACGAGCTGTTGGCAACCCTACTTCTTAAGCTTTCAAATTTCAGGCAATATAATGCTAGTTTAACCACGTTTTAAGAAGCATTTAGATGAGTATTTGAAACGCCGTGGCGTACAAAGTTTACAGACCAAGTGCGAGAAAATGGGATGGGAATAGATAGGTGCTAGATGGCTGAAGCAGGTATGATGGACCAAAGAGCCTCTATGACTCTCAATTTGTAATTTAACTGTTGCGCCAAGCTGTCACGGCCTCTGCTGCCTGGTGGAATATTACAGTCCCACTGAAGTAAATGGCAGTTTAAATGGCTGGCTGGATTCGCTGGGGGAGGGAGACATGCCGAGGTGGGGCCCTAATATCTTGGCCTGAGGAGTTGAAATATCATTCTGGTAAATCTATCCTGTGCTCCCTCTGAGGCTCATATCATCATTCCCAAGGTATGACGCCCAGAACTGTTTACAGTAACCCAGGTGGGGCCTGTGGAGTTTGCACACTCCCTCCGTGTCTGCGTGGGTTTCCTCCAGGAGGTCCACTTCCCCCCCCCCACAGTCCAAAGATGTGCGGGTTAGATGGATTGGCCATGTCAAACTGTCCCTTAGTGTCCCAAGATGTAGGTGAGATGGATTAACCGTGGTAAATCTGCAGGGTTACGGGAATAGGGTGGGAGGCAGGGCCTGGATGGGAGACAAGGCTTGGATGGGATGCTCTTTTGGAGAGTTGGTGCAGAGTCCGTGGGCGGGGTGGGCTCTTTCTGCACTGAGGGATTCTATTTTCTGTATGTGTAAATGGAATTTTAATTGCTATGTGTCCAAGTCTCTGAACTGGTAACGTTTCCTGTTTTTCACCTTGAACAGTCCTTCCATTTCTGGAACTTGGGTGTAAAAACAGCACTCGCCTGTGATATGAATGTCTTCCTTGCCCTTGCCTGAAAGATTGTTGGTGGGATTTTATGCCCTCACTTGTCCTGAAACTAGAAAACCCCGCCCGAGATCAACGGACCCTCCCGTGCTCCGGGCCGATAGAATTCTGTTCCAGTGGATTCTTTTGTATAATTTGGGATCGATTTCAAAAAGTTGAAGTGGGAATGTCATCTTGGTGCATCTGAGGTTCATGCACCCTTAACGCCCTTGAGATTGAGAATCAGAGCTGACACAATTTTTACTGCAAATCCAGCAGCTTTATTATCAGAAGGTTAAACGTAAAGAAAAGTGTACCATAGTTGGGTAGCTGGACTGGGGTCGGAGCAGCGAGACCCGTTGCAGGCAAGAATGGAAAATTTGGAGAGCCAGCCAGTGGCACCGGAAAATCCCAGCTACGGGCAGGGCAGGAACATCCCAGCCTAGGCCGACTACAAGTCCGATCTGAAGAGGACCGATCTGCTTCCAACATTTCCTACTAATGGTTTCACCTTGGCAACACGACATTGATAAGAGCTTTCGTCTTGATCTGGTGGTTAACAGTGAGGTTGAGTGTTTTCAGGAAGATGTAGACAAGATGGTCAAATGGGCAGATAAGTGGCAGATGGAACTTAACCCTGAAGATTGTGAGGTGATGCACTTTGGAAGGAGTAATTTGACAAGATAGTACACTATGGGGAAGTTCTGAAGAACAAAGGGACCTTGGCGTGTTTATCCATAGATCTCTGAAGGTGGAAAGGCAGGTTAATAGGGCGGTGAAAAAGGCATATGGCACACTCGCCTTTATCAATCGGGGTATAGATTACAAAAGCAGAGAGGTCATGACGGAGCTGTATAGACTTTGGTGAGACTGCAGCTGGAGTACTGTGTACAGTTCTGGTCACCACATTATAGGAAGGATGTGATTGCACTGGAGGGGGTGCAGAGGAGATTTACCAGGATGCTGCCTGGGATGGAAGATTTAAGTTATGAAGAGAGGTTGGGTAGGCTCAGGTTGTTATCGTTGGAGCAGAGAAGACTGAGGGGTGACCTGATCGAGGTGGTCACGATTATGATGGGTATGGACCGTAGCTAGCTCCATCCACATCTGGCTTAGTTGAAGGGTCAGTTACGGTTGAGGGTGGGGGGGCGGTGGGGGGGGGGGACACAAGTTAAAAGAGAAGGGTGGGAGGTTTGGGGGGAATTTGAGGAAAAACCTTTTTACTCAAGAGGGTGGTGACGGTCTGGAATGTGCTGCCTGAGAGGGCAGTGGAGGCAGGATGCCTCACATCCTTTAAATGATGAGTACTTGGCGCTCCATAACATTCAGGATTATGGGCCAAATGTGATTAGGTGGGCAAGTCAGGGCATTTCATGCATCAGTGCAGACTCGATGGGGCTGAAGGCCCTCTTCTGCACGGCAGCGTTCTGTGATTATACTTTGGCTACACAGTGACTGTCTTTGTGCTTTGCCTTTCTGAACCATTTGATCGGGCTGCCCCGTGCTTGATCAAACCATGTTGATCTCTGGGGTGCGTGGTTCGGTCTTTGATTGGTTCATGGCCCACTGGACTCTGCCTTGTGAGTTTTAATCCTTCCTTGACTTAAGTTTCATAGTCTGATATTAATTTGTTTTCTTACGTGATCGCTCTACACACAGTTGTTCAGCGACAGGATACCTGGCCTTCTGTCTGCTGTTGCTTCAAGGCTTTATTTGTGTTTGTGCCTCTGCAAAGGTAAACGCAACCACAGCAAGATTCTACAATAAGTTTTTAATTATCGATCTCAGGCATTATCGTAAGTAAACATACACAGGAGCCCTTAAGTATATTCCTACAGCACAGCGTTGTGGCATATTCTACTTATGATTAAAATAGATAGCTGCTTTGGGATGGCACAATGGGCCAAAGGGCCTCTTTTCTTGCCTCTCTGACTCCATATAATCTCAATTTAAAGTTTAAAGTTAATTTATTAGTGTCACAAGTAGGCTTACATTAACACCGCAATGAAGCTACTTTGAGAATCGCCACACTCCAGCGCCTGTTTGGATACACCGAAGGAGGATTTAGCATGGTCAGTGCACCTAACCGTCACGTCTTTTGGACAGTGAGGGGAAACCGGAGCACCCGGAGGAAACCCACGCAAACACGGGGAGAACGTGCAGACTCCACACAGACAGTGACCCAGGCCGGGAATGGAACTCGGGTCCCTGGAGCTGTGAGGCAGCAGTGCTGACACCAACTAATGACGGAGATAGCGAGGGGGATTGAATATAAAAGTAGGGAGGTCTTGCTGCGGCTGTATAGGGCATTGGTGAGGCCGCAGCTGGAGTACTGTGTGCAGTTTTGGGCGCCGTACTTACACAAGGATATTTTGGCCTTGGAGGGAGTGCAGAGGAGGTTTACTAGGCTGATGCCGGAGTTGAGGGGGTTGAGCTATGAGGAGAGGCTGAATAAACTAGGCTTGTACTCGTTAGAGTTTAGAAGAATGAGAGGAGATCTCATTGAGACGTATAAGATGATGAATGGGATGGATAGGATAGAGGTGGAGAGACTCTTCCCGCTGAGAAAGGACAGTAGGACTAGGGGGCACAGCCTCAAGATAAAGGGGGGGCGGTTTAGAATGGAGTTGAGGAGGAACTTCTTCACTCAAAGGGTGGTGAATCTCTGGAATTCCCTGCCCGTTGAAGTGGTGGAGGCTGCCTCGCTAAATATTTTTAAGATGCGGGTTGATGGGTTTTTGATAAGAGAGGGGATTAAGGGTTATGGGGAGAGGGCGGGAATGTGGAACTGAGCCACGACAGATGAGTCATGATCTTGTTGAATGGCGGGGCAGGCTCGAAGGGCTAGATGGCCTACTCCTGCTCCTATTTCTTATGTTCTTATGTAGATAGGAGCAGGTAACTGCCATTCGGCCCATCGAACCTGCTCAGTGATATATGTGTACGTTGGGGTGTGTTTTGGCCCATTTCAGAATGTGGATCATGTGACCCCTGGGGTTAGCTCGTCCCAGTGTGGGTCTCCTCCCGGTTCAGCAGTCCAGGATTTGACTGCAGACGGTGCACACACCTGCATTAAAAAAGTTCTCAGTGTTTCAATTACGAGAACTACTTTGTGGCTCCTCTTGCAGCGTGCTTCACTAAATACATTCATAACGTGCCCCACCGTTCATTGTGAAGATGGTTGATCATCTAATTCATTAGCCTGATCCCACCTCTCCCCGCCCCCCCCGATCACCTGTGACCCCTTTGAATGCAAGAGCTACATCTAACTCCTTGAAAACCCACAGGCTGGAATTCTCTGATCTCGCCTGCGGATGGGATTATAGAAACATTGGAGCAAGAGCAAGCTATTCAGCGCTTCGAGCCATTCAGGATGATTATCCTGGATAATTCTGCTCAACTGTGATGTCCTGTGCATGTAAAACACCCGCACACAATCACTGTCTAAAACTACACATCAAGAGTGACCCCTTGCATAAAGCACCAAGGTGCACAAATCATCATGGAACTGCACGGCAGATAAAGTTAGCGACCTTGATGGAAGTGGAGAAAAGTTTCATTCTTAAGTTTATTTTATTAGTGTCACAAGTGGGCTTACATTAACACTGCACTGAAGTTGCTGTGAAAATCCCCTCCAGTTGCCACACTCTGGCGCCTGTTTGGGTACACTGAGGGAGAATTTAGTATGGGCAGTGCATCTAACCAGCACGTCTTTTGGACTATGGGAGAGAAGCAGAGCACCTGGAGGAAACCCATGCAGATATGGGGAGAACGTGCAGACTCTGCACAGATTGTGACCCATGCCAGGAGTCGAACCCAGATCCCCGGCTCTGTGAGGCAGCAGTGTTAACCACTGTGCCAGCTCAACCAAGTAGAAATTCCAACTTTTGATTGATGACAATCACTTCATTTGCCCCTTCACGATTTTTAAGTAGCGTTCTGACAGGGTCGACACTGAGAGGTTATCCCTCCAAGTTAGTTAATCTAGAACACAAGGGTACAGCCTCAGGTTGAAGGGTTGAGGATTTGGGACTGAGATGGGGAGAAATCAATCCACTCAGAGGGCTTGGAATTCTTAATCTTCGAACATGAAACAAGGAAAGGCCCTTGCATCCATGGATACCATCCTTTCGAGGGGAAGTTAATAATATATACAATCTGCACAGCACTTCACCCATTCTATCTCTGGAGGGGAAGTTTCTATGCAAGAACTTGCTGATCCCAAACGGTAATGAAACAAATCTCTGGTATATTTATCCATTCCTATGTCTTCAGTGTTAAGTCCGAGCCTACTGTCATCGACAGACAACAGTCCCAAGCCCTGAGCGCAAGACAAAATTGGACAATTAAACAGTGCTTTTTCCAAGAAATCCATTTGCAATCAGGTATGTATATCCTTTCGAAGAACATACACCATATCAAAATCATAGAATCCCTACAGTACAGAATGAGGCCATTCAACCCATCAAATCTGTACTGACCACAATCCCACCCAGGCCCTATTCCCATAACCCCATGTACTTATGCTGCTAATCCCCCCGACACTAGGGTCAATTTAGCCTGGCTAACCTGCACATCTTGGGACTGTGGGAGGAAACCGGAGCACCCGGAGAAAATCCACGCAGACACGGGAGAACATGCAAACTCCACACAGACAGTGACCGAGGCCAGAATCGAATTGGGTTCCGCGGCACAGTGTGGCTGCAGTGCTAACCACTGACAAACCGTGCCGCCCCTGATTCTCCGAGAGTCGTATTATTCCTCCTTCTTTGAAGGGTCACAGTGACCTGATAGCTTCTCACGATGGTGTATACTGGTCCTGGAGAACGGTGAGTGGGCAGCGAATTGGCAAAAATGCAGTGGTGAAAATCAATTTCTTGGGACCTTGTCACTGAATCTGGACACAGTAGCCTTGTGGCAATGGTTCACTAACAACCCAGGGGTGGAGTGAAGATTGATTCTGGGCAAGATGTAAAATTGAATTCAACAAAAAAAAGCCCGTCAGTCGAGAGGCTGGCACCATACAAAATATGATGTGGAGTTGCCGGCGTTGGACTGGGGTAAACACAGTAAGAAGTCTCAACACCAGGTTAAAGTCTAACAGGTTTATTTGGTAGCAAACGCCACTAGCTTTCGGAGCGCTCACTGCTCCTTTGTCAGGTGAGTCCGCTGACCATACAAAATAACCATACAAAATTCCATTATGTTTTCAAAACCCAGTTTACAGCCATCCACCAGAGAAGAGAATCTGCGGATCCCTCATCTGCACCCTCCTCATATAATTTGGCCTATACATGACGTCAGTCTTGTATAACATTAGAATTTAACATAAGAACATAAGAGATCGAAGCAGGAGTAGGCCATCTAGCCCTTCGAGCCTGCCCCGCCATTCAATAAGATCATGGCTGATCTGAAGTGGATCAGTTCCACTTTCCCGCTTTCTCCCCATAACCCTTAATTCCCTTGTCTATCAGAAACCTATCTACCCGTGACTTTGGAATTCTCTGCCCGTTGAAGTGGTGGAGGCTGCCTCGCTAAATATTTTTAAGAAGCGGGTTGATGGGTTATTGATAAGAGAGGGGATTAAGGGTTATGGGGAGAGGGCGGGAAAGTGGAACTGAGCCACGACAGATCAGCCATGATCTTATTGAATGGCGGGGCAGGCTCGAAGGGCTAGATGGCCTACTCCTGCTCCTATTTCTTATGTTGTTAGCCTCCACCACTTCAACGGGCAGAGAATTCCAGAGATTCACCACCCTTTGAGTGAAGAAGTTCCTCCTCAACTCTGATATAAACTGCACCCCCCCCCCTTTATTTTGAGGCTGTGCCCTCCAGTTCTGCTATCCTTTCTAAGTGGGAAGAATCTTTCTACCTCGACCCTATCCATCCCCTTCATTATCTTATACGTCTCGATAAGATCCCCCCTCATCCTTCTAAACTCCAACGAGCACAGACCTAGTCTGTTCAGTCTCTCTTCATAGTCCAACCCCCTCATCTCCGGTAACAGCCTAGTGAACCTTCTCTGCACTCCCTCCAAGGCCAAAATATCCTTCTGCAAGTGTGGCGACCAAAACTGCACACAGTACTCCAGTTGTGGTCTCGCCAGTGCCCTGTACAGTTGCAGCAAGACCTCCCTGCTTTTATATTCTGTCCCCCTCGCTATAAAGGCCAGATGATTGACTGTTGATCATCATCAAACATGATTGACTGTAAATGAATTCCGGATTGTTAGGAGTTGGGTTGTAAACTAAATTACGACAGCGTTGCCCATATCCCAAGAACAAACAATTAAAAGAAAAATCTCTGAAGGATATTTTGAATTTAATCTGAATTTTGCCACCAATCTCCTCCTCCTGCGCTGTTGCCAAATGCCCATGAAGGAACACCGTTTCCGAAAGCTTATGGGTTCACTGTCAGATAAACTGGTTGGACTTAAACCTGGTGTTGTGAGACATCTTACTGTTGCCAAATGCCCATGCTTTTTTGTACAGCTAATCTGCTGTAAGATAGTCACACCTGGAGATGCAGCTGCAATCCATTGAAACTTTGCCAAACTTCTGGTTTTGATTCACAAAGGAAAAACCAACAAATCGAATTTATCTCCTTCCATTCTAATAGTTTTAATTTCTTAACCAGCTTTAATGGACAGCACGCCACGATCCACCTATAAACTGCTGAACACATGAGGGGTATTAAAAGGCTATTCTTCGATGAGTGCAAGTGTTGTGCACATGACTTAACCTTAAGATTTGTATTTTAAAAAGCAAACGAGTGCCTGCCTGTCTCAAACCTCTTGGCATTCCAAAGCATTTTGCAACTAATTAAGTACTTGTCACTGATGTAACGTAAGGAATGGAACAAGCAATCTGTGCACATGAAGCTGCCGCAAACAGCAAAGGAATCAAAGTGTGGCATAGTATGCTGGCATGCCAAGAACAATTCCAAGCTGGGAAGTTGGCCTAGGCTTCCAGGCCTGCTTTCTCAATGCACCGATAATACGTTGACTCGGCCTTACTAATGTTGAAAGATGGATCTGAGGCCTTCATCTCACCCAATGAGTGCTGGAGAAAAGGATGTCCAATGTCTAAGGTCGTTGGCCATGACCCGGAACAGGTTCATGGGCAGCTCTTTAAAAAGGGTACCGCGGCACGGAACAACGGCAAGGGACCCAGTTGATGCACAGTAGTGTGAAACCTCTCTGGCAGTATTGTACTTGTGCAGTTTGCAGGCCAGTAAGGTGAGGGAATTTAATTTGGAGTTCTGTCTCTCGACCTTGACAGTCTCCATAGCTAAAATAATTTTCAAACTTCAGAAAATGTCCCACATCTTTGCATGTATGAACTGTACAGTTATCATATGTTTCCAGGTAGAGATGTCCGTGCCATCTGGAGGAGGGAGGTGGGCTAGAACTGGCCCCCCGATTCTGCAAGGACTCACTCAGGGCTCTTCTGCGTGCAGTCTCGTACCAACATGAATAGCTGATGTTAACATGCCAATGCCAGGCAAGAGGAGGAAGCCAAAATAAACAAGGGCAGCGTGGGAGGAGGTTGAGGTTGTGTTGTCTTTAATCAGAAGAACTTGGTCGCAGTGCCAGAGAAGGCTCAGTTTCCTAATGAGGTCAGCCAAAGTGAGTTTGGCCTCAGTCAGACCACCCTTGGGCCAGTGTGCTGCAGGCCACACTCGTGAATGCAGGAGAGAATTGCGCATGGCTTTTCATCAGTGGCAGCATTTACATAAGGCGGGTGGACATCCGACTTTTGACCCCACCATAGAGTATGCTATTGGAATCCAACACCGTGAATATGGAAATACTGCCCAACATCACTGCCCAGTGTTACTTTCTCCTACACGGAATTTGCTTGCATTTTGGAAGTGAATTACTCAGCCCCATATTATCTGCTTCAGTGACATTTGTCGAGGGATATATATTGAGCGGAACACCAGGAGGAACTCCTCTCTGAAAAGTGCCATTGGCTTTCCCACATGAAAGGGCAAACGCAGCTACAGTTTAATGCGTCATCTGAAAAGAGACACCCCCAACAGTGCAGCAGTCCCTCAGTATTGCTCTGCACCATCAGCCTGGATGAGTTATGCTTGTTTGGTTGAAGAACAGCTTTGGAATGAGGACTGGTGGGTGGGTGACATCTGTGTAAAAATAGCCGAGGAAGCCTTGAGGAGAGGAGCAGGAGAAAGAGAGGTCCATTGAGCAATGATTGATTAGGGAATGTTCCCGCTGAACCCACCGATCATAACTTTCCCTGCTAATCATCAGAATATGATTGTGCATCAGTTCTTTGGTGCCTTGCAGTGAATAACAAAATCTAACAGAAGCTTAGTTACTGATTGTGAAGTTAATGAATCATTGGCCAAATGCAATATAATGATGAAATGAAAATAGCAATTGATTTGATTTGATTTATTATTGTCATATGTCATACAGTGAAAAGTATTGTTTTGTGCTATACAGACAAAGCATACCATTCATAGAAAAGGAAATGAGAGAGTGCAATTCGTAGTGTTAGTCATAGCTAGGGTGTAGAGAAAGATCAATTTGATGCAAGTTAGGCCCATTCAAAAGTCTGATGGTAGCAGAGAAGAAGGTGTTCTTGAGTTGGTTGGCACATGACCTCAGACTTGTATTTTTTCACGACGGAAGAAGTTGTAAGAACATAAGTGTGCGAAAGGTTTGGTGTGGAATGCCTTCCTGTACCAAGTATTGTCCTTTTCCAGTGATATAGGGCAACGGGTTCTAGTCATGCTGTTTGGTGTACACTGAGTCCCACATCTGAGGCTGATTTTTATTCTGCTATAACATCTTCCTGCCTGGCTGCCATTCTCAAGACGAGCAACTCTCCAAAGTTTGAATCTTGCATTGTTCAAATAATTTCCACTTGCTGGTTTTCCAAAGTGGTGGCATTGCGTGTTCCTGTGGAAGTGTCCAGTTCTACATCTCGTAAACCCTGTGAGATTAACAATTGCCTGATCCAGGCATGAAACATTTTAACGTACACAAGTACGCAAACTAATCGCTCTCATTTTGTTTCACGCTGATCTCCGTATGTTGGATAGGCTATTTTCTAAATGGGAAAATACTTAAAAAATCAGAAACAGAAAGGGACTTGGGAGTCCTTGTTCAAGATTCTCTTAAGGCTCAGTCAGCAGTTAAGAAGGCAAATGCAATGCTAGCACTCATGTTGAGAAGGACAGAATACAGGAACAGGGATGTGCTTCTGAGGCTGTATAAGGCTCTGGTCCGACCCATTTGGAGTATTGTGAGCAGTTTTGGGCCCAATATCTAATGAAGGGTGTGCTGGCCTTGGAAAGGTCCCGAGGAGATTCACAAGAATGATCCCTGGAATGAAGAGCTTGTCATATGATGGGCGTTTGAGGACTTTGGTCTGTACTTATTGAAGTTTAGAAGGATGAGGGGGGATCTTATTGAAACTTACAGAATACTGCGAGGCCTGAATAGAGTGGACATGGAGAGGATGCTTCCACGAGTAGGAGAAACTGGAACCAGAGGGATCAACCTCAGGCTAAAGAGACAATCCTTTAATACAGAGATGAGGAATTTCTTCAGCCAAAGAGTGGTGAATCTGTGGAACTATTTGCAGGCTGTGAAGGCCAGGTCATTGAGTGTCTTTAAGACAGAGATAGATTATAAGGGGATAATAAGGGGATCAGGGGTTATGGGGAAAAGGCAGGAGAATGGGGATGAGAAAAATAGAACATAGAAGATTACAGCACAGTACAGGCCCTTCGGCCCTCGATGTTGCGCCGACCAGTGGAACGAAGCAGTGGGCGGCATGGTAGCACGGTGGTTAGCACTGCTGCTTCACAGCTCCAGGGTCCTGGGTTCGATTCCCAGCTCGGGTCACTGTCTATGTGGAGTTTGCACATTCTCCTCGTGTCTGCGTGGGTTTCCTCCAGGTGCTCCGGTTTCCTCCCACAGTCCAAAGATGTGCAGGTTAGGTTGATTGGCCATGCTAAGAAATTGCCCTTTAGTGTCCAGGGATGCGTAGGTTAGAGGGATTAGTGGGTATAGTATGGAGGTAGGGCCTGGGTGGGATTGCGTTCGATGCAGACTTGATGGGCCGAAGGGCCTCTTTCGGCACTGTAGGGTTCTATGAAATTCTATGAATCTAATGACCCTCAACCTAAACTATTCCAATGTTATCCATATGCCTACCCACTGACCATTTGAACACCCTTATAGTTGGCGAGTCCACAACTGCTGCAGGCAGGGCATTCCACACCCTTACTACCCTCTGAGTAAAGAGCCTACCTGTGACATCTGTCCTATAATTACCACCCCTCGATTTAAAGCTATGTCCCCTCAGTCAAATATCAGCCATGATTGAATGGTGGAGCAGACTCGATGGGCTGAATGGCCTAATTCTGTTTCTATGTCTTATGGTCTTATGTTTTTCCTTCCTCCCCTCCTTATTGTTCCCCACACCTTACTCATGCCTGTCTTATCATCGCCCATTGCATTCCTGTTATGTTATGTGTTAAATTTTGCTCCTGAAGGCACTGATTTGCATTGCCACACAGTGCTGATGGTGCTGCCTGCTCAGGCCACCCCCCCCCAGTAACTTCTCTCAGTGGTTGTCCTCCGTCTGTGACGCTGGTCGATGGGTTAATGCCAGGCTCTTCCACTGCACACTGAGCACCACGTCTGGGGCTGATTTTTGTTTTTGTTCTCCCAGGATCCCTTCCTGCGCTGTGGAAAGTCCAGCTCAAGGTGCGGTGATAAATTCTGGCTGATGTACAGAGCGCATTTCATCCTCCCCATGCTCCATCTCCTTGTGGGGACAGTACATGGATTGTTATGCTATTACTGTGACCCCCGTGCACAGACTCACTAACTATCCACAAGCCAACTTCAAAATACCCGCAGTCTATACAGCTTAGTTACGTGCTGAACTGTCAGAGGAGCTTGTAATCTTCTAGAACCGTGGGACCGTTACGGTTCAGAGAGAGATCATCGTGTCAGAGCCAGCCATAAAAGAGAAAAAATAAATCACCGACTCATTTTAATCCCACTTTCCAACACCTCGTCCAGTGCCTTGCAGGTTCCAGCCATTCAGATTACAACCTCTGAGCCTGATCCTCGATGTGACGCAGAAAAAAATAAGATATCGGCAATTAAGAATCTACGGATGACCATGAAATGATAGTACGGTGGTTAGCACTGCTGCCTCACAGCGTCAGGACCCCAGGTTCGATTCCTGGCTTGGGTCACTGCACGGAGTCCGCACGTTCTCCCCGTGTCTGCGTGAGTTTCCTCCGGGTGCTCGAGTTTCTTTCCACAGTCCGAAAGACGTGCTGGTCAGGGTGCATTGGCCATGCTAAGTTTTCCCTCAGTGTATCCGAGCAGATGCAGAAGTGTGGCGACTGGGGTTTTTCACAGTAACTTCATTACGTTGTCAATGTAAGTCTACCTGTGACTAATAAATAAAACTAATTGATGATTGTTGGATAAACCCGTCTGGTTTACTAATGCCCTTTAGGGAAGGAAATCTGTCCTTCTTACCTGGTCTGGCCTACATGTGACTCCAGAGCCACAGCAATGTGATTCACTCTGGACTGAACCCAGGCAACTAAGGATGGGCAATAAATGCTGGCCAGCCAGCAACACCCATATCCCATGAATGAATGAAGAAAAGGAAAGTGCTGTACAGTTGCTGGTGATAGATCTCCTGGAGCAATTTTGCCACATTGAAGGTATACAGTTTGCGTCCATCAAGGAGAGTAGAGTTGTTCCTGCCTCTTGTAGGCTGCTGTTGTGACTGGGCTGTGTGAGAGACGCTGAAAGAGGCAGCACCCCCTGATATAGGTTCTTGGACAACCTACTCAGTTAGTGCCCCATCTGAGGAAGGACATCTTAGCCCGAGATCTGACCATTCTTCAAAGCATCAGGACAATGTGCACCGCACGTATAAGCATTCACACTCAGGCGACACGGTGTCACAGTGGTTAGCACTACTGCCTCACAGCACCAGGGACCCTGGTTCGATTCCAGCCTTGGGTCACTGTCTGTGTGGAGTTTGCGCGTTCTTCCCCTGTCTGCATGGGTTTCCTCC
Organism: Carcharhinus amblyrhynchos; assembly: GCF_965287045.1. Classification (NCBI taxonomy): domain Eukaryota; kingdom Metazoa; phylum Chordata; class Chondrichthyes; order Carcharhiniformes; family Carcharhinidae; genus Carcharhinus; species Carcharhinus amblyrhynchos. The sequence continues at coordinate 132,449,414 of NC_137327.1, forward strand.
GGGTGCTCCGGTTTCCTCCCACAGTCCAAAGATGTGTGAGTTAGGTAGATTGGCCGTGCCAAACTGACTCTAGAGTCGGGGGAATTAGCAGGGTAAAAAAGGGTGGAGTTACAGAAATAGGCCCTAGGTGGGATTGTGGTCTGTACAGACTTGATGGGCCGAATGTTTCCTTCTACACTGTTAGGATTCTGTGATTCTATTTTAAGTTGATGGCTGAAATGAGAAGGATAGCAACATTGGTCCTTGTGGGCCCAGGATGGACGGCACTTGTCTAAGAGGATGCCCACTACTGCACATCATCCTCCTCCTGGAAACTGGTGGCTGTGAAGGTCACAGAGTCATAGAGGTTTACAGCATGGAAACAGGTCCTTTGACCCAACTTGTCCATGCTGCCCTTTTTTTTTTGAAACCCCCGAACTAATCCTAATTGCCTGCATTCTCCCTATACCTATGTAACTATCTAAATGCTTTTTAAAAGATAAAATTGTACCCACCTCTACTACAACTTCTGGCAGCTTGTTCCAGACACTCACCACCCTCTGTGTGAAAAAATTGCTCCTCTGGATACTTCTGTATCTCTCCCCTCTCACCTTAAATCCATGCCCTCTAGTTTTAAACTCCCCTACCATTGGGAAAAGATATTGATTATCTCTGTTGTCTACCCCCCTCATTATTTTATAGACCTCAATAAGATCACCCCTCAGCCTTCTACGCTCCAAGGAAAAATGTCCCAGTCTATTCAGCCTCTCCTCATAACTCAATACATCAAGTCCCAGTAACATTCTAGTAAGTATTTTCTGCACTCTTTCTAGTTCAATAACATCTTTTCTATAATAAGGTTACCAGAATTGCATACAGTATCCCAAGTGTAGCCGTACCAATGTCTTGTACAACTTCAACAAGACATCCCAACTCCTGTATTCAATGTTCTGACCGATGAAACCAAGCATGCCGAATGCCTTCTTCACCACTCTGTCTACCTGTGACTCTACTTTCAAGGAGCTATGAACATGTACCCCCAGATTGTTTTGTTCTGTAACTCTCCCCAACGCCCTACTGTTAACTGAATAAGTCCTGCCCTGGTTCAATCTATCAAAATGCATCACCTCGCATTAGTCTAAATTAAAATTCATCTGCCATTCGTCAGCCCACTGACCCAATTGATCAAGATCCGCTGCAATTGGAGATAACATACCCCACTGTCCACCATGCCACCAATCTTGGTGTCTTCTGCAAACTTACTAACCATGCCCCCAATATTCTCATCCAAATCAGTAATATAAATAAGGAATAACAGTGGACCCAGCACTGATCCCTGAGGCACACCACTGGTCACAGGCCTCCAGTTTGAAAAAAACTCTCTACAACCACCCTTTGGCTTGTGTCAAGAAGCCAATTTTATATCCATTTAGATACCTCACCCTGGATCCTGTGAGATTTAACTTTATGTGGCAACCTACCATGTGCTACCTTGTCAAAGGCCTTGCTAAAATCCATGTAGACAACATCAACTGCACTGCTCTCATCTACCTTCTTGATTACTCCTTCAAAAAACTCAGTTAAATTTGTGAGACCTTCAGGCACCTCACCGATGACTATCCATGATTCAAATATCTCATCTAGGGGACCTACAATTTCCTCCCCAGTCTCCCACAACATCCTGCGATATACCTCATCAGGCCTCGCAGATTTATCTACCTTGATGTGCTTTAAGACTTCCATTTCCTCCTTCTCTGTAATATATACACTCCTCAAGACATCACTATTTATTTCCCCAAGTTCCCTAACATCCACACTTTTCTCAACAGTAAATACTGATGAGAAATATTCATTTAGGATCTCACCCATTTAGGTCTCACATGCAAGGCTGCCTCGTCTCACCCGTGCTGTGGTCTGTTCCCCTGCAGCTTTGTATTCCTCATACTTACCCCCCTCATTCCCTTCAATCCATCACACAGACCAGCCTCCCATCCATTGACTCTGTCTACACTTACCGCTGCCTCAGCAAAGCAGCCAGCATAATTAAGGACCCCACGCACCCTGGACATTCTCTCTTCCACCTTCTTCCTTCAGGAAAAAGATACAAAAGTCTGAGGCCACATACCAACCGACTCAAGAACAGCTTTTTCCCTGCTGCCTTCAGACTTTTGAATGGACCTATTTTGCATTAAGGTTGATTATTCTCTACACCCTAGCTATGACTATAACATCACATTCTCCATCCTCTCCTTTCCTTCTCTATGAAAGGTATGCTTTGTCTGTATAACACGCAAGAAATAATAGTTTTTACTGTGTATTCATCGATGTGACAGTAATAAATTAAATCAATCAAAAATGTCTTCCTCATTGGAAGAGATGTTCAGCTCCTCCATCTCAGGCTCTGGAATCTGCTCCGTATGTTGCATTGCTGCGTCGTGATACATGCATCAAACCAGTATGATCAGTGTGAGCCCATGGGGAGTGTACTGCAGTGACCCCTAAGATCTAACCAAGCAGGAGAATCACATCTTCAAAATGCCTACAGTTTGCTCCAACAATATTCGGGCAAAGGCATAAACACCAATGTGCCTTCACTCAGACGCAGATTGTGGCCACCGTACAGGCTTCATCAGCCACATTTTCTGTGGGGGCACTTTGTTCCTGAAGAACCAACACTGGATACTGTGCTGTCCCTCGAACTGCAATCTACGAGGAATTTTAGATGCTTCCGGTCAACCTGCAGGATTTGTTTGCTATGGCTGTAGACCAGCTGTCCTGTCAGTGAGTGGAAGCCTTTCCTGGTGATGTTTTACGTTTGTTTATTAATGTCACAATTAGGTTTACAGTAACACTGCAATGAAGTTACTGTGAAAATCCCCTAGTCCCCACACTCTGACCAGCACTTGTGCGGGTACATTGAGGGAAAATTTTAGCATGGCCATTGCACATAACCAGCACGACTTTAGAATTGTGGGAGGAAGCTGGAGCACCCGAAGAAAACCCACGCAGACACGGGGAGAATGTGCAGGCTCCGCACAGACAGTGACCCAAGGCGGGAATCAAACTCAGGTCCCTACAGCTGTGAGGCAGCAGTGCCAACCACTGCGCCACATGTATTGCAGTGCCTGCTGTCACAGAGATGCCAGAGCTGCATGAGTGCGGTTGATGGTACCCTGCACTGGGAAACTGTACTTCACTGTGAAACCCAGTGGCCTGGAAGCTGTCTTGTCTGGCCACTTGCGAAGTGCAACTAATTGTGGGCCTTGGGTGTCTGTTATCTCCTAGATGCACTTATTATGTGTGGAAGGCTGAGGGATCCCACAGAAGGCCCAACAGCCCATTGTCATTCCTCTGACCACCTATCCAATTCCTGACACAAAGTCATCCCCACCTTGCCGCTGGTGTTGGGTAAAGGTTAGCTTGTTAACCTTCCAAAACCTTGTGGAACCTTGAGCTGAATCCAAGGTGCCACCTCAAACTCCCAAGCAAAGTGCAGGTTACCAGGCGGACGTCACATATCCCATTGTCAGCCTAATTACATGCCGAGGTGCCGTAATGATCCAGCGTAGGGGGATGATTCAGGTGGATACCCCTTTCAATGAGTATTCATGACCTTACAATTTACGATAACAAGTTCCTGACACCTTGCGGCAGGAAACGTGATCCACCTTCGTAGGCTTGATGGCACCATCGGTTTACTTGTTCTCGCCACATTTCCCACTCCCTCCTGCCATGACACCCACCACAGATGGAAGTGGAAAATCCTGGCTCCGGGTTTGGTCATTGGGAAAAAATTTCCTCTCTCCTCTCATGAGCAAAATGGAATGGGATCTGAACCGTCATGACTTTGATCCCAATTAATAGAAGTGCAGTTCATACACCTTACACATAACCCAACAGTAGTAATAACAACTAATAAGAATAACGTTCTCCAAGGTGGCCTTCAATACACACGACAACCACAGAATTGCTGAGCAAAAATTATAAGAACATAAGAACATAAGAAATAGAAGCAGGAGTAGGCCATCTAGCCCTTCGAGCCTGCCCCGCCATTCAATAAGATCATGGCTGATCTGTCGTGGCTCAGTTCCACATTCCCGCCCTCTCCCCCTAACCCTTAATCCCCTCGCTTATCAAAAACCTATCAATCCGCGTCTTAAAAATATTTAGCGAGGCAGCCTCCACCACTTCAACTGAGGCAAGTTCCGCACACATGAGGGTGGCCTCAACCAGGGTCCTGTGTTAATGCCACACTACGTGTAATCCCCACCATACTGCCTGGGTTTGCAAAGTCTGACTAACTGTCCTGGCTTGAGACAATTCACATCTCTTTAACCTGGGATTATCCCTCTCCCCACTCGCACTGTCTATACTTGTGGAGACTTGATCATCTGTAAAGACTCACATTCCAGCCATTCTTCACATTCCAATCTGCAATTATCTTGCAATTGTATCTTTGCCTATATATGCCGTGTTTGTCAACCTATGTCTTCTTTCACGTGATGAAGGGGCAGCGCTCTGCAAACTTGTGATTCCAGATAAAGCTGTTGGACTTTAATCTGGTGTTGTGAGGCTTCTTACTGTGCCCACCCCAGTGCAACGCCTTCATCTCCACATCAATAATAACTTGGACATTGCAAATGGTTGGTTGATCAGTAAAATGTCATTCATGTACTGACTCTGCTCTTAAACTGTAGCAAGTTGAAACACATTCGAGGGATCTTTGTTATGAACTCAGTTCGCCAGGGATACCTCAGTGTCGACACTTCCAGTGCTTTCCTTTTGCAACTTATCTTCTCCAAAAGAATTATATTGCCATCAATTGTGTTTATTCCAGCTGCGTGATGTCTCTGCCCTGGTGCATCCATCCAAAGATAAAACATTTGCGATGACCCAAGTTGAAGTAGATTTTCAAGCGAATTCTTTATTCAATTAGCTGATTGTTTATGCTGTTACATGCTGTGGAAGATAGCAGGAGATAAAATGGCTTAACCTCGTGAAAATAGACAAATAAGGGAGCATAAAGATGAAAGAGAATCAGAACAAGTAATCTGTCAGGGCACTTACTGTTCTTGGTGTTAGAGAAGATCTCATCTGTCGTAAGCATTTGTTCTACTCTCACAGAACAGTGTATTTTATTGAACGTTCCATGTATGTTTACATTGGTAACATGTCTTTCGCTGTGGGAGCTGTATTATGGGGTATTTCAGTTGCCAAATCTAGGCTGTTCCTCTCAATCTTTTTGCATTAAGTAGGATAAGCCATCAGTGTTCCACATATACATTATAGTAAGGGAGCTGTAAGAAATATTTTCAATTATACCCTGGACGTACCCATGTGCTTTGCATCTAATCCAGATGTGCCGTCGAGGCAATGTCTGGAAACACTCTTGTGACAAAGCAGGCTGTTTCCAATTCTTAGAAAGAAGTATTCAGAAGTGGCAAGCTTTTATTATATTAAGGTGTTAGCCAATGAGTAGATCAGAAATGTTGGTGTGTGGAATGATGCCAACAGTTGAAGTATCAAAGATGATTGATTGTATGTTCAAGATTAAATGGATAAAATAGCTTTGACGATTATCATATGTTGCAATTTTAGTTCAAAAACATTCAAAATACATCTCTCTGAAATGGGCGATAGCAGTGGTATCTATGACATGAATCTAATACAGCACAGAATAGTGGCTCAGTAACATGAGAGTTATGCTGCAGGATTCACAATCCGGAGGTCTTGATCATCAATTCAGCTTTTATTTAATCACTGATACCTGAGCTCAAATCCTCTTGTAGCTGTTTGTGAGATCATGTACCATCCGACTCAAGAATAGCTTCTCCCCTGATGCCATCAGCCTTTTGAATGGACCTATCATCTATTAAACTGATCTTTTGCTTCACCCTATCTGTAACTGCAACACTACATTCTGCACTTCTTTCCTTATCTATATTTTATCTGTATAGTGCGCAAGAAACAATACTTTTCACTGTATTCCAATACGTGTTAATAATAAATCAAACCAAATCAAAACCATTTGATAATAAACTTCTTTATCATTCTTCCTGCCAAAGTGGATAGTTTTATATCTACTGGCAGTATATTCATTTGCCAGCTGTTTGCCCACTTACTTAACCTATCTATGACCTTTTGTAGCCTCCTTATGTCCTCGTCACAATTTACTTTCCTACCTATGTTTGTATTGTCAGCAAATTTAGCAACCATATCTTCAATCCCTTCATGCAAGTCATTTAAATGAATTGTAAAAAGCTGAGGCCGCCAGCACTGATCTCTGTGGCATACCGCTTGTCACATCCTGCCACAGTAGAGTGAGGGTCACCGGCTTGGGGTTCCAGTTCAGACACAGAGTGGGCTATCTCCCCTGGGAAGCAACACTGTTAGGCTGGAGAGATGTAGGGGACTAGGTGCGACTGAGTTGGCTGCTGAACTACTGTACAGTTCTTCTTATTAATAAATCCTACCATGTTTCTAATTAAGTCTGTGAATGTGCATCATTACATCTGGCGACGAGGATAAAATGATCATGACACTGCCTCTAGCCTGATGCATTTATGTATCATGTTTCAATCGAAGCCTGAAAAAAGAACCTACCCAAATGCTTCTGTTTGGGTGACTAGACCCACTTGAGATATTGCAAGACTCTGAGGGATAGATGCAGAAGAAACTTGGATTGACCAGTGGAGTCAAAAGTTTAGAAACATATATTTAAAAAAGAGAAAGTAAGCCAGAAAGGCAAGAGCTGTGGCTCTAAGTTTAAAAAAAACCCTTGTCCTTTTTTACTTAGCATCATAGAGTCATAAAGGTTTACAGCATAGAAACAAGCCTTTCAGCCTAACTTGTCCATGCCACCCTTTTTTAAACCCCTAAGCTGGTCCCAATTGCCTGCATTTGGCCCACATCCCTCCATACCCATCATACCCATGTGATTATCTAAATGCCTTTTAAAATACAAAATTGTACCACCTCTACTAGCACCTCTGGCAGCTTGTTCCAGATACTCACCACCCTCTGTGTGAAAAGAATTGCCCCTTTGGACACTTTTGTATCTCTCCACTCTCACCTTAAACCTGTGCTCTCTAGTTTTAGACTTCCCTACATTTGGGAAAATACATTGACTATCTAGCTGATCTGTGCCCCTCATTTTATAGACCTCTCTAAGATCACCCTTCAGCCTCCTACACTCCAAAAAAAAAGTCCCAGCCTATCCAGCCTCTCCTTATAACTCAAACCATCAAGTCCCAGGTAGCATTCCGGTAAATCCTTTCTGCACCCTTTCTAGTTTAATAATATCCTTTCTATAATAGGGTGACCAGAACTGTACACAGTATTCCAAGTGAGGCCTTACCAATGTCTTGTACAACTTTGACAAGACATTCCAACTCCTGTATTCAATGTTCATACATTCCTTCATGGGTAGAAGTTCATGGCTGCATTACTGCTGGACAATGCAGTGATCTGGTTAAAATTCCATTGACATCGACAGGACTGGAAGATCCTGATGATGGGAGGGACTGTAAAATTTCACCTGTGTGAAGGTCTCTCCAAATTCTTTGCAGTGAACATCTTTCCCACTCACATTTCCCTCCATTTAGAACATAGAACCATGCAGTGCAGAAACAGGGCCTTTGGCCCATCGAGTCTGCACCAACCACAATCCCACCCAGGCCCTATCCCCATATCCCTACACATTTACCCGCTAATCCCTCTAACCTACGCACCCCAGGACACTAAGGGACAATTTTAGCATGGCCAATCAACCTAACTCACACATCTTTGGACTGTGGGAGGAAACCGGAGCACCTGGAGGAAACCCACGCAGATACGAGGAGAATGTGCAAACTCCACACAGACAGTAACCCGAGCCGGGAATCAAACCCAGGTCCCTGGAGCTGTGAAGCAGCAGTGCTAACCCACTGTGCTACCGTGCCACCCACGGTGTGGTATTTGCCTCTCCCACTGTTTTATGGCCTTTCAAGTGATGGCAGATTAGCAAATTTTATTACCTGTATGATTTATTAATATAATGTGACAGAATGCTGAGCCAAGACAAATCAGTTTTTGTTCTCCAGTGTAATATTCTTAATCATTCCTTCCCTATTTAAGATACTAAGTTAGCAATTGAAGTACTGGATTGAAGAACACAAGCTTGAAAATCAACGACCCAATGCGGAGATCCCAGAGGTACTCAGACAACGAGGCACAGTGGTTCACACGACTGCCTCACAGCACCAGGGACCCAGATTAAATTCTGGCCTCGGGTCACTGTCTGTGTGGAGTCTGCCCATTCTCCCCGTGTCTGCGTGGATTTCCTCCAGGTGCTCCGGTTTCCTTCTGCAGTCTAAAGATATGCGAGTTAGGTGGAGTGGCCATGCTAAATTGCCCCATATGTGGGTTAGGGGGCATCAGCCAAGTAAATATGGAGCGTTACAGGGATAGGGCCTGGGTGGGATGCTCTATTGGAAGGTTGGTGCACACTTGATGGGTTAAATGGCCTCCTTCTGCACTGTAGGGCTCTATGATACCAAGGTAAGGATTTTCCAGCTGCGCGCACCCCAAAACCAGAAATTTCTACCCAAGCTCAAGAGATCGACAAATAGTCTGCCAAATTTTCTGTCTCACCCGTAACGATTCCCCCAGTAGGCGGGAGGGGAAATTTTCGGCCTGGATGTCTGTCCACCAGTGATTTTCCTCTCATTATTTAATTGTATGCTTTTGTTGTTGTGTAATTGGAAAACAAGTGCTAGTACTGCTGTTTGATTGGATGTTGGACATAGGAAGTTACTTGGGGAATTTATTTAAACAGTCACCATTCAGCTGTGCAGAGTAGACTCCATTGGCACTGTGTACAATTAGAGCAGAAGAAGTTCCCCCCAGTCTCACCAATATTCATCCTTCAGCCAACACCGGTTAACACATAGTAAGTATCTCATTGATGTTTGTGGGATCTTGCTGTATGCCATTTGGTTGCAGTGTTTCCTCCATTACTAGAGTGACTACACTTCAAAAGTTCCTCATTGATTGTGAAGTAATTGTATGAAGTGCTTTGGGTGCCCCTACATTGTGTAGTTGCTATTCAAAGGCAGATCCATCTTTCTTCCTGAAGTACAATATGTTCGGCACTCATGGTGTGACCATTACAGGACAATATGTTCGGCACTCATGGTGTGACCATTACAGGACAATATGTTCGGCACTCATGACGTGACCATTACAGGACAATATGTTCGGCACTTGTGGTGTGAACCATTACAGGACAATATGCTCGGCACTCGTGGTGTGACCATTACAGGACAATATGCTCGGCACTCGTGGTGTGACCATTACAGGACAATATGTTCGGCACTCATGGTGTGACCATTACAGGACAATATGCTCGGCACTCATGGTGTGACCATTACAGGACAATATGCTTGGCACTCATGGTGTGACCATTACAGGACAATATGCTTGGCACTCATGGTGTGACCATTACAGGACAATATGCTCGGCACTCATGGTGTGACCATTACAGGACAATATGCTCGGCACTCATGGTGTGACCATTACAGGACAATATGCTCGGCACTCATGGTGTGACCATTACAGGACAATATGCTCGACACTCATGGTGTGACCATTACAGGACAATATGTTCGGCACTCATGACGTGACCATTACAGGACAATATGCTTGGCATTCATGGTGTGACCATTACAGGACAATATGCTCGGCACTCATGGTGTGACCATTACAGGACAATATGTTGGCACTCATGGTGTGACCATTACAGGGCAATATGCTTGGCACTCATGGTGTGACCATTACAGGACAATATGCTCGGCACTCATGGTGTGACCATTACAGGGCAATATGCTCGGCACTCATGGTGTGACCATTACAGGACAATATGCTCAGCACTCATGGTGTGACCATTACAGGACAATATGTTGGCACTCATGGTGTGACCATTACAGGACAATATGCTCGGCACTCATGGTGTGACCATTACAGGACAATATGCTTGGCATTCATGGTGTGACCATTACAGGACAATATGCTCGGCACTCATGGTGTGACCATGACAGGACAATATGCTCGGCACTCATGGTGTGTCCATTACAGGACAATATGTTGGCACTCATGGCGTAACCGTTACAGGACAATATGTTTGGCAGTCTTGGCATGACCATTACAGTTCTTCTATGGGAGGTGACTAGTTGCGCAATCTGTTAGAACTTATTTATCTGGGTAGTTTGGGATCGGGTCCCAGCGAGCAATAGACACCGCAGTCTTATGTTGGGAATAACAATCTGCACAATACTGTGTTTGGACAACTACAGTCAACACTCAGCTGGGAAAAAAGCCCACAAAGCTACTATCCAAAGAGTTGTACTGATGTGACAAGCAGCTGGTGGAGTAACCTTATGAATGAAAGAGACTAGGCCATAAATGATCATGAGGAATACAAAATGGGCTTCCCTGCTAAGTTAATTATCTGGACTATTTATTCAATCTGACTGACCGTTTCACATACATTAGAATATTCGCATCACAAAACTGATGTGTTTTTGATGCCAACGCATTTATTCCTTTAAAAGATTATTTCTCACTCAGTGTCCCCTACCCTTTCTGTGTTATTATTCTCCTGATGCTCTATAGCTCACCCAAGGGGCGCATTTTGCACATTCATGCATACAAGGTGAACGTGAGTGACGTGTTCTACACTGGGAACCCTCACGTTCATTCATGCAAATACACACACACAAATCTGTCCTGCTTGCCACTCTTGCAGGAATGGACTTGTCTGGCTTTCAGGAATTATTTTGAGAGGAGAAGTTTTGGCATCAAAAGAAATAAAGTGCTCATCTTGGACAACCTTCTTGGATTATGTAGCTTTCTATCCGATGATTTGCCATGACAAATTAAGATTTGTGCTTGTTTGTAAATTGAAGTGTGTTTAAGTGTGGTTTTTTTTCCCCAACAGGAGAGTACTTAGCTGGATTTAGAGCTGGACTTAGAACTAGAACATGGATTTAGAACACAGTGGCACAATAGTTAATTCCTGGCTTGGGTCACTGTGTGTGTGGAGTTTGCAAGTTCTCCCTGTGTCTGCGTGGGTTTCCTCCCAAAATCCAAAGATGTGCTGGTTAGGTGCATTGGCCATTGCTAAATTCCCCTTCAGTGTACCTGAACAGGCACAGGGAGTGTGGCGACTAGGGGATTTTCACAGTAACTTCATTGAAATGTCAATGTAAGCCTAACTTGTGACACTAATAAATTAACTTTAAACTTGCCAGCAAAATCCACCTTCAAATTCAGAAAAGGCAACAATGAAAATATACGGCTGATCATATTTATTCAAAGAAAGATGCCTGTATCACCTGGATCATTCACCAGAAGAATTTTCACTCTTATTTTTCCCACTTCTCTTTACTTAGCTCAGATTGTAAAATTTGCAAGAACATAAAAACTTAGAAAACAGAAGCGGGAGAAGACCGGACAGCTCATTGAGCTTGCTCTGCCGTTCACTATTATCGTGGCTGATCTTAGGCTTTACCTCATTTTCCTGCTTACACCCTATATCACCGGCACGATGGCACAGTGGTGAGAACTGCTGCTTCGTAGTGCTGAGGACTCAGGTTCAATTCCAGCCTCGGGTCACTGTGTGAAGTTTGCATGTCCTCTTTGTGTCTGCGTGAGTTTGCCTCTGGGTGCTCCAGGTTCCCCCCCTACTGTCCAGAGAGTTGCATAGGTTAGGTGGATTGGCCATGCTAAGTTGTTCCTTAGTGTTACAAGATGTGGAGACTAGGAGGGTTAGCAGGGTAAATGTGTGAGCTTATGAGGGTGGGTCTGTGTGACAAATTTATATTTATGGGGGAAATATAAAAAGTCAAATGTGTTCAGCATGTTGTGGTTCATTTCAAAGTGACAAAAAATTTAAGCACTAGTGTTTACAAGTGAAAGTGTTTACACAGCAGGAAATTAAGTCTGTTTATGATCAACCTTAGATCAGTAAGATTAGAGGAGAAACAAAATGAAGTAGCACAGAAAATGTTGGCACAGTGTTCAGCAGCTTAGGCAACTTCGAAATTAAGTGAATTTTAACCACCCCAAACCAAGCTGCGTGCGATATAAAGTTAAAATAACCTCAATCTCAACCCCACCTCAGGTTTAACAGAGGAGAGAGGACACATAACCACCCCAATCCAAAGGTTTCGCCTTAAATATTCTAATGAACTGAGACCCTGCCCCCACAACCCACCATTTAAGTTCCGAGACCCCAGAAAGAAGAGAGAGGACAGTTTTGGGGAATGGTAAGGTGCCGTAATGCCATTATTTGTGGGTCAGTAGAAACAGGAGTGCTTACCCCATGCCTGCATGTCTCCCAGGTTTACCTTCATCACTTGGATCAGCTGTGGCCCCCTTTCTTCCTCTACCACTCACTATCGGACCTCCTGTCTTCAAATTAGGGTTCGGAACCAACCCATGAACCCTACCCTTCCTTCCCTGCCCATCCCCAATCTGCTCACTCTAGCAGCTGCAAGCTCAGGAACTGTTCCAGAGGGCACTTCACCCATCGGGGAGTCGTTCCTACAAATCAGGGCAGTTTTGGAAGGGGATCTTGCCAAAACAAAAGTGGACTCTGCAGCAAGAACATTGGTGGAAAATTGGGGAAGCGAGGTGGCACGATAGCACAGTGGTTAGCATTGCTGCTTCACAGCACCAGGGACCTGGATTCGATTCCTGGTTTAGGTCTGTGTGAAGTTTGTACATTCTCCCCACGTCTGCGTGGGTTTCCTCTGGGTGTCCTGGTTTCCTCCCACATTCTGAAAGACTTGCTGCTTGACCCGAACAGGTGCCGGAGTGTGGTGACTTCACAGTAACTTCATTGCAGTGTTAATGTAAGCCTTAATTCTGACCAATAAATAGACTTTACTTTTAGTCACTTTCATGGAAAACGATGGTACCCTAAGGAGAGGTCACAATGGGAACTGTGTCTGAAATAGGAGATATTTTCAAGTCTGAATTATCACGTGGAGATATCAACTGGAATTCTCTGGACCTTCCCACCCGCCGGGGGGGTGAGGTCCATGGGGATTCCCGTTGACAGTGGCAGGATCAGAGAATCCCACCGCTAGCAAACAACACACCACCTCCCGCTGACGGGAAACATGCGACTCAGAGGCCAGAGAATCTCGCCCATCAATTCAAACAATTAAACCCACATCATTTAAAGACTTTCCTTTGGCTGTGGCACTTGCCGGAACTTTACCACCTCGTCCACCCAAGGCTCGTAAGATCCCAGCCAAGGCCAACAGAGAATGCTGTTGTGCGAACCTCACTCGCTCTGATTCCAGGGTGGGCGAGGCAGTAAAATTCTGGTCTCTGCATCAGGTTAGTAATTTGTTAGTTTCGTGAGTAACGGGAGCAGGAGTGGATCACTTGACGCTCTTGCTTTGCCATCCAACACAATGATGCTTGATCTGTGGCCACAATTCCACTTCCCCAAGCACTGTCTACTTAGGCCCTGATTCTTTGACACTCTGAGTTGAAAGGACATTCTGGACTTGCAAATTATTGGGACAGTAAAACTGTCTTAAACAGGGCAAGAACCATTTTAACAATACGCTCATTTTTTCAAAAAATGTTCATGGGATGTGGCCATCGACGGCTAGGCCAGCATTTATTGCCCATTCCTAATTGCTTCTTGTTTAGAGGGCATTTTTTAAGAGCCAACCACATTGTTATACATCTGGAGTCACATGTAGAGGTCAGGCTCAGTAAGGGCGGCAGATTTCCTTCCCTAAAGAACATTACTGAATCAGATGGGTTTTTCCGACAAGCGGCAATGATTTCATGGCCATCAGTAGATTCTTAATTTTAAGTTTTTAACATGTTGAATTCAAATTTCACCGTCTGCCATGGTGGGACTTGGACCTGGGTCCCAAGAGCATTACCCTGGGTCTCCATCTTCCTACATATTGTGGCATAGATCTTTCTTCCATAGAAACAGAACACTTCACACTGTACAGCCTCATTCCTGCTTGCAGTAAATTGTGATCCACAATGTAAAAAATATCAAATTCTAAAATGTTCACTTTTGGTTTTTTTTTTCTCTCACTTCATCCATTTTTTCTTCCTCTCTCTTTTTGATCTCTTTCTGTACTAGACTAACTTGCCTTCTTAATTATTCTATTTGTTCTTCATCCTTAAATTTCACTGGTTAAGATGGTAAACTGTTGGTCTCTAATATCCTATCACCCTTGCCATATAAGCTTCCACTTCTAGACGATTTCTGCCCAAAAATCATAGAGTCTCGACAACGCAGAAGGAGACCATTCAGCCCATCGGGTCTGCGCCAATTCTTCAACAAATTTCACAACGTATTGCTGTGTGGTTGGAATTTCATGGTCAGAATTATACGGTGCCCAGGCGAGTGCACGCCTGACCTGAAAGTGGCTGAAGTCACGTGAAAATACATCGGCACGCGTGTCCCAACTTCAGTGTGCGCTCGAACAATTCTTTGGTGGGCAAATGCGCGTGAAATCCGACAATCAACCAGGCACATGACCCCATTCAGGGACCAATTGACCTCAATTTTACCTCAAGCCCCTTCTGCTTTTACAGTTGGCAGTTGGGCCAATTAGTCAAGCGGACTTTTTCTTTTCTCACTGCAACCTGGACCCAGAGGGGGATGAGCTGTCAGGGTTGAAATAATATTATAAAAGATGTGTCTCTCTGAGGTATGTGTTTGAATGTGCTGCCTGTTTGCAGTGTTTTTTCCATTGCAATTTATTTTTACAGCTCTGAAGCTCGCCGAGACGCTGGTTGGTCCCCCACTGAGGGAGCACATGACTAGCCCACATTTCTCTGCACCCACCCTCTTCCCACCTTCCCTTCCCAGCGCGTGCTTCTTGCTGGCCTCCCGTTAATTGTCCTGCTTGTGTTTCATGCCCACCCCCGGGCCCCCAGAGGCCAAACAGGTGAAAAATTTGGTCTCGTGTCTTTGTGTCTTCTTCATTCTTGAAACCAGCCTTTTTCACATCCTTAGCAGTACCTCAAGTGCAACTTGGCCCAACTGAAACTGAAATTTACAGGCTCAGAATGGGCTTGGTCCATGGAGGAGGGTTTTTCTGACTGCCCACCTATCTCCTGCTGTGTTGTCTGTGCTCCAGTCATCTTGATATGAAAGTGGCGGCATTGGACTGGAGTGGGCACAGTAAGAAGTCTCACAACACTAGGTTAAAGTCCAACAAGTTTATTGGAAACCGTGAGCTTTTGCCTGAAGAAGGATCAGCGCTCCGAAAGCTCATGATTCCAAATAAACCTGTTGGACTTTAGCCTGGAGTGGTGAGACTTCTTACTGTGCTCAGTCATCTAGGGGAGCTGGGTGACATCCACTGATAAACTTGAAGCCTCATCAATAGTTTAGTTTAGGTTAGAGGGTCATTAGATTGGTTCCGCTGGTCGGCGCAACATCGAGGGCTGAAGGGCCTGTACTGCGTTGTAATGTTCTATGTTCAACTGATTAGCTGTGTGGAATGTCTTCTTGACTCCAACAGCAATATTGATGTTTAGTTTGTTAAGGTTTGTTTTATTTTAAGCATCTTACTTTAATTAGAACCTTTACTTATCATATTCAGTATGTCCCAAAATGGCCACATGTGCCACTTTTTCTTTGGAGATAATTGCTCCTGACAACCATGACCATCTTTCTGGGTATCAAGTATATTCCCAGCCACTGGTGGCTCTTCACACCATCTGTCATTTACCTCAATCTTTCTAACATTGCTCTGTGCATTAAGCTGATCTTACAAGCTTGGTGAGATGCATAATTGAGTTAGTGCGTCAGTGTCGTTGCTTAATCGTTCAGTTTGTCGATGGGGCATGCCACTTTCCGGGATCATCTGTGTAGTTGACAACAGTATAGTCTGCTGAGAATTAAACAAAGAACAAAAACAGCCCAGGAAACAGGCCCTTCGGCCCAACGAGCCCGCGCCGCCATTTTAACATTACCAGTCCCCCCTCCACCCATGACCCTTATCTCTGATTATGGCATTCCACATTGAGGGAAACTAATTTAGGGACAATTTATTACCTCCAGTCAGCCTAATAGCACATCTTTGGGGTGTGGGAGGAAACGGGAGCACCCAGAGAAAACCCACGCAAGCACGGGGAGAATGCGCAAACTCCCACAGACACCGGCCCAAATCCATGTGTCTGCACAGCAAACAGTGATAGTCACTGAGCTGTCGTGTTGCCCAGCATCTGGTCCAGTTTAAGCACACACTAACGACATGAAGCACTAGGCTACTCTCGAACATCCAAGAGCAGCTCTAGTACGACCCATCGCGTGTATGCCCCTCATTGGACAACAAGGCGGACTGACTTAAAACCTGTGAATTAAAAGAGAAAAACATTAGTATCATAAAAGAGAAAAACATTTGAAACCGGATCACATTAGAATCCATCTTGTGACTCATGACTTCACGTCCAGGCTGTGTGAAGAAGGTTGCCAATCAAGCCTGTGGGTTCAAAAGGTTATGGCAGCGGGTGGCTGTTTTATACATAGCTAGAACTGCTTGATTTATTGTGCTGAATTAACACTTTTCAACCTGGGTGTTGGTTGGGATGTTATAAAGTGTCATCAGTGACATACTGTGGAAGTTTCTTTGCGGAATCAGAGGCCTGATGATTCAAATATGCAACAAATAGTGGTGAGGCACTTTGAGTATTGTTGAAAAAGACATAAGACCATAAGACATAGGAGTAGAATTAGGCCACTCGGCCCATCGAGTCTGCTCTGCCATTCAATCATGGCTGATATTTTTCTCATCCCCATTCTCTTGCTTTTTCCCCATAACCCCTGATCCCCTTATTAATCAAGAATCTATATATCTCTGTCTTTTAGACATTCAATGACCTGGCCTCCACAGCCTTTCACCACTCTCTGGCTGAAGAAATTCCTCCTCATCTCTGTTTTAAAAGATCGTCCCTTTTGCCTGAGGTTGTGCCCTCTGCTTCTAGTTTTTCCTACTCGTTGGAAACATCCTCTTCACATTCGCTCTATCCAGGCCTCGCAGTATTCTGTAAGTTTCAATAAGATCCTCCCTCATCCTTCTGAACTCCAGTGAGTACGGATCCAGACTCCTCAACTGTTCCTCATATGACAAGCTCTTCATTCCAGGGGTTATTCTTGAGATCATCCTCTGGATCTTTTCCAGGGCCAGCACATCCTCCCTTAGATATGGAACCTAAAACTGCTCCAAATGGGGTCTGATCAGAGCCTTCTACAGCCTCAAGTACATCCCTGCTCTTGTATACTCGCCCTCTCGACATGAATGCTGACATTGCATTTGCCTTCCTAACTGCCGACTGAACCTGGACATTAACCTTAAGAGAATCTTGAACAATGACTCCCAAGTCCCTTTGTGTTTCTAATTTCCTAAGTAGTTTCCCATTTAGAAAACAGTCTATGCCTCCATTCCTCCTTCCAAAGTGCATAACCGCTCACTTCTCCACATTGTATTCCATCTGCCAGTTCTTTGCCCACTCTCCTAATCTGTCCAAGTCCTTCTCCAGCCCCCCATTTCCTCAATACTACCTGTCCCTCTACATATCTTTGTATCATCTGCAAACTTAGCAGCAGTGCCTTCAGTTCCTTCCTCCAAATCATTAATGTATATTGTGAAAAGCTGTGGTCCCAGCACTGACCCCTGAGGCACACCATTAGTCACCAGCTGCCATCTTGAAAAAGACCCATTTATCCCCACTCTCTGCCTTCTGCCAGTCGGCCAGTGCAGTTTTGGGCGCCGCACTTACGCAAGGATATTTTGGCCTTGGAGGGAGTGCAGAGGAGGTTTACTAGGCTGATGCCGGAGTTGAGGGGGTTGAGCTATGAGGAGAGGCTGAATAAACTAGGCTTGTACTCGTTAGAGTTTAGAAGAATGAGGGGAGATCTCATTGAGACGTATAAGATGATGAATGGGATGGATAGGATAGAGGTGGAGAGACTCTTCCCGCTCAGAAAGGACAGTAGGACTAGGGGGCACAGACTCAAGATAAAGGGGGGGCGGTTTAGAACGGAGTTGAGGAAGAACTTCTTCACTCAAAGGGTGGTGAATCTCTGGAATTCTCTGCCCGTTGAAGTGGTGGAGGCTGCCTCGCTAAATATATTTAAGACGTGGGTTGATGGGTTTTTGATAAGAGAGGGGATTAAGGGTTATGGGGAGAGGGCGGGAATGTGGAACTGAGCCACGACAGATCATTGAATGGCGGGGCAGGCTCGAAGGGCCAGATGGCCTACTCCTGCTCCTATTTCTTATGTTCTTATATTCTTATGTAAAGGAAACAACAGTTTATACTACGTGAGAAGAGAGTGCTGATGAGTGGACTCTGATTAGTCGAGGGGTTGCCATAAAGAATGCACACAGGGAGCTGTGAACAGCCGAGCAATTGTTCAGATTCAAACTACACGGGTCAATTCAGTTTGCCCCATTGTTGCCATCCAGTACAATAATAGCGCCCCCCCCCCCCCCCCCCACCCCCCCCAACCGGATCAGATCTTTGCTTGCTGTATATTATTCAACCTCATGTATGGGCCTCAAGCTGCCAGTCCACCTCCTCACACTACCCTGGAGGGTGAAGTATCTCAAAGACTAGGCAGGTGTGAAGTGATCGGTCAGAATGGGCGGAATTGAATGCTCTCCCACAAAGTGAGTTGGGAGGTGGGGCTTCAGTAAGGCAGGAGGGGACCCCACCACCTCCCTGCCTCTATCCCAATGGAGGCCCTCAAGTGAACATCTCATGCATCCGAGCAGGGCCTTTGCCATGTGGGAAACTCAACACTCCTGGTTTACATGTATGTGCTTCATCGTTCAAAGGTATTTGGAGCCTGATTGTGGAGTCTGGCATCAGGAAGGGAGGAGCTGCTGACAGTCGCTGGTCTGCCATTCATGTGGTGGTGGTGGTGGTGGTGGGGAAGGGGAGGAGTGGGGGGAGTGCATTAGAGAAACCTAAATTCATAAAAATCTATTTAATGAGGTTCCCTCCCTTTGTGGGCCTGAACCACGTGACGTCACCAGTGAGGGGTAGAGAACATCAGAAAACACAGTCTCTCAGGAGAGAGTCGTTCTTCCCAGGTCTCCCTGGATTTTCCACCTGCGTTGCTGCGTTCACTGATGGCAGGTTAAAATCCGTCAACCCCACCCCCACCCTCCTCAACCCCAGTGGCCTGGACAGATTGACAAAAGCTGATCGAGAATTTTTAGAATCCCTACAGCGCAGAAGGAGGCCATTCGGCCCATTGGGTCTGCATCGATCACAACCCCACCCAGGCACTAACCCCACAACCCCATGCATTTACCCTAGCTAGTGCGCCTAAGGGGCAATTTAACTTGGCCAATCCACCTAATCCGTACATCTTTGGACTGTGGGAGAAAATCGGAGCACCCGGAGGAAACCTGTGCAGACATGGGGAGAATGTGTAAACTCCATACAGACGGTGACCCAAGCCAGGAATCGAACCCGGGTCCCTGGCACTGTGAGGCAGCAGTGCTAACCACTGTGCCACTCTGCTGCCCCTAATTGGTGATTGGCGTCTAATCCCCTTACTGGGGAGAATGAAGTTAAGGTCTTGAAGATCCACAGATTGTGGCCTTATTTTGGTAAGGGACAATTGAAAATCTCCAACTAGGAACAGAAGGAGCTGGTTGAGTTTTCTCTTTGAAGATTAGGCAAGTGAGGATTTTCTTTGTGACGAGAGGATTAGGTGACTTGCAGCTTGGAGTAGAGTGGACTGTTATGTAAGATTCTTGGAAGTCGAGATATCTTTTGAAACGAGAGGGGCTCAGAATTGGAATAATTGAAGAGTGCAGTAGAGTAGTATCTTCTGGCACTCGATAGTTGCCAACACTCATTATGCTAGTAGCTATGAGTTTCATCCAGCTAAGATCTAGTTTTAAGCATAATTGCTCACAGATGTTTGCCAAGTCAGTGATAGAAAGGACCGATTGGGGATAGAATATAAAAGCAGGGAGGTCTTGATGCGACTGTACTGGTGAGGTCGCAGCTGGAGTACTGTGTGCAGTTTTGGTCGCCGCACTTGCGGAAGGATATATTGGCCTTGGAGGGAGTGCAGAAAAGGTTCACTAGGCTGATACCAGAGATGAGGGGGTTAGCCTATGAAGAGAGACTGAATAGACTGGGTCTGTACTCGGTGGAGTTTAGAAGCCTGAGGGGGGATCTGATAGAGACGTATAAGATAATGAAGGGGATAGATAGGGTAGAGGTAGAGAGATTCTTCCCGCTCAGAAAGGACAGCAGGACTAGAGGGCACAGCCTCAAGATAAGGGGGGAGCAGTTTAGATCGGAGTTGAGGAGGAACTTCCTCACTCAAAGGGTGGTGAATCTCTGGAATTCTCTGCCCGTTGAAGTGGTGGAGGCTGCCTCGCTAAATATATTTACGTCACGGGTAGATAGGTTTTTGACAGACAAGGGAATCAAGGGTTATGGGGAGAAAGCGGGAAAGTGGAACTGATCCACTTCAGATCAGCCACGATCTTATTGAATGGCGGGGCAGGCTCGAAGGGCTAGATGGCCTACTCCTGCTCCTATTTCTTATGTTCTTATGATTGCTCTCTGCAAAACCTGATTTCCAACGTTGTACTGATGACATTGCTCTGACACTTGTTTCTCCAGATGCAGATGTTAACTCACTTCACCACAGAGCGGCAAGTGCCCGTTCATGAAGATCGAGCAGGAGTGTTACATCGGACAAAGAGAAGCCAAAGCAAAGAGCCGGGAGAGAGAGGTGAACAAACAGTTAAAGGGGATAGAGGTGAGAACATGGGTACAGATATGGATGTTGTTTTAAAGCCAAGCTGTAATCTATGAGGTGCCTAAAGACTTTTAATTCTTTTCCAATGAGCCTCTGACTAAACACTAGATGACAAATACTGAATATACGTTTTGTTGTGTTTCAATCTGGATTTATTAAATGCCAAATTTTTAAAAAAGAAGCCATTTGGTGAAGCATTTACATTGTCTTTCCCAATCCACATTATCAGCAAGAACTCTTGTTTATGTCTTCAGTGCATGTTTAAAGTTTATTTATTAATGTCACAGGTAGGCTTACATTAACACTGCAATGAAGTTACTGTGAAAATCCCCTAGTCGCCACATTCAGTCCCCTATTTGGGCACACTGAGGGAGAATTTAACATGGCCAATTCATCTATCCCGCACATCTTCCGGAGCGTGGGAGGAAACTGGAGCACCCGGAGGAAACCCACACAGATGCGGGGGGAACCAGGAATCGAATCCAGGTCCCTGGCACTGTGAAGCAGCAGTGTTAACCACTGTGCCACCATGCCACCCTTAATGATGATGGACAGAATTGCACAATCCAATCTCTCGGCATGTTAAACAGAGCTATTTGCTCAATGTCATTTTCTTCCCCTTTCTCCAGATCCTTTTGTATTTGTCCTCTGTAGATACTTACCAAGTTCTCAATCTGAATGATACATGATCTCTGTTCAAAGCCACCCGTGGGAAAGCATTCCCAGCTCACAAACCCATCGTAGCGACACAAGTGATTCATGCATCTGGACAGGAAGCAGCCAGAAAGACTCTAACCACTCTGTCATGTGCTGATCGAAAGTTGCATTTAATGATTTAAAAGTTGGGTGGCACTGTGGTTTGTATGTTGCTTCATAGTGCCAGGAGCCCAGGTTTAATTCCAGCCTCGGGTGACTGTCTGCATGGAGCTTGCACGTTCTTCCCGTGACTGCGTGGTTTCCTTCGGGTGTTCCTGTTTCCTCCCACAGTCCAAAGATGTGTAGCTTAGGCTGATTGGCCATGCTAAAACTGTCCCTTAGTGTCAGGGAGATTGACAGGGTAAACACTTGGGTTTCCTCCAGGTGCTCTGATTTCCTCCCCCAGTCCAAAGGTGTGCGGATTAGGTGGATTGGCCAAGTTAAATTGCCCCTTAGTGTGAGGCGGACTAGCTAGGGTAAATGCATGAGGTTGTGGGGAATTTTGTTGGTGCAGGCACGATGGGCCTAATGGCCCCCTTCTGCACTGTAGGAATTGAATGGACTCTAATTTGCACAAGCACCAGTGACCTCAAATGAAGGAACTGAGTGTCAAGACAGCAGAGTCATCACCCCTTTGTGGCACTGGAGATTCTCCCCCTTGTTAGGCAACCTTTCTTGTGTTTCATTATGAGTTCCAATTAACAGCAGTTGACCATGTTTTGCTGTTGTCAGGCATTACGGATGGGTTGCTTCTGGAGTAGCTGGAACTCCTGCACCATTTCAAGCTTATCTAATCCCCAAATACCTCTAACTCCTCTGGCAGTCGCAAGTCAAGGACTGTTTTAAGATTTGCTCATTTAATTGTCCCTAAATTAGTCACCTCTCAATCTGGTTTCCAATGTGGAGTGCCGTATGCGTAGACAAGGGTCATGGGTGGAAGAGGGGACTCACAATGTTAAAATGGCGGCACGGGCTCGTTGGGCTGAAGGGCCTGTTTCCTGTGCTGTGTTGTTCTTTGTTATTCTGATCAGTTTTTTAAGATTGTTTGGGTTGGATTTTCCAGCCTTTTCTGCCAGCGGGATCTTCCAGTCCTGTTGATGCTGACTGCTCTGGTGTGGGTTCACCAAGACAGGGGGTTGCAAATGATGAGAAACCCTACTGCAACTGAACGAACCCGGTAAATAGCAGGTCATCTCTGCCGCAATATAGAGAGTGCAGAAACTCCCACCCTTTTGCGTTTTTCCAGGGCTTTCTGCACTTGGCTGGCTTTTTGTTCCAAATTCACAACTAAGGGCGGGAAGGTGCGTAAATTATTGGCCGGAATTTGCTCTGGGGGAGTGTGTGGCCGACCCGGAAGTGAAATGCCCCAACGTCACCATCGGGAGATATTTGAGTCAATGGGTGTGAACGGGAGTTGGAAGTGTGGCGAGAATGTTTAAGTGGGTAATTAAGCCCATTGAGGAGGCAGTTAGAAACAATTACACGTGGTCCATCTGCTTTTCAGTTTGCCTGGTGGACCAATTGGTCTGGTGGCCTTTTGCTCCAACCCCGATCTAGGGCAGGATGAAGTGTACAGGGTGAAATAGAACTGCAAAAAATACCTGAGTTCTTCTGTCAGGCGTTCAAACTTGCTGTCCAGACACACAGCGCTGTGTCTTTTCACCACATTTAATCTGTGCTGGTCTGCAGTTCCCTGAAACAGCTCCTCAGTAGTTGCCCATCAGGGGGAGCCCATCAGAAATGACAGCACGCACCCTCCATTTTAAAGAACAGTACAGCACAGGAACAGGCCCTTCGGCCCTCCAAGCCTGTTCCAATCATGCTGCCTGCCTAAGCTAAAATCGTATGCACTTACAGAGTCCGTATCTTTCCATTCCCGTCCTATTCATATATTTGTCTAGTTGCCCCTTAAATGCCGCTACCATACCTGCTCCCATTCACCACCCTCTGTGTAAAAAACTTGCCTCGCACATCTCCTCTAAATTTTTCCCCACGCCCCTTAAACCTATGTCTCCGAGAACTTGACTTTTCCACCCTAGGAAAGAGCATCTGACTATCCACTCTGTCCATGCCACTCATAACCTTGTAAACCTCCATCAGGTCACCCCTCAATTTCCATTGTTCCGGTGAGAACAAACCGAGTTTATCCAACCTCTCGTCATAGCTAATACCTTTCCTCGGTGCCCGCCCTCCTTCCTGCCCTCTCAGCAGTGCTGAGCCTTTCCCAGCATGTATTTCATGTTTGATGCCCGTGAATTGGGCAGCTAATGCAAAATGGCATTTTGGGGCTGACCGCAGCCAGAGGCACATTTTGTGTCCGGTTCCAGACCCACCCGAGTCCCCGTGGCGCAAAATTCAGGTCATTAAACCTGTTAAACCTCACAAGATAAATCAAGGTCAGTTTTGCACTATTCAGCTAGCAGCATGTTAACCCTGATTCAGCCTAATGTTACGGCAAGAACTTCCTACACTGCATCCAAGACTGCTTTCTTAAACAGTACGGACGTGACCAACAAGGACGAATCGAACGCTTGATCTGATAACTGCACAAGTATGCTTTCTGAAGATAGAGAGGTTGGGGAATAATTACCACAATTCAATCGCATTCCTGTGCTAACAAAGCAAAGAAAGAACTGAATCCAAGATAGAAGTTTCAGGCTCCTTCCTGTTAAAGTCCATCATTGTCACACTCTGGCTGCCCTTTGAATGAGATGGGGGCGGTGTGGGGGAGACAGAATAGTTACTAAATCTCTCTTAGAAACTGGGATGAGGAGAAATTTATTCACACAGAGGGTGGTGAATGTGTGGAATTCATTACCATGGAAAGTAGTTGAGGCCAAAATGTTGTCTGATTTCAGGAAGAAATTAGGTATAGCTCCTGGGGCTAAAGGGATCAGGGGATATGGAGGGGGGAGGGGAATCAGGATAGTGAATTTGATGATCAGTCATCATCACAATGAATTTGCTGATCAGCCATGATCATAATGAATGGTGGAGCAGGCTCGAAGGGCTAAATGGCCTACTCCTGTTTCTAGTTTCTATATGGAGGTACCATCCCAAACCAACCTGGAAGGCCAGGACCTGGTGATTCTACAACACTTGCCTGCCCATGCGCACAACTCCCCCTCCAAATCTCCTACTCCTTCCTATTGTAGAAGGGAGTAACGATAGGTGCCCATGCCATTTGACATGTCTCCTCCCCCCCTTCAAGTATGCCACCCTCCAACCCTCCACGTCCACAGAGACATGCCCACTGGGATGCATAAAATTCACTCCTTCGGTTCCGCATGTCAGTCAAGAGTTAAACTGGATTTTCTGAACCGAATATATAAACAAGTGAGGTTTGGTTCTGCCATGTGCTGTTAGCTATTCTGTCCACACGGTGTCTCCTTAATCACACTTGACATTTGAGTATCACAGACGTGCAATTTTGATTCTATCGAGTTGAGAAAGTGGCTGAAACTTCTGTGGAAATGTTGCCTTAAAATCGAATGATTTCCCTGGGGGCGGGTGAGGACTCATTTTCTTCCCAATAATTCCAAATTTTCTGACAAGTTCCAATGCCCCCAAGATCATGATGCTTCCATTTGTGGGGAATTCTTCCAAAACAGTGAATCCATTCTTGGACAGGCTACTCTCTGGGAGACCTCGTCTGCATCTAACCTCCAAAACCATTTGCTCTGTCAGAACCGTTCTATCGTGGATCGGGTGCGCTTTGCTCTGAACTTGGCTCTGTTATTCTTGCTTTGTCTTGGAAGGTCAGAGAAAAATTGCTTTTGGTTCTGCATGAAATTGGGCCCAGGACATTACAAATTTTTTCATTGAAAGGCTCTGGAATGTGCTAAATGTAAAATCATGTATTTAGGTTGACTTAGACACTGAAACAATCATTTAGCTACCCTAAATATACAATCATTTATGCTGCAGTGGACTGGATGTTCAGGCAGCAGGTTTTCAGCAGGTTTTCAAGCCGGTGTGTTAATAGACTCACACCTGGGAGCAAATCTAGATAGCCACATGAACAGACTGGGAATAGAGGGATACAAACGAATGGTCTAGTAGGGCGCATGAGCGGTGCAGGCTTGGAGGGCCGAAGGGCCTGTTCCTGTGCTGTTCTTTGTTCTTGTTCTTTGAAACACTTCACCCTCACACTAATGCCAAAGTCAGCAAAATTGGCACTAATGCCAATAATTGGCAAAGCACCCAGCATAATTAAGGACCCCACACACGCCACACATACTCTCTTCCATTTTTTTCTGTTGGGAAAAAGATATAAAATCTGAGGTCACACACCAACCAACTCAAGAACAGCTCCTTCCCCACTGCCACCGGACTTTTGAATGAACCTACCTCACATTAAGTTGATCTTTCTCTGCTATTTGAATTGATTCGATTTATTATTGTCACATGTATTAACATACATTGAAAAGTATTGTTCCTTGCGCGCTATACAGACAAAACCTACTGTTCATAGAAAAGGAAACGAGAGAGTGCAGAATGTAGTGTTACAGTCATTGCTAGGGTATAGAGAAAGATCAACTTAACGCAAGGTAAGTCCATTCAAAAGTCTGACAACAACAGGGAAGAAGCTGTCCTTGAGTGGATTGGTACGTGACCTCAGATTTTTGTATCTTTTTCCCGAAGGAAGAAGGTGGAAGAGAGAGTGTCCGGGGCACATGGGATCCTTAATTATGCTGGTTGCTTTGCTGAGGCAGCAGGAACTGTAGACAAAGTCAATGGATAGAAGACTGGTTTGCGTGATGGATTGGGCTACATTCATGACCTTTTCTAGTTCCTTGCGGTCTTGGGCAGAGCAGGAGCCATATCAAGCTGTGATACAATCAGAAGGAATGCTTTCTGTGGTGCATCTGTAAAGGTTGTGAGAGTCATAACTGACGTGCCAAATTTGCTGATGACACCAAGATTGGGGGAAAGGCAAATTGTGCGGAGGGTGTGGAGAGTCTGCAGAAGGATCTAGATAGGCTGGGCGAATGGGCCAGGAAATGGCAAATGGAATTTAATGTTGGCAAGTGTGAGGTGGTCCACTTTGGTAGGAAGAATGGTAGGAAGGACTATTACTTACGTGGCGAAAAACTGCAGCAGGCGACGGTGCAGAGGGACCTCGGGGTCCTTGTGCATGAGTCGCAAAAACCCAGCTTGCAGGTGCAGCAGGTGGTCAGGAAGGCGAATGGGATGCTGGCCTTCATAGCGAGGGGGATTGAATATAAAAGTAGGGAGGTCTTGCTGCAGCTGTATAGGGCATTGGTGAGGCCGCAGCTGGAGTACTGTGTGCAGTTTTGGGCGCCGCACCTGCGCAAGGATATTTTGGCCCTGGAGGGAGTGCAGAGGAGGTTTACTAGGCTGATACCGGAGTTGAGGGGATTGAGCTATGAGGAGAGGCTGAATAAACTAGGCTTGTACTCGTTAGAGTTTAGAAGAATGAGGGGAGATCTCATTGAGACGTATAAGATGATGAATGGGATGGATAGGATAGAGGTGGAGAGACTCTTCCCGCTCAAAAAAGACAGTAGGACTAGGGGGCACAGCCTCAAGATAAAGGGGGGGCGGTTTAGAACGGAGTTGAGGAGGAACTTCTTCACTCAAAGGGTGGTGAATCTCTGGAATTCTCTGCCCGTTGAAGTGGTGGAGGCTGCCTCGCTAAATATTTTTAAGAAGCGGGTTGATGGGTTCTTGATAAGAGAGGGGATTAAGGGTTATGGGGAGAGGGCGGGAAAGTGGAACTGAGCCACAACAGATCAGCCATGATCTTATTGAATGGCGGGGCAGGCTCGAAGGGCTAGATGGCCTACTCCTGCTCCTATTTCTTATGTTCTTATGTTCTTATGTTCTTATTTCCTTAGCCTCCTGAGAACGTAGAGGCGTTGGTGGACTTAACTATAGCGTCGGAATGGTGCAGTGGGCAGGTTGTTGGTGATCTGGACACCAAAAAACTTTCTACTTTGCCTACTTTATACTTCATGCTATGACTGTAACACCACATTCTGCACTCACTCATTTCCTTCTCTATGAACGGTATGCTTTGTCTGTGTAGCACGCAAGAAACAATACTTTTTACTGCATACTAATACACGTGACAATAATGAATCAAATGAAATCAAAATTGAAAAACTACTGGGGTTTAGTCAGGCTTCACAGCATACTTTGGGGTTTCTGAGCTATACCTTCACCTTTTAATGAATATTGGTAGTTAATCCATCACCAGAAATGGAGACACAGGGGTGAAGGAAGGAAAGGGAGGTGTTATAGATCTAACAATGTGAAGGTGAGGGAGTATGGAAATTGGAAGCAAAACTGATAAGTTTCTCTGGGTCTAGATGAGAGCATGAAGTAGCAGCGATAATGTCATCGATGTAATAGATAAGAAGTTATGGAAGGGGTGGTGGCTGATGAGGACTGGAACAAGGGATATTCCTCAACTCACAAAAAGACTGGCATAACTGGGCCCATGTGGGTACCCATAGCCACAACTTTTATTTGCACGAAGTGAGACATGTTATATGGAGAGGCTGGATAGTGTTATGGTTCAGATCAGAAACCCAAGAGGTCCCAGGAAGGTAGTACTGCACTGAGCTCTGCAGGAGCTTCAATTCCCCCCGACCACTTGTTTCTGTGTGCAATAATGCCTGTTTGGCTTCTTCCAGAGTGTCGGGGAATTGTGGTTTCTGAACTTTTTCCCCATTTTGGGTTTGGTCCCTTGCATTGTGTGCGAGCAGAGGAGGACTCTGGAGATTTTGCAAGTGGGAATAAAACAGATGGTGATGATGTAGATGCTTATCATCAGCAAGTAACCAGATATCAAGAATTGATGTTTGTTCCAAGGGGTTTATGCACTTTCCAGATTTGGAGTTGTAAGTTGCAGGTTTAATCTGTGTCTTGCTGTGATGCATCACAATGGAAAAGTTGTGAAACTACATGTAGACTTGTATAAGCCAGAAGGAAATGGAGAGATAGAACATAGAACATAGAACACTACAGCACAAACAGGCCCTTCGGCCCACAAGTTGCGCCGATCACATCACCTACCAACCTACAGACCTATCTATAACCCTCAATCTCATTAAACCCCATATACTCATCCAGAAGTCTTTTAAAAGACCCCAGCGAGTTCGCCTCCACCACCACTGACGGCAGCCGATTCCATTCACTCACCACCCTCTGAGTGAAAAACTTACCCCTAACATCACTTCTGAACCTCCCTCCCCGCACCTTAAATCTGTGTCCTCTCGTAGCGACCATTTCAAACCGGGGAAATAGCCTCTGAGAGTCCACCCTATCTATTCCTCTCAACATTTTGTAAACTTCTATCAGGTCGCCTCTCAACCTTCGTCTCTCCAGGGAAAAGAGTCCCAGCTCCCTCAACCTAACTTCATAAGGCATGCCTCCCAGTCCAGGCAACATCCTTGTAAATCTCCTTTGCACCCTTTCAATAGCTTCTACATCTTTCCTATAGTGAGGCGACCAGAACTGCGCACAATACTCCAAATGAGGCCTGACAAGGGTCTTATAAAGTTCCAGCATTACCTCCCGACTCCTAAACTCAATCCCTCGATTAATGAAGGCCAGTACACTATACGCCTTCTTGACCACCTCCTCCACCTGCGAGGCCGATTTAAGAGTCCTGTGGACCCGGACCCCAAGATCCTTCTGCTCCTCAACACTACTCAGACTTCTGCCCTTGATAGTGTACTCGTTCATCCCGTTGGTTCTGCCAAAATGGACGACTACACATTTATCCGCGTTGAAGTCCATCTGCCACTTCTCCGCCCAGTCCTGCATCCTATCTATGTCCTGCTGCAACTTTTGCCATCCTTCCAGATCATCCACAACACCACCGACCTTCGTGTCATCAGCGAACTTACTTACCCATCCCTCCACTTCCTCATCCAGGTCATTTATGAAAATGACAAACAACAAGGGTCCCAGAACAGATCCTTGAGGCACTCCGCTGGTGACTGACCTCCATTCAGAAAAAGCCCCATCCACAACCACTCTCTGCCTTCTGCAGGCAAGCCAGTTCTGGATCCACAAGGCCAAAGGCCCTTGGATCCCATGCCCTCTCACCTTCTCAAGAAGTCTTGCATGGGGGACCTTATCAAACGCCTTGCTGAAGTCCATGTACACTACGTCCACGGCACTTCCTTCGTCAATGTGTTCAGTCACATTATCGAAGAACTCAACTAGGCTTGTAAGGCACGACCTGCCCTTGACAAATCCATGCTGACTATTCCTGATCATGTCAAACCTCTCCAAATGTTCGTAAATCTTGTCCCTCAGAAGCCTCTCCATCAGCTTACCAACCACTGAGGTCAGACTCACCGGTCGGTAATTTCCCGGGCTATCTCTGTTCCCTTTCTTAAAAATAGGAACTACATCTGCAATCCTCCAATCCTCTGGAACCTCTCCCGTCTCCATTGACGACGCAAAGATCATCGCCAGGGGCTCTGCAATCTCTTCCCTCGCCTCCCACAGTATCCTGGGGTACATCCCATCTGGTCCCGGCGACTTATCTACCTTGATAGAATTCAAAAGTTCCAACACATCCTCCTCCTTAATATTCACGTACTCAATCCTTTCCATCTGCTGCAAATCCATAACAAAATCTCCCAGATCGGCTTCCACCGTGAATACTGAGGCGAAGTACTCGTTAAGCACCTCCGCCATTTCTTCTGGTTCCACACAAACCTTTCCCCCCTCACCTTTTATAGGTCCTATCCCTTCTCTTCTTATCCTTTTACCTTTCACATATTTATAGAAGGCCTTGGGATTCTCCTTAATCTTACCCGCCAAGGTCTTCTCATGACCCCTTCTGGCTCTCCTAATTTCCCTTTTAAGTTCCCTCCTACAGTCCTTATACTCCTCAAGATCTTTAACATCTCCTAATTCCCTGAACCTCTTGTACACCTTCCTTTTCTTCCTGACTAGGTTCAACACATCCTTTGTGCACCACGGTTCCCTCGACCCACCAAAACCCCCTCGTCTCATCGGAACGTTGTCATTCAGAGCTCCAGACACACATTCCTTGAATATCTGCCACCTTCCTTCGGTACTTTTCCCTAAGAACGCCTCCTTCCAGTTTATTTGTCCAAGTAACTTCCTGACTTCTTCGTATCTCCCCTTACCCCAGACAAACACCTTCCTAGCCTGCCTGATCCTATCTCGTTCCAACGCAATTGTGAAGGAGATAGAATTATGGTCACCATATCCAAGATGCTCTCCTACCGAAAGATCCATCACCTGCCCTGGTTCATTCGCCAGTACCAGGTCAAGTACAGCCTCTCCCCTCGTAGGCTTGTCCACATACTGCGTCAGGAAACCCTCCTGAACACACCTAACAAACTCCTCCCCATCTATACCCCTTACCCTAGGGATATTCCAGTCGATGTTTGGGAAATTGAAGTCTCCCATCACGACAACTCTGTTATTAAAACATCTCTCCAGAATCTGTTTCCCTATTTGCACTTCAACTTCCCTGTCACTATTGGGCGGCCTATAGATTACACCCAGCAAAGTTTTTGACCCTTTGCTGTTCCTAACTTCCACCCACAGAGATTCTGTAGACAATCCCTCCACGACATCCTCTTTCTCTGTAGCCATGACACTATCCCTGATCAACAGTGCCACGCCACCACCCCTTCTGCCACCCTCCCTGTCCTTCCTGAAGCACCTGAAGCCTGGCACCTGAAGTACCCAGTCCTGTCCCTGAGACATCCAAGTCTCCGTAATGGCCACCACATCACAATCCCAAACAGCTATCCACGCCCTAAGCTCATCTACCTTATTCACTATACTCCTTGCATTAAAATATATACACTTCAGCCCCTCAGTCTGGGCATTTCCCATCTCCACCACCTGTCTAACCTCCCTCGCATACTGCCTGCGGTCCTCCCCTACCTGGGAGCGAACCTCCTCCGTCCCAGTTTCCCCAACACAGTTCCCTCCCCCCATCCTTTCTAGTTTAAAGTCCCCCCGGTAGCCTTAGCCAGTCTTCCCGCCAAGATACTAGTCCCCCTGGTATTTAAGTGCCACCCGTCCCTACTATAGAGGTCCCACCTACCCCTAAAGAGGTCCCAGTGATCTAGGAACCGAAATCCCTGCCCTCTACACCAGTCCCTCAGCCACGCATTCACCCTCCACCTCATTTCATTTCTTCCCTCATTCTCCCTTGGCACAGGCAGCAATCCTGAGATTACTACCTTTGCTTTTCTCTTCCTCAGCTGCCTACCCAGTTCCCTATAGTCCTTTTTCACGAGATATTGGACAGGTAACCCTCTACGGCCAATTATCTTGGACTGTTTATGTGGCAAATGTTGCTGTTGCCTTGTTAGATTCCACAAGTCTCCTCTTGCATTTATTTCCAGCTTCCGTTGTTCACAATGACCCTTTTGAAAACTCCTGTCAAGGAACCAAAGGGGCTTAGGGGGTGCCAAAGCAAATTCCTCACATTCACCTGACAGAGGGGCATTTTCACTTCACCCACTATTAAACAGGAGATCAGTTATTATCCTAGCTGCTGTTAACATTATCAAACTCTGGATTTGCCTGCCTCTCATTCAACCTAACACCCTGAAGCAGTCTTTGCAAAGTTGTCCAAAGTTGGTAAAATTACTTCAGCCCACTAATGGTTCAACAATATTTACCCCCCCTCCAATCGTGGCCACTTAACACCCTGTCAAATGTGAGCTGCAGCGCACCTCATATAATTTCCTGATCCTTCCCTGGGTGAGTACTCAGCTGAAGGCACAGTCAAGGATTAGAAGGTGCTTGAATCTCACAAAACAATTATCAGGTCAGGTTCTGTGGTATGCAGGTAGCAAATGTTTCACTGTGATTATTGCTGAGTCTAAAGTCTATTCCCTGACAACCAGTCAGGTTATGTGTCACTTATTAAAAGTAATAATTTATAGCATTAATATTAAACGTTGAATTAGCAAAGGCAAGGTTTTCCCATCAAACCCATCTCATCTACACAGTAAATAGGATTATTCCAATGTAGGTTCTACCCCACTTATTTAACTTGCTTAGGAGGGATTGTTTAATTCACTCGTGGGCCGTGGGTGTCACAGGCTAAGCTAGCACTAAGGGCATTATGGTAGCAGAGTGGTTAGTACTGCCGCCTCACAGCGCCAGGGACCTGGGTTCAATTCTTGGCTTGGGTCACTATCTATGCGGAGTCTGCACGTTCCCCCAGTTGCTGCAGCGTGTCTTGTAGATGGTTCACACTGCTGTCACTGAGCGTTTTTGGCGGAGGGAATGAATGTTTGTGGGTGGGGTTCCAGTCAAGCAGGGTTGCTTTGTCCTGGATGGCATTGAGCTTCTTGACCTTTGTACTCATCCAGGCAAGGGGAAATTGTTCTATCGCACTCCTGACTTAAAAGAACAAAGAACAACACAGCACGGGAAACAGGCCCTTCAGCCCAACGAGCCCGCGCCGCCGTCCCATTGTCTCAGTGACCTATTCATGATTTTAGTCTACGCCTAATGTGCAAGGATCAGGGAGGTCCAATATAGGGACAATTTGTTACCCAATCAATCAGCCTAAAAGCACATCTTTGGAATGTGCTTTGTAGTTTGTGGACAGGATTTGGAGAGTCAGCGGGTGAATTACTGACAGCAAGATTGTTAGCTTCTGACCTGCTCTTGTAGCTGCAGTATTTATATGGCTAGGCCAGTTCAATTTCTGGTCAACAGATGCTGATAGTGAGTATTCAGTGAAGGCAATACATTGAATATCAAGGGCAATGATTAGATGCTGTCTTGTTGGAGGCGGTACTTGTGTGTTGCGAATGTTATTTGCCATTTGTCAGCCTGAACCTGGATATTGTCCAGGGCTTGCTGCATTTGGACATGGAATGCTTCAGTATCTGAGGTGTCTCAATGATCTGAACATTGTGCAATCACCAGTAAACATCCCCACTTCTGACCTTCTGTTGGAGGGAAGATTATTGATGAAGCAGCTGATGATGGTTGGGCCTTGGACACCACCCTGGTGATTGACCTCCAACAACCAAACCATCTTCCTTTACGTCAGGTATGACTGCAGCCAATGGAGAGTTTTCCCCTTGATTCCTATTGTCTCTAGTTTTGCCAGGGTTCCTTGATGCCATACTTGATCAAATGCTGCCTTGATGTCAAGGGCTGTCGATCTCGCCTCAGATCTGGAGTCCAGCTTTTTTGTCCAAGTTTGAACCAAGGTTGTAATGTGGTCTAGAGTTGAGTGACCCTGGCAGAACACTAACTGAGCAACCATGAACTGATTATTGCTAAACAAGTGCCAGTTGATTGTGCTGTTGATGACCTCTTCCATCACTTTCCTGATCATTGAGATCGACAGATGACGTGATAATTGGTCTTGCTGGATTTGTCAGGCTTTATTTGTGCAGGACATACCTGGGCCATTTTCCATTTGCCAGGTAGATGCCAGTGCTTTAGTTGTACTGGAACAGCTTGACAGGGACACGGCTTGTTCTGAAGCACAAGCTTTCAGTGTCATTGTTGGAATATTGTCAAGGTCCATCACCTTTGCAGTACCCAGTGCCTTCAGCTATTTCTTGATACTACGTAGAGTGAATTAAATTGGCAGAAGACTGATGTCTGTGATGCTGGAGATCTTTGTCGGAAGCTACGGTGGATCATCCATGCAACAATGAAGATTGTTGTAAATGCTTCAACTTTTGCACTGATGTGCAGGGTTTCCCCATCACAGTACATCAGGATATTTGTGGAGCTTCATGCTCCAGCACATTTTTAATTGTCTACCACCACTCATGACTGGATGTGGCAGGGCCTGCAGAGCTTAGATCCGATCCATTGGTTGAGGAATTGCTTTGCTCTTACTATCGCTTTCTGCTTATGCTGTTTGGCACGCAGGTAATCCTGTTTTGTAGCTTCACCAGGGTGATATGTTACTATTAGGTGTGCCTGCTACTGCCCCCAGCATGCCCTCCTAAGCTCTTCATTGAACCAGGGTTGACACCACCCCTCCACCCCCTGGTTTGGTGGAAATGGTAGGAGTGGGGACTGTTGTGAAGTTGAGTTTATGAAGTATGGTCCCTTTAAAAGCTGGCTTTGTGTCAGTGCTTGGGTGTTTAAAATGCAGGTGCACACAGGATACACAGATTGCAACATTTATAACCAGGGCCAAGCATCAGGGTTGACTTGGTAACAGAATGGCTAAATTCTGGTTTTTTTGGTTAATGAATGGATCTTGTATTTATTTGAACAACATTCTAGTAGAACCTTATTTTAATTGAGATGTTACTTGTTTAGTTAAAGATCCCAATTGGTTAAATAAATAACTTGTTAATTATTCACTTAAAATGAATATCAGGTCTTTCTGCTCATGAATCTCTAAACGTTAATGAAGGCCAGTTCACTCCTCCTCAAACACATTTAACAGATTACGAAGCAAGAAAATTCCTCTTTGGAGGATTTGGCGTGGCTTCTCAAAAGGGGATCAACCTCTGAATGGTAACAGGGATATGCCAGGTCATGAGGTTAAGGATGTGGTTGAGTACAGTTCTGCTGCTGCTGATGGTTCACAGTGCCCCATGGATGCTCAGTCTCGACTTGCTAGATCTGTTTGCATTTTCTTCTGTTCAGCACAGGCACAGTGCCACAGAACACTTGTGAATTGTTGCTGAGTTTATGAAGTGTGGTCCCTTTAAATCTGGCTTTGCGTCAGTTCTTGGATGTTTAGATGACTTAATAGAGGTTTATAAAATGATGAGAGGGATTGGTAGAGTGGACGTGCAGAGGCTATTTCCTCGGGTGGATGTAGCTGTTACTAGAGGGCATAACTATAAGGTTCATAGTGGGAGATATAGGAGGGATGTCCAAGGTAGATTCTTCACTCAGAGAGTGGCTGGGTTGAGGAATAGACTGCCTTCTGTGATAGCGGAGTCAGACACTTTAGGAACTTTCAAGCGGTTGTTGGGTAGGAACATGGAGCACACCAGAATGATAGGGAGTGGGATAGCTTGATCTTGGGATTGGACATAGCTCGGCACAACATTGAGGGCCGAAGGGCCTGTACTGTGCTGTAATGTTCTATGTAACACAATAGAGGGTATCGCAATGTGAAGCTAGGACTTCATTTCCACAAGGTCTGTGCGGTGGTCACTCCTCCTTGCGTTGTCACGGACAGATGCATCTGCAGCAGACAGGTTGATGAGGATGAGCTCAAGTGTTTTTTCCCTCTTATTGGTTGTCTCACCACCACCCACAGACCAATTCATAGCAGCTATGTGTTTTAGAAGCCAGCCAGCTCGGTTTGTAGTGGTTCTACCGAAACACTTCTAGTGATTGACACTGAAGTCCCCCACCCAGACTACATCCTGTACCTTTGTCACTCTCAGTGCTTCCTCCAAGTGGTGTTCAACATGGAGGAGTATTGATTCATCAGCTGGGGTGGGGAGAATTCAATTTGTGGATACTGGCAGGAGATTTTCTTGCCCGTGTTTAACCTGATGCTCCAAGGCTGGAATTGAACCCAGATCCCTGGTGCTGTGAGGCAGCAGTAGAATCATACAATCCCCATAGCACAGAAAGAGGCCATTTAGCCCACTCAGCCAGCACAACCCAACCTCAGCCCTCACCCCACAATCGCACGTATTTACCCTGCAAATTCCCCTGACAGTAAGGGGCAACTTAGCGTGGCCAATCAACCTAACCCACACATCTTTGGAGGAAACCCATGCAGACACGGGGAGAATGTACAAACTCCACACAGGCAGTGACCCGAGGTCAGAATCGAACCTGGGCCCCTGGCACTGCGAGGCAGCAGTGCTAACCACTGCGACACTGTGCCACCCTTTGTAAACAGTTTTTTAAAATAGAAGATTGGGCTAAAATCAGATCAATAGGTCAAACTCAGCTGTAAAATTGGACTACGAAAGACCTATTAAATCCTTTGGCACTTGAAATAAAGCAAAAGATTTAAGCTGGTGATTAAAGTGGATGATAGACAGCTTTGCTGGCATTTGATAGTCAGATTATACAAACTACTTGACGGATGACTGTTCCAAAGGTTTCTTTTGTTTCAATTTAATCCTCTTTTGCCGTAATTACAACTCATTTTTCAACGAGTAAGAAATTTATGGGTTTTCACTTGGGCCTCATATTTATACTTTCCATAGCAGTACAGGCTAAGTAGAAAGATTGAAATGCTAAATCCTGGAAATGCCATAACAGTGAAAAAGCTTCTGGTTTTGAGACTTGGGTAACAACTGGAAAAGCCTGGAACGGTGGCGGTCCAGAAGGATTTGGGTATGTACTTGCATAGATCATTAAAAGGCAATTGCTAGGGGAAAAAAATAATCAAGAAGGCCACTGGAAATTTACAACGAGACAACTAAAATATAAAAAGGAGGCAGTCGTACAAAGCCGTGATGAGGTTACGCTGGAATACCATGTGTTAATGTATGTTGAGGTATAGCCCCTTTAAGGCAAGGTGTCAGTGATCTGGGAAGTGGGTTGAGAGTACAGGAGCAGGGATGTATTGTTGCAGTTATACAGGGCCTTGTTGAGGATGCACCCGGAACATTATGTGCCGTTTTGGCCTCCTTTTCTGAGGAAGGATGTCCTTGCTCTCAATGGAGTGCAGCAAAGGTTTGTCAGGCTAATGGTGGGACTGGTGTATGAGGAGAAATTGACTAGGTTAGGAGTGTTTTCACTAGAGTTCAGACAAATGAGGGGGGATCTCATAGAGATTTACAAAATTCTAACAGGACTAGACACGGAGATGCAGGAAGGATGTTCTCGATGGGGGGGACAGTCCAGAACCAGAGGTCACAGTCTGAGGATTCAGGTAGACCATTTAGGATGGGTATGAGGAGGCATTTCTTCACCCAGAGTGGTGAGCCTGTGGAATTCATTACCACAGTAAGTGGTTAATGCCAAAATATTGAATATATTCAAGAAGCAGCTAGATATGGCACTTGGGGTGAATGGGATCAAAGGTTAGGGGAAAAACAGGATCAGGCTATTGAGTTGGATGATCAGCCCACGATTGTGATGAATGGCGGAGAAGGTTCAAAGGGCCAAATGGCCTCTTGCTGCTCCTATCTTCTTTGTGAGCAGATTGGGGAACCACCCTGAGTGTGCAGTCAGTGTTTGGAGTGTGGAGTGAGTAGACTGAATAAAGACCTGTGTTCCCTAACTCCTGGCTGTGGAGTAGTTCCACACTGCAAAGAGATTTCATTCTATGTAAAGTTCTGGTCATTGCACCTTAGAATGGATATATTGGCCTTGGAAAGAATGCAGCTCTCATTCACCAGCGTGTTAGCAGAGATCCAAGATTTAGATTGAGAAGAAGTTTAGGCTTCTGAATTTTATCCCCGCAGTGTAGAATGTAAAAGGGTAATTATGGTTGAGTTTTTCAATAGTTCCAAAGGAAATGATGTTGCCGGGTGGCGGTGGAACTGGGGGGTAGATGGTGGGGAGTCCAGGACAAGGGAATACAATCAGGCCATTCAGCAGCAAAGTTAGGAAATGCTTGTTTGCACAAAAGGTGGTTGAAATTTAGAAAACAATCCCACAAAAAACAAAATTTGCAATTCAATTAATTTTAAACCTGAGACAGACGGATTTTGGTGAGTTAAGAGTTCAAGCGATGCGGACTCAAGGCAAGTGGATGGAGTTAGCGTATAGATCAGCCATGATCCAATTGAATGGTTAAGATGGGTATAGAGGGATATGGGCCAAATGAGGGCAACTGGGACTAGCTTTGGGGTTTAAAAAAAAGGGCAGCCTGGACAAATTGGGCTGAAAAACCTGTTTCCACGCTGTAAACCTGTATGACTCTGAATGGTTGAACATACGCAAGGGGCTGAATGTTCCTATGTTCCCAGTCCATTCTTACAGAATTTAACATTGCAAAGATATACTCCATGCATTATTGAAATCTTCTTCTTCCCAAATAGTTTGAGAATACTATCCCACCATTCCTGCAGTGCCATATCCAAGTGGACAGACATTTATTTGAAGGCAAGTCAACAATGGAGGAAATGGTACTCGAGTCTAACCTCAACCTTACAAGTTAACTGAACCTGGATGTTCACGCACTTCACATAAGAGGTCATGCAACCAGTAATAGGAACACTGGTTGGCTTTATTCTACCAGCCTAGCATGGGCGCATGGCCATTGGTGTCTTTGATAAGGAAGAGGTCTTACAACACCAGGTTAAAGTCCAAAAGGTTTATTTAGAATCACAAACTTTCGGAGTGTTGCTCCTTCCTCAGGTGGTGAAGGAGCAGTGCTCCAAAAGCTCGTGATACCAAATAAACCTGTTGGGCTTTGACCTGGTGTTGTGAGACTTCTTATTGTGCCCACCCCAGTCCAACGCCAGCATCACCACATCATGTCTTTGATAAAGATACATTTCTACCTAACTGTTAAGTATGAGGCCTAATATTGGACTGATAAGAGACCAGAAGGTAGGTAGGTGTAAAAGCGAACAAGAACAGTTTATTCAACATCATGTCAGTTATCAGTATAAGACTGCCCTAGTAAGCTCCAGCAGGTTTATTTGGTAGCAAATGCCACTAGCTTTCGGGGCTCTGACCTTCATCAGGTGAGTGACTCACCTGATAAAGGGGCAAAGCCCCGAAAGCTAGTGGCTTTTGCTACCAAATAAACCTGTTGGACGTTAACCTGGTGTTGTGAGATTTATCCCAGTCCAACGCCGGCATCTCCGCGTCATGACTAGTAAGCTCCAGCCAGGGTGGAGTTTGTGCCCCAGTCACCTAAACCATTCTCTGAAGGGTACATTTGTCCGACTACATACAAAACACTAACTTTTTAAGCTGTGAGGAGAACTCAAAGAGGCTACAAAGAAACATAGACAAGTTAAATGAGTGGGTAAACATGAGGGTATTCACTTTGGCAATAGAAATGCAAAAGCAGAATTTGTTTTTAAAAATGTGTTAATATTTAAATGTTGATGTTCAGAGAATACAGGAAGTTAGTTGGGGTGCATAGGGAGACATGTGGCCTTCGGCCCTTATTGTAAAAGATTGGAGTACAAGAATAATCATAGAATCCTACAGTGCAGAAGGAAGCCATTTGGCCATCGAGTCTGTGCCGACCACAATCCCACCCAGGCCCTATCCTCATAACCCTATGCATTTACCCTAGCTAGTCCTTCTAACAGCAAGGGGTAATTTAGCATGGCCAATCCACTTAATCTGCATACCCCAGGGTTCTAGAAGAGATAGCTGAGGAAATTGTGGAGGCATTGGTGGTGATCCTTTAGAAATCACTAGAGGCAGGGAGGTTATCAGAGGACTGGAAAGTAGCTAATGTAATACCGCTGGTTAAGAAGGGAGGGAGGCAGCAGATGGGAAATTATCGGCCTGTTAGCCTGACTTCATTAATTGGCAAGATTTTAGAGTCCATTATTAAAGATGAGAATGCAGAGTACTTGGAAGTGCATGATAAAGGAGGACAGAGTCAGTACGGCTTTGTTAAGGGGGATCATGTATGACAAATCTGTTAGAGCTCTTTGAGGAGGTAACAAAGAAGTTAGACAAAGGAGAACCAGTGGATGTGATTTATTTAGATTTCCAGAAGGCCTTTGACAAGATGCCACATAGGAGACTGTTAAATAAGTGCCCATGGTGTTAAGGGGAAGATCCTGGCATGGTTAGAGGATTGGCTGACTGGCAGAAGGCAGAGGGTGGGGCTAAAGGGGTCTTTTTCAGAATGGCAGCTGGTGACCAGTGGTGTGCCTCAGGGGTCAGTGCTGGGACCACAACTTTTCACAATATACATTAACGATTTGGAAGAAGGAACTGAAGGCACTGTTACTAAGTTTGTAGATGATACAAGGATATGTAGAGGGACAGGTAGTATTGAGGAAACAGGGGGGCTGCAGAAGGACTTGGACAGGTTAGGAGAGTGGGCAAAGAATGGCAGATGGAATACAATGTGGAAAAGTGTGAGGTTATGCATTTTGGAAGGAGGAATGGAGACATAGGCTATTCTAAATGGGAAAATGCTTAGGAAATCAGAAACACAAAGGGATTTGGGAATCATTCTCTTAAGGTTAACATGCAGATTCAGTCGGCAGTTAGGAAAACAAATGCAGTGTTAGCATTCATGTCAAGAGGGTTAGAATACAAGAGTAAGGATGTAATTCTGAGGCTGTATAAGACTCTGGTCAGACTCCATTTGGAGTGTTGAGAGCAGTTTTGGGCTCCGTATCTAAGGAAGGATGTGCTGGCCTTGGAGAGGGTCCAGAGTAGGTTCACAAGAATGATCCCTGGAATGAAGAGCTTGTCATATGAGGAACTCTGGATCTGTACTCATTGGAGTTTAGAAGAATGAAGGGAGATCTTATTGAAACTTGCAGGATACTGTGAGGCCTGGATGGAGTGGGCGTGGAGAGGATGTTTCCACTAGTAGGAAAAAGTAGAACCAGAGGGCACAACCTCAGGCTAAAGGGACGATCCTTTAAAATAGAGATGAGGAGGAATTTCTTCAGCCAGAGAGTGGTGAATCTGTGGAACCCTTTGCCGCAGAAGGTTGTGGAGGTCATGTCATTGAGTGTCTTTAAGATAGAGATATGTTTTTGAGTAATAAGAAGATCAGGGATTAAGAGCAAAAGAATGGGGATGAGAAAAATATCAGCCATGATTGAATGGCAGAGCAGACTCGATGGGCTGAGTGGTCTAATTCTGCTGCTATATTTTATGGCACCTTTGGACTGTGGAGGAAGCCAGAGCACTCAGAGAAAATCCATGCAGACACAAGGAGAATGTGCAAATTCCACATAGTGACCCAAGCTGGGAATCGAGCCTGGGTCCCTGGCGCTGTGTGGCAGCAGTGCTAACCACTCTGCCACCCTGTCGCAATCTGTCAAAGCTCCCTTCAACTTCCTTTGCACTAAGGAAAGCAATAGGTTGGTGAATTTGTAGTTTTGTATACACTGTGAACAAAGGAGAAAGATTGCTGTGTATTTGGATGGTAGATGTGGGAGAAGAGACAGATGACTTATCATTTTCTTGTATCATGTCTCGTGAAGTGTGGAGAGGACCCCAGGAACCCAGTTAAGGGTTTGCCTTCACAAATGATTTGTAGCGTAGCTGAAGTGTGAAGAGGGAGAAACTGAGGGCTTCTTCGGACACAGAGTTACTCTGGCATTTGAACAACTTGTATTTTGGGAATGGTCCAGAAAACGGGTGAGTGGAGACTGTGCTCCTTCTCAGAAACAATCAGGACGGGGCAATCCTGAGGCTGGGCTCAGCTGTCCCAGGGAGGAGCTGAGGGGTTTTTGTGGAATTTTGTGATTGCAAGTGTGGTAAGCTGACAGTGGCTAGCTTTAGTTGTGACCTATCAGGGCTGTCTGCATTACTCACTGACCTGCCTGATTCCTGCTGAGAAGCATTGAATCCTATCGGTTGGGACAGCTGTCTCCAGTTGGCCAGATTTCTGCAGGTTTCCTGCTTCCAATGCCTTGCTCAATCAAGCGACCTCCTTTTCCCGTTACTTCTTTCACTAATGAAACACGAGCACTCCAAAGCAAAAAGGAAGAAACATTTTATTTTCATTTCCCCGGTGATTTCTTATAGTGGGTTACT
Source organism: Carcharhinus amblyrhynchos (assembly GCF_965287045.1). Lineage (NCBI taxonomy): Eukaryota > Metazoa > Chordata > Chondrichthyes > Carcharhiniformes > Carcharhinidae > Carcharhinus > Carcharhinus amblyrhynchos. The sequence goes on from NC_137327.1 coordinate 132,491,517, forward strand.
TGCAACGGCGTCCAAAGATGTGCGGGTTAGGTTGATTGGCCGTGCTAAAATTGCCCCTTGGTGTCCTAAGATGCTTAGGTTAGAGGGATTAGTGGGTAATAATATGTAGGGATACGGGGGTAGGGCCTGGGTGGGATTGTGGTCGGTGCAGACTCGATGGGCTGAAGGGCCTCTTTCTGCACTGTAAGGGTTCTACGATTCCTGAAGACTCAAGGACAATCCTGAGGGTTGGCATCCCTACTCTGTATTGGCAACCTCCAGTGTTGTAGGTGATGATTGAGAACACATGAAGCAGGAAATCTGTGAAGGGCTACAGATGAAGAAGAGATGATCTGCAAATTGCTGCCTGGACATGTTAAGAGGGTCACTTCAGCTCCGAGGTGGTAGAAACTGCCTGAGCGCTGAGCGTGAGCAGCCTTGATAACAAATTCTAAACCTGAACCATATTTGTACTTGAACCATACTTCAACTCATACATTGTTGAGAAAGTCACTCTAACTACGCCAGAGTCTCATTACTTAGTGTTATATTTAAGTTCAGGGCAGTGTTTTGAATTAGAGAATTGACTAATGTTTCCAAATGTGCATTGAATTACTTCTCCTTTGCATGAAAATTGAACAGGGGCATGTGGCTTTCATCAAGCGAAAAAGGGAAAAAAAACTTTTTTTGTTTTTGAAAAACATTTTGTTCTTTTTTTTGAATCTGCTCCACATGGTCGCAGATTTGAGCATGACCGTTTTGCAAATTGAAAATCATTGTTGAACAATTGAAAGATTAGCCAGGAAACACACACTCCTTCCGTCATACAGGTGGCAGGTTGGCACGGTGGTTAGCACTGCTGCCTCACAGCGCCAGGGTGCCCAGGTCCGATTCCTGGCTTGATTAACTGTATAGAGTTTCACGTTCTCCCTGTGTCTGCTTGGGTTTCCCCTGGGTGCTCTGGTTTCCTCCCACAGTCTGAAGATGTGCAGGTTAGGTAAATTGGCCATGCTAAATCCTCCCTCAGTGTACCCAAGCAGGCACCGGAGTGTGCTGATGGGGGGATTTTCACAGTAACTTCATTGCAGTGTGAATATGAGCCTACTTGTGATTAATAAATAAACTTCACAGTAGCTTGTATTTGGCAAAGGGGATATTGATCACGTGGACTTATTTCTCTCTTTGTGGACTTCTTTGCGATATTCATCAAGTGTCACTGTTCCACAGGCTGTTGCAATTTTAAGAACCCACCTTTTGGTACTACTGCGAAAGCATAATGATGTCATGCTTGGGTTCAGTGTGCAATTGATTTCCAATATTTTATTGGAAATTATTACCTCTGTGTGGAAATTTCACACAATGCAGCATGATCCATTAACCATGGACCATGAATCCATGGAGTAGCCAGCATTATTAAGGACCTCATGCACCCCGGACATACTCTCTTCCACCTCCTTCCATCGGGAAAAAGATAGTAAAGTCTGAGGTCACGTACCAACTGACTCAAGGGCAGCTTCTTTCCTGCTGCTGTCAAACTTTTGAACGGACTAATATACTTAACCAGCACATCTTTTGGATTGTGAGAGGAAACCAGTGCACCTGGAAGAAACCCACGCACACACAGGGAGGACGTGCAAACTCCACTCAGACAGTGACCCAAGCCAGGAATCGAACCCAGGTCCCTGACACTGAGGCAGTAGTGCTAGCCACTGTGCTGCCCCAATCAATGATCTTTCCCTCAAATCTGCACCTGTTCCCCAGATCCCTCTTTCCCTTCTTCATTAGAAAATGACTATCTCCCTCTTGAAAGCATTTTCCCACATCCCAACTCTGAAAAGGCTATGAATGCCAATCATCAAGAGGTGTTTGTTGCAGTGGGATTGTGAGGGGAAATACCAGTACACATTGCACAGTGAAGAAATAGGGAGCTCTTGAACCAGGATGCTGCCTCACAGCACCAGGGATCCGAGTGCAATTCACGTCTTGGGTCACTGTCTGTGCAGGGGCTCGTGGAGTGTTAATGAACTGGAGGTGGGACTTCTGATCTTGATGGGGGTGTTCCCATTGGGCAAGGGTGCCAAGAGGAAGACATCTCTTCCATATCAGTAAAACCTTTGACATGGAAGACTGTTCAAGAAGGTAAGAGCCCCTGGAATCCAGGGCAATTTGGCAAATTGGATCCAATTTACAGTTTTGGTCACCACACCATGGGAAGAATGTGATTACACCAGGAAAGATATAGTGGAGATTCACCAGAATGTTGCTCGTGCTGGAGTATTTCAGCCATGGAGAGAGGCTGGTTAGGCTTGGAGTTGTTTTCCTTAAAGCAGAGGAGATGGAGGAGGGACATGATTGAGGTGTACAAGATTATGAGGGACGTATATAGGATAGGTAGGAAGAAACTTTTCCCCTCAGTAGAGAGGTCAATAACCAGGGGCAGAAATTTAAGGTAAGGGACAGGAGATTTAGAGAGGATTTGAGGAAAAAATATTTTCACCCAGAGAGTGGTGGGGATCTGGAATCACAGCCAGAAAGGTGGGAAACCTCACAACATTTAAGAAGCATTTAGAAGAGCACTTGTAACACCACAATGGGCCAAAAGGCCTTTTCTTGTGCTGTAAAACTCTTATGATTCTTCCAACCTGCAGTCTGAGCAGGGTGGCCTTCCCGCCTCGAGCCCCATCCCTGGCCTCCGGGTCTAAAAATTGCAGTTGAGTAGAAAGAGCCATTAATTGGCCACTTACGGGGCATAATGGCGGTGAGGATGCCTTGGTAAAGCAGCCAGCATTATTAAGGAGCCCACACACCCCGGTCATTCTCTCTTTCACCTCCTTCCTTTGGGAAAAAGATCCAAAAGTCTGAGATCACGTACCAACCGACTCAAGAACAACTTCTTCCCTGCTGCCATCTGACATCTTAATGGACTTACCTTGCATTAAGTTGATCTTTCTCTACACCCTAGCTATAACTCTAACACTACATTCTCTACTCTCTCCTTTCCTTCTCTATGAATGGTATGCTTTGTCAGTATAGCGCGCAAGAAACAATACTTTTCATTATATACTGATACATGTGACAATAATAAATCAAATCAAGTCTCACAGAAGGTTTCTGCGCCTGAAATCTGCTCTTGCCACAGTTGCCCACTGGCGTGCTGATGGTTTGTCACATCTTTTGGGTGGGATTTTCCAGACGCACTCGCCCCAAGGCTAGAAATTTCTGCCCCAGGTCAACGGACCTTTTATTGGTCTGCCCCCTGCCAACAATGATATCCATGGCAGGCAGGACAGGAAAACTGTGCCCCTTCTGTCTGCATGCCTACTCAATAATATTCTAGTTTGCTCAAGGATGTTCTGCGTGTATCAAAATTTCTGAAGATTGTTTCAAGGAGATTACTAGTCTGTACTTCAACCTATTTCATTACTCAACCACAGTGAAAGCAAATAAAGCACTCTAAACCAAAAAAATTAAACCTGGATGATGGGTGCTATTGAACTGAGCTGAATGGACACTGGAATTCTTTAAGCTTCAGAGATCAGGATGATCTACAGCGGGCACCTCTAAGCACTCAAGAGATACCACCACTGATACTTTCACAAGGTTCTCTAAATCCAGTGGCAATGGAGGCAGTCTAACACTGGTGTCCTCTCTCTGTCCAACCTGCCCATCATCCAAGCGCTAATCACTCAATACCAGTGTGATGACTTCAGCCAGGAATGAGGTTGGCTTGCTAGAATTTGAACTACCCGATGAGTCTTAATTGACCAGGCTGATTGGTGTAACAAATTGTCCCTAAATTAGTCTTCTCTCAGTGTGGAATGCCATAAGCATAGACAAGGGTCATGGGTGGAGGGGGAACTCATAATGTTAAAATGGTGGCACGGGCTCGTTGGGCCAAAGGGCCTGTTTCCCGGGCTGTTTTGTTCTTTGAAGGTTAAATCAGGGAGCCTCACACTCCCTATTTAAAGTAGATGCATCAGAATGCTGGGAGCATTCAGCAACTGGAGAGCTGGTGCGTATAGATGTATGGTGTAAATAAAGTAACTTGATGACGGGACGTTTGCCTCCGTGGACTTATTACAACCAGCTCCACTGCACGGGATATGTTGCTCATATGCCTGACACCAACTAGACTGCTGAAGCAACTAAAACAAAAGCAAACCACTACAGATCCTGAGATCTAAAGAACTCAGCAACATCTGTGGAGAGAGAAACGAGAGTTAACGTTTCGAGTCCAGTATGACACCAGTTCCAAAGAAGAATCATATTTGACCTTGGCAGAAGGCTGGGGCCATTGGCATTACCGTAAGTGACATGGGTTGGAGAGGGTTCAGCTTCACTGGTGTTTCGTGTGAATGACGAGTGGTTGAGAGGCAATGAAATGAATGTACTGTGTTGAGAAACTGAAATATTTTGTAATCACTGCAAAGAAAACTAACCCATTTCCAAGTGCGTATATAAGGATAGAATAGAATCATAGAATCCTACAGTGCGGAAGGAAGCCATTCAACCCATCGAGAATGAATGGGTAATAAGTTTGTACTGAAATATTACATTTCCCTGAGGCATTTTGGATACCCAGGGTCAAGTGTAACAGTATCTGGGATTCCTTTTCAGCTGGGGAGTGTGAATGCTGCGCATTAGAGTCAGCTGCTCTGATAGTTTCCTCTATTTGTACAAAGTCAGGATAATTGTGAAATCATGAATGGAATTCTCACAGGAGAACAAGTCCACGGTGACAGCCTTAATGATGGGAAACACCTTGACTCCCTCGCTCTTCTTATCCTGCTGAATGGTGGAGCACTTGCCCTTCGTCCATATTTCTCAATATAATCTAATAATCTAATAATCCGAGTCAAAATAAGTGGCTTTAACAAAGTGCTTTGACATACGGAATAAGAAACAGCTGTGAAACTGTCACAGCTGATGAATAGTATTACAAATAACAAAAAGAATCATCTAATCCTCGAAGAATTATTGTAATTTGGGGCTTTCCGACATCTCTTTATGCTTGACTTGATCCACTATTAGAACTTTAAACTGCTGCCCTTTTCCAGCGAGGCAATACTTATGAAACAGAGGAGAACAAGGAACAGATCCAGCCATTAATAAATCGTCACCCTTACAATGAAGAGAGGCTTTTTCTTCAAACTGCAAGCTTTGATGCTCTTTGAAGATAAAACTGGATTAAAATTTGGCACCAATGTGTGCGCCATGCTCAGAAACATCTCCGGGGAATTATGTTTATACAGGGAATTTGTCTGTATAAATTAACAAGGAAACGATCATTGGTTCCTCTGCCAAGATTGTTTAATTTACCGGTTTCACAGAACCATATATGCAGAAATTGAAATGCAACAGGTTTATTTGCAGCACTAGCTTTCCGAGCCTCAAACTCCTTCTTCAGGTGAGTCAGGACTTGTGTTCACAAATAGGGCATATAAAGACACAAGCTCAATTGACAAGATAATGGTTCGAATGCAAGTCTATACAGGTAATCAAATCTTAAAGGTACAGACAAAGAACAAAGAACAAAAACAGCCCGGGAAACAGGCCCTTCGGCCCAATGAGCCCGCGCCACCATTTTAACGTTACCAGTCCCCCCCTCCACCCATGACCCTTATCTATTGTTTTATGGCCATCCACATTGAGGGAAACTAATTTAGGGACAATTTATTACCTCCATTCGGCCTAATAGCACATCTTTGGGGTGTGGGAGGAAACCAGAGCACCCGGAGGAAACCCACGCAAGCGCGGGGAGAATGCGCAAACTCCCACAGACACTGGCCCAAATCCATGTGTCTGCACAGCAAACAGTGATAGTCACTGAGCTGTCGTGTTGACAATGTGAGTGGCGTGGTCTCTCTCCACTGGTCTGGCCTACACATGATTCCAGAGCCTCGGCAATGTGGATGACTCTCAGCTGCCCTCCACGGGCATCTAGGGATGGGCAATAAATACTGACCAGCCGGTAACGTCCATGTCCCTTGAATGAATAAAAAGAATTACAGTTATTCCTGTCTCAGCGTTTGAGGGACTGATAAAATACGATGCACGAAATAAAATAATTACTTTGCGCTATTTTTCTTTAGCTGAGGAGGGGTGTGATTGTTCAATGACAGGTCTTTTGAAGAATAATGTGCATTTTACTTGGAAATTCCCAGTTAAAACAGCAATATATTCCAGTTGTAAATGGCCTGTCAGATGGCCAGGAAATAGCTCATCTGATGTTACCTGGGTCCTGAATGGTTAATATTGAGATTGCTTACCATTGGAAACCCAATCGCCTACTGTCGCAACAGGTCCACAGCAAACGCCATTTCCCTGGTCCTACACTCAACCCTGGAACATGGACCCTATTTATCCAGATCAGACTCCTATTTATTGACTACAGCTCAGCCTTCAGCACCATTATTCCTGCAAAACTCATCTCCAAACTCCGTGGCCTAGGACCCGGCTATTCCCTCTGCAACTAGATCCCAGACTTCCTAATCCACAGACTACAATCAGTAAGCATAGGCAACAACACCTCCTCCACGATTATCCTCAACATCGGTGCCCCACAAGGTGCCCTCAGCCCCTTACATCTATGGTTATGTGGCCAAATTCTGCAACTCCATTTTCAAGTTCGCTGATGACACCACCATAGTGAGTTGGATCTCGAACAATAATGAGACAGAGTACAGGAAAGAGATTGAGAAACTGATGAAATGGTGCGATGATAATAATCTCTCCCTAACTGTCAGTAGAAAGAAAATTATCATCAACTTCAATAAGCGAAATGAAGGGCATGCCCCTGTCTACATCAATGGTGAAATTGGTCAAGAGCTTCAAGTTTCTAGGTCTCCAGATCACCAACAACTTGTCCTGGTTGCTCCATGCCAACATCACAGTTGAGAAAGCCTGCCAATGCCTCTATTTTCTCAGAAGGCTGAGGAAATTTGGCCTGTCAGCTATGACTCTCACCATAGAAAGCATCCTTTCTGGTTATATCACAGCTTGGTATGGCTCCCGCTCTGACCAAGACCACAAGAAACTACAAAAGGTTGTGAACATACCTCAGTCCATCACGCAAACCAGCCTCCCATTGACTCTGTTCACTCTTCTCACCGCCTTGGAAAAGCAGCCAGTATAATCAAGGATCCCACACACCCTGGACAGTCTCTCTTCCAGCTTCTTCCATCGGGAAAAAGATACAAAGTCTGAGACCACATACCAACCGACTCAAGAACAACTTCTACTCTGCTGCTTTTGAATGGACCTACCATTTATTAAGCTGATATTTTTCTACGCCCTAACTATGACTGTAACACTACATTCTGCACTATCTCCTTTCATTTTCTATGAACGGTATGTTTTACAAAGAACAAAGAACAACACAGCACGGGAAACAGGCCCTTTGGCCCAATGAGCCTGCACTGCCGTTTTAACATTATGAGTGCCCTCTTCTACCTATGACCTTTGTCTACGCCTGTTGGGGAAGATTGAGGGAAGACTAATTTAGGGATAATTTGTTACACCAATCAGCCTAAGAGCACGTTTTTGGGGTGTGGGAGGAAACCGGAGCACCCGGAGAAAACCCACGCAAGCACGGGGAGAATGTGCAAACTCCCACAGACACCGGCCCAAATCCATGTATCTGCACAGCAAACAGTGATAGTCACTGAGCTGTAGTGTTGCCCGTCAGCTGGTCCAGTTTAAGCGTACACTAACGACGTGAAGCACTAGGCAACTCTTGAAGCAACATTCAAGAGCAGCCCTCGCACGACCCTCCGCGCGTATGCCCCTTGTTGGACAACAAGGCGGACCGACTGTATAGCGTGCAAGAAACAATACTTTTCACTATACACATGACAATAATAAATCAAATCAATCTGTTTTGGCCTTCTTGAAGATTAAAGAAATATAATTGTGCATCAGCCCTGGAATCCTGCTGAACACTGCCAATTCCATTTGCGGAAGCCAAGGCAACAAGGTCTCCAACAGAGTTACCAAGCACATAATATTTCAACACAGACTTATATGAACAGTTACTGAAACAAATTGGCGTCCCCACCACTTCAACCCTCCACAGTTATCAAAGACAGTCTCTCACCATTTGCCATGACCACAGGAGCCACTTTGAGATATCTTACAATGAATTAAGTACTTTGACTACTTTGTACAGTTCAGTGAATCCCTTGAACTGTGCCAATGCTATTCGCCTCAGCCGCTTCCATGTGGGAAAAGCTTCCATATTCTAATCACTCTGGGCGAAGAAACATCTCCTGAGTTCCTTACTGATTTTATCAACTGCTATCTTCTGTTTGCAATCTTTAGTTTTGGAATCTCCACAAGTGGGTACATCTCTACTATCTTACTGAACCTCGGAGTAATTTTAAAAGCTGAGCTTAGGCCTGTGAGGGGTGATTTTGTGCCCACGTTCACCATGAGTGCAACTTGGGCACAAAAATCTCGTGAGAATTCTCACCAGCAAGATCTCATTTTCCGATTTTCTCTACTCCTCACTGGTGATGTAACGAGCTTCCTGCCCAGAAAGGACAAGGGCCTAATTTAAAGAAATTTGTAGATAATTAAAGGGCATTCCCCCCCCCCCCCCCCCCCCCCCCCCCTTCCCCCATATGGCCCCTGGAAGTGAGGAAATCCCCCGCTCTCCAATGTGATATCACTAAGGTCTCTGCAGTACTGTCCCAGAGGATATCCTGGATCATCATGGTCTGTTCTGTCCTTCACAACCCGGCACTTCCAAGAGGGCGTATCACTTGCTAAACAGAGACATGGCGGGGGAATGGGCTGAGAGAGTTTGTCAAGCAAGAACGAATAGCAAGCACAGGAATCTGAGTAAAAAGATGAGGGTCCAATTGCGCATGAGAGTGCCAGCTAAGAAGCATGACATGGAAGGCATAGTCATGTCACACTGATAGCCACACAATTCCAGGATGGCTAAGGCACAGACAACAGGCATGATGTGGGTATGCTGGCGTTGGACTGGCGTAAACACAGTAAAAAGTCTGACAACACCACTAAAACCTGGTGTTGTCAGACTTTTTACAGACAACAGGACCAGACATACTCTTTCTCTCCCATTGTGCCATGCCAATGGACTCAAAGGATTTTACTACCAGTGACAGCAAGACCAAGTTCAGCATTTGTATTTAGTATAAAGCTACCACCCTCCCACCCGTCGCCATTCAACCCTGTAATTACCCCAATAGTCTTTCTGTGCAATAGCAAGAGCTGCTTTCAAGCCCTTCCTCTTCATCATCAAAAGCCCCAAACCCTCCTTCCAAGTGAGCAGTGATTTATTTGTACTTTTTTCATATTGTATTGGCTGCACACAATGTGATCCAGGTGGTAATTCTGGTGGGTCCGCACACTCGCCACAGAAGTGAACGTTGGGATGCAGTCTCAGTGTGTTATTGACCAGGGTAGCTGGAAGTGTTGGAGGAATCGTGACTGGCATTAATCCTTCCTCTACACCCTCAGTTATACTCAAATCTCACCCTATCTTCATTTGACACGCGTAACTCTTAAAAGGAAGGTGCTGGTCAAATGAACTGAAGTGGGGAGGGCAGAGTGTGAGGGGTGGTGGAATGTGATCATCCTCGTGGCAGCAGGCCTCAACTGGCTAAACGATATTCTAATGATTGACAAAAGATTGATGTTCTTCCTTCTGTCCCTTGCATATGCAAACGCAGTAACATTTTTTAAAAATGAGCTAATTTGGCCTCTGTCCAATCAATATTATTAGTAAATGTTTTTGACTTTAGTCTTGGAAACTAAACAACACAATGAATTGTTTCAATAATGTTGCATGAAAATCTCTTCTCACATTGTTTGATCAGTATATTAGGAATATAATTTGCAATTTCACTGGATCGAAGATTGAATAGCCCAAGTAAACGGCCAAGCAACTTGTCCATGCCGCCTTTTTTTAAAACCCCTAAGCTAATCTCAGTTGCCTGCATTTGGCCCATATCCCTCAATACCCATCTTACCCATGTAACTATCTAAATGTTTTTTAAAAGGCAAAATTGTACCCGCCTCCACTACTATCTCTGGCAGCTTGTTTCCAGGCACACATTTGGACACATTCAGACAATAGGATTAAACATTGTCACAAGCTGATTTGCTAAACTGTTGACTGCCTCTGGTTTTCTCTCACTCTCTGCTCCTGTCTTAAAACCTCCCTCTTTAACCAAGATTTTGATCATCTGTCCTGATATGCTCCAGTGTGGTTCAGCATCAACTTCTGTTTGACAGCATTCCTGTCAATTTTACTATACTAAAGCTGTTAAGTAAACCAAGTTGAAAGGCCACATATGTTTATTTGTACCTCTATTTCTACATAGAAGTACAAGAAAAAGACTTATATTGACTTGGCCCTTCCTGTGTCTTCAGGGTGGCATGGTGGTAATATCACTGGGCTAGTAATCTAAACAACCAGACTAATTATTGGGTCCATTCACTTGTTTGAAAAGATGAAAAAGCAGCACTGGTATGAGTTGTAAAATGGTTTTCTTTTACTGAAAATAACTTAAAGAATTAACATGACGGAAGCAAAAAAGCGAACTTGGAGATTGGTTTCTTGGCCAGGCACTCTACAAAAATGTAGTGAGATGAGCGGAATCTAAGAACTGAACTGAACTGAACACACACACACTCTGAAACCAAAATATATTTCAACCCTTATTGCATTATTGGAAGTGTTTTTTGCACACTGTCTCTATCTAGAAAAACAATCCTTGCAGTTGCTGTTATGTGAAGCTGTTGTTGGTCTGCATTGTTTAACCTTCAGGAATGCAGTCAATTTTTAGCTAATCCATCATGCCTTCTGATTCTACATGTCATCAAATTAGCTGTAGTAGTTCAACTTAGCAGAGTTAGTTAACCCTACAGTCCAACATTTAAATGTAATTGTGCATAGGCAGAAATATTTTAAAATGAAGTCTTTGCATACAGTGAAGTGTACGCTCTATAATGAGTGATGAGTACATGGGATTTAATGGGATTGAGAGTTATAGATAGGTCTGGTAGGTAGGGATATGATTGGTGCAGCTTGTGGGCCGAAGGGCCTGTTTGTGCTGTAGTGTTCTATGTTCTATCTCATGAAGGAATGAAACAAAATTAAATACATTTCTGGTATAGTCAGTGTTTTACATTCACTGGTTATTCAATGTATAACTGTACTCCCTGGCATAAAATTGAGGGGGACAATTTCAACCAGAACATTAGCTCAAGTCCCTCACTTCTTTAGTGGCTAACTCATGTAACACTGGTCCTCTAATTCTCTTCCGGCACCTAGTGGTGGACTAAGGCAGATTTTTGTTGCTTTCCATTGCCTAGTAATTCCTGGAACAGGTCACTGTAGGTCACCAGAAGTTCATAGCTTGAGGGGCGCCACTCCCCATCAAGCAAGGCCGATCAACAGTCTCTCCTGCTCTTACTGCTGATCATTAGCGTGTTGGAAGGATTTGCAAGTCGACCAGACTCAATCTGTTTGGTTGGGTTATGAATACATCTTCCTAAGCCTGGGGTGGGACTCAAACCCAGAGCATCTAGCTCAGAGACAGGTTGCTACCCACAGCACCACAAGACCTCCATTCCTAGTGTCAATTACTATTGAATGTGTTGTGCTGGAACGCTTGTGTCTGTGTTTCATTTGTAGACTAGATTGCACTCTGTTATGACATGGTTCAGCCAACTTTTTGACATTTACTGCTCTTGCATGTGAAATGATGGATATTTCTAAGTCAGCTTGGAAACCTTTCAGTGGAACCCAGTGAGGTTAGAGGACTTTTGAACGGTTCATCACATTTCGCAGCTAAGCCCCCACCATCACAGGGCTGTAGAGTTCTGCCCATGAATTCAGTGTTGGTTTTTGTATTTATCTGTCAATTATTTATAGTTATGTATAAAATAATGACGGTCATGGATCAGTTAGATAGTCAATATTTTTTCCCAAAGGTAGGGGAGCCTAAAACTAGAGGGCATTGGTTTAAGGTGAAAGGGGGGGAGATACAAAAGTGTCCAGAGGGGCAATTTTTTTTACATAGAGGGTGGTGAGTGTCTGGAACAGGCTGCCAGAGATAGTAGTAGAGGCGGGTACAATTTTGTCTTTTAAAAAGCATTTAAACAGTTACATGGGTAAGATGGGTATAGAGGGATATGGGCCAAATGTGGGCAATTGGGATTAGCTGAACATAGAACATAGAACATTACAGCGTAGAACAGGCCCTTCGGCCCACGATGTTGCGCCGACCAGTTAAAAAAGCAATGACCCTCTAACCTAAACCAATCCCTTTCCATCCATAAACCTATCCACGGATCTCTTAAACGCCCCCAAACTAGGCGCATCTACAACTGCAGCAGGCAGGGCATTCCAATCCCTCACCACCCTTTGGGTAAAGAACCTACCTCTGACATCCGTCCTATAACTACCACCCCTTAATTTAAAGCCATGCCCCCTTATGTTAGCTTTCTCCATCCGAGGAAAAAGGCTATCACTGTCCACCCTATCTAAACCTCTAATCATCTTATATGTTTCAATAAGGTCCCCTCTTAGCCGCCTTCTTTCTAACGAAAACAACCCCAAATCCCTCAGTCTCTCCTCATAGGACCTCCCCTCCATACCAGGCAACATCCTGGTAAACCTCCTCTGCACCCTCTCCAATGCCTCCACATCCTTCCTATAATGTGGGGACCAGAACTGCACACAATACTCCAAGTGCGGACGCACCAGAGTTTTGTACAGTTGCAACATGACGTTGTGGCTCCTAAATTCAATCCCCCTACCAATAAACGCCAAGACACCGTATGCCTTCCTAACTACCTTATCTACTTGATTCCCAACTTTCAGGGATCTATGTACACATACACCTAGATCCCTCTGTTCATCAACACTATTCAGAGTCCTACCATTAGCCCTATACTCTACACATCTGTTATTCCTGCCAAAGTGAATTACCTCACACTTTTCTGCATTAAACTCCATCTGCCACCTCTCGGCCCAGCTCTGCAACTTGTCCAAGTCTCTCTGTAAACTATGACACCCCTCTTCACTATCTACCACTCCTCCGACTTTGGTGTCATCAGCAAATTTACTGATCCACCCAACTATACCCTCATCCAGATCATTTATAAGAATTACAAACAGCAGTGGCCCCAAAACAGATCCCTGAGGCACACCACTTGTAACTGAACTCCATGACGAATACTTTCCATTAACCACCACCCTCTGTCTCCTATCTGCTAGCCAATTCCTGATCCAATTAACTAAATCACCCCCAATCCCAAACATCTGCATTTTCTGCAGAAGCCTTCCATGATGAACCTTATCAAACGCCTTACTAAAGTCCATATATACCACGTCAACTACTTTACCCCCATCCACCTCTTTGGTCACTTTCTCAAAAAACTCAATAAGGTTAGTAAGGCACAACCTACCCTTCACAAAACCGTGCTGACTATCTCCAATCAATTCATTACTCTCTAAATAACTATAAATCTTATCCCTAATAATTTTTTCTAAAACCTTACCCACAACAGAAGTAAGACTCACCGGTCTATAATTCCCGGGGAAGTCTCTGTTCCCCTTCTTAAACAATGGGACAACATTCGCTATCCTCCAATCCTCTGGCACTATACCTGTGACCAACGACGACCTGAAGATCAGAGCCAGAGGCTCTGCAATCGCCTCTCTTGCCTCCCAGAGAATCCTAGGGTAAATCCCATCCGGCCCAGGGGACTTATCTATTTTCAAACCCTCAAGAATATCTAGCATATCCTCCTTATCTACTGCAATACTATCCAGTTTACAACCCTGTAACCCAGTGTTCTCCACAGCTACATTTATGTCTCCCTGCGTGAATACCGAAGAGAAATATTGGTTCAATGCTTCTCCAATCTCTTTCGGTTCCACACATAACTTCCCACTGCTGTCTCTAACTGGCCCTAATCTTGTCCTGACCAATCTTCTGTTCTTAACATATCTATAGAACGCCTTAGGATTCTCCTTAATCCTATCAGCCAAAGTCTTCTCGTGTCCTCTTTTAGCTTTTCTTAACTCACTCTTTAACTCCCTCCTAGCCAATCTAAAACTTTCCAGTGCACTACCTGACCCCTCAAGTCTCATCCTGACATAAGCCTCCTTTTTCCTTTTAACCAGTTCCTTTTAATTTAGGCATTTAAAAAAAAGGGCAGTATGGACAAGTTGGGCCGAAGGGCCTGTTTCTGTGCTGTAAACCTCTATGACTCCATGAGAATTATTCAATACTTTCTTGGCTGCATTCACAACACGTTGTGGGTTTTTTTGAGCATTTAAATTCAAAAATTAAAGTTTATTCGTCACAAGTCATTAATACCGCAATGAAGTTACCGTGAAAATTCCCTAGTTGCCACACTCCAGCGCCTGTTCAGGTACACTGGGGGAGAATTTAACATGGCCAGTGCACCTAACCAGCACGTCGTTTGGACTGTGGGGAAAAACCAGAGCACCCCGAGGGAACCCAAGCAGACACGGGGAGAACATACAAACTCCACACAGACGGTGACCCAAGCCGGGAATCGAATCCTGGCCCCTAGCCCTGCTAATCCCTGCTAGCCCTGCCATGCCGCCCCAGTTCAGTTCAGCAATTTTAATCCTCGTACCTTTAAAGATCTGAGTTCAAATGAGTTTTGGTTAATCAATTTTCTACTGGGCAAAAAGTCAGAGCAAAAGGCATTTTATAACGTTGCCATGAATTGGTACAGAGGCCGCATGAGTGACTGTGGTGGAATAAATTGTAAAACAGCAAGTGTGCAATTGTGGCTGCTTTATTGAGGTTCAGTTTTAAGGGACGTAGTTGGAGCAGGGAAAGGACAATTTATTTGGTAGCTGTCCAAGTTGCACTATGGGTGGATTTCTCCAAGTAGCTTAAGTCGGAAAATCTCAGCAGACCCGCCTTGTTTTAAAAGGCCTCCCTCGACCCAATTTTTGCTCTAGGGAGGCAGGTGCCGTTTAGAGTCAGGCCACCAACCCTCGTGTTTATCCAGCAGTAAAGAGACGCCAGTGGCAAGTAATAAAAGAACTAACTTCACAAGGTAAATCAAAGTAAAGCTTTAATAAAGAAACTTCATTACACCAGCCTGGGCCACAAGTGCTCCATACAATCCCCATCTGCTTTTGGTTTATACCAGGTCAGCTAATCACCGTATCATTTTGCCGTTGGTTACATTGGGTACTGGGTCAGCTGGTCAGCTAACCTTCATAGCATGTTACCATTGGTTACATTATAACAATCATGATGTGGAGTTGCCGGCGTGGGACTGGGGTAAACACAGTAAGAAGTCTCACCACACCAGGTTAAAGTCCAACAGGTTTATTTGGTAGCAAAAGCCACTAGCTTTCGGAGCGCTACCCCTTCGACAGGTGAGTGGGAGTTCTGCTCACAAACAGGCCATATAAAGATACAAACTCAATTTACAAAATAATGATTGGAATGTGAGTCTTTACAGGTAATCAAGTCTTAAAGGTACAGACAGTGTGAATGGAGAGAGCATTAAGCACAGGTTAAAGAGACGTGTATTGTCTCCAGCCAGGACAGTTGGTGAGATTTTGCAAATCCAGGCAAGTCGTGGGGGTTACAGATAGTGTGACATGAACCCAAGATCCCGGTTGAGGCCGTCCTCATGCATGCGGAACTTGACTATCAGTTTCTGCTCAGCAACTCTGCGCTGTCGTGTTTCATGAAAGTCGCCTTGGAGAACACTTACCTGAAGATCAGAAACCAAATGCCCCCCCGTGACTGCTGAAGTGTTCCCCAACAGGAAGAGAACACTCCTGCCTGGTGATTGTCAAGCAGTGTTCATTCATCTGTTGTCGTAGTGTCTGCACTGATGTACATATGTATTGTCTCCTGTCTGGGGACAATACACATCTGTTTAACCTGTGCTCAACGCTCTCTTCACTCACATTGTCTGTACTTTTAAGACGTGATTAGCTGTAAAGATTCCAATCATTATTTTGTAAATCGAGTTTGTGTCTTTATATGCCCTGTTTGTGAATAGAACTCCCACTCATCTGACGAAGGGCCAGCGCTCTGAAAGCTAGTGGCATTTGCTACCAAATAAACCTGTTGGACTTTAATTTGGTGTTGTGAGACTTCTTACTACATTATAATATCCCAAAATAGATCCTACACGGCCGTGGAGGCAGGCTGGTTGGAAGGTTTTCCTCAGCTTTTAACTATCATTGAAAGCTTCAGCCTGTTATTTATGTTTAAAAAGCTGAGGATTGAAAAAGATTCAATTTATTGCATTTGCACAGGCTTTATCTGCCCCTCAAGAGAATTTACATCCACTGCATAAAGTTGTGACTCTCACACTGCAGGTTCAGGCCCCTTGTACCAACCAAAACGAGGTCTGTGTGAACTCGGCACAGAGGTCAAATGGGCCAACCAGGTTTTGATTTCCCTCCCGTGTGAGTCACACCCTGCCCCCTTTCCACTGCTGATAAAAATTGGATCAGTTGGAAATGGGGTGGGGGCATCTGTGTCTAGGCCACACCGTCATTTTATAAACATCTTCTGAGCCTTCCCAACCCTGTGAAGATCTGTTCCCTCAGCAGATACTCCACCATGCTAAATGTTGGGTAATTAGTTAAAGAACATTTTAATTGCCTGACATTTGTTGTGGGAAATTCGGCACTTCGGAGTCAGATTTGGAGACTCAACAGTTTTATTCGGACAAAGCTTTGGGAGAAGCGCTGGCACTCCGCAGTACAAGCAGCCACCTCCTCAACTACACATTGGTAGTTGAACATCTTTTATTGTTTTAGATAATAAACAGTATGGACATTCGCTGTTAGCACATCGTTACAAGTTGAGTAGACAGTATGTCGTTATGCACAGACAAGTACGGACATTGACAGTTATCACATCATTGTACATAGAGTAGATACATTTATGCAGTTATGTCCTCTATCAACGGCTGATCTTGTTACACACATTTATGAAGTTATGTCCCCCCATCAGTGGCTGATTTCATTATCAAACTCATTGTTCTGGGTCTGCTTTTATCTCAAGTTTAAGGTGCCTCAAGGTCTGACCTGTTTCCTGCAGTAATTTAAATGCTTCAGGTTTTACCTCTTTGTGTAATGTCTGTGTCCAAAGTCAGTGCCTCTGAATGTCCCTTCCACAGCCCATTTTGTGTCCCAGGTAACCATTTTGTGTCCTGTACTTTGATTTCACTCCAACACATTGATATTCGTTGCTTTAATGAGCTTGTAAATTGTGGCAAGCATAGACTATCTTGAGGGTCTGTGAGAAAAATCCATCAGAATTAATCAACATTATGATTTGACTGGTGTAAGCATTCATCTTACTGTCAGCTCACTAATGCTGTACTTAATTGCAAGTGCAGGAGGAATGGCTTACTCAGACATTTGGCGGTATGGTGGCACAGTGGTTAGCATTGCTGCCTCATAGAACCAGAGACGTGGGTTCAGTTCCAGCCTCGGATGACTGTCTGTGTTGAGGTTTCAATGCTCCATTCTTGGCCCCTTTCCCTCAGCATTTATATAACCTCACAATGATGTTGTTGAGTGATAACATGACCAGGAGCGGGGGCAAGGATGGAACACTAAACAACAACAAAGGATCACCTGATAGAGGAGCGAAGAAAAGCTATTGAAAGTGTTCATGTGTCCACAGCGTGACATATTAAAATGGAACCTGTGTTCGGAGATGAGGTTGTGAAGGACACATGTTCAATGAGTAAGAAATAGAATGTTTTAATGGCAAGTAAAATAAGAGTGTGGGTGGTAATAAAAGCCATAACAGATTTTTATTGGGTGCCTTTGGTTCCTGCGATTTGTAACACTTCTGAAATTCTGGCATTTATGTTTTCAATAACTAGTGTTGATGCAGATTTGGTTCCACATGCCTTTATTAAAAGACAGTCATGCAAAACATGACTGTGGTGTCAAGGTGCTGAGGGTACAGCTAAAGGCAATTTTATACTACTGTAGCAAATCACATAATCGTGGAATCTTTACAGTGCAGAAGGAGACCATTTGGCTCATTGAGACTGCACTGACCCTCCAACAGAGCAGCTTAAGCCAGGACCAACCCCCACCCTATAACCGTAATGCCATGCATTTACCCCACTAATCCCCTAACCTGCGCATCTTGGGACACTAAAGGGCAACTTAACATGGCCAGTCCACTAACCTGCACATCTTTGGACTGGGGGAGGAAACCGAAACCCCTGGAGGAAACTCACGCAGACACGGGGAGAATGTACAAACTCCACACAGACAGTGAACCAAAGCTGGAATCAAACCAGGGTCCCTGGCGCTGGGAGGCGGCAGTGCTAACCACTGTACCGCCCTTTATTATTTCAATGAGAATGAATCCAGCCTTCGTTTTACAAGATAACGAGAAAGAGCTTGCATTTTTTTACTGCACTTCTCAGGACTTTCCAGAACTACTTATAGCCATTGAAGTGTGTTTGACATGTGGTGACTGTAGCAGCATGGGAAATATAGCACCTAATCTGCACTAAGCAAGGCCAAACAAACAGCTCTATCTGTTTGATGTTGGGCTAAAAATAGATGAGTGAAGGCCCTCAAAGATCTGGCAGTTTTTAAAGTAGAAAAATCATCATTTAGTCCAGTGAAAATATTGGCAGCTAGGGCCACATTGCTCCAATCCTCCTTGGCAAGGGCTGGGTGGCAGGGGACTGAAAAAATTGCAGATGTTTCTCCCATGGCTGGAGTCACACCGAGTACAAAGGAAGATAGTTGCGGTTGTCCAAGGCCGATCGCTTCACCACCAGGGGACGGTTGCAGGAGTCCCTCAGGGTGGTGT
Organism: Carcharhinus amblyrhynchos; assembly: GCF_965287045.1. Lineage (NCBI taxonomy): Eukaryota > Metazoa > Chordata > Chondrichthyes > Carcharhiniformes > Carcharhinidae > Carcharhinus > Carcharhinus amblyrhynchos. The sequence goes on from NC_137327.1 coordinate 132,510,344, forward strand.
CACACACCAAAGTGTTTCCAGCTGCTTCATCAATGACCTTCCCTCTATTATAAGGTCAGAAGTGGGGTTGTTAGCTGATGACTGCACAAGGTTCAATACCATTTGTGATATCTGAGAAGCAGTCCTTGCGTGCAGCAAACCCTGGACAACATCCAGGCTTGGGGATGGTAAGTGGCAAGCAACATTTGTGTAAGTGCCAAGCAAGACCATCTTCAACAAGAGAAAATCTCCCCTCGATGTTCAGTGCCATCACCACCATTGAATTGCCCCACTCCCATCAACATCCTGATGAAGGCTACCATTGACCAGAAATGTAACTCGAGCAGCTGTATAAATTCTGTGGCTACAACTGCAAGTCAGAGGCTGGGAAATGTGTGGTGAAAAACTCATCCCCGACTCCCCAGAGCCTGTCCACCATTTATACAAGTCAGGAGTGTGATGGAGGCTGTCCACAGCTGCAGCAGCCCCTCAAGAAACATAGAAAACAGGAGCAGGAGCAAGCCATTTGGCCCTTTTGAGCCTGCTATACCATTCAACATGGCTGATTCTCTATATCTCAATGCCATACTCCATTCTCTCCCCATAGCCTTTGCCACCCTTAGCATCTATAGATATGTAAGAGCTCGACACCACCAGTATATGGCAGCCCATCTGATCGGCAGTCCATTCACCACATTGAATATTTAGTCTCTCCACCAGCATCCAAATGTTGCACTGCATCAACTCTCCAAGGTTCCTTCAACAGCACCTTTCAAACTCACAATCTCTTAACGCCTTGGAACGCATGGGAACACCATTACCTGCAAGGTCCCCTTGCCATTCGTTCACTGTCACTGGAAAGGCCTGGAACTCCTTCCCTTACAGCACCTTGGGTGTAGCTGCACCAGATGGACTGCAACGGCTCAAGAAGGCGGTTCACCATCTCCTTTGAAAGGACAACCAGGGGTGAAGTACAAATGTTGGCTTTGCCAGAGAGACTCACATTACATGAGGGAAGAAGAAAAACCTGATCCAGTCAATGTAACAGATTCAGGGCTCGGGGTGAGGTGGACTTTTAGGGACAATAATCTGGGACAGCATCACTTGGCAATTGAAGGCAAGTTAATCAATGAAAGTCGACATGAATCTGATGGAATAACTTGATTTGAGTTGCCTGAAGTGTTGGAAAGGATGACGAGGGTTAACCAGTTGATGATATGCATATGGATTTTTAAAAACCATTTGTCAAAGTAGCAGATTTTAGACTAGAAAGCAAAACCTGTGGGATTATAGTGACAGAAACAACATGGATATGAAATTGGCTAAGGCACAGAGAATAGTGGTGAACAGTTATTTATTGGAATGGAGGGAAATATGCAATGTGTTCCCCATGGGGGTTGGAATTTGGACCACTGCTCTTTTTGATATATCTTTATAGGGTTTACATATACAAGGGCATATCTTCAGTGTTTGCTAATTGTCAAGAAACTCGGAAATGTCGGAAACAGTGCGGAGGCGAGAAACAGACTCCAAAGAGCGTAGACAAACTGGTGAAATGAACAGACACGTGGTGGATGACATTCAACAAGATTTATTTTGGCTGGAAGAATGCGGAGAGGCAATATAAATGTAATTATTAAAGGAGGTGCGGTAATAGAGAGCACTCCATGAGCCTGAACATGAACCTGCGAATGTTGCAGATCAGATTGAAAAGGCTGTTGCAGAAAAACACATGGGATTCTTGGCTTTGTTACAGGGAGAAATTTTCCATTATTTTACGGGCAACAAAAGAGTGAGTAGCCCGTCGGCAGTGTTAGAGAGTTTTTCTACTGTATGTGAGCCTTTCAATCAGTGAGGGCACTCCGTTTAAACATAAAGGCAAAATACTGCAGGTGCTGGAATCTGAAACAATGCTGGAAAATCTCAACAGGTCTGACAGCATCTGTGGGGAATAAATGGAATCAATGTTTCAAGTCTGGATGACCTTTCATCAGAGCTCACATTTAAACACCTCCCCAGCATTTTCTGTACCCTCAAGTGGCGTGAAGACCCTCCATCCAGCAAGATTACCAACCCCACATGGGAAGCTGGCAATCGCCAGCTCCCGGCACAAGAGGATGAGCACCCAGTGCAGGAAGAAGGTAAATGACCTCCTTCGTGCAGCAAGGGTAAGTCACCTTTTTCATGTGTCAATACTCACCCACTCGCACACCCGTCATGCGTCCACTGGGAGCTCACTCACTGTTACCTCGTGGGACCACAGCGCTTGTCCTCCCCCATGTTTCCCCGTCTGTCCCGAGGCTCCTCTCCTCATCATATCCCAGCTTCCATTCACCAACCACACTTGTCGGGCACCCTTACCATCTGACCGGCATGCTGCCTGTTTACATTCTTCCCTTCCGTCTCCTTGCGAGACAAGCAGGCTCAAAATAAAAAGGACAGAGCACAGACAGGAGGAGGCTTACCGGGACTGAAAATCCTTCACCGTTCGAGGAGACAGCCCTCCATCTTCCAGGGAGGAAGAGGACTGCCATTGCGCTGAGGGTGAGGTGGGCAAAAGAGAGAAAGCGGGGATCCACAACACCATCATTCATCCAGCCAGCCTGACTTTTGCATTATCTGAAGGGGTGCTGGAATCAAAAATAACTTCCAAAAGAGAACTTGGAGGAAAAAAATAATTACAGGGCTATGGGGAAGGATCGGAACCAATTGAATCGCTCTTTTAAAAAGCTGGCACAAGTCCGATGAACTAACTGGCCATCTTCTATGATGTTCACAATAAGAAGTCTCACAACACCAGGTTAAAGTCTCACCTGCGGAAGGAGCAGTGCTCCAAAAGCTCGTGATTCCCAATAAACCTGTTGGACTTCAACCTAGTGTTGTGAGACTTCTTATTGTGCCCACCCCAGTCCAACGCCAGCATCCCCACTTCTTTGATGTTGGTTGAGGGCCATCTATTGATCAGGGCACTTGCTTTTTTATTCACAATATTGCAAGCATATGTGTTGCCTCACTCTGGTCGTACGAGCAGAATATCAATTCATCTGTAAAACATAGAAGCCAGGGGCGTACATGTCTTGCGGTGTGCCTGTTGAATTGTGAAACCATCCAAGTACAAGTAGATGCAAGAGTTCTTTGGAAGAGTAGCTGAGGAGTGGCCAAGCAGAGTAATTGTAATGTAGTGTCGATACGTGTTAGAATGGATGGGTGGTGACGGTTGAATCTGCATTTCACTGAAAGCTGCATATATATCAATTTAGACTCCAGATGGAAAGGAAAGGACAGGCTTCAACTCATTTTATGGCTTAACAAGTAACTGTAATTGGCTGTGTGTGCTAAACCAGAGAAGCCAGGATGATGCCAGGCTCAGTCTGCGAGGTTTTCTTTGCCAATATGCTGCATTGATTTGATTTGATTTATTAGCCAGAATTTTACCGACCCTTTCGCCACAGGAATCGGAGCAGGCGAGGTGGGGACAATGGGAAGGTCCATTGACCTCGGGTGGGATTTTACGGTTTCAGCTTGAGCGAGACCGTAAGATCCTGCATTATCACATGTATAGGGGTACAGTGAAAAGTATTGCTTCTTGTGCCCTATACAGACAAAGCATACCATTCATAGAGTACATAAGGGAGAAGGAAAGGAGAGGGTGCAAATACAGTGTTACAGTCACAGATAAATAAATATATACATACGTACAGGTGGGCGGCATGGTAGTACAGTGGTTAGCACTGCTGCTTCACAGCTCCAGGGTCCTGGGTTCGATTCCCGGCTCGGGTCACTGTCTGTGTGGAGTTTGCACGTTCTCCTTGTGTCTGCGTGGGTTTCCTCCGGGTACTCCAGTTTCCTCCCATAGTCCAAAGATGTGTGGGTTAGGTTGATTGGCCATGCTAAGAAATTGCCCCTTAGTGTCTAGGGATGCACGGCTTAGAGGGATTAGTGGGTATAATATGTAGGGATATGGGGATAGGGCCTGGGTGGGATTGTGTTCGGTGCAGACTTGATGGGTCGAAGGGCTTCTTTCTACACTGTAGGGTTCTATGATCTCTGATCTATATATGTAGTTCAGATGACTGTCAAGACTCCTACATTGGTCATTCTGCCACAGAGAACATAGAACATAGAATTTTACAGCGCAGAACAGGCCCTTCGGCCCACGATGTTGCGCCGACCAGTTAAAAAACAATGACCCACTAACCTAAACCAATCCCTTTCCATCCATAAACCTATCCACGGATCTCTTAAACGCCCCCAAACTAGGCGCATTTACAACCGCAACAGGCAGGGCATTCCAATCCCTCACCACCCTCTGGGTAAAGAACCTACCCCTGACATCCGTCCTATAACTACCCCCCCTTAATTTAAAGCCATGCCCCCTCGTGCTAGCTTTCTCCATCCGAGGAAAAAGGCTATCACTATCCACCCTATCTAAACCTCTAATCATCTTATATGTTTCAATAAGATCCCCTCTTAGCCGTCTTCTTTCTAGCGAAAACAACCCCAAATCCCTCAGTCTCTCCTCATAGGACCTCCCCTCCATACCAGGCAACATCCTGGTAAACCTCCTCTGCACCCTCTCCAAAGCCTCCACATCCTTCCTGTAATGTGGGGACCAGAACTGCGCACAGTGCTCCAAGTGCGGCCGCACCAGAGTTGTGTACAGTTGCAACATGACGCTGCGACTCCTAAATTCAATCCCCCTACCAATAAACGCCAAGACACCGTAGCTAGATTGGAGGAAGGAAAGGGTGGTGTAAAACTGCCACTGTCGTCAAATAGTCTCATCGCTGCTGAAATCTCACATCGGGAATTGGATTTTATGAGCGCTCAAGTACTTTATGGTATTATGCTGAATTATGGTCATTATGGTACGCTGTGCTTATTTGTGCGAAGACACAAGGGGGAGCATTTCCTGTACATGCACTGAGGCAGTGTCGGTGTTAGAGATTGTGACTGTTTTAATTGGAGCTCTGCTTTGTATCACAGAGTTGTGGGGTGTTTTTGTGAACTGGGGCCTTCTAACTCCTTTGCAACAAAATCACTCACTGCAAAATAAAATTGCAGCCACTCAGAAAGTAACTACGTCTTTCTTCGGTGTTCACTATTTGACGGACCTTATGCTGAAGTGTTATCGATGATGGGGAGTTGGATTTGAAGTAAAAGGCTTGCAAATTATTACATAAAGCAAGACGGTTTTTCAAAGAGTTATTGAAGTAGTGATTGCAGAATGCTTGGTAATAACAAGTAGATATGTTTTTGCCCAGAAACCAATTAGTTTTCCTGAGCAATTGGACAAAAGGGAATGTAAATGAGGATAGAGGAGGCTGAGAACGTGCTAAAAGTGTCCATTAAGTGTGTGAATGGCGGAACGCACGGACAGATTGTTGCAGGATTGATGAGGAATGTGATAGTTGCACTAAACGCAGTGGGTGGATGGGGGTTGGTGGTGGAGGTGGGGGGGGGGGGGGGGTTGTGGGGGGGGGGGGGTTGCAGGATACCATGGATAGAGAAGTGGAAAATTAGAAGTGAAGAAGAAGGATGATAAAATTGATAAATGAGGTTAAATAAATCCATTTTATCAGCCTTTTTCACTTCTATTTTGGTGGCTGAATTTCAGAGGTGGCTAAGAGGTTTTGTAATTTCTAGTGTTAAATCCTTGTTATCGAAGACTGGGTGCTCTGAGCAGCTATGCTTTTTAGCCAAGTGGGCCAGCTGTATGCCTCTCCAATCTCTCTTGTGTATTTTTTTTATTCGTTCACGAAACATGGGCTTCGCTGGCTGGCCAACACTTATTGGTCGTCCCTGGTTGCCCAAGGGCAGTTGAGAGTCAACCACATTGCTGTGGCTCTGGAGTCACATGTAGGCCAGACCAGGTAAGGATGGCAGATTTCCTATCCTAAAGAGCATTAGTGAACCAGATGAGGTTTTATGAAATTACAATGGTTTCATGGTCATCAGTAGATTATTAATTCCAGATTTTTTTTATTGAATTGAAATTCCACCATCTGCTGTGACGGGACTTGAACCTGTGTCGCCAGACCATTAGTTGAGTTTATGGATTAATAGTCTTGCATTAATACCACAAGGTCATTGCCTGCCACCTAATTGGAATTGCAATGATAAAGAATGCATTTATGTTGCACCTTTGAAAACCACAGGATGTTCCAAAGCAGTTCGCAACCAATAAAGTGCTTTTGAAGTATGGTCAACTGTTGTAAAGCAGGAAAGGTGGCTGGGACGTCAAACCTCCCTTTCTAATTTATCTGTTTTCTCTTCTAGGTAAAAGCAAAGGAAAAGGAAAAGGTAAGATTGAAAAGTTATCACCACAAATTCAGCATAGATGTTTTGAAATATTAACCTTTATCCTCTTTCCATTTAGTTTCTTTTACAAGGTGGCCAGAAACCCCAAGGTGTTTTATGAAGGTAGCCTAAGTTTTGCATTTGATTTTGTATGGTTGAGTACAAGATGTTTCACTCCAGGTATGATAGCAGTGACCCACTAGGGAGCTTTTGTCAAACAAAGTTTATTTAAGAACACAGTTAGAATAAAACAAAAAGAATTAGCATAAGTTTTACCAATTACAAGACGTAAACACGACACAGTATATTCATTAACAGCTAGCTATCTCTGTTGTTCCATGTCAAAGTGATACCTCATAGACGTACACCCTTCTTCAGAATCAACAGAAAAACAAGTATGCTTACACGATGCTTGATTTTTAGCTTTTTAACACTTCCAGATAGAAATCCAAGCAGCAATTTTGAGACAAGGATATGTCCTCAAAACAGCAAAACTTCAGAGAAGCAAACCCAGACTCCGGCAGTTCTCAGCCTCCAGATCCCAGAAACAGAAAAGGACACCTCTCCCTCTGTAGTTTCCAAAGCAGCAACTGCCATCCAGCAGAATCTCCAAAAAAGAGACTTATCTTCTGGCGGATTCCAGTCTCCCAACTTCAGAGAGGAAAAAATACAGACACTGTTCTTTCAACTGCAAATGCAGCGTCTAAGCTTGAATATACTGTAAAAAAAAGCCCAATGCCCCGTCACATGACCATACCTGCCAATCATCCCAATAAAGCTCCACTTGGCAAAATTCCAGGGGAAAACAGCAGAACAGCATTAGTTCAGATTAAAACCAGTATTCTGGCCATTAGGAGCAATTATGCATAAAAACCTGCTGCAACAGATCCTGCACAAGAACATGGCTCAAATACATTTCTTAATGGCACAGTATCCTCGCAGGATGTAACAATATATTAAAGTTGATGCTTTAATCAAATGAATCATCATAACTCAAGCTATGGTCTCCTCTCTTTGGCCCACCCACTGTTCACAAGAGTTAGACAGTATGTCTTTGCACAAATTAATCACTGCTGAGAAATTGTGTTGTGTTACAATAAATACAGGAATGTAATGTGGAACCAAGTTGACTAATGAAATTCCAGGTTTTATCATGACCAGTATAGACGATAAGTGCCCTGCTATTGGCAGAGAAAGTAAGGAGTAATTTAGTACAGATGTTTAAAATCATGAATGGATTTAAGAGATTAAATGGAGCGAAACAAATTCCAATGGAAGAAGCTTCAGTAACCAGATAACACTGTTCGAAGTTAATTGGCAACACAACCAAAATAGAAACATGATTTTTTTTTTACACAGCAAAGTTGCTCTGATGTGGAGTGCCCCACCTTAAAAAAGTGGAAGAAGCACTCAGTAATAATTTTTAAAGGCTAATTAGATAAGTACTTGAAGGGGAAATATTTCTTTGGCTGCAGGAAAAGGAGGGGTGTGGGATTGATTGGAAGGATATCCCAAAGAGCTGTCACAACACAATGGGCCAAATGGCCTCCTCCTGGGTCGTATTATTTTATAACTCCACGTAGCTCATTTAAAACTACAAGTGTGTTCGACAATATTGCACTAAGTATATTTATTAGTGTCACAAGTAGACTTACATTAACACTGCAATGAAGTTACTGTGAAAGTCCCCTAGACACCACAGTTTGACATCTGTTCAGGTACACTAAGGGAGTATTTAACACAGCCAGTCCACCTAACCAGCACGTCTTTTGCACTGTGGGAAGAAACTGGAGCAGCCGGAGGAAACTCACGCAGGCCCGGGGAGCACATGCAGACAAGCCAGGAATCGAAGCTGGGTCCCTGGTGCTATGAGGCAGCAGTGCTAACCACTGTGCCACTGTGCCGCCCTCACTGCACATTGTAAGAAAGATTTTGAGGCTGTGGAAATTGTTCACATGTACTGGGATGCTGCCTTTCTTGAGAAAATACAAATATGAAGAAAAGTGGGATTGATTGGAAGGATATCCCAAACAGCTGTCACAACACAATGGGCAGAATGGCCTCCTCCTGGGTCATATTATTCTATAACTCTACATAGCTCATTTAAAACTTTGGAGCTTTTCATTATGAGGCAACAACGCCAAGGTATTTTAAACTCTGAAAGAATAGGATAGGTTTAAGGGAAGCAGACTGTTCTCGATAGTTAAGGGGTCTCGAAACAGGGACCAGAGATGAAAGATTTAAAACAGTGGCTTGAAAAAGATACTTCACATAAGAGTTGGGAGATTGGGGAATTCATTTGGATAACTTCTACGTAGGACTGTCGACAGTTGCTGTCGACACATGTCGATGTGTCAGAACATGTGCTGGAACCCTGCATTTCTGAAAGTGATTCTTTTATGTATCACTGTTTTCCAGCGAGGGTTTTGAGGTCCAATGATCCACTTGTAAATTTAGACATATGGATGAGATAGTTACAGCCTTACATAGCCTTTGGGAACAGTTTGCTGTACATATCTTTTCTTCCCACTCCTGAGGATACTGACTCACACTGTGGCACGGCTCCATGGACACCAATGCCGTTTGCCTCGTCAAAGTTGCTTTTCTTTGTGTGAAAGCCAAGGCCGTAAGCTGAAAAGAGACCATTATGCAATTATGTAGCATTATGAATCCAGCCCGATTTCTGCCCAACCCCGACATTCAGTGCGTGCATTTTTCAGTGAGCGTTGCTGATAAGAAGTGAAAATGCTGGTGCTTTTCATTCCCCAGGGTCACTTATGGCTAACCATAACGCCTCTGCACCTTCTGCTAATTTATCACGAGCTAGGGATTGAACCTGAGACCAAAGCAAAATACTGTGAGGGCTGGAGATCTGAAATAAGGTCAAAATACTGGGAACATGCAGTAAGTCAGGCAGCACCTGAGGAAAGCGAAATGAGAGTTGAGAGGGGTGGGATTTCATCACTCAAGGGAGAACGCTAAAATCCCTCCCAAGGTCAGCGGGCTCTTCCATTGTCAGCCCATCGCCTGCTTGATTTCATAGTGGGCAGGGCGAGAGAATTCTGGCCAGCATGTCAGTTTGATGGGTTTCCATCCGAACCTGGGACTTTTCCATGGTGTCTTTTCCTCAGAGACACATCCCAAGATGCTAAGAAGTGTGCGGGGTTGGTGGAGCGGGGCAACCAGTTGGGCTGGAGGAGGGCACTCGAAGAGTTGGAATAGGTGGCCAAAAGTTTACTCAAAAAAGTGTGTCTTAAAAAGACTTTCAAAGAGAGGGAAATGAATAAGTAAAGAGGCAGTGAGAATCCCAGAATTAAATCTGAGGATAGCCTTTCCGGGAACGGTGGGGCAAAGGAAAGAGCTAAAGGGAAGACTGGCAAAATAAAACCACTTGGGTTATTTGATTTGATTCGATTTATCATTGTCATGTGTTGGGAGACAGTGAAAAGTATAGTGTCTAGCACACTATACAGACAAAACATACCATTCATAGAATACATAGGGGAGAAGGAAAAGAGAGCCTGCAGGATATAGAGGTGCAGTTGCAAATATAGTGAAGAGAAAGATAAGTTAAATATATAATAAGCCCATTCAAAAGTCTGATGGCAGCAGGGAAGAAGCTGTTCTTGAGTTGGTTAGTATGTGTTCTCAGACATTTGTATCTTGTTCCTGAAGTAAGAAGGTGGAAGAGAGAATGATAGGACATAAAGTGCTGACCTGAGCATTGGCTAACCATCAGAAAAGTGATTTTGATGAGTTTAAGCCTATAAGAGGAATATTGCTTGAATTGGAACTAACAGAGATTGGTTAGCAATTAAGAATTGTATCTTGTCATGTTTAAGTATTTCATTGGTAAAAGTTAAGCCAATTCATTCATTATAGTTAAACTGTCCTGTTAAATAAAGTTTGTTTTTGATAAAAGCTCCTGAGTGAAACAATAAAATTACACCTGGAGTGAAAAACCTTATCCTCACACTCATGCCAAAATAGAAAAAAACTGTCTAGTCGAACTTCATAATATAGTTTTGGAGTTTCTGCTCTGGTAGCATAACAATCCTCTCAATATTGGTACAAGACATTCACAAGACTCATGGTGGGTAGTTGGGGGATATCAACGTGTAACATTGGTTCCATTTCAGTTGAGGTTTGCTGAATGTCACCACTTCCCAAAGCCCAAAAACTGGACTTTTTATCAACATCAGAATAATAGGAAAGCAACCTTCAACGGAATCCTTATCTTGAATGTAGTTTCAAAATGACAAACTAATAGCTTTTCAATCACTTTGCCAAATATCCAAGGGGTAATTTTTTGCTTGATTGGAAGCATTTAGTGCAAAAACCAACCATTAACAAAGCCAGATCATTGTTACCAGAATCAATTCAACTTTGAATCTACTTGCTAATAACTCCCATGACCCAGCATGCCTTCCTGATATTTGGTCTTCGATATAACTCTGCGATTTACTTTACAGGCAAAAAAATGGGTCCACCTGGTCCACAAGGTCCCCAGGGCCCTCCAGGTCCACCTGGACCCCAAGGCCCTCCAGGAATCCCAGGAATCCCTGGCATACCAGGCACAGCAGTGTTGGCAGCACCTGGGCCGCCTGGTCCACCTGGCCAGCCAGGTCCTCCAGGGCCCCCAGGACCACCAGGTAAGTGGGTATTAGTTTGGTGTGAATGATCATTTATGATTCATCAGATGGCATGTAACATGATGAGGGGCTTAATACTTGGTACATTGCTCTCCATGTTAACATCCCAATCTCCACACATCACGGGAAGAATGTTAGAGTACTTCTTGTCAATTGCACTAAGTTTTAAACCGGAATGTGTTTCTTGGTTGCACCTTGACATAAGTCTAGGAAACCTGAGAAGGCATGCATATATCTCCAAAGATTACGATGGAAAGATGATAATTGGTAATAAGGATATGTGTGACCATGTTTCTCAATAATCAGGTGAGTTAATTGGAGCAGAAAGTGCCTCCCCGAATGGGAGGATCTTCTGTTGGCACCTGCCATGGCCAATCAGGAAGCTGGCACGAAACTGATATGATCCCGCTAATGGGATGCAAAGAAAGGCTCGACTCCTTGCATCAGATTGTGAGTGACACTTGTGGGAAAAGTTTTCCTCAAAATTCAGGGTGCCAGGTGCGTGCCTTTCACTGACAGCTGTGAACTATGCCATTCTGAAAGCATAGCAGCAATGGGATTCAATAATCTCTCCCCCAGTGTCAACAAGACAAAGCAGAGAGTTATTGACTTTAGGAAGCGTAGTGGAGGATATACTCCTATCTACATCAATGGGGATGGAGTAAAAATTGTCGAGAGCTGCACATATTTAGGAGTCCAGATCATCAACAACCTGGCCTGGTCCACCCATGCCGACATTATAGTTAAGAAAGCCCACCAGCACCTCTACAGTTTCAGAATACGAATGAAATGTAGCATGTCAGCGACGACTCTCACCACCTTTTATAGATGCACCATAAAAAGCATTCTTTCTGGTTGTATCACAGTTTGGTATGGCTCCTGCTCTTCCCAAGACCGCAAAAAACTACAAAGGGTTGAGAATGTAGCCCATTCCATCAGGCAAACCAGCCTCCCATCCACTGACTCTGTCTATACTTCCCGCTGCCTTGGAAAAGCAGCCAGCATAATTAAGGACCCCATGCACCCCAGCCATGCTCTCTTTAACCTTCTTCCATTGGGAAAAAGATACAAATGTCTGAGGTCACACACCAACCATTTCCATACTACACCATCACAAACAGCTTCTTCCCTGCTGCCATCAGACTTTTGAATGGACCTACCTTGCACTAAGTTGATCTTTCTCTACACCCTAGCCATGAATGTAACATTACATTCTGCACTCTCTCCTTTCCTTCTCTATGAACGGTATGCTTTGTCTGTATAGTGCGCAAGAAACAATACTTTTGACTGCATTCTAGTACATGTGACTATAAGAAATCAAAATTTAAATTTGATGTGGGGGAAGCCTTCTAATGTTGGCCACAATAGTGAGATGCAAACTCATTATAGTTACGTTTCCTACATTCGATGGCAGGAATCACGACCAGCCATTGATGAGAGGAGGAGATGATCACGTGATGGATTTACATCACCCGGAAACACACCTACAGCTTTCTTACAATATTCACCAGTCACGCCACCGAACATGTGTCAAAGCTCATGAAATTATTTTTTAAAGCCGACAAATTAAACTTGAGGTTTTTTTTTGCACTTTTATTGCAAAGTAACATGTTTTTCTTCCAGCTATAAATTTTCAGCTGAATAAGGTAATTAATTTTAACCACCTGGCCTTGTTAATATGGCTCTGACATTGGGTCAGAGTTAGCAGGAAGAGTGGCCTTCAGCCCGCAGAACACTGGCACTTTGATCGGGGAAGGAACAGGGAGGTGTCTTGCAGTAGAGAAGGAGGCAGAAAGGAATGTTTGAGGCAGGAGAGGCGTAGGTTTGAAAAACCAGTCCGAGAGGAGGAATTCAGCGACTTGTGGCCTCTCTTGGGAAGTTTAAAGAGAATACAGAACCCAAATTGAGTAGTCGTTTCTGCTGCTGCTGCACCTCTGACAGATGGTTTCCTCAGTCAGGTCCCAATATTTTTATCAGACCCTGATCTGAATATTGCAAGAAAGTCTGTTCAGAAGTGGCAGCAAAAATTGGATTGGCAGTTAAGTCATCCAGTGGATATAAACTGCTTAAAAGCTGGGTTTCGAATAGACAGAGGGAGGGGGGAGGGTGTTTAAATGCCTCCCCAGTAGTAATGTGAAAACTCCATAAAACTGCCTATAATAGTCTATATCCCTGATTTCAAAGGTATTTTTTAATTGCCAAATATTTTCTTTTTCAGGTACTTCAGACAAATCTGCAGACAATCGGCCCTCAGTAAGTGCACAATGTTACCACAACATTGTCATGCATGTTTAATTATAAATGTCATCTCTTTTAGTTTTGGTTATGGACAGTGAGGTGATCTTCCCAAAATAATTCTGGGGTGATCGTATCAAAAATATTCTGAGTGCCGAACAAGTGTGAAAGTGAAAGAGAATCATGTTCGTTTATTGGACAAATTCCCAGCCATATGGCACCTAAGAAAATAAGATGAGGCAAATGTGATTCTCGCCAGTAGGTGGAGTGGGCAGAGCCTATCAACACCAGGAAGCCAGCTACAGATTACTAGGGGGCACTATTGCACATGTGCTCCAATCTCCTAGTGCACTGTGTCCAAGTGTACACAGTGAGGACCTCCACTGGTGGGGTCGTTAAGGCAAGTGAACCCGGCCAATTGCGTCAGGGAGTTACTAATGATATTACAATTAGGCCGTTAATATTTAATAAAGTGCAAGGCTGATTACGCCAGCAGCACAGGGCCGACAATGTCGCGAGAGGCGAGAAGCTGGGCATGAATCCAGTTTTCTGCTTCTTGTCCGATCTTACCAGTTTGCCCCCTCTAAGTCTGAAAATTGGAGTGTTTCATCGAACCATGAAATCCCTACAGTGCAGCAAAAGGCCATTCAGCCCATCGACCACAATCCCACCCAGGCCCTATTCCCGTAACTCCACATATTTATCCTGCTAATCCCTCCGACATTAGGGTCAATTTAGCACGGCTGATCAGCCTAACCTGCACATGTTTGGGCTGTGGGACGAAACTGGAGCACCCGGAGGAAACCCACGCAGACATGGCGAGAATGCGTAAACTCCACACAGACAGTGAACCCGAGGCCGGAAGTGAACCCGGGTCCCCGGCGCTACGAGGCAGAAGTGCTAATCACTGTGCCCCACTTCGGGTTTTCCAGCGAGCTACCCCGTGTAATCTTTTCACACTCTGTCAATTATTTTGGCAGTCGGTGGTTCATTCCCTGGGTGGGGGAGCAGTGGGGGGTGGGGGGGGGAGGCACAGCAGGTGGGAGAGACCGCACCCTCTAAAGAAAAACAAATTTGTAGGCGGTTAGTGGCCCGGCAGCTGCTAATTTCCAAATCAAACAGAAATTGAGTTCGAGGATTTTCAGTCATTGAGATCTTGCTCAAGTTTATCTGAAGTGCTTCAACCAGCAGTTTCAACTCCTTTTTAATTCCTCTCATTAAGAACAAGGTGTTAGTTTTGGATTGTCCAATATGATTGGTCCTTGCCATCAATCGTGCCAGAATCCAATCAATATCATGAGGAATTTTACATTCCTTCAGACAGATGTGAACATGGTGCAGGTTCATGGCAATGTGAAGGGAAAACAGATCAGGAACAGAACGGGAAAGAAATGATTCTCTCTTTCTTGTTGCAAGAATGTACTTTATGCGGTGCTTTCATCACTTACAAAATTATGAAGGGTAGAAGCAGACTGTTTCCAGCTGTTCAGAGGTTTTGAATGAGGAGCCATTCAGTTCTGACAGAAAGAGGCCATACAGCCCATCGTATCATAGTATCATTGAGCCCTACCGTGCAGAAGGAGGCCATTCAGCCCATCGAGTCTACACCTACAATCTAAGCCCCCTAACTCCACATATTTACCCCACTAATCCCGCTAGCCTGTGTATCGCAGGACATTAAGGGGCAATTTAGCATGGCCAATGCACCTAACCTACACATCTTTGGGTTGTGTCTGCACTGATTCACGGAAAGAGCATCACATCCAGACCTTCCCCTCCATCCCATCCCCACAACCTGCACACGCAACAATCCGCCTCACATCTTTTGGAGTGTGGGAGGAAATCAGAGCACCTGGAGGAAATCCACACGGACAATGTGCAAACTCCGCAGTCACTTAAGACAGGAACTGAACCTGGGTACCTGGCGCTATGAGGCAGCGTTGCTAACCGCTGTGTCACCGCTATTGTTCTTGCAGCATTTGTGGCGAGAGAAAATTTTAAAATATAATGCTGTTCCCAACGCGACCTCCTGTACATTGCAGCGACAGAATGCAGACTGGGTGACTGCTTAGTATTTGCATGCACGCCCATTGTAGATTTGGGGAAGACAAGTTAACGGTACTAATTAATGCGTTTGCTTTTGTAGTAATTTTACTGTGCAATTATTTTATTTTTGAAAGTACCTTGTGCTGTTGTTCTGGGTGGATGACAGCCAATGTAGACACAGTGGGCTGAATGGCCTCTGTCTGTGATTTCCTGCTTTGCTATTCCATGTGTAACGTTTGAATTGTTGCTTTCAGATGGCAGTCGTTCACCTCCAGGGTCATGACTCAGTCATTCAAGTAAAACAAGGTAAGATTTAAATTCAAGAAATTAAAATGTTAGTAATATTATATCCACTGCCAGTATAGTGCTATGCAAAGTTACCAGTAATCTTTTTGCATTGTAAGTGGAATCCAAGCATCTTACAGAAGGAGGCCATTCTGCTTGTTGATTCCTTGTTCCTTCTCTCTGTGAATGATTAATCTCTTCCCACTGGTTAACAGTTTCCTTGTAGCCCTGCCACTTCTTCAGCTGATGCATTCCAGATTATATCTGCTCACCTCGTAAAAACATTTTTCCCTCATCTCTCCTTTGGCTCTTTTGTCATTCACCTGAGGCATATGTCCTCTCGTTGGTTCTTGGTCCTACTAACAACGAGATCAGTTCCTCTCCCCTCTACTCAGCATGGTGATGCAGTGGTTAGCACTGATGCCTCATAGCACCAGGGATCCGAGTGCAATCCCAGCCTCGGGTCACTGTCTGTGTAGAGTTTGCACATTCTCCCCATGACTGCGTATGTTTCCTTTGGGTGCTCCACTTTCCTCCCACAGTCAAAAGGTATGCAGGTTGGATAGACTGGTCATACTAAATTGTCAGGGGGACTAGCTAGGGTAAATATGTGGAATTGTTATCAGTGCAGGCTTGATGTACCATTCGGCCTCTTTCTGCACTGTAGGAACTCTATGATTATGATTTTACGATTATGAATAGATCCATTAGATTCCCTTTTGATCTCTATTCCAGTGCAAACAATCTCAGCTTCTCCAGTCTGCCCACGTAGTTCCTCATCCCTGGAACCATCCTTGTAGATCTCTTCTGCAGCCTTGCAAAGACCTTAGCATCCCTCCTAAAGTGTGGTGCCCACAATTGGATACAATACTCCACTTGTAACCAAACCAGCAATCAATAAAGTTCACTCTAACTTCCTTGCTTTTGAACGCTGTGCCTTTATTTATAAAATGCAGGATACTATATGCTGTTATTAATAAGTTAAAAATTTAAGTTTAATTATTAGTGTCACAGGTAGCCTTACATTAACACTGCAATGAAGTTACTGTGAAAATCCCCTAGTCGTCACACTCTGGTGCTGTTTGGGTACACTGAAGGAGAATTTAGCGTGGCCAAAGGACCTAACTAACACGTCTTTCAGACAGTGGGAGGAAACTAGAGCGCCCGGAAGAAACCCATGCAGACATGAGGAGAATGTGCAGGATCAGTACAGAGAGTGCCCCAAGCTGGGAATCGAACCCAGGTCCCTGGCGCTGTGAGGCAGCAGTGCTAACCACTGTGCCGCCTAAGTACAAAATAATACAGAAAATCAGATTATTGGGAGTATTTTTCATTGGCACAGTCTAATTTATCTAACACTAATACATTTACTCAAGACTTGTCACAGTTTACAATGACTTTGTGCCTGTCTTCCTCAATGTTGCAATAAAGCCTTGTAACACACACATTCTCATCCAGCTATGACACAGGGATGGCCTTCCATTAAATCTGACACAGTGGGAAATGAGTGTGTGGTAACTTAACACAATCTCTTCTGTCTGGGAACGTAAGAACATAAGAACATAAGAAATAGGAGCAGGAGTAGGCCATCCAGCCCTTCGAGCCTGCCCCGCCATTCAATAAGATCATGGCTGATCTGAAGTGGATCAGTTCCACTTTCCCGCTTTCTCCCCATAACTCTTAATTCCCTTGTCTATCAGAAATCTGGGAACTGGGTCTGAATTGAGGCCAGGGCAATGGAGACAAACATTTCCTTTTTTTTGCTAAATGTAAATACCATTTTTGCCATTTTTTTGCCATTCATGCCCCACCCCCATTGCCAGCAAGGGCAAAGAATTTGGCCCTCAACCAGATCTCCATTCACTGCAGAGGGACCAGAGAACCCCGCTGACATGAACAGCCTGAAAATTCCATCCATTTTCTCTGGAAAATCCTGGCAAAAATCTCTAAGTTTACAGATGACACAAAGTTGGGCGGGAGGGTGAGCTGTGAGGAGGATGCAGAGCTGTTTCAGTGTGATTTGGACAGGCTGAGTGAATGGGCAAATGCATGGCAGATACACTATAATGTGGATAAATGTGAGCTAATCCACTTTGGAACAAAAGCAGGAAAACAGATTATTATCTGAATAGCTATAGTTTAAGAGAGGGGACTGTGCAATGAGACCTGAGTGTCTTCACACACCAGTCCCTGAAGGTAAGCATGCAGATGGTAAAGGAGGCAAATGGTGTGTTGGCCTTCATAGCAAGAGGATTCAAGTACAGGAGTAGGGGTGTCTTGCTGCAATCATACCAGGCCTTGGTGAAGCCACTCCTGGAATATTGTGCGCAGTTTTGGTCTCCTTATTTGAGGAGGTTCTTGCTATCAAGGGAGTGCAGAGATGTTTTACCAGACATTTCCCAGGGTGGCAGGACCGACATATAAAGGAGAGATTGAATCGTTTAGAATTATATTCACTGGAGCTTAGAAGAATGAGAGAAGAATTCATAGAAACCTACAAAATTCCAACAGGGCTAGACAGGGTAGATGCAAGGAGGATGTTCCTGATGGTGAGAGTGGCCAGAACCAGGGTCATAATCTAAGGATATGCAATAAACCATTTAGGAATGAAATGAGGAGAAATAACTTCACCGGAGAATGGAATTCACCATCACAGAAAGCAGCTGAGGCCAAAACATTGTATGTTTTCAAAGAGTTAGATATAGCTCTTGGGATGAAGGGGATCAATGGATATGGTGGGAAAGTGGGGTCAGTTGGATGATCAGCTGTGATGATAATGAATGGTGGTGTAAGCATGAAGGGCCAAATTGCCAACTCCAGCTCCCAATTTCTACATTTCTATTTTTCTACATCTACGTGGGCCCAAGCTGAGCTTCCACCCCAATGTACTCTCTGTCGAAAATGGAATGGACATTCGCCTCTGTAACAATTGCCCGTTTCCACACTGCCTCTGCCAATCTGCTGTTGAAACTTTAACCGTGCCTTTATCACCTCCAGAAGCAACTAATTCAATGTTCCCCTGATCAGTCTGCCATCATCCAGCTTCCATAAACTTCACCTCCCCCTAAACTCTGCTCCCTGTTTCTCACCCGCACCCATTTTAGCCTCAGCACTCGATTCCCCCCTAAAATTTCCAATTTGACATTTGCAGCCTCATGTCTGAATTAATTCCTGGCGTCACCCTTCTCGATCTCTCTGTAACCTCCTTCAGCTTACAGCTTCTCCCTTTCTCTTTGCCTTTTTGTGCGTCACTCCCTTTTAATGCCTCTACCACACAACCCCGTTCCACGTTTTACGACCCTTCTTCAAACCTGCCTCTTCAAATAAACTTTTTGCTTACTCTACTTCATCTCTCCTTCTTTGGCTCTTTGTCCATTTCTGACTGCACCCTGTGAAGCACTTCAGTGGCATTTTACCAGCGTTAAAGGTGCTATAAAAATACAAGTTCTTGCAAAGATCCTGTCGCCTGAATACTGAACTTGGAAATACTTTCGATTGATAGTACTCCTCCAGACCTCATTTCTCATCAACATGTTTTTTCTGAAATCTGGATTGAAATTTCCAGTAGCTGCATGTATTTGAGTTGCATTAACGTCTAATGACAAAAGGCATCTGATGATCTGATGACAAGATAATCTCCCTGAAGCAGGCAATGGCTGCTCAGTTAGTGTAACAAATTTTCATTGTAACTGGTATAAAGTGGTTTGGATAGAATCTGATTCAATAACCTGAATAGGACTTCAAGCCTGGATGCTTTGCAAGTGTCATTTTTAAAAAAATTTTTGACATGATAAAGCAATCTTGCGATGACTAATTATCCAATTTAACCCAAAAGGGTGGTGATGAGAGAAGAGGGCGGAGATGAGGGAAGAGGGTGGAGATGAGGGATGAGGGTGGAGATGACAGATTGTGAAGTATGATTTGTAAGCCTGAGGCAAAAGGAGAATACAACTGATTCTAAACACCTGAAATCAAATCACAAAATGCTGAAAATACTCCATAGGTCTGGCAGCATCAATGGAGAGAGAAACCGTGCTAACGGCTGGAATCTCCTGCCCTGTAAGAGATGAGGAAGATAGTCTGAAAATTTGTTGGGTTGGCATTGAGACCAAGACCCATCGCATTTCAACCTCCATCATGAATAAATCCTGGATGGACAGGTCCATGATCGACTTCCCATTCCGCCGCAACTTGACTCCCTTGAGAATCTTATAAGAGATAAGAGAGTCCCTGTAAGAGACACTCTAACCACCACCCCTTGATATTCAATGGTGTTACCATCACCGAATCCCCCCCTGTCTACATCATAGGGGTCACCATTGACCAGAAACTCAGCTAGACTCACCGCATAAACACAGTGGCTACAAGAACAGGTCAGAGGCTAGGAATGCTGTGGCGAGTAACTCACCTCCTGACTCCCCAAAGCCTATCTGCATCTACAAGGCACAAGTCAGAGGTGTGATGGAATATTTTTCACTTGCCTTGATGGGTGCAGCTCCAACAACACTCAAGAAGCTTGACACCATCCAGGATAAAGCACCCTGCTTGATTGGCACCACATCTACAAACATTCAACCTCTCCACCACCGACTCTTAGTAGCAGCAGTGTGTACTATCTAAAAAATCAAAGAAAATTACAACACAGGAACAGGCCCTTCAGCCCCCCAAGCCTACACCCACCATGCTACCTGACCTAACTAAAGCCCCCTATGCTTCCAGGGACCATATCCCTCTATTCCCATCTCATTCATGTACTTGTCAAGACGCCCCTTAAAAGACACTGCCGTATCCACTTCCACTACCTCCCCTGGCAACGAGTTCCAGGCACTCACCACTCTCTGTGTAAAAAATCTACCTCATACATCTCTCTTAAAACTTGCCCCTCACACCTTAAACCTAAGCCTCTAGTCTTCCACCCTGGGAAAGAGCTATTGAGTATCCACTCTATTCATGCCTCTCATAATCTTGTAGGCTTCTATTAGGTCTCCCCTCAACCTGCGTTGCTCCAGTGAGAACAAACCAAGTTTCTCCAACCTCTCATCATAGCTAATGCCCTCTGTACCAGGTGACATCCTGTTAAATCTTTTCTATACCCTCTCCAAAGCCTCCACATCCTTCTGATAGTGTGTCGACCAGAATTGAACACTATATTCCAAGTGCAGCCTCATTAAGGTTCTATAAAGCATCAACATGACTTGCCAATTTTTAAACTCAGTACCCCGGCCGATGAAGACAAGCATGCTATTTGCCTTCTTGACTACCTTCTCCACCTGCATTGCCACTTTCAGTGACCTGTGTACCTGTACACCCAGGTCCCTTTGCCTATCTACAAGATGCACTGCAGCAATTCAACAAAGATCCTTAGACAGCATCTTCCAAACCCAAGACCACTTCCATCTAGAAGGATAAGGGCAGCAGATAAATGGGAACACCAGCACCTGCTAGTTCCCCTCCAACCACTCACCATCCTGACTTGAAAATATAAACAGTGGTTCCTTCACGGTCGCTGAGTAAAATCATGGAATTCCCTCCCTACCGGCATTGTGGGTCAACCCACACATAGAATCACAGAGTCATAGAGGTTTACAACATGGAAACAGACCCCTCAGCCCAACTTGTCCATGCCACCCTTTTTTTAAAACCCTAAACTCATCCAAATTGCCCGCATTTGGCCCATATTCCTCTCTACCCATTATACCCGTGTAACTATCTAAATGCGTTTTAAAAGACAAAATTGAACCCGCCTCTACTACTACCTCTGGCAGCTTGTTCCAGACACTCACTGCCCTCTGTGTAAAAAAATTGCCCCTCGGGACACTTTGGTATCTCCCCCTCTCGCTTTAAACCTATGCCCTCTAGTTTTAGACTCCCCTACCTTTGGGAAAAGATATTGACTATCTAGCTGATCTGTGTCCCTCATTATTTCATAGATCTCCATAAGATCACCCCTTAGCCTCCTATGCTCCGGAGAAAAAAAGTCCCAGTCTGTTCAGCCTCTCCTATTAACTCAATCCATCAAGTCCTGGTAGCATCCTAGTAAGTCTTTTCTGCACTCTTTCTAGTTTAATAATATCCTTTCTAGAATAGGGTGACCAGAATTGCACACAGTATCCCAAGTGTGGCCTTACCAATGTCCTGTACAACTTCAACAAGACATTCCAATTCCTGTATTCAATGTTCTGACCGATGAAACCAAGCATGTTGAATGCCTTCTTCACCACTCTGTCCACCTGTAACTCCACTTTCAAGGAGCTATGATTTCTTTGTTCTGAAACTCACCCCAATGCCCGACCATTAACTGAGTAAGACCTGCCCTGGTTCAATCTACCAAAATGCATCACCTCACATTTGTCTAAATTAAACTCCATCTGCCATTTGTCAGTCTACTGGCCCAATTGATCAAGATCCCATTGCAATTGGAGATAACTTTCTTCACTGTCCACTATGCCACCAATCTTAGTGTCACCTGCAAACTTACTAACCATGTCTCCTATATTCTCATCCACATCATTAATATAAATGACAAATTACAGTGGACCCAGCACTGATCCCTGAGGCTGGTCACAGGCCTCCAGTTTGAAAAACAACTCTCTGCAACCACTCTCTGGCTTCTGTCAAGAAGCCAATTTTGTATCCATTTCACCCTGGATCCCATGAGATTTAACCTTATGCAACAACCTACCGTACAGTACCTTGTCAAAGCTCTTGCTAAAGTCCATGTAGACAACATCAACTGCACTGCCCTTATCTACCTCCTTGGTTACCCCTTCAAGAAACTCAATCAAATTTGTGAGACATGGTTTTCCACTCACAAATCCATGCTGACTGTCCCTAATCAGTCCTTGCATCTCTAAATGCCTGTAAATTCTGTCTCTCAAAATACCTTTCAACAATTTACCTACCACAGATGTGAGTCTCACTGGCCTGTAGTTCCCAGGCTTTTCCCTGCAGCCCTTTTTAAACAAAGGCACATTTGCCATTCTCCAATCTTCAGGCATCTCACCTGTGACTATCGATGATTCAAATATCTCGGCTAGGGGACCCTCAATTTCCTCCCTAGCCTCCCACAATGTCCTGGGATACGCTTCATTAGATCCTGGGGATTTATCTACCTCGATGGGCTTTAAGACTTCCAGCAGCTCCTTCTCTAATAGGTACACTCCTCAAGACATCACTGTTTATTTCCCCAAGTTCCCTAACATCCATGCTTTTCTCAACCGTAAATACTGAGGGTGTCTCCATGGATTTTAGTAAGGCATTTGACAAGGTGTCACATCGCAGGCTGTTGAAAAAAGTAAAAGCCCATGGGATAGAGGGTAACGTGGTGAATTGGATTCAAAGTTTGTGTAGTAACAGGGAACAAAGGTCGATGGCTGCTCTTGCAAATAAAAATTGTTTCGAGTGGTGGTCCACAGGGATCGGTGTTGGGACCCCTGCTGTTTATTTTACATTAACAATTTGAACTTGAATGTGGGGGGGGTGGTGGGCACGATTGAGAAATTTGCTTTGCAGGTGACAAAAAAATTGGCCCTAGAGTGGATAAGTGTCTAGGATAGCTCTGAGAACATTGTGTCACCATGCTGGGTAGCACAGTGGTTAGCACTGCTGCCTCACAGTGCCAGGGACCTGGGTTCACATCCTGGCTTTCGGTGACTGTGTGGAGTTTGCACGTTCTCCCCTTGTCTGCGTGGATTTCCTCTGGATGCTCAGATTTTCTCCCACAGTCCAACGATGTGCAGGTTGCGCGGACTTGTCATGCTAAATTGCTCAGAGGGATTAGCTGGGTAATATGTAGGGCCAGTAAGAAGACTCACAACACCAGGTTAAAGTCCAACAGGTTCATTTGGTAGCAAAAGCGACTACCTTTTGGAGCGCTGCTCCTTCGAGCTCCTCCTAAATTCACTTAAAAAGTACATGTATCTGCATCTTAAATGCTGGAAGCTACAGGGCTTTGGTCAGTGTGCAAGAAGATGCGATTAGAATGGGTAAGTAGGTGTCCTGGAGTTGACATGGATACAATGGGCTGAATCGCCCCTTCTGGGTTGTTTCATTTCAATGTTTTCTATGGTCTCGCTGAAGCAGAATTTAGAGAAATTATAACGGGAAAAGGGGAATAGCAGAGATCATAGAAAGCATAGAAATATTCTGAGATTGGTGAAATCCCTCATCCCTGGAATGATTCTCATAAAACCTGTACTGTGATCTATCTAAGGCCTTCCTATTCTTCGACACAGAATTGGATACAATGGGCAGGATTTTCCGTGTTACCTGTTGTGGTTTTCGCAGAGACAATCCACCATTGGCCAGCGGATGGATCTTCTGGTCCCGCTGTTGTTAAGAGGGTTTCCCATTGAACGCACCTCTCACCGTTGGGAAATCCATGGAGATGCACCGTCAGTGGGACCTCCTTGTCCCTCTGGCGTGAATGGTCGGAAAGTTCCAGCCAAATAGCCTGGTTAAGACCTGACTTGTGTTTCTTTTTGTTGTACTCGATCCCTTTCTTTATAAATTCCTATTTATAATCACTATTTTAACCATTTCCTCAACCTGTCTTGCCACCTTCAATGATTTGTACACATTTACTTATTTATTAGTGTCACTGGTAGGCCTACATTAACACAGCAAATGAAATTACTGTGGAAATCTCCTAGTCGCCACACTCTGGCGCCTATTTGGGTACACTGAGGGAGAATTTAGCATGGCCAAAGCCCCTAACCAGTGTGTCTTTTGGACTGTGGGAGAAAAACGGAGCACCCGGAGGAAACCCACGCAGACACAGGGAGAGCGTGCAGTCTCCGCACAGACAGTGATCCAAACTGGGAATCGAACAGAGGTCCTTGGCGCTGTAAAGCAGCAGTGCTAACCACTGTCCCAACATGCTGCCACAGGATGAGAATTCTAAATAATTCTCAAGGATACGTTCCTGCCTGTCCTTTGGAATTGTGCCTTTTGTTTTATATTGTAAATGTATCACTTCACTCTTCTCTGAATTAAATTTAATCTGCCACATGTCCACGCATTCCACCAGTCTGTCTGTACGTTTCAATATCAAGTACTATCCTCCTCAGTTCACAATCCTTCCCAACTTTTGTGTTATCTGCAAATTTTCTAACGCAATACACTCAAGTCTAGGTCATTGATATGTATATATAAGGAAAAGCAGTGATGCTAGTGCTGAACCCTGGGGAAACCCACCGTATCCCTTCCACCAGTCCAATAAACAACCAGTCACTGCCAATCTCTGCCATTCAGCTATTCTTGGGATCCAAGCTTAATTGGCAAGGTGGGGGCAATTTATTAACTGGATTGCTGTGGCCCATCTGATGCAGGCACATCCACAGTGATGTTAGGCAAGGAGTTCTAAGGTTTTGACCCTCTGGCTATGAATGAACGGGCGATATCGTTCCAAGTCAGCATGATGTGTGAATTGGAGGTGAACAGGCAAGGTTGGAGGTGTTTCCATGTATCTGCCACCCTTGTCTATCTAGCTCGTAGAGGTCACAGGTTTGAAAGGTGCAGCTGAAGGAGTCTTGACAAGTTGGTGCAGTGCATTTGATAGATGGTACACATCTCTGCCACTGTGCACCAGCGTTGGAGGGAGTGAATATTGAAGGTGCTGGAGGGGTGTCAGTCAAGTGGGCTGCTTTGTCCTAGGTGATATCAAGCTTCTTGAGTGTTATTGAAGCTGCATTCATCCAGGCAAGTGTGGAATATTCCATCACACTCCAGAATTGTAGATGTCCACATGCTTTAGGGAGTCAGGTGGTGAATTACTTGCTGCGGAATTCTCAGTCTCTGACCTGCTCTAGTAGCCATTTGGCTTTCATTTATTTATTTATTAGTGTCACAAGTAGGCTTACATTAACACTGTTACTCAGAAAATCTCCTAGTCACCACACTCTGCTTGGGTACACTAAGGGAGAATTTAGCGTGGCCAATGCACCTAACCATAGTCTTTCAGACTATGGGAGGAAATCAGAGCATCGGAGGAAACCCACACAGACATGGGGAGAATGTGCAGACTGTACACAGACAGTGATCCAAGCCAGGAATCGAACCCGGGTCCCTGGTGCTGTGAGGCAGCAGCGCTAACTGCTATGCCACAGTGCCACCCAAATGGTCCAGTTAAGTTTGGACTTCAACGTTGCTGACAAGCCATTTATGTAGCCCTTTGTCTTTCTGAAGTCTATGTATACCACATCAACCTTATCAACCTCATCAACTCTCTCGGTTACCTAATCAAGAACTCAGTCAAGGTGGTTGAGTACGATTTGCCTTTAACAAATCCATGCTGGCTTTCCTTAATTAATCCAGATTTGTCCAGGTGATTTGTTAATTTGATCCCAGATTAACATTTCTAAAAACATATTTAGAACATAGAACACTACAGCACAAACAGGCCCTTCGGCCCACAAGCTGTGCTGAACATATCCCTACCTACCAGGCCTATCTATAACCCACAATCCCCTTAAATCCCACATACTCATCCAGAAGTCTCTTAAAAGACTCCAGCAAATTCGCCTCCACCACCACCGACGGCAGCCGATTCCACTCACTCACCACCCTCTGAGTGAAAAACTTACCCCTGACATCTCCTCTGTACCTACTGGCCCCAAGATTAAACTGGCTGTCGCAATCAGTTTTTTTTTATAATAAGTTTCGAAATTAACTCAGGAGCTAGCCGTATGAGCTGATAGTCCAAATCTTGTGACATCTTTGCTTCTGATTCTGGTTCTGTTCGTTCCTGATTGTTCTAAGCAAGATGGCCACCAGTCATCGCTGACCATTTCATTACACCGTTTGCTCTCACGCCAAATCCATTTATTAAAACGTAAACATTATTTTATTCTTTTAACTGTGAGGCTTTTCCAGTCCTCTAAGAGAGAAATTCATTTACGATTCAAGTACTCTGTGAAGTTTGCTGCTTTTATGCTACCACCTGTGCAGGTCTTGTGGTGCAGTGTGTAGCATCCCTGCCTCTGAGCCAGAAAATCTGGGTTCGAGTCCTGCGCCAGGGCCTGGTGGCCAAGTAAAATGCATCCACAATGTGGCCTCGAATGTGTTAACCTGAAAATCCTGCCACCACGCCAGTGACTGGCTGTAAGAGTGGGAGCGACTCCTGGTCAGCCATGCTTGTTGTGGTGTGGTGCTCCTCAAGCTATAAGCCACTGCTGACAGACTAGTTTAAACTTTATTTATTAGTGTCACAAGTAGGCTTACGTTAACGTTGCAATGAATTTACTGTGAAAATCCCCCAGTGGCTACATTCCGGCGCCCGTTCAGGTACACTGAGGGAGGATTTAGTGTGGCCAAATCACTTAGCCAGCACGTCTTTCAGAATGTGGGAGGAAACTGGAGAACCAGGAGGAAACCCAAGCAGACATGGGGAGAACATGCAGACTCTGCACAGGCAGTGACCTAAGTCGGGAATCGAATCCCGGGTCCCTGGCGCTGTGAAGCAGCAGTACTGTGCTACCGTGCTGCCCTATTCCAAGAATAATTAGCCTTGGAAAATGACAAAAGTTTGCTTTGGTACACCACTGGGTGTGGAAAATAATTGGAGTGGAATACTACTATCCAAATTAGATAAACTGCATCAATGTTACTCATTCCCTTTAATATAACATAGAGATCCAACTGCCGAAATCACCCATCTGAAGGCTATTTTCGAAATGCAAAGTCACTGGGAGGGATTTGGACAAGTCTGAAGCACATCAGGCAGCCAGAATGCACATTATATAACCTTGTTTACCTGATGTTGGCAGCCGGAGGACACAGAAGACTGCCGTTTCCAAAGCCTGGGTGTGGGAGACGCGGCATGAGCTTTGCAGCTCGGGAAATTGGGATGAATTATTTTTCTGAAGCAGTCATTTCCTGCCAAGAGCATCTTGACCACGAGATGCATGCCGCGAACCTGACTTGAGTTCTTAATCTTGGCAACTCGTTGGTGAAGGACTCAGTGATTTGGTCACAAGTGCTACATCTACTGGGGAAGAGCTGAAGAGCCACTCAACTGGATACCATCCAGGAGCAAGTGGAAAATACAGAAGCAAAAACACTGGCAGCACTAGAAATCGTGCAAGTCAGGCCACATGTGTGGAGACAGAGAAACTGCTTGAGGTTACTGATTTATCATCAAACATTAAACTCTGTTCCTCTTCCCAGAGATGCTGCCTGTCTTGTTGAAAGTTTCCACTATCATCTATTTTTGTATTCCATTGCTGTTTGGTGATGCTACGAAGGGAGTTTGGGGTTGTTTTCTTTAGAGCAAGGAAAGCTAAGGGGGTGGGGGACCTGATCGAGGCAGACATAATTATGAGGGAGAACGATAGGGTAGAAGGAAGAAACTTTTCCCCTTAGTAAAGGTGTCTATAACCCAGGTACACAGATTTAAGGTCAGGGGGCAGGAGATGCTTTTATATTCGTTTGTGGGATGTGGGTGTCGTTGGCTAGGCCAGCACTTATTGTCCAACCCCAAGGGCATTCAAGAGTTGTAGAGTCCTGCAGTGCAGAAGGAGGCCGTTCGGCCCATTGAATCTGCACCAACATTAATACCATCCAGACTCTCTCCCATAACCCCCGAGCTGACACTAAGGGGTAATTTAGCATGACCAATCCATCTAACCCGCACATCTTTGGCCTGTGGGAGGAAACCGGAGCATCTGGAGGAAACCCAGGCCCCCAGAGGGTCTCTGAATTATTAGTCCAGTGACGATACCACCTCTCCTTTAGAGGGGATTTGAGGGAAAGCTTTTTCATCCAGTAGGTGGTACGAATCAGGAACTCACTATCTGAAAGGCTGGGAACCCCTGACATTTAAGAAGTGTTTGGATGAGCGCTTGAAGCATCATACTATGCAAGGCTTTTGTCCAAGTGCTAGAGAATGGGATTAGGATAGGTGCTTGATGACCAGCATGGACACGATGGGCTGAAGGCCCTTTATCCGTGTTGTAAGACTCAATGACTAAACTGACCTTGCAATTCCTCTTCTCAGGTGACTCCTGAATGAATGATATCACAAAAATAAAGACCCTAAATATTTACAGGCTGCCTGTACTGCTCTTTAAGCTAACAGGTTGAGAGAACAGATTGATCCTGGTCATCAAATTTGAGTTTAAGAGATTTTGAAGCACAAATGCAAGTCCTGCGTTGGAAATGGATAATTCCCAAACAATCAGTCATCAAGCAATACAAACAGGCCCTTCGACCCAACCAGTCTAGGCCGACCATGCTCGTCCCAATTGCCCATGTTTGGCTCAAATCCCTCGAATCCTTTCCCATCACGTACTTATCCACATGCTTTTTAAATGTTGTTGTTCGTACCTGGCCCAACCACTTTCTCTGGCAGCTCATTCCATATACGCGTGAAGAAGTTGCCCCTCAGATCCCTTTTAAAATCTTGCCCCCCTCACTTTAAACCTAAGCCCTCTAGTTTTCCTTTCCCTGGGAAGAATACTATGGTCGTAATTTTACCCTCCCGCCCGCTGCAGGAATCGGAGCAGGTGAGGGGCGGACCATGGAAAGATCCGTTGACCTCAGGAGGTGGGTTTTACAGTTTCAGGACGAGCGAAGCCGTAAAATCCTGCCCTGTGTGCCTTGGCGAAGAAACCTTGAAATGACAGTCATTATAGAATGGCAGTGATTCTATTCTTGGTCACGTGGACTGTTCTGGCAACACAGTGAAACAAATTAGCTTTTCAGAACCATCGAATTAAAAGTGGGCAAACTAAGACCAGATTGGGTGAGAATAATGCGTTTTCAAATTGTTTGCCAGATGACTGTTAAACTGTGCTGATCTATTCCAATTCCTAAGGGCAATTTGAAATGAACATAACAAACCACAGAATTTTAATAATGTGATAGAAAATGGTTTATTTTTCCTTAACCCAAATAGCATTCTTCTTTTAGTCTGCCAACAGACTAAACTAAAAACTATCAAAGAACTGCTGCTTCCAGCAGTCTTTGGAAAATTAGGTTTAACAACAGTTCAGGGAGTTGTCCTTATTCTTCTTCCATTTTTGCACAAGATTTAATAACGGTTGAACTCTTATTTTAAAAGCAAGCCATAAAAATTAATAGGCATATCTGATTTATTCAAGGAGGCAGCAAGAAATTATTTTTACATGCCTGTTTGTAACAAGCAATTGGAAAGGTTAAAAATGAACCAAAAATCAATGCATAGCAACACCACACTTCACTTTGCTTTAGGGAACTTTTCAGGTCTAACAAGGGCACACAGTGGTTAGCACTGCTGCCTCACAAGTCAAGGGACCCGGGTTCAATTCCTGGCTTGGGTCACCGTCCGTGTGGAGTTTGCACGTTCTCCCCATGTCTGTGTGGGTTTCTTCCGTGTGCTCCTCCCTCAGTCCAAAGATATACAAGTTAAATGCATTGACTTTTCTAAGCTGCCTCTTAGTGTCCTAGGGTGCAAGGATTAGTGGTTTTATGGGGATAGGGCCTGAGTGGATTGTGCAGATGCAGTGGGCCAAATGGACTCCTTCTGCACTGTAACGATTCTATTAACTTAGAGTCAAAGTCTTCTCGTTCCCAACAAATGCAGGAATTACTTAATTCTCTCAACCCCTGGCAAAGAGGACAATTCATAACTGGCTGTTTTTTTATTCATTTGTGGGACATGAGCATCGCTGGCTGGCCAGCATTTATTACCCATCCCTAATTATCTTTTGGAGGGCATTCGAAAGTCAACCACATTGCTGTGGCTCTGGAATCACATGTTGGCCAGACCAGGTAAGGGTGGCAGATTTCCTTCCCTAAAGAGAAGGATGGATTTTTCCAACAATCGACAATGGTCATCAGTAGACATTTTTTATTGAATTCAAATTCCACCACTTGCTGTGGTGGGATTCGAACCGGAGTCCCCAGAACATGAGCTGAGTTTCTGGATTAATAGTCCAGCAATAATACCACTAGGCCATCCCCTCCCACAGAGTCCCTACTGGGCAGAGCAGGCCATTGGGTCCATTGAGTCTGCATCGACCCTCTGCAGTGTATCTTATCCAGGCTCTTTCCTGAACCTCACACATTAATCATGGCTAACCCTGGCTAAGAATGTGGGGAATGAGTATTAGCGTTGAAACTGGGGTTATTGCATTAGATTAAGACACTCATTGAGTTGGGCATGTACGTTTTCAATAAGGGGATTTTGCTTACCATTTTACAGTCAACGGGACCAACGATAGTGTGGTTTGCGTAACAATAGCAATGTTAGCTGTTTGTGTGCTTTTTGCTACAGAACTTCTCTGAATAATTTTCTATGTATTGAATGACTGCCCTTCTCACGCTGAGATCTCATAGGTGGTGTTCTGGCTGACTGGGTCCGATCTTCACTGAGCCATAAGGTCTTCCGGTTGCACAGCCGAAGTGGACAGCTGGAGGTCCTCGTGGATGGCACCTACTTCATCTATAGTCAGGTAGAAGTGAGTACGGTCTTGTCCCTAATGATTAGCTGCTGGGACGTGGGGTGGGTGGGTCGTGAAGGGGTGTGCGAGTGGTTACTGCTGGAATTCTGTTATCCAAGCTGCCACAAATCAGTAGCTCCTCAAGGCTGAGCTGTGGGTCAGTTCAGAATAAGCACATCAGATCTTGTCAGAAGCATCAACTTGAACTGATGGTGGCTGTTGTGTTTCACACCAATTTCTCTTTCTGCTTGTAGAAGAATTCAACAAAGTATATTTATTCTCATTGGGAATTTTCCTATCCTGCCCGCCACAGGAATTGTAGCGGGTGTAGGGGCAATGGACCATGCAAAGATCCGTTAACCTAGTCATAGAGCCCGGTTTTACCATTTTGATTCTAAGTGTTGAAACCGGGAGTGTTCCTGATCTGACTTGTAAACCTGTTCTCGGGTACCCCATACCCACTCTGCCTGAAAAAATAGCAGCGATTCTGAATCAGGCTGCGGAAGCCTGTGGGCAGGGCTTATCGTGTCCAAAACACTGCTGCTCCGATTGGAGCCTTCATCTGCACATGCGCAGTGAAGAAAATTGAAAAACGGTCCCCTGCCACGTCGCCCCCAGGCCACAGAATGCCTCTCCCCTGGCCCCACACACATTGCACCACCCCCACAACGTAACTGACCTCCTTATACCACCACCCCTCCCCTCGCCCACATTTATGGGACTTAATAGGATTGAGGGTTATAGGTAGGCCTCGTAGGTAGGGATATGATCAGTGCAACTTGTGGGCCGAAGGGCCTGTTTGTGCTGTATTTTCTATGTTCTATCAATTGTGGCTCCCTGGCCCTCTTCCCCCCACGCAGAGGGGCAGCGGATCACCCCCCCCTCCTCCTCCCCACCCAGAGAATGATCTGACCCTGCTCTCACCTTCTCCTCCTCCTCCTCCTCCACCCAAACAGAGAGCCAGCCATCCGACCCACCTTCCCTCACTACCAGAGAATGACCTGACCCGCCTCCCTCCTTCCCGTCCCCACCACCAAAATATCGATCTGACCACCACCCCCCCCGACAACCGCCCCCCCCCCACTCCCCCGCCCCACGATCTGAGTCAGAAAACCTACCTCTTCAGCAGCTGGAGCGCCCGAATCAGACCTTTGCAGACCATGTCTCTGTAGCGCTGAATCTGGATGGGCAAACGGGATGGTAAAGGGGGAAATACCAGTATGCTTGGGTGTGCAGCCAAATGCAAATGCATTTAAATTGACGTCGAGCTCGTTTCGGGTGCGGTGCCAATCGCGGCCACTTTCGGCGCTTGGTAAAGAGGGAACTGGCGTGGAGGCTAGTGCGGGTTGTGCAACTCACCTCACATTTGACTTATCAAGTTTTCATGCCCGAAAACAGGCACAACTTGTTGGTAAAATTGGGCCCATAGTGTCATAGAATCCTATAGTGCAGAGGGAGACCATTCGGCCCATCGAGTCTGAACTAACCACAATCTCACCCTGGCCCTATCCTTATTACCCCATGCATTTACCCTAGCTGGTCCTCCTGACACTAAGGGGCAATTCAGCATGGCTGATCCACCTAACCCGCGCATCTTTTAGCGTGTGCGGAAGAAACCGGAACACCTGGAAAATAAGTCATGCAGACATGGGAAGAATGGCACAGTAGCACAATGGGGCGGCACGGTAGCACAGTGGTTAGCACTGCTGCCTCACAGCTCCAGAGTCCTGGGTTCGATTCCCGGCTCGGGTCACTGTCTGTGTGGAGCTTGCACGTTCTCCTTGTGTCTGCGTGGGTTTCCTCCGGGTGTTCCGGTTTCCTCCCACAGTCCAAAGATGTGCGGGTTAGGGTGATTGGCCATGCTAAGAAATTGCCCCTCAGTGTCTAGGGATGCGTAGGTTGGAGGGATTAGTGGGTAAATATATGGGGATATAGGGGTAGGGCCTGGATGGGATTTTGTTCAGTGCAGACTCGATGGGCCGAAAGGCCTCTTTCTGCTCTGTAGGATTCTATGATCTATTCTATGAATGTGCAAACTCCACGGAGACAAGTGACCCAAGCCGGGAATCGAACTTGGATCTGTGGCGCTGTGAGACAGCAGTGCTAATCACTGTGCCACCATGCCACCCTCGGGCAGGATTCCCCGATTTTGGGGGCAAGTGTAACCGGAAAATCCCATTCATTGTGTTGGAATTTTGAATCTGACCCATTGAGTTGTTGCTGAATACAAGAACACTCCATGTCATTGATACAAAAGCCAAATACTGTCAATGCTGGGAGTCTGAAATGTAAACAGAGAATGCAAGAGATAACCAGCAGGTCAGGCAGCATCTGTGAAGAGGGAAAAACAGAATTTTTAATGGCCTTTCATTAGAATTGGAAAATGCTGCAGATGTAAAAGGTTTTTAAGCAAATACCAAAGGTGGGGGGGTTGGGTTGTAGGGGACAGGCAAGCAAAAGAGAAGAACCGGAATTTTCTGCCTGTTCACACGTGTCTGGCCAACGGCACACACAACACATGACGTGAGATACCGTCAGTGGGAAATCCCATGGACATCCCTCAAATCATACTCTCTCCCACAGCGAGAAACATGCCTGGGAGCGAGGCCAGAATATCGCCCCCCCCTCAAGGTCTGCAACAAGGTAAAAGGCAGGAAAGCTTCAATGACAAAAAATGAAGACAAGAAGGGATGGTAATGGAAGAAACGGAAGATGGGTCTTACAGGAGGTGTAAATAGAGATTTAATCTTATTATTCTCCATTACCTATTAAAGGCCCAGCAGCATGAACTGTGATAATGATTGACTATTGTATTCATATGGGGGCACTTATGAATACAGGGAACAAAATGGAATGAGTTGCTTGCTGCACTGAAAGGGTGATTAAAATGGACTGTGGGAGAGGATTGCACAGGAAATAGGGAATATGAGGTAAGGTTGCACAATGTATTACATCGCAGGGATTAAGTACTGTCTCTCCAATATACAGGATTGCGATGCAAGGTCCATAGTTAGGTTTGACACTATGCTGCTATCTCCAGTACCATTCTCAAATGGTATATGATCCTCTTTACTGAAACTCAAGAGTTCATAAGAACATAAGAACATAAGAAATAGGAGCAGGAGTAGGCCATCTAGCCCTTCGAGCCTGCCCCGCCATTCAATAAGATCATGGCTGATCTGTCGTGGCTCAGTTCCACATTCCCGCCCTCTCCCCATAACCCTTAATCCCCTCGCTTATCAAAAACCCATCAACCCGCGTCTTAAAAATATTTAGCGAGGCAGCCTCCACCACTTCAACGGGCAGAGAATTCCAGAGATTCACCACCCTTTGAGTGAAGAAGTTCCTCCTCAACTCCGTTCTAAACCGCCCCCCCTTTATCTTGAGGCTGTGCCCCCTAGTCCTACTATCCTTTCTGAGCGGGAAGAGTCTCTCCACCTCTACCCTATCCATCCCATTCATCATCTTATACGTCTCAATGAGATCTCCCCTCATTCTTCTAAACTCTTAACGAGTACAAGCCTAGTTTATTCAGCCTCTCCTCATAGCTCAACCCCCTCAACTCCGGTATCAGCCTAGTAAACCTCCTCTGCACTCCCTCCAAGGCCAAAATATCCTTGCGTAAGTGCGGCGACCAAAACTGCACACAGTACTCCAGCTGCGGCCTCACCAATGCCCTATACAGCTGCAGCAAGACCTCCCTACTTTTATATTCAATCCCCCTCGCTATGAAGGCCAGCATCCCATTCGCCTTCCTGACCACCTGCTGCCGTACCATGGAGCATGAAGCAGTCAAATATTGTTATACCAACAAAATCCCAACTACTCAAATCAGACTGGTGAGCCTTGTAATGCATTGTAGCAATGCACCAATCTTCAGTGCAACCCTTAGTCAACATGTCATGCTTGAACCTACATTATCTTATTGGTTCCTCCAGTATTGAGGATCCCTAATGCCCACTTGAGCAAACTTTTTACACACTGGTCACTTTAGTTAAGTGACCACACGTAGGGAATGCAATTTCCCATCAACAATATCAGCCCTTTCTCACAAATTTAGCTCGGCTCGAGGCAGAAGTGATCACAGAAAGTTTATGGCACAAAACAAGGCCACTTGGCCCATCGGGTCCGTGCTGGCTGAAAAACAAGCCGACCAGCCTAATCCCACTTTCCCGACACAGGGTTATGAAGATGGGAAACAATGGAGGGCATCCCACTGGGGGCACCAAGGTAAGAGGGGCATTACCTGGCCATGCCCTTGGCACAGGTTAATACTGTTGGGAGGAGAGTGCCCCTGAGTCTGCAGTAATTGTGAAGGGGGGGGGGTGCAATGTTGGTATTCTGGTAGGAGGGACAGGTAGATCCCTGTTGCTTGTGTTGGAGGTGGGGGCCTGCTGCTTGTCAGGGTGTTTCTTCATATCCATTGGCAAGGGGCAGTCTGGGTAGGGGTAACACTGCAATGAAGAGACTGTGAAAACCCCCTAGTCGCCACACTCCGGTGCCTATTCAAGTACACTGAAGGCGAATTTAGCATCTATGACTGACTCATTGTCAACCAACGATACAAAAGTTCAACAATCTAATGATTTATTTCTGGGCTGTTTGTGAGAACTTGCTGTGTGTAAACTTACTGTCAAAGTGAACAATAGTGGTTGCATTTCAGTAGTAGCATCATGCTAATATTATTAAACTAGCCTGGACCAATGTTCTGGAGGCACGAGTTCAAATCCCACCATGAGTAATTGGGGATCTTAGATTCCGTTAACTAAATAAATCTGGAGCAATAACTTTATGTCAATCATGATAAGAATATAAGAAATAGGAGGAAGAGTAGGCCATTCAGCCCTTTGACCTTGTTCAATTATCCAAGGAGACCATGGTTGATTTTCTGTTGCAACACTATTTCCCTGCATTATCCCCATATCTCATGATGTTCTTAGTGTACAAATCTATCAATCTCAGTCTTGAATGAACTCAATGACTGGAGCGTAATAGAATCATAGAATTTCTTACAGTGCAGAAGGAGGCCATTCAGCCCATCAAGTCTGCACCGACCACAATCCCATCCAGGCCTTGTCCCCATAACCCTATGCATTTACCTTAGCTAATCTCCCTGACACTAAGGGGCAATCTAGCATGGCCAACCCATCTAACCCACGCATCTTTGGACTGTGGGAGGAAACCGGAATGTGTGGAGGAAATCCATGCATACACGGGAAGAATGTTCAAACTCCACACAGACAGTGACCCAAGGTGGGAATCGAACCCAAATCCCTGTCGTTGTGAGGTAGCAGTGCTAAGCACCGTGTCACCGTGCCACTCCTGGAACAGGAAATTCCAAATATTTGCTACCCTCTGTGTGAATAAATTCCACCTCATCTCAGTTCTAAATGGCCTGCCTCATATTAAGAAGTGTGTCCACTGGTTCTAGACACCCCAGTCTAGGGAAACATTCTAAGAATTCTGCATGTTTGAATGAAATCGCTTGATCATTCTTCCAAACTGGAGAAAAAAGGCTCAGTCATTTTAATCTTTCCTCGCAGGGTAAGCCCTGCACCCCAAGAATTAACGTAATGACCCTTCATTAACCATTGCCTCTGTGGTTTCCTTTGATAAGGGGAAACAATGGGTGAAACTTGCCCATATTTTTTCCAGAGTGTCAGACTCTGACTGAAATCCATGGGTGGCACGGTGGCACAGTGGTTAGCACCGACGTCTCACAGCGCCAGGGGCCTGGGTTCAATTCCTGCTCTGGGTCACTGTCTGTGCAGAATCTGCACATTCTCCCCGTGTCTGCATGGGTTTCCCACGGGTTCTCCGGTTTCTTCCCACAGTCTGAAAAACTGTGCTGATTAGGTGCATTGGCCATGCTAAGTTCGCCTGCAGTGTACTTGAATAGGCACCGGAGTGTGGCGACTAGGGGGTTTTCACAGTCTCTTCATTGCAGTGTTAACGTAAGCCTACTTGTGGCACTAATAAATAAACTAAACAATCTCTTCAGTTGCACAGCTGAGTTTTTAGAATATATTTTCAGGCACTCTGAAAAATAAGCGGGTGAGGTTTTTACCACCAGTCTGGTGGGGTGTTAGACTACAGCTGGAATAGAATAGAGCTGGAAAGGTCGGCTCCACAGGGAACAGTTGTCAGCACTGCTACCTCATAGCGCCAGGGACCCGGATTCATTTCCGGCCTCTGGTCATTGCCTGTGTTGAGTTTCTACGTTCTCCCCATGTCTGCGTGGGTTTCCTCCAGGTGCTCCGGTTTCCTCCCACAGTCCAAAAATGTGCAGGTTAGGTGGATTGGCCGTGATAAATTGTCCCTTCGTGTCAGGGGGATTGGCAGAGTAAATATGTGGGGCTAAGGGGATAGGGTCTGAGTGGGATTGTTGACAGTACAGGCTTGATGGGCCGAATGGCCTTCTTCTGCACTATAGGGATTCTGTGAATCTATAAATGACAACTGCCTTGGAATCTTTGCTGTTGACA
Source organism: Carcharhinus amblyrhynchos (assembly GCF_965287045.1). Taxonomy (NCBI): domain Eukaryota; kingdom Metazoa; phylum Chordata; class Chondrichthyes; order Carcharhiniformes; family Carcharhinidae; genus Carcharhinus; species Carcharhinus amblyrhynchos. The sequence continues at coordinate 132,547,745 of NC_137327.1, forward strand.
GGTGAATCTTTGGAAAACAGCTCATGCAAGAGGTAATAGCCAGAATTTTCCAGCATTCACATCGGCGGGATTCTCTGGTCCTGCTACAGTGAACGGCCAGAAAACTCCAGCCAACATCTCTGGCGATACAACACTCAGTTAAAAATGAGCAAAACGCCAATTTAGATAATGTGCTCAAGCTTCAAGTGGGACCTGAACCTCTTCAACTTGGAACTGAAAAACAATACCGTGATGTGCATTTCGAACAATTGTGAAGCAGCACGCATTGTGCAGGACACTGTATATGAATATGAGCAGTACGGTGGCACAGTGGTTATAAGAACATAAGAAATAGGAGCAGGAGTAGGCCATCCAGCCCTTCGAGCCTGCCCCGCCATTCAATAAGATCGTGGCTGATCTGAAGTGGATCAGTTCCACTTTCCCGCTTTCTCCCCATGACCCTTAATTCCCTCGTTAGCACTGCTGCCTCGATTCCTGGGTCGGATTATGTCTGTGCGGAGTCTGCATGTTCTCCCCGTGTCTGCGTGGGTTTCCTCCGGGTGCTCCAATTTCCTCCCACAGTCCAAACATGTGCAGGTTAGATTGATTGACCACACTACATTGCCCCTTAGTGTCGGGGGCTGGCTAGGGTAAATGCAGGGGGTTACAGAGATAGAATCTGGCTGGGATTGTTGTCGGTGCTGACTCGATGGGCTGAATGATCTCCTTCTACACTGTAGAGATTCTATGATTTATGAGGGTACAGTATATAAGCAGTGCATTCATAAACAAGACTTGCAGTTGTAGAATGCCAAATCACAACCCTTAAATCTGAAAGTGACTGTACTGATAATTATGCAGTGCAGACACTATTGTTGTGAGGACAGCACAATACAAGTGCCCAGTAAAACCACGATGGATCATAAAGCCACAACTCAACTGGTTTCCTGAAATGACCTCTTTTATAGCGGAGACTAAGCAGCTTGCCTGAATTGCATTTGTTTTATTGGAGAGCAGGGAGAAACTGAAGCTCGTGTTTTAGAATAAGAAACAGATTAATAGGAGGCGGTTGGTGGTGAAAATAGCGCGGCTAATAGGAAACAACTTCCAACTCATTACCCGCTCATCTGTCAACGGCGGCAATCCTGGAGCCCGTCAGAAACTGGACGGAATCCAGAAACATCTTCAAAAGGATCAAAATGATCTTCCAGCAGAGGTCACCTGAATACAATTCAAACTGTACCTTTGCCGAAGGTATGTGTTGTTTGAAAGTAAGTAGCTCTCCCACCTGAGTCAGCAGCTGGTGGATGAGAGAGTGTCGCAGGAAAACCTGACCAATTTTCAGTTGCAGCTTCCTGGGTGAAATTGGCTGATGGATCAACAGAAATGACTTGTTAATACTCTTTCAGAGAGAAAAAAAAACACGCTATAAGAATCGGAAGTGATTTAATTTCCTTAATACCACGGCAGCTATTTCCAAATGTGCCAATCTAGGCTTTAGCATGGCCTTCAAGAAAAGCCTTCCGGACCCCAGAAGCCCTGAATGTAAGCCTCTGGTCTGAGGCAACAAGTTGCTGCATAGGCTTGTCTCACATTGACTGTACCTTGAAGACTTGATTATCTCGCATTCCAACCATTATTTTGTAAATTGAGTTTGTTTCTGTATATGTCCCGTTTGTGAACACAAGTCCTCACTCACCTGATGAAGCAGCAGTGCTCCGAAAGCTTGTGCTGTTGGACTTTAACCTGGTGTTGTGAGACTTCTTTCTGTGCCCACCCCAGTCACTTACCTTGAGTCCATGAGCTGATTATGTTATATAGTGTATGTTTGGTTGTGACTGGCTAAGGAACGGTTTCTGAGAGATAGGTATGTGTGAACTATAACTGCTTTTTGCTGGATGAATTTATCTATATACAGATCTACTTGAAAGTGTTACTCAGTCGAAGCCATGAGCATTCTCTCTCTTGATTCTTTGTCATGTGTCTCTTACATCATCATATGGGTGGTGCTGTTTCACTTGTCCCACGTGTTAACCCTTTCAATCCTGATCACCCTAACATGACAACTTCCATCCAAATCCTTGTCCATTTATATTTATATAGAACCCCAGCTCGCCCCAACTTCCTGATTCCATACATATAATTGGTCAGGAGTCTTCATGCTTTGACCTGATTGTGTTCTTGTCAGACTTAGAAGATCAGTAGTCTTTCTTTGGACTTTTTTTTGATTGGTTGGTTTTCAGTGAGAATTGCTGTATCTGGCATGTTGGCAGTTTGTAGGTCAACATTCTGTTCTTCCAAATGTGTGACCGTTGGTTCTCTTTGAGGACTGAGGATATGACTTCTCCCGTTCTTTCTTATAGTATCTTCTGAAGGATGTACTAAATTGGATCTCTGTTGATTGTTATCCCTTTGGACAATTACTCATTTTCTATCTTGGTCTCTAATCTGGATCTTTCTCTTTCTCCTGTTCTATTTCCTTTGATTCTTGGTCTCTCACTCTTCACTGGGTTTTATGTGTTTCGCTCTCTCTTTGAATTATATGCTCACTCTCCTTTGTCTGTTCAGTTAACCCTGGTTCCCTTTGATGGTTTTGCCTGTCTTTCTTCAGTTCTGCAGTGATGATCCTTCATAGCCTTTCGTTTATTAATTCTTTTATGTCCTCGATCTTCAAGAATTATTTAGGTAGAACGTGAAGCTTTGAGGAAGCCACTTGATCAGCATCTTGCTTCCTCAAAAGTTCCAGTATTCCTGTTGTAGCAGTGTCTTCCATCATGGAAGAGATGCACATTGTATACTTTGGTTCTGTCTCTAGTATTGGAGTTGTTTGACTGCTAAGATCTGGAACACCACTTTACTGGATGCAGATGCACTTACAAAGAGATTGGAACTGTTGGATACATGTGGTGTTGTACCAGTATATTCCATCACTTGTGTTTTGTCTTTCAACTTCTCAACAGAACCACAAAGTGGTTCACTACGTCTTTAGGAGAACAAGGTTACTGTTCCCCTCCTGGACATTCTCCTGGAAAAGGGCTGGTCTCAGCCTCGATGAAGTGTTGAAAAATCAGCGCTGAAGTCCCAATGGATCTTCAGTGCAGTTGGATAGCTTGAGGGGCTCAGAATTAATGTGACCCTTGAATGTCTGTTGATTGACATCTTCAACTGTCTTGATGAAGTTGAGGTCCCCACAGGTGTTTTGGACTAAAAAAAAGATTTTGAAGGACATATCATGGACAGCATTTTATGGCCTCACTCGACCCGAGACTGGAAATCCTGCCCAAGGTCAACAGACTTTCGCATTGTCAGTCTCTTGCCCGCTCAGATTCCCATCGTGGGCAGTGTAGTAAAATTCCAGTGCATGTTTCTAGTATCTGTTGCTCTTTATACTGGGGTGTTGCCTGCAATGTCACCTTGACTCATACTTTGATCATAACTGGGTTTCAGTTGGCTTCAGGCATTCTGTTACTAGCCACTTTTTTTGGTAAGCCATGTCCCTGTATTCAGTTTGAAATTGGTTACATGTCCATTGATATCAATTTCTGCATTTCACAATGCCTTTGATCTCACCCAGGAAGCATTATTTTTCCTTTACTTGTTGAGATTCATCAATTTAATTGATGGCCTTGAGTGAGAAGATTCTCTCATTAACCTCTGTCTATTTAGGGGTTGTAGTTCTGCGTACCTTAACAAACTATCGAAACCTTTGTCAGTGAAAGCATTCTGCAGTGCTTCCAGAACACAGTTCTCACCTGTATTGCCTTTTCAGGATGTGGAGATGCCGGCATTGGACTGGGGTAAACTCAGAAAGAAGTATTTGTTGCTGGGCTTTTGAATGCCATAGTACTAGCCTGGTTTGCTGGAGTCTTGAACCTTTACTCCACATGATGTCGTCTTCCCTGAAATGTCTTGGATACTCTTTAGTTTAACAAATTGTACCCTCCTTGGGTGGTTTCTGAACCAAGAATCTTCTTCATCTCTGCGTACGGCCCTATCCTGTTTGTCTCACCAACTGTATCGCTTTTGTTAAAATTAAGGCTGATATTCTCCAGTCATTCGCATCTCGCCACTGCAAGCAAACACAGAGAATTTGGCACTCAGCCAAAACTCCGTTCACTGGACTGGGAGCAGAGAATCCCACCCTAAGTCCTCCTTGAGTTACAGATAAGGTGTCATCAGTAACACTGACTACAATGTAGTCTCACATTTATTCTGTTTTAGGTTTCCATATTCCACTTCAACCAGTCAATTCAGGTCATTGATAAAACATCGACTGGTTCGCCTGGTTATGGACCTTTGTGTTAAATTTGGCCTTTTCTCCTTAAATTGAAAGGTAGCTAATGCTTCTTCCAATTTCTATTGTCTCGTTGATTCCTTGAGTTGCAATAACTTCACAATGGCTCCAATAGAGTGCAGCAATACATTGACTTGTTCAGCCTCAGGCTTATTATCCAATCCTGAATCAATTTGGAATTTCTTAAAAATATTTTCCGCCATAGCACCCAATCCAGAGTTTGACTTGGTCTTTCCACAGGCCCCAATTCCTCAGATAATGTGAATTGGAATCCATTGCTACTATATGAGTTGCCTTCACTTGGTAATGCAGTTTTCTTATGTTGATTAGTCTGTCATCGATACTCTCTGCAGTGACTGACCCTTCTTAGTATTTACTTCTTGAACTTCACAGAGTTCATAAAACTATTTGCTTGATATCACTATTGAGCTCTGTTCACTGCTCTTCTCCTGCTGGGGAACCTTATCTCTGCAGCCAATATCTTTCTCAACTGCGGCCTCGTGGCTGCTGTGTGTAATGACACCCAGTCTTGGGCTGTGGGCTGTATGGAATCCTGAATTTGCGAAGAGTGGAATTTTCCCAGCTTTTCCTGCTTACTGTGCCTGTTACGCTGAAGATTTGTATCCTTTTCCAGTGAGGATCGTCCATATTCGCTGATTACGGCTAGGTTCTCTGACTGTTGAATGGTCTACAGATTCATAAGGAAGGAAAAGTTAGAGTACGAGAGAAAGCTAGATAGAAATGTGAAGATAGATTGAAAGAGTTTCTATAGTTGTTTAAAAAAGAGCGAATAAAGTGAGTGTTGGTCCTATATAATGTGAGTCTGGGGAATTAATGGAAAATAAGGAGACGGCAGATGAATTGAACAGGAACAGGAATCCCTGAAATAGCTGTAAATGTAAAGGATAGCTCAGGAAAGTTACAATCACGTGGGAAGTGATATTAAGCAATTTGTTGGTGCTGTGGCCTGACAAACACCGGAATCCTGATGGAGATGATCCAAGAGTTTGAAAAGTAGTGCTAAGTGAGATCGATGATTTTAATTTTCCAAAACTCCCTAGATTCAGGAAGGTTCATTTACCTTGGAAAATAGTAAATGTATCTCCTTTACTCAAACAGGGAGGGAGCCAGAACGACAGGCTGTCTAGCCTAGCATCTGTTATGGGGAAATGTTAGGAGCTATTATTAAACCTGTTATATCAAGGCCCTTGGAAAAAAATCAGGGCAATCCAGCAGACTCAACATGGTTTTGTAGAAGCTAAATCATTTTTAATCAATTTATTGAAGTAACATGAGCTGTGAATAGAGGGGAATTGGCTGATGCACTGTACATAGATCTCCTGAGGGCACTTGATGAGTTGCCATGTCAAAGATTTTGTAGAATGTGAAAGCATATGGCTGCCATGAATAGAAGATTGACTAGTTAACAGGAAACACAAGGTAAGCATAAATGCGTCTTTTTCTGGTTGGCAAGACATGAAGACTGGTTAGCTTCAGCTTGTCTAAGTGTCTAGCTATAACCTCTCCGGTGGCCCCATGACAGATGTCAAACTAACAGGCCAGTAGTTGCTTGTTTTCTGCCTCCCTACCTTTTTGAATAATTATATTTGCTCTTTTCCAGTCTGTGGGAACTTATCCACAATTCAAACGAATTTTGGACCCAAGAAATAATCAACACGACAGAAGCCTATGCAGAAGAGCAGACAGTGCACACTCTTGTAACTGACCCCTGTATTTATCATCAACAGTGAATGAGATGGTGTCAAACTACACCATTTAAATTGAGAACAGCCACTGCAGAGAATGTTGGCAAAACTTGCAAAGATTAGACTTGGAACTAAACAAGAAAAAGAGGAATTTATGCCTAGTTGATCCACATACACTGTTTGATCTCCTTGTGATCTGTTTTTCATAACATATTTGTGTTCTATAGTATTTACGATCATAAGCTTGTGGTCGCTCTGACAAACGTTTATTTTGCAATGTCTTTAACTCCAGCCTATGCACCATTTGATCTGGCCAAACTTGAGGGAGACCAAAAATGCCTGATACTTGAGGTTGCAGAGGGGTGGCAGGTGGGGACACCAAAATGACTTGGTAGGGCAAGGGTTTGTACATGCAATTTTCTCCCTTAGTTCTTAGTGTGCCCCAGTGAGAACATGGATGGGCACCCTACTCCAAGCCTCTGTCAATTGTTTCCAAGAACTTGCCATCACATGTTGCAGAAGCATGTAGTGAAAGAAAACTTAACCTGTGGTTTTCCACATGTAATTTGCAAACATTAGGCCTTTGAGGGAGGGAGTATGAAGAGGTGCAGGAGTTAAAAAGAGTGGTCCAAAAAGTAAGGCAAAGGACAGCTCTTGATAGCAGAGCATTTGATTATCTTGGCCACACTCTGTGGAACCCTCTCCCTTAACCCCTGCTTCAGTCATCTGCCCCATTACTGGACTCAAAACCCTTCTCAATACCCATCTTTCTGACTGGATAGCACAATGGTTCGCATTGCAGCCTCATAGTGCCAGGGACCTGGGTTCGATTCCCAGCTCAGATCATAGTTTGTGCGGAGTCTGCATCTTCTCCTTCCTGTCTGTATGGGTTTCCTCCGGGTGCTCCAGTTTCCTTCCACAGTCCAAAAGACGTGCTGGTTAGTTGCATTGGTCATGCTAAATTCTCCCTCAGCGCACTCAAACAAGCACTGGAGTGTGGCAACTCAGGAATTTTCACAGTAACCTCATTGCAGTGTTAATGTAAGCCAACTTGTGACACAAATAGATAAACTTTCGGCCACGCTGTCTCCTACCATGACTGGACAGCCATTTTTTAATCTATTTTCTTATGATACTTTGGAACAATTGTTCCCTTGCAAGCTGGCCACCACATAAAAGCAAGCTGTCGTTCCTTGAGCCTCTCACAGGTGTTTGTCTTTGAAAAATAAGATACTTATACAAAAAAGGGGCAAGTAGGATATGTGAATTCAGTTTGACTCTCATCCTGTGATTGTTTTTGCATTGAGGTACAGATTAGAAGTGCCCTAATTGTCATAACGATTGTTTCCTATGTGTGTATGTGCACAAAATTTGGACATTTGGGCAGGAACTTTGTAACTGTCGATGCTGGCAGGGCCTCCTGGCCCCACCAGCAACACACCCTGCTATGGGCTTCCCTCAGTTGTGGGGTGGATTCCAACTGACTGCGACAGGACCATAAGATCCCACCGCTGTGAACGGTGTGCTGCCTCTCACCGCTGAGAGGGGAGACTGTCCTCTAATTCTAATCATTTTCAAAAATTTTTGTCTTTATGGACCCCATGAAGACCAGGTAATGATTTTCGTCTGCAGCATGCATAGAACATTCGTAAATGAAGTAATTAACCACCATCTCCGAACTGTACCTACCCAATCATTTTGGTTGTGCTTCTCAGCATGAATGCCTCATTCCAAGTAACTGCAGCAAGGGAGAGTTTGAGCCTATTGCTTAGTGGGTTCATGCTACATTCCAAGATTGTGGAAAGTCTTGCCTTCCTACAGAGAAACAATCTTCTGCTTTACCTAAACATAAGAACATAAGAAATAGGAGCAGGAGTAGGTCATCTAGCCCTTCGAGCCTGCCCCGCCATTCAATAAGATCATGGCTGATCTGTCGTGGCTCAGTTCCACATTCCCGCCCTCTCCCCATAACCCTTAATCCCCTCGCTTATCAAAAACCCATCAACCCTCGTCTTAAAAATATTTAGCGATGCAGCCTCCACCACCTCAACGGGCAGAGAATTCCAGAGATTCACCACCCTTTGAGTGAAGAAGTTCCTCCTCAACTCCGTTCTAAACCGCCCCCCCTTTATCTTGAGGCTGTGCCCCCTAGTCCTACTGTCCTTTCTGAGCGGGAAGAGTCTCTCCACCTCGATCCTATCCATCCCATTCATCATCTTATACGTCTCAATGAGATCTCCCCTCATTCTTCTAAACTCTAACGAGTACAAGCCTAGTTTATTCAGCCTCTCCTCATAGCTCAACCCCCTCAACTCCGGTATCAGCCTAGTAAACCTCCTCTGCACTCCCTCCAAGGCCAAAATATCCTTGCGTAAGTACGGCGCCCAAAACTGCACACAGTACTCCAGCTGCGGCCTCACCAATGCCCTATACAGCTGCAGCAAGACCTCCCTACTTTTATATTCAATCCCCCTCGCTATGAAGGCCAGCATCCCATTAGCCTTCCTGACCACCTGCTGCACCTGCAGGCTGGGATTTTGCGACTCATGCACAAGGACCCCGAGGTCCCTCTGCACCGTCGCCTGCTGCAGTTTTTCGCCCCGTAAGAAATAGTCCTTCCTACCATTATTCCTACCAAAGTGGACCACCTCGCACTTGCCAACATTAAATTCCGTTTGCCATTTCTTGGCCCATTCGCCCAGCCTATCTAGATCCTTCTGCAGACTCTCCACACCCTCCGCGCAATTTGCTGTTCCCCCAATCTTGGTGTCATCAGCAAATTTTGACACCATACACTCGGTTCCCTCCTCCAGATCATCTATATAAATGGTAAAAAGCTGAGGCCCCAGCACCGACCCCTGGGGCACTCCACTAGTCACCAACCGCCAATCCGAATAGCACCCATTAACCCCCACTCTCTGCCTCCTATTTGACAACCAATCCTCTATCCACGTTAACACCCTACCCCCAACTCCATGCCCCCTGATCTTCTGCAATAACCTCATGTGAGGTACCTTGTCAAACGCCTTCTGAAAATCAAGAAAGACCACATCCACCGGCTCTCCTCTATCCACCGCCCTAGACACATCCTCATAGAACTCCAATAAATTTGTCAGACACGACTTCCCCTTAATGAAACCGTGCTGCGTCTGCTCTATCAAGCAATTCCCCTCAAGATGCCTCGCTATTTCCTCCTTGATGACAGATTCTAACATTTTACCTACAACAGACATTAAACTAACCGGCGTATAATTCCCCGCCTTTTGCCTGGCACCCTTCTTAAACAACGGCGTAACATTAGCAGCTTTCCAATCTTCCGGCACTTTCCCGGAATCCAGCGACGTCTGGAAAATAACCACCAAGGCATCCACTATAACCTCCGCCATTTCTTTCAGAACCCTCGGATGCATTCCATCCGGTCCTGGGGACTTGTCCACAATCAGTCCCTCCAGTCTGTCGAGCACCGCCTCTCTAGTAACAGTAATGTCATCGAGACCCTCCAGTCCTACCACCTTTCCATCGCTAACACCCGGCAAATTATTCACGTCTTCCTCCGTGAAGACCGAAACAAAAAAGTTATTCAAGACCTCAGCCATTTCCCCATCCCCTACCACTAAGACCCCCCTCTCATCCTCTAAGGGTCCAACATTCACCCTAGCCAGCCTCTTCCTTTTTATATATTTATAAAAACTCTTGCTATCCTTTTTTATATTAAGCGCTAGCCCAGCTTCATAGTTTCTCCTACCCTTCTTTATCAACTTCTTTGTCAATCTTTGTTGACATTTAAACCTCTCCCAATCCTCTTCTCGCCCACTACTCTTAGCTACTGTAAATGCCTCCGCTTTTAATTTAACACTTTCCTTCACCTCCTTCGTTATCCACGGCTTATTACCTCTCCTCCTACGGTCCTTTTTAACCATCGGAATAAATTTCTGCTGAGCACCAAGAAAGATCTCCTCAAAGATCCTCCACTGCTCCTCAGCAGACCTACCTTCCAACACGCTCCCCCAGTCAACATTCGCCAATTCTTCTCTCATCCTACCGTACTCCCCTCTGTTCAAACAAAGGACGCGTGTCCGGGAACCCACTTTCTCCTCCTCCATCTGCACCAGAAACTCCACCATACAATGATCGCTCTCCCCAAGAGGATCCTTCACCGCAAGGTCCCTAATTCTACCCGCCTCATTACATAACACCAAATCCAAGATAGCTCGCTCCCTCGTCGGCTCCAACACACACTGTTCCAGGAAACTATCCCGGCAGCATTCCAAGAACTCCTCCTCAAGCCCACCGCGTCCAACATGGGTCGACCAATCAATATGTAGATTGAAATCTCCCATAATTATGGCCGTCCCATTCCTGCACGCCTCACTTATTTGCGCGTTAACAGCCCGCCCCACCTCCAGATCATTATTCAGGGGCCTATAGACGACCCCCACCAGCGTCTTCCTCCCTTTGCTGTTCCTAATCTCCACCCACAACGATTCCACGTTCTGCTCTTTGGTTCCTATATCATCCCTTGCTACCACCCTGATGCTATCCTTAATCAGCAGAGCTACGCCCCCCACTTTTTCCTCTCGCCTATCCTTCCTAAACACTTGATACCCCTGGACATTCAGCTCCCAGTCCCTGTCACCTTGCAGCCACGTCTCTGTAATGGCCACCAGATCATATCCATTTGTGTCGATCTGCGCCACCAGCTCATCCACTTTATTCCGAATGCTTCATGCATTCAGATAAAGTGCCTTCATCCCAGCCTTCACCTGGACCCTATTTGCCAGAACACCACCAACCATACTCACGCCCCCTACTCCCTTTATTATTGGGACATCCTCGGCCTCTTCCCTTACCTGTACCGTCTCCTTAACTTTAGACCCCGTAATGTCACCTACCCTCACATCCTCCCCCCCCCATATAGTTTAAAGCCCTGTTTACAGTCCTATTTACACGATTCGCCAGGACTCTGGTCCCAGCACGGTTCAGACCAACCCCATCCCGCCCGAACAGGTCCCACCTACCCCAATACTGATGCCAATGCCCCATAAATTCAAACCCATCCCTCCCACACCAATCCCTGAGCCACCCATTCACTTCCTTAATCTTATCAACCTTACACCCGTCTGCACTCGGTTCAGGCAGTAGCCCAGAGATAACCACCTTACCTTGTCGGTTCTACTTTTTAATTCCATTCCCAGCTTTTCATACTCCCTCCCCAGATCCTCAGTTCGCATTTTGCCTACGCCGTTGGCACCCACATGTACCACAACAACCGGATTCTCACCCTCCCATTCCAGGTTCCTCTGCAGCCCAGATGTGACATCCCGGACCCGAGCACCAGGCAGACAACACACCCTTCTGTGCACTTTGTCATTGTGACAAAGGACAGCGTCAATACCCTTCACCCCACTATCCCCAATTACTACTACGTTCCTTTTCACCTTCTCTTTGCCTATGTCCTGCTGCATCACTGTACTGTTTGCAGTTTGCTCACCAACCTCACCTCCCTCGTTCTCGTCCAGACTGGAAGCAAGAACCTCAAACCTGTTATGCAGATTGAGAGGCTGAGGCATCCGCTCCCCACCCCCCTTCCTCCGCTCCCCACCCTCCTTCCTCCGCTCCCCACCCTCCTTCCTCCGCTCCCCACCCTCCTTCCATTGATTGGAAGAACTCAAGGTGTTCCGCTGCCAGAGTCTTAACACTGCTCAGTTAGACAAACACAACATTAGAAGAGAGACAAACATCCAGCTTTCAATCAAACAGAACTGTGTTCATCTACACTTTCTACTTTCTAGTGTAAGCCCTTCCCATTGGGTGAGGGATAATACACACGGAAGTGGACTTCCAGCAATCAATCACAAAGTACCCTTTCAGGGAGTGATATAATTGGCAGGAAGCTGCGTGAGGGCCCCTCATGTTGAATGGAACAGAAATCAGATTGTCCACTTAAGGTAGATTAAGTTCTTCATTTTCAACTTGATCATTAAATTCTGGGCAGTTGTTACCTTTTCCCTAATTCCGTTAAAGAGGCTGCTTTTATTTCGCTGCAAGATTGACGTTTAGCACCCTAACCATTTCCTGAGATCTCATTGCGCTTATTTGAGTGTAGTTATGCACATTTCCTCCAGCAACACATGCCACAGTTGATTGTCCCTACACTGCAATACTCCTTCAGAGAAATGGGCCTGAATTCTCCCATCACGCCCGCCACTGGAATTCTAGCAGGTGGAGTGGGGAGGGGTGGTATTGTGAGGACATAAGAACATAAGAAATAGGAGCAGGAGTAGGCCATCTAGCCCTTCGACCCTGCCCCGCCATTCAACAAGATCGTGGCTGATCTGAAGTGGATCAGTTCCACTTTCCCGCTTTCTCCCCATAACCCTTAATTCCCTTGTCTATCAGAAACCTATCTACCCGTGACTTAAATATATAAAGATCCGTTGAAGTTGGGCAGGAATCTCCAGTTTCCAAGCGAGCGTGGCAGAGATTCCTGCCCATAAAGGTGTTCCCGGTGTACTTGAGAAAGTTGTTTACAGGTGTAAAAAAAAATGCGACTAGTAAAGAAAGACCTGAACATTACCTAACTATACATTAAAAAAATCACATTTTACTTTTCTCGTCTCAGGTTTACTATATTAACTTCACTGACTTTGCCAGCCACGAGGTGCTTGTGGACGATAAGCCTTTCTTGCAGTGCACCCGCAGTATCGAGAACCGCAAGTCAAAGTTCAACACCTGCTACACGGCAGGCGTCTGCCTGCTCAAGGCGAGGCAGAAGATTGCCATCAAGATGACGTACGAAGATACGGTCGTCAACATGAGCAAACACACCACTTTCTTTGGAGCGGTGAGACTAGGCGAGTCTCCATAGGATTGGGCCCTGTGGGACTGCACGTTTTACAGGGAGATTTTTTTAAGAAGGTACCCTGAAAGAGATCATGCAGGAATGAAATTGAAGTGCAGCGTTTAGGCGGAGGGGTGAAGAGTTCAAGATTCCCGGGATTTCGGAAAGAAATTTCTTTCATTTATGCAAATCGAGTAGATTCCTGTTTCCCTGTCGTGTACTTGTGTGGACAAACGTGATTTGGTGTTGAATTGCATTTGGAAATCACCAGGACTTGCACAGCCTCATAAAAAACTCTTTGTCATTCTGCTTCTCCTGATGTGTTGACACCTCCACTGCATTCCTGATGAGTTGATTTCCCCAGTTACTTGTCCCCCAGTCGGCTGGAATAATTCAATTCATTCTGCTCATTGTGCAACATCCATGTTGATTTCATGCTGGACATTCGACTGGTGCTGATGGGATCTGTTGCTGCTTGTGTCTTTTGTCCCTACAAGCGTAAAGGACGGAGGACACATGTAAGGGAGGAAAGTGAGATATCTCTCATGGATGAAAGGAGAAATGCAACAAGAGTCCCACCCTCTGATCAGCATCTGTTCTTTGACTAGAAATACGGGAGAACTGGTTCAATACATTTCACTTAAAAACAGAGAAAACTCATTAAAACGCTGCTTGAATGAAGACAGGAACTGGTTATTGGAGTTCTATTAAAGTTTGGCATGTACATTATGGAATACCCTACTGCTTGCATTTTTTGCACCTTTTATATAAGCATGCTTTATTGCAAGGGATTTCACTTTGAAGAGTGCTAATTCAAAGAAAAGTTAGACCCTGATGAAAGACATCTTGGAAGGAAGCATTGACCTGGTGTAAGTATGTACAGCAAAGCTTTCTGTACAAACACAGGAGCCAAAGCTGCAAATTGCATCAAAATATACGGGGGAAGATTTTCAGCTTACTGCTTGGAAACATAAGCTGCGATGTTTCCATCATGGGCAACCCAGCAGTACTGGTTTAATGTTTTGACAGCAAGCTGAAATTCCTCCCCCGTCTGTGAGTTTACTCATGTATCTAAGCTACCATTATAACTATGCTGTGACTTCCTTTGCAGCCATGAGAGGGAAGGAGTCTGCGTACACAGTGGATTTTTGGGATCCCTGAAAGGTTTTCATGATGTAAATAACACATTGCTTTTTGTCGTATCGCAAAGGAAAGAGTGGTTTATCAAATGTTTTCTTGCTGATGGGTGGAAAATTGCCTGAGTTCTGTTATTCTGAATGATTTGATTTGATTTATTACTGTCACATGTAGTAGTCTACAGTGAAAAGTATTGTTTCTTGCATGCTATACAGACAAAGCATACCAATCATAGAGAAAGAAAGGAGAGGGTGCAGAACGTAGTGTTACAGTCACAGCAGGAGTGTAGAGAAAGATCAACTTACTGAGTCCATTCAAAACTCTGACGGCAGCAGGGAAGAAGCTGTTCTTGAGTCAGTGAGCACATGTCCTCAAGACTTTTCTATCTTTTTCCCGACAGAAGAAGGTGGAAGAGAGAATGTTCGAGGTGCGTTTTGTCCTTAATTATGTTGGCTGCTTTTCTGAGGCAGCAGGAAGTGTAGACAGTGTCAATGGAAGAGAGGTTCATTTAAGTGATGGACTGGGTTTCGTTCACAACCCTTTGTAGTTTCTTGTGGTCTTAGACAGAGCGGGAGCCATACCAAGCTGTGATACAACCAGAAAGAATGCTTTCTATGGTGCGTCTGTTAAAGTTGGTGAGAGCTGTAGCAGACGTACCAAATTTCCTTAGTCCTCTGAGAAAGTAGGGGTGTTGGTGGACTTTCTGGATGGCGCGTCTTTCCAAGAAATAGGGCGCTGAGGTCAGTTTGTGGCCACAGAACAGTTCAATACGGTGATCCAGATTTTGCCATCAGCAAAGTGAAGGAACTGTGCTCACCTCTGACTTTGGGGTGGGGGGGGTGGGGTAAGCAGCCCACAAAACTTTAGCCGGTTCTGCAGAGCAGTTTACCTCTATTCCAACATCTCTTTGAATTTGGCACCTCCTAGAGGGCGTTCTGTGGCATTCAGGAGCAGGGCAGGCAGGGCGATCGGCCAATCAGATTGATAAATTGTGCAGGGGTCAAAGCAGGAAGTGAAAAGCACCGTGGTACAGAAAGAAAAACAAAGATTGCTCGTACACAGGGGATTAAGGAAGAAACTTAAATATCAGAACACAAACATTTATTTTAAAACTTAATACTTATTTTAAAACTCTGCGATTTTTAAACATTCTTCTGAAGGAGTTGGGTTCCAGTTGTAAATTGCAAACAGTTGGAACTTCATCACGAATGGTTTCTCATTGATTCCATCTGCAAAAAAAAAGCTGCAGCAGGTTGCCCTGAAGAGGACAGAAGTTGCCACGAGGTTACACCATCGTGATAGCCTCGCCATCATTATTGCTGCACATTGCAGGTCAGTATCAGTCAGGCCAGGCAAACACCAAAAATGCGGAAAGATCTCAATGGGTCAGGCATCCCTGTCACAAGAACACAAACTCTGAGAACCTTTGCACTGCAGCTACGTGGGTTTTGTAGAATGGAATAGAACCACACATTGAGGAAAGAGGTCATTTGGCCCATCAAGTCTGCACCAACCCTTATCCCCTGTTAGCCCCACGTATTTACTCCGTGAATCCCTCCAACCTACAAATCTTTGGACACTACTGGACACTGAGGCACGACCTAACCTGCACTTCCATGGACTGTAGGAGGAAACCCAAGGGAAACCCACGCAGACATGGGGAGAAGGTACAAACTCCACACTGACGGCCAGTCAAGACCAGAATTGAACCCAGATCCCTGGTGCTGTGAAGCAGCAACACTAACTACTGTGCCACCCAGTAATAATAAGTATGATTAATAAATAATTTGTCAACATGATCATATTCTTTCCAATTTTTGTTTTACTGCTTTTTACACTAATCCCGTCAATCGCAGAGCCCATAAACTGCAATAGATCAGCACGCTTTCTCCCAGAGCCTGGGGTTGAACCCAGTCTGGATTAATGAGAATGTGTGGACTTTTAAGTTAAATGAATTTTGACCACGTTTTTTTGCAAGAGAACGCATCAAAACTAACTATAAATTCAGAGCTAAGTTGACCGTGTCTTTGAGAGAGAGAGAGCCTGTGAAGGCAGTTAATGTGAAGATAATAACACTGAAGTAATAAAATTCCTAAGGTCACACTTAAAGAGTGCATTCTTGGAAGAAGTGAAAAACTCATCTCCAGCAATTCCTGACCAGTGCTGTCCGAGTCAAAAAATGGTCACATTTCCCGTGGAAGGACATCTAAGGTGTAAAAATTCTCAAATTCCTGTTTCCTTTCAAATATTTTTTATGATTTATTTCCTCCAATTTTAGCCGAAACTAAAAGTCTGTGATGTTGTGCCCAGGTTACCGCACAAGTAACCACCAATTCACACTCAGCAACATTTCAACGGAATTATTGGCATTGTTTGTAAGAGCGGTTTGGGATCTTTTAAATTATTGGCTGTAAATCAACTTGCACATTAAAGTTCTATCGTAGCTTTGTGTTCACTTAGGGAAAGGCTTAATTCTTGCCTATCGTTTAAAAAAAAACAGACTTCAGAAAATGATGACAGTGAATTAAAGTGCTGTGTAAGTCACCACTGTCTCACAAACATGTGTTTGGAAAGAACATGAAACACATTCTGTCACTTTGCCTTTAACTTGTTGAAGAGTTGCATTACTGGAGTAGAACTGAGAACTAGATTTGAGATCATTTTCACATCGTCATCGTAGAACCCTAGAGTGCAGAAAGAGGCCCTTCGAGTCTGCACTGAACACAATCCTACCCTCATATTATACTCACTAATCCCTCTAACCTACGCATCCCTGGACACTAAGGGGCAATTTCTTAGCATGGCCAATCAATCTAACCCGCACATCTTTGGACTGTGGGAGGAAACCAGAGCACCGGGAGGAAACCCGCACAGACACGAGGAGGATGTGCAAACTCCACACAAACAGTGACCCTGGAGCTGTGAAGCAGCAGTGCTAACCACTGTGCTACCGTGCCACCCATGTGTTGGAGCACTGAAATTTGCCAATCTGTTGCACTTTTGAATACGCAAACTATTATTTTAGAATCCCTACAGTGCAGAAGGAGACCATTCAGCCCATCAAGCTTGCACCGACAACAATCCCACTCAGGCGCTCTCCCCATAACCCCATATATTTACCCTGCTAATCCCTTTACACTTAGAGAGACAATTTACCATGGCCAATCAACCTAACTCGCACATCTGTGGATTATGGGAGAAAACGGGAGCACGTTTGGGGCATGTTTATAGCATCAATGAAAAGTCTTTTGCATTCCTTATATCCTGGGGCGTGACTCTCTGATCTTGTCTGTTCTAATCCCGCCACGGCGAGACGATGGAATTTAAATTTGGGAATTAAGAATCTATTGATGACCGTGAAACCGTTGCCGATTGTTGGAAAAACCGATCTGGTTCATTAATATCCTTAAGGGAAGGAAATCTGCCATCCTCCCCTGGCCTGGCATGTAAGGCGAATAGGGATGGGCAATAAGTGCTGGCCAGTCAGCGATGCCCATGTTCCATGAATGAAAAAAAAATTGGTTTCTAATCTCGTAATCACAAAATGATGAGACTTATGCTTTCCTCTGACGGAAAATAGTTTTTCAATCCCTTCGTGAGCCTTCCCACAAGGAATAAACTGATATATTTGGTGATTAAATAGCAAGAACTTCTTGCATGTTATGATTATTTCTTAGATAAATAATCTTTCCAGATGCCCACCATGAAACTTGTCAAATTAACCAACCAGGCTGCATATTGAAACCCAGGCTGCAGCTAGTTGAAGCTTTACTTGGGGAGTGCTATCCTGGACTGGGGAAGGAAAATGAAGACCCAGCCTGGGCTTCCACACCTCACAAACACAGGTCAA
This sequence comes from Carcharhinus amblyrhynchos, assembly GCF_965287045.1. NCBI lineage: Eukaryota > Metazoa > Chordata > Chondrichthyes > Carcharhiniformes > Carcharhinidae > Carcharhinus > Carcharhinus amblyrhynchos. The sequence goes on from NC_137327.1 coordinate 132,565,552, forward strand.
TGTATCAGTGGGTTCTGTTCAGTAGTTCATAGAATCCCTACAGCGCAGAAGGAGGCCATTCAGCCCATCAGGCCTGTACCGACAGCAATCCCACCTAGACCCCATTCCCATAACCCCACATATTTCCCTGCTTATCTCCCTGACACTAAGGGCCAATGAACCTAACCACGCATCTTTGGAATGTGGGAAGAAACCGGAGCACCCGAAGGAAGCCCATTCTGACACGGGGGTGAACGTGTTACCTGAGGCCGGAATTGAACCTGGATCTCTAGCGCTATGAGTGCAAACCACTGTGCCACCATTGTCCTGTATTCTCACAGACAGAAGCATTTGGTCAAAGAATTGACAACACCAGACCTTGGGAGAGAAAGAAAAACGATAGATTTTGAGTACTAAAGCTGTGTAAGACACTGATTAGCAAGTTGACATATATTCCGAGTGATAATGGCCTTTCAAGCACTCCCCTCACAGCAGTGCGCCTTGCTTGATACAAAATTTATTCTACTCTCCTGCATCTCCTGAATGAAGATTCTATTTTCCCATCCTATGGCTCAAAATATGCTTGTGAAATCATTAATGTGCATTGTAAACAGGATCCGCAATGAAACACAGCATTATCATGAGCAGTAGGAAACTACTCTTCAACCCTTGTGAATTCTCTTGATCTGACTCATCTGTAGCTTTGGTTTCTTTCTCTTCTCCCCTCCTCGAGGCAGTGATTCATGCTGGGTAAAGCTCTAAGACCCTGGAAGTTAATAGTGGGAAAGATGCAGGGGGAAACATAACTAAGGTGAAATAAAAATGGAAAATTCTAAAAATACTCTGTCAGTCTGGCAACATCTCCGGGGGAAAGAAACTGAGTTTGGACAGTGACAACTGTTCATCAGAACTGGGAGATCTTAGCGGGAGAATGATTTTTAAGCAAGGCAAAGAAAGAAGGAAGGAAGAACAGAAGGGATGGTCTGTGACAGTTTGGAGGACAGGAGGCATTAAATCATAGAATCCCTACAGTGCAAAAAGGAAGCCTTTGGCCCATTGAGCCTGCACTGACAACAATCCCAGCCAGACCCTATCCCAGTAACCTCCCCTTCCCCCGGCATTTACCCTGCTAATCCCCTTGACACCAAGGGGTAATTTAGCACGGCCAGTCGAACTAACCCGCGCGTCTTTCGGTCTATAGGAGGAAACAGGAGCACCTGAAGGAAACCCACACAGACACAGGGAGAACATGCAGACGCCACACAGACAATGACCCAAGCTGGGAATCGAACCCAGGTCTCAGATGCTGTGAGGCAAAAGGAGGTGACAATGGGATAGGTAGATAAACAAGCAATGTGCCTCGAAAGGGGTAAGTGGAGAAAATAAAATCACCACCAGCATCTGTTGTGTAAAAGTGATGGGTAAGCACAGGTTATGATCTGGAATTATTGAGCATTTTTTTCAAGGCAGCTATTGGCAATGATTGAGCTTTTCTCCTTAAGGTACATCTTTTGTTTTCTCTGTACTTTTAAGAAGATGATTATTTCACTTTTGCCTTGATGTGTAGTTGACAAAGTGTTTCCATAAGAGCAGGATTCAAGCATGATGCATGCTGGTATTTGGTCTTCTGTGCCATCACTGGGATATGGCAGATGCCATCAACTCTACCTTCTTGTATCCATGCACGTGCGTTTTCCAGCAGAAGTCCCGGGAGGTAAAAAGTTGATCTCTCTTCTCCTTCCTCACACAAAGCTATGAGAAACTGTAAACACGAATATGCCATTCTGCATCTCAAGCCTCTTCCGCCATTCAGTGGGTTCGCAGCTGATCTGTGACCCGAACTTCATGTATCTGCCTTTGCCCCGTATCCATTAATGTCTTTTGTGAACCAAAAATACCATCAAAGTTTAAATTTTTTAGCAATTGACTTAGCATCAATTACCATTTAGAGAGGAGAATTCCAAACTTCTCCTATCTTTAGTGTGTAAAAATTATTCCAAATTTCACTCTGGAAAAGGTCTGGCTTTAATTTTGGATTATATTCCTGAGTCCTAGACTCTCCAACAAATGCCAGAAGTTTTTTTTTATCTACCCTATTCATTCCTTTAAATGCTTTTAAAACTGAAATCAAATCATTCCTTAGCATTCAAAACACCCAGGGAATACAATCTGAGTTTGTGTGATCTCTTAATTTGTTTCTAGGAATTCAGATATTGTTCTAGGGGCGGGATTTTACAGCCTCGCTCGAGCGAAACCGGAAATTCCTGCCCGAGGTCAGTGGAGGTTTCTACTGTCCGCGCCCCTCGCCCGCTCCAATTCCATGGTGGGCACAGTGATAGAATTCTGATGTAGGCATCTGCACTCCATCCAAAATCTTTCATCCCTGAGTTATGTTGCCCAGAAACACTGAGCAGACCCCATGTGTTCTTGTAATTTGAGTCTGTATTGCTCAAATGGTTAGCACTGCTGCCAGAGATCCAGGCTCAATTGCAGCCTTGGGTGACTGACTGTGTAGAGCTTGCACATTCTCCCCGTGTCTGTGTAGATTTCCTCTGGGTGCTCCAGTTTCTTGCCACACTCCAAAGGTGTGCAGGTTCAGTGGATTAGCCATAATAAATTGCCCCTTATGCCCCAAGATGTGTAGGTTAGGGGGAATTAGTGGGCTAAATATATGGGGTTAGGGGGACAGGGTGGGGAGTAGGCCTGGAGTAAGATGCTCTGTTGAAGTGTTGATGCAGACTCAATGGGTCGAGCGTCCTCCTTCTGCAATGTAGTGATTCTAAGTAGGAGTTTGTCCTCTTTTAGAGACAGTCCTCTAGGTACAGAGGCAAGCATTCCTTTAACCTTAGTAATTATTTGCTTTACCTATTGATGAGATTGTAATGATCTACATACATAATCCACATTTCTCTTTGGACCTCCACTATTTCCAACATTGCAACTTTTAGAAAGTACTCTATTCTGTCTTTTTTAGGTCCACAGTAGATAACTTTACATTTACTGACATTGACATCCATTTGCCATGTTTTTGTCCAGTCATTTTAGGGGGAGTTTTATCAAAATGTCTCTAAGCGTCAGGCTCAGACAGAAAACAGATACGAAGCGATCCAGTTTTCTCTCTATGTTCAAAAAAAAGACTGGGTGTGGCCTGTGCCAACACTCTGGCAGGACAGGGTGAGGCCTCATAGAGTTGGCAAGACCCATTCCACAGAGCTCTTTGTAGGGTATTCTGATCAGAACAGAATTGGTAACCCCCCACCACACCCACCATCCCCCCACACACACACACACAGACACACACACACACACACAGACACACACACACACACACACAGACGCAAAATCATAGCCTGCATTGCCATCCTGCCTCAGTGCCCATGCTCTCCCCTACCACACATAAGTGAACCCCTTTCTTTATGCGGGTCCCTGGCAATACCAGCTTGTGCCAAGGGCAGTGACGAGCCGTGTCCCTCTTCCCCCAGGGCTATACCTACCCCTGTGCCCCTGGATGAATCCTCTCATTTGGCTAAACCTGTAGTGAACCTCGCCAGTGCGAAGTATTCATATTTACGTGAGGAGAAATCATGTGTCTGGGGGCCCATTTATAATATTTAAATTCATTAAAGCCTATGTAAACAAGTTCCCACCACGAGGCTGGCAAGGAAAAGTTGGGAAACACAATTCTGTCTGGATTCTGCACCCATACCAACGATCCCACACGTGGGCTCAAAATTCCCCGCTCCACAATCTTATCAGTATCTCTTTTTAACAATGTTATCCTGCCATCTTCTGCTTTCACTGCTGTTTATTTTGTTTTTGTCTTTGGCAAGCTGGAATGAGTTTCCAACCCATTAGCTAAGCCATTAAGGAAACCTGTTAATAGTTGCAGCCCAATGCAGATCTTTGCTGGACACCACTGGCCATAGCCTGCCAGTTATCCCGACACTTGCTTGCCTGCTGGATTAGGTTAGCAATTTAAGCTTCAAATCTATTGAAGTTCTAATTCCAAACCGATTAAAGCATCTCCCTTACTTCCCTCCTTGGCCCTTGATTAGCAATTCAAGTTCAGGACAAATTTGGGACCTTCCTGACCATCATGACATATCTAGAAGGAAAACTGATCTACTTTTCTGTAGCTTGCTCTACCGTGTATCTCCTTCATGTCCCATGTTAAAGCTTGTCACCAATTTAAACCTATACGTATCTATGCCAATTGAACTTCAATCAACATTTGTTCATGAGAGGGATTTGCAAGCCTTGCAGTTTGAAATTATTGCTGTGTAAAAATGTGAAACACTTCTTTTGGAATGAAATTTTTGTGTCGTCTTCTGAAAAACAGCAGCTCCTCAAATGCCAAGAGATCCACTTTCCCATTGACTGAAGGCTGAGCGTAGTTTCCTTTGCTGCAAGGTTTTCCTTAATCCACAATGTCTTTCTCCCCTCCTGGTAAATTGTGTATTTTATATTAATCAAATGTTGGCGTAACTTTGTCATCCTGCACCTCATTGGCTCTTGCTTTGTTAATTTGGTGTCATTCAAAATATGCTGTAAAAGTAAGAGATACTGATTTTTTTTTAAAAAAACAGACAAATGGGAAATGGCATTCGTTGTCCAGGACATGATGCTGTCCAGGACACCATGCTATCCATGCTTGGAGGTCTAGGTTACAGAGGGCTTATTGCACTCTTGATGTTTTCCAGATCCATTATATTTTAGACCTGTTGTGCTACTGCTTCTGTATTGTATTGTAAATATATTGTTTAAGTAATAATAATGTTATGTTATAATGTTTTCAATTTAGCTGTTCTGGAATGTTAAGCTTTGAGCAAGCAATTTGGCCAGATACCGAGGCCAAGGGAGACATCCAGTTCCAAAGTTGGAATGAGTTTGTGTGGAAGTGGGTTACTGGTGAGGTGTGTTCTTTAGTCTTTGACATAATTTATTTGTATTGTATATAATTTTTTTTTATCAATTGCACAACAGTTTAAATGTTTGGATTAGCTCACATGCTGTACACTGAGATGCTGAAAGTGTTTAAAAGGATGAGTGCATATAATGATTATTAAAGCTGTACATGTCTTTTAAATTTTACAGACCTCTTTGTATTTTTTCTTATTAAACTCAAGCGTCTTGCCATCACGTTATAGAGCCGGTACCCAACTGAAAAATCATCAGCATAGCCTTTGCAAAGACTGATGGAAAAAAATCAATCCAGTTCATTTACTTTTCCCACTTTTATCCCCGAAAATATCATTACGAGAAGATAAAAAAATCTTACACCGGTTTTCTCTCTACCTCCCTTTTTGAATAACTTACATTATTTACCCTCCAAGCAGGGTCAATCAGGGCGGCACGATAGCACAGTGGTTAGCACTGCTGCTTCACAGCCCCAGGGACCTGGGTTCAATTCCCAGCTTGGGTCACTCTGTGTGGAGTTTGCACGTTCTCCTCATGCCTGCGAGGGTTTCCTCCCGGTGCTCTGGTTTCCTCCCACAGTCCAAAGACGTGCAGGTTAGGTTGATTGGCTGTGCTAAAGTTGTCCCTTAGTGTCCTGAGGTGCGTTGGTTAGAGGGATTAGCAGGTAAAATATGTAGGTATATGGGGTTAGGGCCTGGGTGGGATTGTGGTCGGTGCAGACTCGATGGGCCAAATGGCCTCTTTCTGCACTGTACGGTTTCTTCTACGAAACTGTAGGAGCTATTCCAGAGCCCAAAAAATCTTGGAAAATAACCACCAATGCATCTACTGTTTCCAGGGCAACTTCAGGTCACCTTTGCCTAACTTCTAGCCCGGAGAGGCTTGTTCTAAAGCATTTTTTTGGATCGTTGATCTTTTGAGCTAGAACTATAGAATCTCAACACTGCAGAAGGAGACCATTCAGCCCATTGAGCCTGCACCGACAACCTGGTGCTACCCCGTAACCCCATGTATTTACCCTGCCAGTTCTCCTAACACTAAGGGTCAATTTAACATGGTCAAGTAACCTAAACTGCACATCTTTGGAGTGTGGGAGGAAATCGGAGTTCCCGGAGGAAACTCAACCTGACACAGAGAGAATGTGCAAACTCCACACAGTCACCCAAGGCCGGAATCGAACCTGGCTCTCTGGTACTGTGAGGCAGGAGTGCTAACTACTGTGCCATTATGCCGCCCTTATATTTTATTTTAGATCCTGAACTTCAACCCACAGACCACAATCAGTAAGGACAGGCAACAACACCTCCTCCACGATCATCCTCAACACTGGTGTCCCACAAGGTTGTGTTCTAAACCCCGTACTATACTCCTTGTGGACCTATGACTGTGGCCAAATTCCACTCAATTTTCAAGTTTGCTGACGACACCACCGTAGTAGGTTGGATCTCAAACAGTGATGAGACAGAGTACAGGAATGAAATAGAGAATATGGTGAACTGGTGCGATGACAATAATCTCTCCCTCAATGCCAACAAAATGAAGGAGATTGTCATCAACTTCAGGAAGAGCAGAGGAGAACATGCCCCTGTCTACATGAATGGGGACGAAGTAGAAATGGTCAAGAGCTTCAAGTCGTTCAGTGTCCAGATCACCAACAACCTGTGCTGGTCCCTCCATGCTGACACTATAGTTAAGGAAGCCCACCAACACCTTTACTTTCTCAGAAGACTACAGAAATTAAGCTTGTCAGTCACAGGTCTCAACAACTCTTATAGATGCACCATAGAAAGCATTTTTTCTGATTGTATCACAGTTTGGTATGGCTCCTGCTCTGCCGAAGACCACAAGAAACTACAAAAGTAGCAAATGTAGGCCAATACATCACACAAACCAGCCTCCCATCCATTAACTCTGTCTACACGTCCCACTACCTTGGCAAAGCAGCCAGCATAATTAAGGATCCCACCTCTCTGGACATGCTCTCTTCCACCTTCTTCCTTCGGGAAAAAGATAGAAAAATCTGAGGTCACGTACCCACCGTCACAAGAGCAGCTTCTTCCCTGCTGCCATCAGACTTTTGAATGGACCTACCTTGCATTAAGTTGATCTTTCTCTACACCCTAGCTATGATTGTAACACTACATTCTGACTCTCTCCTTTCCTTCTCTATGAACGGTATGCTTTGCCTGTATAGCACGGAAGAAACAAATACTTTTCACTGTATGTTAATACATGTGATAATAATAAATCAAATCAAAATTTATTTAGCATACTCGCCCATATTCCTGAAATAAAATTGACATTCATCTTCTGCTTTATTTCTTGCCTCTATTTTTACCTTATTTCTCTTATAGTTCCACTAAAAAGCTGTAAACCCTGATTTCCTGGTGCTCTGCATCTCTATGTAGTAATTCCTGGCCTTTACTGAAATCTCAAATTGAACAATAAATGTTCACTCATGCTCACCTCACACTTATCCTACGCGACAATTGAGCTGGAGCATTCTGATTTCTCTGTATCTTTTATATTCTTCCTTTTCAAAAGACATCCGCAATTTCATTCTGAATTATTCAAAATCTCGAGGGATCTTGGTTCATCAATGGTGGAAACAATCTTACAAAATGCACTCTTGCAAAACCTTAATTTCAAAACTTCTATTAGGTTCTGAAGCAATTGTTTGACAACTTTCTACTTAAGTTGGGAAGCGCACCCAAAACAACTTACTAAACAAGCTGCTCTGTACATGTAAGCACATGAAGTTATTTAGTTGTGGTCAGCATCAGAATTGTGGTTAAACGCACCTCTTTCGGCTGAGTAACCTTATTACAAACCCTGAGTTACTACAGCCTGCAAAGGTCCATAGCTATTTTCTTTTTCAATTCATTTGTGGGACACGGGTGTCGCTGGCTGGCCAGCATTTGTTGCCCATCCCTAGTTGCCCTTGAGAAGGTGGTGGTGAGCTGCCTTTTTGAATCGCTGCAGTCCCCATGCTGTCGTTAGGGAGGGAATTCCAGGATTTTGACTCAGCAACTGCAAAGGAACAGCAATATATTTCCAAATCAGGATGGTGAGTGGCTTGGAGGAGTACTTGATAACCTAGCACAATTCTCCAAATGTCATTAACTCTCAGCTGCTCGTGAGAGTCACTCTATCATGACTTCAGGGCTTGTTACGCTTGTTAGATTCACTACTTGCCAGAAGGATCGTTTATATACATTGCAATCAATGCTTGGGGCATTATCCCAGTTATTACCAGATGTACGTGATTATGAATGATTATAAGAACAGGATATCACTCAGATCTGCTCTTCAAAACAATCATGTACAATATGTGCTATTAAAAGAATAAGCAAGAATTTGTATTTCTACAGCCCCTTCGAAACATGTCCCAAAGTATCTTAGAGTCAGCTAAGTATTTTTAAACCATAATCACTAGGGAAACGCAACAAACTCCCACAGACAGCAATGGCTCAATGGCCAGATAATTAATTCTATTGATTTTGGTGAAGGGATAAAAGTAGCAAGGCCACACACACTCCTTATTAAATGCTGCCTTTGGATCTTCTGTGAGCATGTAAGAGGATATCTCATTTAACACCACGTTCAGTGGAGGTGATAGCCTAGTGGTATTATCACCAGACTATCAATCCAAAGACTCAGCTCATGTTCTGGGGACCCAAGTTCAAATCCTACTGTGGCAAATGGTGGAAATTGAATTCAATAAAAAAAGTCTGGAATGAAGAACCTTCTGATGACGATTGCCGGAAAAGACCACCTGGTTCACACATCCTTTAGGGAAGGAAATCTGCTATCCACACCTGGTCCGGCCTACATGTGACTCCAGATCCACAGCAATGTGGTTGACTCTCAACTGCCCCTCTGAAAAAGCCTAGCAAGCCTCCCAGTTTCAAGGGCAACTAGGGATGGGCAATAAATGCTGACCCAGCCAGCGACGCCCATGTCCCACAAATGAATTAAAAAAATCTAGAAGATAACACTTCCAAAAGTGCAGCACTCCCTCAGCACGGCACTGGAGTGTTATGCCTGGTGCTTAAGTCTGGTGAGTTTAAATCTCGAGAGAAAGGTAAGCCGCTGATGTAAAACTTTAAGAACAACGTATGCTTCACATCATGAAAGGAATTGAGCTTCTATATTGGTTTAATGCAACATTGCATGATTAACGTCTGAATGGCTAGTTTCTTCAGATTCAATAATCATTAATGTGACTGGAATCAGTGGCTCATTAATTTCTGGATCATTTATCTTTTAAGTGTCAATCCATACACAAACAGATACGAATTTGCTTTTCCTCTCTTCATGGTTGACATTGTTGATGTTGTCTTTATTTCCAATCTACATTCTACCTACTCTGAAGAAAGTCTTGGAAGAAACAAGGCACTCAAGTGCTCTGGTCGTAGTTCATTCAAATCTTAGGTAATAGTCTCAACATCCAAGAATTCCAGTGCTTGGTATTCAAAGATATCTGCCCTCATGCATCTAGCAAGCACAGGTTCACTTGCTCAACCTGTCCAAACAAAGGCTATGGCTGGAAATTTCCAGTTATTCATTCCCCGTCACCACTGCAACCAAGGAGGGAGTATTTGCCGCTCAACAAAATTTCCGTTCCCTGCAGCAGGACCAGAAAATCCCGCCAGTGTGAACAGTTGCAAAAGTCCACCATATTTTTCAGGACCTTCATGTACCAATGCGGTGATTCTTATATTTTCAAAACCAGATGCATAAATTCGATATAAATTCGGTGGATGTGGTCTTTCTGGATTTTCAGAAGGCGTTTGACAAGGTACCTCACAAGAGGTTATTGCAGAAGGTCAGGGGACATGGAGTTGGGGGTAGGGTGTTAGCGTGGATAGAGGATTGGTTGTCAAATAGGAGGCAGAGAGTGGGGGGTCAATGGGTGCTTTTCGGATTGGCGAATGGTGACTAGTGGAGTGCCTCAGGGGTCGGTGCTGGGGCCTCAGCTATTTACCATTTATATAGATGATCTGGAGGAGGGAATCGAGTGTAGGGTGTCGAAATTTGCTGATGACACCAAGATTGGTGGAAAGGCAAATTGTGCGGAGGGTGTGGAGAGTCTACAGAAGGATCTAGATAGGCTGGGCGAATGGGCCAGGAAATGGCAAATGGAATTTAATGTTGGCAAGTGCGAGGTGGTCCACTTTGGTAGGAATAATGGTAGGAAGGATTATCACTTACGTGGCGAAAAACTGCAGCAGGCGACGGTGCAGAGGGACCTCGGGGTCCTTGTGCATGAGTCGCAAAAACTCAGCTTGCAGGTGCAGCAGGTTGGTCAGGAAGGCGAATGGGATGCTGGCCTTCATAGCGAGGGGGATTGAATATAAAAGTAGGGAGGTCTTGCTGCGGCTGTATAGGGCATTGGCGAGGCCGCAGCTGGAGTATTGTGTGCAGTTTTGGGCGCCGTACTTACGCAAGGATATTTTGGCCTTGGAGGGAGTGCAGAGGAGGTTTACTAGGCTGATGCTGGAGTTGAGGGGGTTGAGCTATGAGGAGAGGCTGAATAAACTAGGCTTGTACTCGTTAGAGTTTAGAAGAATGAGGGGAGATCTCATTGAGACGTATAAGATGATGAATGGGATTGATAGGATAGAGGTGGAGAGACTCTTCCCGCTCAGAAAGGATAGTAGGACTAGGGGGCACAGCCTCAAGATAAAGGGGGTGCAATTTAGAACAGAGTTGAGGAGGAACTTCTTCACTCAAAGGGTGGTGAATCTCTGGAATTCTCTGCCCGTTGAAGTGGTGGAGGCTGCCTCGCTAAATATTTTTAAGACGCGGGTTGATGGGTTTTTGATAAGAGAGGGGATTAAGGGTTATGGGGAGCGGGCGGGAATGTGGAACTGAGCCACGACAGATCAGCCATGATCTTATTGAATGGCGGGGCAGGCTCGAAGGGCTAGATGGCCTACTCCTGCTCCTATTTCTTATGTTCTTATGTTCTTATGTTATGATACAATTTTTCCAAACGTAGAGCAGAATTCTCCCATAAAAAATTCTCAAAGCTGAAGCAAAGCGTTGACAAAGGGTCATCTGGACTCAACACATCAGCTCTTTTCTCTCCTTACAGATGCTGCCAGACCTGCTGAGATTTTCCAGTGTTTTCTCTTTTGGTTTCAGATTTGCTGTTATACGGGGCAATTTAGCATGGCCAATCCACCTCAACCACACATGTTTGGACAGTGGGAGGAAACAGAAGCGTCCAAAGGAAACTCATATAAACACGGGGAGAATGTGTAACCTCCACACTGGCAGTGACCCAAACAAAGTTGCACATAATTGAAAAGATGCAAAAGTCTGAGGTCACACATAGCAACCGACTCAAGAACATCTGCTTCCCTGCTGCTGTCAGACTTTTGAATGGACCTACCATGCACTGCATTGATCTTTCTCTACACCCTAGCTGTGACAGTAACACTACATTCTGCACCCTTTCCTTTCCTTCTCCCCTAGGTACTCTATGAACGGTATGTTTTGTCCTTATAACACGCAAGAAACAATATTCTCACTGTGTCCCAGTGCATGTAACAATAATAGCTCACATGGTTGTGGTCTGTATCACCCCAAAACTTGCACTTTTAGTGAGCATTATAAACGGAGACACTGGTGAGTCGGGGAGGGGTGGGGTGGGGGGAGGGTAAGACTTACACACCCATTTTCGGGGGTGGGATGGGTGGCAGGAGGGGAAGATCCTGCAGGGTCCTAATTATGGTTTATGTTGACAGGAATTTCCCGACGGATTGTCTCCACCTCCTGCAAATGAGGGGGGGCGGGTGGGGTGTTGAGATTTTCTGGTCCTATCTGACGTGGTGATCACAGTGACAGGACAGAACACTCGTGGGTTTCTTCTGGGTGCTTCTGTTTCCTCCCACAGTCCAAAAGACGTGCTGGTTAGGGTGCATTGACCAGGCTAAATTCTCCCTCAGTGTACCCAAACAGGCGCCCGAGTGTGGCGACTAGGGGATTTTCACAGTAACTTCATTGCAGTGTTAATGTAAGCCTATTTGTGACACGAATAAATAAACTTTCAACTTTAAAACTAAATTTAGAATATTCGGTGAACCATTTAAACCATATACGGAAGAAAGTACCAAAACCCCGTATTTATCCCCCATTCTGGGTGAGAGATTTGATTTGATTTATTATTGTCACATGTATTAGTATACAGTGAGAAGTATTGTTTCTTGCGTGCTATGCAGACAAAGCATACCATTCGTGGAGAAGGAAACGACAGAGTGCAGAATGTCATGTTACAGTCATAGCTATGATGTAGAGAAAATCAACTTAACGCGAGATAGGTCCATTCAAAAGTCTGACGGCAGCAGCGAAGAAGCTGTTCTTGAGTCAGTTGGTACGTGACCTCAGCCTTTTGCATCTTTTTCCCAACAGAGGAAGGTGGAAGAGAGTATGTGCATTAGTGTGTGGGATCCTTAATTATGCTGGCTGCTTTTCTGAGGCAGCGGGAAATGTAAACAGAGTCAACGGATGGGAGGCTGGTTTGCGTGATGGACTGGGCTTCATTCATGACCTTTTGTAGTTTCTCGCATTCTTGGGCAGAGCAAGAACCACACCAACATGTGATACAACCAGAAGGAATGCTTTCTGTGGTGCATCTATAAAACTTGGTGAGAGCTATAGCAGACATGCGATATAAATGTAAATCTCTCCTTCTTTCTTTTATTATTCTTGAAGCGAAAGCACTGGATTTTGCACAGTTGGTAACAGATTAAAAAGCCATAATTTAACCAAGCTTGAAAATATTTGTAAGTTTATTTTGATCTTGGAGACTGAACTACTGCCTGCAATTTCTTGTCACCCACCCAGGATTTTAAAAGAAAATTATATATGGAATCAATTTTCTTTCCTTATGACTGATTTCTTCTGCTGTTTGTGGGTCATGGTGCGGACCGACTCAGGATCCGATTGAGCATAAACTCCTCCCAGATGTGCTCTTTCTAGGAATTCTCACCGTATCATGACAAGGACAACAGGTCTGTGGTTATAACATCTGTAGAATTCCTCAAATCAATTAGTGCCTTAGATCTCTACAGCGGTGAAATATTCCACAAACTGAACACTTGCCAATTACTACTTAAATAAAAGCAAATTACTGCAGACGCTGGAATCTGAAACCAAACCAGAAAACACTGGTGTTAAGAACCCAATAGGAAGCTTTTATCAAAATAAACTTTATTCAACAATACCATTCAACTATAACAAAATGCATTAGCTTAATTTCTTTCAATTGAAACAAGGCCTGGTTTTAAGGCTGATAAAATTGGATATCCTAAATTAAAAAATTGGGCATATTAAAATCAAACGCAGTCAAACCTCGGGCAGGCCAATTGTTCAAATACACAAACATGTCTGGGCCTGACCCATCAATCACCCATCAAAGATCACTGCACTCTACTGAGACCCAGCAGGAGATCATCGCACCCCATTGAAATGCACCGGCCTATTGTTAGAAGCCCAGATCGGGCCAGACTTTCTGTCACCGAGAGTTCCTGCTTATCTGATAACAGGTTACAGGTAAGCAGCAGCATGGAGATGGACACCTGGGGGGTGGACCCTGGTGTCGGGCCAGGCAGACATCAAGAAACCCACTGGGTATTGGAACCCTCTCCTGGGACCTCATTGGCCAGAAGCCAGAGAAGTTTCTGGAAAGGCAAGCAGGCAGGGGGATAAAGGGACACAATTCAGGCACACCAGGAGCGAAGACTCAATGAGGGAGGTGACCTTGATCATCTGGAAGACTGACCAGAGAAGGAAGGAAGGGAGAAGCTGCCATCGAGACTCAGCTTTGTGACGATGGACCAGAGGGACTTAGAGAATCGAGCCTGCAGTTTTAACCAAACCATCTTTGCAGGTAGTATACTTGAATTGGAGTATCCTCTTGTTTTATGTGGGTAATTTAAGGGTTAATAGTGTTATTATTAATAAACTTGTCACACCTTTACTTGTGTTTGTCCTTTGTCCATCTTGCAAATAAGGGCACCGGGGTAAACCCTCGGAGTGAGTAAACTGGCCGGAAGTATCTGAGAATTAACAGGTACAAAAACAGTCATGTACCAACTCAAGAACAGCTTCTTCCCTGCTGTTATCAGACTTTTGAATGGATCTACTTCACACTACGTTGATCTTTCTCTACACTCTAGCTGTGACAGTAACATTACATTCTTCACCCTTTCCTTTCCTTCTCCCCTATGTACTCAACAAATGGTGTGTATTGTAAGAACATAAGAACATAAGAAAATAGGAGCAGGAGTAGGCCATCTAGCCCTTCGAGCCTGCCCCGCCATTCAATAAGATCATGGCTGATCTGTCGTGGCTCAGTTCCACTTTCCCGCCCTCTCCCCATAACCCTTAATCCCCTCTCTTATCAAGAACCCATCAACCCGCTTCTTAAAAATATTTAGCGAGGCAGCCTCCACCACTTCAACGGGCAGAGAATTCCAGAGATTCACCACCCTTTGAGTGAAGAAGTTCCTCCTCAACTCCGTTCTAAACCGCCTCCCCTTTATCTTGAGGCTGTGCCCCCTAGTCCTACTGTCTTTTTTGAGCGGGAAGAATCTCTCCACCTCTATCCTATCCATCCCATTCATCATCTTATACGTCTCAATGAGATCTCCCCTCATTCTTCTAAACTCTAACGAGTACAAGCCTAGTTTATTCAGCCTCTCCTCGTAGCTCAATCCCCTCAACTCTGGTATCAGCCTAGTAAACCTCCTCTGCACTCCCTCCAGGGCCATTGTCCTTATTGTCCTTATAACGCGCAAGAAACAATATTTTCACTGTGTCCCAGTGCATACAACAATAATAGGTCAAATCAAATCACATAGTTGTGGTCTGTATCACCCCAAAACTTGCACGTTTAGTGGGTTTTATAAGCAGAGAACCTGGCGGGTTGAGGGGGTGGGAATAAGGCTTATGCACCCATTTTCGGGAGCGGGATGAGTGGTGGGAGGGGAGATCCTGCAGGAGTCTCAATTATAAGAACATAAGGACATAAGAAATAGGAGCAGGAGTAGGCCATCTAGCCCTTCGAGCCTGCCCCACCATTCAATAAGTTCATGGCTGATCTGAAGTGGATCAGTTCCACTTTCCCGCTTTCTCCCCATAACCCTTAATTCCCCTTGCCTATCAGAAACCTATCTACCCGTGGCTTAAATATATTTAGCGAGGTAGCCTCCAACACTTCAACGGACAGAGAATTCCAGAGATTCACCACCCTTTGAGTGAAGAAGTTCCTCCTCAACTCCGTTCTAAACTGCTCCCCCCTTATCTTGAAGCTGTGCCCCCTAGTCCTACTGTCCTTTCTGAGCGGGAAGAATCTCTCTACCTCTACCCTATCCATCCCCTTCATTATCTTACATGTCTCTATAAGATCCCCCCTCATCCTTCTAAACTCCAACGAGTACAGACCCAGTCTATTTAGTCTCTCTTCATAGTCCAACCCCCTCATCTCCAATATCAGCCTAGTGAACCTCCTCTGCACTCCCTCCAAGGCCAAAATATCCTTGCACAAGTACAGCGACCAAAACTGCACACAGTAGTCCAGCTGCGGCCTCACCAGTGCCCTGTACAGTTGCAGCAAGACCTCCCTGCTTTTATATTCTATCCCCCTCGCTATAAAGGCCAGCATCCCATTCGCCTTCTTGATCACCTGCTGCACCTGCAGACTGGGTTTTTGCGACTCATACACAAGGGTCCCCAGGTCCCCCTGCACCGTAGCATGCTGCAGCTTTTCACCCTTTAAATAGTAATCCCTCCTACTATTATTCCTGCCAAAGTGGATAACCTCACACTTGCTAACATTATACTCCATCTGCCAGGTCCTCGCCCACTCGCTCAGCCTATCTAGATCCCTCTGCAGACTTTCCACACCCTCCGCACAATTTGTTTTTCCACTCATCTTTGTGTCATCAGCAAATTTCGAAACCCTACACTCAGCCCCCTCCTCCAGATCATCTATATAAATGGTAAATAGCTGAGGCCCCAGCACCGATCCCTGGGGCACTCCACTAGTCACCAACCGCCAATCCGAATAGCACCCAATGATACCAACTCTCTGCCTCCTATTAGACAGCCAATCCTCTATCCACGCTAACACCTTACCCCCAACTCCATGCCCCCTAACCTTCTGAAGCATGGTTTATGTTCGGCAGAAATTCCCACTTGGATTGTCTCCACTTCCTGCAAATGATGTAATGGAAGGGTTCTTGAGATTTTCTGTCCTATCTGCCATGGTGATCATAGCAGCGGGACAGAGCACTCGTGGGTTTCCTCTGGTGCTCCTGTTTCCTCCCACAGTCTGAAAGATGTGCTGGTTAGGGTACAGTGACCTTTCTAAATTCTCCCTCAGTGTACCCGAACAGGCGCCGGAGTGTGGCAACTAGGGGATTTTCACAGTAACTTCATTGTGGTGTTAATGTAAGCCTACTTGTGATACGAATAAATAAACTTTCAACTTTAAAACTAAACTTAGAACATTTGGTGAACCATTTAAACCATATAAGGAAAGTACCAAAGCCCAGTATTTATCCCCCATTTGATTTGATTTATCATTGTCCCATGTATTAGTATACAGTGAGAAGTATTGTTTCTTGCGCATTATACAGACAAAGCATACTGTTCATAGAGAAGGAAACGACAGAGTGCAGAATGTCATGTTACAGTTCTGTTTTGTTTTCATTCCAATTCAATCAAATCAAGTCCAATTCAGAGTCCCAACAAGTTGGGTCATTCCCGATCCAAGCTGACAAGACAGGGTTCTCACCTCTTGTCTTGGGCTCGATCTACACGATCCAAGCTGATTGGAGTAGGCATAGCTCCTCCTCCAAGGCTTGATCTCATTTGCATCTTCGCCAAAAGGTCGAGACGCCACTATTAAAAATGAAGGTAAAATGCAATCTAATGACTTCAACCAAGCACAGCACGTCGATACTACACTTGATCTTAGCCGTTACAGTCATAGCTATGGTGTAGAGAAAAATCAACTTAACGCGAAATAGGTCCATTCAAAAGCCTGATCACAGCAGTGAAGAAGCTGTTCTTGAGTCAGTTGGTATGTGATCTCAGTCTTTTGTATCCTTATCCCAAGAAGAGGAAGGTGGAAGAGAGTATGTGCATTAGTGTGTGGGATCCTTAATTACGCTGGCTGCTTTTCTGAGGCAGTGGGAAGTGTGAACAGAATCAATGGATGGGGGGCTGGTTTGCGTGATGGACTGTGTTTAATTCACAACCTTCTGTAGTTTCTTGCGTTCTTGGGCCGCATAGAAACCACACCAAGATGTGGTACAACCAGAAGGAATGCTTTCTGTGGTGCATCTATAAAACTTGATGAGAGTCATAGCAGACATGCGATATAAATGTAAATCTCTCCTTCTTTCTTTTATTATTCTTGAAGCGAAAGCACTGGATTTTGCACAGTTGGTAACAGATTAAAAAGCCATAATTTAACCAAGCTTGAAAATATTTGTAAGTTTATTTTGATCTTGGAGACTGAACTACTGCCTGCAATTTCTTGTCACCCACCCAGGATTTTAAAAGAAAATTATACATGGAATCAATTTTCTTTCCTTATGACTGATTTCTTCTGCTGTTTGTGGGTCATGGTGCGGACCGACTCAGTATCACATCGAGCATAAACTCCTTCCAGATGTGCTCTTTCCAGGAATTCTCACCGTATCATGACAAGGACAACAGGTCTGTGGTTATAACATCTGTAGAATTCCTCAAATCAATTAGTGCCTTAGATCTCTACAGCGGTGAAATATTCCACAGACTGAACACTTGCCAATTACTACTTAAATAAAAGCAAATTACTGCAGACACTGGAATCTGAAACCAAACCAGAAAACACTGGTGTTAAGAATGCAATGGGAAGCTTTTATCAAAATAAACTTTATTCAACAATACCGTTCAACTATAACAAAATGATTTAGCTTAATTTCTCCTAATTGAAATACTTAAACATGACAAGATTCAATTCTTTACTGCTAACCAACAATTCTTAACTGCTAACCTATCTTTATTCATTCCAATTTAAGCAATATTCCTCATAGACTTAAACTCCTCTTCAAAATTAGTCAGGAAGCAAAAAGCCTTAAGTGGGCTGCCAGTCCTCAACCTGAACACCTCTGGAGAGACATATTTTCTAGCAGGTTACAAACAGCCAGCTCCAAAGAGAGAGAGAGGGACCTCCTGCTTCTTGCAGACCCAAGCAGAAACTGCCTGCTCGTCTCTGTAAACTTAACTCCTTCCATTAGCACATGACTCTTTTAACCAAATGAAACCCTACTCTGGAAACCCAGGGAAAAACCCTATAATACACAGAAATGCATTAGCTCAGATTAAAACAAACACCAGATTATTTAGGATTAATTATTCTTCTGCATTCTCAACATATAGGCTGCCTGAAGCAGACACATCAGCAAGTTTAAACAGATCTGAATTCTAAACAAATCTTTCCTAGAAGCATGATATAAATGCATTTCTTAAAGGCACAGTATTGTCAGATTGGAAAATTCTAGCATGCTGGACAACATTTGGGCAGAGAGAACAGAGCTAACATTTCAGTTCTGGATGACTGAGATTTGCATTCCATTTGAGGGACAGAAAAGTGGATCTAAGACTTGTGTTTTAAACTTAAATAAGGGTAATTATGAGGGCATAATTGGGTAAATAGAATTAAGAAATTCTGTTTAGTGGAGACTCAGTGGCAGCTGATTAAGGTGATATTTCAGAGTAAGAAGAAAATATATATTCCAGTGAGAAAGACTCTAAGGGAAGGATGCACCATTTGTAGTGATTTAAGGAGGTTAAAGATAGCATCAAACTGAAAGAAATACCACAAAAATAAATGACAGGTCAGAGATTTTGACAGAATATAATAAACAACAAAGTATAGCTAAAATATTAATAAGGAGGGAGAAATTAGAGTATGAAAGCAAGATGGCTAGAAATACAAAATAGGCAGCAAGTGTTTCTACAGGTATTTAAAAAAAAGAGGAAGTGAAGTGTCGGTCCTCTAAAGAGTGAACCTGGGGACCCATAATGGGAAATAAGGAAATGGTGGATGAATTGAATTAATTGGGGTGGCACGGTGACGCAGTAGTTCGCATTTCTGCCTCACAGCACCAGGGGCCCAGGTTCAATTCCAGCTTTGGGTCACTGAGTATGTGGAGCCTGCATGTTCTCCCCGTGTCTGCATGGGATTCCTCTGGGTGCTCCAGTTTCCTCCCACAGTCCAAGGATGTGCGAGTTAGGTTGATTGGCCATGCTAAACTGACCCTAGTATCAGGGGGATTAGCAGGGTAAATGAGGGTTACAGGAATAGGGCCTGGATAGGATTGCGGCTGGTACAGACTTGATGGGCTGAATGGCCTCCCTCTGTATTGTAGGGATTCTATGATTGTATATTTTGTCTTCACAATAATAGAAATAATTGTGATCAGGAGGTGAAATGTCAGGTGGAACTTTAAAGAATTACAATCACAAAAAAAAAAAGAACTAAAAGGTGACAAAACCTTTTCCACACTGGTAGCGCAAATTTAAATTATCCTCAGTTTTAAAAAAAAGTGAAAAATAGTTTTTGTCATATTCTTCATGGATCAAAACAGGAATCCAACAATCTCTGTTGGCTGTGAACCTATAACCTCTTATTTCTGAAATGTTTTTCACCTCACATGAGGTAGAATAGACAATATACTCTTTTACCCAGCCTTTCTCAACAGATTCAAAGTTGCACTTAAACAAAGCTTATGAAATTAAGTGATGTTTAATGATGAATAGTGGAATAAATATTAATGGTTTTGTGAACTCTGGATTAATATTTGGCACATTCAACAAGATAATTGATGTACCTTGTACCATGAGTGCAATATAATGTATTATCACCAGTAATATCTTGAAGGTAACTAGTGACCTGGCCAGCTAAATTCCATAGCTACTGGAAAGGGTCAGAGGCTGAATATTCTGCAGGACGTGGCTTATTCTCCACAATGGTCAGTGTGATGGAATATCTCCACTTAACCTGGATGTGTGCAGTTGCAATGACATTCAAGCAGCTTAACACTGTCCAAATCGAAGCAATCCACGTGATTCGTCAGCCATCCACAAATATTAACATCCACTGGTGCACCACTGCAGCAGGACATATTACACTTAAAATGAGTGTAGCAAATATTCAAGGCTTTTTCAGTAGCGCTTACCAAATCAAAGACTTTCACCGCTGAGAGTTGGATACCATTACCTTGAAGTTCAGCACAATTGTGTTCAGTTGCAGGCAATCCCTACCTCAATCAGGCATTACATTGGCTAAGATCAGGTGTGGTATTGACATGCTGCAGTGGTTGAAGTCATTAGGTTACATTTCAGCTTCATTTGAAGCAATTTTTTTAAAGCGGCATCTGGGCCTTTTGGCTAAGATGCAAATGAGATCAAGCTTTGGAGGAGGAACTACACCTACTCCAATCAGCTTGGATCATGTAGATCAAGCCCAAGACAGGAGGTGAGAGCCCTGTCTTGTCAGCTTGGATTGGGAATGTCCCAACTTGTTGGGACTCTGAATTGGTTTAATTTGACTTGATTGGATTGGAATAAAGTTTAAAAAAGCTACCTATATCATACCTATACCCATATGGGGCAGCATGGTGACACAGTGATTAGCACTGCTGCCTCAACGCGCCAGGCACCCAAGTTCGATTCCTGGCTTGGGTCACTGTCTGTGCGGAGTTTGCACGTTCTCACTGTGTCTGCATGGGTTTCCTCCAGGTACTCTGGTTTTCTCCCATAGTCCACAGATTTGGAGATTAGGGGGATTGGCCATGCTATGTTGACCCTTAGTGTCCAAAGATGTGTAGGTTAGGTGGATTGGCCATTCTAAATTGCTGTTTTATGTCCAAAGGTGTGCACGCTAGGTGGACTAACAATGGTAAATGTGCAGGATAAGGCACGGGGGGGGCCTGGGTGGGATGCTGTTTCGGAGCTTTGGTGCAGATGTGATGGGCTAACTGACCTTCTGCACTGTAGGGATTCTATGGTTCCATGGGGGACTTATGTGTTCCTTGTATACATCTGCAAAAAGTACAATCCAATTTCTCAGTCTTTAACTCTTCTCTCCTGTTCTTGTAAATTCTCATGCACAATGAGAAAAGTAAAATAACAAAAGAATCAATCAAAATCGTGAAGATGATGAAATGTTTATTCTTCAGAATTAGTACATTGGTTAGATTCTTCAAGCCTAAATACAGTCTGTCAATTATTCAGTTATCTTCACACAGTTGCTAAATGAGTAAAACATGACAATTATTTTAAAGAATTGCATAGAAAATAACATTCACCTCAGGGTAACACATTATTCAATTGTATCTTGCAACAGAAAAAAATCCCACCAAGCTGTGCAGCAATGGCCAAATGCAGCGGAAGAACAAAGTTAATGTGAAAGAACATTGTTGGGGTGTAAAAGAGACATTGTGATATCATTATCGCCCATTAGGCATGTGGCTGAATGGCCTGCAGAGATTTAACTTTCAATATCGTGAAAAGCCCAGTCAATCTGATATTTGGTTAGAGTTTTTTTTTCACTAAGCTGGGATTTCTTGTGGCCAAGCTGGCCTGGAATTTATGAAAGGACAAAGGGCTGAAGATTTACCACCTTGTCCATCCTGGAATCGGGACGAGCAAGGTTTCCAGAACGGAATTCTCCATTGGCCTTGGGCGGGATTTTACGATCTCACCTGAGCGACATCGTAAACTTCTGCCCAAAGTTTTAGATGCAACAGCTTGTCCTTAGCAAGGAGGAGTTGTTTCCAGACTTTTGGAGCCAGTGCTCCTTATATGAGCATTGGAATGTAAACAATATGCACTTAAAGGCCTAAACACGATGGAGTCTGGAGTGACCAATACCTTTGACCTGGCTCTAGTTGATTGGCCTAATCCAACGATGCAATTGGGTTTCTGGTCGATTTATTGGCTGGTTGACAAGGGACGTTTGAGCTTGAACTATACCGATACAAAGGGCTTGTGGCATTGTGAAGAACAGGGGACCAAAACTGACAAGAAGAGAACACATCTGGAAGAGGAGACAGATTTCATGCAGCAAAGTGAGACACATCGATTTGGGCCTGTGTCTGTGGGAGTTTGCGCGTTCTCCCCGTGGTTGCGTGGGTTTCCTCCGGGTGCTCCGGTTTCCTCCCACATCCCAAAGATGTGCTTTTAGGCTGATTGATTGGGTAACAAATTGTCCCTATATTGGACCTCCCTGATCCTCGCACATTAGGCGTAGACTAAAATCATGAATAGGTCACTGAGACAATGGGACGGCGGTGCGGGCTCGTTGGGCCGAAGGGCCTGTTTCCCGTGCTGTGTTGTTCTTTGTTCTTTGTTCAAAGCCCTGGCCACGTTTGATGTGCAAGTGGAAATCAATCAATCTTAAATAAAGTAACAGATAATGAGTATTTGATTCATGCATTGCAACTATTGACTGTTTAAGTAACAACAGAATAAAGGAAATTGTGTTTAAGTATTTAAAGTTGACTTTGCGTCTCTATTTGCTAGTAGAGGTTAAAATGTGCACGTTTCATTAAGATAATGAAGGGGATGGATAGGGTAGAGGTAGAGAGGTTCTTCCCACTTAGAAAGGATAGCAGAACTAGAGGGCACAGCCTCAAAATAAGGGGGGCAGGGGCGCAGTTTAGAACGGAGTTGAGGAGGAACTTCTTCACTCAAAGGGTGGTGAGTCTCTGGAATTCTCTGCCCGTTGAAGTGGTGGAGGCTACCTCGCTGAATATATTTAAGTCACGGGTAGATAGGTTTCTGATAGACAAGGGAATTAAGGGCTATGGGGAGAAAGCGGGAAAGTGGAACTGATCCGCTTCAGATCAGCCATGATCTTATTGAATGGCGGGGCAGGCTCGAAGGGTTAGATGGCCTACTCCTGCTCCTATTTCTTATGTTCTTATGTTTTTCTTACAACAGGCACTACAGGCAAAAATGAATTGTTCTTTTAGAATCTCTGCTGGTTGGTCCAATTTGGGTAAGCCACATAGCTAGACAGGTGTGGCAGAAGATCGTAAATTACATAATGCTACATACTGACTAAGATCCTCTACTTTGAGATCTTGCAATACCAAGGAGATAGGAAGAATCAGGCACTTCTATTAAGAGCACAGGGATAAATATAAAGATAAATTCGGAGGGCCAAGAATGAAAGGAAAAGCAGCTGTGAACTTGTCCTCTTGCGCAGGGAGTGGTACTGAGCATAAGATGAAAGAGAATACATATTTATTTACATGTTGGTAAAATGGCCTTTTTTTTAATTATTAGTGTCCCAAGTAGGCTTAACATTACAGTGAAGTTACTGTGAAAATCTCCCAGTCACCATACTCCAGTGCCTGTTCAGACACACTGAGGGAGAACTTAGCATGGCCACTGGACCTACCAGCACGTCTTTCAGGCTGTAGGGGAAACCGGAGCACCCGGATTAAACCCATGCAGACATGGGGAGAACTTGCAAACTCCACACAGACAGTGACCCAATCGAACCTGGGTCCCTGGCGCTGTGAAGCAGCAGTGCTAACCACTGTGCCACCCTTTTACCACCTTGTTGCTCATACCTACTCTTAGTATAATATTAGCACCACTAAGGGCCTGGATTTACGATCCAGGAGATATATTTGTTTCACCAGGTGTTGGCTTCAACGAGTTAATTCTGCCACAAAAGCAGAGTTCATGAATCATCTATTTAATAATTCTCAGCCATAAGAGAATAAGCTCATTGACAGTGTTCAGTTAAGAAAATGCAATGAATCTGGCAGGAATAAGCATTCAGGTGAGAGACACAGAAGCAGGTTATAATCTGAGCAAACAGGACTAGTGACTTGCAAGCAGTTTATTATTGCCATCAAAGTAAAGGTGGCAACATTGTTGGATGTCCCACAAATCACTACGCGGCGCGATCGTTAAACTTGCACGTGTGCAAGTCTGCCACAGGGGAAACTATGGAAACCATCAGAAAATAGGCCTTTATAAAGGCCTATCCTACCCAGCTACCTTCCCAGTGTGTTCAGGTTTGACCTGCTGCTGTCCAGGTGAGAACAAAGCACGTCAAACCTCATGAAGAAATGCATGAAAGACTCTCTGCATACTGCTTCTTGTTCATTTGTGCCAGAAATTCTGTCCCATCCCTTCAGAAAGACAAAAACCCCCCCAGCAAATAATTACTCAGTATACAAAGCGATACCGGGTACAAAGAAGTCTGGTCACATCTAAAAATGCAGCATCTTGGGAGTTAATTCTACCCAGCCATGGGCTCCCAACAAGAGACAAATACACAAAGGCTATGTGAGTTGGGGGATAGAGTTCATGGAGCTCATTTCTCCAACACATTCCTGCTGTTGGGGCACATTCTCCTATGTGAGCATATAATTAAACAATTAGGTCAGTAATGTTAAACCTAGATTTTACTTGAAGGTAAAGGTACGTGAGGAGGAAAAGAGAAATAAATTTTTGGATCAAAAGCAATCCTGCAAAATTAATGAAGCTGTTCAAATTGGGAGGCAGTGCTGCCTTTTCTTTCCCAGTTTGGTGTCTGTCACTGAGTCCATTGAAATATCCTTCACTGTAATTATTGGAAGTATTTTAAATGCTTGATCCAAGAACAATCCGGTACAGAAGGTGGCCATTTGGCCCATTGTACCTGTGCCAGCTCTTTGGTTGAGCCATCCAATTTGCCCCATTCCCCTATTGTTTTTCTATAGCCCCATAAACATAGAATCCTACAGTGCTGAAGGAGGCCATTTGGCCTATCAAATCTGTACCGACCACAATCCCACCCCATAACCTCATGCATTTACCCCAGCTAGTCCTCTAAGGGGCAATTTAGCATGGCCAATCAACCTAACCCGCACATCTTCGGACTGTGGAGGAAAGTGGAGCACCCGGAGGAAACCCATTCAGACAGGGGTAGAATGTACAAACTCCTCACAGCCAGTGACCCGAGATCGGGAATTGAACCTGGGTCCCTGGTGCTGCGAGGCAGCAGTGCTAACCACTGTGCCACTGTGCCACCCCGTTTCCACTTTCTGGTCTTTGCCTAATACTCTTTTGAATGTCACTAATGAATGGGCTTCCATCATCTTCTTGGGCAGTGGCTGAAGTGATCACTAATTTGGGAAACATTTTAAGGCTTCATTTGCATGATAGTTCCAAACGCAACAGTAGTATCAATGAGGCACAAAAATGTTTATGGAAGGACAGATTATCTGAGTTGGTTTCCCCCATTTAATCATTGTAAAAGCTGCCTCTGGCAGTGGAATTTGCAGGTTATCTTTCTTTCAGGCTGCAGGAGAGTTGTTTTGTATTGGCCACTAGTGCTGTTTGTACATAGATCATTTTCACAACACCGGGTTAAAGTCCAACAGGTTTATTTGGTATTACGAGCATTCAGAACGCCGCTCCTTCATTAGGTGAGTGGAAAGTTGGGTTCAGAAACTCAATTGACACAAACTCAATTGCAAGATAATTATAGATTGGAATGTGAAGAATGGTTGGAATGTGAGTCTTTGCAGGTAATCAAGTCTTTACAGGTACAAGCAATGCAAGCCTGTACCCGTAAAGACTTGATTACCTGTAAAGACTCGCATTCCAACCATTATCTTGCAATCGAGCCTGTGTCTATATATGCCCTGCTTGTGAACCCAACTCTCCACTCACCTGATAAAGGAGCAGCGATCTGAAAGCTAGTGATACCAAATAAACCTGTTGGACTTTAACCTGGTGAGTGAGACTTCTTACTGTGTTTACCCCAGTCCAATGTTGCCATCTCCACATCATAGATAATTCTGATATACTTTGCATCTTGCTGCCAACAAGTTCTAGAGGCTTGGCTTACCTTGGAATCATATTTCAGCTTCACCCCACATTAAAACAGCATCAGGGGAGCTTTAATTGGTGCTGAACTTTCTAATGGCTTTGTGTGTCCAAGACTAGGAAGAACACCAATCCTCCTTCAACTTGCTGATAGTCAGCTGGAGATCTGTTTAGCCAGCTCCTTTCTTGTCGGGGTTCTGGTAAGGTTGGTCTCTCACATGCTACTTTTGCAATGGTGAAATGAGGATCACCAGCGCACACTGAGATGGTAGCTGATTGGAATTCCTTTGCCAGGCTTCAAATTGAGATTTCCCCTTCAGTTTTTTAGAAAAACAGGAATATCCGGTAAATTCAACACCTTTGTATTCCCAGGAATGCAACATGTCTCAAGGGAGCAAAGTTCTGAAGAACTGCAATTGAAATGGAACACTTCCTCATTCAGCAACCTCATTCACTTTAACCCTCTCCAGTCCATTGTCCTGGAAACACCAATCGTCTGGACATTTTTTGAGCAGATCCAAGCATTTCCCCCAATGTCTCCAGCATCATTTCCACACTTTGGAAGCAGCAACATGGAAGATCGTGGATTGGGATAAGCAAAATAACTTTATTGTTGCTTCAATGTTTCACATTTCAGGTAAATATTTAGAGCCACAGTGTTTTCCAGTTCACGTACTTGGTGGTTAGGAGTTCCAACATCATTCTGACATCCAGAAAATGCCAAAGTCCAGAAATGACTTCATCCCAAGCATTCCACGCTGGAACAGTTACAGTTCATCACTTCCCAAGTTGGCTTGAGCTTTCTGTATTCTCTCCCACCAAGATCTCTCAATTCCAAACTTAGAAAGGGACTTCATAACCCAGGAGTTCATCATTTTTAGTTCCACTGTTTTTTAATTCATTCATGGGACATGGGCGTCGCTGGCTAGGCTGGCATTTATCGCCCATCCTTAGTTGCCCTTGAGAAGGTGGTGGCGAGCTGTCCTCTTGAATCGATACATATGCTGTGGGGTTGACCGTAAATGCCGTTAGGGAGGGAATTCCATGATTTTGACCCAGAGACTTGGGAGTAGAATTGCCAATTAGAACCAAATTTGGGGTAATTTTGTACTTTAGACGACATCCTCCAAGAACTGAGTTGAGACCAACCCCAATGAATCTTAAATGAGCCCCTTACAGTCAACACACAGACTTAACAGAGCCCTTTTAACAAGAATACATGAGTTTATTGTTCACTGTACTTTTATTTGGCAGCTTATATATCTCCGCAACATCACTGGCAAAGGGGAAGCAATGTTGCTTTGTGAGCAATTAACATTCGGCCACTTGCTTTAGCAATTATAAATTGAATCTATACAGGTTCAGAATTGTTCAATACAAACATCCAAATTTAAAATTTCAGCAGTACCAAATACCATTCAAAGTAGAAACCTGACAGTATCGATCCTGCAGAGACAGGTATTAGGTGACAACAAAAAAAGAATTCAAATTTGGAATTGGGCGCTTGTCCAAAATGAGAGAAAAATCAATTCCAGACACAACGATGGGCGTACAATTGAGAGTAATTCATCTGAATTCTGAAATGGACACTCTTCCCAAGCCATCTAGAGATGTTGGGGGGTGGCAATTTTCTCAGTGAGTGATCAGGCACTCGCAAGCAGGTTCAAGAAATGCTGTGTCATAGGAAAATTGAGCTGAGTCGAATGCGCTTGCAGTGCAGTGAAACAATATCAAATAGCACCATTGTGAATACAAACACTTGTGGTTTTTAAGAATATGTTGCTTTCTCTTTTGCGTGACAGGGGGCTGCTCTGTCTGTTTTTTGAACTGCGCACAATTTTCCAATGCGTGTTTTGAGTAATGTGAGGATTTGCAAAATCTACCCTTAGAACTTAAGCCATGACCTAATTCCTTACCAGGCTTCCACTTATGTTTTCTATTGTGTTGTGAAGGATTGCAACCCCCACATCTTAAAAAATGAAGCATTTGAGCTGATTACCTTATTCAAAAACACTGTGAACGTGTTGTTGGATCAGGGGCAGCTTCTTGGCCTTAATCGCCCTATCCAACTCCAACACGTCCTTCTCGCACATTCTTGATTAAAAACAGAAACCTTGACCATAGTACATAAGGCTACCTCTGAAAGAAAAGCACCATATTCAGTGAAACTAGTATCTGTGCTGAATAAAATGTCATCGTGCTTAGCAATGGGGAGTAGTCAGTGTCTCTACATTGGGTAGCACTTGAAACACAGGAGCCATTCATCCCTCTACTTCATGCTAACGACAGTTATTAAATCACCTCAGTTTGTAGCTGTGACAAATGTGACTCCAGCTGATCTCACATGCATAACAATAGCTTCTTATTGCAAACTGCATCACTGCGTCACATTCACAAAATAAAAGAAAAGCTCTAGCAATTAGATTTGAAAGTGTGGCATGAGACTCTTTTCAATTTGATTACCAAACGCCAGCTCTTTCCCATGCCTTCATCTCAGGTGGACTTATTTCTGTAAACAAACATCTTCAGGCAAAGAAGAGACTATATCCTCCTCAGCTGTCAGCGTGTGTTTATAGATTGGCTTTGTCCTGTGATCAGTGCAAGGAGGGACATATCCTGCATCTTCACTCGCTGTTACGATATCGTTCACTAAGTAATGAAGAGTGCGTCAATGCACCACACTTGGCGAAGATACCGAGGGCAATGGATCTCTGTTTGTACCAAAAACAAAGAGAGCCATAATGCTGCGTTGGAGGATTCTGTGCTAATGTGAAATGGTGACTGAGAGGCTTCACTCTCCAAGCAAAGGTCAACTGAGACGATTGGGGGGTGACACCTCTATTTAACTTTTGCAGGCAGTTTTCAGTATGGTTGAGTGGTCGCTTCCAATCTTCCCACTTAAGAGTAGGAAGTTTGCATTTTGTAGAGGGTGCAAATCAAAGCTCATTATGAGTGAAAGCCAGTTGAATACATCCATGCAGAAAAGCATGCGTTCTTAGTAACTGGATCTATGTCGAAGCTATTCCGTGGAAGAGAGGGCAACAATTTCACTTTCTGAGGTAGCCGTAAACATTAAAAAGAGCACCTTTGTGATGAGTAAACGTGAAACTTCCACAATATTTTTCATTTCTTGCTTTTCGATTATGACTCGTGAAATAAGAAATGCAGATGAAAGCTTTAGAACCAGTCTCCTGCACATTTTGGTCATTGTGGAAAGTCATTGTGTATAGTTAAGTGTGTACGTTTAAAATACGCGAGTGAGAATTACAGAAAGCATTCCTATTGCGGGAGAGTGAATTGCAGGATTGGGGCAGTGGGGTGCATCCTTTAAAATTAAATTCCACAAGGAAGCAAACTAACGTATTTACAGTACTTGAAAAAAAAAGCCTTTGAAACACAGACCAGTTTATCTTCAGTAGATTAGATTTGAGATGAAAATACTTTGTATTGTCTGACACCGTTTGTTTAGCAATCCCAAAGATAATGTGTGGGTTCGGTGAATTGGCCGTGCTAAATTGTTTCTTAGTGTCAGGGGAATTAACAGGGTAAGAATGTGGAAAAGGCCTGGGTGGGATTGTTGTCAGTGCAAGCTCGATGGGCCAAATGGCCTCCTTCTGCACTGTAGCCAGTCTATGATTCTATCCATATGACTAGCTCAAGAGGCCTGCAGCCTGTGGTTCCTGAGTCACATGTAGCTGATTAAGGCCCTGACCCTAACTGCTTAAAACCATTTTGATGGCAATCAAATGGCTTGTTTCATTTTGTTAACACTGTACTTGTTAAAAAAAAAAAATTTTTTTATAGAAACATTACAAATGTTGTTGCAATGTGTCTCTGACTTATTGGTATTTAAATAATACACAGCGACTCTTAAGAGTTGGGGTTTTTGACTAAATTTTTAAAAAACGGTTCTTGTTAATGTTGCCGACCCCTGTCCCAGCCTCAGTTTTGTGATACAGCTTAGAGGAGATGAATTGCAACAGAAGCAAGTTGCAATGTTAGGGCACGCAGGAAAATTATTTTGCGTCCTGCCAATTTGGGGAAGGGATAATGCCAAGTCAGTGTTGGCATCGTACACCAGAATACCAGTTCAGTGAGTAGTTAGCGCTGCAAACAGCCAGGTGTAGGAGCACACAGGTAATCGGCAAAGATGGTCTTAATAAAAAGTTGATGCCCAATCTCATTTTTTTAAAAAAAAGCTCGAGGAGCTGGTATTTTGTTGCAGACAAGGGTAGCATCAAGTATGGCACAGCCCATCGGAAATGGGCCTTCACCTTCGTACTGTCTGGTGGTGTCCACACATAGTAGTGCTTCTTGTACTGAGACATGGAGCGTGGAACAATACAGCACAGGAACAGGCCCTTCGGCCCACACTGTTATCATGACGTCAAAGTAAACCTAGCATTGGCCCGATCAGATTGAGAGGACCTACTGAAAATAAACTGCACCTGAATATATTGGAGGCCAGAACCAGTAAATATTGGCACCGTCTGGTCCCTTATTTGCTTGTGTGGAAGCTCAGTAGGTTAATAAAATGGGGGCTTTGCAGTGTGGTAAGTATCAAGGCACACCATTTTGTTTTATACAATCGATTTTAAAAACCACCTCCTCCCGATATACAAAGTTTGTGAAGTCGGCTGGCGATTCGTCAGAAAGGCCCTCTGTGCCTGCTGGCGGAGTAAGAGTCACGTTGACGGGGAGGATCCGAGCTGGCTGGCCGCTACAAGTACTTCATGCAGACTTGACAGCGGCTGACCCGTGTCCGCAGCTGGCCCGCTTTCAGCGTCTCCGAGGGCGGCGACTCCACAAACTGCCGATTCGCCTCCACGATGGTCAGCCAGAAGCTGTACTTGTTGGCGAAGTAGTGGCACGTGCCGTGGGCGCCGTTGCACTCGATGAAGGGAGTGGAGCGGAAGTCCTCCAGGCAGGAGCCTGGCGACACGAGAGACTGGCCCCCGCCTTCAGCGCCAGCGGCTGTGTGCTGGGGAAGAGAAAGAATTCAAATGAGCGGTCAGTATCTGCCAACAACTACTGCCACCTCTAAATCAGATGGATGGAGCTCTATCTCCCGTCTCCTGGGTGAGAAAACGGGCAGTGGACGACTAATAAAATAATGCGCCGTGCCATCGGTGCCTCCATTCTGCTGCGGCAGGGGAGCCATCAGGTGAGCCACCCACCCACAGACCAACTAAGACCCTCAACTTTATACTTATAGAGTTTTTATACGGGGTGTGGTGGGCCCAGCTCCAGGGATTTTAATATTATACAACTCATTACCCTAACCTTTCAGCTGCATTCTTTCCCTGAACTGTGAAACCCTTTACCTCCCCCATACATCTTTTCCTTCTTTACTTCTTGAGACGCAATGCTTGGTGTCACCTCATGTCTAGTTCAGGATTCATTTCATCTTCTCCGCTTCAACCTTGTTGGTGTTTGCACTTTAGATCATAGCTCATAGAACCCTACAGTGCAGAAAGAGGCCCTTCGGCCCATCAAGTCTGCACCGAACACAATCCCACCCAGGCCCTACCCCCATATCCCTACATATTATACCCACTAATCCCTCTAACCTCTGCTACCCTGGACACTAAGGGGCAACTTCTTAGCACGGCCAATCAACTTAACCTGCACATCTTTGGACTGTGGGAGGAAACCAGAGTACCCGGAGGAAACCCATGCAGACATGAGGAGAATGCGCAAATTCCACACGGACAGTGACCCGAGCCAAGAATGGAACCCAGGACCCTGGAGCTGTGAAGCAGCAGTGCTAACCACCGTGCTGCCCTAATCCTTAACCCTCAGTCTCGACTGAAACAAAAGTAGGAGGTGCGTACACAGGAGAAGTGATGTTTTGTGATCATTTTGGAATGACGTTTGTGAACTCTGCAGTTGGCATGGTGGGTAATGTACTGCCATGTGCGTGTTGTGCCAGGGTCCCAGATTTGATTCTAAGTATTGATTCTAGAGTTAATTGATTTCACCTCGGGCAGATGCTATGGCACTGCTCAGCAACTCTGAACTAAAGTGGATAGGGGTGAGGCTGGAGTGGAATTAGCCAGAGATCCCACTCCTGCCCTTTATCCGGGGATCGTCGCTAAAATGTGTGCGTGGGCAAAAGGGCAGAGTAGGACAGGATGTGAGTTTGACTGTGATGCCGCCCAAGATGAATAGCTTGTTGCCATTCTTTGTCCAAATTAAGAACGGTTACTTGGATGAGATGACACATGCCCAATGATGGGGAGGATGAAGAAAACTGCTGGAAAAGGTTTGAAATTTAAATAAAATAACTTGAAATGATTAATTAATGATCAGTTTAAGTGCTTATAATGAGGACACCAGTTTTAGTAGTTAGATTTCTGAAGTCCTCAGCAGAGCTGGGAGAGAGCTTTGCTCCGTGGAAAGCTGCCTTCAGGGCGAATCCTGCCACCACAAACTGTTGCTTTGTCCTGGCTGTCCCTCCACCTGCACTCCCCATCACCTTGTCTAACCCGCGTGGCAACATCACTTTCTGCAAGATGACTTAGCACTAACCATGAGGAAGGAGTAGCCTATCCAGAGACTCCGCCAGCCATCCGGACACTGTGGAATGGTTATATCCTGGCTGTGCACAGCAATGGCCTGAGACGGCACCTCACAGACTGAACAGCGGCTGATGTAGCGTCGGATCTGCAGGTTGGAAACGGGCATCATGGGGATGGGGGCAGTGGTAGACAGCCAGTAGGACTTGTCGTTCCTGTTTGCGTAGTGGCACACCTCATCGACGTTACAGTAAAGGAAAGGCATGGTGGTGAAACGGGGCAAACATGAGCCAGCCATTCCTGTAGAAGAGCAAAGGTAATATTCTAGAATCACAAACGTACACACCTTTACCAGATTCCAAGAGCACATCACATGGTCATGCGTGCAATGCTGCATTCGCTCACTCTGTAAACTGCATCCGTCAATGATTAGGATTTAAAATGCAACCAGTTCTCTGGCAAATGCAGGTTTCATTTCTTCCAATCAAGGTGTTGACTCATGCTGGGGGCACTCCACTCCATGGGCATCTGCTGGCAGCTGCCCAGAAAACCAACGTTCACACACATTGCTGGACAGTATTTGATGCTAGGCTTGTGGAGACCACGTGCTAAGCATAGATGCAGATACTCTTGGGATCAGGACAGGGATCCCTGTGGTGTTTATCCTTTCTAAGCCCAGTTGCATGGAGGTTGATTGTTGCACCTTAATGCTGCTCTAACTCCCAGTGCTGACTCCAGGTACCTTCCTAGTCCATGGAGTTTAGTTCTGCAATGGGCTATGTATTTGTTTAGAATCATACAGTGCAGAAGGAGGCCATTTGGCCCATCGAGTCTGCACTGACCAAGCCCTGTCCCCAAAACCCCATGCATTTACCCTAGCTAGTCCCCCTGACACTAAACGGCGACTCAACATGGTCAATCCACATAACCCGCACATCTTTGCTTTGTGGGAAGAAACCGTAGCACCTGGAGGAAATCCACGCAGACATGGGGAGAATGCGCAGACTCCACACAGATAGTGACCCAAGCTGGGAATCGAACCTGGGTGCTGGGCACTGTGAGGCAGCAGTGCTAACCACCGTACCACCATGCCACCCTGATGAGTCACCAAGCACTTTTTTCTTCACAGGTCCCACAACAAAAAATCAATGGGTTAAAAATAATCCAGGTTATAACTTTACCAGTAACGTTGCTTTCTGTTATTGCTATTGGTTTGCATTTTTTTGCAATGCACATTGAGCTCATTGTCCAGAGCAAATGGTTTCTGTGTGGCATTCAGCCACACAGTATTCAAGTATGTTCAGATAGAGCTACAGTTCTCTGGGTTAATGACGAGACTGGTGGACATTAAGTCCAGCTTCCTCACACTGTGGAACTCATCAAGGCTCCTGAGGCAGCACCTTCCAAACCTAAGACCACTATTAGCAAAAGGATAAGGGCACCAGGTAGCTGGGAACACCACTGCCTGCAAGTTCCCATCCAAGTCACTCACCCATCCTGACTTGGAAATGTATCACCATTCCTTCACTGTCGCTGGGTCAAAACCCTGAAACTACCTCCCTAACAGCACTGTAGGTGTACCTTCACCTCAGGGACTGCAGCGGTTCAAGAAGGCAGCTCACCACCATCTTCTCAAGGACAACTAGGGATGGGCAATAAATGCTGGCCGAAGAAAAATACTGTCTCCCAGACGCTTTGTATTTTGTGTCACGACATTGATGGGACCCTGGCTTCCTTGGTATTTCTGAGGGGCAGTGGAGGGACATGGTGCCATGGCGCTCACCCAGATCCTGGTTGTGAGTCTTCTCTTGTCCTTCCACAAACAGCAGGCTGTACCCGTCCCACAAACTGCTCATTCCCAGCGGGCAGGCTGGCACGATGTCTGACTGACTGTGCTTCACCAGCGTGTAGCCCACACTCACACCGCGGGCTGGTATTCCTGGCAGGCCTGCTGTGCCTGGGTTCCCACGGTTACCTGGGGAAGAGAATAATTAAGAAGGTAAGAGCGCTCCGCAGCTTTTCAAACGTTGAAACTGGAAGCCCACATTTTTACTGATTTTTTTTTTGTTGTGTACATTCTGTGGTGACAGCTTTTTTTAAGTTAACAGGAACTCTGTGTGAGCGATCGGAACACACATCTAAACTGACACAAGAACACAAGAAGTGGTGTCAACTCCAACTTAACTGTCTGTCCCCATCACCCTCGACTCTTTTGTCAATCAAAAACCCATTTAACTCTGCCTTGAATATAGTCAATGACTCGGCATCCACTGCCTTCTGCGATAGAGAATTCCACACACTAATAACACCATGAGAAACTATCTCCTCATCTCCAACTTAAAGGTGAGACCCCCAACTTTTAAACTGTGCCCCCTAGTTCTAGACTCCCCGCAAGGGGAAACATCCTCTCAACATCCACTCTGTCAAGTGGCCTCAGCATCTTATATATTTCAATAAGGTCACCTCTCAGTTTTCTAAACTCCAATGGGTATGAGCCCAATGTGTCTCATACTTTTCCTCATAAGATAGTCCCTTCATCCCAGGAATCAGTCAAGTAAACCTTCCCTGAATTGTTTCCAGTGCACTCCGATGGGGTCTGACTAGAGCCTTATTCAGAAGTACATCCCTGCTCTTGTATTCTAGCCCTCTCGACATGAATGCTAACATTGCATTTGCCTTCCTAACTGCAGACTGAACCTGCACGTTAACCTTAAGAGAATCTTGAAGAAGAGCTCCCAAGTCCCTTTGTCTTTCTCATTTCCTGAGCATTTCCCCATTTAGA
Source organism: Carcharhinus amblyrhynchos (assembly GCF_965287045.1). NCBI lineage: Eukaryota > Metazoa > Chordata > Chondrichthyes > Carcharhiniformes > Carcharhinidae > Carcharhinus > Carcharhinus amblyrhynchos. Next base: position 132,600,652 of record NC_137327.1, read on the forward strand.
AGATAGTCCAAGACTCCATCCCTCCTTCCAAAGTGCATATCCTCACATTTTCCCACATTGTTTTCCACCTGCCGTTTCTTTGCCCACTCTCCTAACCCGTCCAAGTCCTTCTGCAGCCTCCCTGCTTCCTCCGTACTGCCTGTCCCTCTACACATCTTTGCATCGTTTGCAAACTTAGCAACAGTGCCTTCAGTTCCTTCCTCCAAAGGATGAGTTAAAAAAAAGCACAAGTCATGTGTATTTATCTTACATATGCACACAACAGTACACACAGACAACACATTTATATATACACTAACCCTTCATGTACTAATATACTGTGCCTGTGCATTTAATCAGGCGGGAGGTTGGCAACAGGCGACCCTGCTGCGTTCCTGCCTCACCACCTACTCAGGTTCTTAAGTGACAATTAATGCCCACTCCTGCCGGGGGCAGAGCGTTCACCTTGTGGGAAGCCCAACAATAAACCCATCAGAGTCACTTGCAACTTCCAGGAAGGGGTGCCTAACTGAGAGACATGGCATTGGTAAAGGGTGGTCCTTGGTACCCATTGCCTCCCCCTCTCCCCTGTGCCCCTACTCTGCGAATCCCTTCCTGCCGTTACTCAATTGATCCTGGCCCGGGGTGAGTTGCCTTACAGGAAGAAGCCACCGCTTCCCCGGTGGCGCCGCTGAGCAAAGCCCAGCTGCCGACCTCCAAGTGGTCAGCTCTCGGCACGAGGGACTTCACCCCCTGGCATCCTTGAACTCTGGCAGGCTCACTGCTGTCCAATTAAGTGCCTGGTTGGCACCCAATAAAGTGGCCCTTCCCAAAAGGAGGGTTACGAACAACGATGGGTAAACAGGATCTGGCGTGAGTTACAATATGGATTGCACACTCTAAGAAGAATGTCAAAGCATTGGAAAGAGTGTTGAGGAGATTGTCTTGAAAGCTACCCAGGGTGAGGGACTTTGAGTATTTGAAAAGACCAAAGAAGCTGATATCAGAGGGTAGCGAGTGCCTGGAACGCGCTGCCAGAGGAGATAGTGGAAACAGGTACATTCGCAACAATTAAGAGGCATCTGGATGGGTACACAAATAGGGAGGGAATAGCAGGACATGGACCCAGTAAGGGCAGAAGGTTTTTTTTTATAATTTAGTTGGGGCATCATGATTGGCACAGGCTTGCAGGGCCAAAGGGCCTTCTCCTCTGCTTTGCTTTTCTTTGCTCCATAACAAAGATATTTTTGCTCTGTCCATATTTTTCAAATACAAAGCACTTGTAAAGGTGAAGAACAGGGCCAACAAGTCCTGAGAATGCTGGATGTCAAGGGTTATACAGGATTGGATAAGAGAAAAAAAAGGGAGGCTTGAGGCAGAATCAGGGGGCTCAGAGAATTATAGGAAGCGCAGGGGAGAGGATTTTAAAAATAAATTAGGAGAGTGAAGAAACACTGACAGGTGTTATGACACGGAGGTGATGTTTCCCTCTGTTTGATTTTGGAACCATCCAAAGGGAAATACCTCACCTCGTAATCTCGTACAAATGTGTGTGAAGTTGTAGGAAGTTACCGGTTTTGGTAAATTAAAAAAGGATCTGACACTCTCTACCATGAACAATTAACAGAACTTTATTTTTTAAACTGGTGACAACCTTATTAAAACAATTAACAAACTGAATAAAATCTCAATAGAATGTTGTTCGAATACTACAAGATTCATTCAGGAATAGTTGAATAAGTCATTACAGAGTTTAGTCACTCTCAAGTAAAATACAAGCAGGCGTCTTTGGAAATATGACCTTTTTTCACTGATGCTCACATCTGGAACACTTTCTGGGTTGGTATCTCTCTCTATTCTGAGGATGGTTTTATGAAGACATACATGAAACTGCAGGATTTACATGAGAGCCTCACCTACCCTCTTTCTGATCCAAGAGGCGGTAAGCATACTCTGCCAGTTACCCCTCCTTGTCTGGATTTATATATCTGGAATTAGCTCACAGTATTCCTGCGATCTGAGTGGCTTGAAGCTGTCAACAACCATCACATTTGAATTCCATAGGTTCTGTGTCTCTGCGTGCTTGTTTTAAACTCATTGGTCCAATTCAAAAGCCTGTTTTGTTATGTTGGAACACTGACTGCATGATACAAATATTGCAAAACCTGCTTCTGCAGCCTGCACTCTGCAATTTAAAATCCACGCATAAAGACAACTGTTTTTTAAAGAAACAATGCTGTATGATTTCTTTTCTCTGTATTAGTATTTCTTTTCAGTATTCACATTTGTCAGGCACATACGCAACTTCACAACACAAGCAAAAATAAAGAAGAATCTCAAGGTGATTTATAAATATATTAATGGCAAGAGGGTAGCCAGAATGATAGGGAGCGGGATAGCTTGATCTTGGGTTCAGACATAGCTCGGCACAACATCGAGGGTCGAAGGGCCTGTACTGTGTTGTACTGTTCTATGTTTCTATGGAGTCAGGGAAAGTGTAGGGATCAAAGTGGTGACCTCTGTGTGGAGCCGAAAGATATTAGTGAGGGATTAAACGAGTATTTTGCATGAGGGGGAGAAACAGAATTGATGCTGCTCATATGCACTTCAGAATTAGCCTGATTGACTCGGAATCAGAATGATTGTCAATGTCCTCAGCCATAAAATAATACAATTATAAAGAAAATAATTCAACAATGAGTATAATCATTTTCTACAAACTGTATTGATGGTAAGGAAGGCAGACAGCTCCACCAAAAAAAAAGCTCAAAATGAAGAAAATAGTCTTTGATAAGATGTCAGTAAAAAGAGAAACATTTTCAATAACTGTTATTCTGCTTTCTTAAACCATTCAATTAAACAATTTGGTATGAATATTCAGGGAGTTATAATCAGTAAAATGGTACGATTTTAAGCACAAATTTCAAATTGTTTGTGTATGTATCTTACCTTCAAATCCAGGTGGTCCAGGGTATCCCTTCAGGCCTGGATCTCCCCGCAAACCCGGAGGCCCAGGTAAACCATTTGGTCCCACTCGGCCCGGTTTCCCAGGTTGGCCCTTGATACCTTCAATTCAAAATAAAGGAAACTTATCCTCTACACAGCCCCCAGCAGTGTTGATGCTTGCAATTCTCAGAATCGCAGAATCCCTACTGTGCAAAGAGGCCATTCGGCCCATTGTGTCTGTGCCAACTTGCCGACGGAGCATCTTAATGGAGTCCCATTCCCTTAACCTCCCGCATTTACCAGCTAATCCCCCTAACCTACGCACCTTGAGGAATCTAACATGGCCAAACCACCTAACCTGCACATGGTTGGAATGTGGGAGGAATCCAGAGTGCCCGGAGGAAACCCACACAGGGTGGCATCAAAGTAGCACAACTTTGAGGCACCCTGCTGCAACCCTGTGTTGAACTTCCTTTGAGAGGCACAGGTATCAGCAACACCGCAAATTACACTCAAGTCTAATGGCCTGGCTTACTCAACAGAAGGGGAACCAGACAATGGTGATACATAAAAAGTAGCCGTCCTTGTCAAGCAACAAGGTTCTGTGACTGTAAGGAAAGAAATCCGAATAATTCATCCTGAAATTGTTTACACCTCTAGAGTATTTGCTTCCAATCAGACCACGGGTTGTTTTTCTTGGAGCTTAGAGGACAGAGGGGGTGACCTGATTGAGGTGATTATGAGGAGCATGGACAGAGTGGACAGTGAGCAGTTGCTCCCCTTAGGTGAAGAGTCAGTCACAAGGGAACACAGGTTCAAGGGGTGAGGGGCAGGAGGTTTAGGGAGGGTGTGAAGAAAGACTTCTTCCCCAGAGGGTGCTGACGGTCTGGAATGCGTTGCCTGGGTGGGTGGTAGAAGTGGGTTGCCTCACATCCTACCTGGATGAGCACTTGGCAGACCATAACATTCAAGGCTATGGGCCAAGTGCTGGTAAATGGGATTAGGTGGGGGAGGTCAGGTGTTTCTCAAGTGTCGGTACAGAGTCAATGGGTTGAAGGGCCTAGTCTGCGTTGTGTGGTTCTATGACAGATTGAGTTGGTTAGGATTGTATTCGCTGGAGTTCCGTAGAATGAGGGGGAAATCTCACAGCAACCTCTAAAATTCTAACAGGTCTAGACAGGGTAGATGCAAGAAGGATCCACCTGATGGTGAGGATGTCCAGAACCAGGGGTAATACCCTGTAGATACAGGGTAGATGGTTTAGGACAGAGATGAAGAGGAATTTCTTCACTCAGGGGGTGGTCAGCCTGTGGAATTTGCTGCCACAGGAAATAGTTGAAGTTAAAACAGTGAGCAGTTAGATATGCACTTAGGGGAAAAGGGCATCCAAGGATACAGGGGGAAGGCTAGGTCAGGATTCTGAGTTGGAAGAGCAGGCACAAAGGCCGGATGCCCTCCTCCTGCTCCAATTTTATTCATGTCTATGTCCACTTTCTCTCCTATTGCTGACTCTAGTTATCTTCCCTCACTGTTGGCCATCCGTTCAATCTCAAACAATTTGATTGAGATAACATGAACATAATAACATTGCCAATGAAGCATACCTGGAAATCCTGGATAACCGGAGCTACCTGGGTCTCCCACAGGGCCTTGTGGTCCATTAAATCCTGGTAGGCCTGGAGGACCCGGGATTGCGGGCGTCGTTATGATATCTGACGGTTGTCCTGGAAAGCCTCGTGGCCCTGGATTGCCTGTTTGGAACACGGCGGTTTGTTGGTTATTTATTACGCCAAGAAAGTGAATAACCGGACATACATCAATAAGAAATATTTTCAAAGAACAAAGAACAAAAACAGCCCGGGAAACAGGCCCTTCGGCCCAACGAGCCCGCGCCGCCATTTTAATACTACCAGCCCCCCCTCCACCCATGACCCTTATCTATTGTTTTTATGGTAATCCACATTTAGGGAAACTAATTTAGGGACACAGGTTCGATTCCCGCCTCGGGTCACTATCTATGTGGAGTTTGCACATTCTCTCCGTGTCAGCGTGGGTTTGCTCTGGTTTTCTCCCACATCCCAAAGATACGTGGGTTTGGTTAATTGGCCATGCTGAATTGCTCCTTAGTGACAGGGGGATTAGCAGGGTAAATATGTGGGGTTACGGGGATTGGGCCTGTGTGGGATTATGGCCGGTGGATTCTCAATGGGACGAATGGCCTCCTGGACTGTAGGATTCTATGACCCATTTTGGACTTGGAAAATATGTGAAGTGAAAGCAAACTTTTTTCTGTAAATTCATTTGTGGGCATGGGCTGGGCCAGCTTTTATTGCCCATCCCCAGATGCCCAAGGGCAGGTGAGGGTCAACCACATTGCTGTGGCTCTGGAGTCACATGTAGGCCAGGCCAGGTAAGGACGGCAGATTTCCTTCCCTATAGGACATTAGTGAACCAGATGGGATTTTCCAACAATCAACAATGGTCATCAGTAGATTTTTAATTCCAGATTTTTTTTTTATTGAATTCAAATTCCGATTCGAACCCGGGTCTCCCCGAACATTTGCTGAGTTTCTGGATTAATAATTCAGCGATAATACTACTAGGTCATCACCTCCCTCTACATGAGCGCTTTGTAACTAGTCTCTATGCCATTGTAAGCAACTTCTACCAATTTTGCTATCAGTTCCGAAATGAAATACAAATGTTTGTAAAACCACGACAGCAGAAAGAGGCCATCCGGCCCATCAAATCTGCACACAGCCCACCGAGTCTCCAAAAGAACATCCTATCCAAGCACCCTCCACCCCCTCCCCCACTCCGATTCTGTGTTTACTATGGCTAATCCCCCTAACCTACACATCTTTGGACGCTAAAGGGCAATTTAGCATCTAACCTGCACATCTTTGGTGTGGGAGCACCTGGAGGAAACCCATACAGATACAGGGAGAATATGCAAACTCCACACAGACAGTTACCCAAGGCTCGGTGAATTGAACCCCAGGTTCCTGGCACTGTGAGGCAGCAGTGCTAACCACTGTGCCACCGTGCCCACAATGATATGTTATTTTACAAATCTCCAAGAGTTATGTTTTGCCCATTGAACAGTGTTTGCCATAGGTAGTGTGTGCATATCACTGCAATAACGACATCGCTTACCTCGATTACCAGGATCTCCTTTAAGCCCCGGGTAGCCCGGATCACCAGGGGGACCATCCGTACCTGGAAATCCCGGTCTGCCTGGTTCTAAACTTCGGCCTAAAACAAAAGAATTGAACCGTTTGTTATTATCTTGTACCCACCTTCAGATTGATTAGCTTCTCATATCATCCCAAAAAGGGTTCTAACTAAATTCAAACCTGAAAGTATTGCTCTCAGCCGGCCATATCTCCTAAAGATAAAGTGTACTCTTCCATCGTTTTACACACACTTACCATATCGTGGTCTTGCTCCAACCTTCACCAAGTTCCTCAACAAGAAACGTAGAGCACCCTTACTTTGGAATTACAGTATCACAATCTCTCAGAGCAAGGCTGATGACTGGTGCCACTTTGGAACAAATTATGGAAAGAGGATTGGATAGGGTGGACAGTGAGAGCCTTTTTCCTCGGATGGTGATGGCTAACACAAGGGGACATAGCTTTAAATTAAGGGGTGGTAGTTATAGGACGGATGTCAGAGGTAGCTTCTTTACTCACAGGGTAGTAAGGTTGTGGAACGCCTCGCCCGCAGCAGTTGTGGACTCGCCAACTTTAAGGGAATTCAAATGGTCAGTGAATAGGCATATGGATAACATTGGAATAGTTTAGGTTAGAGGGTCATTAGATTGGTTCCACTGGTTGGTGCAACATTGAGGGCCGAGGGGCCTGTACTGCGCTGTAATGTTCTATGTTCTAGCTTTACCTTTTGTCCACTGGGTTGGCTGAGATTGCCATTACCCCATTTCGTGTAGAACATTCACAGGCAAAGGAACCAGAATGATGCCAAGGCTTCACTAGGCTAGTATTCTTTGCAGTGTTGCGATTCAGGGGTGATCCCACTGGATTGTTTAAGATGATTAAAGGATTTGATAAAGGTGGGCAGAGAAACTATTTCCTCCCTCATGGCTTGGTTCCAATTTAGGCAATAAATTTGCAGATTGCGTCATAAGAGAGCTTTAATTTATCTTCTGAAGTGTAGAGTTCACTAGGTTTTTTTATATATTTGTTCAGGGGATGTGAGCACTGCTGGCTGGTCCAGCGTTCATTGCCCATCCTTGTTTTTTGATTCATGCGTGGGACATGGGCGTCATTGGCTGGGCCAGCATTTATTGCCCATCCCTAATTGCCCTTGGAGGGCAGTTGAGAGTCAACCACATTGCTGTGGCTCTGGAATCACTTGTAGGCCAGACCATGTAAGGACGGCAGATTTCCTTCCCTAAAGGACATTAGTGAACCCGATGAGTTTTTGTTTTACGACATTGGTTTCATATTATTAGACTTTTAATTCCAGATTTTTATTGGATTCAAATTTCACCTTCCGCCACAATGGGATTCGAACCCGGGCCCCCAGAGAGTTACCCTGGATTACCAGTCCAGTGACAATACCACTACACCATTGCCTCCCATATGGTGTTGAGTTACATATTCAAATACCAAGCACTCGCAATTAGAAAATATTCAATAATACAAATATAAAAAACACTTCAATTTAAAGAAGAACATTAGTGAACCAGATGGGTTTTTCCAACAATGGTCATCAGTAGATTCTTAATTCCAGATTTTTTTTCATTGAATTCAAATTCCACCATCTGCTGTGGTGGGATTTGAACCCAAGTCCCCAGAACATTTGCTGAGTTTCTGGATTAAGAATTCCGCGATAATACAACTGGGCCATCGCCTCCCTCTATAAAATTGCTGTTTGGGCAGCAGTTTACATTCTGTAATAGTGAAAATGACGGGTGCAAGAAGAAAGACAACAAAGGAATGATCGAGTCATTTTCACAATAAGCTGCTCCCTTTTCACAATCGATTGGGGGTAGAGGAGGGGCAGGGGGAATCTTACCAAAAAAACGGCAGAGGGTTGTTCCTGGCAAGAAAATTCTCGAGAGGAACACATTGGTTTTCTCTCCAGGTCTTACAACGCTCTGCCTAAAAACAAAATCAAAGGGGGTGTGTTTCACACCATCATGTAGTGGGCAGGACCTCAGCACACCAGCAAAGCCCTACTGGGCAGAGACTGGAGTGCCATCTTTAAAGGGTACCGCAACTATGACATGTATAAATCTCCCCCCCAACCACCCACCATTGAGGTCTTTAGGGGCTGCCCTCTGCATCCCCGATCGGAGTCTCTGCACCCACCCCGATCATCAGCCCTTCCCTCCCCCACTTCTCCCTCAGGATCATCAGCCCCTCCGCGCCCCACCCTTCCCCCACCACAGACATCGCCAGCACCCCCTGCTCCTCCATTCGCTCTCAGTCCAAAACCAAATCTGAGTGAATCTGAACAACCCCCGCACCACCACCCCCCCCCCCCCAGCTCAATGCGGCTCCTGCTTACGTCCACCCCTTCTCACAGGTTGGCACTGCCAGGGCACTGCCTAGTCATGTCCCATTCCCCCAGTGGGTACATTTATCTTTATGCCCCAGGAAGACTCCCACCACGGGTTGGCGTCGGGGTGAACCGATTGTAAACCGCAATAACGTGATGTCACGCCGCCACGGCGTCAATATATGGTGAGAGGGTCAAAATGACACTGAAATCCATTCAAGTTCACATAAAGCAGGTTTACGCCCATTATGGGCCGGCAAGGTCTGCGACTTCTGGATCGTGAGCCCCCACCATCATTCACATGAACGGTGGAAGGGGGCTCAAGATCGCCCCCACTGTCACAGATTAAACATGCACTGTTTAGCAATCTTTTGCAGGCCCACCATCTCTCTCACCCCCAATGAGAAAGCATTATAAACTGGACACACGTACCACTGTGTATATATTTAATCTTCAATAGGCATTGACCCATCTGTTGCTACTCGTGGAATGTTTGACTTCGAAGGATAGAAGTTACGCTTCATTGCTTACCCTTCAATCCCGGAGCGCCTCGGGCTCCTGGGATTCCCGGACGCCCAATGTTCCCCCGCATGCCTTGTGGTCCTGGGGCCCCAGAGCGGCCTGGGTCACCAGGATCCCCCGTGTCAAATCCCAAACCTGGTGGGCCTGGAGGACCAGGTGGACCTGAAGGACCTAGAAAGTGTAAAAAGTTAAGTTACCATTAGCCCCAAAGCCCAACACAAACTGGAGGAGCAGCAACTCATCCTCTGACGAAGCATGTTACAATCCTCAGGGCTCAACACTGAGCTCAACAACTTTCGACTGTGAGCTTTCTCCTCTATCTTGGGCCTTTTGGTTACATCCCAAACATCCTCAAAGCAAAAATCTCCCCTCACCAACTGGGACATCTGTCATAGAACCCTACAGTGCAGAAAGAGGCCCTTCGGTCCATCGAGTCTGCACCAAACACAATCCACCCAGGCCCTACCCCCATATTACACCCACTAATCCCTCTAACTTACACATCCCTGGACACTAAGGGGCAATTTCTTAGCATGGCCAATCAACCCAACCCGCACACCTTTGGACTGTGGGAGGAAACCAGAGGAAACCCACACAGACACGAGGAGAATGTGCAAACTCCACACAGACAGTGACCCAAGCCAGGAATTGAACCCTGCTAACCACTGTGCTACCACGCCTACCGTGTCACTTCTTCTTAAGTTTTGCTTTCACCTGGCACTGACCTTTATACTCCCATTAACACATTCTGACATCTTTGTTGTAATCTGTCTGAGCTCCCACCAATCACTGACGTTCTACTCTGTTCCAGTTGTTCCACCTTTTCTTGTACTGTGTAAAATCCAATACTTTTCTCCCTCTCTTTAGTGCTAATGAAGGGTCATGCAAAACGTTAACTCTGTTTCACTCCCTGCAGATGCCACCAGACCTGCTGAGTTTTTCTATTTTGGTTTCAGATCTCAGCAACCTCACTATTTTGCTTTTATCATCAACATAAACGGCTCACACTTATCAGCAATTGCTTGACTAACCAGCTAGCAATCACATACCCAGTTTTGGAAACAGCAACTTCCGCTACCAGCAATTTGCATCTTTTTTTTTCAGAAAAAGGCACCTAAAAACTTCATCGATAAAAGGAGGAAAGAAGGGAGATGAAGTTTAGGGAGAAATTTCCAGAACTTAGGACCTGGAAGTATGAGTGCAAATGGTGAGGTTAGAAATGTGGGCACTGGGAAAGAGGCTGGACTTGGAGCCATGCAGTGATTTCAGAAGGTTACAGAGCGAGAGAAGGTCGCAGTGTTCGGAAGAGGTGAACCCTAGGAGGCAAACAAACATGGGGATGATTATTTTTAATTGAAGACATAAGTAGATCTTAGTGCTGGGGGAACGTTCCTGCTCCCCTTGCTCCAGAGAAAGACATTTTAATTAAAAGAAATCAAAACTTTATATTTAATTAAACTTAGGTGTAGCAGCTTTTGATTTGATTTGATTTATTATTGTCACATGTATTGGGATACAATGAAAAATATTGTTTCTTCTGAGCTATACAGACAAAGCATACTGTTCAAAGGGGAGAAAGAAAGGAGCGCATGCAGAATGTAGTGTTACAGTCATTGCTAGGGTGTAGAGAAAGATCAGCTTCATATATGGTAGATCCATTCAAAAGTCCGATGGCCACATGGAAGAAGCTGTTCTTGAGTCGGTAAGTGACCTCAGACTTTTGATTCTTTTTTTCTGATGGAAGAAGGTGGAAGAGACAATGTCCGGGGTGGGGTCCTTGATTATGCTGGCTACTTTTCCAAGGCGGTGGGAAGTGTAAACACAGTCAGTGGATGGGAGGCTGGCTGAGCCTGGTTAAAAATCCAGAACAGTACAGACCCCAAGACTTACCTGCTTGTCATCATTGGGATTTTGAGTGATGGTGGGGGCGGTGGAGGCTAGGCAGAAAACAGATGCTATGGCTCTCATTTGCATAATTATCAGGCCTAATGCCTGCTTTGGGCGACCACCAAGAATGCATGATACATGGCCTGATCCAAATTCAGTTTTGGGGACTTGATGTTCCCAGAAACTGGGCTTCGTTTTCCCATTTCACTGCATTCATGTCTCCTTCCCCCTCTCATCTTTCACACAGGCTAGAAAACTTGTCTCTTCCAGCAAAGACTTATCCTCAACCTGTGCCCCTATGTCTTGGCATCTATTTTGCCCTTATGCCTGTTTAGAAGTATTTTCAGTTTGGAGAAGCCCACGTAAATATGCAAGCTTATTAACAAGGCTTGAATGAATATACCAGCTTACTCTTGTGAGAATGTGGTGACTAAATGTTTGATCAAGTGCTGAAAATTAGCACACGAGCTCACTAACAGACAGTACTCATTTCCCACTTGTACATTTGGACAAAGAGACAGAAACAATTCATTCCCTCTGCACAGAGAGAAATACCGTACCTAATTCACCATCAAATCCAGGTGGACCATAATCACCTCGCTTCCCAGGAATGCTTGAAACGGCGCTGATTCCTGGAGAACCCGGTTTCCCTGGAGGACCCACTGATCCACCGCGACCTAAGGGGGCAGCAAGCAGTTATTGAATCAGAGTTGTAGAGATACACAGCATAGAAACAGGCCCTTCAGTCCAACCCATCCATACTGACCCAATTTCCTGAACTGGATTTGTTTCATTTGCCTGCGTTTGGCCCTTATCCCTCTAAACCTTTCCCATCCATGTACCTGTCCAAGTGTCTTTTAAATGTTGTAATTGTACCCACCTCTTCCACCTCCTCTGGCAGCTCATTCCATATAAGCCCCACCTCTGTGTGAAAAAGTTGCCCCTTTTAAAATCATTTCCTTTTTACCTTGAACCTATGCCCTCTAGTTTTGGACTCCCCTACCCTGGGACACAGACCTTGACTCTTCACCTTATCTATGTTCCTAATGAATTTGTAAACCTCAATAAGGTCATCCCTCATAGAATCATAGAACCCTACAGTGCAGAAAGAGGCCCTTCGGCCCATCGAGTCTGCACCGAACACAATCCCACCCAGGCCCTACCCCCATATCCCTACATATTATACCCACTAATCCCTCTAACTTACGCATCCCTGGACGCTAAAGGGCAAAATCTTAGCACGGCCAATCAACCTAACCCACAAATCTTTGGACTGTGGGAGGAAACCGAAGTACCTGGAGGAAACCCACGCAGACATGAGGAGAACATGCAAACTCCACACAGATGGTGACCCGAGCCGGGAATTGAACCAGGACCCTGGAGCTGTGAAGCAGCGGTGCTAACCACTGTGCTACCGTGCCACCCCTCATCCTCCTATGCTTCAGGGAAAGAAGTCCCAGCTTATAATTCAAACTTCCAGTCCTGGTAACATCCCTGTAAACCTTTTTTGCACCTTTTTCAGTTTAATAACATCCCTCCAGCAGCAGGACGATCAGATCTGTACTCAGTGCTCCAAATGTGGCCTTACCAATGTCTTGTTGAGTTGTAACATAACGCCGCAACTCCTGTACTCATTGCTCTGATGGATGAAAGCAAGTGTGCCAAACACCTAATTAAGTTTGGGTGACAACTATATACAATGGCCCTAATTCTTTTCAACATTCTTCTTAAACAACTCAAAATAATGAAAGCCTTTTTGAGAGATAGGGTAAGACCATAAGACTTAGGAGCAGAATTTGGCCACTCGGCCCACTCCGCTATTCAATCATGGCTGATATTTTTCTTATCCCATTCTCCTGCCTTTTCTCCATAACCCTTGATCGCCGTATTAATCAAGAACCTCTTTATCTCCGTCTTACAGACACTCAATTACCTGGCCTCCACAGCCTTCTGCGACAATTGTGTCTCCTCAGATTAGGTTCTCTCCTTAACGTCATGGATGCTTTTCCTTTATTGGCTGGACACCAGCAGGATTCTCTGGCTCGCTGCAGTGAGTGGAGATTTGGCTGAGTGCCAAATTCTCCATTCACACCCTGATGCTTGCAGAGGCATCAGGGTGTGAATGGCCGCAAAATTCTAGTCCTTGTTTCTCCATCCATCTGTGAATTCTTTTTTTAAGGGTCCCAAGTTACCCTGTTAGTGTAACCTGGGTGGGCTGGGAAAATGAGCACAGTATTGCTGAGTGTCTGTCCCAAATTTAAATAGCTGCAGGAAATACCAGTGATGGCAGGGTGTGCAGTAGTTGTGTTTGCACCCTTGTCCAATCTGAGCAGTGTAAAAGGAGGTAGAATGGGTAAGATGGCATTGGAGTTCTGGTTAACCTTACCTCCTAGGGCACCCAACATACCACATCAGTAAGCAACTGGAGTACAATAGATTTGGAATGGGAGCATAGTTGAGTATTCCAGGAAAGAATCATTGGTGTTTAACGTGATGCACGGGATATACATGTTTCTTAATTCTTGTTCTCGATAACATACTGCAAACCTGTGAAATACTCTTGGGCAAGATGAATATTGCTCAGCAGATAGGAAATTGATGAGAATTATTAAATGGTGTAAAATCAATTGCCAATCCGACCGTATCGGTTTCCTGCCAGTGGGCTAAATTAACATGATTCCCCTCATTACTCAGCTGCCACACTCCGCTTTTCCATTTCTACATTAGAGGTGCTTCTTAACCTGGCACTTCCCCAAAGATTAGGAAGTTCTGATCACTTACATAGCACAAATTATTGCACCAACCACCTGTATCGCCAGGTTATCACTTCAATTTCAATAGCTCAATGGCCAATATTTTCTTAATAGAAACTTGAATATCGGCACGTATGACATAGTTCAGACGAATGTGCAACAGGATTGATACACACTCAGTGAATAACTCTATGCATTTGAACCTTTGGATTATGGGATTGTAAATTATGATGAGAGTTTTAAGCTTGTGGAATGGAAGACAGGCATGAAACCAAACGATCATTTTCTCTTCTTACACCTCAAATCTCCAGATCACAAAGGAGCGTAACGTGTCCAAATGCTTTTGGGGATCAGGGATCCAACCTGGGAACATCTAGGTTGGTACTGAAACCACATGGTACTATCAAGTTATTTAAGGAACTCCCGAATGCAGACTTCGATAATCGCTGGATAGACATTGACTCAACTTGTGGCAGGAACTCAGATATTACAGCATCGAGTTTTATCGGGTTGAATCTTAAGCTCTAAAAGAGTGGTTTGGCTTTGGGTGAGATGGTTGAACACCATCCCTCACAATTCCCCCATTCCCATTGTTAATTGCATCAATTGAGGTTAAGGCCATACAGGTGAAGGACACGGACTGGATGGTTACTTGTGCATATAAGAAGAGAGACTTTCCCTGGCTATGTTCCTGCCCAGGTATGCAGTGTCCACTAATAGCTTGTGGCCTTCCATGACCAATGGAAACCACAGGGACTGGAATGCCTTCGGATGATTTAATTAGATAAGTTTCCTTTAAAGTTTTGTCCTTTGTTGCTGTGCCCTTTCAAGGGGCTGTCACCTTTATTGATTTATGAATTTGTTTATTTCTTTTAGTATATTGTTTATTTAAAAATGTATAAAGAGATACCCACTCACACAGGAGTATAGTGAAACCAGGAGGTAAACACCTGTAATAGAAATATAGAAGAGAGGAGCAGGAGGAGGCCATTTGGCCCTTCAAGCCTGTTCCACCATTCATTACAATCATGGCTGATCGTCCAACTCAGTAGCCTAATCCTGCTTTTTCCCCATAAACTTTGATTCCATTTGCCCCAAGTGCTATATCCAACCACCTCTTGAATACATTCAATGTTTTGGCATCAACTACTTCCTGTGGTAATGAGCTCCACAGCCTTACCACTCTTTGGGTGAAGGAATGTCTCCTCATCTCCATCCTAAATGTCTATCCCGAATCCTCAGACTGTGATTCCTGGTTTTGGACTCCGCCACCATTGGGAATATCCTCCCTGCATCTACTTTATCTAGTACTGTTAGAATTTTATAAGTCTCTGTGAGGTCCCCCCTCATTTGTTTGAACTCCAGTGAAAACAATCCTAACTTAGTCAATCTCTCCTCATACATCAGTCCCTCCATTCCCGAATCAGCCTGGTAAACCTTCACTGCACTCCCTCAAGAGCAAGAACAACCTTCCTCGGGAAAGGGGACCAAAAGTGCACACGATTCACCAAGACCCTGTATAATTGCAACAACACATCCTGTACTCGAAACCACTCGCAATGAAGACCAACATGCCATTTGCCTTCTTTATTGCCTGCTGCACCTACATGCTTGCCTTAAGTGACTGACACACAAGGACGCCCAGATCCAGCTGCATACTCCCCTCTCCCAATTTCCAGCCATATAATGTTTTACTCTGTGAATAAATCTATTCCAAGTGAAGACTGGCTTTGATTTCTTCCTTCTGCAACTGGCTATCTGGAATATAATGCCCATTAGCAGGTGACTTAACTGCAACTGCAGCCTCCTCTAGACTGCTCCCTGCCCATTAGGAAGCTGTGCCTGTCAGTTAGACTGACTTAGGAAGGTGGGGAACCTGTCAAAACAAAACTGTGTACTCTACTGGCAGGGATTTTCCTGTTGCACTCTCCTCAAGACCAGAAATTCCCACCCAACATCAACCAACCTTTAATAAATAGTCAGCTAAACTTTCCATCCTGCTCATGATGATTCCCACGATGGGTGGGACCAGAGACTTTGCCCCGATGTATTCAAGCATCCACATCACGTGGGAAAATTTGAACTTCAACCTAACCTGCACATCTTTGGACTGTGGGAGGAAACCAGAGCGCCCGAAGGAAACCCTTGCAAACACTGGGAGAACGTGCAAACTCCACACAGACAGTGACCCGAGGCCGGAATTGA
Source organism: Carcharhinus amblyrhynchos (assembly GCF_965287045.1). Taxonomy (NCBI): domain Eukaryota; kingdom Metazoa; phylum Chordata; class Chondrichthyes; order Carcharhiniformes; family Carcharhinidae; genus Carcharhinus; species Carcharhinus amblyrhynchos. The sequence goes on from NC_137327.1 coordinate 132,616,470, forward strand.
AGCCAAGTCCCTGGCACTGTGAGGCAGCAATGAGGAGAGACTGAGTCGGTTAGAGTTATATTCATTGGAGTTTAGAAGAGTGAGAGGGGATCTCATAGAAACTTATAAAATTCCAAGATTTATGGCTTTAAATTAAGGGGGGCTAGTTATAGGACTGATGTCAGGGGTAGGTTCTTTACCCAGAGGGTGGTGAGGGACTGGAATGCCCTGCCAGCTGCAGTTGTAAATGTGCCTAGTTTGGGGGTGTTTAAGAGATCTGTGGATAGGTTTATGGACGAAATGGGATTGGTTTAGGTTAGTGGGTTAGTGTTTTTTTTAAAAGCTGGTCGGCGCAACATCGTGGGCCGAAGGGCCTGTTCTGCGCTGTAATGTTCTATGTTCTATGTTCTAAGATTAGACAGAGAAGAATCAGAAAGAATGTTCCCGATGGCGGGGAAGTCCAGAACTAGGGGTCATGGTTGGGATAAGAACATAGAACATAGAACATTACAGTACAGGCCCTTCGGCCCTCAATGTTGCGCCGACCAGTGGAACCAACCTAATGACTCTCTAACCTAAACTATTCCAACATTATCCATACGCCTATCCACTGACCGTTTGAATGCCCTTAAAGTTGGCGAGTCCACAACTGCTGCAGGCAGGGCATTCCACACCCTTACTACCCTCTGAGTAAAGAACCTACCTCTGACATCCATCCTATAATTATCATCCCTCAATTTAAAGCTATGTCCCCTCATGTTAGCCATCACCATCTGAGGAAAAAGGCTCTCACTGTCCACCCGATCTAACCCACTGACCATCTTGTATGCCTCAATTAAGTCACCTCTTAACCTTCTTCTCTCTAACAAAAACAACCTCAAGTCCCTCAGCCTTTCCTCATAAGACCTTAATAAGGATAAGGGGTAAACTTTTTAGAAATGAGGTGACAAGAAATTTCTTCAACCAGAGAATGGTGAATGTGTGGAATTCACTACCATAGAAAGTAGTTGATGCTAAAACGTTGCCTGATATCAAGAGAAATTAGATATAGCTCTTGGGGCTCAAGGGATATGGGGGGAAAGGGGGATCAGGATATTGAATCCAATAATCAGCCATGATCAAAATGAATGGCAGGGCAGGCTCGAATGGTCTTTTTTTATTCATTCATGGAACATGAGCATCACTGGCTGGGCCAGCATTTATTGCCCATCTCTAGTTGCCTGAGAGTAGTTGAGAGTCAACCACATTGCTGTGGCTCTGGAGTCACATGTAGGCCAGACCAAGTAAGGATGGCAGATTTCTTTCTCTAAAGGATATTGGTGAGCCAGATGGGATTTTCCGACAATGGTTTCATGGTTATCATTACATTCTTAATTCCAAATATTTTTATTGAATTCAAATTCTGCCATTTGCCATGGCGGGATTTGAACCTGGGTCCCCAGAACATTAGCTGAGTTTCTGGTTCAGTAGTCTAACGATAATACCACTGGGCCATCACCTCCCCCTCTACTCCTGCTTCTAGTTTCTATGTTCCTACATAATAACATAAGAACATAAGAAATAAGAGCAGGAGTAAGCCATCTAGCCCTTCGAGCCTGCCCCGCCATTCAATAAGATCATGGCTGATCTGAAGTGGATCAGTTCCACTTTCCCGCTTTCTCCCCATAACCCTTAATTCCCTTGTCTGTCAAAAACCTATCTACCCATGACTTAAATATATTTAGCAAGTTAGCCTCCACCACTTCAACAAGCAGAGAATTCCAGAGATTCATCACCCTTTGAGTGAAGAAGTTCCTCCTCAACTCCGATCTAAACTGCACAGCCCCCCCCTTATCTTGAGGCTGTGCCCTCTAGTCCTGCTATCCTTTCTAAGCGGGAAGAATCTCTCTACCTCGACTCTATCCATCCCTTTCATTATCTTATACGTCTCTATAAGATCCCCCCTCATCCTTCTAAACTCCAACGAATACAGACCCAGTCTATTTAGTCTCTCTTCATAGTCCAACCCCCTCATCTCCGGTATCATCCCTATCATGCCTTCCTGTAATAGAGTAAAGCACTGGCAGTAAAGAGGCTGGCACACAAATTCCTTATGGCAACAAATGCATCCTTACAGTCAGGAGGCGAATTATCATGTTTGCCACCAAAGAAATTCATAACGGCAAATCATGTAATAATGTTGGTGAATAATTATAGGCGATGTTCTCAATTACCTGGATCTCCTCGAAGTCCTTTCGGTCCAGGATATCCAGGTTCCCCTCTCCCTGTGCCTGGCGTACCGGGTTCACCCTTTAGCCCAGGATATCCGGGTTGGCCTGGCGATGCTGCCAAGCCAATTCCTAAACGGTTAGAATGTCAGGGATTAAGTGTGAATCACTCAGTTTTTGAGACAATAGCTGGAAATTACCGCAACATCGATCCCTTTGTGTTCCCACAGATTTGCCAGATGGGTGGTGTAAATGCAGAAAGTATTACCTTTGCTATTGACCTAATTTATATTTCCATTCTTCTTAATCCCAGAGTGTAAGGCACTCTAGACTGGATTTGCAGCACTGATGATGGTGAAACTATCAGCATTTCATTGGTATTTACTCCTCTGAAAATTACAGCAATCTACACATAAGCTGCTGTTGCCAGTGTTTCTACACCATTCCAAAGGATTCCCTGTTGAGGTTCCCCTAGAATGCCACCCATTACAAATCATTGGTCTCCAGATCTTAGAACAGAATCACAGACCCCTACAGTGCAGAAGGATGCCATTCAGCCCATCGAGCCTGCACCAACCACAATCCCATCCAGGCTCTATTCCCGTAACCTCACATATTTACCCTGCTCATCCCCCTGACACCAAGGGGCAATTTAGCGTGGCCAATCAACCCCAGCTCACACATCTCTGGAATGTGGGAGGAAACTGGAGCACCTGGAGGAAACCCATGCAGACACGGGGAGAGTGTGCAAGCTCCACACAGACAGTGACCCGAGGCCGGAATTGAACCCAGGACCCTGGCACTGTGAGGCTGTGGTGCTAACCACTGTGCCAGCATGCCTCATGTTGATGGCCCATCTTGTTGGGCAACATTCATCAACATCAGCGGCGAGTGCTGTTGCTTTGTGGCTGACTGTGTAACCCAGTCCATTAAATATATCCTGAGCAAGCACGATACGCTGTACAACCGCTTAAATGTTTTACATTACACTCAACGCAGACTGTTATTTTGCAACGTGCAACTGATTCTCTTGTTCAGTGACGAAGCACAGGCTATGAATTTAACACTAGCTCCCTGATGGAAATTAGTGCATGGACAATTAAAATTGGCCATGAGAATGATCCACTGATGTCTTCTTCCTTGCTCACTGTCCAAACATTACAGGAATGAGGCCTTTTTACTTTCCTTATGGAATCAGGAAAAGCAGGAAATTTCCTCTGGTTTCAACAAGAAAGGTTAGGTCAGCTCTGTCCCACTGGCCAAATGCCCCATGCCCACCAGTTTCAGCAGTCAGGTCGGTGGTTTAGGAGGAAGGATCCTGTCAGCCCACGGAGAAACCAAAGTAAAATGATACTTGCTAAGCTCGCTAGGTTCTCTGGGCCTGCTCTGGGTCGCTGTCATGTTGTATCAGCGGGAGAATCACAATGAGAGCCTTGGACAGCTGGGTCCCAGTGATCACTGTCAGGATCCAACCTGCGTGTTTGGAGCTGGGCCCTTTGACAAACATCTAACTCACCTGCACTAACCTCAAAACTGTGGAACCACAGCAAGGGGTATTTTAACTGCCCACCCAGTTTCTGCTGCACCAGAAGGTTCATAATTGGTCCCTGTAGAAGGGGATTCTAAGTTAGCTGAGAGGATAACATAGGTTTAGTTTCAGTAACACATGGGGAAGGAAAAGTTAAAGTGATTATTATTCAACATTGGATAGCAATGGATTTTAATCATGTTTGAATGCATTTAATTGAAATGAAATTGTGTAGTATGACTGTATGTGAGGTATTTTTATTCAACCAAGAAAACATCTTGTAAATAATATATATTAATTAAAATTTAAAATGTCTGTGCCACTCAGTAAAAATGCTAACACTACAAATATTCCAATCATTTTGTTAAAAAATGCAGAATTTGAACGTTCAGGATCTGCATAATGTTTCAATATAACAACAAACGATGCAACATTGAATTTGGAATATAATGGCGTTGACAAGCATGAGATAATGTTGGATCCAAAAGCCCTGGATTTGGTATTATCAAGGTGCTTTGGTATTTATGGCACAGATAATACAAGAAAGGAATGGCATCTTCAGATTGTGCCAAATAGATGAGAATCAGATATTGGGATTGACCAACAACAATGTCACCTTATTGGGTGGCATATTGCAATTGATTAAGACATTTGACATGATGAAGACTGACAATTTAATATGCAATGAAATTGAATCAAGCTAAAATCTAAGATAAGAAAAAATATATAATTGTATTTACTTTTGGCAGAAGATTGAGGTCTTTGGAAGGCTTAGTGGTATTCTGTGCTGCTAGGCAATCTGAGGATCTCTCTTCGCCTGTTGTTTTATATTCTTGTCTTTGTAAGCGTTATATGTTTTTAATAAATTTTGGTATGCTTTTAAACTGAAGGATTTTGCCTTTGCGAGATTTAATTTTCAAAGTACTTTGTTTTTCTAAGGAATCAGATTGGACTTCAGTGTTCATAGGAACATCACGAAGGAGTAACTGACCCCGTCAAAGGGATCAGGTAACACCTCAAACCCAGAGAGAAATAAATCAAGCTCTTTGCATTGAGTACCTGCTGTTCCCGAGGGCCCTTTGGGTCCAGGTAGCCCATTCAAACCATCTAGTCCTGGAGCGCCTGGGAGTCCTGGTGGAACAAAAATGACCATTATCTTTGGTACACGCAACTAAATGAACAATGGAATCTACGATAAACAGTTTTACAGATAATTGTGGGCAAGGGAGCTTTGACAGAGGTGAATTCAAATTAAATGATATCATTAAGAAAGTACAGAGATATCCAAGATCCTTAAGTTAATATTGGTTGAAGAAATTTGGAGCAATCAACTCTTCAAACAGAGTGCATTACAGTCTGTGGGACAGACAGTGGCACAGTAGTTTGTACTGGGCTAGTAATCAAGAATAAGATCTGGGAACATAGGTTCAAGTCCCACCAAGGCCAATGGTGAAATTTGAATTCAATAAAAATCTGGAATTAAAAGTCTAACCATGAGCATGAAACCGTTATTAGAAACTCATCTGGTTCACTAATGTCCCTTAGAAAAGAAAATCTGCCATCCTTATCTAGTCTGGCCCATACATGACCCCAGGCTCAGAGCAATGTGGTTGATTCTCAAATGTCTTCTGAGATGGAGGGCAGTTAAGGATGGGCAATAAATGCTGGCCCAGCCAGCGATCCTCACGTCCCACAGAAAGAATTTTTAAAAAAATCTGCATTGATGATCAAAATAGTAACTGCAATGGCCAGTCTGTGCCACTGAGACAGCATCAGTGATAGACCAATGTAGATGGGATATATTGCCCTTTCACACGACTATATCTTTAGACTCATGTGCATCGAAGCATAGTGCCAAAATGGCAACAGTCAGCACCTTTCTGTCCTCTTTGAGGAAACTGAGTGCGAGGTCCTGGAGGTCCTGGGCGTCCTGGCAATCCCTGGTAACCTCGAGTCCCAGGAGGTCCTGGCAGCCCGGGAGCACCTGAGAACAGAAGAGAGAAGCAAAAGAAATGGATTGTAGCAAAACAAGCTTTTAAAGCATTCCTATCATTGTGGATTGCGCTGAAGCAGAGAAACACTGCACCGCAGGAAAGCTGCTGACCGCACTCACCAATGTCCTCAACACTGCAGACCCAGCGTTAGAACAGTATTACAGTGAGCGTGTCAAATGCATATAGTTGCCCGTGACATCTGAGCAATTGGTTGCCAGCCCGATTCCTTCCAAACCTCTGCGCAAAACAGACATCTCCTCTCCAGAAATATTTCACGGGGGCGTGGTTTAGTAGAAGTTCTACAAAAGGTGGCAAAAGTCAGGGGAATGGGACAAGGCTCATTTGAAGAGACAATGCTGCCACAGTCTTACTGGGCTGAAAGGCCTGTTCTGCGCCGTTCTTCCCCGTTTGCACGACATATTACAGATTCTCACCTGGGCCACCTGGTCGGCCTCCATCCCCTGGCAATCCTTTGACTCCACTAGGCCCAGGGCTACCAGAGAAACCAGGATCACCACGCAAACCATCTCTGCCTCTTTCGCCTGGAATTAGAGAAATTTGCAGCATGGTAAAATATCTCTCCTATATAAAAATACCTTCCAAATGATTGAAAAGAACAAGGCAACTCGATTAAATTAGGGTCAAGGTGATCTCCTGGTCTGGCTTTGGTCCAATAAAAGGCTGGGATGGAATTTTACATATTTCTGCCCTTTAACTGGTCTGGGTTCTTACAACAAATCTGGTCTTCCTTCTCTCCTGGAGGACTATATGTCTCAGGGTGGGTAGGAAGTGTCTTTATCATGGATGAGACATCACAACTTCATGAGGCAGGTTACCATGGCCAATTCCTGTCCAACAATTTCTGACGGTTTGTATGAATGGTTGTGAAGAACTTTAACGTCCTTCTGGCCTCATTGCCTGCCCTGTTGTACAAGTTCATCCTGCTTTAAAGCAACTGAGGCAGTATATTGCAGATCTCTTTTCTTTCTACCTCTCTTTTTCTTTCCCCTTTGGTGCCGGCCGTGCCTCAGTTGCCACAGTTGAGTCACAAGGTCCAAATTCACTCCAGGGATAACACTCCGCTGCAGTACTGAGGGAGAGCTGAACTGCCAGTGGCGCCACTGGCTAATTGGCTAATCAAGTGGATGCAAAAGATCCCAAGGGACTACTTTGAAGAAGTGCAGGGGAGTTCTGACTGATTAATTGATTTATGATTGCCACACGTATTGGGATACAGTGAAAAGTACAATTTCACCCCGATGCCCTGGACAATATCTATGCTTCAACTACAAGTGACAGGTTCTCTGGTCAGTACCACATTGTTGCGCGTGGGAATTGGCTGTGACCATTTTGGTAAACACAGTAAGAAGTCTCACAACACCAGGTTAAAGTCCAACAGGCTTATTTGGTAGCGAATGCCACTAGCTTTCGGAGCGCTGCTCCTTTGTCAGGTGAATCAAGGTTCAACAGGCCAATTCCTGGGATGGCAGGATTGTCACATGAGGACAGATTTGGGCAACTGAGCCTACATTCACTGGAATTCAGAAGAATGACAGAAGGTCTCGTTGCAAAATATAATACATAGATAATAAAATTCTGACAGTACTGGACAAAGTGGATGCAGGGATGTTGTTTCCTCCAGCTGGATGGTCCAGAATAAGGGGTCACGGTCTCGGGATACCGGGTAGCCCATTTCTGGACTGAGATGAGGGGAAATTTCTTCACTCAGAGGGTCGTAGACCTATAGAATTCTCTACCACAGCATGCTGTGGAGGCCAAATCACTAAATATATTTAAGAAGGAAACAGATAGATTTCTAGGCACTGAAGGTGTTAAGGGGGAGAATGTGGGAGTATAGTATTGAGATAGAGGAACAGCCATGATCATGTTAAATGGCGGAGCAGGCTCAAAGGGCCAAATGGTCTACTCCTGCTCCTATTTTCTATGTTTTTGAGCCTCCAAAGAAGCTGGTGGAAGATATGATATTCTGCATGAATAAAAAGAACAGAAGGCTCAGAGGGATGACTCGATTGATCTCACCTGGGTATCCTGATTGGCCACGTTCTCCTTTTAGTCCTGTGCCACCTCGCGTTCTTACTGACTCACCGCGCTCACCTGTGGTCAAGAGAGAGTTCAGTGTAATGTGCACAAGTTAATGATACGACACTTAACCTTGACATTTTTATAAAGGGATTTCACCATGGATGTGCATACTGGGGTAGCACTGTCTCCATTACAGACTTTCATCTTGATGCACTCTTCAACTTAAAAAAGCAAGACAAACGCTAGCCAATCTCAGCATAGCTCACCCAAGTGTGAGGCAGCGGTGCTGAAGTGGGACAACTTGACCTCACGGGCAAATCTTTTGGCAAATGGGGGAGTGTCTGTAAGCCAGGATTTTTCCTACCGAGTAGAGAATCTCAAGCTGTGGAACCAACCGCTATGCACAATGGTTAGCACTGCTGCCTCACAGCGCCAGAGTTCGATTCCTGGCTTGGGTCACTGTCTGTATGGAGTCTGCAGGTTCTCCCCATGTCTTTGTGGGTTTCCTTCAGGTTCTCCGTTTTCCTCCCACTGGCCATACTGAATTCCCCCTCAGTGTACCTGAACAGGTGCTGGAACGTGGCAACTATGGGATTTTCATAGTAACTTCATTGTAGTGTTAATGCAAGCCTACTTGTGACACTAATAATAAATAAATAACCAAACAAACAAACGTATCGCAGTAACACAAATATGATGCCCCATTGGAAACCGAGAAGCATAATGGTCCAAAAGGATAATGAGTCCACGATGTCCCAATATTAATTTGGAAATCAGTCAACCAATTCAGGGATTAAGGTTTGCAATGCATCAGTGCTGCTACATTCAAGCCCTAGCTTTCTGTCATGAGTTTAATCCCGGTTTATTGTGCAAATTGAGTAAGTCCAAGTTGCAACCCTGTAAGTTCCTCATTCTCAAATGTCTGTGTCACTCCCTTTTAAAATTATCCAAGCAATAAACTTCCATCAGCTTTCACATGGAGCTTTCCAAATCCTGACGACTCTTCAATGAAAAGGTGGTCCTCATCTTCCACAGCCTTCTGTGCCTCCTCCCCTGCTTGTAGTTACTCCCACCAGGAGATCTGCTAGCATGGTATGTCACGATATTCCTCAACTAGGACTTGCCACGGCTAACTATGGAATTATACTGCACGAGGTTCTAACTCTGTGTGAGTCACCTTTTGCTTTCTTAATCGTCATGACTATGCCCTGGATTTGCCACACACGGTGCTGGTCTCTGCCTTCTCAGCCATTGCCCTTCTAACTTGTTAGGATCTTCTGCATCACCTGCAGTTCCCAATCACCATGCACTTGGAGGGGGTGATGTTCCCAGAAAAGACCAGTCAAAGCTGATGGGCCCCTTGTTCAGTTCTTCATGATCGCTGAGTTGAGATCCTGGGCTATGACATTTGTGTGCACAACCAGTTACCTGGAGTCATAAGTGAGAGTTGGAGAGTTGTGGGGACACTGAGTTTCCCTACCTATACCATTGTTGATTGACTGCTCCACTAACATCACCCAAACCCCTGTACCCATTCGATTAAAACTCTCATCATCTTGGAAATATCTATTTGGTCACCTCTAAACCTTCTCTGTTCCAGGAAGGCCTGCCTAAACATTTCCAACTTCTCCTCATAACTGAAGTCTCTCAGTCTTGGTAACGTTCTCCTTAATGCCGTCCTGAAGTGTGGTGCTCAGAAATGTCCACAGTGCTTCAGCTGAGGCAGAACAAGTGATTTATAAAATTCTAACATGGCCTACTTGCTTTTAAATTCTTTTCCTCCCTTTATAAACCCAAAATAACCTTGCTATTTTTTTAACCACCTTGCTCAGTAACATTCACAGCTGTCTAGTGCATTGATGTCTGGGGGATGTGTGCCAAATGAGCGTGAAAACAGGAGAGAATCAGACCCATTTTCTCAGAAAGTTTTCAGACACAAACTTTTGGTACTTATTGCAAGAAAGGAGGCAAAGTGTGAATCACGCCAGTAGATGGAGTGAATGCAATCTATTTATGACAGAGTGCCAGCTGCTCACACTAGAGGGCGCTATCGCGCGCACGCACACCTCTCTGTTCTGTGCAACAGAACACAGCTATCAGTCACCACCCCCACCTCCCAGTATTGCCCCGATAACCTCTCCCCAAGTATCACCTCTCCCTGCCCCGGCATATCTCTCCCCCCCAGCTTATTGCCCCAATTCCCTCCCTACCCCAGCCTATCCCCAGCAAATTACCTCCCCTATCCCCACCCTCGACTGATCCCCTCTTCCACCCCCTCCAGCTGGTAAGATCACCCCCTGGGTCTCCACTGATGTTACTCCAGCTCCTTCAAAATTCATGGAGGCAAAGGTTTGCTCCTGTGGTGTTAGCCTGTGATCCCTTAGTCACAGGTTTGATTCCACAATCCACTGGCTTCCCTACTCTTAAAGTTGGTGGAACTTAAAGATACTCACTCAGGCTAGTATCACCAAGCAGAGTGCATCTTAAATCCAGTGTCGAGCAAAACGAAAGCAAATCTGTAAGTCGCTATAACAATTTGAGGAGAGATTCTGGTGATAAAACCAATGCTTAATATATGGGAGTAAGAGTGGATTCGGAGCAATGTTTCCCCAAGGCTACGTTGATGTGTGGTGACAGAGAAACGCATCACACAGACAGCAAACAATCAACCTTCCCTTTCAGATATGTGCAGGAGTAGCCTCAAAGCAATCTTAAAGGTACCAAGTGATGCAACAAGCAAGCCACACATAGCAAGGACAAACAGGAGTTCACTTTGGTAAGCAGAGCTGGCCAACTTCTTACCTTTTGGACCAACGAGACCCCTTTCTCCTTCGTACCCAGGAGGACCTGGTGGACCATCATTACCCTGTTAAATATAAAGCATTTAAGAACATAAGAACATAAGAAATAGGAGCAGGAGTAGGCCATCTGGCCCTTCGAGCCTGCCCCGCCTTTCAATAAGATCATGGCTGATCTGTCTTGGCTCAGTTCCACATTCCCACCTTCTCCCCATAACCCTTAATCCCCTCTCTTATCAAAAACCCATCAACCCGCGTCTTAAAAATATTTAGCGAGGCAGCCTCCACCACTTCAACGGGCAGAGAATTCCAGAGATTCACCACCCTTTGAGTGAAGAAATTCTTCCTCAACTCCTGTAGCGTGTTTTAGATTAATATATAGCATCTGTGGCCTACTTTTACATCCACTGGAACATCCTAACATCTTAAACCACCGCCCAACCTGTGGAAACTTTACTCCAAATGCAGTATGTTTATCAGTGATCTAATTTATAATGATTACCATGAACAGCCGATTTGATAGCCTGCACAATAATGTAGAATACTACGGCATCATTGTCTGATGGCATGATGCCATGGGGCGCAGGCTTCATTATCCTTAGGACAGGACGATGGCGTAATTGTTAGCACTGGTGCCTCACAATGCCAGAGAGCCGGGTTCAATTCCATCCTTGGGTGACTGTCCGTGTGGAACTTGCACATTCTACCCCTGTCTGTGTAGGTTTCCTCCGGGTGTTCCGGTTTCCTCCCACACTCCAAAGTCAGGTAGATTGACCACAGTAAATTGCCCTTTGGTGTCCCAAGATGTGTAGGTTAGATGGATTAGCCATGGTAAATGTGTGGGGTTACAGGGATAGGGTGAGGGAGAGGGCATGGGTAAGATACTCTGGCAGTGAATCGGTGCAGACCCGATGGGCCAAATGGCCTCTTCTGCAAGGTAAAGATTCTATGAGAATGGTACTCTTTTGAAAATGGTCTCAGGACACCTTTGGGAAATGTAAGATGCCCCATAGGATTGATAAAGTGCCCTCTGGGATTGTTAAAAGTAGACATGAATGTGCATATAAAGTGCATAAGCTCATTGGAACTGTCAAGTCCACTGGAACTATCAAGAGAACTGTCAGGGCAGCTGTCAAGAGGACTGCAAAAAGAACTGTCAAAAGAACTAACAAGAAAACTATCAAGAGTAATGTTGAGAGAGCTGTCAGGATAGCTGTCAAGAGAATTGCCAAGAGGCATGTTGAGAAAAGTGTTGAGAGATCTATCAAGAGGACGGTCAAAAGAGCTGTCAAGGTACCTGTTGAAAGAACTGTCAAGAAACCTCTCAAGGTAGCTGTCAAGGTGGCTACCGTGCTGTCAATTGGTTTAAATCTCCTGTCCTTTCAGTTAAAAGAAACAGTGGTCCCTGTCCCTTGACATAAGCCTGGAAGTTTTCATTACAGGATTAGTGCTGCATGCTTGATTTCACAACCTTTCATTATCAAGACATTTGTCAGTTCATGGTTTGAAATGACAGCTCCAAGTAGTTATAAACTCACTGATGTGGGACTATGAATACACATGTTTGTTTTCATAAGGGATTAATGTAAATGTAGTGCATGGGTCTTTATCAATTAGTTTTTTTTAACCTAACAGTGATGTCGTCAATAGGCACTTAAGATGCATGATGAATGGCATGATAGATATAAAGACAAAAGATGGTGGGTAGGGGCATGAGCTGGCATTACGTTGGCAAATGTGGGGCTGTAAAAGACCATGGAGATGGGTGGAGTGACACTGAGAGCATGACGGTCCATGGGGAGGGTAGGAGAAAAAAGGTTGGCATGGAAGGCATGAGAGTCTACGGGGTTGGGTGAGGGCATGAGATGCCATGGATTGGCATGGAAAGGGGATGGAGAGTGTGTGAGGATGGGAAGAGGGTGTGCGGTGTGAGGGCTGCTTTTCGTTTGTTAATTTTCACAGTCTCGACAACGTTCCCTTTTGCACAACCCACCTCTACCCCAGGCAGGCCTCTGATCTCTTTCTGGGGTTACCCACCATAGCTCCCATTTTCACCACCTCTCCACGTTATCTGTCCAGAAGTCTGACCTTCAGGGGCACTTTTCCCTGGGTCAATTACGCGGCGTTGGGTATTGTCCTGACTTTGCCCTCCTAACCCGGGAACGAAAATTTAGCCTAAAGCTTTTATCTATTAGTGTTGATCAGTCTATTCAGTGTTCTTGCGCACAAGTGAACCAAAATAATTTGATGAAACCTCCTCAGAGGTCTACAAATGGGAACAAAGAACGGAAAGTCGCAATGACAATGATGTTAATCGGGATGGGGTGGGTGTGGTTGTCCTGTTATGTGAACAGGTCCAGTTCCTGGTATGATGTTGTACTTGTACAAAAGACCACAAACACTCGCTTTGAGCTGAACCTGATTTCTATTTGAAATTCCCCGATCTTTGGCACTGTGTTGGCTGAATTCAAGCAAAATTACTTCGAGAAGCACTGCGCAATCTAGCAGAAACTCCGGTTAAACATATCAACGGTTATCTCCAGCGACATATATCCTGTTCCTTTTTTAAAAAAAATCTCCAAAGTACAGATTACAGTCGTAAGCTGGCTCAGGAGTCAATCCCTCCCCCCACCCCCCGCACTGTGTGGGATAATATTCAATGAAACTGATCAAGGCAGTCCCAGATTTGAATCCTGGTCTGTGCCAAGATAACAAATCAGCCAAGGTTCCCCATTCCTGGTCAGCTACCCAATGCTGGAAAGCGTTCTGTGATAGGCAAGCAAGAAACAATCATGCATGAAAAAGCCAGCAGTGTGTCAGAGTGGCATAATTTGGTGTGGCACTCTTGTCTCCGAGTCAGAAGGTTGTAAGTTCAAATCCCAGTTTGGAACGCAAAGATCTAGGCCGACACTCCATCCAAAACTGAGAGGGTGCCTCACTGTTGGTGGTGCTGTCTTTTGATTGAGACATTCAGCTCAATCGCGGTCTGCCCACAGGGAGACATACAAGATCAAATGGCACTATGTTGAAGAGAAGAGCAATTAGCCCCACTGTCTGCACCAAACTAACAGTACAAATTGATTGGCTGGTCATGACCACATTGCTGTTTCTGGGAGCTTGCTGTGCGTAAATTGGCTGTCGTGTTATTCCACTGCATCAATGATTACTCTGTAAAGAAGTAGTTCATTGCGTATAAAGAGCTCTGGGATATCTTGAGGTTGTGGAAGGTGCTATATAAATGCAAATTGTTAGCTTATCTTCATTACCTATCAAATTCCACCCCCATTATAATAAGGGGGTAGGCAATTGGAAAGAAATCTTTGCAAAGAAGTGATTTACACTGAACAGGATCCATACCTTTTCTCCCATCATTCCAGGGAAACCAATAATGCCGATTAGTCCTTTCGGTCCTGCTTGTCCTGGTGGTCCAGGGAATCCAGGACGCCCAGGATCACCCGGCCTGCCTTTGTCACGTCCTGGGAGGCCCCGTAATCCTGGGAGTCCAGGGGTACCGGGTGGCCCCGGGAAACCTTTGTCTCCTGAAAAAAACAATTGGAAAATTGACTTCCTCATTTCAAATGAACACCATGGGGTGGAGTTTCCACTGTGAACAACAGGCAAAGAGGGCACAGTGTGCCCAGATTCTCACCCATTGCAAACATTGTTCTTCTCAAAGTCTCCCACAAACTCATTTGCATATCATTAAACATAAAATCGGCCATGAACCAGTGCAACTGGGTAACATTTAAATCTTCCCCCTTCTCTAAAATAAATTAAAAGATATTCCTTGATATATTTAAGAGCCTTAATTTGCAGACTTTGGTTAACATATTCAAAATTGAGTTTGCCACAAATATTGTTAAACGGTGGCATGGTGGTTAGCACTGCTGCCTCACAGTGTTAGGGAGCTGGGTTCAATTCTGGCCTTGGGTGACTGTGTGGAGTTTCCCCTTTCCTCCTTGTCTCCCTGTGTTTCCTCCGGGTGGTCCGGTTTCTTCCCCCAGTCCAAAGATGTGCAGGGTAGGTGGATTGGCCATGCTAAATTGTCCCTTAGATGTATAAGTTAGTGGAGTAAACAGGTGAGATTATGGGGTTAAGCCTGGGTGAGAGTTGATGTGTGCAGACTTGATAGGCCAAATGGCCTCTTTTGCACTGTAGGGACTCTATGAATGCCAACATTTCGTGAAGTACAGCGAAGGTTTGATCAGGCTGATCCCGAGGATGACAGGACTGATGTATGACTAAGTTAGGATTGTTTTCACTGGAGTTCAGATGACTGACGATGGATCTCACAGAGGCTTATAAAATTCTAACAGGTCTAGACAGGATAGATGCAGGGAGGATGTTCCCAATGGTGGGGAATCCAGAACCAGGAGTCACAGTCTGAGGATTCGGGGTAGACCATTTAGAATGGAGGGGAGAAGGCATTTTTTCACCCAAAGAGCGGTGAGCCTGTGGAATTCATTTGCACAAGAAGTAGTTGATGCCAAAACATTGAATGTACTCAAGAGGCGGCTGGATGTAGCACTTAAGAACATAAGGAATAGGAGCAGGTGTAGGCCATCCAGCCCTTCGAGCCTGCCCCGCCATTCAATAAGTTCATGGCTGATCTGAAGTGGATCGGTTCCACTTTCCCGCTTTCTCCCCATAATGGGATCAAAGGTTAGGGGGAGAAAGCAGGATTAGGCTATTGAATTGGATGATCAGCCATGATCATGATGAATGGCAGAGCAGGCTTGAAGGGCTGAATGGCCTTCTCTTGCTCCTATTTTCTACGTCTCTATTTAACACAACATTTTAAGTGACTGGAAATGACTTTCTGAAAAATGTACAGAACTATTTGCTGGTTAAATTGGGTTACAATTGTCTCAGTATATTCAATGAAAAATATTTTAATAGCTTTTAAACATGTCCATCGGTGCCAGTGCACTCAGAAGAATTGTCTTAATTTTTGAAGCTTTCCCGATGGCCTGTCAATGAGTGCAAATAACGTTTACAAATAATGGAAGTAATATTTAAGTATACAAAGCAATTCTCCTTTTCATCTGGAATTGCAAATGGTGGATTCTTGACACATAGGGGTGAGTTTTACATGTCCTTGCGAGGTGGGATCATGGGGGGGGTGGGGTAAAATCGGCGCATGGGGAACGAGACAGGAAGATCAGCTTCCCAATCAAATTCCGACATCAGGGAATTTTACGCATGAGATGGGACTAGCTTCAGACAGGTTTCTTGCTACAGGGAGGTCGGAGATAAATCTGAATACTGACATGGTCCATTAGTGGCCATTTTACCAGGCTGCCACCATTTTGCCAAAGGGCGGATCAATTCTTTACCAGTTGGGAAGCTGGCAGCTGAACGCAGAATTTTCCTGCCAGCCAGCTGTGTTTTTCCAGCCGCTGCCCAGACTCTGGGCTTTGTGATAAGAATCTGCCCCGAAGTGCTTCTCTGAAAGCCTGCGCAGGTATGTATTTTTGGAATGTCCACAGTAAATGGACAGGCAATGGCTTAGTGACGTTATCATTCGACTATTAATCCAGAAACTCATCTAATGTCCTGGGGACCCAGGTTCAAATCCTGCTGATGGTGGAATTTGAACTCAATAAAAAATATCTGGAATTAAGACTGACCATTAAACCATTGTCAATTGTCAGAAAAACACATCTGGTTCACTGATGTCCTTTCGGGAAGGAAATCTGCCATCCTTACCAGGTCTGGCCTACATGTGACTCCAGAGTCAACATGTGGTTGACTCTCAACTGCCCTCTGACAACTAGGGATGGGCAATAAATGCTGGCCAGCCAGCGACGCCCATATCCCACAAATGAATAAAAAAAGCAGGAGATAAACTTTAAAGCAACTTAAGTTGAAATGCTAAAAATTCCTGAATGCCTCCATTCATTAAAAAAAGCCTCTAAAATAAAATACGTTCAAAAACCTAAAACGCCATTTCAATGCAAATGAAAAAAAGAACATTTGCCGACTGATTTTTGATTGACTACACAACATCGAGTGGTTGAGTAGGTCAGTGCAGGTAGTAGTTGAAGTCCCAGGATGGTCTGCACCAAACAAGGTCTGCCATTAGCTGGAGACCAGGGTTTCAGAATGGGAGCCAGCAGCCAGGAGACAGAAGATGGTGGCAACTGACAGAGAGGGCAGGTTTCTGCCAGGACAGAAAGCAGCGTAGGAGCCAGGCCAGAGTGAGGAGGAGCAGCTTAAGTCTCCAGTTCTGGCAATGGACACCAGGGACATTATGAATAGAGTTAAAGGCTAGGAGTGGGTGCCGGGCAAAGGTTGACTTGAGGATTGAGGGCGAGAGCAGCACTAGGGAAAAGGTATTGTAAACAGGAAGTCTGTGGCAACTAATGTTAAAGTGAAACTCTCAACATTAAATGGATACGTTGACACTGCCTAATGAATGACATCAAAGCAAAACACCATGAAGCGAGTCAATATTAAACATGTGCTTACATTACCTCGGGAGAGCTACAGGCTAAGGGATAAATTCTGTCAAAAAGACTTTCAACAACTCTTACAATCGAGTTGGGATCAAATATAATTCTTTACATTCAATTGGATCCATCTGAGGAGGTTGAGAGAAAGGAATCTTGATCTTTGGGTAATCTGAGGACTCGATAAAACTGGTGGATGGGCAGTGCTAAATGTGTAGGGTTATGGGAATAAAGTGGAGAAGAGTAAGATGCTTTTACATAAAGTCAGTGCAGATTCAAATGGCCTCCTTCTGCACTGTAGGGATTCTATGGTTCTTCAGTGGGTGCTTGGAGCTTAAGAGTCTCTGCTCAACAAATGAACAGAATCTATCGCAGCAAGCAAACAAACTTAAAGAAAGAGGAGGCCAGCTCTTCGACTGGCGAGCTGGAACGTCAGAACCTCGCACACA
The DNA here is from genome assembly GCF_965287045.1 of Carcharhinus amblyrhynchos. Taxonomy (NCBI): domain Eukaryota; kingdom Metazoa; phylum Chordata; class Chondrichthyes; order Carcharhiniformes; family Carcharhinidae; genus Carcharhinus; species Carcharhinus amblyrhynchos. The sequence goes on from NC_137327.1 coordinate 132,633,920, forward strand.
GGACTGGCATAGCACTTGTAGCTGGTCGATAAACAAAAATGTTGTGACTGACATGGTGTTTGATAGGATGAAGATTAACACAGTTCCCCAAATCGGACCAAGTTCATCAAGAGAGGTTAACTGAAGACAAAAGAAAGCACATGTTCATCGAGCATGGGAAGAGTTCCGGGGCATTGTGGGAGCAAGCTGGAAGCTTTGCTGTTGGGATCTCATTACTCTCGATGATAGGATCCCTCGCAAATTATTCAGAACATGTTCTCTCCATCTACTCCTCAACTCAAATAAGGCCAGTTAACCGCTTGAGAATCTGTATTCCTCAGTTGTGCTCCAACACACATGGCCTATGAGGTGTTTGACACTGCTATCACCAGAACCCCAAAATTGGAATATCTTTATAACTACTGGGAGATTTCAATGCAAGAGTTGGTGCGGACCACAAGACAATGGCCCTCCTGCTTCCAACATGGCCTGAGAATAATAAATGTTTTATTTATTTATTAGTGTCACAAGTATGCTTACATTAACACTGCAAATGAAGTTACTGTGTTGTCACACACTGGTGCCTGTTCAGGCAAACTGTAGGAAAATTTAGCATGGCCAATTCACCTAATCAGCATGTCTTTTGGGCTGTGGGAGGAAACCGGAGCACCTGGAAGAAACCCACGCAGACACGGGGAGAACATGCAAACAGAAAGTGACCCAAGCCGGGAATTGACCCCGGGTCCCTGGTGCTGTGAGGTAGCAGTGCTAACCACTGTGCCACTGTGGATAGAAATGTGTTGAGCTTTGTGTAACTGAACCAACACAAATCAAAAAATAACCACAACCGCAAGATCCCAGGATAGAACGGTATGGTTAGTCAGGCACTGTAGGTAAGATCCGATCATCGTCATTGTACAGTCAACATCGACAAGAAGAGAACCGCATCCGGGTGTGGAGTGTGAGAATCTGTTACAACCTGGAAATCAAATGACTGTCAAGCACAAAGTCAAAACACTCTTGGTTTGAGTGAAATACACTGTAAGGATGGAGGTAATTTGACAATAGGTGGCATCACATTCATCTACTCAGGAGATCAAAAACATGAGAAAGGTGTAGGAACCCTCCCAAGATCAAGATGTTTCAAAAGGTGTGCTGGGTAATGGGGCTATCTGGCACAGAATGATTCTGGTACAGGACATGGGTCTGTCATACATGGCACATTAGTTTTATTGTGCACCTTATTTATTTTCTTCTTTGTGGCAGGATTTATTTGGCAGTAACCAATCCTCCTTTGCTTTGACTCATTCCCCTTTGTTGCTTCTTTCCTATCTGTTGTTTCTTCTGATACAATTCTGGAAACGGGCTAGTTGTTCTCCGGCTGCCGCCATATAAATATTTGTACGTGAAATGGAAAAGACGCAGAGAGAGGAAAGGCTAAAGGCAAAGGCAGAGGATCTGCTTCATTGCGTTAATGAGGCACGATGGCACAGTGGTTAGCACTGCTGTCCCACAGCGCCAGGGGCCCGAGTTCAATTCCGGCCTCAGGTCACTGTCTGTGTGGAGTTTGCACATTCTCCCCGTGTCTGCGTGGGTTTCCTCCGGATGCTCTGGTTTCCTCCTACAGTCCAAAGATATGCAGGTTAGATTGACTGGCCATGCTAAATTGTCCTTCAACGTCAGGGAGATTAGCAGGGTAAGTACCTGGTGTTACGAGGATAGGGTCTGGGTGGGATTGTTGTCGGGGCAGACTCAATGGGCCAAATGGCCTCCTTCTGTACTGTGGCGATTCTATTCTATTCACAGCATCTAATGGTGGACCTCTCTACAAAATGTGTTCTCTATGAATAGACCAGGCCTCAGGCCACCGCTGCTCAGGATTCTGAGATTTATCAACTACAATTAAATCTTTAATAAAGTATAAATGTTCAAAGCTTTCTTTGGAGCAAGGGGAACCAAGGCCCCAACTCCACGATCTCAGTGGCCCTCCCAGGTGACAGTTACGGGATCTTGATCCTTCTTGTCTCTAATCGATAATTGCTCCCTCTAGAGGCACAACAGAAACTAGCAGATATGAAGGGGGCTGGGATGCTACTCTGGGACTCTACTAGGCCTTTCTGAATGAGCACACATTGCACATAACCGTTCTCAGAGATAACAGCTACAAACTACAATTGTCACAGGTAATTCAGAAGAATGAGGGGAGATCTTATAGAAACATATAAGATTATGAAGGGAATAGATAAGATAGAAGCTGTTTCCACTGGCAGGTGAAACTTGAACTAAGAGGCATGGCCTCAAAATAAGGGGGAGCAGATTTGGGACTGAGTTGAGGTGGAACTTCTTCACACAAAGGGTTGTGAATCTGTGGAATTCCCTGCCCAGTTCGCAAGGATAGCTAAATTTTTGAACAGTGAAGGAATTAAAGGTTATGGTGAACGGGAGGGTAAGTGGAGCTGAGTTCATGAAAAGATCAGCCACAATCTCATTGAATGGTGGAGCTGGTGCGAGGGGCCAGATGGCCTACTCCTGCTCCTGGTTCTTACGTTCTTCTTACTCGACTGGCACATCCCCCTCCGTCAAACTGCCAACTTCAATCGGAGTACGATTTTAAAATGAAAGAAAAATTACCTCTCGGCCCAGGAAACCCTGTATTCCCTCTTCTGCCGGGGGTGCCTTTCTGTCCGAGAAGATTACTCGGCACAATGTAAGGTGGAGATCCGGGCAATCCACTATCCCCTCTGTCACCTGAAGGAAAATGAAGAAAGCAGCTATAAACAGCAATCAAGCGGATCGAAGGTCCTACCAGGAGTTACGCTGACTCACCAACATGACTCCATGAAGACAAAGACAATAATGCCAGGTCTGGATAAGCCTCACAGAGATCACCCAACCCCCAAACCACCCCCCCCACAACACGCCGCAGTGGAGGAGGAGGGTTACCCCACCCCTGCCAGAGCCCCCTTGGCACTGCCCCTTCATGTGCCCACATGGCACTGGCCCCTGGCGCTGCCAGAGAGCAATGCCCAGCCTTGTCCCTCCACATCCAGGCCTGCAGGCACTTCCGCACCACTGGTGTGGTCACCACGACTGGAGGTTTTCACTTTGGAAAGCCCGTAGTGATTCGTGCCAGCGTAATGTTACACTGCCAAAGGGGAGGATAATATCAGAGCGTTCAAGGATATGGGACAAGTGCTGGAAAATGGGATTAGTGTGACGTTACCGGTCGTGATTGTTGCTGCAGAACATGATGGGCCGAAGGGCCTTTTTGCACCATATGACTCTACGACATCATGGGGTGAACACTATAACATTAAGCTGATTAAATATATTAAAATGTATTTAAATTAGTGGAAATCATGCTTGCACCCTCACTGGTCGCGAATCTGATTACATCGGGGGGGGGCGGATGGAGAAGATCTAAAACTGAGATCTCACTGGCGCAAGTCCCGTTTTTGGCCTATTGTGAGATTTAGTGGTCATTATGGGATTTACGCCCATAGCTCACAGGGCCCCCAAATCACGGCCATCGTGCGCCTACAATGCGTACACAAGAGATGCACTGAATGAGTTACCCTGACCATTGAATGGGTAACCCCAGGTACAGAGCAAGTCTCCTTTGTGTCATGTGAGCGTACCTTTTAAATCATGGAGCTTACAGCCTCAGTGATGTCAGTAGGGGGCAGGGGGTAGGTTTGGAGCTAAGCTGTGGCAGTCAGGTGACAGGGCTTCCAGTTTTGTTTTAGGGAGTGTGTTTCAAGCAGTTTAGCAGCAAGCTAAGAAGCAGTCTCTCTCTCTGTCCCTGTTCTTCTCTTTGTTTGGTTCTGAAACTATTATTAGTTAGTTGAAAGAAGGACTTAGTGCCATCCTGCCTTAAAGAAGCTGCATATAAGAACATAAGAACATAAGAAATAGGGGCAGGAGTAGGCCATCCAGCCCTTCGAGCCTGCCCCGCCATTCAATAAGATCATGGCTGATCTGTCGCTGCTCAGTTCCACTTTCCCGCCCTCTCCCCATAACCCTTAATCCCCTCTCCTATCAAAAACCCATCAACCCGCGTCTTAAAAATATTTAGCGAGGTAGCCTCCACCACTTCAACGGGCAGAGAATTCCAGAGATTCACCACCCTTTGAGTGAAGAAGTTCCTCCTCAACTCCGTTCTAAACCGCCCCCCCTTTATCTTGAGGCTGTGCCCCCTAGTCCTATTGTCTTTTTTGAGCGGGAAGAGTCTTTCCACCTCTATCCTATCCATCCCATTCATCATCTGATACGTCTCAATGAGATCTCCCCTCATTCTTCTAAACTCTAACGAGTACAAGCCTAGTTTATTCAGCCTCTCCTCATAGCTCAACCCCCTCAACTCCAGTATCAGCCTAGTAAACCTCCTCTGCACTCCCTCCAAGGCCAAAATATCTTTGCGCAGGTGCGGCGCCCAAAAATGCACACAGTACTCCAGTTGCGGCCTCACCAATGCCCTATACAGCCGCAGCAAGACCTCCCTACTTTTATATTCAATCCCCCTCGCTATGAAGGCCAGCATCCCATTCGCCTTCCTGACCACCTGCTGCACCTGCAAGCTGGGTTTTTGCGACTCATGCACAAGGACCCCGAGGTCCCTCTGCACCGTCGCCTGCTGCAGTTTTTCGCCCCGTAAGTAATAGTCCTTCCTACCATTCTTCCTACCAAAGTGGACCACCTCATATTGGGAAACAGATTTGACTACAACCTCTTCTGAATTTCTTCACAAGGGATTTTCAGCATTCAACCCAGGAGGCTGGATTCCTGTAATGAGTGGGCATTAACCTATGCTATAATGTGCTTATTTGGAAGGTTTTATATATTGGATGTTGACTTTAGTTGGAACACATCAGAGATATTCCTTAAGAGTTATACATTATTGTGGTTGTGGTATTTCTTGTTTGTATTTGTTCAAAGTTCTTGCTATACATGTCAACAATATTCTTAATTAAACTTTATTTTTGATGAAAGCTCCTCGTGGCTCAGTTGAATCTGAAATCCAGGGAAGAGCACACTGCCGGTCTACAGGAGGCTGGCCAATGAAGAGCCTTGGAGTGGGGGGAGGGGTGAGGAACTCTGAAGCGGGGGGGGCCTAAACTTTCCTTGTGACCTATTTAAACAAGGACCCGTCAGGAGGTCCCTCCTAGCCGCTCACATTAGGAGCTTAAAACAGGGGAAGAGGTCAGAGCTCGGTGGATAAATCACCCAATTTATTTTATCCAATTTCCACCAGCCTGAGTTAAAACCAACTTGTAGGTTCTGCTTTCTACACAAACAATGCAAAGTGTCTTTTTTTTAATTCATTGGTGGGACATGGGCATCGCTGGCTGGCCAGCATTTATTGCCCATCCCCAGCTGCCCTTAAGAAGGTGGGGGTGAGCTGCCTTCTTGAATCGCCGCAGTCCATGTGCCGTGGGTTGACCCACAATGCCGTTAGGGAGGGAATTCCAGGGTTTTGACCCGGTGATAGTGGGCTGTTACATTTCCAAATCAGGGTGGTGAGTGGCTTGGAGGGGAACTTGCAAGTGATGGTGTTCCCATGTATCTGCTGTCCTTGTCCTAATAGATGGGAGTGATTTGTGCGTTTGGAAGGGCCCCACGATGTGCAAAGTTTTGTGCATTGTGGGGCCCAAATGAGCTCATTTTGTTTATTCTACCTCATTTTTTTTCAGCGTGATTCTATTCCTTATTCAAGGCTCAAATATTTACCTACCTGCAACTGTTTAGCTGACGGAAATGCCATCTAACTGGGAGGGGGTAGGACCTAAAAAACAGCATTGGATTTGCATCTCACCCTTGGCTCCTTTTCTCCCGAGGGAACCAGGGAATCCTGGTCTTCCTGGGCTGCCCGATTCTCCTTTAAGTCCGTCAAACCCTGGTCGCCCTGGCAATCCAGGCATTCCGGGGAATCCCACCACACCGGGAGAGCCCCTTTCACCTGTGGTAAGTCAAGATATGAATGAATAAGCTTCAATCCGTGGCCACGCTTAAAACGATGGTAAGAAATGTTAGAACAGAAAGAAAAGACAAGAGAAAAAAATGTTGCCTCAACCCAATTTTGAATGGGTGACTCCTTACTTTTAAATGGAGGATCCTCGTTCCAGGTCCTCTCATAAGAGGAAACATCCTCTTCACATCCACCCCATCAATACCCCTAAGTTTATTAAGTTTACTTATTAGTGTAACAAGTTACATTAACACTGCAGTGAAGTTACTGTGAAAATCCCCTAGTTGCCACACTCTGCTGGCTGAGGGAGAATTTAGCACGGCCAATGCACCTAACCAGCGGGGAAAACCCATGCAGACACGGGGAGAATGTGCAGACTCCGTGCAGACAGTGACCCAAGCCAGGAATCGAACCTGGGTTCCTGGTGCTGCGAGATACTGCGCCTCCTTGATCCAAAGAACCCGGCAAGATCTTTCAATCAAGCCACCTCCCACTCTTCTAACTCCAGTGGGTACCAGCCTGGCCTGTCCAAGCTTTCTACCTCCTTTTGGTGAAAATTTGAAACAGGCACCATGAAAACTCTTGTACAAGGTGGGGGGAAGAGAGAAAAATTGCGTTCACCTTTCAATCCAGCTCGAAAATAGCGACCTGAACGGCCCGGCTCTCCGGGACGTCCAGGGAGACCTCGTGGCCCAGGGAGACCTCGATCCCCTGAAATTCCGGGAAATCCCTTCATACCGGAGGGACCTGGGGGTCCCCGATCTCCGAGTGAACCCTTTGGTCCGGGAAAACCTGCGAACGAGACCATTAACTTTTCAGCATCAAGGCTTGGAGGGGAGGAAGAGGTGGAAAGATGTAACATTTTTCAGCTAATGCAAAGCAAGTAAGCAGCTAACTTTGACAGCACCTGTCTGTTCCTTGCTGGTTCAACTGGTTAGCATTTGCTGGGGTGACGAAATCCACTCTCTCTTTTGGTTCTTTTAAACTTTATTCTACTTCAGTGTTTATTTCTCATTAAACATGGCCTGAGGTCGTAAAAGGGGCTTTATAAATGTCAAGTCTCTTTTTTTTCCTCATCTGTATGCCAATAAGCACTCTCTTAGTGATCGTTTATACTCCTCTGAGCCTCTACTCAGAGTACATTACCACGTTAGCAACCCTTCAATATCTCCTTCTGCAGCTCCTTCCCATGCTTAAGTTTAGCCAGTGAGTGTTACAAGTGAATCCATTTCTGCCCTCCCCAGAGCCCACACATTAGCTCTCGGGAGTACAGGGGAACCGTCAATGGCCTTCCCGCAACTTCTGATAATGTTTGCTAGCTCGGCACAGATCAGGGGCAAACCCGACATCTTTTGGTCTGCGTGGTTCAGCTCCACGCTGACACCTCACACTCCAGTTAAGGAATTACTGAAACCACGAGTAAGTACATCCGAAAAGGTCTCGAATAAATAAATATGCGTGCACGAAATCCAGCACTTGCTGGCTGCGGAAGGTACGTTCGTGACGCTGCTGGGAAGCCACTTCCTGCTGCTAAACATCTGTGCAGTTGTGCGGTGGCTGAAGCACTGAACTCCAAACTGGCAGCACTGGCACCAACTTGGCATGGCACTCTGATTAATGTCACAAGTTTCCTCTGAATGCGTGCGGCAGACACACTCCCCTGCGTGTGCTAACACACTTAGTAAAAAGCAGCGTCCGGCACAGAGAGCACGGCAAGTGTTGTGTGCGTGCTGTGAATGCCATTATTTAATGGCGAGGCAGCATTCATGACGAGAAACAGCATCAAAGCTAAACTGCAGTATCCTAAAATATTGAGGGTAAGAAAGGCAGTGATCAGTATTGACGGGAGAGGTAGAGGATGTGACTGAAGATATGCCCGGAGGGAAAGATCTTGCAGCTGTCTGAAGTCATGAGGAAGGCAACAAGGCAAAGAGGTTTCGAGAGAGAGTTCTAAACACTCTCCTTGCCAGCTTCACCCTGGCATATTGTAATCCGGCATCACTAGCCTTTGGGTGAAAGGGGACACAGGGGGTGATCTTACTGGTCCATCACGCTGATGGGTTGGTGTGGTGAGACAGTAAGGTTGTGAGAAAAACCAGGATTGCGCCCGGTTTTTCACCTCTCACAATCTTATCAACCCTGATCTGCCAGGGAAATCAGTCTTGCGCCCGGAAAGGACTTGTACACAGTACACTGCAACTTCAAGGCACAGGTGCAACAGCGCAGCTCACAGTCAGCAGCCGGCTTCTCAGTGAGAATAAACTCCGTTCACTCTCACTACTGGCATGAATCACACCTTGCCTCTTTTTCCGCACAAATTGCCGTACGATTGCAAGTCAGAACTCGATCCAAAAATGAGTGTGATCGTCTCCTGCTTCCACATTCACTCGGCACCTAGGATTTGTTTGGGAAGATTGCCCCTCAAGTCCCCAGTGGCTGCCACTGGAAGACATGGTGGTTGCAGCGATTGGGTAAATTACAGCTGGCATGGATATTTCAACTCCCCACCTCAGACACCAAGAGCAAATATCAAATATAAATAAAAGATTAGGCCTTATGTTGGGGCCAGCTTGTATTCAGGTGATGATGCAGATAGCACCCACCAAAAGACAGCCTTGGCATCACCGCACCAAAGCTATTTCAATTGGCTCTCGTCAGCCTAATAAATGGAGACAACATAATATTGAATGTTGGCAGAAATTATAATCTTCACAAGTAAGACACTGGGAAATGAGCGACCAAATAACAGAAAAGACTTTGAAGTGAGATTCTTGGCTTGTCATTCAAAGATGATGATAGTGTAATGTTCCGCAGGAAATGTTTATGGTAAGTTATAAGGTAACATGTAATCATTTTCCAAAGCATACTGTGACATTAGTCACACACCACATAATTGGTGCCAGCGCATGAAGTGGAAGTAACTAATGAAGGGATAATCTTGAAAGAAATGATCCAGGCACTACAGGTAAAACTGGAGGGAGCTATTGACATTAAACAGCCTTATTACAGGGGGTACACGTTAAAAGTGATGGACTTTTATGGTGCAGTGGTTTGTGTCTTACCCCAGGGCCTGATGGCCAAGGAAGATGTGTTCAGAGCATGGCTTTGGTTTGATGATCAACCTTCCAATGCCCACCAATGGCACGTGACAAGAGCAGGAGAGATTCCCAGTCAGCCACTCAATGGAAAGAAAGGAATTTTCCTGTCTCGCCCGCCCATGGGAATCGTAGTGGGCGAGGGGCCAGCCCATACAAGGATCCGTTGACCTTAGGTGGAATTTTAGGGTTTTGGGACGAGCTCAGCTAGGAAATCCTGCCCTCTAAGTGAATGTTGCCAAAGCAATGAGTGGATCCGTAACACACCAGCAAGTGTTTTCAGGGAGGCAGCAGGGTGCAACAGTCACTCTTAGCCTCTCCAGAATAAAGAGGGCAACAGTTAGCCACAGTTCCTCACACCTAATCACTCACCAGGGACCTGGTGCCCATGTGAAAACACTTACACTAAACCACAGGATTGGTTTAATTCAGGATAATCTGATGAGCAGAGGCCTCTCAAAAAAAAATCCAACACTGGTGCCTTGAGCTTTGTATGTGGGAGTTTAAAGGGTGCGCTCACCTTTTACCTAGCAATGGTTGTAAATAGTCACTGTTGGTTAGTGACACAGTTGAGCTACAGAATGGGATTGAATATGATTTTGTATGCTGTATAAAACTGTTTTTTTAAGAACTTGTTAAAAGACTGTAAAGTAGGATTTCCTATAAACTGGCTTTGAAATTAAGGTGAAATGAAAGACAAGTATTTCTATTAGTTGGAATATTAACGGGAGGGAGGGTTGTAACATTATAGCCATAATATTTCAACTGTGTCCACTCTGAGAATGCTATCCTGCAGTAAAAGCTCTTTCATTAATATAATTTAGTTAATTAAAATTGAATGTAGAGTTTTACAAATTCAGGTTCTCAATGAGGCACTTTGTCCACGTATCAGAAACATAGGGAATGCTGCAGATATGCTTGAATATCTGATATAGTCTCCCAATTCTTCCCTGGGAATATCAAAGATGAAAATAACACCTTAATAGTACTCAAGGATGTAAAAGAGACCAGCAAGCTCTGGTATTTTCATTTCTCACACTGTTATTTGTGTAGATAAGTCTATGCTGACTCTACTGGTAAATTAATGCACCTGATTACAGAATTATAGAGTCCATGCTGTGCAGAAGGAGGCCATTCAGCCCTTTGAGTTTGCACTCCCCTCCCACAGAGCATCTTACCCAAGAGCGCTCTCCACCCTGTCCCTGTAATCTCACACATTGGCCCCACTAATTGGGACACTAAGGGGCAATTAAGGGGGCAGTTACCCAAGGCTGGATTTGAACCCAGGTCCCTGGCACTGTGAGACAGCAGAGTTAACCACTGTGCCACCATGCCACCTCTGATGTCAAAGCTAATATCTTAAGATTTGATGCTGTTCGGCGCTGAGTTATCCGATCGTAACAGAATCAGCAGTCGGAGTGTCCTGGCTCCCTGAACGAGAGCACACAAATTTTTGCGTAGATTGCAGCTCGACGCAAATGGGAAAGTGTGAATCTTGGGGAAAACAGGCAGAGTTCATTCCACATTGTAACACTCACTGTACAGCCTCCCACACTGAGAATGCTGACTCTCAGGGCAGGTCCTTGCAAATACTAAAGCCTACCCATCAAACTCATTGGCATCCTTAGGACAGGAGGGGTGCATTGGGACCAGCAGCTTTTAGAGTGTCAGACTATCGATCCTGCTATTGTTTCGCCATTACGACGGAGAAAAATTCAATCCAGAAACACTACCGATTGAATACAATACGTAAATGCCTCAGGATCAACACTGATGCAGACTGTCAGTGCCACTGCTCTGTACCACTAATGGCAGCACTTAGGTTCAGAGCCTTATCATTTGCGTTAAGTTCACGCATGTCTTCAAAAGTATTGAGTGAACACCTGAACAGTCTCCAAAGGGAAAGGAGGAAGGATTAGATTTGTTGAGCAGCTAACTGTCTTAACACATCTGAACCACTGCATCAGCCTTGGGAGGTGGGTTGCGGGGGGGGGGGTTCAGGGGGAGGTGGTGACCATTACTCAGCAGCTTGGAAGAGAAACCGTACAAAAAAAATCTCGTGTGGCCCTGCAAGCTTGTCATAAATTGTTTAGCCGGGAGAAAAACCTCACTTTGAAATGAGAGAAGTGGCAGCTTCTTTCTCGGAATGAGTGTGAATATCACCAGACCAGACCATACTATCACTACCAGAGATACTGAAGCTGTTATGTTAAAGAAGCCAGAACAGTTTGAAAACAAGCATCACATCAACAGTTTGGCGATAACTGTTATAAGTTAAACGCGTGCTCACTGCTGCGCTTGGCCACCCATTTGGCATCGCTTTAGCCACAAGCAAGATTACAGTGGAGCCTGCTCATTTTCTTGGAGGGGGAAACGCAATATTGAAGCATTATGAATTTGCAGTTTGGCTGCAAAAAAGAACCCCAAGTAATGACTGGATCCTCAGCTCAGTCTGCGAGGATCAAACCCATGTTATTAATTAACAAAAGGGGGGATCTCCACACCTTTAACAGGTTAGGTTTCAGGTGTGATAGGACACCAAGGGGGTGATCTTATGAAAAAGACTCTAAGAAAGAGCATGAAAATGGGAGAATTTCCGATCCGCTTTTTGAGCGCAACCAAATCCGTGATCTTATACAATTGGAGCAAAAAAACCCCTCAAAAACCTTTTCTCGCCTGTCAGAGGAGGGGGTAAGGCTTAAATCACCAGAAAGCTGATTGAGCCAGATATCTGGTGTCGGTAAGATGGCGAGAGGCGAGAATCAGGGCATACACCTGAGTTTTTGGCTCTCCCGCCATCTTAGGGGCTCATCCCACCCATGGGCCAGCGGGGAGCGTTGGTAAGATCACCACCATGGTGTCAATTCCCTTCTTTGATCTGCGCATGCCTAACCATTGCTTGTTTTATTCCCAATCACCCCATAGTAATTTTGGAATATTTCTATGGCACTCTGTTCTCTTACAACTTGAACTGGGGTCATTAACATTTCTCTGACTCTTTTCACCCCATTTTAAGAGAAAAAAATGCAATTCTTCACAAAATTCCAACATGCCTTCGGTCATATGAAAGAGGTAGAGAACATGCCTCTTGAAAGGTGTTGAACATACAATTAAGGAACAGTAATAAGCGGGCTCCACTCTACAGGCAGACTGATTACAGCAACGACCAAAGCTGGATAAAGCAGGAGTGTTAGGCCATTTTGCTTTACTCTACAGACAACTCCCTCTCACCTTGGCAGCCTACATGCAGTAACCGCACCCATTCGATTGAGACCAGATATGGAAAGTTGGTGGGTGATGAATGGAACAGAAGCATGGAAGAATACAACATGTGTGAACAGATGAACAGAAAGAGTCAGGCAAAAATAAAAGGAAGAAGTTCCCTCTAGAATATATCGGAGGTGATAAACTAGTCCCCACCCTCAAAAACAAAAGACATGAAATGACCTGTTATCTGAAGCAACCACAAACCTGGCTCCCGTGCACAAGATAGCAAGATCAAGCCATTGAGTGTTGGATGGCGTCAATGTGCGTTCCTCAGTCAGTTAGGCATGAGCAGCAATTTATTGACCGAGATCAATAAATGTCCGTGCTAAAAGCATTCCAGTTACATCACCAGCATCAGAAGCAAAACAGAAAGAGTTCTTAACACCATCCACATCACCCCATTTCACTGCTGACTCCTACGTGCAAGGAAAATCATGGAAAAAGATACCGCGAGCACTCATGGAGAAAATCCGTAACAAGGTTTTGGAAATCCCTATGGAGGAGGATGATGGTTGAATTAACCAGGATATTTGATCCATCATCAGCTGGCTGATACATGACGATGGATGGCCCAGATTGTTCTGCTATCTAGCGGGAGGGATGATACCTAGTTTCAGAATGAGCTGATTATTCTACACATGGAAGGAAGCCAACCCAATTCTGGTTCTCTCTTAGCCTTCCAGCCTAGAAGAGCCGACATGATATTTAAGTGTAGAACACAGGGCTTTAAAAAATAGGTGCAGGTGTAGGCCATACAGATCCCCTGAGAGAAGAAATTCCTCCTCATCTCTGTTTTAAATGGGTGACCCTTTATTCTGAAACCATGCCCACAGTTCTAGGTCCCCCTATGAGGGGAAACTATTTTTTTGGCCTCTATCCTATTCTCAAATCAGGCAGTTGCACGGATTGCCATGCAATGGCCACCATTCCCCAACTGTCCTCTATTGCAAAGCAATGCTGAGGGGGGCAGACACCGAGAAACAGATGGGAGTAAATTGTCCCTCTCCAGCAGTTGGAGAGCAGGAAAGAAGGCAGTGGAAGAAAATGAAAACAAAAAAATAAAAACAGAAAAAACCTTAACCCTTATGCAAAAAGATATTCAAGGTTTTGAAATTCAGCACATTGATATCTTGGGATGTGCATCTTAAGGTGGTATCAGTCCAATGGAACACAACCTGGAGTTGAGCTGCAAACTTCTGCTCTCATGGAGCTCACAACTGACACCTAGTGATGGAAATTGAACACTACAAGTGGAATTAAAGCTGCGGATCGAGAAATTGTTTTCCTCTACCATTTCTGTTTTGATTTATTGATGCTTTTCATTCTCATCAAAAGAGTACGGGTTTTTTTTTTCAGAACCGTACATTCATCCAGCATGAAACATGACGTTGAGCAGGGGCTGAATTCTGTCTGTAAATAGCCTGACGGTTAATCCCAATGCAGTATTCCCTGCGTGCTGTAACCGTACAGGTCTAATCTTTTGTGCACTCCACTTGTTGGTTATTCCAGTCAACTGGGACTTGCCAAAGGTTTAATGTTTTCTGACAACTGTGCACAGAATCTGAGCCTGATTAATCTAGCTGACTTCAGCCAGTTATTTGGTGACTTACCTGGCTGTCCAGGCTCACCGGGCCTTCCTCTCTCTCCTGACAAACCTACATTGACATCTGGTCCGCTGAGGCCTGGAGCTCCTGGCAAGCCTGGGGCACCAGGGTAGCCTGGATTTCCTCTTTCACCTTTTTGACTCGGAAACCCTGGCTGACCGTCAACACCTGGAAGAAAATGTTCACGTTTTTTTGTTTTGAAAGGAACTGAGTTAAGTCAGACTTAAATGCAATGCTTTAGGAATAAGATTTACTTCTCAGGCGAAACGACATCACAAAATGCACAATTCACGGGATGAAGCCACACAAATGGGCAGCGACACTTAGGGGGGGGACGGTGGTATCGGCACTGATCCGGGGCAATGCCCTGGAGATCTGGGTTCAAATCCCACCACGGCAGATGGTGAATTTCGAATTCAATTTAAAAACACATTGGAATTAAAAGTCTAGGATCGGGTGCCGTAAAAACTAATCCAGTTTGTTAATGTCTGCTAGGGAAGGAAATCAGCGTCCTTCCCTACGTGAGTCTCCAGACCAGCAACAATGAGGTTTGCTCTGAAATGGCCAGGTAAAACACACAGTTCATGGGCAATAAAGGACTAGGGGGCACAGCCTCAAGATAAAGGGGAGGCGGTTTAGAACGGAGTTGAGGAGGAACTTCTTCACTCAAAGGGTGGTGAATCTCTGGAATTCTCTGCCCGTTGAAGTGGTGGAGGCTGCCTCGCTAAATATTTTTAAGAAGCGGGTTGATGGGTTCTTGATAAGAGAGGGGATTAAGGGTTATGGGGAGAGGGCGGGAAGGTGGAACTGAGCCACAACAGAACAGCCATGATCTTATTGAATGGCGGGGCAGGCTCGAAGGGCTAGATGGCCTACTCCTGCTCCTATTTCTTATGCTCTTATGTTCTTATGTAAATGCTGGTCCAGCCAGCGATGCTTACATGCCATGGATTTTGGTACCAGCGTAAGCCCCTCTTTAGAAGCCCCTGAAGGTTTTGTTGCAAAATTTGACATACCTTCCCATGGAGGTAGGAACAGGATCCCTGGGGATTTCTATAGGCATGATGTGGGTATGCCGGCGTTGAAGAGGGAAGCCTCGAAAGCTTGTGAGTCTATTATCAAATAAATCGGTTGGACCAAAACCTGGTGTTGTCAGACTTCTTACGATCTTTATAGGCACAGTAAGGAGTCTGACAACACCAGGGTAAAGTCCGACCCGTTTATTTGATAGCAAACCCACAAACTTTCGGAAACGCTGTTCCTTCGTCAGGTGCGAGGAAATTTCTGAAATTTCACACATCTGACAAAGGAACAGTGTTTCTGAAAGCTTGTGGGTTTACTATCAAATAAACTGGTGGGACTTTAACCTGGTGTTGTGAGACTTCTTACTGTGTTTACCCCAGTCCAATGCCGGCATCTCCACATCATGACTACCATCGATTTCTGTAGGCCCATGAA
Source organism: Carcharhinus amblyrhynchos (assembly GCF_965287045.1). NCBI lineage: Eukaryota > Metazoa > Chordata > Chondrichthyes > Carcharhiniformes > Carcharhinidae > Carcharhinus > Carcharhinus amblyrhynchos. The sequence goes on from NC_137327.1 coordinate 132,649,288, forward strand.
AACTTCCCACTTATCCCAACGCAAATTCGAAGGGGCCACTGCCAGAACTGGGTGGGGGGGGGTTCAGGGGAATGGTTGACTGGTGAGCTGTCTCTGGATGCTGACTGGGATCCGCGCATCATTGTAATTATGCTAGTTGGGTGGACTTTGGGCCTCAGGCTCGTGGTCTGTGCTTCTGGCCTGCCACCTCTTTCAGGCCCAAATATAAAACCTAATTCAATTCGTAACCCGTCGTAGATTAACCGTGCAAGATTTCAAAAGAATCAAATCTCCAAGGAAGTTGCAGCAAAGCCGAAGATTCCTGAACAAAATTAGTTTCAAGTTCGAAGCCACATTAGCAAAATAAATGTGGAGCCTTACCTTTAGGTCCAGGATACCCAGAATCTCCTGGAGCCCCTTTCAATCCCGGTTTTCCAGGCAGGCCTAGTTGTCCCGGGGCACCTGGTTCTGCACCATATACATCACCTGTGAATCCCTTTTGACCTGGAAATCCTGGAGCGCCCGCTTTACCCGGAGAGCCTTCATTTCCATCCAGCCCAGGGAGGCCTGGTAGTCCCTGATCGCCGCGAGGTCCCGGAAACCCTGTAAGATTTCAAACCAGTCTCAAATAAGGCATCAAATGTATAAGAAATGAATGTGAATTGCGATGGGGTGGGGTGTGCTACCAATCACTTAGGGAGCCTGAGTCGCGGTGGCAACATTCCCTTTCACAAGCACGTTGCAGTCAGGGGGGAGGCTTTTGGATCGCAATGGTAGAGGCTACAAGTTTGTTCCCATCACTTGGCTGAATCTCACCCTCTCTTACCTCCTATTCTTGGCCTGTGCTGAAAGGATTTGCCGCTGAATGATCAGCCCGTTTGACTGTGTCACGAGCTCACCTTCCTTGGCCATCAAATCCTGGGGTGGGACTTGAACCCGGAGCTGCTGGCTCAGAGGCAGGGACGCTAGCCCACTGCGCCACAGGACCACCCCCTCGTGAGAGTCGCGGTGCTTAAAGAAAATTTGCCGGTACAGTATTTCAACCCTGTATTTGAAAGCAAAACTATTGCACAACGTGCAAAAATAACGTGTAACGCGTACAAATCATCTTGTTTTGGGCTAAATAACGGACATCTATTCCTCCTGTACACACACACACACACACACACACACACACACACACACACACACACACACACACACACACACACACCCCAAAAAACTAAAGCTGCGATTCTCCCATCCTGCTGTGCTAATGTTTTAACGCAGTGGGTCGAGAAACTCTCGCATTGGCTGCTTCATGGGGTTCACACGTGTGTTCGTGCCCCACTTGCGTCTCCCAGCGCCAGATTTCCAGTGACATCAGATCCGCATCGGAAATTGGTGGGGTGGGGAGGGGGGGCGTAAAAACCATTTCAATGGTCATTTGCATACAATTTAAATGTGATTAGCAGGCCTGGGACGGAAGTCTCCGTGCTATTCGGCATAGGGAGAATTCCGCTCTCAGAGTCTGAGCTTTCCCTGATTGGGTTACAATCCAACCAGGCTCCACAAAAATCCCCAACCTCAACGGCGGAAGTTTCCAGCACCTCGCAGTGCCAAACATAACGGTGAAGCATTCGCAATAATCTTCAGCCAGGAATGTCAAGTGGATGACCCATCTTGGCCTCCTCTGGAGGTCCCCAGCATCACAGATGTCAGTCTTCAGCCAATTTGATTCACTCCACGTGATATCAAGGGATGCTGAAGGAATCTCCAGCTGCTTTAGTGTCTCCAGCAAGAGAAAATCTAACCATCGCCCCTTGACATTCAATGGCAACACCATCGCTCTGCCACTGTCCACATCTTGGGTGTTACCATTGACCAGAAGCAGCCACATAAATACTGTGGTTACAAGACAGGTCAGAGGCTAGGAATTCTGCAGTAACTCACTCCCTAAAGCCTGACAACCATCTACAGAGCACAAGTCAGGAATGTGATGAAATATTCTCTGCTTGACCGGATGAATGCAGCTCCACCAACACTCAAACTTTTGACACTGTCCAAGATAAAGCAACCTGCTAATATTCTTTCCACAAACAAAAAAAAAACGAGGTAAGGGGCAAGTCTTTCACACAGAGGGTGGTGAATGCCTAGAATGTGTTGCCAGAGGAGGTGGTGGATGCAGATTCTATGACAATGTTCAAGTGGCATCTGGATAGATACATGAATAGGCAGGAAATAGAGAGATATGGACCACATAGAGGCAAGAAAACGTCAGATTAGAGAGCTATCTGGTCGGCCGAAGGGCCTGTTCCTGTGTTCTACTCTTCTTTAGTCTTTGTATTCACTCCCTCGACCACTGACACATGGCAGACCTCCATACCATTTATAAGACGTACTGCAGGAACTCACCAAGGTTCTTTAGACAGCACCTTCCAAACCCACGGACACTACCAGCTAGAAGGACAATGGCAGCAGAACATGGGAACATCTGCAAGTTCTCCTCCAATCCACTCATCATTCTGACTTAGAAATATATCCGCCGTTCCTTCACTGTTGCTGGGTCAAAATCCTGGAACTCCCTCCCTAACAGCACTACACCTCATGGACTGCAATTGCCCAAGAAGGCAGTTCACCATTGCCTAGCCAGCGATGCCCACATCCCTGAATACATCTCATTGTTGGCCTCAGTTCTGCTCAGGAAACTGGGAATGACCGTATCAGGACTTCAGTTGTGATCTTCCCAGAGACAGCCAGTTAAGAAGCTACCCCAGGAACCCCATCCAAATCAGGACAAGAGGATCATGGAAACAGCTGATCCAATGGGAGGGTCTGTAGTGATGTCCATCAGGTAGCCTCAACAGGAGTGGTCGACACTACTGAGGCTGTGAGGGTGCCACAAACGGAGGCACTCTCCGCGCCATTGTGAAAAATTAAAAACTACTCTGGCTACAATTGTCATGTGTTCATGATAGAGGTGGAGCCTTTCCTCAGCGTATCCCAGTGGATCTATCCTGGTGTCAGTGAGAGGAAGCATCAATGGGCCTTGGTCTGCCACCCACCGGGAAGCCATTTCCAACTAAATGGTGTCTCCTGTCTCAGCCTGGGACCCATCCACAGCAGGGGGATCCCAGTGGGTGCCACCACCCACGCCCCAATTGGCCCATCAATAGATCTAATGGGTTCTTCACCGATTGGCAGGTCAGAGGCTGCCAGTTGACTAAGGCCTCTGACAAGATCATTCCGAGGCAGGAACACATCAGGTGGCTGAAGCAACACATTACTTTACAACCTTGGTCCTGGTCTCGCCTTTAACCTGCCTCATTGGGACCGAGGAGAACAGCGACCAATAAATAAAAAAGAAAGCATACTCTCAGTAAAAGCCTGTTGCCAGTCTCAGCAGGTAAATCAGCAAATGACTGGTTGAAGAACAGAAGTCTTTGGACTGCTGTCAGGACTTTGGATCCTGAAGACATCACGGCACAATTCCAATGCACGCCAAAATGATGAAAATGGTAATTGTGCCAAAAATTAAAACTATTTTCCATGAGAATATGGTTTAGAAATTTCTAGAATGTAAATCTTTCACCCTGAATCCCTTTCAAGCTATCAGTTTCCCCATCAGCAGCAGTTTTGGACAGTTCAGCGGCAGTCAGCATTCCAGCCCTGGAGGCATCAAACACTTTGGAAGCTTCTAGACTGGCTCAGGGTTATAGCAGGACTCAGCCTGAAAACGATGCCAGTGCAACTGGACTATTAGATATTACTTACAGATGTGACCTACAGCTTTGTGGCTGGTTCTCGTGTCAAGGGTCGATCTGAGACAAAAGCCCACCCTTGCCTGGGTGAATCTCCCACCCGGCCCCCTGTTTGGTTTTCCGGGTCATGCGATCTATCAGCCGATCGTCACTTGAAGGGACCAGGATCTTGCTTCATTGCCCAGGTACCACCAAAATAATTAAACCCAGAAAAACAATAACAGTGGGCAGGCACTCAGGGTGTGAACAGTTCCCAGTCTCTGTCTCTCCTGCTTTTCATTCCCTCAGTACGAAGTCTCACAACACCAGGTTGAAGTCCAACAGGTTTATTTGGTAGCACAAGTAGCAGATCCTGTGTATACGGAGGGTTGTCTGTCGGGGATGGCTTCTTTAACCTCCTTCATTTAACATCAAACGTAATTTCATTCTCTCACCCAGCTACTTCTTTTGATATTTTATCTCTTCATAAATTTCTGAAAAGGCACCAATGTGATTTGAGGTGTGAGTTTGGGTGAACAGAGTGCATCTGTCTTGCCAAGAATGGAGAGGTGATGACCTTGTGGTATTATCGTTGGACTACTAATCCAGAAACTCAGCTAACGTTTTGGGGACCTGGGTTCAAATCCCACCATGGCAGAGATTTCAATTGAAATTAAATCCAATAAAGAAAAATTTGGAATTAAGAATCTACTGATGACTATGAAACCATTGTTGGGAAAACCCATCTGGTTCACCAATGTCCTTTAGGGAAGGAAATCTGCCATCCTTACCTGGTCTGGCCTACACGTGACTCTGGAGCCACAGCAATGTGGTTGATTCTCAACTGCCCTCTGAAACAGCCCAGTAAGCCACTCAGTTGTATCAATCAAAGGCAACCGGGGATGGGCAACAAATGCTGGCCAGCCAGCGATGCCCATGTCCCATGAATGAATAAAAGGAAAAAAAAACTTGCTCTTTCCAGTCCTGCCTCTGTATTTGGGGGGTGATCTATTTGCAATTCCAAAGCCAGTGATGGCCCCCTATGAGACATATAAGATGATGAATGGGATGGATAGGATAGAGGTGGAGAGGCTCTTCCCGCTCAGAAAGGACAGTAGGACTAGGGGGCACAGCCTCAAGATAAAGGGGGGGTGGTTTAGAACGGAGTTGAGGAGGAACATCTTCACTCAAAGGGTGGTGAATCTCTGGAATTCTCTGCCTGTTGAGGTGGTGGAGGCTGCCTCGCTAAATATTTTTAAGATGCGGGTTGATGGGTTTTTGATAAGCGAGGGGATTAAGGGGTATGGGGAGAGGGCAGGAAAGTGGAACTGAGCCACGACAGATCAGCCATGATCTTATTGAATGGCGGGGCAGGCTCGAAGGGCTAGATGGCCTACTCCTGCTCCTATTTCTTATGTTCTTATATTCTTATAAAGACGGCAGCCATGCATACAGCTGTGCATGCACAGCACTGACAGCAAATGCAGCCCAGATTTGGAAAGTTCTGAATCACTGAACCCTCCACCCCCCCCACCCCTCCCTCCCACGCACCCACCCAATATGCGGGAGTTTCAGACAATGATCGCTGCTGAAAATCCCAGCATGTTGAGCAACTTAAAGAACCACACCATATTGACAAGGTTTCCATCAAGTTCCCTCGATTTTGAACTCCATTGGGCAGGACAATGGGCATGCCTCGACTTTTGAAGTTCCTGTCATATTATTTTCAAGTTGCCATTGTTTCTTTCGGGTCAGTGTGGTGACTTCAGCCAGGCGAATGAGGTTGGAACAGTACGAACTACCTGACGAGTTCTCACTGATGGTTAAATCAGGGAGCCTCATGCTCCTTATTTAAAGCAGGTGCGTCAGACTCTCAGCCTGCATTCAGCAGGGAGCGACTGGAGAACTGGCTGTGAAGAGATGTATGGTGTAAATAAAGTAACTTGGTGACAGGACTTTCACCTCCGTGGAGTTATTACAGTCAGGATTTTGTGTATTATCCCACGGCAGATGCAGCAAACTATTCAGATGTTGAGACAATTCAGGTCTTGGTATCCAGAAATGCTGAATGCTTATGGGTATGACTACTATTTGGGATGCAGGTGCGACTCACACTTGCTGCTACTGGAGTGATAATGGCATCTCTCTATAATTACCATCTCAATCACACGCCCAGCCAGAAAACCAGGAGCAAATTCCCGCCTGTAAACACTTGCAGGTAACCAAGGCCCATGGAATTCTTCTGCAAGTTCTGCTTAATGTGCGAGCACTTACCTGGGCGGCCAGAATCTCCCAGCAAGCCTGGAGCTCCAGGAGGTCCCTTTGGTCCATCAAATCCTGGTTGTCCCGGACTGCCTGGAAAACCTGGTCTACCTTTTAAGCCTACGAGGCATTTGAGATTGAAGAACGAGTTAGAAATTCAAACTGGAAAGCATTTCTTGTCTGATTGCTTCCTCCCTAACTGGAGTGGAAGGAGAAATACAGAGATACCTGAGGTTCCACTTTTAAATTGCACTGATTTCCTGACCCCTCTCCTTCTCACGTTGCTTGGCTGTCACTTTCTAGTGCCATATTGCAGGAGTTATTGGTACTTGTTCATTGACTTACTTACAGGTGGATACAGTCTAGAGACAATTCTTTATCATCAGGGTGGCACACTGGTTAGCACTGCTGCCTTACAGCACTAGGGACTCAGGTTCGACCCCAACTTTGGGTGACTGTGTAGAGTTTGCACATTCTCCCTGTGTCTGCATGGGTTTCCTCCCACAGACTAAAGATGTGCAAGTTATGTGGATTGGCCATGCTAAATTCCGCTTAGTGTCACAATGTTTGTAGCTTAGATGGATTAGCCAAGATGTATGTGTGTGGTTACAGTGATAGGGCAGGGAAGAAGGACTGGGTAAGATACTGCGTCAGAGAGTCGGTGCAGACCCGATGGGCTGAATGGCCTCTTCCACACTGTGGGGATTCTATGATCATTTATTGGTGTCACAAGTACGCTTATGTTAACACTGCAATAAAGTTACTGTGAAAATCCCCAAGTTGCCACAATCCAGTATCTGTTTGGATACTGAGGGAGAATTTAGCATGGCCAATGCACCTAATCAGCACATCTTCTGGACTGTGGGAGAAACTGGAGCACCTGGAGGAAACCCATGCAGACACGGGCAGAATGTGCAGACTCCACACAGGCCGTGACCCAAGCTGGAATTGAACTTGGGTCCCTGGCGCTGTAAGGCAGCTGTGCTAACCATTGTGTCACCGTGCCGCCCCCCCCCCCAAACTGGTTTCTTCCCAATCAAGATATCTACAACTGCATTATGCAAGAACAGAAGTGCACTGTGTAGTGACCCAAGCCAGGGATCGAACCTGGGTCTCTGGCACTGTGAGGCAGCTGTGCTGACCTAAGATGTTAACTTGTCCACAGCCACAGAAATTCCGTTTGCACTTCTCTGTTCCAATCGATATCTGTCCTGCTGCAGAGAAGTTACCCCAAACAGGTACCACCCTGGGGAAAATTTCAATGGTATAACACACAAACATTACTGCGCTGAGATCTTACCTGGGAGTCCTGGTGCTCCTGGTCGTCCTACCGAGCCTCTATTGCCTGGGATCACACAAGGCAGAAGGATTCCTACAAAATCGCACAGGAAAAGGACTTCAGGAATATTGCCACACAAAGCAGGTTCAAAACACACACACACATAGACATATGCACAAAGCACACACGTAAATACAAAGACATACATTTATGCATGCAGGCACATGCATACATAAACACAAACAGACCCACACTGATACATTAGCAGTGTGTTAACATATTCTAAGTCACCTTCCAGACTGAAGTAACACTGTGCTCTTGGCTGATTTGTGACTGAAAGCCATTTGTACACAGTGATCGCATTAGCTACAGAAAGTGATATCATAGTGTCACGATGCAGAGTGGATGAGAGTGAAGACAGACCATGATAAAATCTGGGTGATTAATGCACTAATTTATAAACTATTTGGAAAGGAAAACAAACCTAGTTGATCTCCCATTTCGTTTTTGGCAAAGCGAGGTTCGGGCAATGGGAGGGATGTTTCGCCCTGACTGAATCATAGAGAAGTTACAGCACAGAAGGAAGCCATTCAGCCCATCTTGTCCATGCCAGCCTGAGGACACCCAGGTGCCCTTTCTCATCCCACCTAAGTCACAGTTTTAAAGTCATATATTTTGCTACTATTTTAGTAATTTCTATGGCTATATTTGGAATTGAAGTATCCATTGTCATGCTGCAATCACATGGTCAGGCAGGTAGCATTTTCATTGGCCGGAGTGTGTAATTATCATGGGACAAATTTATAGTGGCAATTTCCATGGTCAATGTTGACATGGGAATTTATAATGATACGAGTTGACGACGTGTGGGCAGATATCAGATGTTAAGCTACAAATACAGCTAATCTTATTCCTCCTCATCAAAAAAAAATGACTATTTTACTCTACTCTTCTTTGATTTAAGCATTTGGGAAGAGGTAATTAAAAGATAAGTTAATTGTCTTCTTGTTCAAAGGAGTACCATTGAAAAACCCACATTCATCTATTTGGTTCCTGCAGAAGTGACTTGCTGTGGATTGGTGAGGCCCCCCTAATGGTTAGGATCCATGTTGAATGGAAAGGGAGCTGACCTCAGTAATACAGTGACATCAACTCACTATGACCATGGTCAGCATTGCAACTGCCCTCACGGCCCAGGCTGGGAGAGAATAACCTCCCAAGATTTCCACTGCTGACCTCCATGTAGTGAACCCCATTGCAAAGTACTGAAAACAGGACAACGCTTAACCAGGGTCAGGCATCTTGACTTAGCCTGCGGCATCCAAACCCTTAGCCAGGCGGCTTCTATTTATAATTGGATGTCTTAATCCACTGGCTTCTTTAATTAACTTCGACCTCACAGTCCTGTAGGCTTCGGGGGATGTGATCTCAACACTGCTCTCTCGTTTGTGGATGAACTCAAAAGCCTGAATTTCCTGCAGCCCTCTCACAGTCAGTTTGGAGGTGGAGGGTGGTGGAGAAATGGATGATGGATGGGCGTGCATCAGGATGGGAAGGATGGCTATGGGCACGTGGGACCCAGACCACCTCTCTACACCAGAGAGGTGGGCAGCCCATTATGCTGATTACAAACACAATTAGGTCTGACTTTGCAGACTCCCCTGATGTTTTTCCATCAGTGGAGTGATGTCCTGTGGCAGGCGATATTGGGGTGGGGGGGGTGCATGCCAGGAAAGGCCACCATTGCAGCTCAATGTACCCAGAGGGTTTTCTCTCTCCTTGCCAAATGAGCTACTGGCTTCACCCCTATTAATTGTAACTTTAAATCCATGCCTCTTGGGACACCTTCATTTTGAGGTGGCCTTTTGTTCCCCAAGCCGCCTCAGCAGTGCCCTGCATCGCCCACTGAGACTGCCAAGGCTCCAGAAACGCCAGTCCTCAGATCAGACTGGCTGCATCGACAATCCATCCAATCCTTCCAAATGGGATATCGCAAGTGTGGGGGTGATCAATTATACAGTCCAGTTCAGGGAAGACTGCACGGCAGGTCGTAGCCGCTAAGTGTGGGGTCGCCATGCTAACGATGTTGTAAAGATAGACAGGTGAAGGGTATTGCTTAATTAAGTACTTCGAGTACTTGTAAAGAAAAACTACTGGGACACGGGGTTAGGAGGTAGGAAGCAGACGTACGTAATGCTGCATTCTGTGAATAAACCTACTATCAAGAAAAATGTTTATGTCTGGTTTCATAATTCACTAACCGGCTTAGGGTCAATATCACACTTGGGACTGCTATTTTATCCCAATATCAAACTCCAGGAACCCATGGGATCTCAATGTTGAGATTAGCCAGTTTTAGTAGCGCATGATATGCGCACGGTGATGGGGCAATCGGCCCAGATTTCTATGTGAGTTGAGAAGGATGCAACATCCCGTCAGGCATATGGTAACTAGGGGTTTAAGTACTCCCCTGGTCTATGCTTGGTGCAAGAAGGGAATTAGAATCACAGTATCCCTACAGTGCAGAAGGGGCCATTTGGCCCATCGAGCCTGCACTGTCAACAATCCCACCCAGGCCCTCTCCCCATAACCTCACGTATTTACCCTGCTAATTCCTCCTGACGCTAAGAGGCATGATCAATCCACCTAACCCGCACATCTTTCAACTGTGGGAGGAAACCAGGGCAACCGGAAGAAACCCACGCGGACACGGGGAGAATGTGCCAACTCGTCACAGAGAATCACCTCAGGCGGAATTGAACCCAGGGCCCTGGCGCTGTGAGGCAGCAGTGCTAAACCCACTGTGCCACCGCGCCGTCTACAATTGGAACGGGCTAAAAAAAATTGGTTGCGAAGGCAAAGTGTTGGGGACAGGGATCTGGCCACAAGACGCCCTTGGATGATATTCCAAACCCGAGCCGGCACCTTCAGGAAAGGGCAGAGAGAATCTGGAAGGGAAGGAAAAGTAATTTTTGAAAAGAGAATGGTTGGCGAGGTATTGGTCCATTCGAAATCTATTGTTCAGATTGCCCACTAATGAGAAAGTCACCCATTTCAAGACAGGCCTGTGATAACATAATTAAAATCAATTGATAGATTGATGCTTTCATCCATTTATCCAGAAGGAACATAGTAATTTAATGGTCTGTATAACAGTGTGCATTAACAGCATGCATGGACAAAGACAGTAAAAGGGTCTCGGTGCAGTTACTTTCCATTCGACACGAGTGCACGAGTTACTACTGCAGTGTACAGCTGTAACATGCAAATTATGGTACTGCAGTCTTTTGGCAATGATGTAAGGGTCGGGGGCGCCTGCCATCATCGCCATGGTAACCTTTATTGAGGATTGTGGCCTCTCACCTCCCTCTCTGCGAAGGTCGCCTTCGTCAGCAGTTTCCCCACAACAACAGTCACCTGTAGTGCCCGTGCAAAGGACGTGAAATCAGTCAAGAGGGGCGGGAAGAACAGTGGAAACGTGAGTGCTTTCTCTCTCTAATAAGTGGCAACTTCTGACAGAAACGAATCAGTCATCCCGTTCACCTCAGAGGTTCTTTACCAACGCTGGCCGCTGACCAAAAAACAATCACTTTGTATTCTTTAAACTGAACCTGATCAGACTTAGAGCAAACCCGGAAATTGAAATGTGTTCCCTTTTAAATTCTCCGCTTGTCAGAACGAATCACACCTGGAATTTAAAACTAGTTGACCAAGCTCTGAGGAAGGATTGGGCTCACTTGAGCTGTTAGGTGATCCTACCTGCTCGGTGCTACAACTGGCAGTGAATAACATTGCTTAGAACCTCTCCTGTTAACTTATCGATAGTATCTCCTGGAAAATGTTTGCGTGCACTTGGATGTTGGGTAAGGACAGGAATAAGCTCCAATGTAATAGCCTCAAAACTAAAGAACCCACCAACATTGGCAGGGAAAGTCCTGCCCTTTGTGGTTTTGTGACAGGCAATTTGTGTTTGACAAACTTGTAAAAGTTCTTTGAGGTTGTAACAAGCTAAGTTTTTAAGTTTATTTATTAGTGTCACAAGTGGGCTTACATTAACACTGCACTGAAATTACTGCGAAAATCCCCGAGTCACCACACTCCTGTGCCTGCTCGAATACACTGAGGGAGAATTTAGCATGAGCAGTGCGCCTAACCAGCATGTCTTTTGGGGAGGAAACTGGAGTGCCCAAGGAAAACCCACGCAGACACAGGGAGGATGTGCAGACACCGCACGAACAGTGACCCAAGCCAGGAATCGAACCCAGGTCCATGGTACTGTGAGGTATCAGTGCTAACCGCTATGCCACCATGCCGTCCAGGCAGGATGGATAAGGGGAACCAGCAGATTTCCAAAGAGCATTCAATAAAATGCCAGGATTAGAGCTCATGGTGTTGTGAGCAATATGTTAGCATTGTCAGAGGACTGGCTAATTTACGGAAGTAGTCATGATGTGGGTATGCTGGCGTTGGACTGGCGTAAACACAGTAAAAAGTCTGACAACACCAGGTTTTAGTCCAACCTATTTATTTGATAATATACCCACAAGCTTTCGAGGGGACTGCCTCTTCGTCAGGTCACCTGACGAAGAGGCAGTCCCCTCGAAAGCTTGTGGGTATATTATCAAATAAATAGGTTGGACTAAAACCTGGTGTTGTCAGACTTTTTACTAATTTACGGAAAACATAGTTCTTTGGTGGTGGTGGAGGCGAACTCGCTGGGGTCTTTTAAGGGGCTTCTGGATGATTACATGGGATTTAATGGGATTGAGGGTTATAGATAGGCCTGGTAGGTAGGGATAGGATTGGTGCAACTTGTGGGCCGAAGGGCCTGTTTGTGCTGTCGTGTTCTATTCTTATATAAAGTGGTGACAAATAGGTCATTTTTAGGTTGGCAGGCTGTGACTAAGTGGAGTGCCACAGTGATGAGTGCTGGGGCCTCAGCAATGTACAATCTATAATAATGACTTCAATGAAGTGACCGACTCTAAGTTCACTAGTGCCCTTTAGAGAAGAAAACCTTCACCCTTACTTGGTCTGGCCTACATGTGACCCATGATGTGGGGATGTCGGCGTTGGACTGGGGTAAACACAGTAAGAAGCCTGACAACAACAGGTTAAAATCCAACAGGTTTATTTGGTATCACGGGCTTTCGGAGCGCTGCTGAGTGGAAGTTAAACCCAACTCCCACTCACCTGGTGAAGGAGGAGCACTTCGAAAGCCTGCGCTACCAAATAAACCTGTTGGATTTTAATCAGGTGTTGTCAGACTTCTCACTGTGCGGGTTAATAAGACCATAACATACTAAGCACTGGGACCCATTCCTAGAGGTATATAATTGAAAAGCAAAGAACTCCGGGTACATTGTCTGAGCTGTAATGTGAATGTCTTTGTATTATAGCAAGGACGTTGAGGTTCTGAAAAAATGTGCAAAAGAGACGTAACAAAATGGTGTCATAATTGAAATGTTATACCTATCAAGGATGATTAAATAGGCTAGCGCTTAGAAAACTGTATAGTGAACTGATAGTGGTCTTTTATATTATGAAAGGTTCTAATGGAGTTGAGACGGAGAATATCTTTCTACTTATGGGTGAGACCAGACCAAGGGCCATAAACATAAGATCGTCATTTATAAATCCAACATATATATATACGTTAAGTGTAATTTCCTCATCCAAAGTGTGTTTTGTGTAGAATGCATTATCACAAGGAGTGGTTGAGGTGATTCACAGACATCACCCCTGAGGGGTGAAAGAAATAGGGAGATACATTGATGGGGTTAGATGAAGAAGGGTGGGAGGGTGGTGGTGTGGAGCATTAACACCAGCATAAGTTAGTTGAATTACCTGTTTCATTGCCATTAAAACTTTACAGTGTAAAGTTACAGGGAAAACCACTCTGCCCCTAATTTTCCTCAGAGTGCCCTGGTGGAATCCTGCTGTAACTCTGGCAGGAGTTCACGCTGGGAAATGACAGGGCCACAGTTTTTTTGGGTTTTTGAGATCCTCTCTCCCTTCATCTGTATAAAGGAGGTGGACTTCAGAACGCCTCTTTCTAAGGCCAGTAATGTTAGGGGTGTTGAAAGGAGCAGATATTTCCTGGGATAGATCACTCTTCCCCAGCCTAACCAGGAGTTTGCCTTGTTACTGGTAAACCAAATGTCCGGCTACCATTGTCACTCAGGGCCAAGAGAGAAGAGTTGTATTGGATTCCAGGTGGATTGCAAGGGTTTTAAACAGGGACATATTCAATTTCCATTGTACTCGATACACTTGTAACCTGAATAACAGCACTCATTAATTCCCTAATCTACATCCATCACACAAGTGACATTTCACAGGCCAAAGAGACAACATACATTAAAGCACATTCCATCCCCACCCCCAAGTTAACATGAAATTCATGTCTGATGCTGTTAACCATTTAATTTGTGGCATTATGGCCTCAAACATGTTAATGAACAGTGTTAACCAAGAGTCTAAACTATTTTTAAAAGGTACTTGGCCATTTCATTGATGACAAACCATACTGTATAATAGTTGCAACATTCCAACAGCTGAACAGAATTTTTTTCCCGTAATATATAAGCAAACAGGTATTAGGTGATATTGCACTCCATACCTGGTGCCCCTGGGAAACCTGGAGCTCCCGGTATTCCATCGATGCCTGGATCACCTGGAGGACCTCGGAAACCAGGAGGCCCTGGGAGTCCAATACCTGGTGAGCCCCTCTCACCTAGGGGACCCTTTGGGCCGGGACGGCCTGGGAGACCTTTGGAACCTGGATAGCCTCTTCCGGTGTCACCCTGTGTAACGCAAAGACCATCATCAGATACGGTGAAACCATTTGCTAGTTCATTCACACTACCGCCAATAGTAAGAAGTGCAGCATTGTATGTAACGTCAAACCCTAATGATACTCACAGGTCTTCCTGGAGGTCCCGGTAAGCCTGGGAAGCCATCCCGTCCTGGTTTTCCTGGAATTCCTGAAGGTCCTCTTGGCCCTGGATTGCCAGGATCTCCCTTTGGTCCTACAAAACAGAATTTGTTTTGAAAGTCTGTGGTCTCGAAATTATGCTGCCACATACAAAGATTTTAATATTTTAGCCTGAAATGTCCTTTGCAAGTCTTAGTGGAAGCAATAAGTGGAAGGTCTTGAATAACTTTTTTGTTTCTGTCTTCACGGAAGAGGACGTGAATAATTTGCCGGGTGTTAGCGATGGAAAGGTGGTAGGAATGGAGGGTCTTAATGACACTACTGTTACTAGGGAGGTGGTGCTCGACAGACTGGAGGGGCTGATTGTGGACAAGTCCCCAGGACCGGATGGAATGCATCCGAGGGTTCTGAAAGAAATGGCGGAGGTTATAGTGGATGCCTTGGTGGTTATTTTCCAGACGTCGCTGGATTCCGGGGAAGTGCCGGAAGATTGGAAAACGGCTAATGTTACGCCGTTGTTTAAGAAGGGTGCCAGGCAAAAGGCGGGGAATTATAGGCCGGTTAGTTTAACGTCTGTGGTAGGTAAAATGTTAGAATCCGTCATTAAGCAGGAAATTGCGAGGCATCTTGAAGGGAATTGCTTGATTGGGCGGACGCAACACGGTTTCATTAAAGGGAAGTCGTGTCTGACAAATTTACTGGAGTTCTATGAGGATGTGTCTAGGGCGGTGGATAGAGGAGAGCTGGTGGATGTGGTCTTTCTGGATTTTCAGAAGGCGTTTGACAAGGTACCTCACAAGAGGTTATTGCAGAAGGTCAGGGGACATGGAGTTGGGGGTAGGGTGTTAGCGTGGATAGAGGATTGGTTGTCAAATAGGAGGCAGAGAGTGGGGGTCAATGGGTGCTATTCGGATTGGCGGTTGGTGACTAGTGGGGTGCCCCAGGGGTCGGTGCTGGGGCCTCAGCTATTTACCATTTATATAGATGATCTGGAGGAGGGAACCGAGTGCAGGGTGTCGAAATTTGCTGATGACACCAAGATTGGGGGAAAGGCAAATTGTGCGGAGGGTGTGGAGAGTCTGCAGAAGGATCTAGATAGGCTGGGCGAATGGGCCAGGAAATGGCAAATGGAATTTAATGTTGGCAAGTGTGAGGTGGTCCACTTTGGTAGGAAGAATGGTAGGAAGGACTATTACTTACGGGGCGAAAAACTGCAGCAGGCGACGGTGCAGAGGGACCTCGGGGTCCTTGTGCATGAGTCGCAAAAACCCAGCTTGCAGGTGCAGCAGGTGGTCAGGAAGGCGAATGGGATGCTGGCCTTCATAGCGAAGGGGATTGAATATAAAAGTAGGGAGGTCTTGCTGCAGCTGTATAGGGCATTGGTGAGGCCGCAGCTGGAGTACTGTGTGCAGTTTTGGGCGCCGCACCTGTGCAAGGATATTTTGGCCCTGGAGGGAGTGCAGAGGAGGTTTACTAGGCTGATACCGGAGTTGAGGGGGTTGAGCTATGAGGAGAGGCTGAATAAACTAGGCTTGTACTCGCTAGAGTTTAGAAGAATGAGGGGAGATCTCATTGAGACGTATAAGATGATGAATGGGATGGATAGGATAGAGGTGGAGAGACTCTTCCCGCTCAAAAAAGACAGTAGGACTAGGGGGCACAGCCTCAAGATAAAGGGGAGGCGGTTTAGAACGGAGTTGAGGAGGAACTTCTTCACTCAAAGGGTGGTGAATCTCTGGAATTCTCTGCCCGTTGAAGTGGTGGAGGCTGCCTCGCTAAATATTTTTAAGAAGCGGGTTGATGGGTTTTTGATAGGAGAGGGGATTAAGGGTTATGGGGAGAGGGCGGGAAAGTGGAACTGAGCCACAACAGATCAGCCATGATCTTATTGAATGGCGGGGCAGGCTCGAAGGGCTAGATGGCCTACTCCTGCTCCTATTTCTTATGTTCTTATGTTCTTGTGTTCAATAGCCTGTCCACAATAAATGAGTGAAAATCTCTGTCGAAATAGTGGTCAGTAGGATTTCAGAGGAGCTGTAAGCTTCTTTAACTAAGAAAAATTATTGTAGAAAATCTGAAATAACAGCAGAAATTGACTGAAATATTAAGCAGATCAGATTTTTGATTTGATTTATTATTGTCACCTTCATTGGATACAGTAAAAGTATTGTTTCATCCGCGCTACACAGACAAAGCATACTGTTCAATTTGGGAAAATTGAAAATTGAGAAGGAAAGGAGAGAGTCCAGAATGTAGTGTTACAGTCATAGCTAGGGTGTAGAGAAAGATCAACTTAATGCAAGATAGGTCCATTCAAAAGTCTGATGGCAGCAGGAAAGAAGCTGTTCTTGAGTCTTTTGGTACATGTCCTCAGGCTTTTTTATTTTTTGCCTGATGGAAGAAGGTGGAAGAGAGAATGTCTGGGGTCTGTGGGTCCTTAATTATGCTGCCTGCTTTGCCGAGGCAGTGGGAAGTGTAGACGGAGTAAGTGGGCGGGAGGCTGGTTTGCCTGATAGAATGGGCTACATTCTGGCATACGTTGAGTTACATAAGGCTCAAGTTCAAGTTTATTTATTAGTTGCAAGTAAGGCTCACATTAATACTTCAATTAAGTTACTGTAGAATTCCCCTAGTCTCCACGTTCCAGCACCTTAAGGCAACACGCATGCAGAGACAAACATAGATAACCTTTTAGATTAATGTTGTTTTGCCAAAACTAACTCTGTACTTGATTAAACTTTGACCTTGTAGCGTGAAAACCCTCATCATTTAATCAGTCCTGTCCTCTCCCTGACCAGACGCTGAACTTTGTTCTCTCCTCTCTGTGCCTTCTCCTCATTTCTTTATTTGCTTAAAAACATTTATGTCTCTTAAATTCTTCCTGTTGATAAAACATCCTGAGCCTTTCACTTTATTTATCGCTCCCAGGTGTTACATCAGCTGCTGAATATTTCCATCATTTCCCATTCTTACTTCAAGCCTATCCAGACTAGAATTTCTAGCTCTTGAGTTTTTTTTTCAAAAATCTGGTGCCTCTCAGTTTTTTTCATTCAATGTTACAGCCAGTCAGACCCAATACTTACATGCCACAGTTATTTTATTGTGGACAGACCCAGTTCAATTTAACCAGGTTACTTGCTCCAGTTGATGGGTGTGTTCGAAATACAGATACTGAATTGATGAGTTGTTCCTTCAGACAGCTGAACAGTGAGATCTTCTGATAAATGGACGAGCTGGTGTGACTGAGAATAACTCACCTGGGGAAAGCTCAACTGGCCTGAGGCTCCAGGGAAGCACAGTAAGAAGACTCACAACACCAGGTTAAAGTCCAACAGGTTTGTTTGGTAACAAACGCCACTAGCTTTCGGAGCGCTGCTCCTTCGTCAGGTGAGTGGGGAGTTCTGATCGCAAACAGTGCATATAAAGGCACACACTCAGTTTACAGAATACTGATTAGAATGCGAATCGTTACAGCTAGTCAAGTCTTAAAGGTGCAATGTGAGAGGAGATAGCATTAAGCAAAGGTTAAAGAGAAGAGTATTGTCTCCAGATAGGACAGTAAGTGAGATGTTGCAAGCCCAGGCAAGTCATGGGGGTTACAAGTAGTGTGACATGAATCTAAGATCCTGGTTGAGGCCGTCTTCATGTGTGTGGAACTTGTCTATCAGTCTCTGCCGTCGCTCCAGGGAAGAACAGAGTTGGGAGAAGGATACATGAATACTAAGTAGAAGAAGTGTCTTCAGGATTGGTATCAGGAAACATTTCCTCATACAAAACACAGTTCAGGCATGGAACAGTTAGTAGATGCACTGATATTGTTCTGAAGACATGTCAACGCTGCAATGGAGTAAATGTTATGGTGTCTCTGCACATTAAGCCTGAGAAGGATCAAGTAGTCTTCTTTGTTCATTGTGGTGTTGTGGTTCTCTGATGATAAATACAAGTATTTGGATTACTGATCGTAGAATCCCTACACTGCAGAAGGAGGCCATTTGGCCCATCGAACCTGCACTGACCACAATCCCACCCAGGCCCTATCCTCATAAACCCACATATTCACCCTGCTAATCTCCTGACACTAGAATCAATTTAGCATGGCCAATCAACGTAACCAATATATCTTTGGACTGTGGGAGGAAACTGAAGCACCCGGAGGAAACCCATGCAGACACGGGGAGAAAGTGCAAACTCCACACAGACAGTGACCCAAGCTGGGAATTGAACCCAGATCTCTGCTACTGTGAAGCAGCAGTGCTAACTACTGTGCCAGCATGCCTTCCTGACGCAGGGCAGGATTGGGTTGCTTTGTGATGCTTCCTTGTCTCCACATTCAGTCAGCTCACTTTCACTCAGGAGTTCATGAACAAAGGCCGACTCCTTGGGTGAGATACTGGAGTACTGGCTGTAGCTACAGGAAGGTATCTCAGGATGTATCGCAGTCTTTAAAAGGAGAGATCAGGAAGACTGCTGGCCGTTGGAAGAATTATCGACTAACTGAAATGGGATATATACGCTTTCCAATATTGGCAAAAGTTCTTATTCAGCTGTTAAAGACCTGATCAGATTGGAAAATCATTAAATTCTCTGTAACAGAGTCCTCACAAAGGGAGGGAAAAATCCATGAAATGATGAAGGGGGTGATCCTACTGGCTCATCCCACTGGATGATCGGCATGGCGAGTTGGTGAGATCATGCGAGAGGTGAAAAACCGGATTCACGTTCGGTTTCTTGTCTCTCACGATGTTACTGGCCCCCTGTCCTGCCAGTGTCATCAGCCTCATGCCTGGGAAGGACACAAGGCTGATTTAAATATTTATTATTAGTGAGTCCGCAAGTGTGCAGCTAGCTTCCTGGGGGGAAAAATTCTTTTCCCTTCGCCTGCTGGCGTGAATCACACTTTGCCTCATTTTTTTCCCTAAATGCCGTACGATTGCTTTTGGAAAAAAAATGGGCGCGACTCTCTCCTGTTTTCATGCTCGTTCAGCACTTGGAATTTGTTTGGTGAGATGGCCCTGAAGTCTTTTACAATGTCTTTAAGAAACATCTCATAGCTTGTCACATACAAAGAAATACTTCAAAATGAATTAATTGCTATTAAACGGCAAATCTTTCAGCCATGATTTAAGATGATGGTAGTTGAATGAAGAACACTGAAAGATCTTCCCACACTTCCTGTGAAAGAAAACAAATTGCATTTGGGAAGGATGTTCCCTGGTTTTATCTTCCTTGTCATTCATTGGCAGCAGTTTCCTGTTTTTCTAGAGACTGACACGGACATGCTCATCTTCTCACTTGCACAATGAGGGGACCCAGGTCAGGACACATTGGAAAGCTGCAGCTTTTAGAGAATTCCTTCATATTTCTTCTGTAATGATCCAATTTAAAAAAAAACATTAACATCCCTTGAGATTTTGTGAGGAAATGCAGGGTACACTGTGGGCAGAATTTTCAGACTGTGGTCTGTATCAGGTTGCTAGCAGCAGAATTTCAATAAATCTCCAGCTCAGAGAATGGCACATTCCCAAGGAAGGCTTCCTAGTCTTGCACCATCTTGCTGAGTCCATGTAAAGGTTAGCCTTAATTTGATTTGATTGATTGGCAGAGCAGGCTCAAAGGGCCAAATGGTCTACTTCTGCTCCTATTGCATGTCTGGACATAAGAATTAAAAAAAAAGGCTTGCCCTAGAAAGTCTCTCACAAATATCAAACCCATTGAGTTGGGGACAATGGAAAGAGGAACTTTCTGCCCCATGTTTTGGGATGTGATTGCGTGCAGAAATGGTCAAGTTTTATTCGTACCCTTTGCTGATGTAACTGATGGGTCTCCCTTCTGTCCTTTTGGACCCGATCTTCCCCGTACACCTGGAATACCCTAAAAGTCAAAAGGAAATGTCAGCATTTCTACATTTGCAGTCAATCCACTTATAAATGAGGCCACGTTTCAAGTGTCTGCACTTTGGTCCCTTCAGAAGGGAGGGTGGTGGTGGTGGGGAATGATTTTTTTTTGGCAGTGAGTTCAAGGCTTTATTTATAAGGCTTGGTCTTACCATTCTGCCAAATTGGTTCATGTTCTCTTGTTGACTGGTGGGTTTCTAGATGCATATGTGAAAATACTGTGCATGGTTTAATATTCTCCACTGATTACAGACTAACTCAAGAAGAATGAAATATAGAATCACTACAGTGCAGGGGAAGGCCATTCGGCCCACTGTGCCTGCACTGACAACAATCCCACCGTGACCCTACACGTGTAACCCCATGTATCTACCCTACTAATCTCCCTGATGCTGAGGGGCAATTTAGCATGGCCAATCCACCTAACCCACACATCTTTGGACTGTGGGAGGAAACTGGAGTACCTGGAGGGAAACCCAGGTGACACGGGGAGAAGGAGCAAACTCCATACGGACAGTCACCCGAGGCCGGAATTGAACCCAGGTGCTGTGAGACAGTAGTGCTAACCACTGTGTCACCGCGCCGCCTATAAAACTAAAGTCTTCCTCCCTCTTTTCAGATATTTTCTCTGCCCGGCCTCATAATCTGCAGTTAACTT
Source organism: Carcharhinus amblyrhynchos (assembly GCF_965287045.1). Lineage (NCBI taxonomy): Eukaryota > Metazoa > Chordata > Chondrichthyes > Carcharhiniformes > Carcharhinidae > Carcharhinus > Carcharhinus amblyrhynchos. Next base: position 132,670,016 of record NC_137327.1, read on the forward strand.
TAGGCCTTATTTCCAGAGCCCTTCCACAATATGGACCACGCAGACACAGGGGGAACGTGCAAACTCCACACGGACAGTGACCCAAGCCGGGAATCAAACCCAGGAGGACCCTGGCGCTATGAGGCAGCAGTGCTAACCACTGTACCAGTGCGCTGCCACTGCAGATACAGGCTGGGACTTTCCACCCCTCTCCCCAACGCCCTGCCTTTGCATCGGGCAGGTTGAACAGTGAACTCCATTGCTTAATTTGGTTCTGTGTTTTCTCATGTTGTTTCTAACAGCGCAAAAAAATAAGCCAGCCACAAAAAAGGAACAGTGAGCTACTTACTGGAGGACCCTGTTGCCCTGGAGGCCCAGGTGGTCCTGGGTCTCCACACTGGCCTTTCCCACCATTGAATCCAGGCGTTCCTGGTTGGCCAGGCGGTCCCGGGGGTCCTTGAAGTCCATTTCCGGTAACCAGCCCATCGCAGGCACAGTCCCCAGGATCACCTGACAAAAAAAGGAACAGGATCAGGCAAACTCGGTCTCGGAAGAGGCGACTGTTGAAACGATGGGTAATCGCGTTCAGCAAAGTGAAATCTTAGGACGCGTTCCAGGACTGAGGTGAGGTTGGAGAGCTCGATAGTCCCGATGGAAAGTTACAAAGAGATTTGAAGGACAGGATGGAGATGCAATATTTGATGGATTGAAGCAATGATGGTGGAAGGGGACCAGTTGACATGCTGAGTCCTCATGTAATGTTACAGCAACAGCCACACAACAGCAGGTCAACACACAAAAACCTCTCATCACATTTCTTCCAAGGGGCTTTATATATCAAATCACAACATTCCAAGCAAGGCTTCAGGTCAGCCTCTGGCAGTTATTCTTGTTCTCTGAGAAACAGATGACGTTGGGTGGAATTTAATGCCCTCAATCGCAGTAGGTTTGGAGCCAAGTGAGCGTTTAATCAGGCGAGGGGGTGCCAGCTGGGGGTCTGGCCACATTCCCGCTCCAGTTAAATCTGGGGGGTGGAATGCCTTATGAATGGGCTCCCCTTCCAAAACACAATTAACTGCCCATTTAGCCACCGCTAGTATCTAACCAGCAGTGGGCAGGGCAGTCACCACACGGGAACCTCATAAAACAAACCATCCCATGTTTGTCTGCAACCTCCTAGAAAGGGTCCCTCGTTGTTGGTGCATCACCTGGCATCAGGAACGTGGGTCCCAATGAGAGCCATGTCCCCCTGCTCCTTCCTCTGACTTCCCTGCCACCCCAGTCAGTGACCCCTGTCCCGCGATCCCCATCCTGCCCTCACTCATGTGTGGCCTGGGGTCCCTTGTTGGTGCTGGGTCTATGGTGGTTACCTCGCCAGAATCTGCCATCGTTCTCCTGGTGGTGCTGGCGGTGTTGAGGTGCCAGCATCTATTTGGTTAGCAACTCTCAGGGTAGGGAGTTCTGCTCTGAGATCCTGGGGCAGGCCATTAAGTTCCTGATAGGTACTTAATATGTTGGGCTTTCTTCAACGGAGGTGAGGCGAGGCTTTTGCTGGCTGATGGATGTGATCGCTGTCACCTGAATTGACTTCACTCATTATGTAGCTATGTCATGCACAGGCCATGTTGAAGAATGCACTAGATAACAGTGATATGTGACCAGCTAATACCACCAGAGATGGTCAGCAATCAGCCTCAATAAAACAGTTGAGATCAATGTTGTCTCTGCTACAATTTTCCTACAGCAAAGCTGTGCAATTGTAAACCCCCTCCCTACCACTCATGGATAGGAAACTAATATTGAAGATACCTTCCATTGTATTGCGTGGAACCACCACTGTACTAAATGGGATGGACTTTGAGCAGATCTAGCAATGCAAGGTTGGGCATCCATGTGGTGACGTGGGCCATCAGCAGCAGCAGAATTCTACTCAACCACAATCTGTAACCTCATAACCGGGCGTATCCCCCACTCTACCATTATCACCAAACCAGGGGATCAGCCCTGGTCCAGTGAAGAGTGCAGGAAGACATGAGGTGTCCACCTGAAGCTACAGCACAGGACTACTTGCATTCCAAACAGCAAGTGACAGTCAGAGCAAAGCAATTCAACAATCAACAGATCAGATTCCAGCTCTGTCATAACCAGCTGTGAATGGTGAATGACTAAATAACTCACTGGAGGAGGAGGAGGCTCCACAAATATCAACATCCTCATTGGTGGAGAAGTCATTTGTGCCAAAGATAAGGCTGAAGCATTCGCACCAACCTTCAGCCAGAAGTACCCAGTGGATGATCCCATCTCAGCCTCCTCCTGAGGTCCCCAGCATCACAGGGGTCAGTCTTCAGCCAATTCGATTCACGCCACGTGACATCAAGAAAAGGCTGAAGGCACTTCTTATTTCCACTTATGGGATCTCAGCATCACTGACTGGATCAGCATGGTGGGTTGTTTTGGGTCAGCACTGCCAATCCCTAATTGAGCCAAGGGCATTTTAAGAGTCAACCACATTGCCATGGGTCTGGAGTTACATGTAGGCCAGACCAGGTAAAGAAGGCAGATTTCCATCCCTAAAGGATATTAGTGGCCAGATGAGATTTAATAACATGGGGTCATCATTAGACTTTTTTTTGAAATTCCATATTTTGCCAGGTTCAAGTTTCACCATCTGCCATGGTGGGATTCGAACTCAGGACCCCGGAACATTACCTTAACTCTATGGATTACTAGTCCAATGACAGTACCACTACCTCCTGCTGTCCAAAAATATGCGGGTTCAGTTGATTGGCCGTGCTAAATTGACGCTAATGTCAGGGGATTAGCAGGATAAATATGTGGAGTTATAGGAATGGGAGTGTGATCGGTGCAGACTCGATGGGCCAAATGGCCTCCTTTTGCACTGCAGGGATTCTATGATGATGTGCAACTGGGATGTTGTGTTTCCTCCATTACAACAGTGACTTCACTTCCAGAGTGCTTGCCTACGGAAGTTGCCTTGAGCTATGAGAACCTGACAAAGATATTGGGAGACAGTCTAAATCATGGCATTGAAGAAACCAATAAACCCATAGGCAAGGAGGGTCCAATACGTTGACTCACCTCTAATTCCTTTACTTCCCCTGAATCCTGGCGGTCCAGAAGGTCCAGGCAAGCCTGGGCGTCCAACTGGTCCTGCCTGAATTTCTGAGGCACCTGATTTAAAAAGAACAATAAGCTTAATCAAGCACCCTCAAGAAGATGGAAGTGAAAATGAAAGTGGGCTTCAGTTAACAGTTTCTTACAGTTTAGTGGGATCTTGCTGTGCACACGTTGGCTGCTGTCTTTCCAACAACTCAACAGTGACTAGACTTCAAACAAACTCTATTTGCTGTAAACATCCCGAGGATGTGAAAAGCGCTATAGAAATGCATGTTCCTTCTCTCCTTTAACTGTGAGCTTTTTCATTGCAAAACATGTTAGAGCCCAGTGCTTCATTCAGTAACTCTGTGCACGGATTAACATAAAGGAATGAGACTTACCCTTGCAGCATGGGCTGTTGCTCTTTGTTGTTAGACATTTTCCCTAAACTGTCTTACTCATATGATGGAGCACCAGCAGCTTTTGCTCAAAATGATCCAGAACGTTCAGAAGCTATTCCTAATAAGAATCAGCATTTCAATTCACAACTCTTACACACCTGCACTGCTCCTTGTGCTGCATTACATACCTGGTAAACCCGGGGGTCCGGGTGTCCCTGGTGAACCTGGTGGACCTTGAGGCCCTGGCTGTGAAAAGACCATTCTTCCTGGGGCACCTTTCTCACCTTTAGGTCCCCCAATACCTGGAAATCCTGGCAAACCCTTGGAACCTAACCGACAGAGAGAAAAATGGAATGTTTATTGATTTGATTTGATTTATTGTTGTCACATGTACAGTGAGAAGTATTGTTTCTTGCACGCAATACAGACAAAACATACCATAAGAACATAAGAAATAGGAGCAGGAGTAGGCCATCTAGCCCTTCGAGCCTGCCCCGCCATTCAATAAGATCATGGCTGATCTGAAGTGGATCAGTTCCACTTTCCCACTTTCTCCCCATAACCCTTAATTCCCTTGTCTATCAGAAACCTATCTACCCGTGACTTAAATATATTTAGCGAGGTAGCCTCCACCACTTCAACGGGCAGAGACTTCCAGAGGTTCACCACCCTTTGAGTGAAGAAGTTCCTCCTCAACTCTGATCTACCGTGCATAGAGAAGGAATGGAGAGGCTGCAGAATGTAAAAGAGTTTATGATTTTAAAAGCACGGAATGAGAATAAAAGATAGAATTAGAGAGTATGCTGGGCACAGCTTGCAAGAAGTCGCCATGTTCCAGCGCCATCTTGGCATTATTGAATGAAATGGCAGTAATCCCACATGTGATTGAAATGCTAGCCAAGATTCCCGCCCTCCACCCAACCCCACCCATCAACGGGATCTTCAGATCTCCCCAGCAGTCAATGGACTTTTAGCTGACCCACCACATAAGACCATATGACATAAGCGCAGAATTAGGCCACTCGGCCCATCAAATATGCTCCGTCATTCAATCATGGTTGATATTTTTCTCACTCCCATTCTCCTGCCTTTTCCCCATAACCCCGGATCCCCTTATTAATCAAGAACCTATCTATCTCTGTCTTAAAGGCACTCAATGACCTGGCCTCCACAGCCTTCTGCGGCAAAGATATCCATAGGTTCACTACTCTCAGGCTGAAGAAATTGCTCCTCATCTCTGTTTTAAAGGATTGCCCCTTTAGTCTGAGTTGTGTCCTCTGGTTCTAGCTTTTCCTACTAGCGGAAACATCCTCTCCACGCCCACTCCATCCAGGCCTCGCAGTATCCTATAAGTTTCAATAAGATTCCCCCTCCATCTGTCTAAACTCCAACGAGTACAGACCCAGAGTCCTTGACAATTCCTCATACGACAAGCTCTTCATTCCAGGAATCATTCTTGTGAACCTCCTCTGGACCCTTTCCAAGACCATCACATCCTTCCTTAGATATGGGGCCCAAAACTGCTCACAATACTCCAAATGGGGCCTGGTCAAAGCCTTATACAGCCTCAGAGTATATCCCTGCTCTTGTATTCTACACATCTCCTAATACAACCTCTGCAGGCAGACGCTCTCTCACTCTATCACTCTCTTCTCACTTTTAACCAACAGTCAACATTTTGAAATTAACATGAAGAGACATTTATAAGTTTCTGATCTACACATGCATAACACTCTGCAGGTTCACAGAAAAGTGAACTTGAGTTCAGAACTTTAAAAATAAAGCAAATCCCAGGATATGCAAGTTATTTTGAGACAATGAGATTAGGCTCTTGCATGCAGTCAAACAAAAAAAAATTCACAAAATACAAATGTTGGTCACCTCTTTCTACCTAAGGACGGGGAGTTCCTATCCACTCGTACAACAATCTGGATGGGTTGGGAAAAGAATCTGAACACATCAGAGCACCAGCTAGAAACAAGTCATGCTTGATTAAAAGTCTCTACAAGGTTCATCTAGGTAAATATGCCACATGATGTGGAGCTCAGCTCAAAGGGCCAGTAAGTTTTTGGGTGCAATCCCAAGAAAGAACTGAAATGACTGATCTCAACAGTAGAATAAATATAGAGCTAAAGGTAGATTGAACACCTTTGTCTCTGGAGGTGAAGAACCCCTCAAAATACCAACCAAAGAGGCTAGGGTCAAACAATTTAGGTTGATTGACCAAGCTAAATTGAGTAGGGTGTCAAGAGGATTAGCAGGGTAAATATGTGGGGTTATGGGGATAGGCTCTGCATGGGATTGTAGTCTGTGTGCACTTGATGGGCCAAATGGCCTCTTTCTGCACAGTAGGGATCCTATGATTCGTTGAATCTTGAAATGAGCAATGGTCCTGAGCTGCAGTTATGCTGTGCGCACATCTCCTGATTCACTGGTCTCAAGCAGCTTGGAAACAACTGGCCAGATGTGCACAGGGTGGTAGCTGGGAAGATGCAGAAAAAAGGGTCTTTTTGGCCATCAGCCTCGGTGAATTGGGTGCCTTTCATGATAAGAACATAAGAAATAGGAGCAGGAGTAGGCCATCTAGCCCTTCGAGCCTGCCCCGCCATTCAATAAGATCATGGCTGATCTGTCGTGGCTCAGTTCCACACTCCTGCCCTCTCCCCATAACCCTTAATCCCCTCGCTTATCAAAAACCCATCAACCCGCGTCTTAAAAATATTTAGCGAGGCAGTCTCCACCACTTCAACGGGTAGGGAATTCCAGAGATTCACCACCCTTTGAGTGAAGAAGTTCCTCCTCAACTCCGTTCTAAACCGCTCCCCCTTTATCTTGAGGCTGTGCCCCCTAGTCCTACTGTCCTTCCTGAGCAGGAAGAGTCTCTCCACCTCTATCCTATCCATCCCATTCATCATCTTATATGACTCAATGAGATCTCCCCTCATTCTTCTAAACTCTAACGAGTACAAGCCTAGTTTATTCAGCCTCTCCTCATAGCTCAACCCCCTCAACTCCGGCATCAGCCTAGTAAACCTCCTCTGCACTCCCTCCAAGGCCAAAATATCCTTGCGTAAGTGCGGTGACCAAAACTGCACACAGTACTCCAGCTGCGGCCTCACCAATGCCCTATACTGCCGCAGCAAGACCTCCCTACTTTTATATTCAATCCCCCTCGCTATGAAGGCCAGCATCCCATTAGCCTTCCTGACCACCTGCTGCACCTGCAGGCTGGGTAAGGCTTACAAGTAAGGCTCACAAGTAAGGCTTACATTAACACTGCAATGAAGTTACTGTGAAATTCCCCTAGTCGCCACAGTCCTGCACCTGTTTAGGTCAATACATCTAACCAGCGCATCTTTCAAAATGTGGGGTGGGGGGGGTGGGGGGAGTCCAGAGCACCCAGAGGAAACCCACGCAGACATGGGTTATAAAAGCAAAATAACTCATGAAGAACCAATTGTGTGAGCAAAGAGTAAATTCTCAATCAGAATATGATAAAGTTGAAATCTTAATTATTCGTGTCACAGCTAGACTTACATTAATACTGCAATGAAGTTACTGTGAAAATCCTTTAGTCGCCATACTCCAGCGCCTGTTCAGGTACACTGAGGGAGAATTTAACATGGTCAATTCATCTAATTAGCACATCTTTTGGAGGAAACTGGAGCACTGGAAGGGAACCCATGCAGGCATGGGGAGAACGTGCAGACTCCACACAGACAGTGACCCAAGCCAGGAATCGAACCCGGGTCCCTGGAGCTGTGAGGCAACAGTGCCAACCTCTGCGTCAGCGTGCCACCCCTACTGTGCAAGAGAGCAGGTGGCAGTCGAGTTTGCTGTGCCATTAGATAGGATCATGGGTAATCTTCGACTGCAACTGAACCTCTGCATCCTATCTCCACATCCCATGATTCCCTTCATGTCCGAACATCTATCAATCCCAGACCTGAATAAACTCAAATGACTGCACAGCCCTCTGTAGTGGAACAGTACCAAGGATCATTACATTCTGAGTGAAGAAATATTTCCTCATTTTAGTCCAAAATGGCTGACTCACTCTCCTGAGGTTCTGATCCTCAGTTCTCTCGTCAGCCTCTCAGGATGTCCCCAGGGTAAACTGGTGTTAAAATAATACTAATTGCAAAATCTAGACCTCTATCAGATTCCACCTCTGGTTGGTGTGGCCAAGGCAAATGTTTTCTAAATGCAGCAGCCACCATTACTTGGAGATTGTTGATGTATCATGTTTTCTTCTTCTGTGTTCCGAGTTCCACCATTTAAAATTACACTAATACTTAAGAAAATCTGAAAGTAGAACTTTGGATTAGGTATGATTTCTGATTGGACGTGTCAGGGAAAAAGCCTGCTGTAGCTCCAACATGTAAATCCTGATTAATCACGCAAAAATTCTACACACACAAAATGTACCTTGAGTTTGTGCAGGAGGGCCTGGACGTCCTGGTAATCCTGGTGGACCTTGAAAACCTCGTGTTCCTGGAGGACCTAGTGGTCCTGGAAAGCCTGGATCCCCAGGAGGGCCTGTAATTGGAAAATAGGGGTCAAAGTTCAGGATCATATCCTGGAAAAAACATTCCTTTTATATTCATTCGTGAGACATGGGTGTCGCTGGCTGACCAGCATTAATTGCCCATCCCTAATTTCCCTCAGCTAGGCCATTTCAGAGGGCAGATCAGAGTTAATCACATTGCTGTGGCTCTGGAGTCACAAGTAGGCCAGACCAGGTAAGGACGGCAGATTTCCTTCCCTAAAGGACATTAGTGAACCCGATGGGTTTTCCCAACAATCGTCAATGGTTTCATTGTCATCAGTACATTCTTAATTCCAGATTTTTTTTTATTGAACTCAAATTCCACCATCTGTCATGACAGGATTCGAACCCAGGTCACCAAAGCATTAGTTGAGTTTCTGGATTAAACTCTGGCAATAATAACAACAGGCCATCATCTGCCATGGTATGCCTGGAATCATTCTGTGATTCTCAGATATTTCATCTCTCTAAAAAACATGACACAAATGAGATTATATAATTTTGAGATTCCTGGAACAACATTTTGATCTATTCTACGATATCGTGAGATTCCTTCTGTGAAGTACGGGAAAGCTAATTAACTGCTGAAATACTTTAGCAGGTCCAAGGTTCCTCCACCACAACACAGAATTTCTACCAACCGACAACAGTTTCCCCCTCTTATTTTCACTCCATCTCTTCTAGAGGCACTGACTCCCGTTGGGATACAAAATTGTAGGAACAGTGATCCATGCTTACGTGTGAGCCCTACGTGTGTTCTCGTGCTTAGGGGCTGGAACTAGAAGGCTTGCTGAAGGGGCCAGGTTTAGTTTAAAAAACTCAGGTACGAGTGAAAATTGTGCGAGACACAGCCTGGGGGCAATCGTACAGTTCACTCATACTCTTCACTGCCAGCTGCCTGAAGGAACCTACTTCACCTCAGGGAGGAGGAGGAATGAGCATCCAAGGCAAGGTCAACACTAATCACGCACCTTCTAGACTGGAGCAACTCTGGCATCCCCCAGGGATCATAACCCCATCTAAGGGAGGCAAAACCTGGAAAACTGTCAGGAAACAACTGATGCTCAGGAATATCGAAACCAGCAGCCCGCCAGGCATACTCAATAGGTAATCAGGGATGAATTAGACCAGTTACCATGCCAAATGGCCCTGAAGATGCACCACCTCTGCCAACAACATTTAAAGTAGGCAGAAAGGAGGAAACCAGCAGCCTGTTACGTTAGAAGGAACCTTCAAAGGACGGGAAGGAAGGGGGCATTCGATTACTGGGAGCCTTGTTGCAGATCAGCAGGAACCACCCAACCATCCATTCCCCCCCCCACACAAATAAACTGAATGTCCTCCACTATTCTTCCTAAAACCCCCAGCTTTGAACATGATGCACTATGGTTGTGGGGTGGGTAGAGTGGGTCGGTTCCAAGCTAACTTGGGAAGGTGATGAACCAACCCCACCCCCCCCCCGCCTCCCCCCAATCCATTTTATCCAGTCCTACTCTAATTAAGAAGTTAATTATTAGCCGTCCTGTACCTTTAACAAGACCCCCACTTCCGTCGACATAAGTCGGGGGCCCTGGCAGACCCACGTCACCCTGGTCACCCTATAAAACAGGAAACAATTTCAATACATTTTACATTCAAATTCCGCGTAAAGACATTTTTAACATTGCCCACATTACCAGAATATATTACTTCTGAGCACTCCTCAGTCCGGTGTTCTAAAGTATTGCGAGTGCACTGTCCAGGTGCCCCAGCTGAGCAGGGTAATGTGGCCTGCCTTGTCAAATAGCTGAGTGGTTCTTGTAGGTTTACCCGACTGTCCAACAAATACCTGGTGAAATTTCTCTTCCATCCCTCCCCACCAGCCCAAAGGAGGGAGCCAACAAAGAATTCCTGATTCTGAGGCACTTTCTAATTTTTTTTTAACGTTTATTTGTTCATGTCACAAATCGCCTTACGTTAACACTGCAATGGAGTTACTGTCGCCACACTCCAGCACGTGCTTGGGTACATTGAGGGAGAATTTAGCACGGTCAATCCACCTAACCAGGCTTTTGGACTGTGGGAGGAAACTGGAGCACCCGGAGGAAACCCACACAGACACGGGGAGAATGTGCAGACTCCACACAGAGTGGCCCAAGCCAGGAATTGAACCCAGATCACTGTGCCACCGCACCACAACAATACCTGTCTCATCATTCAAGCATTAAGCTATCCCGTTTCAGTGCAACACCATTCTGCCCTGTGGGATCCACAATCAAATTCCTAGCACCATTTGTAAATCTGCTATTCTATTCTTCAAGGTAAAGCCCAGCTGTATTGTTTGCCTTTCAAATGGCAAACTCTCTCGGCGTTATACTTTTGCCTCCTGTATTTTTCTGGAAGTGCACCAACTGAAGATATGCTATGATGCAGCCATTGCAATATGCAAAGTTTATTTATTTGTGTCACGAGTAGGCTTACATTAACACTGCAATGAAGTTACTGTGAAAATCATGGGAATCTCCCAGTCACCCCACTCCGATACCTGTTCAGGTACACTGAGGGAGAATTTAGCACGGCCAATGCGCCTAATTAGCACGTCTTTCAGACTGTGGGAGGGAACTGGAGCACCCGGAGGAAACCCACGCAGACACGGAGAGAACGAGCAGGCGTCGCACAGACAGTGAGCCAAGCTGGGAACTGAACCTGTGTCCCTGGAGCTGTGAGACAGCAATGCTAACCACTGTGCTGCCCTCAAGGAAACGGCACAAGAGTTGGGATTTTCCTTTAACCATTCACCTCATCATTTGTGGGTGAGTGCCTAGGTGTAACTTTGTGCGTTTCCCACTTTTATTCAGCTCAGACCGAGAACACAGCTAAGGCGGAAAACCAAACTCCTCTGCCTTCATGGTTGACAGTAGATTAGCATTCCAATTTGGTGCACAACCGAACAGAAATCTTCCAAATTTGATGAATAGTCTGCGCTACATTAGCAGGAGTCCTGAAACGACCTCAGCGTCACTGGGACTATACGGAAGAAATAAGTTTTTTGTTGCCATGCAGTGACCCTCCAGCTGAAGCAGGTTGAGTTATAAATATTGGGCAAAGAGAGCGATTAGTCCCATGATCGAAGATTGTGCCTAAATAGTCTGTAGTTTCACACATGAAGAATGTGTCGCTGGGACAGACATCAAAGAGATAATGGGGGGAAGAGAGCTGCAAAAAAGCAGTCATTCTCTTCGATAATCACTAGTTGGCTGACCTTCTATTCATAGAAACCCTACAGTGCAGAAGGAGGCCATTTGGCCCATTGAGCCTGCACTGACCACAATCTCACCCAGGCCTTACTCCTGTAGCCCCATGTATTTACCCTGCTAGTCCCCCTGACACAAAGGTCAATTTAGCGTGGCCAATCAACCTAACCCGCACATCTTTGGACTGTGGGAGGAAATCGGAGACATGGAGACATGGAAAGAACGTGCAAATTCCACACAGACAGAGACCCGAGGCGCTGTGAGGCAGCAATGCTAACCGCTGTGCGACCATACCACCCCCTTAAGCCATGCAGGCTTAAACTGTACAACTCATAAACTCAGGAAATTTAATTCCATTGAATAACAGCATGAGTTTAGACACGTTATTCAAAACATTGGAAGATGTTCTTCACATTTTCAGCCTGATGCAACAGTCAAGAGGTTCATTTCTATTTTGAAATATATTCAAAACCTACCTTCACTCCTGGGTAACCATCGCTCCCAATTGCCCCTGGGAAGCCTCGTTGTCCCTTTAAAACAATTTTATTTGCAAATTAAATCCAGCACTTTAGCAACTCCATAAAGCCACCGAATGCTTGAGTGTAACGTACGTTGTGCTTGTTGTATTATGCAAGAGAGAGAAGGGGACATGGATACAGGGTCTGAGAGGAGGTTCCAGAGAGGATCAATGAGAGTACTAGCTTCAAAAATAAATGCAGTTCATGTTTTAAGGAAAGGTTGGCAGAAGTGAACTTGATCTTAAACTGGAAAAAAAAAATTGAGAAGGACTTGACCAAAGAATTTATAACACCGAAAGTCTGAGATAATTGGCTTCCTATAAATTATTTAAACTGTGTTCATGGGAGTATAAAATTGGAACAGCCCCTTCCTCATTTTCATTTGCATAATTCCCCTTTAGCAACACCATCTGAAAATGTGAGGGAGAATTTTACACGGAGGTGGTGACCCCGAGCCCCCTGATTAAGGAGTCAGCAGTGGGTCAGAGCTGCGTCGCTGGGGAACTCGGCCCATTTTTACTTCTACCCCCACTAAAGAGGAAATCCTGCCCGCGAAAGCTTCTGACCAATCAAATGGCAGGCAGCTCTCCAGCGCTACCTGGAGCTCTGGACGCTGCTGGGACTGCAGGCAGTCACCATGCTGTGGGCTCACGGGATCGGACGCCCTGTTGAATCTGGGGTTTTGCTTGGCCCAGGTTCAGGGAGGGGGGGGGCAGCACAGGGATAAGCAGACAGAATGTGTGGGGGGTGCGGAGTAAGTTGGAGGGGGAGGTGGGGGAGCAGTGGGGCACAAGGTAGCCAGACAGGTGACCAGTCTCCCATAAGCCAGCAACAAGGTCAGCTGGTAAAACCGGGTAAAACCTGATGGTTTCACCATGTGGATCAGGCGCTCTCTGCCACTAGTAAAATGTTGGTGCTGGGGGTAGGAGGTCCTTAAGTGGGTGAGAGGGCAATACCAGTGGTGCAGGTAGGTATCGGGCATAGGGTCACCACCGTGGTATCCGAGTCTATGTGGTCTTACACCATCTCATCACACACCCTTCCCCCACCCAGCTGACCTCCCGTGAAGTGTGGGCTCATAGAATTCCACACATGAAGTTAATTTTGACTGAAATGTAGAGTTATAGTCACAGAGTTAGGAATTTGAAAAAGAAATTTCGGAAGAATTTTCTTTGCGGCAAAATGTTACATTCACTGGCCCCTGTACTGGGCGTGGTTTCATTACATTAGTTAAAAAGGTTCTGAATCATTGAGGGGATCCCAGGTCAGATAATTGCACATAGTTTGCTGGATGACATGAATCCTGACGTAATAAATAATAGCCTTTCACATTCATCAAGTGATAAACACCAGATTGCTACACACAAACAGATACACAGAATGAATACAACCTACATAACAACTCCGCTAAGATAGCGATCCAATAATTTCAGATTGGCAGAAGTCTTCAAGGACACCTACCTTCTGTCCAGAAGTTCCAGGAGGTCCATCTAGACCAAAGGATCCCTGTGAAAGAATGAAGAATGCATCAAAACACAATCATAGAGCAAACCATCAATAATTCAGACAGGTACATGATGCAGGACCATCCTTACATCTGGGCTTCACCAACACTCTTCTCTGTAAGCGTATGTTATCCTCAATCACATCATCACCTGGCAGCAGCTTCTATGTAAATGCTGAGGGAAGCCCAACCGGAATGTTCCACCACCTCCTTCAACACCTCCGCCCTTTCGTGTTGCCAGACATGACACACAATTTTGAATGTATCACAATGTTCTCCAGTTGTACGTGAGGAAGGCTACAGCCATTTTTCTCCACAAAATCCTTCCCCTTCCCATCGATGTCACCCCCAATCTCAGGCACCGTCTCACTACTTGAATCATGGAATCCCAGAAGGAGACCATTTGCCCAACAAGTCCGCACTGGCAACGATCCCACTCAGGTCCAATCCCCGTAATTCCTATACTATAGTCCCCCTGACACTCAGGTGCAATTTAACATGGACAATTAACCTAATCACGCACCTTTACACCCAGGCATCCTGGTTGTCTTCATGGCCTCACTTGTCTTTATCTCTCTAAACACAACACTCACCACCATTGTCAGAATGTTCTAATATTCTATCTCTACTCTCCAGATCCCCTCTTTCCACACTATCAGTAGTGGTGTCTTCAAACACCAAGGCCCTCTCCTTTGGAATTCCTACCCCAAACCCTCCCACACCTCCACTTCCCTCCTCGCCCTTTCAATGCTTCCACACCCAGCTCTCTGACCAAGCTCTAAGTCACCCCTCCCAGTATCTCCCATTGACTTAGCGGCCATCTTTAGATTGCATCCTTAGACATGGCTGCTATTAGGGAACATAGCACGCGCATCTCAGAAAGTCTAAGTTCAAACTAGACTTGCACCATCTAAAAAAACCTTTTTATTACCAACCTGTCCCCTGAGGCTGATCACAAATCATTAATGGAGATATTCACAAATGCATTGGAACCACACACACGTATGTATAAACACTTATGTTCTGGTCCCCACACTACCAAAAGGACATGGAAGCTTTGGAGAGTGCAAAGAAGGTTCACCAGGATGTTGCCTGATCTCAAGGGTGTTCACTTATGAGAAGAGGTTGAATAAACTTGGATTGTTTTCACTGGAAAGACAGAGACTGAAGGGAGACCTGACAGAGATTATGAGAGGCACAACAGGGTGGAAAGTCAGAGGCTTTTTCCCAGAGTGGAAGTGTCAATTACAAGGGGACACAGGTTCAAGGTGAGAGAGGGAAAGTTTAAGGGAAATGTGCAAGGGAAGTTTTTCACACAGAGAGTGCTGGGTGCTGACAACGCGCTGCCAGAGGAGGTGGTGGAAGCAGGTGCATTAGCAACATTTAAGAGGTATCTGGATGGATACATGAATAGGGAGGGAAGAGAGGAGTACGCTCTGTGTAAGGGCAGAAGGTTTTTTTTCAGCTTAGTTAGGGCATCACGATTTGGCAGGGGTTTGAAGGGTCAAAAGGCCAGTTCCTGGGCTGTACTTATCTTTGTTCTTTGTTTTCTAAGCACTTGTACAACAAAATTGAGAGACATTCTGGAGTGACCACAGGAATGGGGGCCACAGATCACCGTGATGACCATGTGAACAGCACTCAGGGAACACTGGCAAACAGGAAAGAGTGGGATAGTGGCAGGTTAAACCAAATACTGTGCAGACGAGTGTCACTGGATTCAGTGCCTTTCATTTAATGGATGGTCTTGAGCTAACTGAAGGTGTCATCGATTCCGGTCTTAACCGCACAGCAAACAGAAAGCTGAATTATTTCAGCTAGAACAAGTGGAAGGATCAAGGGTTTCCTGGTGTAACTGTACAGTGGCACAGTGGTACTGTTGCTAAGCTGGTTAATCCAGGGGACCAGGATTCGAATCCCACCATGCGAACTCCAAATTCAATGAAAGTCCAGCATTAGAAGTGCAATGATGACTGTGAAACCATTGGCCATTGTGGTAAAAACTCATCTGGTTTGCCAATGTTCTTCAGGGGAGGGTATCTGGCCTGGCCTATATGTGACTCCAGAACCATAGCAATATGGTTGATTTTAAAATATCCTCAGGGGTGGGCAATTAATGCTGGCCCAACAAGTGACGCCGATATCCCATGAACAAATCTTTTTAAAAAGTCAGATTTCACCTGAGCACTTTGTTGGGTACATGTTGAGAAATCTCACAACGCCAGGTTAAAATCCAACAGGTTTATTTGGTAGCACAAGCCACATGCTTTCGGAGCACTGCCCCTTCATCAGGTGAGCGAGGACTTGTGTTCACAAATAGGGCATATAAAGACACAAACTCAATTTACAAAATAATGGTTGGAATGCAAATCTTTACAGGTAACCAAGTCTTAAAAGTACAGACAATGTGAGTGTCACGTGAACATGTGACAGGGAAGCAATGCACGGATTCAAATATTGTAGATAGTGTGGAAATGGGGTGATCTCTAGTGTCAGAAATTGGAATAATAAGGAAAGATTGGAGAACCTTAATTATTATTGATGGAATTGGTAAGATGTCTATTTCTGTTATTAAAACGATAACCATAAATGGTTCACAGCATATAACTTCACTTATCGCCACCTACCGTTCAAACCTGGCATCTCATTAATAATTTGCTTAATCTTTTATTGCATTAATCGTGTTTGGAAAGCAAGTATCTCAATATCTATCATCTTCTTAGAAAAATCCACTTAATGTAGTTCAATGGATTATAATCAGGGCACAGTGGTTAGCACTGCACCCTCACAGCTGCAGGGCACCGGGGTTCGATTCCCATCTTGGGTCACTGTCTGTGTGGAGTTTGCACATTCTCCCCGTGTCTGTATGGGCTTCCTCTGCGTACTCCGATTTCCTCCCACACTCCAAAGATGTGCAGGTTAAATTGATTGGCCATCTAAATTGCCCTTTAGTGTCAAGCGGATTTGCAAGGCAATACATGGGGTTACGGGATAGGGGCTGGGTGGGATTGTGGTCGGTACAGGCTCAATGGGCCAAATGGCCTCCTTCTGCACTATATGGATTTTATGATTTGGTGGTCAGACACACAACACAGTACAGAAAATTACAGAGAAATTTTGTCGAATGAAAATCAATAATAATTAACGTTTTCCAATCTTTCCTCACAACTCTGACACCAGAGATTAATCAATTTTCCTCACTGCCCACGGGTATTTGAATGGACTCTTTGTTTTTCTGTAACAAATACCAAGTCAAAGCTCATGGATTCCACCCAGCTCTAAGTAAACACCTTGGGGATGGGGGCGGCCTTATCGGCTGATTGGCTAACAAGCAAGCAAGCGGCCAAAAATGTTCATACCCAGTGCAAAATGGTCTCGCACCAAATGCCACCTTCCTGGTGATATAGGCTTCAACAGCCTATCTAAATATTAATTTCATGATTAGCAGGGCTGGCGCAATCTTGCTCACAAGAATCAGTCATGGCACCCACCAATGGGGACCAGGTGCCATTGCCAAGCCTGGGGGAGGGGTGGGGTTTGGTGGGATCAGAGGCCATTGAAGCCCCCCAGGTGGTCAGGTGCATGGCCAGGTAGTTCCAATAGGCTTTGCCAGGCTGGTAGTGCCCACTGGGAACCATAACTGTGCCAGGGCAGTGCCAAGAGGGTGGGGCTATGATGGGGGAGGGAAAGCAAGCGGGGAGCTCTGCAAGACGGAGTATGAAAGGGGGGGGGGTGATCTGCAGAGGGGTGTGCAAGGTGGGGTAATGAACAGAAGACACAATGGTGGTTGGCAGTTGGGGGGGGTGATTGGCAAAGGGAAGTCCAGCAAAAGAAGGGGCATGCAGGGAGGGGGCTGTGGAGGGAGTGGGCCGCAGAGAGGGTCATGATAGGGAACTCAACAGGAGGGTTCCGATGCCCTAGTGGTGGCGACCAAGGTTGTCGTGGAGGGCTGCTGGTAATGGTGGGGTGGGGAGATGTCTGTGGAAGGGAGTGGATGGCAGGAGAGCTTCCAGTGCGCTGGGAGATCGGGGAGCCTGTTCAATGGTGCCTGAGCTCTCTGCAGCCAGGTTCTCTGGAGTGCACAGGCTCTACACCCCCCCTCTCCCCAGCCACAAGCCCATCTTCGACGCAAGTCTCCCAACTGCCAAAAAAACTGACAGGGTGTGGGATAATTTCAGTGCCAAATTTGCCCAAAAAAAACTAGTGTCAAGCGCTCCATTTTTCAGGCTTTTTTGGCAATATTTCGGAAGGACTGCATCTTGCGAGTCAACCAATCTTATTGAAACTCTTTCTCACGCATGAGGAAATCCAAACTCTTGAAGATCTCAACCCTGTGAATTGCCTCAGAGCTGCTCCAGCTCAGGCTGCTCCAGTGACTGCACAATGACCTCCAATCGCTATCTCCAGACACTCAGTTCCCCTGGAATTCCCAATCTGCTCTCCAGCCTCTACTTCCCGGTGCAATTCCAACTCTTTAACAGCCGGCTAGCTCCACGGAGCTGGCACTGCCTCCTGGATTTCTCCTGAGGGAGAATTTAGCATGGCCGCTACATCTCACCAGCCTGTCTTTCCGATTGTGGGAGGAAACTTGAGCACCCGGAGGAAACCCACCCAGACACGGGGTGAATGTGCAGACTCCTCACAGACAGTGACTCAAGCTGGGAATTGAACCCCGGTTCCTGGCACTGTGAGGCGGCAGCGCTAACCACTGTGTCACTGTGCCACCCGCAGAACAATGGAATGAAGTGAATTAGCCCATTTTTTTTTAAGCAAAATTATGTTAAATTGAATTTCTCACTCTTGGACCTCTATGGAAGTATCTGTGACACCAGGGCAAGAATTTCTGGACCTTCCTGCCAGTGGGATCTTCCCATCCCACCCTGGTTGAATGGGTGAGCCTTGCAAGTTCCCATTGGCTTCGGCAGGACCGGAAGATCCCGATGGTGAACCGTCTCTACCACGGAAAAACCCACCACCCAGGAGTCAGCTCTCTGTCAAATTGTGCTCCCATGAAGTCCTTTTGGGTGAGCTCCCATATTAAAGTTATTGCAAAAGTGTGGTTTGTGTTTACATTGTATTTATAACTGTCCTCGCTCTTTGCTGTCATCAGTGTTGGTGTCCTGCAATGTAAATGAGACAGCCGCCAATTTCCCTCCCTCCCAGCATGAGACTAGTTCCGGAATTCTGGAATTCTACTCTCCCACTCGCCATGGAATTGGGGTGGGCGAGGGGTGGACAATGGACATGTCAGTTGTCCTCAGGTGGGATTTTCCAATCTCGCTCGTGCGAGGCCGTAAACTCCCGCCCTGGGAGTCAGAGCGATTGAGACTGTTTGAGTCTGTTCCGCTCAGTGAGATAGCGAACGCCAGAGGGTCTATTTTCTAAGGGCAAGTTGCCAGTGTGAATCGTCTTCTGCTGGAAGGATAAATCGGAGAATTGCAAATGCACTCTCCATGACGGATACATGTGGAGAATTGTGCCTGTGATTTCCAGTCACATGCTCTTGATGTGAGGCTCCACACTACAAACACTCATTCAAAATTTTGGGCCCAGTGGTTTCAGCTGTTCCCCCCTCATTGTTGGGTTCGTTTAATGTTTGCCGAGATTCTTTAGATAGGTGACAAGGTAGACTGTCGTTATTTCGTTATCATCAGAGATGCCCTTAAATTTGGCAGAAAGAGAACGCAGAGCGATAATCCAATTAGAATGAAATTTTCTTACCCTTGGACCTGGAAGACCAGGGATTCCTTTCTCTCCTTTCAATCTCCTTTCATCCGAATAACCCTGGAAAATGAGGAAGGCAAGAGTCATATTGGACTAGATTTCACTTTGATGTTAATGCATTGGAAAGGGTGCAGAAGAGATTTACCAGGATGTTGCCTAGTTTGGAGGATACGGACTACGAACAAACTTGGATTGTTTTCACTGGAGCATCAGAGGATGAGAGGGGACCTGATTGAGGTTTATAAGATTATGACCGGCTTGAATAGAGTGGATAATCAGAGTCTTTTTCCCAGGGTGGAAGGGACAATTTACTCAGGGGCGTTGGTTGAAAGTGAGAGGGGGGAACGTTTAAAAGAGATGTAAGGGGCAAATTTTTCACACAGAGGGTGGTGAATGCCAGGCATTCGCCATCCTCTGTGTGAAAAATTTGAGGAAGAGGAGGTAGAAGCCGATTCTATAACAACGTTGAAGAGGCATCTGGATAGGTACACGAATAGGCGAGGAATTGAGGGGTATGGACCAAGAAGCAAGAAAGTATTAGATTAAGCAGGCATCTGTGTCAGCATTGAGTTGGTTCCTGCATTGGGCCTGTTCCTGTGTTGTACTGTTCTTTGTTAATTCAGGCTCCCCAGGGAGGCCAAAGGCCCCTTGAATAGTGCCAGCCTGGCCGTGCCACCCTGGCACCTTGGCATTGCCAGCCTGGCACTTGGGCAATTCCCAGCAGGTAGTGCCGGGGCAGGGCCAGAGTTGGCGCCTGAATGAGCTGTCTGACTGAGGAGGGGGAGAGGCTGCTGCGCACTCTGCAGATGGGGTCGGATTGGGGGAGCAGAGGGGGGGGCACAGACAGTCTGGGCAGTTGCTGAGAGGCGGTGGGGGAGGTGGGGGGGGGCGGCAGGCAGCAGGGGCTAAATGTCCGTGCATTGTGGAACTCGTGATCAGCCCTAGCTAAGCACTGAGAATCATTCTCGTAAAATTCCGCCCAGTCATTCAAGGTTGGTACTGTGAGGCAGCAGCGCTAACCACTACGCCACCGTGCCAATGTCTCTAAGCAGAGATTCTATCAGATAAAGGTCGAAGATAGCTGACAGGCACCTATAATGGCTCAAATATATCTCCTGCTATAACAAGTGAGCAAACTCAATATCCTGCCCAGTAAAGATAAGACACATTCCAAAATCTGAAGGCACAATAGTGTGTTACATACAGATCTAGTCTCATTTGAGATCTGCAGCAGACATTTGGCGGGGCATACCACAAACTCAGTGTAACCTGCACCTATCTCATTCTCCTATCTCATTCAACAACAGAGCAGTAATTTTCTCTTCCTTTACAATTTTTCCTCTTTAATGTAGAAGTCTCAACTCTCATTGGATGTTACTATTTCATCCAAGTAGCCTTCTGTAAGCTCAAGGTGAACTCGAGTCAGAGCAAAGAGAGGAACCAGCGATGGCCAATTATGCCAGGCGATACCTGTGGAAATTCAGACCACATTCCATCTGAGGTGCCCAGCAGACCACACTGGGCAGCAATTGGGAGTGGGAGCCGGTTGATTCCTTGGCCATTTAAACTCATTTCCATGCCACCTCTACCGGTCAACAACTGATCCTGGAGAAGGGGGCTTGTGAAAGCACTGACGGTAAGCCACCGCACCTCAGAAAGCGGACGGGAGAAACCCAGTGAGTGAGAAGCATTCAAAGAGCATTCACAAGGTTGACCAGGCTGAGTCCGGGGATGGCAGGACCGATATGAGGAGAGATTGACTAGGTTAGGATTGGAGTTCAGATGAATGAGGAGGGGCTCTCACAGAGACTTATAAAATTCTAACAGGTCTAGACAGGCAGGGAGGATGTTCCAGATGTTGGGGAAAGTCCAGAACTGAGGATTTGGGGTCAAATTTTTAGGGCGGAGGTGAGGAGACATTTCTCCATCCAGGTGAGCCTGTGGAATTCATTACCACAGGAAGTAGTTAATGCCAGAACGTTGAATGTATTCAAGAGGTGGCTGGATATAGCACTTGGGGCGAATGGGATCAAAGGTTATGGGGAGAAAGCTGTTGAGTTGGACGATCAGCCATGATCGTAATGAACGGCAGAGCAGGCTCAAAGGGCCAAATGGCCTCCTCCGCTCCTATCTTCTACGCTTCCATGTTTCTCCTGCCAACCACACCGCCCCCCACCCACCTCCTCACCCCGCTCTCCCCCACCCCACCACCCCAGGCTCCCTCCTTAAGGATAACATTCTAACAGTTCCTTAACACTGCACACCCCATACACGTGAGAAAAAGAAACTTTACCGGTAACCCACGTTCTCCAGGAAGTCCAGGGGGGCCAGGAAATCCTTTATCGCCCTATAAGGGAGGAGAACAAAGAAGAAATTGTATCACTTAGCCCTCATGCAATGGAGCTAAAATGTTACTTACAAAATATCAGGCTTCACCTAATGTTTATCCTTCCAGGCTGAAATTCCACATTTATCACTACCACTATCAGTAACAGAACTGTCGCCATCAAAACTATTGGGCCCAAAATGATCACCCCAGTTGGAAAAGACATCGATCATCACATCTGCTATACGATTGTCACAGTTGCTCTGAACGATGCACAAAATTTCTCAAATTGCCATTGTTGTGGTATCCCACCCAAATCTTCGAAGTGACACTGTGTCAATTGTTTTTGGCGAGTGCGATGATGTGACTGAGGAAATGGCCAGAATGACTTACTGATCTCAGCTTACTGATTGCACCACCTTTACATCCATTCTATGACCACTATAATTACCAATGTACACTGCACAGTGGTCATCAGCCTGCACATTACAATGACCAAATGACTATTGCACCCACATGGGGAAGGCACCTTATCTCACCTCCTCCCCTCTATTGAACCCTTATCTCTTCCATGAACAAGTTCTGACTCATAAACATGTTTCTTGTCCCACTACAGATTCTGGATTGTTCAGGTATCTTTTTCATCAAATATACTACGGAGTTACCTCATTTTACATTGACCGAATATATTATTGCTTGATAACACAGAACTTAAATATTTTTGAAAAGAGAGACACGTTGCCAAAACTTTTCATCTTGCACTCATCAGGACCAAAACAAGAACATCAAATTGCGAAGGGAAAAAGGGTGCTGGCTGGTTGGCAAGCGCACTCCAATTGGCTGAGGCATTGCTTTTGGGAATTGTAGGCTTCTCAACCTCCCAGGTGATTCAACGAAAGGTAAAAGGCTTCAATATATTCATTTTCTTTGCAGAGAAATGGATCAGTGAGTATGAATGTACATTGTCTACTGTCAAATGTAAATGAGCCATATTATAAGCTCAACTCATTCTTAAATTGTTTGTTAGTATCGCTATGAACACTCTCAGGATTGTTTAGCCAGGGCTACCCAATAGTTAAATCACATTTAACAGCAGGCAATTCGAGGCAACTTAGGGTGGCACAGTGGCAAATTGGTTAGCTCTGCTGCCTCACAGCTCCAGGGGCCTAGGTTCGATTCTAGCCTTGGGTGACCATCAGTGTGGAGTTTGCACATTCTCCCCATGTCTGTGTGGGTTTCCTCCCGGTGCTCCATTTCCTCCCAAAATCCAAAGATTTGTGGTTTAATTAGACATGCTAAATTGCTCCTTAGTGTCAGAGGAACTAGCAGTGTAAATATGACAGGTTATGGGGATAGGGCATAGGTGGGATTGTTGCCAGTACAGTCTTGATGTGCCAAAGGGCCTCTTTCTGCACTATAGGTACTATTATATATTCTAGCCCCACAACCAATCAGCATCCCCATTTTGTGTGGTATACATTGTAGTGATTGTTTAAAATTTGGCATTCTTGTGCTTGTCCTGGTGAGTGCAAGATGAAAAGCTTCAGCAACATGAGTCTTTTTTCAGCATTATTCAGATATAGCTGGGAGTCCCCCAAGGGGCTGGGTCTGTCAAAGTTTCATCCAAGGAAGAATATTTGAAATCTGCCCTGTCAGAAACTCACTCTATATGCCCACTTTCCTACGCATGGATCGCATTTACAATAAATGAGTGTCTGATATCCAGCAATGGAGTTGATTTATTCCTGAGTTAGCCACAAGTGACCGCTCTTCAATGAAAAATAAACCAGTCATAGCGATTGGAGGGAGTCAATTATTGATTCTGTAGCCTCAATACCACACATTGTTACAGCCCTCTGTATGTACTCACATTCAAGGGTGTCCTGCTCAAATTGCGCAAGAGGCATGAGGTAGCTGTGATTGTGGCCATCTTCTGGTAGCTCCACATTAAGGAAGGTCATCGAGCTGCATCAACCCCTTCCATGTCAAATATCCTCTCTCCAGCAGCTCCAGTTCAACTTTCGTTTCAGAGCAGTATTGACAATTTTACCAAAAAGGCAGACTTGATTTTCCTACCTGCCGCTCTCAGGGGTGCTACGTGGAATTATATGACATTTTCAGCTCAGAAGTAGGCCATTCAGTCCAACAGGTCCCTGCTGGACGCTCCATCCCAGCTTCCATCTCCCAACCTGACTTCATCTGACCCAATCAGCATTTCCTTCTTAAACGGAAAATGCTGGAAAATCTCAGCGGGTCTGACAGCATCTGTGGACAGAGAATTGAGCTCTCCCCACACGTGCTGTCAGATCTCCTGAGATTTTCCAGCATTTTCTGTTTTTGCTTCAGATTCCAGCATCCGCGGCCTTTTGCTTTGATGTCAGCATTTCCTTACGTTCCTTTCTCCCTCACATACTTATCCAGCTTTTCCTTAAATCCACCCATCCTGTGAGAAGCAGTGTCCACAATTCTCCACCACTGGGAGGAATCCTGGCAATTTTCCACAGGGAACGGCAAACAAAGTAAACGGCCAAACAGTCTTACTTAAGTTAGGGATTAACGTGACCCTTTTACATTCTGGATAACATAATGTTCCTGTTTCAAACAACACTTGCTTGATTTCCCTGTTCCATTCGGGAAGGAGGTCAGGGAATGACATGAAATCAAAATTCAGGCTTTAACCTGGTAGGTAGGCCGTGAATTGGAAACCCAGATGTGTGAAGCAGCAGCGCTGTGCTCAGGACCACAGATGACGGGGACGCGGGTTACACGTGAATTTAGTCCTTTCTAAGACAGCTATAGTTTTCAGGGAAAGGAGGCAGAACGAGTATCTATCACTGTCCCATTACGTGTCAGTAAGGTCCTGTGATAGCATGAATTGTTATTTACCGAGTTCTGATTCAAAATTAGAATGCTACCTCACATCACACTGAAAAGGAATGACATCTTCCGGTGGCTGTGAGGTTCCTGGGTGAAACGCGGCTGGGATTTTCCAGTCTTGCCCCAGGGTGTGCAGTAGGACAGCTTGAAGTCCACTGACTTTCAGCGGAACTGGAAAATCCCAGCCATGGTTTACCCCATTGGGGAAGCCCGGAGTGAAATTCTGCCCATAACTGGGGGTGTGTGTGTGTGTGTGTGTGTGTGTGTGTGTGTCTCATTCATACAGGCCACTAGAATGGGCCAAATAGCCAAATTGGCATTGAGGAACATTGGAACTAGGAGCAGCAGTAGGCCATCTGGCCCCTTGATCCTGCTCCGTCACTCAATAAGATCACGGCTGATCTTATCGTGGACTCAGCTCCACTTAACTGCCCGCTCGCCATAACCCTTAATTCCTTTACTGTTCAAAATTTTATCTATCTTTGCCTTAAAAACATTCAACGAGGGAGCTCAACTGTTTCACTGGAGAGGGAATGCCACAGATTCACAACCCTTTGGGTGAAGAAGTTCCTCCTCAACTCAGCCCTAAATCTGCTCCCCCTTATTTTGAGGCCATGCCCCCTAGTTCTAGTTTCACCTGCCAGTGGAAACAACCTCCCTGCTTCTACCTTCTCTATCCCCTACATACACTTATATGTTTATAGAAGATCTGCCCTCATTCTTGCAATGGGTATAGCCCCAGTCTACTCAGTCTCTCTGCTCAGGAATGGAACGAAGACACTAACAGCAAGGGTGAGGCCTTGCAGCCTGCATTCAACCTCCGCTGTATCAGACATTGCCTAACGGAGGAACTTGTGTAAAAAGGAAAAGGTTTCTTCTGTCCAGCAGACGTCATGATGAGGACATTAACTCCCACGCCTTTAACACAGTGAAAATTGCCAGCATTCTCCAGAGCACAAATTGGCTCATCTTGCTTCCAAGAGGGTCTAAGTTCACACTGAGATGTCATTCACTCTCCCCGGACGCGCACCACCCCCCCCCACCCACCCCACCCCACCCCACCCCACCCCGCAACCTCAATTTTCTTTTCAAACAAACCTTTTCACCTCGGTCCCCCTTTGGAAATCCAGTTGGCTTAACAAACTCAAGTGTCCCGGTGGCAGGTGGAGGGCCCGGAGGACCCGGCAGCCCCACGTCTCCCTGAGGTGCGGCAATCGGGAAGGAAGCTTCATTTTTTTTCAATCAAACAAAACAACGTCACCTGGGACTGTGGCGATCCTGGGTGGAAATGAGGCGCTAAATTGTGGGTGTGTGGGGGGGGCGACGTTAGTCACGATAAGGGGGTTCAAGCGGGCTCTGTCAACTCTTAACAGGCCTTGGATTATTCCACGGGGCTGCCCGCTCGATAATTCCATTTCTTCCAGTCCCTTTTCCAGTTAACACACTTTGCTGGTCTGTGGTAGCCGAGTCAATGGATAGGGAGTGCAGGAGAGAATCCCCTGTGTCAGGGGCCGGGGGAGAGGCCTAAAGTCTCAGCTCCGCACCACAACCGCCTGACTGGTTTACAAACACTCCTCGTACCTTGCGGTACTGGGTCAGCTAGTTCACTGATCGGCTCATTAGCGAGTGACCAACAAGCAAGACGAAGATCTAGTTCCTTAAGGGCGAGGGAAACCTGTGACCGGGGCTCCTACACGAGGAGGGGAATAGGGCCCGACCTGCCCCATTTCTTCCAGGACCACCAGCAGCCCAGTCCACAGCTCGCTCCCAAGTGTTACCTTCTCTCCTATGATTGAGAAGTTTAGCCCAGGCCCTGAGACATATGGGATAGCTCCTGGGCAGCCGGGGGGTCCCGGACGGCCTACATCACCCTGAGGTCAGGGAGGGGGTGGGGGGAGGAGGAGGGGGGGAGGGAAAAGGTTAGTTCCGGTTAGTGTCAGAAAACAGTTTCAGTATACTGCAGACCAAAGAAACAATTTGCAAAGTTAACTAGGTTCACCTTCCCACCACCGGAGGAAAAGATTTTGTCTTGGAGGGGAGGAGGGGAGGAGGGGAGGAGGGATCTAGCAGCACACCAGGGGGTTCAGAAAGAGAAGGGCCAAGCAAGAACCTGAAAGATAGTCCAACAGGCGGCCGGACTGTCACACCTTCGCACAGCGGTGTGAAGCAACATTTGCCCAGCGTTTTCTGACGTACCGAATTCACCGCCTCCACGGGGTTGTCAGGAGGGTGCGGGGTAACAGGGTTCACTTTGGTCCCCCTGCAGAGACAGGGGGAAACAGTGCCATTGCCTGGCCTCAAACATACTCCAGCGTGGTCAGTACTGGGATGTCACTGACCGGCTGCAAATGGTTCTCGGAGGCAGGAAACGCCAGGCGGCGTGAGGAGAGAGGGAAGGTTTCTAACAGGGGACAAAACAAAAGTGAGAAAGGTAGACAAAAATAATAAGAAACCCTCCGTTAAAAAGCGGTGGAAAGGCAATGCATATTTTCACCTCTCTTATATTTAAGAAATGTCTCCCATAAATAACATTTGAAAAATTTGTGGTTAATAATCAGGTTAATTTGCTGGTGCAGGGATTGGCCTTGTCCCCTGTTCAGTTTCTAGCCAAAACGTGGCAAAGTGAAGGATATTAGTGACAAGAGGAACAAGGCCGCCATGGAACAGGCAACGATATTCGTTGAGAAAAAGTCAAAGCTCACAGTGGAAGCTGCCACAAAGGTCAAAAGGAAAGGGAGAGCTGGCAGAGATAAGTCAAGTTTTGGTAGTTAGGTAATGCCCAGGCTCAGATTTAAAAGGCTGTTGACAGCAGGGGAGAAAGAGGGAGCAGGTATAGAGGAGAATGGACAAGATGATCCTGGAAAAAGATGATTTAAAATAGGAGACAAGTCTAGGTTTGAACACAGCGAGAATGCAAGGAGGAAGGACAGCGTGTGGAAGAAGAGGCTGAAAATTGCTTCTGTTCCAATTGAGCCTTAAAAGTGGAGGGGAAATTGAGTGAGGCCACAGATGGATTCTGTCACAAAAGGCCAACCCCTGCGATTGAGAGGAGCAGAAGAATGGTGAGCTGAACATGCAGAGGCAGAGAAGGTGAGCTGGAGGGTGGGGAATGGGTGATTTAGCACATGGCATCTATCATGTGGAAAACAGCAACACATTGGGCCACGGAGCGTGTGATGTCAACAGAAGCACAACACATGCTAAAGCTATCTGTTCAATGGCAGCTTGGCAGCTATTGGTTGTAGATGTTTGGTTCAGTAACCACTGACAAGATGCCACAGAAGTTCTGTATTTTTTTGCCCACTGTTCTTCCTTCCTCCCCTCCCCTCCTCTCTTCTGGAGTATAGGCTTCAGCTGGCCTTGGGATTCAGCCAGTGTCTCACCTTCATGCGCAGTTACTGACAAGCTTGCCCATGGGAGGTTCCCTACAGTGAAATCCAGCCCTGCCTTCACCTTACATCTGCACAAACTTCTGGACTGAAAATACATCTTCCTTCTGATTCAGTCATAGCTTCTCCACTGGTTATTCAACACCGATCACCCACCGGAGGGGGCTTTCTGTGTGGTTCCCACTAGACCATGGAAACCGTCCTTCCCAATCGCGCTGACTTTCCATGCCCAGGCTACCTCCACTGCCAACCCACTGCTTATTGTAGGATAATCTTCACCCCCAACTCTTCCTTGGTGCCTCCCAGAAAGTGTGGGAACTATATGACCCACTATCACCCCAGAATATTCTAAATTAAGACAATCAAGAGAGACAGGGAGTCCTGTTCGAAGACAATGTTAATTTAAGAGGAAGCATTACTCCATTAAAGAATACCCAATGCAGGTTTGGGCTCTGACACCCTGCTCTCAACACTGTGTTCACGGTGACAGTGTGGTGAGGCAGTGGGGACACTCTGGGACACCTCCTTCATCATTCCCATTCCTGACATGTCTATTGGGATGGCACGGTAGCACAGTGGTTCGCATTGTTGCTTCACAGCGCCAGGGACCCAGGTTCAGTTCCCAGCTTGGGTCACTGTCTGTGTGAAGTCTGCACGTCCTCCCCATGTGTGTGTGGGTGTGCTCCAGTTTCCTCCCACATTATAAAACACGTGCTGGTTAGGTATGTTGGCCATGATAAATTCTTCCTCAGTGTACCCAAACAGGCACTGGACTGTGCCGGCGAGGGGAAATTTCACAGTAGCTTCATTGCAGTGTTAATGCAAGCCTACTTGTGGCTAATAAATAAATTTTAAACTTTTCTGCCTATTCTGAGATAAACGCCAAGAGCTGCCAAGCCTGGTTCGTAACATGAGAATCACATCATTAAAAACAGTGCTTTTAATCACAGCGAGAGCTGATGGCAACATGATTACGCAGTCAGCACAGCTCGATGGGTCTCACACATTATCTGTTTAAAAATCAAATGAGAATGAAGTGAGCAAGACATCAGTTAAAATGGTCAGTGACCCTGCTGCTGTAGCTAGCCGCTTATTAAAACTTCATCCAAATAGCAAAGGGAATCATCGAAATCATCGAATCATCGAAACCCTACAGCACAGAAAGAGGCCATTCGGCCCATCGAGTCTGCACCGACCCAGTCGTTCATTTTCAACATTGAATGTCTGCATTTTCAGTATTTACTTTTCTTTCTTGAGAAAGCGGTCAATCTTTGTCCTTTAACCTTTTGATTTGACCTCTGCCTGCTCCCTGACTCTTCTCGGTTGATCCCCCGTTCCCCTGCCCTGTTCTCTAACAGTTTGCTCTCATGTACTGGGTGGCACAGTGGTTAACACGGCTGCCTCACCGTGCCACGGACCCAGATTCGATTTCTGCCTTGGGTCGCTGACTGTACAGAGACTGCACATTCTCCCCGTGTCTGTGTGGGTTTCCTCTGGGGTAGCTCCGGTTTCTTCCCACAGGCCAAAGGGCATGCTGGTTATTAGGTGCATTTGCCGTGCTGCTAAATGCTCCTTCAGTGTACCCAAATGGGCACCAGCGTGTAGGGACTAGGGGATTTTTGCAGTAACTTCATTGCATTGTTAATGTGACACCACTGGCAACAATAATAAATAATAAAAATAAATAAAACAAAAATAATAAATAAATACTGATTTGCCATTTTAACTTACAGGGTGGCCCAATGGCCCTGTGGTTAGCACTGCTGTCTCGCAGCGCCAGTGACCCGGGTTCAAATCTAGCCTCGGTCACTGTCTGTGTGGAGTTTGCACATTCTCCCTGTGTCTGCGTGGGTTTCCTCCAGGTGCTCTAGTTTCCTCCCACAGTCCGAAAGATGTGCGGGTTAGGTGGATTGGCCATGCTAAATTGCCCCTTAGTGTCAGGAGTACGAGCGAGGTAAATATGTGGGGTTACGCGGACAGGGCCTGGGTGGGATTGTTGTTGGTCGGGGTTTGAAGGGCTGAACGGCCTCCTTCTGCCCTGCAGTGTTCCATTTTATTCAATTTCACCATAATAGATTGCAGCCAATCATTCTGTTTTAAAGGAACGATAGATAACCTTGCTTAGAAATGCTCCGGGTAAACAGTACATTGATATGGTGAATCTTAGGAGCCATAAAAAAGATAAAATTAAATAGCTTCTGTTTTATGAAGAGAGGTTTAAATACAGTGGTTTTAAGCCAGTCAGTCCAGCAATAATATTTAGATCCCATCAGTGGCACTGCTGGGCTAATTAACTGCTAGCTTAATAGCATCACTGACTGGAGGTTTGTGGTACTGTAACTGAATTAAGATGCACAATTTTAAAGATTGGTTTTGAGCTCGCCCTGTTAACAAGAATACCTTCAAATCCAGCCCATCATACAGTCAGAGAGGTTTACAGCATGGAAACAGGCCTTTGGCCCATATCCCTCTGGAACCATTCATTGATTAACAATAATTAACTGGACCGTGATTTTTTTTTATGTTTATGGGACATGGGCATTGCTGGCTGGCCAGCACTTATTCATGATGTGGGTGTGCCGGCGTTGGACTGGCGTAAACACAGTAAAAAGTCTGACAACACCAGGTTAAATCGGTTGGACTAAAACCTGGCGTTGTCAGACTTTTTACAGCATTTATTGCCCATCCCTGAGGGCGTTTAAGGGTTAACCGCATTGCTGTGGGCGTGGAGTCACATGTAGGACAGACAGGGAAGGATGGCAGATTTCCTTCCCGAAAAGATATTTTATAACATGGGTTTTTACAACAATCGACAATGGCCATCATTAGACTTTTAATTCCAGATTTTCACTGAATTCAAATTTCAAAGTTTCCAAAAGCAAAGCGCATCTTGTAGGTTCCAGTAAAAGACCTGTTCAAATATCTAAATCCTTGAGGAGGGCCCAAAATGTCCTTTTGGGCTTGGATTTGAACACAGTTCATCTGAAGCTGTGGCTGCCTTCTCTGTCCATAGATACTGGGGGTCCTTTGTTAAAATCAGTTTGCATAATTCAAATCTCGCTTCAAGTGGCCACGTTATGAAACTGATCCTAATGTTGCCCTAATTCAGCGCTTTGGGTAAGCTTTATTCAGAAAGCCCGCAGGAAGGCCAATGTGGAAAACTGGGAAAAATCCCACTGATACAGCTAAGAGGTTCTCTTCTGACACTGGTGATTGGCAGGAGTGTACCTTTAAGAAAGTTTTTTTTAAAATCATGATCTCTGCAGCTCTCACAGCTTCAGTGTTTTCTCAGCTCACAGCCTTAGCTAATGTCATTTGTTACTGATTTGGTTGGAGATGTCCTTTTATTGCTGCTTAAACGGGGGCTTGTTTAGTTTCACTGTGGGATCTTTTATGACTCTGCATTGTTAGGAGAAAAACTGGTTGGCAGGCTGGATATAGGAGCTCTTTCAGTTTGAGTTCTGAGCTGTAGGTTTGAGATTTTTAGAAGCGACAGCAAGCTGAAAAGAAGTGTTTCTCTCTCTCCCTGTTTTATTTGGAAATTCTGCTGATTATCTGAAAGCAAGGTCTTGCCTTTCTGAAGGGGGGTCTCTGCTGTTGGTGGCTTGCCTAGAGTCCCTGGTGTTTTGGAAAGCTGTTCTGACTTCAAACTTTTTTGAGTCTACCCAGAGAACTGCAGACTTCATCCAAAGGACTCAATTCCAGTATCACGTGAGCATTAGTCTATGCTGTATTAAACCTGTTTGAAGGGTCTTGTTTATGGAATTGCTTTGATTGGGACAGCTCCCACATTCACTAAGGGTTATATATCATCATGGTTGCTTGGTATTGTTTATAATTGATAGAAGTTATTGCCAATACTCTTTCCATATATGTTAACTATATTCTTAAATAAACTTTGTTTGATAAAAGCTCCCTAGTGAATCATTTAAATCGTATCTGAAGTGAAACCTATACTTATCCTAACCAAATTCAGGATGCAAAACCTATGATCCAGGTGGTCTTCATAAAACACTGGAGTTTCTGAGTTGAACCGCTAAATATCAAAGCACATTTTGGATCATAGCTAATAGAGCTGCACTTTGTTGTACCTGAGTGCTTGACGTAGACAGTGGGTGACTTTCAAAGGGAAATTGTTCCAATTCCTATCATTAACATACTTACCATCTTAGTAAGAACATTACTTGCCACATTTTTATTGTTTTTTTTGCGTTAATTACCTTCAAATAATCTCTAACCTAATAACAATAAGGGATAAGAACACTGGGGAAACTTACAGGAAGGTAGCAGGAGCATCCCCCACACTGCTGAGGGTGGCACAATGGTTGGCACTGCTGCCTCACAGCACCAGGGACCTGGGTTTGATTCCCAGCTTGGGTCACTGTTTGTGTGGAGTTTGCATGTTCTCCCCATGTCTGCGTGGGTATCGTCCGGGTGCTCCGGTTTCCTCCCACAGTCTGAAAGACAGGCTGGTTAGATTCATTGACCCAAACAGGCGCCAGACTATGGCAACTCGGGGAAATTCACAGTAATGTAAGCTTTACTCGTGACACTAATAAATACACTCTAATGTTTAATTGCAGGGCGTTCTCCGATACGGTGAAAATCTCGTCCCCGAAAGCTACTGGCTCATCGTTGGGAACACCACTGGAACAGTGGCTGCTGTGATAAAGCATTGGGCCTTCACCAGGGATCACCGTTGGATCGCTGGAGTGATAGTATGGGGGTCATGGGGAGTGGTGAGGGGGAGTGGTGATGGGGTGTGAGGGGGGGGGTGGGTCAGAGGAAAGAGCAGCAGTGGCTTTGAGCTCCCCACCTCTGTACTGACCTCTTTGGGCAGCGGGGGAGGAGGAGGAGGCATTACATACCACCCCGGGAGGTGGATCGCTTAACCAGTAAGATACTAAGTCACTGAAAGGTAGAATGTAGGATCACCTTGCAAATCCCAATCATAGCAGCAGAGGGGCATGGATTCACTCTGGAGATTCTCATGTCACTGTCTCAGTTATGTCATCCTACAGAAGGACAGAGCAGGCATCAGGACTTAGATTTAGATATTTTCAAACTAATTGGGCCCATAGCTGGAAGGTCAGTTTAATGGCCGTTAGGTTTAGACTTGATCACTTGAGCGATTAATTCGAATACCAGCTCTCTCAAGTTAAAAAAATCAATAACGCCCAAGTGAGAAGGGAAATCAGGAGGAACCTTCTCATCCCATGATGTAGAGTAAGTCCTGGGATGGGCATTGCAGTGGATGGTGTCCGTAGTTTCAAGAGACAAATCGACCATGTTTCTGGATCGAGATCGGGGTTGAGATGAAAAGACAGATTTATGTAGTTGATCTCTTGATAAGAACATAAGAAATAGGAGCAGGAGTAGGCCATCTAGCCCTTCGAGCCTGCCCCGCCATTTAACAAGATCATGGCTGATCTGAAGTGGATCAGTTCCGCTTTCCCACTTTCTCCCCATAATCCTTAATTCCCTTGTCTATCAGAAACCCTTGAAAAGAAGGAGCTCCCTGGGCCTAAGCACCTTCACCTTTCCCCAAACACTCCAGTTCATTTAAAAAGTTTCACCTGTGCAAAGGTGTCTGACTTTAAACTGGAATTCAAGGCTTCACAGCAGAAAAATGAACACTGAAAATGCAGATATTTTATTTTTAAACATTGTAAATGTATTTTCTTTAATATCGTCACAATGTAAAGTCCAAAAGCCAACAAGCAAATTACAGATAGTTTGGCAACACTCCTGCCCCAGGCTTACCTTTCCTCCTTTCTGACCTTGGAATCCCAATCCCATGTTACCCTGAAACATAATTTGTTTTGAACTTGTAAGAATTGTCTTTAAGAAAAAAAACATTGCCTTCACCGAGTGTAACATTCGCCTTTCTTGTTGTCACCTCTCTGTTCACTCTCTTGTCATACAGCGCACTGTAACTCACTCTTAATGCCCTGATTCTCATGGACTGGAATTCCAATACCATGTGCATTGAAAAACGTCGGATAAGATTGCCATTCGGCCCATCATTCCCTTGTCGACACGGTGGAACAGCTTCAGTTGTACTTCCCTGCACTTTCCCCACAGCCCTACAAGGTTTTCCCTGAGTACTTGTTTGATTTCCTTCTTGAAAGTTATCATTGAATCTGCTTCTGCGATCCTTCCAGGCAACCCGCTTCCCAATCTTAACAACTCACTGCATAAGAAGATCCCTCCTCATCTGACCCTGGTATGCTCTGGCCAATGACTGCTCCTTCTGCCAGCAAAAATACTTTCTCCCTACCCTCATCAAAATACTCAGTCAAAATTATTAGGTGACTTGGACATGAATCTCCAGCTGAGGCCTAACTGATTTATAAAGGTCGATCACAGCTTCTTTGCTTTCACACTTTGTTATGCCACTATTTATGAAGCCAGGGAACCTTTAAGCTTTTTTTTTGAACACTACTTTCAACTCGTTCTGCCAGGTTCAAAGATTTGTGTGCATAAATCTTTTAGATTTCTCTGTTCCTGCACCCCTTCTTAAAATCGTGCCGTTTGATTTATATTATCTACTCGCCCCTCCATCTCAGACTTCTACTCACTGAATTGTACCTGCCTGTCAGAATGATCGTAAAACGGTTGTTTATGTTCTGAAGCAGTCAAATGAAATGTCTAATGTGGTCCCAATTGGCTCACCACACGTTTTAAATGTTAAAAAAGGCCTACAAGAATGTCATACAGGTAACTACCTCAAACAGAGGCCTCACCGCATCATGAGTGCTGCCTCACATCGTTCTAAAGCAGCTACCAGGATAGGTCCAATAGCTGAGGAATAACAGGAGTATTATATATGTCTTACATCCAAGTACATCCAAGCCTAATATTACTATGTGCTTGAAGGGAAGCATGGATACTCCTGTTAAAATGTTTTCGGGTGGCACCCGACAGCACCAGAACCCGGGTTCGATTCCCGCCTTGGGTCACTGTCTGTGTGGAGACTGCACATTCTCTCGTTGTCTGCCTGGATTTCCTCCGGGTGCTCCGGTTTCTTCCCACAATCCGAAAGACGCGCTACTTAGGTGCATTGGCCATGCTAAAGTCTCCCTCAGTGTACCCGAACAGAGCCCAGACTGTGGAAACTAGAGGATTTTCACAGTAACTTCATTACAGTGTTAATGTAAGCCTACTTGTGGCAATAATAAATAAACTTCAGCCAGCATTGCCAGTATCATCGGCTGCTCCTGGCCAACGTGGGGTGACGTTTAATAGACTGTTTCATCCAACACTGACAAGATCTTCAAGAAAGGCCAGCACCCGGATTAAGGTGACTCACTGCTGGAGGTAAC
This sequence comes from Carcharhinus amblyrhynchos, assembly GCF_965287045.1. Classification (NCBI taxonomy): domain Eukaryota; kingdom Metazoa; phylum Chordata; class Chondrichthyes; order Carcharhiniformes; family Carcharhinidae; genus Carcharhinus; species Carcharhinus amblyrhynchos. Next base: position 132,704,958 of record NC_137327.1, read on the forward strand.
TAATATCAGACACAGCCACAGCCCTGAGAAGCAGAGGTGAGCACCTGGAAGGACCCACAGCGTTTCCAGATGGGAAAAGGACCAGTTGTAACTGAGGGATATCAAAGACGGTGAGGGAGCCGGGAAAAAGATGATGAGAATCAACCCTGGTGTAGTTACATCCTAGTCAATTTGGACAGGGTATGAGTTAATCAGTGGCTCCTGCCCTGTCCTGGTCCCCCCTACCGACATATAGTTAAGAAAGCCCGCCAATGTCTCTAGTTTCTACGAAGACTAAGGAAATTTGGTATGTCATGTATGACTCTCACCAACTTTTACAGATGCGCCACAGAAAGCATTCTTTCTGGTTCTATCACAGCTTCGTATGGGCTCCTGCTCTGCCCAAAACATCACAAGGAACTATTAATGGTCATGAATGTAGCCCAATCCATCACACCAACCAGCCTCCCATCCATTGACTCTGTCTACACTTCCCGCTGCCTCAGCAAAGCAGCCAGCATAATTAAGGATCCCACACACTCCAGACATTCTCTCTTCCACCTTCTTCCGTTGGGAAAAAGATACAAAAATCTGAGGTCACACACCAACCGACTCAAGAACAGCTTCTTCCCTGTTGCAGTCAGACTTACCTCGCATTAAGCTGATCTTTCTCTACACCCTAGCCAAGACTGTAACACTACATTCTGCATTCTCTATGAATGGTATGTTTTGACTGCATAGCGCACAAGAAACAGTACTTTTCACTGTATGCTAATACATGAGACAATAATAAATCAAATCAAATCAAAAAATCGAAATAATCACAAAATACCAAACATAAAGCCATCCGATATCAAACAGTGGTCGGACCAGTTAAAAACGGTGCTCTCTGGCATAAAACCTGGATCCAGATACAGTGGGGCCTTATGAGGGCCGTACCATTCTGACCAGGTCGACTACTCAGAGTGAGGAGGATTTGCAGGAAAACCAAGGATGGAAACATCCTTGTTGGAATTTCCCACTCTGGAAGCTCAACAGAGACCTGGTGCAGCTCTCCAGGGTAATATGGCCAGGGAATAAGGCACAGCAGCCTATTGAAGACCCCAAGTAGGTTCCAATGGGTCATCCCATTTGCAGCACCAAAGTTTCAAAGGACAGCAGTGAGTTTATACTGGGTGGATTATCTTAACTCTAACTACTAGCAAATGACATAAACCACCACTTACTTTTAATCCTTGAGGGCCAGGGAAACCAGGTCGACCCTGAAGGACGAGATCAAAAAATTAATGGTTTTCTGAGGAAACTAATAAACAGTAAAGAGACAAACACTCATATAACCCTCTGACAAACCCCTGAATGTTCAATATTAATGCCAGGATTCTTGAGTAAAGACCATGACAGGGATTCTCCAGCCATTCACATCACCGACAACGCACCCATTGCTGCGAGTTTCCATCTGGTGAACAGTGGCTTCAATGGAGACTCCCATCCACAGTGGCAGGACCAGAGATCCCGTCACCAGTGAACAGCGCGCCGCCAAGACAAACATTGAGGGGAGGCCAGAGAATCTTGCCCTACGACTCAACCAGCAGCAGACATCAGTGCAGGACAGAGAGGGGGAGGGGAAAAAAGGAAAATTTGGAGAGTGGACAACAGTCAAATTTTCCTGACCTGCCCCCTGTGCCCATTGGTGAAGCCTGAATTCCCCAACCTTGGGTTTGGTTCTATATGTTGCAAATTTCCCAAGTGGTCATGCCTCATGCATCAGACTCAACTGTGAGAAGACCATGAGTTCAACCTCCCTACAGTATTCGCACACACAGGTGTATTGTAGGGACTGCTGCCTATGATCTGAAGTAGGAACCCTGGTTGACTTTCTTTTCAGGGGGTGTCAATTAAAATCTCCTTGTTGCTGCCTTGGCTACTGCGAGCTTACCTTTCACAGAATAGGGAGTCCAGAATGTCCTCTGATATAGGGAGACACAGGTCATTCTGTATGTCTGAGAGCTCCTCACTTGCCCAATGACACAAAGGTTAATATTACTGCTCCGAATTGCACAAGGACGCAGGGTCAATGCTGGGATCTTCCCAAACTATTGCCGGTTCCCTTCCAATGTTTCCCTGACAAATATCTTTACCATTCACGTTTTACTTCTTAAACTATTACCCAATTCAGGCAACTTGTAACATTACTATCACATGCAAATGAACTGCCAACTGTTCAATGGGCCTGGCTGATGGTACCTGAAAATTTAACACCTACACCAATAATAGTTTAAACATTCAACCTAGTCCAGTCTTTGAGGGGAGCAATTTTTTAAAATTCATTTGTGGGACGTGTTCATCGCTGGCATTTATTGCCCATCCCTAATTATCTTTGAACTGAGTGGCTTGCCACATCATTTCAGAGAGTCAACCACATTGCTGTGGCTTTGGAGTCACATGTAAGCCAGACCGGGTAAGGATGGCAGACTTCCTCCCCTAAAGGACATTAGTGAACCTGATGGGTTTTCCAACATTGAATCCAAATTCCATTATCTGCCGTGGCAGGATTTGAACCTGGGTCCCTAGAATATTGGCTGAGTTTCTGGATTAATAGCCTAATGATAATACCATTAGGCCATTGCCCCCTCTATAAAATATTACAATTGATTTTGGTAACTATGTTCGCCATGCAGTGCAGGCAATAGTTACTGTCACAACAGCAGGGGAATTGTCAGCCCTACATAAACCCTCGTCCCGGTGACTGTTCAGATGGGTGAAATAAAACCCAGGGTGGTTCTCTTCAGAATACGTACTGGAATGCCTGGCTGTCCTCTGGGACCCATGGGACCATAAGGGCCAGGGAGACCCTTCAGACCCTGCAAGAGGAAAAGGAAGAGACAATTGAGTCAACTTATCCACGTACCAGATTAAATCTGAACTCACAGTCAGGACCAACATGTCACTGAATATTTAAACAACAATAAATAGCATCTCACTTAGGCACAGATTGTTGACGGAATAGACCGGCATTCCTCGCAGTATTCAGAGTAGGGTGAGCCTTGCAATCAACATAAATTCTCTCTCTTCTTCAAATAACTCACAACTTTGTTACCTGGGAAGTAGGTGTTTCGCATTTGATGGAAAAAGTGCAGTGAGTGCACTGACACCTCCTCTACCCTTCCTCGCTCGGAGATCTTGTGTCAGGCAGAACAACATTTACCAAATGAGTTCACATGTAAATTTCCTGCTTGTGAATTCCATTCGTTATATCAGCAAAAGGAGCAATTTTACCTGAATACATATTGATCAATAGCAGAATTCAAAGTCCATGATTGTTTGCGTTCTCAGACATGGGAAAACACAGAAATTCCTGGGGATATTTGATTACGGACGGCTTGGTGTCACAGTGGTTAGCACCACTGCCTCACAGCTCCAGAGACCCGGGTTCAATTCTGGCCTTGGGTCATCGTGCAGAATCTACACGTTATCCTGTGTCTGCGTGGGCTTCCTCCGGGAGCTCTGGTTTCCTCCCACAATCTGAAAGACGTGCTAATTAGGTGGATTGGCCATGATAAATTGCCCCTTAATGTCCAAGGACATGTAGGTTAGGGGGAAGAGTGGGGTAAGTATGCGGGGTTACGAGGATGGGGACTGAGTGGGATATTGTTTCGGAGGGTCGGTGCAGACTAGACGGGCTGGATAGCCTGCTTCTGCAATGTCAGGGCTCTGATTCGTGATAGCTAATCTGTAAAATGTAATTTATAATTTGTTCATCCAGCTTTTGAGGATCTGAATTTAAGGATGTCAGGTTTTACGGTAATTATAGAGCTGAATATTATAGATCAGCATTGGCTGGAAAGCAGGTAGGTGTTTAACAACTACATACAGCTCTGCACACTCGGTCTAGACTGGGTCTCAATAGTTACAGAGGCTGATTACCTGACTATATACCTGACGGATCAGTTACACACACAGGCCGGAATTTTACCAGCACACCCGCCTCTGGAACAGGAGAATGGCATTCTCCATTGGTCCTGGGTGGGATCGTACGAACCTTGGGCGTTCGTGCTGGTAAAATTCAGCCCAAGGTCTTACTGATAGAGTGAGAGGCGATAGACAATATTTAATATAAATGTTGCGCCTTCTTTCATCTTGCCTCGTAGGTATGGGGATATCGTAGGTATGTCACTATGCGGCTTCTTAAAGCGACATTGGCACGCGTACAACATCACAACAAACACCCCCATAGTCAAAGCTGCTGGACACACAAAACAGGAACAAGGTGGGACTGCAACACAGCTTCAGGGAAATGCCTTTTTATAACACTGCCAACCCAGGGAACACTTTCTACCCAGATACTTACAGGAGCTCCGTTCAAACCTGGTGGGCCTGGCTCACCTTGCTGGAGAGAGGAGAGAGAAAAAAAAAAATCACCTGAGAATACACTTTTTAACAATTGAAGCAGAGAATAAAACAAACCAAAAGAGGAGATCTTGAAAGCAGCAAGGGGAGTCCATGTTCACATCACTTTTGCTGAGGTAAGGAAGGTAACTAATGGCTCCGATGTGCTCTGGCCTTAACTCCAGCAATCGTAAGCTGGGCCTCATTGCCAGGGCTGACATTGAGGTTTCTCTGCCTGCAATGTTTGGGTGAGGAAGCCCGAGGTTACCCCAGAAGGGAAGTCAGGTCACTCTGGGGGTCACTCTGCCCTCACCCAGCAGCCCTGCGGGGCAAGACTCGCCAGAAATAAACAGCAGGAAACACCAGAAATTCTCAGCAGGCCAGGCACCATCTTTCCAGAGGGGGCCTGAGAGAACGGCGGGGCTGGAATTTAATCACCAAGGCGGGAAAGTGGAGTCGGGAAAATTCCTGGCTCGGCCCACTTCCATCGGGGAGATGGGTTTTCACCGGGGTGGTGTCAGGATGTGGGTGTGGGCAGCAGTCAGGCCAAACAGCCCTGGACTGAGCTCACAGGCAGCCACAGGGGCCTGGGTAACAGGCCGGCTCCCACAATTATAATGAAAAATGTGAGGCCCTCACACGCCCTCAACATCTAACACACTCTCCAAACCCCAACCATCAAAACCTCCTGGCCACATCACTCACCTTCCGATAGCCACCCATGCCGAGACATGCCCTCCCCCAACCCGTTCCAATGGCCCTCCTGTCCCTGCCAGTTGGTGGAAATGGTGGAGGACAACCCTTTGAAAGTGGGGGCGGGGAACCTTGCCATGATTCTGGGAGGGAGGGGGAGAGCAGGAGCGTGAGAAATAGGATGGACGTAGTCCAGGGGTCTTGTCGACCATCATCAGGGAAATGCCTGATTGAGGAAGGAAGACATTTGACAGAATGGACTACAGCGTCAGTATGAATGCAACGTTGATGAAGAACCATTTCCTGTCTCTGTCTCCATAAATGCTGCCAGACATACTGAGTATTTCCACCCACATCCTTGCTAATAATTGAAGTGGGACAGGTAGGTTGGGCGGAGGAGGGGTCAGACTGCTCGCTAAATTTAATGAAACCCCTCTCCCCCTTCAGACCTGCTGGTGGGGAAGCGTGAAATCCAACCCAAGATGCAGCGTGAACGCACACGGGCCTGGAGTGGTAAACAGTTTGGAGGAAACCCTTAGATCACAGGATGATGCAGACGGGCTGGTCAAACGGACAGAACAGCGGCAAATGGAACTTAACCCTGAAGGGGGTGAGGTGATGGAGTTTGGGAGGATTAACAAGACAAAGGAATATACATGAGGTGTACCGAGGATCAGAGGGACCTTGGGTTACACATCAATAGAGCCCTGAAGGCAACAGAACAGGTAGATAAGGTAGTTACGAAGGCATATGGCATATATTCCGTGGATAGGTTTATGGACGAAAAGGGATTGGTTTAGGTTAGTGGGTCATTGTTTTGTAACTGGTCGGCGCAACATCGTGGGCCGAAGGGCCTGTTCTGCGCTGTAATGTTCTATGTTCTATATCAGCCAAAGCAGGGAGGTTATGCTGAAGCTGTATAAAACATTTGTTAGGCCACAGCTAGAGCACCGTATGCAATTCTGGTTGCCATACAATGGGAAGGGTGTGATTGCACTTGTGAGTGCGCGGAGGAGATTTACCAGGGTGTTTCCTGGGGCGGGGAGTTTCAGCGATGAAGAGACGCAGCTTAGGCTGGGGTTGTTTTCCTCAGAGCAGAGAAAGGGGGCCTGACAGAGGTGTGTAAGATTAGGAGGGGTATGGACAGGGCGAACAGGGAACCTGCCTGCAATCCCCGCAGCGTCCACTGCTGAGTTCTGGCGCTGCTGGAACTGCTCGAGCTGCTGGCCAATCGGAATGACTGGAGGCTCTCCAGGGTGGGACCTCCTCCCGCCGAGGGCCGGAAGCCCCATTCTCACCTCGATTACACCACGGGCAGCACTGCAGGGCGGGGGCGGGGGTGGGGGAGTGGGGGGAGGGGGGGGGAGCACCATCAACTAAGACAGATCCCAAACTTCCCTTCTGTTGGCTGGAACGGGGGAGGGGCGGGAGGGGAGGGGATGGGCGATGCTTCCACCATCACCCTCCCCCAACCCCCCCACCACCCCTCCCCCCGTCTCAAGTTCAGCCCACGGTGTAAACTAGGAAAATAAATGATGTATTAAAGTTCTCCACTTGCTGTTGCATGCCAACCTCTCACTGGTCAAGCTCGCGGTTAGGGTCGCTGTGGGAAGAGCCGTATCAACAGCGATAGGCTGATAGCCCCCGATACAAATTGGCAGCCTCAGATGTAAAGGAAAGAGCCACTGAGCCCCGGAAGCTGGATTCTGATTACAGTCAGCTCTGGCAAAGTGCCATCGAGACTCGAGATCTGGTTCGGTTGGCCTTGCTAAATTGCCCCTTAGTGTCAGGGCGATTAGTTGGGGTAAACGCGTGAGGTTACTGGGATAGGGCCTAGATGGGATTGTTGTCAGTGCAGACTCGATGTGTCACACGGTCTCCTTCTGCACTGTAGAGAATCTATAGACTCTACGGAAACTTTGACTCTATTCTCTACCCACAGATGTTGTCAGGCCTGCTGAGATTTTCTAGCATTTGGTTCTAGACGTCAGCTTTGGTGTTAAGCGTGACTCACACTGTTGCTTTGTGGGGTCTTGCTTTGTACAGTCTTGCTTTGTACAAATCATGTTTCCAACATGAAACCAATGATTACCCTACAATGCACTCCGCCGGAGCTCTAAGCTCTGCTTTAAAACTGAAACGGGGAGGAATTTCTCCAGCCGGAAGATGGTGAATCTGTGGAATGCCACAGAGCTGTGGAGGCCGGGTCATTGAGTGTCATTAAGACAGAGATAAATAGATTCTTGATCAATAAGGGGTTCAAAAGTTCCGAGGAGAAGGCAGGAGAACGGAGATGAGAATCATTTCAGCCAATGGCGGAGCAGGCTTGATGGGCTGAATGGCCTAATTCTGCTCTGATATCTTACGGTCTAATGTGACATCTCAAAGTGGTGACAGGTACTACACAAAAGTAAGTCTTCCTTCTGTCATGATTAGATGCAAGGACTTAACACAATTGTAGAATATTCCTGTGAATGTAAATGAAGTGTTAACCCATCAAATATAAATGCGAAATGGACTTGAGACGCAACCACAATTTCTGAGCTAAGGAGTAGGCCTCCACTTTCAGCTGCTTCTCTCAGTTCACCTCCCTGAATCTAATCTTTCCTCTCGGAAACTTCAGATCAAAGCGACAGTGTACCCTTCTTACCTCCAATCCACCACGGACTCCGGAGATGTAGCTTGGTTCTCCCTTAGCTCCTTTTTGTCCAATCTCACCCTAGAGGCACGGAGAGAGAAATCAGACGTTAGTACAGACCCAACATCCAAATTTCAGCACCCTCGGCACCGAGACCAGGCCAAAATTCAGGTTTTCTTCAGTTTTGGATGACCCCCCCCCATTAGGTTGGAGGGATGGACGGATGTTTTCTGTTGTCACGCAGTGAGGACTAAGACCTGGTGGGGAACCCACAAAGCAGAATCGCCGGAGGTTCATCCTGGCCGAGAACAACCTCAGGCCCAATCCTGTTTTCCCTTCCCTGGGATGCAGTGAAAAGAAATAGAGGGAATTCCCAGTTTTGGTGGGAAGGAATGAGTGAGGGGGTGGTGGTGGTGGGGGAAGGGGAGCTGCAGGTGGGGAAAGCAGACCTGAAAGTGCTACAATGGACTCAGATTTTGCGAATGGAAAACTCTCGTTGATTCCATCCTCTGGGATCAGCCTGAGGATGGCCATTCCATTCCCGCATTTAGCCTGCTCTGAGGGTGGCACCTGGATCTCCGCGGGAGAAAAATGTTTGTTTTTCTGATCATTCTGATTGCCGGATGTTGTACAATGAACCTGGATAATCACGTCCAAAGATTTGCAGGTTGGGTTGATTGGCTGAACTGACCCTAGTATCAGGGGGATTAGCAGAGTAAATATCTGGGGTTATGGGGGTAGGGCTTGGTGGGATTGTGGGCAGTGCAGACTCAATGGGCCGAAAGACCTCCTTCTGCCGTGTAAGATTCGATGGTTCTTCTTGGCAGCATTGAGGGAGTTCTTCAGAATTACTGCAGTGCTCAATGCAACTATCTCAAAGAGGGACTTGACCTCACGCTCTAACAGTAATCAGTAGATGCTATAAAAACTTTTTAAAAGACATTTTTAGCCTGTATTAGCTTTTCTAAGACATGAAAATGAAATGGAGAATGATCGCGGGATCTAGTGCTTGACTGTTTGCAGTAATCATGACTGAAAAGTAGTTGATGAGATTAAGAGAGTAGTACGGTTAGGTTTGACCTAACCGTACTACTCTCTTAAGATGAGCAGCCTAATGAAGTCATTACTATTCACAGACTGTGGGGCACTGATTAGCACTGCTGCCTCACAGCACGAGGGACCCAGGTTCGATTCCCGGCTTGGGTCACTGTGCACAGTCTGCATGTTCTTCCCATGTTTGTGTGGGTTTCCTCCGGATGCTCCGGTTTCCCGCCACAGTCGGAAAGACGTGCTGGTTAGGTGCGTTGGCCGTGCTAAATTCTCCCTCAGTGTACCCGAACAGGTGCCGGAGTGTGGCGATTCAGGGATTTTCACAGGACTTCATTGCAGTTGGGCAGCACAGTAGCACAGTGGTTAGCACTGCTGCTCCACAGATCCAGGGAGCTAGTTTCGATTCCCGGCTTGGGTTACTGTCTGTGTGAAGTTTGCACATTCTCCTCGTGTCTGCATGGGTTTCCTCTGAGTGCTCCAGTTTCCTCTCACAGTCCAAAGATGTGCGGGTTAAGTTGATTGGCCATGCTAAAATTGCCCCTTAGTGTTCTGAGATGTGTAGGATAGAGGGATTAGTGGGTAAATATGTAGGGATTTGGAGGTAGGGCCTGGGTGGGATTGTGGCTGGTGAAGACTTGATGGGCCGAATGGCCTCTTTCTGTAGGGTTTCTATGACTGTATGTTAGCCTCCTTGTGACACAAATAAATAAACTTCAACCTCAATGCCAGTTCATTAGTCTCTTAACTACCTATTGCCCTAGTTATGATCTGTCAGGTTGGGGCTCTGTTAGAGGCACTTTTGCCTCACGAGGTTCCCATTTCGAGTCTCAGTCCTGGGTTTGAGCACAAAAATCAAGGCTGGCACTTGTGGGCAGTGCTGAGGGAGCGCTGACGTGTTGGAGATGTTGCCTTTTAGATAGGATGCTAAACCAAAACCCCATTTTGGGTGGGTATAAAAGATCCCATTGCACTATTGGTATCCCTGGCGTCCTGTCGATATCTATCCCTCAATTAACATCACAAGAAGCAAATTACTGGGTGGTGATTACGTTGCTGTTTGTGGGAGCTGAGTACAAACTGGCTGTCCCAATTCCAATATTACAACAATGACCGCATACAAGTCTTTCTTCAATTGAATAAATTTGCTTTATGAAAAACCCAACTTTGAAAGTAGCTATTTTCTCCCCTCCAGATTTTTCCTTTGCAAAATCCATCGCAAATCCTGAATTGTGCCGGTTACTTACCTGGAATCCTGGAGATCCTGGATAACCGGAACTGCCCGGTAAACCCGACTCTCCCATGGTACCGTTGCACCCATCTAGACCAGCACGACCTCTTGGACCTTGTTGACCTGGGTGACCCTTTGAAAAAGAAAAGTTTGGTTAAAAAAAATTTATTCATTCATGGGACATAGGCATTGCTGGTTGGCTGGCATTTATCGCCCATCCCTAGTTGTTTTTTTTAAATGAGTGATCTGCTCAGTCATTTCAGAGGGCAGCTGAGAGCGAACCTCATTGCTTGGGTCTGGAGTCCCCCGTAGGTCAGATCAGGCAGGGATAGCAGATTTCCTTCCCTAAAGGACATTAGTGGACCAGATGGGTCTTCCCGACAATCGACAATAGTTTCATGGTCATCAGTAGATTCTTGATTCCAGATACTTTTTATTAGATTTAAATTCCACCACCTGCCATGGTGGGATTCGATCCAGGGTCCCCAAAATGCTACCTGAGTTTCTGGATTAATAGCCTCACCCGAAAATATCCCAGTACCTAATAAACAAAAATCAAACCTTTTAATTGTTCTTTTTTATGCTGAAGGATAGGAATACGGGTCACTTTCCTGTTCTGGCCATGGTCAGTATTAAGAGTTGGTGAGCCTGGCACAGCAGGGCCAGCTGTAGGGCGAAGATGCCTTTCTCACACCATTACAGCATCGTGTTAGTGTGAGCAGGCCCTGGTCTACAGGACCTGTGGACAACCAGTGGCTATCCCAGAGAAAACTTTGTCCGCTCTTTCCAAAGGCGATCTGCGGCAAATCCACTTCACGGAAAAGTGAGGCGAATGGAAACACCACCCCATTGAAAGCAATGGAAATCTTGAAGCCCAGGCAAGGAAACAAGGTTAAAAAAAAAAGAGGCAAGGGAAAGAACTTTAAAAAGCTTGCTGACGCCAGAGGGCTCAACTGTGGCGTTTGTACTTTTTGATGTATTTTCATTATTTTGCTTGGATGATGTTTTCAACCTCATGTTATGGGGGAAGGTGTAGTGGTAATGTCACTTGATAAGAAATACAGAAACCTGAGCTGATGTATTGGGAAATCTGGCATGTCCACTACGGCTCTCACTAATTTCTACAGATGCATCATAGACAGCCTTCTATCTGGTTGTATCACAGCTTGGTATGGCTCCTGCTCTGCCCAAGATCACAAGAAAATACAAAGGGTGGTAAATGAAGCTCAGTGCATCATGTAAACCTCCTATCCGTTGGCTCTGTCTACACTTCCCGCTGCCTCAGAAAAGCAGCCAGCATAACCAAGGACCCCACGCACCCCGGACATCCTCTCTTCAACTTGCTTCCTTCGGGAAAAAGATACAAAAGTCTGGGATCACGTACCAGCCGACTCAAGAACAGCTTCTTCCCTGCTGCCATCAGACTTCTGAATGGATCTATCTCGCATTACTAGGTGCCATAGGTTTGTGGTGCAAGGGGCAAGTTTTAAAAGAGATGTACAAGGCAGATTTTTTACCCAGAGAGCGGTGGGTGCCTGGAACTTGTTGCCGGGGGAGGTAGTGGAAGCGGATACAGTAGTGACTTTTAAAGGGTGTCTTGACAAGTACATGAATGAGATGGGAATAGAGGGATATGGTTCCTGGAAGGGTAGGGGGTTTTAGTTAAGTTGGGCAGCATGGTCGGTGCAGGCTTGGGGGGCTGAAGGCCCTGTTCCCATGCTGTAATTTTCTTTGTTCTTTGTTCTCTACACCCTAGCTATGACTGTAACACTATATTCTGCACTCTCTCCTTTCCTTTTCTATGAACGGTATGCTTTGTCTGTATAACGCACAAGAAACGATATTTTTCACTGTATGTTAATACATGCGACAATAATAAATCAAATCAAGTCAAAAACTCAATCCAATATTTCCCTCACAATTGACTTTCTGTTGTTCCCCCAGTCACATGTTATTTGGGGGCTACAGGCTTGCTTACCTTTTGACTTGCAGTTCTGATGGAAGGTTAATACCTGAAATCTCACACTGCCTTTTCATTTACAGTCGCCCCCTGGCCTGCTGTGTATTTGTAGGCTTTTTTGTTCAAACAGCAAGATTTTCTTGGCTGTTGTACTAGAGCCTGGCTTCCAGCAGAGGGTGGTATTGCCCTGTATAAATATTGAAACACAGTAAAAAGTCTGACAACTGACGAATACCTGACGAAGAGGGTGTCCCTCGAAAGCTTGTGAGTATATTATCAAATAAATAGGTTGGACTAAAACCTGGTGTTGTCAGACTTTTTACTGTGTTTACGCCAGTCCAACACCGGCATACCCACATCATAAATATTGAAAGTCATGATGTGGAGTTGCTGGCGTTGGACTGGGATAAACACAGCAAGAAGTCTCACAACACCAGGTTAAAGTCCAACAGGTTTATTTGGTAGCAAATGCCACTAGCTTTCGGAGCGCTGCCCCTTTGTCAGGTGAGTGGGACATCTGTTCACAAACAGGGCATATAAAGACACAAACTCAATTTACAGAATAATGGTTGGAATGTGTCCTTATAAGCCTTGTTTGTGAACAGCTCTCCCACTCATCTGATGAAGAAATGGCGTTCCGAAAGCCAGTGGCATTTACTACCAAATAAACCTGTTGGACTTTAACCTGATGTTGTGATATTTCTTACTGTGTTTACCCCAGTCCAACGCCGGCATCTCCACATCATAAATATCGCAGGACAGGACACACTGAAGGATTCTGATAGGAATAACTGGGAGAGAAACTCTTACCGCTGGCAGCAGAGCGGGTAACCAGTGGGCACAGAATTAGGATAACTGGTACAAAAAAGCGCCGGAGAAACTGGAAACAATTTTCCTTCTACTCTGCGAGTTGGAGTGCAGTGTTGGAAAGGGAAATGGAAGCAGATTCAATAATAACTTCCTCAAGGAAACTGGGTCACTATTTTAAAGGGAAACGCTTGCTAGGATATGGGGGAAGAACAGGGGGGGTGGCAGTAATTAGATCGATCTTTCAGAGAGCTGTGGGAGACATGATGGGCTGAATGGCCTCCTCCTGTCCTGTACGATTGCTGTGAACTATTCGCTACTTTGTCACTGCCGTTCATTCCGAGGATGCAGCGACACGATGTCGGGGGTGGGTACAGGGTCAGGTTCACACGTTCAATCCAAAACAAGTGCAGTTAAATGGAGCTAGTCACGTATTGTCGCTGGACTAATAATCCAGAGAGCCTGGGGGCCCGGGTTCGAATCTCACCAGATGGTGAAATTTGAATTCATTAGAAAAAATCTGGAGTTAAAAATCTATTGATGGCCATGAACTGATTGTTAGAAAAAACCCCGCTGGTTCCCTAATGTCCTTTAGGAAAGGAAATCTGCCATCCTTACCTGATCTGGCCTACTTGTGAGCCCAGAGCCACAGCAACGTGGTTGACTTTTAAATGGCCTCTGGAATGGCCTAGCAAGCCATTCAGTTCAAGGGGCAATTGGGGATGGGATGAGTGGATGGAATTGGCTGCCGTCGGTGGTGGTAGAGGCAAACTGAGACTTCTGGATGAGTACGTGGGATTTAGTGGGATTGAGGGTTTTGGATAGGCCTGGTAGGTAGGGATAGGAATGGCGCAACATGTGGGCCGAAGGGTCTGTTTGTGCTGTAGTGTTCTGTGTTGTATTAAATGCCGGCCCAGCCAACGACACGACACCTACATCCCATGAAAGAACAAAAAAGAATTATATTGACAACTGAGGCTTATCTGTGACAGTGGTGCGGCTTGTGTGGAGGGGCTGGTAGGTGGCCAACTCTCCAGCTGACCCACAACTGGAAAAGAGTTGCCCCCTTTTCAAGCAGCTGTTTATTTTAAATTTAGGCCTGAATACTCTCTGGGATTCAGGAGAATGAGGGGAGGTCAAATTGAGGTATTCAAGATGATAAAAGGCCTGGATAAAGTAGATGTGGAGCTAATGCCTCCTCTCCTTCCTCTTGTGGGGCATTCTAGGATGAGAGGTCATTGTCTCAGGATAAGGGGTAGCAAATTTAAAACAGAGTTGAAGAGAAACTACTTCTCCCAAAGGGTTGCGTATCTGTGGAATTCACTACCCCAAAGCGCGGTGGGGGTTGGGACAGTGAGTAAATTTAAGGAGTTAGACAGATTTTTAATAGGTAATGGGCCAAAGGATTATGGGAGAGTCAACCATGCTGGATGGACTGAATGGCCTAATTCTAGAACATAGAACATAGAACATTACAGCGCAGAACAGGCCCTTCGGCCCACGATGTTGCGCCGACCAGTTAAAAAAAAACAATGACCCACTAACCTAAACCAATCCCTTTTCGTCCATAAACCTGTCCACAGACCTCTTAAACGCCCCCAAACTAGGTGCATTTACAACTGCAGCAGGCAGGGCATTCCAATCCCTCACCACCCTCTGGGTAAAGAACCTACCCCTGACATCTGTCCTATAACTACCCCCCCTTAGTTTAAAGCCATGCCCCCTCGTGCTAGATTTTTCCATCAGAGGAAAAAGGCTATCACTATCCACCCTATCTAAACCTCTAATCATCTTATATGTTTCAATAAGATCCCCTCTTAGCCGCCTTCTTTCCAGCGAAAACAACCCCAAATCCCTCAGCCTCTCCTCATAGGATCTCCCCTCCATACCAGGCAACATCCTGGTAAACCTCCTCTGCACCCTCTCCAAAGCCTCCACATCCTTCCTGTAATGTGGGGACCAGAACTGCACACAATACTCCAAGTGCGGCCGCACCAGAGTTGTGTACAGTTGCAACATAACGCTACGACTCCTAAATTCAATCCCCCTACCAATAAACGCCAAGACACTGTATGCCTTCTTAACAACCTTATCTACTTGATTCCCAACTTTCAGGGATCTATGTACACATACACCTAGATCCCTCTGCTCCTCCACACTATTCAAAGTCTTCCCGTTAGCCCTATACTCAACACATCTGTTATTCCTACCAAAGTGAATTACCTCACACTTCTCTGCATTAAACTCCATCCGCCACCTCTCGGCCCAGCTCTGCAAACTGTCTAAGTCTTCCTGCAAACTATGACACCCTTCCTCACTATCTACCACACCTCCGACTTTGGTGTCTGTCCTATATCTTATGAATTCATGATGTTCAGTCCCTTCTCCATTTCTCAGTTCACTTCCCTGCTGCGTCTGATTGAGTGGAACATCTTCAAACTCTCCCAAAGTGAATAAAAAAAGCTGGATTCAGTATCCGCGTTAGAGGGCAGGTACTTTTCTCCACAATTCTCGCTCCATGTCACGCGATGGAGGTGGAGCCTACGGCTGACACGCAGGCTGTGGGGAAGGAGCTGGGGGAGCGGACCTAATTGCACAACCCTTTCAAAGGGCTAGCCTAGCCACAATGGGCCAAACTGGCTTCCTTGGAGCAGTTAGATCCTTTGATTTTTTTCATGGGTGGTCCCTTCGATTCCCACAAAGAGGGTTGCGCGTAGCCCGCAGGCTGTACTTACCGGGATCCCGTTCACCCCAACAAATCCCGGAACACCGATTGGACCCTGCAACAACAGACAACAATCAGCCACGTCGCAGCGGAGATTACAGCAGCGACACTACTTGGTCATCACGGCGAACCAAATGAGTAAGGTGAACACAACCACATCTGGCTGGACAAGTGTCAGAGGCAGATATGTTAGGACTGGCTATGAGAGAACATTCAAATAATGTAACAGGGGAGTAAACATAATCTAATGGGCCCAGGACTGACTGTGAAAGGGGATTCAGTGTGACAAGACCAATTGCAGGTGAAGGTTAAACAGACGCTAATATGAAAGGCGTTAAATAGTCCCCAGTATTATAGGTTTGAGATATTTTATGAATTGGTCCCACTGCCTGCTGTTACAGAGCTGTGTCAGTGGGGGCCTGCTGGAGGCGAGTGTAATACACGGCCAAAATAGGAAAAATAAACCAGGGGCAAACCTTTTTAAGATCAGTTTAGACCAAAGAGCTGAGGGCCCAGGGTGTAAAAAAGAAAGTGCGGGGCAGGCATCAGACAGAGAACCCTCACGATGCCCAGCGAGCCAGTCAGCATCTGCTTCGTGTCATCGAATCATGGGATCCCGACTGAAAGAGGCCACTTGGCCCATCGAGTCTGCATCAACTCTCCGAGAGAGCATCTTACCAAGGCCCTCTCCCCCCACACCCTTGTACATTCACCATTCCTAATTCCCCCCAACCTACACATCTTTGGAAACGAAGGGGCAATTGAGAATGGCCAATCCACCTAACCCGCACATCTTTGGGCTGCGGGAGGAAATCGGAGCACCCGGAGGTGCTCTTTTCAAGCAGCTGTTTATTTTAAGTTTAGGCCTATACTCACTGGAATTTAGGAAAATGAGGGGAGGTCAAACTGAGGTATTCAAGATGAACACCTCACACCAACATGGAGAGAACACGCAGACTCCACACAAACAGTGACCCAAGGCCGGAATCAAACCCGGGTCCCTGGCGATGTGAGGCAGCAGTGCCAACCACTGTGCCACCAGGCTGACCAAACTGGCTGGGTTCTGAAGTACACAGGCCTTTTCTCTTTGCAGATACTGACTGGCTTGCCGTGTATCTGTTGCATTTGCTGTTTTTATTTTCATTTACCAGACTTCTGGAAAAAAAAGTGATGAATAATTGAGGTGGGATGAGACTCGGGTCATGATCAGTGCTGAGAGGTTGTGATGGGGAAGAGGAGGGAATGAACTGAACTGTTGGCTCCTTTCAATCTCCTGTATCTCCAGGTAGAATTCTTGATGGTTCAAGGGTCATAGAGAGTTACAGCATGGAAGTTAGGCCCTTTGGCCTAACTTCTCCATTGCTCCCAGATTTTACCACTAAGCTAGTCCCAGTTGTCCACATTTGGCCCTCTCTTCCCATCTTACCCATGTAACAACAGCAGCTTTTGGTGTGGTTTTACTCTAGGCAGGGCAAGGGTGGGGGCAGGCCTCAAGCCTAACTTCTGCTGGTAGCATTCAGTGCCCACGCGGTCTTGATTGTGAACCATAGAGTCAAAATGCCAACTGGGTTAATCATCCCCACCCTGCCTTCCCCTTGTCCCCATCCCCAGCCTCGTCCCTTCAGTTAAAACAAGCAAACAGTGACATTTGGGGAGGGGGGCTGGTCTTGTACCCACCTTCTCTCCTTTCATGCCAGCAGCTCCTGGGTTACCGGGGCTCCCCTTTTCACCTTTTGGCCCTCTGACCCCCTCTGGTCCAGGGAACCCTGGGGGCCCGCTCCGGCCTTGTGGCCCCATCAGTCCTGGCTGACCCTAAATTTAAAATAAAAACAAGAGCAAATTAATTTCAAAAAAATCACAAACACATTGCTTTTCCCTAGTCATTGTAAAAACGGTCCAGTTTTTCCAACATTCTTCGCATCGAGTGAGTGCCTTTCACAACCTGAGCTGAGTGGTCTGTCCCTCGTGTGGACGGCATGTGTCAGTGGACTATTTGTCCAGGAGAAGCATCGCAGTCTCTCCTGCTCTCGCCCGGTGGCCGCAGAATTATACTTTGAGAACAGGGATCGCTGGGTAGCAATCCTGGCACAGATCAAATAACAGGCAGGGTTTTCCAGCTGTTCCCACTGACGGGATTATCCGATTCTGCTGACAATGACCCCCGCCCCCAACCCACCCCGGAGTTTCCTGACAGCAGAGAGCGCCGACAACCATTGATAGCAACGGGACCCAAGTATCCAGCTGATGGCCACCTCAGCAAAACATGCTGTGGGGGAGAGAGGGGTGGGGTAACCCACCCACTGTCTGCCTCAGAACATCTAACTCAGCATCAACTGAACTTCGAAGGTTTTGATCGGTGTAATTTCGGCGCCGTGCCCAGAGGAGAGGTTGCCCAAGAAGGCAACAAAATCAGTCATATTTTGGAGTGCGCCAGGATACAGACTATCACAGGAGTAAACTTGTGCCGCAGGTTGTAATCAACACAGAACATTTCCAGCAGCGTGTGTTGAGTCTCACACTGTGATTTATGGCTTGTGGCTTTGAAATTCCCTGTTTACCAGATTGCTGAGTCAATCCCATCCTGCTGCACTGATTCAATTAAATTCCACATGTATCAACATTAATATGCAACAATCCAATAAACTGTCCTTGTGGTTGACTTTAAATCTTCCCATAAACATTCACTGGAGGGATTTTCCAGGCGTGTCCACCCTGAGACTGGAAATTCCTACTTGTGTCAATAGTTCATCAAATGTTCTCGTTCCGCTGACGATGGTTCCCGCCAAGAGCAGGGGGAAAATTTACCCATGTCAAAGTCTTGTCTCCCAGCTGATGAGAGTAGGTTGGACAGCCTGACTGGTATCCACTTGCGTTGAGAAGATTGAGGGGGTGACGATTAATGTACATGGGGTCCTGAAAGATCTTGACAAGGTTGGCGTGGAAAAGATGTTTCCCCTTACGGATGAGTCGAGGACAAGCGGGTATGGATTTGAAATTCGGGGTCACCCTTAGAGGACAGAAAGGAGGGGAAAAAAATGTTCCCTCAAGAAATTTGTGCCACTTTGGAAGTCTCTGCTTCAGAAGACAGTGGAAGCAGGGTCACTGAATATTTTTAAGGCAGAGGTAGATAGATTCTTGTTAGGCAAGCAAATCAAATTTGATTGGGATAAATGGAAGTGTGAAATTTGATCACCTTATTGAATGGCGGAGCAGGCTCGAGAGGGCCTATTTCTGCTCCTATTTCGTATGTTTGTATGTATCCACAAGTCCCATACAAAATCCACGTCTCCCATATAAAATTCACAACCCCCAGATAAATCCTTGGAACACCAATAGTTGACTTTGCAGTTGTAAGGCCTGATTTCACTCAGTGCGTCAGCGACCACAAAGGTAATTTGGCTTGGGTCAAGTTTAAAACAGGCAACATCGATTCAGTACATGTTTAAGTTTATTTGTTAGTGACACACGTAGACTTACATTAACACTGCGATGAAGTTACTGCGAAAATCCCCTCGTCGCCACACTCTGGCACCTGTTCGGGTGCACTGAGGGAGAATTTAGCGTGGCCAATGCACCCTAACCAGCACGTCTTTCCCGACTGTGGGAAGAAAGCCGAGCAACCAGGGGAAGCCCAGGCAGACATGGGGGGAATGTGCAAACTCCACACAGTGACCCAAGCCAGATCTCTGGCATTGTGAGGCAGCAGTGCTAACCACGGTGCCACTGTGCCACCCACATGGAATGAATGAACTTTATCTGAATATAAAGTGCAGCTGAATGGATATCACCAGCTACCATCTGCAGTCTGAATCACCCAGGATATTTCAACAGCAGGCTGGCTAATACCTCAAGGATAGGACGGCAACTTTGCATGCGGTTTGTTTAGACAGAGGGGCAGGTAAATCAATCTTGAGCGATTACACAAATAAAACGTCCTGGACAGCCTGGACTGTGTAGGTTGAATGTTTATATCACATGTTGCACTGCTGCATTTAATTACTTCAAGAATGCTATTTGTGATGGCTGGCTGTTTAATCACGGTAATATTAGTGTTTTCCTTAGCATCTCAGTCCCTGACCTGCGACTGAACTTCTCCAGCCCACTGTTTTTACACGCTGGGGCTCAGAGGTAAAGCAAACGCATTTTGAACAAGCGAGTATCCTCTCAGACACCGGATGGTTGCCTGAACGTGGGGGACGACTGGATAATGGGAGAGCGGGCAGTTTATTCAGTTAGCAGGGAAGTCACCGCCTGCCCTTCGAAGTCCATGCAGCCTCAGCACGGAATCAGACAGCCACCGACAAGCCTCTTTAATCCAACGGGCGGCACCCTGGATACACAAACCCATCGTTCCTCGTGGATGAGCAGAGGATTTGGGCGGTGGCCGGAATTCCAGCTGTACCACTGAGGCACGGCGTCACAGATAGAGAGACAGGCATCAGACAGGCCATCGTTCTGGCAGCCATCTGGAGAGGGTCAAAAAAAGAAACAGCCACCCAGAACGTCGCACCCCGAATTTCGTCCTCTTGGTTAATAAAGGGGCAGCGTTTCAAAAGCTCATGGTTCCAAATAAACTTGTTGGACTTCAACCCGGCGTTGTGAGATCTGTTCCTGTGACGGTTTGAGTATATTGGTCTACAGGATAACCCTGAAGAGAATGCTATTTACATTCACTTTTGAGTTCCCCCATCCAGCTCATAGTGCTGTAAAACAGCAGCTCACTGGATTTTACAACCCTTTGAGCCTAGGCTTTGGGACGCGCTGCACTGCGTCCATCTCATCTGGTCTGAGGTGGAACATAAGAACATAAGAAATAGGAGCAGGAGTAGGCCATCTAGCCCTTCGAGCCTGCCCCGCCATTCAATAAGATCATGGCTGATCTGTCGTGGCTCAGTTCCACTTTCCCGCCCTCTCCCCATAACCCTTAATCCCCTCTCTTATCAAAAACCCATCAACCCGCGTCTTAAAAATATTCAGCGAGGCAGCCTCCACCACTTCAACGGGCAGAGAATTCCAGAGATTCACCACCCTTTGAATGAAGAAGTTCCTCCTCAACTCCGTTCTAAACCGCCCCCCCTTTATCTTGAGGCTGTGCCCCCTAGTCCTACTGTCCTTTCTGAGCGGGAAGAGTCTCTCCACCTCTATCCTATCCATCCCATTCATCAACTTATACGTCTCAATGAGATCTCCCCTCATTCTTCTAAACTCTAACGAGTACAAGCCTAGTTTATTCAGCCTCTCCTCATAGCTCAACCCCCTTATGGATTGGGTGGATTTTTGGGTAACAGCGTTCGAATGGAGTGGCAATCCAGCTTCATTTCCATTCCACCATAAGTTATAGCCCATTGTTGTCCATGTTACCATGAACAGATATCCCATAGTATCTCCGACTCTCATTCTTTCTTTACCAGTGTGTTAAAATCTGACCTTTCCTTCGTTGCTATGGGACTGGCTTTCCTCTGACAGTTCTTAAAAGGAAACCTACAAGCATTCAGACAGGATAATGTTTCTTAAAGAAAAAAGAACGATCTTTAAAGATCAAATGAGTAAACTTTCACAATACGGAAATGTGAGTCGAAAGGACGTAGGCTGGTTTGTGAGACCCCTGCATAACATCTTGGGTGGTTTTTCTCTCCATTTTTTGCACATTTTCCTTCTGGTTTATTCCAGTGGCGACACTGCCCAGCTGACATCTGAACAATCCTCATGGTGTAACTCTATCATTGGACTTATTCAGAGTATCTAAAATAAGCCACCTCAAAATAATGGTGACGTCACTAGAACATGATCCATTACCAACTGAACAAGCACTGTGTCTGTAATAGTCAACCTGGTGCAAGTTTGCTATTTAAACCTGACCCTGAGAAATAGGCTAACTTTTCCTTTGCCCTTTGACTTTCCAAAGAGGCATCAAATCAGCTAAAGATCTCCGCAGAAAGATTGGTATCGCATGCGAAGCATTAGATTAAAAGAAATGTTTACATACCATCTTGTCACATCTCAGGGTGCCTTACGGATTATTTTGAATTGGATTTCCTGTCATATTGGTAAATGTCGCAACACGTTTGCTTGCAAAAAAAAAGTCCCACAAAAAGTAATTGAATAAATGACCAGGTAACTGGTTCTTTATATTTTGTGGAAAAAAAGCTGGTCAGCAAACCCACCTGCTTCTGTTTAAACATGCTATATAAACTGGCAGGTTGAACATCCCATTAGTCTTTCCCTTAGCTCCACGCTGGTGCCTTGGTCTAGCTAAAACGTCATCTTTTGGAATGTGCCTTTGTAAAGAAGGTCTGGAGAGAGATTAACTGGTTTTTGCCAAAGTTCATCCCAAGTAGCTCAGTAGTTAGCATCTCTACCTTACAGTGCCAGAGACCCGGGTTTGATTTCTGGCTTGAACCTGCACGTTCTCCCCATGTCAGCATGGGTTTCCTCCAAGTGCTCTGGTTTCCTCCCACATTCTAAACGATGCTTAGGTGTATTGGCCATGCTAAATTCTCCCTCAGTGTACCCGAACAGATGCCAGAGTGTGGCGACTAAGGGATTTTCACTGCAACTTCATTGCACTGTTAACGTAAGCCTACTTGTGACACCAATAAATAAACTTAAAACTTCGACTCTGTGCTCTACCAGCTGTTCCCGGGGTGCACTCCAGATGTTGCTGGAGGATCATCAACTCAGTGAAAGATGTTCTTTAATCTGCCCAAAACTTGTTGGTCTTCCATTGCAAGGAATTCTCCCTGACTGAGTGTTGCGGACTGGCACATTCCAAAGCCAGGACGTGCTGAGGGATGCACTGTAGCTTGGGGCAACTGTCGCAATGGGGAAGGTTGTTGTTTCAGACCTTTCAACCATAGTGGACTGAGGGGAGCGGAAAGCCAAGAGACTCACTGAATGTATACAGTGAATATTACAAGTATCTCAGTTGTTACTGAGGCACCTCAGAGTTCAGCCTTTTCTATGTAGACAACCTTTAAAGTAACTGCAGCATTTGTAAGACTGTTGTAAACTGTCTGAAATGTTTCCTTGACTGTATTGAAGCATCTCAGACTGTTGCTTTATGTATGTAAAGAACTTGAATGTTGTTTTTTTGTGTGATGGTCATTTTGGAATGATTGTAATGTTCTCACAGATTTATGAATGGCATTTATTTCTGGAAAAACCCACACCCTTTGAACTGAAGGAGAAAAGATCTACCAGTCAAGACAAAAATGATGCTTCCAAGCTGTTTATTTCGAAACAGAGATCTGGCAGGTTTTACACTCAATCTGCTGTATCTGGGGTAGCAATTGGGTGACTCAGCTTGCTTCCATGCCTCTGAGCAAGGGCAAGTAAATCAAATTAGCTGAGGTCTCCATGCCTAAATACTATTCATGTCATCCCCATTCAAAAGTGTGTGGGCAGAATATAGGATAAGATAAAATTGGGATCATGGATGAAGAGGTCTTGTTGCCTACTGCTGTTCTGTCTGAATGTTGCTGAAAAGTAGCACAGCGGGCATTGTCATGATCTCCCAGATGAAATAGCCTCCTGATGGGCAGCACAGTGGTACAGTGGTTAGCACCGCTGCCTCACAGCGCCAGGGAACCGGGTTCTATTCCCAGATTTGGTCACTGTCTGAGTGAAATTTGTACATTCTCCCCGAGCATGTGTGGGATTCGTCCGGGTGCTCCAGTTTCCTCCCACGCTCCAAAGATGTGCAGGTTAGGTTGACTGGCCATGCTAAATTGACCCTAGTTTCGGAGACGTTAACAGGGTAAATACGTGGAATTACGGGGTTAGGATGGGATTGACGTCAGTGCAGTCTCGGTGAGCCAAATGGACTCTTTCTGAAGTGTAGGGCTTCTATGATACACCAGTCTTTGTAACTAATAAATAATGGATAATTGGAGAAGAAACTGGAATCCATGAGGCTGCATCCCAGCAAATGGGAGTCCCTTGTGATAGGGACGATGACTATCCAAGGCAGCAATATAAAAGTCACCTCGTTGGCCTGTCTGACACCCACTGCTTATTGGTCTTGCTCACAGGCAGGAAGAAATGGCTGCTTGTAGCTGTCTGTACTATTCACATGTCATGAAGATTGTTGCATTTTACTTTATAATATCATCAACGGGACATTTATGTATTCGCTCAGGGAATGTGGGCACCCTGTTGGCTGGACCAGCACTTATTGTCCTACCCTGGGGATACTTAAGAGTCAACCACATTGCTATGCATCTGGAATCATATGCAGGCCAGACCAGGTAAGGAAGGCAGGTTTCTTTTCCTAAAGGACGTTAGTGTACCAGTGGGTTTTTATGACAATCGACAATGGTTTCATTCAACTCCATCTGCCATTTATCAGCCCATTTTTCTAGCTGGTCCAAATCCCTCTGCAAGCTTTGAAAATCTTCCTCACTGTCCACTACACCTCCAATCTTTGTATCATCAGCAAATTTACTGGTCCAATTTACCACATTATCATCCAGATCATTGACAAACAACAATGGACCCAGCAATGATCCCTATGGCACATCACTAGTCATAGGCCTCCACTCAGAGAAGCAACCCTCCACTACCACTCTCTGGCTTCTTCCATTGAGCCAATGTCTAATCCAATTTACTACCTCTCCCTGTATATCTAGCGACTGAACCTTCCTAACTAACCTCCCATGTGGGACCTTGTCAAAGGCCTTACTGAAATCCATGTAGACAACATCCACTGCCTTCCCTTCATCCACTTTCCTAGTAACCTCCTCGAAAAACTCTAATAGATTGGTTAAACATGACCTACCACACATAAAGTCATGTTGACTCTCCCTATTAAGTCACTGTCTAACCAAGTATTTGTAGATCCTTTCTCTTAGTACTCCTTCCAATAATTTACCTACAACTGACGTCAAACTTACCGGCCTATAATTTCCGGGATTACAGCTTGAGCCTTTTTTAAACAACGGAACAACATGAGCTATCCTCCAATCATCCGGCACCTCACCCATGGATACCGACATTTTAAATATATCCGCCAGGGTCCCTGCAATTCCAACACTAACCTCCTTCAAGATCCGAGGGAATATCCTGTCCGGTCCTGGGGATTTATCTACTCTGATTTGCCTCAAGACAGCAAGTACTTCCCCTTTAATCTGTGTAGGTTCCATGAACTGCCTACTTGTTCGCCTTATTTCCATAGAAATTCCTCCCTTCACCCATCTTTTTCTCTAAAACATCTTGCATCAAAGCTAAGCTCTTTGTGAATTGAAAACCCACCAGAGGACCTCATGGCTGCAAACGAAGAGTTCTTGAAGAAAGATTCTGAATCAATATGACTGTCTCCAAGGGAGAAGAGGATCCACCAGCCATGACCGAGGCTGACTGCTGCAATGAGAAATTCCAGGACTGTGGAAACTGACCCTTCAACTGGAAACAAAAATCTGGACATTCCATGAATTTTTTTTGTTGCTGACTTTACTTTTTCCTCAGCTAAGTTTTAAGACCTGATACATTGCAGATTTTTATTTTTTAGCGTGCCTGGTGGAGATGCGTGCGTGTTGATTTTGCATGAGTGGGTAGCTGTTCATGTTAAACCTTCTGTTAATAATTTCCACATCCTTTCCCCAATGAGTTTCAGCAACAAAACTAATTATTTACTTCTTAACTCAAGGAACCTGGATGCCTTATTTCCTACACTCAGCTACACACAGTTAAATGTCTATATTGAAATGGCAACATCACCTCCTTTATAAATTCAAACACAGTGACCACGAACCCAGGAGTGGGGCAAAGAGAGAAATTCATTCTGTTCTATGACTCTCACCAGCATTTACAGATGCACCATAGAAAACATGCTTCCTGGTTGTGCCACAACTTGGTATGGGCTCCCGTTCTGCCCAAGGAAGCTACAAAGGGTCGTGAATGAAGCCCAGTCCATCATGCAAACCAGCCTCCCATCCATTGACTCTGTTTACTTTACCCGTGGCCTCGGCAAAGCAACCAGCATAATCAAGGATCCTATGCACCCCGGACATCCTCTCTTCCACCTTCTTCCGTTGGAAAAAAGACACAAAAGTCTGAGGTCTTGCCGCCATCAGACTTTTGAATGGACCTACAATATATTAACTTGACCTTTCTCTACACTGTAGCTATAACTGTAATACCACATTCTGTACCCTCTCCTTTCCTTTTCCACTACGTACTCTATGAACGGTATATTTGGTCTGTATAACATGCAAGAAACAGTACTTTTTACTGTATACTAACACGTGACAATAATAAATCAATTCAATTCAATAAGGGGAACTCTTAATGGAATCATGCTTGTGGTAAGGTTTGCCTACAGGATAAGCACCTGTTGATCTGTCTCTACACCCTAGCTATGATTGTAACACTGCAGTCTGTACTCTCTCCTTTCCTTTTCTCCTATGTACTCAATGGGCGGGATTTTCTGGCTGTGTTCACCTCAAAACTGGAAAAATCCTGCCGGAGATCAACAGACTTTTCATGGTCCAGCTCCCCCCACCTGCTAAGATTCCCATGGCGGGTGGGAGAGGAAAATTCCTCCTATGAATGGTATGTTTTGTCTGTATAGTGCACAAGAAACAATACTTTTCACTGTACCCCAATACACGCGACAATAATAAATCAAATCAAAACAAATCAAATCACTCTTCCTAATCTGTGTATAACAACCTCTTGTCAGCATTAGCATTCTGCCGTTGGTGCGTGGATAAAGTCATCTATTAACTGGCAGTCCATCTCCCCATACACAACGGTACCACCTTGTGTGTACTATTGTACTGCAACCAAGCTGCTAGTAATAACGGTAGCATGTATTGCTTGAGAGATGGACTGTACTCTTGTGAGCCAGTAGAAAGGCCAAACCCCAAAATGCAGGACCCCACTCAGTATGAAAAGGAAAGGCCACATATTAAATTTGGAAGCAGTGATTAGGACATGTTACATAGCCAGCACGAAGGAGGGGAAAGGAAATTGATCATAAAACAGATTATAACCTGATCTTGTCCCTCATCCAACATGCACTTTCAGTACCACACAGCAATCAGGAGCGGGGACACTTCCAAATTCATAGAATTGTAAAAACTTGCAGTCCAGAAGAACACCACTCAGTTTCTCATGACCTTGAGAAGTTGTATTTGCTCCCACATCTCCGCTGTTTGCACATAAACTTGTAAATTCCTCAACTTCAGGTCCCAGCTCAACTCCACCTTAAAATTTATTTTCAGCTGGGGTGACCCAGATCCCGACAACTTTCTGAATGAAGAAATCTCTCCTCACCTCCCCTCTAGATCTTCTGTAAATGACTTTCAGTATCCGACCTCTGGCTCCTTCCCCACTCTCCACTCTTTCTATCAAAACCTTTTATTCATTCATGAGACGTGGGCATCGCTGGCTGGCCAGCATTTATTGCCCATCCCTAGTTGCCTGAGGGCAGTTGCGAGTCAACCACATTGCCACGGCTCTGGAGTCACATGTAGGCCAGACCAGGTAAGGACAGCAGATTTCCTTTCCTAAAGGGCATTGGTCATTATACTTATCTCCTTCTCACTCTTTTCAGCTCTATAAAAAACTGCCAACAGGGACTTGGGTTCAATCCTGGCTTTGGGTCACTGTCTGCATGGTGTTTTCACATTCTCCTTGTGTCTGCATGGGGTTCCTCTGGGTGCTCCAGTTTCCTCCCACAGTACAAAAATGTGCAGGATAGGCGGACAGGCCAATGCTAAATTGCCCCTTCATGTCCCAGGGTGTTTAGGTATGAGGATTAGTGGGGTAAATGCATGGGGTGACGTGGATAGGGTGGGTATTGGGCCTGGGTAGGATGCTGTCAGAGGGTCAGTGCAGACTCAATGGGCCAAATGGCCACCTTCCGCACTGTAGGGATTCTATGATCTATGTGCATGAAAATTCCTCTTCCTTTTCGTAACCCAAGCCCTGCTTCAGCTCTGGAACTATCCAGTATATTCTTTCTATTTAGACCAGGAACTGGCAAATGGAATTTAATGTTGGCAAGTGCGAGGTGGTCCACTTTGGTAGGAATAATGGTAGGAAGGACTATTACTTACGTGGCGAAAAACTGCAGCAGGCGACGGTGCAGAGGGACCTCGGGGTCCTTGTGCATGAGTCGCAAAAACCCAGCCTGCAGGTGCAGCAGGTGGTCAGGAAGGTGAATGGGATGCTGGCCTTCATAGCGAGGGGGATTGAATATAAAAGTAGGGAGGTCTTGCTGCAGCTGTATAGGGCACTGGTGAGGCCACAGCTGGAGTACAGTGTGCAGTTTTGGGCGCCGTACTTACGCAAGGATATTTTGGCCTTGGAGGGAGTGCAGAGGAGGTTTACTAGGCTGATACCGGAGTTGAGGGGGTTGAGCTATGAGGAGAGGCTGAATAAACTAGGCTTGTACTCGTTAGAGTTTAGAAGAATGAGGGGAGATCTCATTGAGACATATAAGATGATGAATGGGATGGATAGGATAGAGGTGGAGAGGCTCTTCCCGCTCAGAAAGGACAGTAGGACTAGGGGGCACAGCCTCAAGATAAAGGGGGGGCGGTTTAGAACGGAGTTGAGGAGGAACTTCTTCACTCAAAGGGTGGTTAATCTCTGGAATTCTCTGCCCGTTGAAGTGGTGGAGACTGCCTCGCTAAATATTTTTAAGACGCGGGTTGATGGGTTTTTGATAAGCGAGGGGATTAAAGGTTATGGGGAGAGGGCGGGAAAGTGGAACTGAGCCACGACAGATCAGCCATGATCTTATTGAATGGCGGGACAGGCTCGAGGGGCTAGATGGTTTACTCCTGCTCCTATTTCTTATGTTCTTATGTTCTTAACTGTAACATCATCCTTAGACAATCCGGTCCTCCTCCTCATCCATCCCTATCTGATTATGTGGTGGTCAGGAATATGAAGAACCCATTCCCACCCTTACTTGAGCCATGTCTCTGTCAATGCAAGCACGTCCTAATCCCATGTAGCAACTTATCCCCGCAGATCACCAACTTTATTGGATACATTCTGGATATTAATTTATCTTTTATTAGTGTCACAAGTCGACTTACCTTAACACTGCAATGAAATTATTGTGAGAACCCCTGAGTCATCACACTCCGGCGCCTATTCGGGTACACTGAGGGAGAATTTAGCATGGTCAATGCACCTAACCAGCACGTGGTAGGAAATTGCAGTCCCTGGAGGAAACCCATGCAGACACGGGGAGAACATGCAAACTTCACATGGACAGTGACCGAAGGTGGCAATGGAACCCACGTCCCTGGCACTCTGATGCAGCAGTGCTAACCACTGTGCCACCGTGCTGCCCATTATGCCTGCATTGACTTTCATTCATAAGACCATAAGATGTAGGAACAGAATTTGGCCCATTGAGTCTGCTCCATCATTCAATCATGGCTTATATGATTCTCATCCCCATTCTCCTGCCGTCTTCCCATAACCCTTGATCCCCTTATTGATCAAGACCCTATCTATCTCTGTCTTAAAGACACTCAGTGACCTGGGCTCCACCGCCTTCTGTGGCCATACATTCCACCCTCTGGCTGATTCACCTGACAAAGAGGGGAACCTCAAAAGCTAGTGGGTTTACTATCAAATAAATCGGTTGGACTTAAACCTGGCGTTGTCAGACTTCTGACTGTGTTTACCCCAGTCCAACGCCGGCATCTCCACATCATGATTCACACCCCTGCAATGCTCCTGATTGCAAGTGGCTACTCCAGTGGGTAAAGATTTGCAGCCTTCGAGAGCTACACATGGGATTTTATTTTGAAGGGCAGATGGAATGATAAATATCCAATTGGGAGTCTTCCCCAGCAGCACGTTCCTGAATGAATCAGTATTATGTCAAGTCTCCCACACAAAACAACTGACCAACGCCAAATTCCTTTCGTCATTTGTGAGTGGTAGCCAGCTCTGAGCGAAACCCTGAGCTTGATAGCACAATTACCATCATAAAAGGCTTTGCGATCACAAGCACATTTCATGCATATTTTCCTCCTGCTGTTAAACGCAAACCTGAGGGCACTTCAAAAGCACTGGGGAGATTCAAAGCACTTGAGCAATTGTGTAATGCGTAAACAATATCACAATAGATTATCACTGGCTGATAATGGAAGCCATTTAACAATGAGCAGCAATGAGGGAGACGAGAGGTCACGCAACACCCAATTATACTCCAATCTCAGCCCTCACCTGGACTATAACCTGGTGTCGTGTGACCTCTCATCTTGTCCACCCAACGCCAGCATCTCCACATAATGAAGGGGATGTTTAATCAGCCCTTGCTGTGCTTCTGATGGTGATACTGCATGAGAATGGTCATTTTATCCCTTTACACAAGATACGTTATCTGCTCTCCCCCTCGCTTTGACTTGTGTTTGTAACTCTGTGATTTTGATTGTGTGCACAGGTTGAGTTAAATCTGAATTGAACCAACTCGGGTAACTATGGCCCCATCAGTTTTCTCCTCTGCCTTTACTACAGATGTTGATTCAAATTGAGCAGCACTTTTTCATGAGCCTAAGCAGCTTTCGGAGTTATCAGACCTGACCTGACCCTCACTGCATGTCCATAATAAGGATTTTTCTTTTCACCCTATCGGTAACTTCAACACTATATTTTGCATCCTATCTTTTGACTTTGTCTACACTTTCAGCTGCCTTGGAAAAGCAGCCATCATAATTAAGGACCCCGCGCACTCTGGACGTACTGGAATTGTCCAGGCATGTCTGCTCCCCAACTTCCTCATATCGCTGCCTCCCCCAACTCCCATGCGACCCCGCATTGCTGGCCCCCAGAACATAGTAAAAAGTCTGACAACACCAGGTTTTAGTCCAACCGATTTATTTGATAATACTCACAAGCTTTCGAGGGGACTGCCTCTTCGTCAGGTGAATGGAGAGTTCTGGCCTCAGACAGAGCATATAAAGCACAGACAGTTTAGAGATTACTGATTAGAATGCGAATCCTTACACCTAACCTGCTGTTCAAGACCTGAAGTGGCTGATAATGTGAGTGGAAGGAGCACTGATCACAGTTTAAAGAGATGTGTATTGTCTCCAGACAGTACAGTAAGTGAGGTTTTGCAAACCCAGGCAAGTCACGGGGGTTACAGATAGTGCGACATGAACCCAAGATGCCTGTTGAGACCGTCCTCATGTGTGCGGAACTTGGCTATCAGTCTCTGCTCAGCGACCCAGAACATGTTCAGGCCAACCCCAACTACCAACCCCTCCATGCCAGCAATCAAGCTGGCAACCCCGCGACTCCTCATCACTGGCCCTCTAACTCTCCCATGGCCTGATTGCTGGTCCCCTGAACATGTCAAGCCTCAACCTCCCACCCCCATCCCACCACGAACACCCCCAAACTCTGCCCCCGCAGCCTGGATCTCCTGTTCCCCCCCCATCCCCCACTACAGCCCTGACATCCTCCCCCGCCCCCACCCACCGACCGACACCCCCTCCCCCCACAGTTCTGACACCTTCCCGCCGTTCCAATACCCCCCTCCCCCGCAGTCCTGACACCCTGCCGCCCACATTTTCAACACACTGTCCCCACCCCCCGCAGCAAGCCGACCCTCCCCAGCCCCGATCGCTGGCCTCCCTCCCTCAGCTTGCCAACCCAAGTGCAGAATGGCAGCGAGAATCCCCAAACGTGTGCATGCTAGGTTGATTGGCCGTGCTGAATTGCCCCTTAGTGTTCCGGGATGAGTAGGCTAGAGGGCCAGGCGATTTCAATGCCGGGTCGCTAACCGTATGTTAAACATATTAAAATGCTGCCATCAGACTTTTGAATAGACCTACCTTGCAATAAGTTGATCCTTCTCTACACCCCGGCTCTGACTGTAACACTACATTCTGCACTCTCTTGTTTCCTTCTCTATGAATAGTAAGCAGTCTCACAACACTGTTACAGACTTCTCGATGAACGGTATGCTTTGTCGGTATAGCACGCAAGAAACAATACTTTTCGCTGTATGTTAATACATGCGACAACAATAAATCAAATCAAAATATAGATTATAAACGAAGCACTGGAGACACAGAACACCTTTGTAACATTGAGAAAAAAAACCTCAACTATGTTGTTAGATATACAGGAAACCCCGAGTGGGCTTGGAAATGTCTATCTAAACAGAAAATGAAAAGCTTGCAAGGAACGGAAACTCTTAATGGAATTTGTTTAATGTTTGGAAAGTTTTGCAGACAGGATGAGCTACTGAAATGCCTAACAGATATCAATCCCCAATCCCTACTCATCAACAATGTCTGTAGGCTGGTAAGCTACCTCAGTAGGATGGTTTTCAGCCAATTCTGCTTACCAGGAATATGTTAACTGGACTTTTATTCTGAGGTTCTTGGTGAACATTAGTGGGAGCCCCATGCAAAGTTGGGTCCTCTGGCATCTGCCGGAATTTTACCAGCATGCCAGCCTGAGGCTTATAAGATTCTGCCCAAGGCCAACGGAGAATTCTGTTCTGTGAGTCTCGCCCCACCGATTCTGGGGCAGGTGTGCCAGTAAAAATTCCGGCCATCATTACTGATCACCATGATGATGTTTTAGCCACAACTGAAATGGCCTCACAAGGCAAGACTGTGCTTCTGCTGTTACAGACTTCTCCTCCCTTCCCATCGGATCGCCAACCAGCCATGCCAACTTATAGCATCAAAGAATTGAATGTCTCCAGTGCAGAAGAAGGCCATTTGGCCCATCGAGTCTGCACCGACTCTCCAAAAGAGCAAATCACCCAGGCCCACCCCCATCCCTACCCCATTACCCCACACGTTTACCCCTCTAATCCCCTAACCTAAATATCTTGGGACATTAAGGGGCAATTCAGCACGGCCAATCCACCTAACCTGCATATCTTTGGACTGTGGGAGTCCAATCAAGGTTATAAATTTATAAATGAACAGACAGCACTTAGAAGTCAATAGATTAGGTATAAAAATCATGAGTTGCTAGTTTTTCAAGCATGAATCAATATAAACTGATAGTTGGTTCATAAGCCATTTTGGCATGTCCAATACGACGCTCACTAACTTTTACAGGTGCACCATAGAAAGTATTCTTTCCGGATGTATCACAGCTTGGTATGGCTCCTGCTCTGCCCAAGACTACAGAAAACTACCAAGGGTCATGAACGAAGCCCAGTCCGTCACTTAAACCAGCCTCCCAGCCACTGAGACTCTCTAAATTTCCCACTACCTCAGAAAAACAGCCAGCATAAATCAAAGACCCCACATATCCTGGACATTATGTTTTCAACCTTTCTCCATCGGGAAAAAGGTACAAAAGTCTGAGGACACGTATCAACCGTCTAAAGTACAGCTCCTTCCCTGCTGCCATCAGACTCTTGAATGGCCCTATCTTATATTAAGTTGACCTTTCTCTATACCCTACCTAGGGGCTGTAACACTGCATTCTGCATTCTCTCCTTTCCTTCTCTATGAATGGTATACTTTGTCTGTATAAGTGTATAAGAAACAATACTTTTCACGATATGCAAATATGTGTGACAATAATAAATCAAATCAAGTAATGACCCGCTTAGGGTGGGATTCTCCAGTCTCGCCTGTATCCACCACCCCACTGCCAGTGAGAACGGAGAATTTGGCGCTCAGCCAAAACTTCATTCACTGCAGCGGCACCGGAGAATCTCAGTCATGGACAAGGTTGGAGGTTTTCGGCATTAATCTTCAACAGGTCAAAGCTCCTTACAAAATCTATCTTCCAGCATCTCAAAATGCTTTATGAAACCTTTTTCAAAGAACAAAGAAAATTACAGCACAGGAATAGGCCCTTCAGCCCTCCAAGCTTGCACCGACCATGCTGCCCAACTCCCCCTACCCTTCCGGGGACCCTATCTCTCTGTCCCCATCCTTTTCATGTATTTATCAAGATGCCCCTTAAAACTCACTACCATATCCACTTCCACTACTTCCCCCGGCAATGACTTCCAGACGCCCACCACCCTCTGTGTAAAAAAATTCAAGAGTGGAGAAGTGAAAAACTGTAAGCAGCTTGAAGTCACAGGGGCAGAGAGGGTATGCAGGAATCTGAAAACTCGGCCAATATTTTAAGTTAATCCCACAGGATTCCCATAATGGCCCAGCTGGACAGGTGTGAGGAAGTGAGAGATCAGAGCCTTGTGGAGTCTACTCTCTGGCTGTTAACAAACCACTATCAGCAGATTAGAGAGTCAGTGACCTGGTCCGACCCCAGCTGCCGCAGAACAAACCTGAGATTTAAATTTTTTTGAGCTTGAATTTGAGTGCGAAATCATGTATGTCCTGACAAGAGTTGACATGAATGCCAACAAGCTAATTCAGTGCCAGTGGGCAGCCTGAATCCTTGCCAACAAATAGGCAGTCAGCTTTTTACACCCACCTTGAGCATGCAATGGGTTGGAAGAATGTACACGAGCTCCAGAAATTAAAATAATCTAGGCCTCAAATTCAGGATTGGGGAGGGAGTGTTTGACACCCCCCCACCTGCCAAGAATTTATTCCCAGTTAAACATCCCCCACAGTATGTCACCATGTCAAGGAGCTTGCACTCTCATCTTCCCAACAACAGTAACTTCCAGTTTTAAGGTTGAATCATATTAGGGGCACCTCGCTCATCTCTCCCCCACCACATACCATCAATAGGCTAAACAGGCAGAGTGGAACTCAGGCTCCTCGGAGGGGGAGGGGGTCCCGTCCCTGAGAGCTACCAGCCAACTGGTCAGCTTTGGCAGATCCATGAGGAAGAATGACGGCATCTTGAGTGAGGTGAGCCAGAGATTCATTGACATTGGCAGCGCAGAAGGAGGCCATTCAGCCCCTTGTGCTCACGCTGGTCATCAAAGATCTGACAACACTGAACCCATTTCCCAGCGCTTGGTCCATAGCCCTGGAGGTTAAGGCAATGCAAGTGAATATCTAAATACTTCTAAAGTGTTATAAGAGCTTCAAACTCTACCACTCTTTCAGGCAACGAGTTCCAGACTTCCACCACTCTCTGAACGAAAATGTTACTCCTCAACTCCCCTCTCACCCTTCGCCTCTCACTTTAAATCTCTGCCCCCTGGTTATTGACCCCCCTACCAATGGAAAAAGCCCCTTCCTAATTATCTGGGTCAATTGACATGCTAGCAAGCTCAATTGATCCTTTAATTATTTACTTACAAATGGTAAATGGGCTCCCTATTTTGGTGCCCACCCTACATCTATATTATTGGGGGGTTATTGACCCCCCTACCAATGGAAAAAGCCCCTTCCTAATTATCTGGGTCAATTGACATGCTAGCAAGCTCAATTGATCCTTTAATTATTTACTTACAAATGGTAAATGGGCTCCCTATTTTGGTGCCCACCCTACATCTATATTATTGGGGGAGCAGCTCAGCAGTGGGCAGAAGGTGGTGAATTTGCCATCCTTTGTATTTTATGCCCCCCCCCTCCTCCCCTCCCCCACCTCACCAATAATATAACCCTGTTGGAGACCATACAATCCAGCCCATGGTTTCAGACTGGATAGTTTAGTCTAGCTCGGACCTGCCCAGAATTTTCCAAAATGAGGCCAACAGTCTGATTTTAAAACAAAACCGATTTCTCCATTTCTGTGCTGTGATGTGGAAACATTACAAGTTTTTCCATGAATCCTCTTCAAAAGGAGAAAGAAAACAACTGCACAATTGACCCGCTTTTTCCACCCGATCTTGGTTCCATTCAGCTTTGGACTCATGAAAAGATAGCAAGAACGATGCAATCAGCCAGTCAGTTGAAAAAACAGAAAATGCTGGAATGACTCAGTGGGTCTGACAGCACC
This sequence comes from Carcharhinus amblyrhynchos, assembly GCF_965287045.1. Lineage (NCBI taxonomy): Eukaryota > Metazoa > Chordata > Chondrichthyes > Carcharhiniformes > Carcharhinidae > Carcharhinus > Carcharhinus amblyrhynchos. The sequence continues at coordinate 132,740,245 of NC_137327.1, forward strand.
TACAGAGAGAGGGAAAACAGAGACTATTCCAAGTCAATCACCTTTCACCAGAAGGTAGTCAAATATAAGCTTCTCAGAGGAATCAGGAATACACCATGGACGGAGATAAAGACAAACTTGGCGGTGAGTGAGACTGAGTTTCGATGTTGGATGGGAGCAGACCACATGAGGAATGGCCTTCAGCAATGTTGTAAACCACTCAAAGAGTTAATCACAGGATATATCAGGTTAGAACCCCAAATAATTGGAATTTTTAATGTAGCAATCGCTCTATTCTGAAGAAAACTAATTGAGTGGAACAGTTTGAAATATTTTAACAGTGAGACACCGTTTCGTGTAAAGGCAAATGTACATTTCTCATGCCGGTCTTGACTCAGTGGGTAAGACTCTCACCTGAATTGGAAGATTATAGGTTCGAGTCTCACTCATAGAGACATAGAAGATAGGAGCAGGAGGAGGCCATTTAGCCCTTTGGGCCTGCTCTGTCATTCATTATGATCATGGCTGATTGTCCAACTCAATAGCCTAATCCTGCTTTCTCCCCCTAACCTTTGATCCCATTCACCCCAAGTGCTATATCCAGCCACCTCTTGAATGCATTCAATGTTTTGGCATCAACTACTTCCGGTGGTAATGAATTCCACAGGCTCACCACTCTTTGGGTGAAGAAATGTCTCCTCATCTCTGCCCTGAATGGTCTATCCCGAATCCTCAGACTGTGACCCCTGATTCTGGACAGTCCTACCATTGGGAATATCCTCCCTGCATCTGACATGTCTAGTCCTGTTGGAATTTTATAAGTGTCCATGAGATCCCCCCTCATTCGTCTGAACTCTAGCAAAAACAATTGTGACCTAGTCAATCTCTCCTCATACATCAGTCCCGCCATCCCTGGAATCACTCCAGGGCATTGAGACGAAATGTGGGCACCCTTATTTCTAAAGACCAAAACACTATGTGCTTTATTAACTGCTCGTTACTTGTCCTACTACGTTCAGTGAGCTAGACACACACACACAGGTCCTGCTCCTGCACCCCCTTAAGAATTTTACCCCTTATTCTACACCATCTTGCCATGTTCTTCCTACCGAAATGCATTAGTTCACACATTTCTGCATTGAATTTCATCTTCCACTAACTGGTCTATTTATTTCCTGTACAACACTCCATCTATCTCAGCCTTGAATTTGCCCAATGTTGACCCATGGCCCTCTGTGGTAGAGAGTTGCAAGGATTCACAGCCCTCTGAATGAAGAAATTTCTCTTCATCTCAGTCTCAAATGTTTGGCCACTTATCCTGAGGCTTTTTCCTCGTCTTCTAGATTCCCAGCTTTGGGAAACAACATCCCATTCATCTGGCCTGTCAAGATCTTTCCAACTCTGTTGTAGGGATAAAATTTGGTCAGGAGAGCTCTCATGCTTTCTTCAAGTAGTGACGGGAAATCTTACTTGTTCACCTGAGAGGTCTCAGTTTAATATTCCATACTGGGAGTTCCTTCACTGAAGTTTCAGTCAAGATTTTATCGCTCATTTCTCAGGCTTAGGACTTGAACTCTCAACCTTTAGACTTTGATTCAAAAATTTGACCACTGAGCCAAGGCTGACTAATTAATTTGCACCAGCATCAATGGATAACCTGTAATTACAGAAAATGGTCCTTGTCATGACATGTATATGCGACTTTGAATAAATTATCTGTCTGATTACCCCAATCTGTATACATTGATCAAGGCAAAAAAAAAGTGTTGGTTTACAGTAAGCAGCTGTGGAAGGTACATTTGTGGTGAAAGAGAACAAACTTCCTACTACAGGATTTGTAAACACTCCTATGACGTTCTCAGACTTCTAAACCCAGCAAATAAATTTCCCACCAAGTATCAAAACCAGCGGTGAATCAAAAGATTCTTCCTCTTTGTACCATCCTCAATCTTCCCTACCCACATGCACACATATATACACACACACATATACAAACACACACAGACACACGCACAGAAGCACACACACACACACACACACACACGCACGCACACCTATACACCATACATACACTTGCATAGGCACACACATACGTATATGCACTCACACATTCAAACGTATACATACTCATGCACACACATACACACGTGCACACATACACAGACACACATGCACACACATGCAAACATACAAAATGCACACACATATACACACTCACATACAAACACACACAACACATATACAAACACACACACACATGCATACACACATACACGCAAATACACACACATGTACACAAGCATGCACACACACACACACACACACACACACACACACCAACAATGCGGGGGTGGAGGGAGTGGAGGGAGGGCTTAGGGAACTCTAACACTTTGGGCTTTGACGGCTGAAAGGTGCGTGCTTGACATCTCCGAATCTCTGTACTCAGTTTAGCATTTTCTAGCAAAATTGGACAACAGTCAGGAGTGGGGTCACCAGCTCTGTGGAGACAATAGAGCTATGTATGTGCTCTCGTGCAGCATAGTGCAAAGATTAAAATATTTTGCGTGTCTGGCTTCCTGCCAACCTTTAACAAGGAAGTTCCTCTCACTTCTCCCTTTTTGAGAGTGCCCTGGACCTCACCATACACTCTCAACTGCTGAGGAGTCACATGGGAACAGAACAGGTGTCAGAGTCATTTATCAGATCAGAATGTTTCTGCTTCCAGAACATTTCTTCCTGGCAGATGGTATTTACACAGGAAGTGCGTTCGGGTTTCTGTTCTCAACTGCAATTAATTTTCAGGGAAAATTATGAGGCGGCACGGTAGCACAGTGGTTAGCATTGCTGCCTCACAACTCCAGGGACCTGGGTTTGATTCCCGGCTCGGGTCACTGTCTGTGTGGAGTTTGCACATTCTCCTCGTGTCTGCGCGGGTTTCCTATGGGTGCTCCGGTTTCCTCTCACGGTCCAAAGATGCTAAAATTTCCTCTTAGTGTCCTGAGATGTGTGGGTTAGTGGGTAAGATATGTAGGGATATACAGGGGTGGGGCCTGGGTGGGATTGTGGTCGGCGCAGACTCGATGGGCCGAAGGGCCTCTCTCCGCGCTGTAGGGTTCTACGATTCTACGAACTTACCAAGCCGCTAATGACCTGGACTGGAGCAAACAAGGCAGAATATGAGACAAAATGAAAATAGTGAGGAGGACAGTTAACAGGTTTCTAGAGAACACTGACAAACTGGTGAATGGGCAGGTACACTGTGGATGATCCTTAATGCCCGCTAAGTATGAATTGACATACTTTGAAGAAAGAATGAGGAGTAGGAATAGAAACTAAATGGTACAGCTTAAAAAGTAGGCTAACCAAACACTATTGTGTGAAGGATAGAATCGGAATCGTGGATTACCGAGTGCATTTTTGGCCCCATTGCCTTCAGAAAACATATTATTCGTGTAGAAGGAGTGTAATGAAGCTTCACCACACTTGTTCCTGGGATGGCGGGACTGTCTCACGAAGAGAGATTGGGGAAACAGGGCAGGCACTCTCTCAAATTTAAAGTTTATCCATTAGTGTCCCAAGGAGGCTTATATTGACGCCGCAATGAAGTTACTGTGAAAAACCCCCCTAGTCGCCACACTCGGTGCCTGTTCGGGTACACCAAGGGAGAATTTAGCACAGCCAATGCGCCTATCCAGACTGTGGGAGGAAACCAGAGCACCCAGGGGAAGCCCACGCAGACACGGGGTGGGGGGAGGTGCAGACTGCGCACAGACAGTGACCCAAGCCAGGAATTGAACCCGGGTCCATGGAGCTGTGAGGCAGCATTGCTAATCACTGCGCCACCAAAGAATGAGAGGGGATCTCATTGAAACCTACCAAATACTTAAACAAATGCTCAGGATAGATGGGTGATATGGAGGTGCCAGTGTTGGACTGAGGTGGGCACAGTAAGAAGTCTCTCAACACCAGGTTAAAGTCCAACAGTGATTCCAAATAAACCTATTGGACTTTAACCCTGGTGTTGTGAGGCTTCTTACTAGAATAGATGGAGGTAAAGATGTTTCCCTTGGGTGGCGAGTCTAGAACCAGGGGACAGAATTTCAAACTAAAGGGCAAGCCACTTAAGAACAAGATTAGGAGGATTCAATAGTGAATTCAAGGAGGATTCAATAGTGAGGAAAAGCTGTGACAACAAGATGATGTATCTCATTAAACTTCAAGGAGAGAAGATGACCATTTCGACATCCAACCCCACGGCCAAATATCAGGGGAGGACAGGAGATTGTTACTTTAAAAAATGTTTGGAGCTCAGGACAACTTAATTGAAAGATATCCCTGCATTAACAATGAAAGAGTTACAGTATTGAATGGTCAATTTTAACTCATAGCATGAGGCATGTGGGAAGATGCTGAAGTGGAGGAGAAACCATTTGGCTTGAGGCCTGGTCAGTGCTGGGCCTCCCTACATTGAATCTTCAACAGAATTATTTATCAAAACATCACTGTCAAACCATAAATGTGTGGGTATACTTTATCAGGAAAGGATTGACAGAGCAGGTCTCTTTCCTCTTGTAGAAAGAAGACTGAGGGGTGACCGAATGGAGCGACTTAAAATCGTGAAAGGCTTTGAATGAGTGGACACAGGGAAAATGTTTCTTCTTGTGGGGGAAGAACGTAACCAGAGGCCAACATAACAAGATAGTCACCAAGAAATCCAATTCAGAAGAAACTTCCCCACCAAAGAGTGGCGAGAATGTGGAACTCGCTACTTCGAATTTCAAGTGAATAGTTTGGATGCATTTAGGGGGAAACTGGGCAAGCACATGGGGGAAGGAAGGATTAGATGGTTACCATGATAGATGAGGAAAGATGGGAGGAGGCTGAAGTGGAGCATAAACATCTACATGTGCGATGAATGGCCCATTTCTGTGCCGTAGATCCTTTGTAATGTAAACCTAGCACATGCAATAGGTAACTTACACTACAACACATGGAGAGACACTCAAATCAGGAGGAGGATATCAGGAAAAAAAATTAATTCCATTCAGCCCACTCCAGATAATTCCTCTCATAAAAGCTTTGCACAAGTTAGATTAAGGTTGCATGGGAGCCAACAGCCTATGAGTGTTTCGCTTTAACAATTATTCAACTAATTATGGTAAAGCCTAACTAAAGGCCTTCAAGTGGATGCTGCTCAATGACAGAATTACGAGCGGAATTGCCAACAGTTTACGTTACGGTATTCCAGATGAATTGATTCTGGATACCACACGTCTGGCTCATGCCCAGTCCACAGTATCATTGACTGGAATCAAACAATTTTAAATGACAGAGTGCATAAATCACATTTTATTCGTCTAACATTCAGAGACAGAGAAGGAGTGTTATTTCATTCTTCGCAATTGTATTCAATCCTTTAAACTACATTTTGTTGTCATCATCTGGAATCCACCAAGTGATGGGAGCAGATTCATTATAAGTTTTCAAAAGGGAAGTGGAGATATATTTTTCAAAATGTGCAGGGCTCCAGGGAAAGGGCAGAGAAGTGAGATTAATTGAATAGCTTTTTCAAAGAGCCAGCACAGTCATGATGGGCCAAATGGCCTCCTTCTGTACTGTATCATATTATGATTCTAACTTGATGACCTTCTCTATCAATAAGACTTGACCAAGAGAAATGTCTCCTCAGACCTAGAAAATGAAGTCACAAAATGGAGAGATATTGTATTAAATATTATCAACTTTATTACCACAGAATATTAATGTGGCAGAAGGTTACTCATTTAGTCCGCTCTTACCTCCAGCACAAACAGCTGAATTATTGTCACCCCAACTGTTCCTTTAAACATTAACCCCCCTGCTCCATCGACACAGCACGTACCACCTGGGGAAACTGTCAGAGCTCACTCGAGTGTATCTTCCAAACACGCAACCTCTACCACCTAGAATTAAGGACACGGGCAGCAGACTCATGGAAACAAGAGTCACATACAATCTTCACTTGGAAGAATGTTGCCATTCGTTCATCGTTGCTGGATCAAAATTCTGTCACTCACTAGCAGCGCTGTGGGCGTACCTACATCCCAAGGACAGCTGCAGTTTAAGAAGGGACCTCACCATCACCTTCTCGAGGTCAGGTAGGGATGGACAATAAAATGCTAGCCTAGCCAGCGATGCCCACATCCCATGAATAAATTAAAAAAACATAGCGTGGCTTGGGCAGCATGTAGTTATTACGTTCTTGGCACGAACTGCAGATGTGGGACTATAATGAAAGAGTATTAGATGATCATGTTCACATCGCTGATCATCAGAAGCCAGCATTTGTGATCTAGACTAGGAATGCTTCCTTCTAAACACCCATCAGTCTCTGATGAACACACTGTGTGACAAGAAAAGTCTTCCCTCAGACCACAGACAGTTCCAGACAAAGAGTTCCCGCAAATCCCAGCCTAATGTCTAATTTGGGAATCTGCCTGGTAATGACATTCTGAAGCGGGCAAGCAGGAAGTGAACCAAATTCAGGGCAACAGCAACAGGGCTCTAAAGCCTGGCTGTCTTCCCCCTTTTGTACGGGGGGATTTGAGTGACAAAAAGGGTCAGTCTGAACCAGATTACACAGACTGGAAATATATTGCGTACTGAAAAATTAATGAGGCTTACTTAATGCTTGCAATTTGACAAATGGCTGATGGAATCAATGTTCAGTTTATAGAATGATGACAAACCATTTTGGAAAGTTACTGGCAGAGCACCATCTATTTTTTGATTTACAAGGAGGGAAATAGGCATGAATAAGTTGATATAAATAAAGATACCTGATCTCTTTATTCTGCATGTGCAGCTCAGCTCTGATGGAGCAGGGCTCACTTCCAGATAGATATTCATCCGCATCACTAGACCGAGAATTAGGCATCTGTATCATGTCAACTGTGATTTGATTGGTTGTAACCTGGACGCTGGGTCAGAAGGAGCTGGGTTTGAGACCCATTTCAGATGATTCGAGCACATAATCTAGGCTGACACTCCAACGCGATACTGAGAGAGTGCCACATTGTCAAGAGGCGCTGTTTTATTTGGGTGAGCTGTTGGGTCATGACCCTGTCTTCCCTCTCAGAGGATGTAGAAGACCCCCTGTGAGGACTATGGTGTCATGAGCTGGCCCCTCAACCAGCATCACGAAAAATCGGTCATCTGGTCACTTCTCAAAGTCCTGTTCGTACGAGCTTGCCACTTTTCCCCCAGTGCAACAGCGCCTACACTTTGGAAATACGTCACTGGATGAAAAATGCCTTTGGATATCCTAAGGTTGTGAAAGGTGTTATACAAACATTTCTTTTCCTGATAGATGTGATGAGCTGCTATATTGACACAAACTTTTCTTCTAAAGCTCGGTTGCAGTAAGCATCTGGTTGAAAATACATCTAAAAACGCAGGAAATTAAATCCCTGCTTCAATGCACCCCAGTAAAGTTTACTTATTAGTGTCACAAGTAAGGCTTACATTTACACTGCAATGAAGTTACTGTGCAAATCCCCGAGTCGCCACACTCTGGTGCCTGTTCGGGTACACTGAGGGAGAATTTAGCATGGCCAATGCACTCTAACCACTGTGCCACCCGTAGTAAATTGGTCCACAGAAATTCCAAATCTGTTGTGCTCGGAAAAGCCCTGAGCAATCTGAAAGTGAGATGGGCTGTACAGGACAGCTCCTCACAGCTGCTTTCAGAGGAACACCACACGGTGGCACAGTGGTTAACACTGCTGCCTCACTGTGCCAGGGACCCGGGTCCGATTCCCGGCTCGGGTCACTGTCTGTGCGCAGGCTGCATGTTCTCTCCATGTCTGCGTGGGTTTCCTCCGGGTGCTCCAGTTTCCTCTCACAGTCCGAAAGACAGGCTGGTTAGGTGCATTGACCACGCTAAATTCTGCCTCAGTATACCTGAACAGGCGCTAGAGTGTGGCGACTAGGGGTAACTTCATTGCAGTGTTAATGTAAGCCTACTTGTGACAATAATTTAAAAAAACTCAATAATATTAAAAAACTGGGAGGCTGTCACAGCTGGCTAATGTGAGCTAGAGCCTAAGAAGTGGCAGAGAAAGAAACTTGGACAAAATAGAGTCCTGTAGTTTAGGAACAGTCTCTAATTCAAGATGCCATCTGAGTTTCCCCAGAGAACCTTGGCGATAAGTTTGGTCCAGAGTACTCACTAAACGTTTTCTTTGTAAAGGACTTCCAGGAACAGCCAGTCACCACGTATAAATTAAAAACAGAGAGAAAAGGCCTAGCTTAATCCTGGAACAATAAACACTTCCTCTATGAATTCACACGTTGTTCAGTAAACCTTGGAAGTCACAATCTGAACAGAGTAAACAAAAACCTGGCCAAACCATTTGAACAGGACCCAAGCACGTACTCCCCAGACAACACGACAAAGTTACATAAGTACGACAGCAAGGCTGACATCGCCAACCCTTCATTTCGAGAGTCAATGTCTCCCAGTGTAACAGGACAGGTACAAAGCTGATTACAAACCCTACTAAGTGGCAGGCAAGCGGTTTTCACAGTTGTGCACTCCAAGTTTCTTGTATTTGTCCTTGGGATTTGAGTGTCACTGGCAGGGCCAGCATTTATTGCCCATCCCTAACTATCCCTGAGAAGGCGCTGATGAGCAGTCTTCTTTCAATCATTGCTGTCCATGTGGTGTAGGTAAACCCACGATGCTGTTAGGGAGGGAGTTCCGGGGTTTTGACCCAGCGACAGTGAAGAAATGGCGACATATTTCCAAATCAGGTTGGTGAGTGACTTGGAGGGGAACTTCCATGAGTGCACGTTCCCATGTGTCTGCTGCCCTTAGAATCACAGACTCCCACAGTGCAGAAGGAGGCCCATCGAGCCCAGACAGTCCCACCCAAACCCCAGTCCTGTGACCCCATGCATTCACCCCACTAATCCTCCTGACACTGAGGGGCAATTTAGTACGGCCAATCCACTTAACCCGCACACTTTGGACTGTGGCAGGAAACCAAAGCACCCGAAGCATCCTATGCGGACCAGCGAGGCTAACTGTCTTTAATTGCTAGCATGTTTCCTACTGCGTCAGGAGACTATGGTCCATGCTACATAGTACAAACTTGAATTTCCAGTATTAGGCTGACACATATGTGCAGCATTTAGGGGACAGCACGTTTCCCAAGGTGAAGGTGTCAGGGACACCTGCTTCAAGCAGGCTTCACATTCATCACAGGCCTAACACTTCTTTCAAGATCCCAATGGCAAAGGTGGCAGAAGCTGAGCAGACCATGCGTGCTTTAGGCTCACCGGGTTTGTGACAACCTCAACAGAGGTTGTTAAAGGAAGCTGCCAAAATAGTTTCCCTGTTTGCTTGCCTAAACGTGGAGCCAGGGAAACTATTCGTTCCGCCCCTGCTGGAGTTTGGTACATCGCTGCCCGTCTACTAATCACCCCCTCTCCCCTCCCACCCCCCCCCCACAAAACCTACCTGGAGACTAGTTTACTCTGGCCAATTTTCTGCCTTCCAGCAATTTGGAGAACACACACCCAATTGGGTAAAGGGCGGCACGGTGGCACAGTGGTTAGCAATGCTGCCTCACAGCGCCAGGAACCCAGGTTCGATTCCCAGCTTCAGTCTGTGTAGAGTCTGTATATTCGTCCTTTGTCTGTGTGGGTTTCCTTTGGGTGCTCTGGTTTCTTCCCACATTCCATGTAAGGTGGATTGGCCATGCTAAGTTCTGTCTCAGTGTACCTGAACAGGCACACGTGTGGCAACTAGGGGATTTTCACAATAACTTCATTGCAGCATTAATGTAAGCCTACTTGTGGCACTAATAAATGAACTTAACCTTAACAATGCTTGTCAATCAACCAGTCTTTAGCTTATTTCCAATAGATTTCTGATTAATAAATGTTCAAAGGAAATGAACAAGGAGCAATATTTTTAATATTCTAAAAATTGTTCTCCTGAGTCACTCATAGCAGCATCCTGGAGATGAATGTTCAATTCCTGCAGATGCCAAGATTTTCCTGGGTGATTGGCAATGCCAGACAGCAGAGGTAGACACAGACAACAGTTGCTCAGAGAATTACTGCAGCTTCCCATACCAATTCTTATCAGCTTGCATTATTGCCGCTATTCATGGGTATCTAATACAAACACTAAAATCCTTGAAAACACATAAGGCTGGAATCCAAACTTCCGATTTACTCAAATACTGCAGATTGGCAACTCACTGTGTAGCTCTGTAATCCACCTTCCAAATCTATGTTTGGTGTCTGCGCTTCACTTTGTAAAATGATTGAGCGAAGTTCTTGCTGTGTCAGCTTGGTGTGGCTCTGAATGTGTTGGCTTCAGACACTGGCACTCCAGGATCTGAGCCACACATTCTCGGCTGTAACTTGCGCGCACGCAATGCTGCATTGAAACGTGGTCTGTTGGACGAAAGGTGGGCAATCGGGCTGATGCTGAGAACATCATGGTGCTATCTAAAGAACAGCAGGATGTTCCTCTGATTTCCCAATGCCTCCCTGCACCAACAATCCATCAAATTCTGAGCACTTGCCTCTGTGTCTTTGGTCCTTTCCACACTGTGTTCACATGTGTAGCAATATTGGTGACACTTTGAAGTGTCCTGCTGCTTTGAGACATGATGAGTGAGACATTGTACTATTGGGCATGTTACACTGAATATTTTAGCTTCATAAGTCTGACTTATAAAGCAGGAAAAACCAAAGCAACTTTGTTGATTCTTATATGGATGTCAATCTCTACATCACTCTCCCCTATGATGTTGCATCCTAGCTGGGGACAGGGGTCAACACTCTTGATGTTCTGTGGCCCAATGTTAATGGGAGGGTCATGTTGCCCTCAAGTCATCATTGTCAAGGTCTTTGCGCATCTGACGTGTACACCAACCTTGGCATCGCTGCTGCCAAGGCCAGTGGTCATGTCTAGGAGTGCGCTATTCTTTGGCCAATAGGGAAATCTCACCTGCCAAAAGCCCGATCCATCAGCTGGTGCTGTTTGTTGCCATGGGATGCCACATTCTGCACTCGTCATTGCCTTCCTCATGATGAAATCAATAGCCAAGAGGGAAAAGAATGGGGAGAGGATGCAGCCATACCATACTCCTGTAATGATATATACGGACAAAGAGCAAGAGTAGACCATTCAGCCCCTCAAAGATCCTGGCTGATTTCTGATAGTAACCTCAAATTTGCATCCCACCCACCCCCAGTAACCTATCGCCCATTTGCTTGGCAAGAATCTATCCACCTCTGCCTTAAAATTATTCAAAGCTTCTACTCCCATCACGTTTTCAGGAAGAGAATTCAAAAGACCTTCTGAGAGAGAGAAAAAAACTTATTTGATCTCCATTTTAAATGGATGACCCCTTATTTTTAAACAGTGACTCCTAGTTTGAGATTCTCCCACAAGAGGAAACATCCTCTCCACATCCATCCTACCAAGACCCCTCGTGATATTTTATGTTTCAATAATCATCTCTTAATCTTCTAAGCTCCAGCAGACGGAAGTCCAACCTGTCCAGCCTTTCCTCATCAGACAATCCGTGCATTCCAGGCACCACTTCAGTAAACCTTCTCTGAATTGCTTCCAACGCATTTACATCGTTCCTTAAATAAAGGGGCCAATACTGTCCACAACTCCAGGTATGGTCTCTCGTGCTCTGTATAACTGAAGCAGAACTTCCTTCTTTAGGTAGTCAATTCGCCTCACATTAAATGATAACATTCCATTACCATAATGATAGGGAGTGGGATAGCTTGATCTTGGGTTTGGACATCGCTCAGCACAACATTGAGAACCCAAGGGCCTGTACTGTGCTGTACCGTTCTATGTTTCTATATTTTTTATTAACTTTCCTCATTGCTTGCTGAACCTGCATACTAACCTTTTGTGATTCATGCACTTCAAGGCAGAGTTTTACAGTCTCTCACCATGTATATAATATACTTCTTTTCCATTTATACCTCCCACCAAAATGGACAATCTCACATTTCTCAAATTACACACCATTTGCCAAATCTTTTCCACTCGCTTAACCTATCTATATATAGTTGTGTAGCGTCCTTATGTCCGCTTATTTTCTCACCAATGTTTGTGTCATCAGCAAATTTGGCAATGATTTCTTCAATCCCTCCATCCAAGTTATTTATATAAATTGGAATTTTCTCTGGAATTTAGAAGAATGAGGGGAGATCAGATTGGCATATATAAGATATTAAAAGATATGGATAAAGTCGATGTGGAGCTGATGCTTCCTGTTATGAGGCATCCTAGGGCAAGAGGTCTTAGGATAAGGGATAGAAAATTTAAAACAGTTAAGGAGAAACTACTTCTCCCAACGGGTTACGAATCTGTGGAATTCACTACCCCAAAGTGCATCAGATGCTGGGACAGTGAGTAAATTTAAGGAAGAGTTAGACAGATTTTTAATTGGTAATGGGTTGAAAGGTTATGGGGAGAGGGCAGGAAAATGGGGATGAGGAGTGTATCAGCCATGATCAAATGGCGGAGCAGGCTCGATGGGCTGAATGGCCTAATTCTGCTCATATACCTTATGAACTATTGTACGCATTCCCAGCAATGATTTCTGGTACTGTACTCATTACATCTTTCCGACCTGAAAACACCCATTTATGCCTACTCTTTGCTTCCTGATACTGAAGGAGTCTGTGCTGGCCTTGATGTGACAACTGGAGTTGCAGTTGGCTTGGCTTTGAAGATGTTATTATATTGTTCTGGACTGTAACGCTGTCTACAAGGTATCAGACGATGGACGCTATTGAAAACTCTCTTGAAATCGAAAAAGTTAATAACAAATGGTTTCTGATAGTCTGGGCTCTGCTCTTCAATGTTCTTGAGAATAAAGATCTACTCATTGCCGGTTTGTGAGTTCTGTTGCAACAGTGTTCTTGCCATGTCTGATCAGCTCCCAGGTACCTTACTGTTCTTCAGGCTCTTAATGGCATTTTGGATCTCTGGTCTGTCAGTTTCTGCCAAGGTGATGTTCAGTTGCTGAGGTATTTAAAGTTCATTTATTATTTGTTGCTGTCACAAGTCGGCTTACATTAACACTGCAATGAAGTTACTGTGAAAGTTCTTACACCAATCTTTACACTCTCTTTTTAGACCAATCTGAGGTCTCTATCTGCTTCAAGAAGGTGACCATCATCCCAGACCAAAGCAAAGCCAGGGACCATGCCTTTGTGACGACCACCCGGTGGCTCTGACATTCATCATTATGAAAAGATCAGGATTCACGTGGACAAGCTTGACATAGACTTTACGGGCAGATTTTTTGGGTCACACTCGCCCCAAAACTGGAAAATCCCACCCAAGATCAACAGACTTTTGCATGGTCCACCCCTTGCCGTGACGGATGGGACAGGACAATTCCACCATATCTACCCACTATCAAAAGGTACACACCAGGGTTCAGAAACCGGCCATTTGAGGCAGTGAAGACTATGTTTTTGAGAGCCTGGCCTGAGCCTTCAAATGGTTCCCATTGTCAGGCACACATTTTTTTTTACTCTGGAGTGTTTACAAGCTGAATTCGAAGATGTGCTGGAACTGTATGGAAACCTTTGCTCTAGTTAACAGTAGCCATGCTTAGAACTGTAGAAACTTGTCCCAGTTGCAAACAGGCAGATTGGGAGTGGCAGGCAGCCTCCGGATCAAAACTCCCAACCATCTGCTTAATTCAGCGCTGTAGCCTAGAGCAGCTGGGCCTGTTCAGTGCTTGCATGTTTTGGACATAATTTCACGAGCAGTGAACGTGAAGGCATGCAATTTGATTGGGGGAGGTTCATTAAGAGGCTAACTGAAGTGTATCACTTTTGATTTGGTAACTATGATAAAGGTGAAGAGAACAGCATAGAGGTAGAACACGGCGCAGATCAGAGTATGATGGGGTGCGGGAGGCACTGCCATTGACTTGCATCGATCCTGATTTTCATGGTGATTGATTGGGAAAATTGGGGATGCCACAAATCCGGTTCAGTGATGTCCATGTTCCTGTAGAACAAGGATCCAGATCTTAATTCCTTTCTTACTGGGGCTATCTGGTGCGGCACTTTGAGCAGAACAGTCCCAAATGGGATATCTCTCTACGCTGAGATAGCTGATCTCTTTGAGTGGAACTCAGGTGGTCTTGCTCCAGGGAATATCCAGCCAGATTAAAATGGGCACCAGATGCCAAAGTGCCAAATGAAGTTGTCAGGGCAATACAGGTCACAGCTTTCACTCCATATCACAAATATTACTGACCACAATCCCACCCAGGCCCTATTTCCATAACTCCTCATAATTACCCAGCTAATTCCCCTGACACTAGGGTTAATTTAGAGTGACCAATCCACCTAACAAGCACATCTTTGGACTATGGGAGGAAACCAGAGCAACTGGTGGAAACCCACGCAGACACAGGGAGAACGTGCAGACTTCACACAGACAGTGACCCGAAGCCGAAATTGAACCCGGGTCCCTGGCTCTGTGAGGCAGCAGAGCTAACCACTTTGCCACCTGCTGTGCCATCAGCCTTGTTGTTGCACTCAAGCCTCGGATGGCCTTCCTCATCTGTCGTGACTTTGCAACCTGGTGGTTGAAACTCTAAGTGGGCAAGGACCACAGCACAAACCTGCACAAAATAAACAACTAGATTTTTCAATTCATTTATGGGATTTTTCAATTAATTTGTGTCATTGGCTTGCTGCTCATCCCTAGTTGCCCTTCAGAAGCTGGTGGTGAGCTGCCTTCTTGAATCTGCAGTCACTGAGGTGTAGGTTCTTGCACAGTACTGTTCGGGAGAAAATTCCAGGGTCTTGACCCAGTGATGGTGAAGAAACAAGAATATACTTCCAAGCCAGAATGGTGAGTGAGGGGAACCTCAAGGTGGTGCTGTTGTTCCCAGGTATCTACTGTTCTTGTGCCAGTCATGGGTTTGGAAGGTGCTGCCTAAGGAACCTTGGGGAATGCCTGCAGTGTACCTTGTAGATGGTACACACGGCTGCCACTGTTCATTGGTGATAGAGGGATTGAATGCTTGAGGAAAGGATATCAATCAAGTGGGTTTTTTCTTGAACGCTGTTACACTTTTCCAGGCAAGTGAGGAATATTCCAACACACTCCTGACTTAAGTCTTGCAGATAGTGGACAGTCTTTGGGGAGTCAGGAGGAAAATTATTGGCCACAAAATTCCCAGCTTTTCATCTGTTCTAATAGCCACAGGGCCCATCAAGTTCAGTTGCAGGTCAACGATAACCCCAAGGTGTTGATAATGGGGCATGTTTCAAGGGCAAGAAAGGCAGCTGATTGTGACTCGGGTCGCACGAATGATCTTGTGTACCTGAAGCTACAGCTTACATGAGAAGAACGGAGGGAACTTTACCCTGCAACTAACTCATGCTTTTCAAGGTCTGGAAAGCCTGACGGTGCCTGAGCATGCAATCCTAACCATCATCTCTTTTCAAAAGCACACACAAAAAAAAACACCTCCTCAAAAAACAAACAAGATGGAGCTTCCAAAGGAACCTGGCCCCAAGAAACAGAACACAATCTCACTGAGCTTTCAGTAAATACTTAAATGCAAAGATTGACTACCTGGCAGATGAATGGTTCAGTAACAATAGTTACACTTTGCCTGAACCATTGAATGGACCTGTCTAGGCACTCACTAAATACGTCAATGTCAAGTGCTGCATGCCTCTAACATTTCCTTTGTAGCGAATGCGGATAGGAACAAAACTAAACCCTCCTCTCACGCACCCCACACATTCCCCCCCACCCAACTGACAGTAACTCAACTGTAAGAATCACTTTGAGCATTTGCAATTGTTGACAGTTTTCTTCGAGGACCAGCTAAATGCTGCCGCATCTCTCGAAGAATGTCCATTCTGTTCCAGCCTTGAGAAACAGGATGTATCGGGTAGTCTGCTCCTGTGATTTTGAGTTGCACCACCAGGGATACTTCCCAGGCAAACATTTCAATTTGAATATTAAGAACCTAAATGCGCTAATCCAAAATGACTGCACTACACACCCCAAAGTATAGAAAAACAGCCCAAATTCATATTCCTGATAGATATCCAATGACAGTTACCTTTGTTCTATCCAGTTACACCAGCATCCTATGCCCATGAATTTATGATGAAAACGGACATTTTTGCTTCAAAAAACAGCATGGAATATAACATAAGAACATAAGAAATAGGAGCAGGAGTAGGCCATCTAGCCCTTCGAGCCTGCCCCGCCATTCAATAAGATCATGGCTGATCTGAAGTGGATCAGTTCCACTTTCCTGCTTTCTCCCCATAACCCTTAATTCCCCTGTCTATCAGAAACCTATCTACCTGTGACTTAAATATATTTAGCGAGGTAGCCTCCACCACTTCAACAGGCAGAGAATTCCAGAGATTCACCAACCTTTGAGTGAAGAAGTTCCTCCTCAACTCCGTTCGAAACTGCACCCCCCTCCCCTTATCTTGAGGCTGTGCCCTCTAGTCCTGCTGTCCTTTCTGAGCGGGAAGAATCTCTCTACCTCTACCTTATCCATCCCTTTCATTATCTTACACGTCTCTATAAGATCCCCCCTCATCCTTCTAAACTCCAACGAGTACAGACCCAGTCTATTTAGTCTCTCCTCACAGTCCAACCCCCTCATCTCCGGTATCAGCCTAGTAAACCTCCTCTGCACTCCCTCCAAGGCCAAAATATCCTTGCGCAAGTGCGGCGACCAAAACTGCACACAGTACTCCAGCTGCGGCCTCACCAGTGCCCTGTACAGTTGCAGCAAGACCTCCCTGCTTTTATATTCAATCCCCCTCACTATAAAGGCCAGCATCCCATTCGCCTTCTTGATCACCGGCTGCACCTGCAGACTGGGTTTTTGCGACTCATGCACAAGGACCCCCAGGTCCCTCTGCACTGTAGCATGCTGCAGCTTTTCTCCCTTTAAATAGTAATCCCTCCTACTATTATTTCTGCCAAAGTGGATAACCTCACACTTGCTAACATTGTACTCTATCTGCCAGGTCCTCGCCCACTCGCTCAGCCTATCCAGATCCCTCTGCAGACTTTCCACACCCTCCACACAATTTGCTTTTCCACTCATCTTCGTGTCGTCAGCAAATTTCGTCACCCTACACTCAGCCCCCTCCTCCAGATCATCTATATAAATGGTAAATAGCTGAGGGCCCAGCACTGATCCCTGCGGCACTCCACTAGTCACCAACCGCCAATCAGAATAGCACCTATTGATACCAACTCTCTGCCTCCTATTAGACAACCAATCCTCTATTCATGCTAACTCCTTACTGCCAACTCCATGCCCCCTAACCTTCTGAAGCAACCTTTTGTGAGGCACCTTATCAAACGCCTTTTGAAAATCGAGAAACACCACATCCACTGGTTCCCCTCTGTCTACCGCACTAGTCACATCCTCATGGAAATCCAATAAATTCGTCAAACACGACTTCCCCTTAACGAATCCGTGCTGCGTCTGCTCTATCAAACCATTCTTTTCTAGGTGCCTCGCTATTTCTTCTTTGATTACGGATTCAAGCATTTTTCCAACTACAGACGTTAAACCAACCGGCCTGTAATTCCCTGCCTTTTGCCTGCTACCTTTTTTAAACAGCGGCATAACATTAGCCATTTTCCAATCTTTTGGCACTTCCCCGGAATCCGCGAAGTTTGGTAAATAATCACTAAGGCATCTACTATTAACTCTGCCATTTCCTTCAGAACGCTGGGATGCAGTCCATCCGGTCCTGGGGACTTGTCCACCATCAGTCCCATTAGTCTATCAAGCACTACCTCTCTAGTGACAGTAATCTCATTCAGGCCCTCAACTCCTACCATCCTTCTATCTTTAATATCTGGCAAACTATTCGCGTCTTATTAAAAATCTTATTTAAGGCCTCAGCCATTTCCTCATCTCCCGCCACTAAATCCACCCCCCCTCATCCTCTAAGGATCCAACATTCACTCTAGCCAGCCTCCTCTCTTTATATATTTGTAAAAACTCTTACTGTCCTTTTTTATATTTAGTGCTAGTTTAGCTTCATAGTCTATCCTTCCTTCCTTTATCAACTTCTTAGTCATTCTTTGTTGATTTTTAAACCTCTCCCAATCTTCTACTCGCCCACTGGCAATCTTCTAATCGCCCATATGGACAATTTATCTTGACAAGATGGCCTCCGTGGGGATCAGATGAACTTATTTTATGTTTTCTGCATAGCTAAGGACTGATCCATGTATGGCTGCCTCATGATTTCCTGATTTTCCAACACTGAAGTTAATAAAAATAAATATCGGACAAGATACAGAATGGGCCTCCACCTGTTTTACACTCTAGCATAAAAAAGGATCGGGATTTTCCTTCTCTTCACGCCAGCGGAATGTTCTTGTCCCAACGACAGCGCATCCTCACCACAGTTTCCCGCAACGTGGGGTGGATTCGATGGGAAATTCCATTGCCAGCGGTGGGACCAGGAGATCCTGCCACTGGTGAACGGTATGCCTCCTCCTCCCACTAGAAACACGTGGTGGGGAAGCCAGAAGATCTCCCCCCCAACCAAGGTCTACACTTTGGATAGGGACAGAGTCAGTCTTGGCTTTAGCCCTCGACACTTTGACAACTTATTGACCAGGATGACACGTTGGTGATAAGCGCCTGGTAAAGTCGGATGTTTTGTGAGGTCAATCTCAGAAATGAAAACCTTGTGGTGAAAAGTTGTACATGAGGAAAACTACTTGGAAATGGGGATTGTTGGCTTCCGTAGAATGTACCCCCAGCATGCAACAGTATCATTTGGACAGAAGTGGAGAAGATAGGGAACAAATTATATTTCTGGGCAAATGTTTGAACTTGGAATAGGTAAGACCCACAATTAGATTCCTTCCATAGATACTTGTGATACAAGTGTTACTGGTGTCCAAGTAAATAGCTTCCAATTCAATTACACATGGCCTAAAAGTATATTAACTTGTGAAAAACTGCATCAAATGTGGGGCTTCCAATAACTACAGATTTCAACCCAGTTAGAACATGACCTGAAATATTGTAAGTTCAAAATGGAAATTTAATTGCATTTCTTATTGACATGTGTTTCTTGCAGAAGGAACTCAAATGATTGTTGGGTTGTTTTTGAAATTATTTCCACCAAATTTGTTGCAACCAGCCTGACCTTTAATGTGAGAATTTTTGGCATTTCCACTAACGTGCAAGGGCTCTACTTTTAAACCTCTGTTGTGCAATAATAGTTCAGTAAGAATTGTGCAATCTGTCAGCAGAAAGCCCACTTTATAATTGCGGGAATTAAAAGTTGGATGAGTGCAAGTGGCAACGAGCTTGTCTGACTCGGAATGTCGCACAGTTCTGGTCTTCATTTTATCATTTAAAAAAAATCTGGAATTAAGAATCTGCTGATGGCCATGAAACCATTGTCAGAAAAACCCGTCTGGTTTAGGGAAGGAAACCTGCCGCCCTTACCAGGTCTGACCTACATGTGACTCCAGATCAACAACAATGTGTGGTTGACTCTTAAATGCCCTCAGGGATGGGCAATAAATTCTAGCCACATCCCCATGAATGAACAAAAATATAAACACGGCCAAAGATCCATTGAGCTGAATGGTTCTGTTTCTGTTCTTTAAGTATTGTTTCATTATATTTACGGTATTTCTGAAAACTAATAATTGGGCTGCCCAATGTTGGCCACAAGGAGAATCTCAACTTGGATTATCAATCTCCACTTGATTCATTGCTACCAGTTGAGGCCCTGCTGGGTAAATGGCAAATTGCCCCAGCTTAGTCAGGAGCAAAGAAACAACCCACTTGCTTTTTTGAAATCCATTATCCAGAAATCCTGACCATATAGGGTGTGCTTTTGGGCATCAAGTATAGACAGGAATGGGTCTGGTTCTATACTGCCTGTCAGAGTCACACCTGTTTCAGTGAGAGCCACTGGAATATGGCCAGTTAGCATGCAACAGTATTCAAGCATAAATCAACACCTTCAAAAAGACAAAGGCAGAAAACCACTCAGTAAAATGGTAGAAAGAAATCCTTCCCCTTCCATTTCATTCTGATGTCACGGTTGGCATCGATCTCATTACTGGCAGTAAGCAGGAATATGAAAAGTAATGGAACCTTCAACTGACATTGACAAGGTAAACTCATCCGAATTAAACGCCGTTCCATATTTATTTATCCAGCTTGGGGTTGAGGGGGGGCCAGGGCAGATGTTGATGGCTACCTTTCTTGTTGGTAATCTAAAGGTGAGGTTTATTAGTAGAACCATGGACTCATTCAGAGCCTGTTCAGTGCATGTTTATACCTATGGTGCTGGCATCAGTTAAGTTCAAGAACACATCCAGGATTGCATTCTGTTCTCTAATAAGATCATAAGTTCACATGAACTAGGAGCATGATTAGGCCATTCAGTCCATCAACCTGCTCTGCCATTCCCCTAGTTGTAGGCATCTTCTTGGGCGAAAACAGTCTCTCAGCATCTGCCTTATCAAGAGCCCTCAGAATCCAATGTTTCACACCTCTGAATACCCTGAACTCCAGTGTGTATGTATAGTCTCCACCTGATCAACCTTTCCACATAACACAACCCTTTCATCTCAGAAAACAGCCTACTAAATGTTGTATGAATTGTTTCCAATGCAAATATAGCTCTCCTTATGTAAGGAGAAGATAAAGGAGTGAAGTAGAAGTGGTGGAGAGCTTCAAGGTTCTAGGTGTCCAGGTCACCAACAACCTGTCCTAGTCTCTCCACGCCAACCCTACAGCTAATAAAGCCCACCAATGCCTCTATTTTCTTAGCAGGCTATGGAAATTCAGCATGTCCATTATGACCCTCACCAATTTTTACAGATGCACCATTTGCTCCTGCTCTGACCAAGAAACTGCAAAGGGTTGTGGACACAATCCAATCCATCACGCAAACCAGCCTCCCATCCATCAATTTTGTCTGCACTTCCCGTGGCCTTGTAAAAGCAGCCAGCAAAATCAAGGACCCCACACACCCTAGACATTCTCTCTTCTACCTTCTTCCATCGGGAAACAGATACAGAAGTCTAAGATAACGTACCAACTGACTCAAGAACAGCTTCTTCCCTGCTGTCATCAGGCTTTTGAAAGGACCTACTTTATAGCTGATCTTTCACTGCACCCTAACTATAACTGTACCCTCTGCATTCAACACCCTCTCCTTTCCTTCTCCCCTATCCACTCTATGAATGGTATGCTTTGTCTGTATAGTGCGCAAGAAGCAATACTTTTCACTGTATACTCATGCATGTGACAATAATAAATCAGATCAAGAGAGTAAAACTGTACACAGTATTCTAGGTATGGTTTCTTGGAAGCGCCCTATGGTTGTAGCAGGACTTTCTTACTTTCCTCCTTCATCCACCTTGCAATAAGGGCCATCATTCCATTGTCTCTCTAATTACTTGGTCGACTTGAAGGCTAACCGTTTGTGATTCATACACAAGGACACTCAGATCCCTCTTTCCTGTGTCATTCCCTCCATTTAGAAAAATATTCTGTTTTTCTATTCTTCCTGCCAAACTAGACAACCTCACACATACTCCATCAGCCAATATTTTTGCTTGCTCACTTTATCTATCTATGCCCTTTTGTAGATTATTTGCATTTAACTTATAGCTTGCTTTCCTACCTACCCTTGCATTATCTATAAATGTGGCTGCAATACAGTGGGTCCCTTTATCCAAGTCATTCATGCGATTGTAAATAGTTGAGACACCAGCACTGATCCCTCAGGGGCTTCACTCGTTACAGTTACTATGAGCTTATTTTGGGATTTGTTGGCTTCTTACGCGAGAAGAGATCTTGTTGGAGGTAATACATTTTTGTTCAATGACAATTACTTCTGTGTTAACTCTTTTCAAAGGTTAAAGAAGAGCAAGACATAGCTGGAGCTACTCTCTGAGATGCTTCATACTCATCTTCGCTCTATGAGTAAGATCACCGTGTGGATATGCCGGCGTTGGACTGGGGTAAACACAGTAAAAAGTCTGACAACACCAGGTTTTAGTCCAACCGATTTATTTGATAGTAAACTCACAAGCTTTCGAGGGGACTCCCTCTTCGTCAGGTGAATGGAGAGTTCTGGCCTCGGACAGAGCATAAAAAGCACAGACAGTTTAGAGATTACTGATTAGAATGCGAATCTTTACACCTAACCTGCTGTTCAAGTCCTAAAGTGGCCGACAATGTGAGTGGAAGGAGCACTGATCACAGGTTAAAGAGATGTGTATTGTCTCCAGACAGTACAGTAAGTGAGGTTTTGCAAACCCAGGCAAGTCACGGGGGTTACAGATAGTGTGACATGAACCCAAGATCCCTGTTGAGACCGTCCTCATGTGTCTGGAACTTGGCTATCAGTCTCAAGATCACCGTGACATATCCCCTCGCGCACATATGCAATTGCTACCATTGGAGTTAATCCTTTACTCTACATTTCCCTCCAAGTCTTTGGGTGGCCTCGTTGAATCCATGATCAGAAAATCCCACCAGAGGTCAACGGACATTTCCATTGTCCGCTCCTTGTCCACTGCGATTCTGTGGTGGGCAGGGTGGTAGAATTCTAGCATTTATCTCTATTCTATTATACACACGTTCCCATACACCTTCCCCTCACAGCCTCATGGTCCAATGGCATCAACCTCTGACCGTGCTCTCGGCCCACTTTGAGGATGATTGCTCTCCCAAACCTTCTCCTGAGCAGGTGCCACTGTATAGACGCTACGAACTGAGCTTTTCCTTTTCTTGTCTTTTCTTTTCCCTTCTTCTTGGGAAAAGTTTAAACTGCTGACTTCTCCTGCATGAAATAATGGATCTTGTTCAGCCCTTGTGAGTGTGTACAAACTTCTGCAAAAGGGATAAACACACTCATTTCATATTGCTTACGCTTAAGAAACATAAAAGCACAGATCAAAGACAGAGAATGAGTGGGTTTTACACACAGAAGAGGTTGGATGAGTTAAGTGTCTTTTTGTTGTTGAATCTTGTTATGACTGGGATGGGAGCAGCACTCATTTTCACTCGTTCCACCACTCCACAGATCACACCATTAGTTTAAAAGTTTGATTCACTCGCCAAAATGGCCGACTGTTTACTTTTGCTATTGTTACCCAGAATAAAAGAGACTTTAACCAGGTTTTCATTCCGTGAACACACACACACACACACACACACACACACATATATACACACACGTACACACACACGTACACACTACACTGCACACACTACACACACACATCACACACACACGACATGCACACTCACACACAAAATACACACACATACACTCACACACACACACTCACACACGACATGCACACATACACACACACACTCACACAAGACATGCACACACAAACAGAGATACACACACGTGGAGACATACACACACACACACACACACACACACACAGGCTCAGACACGACATTCACACACATACACACACACACACACACACACACGATATGCATACACACAAACACACTCGCATATGACATGCTCACACACACAGATACACACACATGGAGGCATACATACACACATCACACACACACTTACACAAGACATGCACACACACACAAATATGCACACATACACGACATGCACACACATGCACACATACAACATGCACACACACTCACACACATGTTCACACACATGTCCACACACACACAAATATGCATACACACATGACATGCACACACATGCACACACATGGCATGCACACTCACACAGACACTCACATACACATGACGTGCACACACACACAGGCACATAACTTTCATTTCTCAATCATTGATTAAAGTCTATCACAAGATTGAGTGGAATCAGAGCAGACAGATTGAGTTGGATTTTCCTGGATTTTTCATCAATTTTCCACGGGAATCATGACAAATTTTTCTTCTCCCAAAACCCAGGACTGCTGAGGCTAATTGTGATGTCCTACGTCACTGACCTGGATGAGATCCCTGCACCAAGTGAACACTGGGCGGCACTGTGGTTCGCACTGCTGCCTCACAGCACCAGGAACCTGGGTTCGATTCCCAGCTTGGGACACTGTGTGTGTGGAGTTTGTACATTCTCCCCGTGTCTGCATGGGTTTCCTCTGGGTGCTCTGAAAGATGTGCTGGTTAGATGCATTGACCTGAACAGGCACCAGAGTGTGGCAACTAGGGGAATTTCACAGTAACTTCATTGCAGTGTTAATGTAAGCCTTACTTGTGACTAATAAAATAAACTTTAACTGAAGTTACAAAATATAATTTTACGAAGAGGATGATTAAAAGTGGAATTTTCTGTCACAATTTCCTGTCACTACAGGAAGGATGTGGAGGCCATTGAGAGGGTGCAGAGGAGATTTACAAGGATGTTGCCTGGACTGGGAGGCATGCCTTATGAAGATAGGTTGAGGGAGCTGGGTCTCTTCTCCCTGGAGAGACGAAGGTTGAGAGGCGACCTGATAGAGGTTTATAAGATGTTGAGAGGTATAGATAGGGTGGATTCTCGGAGGCTATTTCCCAGGGCTGAAATGATCGCTACGAGAGGACACAGGTTTAAGGTGCTGGGAGTAGGTACAGAGGAGATGTTAGTGGTAAGTTTTTCACTCAGAGGGTGGTGAGTGAGTGGAATCGGCTGCCGTCGGTGGTGGTAGAGGCGAACTCGCTGGGGTCTTTTAAAAGACTTCTGGATGAGTACATGGGATTTAATGGGATTGGGAGTTACAGATAGTTCTATGGCCTGGTAGGTAGGGATATGATCGGCACAACTTGTGGGCCGAAGGGCCTGTTTGTGCTGTAGTGTTCTATGTTCTATGTGTTAATTCATTGTTGAAGCAGAGTCGACCAATGGTTTTAAAAGAGAACATGATAGCCTCTTCAGAAAGTGTGATATCAAAGCAGACGGAAGGGAGCAGGAGACTGTGTTGGACTGGAGATGGTATGTTAGGCTTTTAAAAACTGAACATTTGATGGAATTAATGGCTGGGTTCTCGCCTGCACGTTCAAGGATTCTAACTTGGGATCAAACGTGGGTTCTTCCCAAGGTCTATGGCTCACCTACATACACAGCAACTGAATCATTATGGGGAGCTATTTACACAGAGAATAAGTTAAAAATGTTTACTTATTAGTCACAAATAGGCTTACATTAACACTGCAATGAAGTTACTGTGAGAATCCCCTAGTCGCCACACTGAGTGGGTGCACTGAGGGAGAATTTAGCATGGCCAATGCACTGAAGCAGCAAGTCTTTCAGATGGTGGGAGGAAACCCACGCAGACATGGGGAGAATGTACAAACTCCAGACAGACAGTGACTCAAGCTGGAAATCAAACCCATGTCCCTGGTGCTGTGAGGCAGCAGTGCTAACATGTCACCCTGTCAATTAAAGTAAAATCTTGGGGAGTTCTAGTTCATAAAGGTTCTTCTTGAATTTAGAAAGTTAATACTGCACATTCCCCAGGCAAATACAAAGAAATTATAAACTCCACTCCTTGTGGTTAAGTTTTCTCAGACTATCTATGAATTGTACTGAGGCATGCTCTCACATTTAACATCTGAGGCTTTGACTCCAGGTCCCATTCCTTCCCATTGAGTTAACAGCTATCTATTACAGTAACAACAGGTCTTTGGCAGCAGCCAAATAATCATGGGAATGGACCAGTTGAAGCTAGCACTTTAACTGCGCTGTCAAACGGGAGACCTTTTATGGCAAGGCTTCTCTGTCTGAAAAACCTACATAATGTTGCCAAAAACCCTCAGCAAAGAAGTTACTGAAGATACAACGAGACTGCATTCCAGGCACGGCGGCATCTTTTGAATAGAGAACATTCCCACCTTAATCCCACTTAGAATCTCCCTCTTTGTGGGGCTGAGGAGGGGGTTTAGTGGGGATGGGGAGGAGGCGCTGTTATGTTAACACTCTCTTGAGTGGTACCTCCGCCTGGGGCAGGTCAGATCAGCCTCATCGTTCAGAGCCCACCCCCAATTCTCAATCCCACCGGGATTTCAATTGGTCTGAAAATTGGGATGGTGGGTGATCCCATTCTACTGCCTCACTGCTCAAGGTACAAGTTTCTCCCTCCACTTTCTTTTTCGCCTAACAAGACATTTCAGAAAAACCCAGAATCTTAGGGGCTGATTAAAAAAAATCATGACCAAAGTAATGCAAACAATCAGCGCTTGTTTAATTCTCCTGGTCCATCTAGATTTATTTGGTCTTTTACTTCATTCCACCTGTGACTTTCTTGACTCTTGCTTCTTGAAAAGGAAACCTGCCAATGGGGAGTGCGTAAGCATTTGGAGGGTCCAGAGTCACATGTAGGCCGGGGTAAGAATGACAAATTTCCTTCCCCAAAGGACATTAGTAAAGCAAATGCGTTTTTACAACAATGGCTACATGGTCATCATTTAATTCCAGATTTTCACTGAATTCAAATTTCACCATCTGCCGTAGTGGATTCAAACCCAAATTCCCAGAGGATTAGCCTGGTTTACTAGATCAGAGACAAAATCACTACTCCACTGCCTCCCCTGTATATCAGAATCTCAAGCAGTCAGTCCCTCATTTATTGCCCATTATAAATGGCCAAAAATGATGGGCCTTTATCGCTGAAATTGCTGATGCGTACTTTTGTTGGGAGAACTATGCCAGGAACATAATTCCATACAATTAAAAGAGGGAGGAAGACTCCAGTCTCTGGCAGCATGGTGGCACAGTGGTTAGCATCGCTGCCTCACAGCGCCAGGGATCCAGGTTCGATTCTGGCCTCGGGTCATTGTTCGTGGTGGAATTTGCACATTCTACACGTGTCTGCATGGGTTTCCTCCCATAGTGCAAAGATGTGCAGGTTAGGTGGATTGGCCATCATAAATTGGCCCTCAGAATCAGGGGGATTAGCAGGATAAACACACTGAGTCGAGCCTGGATGAAATTGTTGTCAGTGCAGATCTGATGGGCCGAATGGCTTCCTCCTGCACTGTAGGGATTCTAGTAAAAAAATTCTCGCCATCTCCCTAATTACCCAAGCTAAGTCTATATCGCCCATTGTCTTATTACTCAGTGAGGTCTGGCTTGTGGTAGCCCACCACCAATCCTGTCTCCCTATCATTGCACTTTATTAACTTTACCTATGATCAATAATGATTCTTTCCAAGGACACTGGCTATGAACTGCAGAATGGCTGGGCTGTACAGGACTGGATGATAACATACCATCAGGATAAGCCACCTACCTGCTATTCTCACCCCAGCTATACTACAATGACACAAAGTGCAGCAGTATTAATTAAAGGGGAAATGGAGAAAATGTAAGGAAATGGGAATGTATTTTCCCTACTGTTCTGAAACCATGGACTCGATAACATCCTCCACGATATAAAATACAACTCCTGTCAGTGACATGTGATGACACTACAGCACACAGCTCTGTCACTCCCAAACAAGGGAGTAGTTTTCCTTCAT